>NC_088604.1:53933046-56559296 GCF_036013475.1 Columba livia | reverse complement strand
ACATTTTTATGCTCATCTTTTTAACAGTATACTAAATAAACAGAATACATTGGAAATGAATAACTACTGTCTCCAAAATAATTCCTTTAGGAGCAACAGAAATGAGTGTCAAGGATACTATCACAGTCACCAAAAGGGAAGAAAACACATAATTGCCATGTAACCACTGGGAAGAAGATATATGAAGCAAAGCACAGTGGTGCTGTGTTGGAAGAGGCCTGTGGTATGGCATAACCATCTGTGTCCTTAGGCCTAACCCATTATGCATTAGTATGAACATGTGTGTTGCAGGCCTTGACTTCCACAATACAACATAAAATGACTGAATATGAACTTTATTCTGATATTTGACGTTTCCTAGTATATGAGAGAAATACCACCATCACTGTTTTTCATGCTGATTACTAGGATGACTTTCCATTTTTTTTTTGTGCAAACCAAGAAATAACAGGTTGGGATTTCTACAGATCCTCTCTTCTCACCTATTTCTCTTCAAATGGGCTTGCTTAAAAGGCCTCATAAATGCCACAGAGGTAGAGCTCAGAAGAGTGCCAAGTCTTGCCTATAAACCCAGCTCTCTGGAGAGAAGCTAGAAACAAAGTGGATGCAACAAAAGCACTGGAAAAGTTACGAGCAGAGAAGGACATTTAACTCTCACCCTGACAGCTTGGTATTGAGGCAGCTTGGGGCTTGATTCTACAGGCTGGGTCTGAAGTGGCTGGTGATCAGGGCCTGCCATTTCCCATGGAGATAATCCAGAGAGAGTTCTCAGAGCTCCCATAGCTCCAGCCAGCTCCAGGGCCCCAGAGGGAGGGTGATTCGGGCAGAGAGGCAGGAGACAGAAGTGGACACATTGTATTACACCTTGTATTTTTATATTGTGGTGCAAATGCCCTTGCAAGCCTTCCCTCCCGTTGCTTTTTGTTCCCCTCACTGTACTGAGGAAATTCAAACTCTAAATGCCAACAGACAGAAACAGACTGAAAAGTCTCCTTTTAAAACGTACTTGTAATTAGAAGTGAAACTTTTTTTGGTGGTGGTGGTGGGGAGTCGGGTAGGCACTTCCCAATTTGCCAGTATGTGAGTGTCCTTTCTGATGAAAAATAACCCAACTCCTCCCCAGGACATTTCTCAGTATTGCCAGCAAACCAACCCCCTCCTGCCCCCCCGTGACTTGGCCAGGTTTGCTAACTGCCTGTGTGCAGTTTAATGCAGCCGTGAGTGAATTCAGTGCCAGAGTTTTGAAATTATGTCAGAGAATCAAGAACAAAGAGGGAAATGAAAAATGGGGCAGAATAGTTCCTTTCTGACAAAACAGAATAGCTTCTAGTGGGCAAGATGAAATATTTATGTACTCATACCTCTGTGTACATTCATACGTGTGTATGTGTGTGAGAAGGCAAAATCCTTGAAGGGATCCAAACATTGCAGAAATACCTGTTAGAATAGGAATGCCTTTTACTAATAAAATAACCCATTTTTCCTTTAACTCCTGCTGTTACATTCCCCACTGTGGCCTGGAAACCAGATGATTTTGAAAAACAAGAAGCCTGATGCTGAATTCAACCATGACTGAGTAAATCCAGAATAATGCTTCTGAACTGCAGGGAGTTACTCCAGATTTACACCCAGTTTCTGAGATCTGAATCCAATCTGAAGTATTTGTTTCCTACCAACGTGGTGTCCTGCTGCTTTCCTGAGGCTGCTGTCTGCCATGCACAGCGTTTTCTGTCATGCCGTAAGAGGAAGCACAGTGTGAGCTCTGCAGCTGGACTTGCAGACTGATGCTAGGAAGGGCAGCACAGCAGTAAGAACTTGAAAACAGTTTCTTTTTAAAAATGTTGTCCTCCCCTTTTTCCCCCTTCCCACTGTCTACAAGGCCACAATTAGAGGAAATGGTACAGGATACATTCAGACCAAGGGGGGCCAGAACAAGCCTGGAAGTGGATCAGGAGTTCAAGGGGAGACTGGACAAACACTTGGAAGAGGGACCCTTTGAGGGTTACTAATAGATAAACCACATCAAAGCCAGGAAATTCCCTGAGCTGAAAATAGTAAGACACCAAGAGTGTATTTGGAGGTAGTGGATCGCCTTGCTCTGTCCTTGCTTTTCCTTGGTGTCTACTAGGGGAACAGTGAATATAAAGTACTGATTGAAATGCATTTTGCCCTGAACCAATGTGGCTGTTATTTTGTTTTTTAGAGGCAGAGAAGATCTGAGGACTGAGGGGGAGACAGCTGGGGAAACAGTGCAGCAAGAGATGCCTTGTTTGAGGTTCTGTGTCAACAGTTACAGGAAATTTCGTTCTTCTTTTCATTTGGTTTCAATTCAAATTTTCCCCATGCTAAGCTGCACTTATGTTCACATCGTCTGCAGCGTTCAGATTTCATTCTGTTGAGTAGTTTCCATCTGCAGTTTGGCAAACCTGCAGGTAATTAGCTCTCCCTTGTAATTAAATTTCCAGTTAATGTCCCATTAAGACAAATGAGAAGAATTCGCATCTTCTGCTTAAGTGGTGATTTCACAAAATGCAACATTTCATAGTCTTTGAACAAACAAGCACTTCCATTTGCTGAGGTGAGATGTATTTGCAATACAGAAGCAGATCTTAATAATTTATATCCTCAGATGTACACTTTTTTTTCTTCCAAGAACTTCAGTGCTTAGGGAATGAGGAGCCCAGAGAAGAGCCAAGCCTGCCTTGGGGTTAAGGCATGGGTCTCTCCATCAAACAGTGAGGTCCTCTTCTCGCTTCCCTTCACAGATGCCTTCTTATGCCATGAGTGCCATGGAAACCAAGGGTTTTCACAGGTGGCTACTAACTGCATTTCATTGCCCCATCTGAGCCAGCTCAAGCCTAATTTCTGTAGCTGAGCACTCATGAGTGTGGTTGTAATAATGAGGCAGGGCGAGCAGGCAGAGCAAGATGGTGAAAAGGCAGAGGGTGTATGGAAAGGTGACAGCTGGGGGGAACCTCACCAGTCCCTACCCACTCTTTGAAGCTCTGTGGAAAATAGCACATTTCAATTTGACAGCATTTAAAAATGCAGAAGACAATATTTACCTTTCACTGCACAGTGTGTTGAATAAAGAAAGTGTGTTTAAGACTAAGTACTCAGAAAAAAACAGGCCTTAAGATAAAGACATATCTGCAAAAAATAGATGTAATGTTAACATCATATATATTACAGTAAAGACGAAAATACTGTTCTCTGCTCTGAAGCTATGGGGATCAAGTGCTCCTACATTTATATATTTAGCAGGGAGAGGAGAAGAAGCGATGGATCTGGGAGGGCATTATGCAGTTCTGTATTTTGCATTTGAACTACCACTAAAAAGATTTTAAAAATATCCTTTTTGCTTTGTAACACTAGTATTAATAGCTGAAGGTGTAAGCCTCATGATTTGGTGCTGGCTAATACAACATTGTTTTGTCCCAGGTCACTCAAGGGTGCCCAACATAATTTTCTGTTCTCTTTTGCTTGTACACACACAGAGCAGGAGAAAAATGTCTGGGAAAAGAGGCTGACGGCTCTAGTTACCCATTGACATAAAAGACCCTTTGGTAGCAAACCTTCATTTTACAGTCTCTTGAGACATGCTCTGTATTATTCTAGGACAGATTTTGGAAAAGAAAAAGATCTCATTCAACAATAAATGATTAAATGAGTACTGTGAGCAATGAATGAGCACATGAAAGTCATTGGATCAAGAACAAAAAGCTTTGGGCTCTGAATTTCTGGAGCAAGTAAAGAATTTTAGTAGAATGCAATAGTACATTCTTGAATGTTTTTTTTTTTATTGATAGCATAATGCAAGTTATTTTGTCTCAGTCAGCTGTAGAAAATTTACCTGAACTGTGGGAACTCTCGGTGAAGAATGGCAGTATTTAATTACCTTTTTAAAGCCCTCCTGAAATTTCCTTTATAAGCATGCACTGTGCATATACAACAGCCTTTCTCTAAAGGTTATCCTGGTGGCTGGATCCCTTTTTTCCCGCTGTTTACTGCTCCCCCCAAATTACTAAACCTCAACCTGTTTCATTATCAGGCTTTAACAGGCAGCGCGGGCAGCGCACGGCGGGGATGAGGCGGGGGAGGGCGCCATCTAGCGGCGCGGCCGCGCCTCGCTGGCCCTTGTGCGTTCTGCCTGCGGGCAGGTCCTGCTCTCCCCTTTTTGGTTTGTTTTCTTTTCGTCAGTTATGTCTTCGGAATATTTGTTCAAGCTCACAGATAGCCACACGGAACGGAGCACGTGGCGTTGGTTTTCTCCACGACCGTTCCGTTTGATATTTTATTTATTCACTTTTATTTTTGTAGAAATGGGTATAGTTAGGGTGTGACTTTCTGCTCTGGGATTTTGTGTTAGTGTTTGTAAGAAACAATTATTTTGCTAATATAATAGGCTCAGGCAGGATCTCTCAGCAAAGCCACTTTTTAATAACGATATTGCAACACCGGGTGTTCTACCTTAAGGTAGGCACACATAACAGGGCTAAAAGCCCCTGCTTATATCCCCCCAAATCCTGGCAGCAATTTCCGTCCCCTGCTCCCCATTGGCTGGGTGCTTCAGGATTTACAGACTGCCCGACGCCTGCCTCAGTTTACATATTTCATTAATCTAATTTGAACAATACCCTTCCTCTTATCAATCTATTTAAAATATGGGTTCCTGGCTCTTTGGCTACCCTTCCCCCTAGATTAACTTGTAAATACAGGTATCAGTTTGCATTCCGGGATTAGTTAGAAGAGACTTTATTTTACATTAAGGATTCATAGTCCGTTGTCTCTCAGCCCTTCCTCCCCACCGGGGTCAGGCACCAGCTCCTTAGTTTTGTAAAAACAACATTTCCTTTGTTAAACGTTCCTTACATGCTAGTGTGTGCTTTGTGTATGTGTGTGGCTTTTTTGTTTGTTTCTTTTTTTTTTTTTTAATTTAAATATTCTTATTCAAGCTCTGAAGAAGGATAAACTAATTCTGCCCCTACTTTCAGGAAAATACTGCTTTTTAAATACACGGTTTGAACACTAAGAATGAGCCTACAGTGGCATCTGTCTGCAATATATCATGACTTTATTGCATAGCCTTCCCATTTAAATCCTTGGCAAAACCCAAACTACAGACAATGAAAGTCAAATTAGTTGTGATATTGTTGGCATGTACAGAAAATACCTGGAGAAGGAGAAACCTGCTAAGAGCTTGAACCCTGACTAAAAAAAAAGTAATTTGATCAGATGTTTCATGTCCCTTTCAGGCGGAGAAGAACTCATGAACTAATGTAATTTTGTTCCTGTCTTTGCAACGATATAACCTTGACCCTTTCTTTGGCAAAACTAGTTCATCTGTAGTTATAGTACTTCATGAGTTCTGCAGGCAAATAATAATTCTCCAAAGTGCTCCTGTCCTGTATGTTAATGAGGCTAAATGAGGATCCTCTTTATTGCCCATGGCCTTTCTGAAGCATCTTCCAACTAGCTCCTCTCCTTTTCTACACTCCAATGGACTGTGGAAAATGAAGGCTTGATATCATGTACTGGAATAAGTGCAATAGGGAAGACTGTTAAAATTCTTTACTACAAAATCATAGACCTTTGTCAATACCCTTAACTATGAGTACACTGTGCCCTTGTAAAAATTACCTTGATGTGAAAGATAAGTTGGCTTGCCAATAGATCAAGCAAGAAGGCTACCTTGGGATACAAATGAGTAATAATCTAAAGGTAATTGTTTCCTTTCAAGTGGAATAAATCAGTCCTAACTGTCTGCCATAATAATGCAAATTTCCTGAGAGGTGTCAGCAGTTTCCAGGGGCATATTCCCATTATTTGAATTTGTGCTTCCCATCTCTTAGGTGGAAGTATCCATTCCTACATCTAGTCATATAGTTGGTGAAATTTTATTTTGACTGACATTGGTTTAAATCTGACTGATGTAGTTACTCCAGAATGTAGTTACTCCAGCTTATGCTCTTGCAAACCAGAAAATAACTCAGATCGGTGTTTCAGGATGGTCTAGGGTTCTGGTTGTGATAGCACTTACCTTGGTTCTGTATTGATACAATATGGGAATCAAAACCTGTGATTCTTCTCTGATTCACTGCAGTTCCAAACTGTCCCTGCAGAAAGTCATGCAGATATAATGAAGGTTGGAGCAAAATTATATAGACAGGTTGCCATGCTGTAGGTTGCTCTGAAACTCATGAAGCCTTCTCTATAAATCAGCAATTATGAATACCCTGTCTCACTTAGACCAATATGTCTCGCTCTACCCCTTTCTCATAATTGCTGTGAAATATTAAGAGCTAGAGCCTCCTTCAACCTCATTTGTTCTTCTACATAAATACAAAGCTGTATGATTTTCTTACAGAATCTATGTTTGTACCTTATGTGGATATATTGCCTTTTTTTTTTTTTTTTTTTTGTCTGGAAACAGTGAAATGTGTTTGGACTGCAAAATCATTTATTACACTTTCACTCTACGTATACAGCTTTTTTTTTTTTTTTTTTCTGTTGGAAAGGTGCATGCAGCAATTAAGCATTTAACAGGTTTACCTGTGCAGTATAAGCCAAAGCAAAGACATGTATCTCGAACTCTGGCTTGAGATTCTGGATTCTGAAGGTAGCAAAGAGTGCCACTCCAAGCTGTCTTTGAAGATTGCAGTAAAAGGTTTATGATCTGTATCTACTAGCATGGGTGACTCATAATAAATGTACTCCAAAGGTGTAGTGCCATGTCCAGCACTGATTGCTCCGACAAATGAGTACTCCTCTTCGCTGGAGTCATTTGTAATCATATAACAGCTTGACTTTCTGTCTGGAAAAGCGTAGTTTTGTCAGATTGGTTTATGCCACTACATCTCTCACAGCCTTTTCAGAGACTATGACAGCTGTTGGTTTCATATTTACACCCACATTTTTCTCTACTTTAAACAAATGTTGTTTGTCCTTTACTCTGAATGTTCTAGATACTGTTGAGGTTTAAAAAAAAAAAAAAAAAAGAAGAATAAAAGCAACCAAAACAATAATGTGTATTATGAACTCATGTATTATTTTCTTTTTTTGCAAACAGATTTAACAGCCTTTTCTTTCCTTACTTGCTCTAAGAGTGTCACTTTCAGCTATTCTATCTCAGAGGTTACGCTAATTTTGCTGGGCCCCTCCAAAATTGTTTTTTTAACTGTGAGAACTCCCGTGCTATTTTCTTGACTTACTGAGTAGTTGTGACCAAATACTGCTGCCTGAAGTATGTGTGGCAGATGGACTAACTTCAGTAGTTTTTGATAGTATCTTGCAAAGCAGTAGGAACTTCAGGAGCTGGTGCATCATGGATTGCCGTTTGACTCCTATAAGAGGAAAGATTAAATGGACTACAACCTCTTCAGCCTGAAGAAGAGGTGACTTAGGAAAAAGTAAAAACCTGAATGCAGAGAGAAAATGAATAGAGAGGGATCACAGCAGCAGCATGGAATTGTGTGGTGGTAGTACAGTAAAAAAATAAATTAAAAACAGGAAAACCAAACCGAAGGAAATTTTACACAATACAGGAGTAAACTCTGGAACTCATTGCCAAATGGTGTTGGTATCAGAAATGTAAATGAGTTCAAAAAGCAATTAGACACAGCAATGAAAGATATACTCGGAGGGCGACAATTGTCAATAGCTTGAATTTTTTAAGTCAGAGGAGAATGCACCTCGGAGCTGTGAGAAGGGGGTGCTAGCATACCCTTAAATTGCATGGAAAATGGGCATTTTTGGAACATGTTTGGTGTGACTGGGCCTGTAGATAGGCAAAGCCTTACTATTTGTATGGTGTCATTCGTAAGAATAGGAACCGCTTCAGACTTCACTGTTTCTGGTGCGGGCAGTGGGAGGGCAGCCTTGCTGTCTGAAGTGGCTCACGCACACACGTGCACAGCAGTGCAGTGCTTTACGTTCTTCAGGTAATCGATGGAAATTAATTCAAACGGTTCACTCTGAAACTCCATTTGCTATTTGAGTGCTTTCAGTTCCTGCATCTTAGATAAACTCTGCACGCACTCACAACTTCTGCAGGATGCTGAAACTTCTGTTCTTACTAAACTGATGCATCTTCAGCCCTTCAGTTCTCACCTTAGCTCTCACACTTTTTTGTATCTTCTTTGATGTAACATCTCCTGTGTCCTCAGAGGGACTGTGCAATCTCACGCCACCTTACCTTTACAGCTTTGTGTTTTGTCTTCTGAGTTATTTCTGGACAATGAACAAACCTAGAGATGTAACGGGCAACGCTTAGCCATTGGGGTAAAATTTTTAGTTCCCGTACCTGTCGCTGTTGGTTGGATTTTCCAAATGCTGCGATTCAGGGTTTCCTCATGAGTAGGCATAACAAATGACTGTGATTCAGATCATGAGTTTGTAACTGAATTAGTGTTTCTTCTGGCAGTAACAGTACTGAAAACCATGCCTGATATCCTGACTTCTTTCAATTAGCAGAACAATGACTCCACATAGATGGAAACCCTGTGCTGTTAATTTGAAAGACAACTGTAAGACTTCACTCCTATATAGTTTAAAAAAGTGTCTTATCTCTGTTGGTCTCTAGTGTAATTGTTATCTATAGTGCTATTAAGAATGTTAAAGCGATATCAGGTTTCAGCATATAGTAAAGTGACAATCTAGTTTGTGTAATCCTATTTCTTTTTGAATACTTGAGTTCTGCATATTTGAATTTGTTTGCAGGGTGCCCTAGGTAACCATTGTATCACAGTGTGTGGTTTTGCTGGTGACTGATAAGATTAACACGAATTTCAGTCACACTTTTCTAAATGAGGGGATCTTTCTGTTTTGATGTCAAGGCATGTTTTTAGTTAGTTAAGGCAATGCAAAATAGATAAATCTGAGCATAGTCATTCATGATATTGATTGCTAGGATTAATATGTTAAATTAGGAGATGACTAGAAAATAAGAGAATTCATTATTTAAAAAAAAATAATAATGAGCTGACTAGAAAATAAAGGAATTAATTATTTTAAAGAATAATATATATTTTAATGTCTACTATTTAAATTAAGGTTCCCTAGTTACCTGAAATCTGACTTTTAAGTGAAAGCTTTCTGTGTGCTAAGTGTGCCAAAAGAATACAGGAAGAATCTGACTATGAATGTTTCCCTACCCTTCCCAAGACCTTTCATTTGTGATAAAGAGGTATGACTTATACCGGGGATAGGACAAGTTTAGTGACAGCTTTGAAAAATTGTTATTTAAGCAAGCAGAAGATGGGCATTTCTCAATAACTACCTGCAAAGTGCGTGTTCATTTTGCTGACCCTGACTGGCAACAAACAGGTGGTACATATCGACATGTGTAGGTGCAGATGATCGAGAAAAGAACTGGAAATCAAAGAAAGGCCATTCTCTGTTCGTGAAAGACAAAGGTCCTGTAACCTCAGTGAAGCTGTTCCACAATACACCAGCTGAGCGTCATCCTAGTTTGAACATTGTCTTTTCCATTGGGTTATTTTAATTCTCTGCTGTTGATAACCTCTTCTGACATTCCTGTCTTCTTTGCAAAATATTTCTCAGCTGTGTTTCTTTTTGTTCAAATTCCTGAGGTTTTTGTGTATCACATCACTGCTTAAAGCTTTGCTTGACCTCAGAGGCTCCTTTGCAACCAAGAAGAGCACTAGCCAGCATTGTATACCCCGTACCACACAGAGTTGCATTGAACACTGCAACTCAGTCAGTCCCTGCAGATCAAGCTTGCAATGTTTATTTTAGAAAATGGAAAAAACTGATGTAGATTCTTCTAACGGAAAAATGAGGGTCTTCCACTTGTGTCAGAGTGGGACCCACCCACTGAGGAAAGTTGTCCATATGTTTTACAGACTTCGTCTTCATCTGTTCTTCTTAATATCTTCTCTCAAATTTTCTGTTTCAATTACCAGTGACTTTCTAGCTGATATCTTTTTTTTTTTCCAAAAGGGGCAGATTGTCATAAAACGTAGGCTTATGTTGTCCTTTTGCAAAGTGTGGGTTGATCCTGAAAATATCCAACACTGTTACTGTGTAGCTACTGTCAGTTTTACCCACATGACCTTCTCTCTCTGAATAAGATGGACTTTTTTATTGCTGAGGAAAACCGATGTTTGGTTTTGAATGGAAAATCTATGCTGATTATTCTTTAAAATATATGCTCTCTGGTATAATGAATGCAACTGGACTGTATCTACACAGCAGCTATTGTATAGCTTCACTGAACATATATTTTTTGACCCAGATGAAAAATACCTATTTGACTAAAAGTATTTATGACATAAATACCTCAGAATTAAAAGCAAGCAAGCAAACAAACAAACAAACAAAACCTCACAAGAGTAAAACACACACACAGAAAACGCCCAGAATTATGAAAATGTATGTATCAAGCCTGAATTTCAAGGGGTACAAGTATTGCAGCCATATAACTTACTTTCTGCAATGTAATAACACTGTAATTAATTACTCCATAATTGCCTGTTCCTATCATCTAACTATGCTATGAATGCTACTGGACAAATGTAATTGAAATGTCAGACTTTATATGAGTTTGTGATATAATATGTAACAGAAATCATTAAATGAATGATTGATACAATAAAAAAGTTAATCAGAAAGAAATATGTATCAGCCAAAAGGGATATATATTAATCGCCTTGTGTTTGCAAGACTCCATCTGCCCCCTCCCTCCTCCCCCTCCCCCCCCTAGAAAAAAAAGACTGGAGAAATGTTTTGAAGGTAATTTCTTCACCTAGAGTGACTTCTGATCATGTTATTTTGTGATGTACATGCCTCAAAGACAAGCATGATGTTAAACATGGTTGATGACTTACTTTGACAAACAGAAGATTTGTGGTTTAAATTCACAGAAGTAACCCAAAGAATGTTGCTCTTATGTGTCACATCTCTGAATGCATCCAGTTTGGAGTAACAATTTACATGTAAAGTCAATGTGCTCTTCTATGTAATTTCAGAATTTCGATGTAGACACCACCAAGAAATTGTGCTCAAATCAAGCTGCCAGTGTTTCGGAATTACAAGTTAGTTGTCAGAATGATTTGGTGCATCATGAGAATAAGAAGGACATGACTGGGAAAGCTACATCAGTGGAAACCAGTGTGATTAAAGGTCAGTTAAGCTTTATGGTTTGAGTTATTAATATAACAAAGCTTAACCCTAACCCTGGAAAATAATTTACATACAGGATTATCTTCCGTGATTTCACTTGAAATCTGTGGCTTAGTCAAAAGAGGTGGAAAGTGAATATTTCTGTTCTTCCTCCATAAATGCCATAAGGCAAATTCATTGAAGCTCTCAACAGCAGCATGGTATTAAACTCTGTTTGACACTGCAGCATGAATATTCAGTAGTTTTTAGGAACAGACATGTGGAAAAGATGTGCTTTCCTTTTGCTTTAGAATGATGTTTACACATCATGTGTTACAAAAAACACTGATTCCAACAGGTATTAAAGACAAGCAAGCAATTTGCATTAAATATATGAAGAGGTCTTCAACTCACATTTTTGTATTTTGAAGAAAAAAGATATTAATCAAATTACTTGACTGATGATTTTTTAAATGTCATCATTTGCTTGGATTTTGCAAGCATTTTTGATAGGTGGTTAGTTTTTCTACTTACCTTCCAAGTTCTTCTTTTTTTCAGAAAGGAATCATACTGAAGTTGAGATGCTAAATGATAAAAGGGCAAATCCAAAAGGCTTTGCAGTTAATTTTAAAAATTAAATGTATTTCATTAATCTGTCAGTCACAGGTTATATCTGAAATATGAACACATCACATTAATTACAACACTGCAACATTTGGAAGGCAAAAGCACAAATACTCATGCTAACTGCATTTGTTAACTGATTATTGTTATCAATACAAGAACTAGCCATGGAGTTTCTCTTTCTTGTCTTGTCATTTAGTGTGTGAGACTCCTGAAAAGAATTGCCTATTGGAAACTACGTGCATTGAAATTTCCAAATGTAACATAAACCAATTTTATAGTGAAGAATTGCTGTGACCTGTTGAATATTCACTAGTCCTTATTGCTGTGGAAGTCGATTATTTGAGGACTGGTTTTTGAAAGGCGTTTTGGTATCTGTTTGCTTTGAAAGATAATCCCAAATTTGTTATTTTGTGGCTTTGAAAAATCTCCCTGCAGGCTCCATTTTGTCACTGCTTAATGATTTTATTAGATTTCATAGGGGTAAATGTTGCAGCTCCCATATCGGCAGCTACAAAAGACAGTGTTGTCTGTTTAAACCTCAGAAAAAATTGAATACGAAGATGTGTTAATGTTGTACTCTTCTGTGCCAAGGGAACTACCTGCAAATTACTGGGGTTTGACTTTGAAAACAGCTGTCCATGCTACAGGGGTGAGCTGGATCTTTCACACCTTATTTGCCTCTTGTGGGGCAAGGCAGCTATGGGAAGCTGGAGGGGGACACACCTGAAGAAAACATGCCCAAAGCATCCTCACTGAAGTAAGCCAGGCTTAAAGTTTGTGCTGAGGACTGTCTTATTCACAAACACAGGACTCAGTGCTCGTGTAGATGTTACTTGATGAGTTCAGACTCCCCCACAGGCTAAAGTCACATAACGGTTTTACAGTCAAGATTTTTCAAAGATTTTTCTGAATACAGCATATCAGTTTGTTCAGCGAGGAGTCATACAGTCCCTTCCTGTGCCTCTTACAGGAACTGTGCAGTAGGTTCTGAACTGAGATCCCTTGGCTGAAAAAATATGTTGGGAGCTACCATTACTAAGGCTTCAGCTCAATAACAGGACTGGAAAGTGACCAAGTCTTTCCATTCTTTGTATTGGAACCATCTTCCTATTGTGAGAGTATTTATTATTGCTTGTGTTTCTTTTGTCACTGGGTATCACTGAGTCTGTCTCCTTCTTCATCATATCTTCCCATCAGGTATTTATACCCAGAGATGAGATGCTCCCTGAGCCTTCTCTTCACCAGGCTGAAGAGTCCCAGCCCTCTCAGCCTCCCCTCCTGTTTTACCTGCTGCAGTCCCTTATTATCTTCATGGCCCTTTGCTTGACCCACTCTAGAATGTCCATGTTCCTTTTGTATTGGGGAGCCCAGATCTCAACCCATCACTGTAGGTGTGCTCTCATCAGTGCTGACAAGAGAGCTAAAGATCTCTTCTGGTTACTGCCTTGCCTAATGTAGCCCAGGAGGCTGCTGCATTTCTGTGCCACAAGAACACATTGCTGGCTCATGGTCAGCTTGTTTACCAGGATCCCACATTTTCCTCTGCAAAGCTGCTTTCCAGCCAGTCAGTCCCAGCCTGTACTGGTGCATGGAGCTTGCGTTTTCCTTTACTGAACTCCATGTGTTAGGGTTGCTGAAGTCTTGCTTGCCTCTTGTCCTGCAAAGATGCGTAACACTAACTCTTCCCAGCTGGTCCAGTTCTTAGCCATGTTTCTGATTTCAAAGCTCATCAGTTGTATGCTTCCTGCCTTATTCCTCATGAAAGCTGCAATTACTTAATTTTTACTTCATCCTGTATGCTGTATTAGTTTAGACTACTCACAGAAGATCAGATAGAGAACAGTCTTCGTTACTGAGGGTTTTCAAATAAACTCTTAGTAACCCTTTTTAGTACATAAATAGAAAATCAAGTGGTAGTATATTTTGCAAGACTAAGAAATTGCTACTTCTTTAATTTCTTTGGAGTATTTCCCTATATAAACTTTATCTACATTTGAGTATAGTATGAATTTGAGCTAGGCAGATTTAACCTAGACCAAAGAGCAGGGATGGATTGTGGGCTGACACACCCAAATCAAAGCTGAAGGTTTTTCTGAAAGACGTGTGCTAGTATAGTCCAAGATTATTTGGCTTAATTCAAAGATAACTGCAGAATTATACAGGATATTGGATTAGATGATATAGCAGTTCTTCCTGGCCAGCTAAGGGATCCCCATGAGTCCACTGTTGCGTGCAGCAGGCTTGCCTGTTCCAGTGAGTGTACTCTGCTCTGCTAATTCACAAGATAATGTATTAGAAAATATGTCAAGACTAATAACACAGACACACTCCTGTGGGTTTTGAGTGGGAGGAAATGCACCATTCACTGACTAATCTTTAAACTTCTACTGATGAATGTTAAGTCACCCTCCAAAGCACCAACCTGTTTCAAATTCCTAATAAGGATGTTGAATCTGTGCTCTCAAAAAAGAAACAGTTACAGAGACAATTACCATTTCTCACTAAGGCCAGATAGTTCCGAAAAGAAAAGAAAAGAAAAGAAAAGAAAAGAAAAGAAAAGAAAAGAAAAGAAAAGAAAAGAAAAGAAAAGAAAAGAAAAGAAAAGAAAAGAAAAGAAAAGAAAAGAAAAGAAAAGAAAAGAAAAGAAAAGAAAAGAAAAGAAAAGAAAAGAAAAGAAAAGAAAAGAAACATGGTTTTTCTTTTATTTTTAAGGTCTCTATTATCGTTCCTTGTAGAGTTCTTGTTAATAAAGATAGGATTTATTATCTGTGTTTCTATGAAATTGAACCATTTTCCTCTGCTGCAATTAAACTTGAATTGTCCACTAAAGATATTATTTTCTTATATTTGATTGAGTTTGAATGCATTAGAAATAGTAGCCATATCTGCAGGATAATAACCCTCGTCAGAAATCTGCTGTATCAGTTTTCTTTAACCTTGAAATTTATTCTAAGTGGCATTTCTAAAACATTACCTAATCTTCTTGCTCATTGCTTAGGTTTCTGGAATTGTTGCAGTCTGCAATAAAAAAGTGTTTATGTTTTTTTTTTTTATTATTGATGTCAAGACATTTTAGG
Organism: Columba livia; assembly: GCF_036013475.1. NCBI lineage: Eukaryota > Metazoa > Chordata > Aves > Columbiformes > Columbidae > Columba > Columba livia. Next base: position 56,544,471 of record NC_088604.1, on the reverse strand, counting down.
GAAGATATTTATATATTCTGACTTCAGGCACTTGATTTAGGAGGCCAGTAGGCTGGAGAAAGAAAAAGAGGAGGGGGCCTCTGATTGCAGTTTAGGGTGCACATACAACATCTACTAAATTTGGCAATGAATATGGTTTAGGAAATTTCTGCCCTTGTGCTGTACCTTGTTGTCCCATCACTTAGGGCAATATGTTTGGTTACTGTGCTTTAAGCAAAATATTAAAATAAATTAAACATAATATCCCAAAAAAAGAAAAGCACAGAATTTTGAATTATTTTGAAAAAGTTCTTCTTTCTTTGGTGAAATCATAGGGTTTTCCCACTAGAATTCAGAATTGGGCACATAGGCATAAACAGTATGATTTGGGAATCATTTACTGTACATATGTATGACAATTCTCTCCAGCTTCCACACTTTAGGTCAGTCTTTGATTAGAGCAAAGCTGTTACTAGATCCTCTGGCTCCTACGGTCCTGTAACTATCTCTAAAAAAATAATTGGATACTTTTTCCTGCTTTTTGGGCCGTGGACACAAAACTTATTCTTGGCTGACACATCTTCTATGATAAGTTTTTAAAAAGGTAAGAAAATTACTTAAAATAAGATCACATAACTTCAGAGGGTGATGAGTACACTCTGGTAAATTATATTTAAACACGTCAACAAGCTTTCTTCTTCACCAGACTCTTGTTGTAAAGCAGGAGAAAGAAAGCATAGACTGTGAATCCTTACAGACTTCCCTCGTTTATTAGATATGACTGATTTTAATGGCAATAATATGCAGAGGTTCCAGACAAGAGCTTGTAGAAGTGGTTGCAAGGAGGAGGCATCTCACTGTTATGCGCAAGGTAACTAAATGGGACTTTGCATCTGTCACCTCTCCCTCCCTCTGGCAGTTCTATCCCACCTTGTGGTGCTTCCCCAACTCCACCAGCCCAGCACAGAGAAGCAACTGGGAGTCCAGGGGGCACATGATGGTGCCCTGCACCCTTCTCTTTGCTCACTTGCAGGAAGGTAGGATGTGGCCTGAAATATGTGATCCTTTACAACTTGTGGCAACCATTTCCCTTCTCCAAGAGCTGTCTATACACTGAGGATTTATTTTACAGAAAGAGGGGCACAACAGTGGAAATCACTGAATGTTAGAATTCAGTAAAACCAGCAGGATTGACTAGAAGAGACAAAGAAGAAAATTCACAAATAAAAGGACGCTGAAAGATGTCAGCAGAAGTCTCTTTCAAGAAATGTAAGATTTTTGAAGAAATTAAATATTAGGTTAAACTTAAATGCATGAAGATGAATGGGAGCCGGAGCACCTCCCATATGAGGACAGGCTGAGAGAGTTGGGGTTTAGTGTTAGGGAAGTTGCTTTTCCCTAGGTTTCCCACAGCAGAGGCTCAGGCATGGGTGCCAGAAATTCTGCTAAAATAAATAATTTTTTCTCAAGGTACAGTGTAGAGCAGCTTGAGATGTTTGCCTCCTGAAGAGGCACCCTCAGCAGACAAAAACTTGGACAATTACACCCCCACAATCCAAGCCCTCATCCTCTGTGTGTCACTCTGGGCCAACTGCAAAATTCAAGTCTGGGCCTCCCTGTTCTTCATTGCATCTCTTAATTTTTGTCAGACAGGCTGTCAATCAGAGTTCTGAGCTTCAGTTGATGTTTTACACCTGCAGCTGGAGAAAGTATGTTCTTGGCAATAGCCAAAACATTCTTCTGTTAGACGCTATTCTGTTCCTTTACTTATCTCCAGGGATGCAGCTCCCCTTATCTTCTAGCTTGAGGACTCTGAGGCCTTTTTTACATAACGAAGCAGAAAGTTCAAAGGTTCACAACCTGCAGAAGTTATGCTAAGCAAATTTACTTATCCTAATCAAATTGTATATAAGTAGTTTCTAACTGAGTGCTATAAGAAGCAGTATACCAATTAGTTTAACCAGCTAAGGCAGTCTATTCCCTAACACTAGAGAGAGAAGGGTCCAGGGAGACCTTATAGCAGCCTTCCAGTACCTAAAGAGGACCTAAAGATGTGGAGGGACTCTTTATCAGGGAGTGTAGTGATAGGATGAGGGGTAATGGTTTTAAACTGAAAGAGGGTAGATTTAGATTAGATATTAGGAGGAAGTTCTTTACAAAGAGGGTGGTGAGGCACTGGAACAGGCTGCTCAGAGAAGTTGTGGATGCCCCATCCCTGGAAGTGTTCAAGGCCAGGCTGGATGGGGTTTTGAACAACCTGGTCTAGTGGAAGGTGTACCTGCCCATGGCAGGGGGATTAGAACTAGATGATCTCTAATGTCTGTTCCAACCCAAACCATTCTATGATTTTCCACATAATGGCTTAGTAGATTATGGGCAGAAATAAGCATTAACAAACACTATCTGAAAACCTACAGAGTATACGGAATATTTTGATTGTGGCACTTAATAGTTTTTAAAGATATGGTACATCATCATGCAAAGGAATTGTTGATAGATACCATCTCAAGGAAGAGTCCATCAGTTTTATGGGCTCTGATTCTGCTGTCACTCAACAGTTTTCAGTAGAACTCCCTAAGGTATTAGCTCTCATTAGCACTGAAAAGCATTGGAACCAGGCTCACAGCATACAAAATACTACTGTTCGTAAAACTACATTGGCTTATGCATATGCCTTCAGTTCTGTGCATTTTCACTTAAGTGATGTTCAGAAATAAGGATGTGGTTCTACCATGTTTAGTTCACAATATTATTGCACATAATAACTCACAAATACTGTTTTCAAGTTAGGCATGAATATAAATACTGTTATTAATGTGGCTGAATGTTAATTTATGCAACATAAATCCTGAACTGAGATATTTACCACAGGTATAGAACTGTTACGGTCATGGCCAGAGGCATGTAGGTGTGTAGCGTTTTTTTTTACATGAGTTGGGGTTTCTAGCACTAGTTGTATTCAGGCAATGGTCCTGATAGGACGGGTTAATCCTTTTGAAGGAGGGTGGAATGAAGAGTTATGACAACTGTTTGTGCTCTTGAAATTTGTGAAAAATCAACAAATACATTCCAAGGGAAAAAAAGTCCTACCCACTTGAGGATGCAAGTGAGATAAATGGAAATTTTTAGTCTGCAGAGCACTACCCTTCCACTATAGACAAACATAATTACACAAATTGTTCCAGGAAGAGCAGAATTAATGAAATTTGGTTTAATAAGTTGCCAGGTCTGTGATGCCCTACTGCTTCTCTTCCCCTTCCCTGATAATAACCAAAACTCCCCTTATGGCACTCCTATCAAAGGAAAAAAGCAGGTCTGGAGCTATGTGTGTGTTGAGTAGCCAACCAATATGTACATGCCGATTTATCCTCCTGCCTGCTGCCAAATGGAGTGTATAACAGCTGTGTTCTGCATGCTTTTCTTTCAATAGAGGAACTAATTCAACTCTCCCTTTTGTAACCACATTGAGACTTCTGCCCCCTCTTCAAATATGACTGAAATTGGCAAAAAAAAAAAAAAAACCAACCCTTATGAAGTTTTGAAGAGATTGACATATGGATGGATAGACAGCATGATGACATGAGCCTCATTTTCTTAGCAGGCTGAGATGGCATATCTGATTTGGTAATTCAGTGTTCAGGCTAATAGACATTTTTTCAATCAGGGAAGGAAATTGCATCGATTTCATCATTCAGAATCCCTTTGGGATTGTTCAGCTTGTCCCATTCATTGCTTAATGCTTTATTAAAGTGTAAATATATACATTTCAGAAGACATACTACACAGGTTTGGGACTGGGGACAGCTGTGATTTAGTCTGGCCTGATGACATTAATTTCCTTTCTCCTTGAGCTGTCTCACTTAGAAGCATTTCATTTTGTTTGTGTGTGTTTGGGAAAGAAGAAAGTCTAGCTATGCCATCCGTTAGCAATCTGTACTTTAGATCCATATTAGCAAGTCTAAGTGCACAAACAATATTTCCCTTGCTGAATCACAAGGATTAGGTTATTCTTTCAGTGCCTGTTTTATTCATTAGTTTACTTTTCCTGATATCAAACACAGCCAACTTGCAAATTAACTACAAACCTGGAAATGCATATTAACAAGATAGTGGCCACATGTGTGAGTGAGATCTTCATTAAATTTCTCATCATAGGTTTGAGGTTTTGGTTTCTGTTGTTTGTTTGTGTTTTATTTTTTTCCCCTTTTGATGCCTAGATCTGGAAATACTTCACTAATTTACTCATTTCTAAAAAGTGCCAAGAGGACTTGTAGGTAAATTGATCTATGATAAACTCTGTGCTGGTGTGGCCAGACAGCTGCTTGAGTAGCTTAATGGTTATTTCTGGCCTGAAAAGTCTATAAAGGAGAGGAGCACAACTTCAGAAAGAAATGAGTCCTACAAATTTTTCAGGGAGAGACACCTCAGTCATGGAGAGTCTCACAAGGAACACAAGTGAGGTTTGGAGACCACCAAGAAAATATACAGCTATTTTCTCAATGAAGGGGCACATGGTAGTCACAAGAGGGAGGATACTTTTTTGAGCAGCTCAGTCCTATAAAGAAGGACCTATTTGACAAGCATGGCCTTGTTGGGAGGTCAGATAAGCTGTGAGGCCTTGTGCATATTTGCAGGTTGTTTCAGGTTATATAGTAGCAAATTAACCAAACAGTAACAGCTGTACCAAAAGCAATATTTCACACTGTTTTGCTATTTCAGGTGAAACTGTTTACTTCAGAAACACAGTATCCTCTCAGCTCCACTTAATTTGATACTTCCTGATTAACCTTGTGGGTGAGCTGCAAATGGTGGGGGAGTTTCTGTCATACAGTTGCCTGTGTGTTCCCCACCACAACCTAGGTCAAGTGGTGTGGTGGCTCTGGAGATATGAAGCACTCAGTGACTGACTCTTGCAGGTCCTGTTCTATGTGACCAGTAGTCCCATGTGTCTTGTGGAGCTACCTCTAGCCTCAAGGGAGCAGTAGGACCACACAGACAGGGAAGGAGACCCTGGGGTCTGTAGCTTGTGGTGTGAAGCTGCAAGGTGAAGTTGTTCTCTGCCTGAATTTGGAGTAGAGCCCATCCTGGCTCTAGAGCTGCAAAGAAGCCTCCCATGAGGGTCTCTGCTCTAGTGGAAAAAGGCTACTGCTTTTTGGAAGGTTTGTCCTCAGCATTGCCAAGGTTGGTCTAGGGTGACATGAAGAAATGTACTTCAAAACTTTTCAGTTTAACTTCAAACCACTTTCACGAATACATCTCTGCTATATTGTCTTCTGAATAAGAAGTAGCTGGGGGTTATGGCTCTAGGAAATCCCAAAATAACAATGCAGTTTCCTAGCTGCAGAAGCTCATCTTTTCAGGCAATGAAACACAAGATCATGGGAGCAAATCTACAAAAGAAATTGTAGGTGCTGCACAGACCAGGTGGGCTGCTCTGCTCCTGATATGGTCAGACAATTTTAACTGCCTACTTTTACACTGTCAGCAATCATGTGAACCATTTTGTTAAACCTTAGAGTTATCTGTGGACAACTAACAGGCAATGACAACAGATTATTTATCTTGACCACAGACTTGGAGTTACAAGTATTATGCAAAGACTGAAAGAGGAATTCTTAAGAGTAAAGATTCACTCAAAAACTACTCAGTGGGGTTTCATTCTTGATCTGACACATATTGTTCAGGACCTTGAGCAAGTCATTTAAGACCTCTGTGAAAATCAGAAAAATGAGGAGAACTTTGCTTCTTTGTATTTTGCTTTTGTGGCTGTCTGTATGAATTGTACATTTTTGGGGACAAGGGCAGAGTCTTCAATTTCCTTACAGTTAATTTTGCCAATTATTCAGATCTAACAAATAATGGACTTGGAAACTGTGAGGCAGAAAAGGGAGAGGAAGAACACAACTACGACTATGTGGATGAAAACACAATTGAAAACTTAAGACAAATATTTCAAGGCACCACAGTCAGAAATAAGCATGCATCCTCCGAAGGAAGAAGGTGAGTGTGACCTGTGATCATTTACAAATGCAAACAAGTGTGGGCAGAGTGATTTTTCAGACTGGCCGGTGACCTTCACTCCTTAAAATGAGGGAGATTTTCCCTGGGGAGATGCCACTGTTGCTCCAAATGTTCTGTGAGTAACATGGGAAGGGCACCTCTGAGCTGATGCCTGTGACCCTCTGTCATTCTTGGTGATGTCACCTTTGTCAAAGTGGCACCTATGATTGTTCTGGTGACAGAAGTGCACATGCAAGACCAGGTTTGCAGGTGGAAGCAAAGCCTGAATTAGAACAACAGTTATCCTAACAAAAACGCACAGAAACCCAGAGAAAGGCTTTGTCTCGGAAAGTCTGTCTAATTTTTCTGATTTGTGCCAGTTTGTTGTAACAAATCATTGTACTCTAAATGCAGTCCTTTCCTTCTTTTTAGATGTGGATGCCTTGTTGTGCCTCATTAAGGTTTGTCTCTTAAAAAGCTTTCAGGAATTATCTGTGTTTTCACTAAATCTTTGAGGTTTTGCTCTGGCAGTCTGCAGAGACTTAAAGTGTTAGTGAAGTTGGCCTTTGCTTCTAAAAGCTTCAAGCATCATTTCCAGCTAAATACAGTTTAGAGGTCTTTTTTTTCTAGGTCTGAATGAAACTATGTAGTCCTAGTTTATTTTCACTCATGGGTGAGCCTTCTATGGACTTCACTTGATTTGGCTGAGTTGATTCTCTTGTTAAGAGAAACCCCTGATATCCCAGCAAAGCTTGAAATATTGTGTTTCAGAGATTAAAAAAATGGTTTTATTATAAAGTGATATTTTATTTCAAAATGTAATATGTATTTATTTGAAAATGGTATGCAACATTTCTATTCGAGTTAAGCAGCATACTGAATGTGAAATAAGTTCTTATTTTTTTCTGAAGTACTCAAACTCCTTAGAAACATGACATCCAGGGCAGTGTGCAGTACCCATGTGGTTATCTCTTGCCCTGCTCACAGCCACAGAAACTCCAAAGTTACAGGAAAGACTGAAAAATGAAACAAAATAGGGTATATCTCACATAATGCGTTACTTTCACAGTCCACATACTGCTGAGGATGGAGACTTGTTCTATCTCTTAAAGAAGTCAAGAAAGAGAGAATGAAACCCTCTTTTGACTAAAGGCATTAAGGGAAAAGCACAGTTTCAAGAAGCAATGTCAGCTCAGAGGATCACTCTCTAATTATACTACTTGCTGTTATGACACTAGCTTCTTTACGTTTTTATCCACCTACCATTTAAACTCCCTGTCAATAGAGGCAAGGTTTCACTTTGTTGTTTGTCTTCTTTGAGGGCACTAGCAAAATATAAAAGAAAGGACCTTTGCCGCTTCCAAGGATAACACTGTCTGTCTTGGATTATGAAGCAATCCCATAAATTATCATCCTCTGCAGATGACAGAAGTATCCACCTTCTGAAATCATTAGCCAACCAAGAAGCACATAGCTCCTTTTGTCTACTGATGTCCCCCCAGCTATCAGAAATGCTCCATTATGGCTTTTATCTAACACTTAAAATTTCTATCAGGCTTCAGTGCTTGCACTTTTGAGCATTTTGACAAATAAAGATTTGCCGTGGGCGTATAAAATTAACCTTTAAAGTGGGGAAAAGCCCTATAAAGCCTCTAGTCAGGTAAAAGGACTGATGAAGCTTTTGAGTAGGTATGCTACACATCTAGTTGAAAGGGCTAGTAAAGTAACAAAATTAGCCATTCTAGGCTTACTTACAGGCAAATAATGCACAAAATGTGTTGTCTCTTGTATTGGTGCCAAATGCCTAGCATTCGATCATGTTAGTTCTACTTCAAGAACTCATCATCAGTCAACCATTTCCCACCCATTGTCCCTTCTGCAAATAACCGTTATGATACTTATTAATATCAGGTTTGAATTATTTGATATAGAGGATCTATCAAAATTAAATCTATTGATCCAAATTACTTCAAAATAGAGTCATTAGGGGGGAAAAAAAAGGTTTTAATGAAATATGGAATCAAACCTCAACAGTCAGGTATATTTTGAGAAAATCAGTATTTATTATTTGCAGTGTTTCACCAGTGCCCCCAAAAAATCTTAACACAGTCAGGGCCAAAGCATGCCAGGGTGATACTAGAAAGAACCAGTCCTCACTCTAAGCAGGAGAGAGAAAGAAAGAACAGAGACTTGCCTCAGGTCATTGCTATGTTAATTTTGATATAATAAACGTGGCCAGAGGGTCAATGGTGTTAACATGACCTCATCACTCCAGAACAATAAGCAATTAAACAAGGGACTTGACTACAGATGCCTGAGCTTGCTATAGCAACAACCACCATTAACATATTTTAACCTTTCATTAAAGATTCAAGACAAAGCAGAAAGAAACCCTGAAACCATTTCAAATGTGTGGCTTTCATTCTAACAACACAAGCTTCTTTCCTTTTACTTCTGTGAGCAGGTTTTGGAGAGGGTTGTTTTGTTTTTGTTTTAAAAAGAAAGCCCTCAGTCTGACAGTCTTTTAGAAGTTGTCAATACCATTTTTTCTCGGGTCTGAGAAAAAGGAGGACAGAGAAAGTTCATTGCAATGAACTGGAGCAGCTCTGGTGCTGTTATAATGTCCCATCCCACGTCCCTGCAAACAAAAATGAGATGGAGGCAGGCAGAAGCAGCAACAACAACTAAAACCCAGCAACAAAACCAGAGAAGGCAGCTTCTGTCTCCAGTGCTGACAACTGCTTGTAACCTCATGGGTGGATAAGGACAGAAACAACACGGTCCAGCCACCTGGAGAGTTGGAAACATCTACTGGTGTCAAGCTGTTTCAGGACATTGCTTTCTGGACTTGAACGTCGCACGAGTGCTGGAAAAGGAATGGCCTCAGCTGACTAAGCCCGGGAGCTTGTTAAGTAGGAGCCAAAAAAAGGAAAAGTAAAAAAGAGAGAGAAATGCAACAGGGAATTGAAAAATGACACAGCTATGTTTTCCTCTTGTCATGAATTCAAAAGTTGACGCAGTTTTGTTTGAACAAAGTACTTCTATTTTTTATTTGTGTTGACTTTTAAAAAAAGTAATTGTATGAAACAGACTGAGGTGAAACTTTTATTTTTTTTTTACCTCATGCTGAGATGTAGGTTCCTATATAACAGAAGACTACAGACAGTTCATTTATAATGAAAAACAGCCTTTCTGACCCCACAGCTGTTTCATTAATCCTTTGGTAATGTTTTTCCACAACATTTACCCGGAGCTTTCGTACCAATGACACTCTTAAGTTAGCTGTTTCTTCTGCAGCTCCCTTTACCTCTGGTGAAAGGCTGAGTCAAACTTTGCAGGCTCAGGGATACTGAATTGAGGAACCCAAATCCATTACTAGAGTAATATGTTCCCAGCACTTTTGGAAGTCCCTCTCCTTTTAAGTAGTTTCCAATGCAGATGCGGGGGCATCACCTGCTTTGCTAAGTTTCATTGTTAGTTAATTTTTCTTTTGCCTGGTATTTTCACTTTTCCCTAACATGCAAACTGAAGCTTTTTTCCAGGATGCAATCAAAGCTGATTACAGAAGGAAGGAAGAGTCCAGAGGAAGCAAACAGTCTGCTGCTCTGAGAGCTGTAATTCAGTTCTTAGCTTTGACACAGTCAGGACTTCCAGCAGCCTGTCCCAAAGCACTTGTAGTTTCAGAGACCCTAAGGAAAGTGGGGACTAAGAGAATACCATGATTATTTAGATGTTCTTCCTCCATGCATGGGTCTTGCCATCACCACAGAGCGCAGATTCAAACATGCGTTTTTGTAGCATGGCAGACCTGGGAATAGAATGCACTGGTGAAATTTTAGCACCCTGGCATATTAGCATTAAGTATTAATTAAATTATTAATTAACTTCCCTCCAGGCCTGCACCTGTGGTCCCCCAGGTATGACCTGTTGGAAGACTCTGCAAGAGGAGATATCTCTTTTCCCATGTTTGCTAGACCAGCAACATAACACAGGCATCATGGATGTAATCACAATGGAGAAACACTGGGAAAACTTTTGCTGGAGCCACATCTTACACTGACTAAATGAGCACTTTTGCCCTGTATTGGTCAAACATTTCCGTAAACTATATAAGCAATACCAGTAAAAGAAAAATTTACCGGTATGAGTTCCACACATTTAGGCAAAGTTGCTGGCATAGCTGTGTCAGAGTCATATATTAGCTTTATTTTTGCTGCAGTCTTGGAATTGCTGGTGTAATTTCACTGACAAACCATTTTATGGCACAGATGAGCCCTAACTCGCAGACATTAATTTGACTCAAGAGCTCGTTCACCTACACTGTCAGTGTGATTTTCAAATCTAAAAGTTAAGATTTCCTATTTTACCCTGTCATTTTGTTTCATTTGTTTTCAGAGACATCTGAAGCAAAATAATTGTGAAATTAACTGGAAACAAGCAAGATACGGTGTCCTTCACACATGAAGATTGTTCGCAACTGTAAGAAAAAGCAGCTCATGGAAGTGTCCTTCTTGTCTCATGAAGAGCATATGAGGCTGTAATTTAACTATGATAATCCCCTGAGAGGCTAAACTGCTCACTTGTCCTAAATAAGAAGTCAAACCAGCTAATGTATCATGACCCTTTGAAGACATAAAGTTCTTCTGTACGTATTTATTAATTAATTCAGATAATTATACCAAGTCTAATCCTTCATTCTTATTGTACCTGAAAATCCAGTTGATTTTATGAACCACTATAGGCCATATACAAAAGGAACATCCTTTACTGAAACAGCTGCATGGTTGTTTCCTTTGGTTTTGGGAAAAGGGAAGGGTAGAAAGGGTAATGAAGCATTGTCTGAGGTGAACATCCATTTCTTAAGCCAGTTTCATGTGCTTCAGGTTAAGGCTCAAAATTAGAAACAGCCAGATTCTGACAATCTGTCAGACAATGAGCAATGCTTTATCACACAAGTAGTACTGTTGTACAGTAAGTAATTCACCCTGGAAAACACCGCCACTCCTCCCAGAGGGAAGTGCTACTCAGAACAGCCAGTGGGTGCCTAAATTAGATACCATTGTCATCTCCATAGCTCCTTGCACAGCTTAAATTATCTGGATTCACACAAGAGTTGCATATTTTGCTATTGTGTTCAGTAATTTGCTGGAAACACAGCCAGGAAGGAAGGACGGAAGTTGGAGATGAAAGAGCAGTGTTTGTGCCAGCCCTCCCAACTGAGAAAAAGGCACGTGCTACCCTCTTTAAGAGGTCTGAAAAAGCAGTGCTAAAGAGCTTCACTTGCACCTTGTGGTACCTTGTGTTCCCACACAAGCATGTGGGAGACGAGGCAGCCCCAGGTGCCTCCAGGCTTCATGTGTGAATAACCAACACTGCCCCACTGGAGAGTGGGAATGGAAAGAGCAGCAAAATCTCTACTCCTTTTTAAAATAACACAAGTGTTTGCTTTGAAGAATTTCCTTTTACTTTGTAGTTCTGAGAGTGAAAAATAAGACCCAAATGTGGCATCTGAAAGCATACAAGAGCTCCTTGGCCCAGGAGGGACCTCCCTTTGTGCCCTGCCCCTGCCCTGTGTGTGCTGAGCAGTGGCAGAGAGAGCCCCTGCTTACAGAGATGAGCATCTCAGTGGGTTTCTCAGCGAGCATGTAATTGGTGCTGATATTAGAGCTGTTGTATTCCTGTCTGGGATCGCTGTGTGCAATCACATGAGCTGCACAGGTAGAGTTTAACATCTTTGGGTGGCACTGGATCTAATTCTCATATTTTGGCAGAGTGAGTCGATATCCATCGTTTATGGCATGCAAGAATAAGTGGGCAGCACTTTCATAGCAAGTGCTGTGTATCTAGAAGAGTTAAATCTAGGGCAAGTACACATCCCTCTGGCAGTGCTTTGACTCTCAAATTATTGAGAACCAATGTGTAAATACACAGTTGATGTGCCAAGAGTTTCGAGGCTTAGCAGCAGCTTGATCAGAGTGGCATATCCAGAAATCCCAGACAGCAGAGTAGAGAAAGAAAACATGTTTAGAAAGCCTAGACATACTGTATTTTCAGTCCTACTGGGGAGTTAAAAAGCAAATGCTCACAGAAATGCCTTAATACACTTTAAAGAAAAAGTATTTTCAAACAGACAGTATAGTATCTTCAGACTGGCCTATTACAATTCTACTGAATAATTAATTTTCACTCATGCAAAATAATTTAGAATTTCTCAATATTGTCTCACATTAATTTATTCAAGAAAAAGGTTCATTCCTATCAAAATTGGTTACAAATTAGATATTAAGAATATTGCTCAGAGTACCTTGATTTCATGCATATGTAGCATACAGAGTTTTGCAAATCACTAGTTAACATGGAGGATTGCGAGTGTGTACAAAACTTGTAACTGGCTGACATATCACTTGTGTGTATTTAAAATATATTTTAAGTTTTTTTCACAAAATTTTGTATTTCTCTTTGTAACAACTCAAAATGGCCTGGTTTGTTATGCCAGCAAATGCAATCTGGTATTTGAATAAAAAGAATTTGTTGTGTATTTTACTGACCTTTTTTTTCTTTTTCTTTCTGCTGAATGTGATGCTATCCTCTGCTGGGTGTCTGAAAGATGCATTACTAACTCAGTTTTCCTTCATTAAAGTACCAGAAGCCTGACTTCTGCAGCTAGAAGGGAGCAAAGGAAAGCCAACAGCCTCCTGGACTACATTGCCAGAGCAGTGCCAGTAGGTCAGGCGAGGTGACCTTTCCCTTTTTCTCAGTACTGGCAAGGCCACATCTGGACTTCTGTGTCCTGTTCTGGGCTCCCCAGTACAGGAAGGACGTGGACATATTGGAGCAAGTCCAACAAAGGGCCACGAAGATGACTGAGGACTTGGAGCATCTGACTTACAAGGAGAGGATGAGAGAGCCTAGGAAAAACAGGGTACTCATTAGTTGGTCTGGGTGTTAGGATGGGTGTGAACAGGGTGGGATGCAGTTGCTTTCCCACCAAACCTAAACTTCTTTCACACTTTCTATAAAAGCATTTGGGATCTAGTTCGTGAAAAAAACTTAGACTTATCAGCTCTTTTTGTAACTTCTTCCCTTTAAAATACTTCCAAAGAAGCATTTCTTCTTCTTCGCATAGGTCCTGCCACATCAAAAGTTTAGTTCTGCCACCCTTATGATGTGCAACAATCTGTCTTGTGTATTCAGCCTCATTGAGTTCAATAAGTTTTATTCGAGTAGAGGTGGCAGATTTTACGAACCTTGTAAATATATTAGTTGCAGAGATGTCTCCAGTATCTTTTCCTCAGACATATAAGCCAACATTGTATCTCATGACAGAAATGAGAACTAGCTTGGCTGCTCAATTTACATGATGCAGGGGGACAGTGGCATTCATATTCAGTTCTTGGCATGGAAGACAGGCTGTGCTGCTGCGCTGCAAGGAAAGGGCATCCAGTCTTGCTGGGGAAAGCAGAAAGAAGGGAGGAGGCATGAAGAAAAATCCCAGCAAAAGGTTCATGTTCAGTGTTTAAGACCTAATAAGTATTGTGATTCCCTGATGCTGTACAGATGACCACAATGATTTTGTATGTTTTGTTAATAGGTGTTTGACAAAGCAGTCCTTGAGGGACCTCATTATCATTCCCACACATTACTGCTCAAGAAGAACGCACTCAAGAGGGGAAAGCCATTTTCAGCTGAACATAGACCATGATCACTATGCCTGAAGAGAATACAAGTGTATTTAAATCATAAGATATTTGCTTTGGAAAAGATTGGCATAAGCTTTTGCACAGACTTGTTAGCTTAAAGGCTTATCTTTTTTGATGCTAAGAAGTATTTCCAGTGTGTTCTCACTGAAGGCCTGCTCAGCAGCAGCTGTTTCTGCAGCACTCCATGTGTGCATAAGCCCTTAGTGAGATGGCATTTTCTGTTTGAATGATAAACATGCACATTTTTTATAAATCCAGTCTTTGTGCTTGAGAAGATAAGAAGAATCTTCTCCCTGCATTCTTCTTTAAATGCCAAGAGCTCTTCTGTTTAAATGCAACCTGCCAAACAAATGCTTATCTACCACACTCTTCCAAAGAGAAGCTGCTCTTTATTCTTGCTATCTCTTCCTATCTATTCACTTAACATGATTTATACTTTTCCTACCTCAAGACTGCCCATGTGTTCCCCTAACATATTTTCACTTTGATGTGTCTGTATTGTGTTAACTTTTGGTTCCTTGACACTGCCTTAAAACTGATAGTCTGAAGAGAGTTTTCTTGCTTCTACTTCATGTATTAGTTGCAGGTTGTTGCCTTTTTTTTTTTTTTCTTTTAATTTTCCTCCCTCCTGTTTTTTAATGCAGCTGTGTGCGGGGAACGTTCTTGTGCTTTGCAATCATACATCTCTTTGATGAGCTTTCCCTGTCTCTTTTCTTGGGTTTTTGGATTTCCTCAGGTAGCCTTTTATGACTCTTTCTCCAGGACTGATAAAACGTCTGGTCTAAGTGCAGACTGCCAGCTGCCTGCAGGCTGGGCGGCAGGAGGGATTGCCCAGCCTTTGCCTGGTTGTTGATGCTCTTGCCACAGTCCTCTGCTGCTGGCCACCACCAGAGGGGGGAACTGGGATGAGTGGCTCAGTCCAGTTATTTTTATGCTCTCAAATAACTTTAAATTCCTCATGTGAGTTAAGATTTCAGAGCACGTGGAAACCGCTACATGATGTCTCAAGGGCCTGATCCCACCAGGATTTAAGAACTGCCTGTATGTACAAGTGCCTTGTCCCAGTGCTCTCTGTGACACTGTTCCTGCGGCTCTGGGTGCAGCACTGGTGGCAGCCAGCAGCTCAGGCCAGCCTTGGAAAGTGGCAGACCTTGCCTTGCTCTTCCTAGGGCAGCCTCGGAAGTTACAGGCTTTTGTTTCTGCAAAAGCACAAGTGACCACATAGTCCACCTGGACCTCAGAGTGCAGAGGAAAGTTCTGAGTGGGGCTCAGATCCACGTGGTGCTGCAGAGATGTTGCCAGCAAAAAGTATCTTCTTTTTTTGCCTTAATCCAGTTGCCTGCTCTTCTTATATTTAGTGATCACATCTGTTAGTATTTTGGAGGATAACACTGCGTGAGAGATGGAAACAGACTTTCTAAAATTAAGCTTTTCTCCAGTCCGCAAGACTGGTTTATACTACACCATAACTGCTGCAGTCCTTTCCTAGTTTGTGCCACTCTTTTCCACAGCTATAAATTGTTTGCTGAAGGAAGTGAGAGACATTAAGGACTTTATTTCATTGTATTTTCTGTCCTGGGAGTTTGGTTAGGCATGAATCAGTTAAAAAACGTTAAAAAATTATCAAGTTTTTTCTAGATAACCTTGTTACATAAATTGGGTCATATTTTAAGTAGGTATAAATGCAACAAATCTTTAGTGATTCTGCCTCCATTTCTTGCCTGCTGAGCCCCATTTTGAATGACTGTCTGTGCTTCCCAGCTGGAACAGACTTTTCTAGCTGGTGTAGTCTGACAGATCTGCAGCCCTTGGACTCTCCTAGAGTTCCTTGCCTGGGCCAGTTCTGTACTTCATGCCATGCAAGTTGTTCTTACGGTGCCTCATGGTCCATTTTTCTCATCTGTAGTATGGAAGATCAGATCCAAAAAGAGCTTAGGTTCAGATCTCCAAGCAAATTCAAATTCTTAAATCATATAAAAAACATCCTAGTGTCAGGAGACCACATGCCTCTGTGGCTATGGGCTGTAAGCACTTCAAACTTAAATTGAACAGAGCCCAGCAAGTGATTTGATGTCCAGCATCACTGCAAAAATGAAATGGCAGTGGGAGAGGTGGTATCAAGCTGGGATTTTTCTTTGAAAATTAAACTGAAGTAAATTTCAGACCTTTTTCAGGTGCCAGCTATTTGCAGTCTGTATATGAAGGCTCAGCATAGGATCAGAAATAGACAACATGCTCCTCCTGGAGTTACCAAGGTTAGGATGAGGGAAATGTTGTAAAAAGACGCTATCACTTTGAATCTCACTGCCTTCCATAGCAGGAACTGGAAGTCCACAGCTCACAACACCCTCCTGAGGAGTGTCAGGCAACATGACCTGGTCTGGAAACATAGCTGGACAGTTAACTTTTAGGAAATGTGGATCTTTTTAAATGTTGTGTACCAACAATGAAAGTATTTATACTAGGTTCAGTTTTGGTTTATTTCTGGGAGGGTCCGAATCAACATCTTCTACTTTCCAGCAGAACCGTCTAGCTGCCAGGTCGAAGTCTGTCCTGGGCAAGAATGTCTTTGCCCTTCCTTCACACCTGACAGGTGTAGAGGAGGGTGCTTTTTCCCACCATCAAACAGCATTTTATTATGATTAGGGAACAAAGGCTTGAAAGGAAGAGAGCCCAACCAATTCTGCACAGATTAGGAATCATAGGAAAGGGGAAACCCAAGAGTCCAATTCCTGTTTGGAAAAAAAAAAAAAAAAGTTTTTCTGCATTTTTGCTAATAATTTCTTTACCTGTGAAGTTCTATGTCTCAGTAACTGAAAAAGCTGAAAAAGTGACTGCTGATACTTGCCGACAGCTCTGTAGAGATGTACTTTTCCTAGAGAACAGGAAGGGTGCCATCCCCCTGATGGAGTAAAAAGGGTGACTACTGAAGGGGTCAGCCCTTACATACATGTATTATGAACAGTTTAGGAGAATATTTGGTAAAGCACAGGTCCAATTTGCAGTGGCTTTGCTCCCAGTTGCAAACATGCAGAAAAGGACAAAGGACCTCACTTCTGACCATTCCTCAGAAATCCTGCTCTTGTAGGAAACGCATGGAAAACTGTGCATCTCTTAGAAATCAGGAGCTAACCTGCCTAAATTGAGCCTGGATGAGCCTGGGTGTGAGTAGAGTAGACTCAAAAGAGGAAGGTTCCTCATCAGCCCTGCAGAGCTGTGGGAGGGGAGCAGAGTTCAGCACTAGTGCCCAACCTCTGAGGAAGCTCAGGCTCTTTCCTGGTGGATTCTTATTCTCTGAAGTTGTATTTTGAATCCTGTATCTATGTCTAACCTTCCCTCCTCCTCTCCCAAACATTGTTTGTTTCAGTCCCATTAGGCTCACTATTGGCAAGCATGTAGAGAAGTTTAAATTTCTGACTTTCTGGAGCTGCAGCCAGCTGTGTTGGTGCTTTTCTCTAACAGCACCTCTGTCAAACAGAAACAGGTCTTGCCTAATACCAAGCAGACCTCAGCAAAGAGATTACGTGTGTAAAAGGCATCAGAACAGGGCTGAAAACCCCAGATTAATGCTGAGTAAGAAAATCCCTTCTGCTTTGTGAGTTCTCCTTGCTGGGTATAGCTCTGCTTTGGTCGTTGTCAGCTTTCAGTGGCTCTAAGTAGCAAGCAGCGTCCTCCAGTGCTCTCCCGTCCTTCTCCAGACACATCCTACCATAGCTGTATTGCCTTCTCTTGATGCTTTTCTCTCTGCTTAGTTTCTGATACCCGTATATTTTCTTACCAGGATGCATCTTTTCTGTTTCAAAATGTCTGGATCTGCTCTACTTGTAAGAATCCACCATCCTGTGTTTTGTTAAAACTTTTATACATGCATCAACCTCCAAATTGCAATTGCTGACCAGATTCTATAGCCTTTGCTTGACTGGCTGGCATGCTGGATTGGGACAAAGAATACATAAATGCTTGATGCTGTATTGAGAAAGATGTTTCTTTTTCAAACTACCGAAGTATTGCCTAATGTTATAATAAATTAAGGTAAGGTGATATTTGCTTTTGAAAATGTGTTACAAATATCTCGATTACAGTCATTTGCAATTTTTAAGTTTGTTTTCCCTATTGTATTAATTGCTCTTTTTGTTTCTCAAAGCACATGTTGGCTTAAATTTAAGCTAATCACAGAAAAGGTCATCTTTTTTTCCCCAAACTTTCCTGGAGCACAATTAACTTAATATTTTAACAGCTGGCAGCTGTGGTAATTACTTTTAGATTATACCTAAAGTCTGTTGGAACCTAATTAGTCTGATCTGTGAACCAGGTAATTAAGGTAAAAACTCCCACATTTTCTTAGACCTCATTAATGTATTTCCTTTGAAAATTGTTGGCTAATGATGGTACATTAAGAGTTTATCCATAAAATGACAATGAATAATTAAAACCTTTGTCCTGGGATATCAAAGGACAAAAGAGTGTTTAAGTGCTCAGCATCTTGATTATTATCTCTTAATTTGCAGTGCAAATATTGTGCAACTTTGGGGAAAAAAGACCAATCAAACCGGCAAAGTGGCCTGGAAAGACACAAATAATTTTCTTTTCCTTCATTTACTTGGTATCCTGCCCATATTTCAGGGGGCATGGAGAGTCCCAAGGAGCTGATGTTTTTCCGGCTGCCTGTAGCTGGACCAGCACCACAAAGAGACATGCACTGGCCACCTCACATGGGAAGCTCTGCTAGGTGCTGCATCACCTCTCAGGCCACTGCTGGGCTCCTGGCACAGGTCCAGCCAGCCTGGGGACACCTGCTCCCTGCTCCCCAGCACTGTGCTCTGGCCTTGGAGGGAACGAGGGCTTGAGGGCAGCCTCAGAATGAGCCTGATGGAGGGTCCCTGCTGGAAGGGCTCTTGCTCAGCTGCTACTGAGACTGCCAGAGCTTTTCTCAGCCACTTTGCTGCTGGGGCAAAGTCCAAATCTCACCTTTAATGTCTGCAGAAAACCTTTTACTGTTGCAGGTGTGTCAGAAAGGCTATCACTACTATGGCTACAAGTGAAATGCAGTATGTGAGCACAACAAAGTACATCCATGTGCTCCAGCAGAAGAGAGTGGCACATGCTTTTCTTCTTCTGAGGGAGTGGTATAGGACCAACTGAGATGCTAGGTACAATGAAAATTGTGGGACAAACCTAAAATGGTGGCAAAGCAAAGCTGCTTTCCCTTGTTTTGACTTATGAATCTAAGGCTTGTTTCATGTTTAAATACATTGTAGTACAAGCTACCGTCTGACAAGGTGCAGCAGGCACTGGCTGTATCTCCATCCTCTGTTGTCCACCACATAAAGCAAGTCCAACCATGACTGCTCTCTTGGGGAAGTTTTCATAAGGATGAAGGATCCAAGTCAGCAGTTTTCCTGAGAAACTTCAGGCCCAGTCTGCCTCCAGGACCCCTGCCCCACTTCCCCACAACCTTTCATGTCAAGTTATTATAATCAGTTCCCAAGGGATATTATCACACAGAAGACTGGGATCACCACTTGGTTCTGAGTGTGCCAGGTGCTTCGAGTGCAAACAGTGTGAATGTATCTCTTCCTCAGAAATAAAATGTAACACATGACACACTGCAACAAGAATGATTAGATATGGGGGAATGGAAAAGCAACCTATGGCTTTACAGACTCTGTAATCACATAAATCAATAGATAGATCAATGTTTTCTTGAGGTAAGTAAAATAAACCAAATACCAGAAATCTCTGTTGGTCATGTAAGAGCTGCTACACAATAAGCTTCAGGACTTCTCAGGACTGGCTCCACAGTACCACATGAGGCACGCACTTGTTGCAAAGCAGCATACCAAGGGAATTCATCTGTACTCAACTGTTTAATCTGAAAAGCCTGAAAGCTTCAAAGTTGATTGCAGCTGGTCTGCAAAATAACAACTTTATTGGGAAACAGCTGAGGCATTGGTTCTGGATCAGAACTTCAAAGAAAAGTTTCTGATGATCATCTGTTAGACCGTCAAGGATCTGAGTAATAACATATCTGGTGGGATCCCTGTATACAGGGAAAAAAAAGCAATCTGAAACAGAATATAATTTGCTTTTATTTAATTTTGTCTCCAATCATGATACATTATATTTGAAGTAAAAAAAAAGTAATAAAGTAAGATTTTCTGTGAGGCCTTTCATTTGTAAGGAATTGAGTTAAACAAATGAGCTAATTAGGAAAATTAAAGACAAAAATATTGATTCAATATGAGAGAGATGTACACATGGCTACTCAGGAAATTCTGATGTAAGGCATTACCAAAACCAGATTACCAGACACATACCTGCTAAAACATTAAATCAAAGAATACCGGAACTGCTTTTTCTCAAGAAACTGGATGCTTTCAAATCTGCTCCTTTCAAATAATTATATATTCCCACCAAGTCAAACTTCTGGCCTGAAACCAAGCCTTCAATCAGTTTTCTCCCCATTTCTCTTCCTGCTTCAGTAGACATAGACTTTTCCCAGAGCTTCAACAGCAATCCTCCTTGGAAAGAAACACAATATGACATCATTGTCAAATTAACATGGAGCACACGCAGCTTGCAGCACACAAGGGATGAAGTGAACATCTGGCAACAAACATCCACCACTCTCCTGTGGACAGTGAAATGTAGACAAAGCTGGAGTGTGCCAGTGAGGCAATAATTGCCTAAAACTGCGTAGGGAGACACAAGGCATTCATTCAGCTCAGGATCCTTTGTGTTGACAGACAATGGGGCTTGTTCTTTTGCCACCAGTGTTAGTGTTGCAAGCCAAAATTATTGAAGATGCATGTTAAGGTCTTGGTCTGCAATTGCACATAGCTTCATGGCTTATGAAGCAGTAGCCTGGTAGTTATAATCATACATGTCTCTGTTTTCACTCTAAAGCAGCCAATAATTTGCACTTTTTGCCAGCTAAGGTCTCAAGCTAAAGAATCAAATGATCCTGGTGCTTTCACCCAGGTGATAAGCAGTGGCTCTCTAAGAGGTGTGCCTGACCAGTCCAGCAGGATAGTCCTTGCCTGCTCCCCATTCCTCCCAGTGCTGATCTTTATGGTGGATAAAGGGTCCACAGGAGAAATCTGGGGGTGAAAAAAAGTCTACTAGAAAGCCAAAATGAGATTATTATCCTACAAAACATGCTTTTGTATAGAACCGGCAGCACTGAAGAACAATTTGTACATTATTGTACTGAGGAGATGAGGAGTTAAGAGGAAAAGGCAGCAAAGAGTCTTCTTGCCCAGGAGGACTACAGGAAAGGTGAGGACAGCAGGAAAAGTCTCAAATAACAAGGCATCTGCTGTTTTGCCTTTGGACATCAGTGGGGCACAGAGCATAAAAGGTAAAGCTCTGACTGCCCATGTGTTGAGAAGCTTTACAGGTAGCACAGCAGTCCTCCCCCAGTACATGTCCTTGCTGGACTGGCAGAGGCAGCCAGAGGAAAATAAAGAGTATCAAATGCTGAATCAAGAAATCAGATCTCACTCTGGATTGGACACTGTCCTGTCCTAAGAAGTGCTGAGATACTCTATCTGCTGTTGAAGTTTGCAGCACCAAAAGAGGACTCCACATCTCACAGGATGTACTTAAAAGTCTGAGGATTCCAACTCTACAAAAACAGCACAGCACATTTTGTCAACTGAGTTTTGTAGCAAACTGAGGTCCTCACTGAGGCTGTGAATCCAGGCCCAAGTCAAATTTAGTTTAAAGCTCCTTTTCCGATCTGCAAAGCAGTCACCAGTTCGAGTCATCTGGCATTTAACTTTCAGCTGAATGCAAAGCTCATTCTGTCAAAACAGGATCAGGGAAATCGCCCACCTGCAAAGCAAGGGATATCAGCTACAGACTTCTTTATGGCTGCACCTGCATGAAACTTCTTCATCCCTCTCTTTCCTTCCCCCTACCGTGTTCAGCATCCATGCCTCTTTTTCTCTCTTCCTCCAGTGATGCCCTCATCTGCTCTGCTGTCCTGTTGCTCTGCTCCCTCCTTGCTGCCCCACTGATTGTGCTTTTCCTTGCTGTGTCCCCCCTCTCCCCTAAGAGGTAGATTGAGAAACCTTGACCTGTGGCACAGGCTACCATGCACAGGGTAGACCTTTTAACACCTTTGTTCAGCATTCGAGGAATAATGTTATGTGGAAGGTGTGAGGGAAGCGCTCTGTGATGTGAAGATGCTCTTTTGTAACACTGAATAGCTTCATTACAGAACTTTTTTTTCAGCCACAAATACAACTAGTGAGATAATTTTCACTGAAATGTAGGGACAGAAAAAGAGGATCACAAAACAGATACCACAGCTCTGGATATTAGTTTTACAGTGTATTTGTGTATTGTGTTTTCATTAAAGATTTATAATAACTTTCCTTTGTAAAGGACAACAAACAAACAAACCAAACCAAACCAACAAACACACCAACAGCAACAACAAAAAAACACAAAGCAAAACACAAAGAACAACCCAGCAATACCTATGAAGGAACAGGAATCTCAGAGGACTGTAATTCTCTGTCTCGCCGCTGGATGGTGATGCAAAACTTATTTTAGTGAAAGTCCCGCATTGCCTAAGAATACAGTTTTGCTGGGACAGATAGTTTTTTACTGGAACAGCCTGAATATTCTCTGTTAGACCGAAGATTGAGACAAAACCAAAACTGAAAACCGGAACACTTGTGGACACACAAACTGTCGTTCATGATCATTTGCCCATTTTTTGTAATGACTGCAACTAATTTAATAATTTTACAGCTTTAATGCTTTCAGATATAACTAGTGAAACACAAACTAGTCGTTGTGTTTTTAAAGTTCCTGTGAAAAACGGAGGAGGGAAAAAGAAAAAAAGATAGTTTGGTCTAAAAATGATGCATTTGTCTCATGTGAAATCCTTACCACATACTGTCAGTGTTATCCCATTGCTGCATTTGCTCTCTGATGTATTGTTTACTTACGGTTGCAGTTTTAAGTGTACTATTTTATTGTTATTCTCTAGGAAGTGTTTATACTATATAATATAAAAAATCCCTGTGTTCATATGGTGAAAGGTATAGAAAGAGAGAAGAAGACATTGAATATCTATGGACTACAGACATTTGTAGGTCAGGCTCCTACCTGTTAATTCATTTGCTTTGGAAAGAACTTTCAGTGAAAGCAGGACTCTGTTTTGCTGTGGACTGAAGTCACTAATGAATGGGGGGACATCCCCTTCAACGAGCATCCTCTGGGGCAGGAAAGCCTGGAAGCTATTCACGGTTGGTAAATCTGTAGAGAAGTATGTGGCTGCAATGAAATCTACACCGGTAGCCCAGTCTATACCAAAATTTTCTTCTGGAACAGAGAGATATTTTAAGCTGAAAAAGATAAAAATAAATGTAACAGGTAATGGAAATCCTGTAGAACACATTAGTCTGTCATTTATCCCAAATGTGTTTTGTTCCATATAACATCCTGAGTGGTCTTAGTGCCACAGTGACTTAAAGCCTCCTTCAGCACTTAATACCTAATTTCTCCTGGCATAGCTGCCTCTGCCCAAACACAGCTCCTGACTTGGGCCCTGGCTCCTAGGAAGGAATCAGCATCTCATGTTAAGCCCACAGCCTGCCTGCCCATCACAGCCTGGGCAGCTGTCACTCACTGGTCATCCAATGCTCCAAGAGAGCAGAAGGAAGAGCAGAACCTAAAGAAGAGACGCTTAAAGTAAGAAAGCTCATGCAGACTTTGTTGGGATACTGTCTTTGCAAAGAGGCATGCAGATGGGAAGACCCCTCTTGGCCACCCCTCTTGTCCCCATACTTGTCCTGGAACTTGGGCACCGCATAAGCATTGGAGGTGGTGTGCGCCTTCCACATGAGACCAAGGGCATCATCCAGTTGGAAGGAGGAGAAGGTTGCAGGCCTCACGGCTTTGTGTTCAGTTGATAATAGATACTACAGCAACAGAGAGGAAAAAAGGCAGAGAAACAGGGGGGAGGTTTGAATTCAATTAATTTTTCAGACTTACATATCTCACAGAACAGTTAAGTTTGCAAGCTAAGGGAAATTGCTTTTGAGTAGTTAGAATGTGCTACTTTGTAAGAAACCATAATGTCTGACATAGGGAGAAAAAGCTTATTAATAGAGATTTATAAAGTGAATACATATCCCCACTGAAGTTAGCAGGAGCTGCTGTTCTTTGACTTCAACAGAGCGAGGGTTTTATCCATATAGTTTAGGTATTCTGTCACAATAATTCAGTGGACTTTTGTATTTGAGTGCCATGGAAGCTTCCATGCTGGATTCCTTGAAAACCTGTTTACACCTTTTGGCCACAATTTTCTGAAGATTTTCAGAAAATAAGAAAATTATCTTTAATGGTTATCATTATGGCTATTTGGGGAGCAGAACCTTTATAATAACTTCTGAAACATACTGCTTGGGAAAAATAATCTTAAGAAAACAAATCCAGTCTTGTCCTAAAACCTCTACCTTCACTCACAGTTGCCAAGAGAGACTTATGGTTTAAATTTTCTGATCATTCTCAATTATTTGACGACCAACAAAAATGTTGAATATAGAAGTCTATAAAAATAGTTATTGCACCTATGAAGTAACAAATACTGTCAACTTTGGGACTAGGGAACAGCTGAATGAGGAGCAAAGATAATATCTGCTTGCATTAATAAGTATCCTTCTGAATAAAATGTCAGCATTTTCAGTTTTTTAAATGGTCACAGGAAAAATGAACCCTATGAAACTAACACAAGGCCATTTCTCAAGGGTAATGTTCTATCTCGCGTGCTTATTTTGCTTTGCTAACATAAGCAGTATAGGAAGAATACAAATATAACTTTTAGCAAAACAGTCTCTTGGAACAGTCTGCAAAATACAGAATTATCTTAAAGAAAATAAAATAATCCACAACCTGCAAAAATATCGGTCTTCTTATCTTTGAATCACTTTATGTTATGCTTTTCATTTTTCCTGCTTGTTTTATTTCAAGCTGTTACTGAAAAGAAACGAAGCTCTTTGAATCTTACAAATAACAGCAATAATAGTTTGTAAAGGTAATATTCTGGTATTGTTTCCTAGAAAATACGAAGAAAAGAAAAACAAAGTGAAATTATTTACTTCAAAGTAGGCCTTCCATTCATCCATGAGGTTGGGAACCTGAGACCGGCAGTCGGCAACACTGTAACAGAAATCAGCTCTTTGCTCCTCTGGTGGCAATATTTCTATCTGGTACTGCAGCTGCCCAAAGAGGCCAGCCTCCACTGCTGCCAGAAAGGGTATGACAGCCAGGTAGTAATTTATATCTGTAACAATAATTAAAAAGGGGGAGGTGTTAACCACAAGCAAATGAAATATTCCTACAGAGAAAAATGAACCATACCAAGTGTAACTGTTTCAGATTGCCACAGATATAACTGTGTTCAGCAACTGGGCATGCGAACTGGAACACAATGGTGATTATATCTGTATTTATTTAGATATGATTCATAATATTCATTTATATTTTTTCCTTTAATATCTTTACATGAGCTGACAGTGTGCTACGCTTTGCATGAAAGGACAACAAATGAAAAAAATTAGATCTTTATAGTTTGTCATGAACAGGACATGAAAGGCCTCTTAAATATTAGTTGCAAACTAAGTACAGAAAGACTAAGGGGTACTCCATGAGTATTGTTTTCATTAAAAACAAAGCAAAACAGAACAAACCAAACCGAAACAAACAACTCTTCCATGCACCATAGGTATATAAGAAAGGAAAAGGTAAATACTGGTGATTTCGTATTTTACTTGAAAATAATAATTTCCCTTTTAAAAAGATTTTGCTCACTGAAGACGGCTTGGAAATTCCCTCAGTTTGTTTGTTTAGATTTATTTTAGGATGACAG
Source organism: Columba livia (assembly GCF_036013475.1). Taxonomy (NCBI): domain Eukaryota; kingdom Metazoa; phylum Chordata; class Aves; order Columbiformes; family Columbidae; genus Columba; species Columba livia. The sequence continues at coordinate 56,518,905 of NC_088604.1, read as the reverse complement.
CTTCCTTTTATCTGATCTGTAAGCTGAGGCAGTCAGACCCAGCATGTAGGAAACCCCAGGTCTAGTTCTCACCTGTGCCAGATCACATCTCCAGTAAGAGTACTCGTAGTGCTATTTTATATTCCTCATTTGAAAGGAGGATTATAAGTTCTCTACTCTGCCCCAGTGAGGCTGCATCCGGAGTACTGTGTCCAGTTCTGAGCTCCCCAGTTTAAGAAGGATAATGAATTACTGGAGGGAGTCCAGTGGAGAGCTACAAAGATGATTAGGGGCCTAGAGCACCTTTCTTATGAGGAGATACAGAGAGAACTGGGTCTCTTCAGCCTGAAGAAGAGAAAGCTGAGAGGGGATCTCATCAATGTTTATAAATATCTCCAGGGTGGTTGTCAAGAGGATGGGACCAGACTCCTTTCAGTGGTGCCCAGCGATAGGATGAGGGGCAACAGGTACAGACTGAAGCATAGGAGGTTCCATCTGAATATGAGGAGAAACTTCTTTACTTTGAGGGTGCTGGAGCACTGGAACAGGCTGCCCAGAGGCATTGCGGAGTCTCCTTCTCTGGAGACATTCAAAACCCGCCTGGACACATTTCTATGCCATCTGTTCTAGATGAACCTGCTTTAGCAGGTGGGTTGGACTAGATGATCTCCAGCTGTCCCTTCCAACTCTAACAATTCTCTGATTCTGTGGTTCTCCTCTTAATTGTGTCCTCTTTGTAGAAATAACATTAAATAACTTTGAATGAAGAAGAGCCTGGAGACCAGCTATTCTCACTCCTGGGTGGGTGACTCCTGAGCCATTGGGCTGAGAATTCATTTGCTCATGCTGGGTCTCAGGGCCACAGGACTGCCTAGGTATTTTGTACACTGTCCCAACAGTGAGGACCAACATCTTCCAAACCTGACCACCTATCTTGTATCCTAGTCCTGCTTATGGGAAGCTGTTGTTCTACCTCCTGTATGTGGACCTGGCAGGGAATTCAGGAGGAAAGGTGTGGCCAATCAGCAGAGCAAAGGAAAAGTTCGAGATGATGAGAAGACAGTGCCACACTGGAAGTCATTGGTAAGCTGAATCTGGCTTCTTGTGCACTATTTTCATGAGAAGTGCGAATACTTGGATTTCACATCAGAAAGTACTTCTATTTTTTTAAGTGGGCTGGCATGTGTTACTTCTTGTACCTGCTTGGGTAACTCAGAGGGCAGAAAACAATGCAGGAGAAGACTATATTGAATATTATTCTAGGCAAAAAAGACTGAAGTTCATAAGTAGGGAGTGTCTCATACACCTAGGGGTATATTAAGCCTGACTTTCTGATTTAAGCTCATTCCTGGCTTCATATGACTACTCGTGCCAGACAGGGCTGCCCTGAAGGCCAACTGAAACCACTCACATCCTCTGAATAGTAAGAGACATTTGTGTGCACTCTGAAAGACTTTTTGCATGTTCCTGCTGCACTAGGGTAAGCCAAGGTTAAGTTTATACGTGTTCTATATGCAACAAAATTGGTATCAAGCGAACGTGCAGTGTTTAGAAGCAACTGAAGAACAGGAACGCAAACACCGAGGAAGTAAAGGTGGTGGTTTCTATTCCAGAAATGTTGCCTGTTTGCCCAGGGCTATGCTATGACCCTTGTTACTTCACACTACATGGAATGCCTTCCCATGGAGGCCCTAGCACTGGCCACCCACACAGACAGGAAGCTGAATTTGGAGTGAATATCACAGGCGGCTTTGGTTTTACTCTAAATTAACATTTTAAATTTACTCTGTGCATACGCCTTTGTTCACTTGAAGGTAGATACATTTAATTGCTGGCTCACAGCCAGAAGCTTCATTCAAAAGGCCTCTACAACAAAGCAGTTGTGTGGCAGTGAAGGTGCAGAGATATTCACCAAAACCTGCCAGCAGGTCTAGTGGAAAGGGGAACTTGTGACAGGACAGCAGGGAAGCTGGGTGAGCCAGGGACAGAAGTGATGGAGGGCAAACGTGCTACAGGAAAGAGAACTTGAGGCTTTCCCTTCCCCAACAGGGAAAGAGTATTTAAACTGGAGGACTTACAAGGCCTTTTGCCTCTTTTTTAATAATAATAGTAAAAAATAGATTTTGATAATTTTCTTGCCTTTAGATACAAGTAGTGATTGTAATTTATGGTTGAACTTGTCTTTCTTCCACTCAACTGTTAGTTCCATGTCTTTAAAAATAGAAATTAAACTTTTAAAAAGAGTTTGATTTGCAGTTGCAAAAAAAAACCAAGTCTCTAAAAATACTGACTGTGACTCAGATCAGAGAAAAGGGTGTTTTGGCTTGGGGGGGCAGTTATTTATTTTTTTTTTTAATAATCATTCATCTTTTGAAAAATAGAAACAAGAACATCGTTAGAGGGATTCTGTTCGGACTGGTTGGGATAAATTATTCAGCCTGTGTAGGCAAATTAACTAAATATTTTTTATTAATGAAGTGAGAAAATTTAACAGGTTTTTTTTTGTTTGTTTGTTTGTTTTTTTTTTTTTTGTTTTTTGTTTTTTGTTTTTTTCATGAGCTCAGGAAAAAATTGCCTTGTAAGATTAATTCTGTGGACATTTAGGTATGCATTGTTGCTTGAGGAGTCTGTTTCCATATAGACACTGGCTGTAAAAATAACAGAGGAAAATAAGCTACACTTGTTCTCGCACTTGAGACAGGGAGCATTATAGTATCAGTGCTTTTTCTATTGCTTCCAATTTCGATTGTTATTCATTTCAACTGTTATTAACAATTTCTGCTGTTATTCATTGGGATGCCTTGTGCAACAATAAATGGATACCCCTGAGTTACACGTGGTATTTCCAAATTTGATGCTACCATCATTGAGATGACACTGCTTTCAGTGATGTGTATTTGCTTAACTATAATGGATACACCCATTCTCCTGTTACACCTATGATGTGCATTTTTACAAATGAATTTATTCTGTCTCTCAGAATGAGAGACACCGTGTATCAGCTTGATCCCTCCAGTTCAACAGGGCAACACATGAATGGCCTGAATTGTCAAAAGCAACCAGGAATTTTGGATGTTTCTGGTTTTGGGAAGACTGAAATATTTGGATGTGTATTTTTAGAGATACTGAGAAAAACATTGAAAATGTCAGGGACATTGACACTGGAAATTCAGACCTTTACACTTCTCTGTCACTGTCTTTAGTTTGTTGCTACTTACTGGAATAATGAAAAAAAAAAGAACAGAATTTAAAGCTACTAGAACTCTTAAGCCAATATTAAAGTGACCAGAAATTACCTTGTAGCTCATGTACACTAGGTCAAAGTATTAACTAAGTCCTAGCTGAATACTTGAAAGACTGCTGGATAAATGTCTGTGTAATGAAGATAAAGTAGTTCTTTGGATATCATGGGCACAAAGTCTCTCTTTGTTTCAGTCTATGTAGCCTACTGACCACAGTGTAGTTACGGAGGTGCAAGTGAAGGCAGAAGAGGTCCTGTCAGGTTTGTGTTACGGAGGGTGATGTAAGGAACACAAAGAGTCCTCCTTGACATTCCCACACTAAGTTTTATTTTGAAGTATTAGCATCTAAACTGAACAAATCTGCTCTGGAGTAGTTGAAAACTATAATTTCTATAAACATCTACAAATATGGATACCCATCATGATATTTCCCACACACTGTTACATGCATTTTTTTTCAGTGTAAGCCTTTTTAAGGCTGCAAATCTGCATTTTTTTTTTCCTTCCTCAACTAAGTTATCAAAGCCAATTAGCTTTCACTTTCTCACTCACACTTAGGTGTTTTGCTGCAAGTTTTCAATTGACAATTATGTAGCACTGAAATTACTTTGTAATATAGAAGTCTAAGGGAAGAATGATTCTAAATTGCCTTCTAGGACATTAATCATATTTTGGAGAAGAATAGTGTAATGGCATATACTTACTGGACCACCAGCTTCTTACAGATATGCACAGGAGATCTCCATCTTCATAGCCACAGGAAGTTGCTCTGGAAGGATCTGCTAATCTGCCTGAATCAAATGAAATAATACACCGAATACTCAATCTTTTTCACACAAGAAATCCCACTGAGAGGAAAAAAATGTATAGGGCTAAAGCATGCAGAATTTTGCTCAGAGAAGCAGAACAATTACTGTTGTTTTGTTTCACAAATTTCTGTTCCTAGAGAAGTTGAATTTCTCAGTCGATACTTTATACAGTGCATAGTAATTTGATTGTGTTTTCGAGTTCGATTTCACCTTCACTGTAAATGTATTCTGAGAATTTATGGAACTGTCTGAAATTAGGACATCACAGTGATATTTTTATGGAGTTATAAATACACATGTACATACAGACATAAATACATGCATAGCTGATGCATCATTTTCAATAGATGCAGGGCTTCTAGTGTAGGAGACCGCCTTAATGACCAGAATAGCACAAATTAAATGTGCTAGTAATTGTCTCACCTAAATGGGTTGTGTGATACAGAATCTCTCCCAGTTTAATGATGCATACAAACATGGCCATACTGTGAAGCTAAGTGTGTGAACGTTGTTGTATATGATTAGCAGAGTTTTCAAGCATCTGTGCCGTAGCAAACATGCAAGACATTTCACAATTACTCGCAACAGCATGTAAGGCATATTTTATTTTAAGAACATGACGTGGAGAAATAACCTAATTCCTGAAAGCATAATGTGCATGTCCATCATGTGAGAAGTACTCATGTAGTGAGTCAGGAAATCTGCTTGAAGTGTAGGGCATGAAATTAATATAGTCAGTTTCAGTGACTGGAGCTATTCCAGAAGCTGCCAAATTGTGCCATGCAGAGCACTCACTCTCTGACAAGTCAGCTGAATGTCAACATTGTCATTTCTGTCAGATTAGAACCAAACCTCACTACATTTAAAAAACAAACCAAATTTTCCGGTACGTTTTACTTGAGAAGAAGAGATGACCATGAACCATGTGCATAGATTATCCTAACCTCTCTAGCTGACTGGACAGAGCTTGTACTTTGGGGCATGCTGGCTGCTCAAGGCTGTATCTTTCACTAGCAGAGCACTAAAAGCATGAATTTTCAGTGGTGAGGATTGCAGTTCAATAGTATTTTTTTAAATGAAAAATTATATTTTTAAATATTTACAGAAATATTTATTTTTTCAAGATTCTACTTTGACACAGGTCATCAGAAATAGGCAGCAGTAATTCACTGGTGTGTAAAGAAGATGAATGGGAAGCATAAATGAAATTAAGAAACAGAAGACAAAATGTTGCAGAATTGCACATGAGATTTACTGCAGATTGTTAGTCTAAGTGTTTTGGGAAAATAGAGAGTCCTGGGCAGTATCGATGATAATTACAGGATATGTATAAATATCTTGGAGCTGGAAGCGTTAACTCCATTTCCAAGTTTAAACTCTAGGTTCATGTTCTCCATTCCCTTCTATTCCCTGCACTTAACATGCTTGTTATTTCAGTCTTCAGGTCTAGCCAAACTATTATATCTGTCTCTCTGCATTGATAGTGTCTCCCAGCTGTGTGTCATTAGAAACTATGTGCAACCTCATCAGCAAGTTTTTTCTGTTATTTTTTGTGGCAAGGCTGTTAATGAAAAATCTAACTCCAGTTGTTCACAAGAATGATAATTGAATAACTCTGAGCATATCTCCATTTAGCTGTAAACTTCCCTTAGCAACACTTGTCATTAAACTCTCCTTTAGGGGTGCCGTTACCAGATTTTTAATTCCCCTTTTCATTCTTCTTCTGTGAAGTGTCATTAAAAACTTTCATTTAAAGCTTTGATTTTACAAAAGGAGGAAATGCATTTCTGGACTTCAGTAAAACATCAGTTTTATCACAACAGAAAATATCGAGTTAGTCTAACACGATCTACCTTTGATTCACATAAGCTATGCTCTATCCCCTTTTCTGTTCAGCTCCAGGTCTCTAAAGATTATTTCCTCTATACTTATTTTAATGTCTTATCTACTGCTGATATAAGAGAAATAGATCTTTTTGTGACCTTATCCCATTTTTTCTTCTTAAATGTATGCATAACCTACCCTACTTTTCAGACATACAATAACACCTGAATATTTCCTGAAGTTCTTGCTCCTGCATTTGTACCTCTATATGCCAGTTCTCCCAAGTGGAGGTATAGACTATCCAGTTTCTTCAATCTGAGTAGGCAGCACTCTCAGTTTAGCTCCATCTCCCAAGACAATTTCTATTTCCACAATCCCATTATTATCAACCATGCCATCTCTACAATATTGTCTCTACTGTAAATTCAGGGAAACTATTGATCGCATTTTATGTCCACGAGTAGATTATTGCAAATCTTTGTACCACTGTTATTAAGTAGCAGCCTCACTTGCTCTTTATGGTTTATACAGGCCCACACCTGTAAAAATATTTTATTGGCAACATAACTTCCATGACCAGACAGAATTGTTAATTCAAAATTTTTGTAGTATTTTCAAGGATCTAATGTCCTGCATCATGAACTCAAATCCTGTTCTTGCTTGCTCAAGCTTATTATGTCAATACATAAGTGCTTCAGTCATTGCTCACTAATCTAGCCCAGCTGCCTATCTGGACTAGGTTTAGCTAGTTGCTAACTTCACTGATGTACACACCAAAATTACATCTTTATTTCCACCTTACGTACTTCTCCTTCAGCTTCTCACATTTTTTACTGTTAAACACTTCCCAGCCATGTGATATTTGTCTTTCTACTATTTTTTCAACCTTCTGATCACGTAGTTTCAAAAATGTAGCTTCTTGTCTAAGGACCAGTCCTGTGGCTCTTTGGCAGGTGACAGTAGATCTTTATCAGTCCGTGCAACCAGGTGCAAATCTTTCTCTCATCCACCGTGTCCCTCATCTGTATTTGGGAGCTGTCACTGCAAACAGGCACACCTTCGCTTTGTAGATAAGGCCACCCTACATATCTGGATCATTTTCAGCAGGTCACATCTAAGCATAGCTTCTGCATTCAGGCATCTTTGCCTCTGACATACATTGAGTCAACTCTCCTGCTGCACTAACCCTCATCTTCTCTTCTTTTCCCCTGTACATAAAAAACAGAAAGAGCAAAAAGCTTACCTAAACTCCAACCAAGTTCTTCTTGCTGATGTCTGTCTGTGAGCTAGTTGCCTGCTTGGATTTTTCTTACTCTACCTCCTTTTCTTCCTTTTTCTCGTTTTGACTTAGCAGTTTGTTCCCTGTTAGGTGTGACTAAATGCTGCCAGCCTGCTTTCATCACCAGCTGCAGCACCCCTGTCTTCTTCCAAACATACAGCTTCAGCCAAACCACCACCTCATCAAACTACAAATTGTGACCAATAAAACAAACAACAGGCAGACAGATGCAGTTGCTTATGCCTGGTTATCACCAAGCACAAGTTTTTCCAAACATCACTGACTACGGTTCCCTTCTTCCCACTTCTCCTAGTAGCTAGAACAAGGCAAGTCAATGCCAGCTTTGAACAGAAAGCTTTATTGCCTGCTATGTGTGAAACTGTGTGTGGGAGAACACATTCTCTGATAAAGACCTTGATGAGATATTGCAGCCTTAACCTCACACCAGTTTCTGTGTCTGCTTCCCTGGCATGGCCAACAAGCAAACAGGAGAAATTGCCCCCAGTAACACCCAGCTTTTGGGGGATGAGCCATTAAAAATTGGACATAATTAAAAATAGGAAAAAAAAATGCAAACAAGAAAACAAAACAATGATACAACCAAACCACAACCACCACCATTCAACAAACACAACAAACTTTAATTTTTGAAAGAAATCATATTTTGAAAATAACAAGGCTACTTCTAAACTGATCAAAAATGGCAAAACCAGAAACAAATTCTTAAAGGGAGAGTTGGACTTTCAAATTTCTTTATTAGAAGTGAAGCTCAAGCCACCAATAAAAGATTGTAACGTTAACAACCAAAAAAACTCTTATCAGTTAACAATTTAAGAACAGCACTGAAGAGTGCAGGCCCTAAAATCTACCTCTGTAAACTGGAGCAATTTGCAATATCTTTTCAAAGATTTTCGACTAACTGAAATATTGCCCATCTAAATCACAGATCTTCTGCATTCTGCCCAGTCCTGTGTTTAGCAATTCCTTTCCCTATTAGGAAGTTTGATAGCTATTGCTCAACAAGGAAAGAGTGTTCCCTTCATGCAGGATTTATTTTTCAAATTGTCAGCTAAGCTCAGTATGTCAAAATTTACACCATCTGAAGTTCTGCTGACTTGTAAGGCAGAAGCATTTGAAAAGATGGCCCAAAGTAAGTCTGGTAAACACTTAGCTCACCCAGCTTAAGGACATAACTCATACCTGTATGAAACTGCCACCCATGCTGCGACGGTAATCCCCAGAGAATATTGCCAATATTTTGTGATCCAAAAGCAGTAAAATATTTGGCTGAAGATTTTAGCAAGTTCTTATACATTCCCAGCCGTTCTTGATAGTTCCAAGCATTGATGACAATTTTGTTGCCCTTTACTGGGAAATCCAACAGATTTTCAGGGGCAAGTTCCCACAGAGGAGGATAGACATATTCTCTGGTAGCATGTTTTTCATTCCATGGTGCAGCAGTCGCAGGGCTCAGGGTAATAGTGACTATAAGAAGAGCACATATGCTAAAGTAGGGCAGCATTGTGAAGGTATGTGACCCAGGTGTTTGTGGCTACAGAGCTTTTATAATGAAAGGTGAGGGCTGGGCAAAAAAGGGTGACTCAGATGCAGGCATCTCCATCTCCCTTCCCTCTTTCCAGCAACCTTGACGTGGCATTACCAGATTAGCAAGCCGTGAGTAAAGCTCTGTCATCCCTGTGGAATCTGGGGAGCAGCACCAGGTGTTTAATGGTGATCAACTTGACCAGAAAGTGCCTAAATCTGTACTGCCTGTGATGTATTCCTACCTTCCAAAAGGCTGAGGTGCTACAGTACTCATGATACAGTCCCATTATCATTTTTGTCTCCATGTTTCTTACTAGCTGTCCCATTCCCTTTCACTGCCTAGTTCCTTCAGGTAAAGACGGGACAGCAATACCACAGAGCTCACCTCAAAACAGGCATGGGCAGGGTTAGATCAGGGCTGAGGTGCTCTGGGGAGGGCTTCAGGCACTGACCAAGGAGTAGCAGTGACATACAGTAGGTCCGGCCATTGGCACCTTTGTCATTTGGCCTTGGGACAATGACCTGCAGCCGTCCGGTTGCCCAGTTGCAGGCCATGCAGGAGCTGGCTAGCTGTATTTTAAGTATTTGTTTGTCTTGTGTGGAAATGGTCATTATAAAGACCCATTGCCCCCTACTCCACGATATTGTAGACTCCAAAAGGAACACAAAGGACATTCCTCTACTGATAAAATTGGTGTCTGATTAAGTTACACTCCAGCAAAAATGAAACTGTTCAGCTACCTTCAACTCACCTATTTCTAGGACCTGATAACGTTCAGCTGCTTTTTCTCAGATAAGCAATGGTTACAAAAGAGCACACAGCAAACAAACATATCAGTTCTTATCTCTGTAGTCTTTCTTTTGCATGAGAAAAATTGCAAATGCCCATTTTCTCTGAAGTAATTATTTGAGTTTTGGTTGGGCTTTGTGTGTTTAAAGTACTTTAAATCCTGGATGAAGCAAGTCAAAATCTGCTGCAAACTTTTGATAATGAATTTAAAAGAAATGTATATTTCAATTCATTTTTTCCCATCTTCTCTATTTATTAAGGAGACTTCATAGTAAATAGAATAATTTTTCAATGATCACTTCTTATTTTTGGCTCCATTAATGAGAAAGAAGCCCAAAGGCTTTTGAAAGATACTCGCTGTTCAACAGAGATTAGCACAGATCTGAGAACACTTTTCCTAACCATGCTGCCTCACAGAGGTTTCAAATAATCAAGTTGCTCTTTCATTACATTTCTATGGATGGGATTTATCTAAGATAACCATGGACATCTAAACATTAACCTGGCTATGAAGATTCCCTTGATAACCAAAGTAGAGAATCAGATATGTTGAGAATGAAGCTCATTTAAAACACACTTGTAAGAGATGTATTGCTCCTGACTGATTGCAGAGGGAGTTGAAATTACAAGTTTAGCTTAAGACATAAAAAATACTTTTAGATTAAATAAAATCAATATTACAGAAAAACTTTATCTACTTTTATATAACAATTTCAGAAATGTTTTAAAAGATGCTTGTTTTTTTCTTAAAAGAAACCATTCTATAAAAGAATCCTGAGGATAAATGCCAAGAACTGTATTGTTTATATTTATATATGTGTTAGGCTCTAATTGGGATAATGAGCAGTGAGGCTCATATGAAAAGCAAGAATGTTGAAAGTCATTAGCTAGGGCACAAGATAATGGAGGAAACCTTTGATTCTATGAAATAAAGGGTATGATAGGCATAATCATACTAGGGCAGAAATCTTAGTTGGAACACAAAGGATTTAGTAGCGGGGCGAGGTGGGTATTTTTACCATCACTCTAAGAAATGCCTGATCTGAGAGTTTAAACTCTCTCTGCCTTTCTGTAGTCAAGTAGGAGAGTTTGAATTCTCCTAGTGAGAGACACCAGTCATTCGTATTACATGACTGATTTCACTTGAGGTGACTAAAGAGATTGTGAATAAACACCTTAATTTTTCACAGAGATACCATATATTTGCATTCTCATGGCAGATTAAATGTAGCAAATTGACTGGTTCCACATTAGTGTGGAGCTTTATTGTGCATAAAAAACTGACCTCCTTCTCTGCCACCTACAAAGGCAGACCTGATTAATCACAGACTGAGCAGGCATACAAATAGAAATTACTAGTCTGGATGCAAAAATATTCTCTCGCAAAACACTTGTAAGTAAGTGTTAAGATAAATTAATAACATGATGCCTGCCTTATATCAGGTTTTGAGGTATTCGTTTAAAAAAAAATAAAAAGAGCTTTGTGCCGTATACTAAATGTTAGGTAATGTAAAACAAGAACATACCTACTAGACAGACTGCTGATTTCCTTCACCTTTTGGAGTTCGAAGCTTTTGCCTCATTATGATTTAAAAGGTCTTCAACAACCCAGTTAACAGTTAAAGAGTCAAAAATATTTTTCAAAAATTCATATAATAAAAATATTCTTTCTGCAAATTATTATAATGAATTTTATAGACCGTACACCACTTTCCTGCTTGTCTGTGGGGGCAAAGAAGATGTTAAAGTTTTTCTAAGACTTTAAAGACAACAGCTTTCCTTTGAGAAATCTCTGTGCTGGCATTTCCACCTTGAAATCCAGTCCTGTTGGCTTGTTGCCCATGGGATGTCAACTGGACTTGAGTGGTGTCGGTGTTGGGTCTTGAGTCATAACATCCCTTTGGGGATGTCAGCATTTTAAAAAAGTGGAAGATTAAAGAAGACTATTAGTAATGTCAGCATCACTGTTTTATTCACCACTCTCTTAGTAAGTACTCAGCACGTTACTCAGTACGGCTGTGCTGTTACAGACATTGAAAGATAAGCAAGACCTGGAAAAGCTTATAGATACTGATAGATGGTAAACTTAGGTCTGATATGTAATTGTTATCAAGTTGCAAGAGAAAAGACTGTAGTTTTTACCTGGGCTGCAGAGTTCGATTCAAGATAACTGCAGATGTGTTGATAAGCATTGACACTAAATCATATAAATTGAGGTGACTATAAGAAGAAATGGTGGCTCATGTTTGGTCCCAAAGCTATCAAAACTTAAAGTTCCTTAGTCCTGATGAGAGACAGCAAGGAAGGAACTGTCAAACCAGTGAAGAAGAGGCATTGGTATCCTCACTGGAATGAATTCAGAACTGATGGAGAACATTGCAGGTAAGAAAACCTTCAGGTAACCTGGAGATGTCACTATCTTTCAGTCACATGAAAAAACACTGAAAGAAAGGGTTCACCCACTTTCATTTAAGGCAAATGTCCTAACAGGAAAAAGAATGAATTTTCATTTAGATGGGATACTGGTCTGGCTAAGCCTCCCTGTCATCTGTCACACCTTTTTCATGCCCTGGCACTTCCACCAGTGACTGGTAGTGCTGCTTGACTGCAAGCCATTCCAGGAAAAGCAAGACAACACTGTAGCTAAAGCTATTTTTCATGTATTTCACTGGAAAAACTTGTAGCAGTGAACATACTTAGGTTGGTTACCAACCTCTGTTGCTATGGTCTACAGCTATTGCTTTGAATGGACTTCCTTTTTGTCACAGGCCTTTGATATTTGACAGGGAGGATCTCTCTGGCTCCATGTCTGCCAGCAAAACCCCATGACAGGGCTATAAAAGGGATTTTAAATTGCTACTTTACTTCTCTTAAGTGTGGTTGTGAGTAAAGGCCTTCCCATGTTATCTGATGGCCTTGCCTCACCAGGAGGAGTAACCTGTGTGACAGGTCCTGACAATTCATGCTTTAAAATGTGCTGATAATTCCTGTTGATGAAGAATGGCCACAATAAAATATTCCCTTCCCTTCCCTTCCCTTCCCTTCCCTTCCCTTCCCTTCCCTTCCCTTCCCTTCCCTTCCCTTCCCTTCCCTTCCCTTCCCTTCCCTTCCCTTCCCTTCCCTTCCCTTCCCTTCCCTTCCCTTCCCTTCCCTTCCCTTCCCTTCCCTTCCCTTCCCTTCCCTTCCCTTCCCTTCTCTTCCCTCTTCTTTTTAATAGAAGCTATCTACTGAATTGGGCATACAGAGTAACACAGAACCAAAAATTAAATTTCAATAAACTGATAATGAATAATGATCCAAATCAAATCCAAACACTTATATTTTAGGAAATACCAGATTCATAGCTGTGGTGGGATATTTACTATATGCAACTTTTCTTTCCCAGATGACGCAGTCATTTTTACATTAGTCTGGCTGGGTGAACAACTGGCTCGATAAATGGCTACAGAGCCAAGTGTATATCTAATATTTCCAGAGTTCCAATTACTAACATTAAAAGAAGATGAACTTCCAGGAAGGTAAAAATACTAATTTCAGGTCGAGCCTACAAACAAGATGTGTAATGGGTACGTGATGCTGTCCCAGATGTACTCTTTGGTCTCAGATCGGAGTGCTCCAGAGGAGGAGTACAGGCAATACTCAAATTTACTGAGCAGGCTTGCTTGCAGTACCAATGTTAATGTATATCAATCAATCAAACAAACAAACAAACAAACTCCCCTCTATCAGACCCAAAACAGGGAAATTTGAATTAACATGTATTTTTCATTTCCACAATGATATTATGGAGGTGTATTTACCTTATGAGTTACTTCAGATGGTATCACAACCTTCACGTCTTTTTTGTTATCTTCAGCTCAGAGGTGAAGGTCAAACTGATCATGGAGTTAGGTATCTGAAGTTCTTACTATCTACAGATATATGGTCTTCATCATCACCTCTTCAACACTTGTCTTAGAAGACATCAGCCTTATTTTCATAACATGATGGAATCTATTCCTTTGAGGCTGACCACACAAAGACCCCACTCGTTGAAACATGTATTTAAAATCTGGTGAAACAAAAATAGATAAGATATATTCCTGAGAGCAATTGTCTGATGTAGAAAGATGACAGTAAATTTTTAATGTAATTACGTCAATTTTGTCTCAGAAATAGTCACTCAAATACAGCTACAAGTTTGCTTGTAAATGCAAGGAAATCTTTTGGCTATTTGTTTGTATAACACTCGGGAAAGAGCAAACTGCAGAAAAAGAAGAAAGAGAATCACATTGTGAGTTGGCTTTTTTTTCCAATCTTTCATTAATTATGCACCCAGTTATAAGACAAATTAACTGAATCTTCACTTATATTTTTAGCATGGCATTTTAATTAGATGAAAATGAGAATAAGTGGGAATAACTAATTAGAAAAAATCAGCATAATGGCAAAGTTTCATTAAAAGAAAAGCACAAACATCCAAAGCTGCAAATATGTAGCCAGATGCTAGCGCCCAGATTAACTGATGTGAAGTATGTAAAATGACAGTATCAATTAGAAACTTGGACCAAACCAGCTTTTTTTTTGCCATTTGGAAGGAGTAAACAATTAATTCAGAAATTTAAATCAGGAGATATTTTCACCTCTTGAAACTCAGAGACTGCAGAGAAAATTTTCAGAGCACTGTGATCCATCTTCTTCCAGTTGCAGCCATTTTCCTTAGACTAAAAAAATAAAAGGGAGGGAGAGGGGAGAAGCTTCCTTGCAAGAAAGGAAGGAGAGCTTACAAAAATGTTTCTCAAAGAAATATACTTAGCTTTATTGTGTAAGCAGGACAAATAAACTTTAGTACAAGACAGCTTGAAAGAAATGTGGTAAAATAAAAAGACAGGAGGTATAAATCATCCTTACATTTATTGCCTAGTTTTGCTTCTGTCATGGGACAGAATAACACTCTTGTTTCTAATTGATATTCTGTGTTGGTATACAACACAGCAATTTGGTTCTACTGTTTCATTTGCAATGACAGAGGGAATAAGGGTGTTTTTCAAGATAAACATATTCCAGTCTTGTTTAGAGAAGTGTGAATAACTTGCTAGAAACAAATTCCAAATCTATTTGATTAAATTAAGATGCATATTTAACATATACTTCCTACATCAAATCAGTTATTTCTGAAACATAATCATGGTACTCTAGAATTAGGAAAGGTATGTAAGGAGCAAACATATCCATGGACAGATATTAAAAGAGAGAAATTACTGTGTATTGACAGACACTTGTACAACATTGCTAGCATGATTTTGAAACGAGACCTAATGATAATATATGGAGAGATGTCACGTCACTAAGTCAAGAGATGGCAGAAAGCACATTTTAAAAAAATATATATTTTTCTGAAAAACATTATAAATATTTCTCTTGCCTGTTTTTCATGCTTTTGTTTTACTTCACTTTTATTTCTTTTTAGATCACACCCCAAACTCCAATACCTGGATCCACCCGAGGACCTTGCTTCTGAGATTTCTCACATGACATGATTTTGTACACACTAATATCAGTGCCATAATACAAGTGTCCAATGCAAAAAGACTAATGTGGAATACATTTCCTGTAGCTGACAGATATCTCCTGATATTACACAGCAAACATAATCATGACTAAGTGCCACAAAGGCCCCCAAGGTTGGACCCACAATGAAAACCCTGCAGCGCATAACCAGGTAGCTGTTGGGGAACAGTGTTTTCTAGTCCATTGTCCCATGTCGCAAAAAAAAATAGGCTTTGGATTAGCAAAAGAATGAAAGAGAAAGAGTTATTTTGGTTTAAGTGGGTTTGAAAGGAATTAATTTTAGTCCTCAGGAATTACCACCAAACAAGAACCTCTGAGAACTCTGTGATCTCACTGGAAAAAATGTCCAGATTCCCAAATATTCCTGGCTTCCTCCAAAGAGCCATTTCTTCAAATTAATGTGGCACATAACCTTACACAGCTCCAGTTATTTTTAATTGCAATATTTTATTCTTATCAGGAAGATAATAGTCTGATGAAAAAATGTATGCCTCTCTCAGCTACCCATACAGCTCTCTGTCCTGTTGCCACCTTGATTTCCAATATAACCTGCATTCATCCTCTCCTTGCCTGCACCATCATTTGGGTCATGCTCTGTGGTCTTTGTAAGGAAGTCACAACATGGTGCTTACCCACACTGAATGGCAGACCATGGGAACCCATCCAGCAGAATAGGCTGGGGGTCTATGATGTGAGTTCTTTCTGCCATTTGGGTGGTGAAAGAAGCTGCTCTTCTCCCTAGGAGTAAAGGTTGCCTTTCCTGGAGAGTGATGAGACCTGTCACAGATGACTAGGAGTGTCATTGACACAGGTATATGAAAATCTTACACTACAGCTTACATTTCAATGAAAGACCAGAGGTAACTTTTTTGCCTTTACATAGACTTTGTTATGGGCTAATTTACACATATTAACATAGCACACTGTGAAGCAAAGCCAATCTTAAAATCTTGAAATCTTAAGCTTTCAAGAAGGAGGCAGAAGACAGAAATCCTCCAGAACAGTGAATGTAAACAGCCAAGCAGAAGGCACGCTTCTGAAGTCTGTGACTTTGTCCTGGATTTTGCTGCTTTTTGTTCTATTTAATCTAATTTTAAAAGCTCGGCTTTGGAGCCAGAATATTTGTATTCTTGTTCTGATTCTCTGCCTCTGTACAAGTAATTTAAAAGTAAAGTATTGTGGTTTATTTTATCAAATCTGAGTGAGTACATCAGGCTTTGATCTTGGGCTTTCACCATCCTTATATGAGAATCGCACACCAATATTCTCTGGCTTAACCTCATCTGCAAAAAAACTTAAGATATTTGACATTCTTGTTCCACAACTGTGAACCCTAACAGTGTGGGCATAACACAACTTCAAACCCAATGCTCTATTTTGTTGTTGTTAGAGTCCACAGGCTGACAGCTGGAAATAAGGACTTTACCTCACATTTTCCTTTGGAGTCAGCACTGGTGCCAGGTAATCTGAAAAAGGATGGTGAGACTGTAATTTTGTATAGGACCACTAGATGCTGCTATATAACTTTAAAATCTCTGTTGCTTTCATACATAACTGAAAATGCAAATATGCACAAAAGCCAAATTGTAGCACTTAAGTAAAAAAATCTACATTCCTCTCCTAGTCAGCAATTGTTGACAGATGGGTATATCTGATTTGAGGGCTCCTTATGCCAGACCTAAAAAATTGTGGCAATGTACTACAGAATGATTTTTAAAACACCTTTAACAACAAAGGTTATTTCAAATACTGGTAAAAAAAGGAACTTTGCTCAGCAGTTTTTATACTGGATCAGGTATCAGTTCTTTTCCTGCAGTCAGGATAATGCCTTAAACTGGCATAAATATTAATGCCATACTTGGACTAAATCAGCTTGATTTTGATCCAGATGAAACTTGTACTGCCAGGTATTTTGATAGTGCACAAAAAAAAAAAAAAAGTCTATGGCTCAGAAAAAGGCTTTGGAGTCATTCTGACTTCTATCTTTCCTATAAGAAATAGCTGCTCTGATCTCTATGACCTTAGTATGTGTGATATCTTTTACATATTTTGCATCTTTGTGTCACTGTTCAACCAGCCAGTGAATCTGAGTATCAAGATGGTTATTGCTGTAAATACAGACAAGTCCCTGTCATGAGTTTTTCATCATGAAGAAAAACTGAAGGGGAGAAGCCCAAATTTTACTGTCTAGGAAGCAGATTAGCAGCTACTCTTAACCCAGGGAGGTATCAGTCTATGTGGTTTCCAGAACTCCCTGGTCAGGGGAAACTGCCTATGCGCTAATGTGCAGTCATGGAAATAACTCTGCTGTCATACATCTGTACTCATTTCACATCACTGGTGCAGGTCACTGTTATGTGAATGGCCTGAATCAAACTAGTTGAAAAGGTAATTGCTGAGGACACATAGGCTTCAATTATGCTTTAAATTTCTGTGAAATTTAGTTAGATCTTTTGATAAAGCTTTGATAGAGATTACAAGACGTAGGTTTAAAAGGTTCTTGAACAAAAGCTGCAAAACACTTCCAAAAGGTGAGTTGTCTGGTCAATTTAACTGCTTTTCTTCTTTTTGTGTTGGTTTTTTTTTTCCTTTGTTTGTTTGGTGTTGCAGTGGTGAAAAGCCACCTCATACTTTCTTAAGGTCTTCTCTAGTTACAAGCCATCACTCAGAGGCAAACTAGCCACTACATGGATGCACAATAAATTCTGAATTTTCAAGAAGGGGACTGATCCAAGTTGTATAAACTGCAGATTAAGTATTAGAAGTCTCAGTGGATAAAATTACCTGTTTCCTTATACACAAATATATTTAGTCAATCTGCTCATTTGTTTAAGGTTGAAATGTACTAATGTACTTGTATTGTGTACATTTTGCTCAGCATAATTTATCCAATACACGCTCTCAAGTGACACTAGATAACAGGCCAAGGTTAGTGGTATCCCTACACCCTGCCTGTCATACATAATTCCTGGACTGAACTACTCCATCCCCCTGCTCCTGCTCCTCATCCTCAAAGGAGAGCTGGGAGTGTCTGCTTCTGACAGCCTCCACTGTCCCTGTTCAGTGTTGCCCCTGTGTGACAGAGGCAAGAGACAACATCTCTCTAGTGTCTCTGGCTTTCCATGTTGTTTCTTCCCCAGCCTGGAACAGGGGGAGGCTCAGGAAGAATTCAGATCCTAAATTCCCCCAACAACTGAGGGACACACACACGGAAGAGTGAAAAGCTGTGCTAGGCTTTGCCTTGCCCATACCAGGCAGGCATTTCTTCCTCCGGCTCTGGCAGGCTCTGGCTCACCATCGCTGCTCTGACCTTACAAAGTAAGTTTTGCCCACCAAGATACCAGGGGGAATTGCATGGCTATGCTTAGTTCTTGACTTGGCTAAGAGGGTTGGTGCTAAATAACAGCCACATGTCCTCCATTCCTATATGAGGATGACATCTAACAGATACCTTGAGTCTACTGTTGCTGTATCAAATAGAAATGCTACCCAATGTATTAATATTATTAATTACAGTTTAATATTAATAAAAACATTAATTAACACCACTGATATTTTACAGTGAAATTACAGAAAGTGTTTCCACTATCTAGTCATTAAGACGTGTCATATACATCTGCGTTTTTTCTGTTGCTTTGCATGTGGGAAAACAGTTGTGCCTGTCTTTTGCAAATGAGAAATGTTTTGTGACATTTCACTAATTTGAGACCTAGTAATCACAGTGCTCACTTAATTCTGATCTAAAATCATGAGACAAAATGCAGCAAATATTTGTAGTGCCTGATAATATCTGATTATATATATATATTATTGAATACATCCTGTAATGAATACAGTGGAGTAAAAGGTACAGGAATTCCACTTGTATGCAACTTATCCATTTCTTCTAAGATGTAATTTCTATCCATATTTATACTCTGTTCTTCTTGCAGCTCCTTTTCTTTTGCTGTCTATGTTGAAGAAGCAAAGACATGAAAATGCATATGAAAAACATAAGACACAGGGTCAGGTTTAGTAATCCTCCACAGCTGGACTCTCAGCAGAGTCCAGTCCTGATTCCTGTTTTGGGAAATTTGTGTGGCCCCCACCTGCAGGGCCTCAGAATTGTCATGCTGCTGCCAGCAAAGGTGTGTGGCTCCTCAGTGTCCCGAGAGGCATGGAGCAGACTGTGGCAAAACGACTGAGTAGAGCACAGAAAAAAAAGGAGGTTAAAATTACCCAGCAGGCTTCTGCAAAAATGAGTGGATTTCAGGGAAATCACTGAGTGGACCCAGCAAACCATCACTGAGAAATCCTGTCCAAGGCAACCACCACTGTAGCAAAGATTATGTTCTCAGAGAAGACACAGCAGAGCAGCTGTGAAGGCTGTTGCTGCTGTAGAAGAGAAGAAAGAGAGATCTGCAGTGGTAAGAGCTTAGTTTGCTTGAATTTTAGCATTATCAGAAGTAGAGCACAGGTTTTATGATGTTCTGCTTGAGCTGGAGAGCAACTCTGGTCACTGTTAAGTGAATATGATTACAAATGTGATGATAAGTGTGAGGAACAGAAGCTGCTACCTCTTACTTACAAACTAGAGAAGTTCTGACCAGATGCTTTCATTCTCAGCAAGATTTTTCTAACTGTTGTATATGAAGCTCATGTCCTCATCAACAATATTTTAATATACAACTGAACTTTTGTACTTACTCCCCATGAGCACCTACATCTTCCTGTGATAAGAAACACAGCTTCTCTGCACTAGGGCCTATTGTTTTCTGTTTCGTCCACATTACTTCAACAGCAGTATACATTGAACACCTGTCTTACGGTTTCCTCTATATTTCTCCAAGTGCTTTATGGAGACATCAACATCTTCCTTTGTGCATGTGGGGAAACGATTTGATTTTTCTAGTATGCCAAGAAAGATATTAAAAGGAACATTCCTTATGCTGGGATGTCGTAAAATGATACAGTTCCTCAGTTTCTCATCTTTGCAGGAGAACAACATTTTTTTTGTACAAGTCTCCATTGCATTATGCAGACAGTGTATGTGCAATGGAATCAACTGCTTTATTATAGTTATGAAATTCTCACATATGGCCTAGAAAATAAGGCTGAAAGGCTATAAAAATAAACATAATCAAACCAGATTCATATTTCAATGTTCAAACTCCCAATGGCTCACAAAAGAGAGAAGAGGAAAAGGAGAAAGAACATCACCACAGCAGTTGTTGAAGAAGTCGCGTACTCTTACCGAAGGAGGGAGATTCTGGGCTTAAAGAAAGTTTTCGCATGTGTCTTTTTGTGGGATTTAATGATAATGAAGCTTTCAGCACTGGAATTTTCAGCATTTTTAGCTATTAAAAATATGGTAAATGAAAAGAAACCCAGAATTGTGCTTTGACTCATTAGACTTTTTTTTTATTTTAATTATTATGGATTAACGCAAAGTATATACTAATGAAAAGCTAGCACAAATGCTTCTTACACACACACATGCACATCTTCCCCCCCACACCTCCCCTTTTTTTTTCCCAAAAACCAGAATTCAGTCCTCTCTAAGAGAAGGGACTTAACTTCCCTGAGTTAATCTATGTTTCATAGCTGGTTCCAGGATTAGATCTGAGGGGCAGGAGAGGAAGAGAAGGCAGCAAATATTGTAATGACTGTGACACTGAAGACTGGAGACTGTGACAATGAAAGTGATGTGGTACATGGCCACTATCAAACACGAGATCAGAGTGCACAGCTCTGCTCTGCACGTGAGTTTCAGCAACAACAACTGAGCACAGAGAACCTTCATTTCCAGTAACTACAGTAGTTTCAAAAGAAAAACTCCATTATAAAATTGGGAACATCTGTTCTATTGCATTTAGTTTTATTTTTCTTTTTTTCTTGTTCTGTGATACAAAAATCAGTTACATGCAAAGACAACTGCTGTTTTAGTGAAGTCCATTCCCAAGATCTCTTTGTAGTACAATTCGTTATTATGTTTCACAGAATATCTCAGGTTATATGAAGCATTTCAAATGAACAAAACATTGTGCTTTTCTAATCATGGCAGAAATAATCAGTGATTTGAAAAGATTTATTAGCTTTATAGGGGATTATTTAGTAAAACTTCTAAACTAAGTCTGTCAGTATTCAAATCACCGTGAATAATTCTGTGTCAGCTCAGAGGAGACAGTAAAATGGGCAAGAAATCCTAACATTTGGGGCTGGCCGTTTTTAGGACAAATTGAGATTTGCTATTGATCTCTACGAAGCCAAAATTTAGTCCCAGAAGATTTTAAGTGATATCCCTGCAACATGAGAATTTGTTGCTTCCTCCACATGCCTTTTCTGCAATTACAGGACAACTCGGAGCATGGGAAAAGAGGGTGAGTTTGGAAAGAGTGGAACACAGCTCTTTTGAGTAACTATGGGTTTACAGCAGAGTAAGTTCATGTGCCTTCCTTGGACCTTCTCCCTCAGTAATGAATGAAACCTGTGGGGCATCCTCTCCTATATGTATGTTCCATCAATAAGCAATTATTTAGGCCAAACAGAAACACTTGGATTCACTGCTGACTCTGCTGGGGTAGATACGAAATTAACCCCAGATTAAAACTCAGAGGAGAGGAAAAGAGCAAGATTCACTCAGCAGCACCCTCTTCAACCCAAAGCCATTACCTTAAGCTTAAGATTACCTGTTAATGATGGTCTCTGGCACCTCAGATCAATAAAGGGTTATCTCAGATCTCTCCTGCAACGTTCTGATTTTCTGTAGGCAGCAGCATTGGCTGTCCAGGGTTTATGTTATGTTATGTTATGTCAATGTGAACCAGAGCCTTGTCACTGGACTCCAATGTCACCTGCCTTGCCCTTACTCTACTGAGCCTGATAGATATTTCACATGAAATAGAATTACACCAGAGTAGATGTGCTGTGCTGAATAACACGACTCCACTGGGACTCCAAATAAGATCAGGCTATCAGCACCTTCTCTCTGCTGTGCTTCTGTGAGATGCAAAGCGTGCAGGAGGGAGTGAAGCTGGAGAAGCCTAGCACGCCCTGGAGCTGGCCCCACAGGAATGATATTGCTCTTATTTCCATTCTCCAATCTTCGGAGACTACCACAAAGGCTACTCAGGTAATGCACTGACTGTGACTTCCCAGGATCCTCCTTGGAGATGCTCCTTTTTTGCCTCCGTCTCCTCTCCCACCCCCTGCCAGCATGATGGCTTGAAGAGGGGCTGCTTGATGAGGTGATGTGAGGGTGAAGTCACCATAGAAACAGGAATTCTGGCCTCATTTACACACTGAGCTGCTCCCCGGCAGCCTGGAGGGAACACAGAAGCTGTCGTAGGGATAATCACAGCTGATTGACACTGCCCGTTGTTCAAAACCGTGTAAAGCAATAACTGTGTACACAAGGAAGGATATTTGGGCAAATAATTTTCTCAGTTGCTCTTCTCATATACAGCCCCTGAATCAAAAGCCCTACAATAAACCTGTTACATGTACTTCTCAGTATACCTATGGAGCTTTTTCCATGCTCATGTACCAGGCAGAAAACCTGATATCCTGATTTTACTATTTTGATGTGTGCCAGAAGTCGTCTAATTCCTCCAAAAGCACTAGGGCATTATGTAAGAAGCTTGGATGTGATTCAGGGTGTACATAACAGCATAACAGGCATGATATAAAGTCCAACAAATTGGTAAAAAAAGGATCTGATTCACTATTGATTTATTAATCTTCAGCTTGCATTAGCACAGTGATTTTTCACTAACCTTTGCAAATGTAAATTAACAAAATGTCAACTTATCATATTCAAAATCCATTAAGACACAGGAATGAAAAAACTTATTTTCAAAATTACTTATGTTGAGCTCTCACAGGTGTGTGGGAGAATAAAAAACAGAGATAAATTTGCCAACATTTTCAAAAGTTCCTAGTCCAAGAGTTATCTATGAAAATGGCATTAAGCTCACAAACTTAGATATGTACAGAAATCCACTGATGCTAAAATACAAATCATAATGAGTAATTACCAGAGAGACTAAAGACAAAATAAGAAGACAGGTTATCAGTAATAAGATGACAGCAAGGCACAGAGTAATTCAGGAGCCACCACTGGTGAAAGGGAACGAATTGTTTAACACCAGCTCTTTGAAAATCTGTTTAGATGAGGGAAAGGCTGTGGATTTTATGTACTTAGACTTCAGTAAAGCCTTTGACACCATATCGTACAGCATTTTCTTGGAGAAGTTGACAGCTCACAGCCTGAATGGGTGTACTCTGTGATGGATAAAGAACGGGCTGGGGGGCAGGGCCCAAAGAGTTGTGATGAACAGAGCCAAATCCAGTTGGTGGACGGTCACGAGTGGTGTTCCCCAGGACTCAGTATTGGTGCCAGTTCTCTTTAATCTCTTTATCAATGATCTGGATGAGGGGATTGAGTGCACCCTCAGTAAATTTGCAGATGACACCAAATCGGGTGGGAGTGTTGATCTGCTGGAGGGTAGGAAGGACATATAAAGGGGTCATTGGGCTGAGACCAGTTGTATGAGGTTTACCAAAGCCAAGTGCTGAGTCCTGCACTTGGATCATAACAACCCCAGGCAGTGCTACAGCCTCGGGGAAGAGTTGTTGGAAAGCTGCCTGGGGGAAAAGGATCTGAGAGTGTTGATTGGCCTTATGGCTAGGAAGGCCAATGGCATCCCGGGGTGTATTAGAAGGGGGGTGGTTAGTAGGTTGAGAGAGGTTCTCCTTCCCCTCTACTCTGCCCTGGTGAGACCACATCTGAAATATTGTGTCCAGTTTTGGGCCACTCAGTTCAAGAAGGACAGGGAACTGCTGGAGAGAGTCCAGTGCAGGGTAACAAAGATGATTAAGGGAGTGGACCATCTCCCTTATGAAGAAAGGCTGAGGGAGCTGGGTCTCTTTAGCTTAGAGAAGAGGAGACTGAGGGGTGACCTCATTAATGTTTACAGATATATAAAGGGTGAGTGTCACGAGGATGGAGCCAGACTCTTCTCAGTGACAACCAATGGTAGGACAAGGGGTAAAGGGTTCAAACTGGAACACAAGAGGTTCCACATAAATTTGAGAAGAAACTTCTTCTCAGTGAGGGTGACGGAACACTGGAACAGGCTGCCCAGGGAGGTTGTGGAGTCTCCTTCTCTGGAGACATTCAAGACCTGCCTGGACGCCTTCCTGTGTAACCTCATCTAGGGTGTCCCTGCTCAGGCAGGGGGATTGGACTAGATGATCTTTTGAGGTCCCTTCCAACCCCTAACATTCTGTGATTCTGTGATTCTGTGATTGACAGCAGCTGAACATGAGCCAGTAGTGTGCCTAGGTGGCCAAAAAGGCCAACAGCATCCTGGCTTGTATCAGGAATAGTGTTGCCACCAGGACTAAGGAAGTGATTTTGCCACTGTACTTGGCACTGGTGAGGCCCCATCTTGAATCCTGTGTTTGGTTTTGGGCCCCTCATCGTAAGAAGGACACTGAAATACTACAGAGAGTGCAGAGGGGGCGACGAAGCTGATGAGGGGTCTGGAGCACAAGTCTGATGAGGAGCAGTTGAGGGAACTGGGACTGTTTAGCCTGGAGAAAAGGAGGCCTAGGGGAGACCTTATCGCTCTCTGCAACTACCTGAAAGGAGATTGTAGCATGGAGGTCTCTTCTCACAAGTAGCAAGTGATAGGACAAGAGGAAATGGCCTCAAGTTGTGCCAGGGTAGGTTTAAATTAGATATTAGGAAAAAATTCTTCACAGAAAGGGTTGTCAGTCATTGAAATAGGCTGCTCAGGGAAGTGGTAGAGTCACCATCCTTGGGGGTGTTTAAAAGGTGTTTAGACAAGGTTCTTAGGGACATGGTTTAGTGCTAGAGGTAGGCTAGGTTATGCTTGGACTTGGTGATCCTGATGGTCTCTTCTAACTGAAATGATTCTATGATTATATGATTCTATGAATTTTGTATCTGGAAATGTATGTGTATGGTAATGGGATGTCACCTGGAAGTCAGTGTAGCAAGATACAGTTTCAGTCTAAACAATTATACATATTCATAAGCTATCAAAACAAGCATGCCAAATTAACAAGGAAGAAATTAAAATTAAATTAATAGTAAAAGAGGAATAAATAAAAAAATAAAACACTCCCGAGCCTCTCAATTAACAAAATGAAGTGTTTTGTCACGCGTTTCCTTGCTTCGGACCATTTTTTCAAGGTAAGGGTCTAGGTACCCTACCAATCAAAGGGAATTGTGCACTTCAGTGCCTCTAAAGTTGTGTAGCTTCATTTTACGCTTGCCTGCTAATGCAATGTCCAACTGCTGGGCTGTAAAGGATCATTGAAGAAAAATCACCCACTGTGGAGAAAAGCTCCAGAAAGGTCTATAAAAGTGACCTTATTAGTCACTAAATGTATGAGATTGGGATGGTCCTGCTTCTCCCAAACTCCCTTTAGGCAGAGAGGAAATAGTCTCTAAACCCCTGCAGATGCAGACGTTGTTGTTGTCACTTAAAGCTGTGGTGGAGCACAATGGGGTAAGGAGCTCTGCCAGCTGCTTGAGCAAGTCACGAGGAGGATTTTAAGGATTAACATGAGTAACAAAACCCTTGTATTGACCATGGGCCACCGCTCAGTGTGATGCAAAGGTTGTGGCACACCCTCGTTTGCAGAAGGAAGCAGACAGACCACCTCGGAGCCTGTTCATGAGTAGCTTGTTTAACCACCCATCTAGTGCTAGAGAAGAGCTCTGAGGTTTCCTTCAGTCATTTTCCTTTACATATGAAATCCCTCCAGGGAAAGGGCTGTTTGAATCTGCTGCTACTGTGCTAGTGGCCAAACAGGAATAATGGTTTTCTTTTGCAGCCAATGAGTATGCTACATCAAACACAATGAGACAAGGTACAAGACTGATTAATCTAGAGAAATTCCATATTTTTATTTTCATTCCTACACACTTCGCTATAAAATTTTCTGTACCATTCCTCTCTCATTAGCCTTATTAAGTAACCAATGAGCTTTAGATGTTAATGCAACATATAGACTATGCAGATATATGTTTATATGACAGGATTTATGCACATTTAGTATACTCCTATCCTCTGAATACGAGAAAGTAGAGTTGAAGGAAACACAGAGAAACAGATATATATATATGTATATATATGTAAATTTTTTTTTAGTGTAAATAATGTCTGAAGTTCCATTTTTTTTTTAATTATTATTATTTTTTAATCATCCTAGTAACATAAGATATAGCAAGTCCTGGAGAAAGAGAGAGAGAGGAGTAGAGGTAATTTTTTTAATAGAAATGGTTGAGCAGCACTGGCCTGTTTCAGGGCACGCTCAGTTCTGTCACTCTCTGAACAATAAGTACAATTGATTGCTGTAGGAATAAAAAGCAGTATGAAACTTCCTGCAGCCTTCAGAAAGGCTGAATGAAATGTGTGACAGCAAAAACAGAAACAAGCCTTTGTTTGACAAGGATTGATTCTAACAAGCAAGAGACTTAATTTCACCTAGTTTTATTCTCCATTGACAGAGCCAAAGATTGCTTTATTTTTCATTACAATTTTAATTTTTTGGTGCCTTGTCACCCCCCGTAAGGCTAAGAAACCAGCCAAGTGTTGGAACGCATGGGTTAAACAAAGACAAGTTTGACACAGTGTATGGCACACAGACAGACTTGCTGAACTGGGATATGGGAGATCCTTTACAAATATGAAGGCTGAAGAGGTTTCCTTTACATAGCAGTGAAAAGCAGCATGATCTCTTTCTCCTGTTGGGGTGGATTGTCAGAGAGGGTGCAGAGAGGGTATTGCTATGCCTTTGGTGGGACACCCCATCCCCTTGGTGGGGTCTGTGGCTACGAGTACATAGACGAAAAGAAGGTGCAGCCTCAATGTGCCGTGCTAAAGCTGTCTTTGGCTGAGACGTAGCCATTAAATAGGAGGAGGAAGAAAAAGGAGAGACATACAACAAACAGGACCACCATGATTTTTACAATGATCTGGTAAAACACACATGCCAGATACTTCTGTTTTAATAAACTATTTGATGCTGTTAACATGTTTTTATTTGATGAATTATATTAACTTAAAATGTTGTTTCTTAGCTTTGCGTTTTCACCCAGGTGTTATTCCTCTTCAACATAAAGTTTTCTTCTTTTTGAAATATCATTATTTGATGCTGTGCAATTTTGCTATGCAGTATGTCTGGAAAGATTTTCCATTTCCAAGTAAATATGAAAGGAGAACTTATAAAGTATTCATTGTTTATGCTCAGATTACTGCTTGGTACAATAAATGTCAGGGCCATTCAGTCAACTTATTAGAAACTGGTTGAGTTAAAGTCTTGAACTTTCAGTTTTCCATGGATAGAGAAAAAGGGCTCTGGCCTGGTGAATAAGTAGTTGTGTCCAGCACATCTCCTTGGGCAGAGAGATAAGCTGCAGCTTGTGCCAGCTGGGGCAGTGCCAGTACCATGAATGAGCACAGCATGGTCCAGCAGCTCCTCTTTCTGCCCAGCACAGCCCAGCGTATTCCCAGGAGGGCAGAAGAGGAGAGTAAGCAAAGTGGCCAAAGTGCAGGAGCTGAGTGCCAGCCAGGCATCCTCATGGAAAAGCATCCTCTCCAACCCACTTCTGAAATCTCTTATTAAGGTATTCTCTACTGAAAGCTAGGAGGTCAAGCTTGGGTCATGCTTTTAGGGTGTTATGTAAAGGGATTCTCATCTTAACTTAGGAAAATAAACTTATATGACTTAAACTGAAACTCTGCTTGGAGGAGAAATTCTTTCTCCCCCTTCTCTTCCTTTCCTTCTCTTTCAAACTAGTGTCCTTTCGTCTCTTGCATAACTATGTACAACTAAATGCAATCATAAGATGAATAAAAAAATATGTCTCTATGTGAGAAAGCTATAATGGGGACTAAAAAAAAAAGGTATTCACGTCTCTAATTTGAGTCAAAATGTTTTAAGCTACTTGAAGGCAAAAGATGACTGAAAAACTCATAGGTATGCTTTACCAGGGTGCCTAAGTCACCAATGCATGACGAGAAATCTAAGCAGGAAGAATGAAAAATAAATGAAGAAAATAAAAGAAGGTAGGAAAGAGAGAAAGGCAAAACTAGAGGTTGATACTAATAGGATAAGAATTTTCATATGGAGCCAGATCAAAGATATTTTAGCTTGTTGATGGGTATTTGACTGTGGTCAATAGTGGATGTCAGAAAAGAACACAAAACCACATACTGGTATCTCTCCCAGACAATTTTCCAGAAAAAACAAAACAAACAAACAAACAAACAAAAAAAAAAAAAAAACCAAACCAAAACAAAACTGTGAAGAGCTTTTAGAGTTACATGGTCTGCCTTTGTTGTCCCAAACTATTTTTTTTTCATTATCTCGTTCAATTACTTTTTAAACCCATGTAGACCCTTACATTCACAACACTCTCTGGTAAGGAGTTGAATAGCATAACCACAAGGACAATTTCATTTTCTGTTTTCATTTGTTGTTTGTTTTCTTTTAAATCCATTAGCTGTTTGGCTCTTCCATTCACATTTGCACTTTTGCACTGCTTGTATGGAAAGAGGCTGTAACAGTGAACATTTTACCCAGATTCTGTTTCCTCACTAACAGTTGTAAAGACCTGAGTCACGTTTCTGCTCAGTCACCTCATTGCCAGCCTGAAGCCTCCTGCCATGCTTAGTCACTCTGTGAGCAGAGTCACTTCAGACACCTGACACCCCTCTCTGTACCTCACCCCCTTCCACCATGCCTGGTTTAAATGGGGGTCCCTTGGTAATCAAAATCTGCCTGTACCATCGAATTATACTGGACCAATAATTTATTTTCTGGTCTGTTCTCTACTTTTTAAATAATTTCAAATATTTGCTTTGTTTGCCACTGACATTTGAGCTAGTGTATTTATGTAACTGTTCAGCAGCATGTTGTTGCTTCATTCCTGAATGGTGATAGTCAACTGAGAGCCCCTTTTTTTCTATGTGAAGTTAAGGTATTTTTTTCTGCTTATTATTTCCATCCTCAGGTTTTTAGAGACTCTACAACAAATTCTGATAATAAATGGAACTTTTACTGCATGAACTTTCCTGTATAGGTCTCTTCATATGAAACTTATTCTAGGGTAGATATAATTATTGTACTTACTATATCATGACCTGCTCGTGATGTAAAATGCCTACAGAGATCTCACAGCAAATTTCCTAATGGAAATACAGATTTTATTAGCAAAAGAGTGGTTTAGCTTGTGTAGATTATACCTATTCCTCTCAGAAGAGTAAATTATACGAGTAGAAACATTTTTGCACCCGTGTCAATTTTTAGAACTGTGTCAGCACTGAATTTTTAGCCAGAATAGAAATTTTGAGAATAAAGTCAACAATCCCGAACGACATTGAGAGATGGGCAAATTTTTCTGCCATAGGATTTGTCTCTACTATCAGCCATATGGCCTGACAATGTGGATGTAGAAAATCTGATGACCTGGTTTTCATTTGGACACTACTATGAGAAAATAAGAATCTGTATCTTACCAAAAGCACAATAAAACATGTTGTAGGTGGTATGAGATGTCATGACATGCCATTTTTGTTTTACTGTGGAAAGTCCATCCAGAGGTCTCATCCACTGAGGGAGCAGAAAGGACGGTAATTGCTGTCTAGTGCTTAAAGGTAAGGACTACTGTGCCTGTCCTTCTAGATGATATTGTGTAGACAAAATGTAATGTCATTATGCTGACCTCATCATTGTTACTCTGTATATTCACTGAGACAAGGAGCATAGGTGTTCTTCTAGTAGAATCTATCCACCACTTTCATAGGAAAATTTCTTAACTCCAACCCCAGAAATGTTTTGTATTTTCATGCCTTATATTTTCAACAAATTGTTCTGTTTAGTTGGTATGACTGCAATCAGTATTTATGAGCTTCAAAGGCCTAACAAATCATTAAATATTATGAATTTTAAAAGTAGCTTTTTGCCATCCCAGTGTTTTTGTTCTCCAGCATAATTGTTCCATTTCCTATTTTCTGATTGTCCTCAACTCATCACATTTATATATATCTGGTTCACGCAGTCCCTGGGGTCCAGGCTGGAGAGCATGCCTTTGCATGGGGGGGTGGAGTACCTTTTCACATCCCAGGATATGCTGTTTCAGGTGTGTTGGATCTTGTTTGTCATATAAGAAGAGGTGGAGAGGAGTGTGGGGCAGGGGCAGCTGGAAAGGGGGCAGCTGCTCTCCTCTGGGCTTGCCATCCTCCAATGGCTGCACAAGGATCTCACAGATCCATATATATATGTACACACAATATATAGAACTATGCATATATATGTATATACAATATAGAAACCCACTGATATATATATATGTATATTAAATATGTGTTCACATGTGTGTATGCACACCTGTTTATGTATATACATATGTACAGTGTATTTGTGTATATATATTTTGTATATAGATGTATGTATATGTTTGTATACATATATGTATACGCTGGCATACCAATGGGCAGACAGGCAGACACACAGACACAGGTGGGTCCAGGACACTCCCACGCACAGCCATCAGAGGCAAATACCACCTCCTCGGAGGGCAGGGAAAGGGAAAGAAAGCCTTTTTTTTTTTTTTCCTTGTCTTTGTAATTGAGACAGACTTCAAGCACGAAGTATTAAGAGCCACCTAAGGTGCTTCAGAGCAAAGACAAATTCAGCTCATTATAAAGAGGTGAAACAGATGGGGTTTGCCCACAGTACGAGTAAATATGCGTTGGCCCGTTAGTCCTTGTGTTCATGCGAATAACTAACACCAGGGTATGATTTTCAATAGAGTAGAGCGGGTTGCTTTTGTTTCGCCCCGTCCCGGCCGTAGCGGGTCCCAGTCAATGGGACACGGTGGGGGACCCGCCACCCTCCCAGCGAACAAAGGAAAATCCTGTTATCGTCTCGCTGCTGGTGCAGCAAGCGCCCGGCATCCCTGCCTGGTCAGGGCAGGTTCCCCTGAAAGAGACACTAAATAATTGATGAGAATCGATTGCCAGCGTGGATTGGGAAGGCAAACAGGATGCATCCCTTGCATGCAGCCTGTTTCTTCCCGTTTGCTCTGTAATCCTATTCTACCATGTGCAGATAAAGGGACGCAACTCAGCCTTCAGGCCTGGGCGGGGTTCTTGCCGTTTAATCTTTTCTTTTCTCTTCCCTTCGCTGCTTTCCTCCCTCCCCTCCCGCCCCCCCGCTTTCCGTCTCCCAGGCCCAGTGAGGTCAGCTCATGAATATTGCTTCATTTTCCTGAGAGGCTCTGGCAGCGCCGGGTACCTCGTGCGCGAGTGCCCGTCTCTCCGTGCATGCATTTCGCCAGCCCCGCGGCAGACAAAGTGGTGGTGAGTAATGCGGCTGGTTTAGATTCAAGCCTTTTTCTTTCTTTCTTTTTTCTTTTTTCTTTTTTTTTTTTTCTCTCCAAAACGGAATGATATTCGGGATTCAGACACAACAAATCCACCAGGTATGAAGGGGGGACATGCGAAAATCCTCTAACGCCTTTAAAACCCGGACAAAAGGCAAACGCCCTCCCCAAACTGAAGGCGCGGTTGCGAATTGGGATGTCGGAGAGGGAGAGGAGGGCGGCCGGCGAGGGAAAGGGGGGCCGGGGGAAGCCCTGCCTGAAGCCCCAGGCAGCGGAGATCCCCACGCTGTCGGGTGGAGCCACCGGACCTTTATCTTTTGTTGCTGCCTTTTATTTATTAATTTTTCCGCCTGGGCAGCTGTTCCCGACTGGAAAACCTGCGGAGACGCCACGTCCTGGCGCCACGTGGGTTTGCCTCTGGAGATGAGGTCGTGTGGCAGAGTTTTGTGAGGACAAGGATTTCGGATTTGGGCTCAAACAGGGCTTTAGCTGTGCCAGTTAGAAGAAAAAAAAAATCAGCCAACTGAACCGTAGGCGATAGCCGGTCCTGGAATTGGGGGCAGGCACAGTGCGGGTTGTGTTCCCAGCAGATCGCAGCTGAGCCTGATGACTTTGCTGCATGGAAACATCCCTAAGAAATACAGGTATAGTGTAGTCTCCCGATTATCGTATTTATTTAATTTTGAACCTCAGGTAAAAGGAAGAGTAATGAGCAAGATACAGGATCTGAGCTGAGCCTTGGATTTTTGCAGTTTCTTTTGGTTTGGATTTCAAGAGTGACATTTTGTACCTGTACAGCTCTGAACAACAGCAGTTTGGGAATTCTGGTTGTGGACAGCTAATAGAGATGCAAAGCAAACATTTTATGGTGGTGTGATAAAAGTTAGTCCCATGTTTCCTTTTTACTAATTCATACTCGGGAAGTTTCTGCCAAATTGTGTTCTTTTGAGCATTACTTTTCAGCATATTGTTTATAATCAAGGCGGTAATGACAGTGCATTTGAGAGGAAACCTAGTGTCCCTGCCAGTGAGAGCAGAGCAAACAGTTTTATTGTCTAGTATGTTCCAGGGAGTAAACCAATCGTCAGAATGTGGTGTAATGTCTACATCGACTTTGTCAAGTTTGGTTTCTATCTTTATTCTTCGTTCTAGTAGGGAATGGTTAGGCCATATTCTAGGAGGGAATCGTTAGGCCGTGTTAGGAGTGCTGTCATTTCTACTTTGGCCATGTTTTCCCTTTAAGGCCAGTTAAATAAAGGCTGTGTGAAAACAGCTTGTGTATCATAGCCATTATTTTCAGAATACATTAAGGAACATCTATGCACCATGATATGCCTTTTAACAGCCCTTTTTAAGGATCTTTTGTGACCATGAGAACTCTACTTTTGTCACTACAGGGGGAAATTGCCATCTGAGCACTGGTCAGTGAATACCACATAGTATCTTGCACTGGGTGAGGCTGTTTTGAAAATCTGCTGGGGTCATTATGCCTCAGTCATATGTCAGTATAGCCAGTAGCAAACCTGAATCATAATCATCATAAGTCCTGACAAATCCTCTGGAAAACAAACTGGGACAAATATTGGTTTAGAAGATGATTGAAGGGCCCCTTTTCCTTTATGATTCTTTATTCCTGTGTTTTGGGGTCCTATACTTGTCCTGGAAGAGTCCCTCTCAAAGCTGAAGGGAAATCTGCATCCACGTGTGCAGCCCTTTGTACAGCAGCCTTTCCCCACTTGGCTGTGACAGAAACCTGGAAGAGCCCTCTGAGGAAACAAACAGGTGCAGTAGTAGCCTAGACTGGTACTCGGTTTGGTAATGCAGATGAGTGAGAGGGAAGGTTGTGTATGGATGGACATTTAACTGTGAGTTGGCAGCCCGTAGGGGAAGGGCTCGGCGTCAGGGGGGAAAACGTCCCTTAACGCAGGTGGAGTGGGAGCTGATCTCAGCCTCAGCCCTGCAGTGTGGACTCTCTCCCGAAAACCACTCCGGAGTGACGCCGGGCTTTAGCCTCTGCCGACAGGTGGCCCGCGGGGCAGAGGCCGGGAGCAAGCGGGTCACTGCGGCGGCAGGGGGCGGGGACGCTGGCCGTCGGCGTGGCCACCGAGCCCGTATCCCCGCCGCCACCGGGCTGTCCTCCCCGTCACCACCCGACCGTCTTCTCCGCTTCTCCTCCCCTAGTTCTCAGGGCGGAGGAGGAGGCGGAGGACGCCGCCGGTGATGGACGTCTTCCCGAGATAGCCGCCGCCATGAGCCAGCCGCCTGCAGGGGGCGCCCCCGCCGCCGCCGCCGAGCCTCGCCTGCATCCAGAGGGCAGCAGCGGCAGGAAGCAGCCGCGAGCCTCCTCTCCGGCCAGGGCCCGCGATAACCCCCCGCGCCCGCCGCCCACCGCCGCCGCCGCCGCCGCCGCCTCCCGCGTCCCGGCCGCCGCCGCCAAGGCCGCCTCGGCGCGGCCGCCACCGGGCCAGGCCCCCAGAGCCTCCCGCGGCCGCGCCGCCGACAAGCCGCAGCGAGGCGCAGGCCCTCCGGGAGCTGTCCAGCCCGGCGCCGGTGCTGAACCTCCGCCCGCCGCCGCCGGGAGAGCCGCCGCCGAGGAGCCGGGGCCGCGCACCGCTGAGCCCGCCGCGCCGCGGGCCGCCGAGGAGGCGCCCCCTGCAGGAGGCGGCGGCGGCGTGGGAGAGCGGGAGGGGGCGGCGGCGCCGCAGCCGCCGCCGCCGCCCAAGCACTGGCGGGGGAAAGCGGGGCGGTCTCCGCTGAAGGGCGCGGGGGAGGCGGCCCCGGCGCCTCCATCTTCCTCGGGCGCGGGGAAGGGCCGCGGCGCGGCGGGCGGCGGAGGGTACTGGAAGGAGGGATGCCTGCAAAGTGAGCTCATCCAGTTCCACCTCAGGAAGGGGCTGGCGGCGGCCGCCCAGATGCAAACCAAGGGCAGCAACCACAGCAGCAGCGGCAACGCTTCCTCCTCCTCCTCCTCCGCGGCCGCCGCCCCGGCCGAGCCTCCCCCGGCCGCCTCCGCCTCCTCGCCCTCTGCCATGGCGGCGGCCGGGGCGGAGGGGCTGCCGCAGGGCGAAGCGGGAGGTGGCAGGAGCGGCGCCCCCGAAGGCGCCCTGAGTCCGCAGCTGCAGGAGGAGATGCAGGAAGAGATGGAGAAGCTGCGGGAGGAGAACGAGAGCCTCAAGGTGAGGGGCTGGGGTGGCGGTGGCAGCAGGGGGGACCGAAGCTGGGGGCGAAGAGGGGGCTGGGGCCGGGCGATACGGGGCAGGCGGCCTCCCCACCCCCGCGCCAGCAGACGGCTTCCCCGCTGCCGTCTCCCGCGGCGCTAGCGCTGGAAGCACAGTTAAGATGGCCCTGTTGGCCCTGTCGATGTGTGCGGGCGCTGGCACTTCCCTGCTTCGTTGCGGTGCTTTTAATGAGCAGGGTTGTATTTAGGTGGTGTTCCTGCAGGGAGGAGCTCCATTTTGGCCACCTTCCCGTATACATTCTGACATTTGTGCTTTTAACCCACCTGTTGTGTCCCTGTCCCCTTCTTGCCCTGGTGCAAGAATGAGATAGATGAGCTGAGGACGGAGATGGATGAGATGAGGGACAGTTTCTTTGAAGAGGACGCTTGTCAGCTTCAAGAAATGCGCCATGAACTGGAGCGAGCCAACAAGAACTGCCGGATCCTTCAGTACCGGCTGCGCAAGGCTGAGCGCAAGAGACTTCGCTACGCCCAGACCGGCGAGATCGATGGCGAGCTCTTGCGCAGCATGGAGCAAGACCTCAAGGTACAGATGTGAGCAGATGTCACGGGGAGGGACCGCTCAGATGGAGACACAAGCGTGCTCTCCATCCTCATGACTCAGGCATTTCCATCCGTTCTGTTGTACACTGTGCGCCCAGTGCAGCTCATAGGATAGCAATGGCCAAGCTTGGTGATAGAAGCCCTTCAATATGTAGGCAGGCTATTTTCAGCTTTAGCCCAAGCATTTTTTGTAATGATAATGTGCAAGAAGTGACTCAAATACAAATTAGGACCTGGAAGTTTTGGATCTTTGATGATGAATGCAAAACATACCCTATCACTGCAAAATTAAACCAACCTCACTGAGTTTTTCCATTGACTTTGAGGGATTTACTGTATCCTTTACTAAAGATTTCAGAGGACTGGTAGATTGAATAATTGCAGAGCAGCAACATGAAATCCTGACTCCTTGGTGTCAGTGGAAAAACTGCTGTTATCTTCAGTGAAGGTAGGATTTTCCACATCCACCTGAAACCACACACATCAAATTTCAATGTGTAATCAACTTTAATTGATCCATAACATCTGAATGAACCACAGCCCATTGTTGAGGAAAAAGTTTCAGTCCTTGTTTAAAGGTTGTTGTTGGTAAAATATCCATCATCTCCATTCTAGATTGGTCCAGTCACAGAAGAAAAACCGTTTCTTGCACTAGTTGAAAGTTGTTTAATTTCTGCTTCCATCTACTGAACTTTGTTAAGGCTGATACTTAATCGGGACTCCTGAATTTTTTTCACTTGATAGCTCTTCCTACATTACTGATGGAAGTACAGACCTCTGTTTAGGACTAGTTACCTGTGTAACTAGTAGCTATGTACCTATGTCCATTCAGTGGGCTGCAGTTGAAAATACTAATTTAATACATGAACAAGAAGAAGGTCATTCTTAAACTTCTTTCTGATAAGTATGATGGATTGAGAGTCTGTTATTCCCAAGCCTGGTTTGCAGACTTGGATAATTTTTTTCTGAAAATTTTCCAGCTTATTATCATTCTTATTGAAATGTAGACACCAGCCTAAGATATGTTTCAGTATTTTTCTCACTAATGCCATTTAAAATTCCAATATATTTCTCTATATTTCTGTTTGATATTCCTTTCCTGTACGTATTCGAAACCCACATTTGCTGTTGTGGCCATGACAGTTCTGTACATACAGCTGTTCATGTGGCTCTTGACAAAGCAGAGTCTTCCTGGTCAGAAGCAAAATGACCCCTTTGTCAGGGGTCAGATGGAATTGCTGATCAAAGCAAGGGAAATTTTGCACACTCAGAATGATGCTTAGGTGAACAGTTGAGACACGCACATTTGCAGACAGAATTTGAACGTGAGCCTTCATGTCCCAAGTGAATATTGTGATTTCAGCTTATAGAACGGATTTATTTGTTGACTCAATGTTATTTTGTATTAACAAGTAACACGTGCACAGGGCGTGGGAGAGAAATGGTAAAGGCACTTCTGGTGAGGTGCTCACTTGCAGCAAACGAGGTATCTGCTAAGGCCTTAGGTTAAGCTGGACAAAGGGCTCACTTCAGTTAGGATTTCTCCCATGTCTTTCCCAATAACAACACAACTGAGTATTTGGAAAGAAATAGTGTTTTTGCAGAGTGTTCCCACAGATCATTCATGTGTTCTGCTTTGGAGTAGGGATGAACGTCTAATGCCAAATTTTTGCCTAATTGAATTCTGCATGCTGGCTGACCATAACTGTAACTCATGGGCAAATCCTTGGTGGTCCCAAGTCCTTTTCTGAAGAATTTATATCCAAAATAATGTCTATTTTGCACAAGTAATATATTAGGGGACTTAATCCTTCAGAGATGCAGTCTTGCATTTAGCTCTATTAAAATGCATCTTGCATAAGTGAGTCCTGTTTCCAAAATGATCTAGAATGCTCTGCAGGATTTTTCTGCAATAACTGACACTCCACCAAATCTTGTTTCAAAAGATCACTACCAGTAATGATCTTGTTATTTTGTTGTATTTACTGACTCAGACTGTATCTATGGACCGAAGACAGATTCTGATAGGATGCTGTTAAAAATGTCCCACAAGATTTTCCATTTACTTTTGTTGGACAATCAGATGAGCAGTTCAATACTGAGTGTAGGAGAAGACATGAAGATGTAGCCC
This sequence comes from Columba livia, assembly GCF_036013475.1. NCBI lineage: Eukaryota > Metazoa > Chordata > Aves > Columbiformes > Columbidae > Columba > Columba livia. The sequence continues at coordinate 56,481,570 of NC_088604.1, read as the reverse complement.
TGTCATGTGATTCACAGCTCACCCTGCAGTCTTTTTGGAGTATGGTTATAACTGAAATTCCCCTCCACTCTCCTTCTGTTGGGCATTGTGTGTCTTGAGTGTGCGTGCAGTGGGAGAGGTTATTGAATGATCTGGCGCTACACTGCAGTGTTGTATCTGTAACTCACACACACTGGGTTTCTTGTCAGGGAAGGCTGAGTCACTAGCTGCTGCCGTTTTCTGATAAATCGGATTCTTCTAGACTGCTTGCTTACAATTATTAGTTTTTTCTTTAGAGTTTTAGTATGTCAAAGAGAGCTCCTTGACATATAAACGTAAAGACTGTTCTAGTGAAAGCCATAAAGGATAGCTCTCTGAGCTGCTCTAGCTAATGCTAAGAAGGATTAATTATACTTGCCAATGTTCTAAAAAAAGCAGGAAATTAGGCTTTTCAAACTGTGTGTCAAAATCACCATCATAACAGTGATTAGTGTACATTTAAATATTTTTGGTGCATGATTATAGTTTCTAGTGGTTTCACAAAATTCAATGAGAGTTGCTTGAATGGCAAAATTCTTATTACTTTACATGAAGAAGAGGAATTGGATCTTGACTTTTAAGTCTATTCCTGTGAAAATGGATTTTTTGTTTTTAAAAGCAAAAACCTTAGTGTTCATTTTCGTTTAAAATATTGAACATCATTTGAGTGAACATAAGATCAGTAAGAACGTCATTTGTTCATATTTTACTCTTTAAATTAACCAATAGTAGTAAATACTAGATATTTAGATTAACTGTCCATGCAGGAGAGAGAACTAGCAGGGTCGAAATAAAGATGTGTCTGTTTGTGGTCCTCTACAAGGCACAGGTAGGGTAGGTCTGAAGAAGGTGGGCCCTGATTTTAGGTGCTTCTGCGTGTCAAGAATTTGAAGTGCATGTGACTTAGTGCACTGAAAAACACAAGCTAGCAGTGGTTGTGAGAAAACAGATGCTGCTCTGTCTACAGGAATAATGAGGGTTCTGTTTCACTGTTGACATAACAGAACCTAAGAAGGAGTTGGGGTTTAGTATCTAATATGGTTTTCAGTGCAGGCCATGGGAAGATTATACCATTTTTTGAAGGAATCAGCTTGAATTTTGCATCATTTAGAATTCTGTCTGTGGATGTCCTTGTCTACAAGTTTCCTTTTATACCACTTCCATAATTAACATGTAAATGGTTGCTTAGGCACTAAGCACTGCAGCAGTAATTTTTTTTAATTTTTCTTCTGAAATATCATTTCATTTAGGTTGCAAAAGATGTATCTGTGAGACTTCACCATGAGTTAGAAAATGTGGAAGAAAAACGTACTGTAACAGAAGATGAAAATGAAAAATTAAGACAGCAGCTTATAGAAGTTGAAATTGCCAAACAAGCACTACAGAATGAACTGGAAAAAATGAAAGAGGTTAGTGTTGTTATTTATTGCTACACAAAGTAGTTGAATTTCTCAAATTCTTATTGCTGAACTAACTGGTTTTATTCCTATAACTTATTCTGGGGGGCACAAAATATGGCAGGCAAAAGTTGAAAGTTGCAAAGGGTGCTGAAGTACAGCTTGAGGATTGGGAAGCTGAGAACAAACTAAAATACTCAGTGTTTCCTAGGCAAAACAGAAACCAAACTGTGGCTTTGCTTTTCCTGTACGAAGAGGGAAATATGGAGCTGAGTAATAGAGTTCAGAGGCTTTGAGACATTGTAGTTGCATTAAGATAAACAAGAAGAGCACTGAAGGGAGTGGGAGGAATCTAACTTTGCAGATGATGTTCCCCACAAGGTTTTACAGAGATCAGAATTTTTCCCTTGCTAAGTACTACTAGGGAGCAGCAGGCAAACTGAGACTGGGGGTCGAGCCACCTCCCCATCCTGTTGGCTCTTTTGGGAGTATTGGAGAGTGAGAGATTCTACCTGGCCTTTCACTCTAAGCATAATTTTACATTATACCTAATTCATCTTCAGAATTACTTCATTCATCATTATATAGATACAAGATATTGTGCCATTAAGTAAGCAGAAAATTGTGTTACAGCCGTAATAGCCTGGCTGACAGAGATAACAAAGCACACAGTAAAAAGAGAAACTGTTGATGAAGAATGACTTCTTATAACAGATTTTAGAAGCAGCTATCCACTTAATTGTTTAAAATTCAATGAATGCCACTGATTTTCACTTTTGGTAATATTCCCTAGTAGGAATGCCATTGTCTACTTTGATCCTGTATGAAGCAGGAGAATGTATTTCAGTTGTTAAGAAAGGCAGGGAATTTTCAATTGTATGTAACTTCCAGTATTTTTAGGAATGGCACGTGCTCACTTTAAGTGATGTAGAATGAAAAATATTCTTATGTTTTCTTTACAGGAACTGAATTTCAAATATGTTAGTAGAGGATAAACGTGTTTTTTTTCCACCTTCTGCTGCTTTCCCAGATAATTGCACATTTGGAAAGAGCATGAAATCTAAGACTTATTTAGCTTCCTTTTCCTATGCCTGATACTTTCTTATTCTGTTTTCACTCTGGTTTCTGCCATCAAATATGACTCAGTTTCTAGGACCATCTTCTTTATGAGAGCATGATCTTTCTGTAATTATCCTTATGACTTCTTGTTAAGCTTGGCTTTTCTCCAAATTTTCCATTATTCTTGTCCGTTCAGACTCTAGTAGCTTCCCATGTTGCATCCTTTCCTCCTGCTCTGTGATAGGTTGTACCAGAGTAAGCTTCTTTTGCCTTGCTTCTTCTTGTGGATCTTCAGATTACAATGAGCTGTAGTGGCAATTTAATAGCTTATGCTCTTTAGGAGCTATGTATCTGCAGGAAATTAATGCAGTAAGTAGTCTGCTTCATCTCTGTCAGCAGTAGTCACTTTCTCGTTATCCTGATTCTTCCCTTTGGCTCACTATGCTGAACTAGGGGTTCTGCTGCTCTCTTACTGCTTTTTCCACTTCTTTCTTTAGCTTAAGTGTTTGCAGCTTTCTGTCTTTGCCCTTGGTATCAACGGAAAGATACTTGAGACTCCAGAAGAAAGTGTCCTGTTGAAACTAGGGGCTTCTCTACGCGATACTATTTTAATGAAGCTGAAACAGATGGATGATTCCCATTGGCACAGAATGGGGTCTCTGAGCCAGGATGGAAAAATGAAGTAAGACTCTATGCCAGAGTAGAGGTGGAGTGGACAAAAAGTCAGAAATATGTCCGTATACTGAACTGGAGAGAAGTGCAATGCCCAGTCATTTTATGAGTCATCATAGTTAGGCAAGAGCTTTCATTTACATATTTCAAACAGGCTGCTGAGTGCCTTTCAGTAGGAGAAGGATGATTTTCAGGCTAGGACTTTCATCACAGCATGGGGCAAGTTGGGGGATGGTTGTGGAGGTGCAAGTCAGAGAAAAGCAAGTTTGAAGTGCAGCCAAATTATTATGCACTTTGCATCCAAGGGAAGGATGCTGATGAAGAATACTAATTCTTACAAATTTTAAACTTAGAATTTGTGAAGAAGCTATGAAAATGTTAACATGAAACAACCATGAAAACAACCCAAAGCACTCTGAAGTGCTTTAGAATTTTTCTGTGGCAAATACCTTCTCTTCTTCTCTGGCAATTGGAGGTTTCATGCATCTTAAATGTCATTGTCAGATAGTCATAATGTTAATTTTCTGTTTGCTTGTGAATTATTTCCTTCAGTTTCATGAGTTTACAACCTTTTCTCATTTCAATACAGCCATTATAAACAATGGAACCTCCTTCTTAAGAAGTTCTACTCAGCATAAATAGGAATGCAAAGTCAAGACCTTTTGTCTGGATTGTGATTTTCACTTTATTGAGCTTAGAATTAATGAGACAGTTAATCTCCAAAGACAATGAAGCATTTTTATTTTGCAGTATAATAACAGTCCTCAGAGTATATAATGTCTGATTTCTGTGCTTTCATGACATCAAATATACTGCAAAAACACAAACCTTCCAATTTTTCTTAATAACTATGTGTGTACAACTGCCATGGGAAATTTGTTCTCCTTTTATAATGAACAGTGTGAGACAGAGAATGGTTAAAAGACTTAATAGAAAATGTTGGAGGCAGAAGCATAATTTTGTGTCAGGTAGTCTCTAGAGCAGGACAAACGCCAAACATCTCTTCGTGTAGATTCTATATTGTTTTAAAAAACACTGTAGACTTGAGTACAAGCATATATAAAAGATAAATGCTAGCAGATGTTTGTGCAGAGACAAATCTAGAGTTCTCCAGTGAATATTTGGGTGAATATACTCTTGTGAATGTATTTGTCCATTAATATAGGGACATAGTTGCTGTTTTCTTTCTTGGTTTGGAGCTTTTGAAAAAAATAATCAAGATATATTCCATGACAAATGGAAGTTGTTGTTGATGGCAGCAGAAGCTTGCAAACATCAAGGATCTGGAAGGGTGTTCCAGCAAAGCATACATTTTCTGTCAGTTAAATTTACTTTCAGTCCTCCAACTTGCATCTATTTCATTTAATGTTAGTCCTGCGTACGTCCACATAAAAACACAAGATTTTTAATGTGCCTTGTCAATTCTTGGAATTTGTTTGTAGCAACTGCTGCTAATTTCCTCTTGATTATTTGTTATTATTAATTGTAATGCTTTTTGGGAATCTGAAAACAAATTAGAGAAATTGTTTCCTGGGAGAAAGATAAAACAACTGTAGCTAGATGTATTTTTTTCAGATGTAAAAGATTTGTTAAATAGCTGGAGTCTTTAACGTGTTCATTAATTTGTTGGTTAAACATTTGTTAAAGCCTAGATAACTCTTTTAGAGCTTTTAATGTTAATAATATGAACTAAGAATTTATTCATTTGCTATAGCTACATAGGAAACACCCAGTTAGTCATGCTTTAGATGGTATGTTGTGAGACAGATGAAGTAGGAGGAAAACATGATAGGTGTGTCGGACCCCAGGCTTTACAAATCTTCACTGCAATGCGAATATGTAATTGCAGGAGGCACACTGTTTTTCAGAAACATATGTCTTTATGGATAGAAATAGATTGCTCTCTTAGTGCTCCAAACTGGGCAGATGCAAGACAGCTCTGTTCTTACAGCTGTATTAGGGTGTCAAGCCACCATTTTCTTCTTCTAAACATAAATTATTAGCCCAGTATGGAGCTTGTGACAATCAGAGATGTCTTTTGTCCTGTCAGTTCAGGCTGCAGGCAGAGGAGTTTGTGCCTCTGTATGCTGGTCTGTGTTCTGCTGGACTGGTGCCCGTCTTGTCAGTCAGTCTGGTTTGTACACTGCATGGAAATGGGAGAAGCCAGCAGGGAATGGGAAACTAGGCACTGGAGCTGGGAGAGGAATCTGAATTCTATTCCTGATTTTGATACTAACCTGCTGTGGGACCACAAGAAAGTAATTACACTTTTCTGCTTACTCTTGCAACCTTTGCCTGCCCCGTTTATGCACAGATTAGCTCTCCATACATCTCTGAGTGCTCAGGCTGCACAGAAATCAGGAGGGTAGCTGGAAATTTCACAACAAAACCTGCTAAAACCACCCCCCTAAAACCCAAACCAAATCAAAACCAACCAACCAACCAAACCCCCACAAACCACCTAAAGAACTCACAATAGCAAAACACCTCCCAAAAAAACCCCAACAACAAAAAAACCCAAAACAAAACACAAAAAAAAAAAACCCCAAACAATCAAAACAAAACAAAATGGAGGCTGTGAAAAGAACTGGTAAGGGAGATCCTGTCCCAGTCTCCTTGATCACTAATACCAGCTTGCCTGCTACATCTCATAAACAAAAATCCACTCTCTCTCCTTTCTCTCAGCCCTTTCTTTCTCTAAGCTGCTTCTCTTGCCATTTAAACACAACCACTTATTTCCAGTCTTTCTCCTGTAACTCACAAAATCTCAGATTCTCCAGATTCTCTCTTTGTCTTGATCCTGTTTTTGTTTTGTGTTTGTTTGTTTGTTTGGTGTTTGGTTTTTTTTGCAGTCTTCTGTCTTCTAAATCACAGTCTTGTCCTTCTCCATACCATCCTCTCCTTCCCTGCATCCTTCCAACTCTTCTTGAGTGTCCAGTCTCCTTCCTGGATTTCGAGTCTTTTTCAGTTCATTTCCCTCTTACTCTACCCCAACTATATTATCCCCATTTCTTAGTTACTGCTTCTGTGTTCTGCAAAATTAATCATTTTCCCCTGATTTTTCCACTCCCTTATATAAATGTGTACATGTCCTTGGTTTGTTCTGTTCCTTTCCTTGTTTTCGAGCCTCAGGTCTTCACTTTTGCATCTGGACTCAGAGACATGAAGGATCACCCACTGTGCTAGGAAACAGCAGCTATGTCACTATGAACACTGGAGAAAAGGTTTCTGGTTCTAATGCCTAGCCTCAACTTTATCTAGACCTGCATGAAGCAACAATTTGCCTTCTGGGTTGGGGTTGGAATATAATCTGTCAGCTGGAGAAAATCTGCAGGTTGGTGGCTGGGGTTAGAGAGGATGTGATAGTTTGTAAATACAGAATTTTAACCAATTTAAACTGGTAAACTCCAAGAAATGATTACATGGTAATGAGTAGGAATGGAAGATTTCTGAAAGGTTATGGTTTGGCAAGTTGATGACTTATCCTTAGAGAGATGCTTGGTGTGGAATATCTGCAACATCTAAAATGTGAGGTTGTAAGAAACTGGAAACAAGTCTCCTAATGAGTGGTGGTGTGCAGCATTTCCATTAGGCAAGGCAACCATATCCAACAGCAGCATTACAGTTTTGGATGCCTTCAGAATCAAAACTTTATTGACTGCTATTTGTCTTAGTCCCTTCTCTGAGGACCTTAAGCTTCATCTCATAGTCAGGGCTGCCAGTGCTACCATTGGCCATTGAACACCTGATCAATGCTTCCTTATTTGCAAGAGTCCATTAAAGTGAGTCCCACAGCTGACTTGTTTATCGCCTGAGAAAAAAATTGTTATAAGTCCATTGCATAAATCATGTGACTTCCAGTTGTCTAAAAACCACTTCATCTGTTCCCTCTTATTCATCTGATGGTCTGTAGAAGATACCCCAAATGATGTCACCCATGCTTCTCTGTCCTCTGCCTCTTACCTATAGCTCATGGCTGGCCCGTCACCTGTTACAAGGCAATGCTACATGCAATTGAACTGCTCTTTTTTGTAATACACAACCCTTCTTCCTCACCTTTAGAGTTTTTGTCAATCCATGGCTGCACTACAGACATTGTAAGCTATCCTGTCATATCTCTGTGATCCCAGTGAAGTCACAGCTCTGTAAATATCCGTGGTTTTCTTTCTAGCTTCTGTCTGTTGCCCATGCTGCATGCATACAAGTCACTGGAGATGGATACTTGGTTGTACTGCTTTGAAAGGGCAAGTTTGAGTCTTTTCCATCATATTGTCCCCTCAGTGCTTCCTAATTGCACCTTAGGCTTCCATTTTGCTTCAGAGTTTAAGCCTCAGTTCAAATAGCTGGTAATGGAGGGGGCAGGGACAAGGTAGATAGAGAGATGAGATGCTAGTACGCCTGCTGATGCAGCCGATCAGCTTCACAGGATCAGTGTAGTAAGTGATACTCTTCAAGTAAGTACAGTAATTTACTTGCTCCTGGCACCAGATGGCAGCAAGGGAGGATTTAATAAGTCTCTCACAAGCCCGGTTCCCTCCTGGGTCTTTTGGAGGATCCAAATACCAAGTGTATCAGCAACACTTCTACTAAAAGTACCTTTAAGCAGATAGTCTTTTGTGATCTGGAATCTCACTTTGCTGCCTCATGAAAATTCAGTATGCTCTGGTGGAAAGAACAACAGGTTAATGAGGAGGCTTTTTTTAAAAAGGAGATGAGAAACAAGTCTCTGCCTGTGTTATACAAGAAAAAAGCAAGAAATTTTTCTGTCTTCAAGAAAGGCTCAGGGATTCTCTAAGTGCCACATCCCTGCAGATGCACAACCCCCAGTTGCTTCTGTCAGACTTGCTTATGTGAAATTCTGTTACCTTTAGTATCCTGCCCAAATATTTTGTTCCTTTAAAAACAGTACTCAGCAGGGATGCTATTCATCATCTGTGAGGGTGTGATTCTGGCATCTTTGCTCAGAGCACAGTGATTTCACAGTGAGCAGGATAAGCAGAGTTTGCTTCAGTTTGGTTCTTTGAATATGAGAAAATAATCATTATGCAGAAAGAAATTGATCTCAGTTACAAAATCTCTTATAGTAATACTCTAAAAATGTCATAAACAGAAAAAAATATTATGTGTATTTGAGAAGCAGTTTACACTTAAACCTCATAAAATTACGTTTTAATTATGTATCAGCCATCAGAAATTCACATGAGCCATTTGCTTAAAGAGAGTTTATCAAAACTGAAAATAAATAGCCTGATGGTCAACAATAATGCAGTTCAAAAACATATGTAATAAATAGTGAATGATTTCAAAAGAATAATGCTTCATAAATATCTTATTGTGAAGAGGTTTTTTGAGTAAAGATGCCTGGGGGTTAGTTTTTTCAGAGAGTAATTGAAGCTGGTGTGCTGCTTTGTGGATTCCTATTGAATTGTCTTAAAATCTGCAATGATGTGTAAGAGGAGTGAGAGGATTGCTTGTTAATGGAGAAGTAATAATGAAAGAGTGGCAACTGTAGTGAAAAAGAGAGTATTTGGAATATGTTTGAAAGAGAAAATAGTTTAGCCATCACAAAATAAAGTTTAATCAGTTCTTTCAAACCTGTAAACATAATGCTGCTAGTCTAGTTTGATGTGGGCATAAGGGTTTCTTCCTTGTGGCAAAATGTTACTTTGTTTTCCTTGCTTTCTGTGACGGGTATCAGTGGCCTTTGATTTGCAAGTTCTCCTGTCAAAGTTGTTACGGATACTACATACAGTCTCCAGGTAAAATCAGAGTCTCATTGCAGTAAGATCTATTTTAAAGAGAAAAAAAAAAAAAAAAAAAAAAAAGACCATCTTAAACAAAAAAAAAAAAAAAAACAACAAAACAACAACAAAAGAAAACAGAAAAACCCCAAAGAAAGAAAAAAAACATAACCAGCAACTAAACAAAAACCCAACAAACCATCTAAAAAACAAAAAGCCCAAACAAAACAAACAAACAAAAAAAACAAGCAAACAAAAAACAACCTAACCAGAATGGAGGCACAGGATAAGAGCTGAGCTTCCATACATATGGAATCTATGTGTTAGAGAAAGGACATGAGTCCCTACACCCTGGTCTTAAGTCAGCACTTGTGACCTTTCTTTTGCTTAGAGCATTCTTCTCAAAGTTGTTCTTTGCTACAGAATTGCTTCTGTTAGTAAAAAACTAGATTTGTAAAGTAAGTTGGGCTAAGGAATAGGTCCACACACTGACGAGAGATTGCTAGCACACCCCTTGGATGGTTTTTGGCCTGGATCAGCTACCACTGCCTCAGGGCTTGGGTAAGATTTGAGGTCTAGCCTGGGGTAGAGCTCATTCCTGATTGACAGTTTGGATGCTGTCTGGCTTGCTTGGGAATAAGCTGTAGGGAAGTATAGCTGTATTGTCACTTTAGCTGAAAGGAGACCAAGTTGTGCGGTGGCAGTTGGTGTCGAGTCCTGAGAACAGTCCCTGACCCTTTCATTTATTAGTGTAAAAACTAGGCAAAGGGCCTCTGGCTTGGTATGGAGCTGGATGAGATGGCAAATGAGACCCAGAATAACAAGTCCAGTCCATTGCTGCCATGTGAATTCCCGCTGCTGAGAATTATTGGCAAGAAGTAATCACCAGCAGTGAACCTCTGGGCACAACCAGATCATGAGTAGGGCTGTGGGTGAAAGCCCCACATGAAGCTCAGCAGGGTATCCAAAGCTTATTAACACTCAGGTTTCTGGCAAGACCCCAGGGGTCAACACTTGGCCAATTGTGTTTAGCATCTTCATTACTGACCTGGATGAGGTCAGCAGGACAAGGGACGTGATCCTTCCCCTCTGCTGAGCTCTGGTGACACCACACCTGGAGCGCTGGGCTCCTTAGCAGAAGAGAGACATGGACATACTGGAGCAAACAAGGGCTGTGAAGACGATTAAGGACCTGGAGCATGTGTCACATGAAGGGGGGCTGAGAGATTTGGGACTGTTCAGCCTGGAGATGTTGGGGAGCAGCAAGGACTGGCAGCTCCTTGCAGGATGGGCAGTTCTGGGGGACAACATGGCTGGGGGGGCATGTGCAATCAATACTAACCAGGAACAAGGACACCAGGATTTAGATGTTTGTTCACTACAACCCAGAGGTTTATTTTTCACTTACCACAGTTTTCATACTATTCAGAAATGCAAATCTCTGCCATTTTAGCAGATTCAGGTTTTGATAACACTACATAGTTTAGAGTTCTAAGAACTGCCTTTCTTATTTTGAAGTAAAGGGCAGTGTATTAACATTTTAGATATGCAGGTGTGCTTTTCTGAAGTGTTTGGTTTTGCTGAGATGTTTTCACATATTATGTGATTATTTTTTTTATTTTTTTTCCCCACTGCTAGTATTAACAACAGCATAAATCAAGATGCATAGAATTAGGCTTGTGGATATCAATTCTATTTTGCTTTGTCTGACCCTAGTTGTATGATTGTGTTAATTAACTTTGGCTATCTCAGCGATGAATCCAGGTTAGGATAATAACTGACCTCTTTGCTTAGGTCACAGATGAGTACTTGCACTTAGAAGGTATTTGCCATGCATCTGTTTCTGTATGTGTTGTGTGTAATGAGAGGCTCTGTAAAGCATGACTGATGATGACATCCAACTAGTCTAATTACCAAGCATGTTTTATATTACAGGCTTGGCTGAATAATTTTAATTTTTACAGATGCTATCAGTTTAGATCTTTGATGAAGTGATTAATTGGAAGCACCAGTAACAGTGCCCTAGGAAGAGTTTTGAACTGAAACATTGCCTTGATGATACACATAGGTACACTCTGAGGTTCATTTTCCTTGTGGCATGCTTCTAGCCGTATTGTTGTTGAGCTCCCAAACTTTGGTCAGGTTTCATGCATTCAGAAATTATGAGGCCAGAATTGTATAATATGACCAACCAGTCTGGCTTGCTGAACAACATGGGTCATAAAATACTCCCAACTATTTTATTTGAACTGATACCTACTTTTCAGAAAAGGGTGTTGGTCTGTGTTACAAACTGACAGCTGAGACAGTCTAACACATCTCTTCCTGAACTGTCACAGGAACAGTTACAATTTTACACCTTCCTTCTCATCTGAATTTGCTCAAAGCTAATTACTAGCCAGGAGATGTATGTTCTTACTACCACACTAAATTAATGAGTCCAGCATCAATGTCTTGATTTTTTTATTGTTGTTTTGTTGTTTTGTGTTATTTGGTTGGTTGGTTGCTTTGGTTTTTTTGTTTTGTTTTGTTGGGGTTTTTTATTTATTTATTTTTAAATCTTCAGGCTTAGGGTTGATATCATTTAGCCATCTGAAAATTAAGCATTTAACCTAAGTTAGGCATTTGGCTTCCCTCAAAGGAGAAAGATGGGTACTTCTTGGAAGTGGTTTATTCCACTTGTCTGAGGGTGGTTTGGTTCTATGGAGAGGCACATCCCTTTCTAGCTATTGCACAGGGAACCTCAGTTTTGACATCTACGGTGTGTTTCAAGAAGATGGACTCAATTTGAAATCACTGCCTTTTGAAATTAGGTCCATCTTTTTGAAACACCCTGTACACCTTAAGACTAAATTAAGCCTTTTGGTACCAAAATTACATTTGGACATTATTTCAGTTAATTATCCTCTATAGCTCCATAGTCTTTTTCAGAGATGTGGCTTTTCAAGAGATCTCTATTCTCTAGGCTGTTTTCCTATTGTCTTAGCATAGCTTTCACTCCATTTTCTTACATATGTATCTTCATATTTAGTCATATTAAAACAGATATTATTTGATTCCACCAAGGTTTCTATCAATGACCATCCTTTTCAGTATTTAACATTTCTCCAACCTTTACTCTACCTACAGTCTTTATCTAATATTATTTTATATTTTTTCCAGGCAGCGGCAAAAAATGCTAATTAATGTAGAACCAAGAATTGATTCTTGTGTGACCCCATTCGGATGGCTGTGGCATTAATCTGCAGGTGATCTGCTGGTTCAGTGACATTTACAATGAAGAATCAGATGTTTGCTCGTGACAACTAGTTAAAAATGTGTCCCAGTGATCAAATATTTATAATGAGCTGAAGACTGTCAATCTTCATATCGGAATGAGATTTTCACATTCTTAGCAAAGGGAGCCTCTAAGTAAGAGACTTAAGTCAACCTCCACAAGGTTTTAACCCAGTCTAAGAGTCACAGCCCCTTCCCTTGCTGGCAATAAGCATTTCCCTTAAGAAGTTGAGCAAGTTTCATTTAGGAGAAAGAGGTAATTTGGAAGGAAGAGGCCATGGGTCTTCTGAGCCTTTTGTAGTCTGTGCAGCCTCTAGACACTCTGCTCCAGACAGCACTGTAATATTCTCCCTCCCCTCATCTCCATTTTTGCATGACAGAAACACCAGGAAAAGTGTGGGGTGCAGGCTTATGGTAGAGCAGTTTGGTACCAGACGGTATGAGAAAGGTGGGTGTGGAGATGTCCAAACTTCTTGTAGCCTCCATGGTTTATTTTTTCAGAACACCTTCTTTAGATGAGCTGCTCAACAAAACTTAGACCAAAACTTGGATTTGGTTTGTGGCAGGATCACGCTGGCATAACTTAAGATCACTGCAGAGTCTGATCCTCTGTTTTCAATAACCTAAGTTCCCAAACACCCTTGAAACTTGCCCATATGTTGTATTACAGAAAATATTTTTCAGCCAGTTTACAAATGACTAGCTTTACATTAGAACTTCCCCAGTGAACACAGACAAAAGAAGAGACAATGAGTAACAGAAGACGCTGTCGTAGTCACAGGACACAGAGGTGATTGCTGGATGGATTTCTTTCCCCTGTTAACAGAAAATCTTCTCACTGCTCAGGCTTCTAGACCAAGTGCAGATCAAAATTTCTCCTGCCTGAATTATTCTTAAATTTTTGCATCTTCTCAAACTCTAAAATCTGATTTTTTTGGTGAGACATCCCTGTAACTGGACGTGTTGACCAAGGTGCACTGCCTCATAGGGTGAGATGCAAAGCTCCTTTCTCTGCTGTGTGCCTACAAACCTACAGAGAGATGTGCATTTTCTTGTGAATACAGGGGAGGGACTGTAAGAGGTGTCTGTGCATTTAATACAACTCTTCAATATGAAAAAAGCTTGAATGCAAATGTACACGTGATCAGCCTGCAACTTTGCCAAACTGGCTGCTGTATACATTTCCAGCGAGCCATGTAGAGGTGCACATAGTGTGCAGAATAATTCTTCATTTCCTTCTCATTACTTTTAATTTTCAGACTAACATTTTTTTTGTCAGTATATGGGAACTACACTGATTTATATATATGCATTTTTGTAACCAAGGCAATGAACCTAATCTGGTTGCTCACACTTTGCCATTCTTCTGAAAATTTATTTGGAATCTTTTCTGAGATAGTCTTCTAAGACAACTGAAAACCTCTGAAGGTGATAATAGGCATGAGAAAGAAAACGCTTTTTAGATTTGGCAAAATCTCATTTGTATTTAATACATAGTTGCCATATTCATGTCTGTGACTGTGATTACTGGTATTGTTATGTGGTGGTGTTTTGGACTATGTTAACACACTGTCTGTCGTACGGGGAGTCTCAGATAAAGGCTGGGACAGTGCATTGTACTAGGCATTGTGTACACCCTGACAAAAAGACTGACTCTATTTTCCCAAAAAAAGGACAGATAGCTGAGCTGAGAAATAAACAGCAACTTAGGAAGACCTAGGAAATAGGTTTAATTTGCATCACTTTGCAGCAAAATACCTTATTCCTGCACTTTGCCTCCAAAGGATGCATACTGTTCTGAGATTTGCTTTTGCATTTCAGGATTAGGAGCTGAGTGTAAGCTGATTGTGATCTCTGCCTCTTTAATGAGGCCCAGTTGGGTAGTACTGGGGAACTAAGCACATCTAGCTCTTCCATCTTCTGTCAGGTTCAAATGGCAGGAGACCTCTTGCCCTTCAGAGAAGTTGCCTCTACTGTTTTATGATATCCTGCTAGATGAGAGAGTGTGCAATCTCAGAAAGCAAAGTATTGGAGTTTAGCCTGCTATTTGACCAGGTCATATGGAGAGCTTTGAAAAGGCAGCTTTCATCTTCTACTGCTAAGGATATTTTTCAAATAAGAAAAAAAAAAACAGAAATGTAGTGAAAGCATAAATGTGCTGCTTCATTTTATGCCTTGCAAAGGATGTTTTTACCTGGTTATACCACAGGGTTTTCATTATTTACTCTAGCACTGTGGTTTCAGTTCAAAATGCAAAGGGTTTCTCTAGGTAAAGTGCAAATGTTGTGTATCTTTTACCTTCTTTTATTTTTTGTATTAAATTGGCAAAGGATCTGAAGATGATAACCAAAATATTTCATAAGTAAATGCAAATGAAATAATAAAAATGTTGGAGGGCATATCCTCTTATGTCTTCTGCAATATGAAGACATTCAAAAGACTACATAAGAATTATTTTTCTCTCTAGGGTGAAGTAGTAAATATTTCTTTTGTTTTCTATCATTCCTCAACAGTGTTTTCAAATACGCCAGTTTTAATATGAAGAAATCATTGCTAGAGCTAGTAGGGATATGCTTAGTGTTTGCTTCATGGATGGGGTGCTGTGTTTCTTTGCTTTTCACTTATCCTCTACTTTTCCTTTCCTGCCTTAATCTTGCAAGCAAGTACAATACTGAAACACTCAGGACTCTTCCTGCTCTTGAAGGGGCTGGAAGGGCTAAAGGATTGTATGATTCTCTGCAATTGTGTCAATGAGGCAGTGTCTTGAGTTTGTTGCTGGCAAATTGCACTTTTAGAGTTGCAGAATAAGGGAGATATTTTACACACAAGGATTTTTTTTTTTTTTTGAGGATAATATATATTTTTGATTTATCAAAATGGGTAGCATCCATTTAGCTTTTTCTACATATTCTGATACACTGAATTAGATTCAGTGGCAGTAAACTAAAAAATCTGTCTCGCATCTGATTTGATCCAGCTCCATGAGCTCGCTGACCTTATTGACTGAAGGGAAAATGCAGAGAGATTCTTAGGGCAAATTTCCATTTCCCTGGTCATAGTCACTCTGTGCCGAACAGACGCAAGTTGGCGCATCCCAAAAGTTGTTCAATATTCAGTGACTTTTCAAAACTGTAAAGATGGTGGTAGGTTTGCTCTGATTTTTGCAAGTTCTGCAGACCTGTCACAGGAGTTCGGAGGCAGGTAACCGCAACCGTGTACAGTAAAGTTGTGCGCAGATGAGAAGGTTCAGTTGCAGATGTAGATGTTCAAAAAGGTGCACACCCTTTGCCTTATGCTGCTCTCTGAAGAGGAATGAGGGCTATTTTGGGGGCCCTGTGCAGCCATAAATCCCTTTATATATCAGGAATTCCTCCTGTGGTTGCCTACATTAGGTCTTGGATCATATATACCCAGATGAGGCTTGAAATAATCAAACATAAGTGCCTTGAAAAATCTTGGCATGTTTTGCTTAGGTCTTCTTTATTAATTGCTGAGAGATTTACTGTAGCTTAAGATCAGGTAACAAGAACCAAAGTTCATTTTACAGCTTTCCTACTCAGTGGAGTGTGATGCTATTATTTCTGCATTGTGTTATTCTCAGAGTAGATTTCAGTTCTTTTTACACCTGAGAAGAACTGAGCATCACAGGTGGTGTTAAGACCACACATTTGGCTTGCAGTTTAGGTCTGGCAAGAGAAGGATTATACCATCTGGTCTTCAGAAGTGCTTAGCATCTCCAGCAAGACATTGGATAAACTCCAGTGGAGGTTACCTGAGAATTGATGCTGCTGAACATTGCAACAGAATTGCCCATTGTGTGTTGTCCCATATGTATATAATACAAGCATTATCTATGGTCTTATCTAGATTGTGGAAACTCCTCAGCATTGCCAGAACACATATGCAGCCCCATGTGTGCTGACTGCAGTGGATGCTGGAATAGTCAGGTCAAACCCAGTTTTACCTCCTAGACTTTCAGATGTAAGCAGAGATTATACAAGGTAATGATAAATGCCCCAGTTACTGGTCTTATTATCCCTAGTGCTGTCTAAATATTTCATTAGTACTCAAGCAGTTTAGCAAACTCCCCAATGTAGAAAGAGCATTATATGCATTTTTTGCTTGTTTTCTCCTGCAGATGGGTAACTTGGTTTGAAGTTATTAAAACCATAAAGCTGTCTGGTGAGCATTACTGATCAGATAGTGCAAAAGCAGTCTTATGTTTGTTACTTTTACCTTTATCTTTGTTTACACATAATCTTTGAATAAACTTAATATGATTTTCTGAATTATATAGAAGAAAAATTATAATCAGTGGCGATACATATGAGGAAGCTGCACCTCTGAAAGTTTAACGCTCTATAAATTTGCCCATTCAAAAAGAAAAACAATGAAAAAACCTTCCACATGCACATGCCATTTCTGCGATAGGATAGCTGATGGGTGACCATAGAGAAGGATAATTTTGTTTGTAGACTGGATCCCAAAGTTGTTTGGTTTATTTTTAAAGGAAAATTAATTCAACAATTTTTGTGTCTTTTCTGGATCATTTTAGAATTTCTTGTTTCACATCTATCCAGATATCATAATTAAGATGATAATGATCTTTTGTTTGGTTTTGTTGTTTTGTCTTTTGAGCATTCAGTGTTTCTGCAAGAGGCATAAAAATTTTAATTCTGTTTCTTGGTGGATCCATCTGTGAATTTTAGTTCTGATTCTGAATCTGAGGTAATTTTTCTAAATTTTGGATAACACTATAGTTAATTTAAGCAGAAAGCTTAATGAGAAATAAACTCTTGTGGTTGCTCACATTTATATGTGAGTCCTTTCTAGGGCATTGACTTTTCCTTTGGAGTGAGCAGTCCATGAGCTTAGTGTTTCTTATGGGGATGATCTGCAGAGAAAAGAAAACAATTGGTACCAGTAGGCAAATAGGGCACAGGATCATTATGTACAGCATACTTACTTGCTGCACTCTGTTCCTTGGGGATTATGGACATGTTTTAATTCCCAGTATATAGAACTGGGTGGCTTTTAGATACAGCTGGTTTCCCTGGCTGGTGCAGGCAAATGCGTGTTTCTCAGAGTCACAAATGTTTCTTCTATCAGAGAATGATCTCAGAGGGAGATGGTCTTGGTTATATCACTGCTCTGCCTCAGGGCCTTCATTTTACCTGGGAAACATAAAAACTGGAAACAGCTGCATGTGACATGTTATGTATGAACATATTCTCTCACTCACTTTCCTCTCTCCTGCTGTTTTCTTGATGATCTGTACTGACTACTGACAGTGGGATGGTTGCAGTTGTTTTCTACTTGCCCACTAACGAACCTTCTACCATCAGCAATTACGAGATTTTTGCTGGATGTGCTAGTAGGCTTCAATTCCAGTTCCTCCTGATCTAAAAGCAGGAGTTTCTTTTCCACTCACTTTGGCTACATAGCAGATGAGAAGACACCAAAGAAGTTTGCTCTCTCAGTGGTGCATACATGCATTTGTGTGGTGCTGTTCTTAAGCTAATATGCTTTGTTTCTCACTAGGACTTCGTAGTCCAAGCAGTTTTAAATTGTATTTACTTGAATATGTTCTGAAAACAGAACCAATCTAGTGACAAGGTCAATGTGTGAGTTTGCACAGAGTTTGTCTGCAGTGTTCAGCTACGGAGGTGTGACCACAATACACTGCAAGCTTGAAGCCCGTGGATGGGACACAGAGAGAGGTTTCCTTGTAGATGTACACCAAAGTCAGCTGATGGATCTCAGTGACACTGTTTTATGTAGCTTGCCTATCACAAAGGGTAAGGCCACATGTCTGGCTATATGCATCATAATGTGCCTTGGCCTCATTAGAGTTAACATAAAATGGGCAAGACTGAATCTGGGTTTCACTGCTTGCCTCAGTTTCCCTACCTGTAAGTTACCACTTGGCATACCTGCTTTCTTACCTCTCTTGTCATGTGTTAAGCATTCATTATGCACTAGTCGTAATATGTGTTGAATTAAAAAAGGTAAGACACTGGTTAAACCCTCTTCTTCCATCTGCATTTGGTATCAAGGATTACAATAAATTAATTCATTGATAGTTGCATTTGACTTGCTATGTTTTAAAAGAGTGACTGAATTATACACATCTTTAGTGAAATATTCAGTGCATCTCGTTTTGTTGTTGTTGTTGCAGCAATCACTGAAAAGAAGAGGGAGCAAAGACCTACCAAAATCAGAAAAAAAGTCACAGCAGACACCAACAGAGGTATTTTGTAATAACAGTAGCCTGGTTTCTCATGTGAATGCTTCAGAGACACTATGGGAATGATATACATGATTTGTAGATTTGCACTTTGCTTGCTTGTTTGCTTTCCTCTTTGTTTTCCTGTATCCTGTGAAATGGAGAGCCTTTACCCCAGATCTGCAGTCAGACAACACCATGTCAAAGATCATCTAAACAAACATCTGGTCCTGCAACAGAACCCACCAGTTTTCATGTACTCTATAGTTTAGGGAAAATAAGTAAATAGGAGTATCAGGGAAACAACATTATAGGCCCTTTGTGTGCTGACTTCATGATATAGTGTTGCAAGCCTAGAAATGATACGGATTTTTTTACAAGCCCCCCCTCCCGCCATGTATTTTCTGGGGACTGTGCAAAGTTCAGTTGTGCATAAAATAGTCTTTTCCCCTCTTTTAAACATAAGTATTTATTTCCATCTCTTAAATTTATTGATCAGTGAAAAAAATGATTGCAAGAAAATCTCTGAGTATGTAAAGCTATGTACCTGTGCTTGTTAATCTTGTAATTTAAGACCATCCACTGGAGGTCTCCTGTTTTACATCAAGTTTCTTCAAACACTTCTTTTTTCTTTATTCTAAGGAGGACAATGAAGACCTGAAATGCCAGCTACAGTTTGTCAAAGAAGAAGCAGCCTTGATGCGGAAGAAAATGGCTAAGATTGATAAAGAGAAGGACAGATTTGAACATGAGCTGCAAAAATATAGATCGTTTTATGGGGATTTGGACAGTCCCTTGCCAAAGGGTGAAGCAGGTGGTCCACCTACCACAAGAGAAGCTGAACTCAAGCTTCGATTGAGACTTGTGGAGGAGGAAGCTAATATTCTTGGGAGGAAAATAGTGGAACTAGAGGTGGAAAATAGAGGACTGAAAGCAGAGCTTGATGATTTAAGAGGAGATGATTTCTCAGGGACCACTAACCCACTCCTGGGAGAGCAGAGTGAATCCCTGTCAGAATTACGACAGCATTTGCAGCTAGTAGAAGATGAAACAGAATTGCTGAGGAGAAATTTAGCTGACTTGGAAGAACAAAACAAGCGCATAACAGCTGAGCTGAACAAATACAAGTACAAGTCTGGAGCCCACGAGAGTTCTAGACACCACGATAATGCCAAGACAGAAGCGTTACAGGAGGAGTTAAAAGCTGCACGAATGCAGATCAATGAGCTGAGTGGCAAAGTCATGCAGCTCCAGTATGAGAACAGAGTCTTAATGTCCAACATGCAACGCTACGACTTGGCCTCTCATCTTGGGATTCGTGGAAGTCCCAGAGACAGTGATGCGGAAAGTGATGCAGGAAAAAAGGAGAGCGATGATGATTCCCGTCCCCCTCACCGCAAAAGGGAAGGCCCCATCGGTGGGGAAAGCGACTCGGAGGAGGTACGCAACATTCGATGCCTGACACCCACAAGGTCTTTTTATCCGACAACATCTGGGTGGCAGAAAAGCTTCACTGACAGGCAGCAGATGAAGGACATTCGCTCAGAAGCTGAGCGGCTGGGCAAGACAATAGATCGCCTAATTTCTGACACGAGCACCATCATAACAGAGGCGAGAATTTATGTAGCTAATGGGGACCTTTTTGGATTGATGGATGAGGAAGACGATGGCAGCAGAATACGCGAGCATGAGCTTCTTTACAGGATCAACGCACAGATGAAGGCCTTCAGGAAAGAGCTCCAGGCTTTCATCGACAGACTCGAAGTTCCAAAGTCTTCGGATGATCGAAGTGCAGATGAACCTTTGTCAGTGAGTCAGGTAGACTTTTACTTATTACAGCCTACAGGTAACAAGGCTCTGCCAAATGAATTAATCCTCAAATTTGATGTATGGCACATGAAAAGTCTTTATTCTAGACGGTGGATGAAAATTGCCATTTCTTAAATTATTTTAAATACTCATTTGGCCATCTGAAACCTTGTTCTACCAATGGGGCTGTTTGTGAACAGTGAATAAGTCTAGTCTCCTGGAAATTTAAAAAAATGCACTCTAGGGGGTATAAGATTTTTATTCCTTTCTGGCTTTGCAACTGCATTTGCCAGAGCGGTGCCTTCATCACCAGTAAAGGCAGTGCAGAATGCATTTTTGGTACATAAATGAATATGATTGTTTTCTTAGTGGTTGAGTTCCAATTAAATAAATAAAAGGAAAATCTTATTAAATTTGACAGGAAACATTACATTTCCAAAAATATAGACGATATGACAAACTACAGATCAAAATCAACCATGCAAATCTACTCTACAGAGTCACAGAGCCACACAGTAGTGTGAATATTGGAATTCCTGTAACGGATTGTATCTTGTTGAAGGCCTATGGGTCACTGCTTACATGCAGTAGTGACTAGCATATTTTCTTTAGTACATTTGTATGCAGAATTGTTCCAGAGAGGTTTTGGGGAGCAAATGCCATGCTGACTCAAGATATTTTGCCATGAAAAATGAATATTACCTACCCTTATCTTATCATTAAATCCTATAGTTGGCAAATCTTGTTATAGCTCGTGGTATTATCTAATGTTTTAGTAAGTCTCTTGCTGTGTTAATTTACTTTGTGCTATCCTGCTAGTTTACAGTCAAAGTAGTTGCCAGGTGAAGCTGAAAGCTATTATTTCTTGTTCCTATGCTCACTAATTAGTCTTTTGTTTCCTTGTATCAGAAAGTCACAGACGCAGTGAGTTTAAAGTTAATCAATTACTATACATGTATTGCATGAAATCAAACAGAAATGGTATTTAGCATGCTCACTTTCTGATCTAGCAATAGCTTTGAGCTTGTAGAGCTCCCATTAACTTGAAGGCAGAGCACTGCATGGGCTTATACAAATTTAAAGCAAACTAATTAGTATTTTCTCTAAAAAAATAACAGCAATCATTAATTTTGGCATTTTGTGGCTTGACCATGCAGAACTCCTAATGGAGTCAATGGGAGATGGGCACTTGGTCCCTCCACGAGCATAGTCTGATTCACTATTTATTTTGTTTAAACTTTGGACTTGCTATTCCATTAATTGACTGTTCTCTTTGTCTTTATATTTACTTTCCCAGATGTTCCAGCCTATCATTTTACTTATTCTCATCCTTGTATTATTTTCATCCCTTTCATACACAACAATATTTAAACTTGTCTTCCTTTTTACACTGTTTTTTGTACTGTAAGCCATTCATCATTTACTGTTCATTGTAGTATTCTTTTCAGTTTGTTTATTTTGTCCACCCTCCAAGATAAGAAGTGCAAGAGACATAGTTTCTGTTATAGCCACTGCTGTAAAAACACTGAAGACTACTTGTTTGCCAAAACCAAAACAAAACCAAAAAGCTGCAAAAATTGTACCAAAAAGTCACCCAGTTGAAAAGGAAACCCACTCACCACAGTGTTCCAGGTAAGCAAACAGAAAATTATATATTTCACTTTGTCTGGTTTTATAATTTTTGAATAAAAATATCCTGAGTGGCTGGAAGCAATTTAATATTAATTGATTTACACCAAATCAGAAACAAAGCAAAAATATGCAGAATGACTCTGAGGAGTCTATTTCTTTCCTCTTCCTACTCCCAGAAAAAGAATTTTTATTCTAGCCACATACAAATAGCAAAATTACATTCGATGTGTATTCTGCAATTGTACCTCACAGCTTCTACATATGTTGCATAATTGTGATGATGATGTTTTTCAGCCCTGTATTACGTGGATTAGACACCATGGAGGGGACAAAATCATACTGGTTGGTATATTCAGCACTATATCTGGAAATGTGGCAAGGAGCAGGATCCCCTGAGAAAGGGATGCACGAGGAGGAGGTATCAGAGTAGGCAAGGAGTCTTCTGAGAGATGTAGGCTGCTGTATTCTCTCTGTGCTCTAGAAAAATGGCCACAGTGCAGTCTGACTTGAACAGAAGAGAGTGATGTGAGTCACCTTGTCCGATGTCAAATAACTGTTCCTGACAACCTAGTTTATCATTTTCCAGTCTGTAGCTGCCAGGGCTCTGGATTCTCCCTCCAGGTCTCAAAACGAGTTTTGAATGAGCATGGTAACTCTTGGCTTGCTGAGTGATCCCCATCTAACCATACCATGGGTAACAAGTGACCACAGGTGAGGGAAGCTTGTGTCCATAGATGCGCATCAATAGGCATTGAATATTCCTGTTTTGCCTATGGAAGGCTGCACTGAGAGTGCAGGCAACTCACGATCTTTCTATCACACTGAACACAGGCAGGTACTACAAACAATAGGTCTCGCACTGTGAAAACCTCATCTGAAATGCCCAGTGGAGCTCAGTTTTCTGTTTTATTCATCCCATGTTGAAGTTACTGAGTCCCACAAATGTGAATTCTCCAAGGTGATCATTTACAAGTACGTGTATTAATGAAGTATTTGTGAATGCAGATGCCATGATAAAAAAATCTAGTAATAGTGGTAGTAAATAAAGCAGCTGTTTTTCTAGCTGGTAATAAGATTTCCCTTTGAATGGTAGTGCTCTCTTCACTTAACCCATTCCTTGGGGTGAACAGTCCATCTCCATGCCAGGGTTGTGATCTGCTACATGAAATAATAGAGACACCATTTTGAGGGAAACCCCTCAGAGGGAAGCAGAGTTGGGGCAAGAAAATTTATTTTATGAGAATGAAAAGAATAGTAAACTCACAATACTCAGTATTAAACAAAGCTTGTGGTTTTCTCCTTGTTTGTCAAGCTTTCCCTCAGCATACTTTGCAGGTGTATTAACCTTGATCACTTAAATCACTAAGCTTCCATTTAATACAAGTATTTATTCCTACCAGGGGATGTTGTCATTATTTATTTTGTAGTCATCAAGATATGTCTAAAGGAAATGATAATTAATATGTGAGATTAATAGGTAACCCTGCCTACTTTCCTGACTAAAGAGAAAGTCAGGCCCCAAGTAATTTTGAGGATTTTCTAAACTGTTGTAATTTATTCTCATGTTCCTAAAAGTTTAGTCAGTTCTACACATTAGAAACTCTTTTGGCAAGATATAGTTGAGCATATCATACCTTCAATGTGAATTTCTGTAACTGTAAAGATAATTCTCAAATCACTGGGGAAAAGGCCGTTTTGCTCCTTTTCTATCAGGAACTGTTGTAAGAAATTTTACAACTGCTTGAGAAATTACTTTTTTCCCCCTATAGACCTGCAATTTGGACATTAAAAGTATAATAATTTGAGGCTTAAACTTTTTGAGTTTCTTTCTGTTCTACTGTTTCCCTTGGGGGAAGAAAAGATCATTTGGGTTTTCTTAAATGTTACTGGCTCAATCCCATATAAGAAAAAAAAAATAGTACTTAAATCTGATCTGAACTTCTGGGCTTTCAGATTTTAACCCACACTTGTTTATAACTTTCTCAGCCTTGCATGTAAGAAAGATGTGTAGAGAGGGCTTGATTTACACTGAGCATATCAGTAACAGTACTACTGTAAAGCAGTAGGAAAGTTTAATACACTGAATTCATACATTGAATACATCTTGGAAGTAATTGGAAAAGATTTGCTTCTTTCTTAGAAATCAGAAAAGGTGAGAATGAACCTCTTGAGGCAAAAGGTGGAGATAACCTCTGCACAGGACTGGCGATTGATTTCCCCATTGATTTCTCACAGTGTTTTTTCTTGCATATAGCTGGAGCTTCCCTCATCCTAATTCTGTCAGGCGTCAACAAAGCAAATCAAAGCTGAGATCTTTTGGGACATTTAGGGAGCTATTACACAGGCTTCAGTCTGAAATCAAAGCATACTGAAGCATACAAAATCATTTTGAGAAACTCCCCACAGTCTTTGAATCTGTGATGAACAAGGAGAACCATGAGGACCTCTGCAAACCTCAGTACAGAGGAATCTCAATGAGAAATTAGATGTGTTTTTCACGTCCCTCTGCATTTAGCTTGAAGGGAGTGATTTGAACTGCTTATCTGTTTCACATCAGATATCGCAGAAAAGCTCACAGCTCTCAATTTTTCACTATTTTAAAAGCTGCTGAGAAAGCTAATAAAATTGGTATGGATATGCGTCTGTAGCCAGAAGATAACATCTAGCCAAAGAAATGTGTTCTGTGTCTTGCTAAGTTGAAATAACTTGGTCTCACAGAGAAACGCAATAATTATATTTGCCAAGAAAGGAAGCAGACTCTCCCCACTCTGTCACTGGGCTGGTGGGCAAAGTCCACCTCCCAGGGGAGTGAGTATAATAAATGCAGCTGAACACGTCCACAGCCTCCAGCAGGAGTGTGTGGGAGTCGGGTAGGGCAGAGCCAGGCAGAATACTGCTGATTACTCAGATTCTGCCTGCTGCATAGCATCTAATTCTGAAGAGCAATAATAAGAAGAATATAAGATTTTGCTTTCATGTAGCAACAAGCTGGATATGACAGGTTACCCACCAGTTCAAATCTCAGTTATACCAATTGCAGATTCACAGTCCCCATTTTGGAATATTCTGGCAAAATATTAATATTCTGGAAAAATCATGATTTAATTTGAACCCTGAGATTGCCTTAATTTTGCATTTCTCTGAAAGATTAAATTTCAGTTTCTTGTGTTCCCAGGGAATTCATTGTATATTCTTTCAGAAAGAAAACTTGCATCTGTATCTATAGATTTAATTCTGACATTTTTACACTTGAGTAAATTTGCAGCTACTCTAATGAATTTTTATGTTGTTTAGAAAACAGATGCATTTTTTTTCTTTAATGCGACCACCTACATTCAATTAAATTCTTTTCATATTTAGAGTTGTCTGTGAATGTCCTGATGAAATACCTCTAGAAATATTTTCTTTCCTGTTACTGAAAAATTCCCATGACACTAGAATGATCGTCTTCTCCAGGCTCAGAAATATTTCTTTCAACCAAAAATATCCTTGCCTGAAGCTCCAGTTAGCGACAGAGTAAGTGTCTGCTGACACGCGTCACCAGTGCTTCAGAATCAAAACTAGATGAGAGCAGGTGCTATAGTGCAGAAATATGCCTGGCAGTCGGAAAATAGAAAATTGCCAAAAACGTGGCTGTCTAAATATGTGTTATAAAAAGATATGAACTGCACATGAACTTTGGGAGTTGTTTACGAAAACAAGCAGAGCTTTAGGATATTAGATGCCCTTCCCCTTATTCACCCCAGAATTTGATAGGTGAGTAGGAGACTTCTAAAGGCATCAGTATCAGGGATGTAATTCCCATTGGCTTACATTTCTGTCTCTGATTTAATGCCAGGGGAAGTGATATTCAAACCCAACTTTTGCCATTACACATGCAGTTGCCTATGGGGAAAATTACAGTGGCTCTATTTAAAGTAAACATCTAAAGTATCTGCCACCGATTTCCAATGTAACCTTGGAGAAGTGACATGACATAACACTTTGTTGGCTCTGTTTCTCCATTAAGCTATATACTATGGCAGAAGTGCACAATAATAAGAGGAGACAGAATTTGTATTCCATCTGCCCATTTCCTGATTCATATATCCACTCTTGAGATGTATATGGCAGGAATATTGAGGGGTAAAAAGTAACATAATTCAGGAATCTGATGTTGTGATTGGGTTGATTACAGTGGCAGCAGTGCTGTTCTTCCTTCTTCTTACCAAACTTATGTGGATACAGCAAAACAGATGTGCCATAATCAAGTGGGTACAGCAGAACCGGAGAGGCTCTACAATGATCTTGAGCATAGACTATTAACCTGAATACACATTGCTCTGAGAATGGAATCAGATTATACCCCATGCAGAAACTTAGGCTCCTTTGACTTCAGTCTTCTGTGACAAAGAGAAATTTAGCAGAGGGCTTGTTTAAAATGCCTTTGCAACTTTTTTTGTTGAGGTGCTGGCTTTTAACATAAGCAGGGCTGATACAAGGTATAAACAAAGGACACTCTCCCTGTGGAAGCAGCATGTTGGATGTAATAGACCTAGAACAGCCTTCCTGCGTTTTTTGCCTGTGCCAGAGGCCAGAAAGCCATGTTTGTTGCTTTGTCTGCTGCCGCTGGGTTGCATAACTTTTTCCCCAAAAGCAAAAGTCACTACTGCTACACTTAAGGGTGTCAGGAGCAATGAGCTCATGTTTTTAGAGCTTGCTTCGTGGGTTTTTTGTCCCAGCTTTGCTCTGTCTTTCCCATATTTTAGGACGACTTTAACATGGCCCTGTGACTTATGAGTGATGTCCAACACTTGCCTCCTAATAAGCCCCTTGATCTCACATGTTTCTAATTCCTCACAGTGACAGAAATGTAGGATTTTGCCTGACTGAAATCTCAAGTCTGGGATTTAGTCCATTATTTTCTTTAATTTTACTGTGTTTTATTTCAAAGAGTTCATGTAGCAAGATGAGGGCCATTGAGTCAGCAATGTCAAATACACAAAAATAATAGCCTATGATGATGGATAGGGATGAAAAAATACATCTTCAGAGTCAGTTTTCATTTGCAGTGGTGCAGCTGTGCTGGCTTCAAGCAGGAGGCAGCACTGGTTCCCGGCCTCCAGCTGTGGGCTCGGTTCTGTTCCCAGGCACTCAGGCCATGTCAGGTGGCAGATTGGGACATAACCTCCTTAAATAAAGTCACACTGCTGCTTTATGAACAGGGAAATTTTAAATCCTCAGAGTTCAGAGGCTGAGGATTTTCTTCAGGAGCATTCAGTCATGTACTTGGGCATCTTTGTTCACTTTCTAGATCACTGAAATTTTCATAAATAGCCTGAGTCCCATTATTTATGTTGCATGGGAGCAGAATGAGCACCCAAGTAATGTATTCACTGAGACTTACAACTAGACCATATAAGGAGAAAAAACGTGTTTTCCCTGAAACCTGCTTTGATATTTACTATAAAATGCACCCAGAGCTAAAATCTTTATGCTGTGCTTGGATTTTATCACAGATAGAGCCTTGTTGTTCTAAAGAGGGGAGTGCTGACTAAGCAGAGGATGTGTGAATCCTCATATCGTGTCCTTCATCTCACTGATCCTCTTGTCATCAGCTGCTCTGCCTACAAAAATGTATGTCAGTCCTGCTTAGTGCATTCGAAGACACCCGTCTGGTAGCAGAATTTGTATGGTTTTATGCTGCATGAGTCAAGGACTTTGTGGCCCTTCTCCAGGTACACGTGGGAACAAATGTTCCCTGAAATGCGTATTTTCTGACTATGGGTAGTCTTGCTCACTGTTCACAGACATATCTGAGCACAAGTAGCTGGCAGGGCAGTGGTAGGTGCGTGAAGCTTCTGCTGGGGATCTCTCTCAGTGTACCAAATGAAAGTAATCTGACACATGATGCAAAAGGAGAGACACTGCGGTGGGCAGGGACTCAAGAAGCAGGCTGAGCTCCTCCTGCCTGCGCCTCAGCAGGGGGAACAGCTCAATTTCCCTACGCTGGCTTCAGGGTCTCCTGTGGACTTTCATTTGCTGGATCACTTTTGTCACATGCGTTCTCTTCTCTCACCCCACACTGACACTTGCTGTGGGCACGCTCAGTGCTTTAAATCCAGGCTGAGGTGGTTTTTCGACCTTCCTTGCTAGTTTTATGACAGGGATGAGTTTCCCTACGCAAGGGAGATTCTCTATCCAACTTCAAGCACTTTGCTGAGACACAAAGTATCTTAACAGACTGGAGAATCTGATCCAGAAACCTTATAAAGTAGCAGAAATATTTAGGTGTATCCCAAAGAAACCATTGTCACCATTCCTGGAATGCAAGACAGTAAGACAACACAGTGCCCAATAATTCTGCACTTCATAAGTTATAGTGTATTTAGAATATAGAAAAATATTTTAGGAGGGAGTGGTTTGCTTTTAACTCTTTAAGATAACTGTTAACCAACAAAACTGCTGCTTTAAGCAAACTCCCTTTTCAAAGCACTTTATGAGGATCAAGTTGTAAAATTCAAAATTGTCATACTGAAAAATACAATGTGAAAACTGGATCTGGAAGGCAGCAAAGAATCTTGCTGGACAACACGGACGCTAATAAAAGAAACCTAAAATTGCCTATTGTCATAGCTTTAGTATTAACACTGGCTGCTTTGGCAAGCTTTAAAGACTGGGCTGCACTATAAAACCTAAAAATGTCCTGGACTTGGAGTTGTTTACACAAAATATGAGGAGATATAAAGTTACAGAGCTGGGGGTTGGAAGAGATGACTTTAAAACCATCCTCCGTGCACTGACGTCACGTGGAAGCCAGCTGCTGGGATGATGCTGAACGGAACTGTTTTTCAGTTTGCAAAAGTTGCGGAGTTATTCAAAGAGAGTTGCAAATGCTGCCCCCGTTGAAAGGCTGTGTCTTGCTCAGCGTTCTTGTTTCTTTTAAAGATCAAGATTTGCAGAACTGGATCCCAGCTAGCTGTGCATTTCGTTGCTTTCACTGCTGTTTAGAAATGGACTGAAAAACTTCTAAAGGATTTCTTATTCCATGAAAGGTATGGTTACAGTTTCTTTTAAATCAGTTGTTTTCAACAGTTAAGATTTAAAAGGGAGCAAATTACTAATGTGGCAAACACTTATTTAAACATTTCCCTAATGTTATTTATAGGTAGTGTGGTGTTTATGTACATTATATATGGTCTTTAGAGAAAGACTATTCATTAGTTCAGCCTCTTCAGAACAACCACAGATAAATCAACAGGACAGGGATGACAGGTAGCATTGGGAGCACTCGTGTCTTTTCTTCTTTCTTTTACTTCCTTTTATCCTTTTTTCTTTCATTTTCTTTCCTTCTTTCACACTCTCATTTATCTTTTTTCTCTCTCTTCTCTCTCTTTCACTCTCAACTGTAGTTTCTTTTTATGTATAAAGTGCACAGTATTGTGACACATGACACACTTCTATAATTGAATGAATACATAAATTTGCAATTTTGTTAGTAATCCAAAATACAGCACTCTGTTGGAAATATAATTTAGTAGCTTTTTTCTGTAAAATCCAGGGAAGATTTGGGTATCTGAATGGTTCTGCATATTCAATATAATTAATCTCTGTTGACAAATAACATCTCAGCTGATGTCACTGCAGATTATTTTCAGAAGTTGATAGAGGTTGGTTGTGAACTATTTTGCATTTATAATATGTGGATAGAAATGGCATGAGTAATACATGGGGGAATAATAACATTAGCACCAAATAGTTGCTTATAAACATTTTTTGCTTGAGAGGAGGGAGGGCTAAAGGAAAAGTTAAGGGAAAATGCAGCTGATGTAGACAGAATTGATTATTTGCTTGAATTTGATTTCTGTAATGAGCTTCTGACCTTGTCTAGGACATGCAGAAAGTGCCAATACTGCAAGAGCACAGACACTGTTCCAATCCACACAGCAAATTATAATGTGGCATTTTAGATCCCTTTGGGTTGCTTAAGCCGTGTGAAATACCCATGAGGACATCTTGGTGCACTGTGCAGACAGAGAGTGTGTTACCAGGACTACAAATTGCATTTAATTGCTGGAGAGGGGGAGGGCGGGGGGGGGTGGCGAACACAAAAACAACAAACCAAAAAAAAAATGCCAAAAACCAAGCAAACCACCCCACCCTCCCTCAAAAAAACCCAACCCAAACCAAACTAACAAAACAAACAAACAAACACCCCAAAACTAAACAAACCACCCCAAAAACAACCACCAAAGAATAAACGAGGAGTCATAGAAATAGGAGTTAAAACTCTCTGAGGAATTTATCCACTGTACAATAGCAGCAAAACTGTATAGTCATCCAGCTGCTAACATTAATAAACATGAGTTTTCTTCTCAGAATTTACATCAAGAAGAAATTGGAGAAGCATAAGAAGCAATACAAGCTTTTTGTGGATCTTAGAGCTGCAAGTGACTATTTGTAACTTCTGTAATTAACCTCTTCCAAGACTTGATTCCATTTTGATAGTCTCTAATCTCTTTTTATCATAAGAGTCCCAAGTGAAACAACTTGGAAATTGTTAAGAGGAATGCAAACATGGCAATAGTAGTTCCCAGCACTAAGAAACCACCAGGGGTCTTTTCAATGCTATATGCATGCTTGGAAGGAGTACATATTATATATTCATTCTTATATGTGTAAAGAAAAAAAGCTATATAGTATTGACTTTCTAGTAATATGGTACTGAGTGAAGCATTGTCATTGTTACTAGTACTTCACTAGCAAATTCACCACTTGTGCAAGTTGTAGATAGTTTACCCTGCATTTATGTGTCCTTCTATTTCTATTTGATATTTATCTGAGGCATTGTATTGGAACAGAGAATTTACTTTTGTTTACTCCTCAGAGATGTCTTGAAAGTTTGTAAGGACATGAGGATAGCCAAAAAATCCCGCCCCAAAACAACAGGAAATGACCGTACTAAAAATTGTAACTTTTGAATTAGCAAACTGAGAAAGTATTGAAAATATTTTAAAGTTCATTAGCAATAGATGTCTAGATTGCAACAGAGCTTAAGTGCAGTGGTTGGTGTTTTTTTGTAAGTTGTTTTCAGTCACCGCTTATCGAAGTCTGGCACAAAGCTGAAATTGTTGGCCTGGAGAGATGCAGCCTCTGTAGCCTGGCTGCCTTCCCTAAGAAGCCATGAGCAAACCAGTGCTTGACTTCTTTTATGATGAGAATGTTGTACTGTCTTCCAGCAGCTCATAGTCTCAGGGAGTTTTGTTTTTTTGTAAAGCTGTCCCAGATGATTTTAGGCAGGTAGAAGAAGTGTCTGAAACCTGTTTGGAAGTAACTGAGGGATAGATTGCTGTTTCAGAGCTTCAAGGCAGGGGTAAGTCAGAGTTTGAGAGAATAATCTCTAATGCTACATTACCTGGTGACATGGGTATACTGTTGTGAAACAGGCTGATAGAGATGTTCGAAGAATAGTCAGCTTGTTCTCTAAGTCCTCAGTCTAAAACTGCTTGGGGTAAATGGTTTTGCAACACCTGAGCTAGAATGAGGCCCATGGCAGCTGTCAGTTGAGAGATCCTGTAGCAGGACTTTGTGACATGAAGACCTGAGTAACCCGTTTGGCTTCAACTGAACTCTTCTGCTTATTTGTTCATGAAAGGAGCTGACTCCAAGTTTGGCATGACCTTCCCAGTCAGCTGAAATAACGCAGACACTGGTAAGCAGGGATTACTCAGTAGCCACAGCTGAATCAACAAGACTTGTCCAATAAAATACAGGATGGGGAAGGACTTTGTGTGAAGCTTAAGAACGAATTTTCACTTTATCAAAGAAAATGTGGGTGATAAAATGGGCAGTTCCCGTGAGTTGAAATTCACTGACCATCACTCAGGCAAATGAACAAATTACAAGAAGGTGATCTGGGCTTGCCCGTAGTTAACTCTCTGACAATTCATTTGCCTGCCCATAGGCTTGATTTCTGGCAGGAGACCAAAGCAATGCAGAGGCATTTTGTGACTAGAACTAGATTCCATGTCCACCTAAGTAACACAACAGCTGGCTCTGAGAGCCAAAGTTAACAAAGTCAAGTGTCAATTTGTGTGTACCAGCCATTATACCACATGAGCTGTGGTATCGGAATGAATGTTACTTCAGCCCTGATGGTGTAATAAACATGCTGATGCTAAAGGAGTTTCTATTGTAAAGCCCAAGAAAGCAAGAGGAACACCAGGCCCATAAAATCTGTAGCTGTTTTGTTCAAAAGTCAGATGAGCAGATCCAAAATATTTCCCTTAAAATATACATATTTAGTGGTTCAAATAATAGTTTTCCATCCACAGATACTAAGGTACCAAGGACTTCTGAAGGGGAAGGAGAAACTGAAGCACAAATTAGTTAAATATTCTGAGCGTGGTTTTGAACTAAATTTGAGTTATTTCTATTGGAGGATACTTCCTACTTTTCCCTATGCTGGTTCTGGAACTAAAATGTATAGATTTAGATTTGTAAATCCAAAATATATGAACTCTTTATAGTGACCTATGGTACTTTATATAGTAGAAAGACGCTTTCTGCATGTTTATTATCTGTTATTAGCTTTCCTCTCCTGTTTTCCTTCATGTATTTATTCTAAAGCATTCATGTAACCATGAGAATTTTCTGCATGTATCAGTTTTACAGTCTTCAATTGCCAAAAGAATGTGACAGTCTTTGTTGTGCTACATGCATGTGTGAAAGGACTGTGTGAGCAAACATGATACCTTTACACTTGCAGTTGTCTTCTGAACAAACATAAAAATAGCTTTCACCCTCAAGGGCAGACATTGCCATTCAATATTATGCAGACTTGAATTTCATTGAAAACAGGTTTATAGTGAAGAATAATGACAAGGATGTGAAGTGGCCATGGTACAGAGCCCTCTGTGGCAGACATTCCTGAATTCTATGATGCTGGGTGTGCGTCCTCCTTCCCTTTCCAGATTTGGCCTGTCTGCCCTCGGGTTTGTGTCCCCTAACAATCAGTTCGTCCATATGCCAGATATATACTCACACTCCAGATATATATTGTGCAATCATGTGATGTTGTCTCCCGCAAGCACATTTCAGTTAATTATTCTGGGGTTTTGCTAGGTTGTTTTTTTCTCTGAATGCTAGAATCAAACACAAGTAAGACTTATTCTGATAAACTTCCAGGAAACATTCAGGGAAGAAAGAAAAAAAGCAGAGCTATCTTCTTGCTGTTACACAGACCGTAACCATGGACCTGCATAAACAACTGGAAAATACTGAGAGGAACTGGAATAAAGAGAAGATGGAATTGCTGGAGAGATTTGACAATGAAAGGAAAGAATGGGAATGTCAATGGAAGGTCATGCAGAAGAAAATAGAAGAGGTACTTTTAAACAAAACTCTGAACACTGACATTTTCAGTTGAGTCTTATCAGTGACTAGTGGTTGCTTCAATTTATATTTTTCTGAATTACATGCTATTTCCTGTCTGTCACTGAGAGTTTCTAATAGCTGATTGTAGAACGCAAAACCCGGGGTTAAGCAGTATTTGCAATTGCACATTTAATAGTCATGAATATGAAGCACGAGGTTAAATGTCACTTTATGTGAAGTTTGCAATGATATTGCTGGCTGCATATACTGCTGCCAGTTCTGCTGGGCATGAGCCATGCTGCTGATATTATACATGTTTTTTTCATGTACATGCTGAACAACTCCATATATGTGGTTTAGGAAAATGCATATTTAGTAACAAAAATCTAGGTATCATAATTCTCTGGCAAAAAAAGAATTAGATGATACAGATCGGTGGAGGTAAATGGTAATATTAAAAAGAACATCATACATTAAATGATGCATGATGCAGAATAATTCTGACTAGAACCTGCTCCATTTATGGACAGCTTTTAGCAGACAAAATGGCTACAGTAAATATAATAGTATGAAAGTCCTGACACCCCTTGTGTTTACACGTACTAACAAACACTCACTCCCTGCCAGTTCTAATGCATCTCCTTCCAGAAATAGTTGAAGTAATTATTAATTTTTCTTTTATCTCCAAATTGTCCCTGCAACAAAACCCTCTGGCACTCTGTAATGCGTAAATTGAATCTGCCTTGGCAACATTTAGAAGCAAGCTTTTCACCACCGAGCTTTCCACATTTTTCATTCTAATATACACATGAAGTAGTTTTTTCTTGCTTTCTGCCAACACCGTCCTGTGGCTGAGCAACACAGGAATGCATGGCAGAGATTGCTCACATGAAAGTATGAGAAGGAAAATTATCAGAGCCAAGTGAATTGTAGCCATACACTGCTCACTGAACCAGCCTGCAGCATAATTCCATAATGTCAGCTCTCTTGTATTTTACCTGCAGTTCTTACAGACTTCGGTATAATAGTCTTTTCCACATTTTGTCTTTTGTGTTAGGATGTTTCTGTGCAGTCTTACCAAATTTCACTGCCAAAGTGGGAGTGCTTAAAACATTAGTAATGTGATCTCTGTGTGTGGTTGAAATTCAGTTTGTTAGTTACATGAGCTGTTTTGGAATGAAGATAATGTGTCATGAAAAGGTATTCTGGCAACTAGTAGTCCTGACAATGGCAGCTAAGACCATGTTTTTCTTATGTTCTTTAGTAGTATATGGATTAGAAAAACATGACAGAGACAGAAATAAAGAATGGAATGGAGCTGAGGGGAAGGGAATAAAGGAAATCATTGGGTACTGCAGGACCAGACAAAACTGCAGATGATAGTCCAAGGTTACCAGTATCTTAAGGTCCCCCTCTTAACCTCTGTCTAAAGCTGCTCTCGATTTCAGTTGACTGACATTTCTTTGCCAAAAGACACATGGCTGGAGAAAAAGGGAGATACATTTTAAATGCCATCATGTGTAAAGGGATTTCCTCAATAAAACTCGTGCTACCATATCAGCTTGTATTTTTGTTTGATAGTTTTCTCTAGCCCACCAAAACCTAACTTAATTCCCGGATTCCTCCACTAAGAATTTTGTGGTTTAGGAAATTATATTGTTGAGCTATGAAGTGGTATCCTTCCTTCTTAGTGCTATGCTGAGTTTATATTAGGCCCTTATTTCTTGAAAACAACTAAGTTAAGCCCTCAGGTTCCATGAACAGCTGGGCTTTGGGAGGGAAATCTGAAAGCCCAGGATGAGGTCAAGTGTCACATCTCTGAATGTAAGAATGCTTCTAATCCACAGCACTGCCCATGAAATGGCCCTATGTTCTTCATGTTGTTATTCTTCTTTACTATCCTTCCAAAAGCTGTTGTGATGGCCTTGTGCACTGCAAGGGAGCAGGCAGATGGCAGTTCAGAGGTGCCTGCTCTGTGCTTTCTACATAAAAGCAAGTTAACAATGAATGTTTATAAAGAGCCATGGGATTCTTGGCACTGGAAATGATACTGTAAGCAGAAAAGGGTTTTTATGATGTTGCTGTTTTTTCTAATTTATAATTTATCACAGTTTCCTAGTTTTAATGTGCCAGGTGACAGGAATTAACACTTTTTCTTTTACTAATGAAGCCACCGCATCTCAGCAGATAGCATGAAAGAAGATAAGAGGGTGACAGCACATTGCGAAATAGTACCATTCCGCAGTACTGATTTATCGCTACAGTCATAGGGAAGAATTCCACTTTCCTGAGAAGCAGAAGAGTCTGCTCTAGTGCACATATTGCTGCGCGTGATAAGAATTAACTTCCTTTCCTTAAGTTAATACACGTTAACAGGCTGTGACATAGCCAGAACACTCTCCCTCCCTCCCCCGTTCTGTCACATTCCCCATCCAAAAAATCAGGGCTCTATCCACCACATAGTGCATTGATATTACTTGGAAGAGAACAATACAGCTTCTGGCTCCAGGCAGAGCCATTGACCTCATGAGATCTCTTCCAAACCCGTCCTATGGGTGGAAGCCATACATTAAAACCATGGCAAGGAGTTTGTTACCGGTAACAGCCCTTTCCTCATCCTTTGGCAATAATGGTCTGTGAACTATCATGCTATGTGACTCAACGCTTTTCTACCAACACGTATAAAATCTTTCTACTTGGTGCTACTGAGTGAAACATCATTGAAAACAGAAGACAAATCTGTTCTTTTACCATAAAATCCATCACAGTACCAAGGTTCTGTTGTTTTTTTCAGCTTTACCAGGAGGTAAAACTTAGAAGAGAGAGCAATATGAATGTCCATGATAACAAGGCCATTCAGAGCAAGATGCTGCAGCTGTCCATGCATTCCCCTACTTCAGAAGAGACTGACACAGTGGAGCTGAACTATCAACACCATACAGCAAGCGACAGGATGAAAAAAGGGAGTTTACTCAGTAAAACAGGGCACGAATGTAAAGAAACCAGAGCCAAAAACAGAAACAATATTCTGTTAACAGATAATGTGGCCTTTGAGAACTGTGAGGAACCTGAAGACAGCCTCAGCATCAAAACTTCCACAAAAAATGCCAAAAATTATATTGGTGACCTCAATGTAGTAAGTAAAGTATAAGCATGTTTCAGTTACAAGGGTGAGGAAAATACTGAGGGCTTTGGCCTGCCAGGTTAACCTGAAGAACTAGTCTGCCTGATCTTAGTTTTCCAGAAAGACATTGTCTTTTGTTCCTCCTTGGTTTGCTGTTGATGAGTGTCTTCTCACTGTTTAAATGTGTTAACAGCATGCTCTTTACCTCCATTAATAACCTGGGGGAATTTTTGTATCTTCCCTTGTGCTAATTTCCTCTGCTGTGAGTCTTACGTGCAAGTCACCACAAGTTTCAAAATAATTCTGGAGATACCATTGAAAAGGCTTATGTTAAAGAACTGTTTTTATGTTTACAAAGGCTCTTAAAGAACTTGCCAGAGTCAGTGAAGAATTATGCAGCTATCAAGAGGAAATTCGGAAGAAGTCCAACCACAGAAGGTAAAAACATATTTTAACTATTTATATTAGAAAATGAATAATGTAACTGTGCTCCTTTGTCACTTTGAAGGAGTGTTTGCTGTTGAATTTACTAAGAGTTGAGCAGTTCCTGTCCTCCTAATGTTTCAGTGCTCAGCATAAAAACATTCAAATGAAGTATACTGAAGCAGGATACAAGGACACACTTTACTAGCAAAAGAGAGTTTATCTATAAAATGAAATCAGTATTTATACTAAATAAAATCAAACTTGCTTCTAGTGGCTATACAGAGGATTGGGAAAATGAACTGACATTTCTGTCTGCCCTGGTCCCAATTTTATGCAGTTCTATGCAATACTGTATGGGTTTCTTAGGCTGTGAGGTTCCTTACATTAAGCCCAGATCTAGCCTTAAGTCTGGGGAACATGTCACAGACTGAAATTCCAAAGACAACAAGAGAAGGAAGAACAACCATACATTTGTACTAATAAGCCAAACCCTGAAAAGTACAGTAAATGAATATTCCAGTGTCTGTTAAAAATTCAATGTTTGTGGTCTCCTTTAGTGAGACAAACACCAGTCTTCCTATCGACTTATACAGAAATGCTCACAAGGTAAGATTGTACCCATGGTGTGACAGGGTCCACACCATGAAAGAGACTGAGAAAGGCTATGGCTCAGTTATGCCTGCTGAGACCCCATGGAAGTCCACAGCATGGCAAGCACTTCTCAGATGCTCCCAAAGAACAGAAGGACTTATTATGCTCCCCCATGCAACCAGTTGGCAGTCTGTCACTAACTCATTGTTGCAGCTGGGTTAGCATTTGTATCTTTAAAGCAAACAGATCCATAGCTGATGCATAGTTTCTAAACCCAGGCTGAGAAAGGTGACTTCTGAACAGATCTCAAAAGACACATTTGTACTGTTGTGTGGAATGTTAGAAAACCTGCATGAGGGATGCACTATGTCCTAAAACTTTCTTCATTCAGTTCATAGTCAGGTAGCTTCTCACTGGAGTAATTAAAGCTCACAAGATCCCACTGTCGTTACTGCAGGATAGTTAAGAAAACAAGCAACCATCTACAAAACCTCAGAATTTTAGTGGCAAGTGAAAGGAATAAGAGATATTATTTCCTTTACTGAGCTTTCTTAAAATTCTTCATGTATGTTTCAAATATGTTTGGTGTATCAGCTGCAGCAAGACTGCTCCCAAGTCCTTTCAAGCAGCTGGTATTAAAACACCTGCTCATGGGGAGAATGAATCCATGCTGAGGTCCTCTGGGGAAATATCCTTATTGTTCATCCCTAAAATACCTCTAATTTCCAGAATGAAGTCACTTCCTTTCCTGGGGAAATCTGAGGAAACCCAAGCTACAGTTATTCTGCCTGAGATGAACCATGTGCCCAGCAATGAATCACAGACTTCAACGGCTTTTGAAACAGAGGAACATAACAATAGGAAGAATCTGATGAGCTCCACCAAGGCTTTGAAAGACATATCTTATGGTGCTCTTACTGGTGACAGAGGATCAGACTTCAGACCTTGGCAAAAGAAAGAAGCTCCACCAGTTCCTCCACGGAGCACTTCTCGTCATCTAACAAACTCACTTTCTGCAGTTGTTCAGCTTTCTGAAGCACCAATAAGAGATCTAGGCATCAAAAGCAATTGCAAGGCTCAGGACTGTAGGAGTGGAAGGAAACTGATGAATCCTTCACCAGTCCTTCACCAGAATGAAACTGCAGCAGCCTGTGCAAATGAAGGGCAGGCTGTGCAAGGTCCTGTGATGGTAACTTCTGCAATACCTGTAACCAAAAATGAGTGCAATGTACCATCAAGTTTCTGCCACAACACGTGGGCATATGATGTGGGCAAACTTCGAAAAGATGGTAAAAGTGAACCTTCCCCACTGTCGCCCCAAAAGAGTTGTTCAGATGGAAATATGGCCCAAAGCAACAAGATGCACCAGAAACAAAATCCCAAGTCTCACAGCAGTCCTTATTTCAGTAATGACTTTTATGCCCCTACTACCCTGCACAAAGATCTTTTGGGAAACTCTAGGTATACTTTGGAAAAGACCCAAAGAAATGAAACTTTAGCAGCAAAGATTGATGAGTTTAATAGGACTGTATTTCACACAGATAAACGTAACAATGCTTTGCAAGATAACCAGGTGCCTCAAGCGGCACCAGAAGACCACAAACCCTGTGGCCCACTGTGTGACTCTGTTATTAGCAGGACAGAAACTGTAAATACATCTTGTGTTTCAAATCCCAAATTCTGTGCAGCAAAGGAACAAGAAACTAGCAACTCCAGCAAAGCTGTCACAATAGCAGGGCAGCAAAAACAAATAAATGGACTTCCAAATACTAGTGGTTATAGGCACATGCTTCACGAGCATGACTGGCGACCAAGTAATTTATCCGGTCGCCCGCGTTCAGCTGACTCAAGGTCGAACTATGGTGTTGTTGAAAAGCTTTTGAAAAACTACGAAAAATCAACAGTGACTTCTCCATGTAATACAAAGTGCTGCAAAGATAAGTGGACACGGGCAAATTCTGAATTCGCTGATGGGGGTTGTGAGACATTGAGCCAGTATTTAGAAATGCTCCAGATTGAGCAAGGAAAGCAAGAATTTCCAAGGAATTCAGCCAGGCATATTGGGCAGCAACTCAAGCAAGGAAAAGAGAGGCAAAAGTTACCAGAGGTAAGGTTCATAAAATGGCAAGAGCAAAATCATTCCATTTTGTACCAAGCTTCGGATTCTGAAGAGGCAGGCTAATGTGATATTGTAAACAATTACATTAAAATAGACACTTTAGGCCAGGGTCTGGATAAATCAGGAGTATTTCCTTAGAAGATAACAGTGTTGTGGGAGGGCAGAAGCACATTAGTAAGCATGACCAGTACAGATGTGTGCCAAATCTCTGCTGCGGTTGTGTGAATCTAGATTTTAACTGCAGTGCAGTTATTCAAGCATCGAACTAGAGAAAACTGCAATCAGGTTTTAACTCACTCCCTCCTTCCTTTAGTTGACAAGCTATTAATAAGCCTTCCCAAAAGGCTTAAGGATACTCAGCCTTGTCAAAATCCTAGAGGGCTTAGACAAGCATCCTTCAGTGTCCTGAGTGCTGCTTGGTTCAAGATTTCCTTGGAAGTGCCTGTGAAAAAGGGTATTATAGCTCCATAAAGTTTTCAGTAATGAAGTGATCTTCTCTTACTCATGTCTCAGTTTCAGGCTTGTCCTATATATTCAAACACAGGCTCACAGAAACAGAAGAGTATGGCATAACTAATTTGTATTTGGCTGAATTTTATTTGCAGAAGTTTAGAAATATTACCTTTGCCAACATTTTTTCTTAATGAAAAGAGAAACAGATGTTTTTGAAAATATCCTATAAGTTGCAGGTTCTGTAAAAAGCCACAAAGAAAAAAAAAATCCGTTTTCCTGAAGAGCTCCTTGGCCAGTGAGCACAAAGAGACATGCACCTTAGCATCTCAGAAGAGAGAAGGCAAATGTATTCAGAGCTGAGGAACTTACAGCAGTTCAGCCTGTCAGCTGGTACGCCTTAAACTGTCACAAACTGACAGACTGCAGTGGAGCTATGTGGATTTAAACAGCTGAGAATGTGACCATGCAGATTTTCTTCTGCATGTCTTTCTGACAGCCTTGCAGTGATGCAATATCTTGCTTAGCTGAAACATCTTTGCTACCGTGTAGCAA
This sequence comes from Columba livia, assembly GCF_036013475.1. Taxonomy (NCBI): domain Eukaryota; kingdom Metazoa; phylum Chordata; class Aves; order Columbiformes; family Columbidae; genus Columba; species Columba livia. The sequence goes on along the minus strand of NC_088604.1, from coordinate 56,441,120 downwards.
GAAAAACCATGAAACTTCTGATTTCTTTTTCATCCAGTGAATGTTTGATAGGAAAATGAATTTTTATCAATAAATATGTAGACAAAAAATAACGACCAGATAATGACTGAATTTACATAGATGTAAGTCCAAAATAACTTTACTAAGTCAACTGGATTTTCTTCATAGGCTCAGCCTTTATGTTGTAATTTCTATCTGTACAAACTGAGCATGGAATAATGCCTAGTACGGGAAAACCAATTATGTCCAGCAGCATTCATGTCACAATGACATAAAGAACTACAGTTGGCATGAGGCATTTGGTTTATTTTAATTATTTCCAATTTACTCCACTGTAGCCACAATCAAAATCTGTTGGTTTTCCTGTGTATATGAGGCTCTGTATGCAGACGTGGCACTGCATGAATACACGACCATTCTGTATTAGTTACCAAGTGTAAACAGCTCCACGTTGCATTAACGAAAACAGAGTTCATAGCAAGATGTGACTGCTGAAATAGGATCTATCAAAAAATACACAAAAAGTATGTATATCATACTCTGGTAAAGTATGATGGTATTCTGAGTTCTACGTGTGGAACAGTAAACAGAGTTAGCTCACAAAACCTCCAAAAATGAAGAGAAATGAGAAGTGAATGTCAGTTTTGGCTTGCATTAACATTTTGTACCTTTCCTTGTGTCTGACACTTGTCGCTATATATTTTAAACCACAACTGATGGGAGAATCCCTATACATAGAAATAGCTGTTCTCCTACATTCTGCACATTACTGTGCTCCTTTTAATAGCTTCAGACCACCTGTTCTGAGGTCACCCCAAATGTGTTCCTGCATTCCTGCTGCATTTCACAAAAGCCATCACTTGTTAAAGCAAGGAATTGCCTTTGTGTTCTAGATATCTGTGCCAGCTAAATGTTCAAGTGGGAAGGGTTTCTCCCGGCCTGCTCGGCCAGCGAATCGACGCTTACCTTCCAGATGGGCATCCAGGTCACCATCAGCACCTCCAGCTGTGAGAAGAACGGCATACAACTGCTCTGTCTCCTTTCGGTCAGAGACCTCAGTCATCTGAGTTGGGTTGGATGGTGGTGTGAAAGCTCTACGTCTCATTGTAACTGTGTTGGGTATGTGGTAGAGCAACCAGTTCTACACTGTTGTGTCTTACCCAAGAGTGACCCCTATCACCTGCCGGACAAAGCGTTTTGAATCTTAGGTCATCATCACCAAGGTCTTCAGTGTTTTTATTGAGATGAAATAATGATACCCCTGGTTTTCTCTGTTTTTTTTTGTAATAGCTCACATGGAATTTCTTTTGAATGGCATCTTCCTTAATTTGCCAATCAATTTTGAGTTGAAACAATGTATAGTGCTGTATATTCTGACTCTTCTGCAAACAGCAGAACGTAAAGCTGTATGCATGATCATGTGTTTGTAGGTGCATGTGTTGGACTAGGAAGTATACAGGTCTGTATTTAGAAGAGACAAACTGTGCTAGTGTTGACATTGAAATTACAACCTATATGCCTACCTATATATACTTTGTGTTTATTTTAAAAAGTTTGAAATATACAGTCCTGATGACATTTATATTTTATATATCTTTTACATAGGTTCACAGGTGTAGTATTTAATGAACAAAAACTAAATATTGCATTTTTGTGACTGATTGCAGCGATGATGCCTTGCACAATATGTATCTGAAGCAGACTAGCTTGACTGATTCATCAGTCATGCTTCATGACATCCTTGTTCAGTTTCCTAACCCTTATGATGTTAGGTCAAAACACCCAAACATATTTTTTCTGAATTAAAATATTGTACAATTTGTAATACATTAGCCTTTTTCAGCACCAGAGACATTCCCAAAATGTTCCAATCCCTTTAAAAAGCTTAAATGTGCCATTATATATATAGCATACTGTAAACACTTCGGTAGTTTCAACTAGAGTAACATACAATTTATGAAGGGAAGAAAAGGGTTGTATACGCTCAATTCTGTAAAACTTATTTTTCCTTCTAGCATTATAACTTTGAGGTTTGGCAAAGGCAGATAACAATGGACTTGTTTACTTTCACCCAAGGCAGGAGAACAAGGACCGTTGTTCCCAGGGCTGCAGCCACACTCCTTTTTTACTCTTCTCCTAGACTATAGAGTGCCTGAGCCACTTGCTCACTTACTGCTCCCGGACTGACTCGTGGCAGTCAGTTGCGAAGTTTACTTGCACTCTAGCAACAAGCTGCATCTAGTATGGAAAAATTGCATCAAGGTATGATCACAATGATGCCCAAAATCCTAGACACATGGCGTTGGAAGTATGTTTCTGCCATCACCTGACTTGCTGTTATGGGCCATCTGAATGATGTGCACAGAGCCTGGCTTGTTCCTTCCCGCAGCATGAAAGAAATATGGATGCTACCCAGACTCTTGCTGAACCTTCAGAAAGACAGTGTCCTTCATCCTGGAATTTTTACACCCTTTTCTAGGCTGTTGCTGGATGCGTAGTGCGATAGTGATGACAAATGTTGCCTTTAAACAACATGTCTAGGTTAAAAGGAGTAAAGAGGCACTTCTTCAACATCAGCCTGACCTTGTCTTGCAACTTTTCTTCTTCTCCTGGAGAAACCTGGTGGGTTCCAAGGAATTTCAAAAATCATCCCAGGATCCATTAATGTGCACATCTTCCTATGTGAATGTAAAAAGGATTTTGGACAGAGTGTAGGCTTTTGTCCTAGTGAATTGTATGTATGGCAATATAGGGAAAACTAGTTGTGCTTAATTTGATAGTGATCTGTTGTCCTACTCCAGTCATGTTGAGAATCCATGCCTTTTCCCTTCCTTTAGGGCCTTATTCTTCGTTCCTCTGCACAACTTTGGTTTTGCAGAGAGAGAAAACAGGAGGCCATATGTTCTGAGCAATATAGCCTGTATGGTAGTACCAGTAACTGCTCAGGCATAGCAGTTTCAGAGCTAGTGGGCACTGGAGCTATAAATCCAAACTTATCACACAATTGTGGCTGCCTGCATGGCAAAAACATGCTCTGAGTAATTTGCCCAATCTAGACTTCTGGTCCTTCCCAGACATGAGTGGTTGGACATACCAATATATGAAGGCTTCAAACAGATCAACAGTTCATCAAAATTTACTCAGACATTATTGCAAAGATCTTACTGGAAAAGATACAAGGACAGAAAACCTGAAGAAAATTTATACAGCTTGGATAGAGAAAAATCTGTGTGCTTGACTGAAAAATCAAGAGTAATATAAATTAGCCTGTTTGCCCCAATTTAGAGATTGCACTCCATTAACTTCCTTAGAACTAGAAAAATTAGGGATGATTGATAGTGGATTTGGAACATGGCTTAAGATTCTAGCTTACTGTGGAAATTAGCAAACCAAAATGCCTTCCAAATTGACCTTTTAAATGCCTAAGTAGCTGAGCAGCTTTAAATGCCTAAGGCTGAGGAAAGGGTAATGTGAGAGAACTGTAAAAAAATGGTTCTTAATTTCAGTCAGTGTTGACTGCAACAAAACTTCTTCAAATTGCCTTCATGGTAAGTTAAGAAGTTTTGCTTTGAAAAAATGGTGGTGCACTTCTGTTTGAAGTATGTAACTATTAAAGTGTTTCCCTTCGTTAGTCAGTGAAGGTGTTTCTTTAGTTCCCTTCAGTTTCTTTGATCACCTTTGACGGATATCACATTGTTGAATAACACAGAAAGGATCAAATACCTACAACATTCCCTGATGTATGTAAGTTTAATGAACAGAAGGTTTTTGAAATAAACTAATAGGTCAAGGACAAGTCCTTTTTGTCAAGATTTTCTGTGTCCATCTAATTACAGTCATTGGTTCTGCTGCCCAAAAGTATCAACACTGATGGTTTTGGTCTGTAGGTGGCTAGTTAGACATACCAATTTTAGAAAGTTGCCACTAACACTGTTTAAATATTCTCTTCAGCTGCACCTGGAACAGGGCCAGTGCACTGTGATAGCTTTTTTGGCTGCCAGAACTGTGATTACTGAGTCATAGAAATGGCTTTATTGCACTTATTTGCTACAGGAGGAAGAGCTCCGTTGGACTTTCAGGTTCCTCCTATGTTATCTCTGACAAGGAAATAGAGTTACCTTGGAAGCTCTGAAACAGGAGTCTCTCTATACACACACTCACTCACACATACACACTTACGTAAGAACCACAAATGATCTAAGTATAACTTGACCTTTATATTAATCCTAGTGTCACCTATGGAAGTGGTGATTTTTGTAAGCCTGTTTTTAAAATAGATTTTTAATATTATCCTTCCACATGCTATCTAAATTCTTAACGCAGATATAGGTTCTTCTTAACTGCGCTCTGAACTACTTGAAGACTCTCTTTATTGCATGTTTAGGCTTTAATACTGAAATAAATACAGTGGGGAGTTTTCATACTCCTGGCACACTCAGAGTCAGCTGCCCATTGAAATGGGATTGTTCACTAGGAATCAGCTGGCTGGTACTCACTTGACAGAAAGCATCATTCTCTCTCATGCTGGGAGATGGAGCCATAATCTTTCCCTGAGGCCTTTTAAGGGTGGAGTGTGGCAGAGTAAAAACCATAGAAAAGAGTCAGTTAGGCCTTATCTACAAATGCAACAGAGCAGGCCACCTGCAGGCTGGAAAACCAGCCTGACTCAGAGCCTCTGCCAGAGGCAGAAAGAGTGAAGGGAAAAAAATTACTTTAAAACCTCTGGATATAATTCCTCAAACTCAGAGTACTTTTCCACTACATGTTTTATCTTTCCAGTGTTTTTCATTGACTTCTTACGTATCTTTAAAATGTTACTGAAGGGATGAAGTTTGTTTGTTCTCCAGCAGCAACACAATTACCTTTCACTACTACACATAGTGTAAGGGAGTTAGCTGCTATATATAGCAAAGAATTGCCAAACAATGTAATGTAATTTTCCAGAGTATTCAGAGCACCAATTTATTTCTCCAGTTGTCTATTTTAAAAAATGTTTCTGTAAATAAGGATTTTGCATCCAAATGGCTTCAACAGCATTTTAGCAAAGATCTACAGCACCCCAGCAGGCAAAGATCTACAGCACCCCAGCAGGCAGGCTATTTCCCTTAGAGTTTTGTTATTTCTGGACCAAGCCTAAATTTCCTAGCATGCAAAACTCATGCAGTTCTCACAGTGCTGCTATGCAAATAACTTCTTTGGCTTTGAGATCTGTAATATACAACTCTAGCCATTATACTGCTGATACTCTCTATTGGACTAATCTGTAATGGTGTCTTTGGTTGCATACAGGGTCTTTAAAGTGGAAGGCAGAATGCGTTTGCTTTAAACACACTAAATCAAAGCCCCTTGTTGCTTCTGGCCTTTTCACCCCTCCTCAGCTTCCAGTGGATGCATATTTTTATGTGATTTATTGCCCTTGGTCTATATGTATATGCCATACCATAGGACTTTCTATTTGTACCGCAGTCAAGATATTTTTTGGACAGCCTATTCTAAAAAGTGCTGATACTACTATTTCCATTCACAAATATATTAGATTGTGATCTATGGTTTTGCATCACTGAAAATGCACTTTCTTCATCAACCGTTAGTGGCATACATTATACAAAACTTGTGCTCTTGTTCTTTGAAACGATGATTAATCTGCTTTTGAGGTTTGGTTCTATTGCTCTGCCTCTCACCTTTCTGTTTTGCGAAGTACTTGCATCAGCAGAAACATGTTTCTGATGTGTACGGTTGATACAGTTGCTGTGCAGCTATGGGAGCTCTTACCTAAGGGTGCCTTGCTAACTATGTTACTCTAAAAAGAATTGTATCAGAATTTCTATGGGGTAAGAAAACTCAAACCCTCGATATGATCAAAGTGAAAGTCTGCAAATAAAAGTCAGAAAGAAAAAAGAACAAGAGGAGGGTGCAACACTTGTAGTAAATGTTGTGGCCAGTTCTTTGCTTCTAATGGAAGATCCCTCTGCTGCCTACTTCATACCACCTGAAACTTCCAGTAATGTACTGTCTTTTTTCAATCAGCATGTACAATTTTGCTGCTCTGTGAGCCTGTAATAGCAAGAGGCACTGATGGGCTGATGTTAGTAATGTCAGACTAGCACCAGTCCTTCCACTTCCCATATTTGATGGTGTGGTGGTTATTGAAGAATGCTCAAGTTTCATTTGTTATTCCTTTCTGTGGCAGCAGGTGGTTTTATAAGCAGGTTCATGATGGTGCTTACTGCATGAATATTGTGGAATGCACAACATGTGTCTTCCACCCACGCTGTATTCCCAGCACTGCACAAGGGCATACTCTGTCAGGCTGCTCAAACAGAGAGATTCCTGGAAGATAAATGTGAACCAACCTCGTGCTTCAGTACAAGAGCCACACTCTACCTCAGCTCCACTGATTGTACCAGGCAGCAAGACTAGACTACAAGCAATTTCCATCCTCAGTACAGGATGTTTTTTACCACACTGGCACAAAAAATACAGTCTTATGCTCTTTTGGAGAGGGATGCCCTTCTCTAGGGACATGTGGGGAACAAAGAGTAGAACCTGTGCTATGGTGGTATGTCTCCTGAATTTGGATCAGACCCATTTCACATAGTGTTAAATACCATACTGCTTTTGAGGGAAAAGTGGCAGGAGGAAAAATTGAGTGCAATATATCAATTAGTGTTTATTCTTATCCTTTTCCTAGTGCCTATCCAGGGGCTGCTGTTTTACACATTTTCTCTGGTAACCACAGTCTACAATGTTTCTGTTTAAGGGTCCAGGGTTTGATTCTTTCTAGCGGTGTATGTTTGTGTGTATGGGCAAGATTCACTGAAAAAATGACACCATAAGGGTAAGCCCATACATCTTACACTTTTAAATCAGTTTATCTAATGTGTGAACCCCAAATATACTGCTCTGTTGCATGAGATTATGTTTCCTTTTGCTACAGGGCAGATGTGATCCCAATATGAATTGTGGGGAAGAGAGTAGTCACCGCACAGGTGTGTCTAAGGCAGTAATACAGGTGGGCAAGCTGTACTGGCTGATATTAATGGGTGAGCTAAAATTCCTTGACTAGTCACCCCAGGAAAGCCAGATGTTCTTTAATATTCAGTCGCAGTGTATGTGTAGACTTCTACTAACTTGCTAGTATGTCACAGGGATCTTAATGTTGAGGTTTTGATTGCCTCTCCAACTGGTGGCATATAACTGCCTGTGGCAGACGTCCCTGCGAAATCATTTTCCAGTGGCCCTCCAGTTTTCCTAAAGTAGTTTACTGCAGTTGGAAGAATTTCTGGCATCACCAAGTCATATTCAATGTAGAAAAGGACTTTTGTTAAAGAAAATTGCACTTCTATATGAACTCTGCAAACATGACACTGACAGCTGGCATGGTGACACAGAAAATCAGACTGGTTTACTTCTGTATCATTTCTGTATCACAAGATAGCAGCAGCAGATCAGCTACTCTGGTACTATATATGATACATTGCTGCTTAAGAAATTATTGATGGAAACGCACCACAAATGGTTACACGTGCACCTATGGTCTGCTTGTTTCTTTGCAGACTCCTAGTTTCCACAGAGATATTCTGATTGTTTGGGGAGTTTGGGATTTTCTTTTTTCAAAATCACTTGAAGGCAGCTGAGCTACCCAAACTACCAAAGCTATTGCTGGTAAGAAGTTACACAGGGAGTTTTTCTGAACCCAGAATGTCTGCTCAAAGAAGAAAATGGCTACCAAAGGAGGTAAGATGTTCACAAGCTAGCTCATACACTGTCACATCTCTTCTGTAAATGTATATATACATCTACACATCTACATATGAGAGATTGACACTTCTTAGCAACTTTTCTTCCAGGAAGTCCCACAGTGTCCTGTGCAGCTGTTTTTTCTGTAAGACAGCATTTACTACATATATGAGTACCACAGTTAGATAAGTGATACATACAGATAAACTATGTCTAATACTGTATGTAAAAAGACTCTTCCCAAAGAATGGTACTGAAATGCTTTACATTAAAACCAGAATGCAGCTTAATGGGATACAGCACTTTTTGAAAGCCTATTTTCATAGAAGTAAATGCAATCATATATATATTATTTGTTAATTAAACCAAATGTGCTTATGCATGTCACCTTTTCCTTCCTTATTTTGTAAGCCTACCTTACAGCTCTGATCCTGATTTTGCCTCTTGTGCTGAAGGGGGGAAAAAAAGGTGGAAATAGAGATAATCAGAAAAATCCTCTAGCTTAGGCCCTTCAAAATGACTGTTACTGGTCTCCCAGTACATGCGTATGAGACTGACAATTTCAGATTTAGCAGTATTGTCAATGTGGAGAAGCTGAATTTCCATTTCTTCTTTCTGTAGTTTTACTTCTTCCTTCCCTCTCCTTCCATTGGGAGGTGAAGATGCAACCACCCAAGGAGAAGACAAATAGGCCTGGTAAAAATAGTTGCCTGGAAGCTTCTTTTCACTCTGGTGTCTCTTCTGCAGGCCTCCAGACCTGCGTGATGTTTTCATGGATCAGCTCTGAGAAGCCAGGGAAAAATGCTATTTGTGGTTTTTCTCCAGTAAGCACTAAAGCAGCCAGTTTGGGGCTGATTAGTTTTCTGGTATTTTGGTTTGTTTGTTGTCTTTTTTGGTTGGTTGGTTGGTTGTTTTTTGGTTTTGTTTTATTTTTGTAGTGTGGAGAAAGCTTTTGCCTTTTCTGTGCTGGAGTCTGTCTCCATCTCAAGCACCTCTTGGTTGGATGGGTTTCTGCAATTTTAATTCATTTTACAGCAAAATTTCACAGCAGTTTGGACAGAAAGTGAAGAATTCCTCATTCTCTGTTGGAAGTTAGCCAAAAAGTGAACTAGATGTACAAAAGTCCAACGAGAATTTAAAACTGTTTAAAAATATCCAGCCAAAGTGATCTGCAGTCAGCCCACCAGGGTTTTTAGAACTGAACTGTCTCTTTAAGCTTGGCGCTGTCTCTTTAAGCTTGGCGCTGGGACATAAACTAACTTGTTTCTGTTGTAGTGAGTGGAGAGTGGATGACGAAAGTAATTTGCAACATTCAGAAATGAAGATAACAGCAGTCTGGTGATTTAAGTATTGTACAGCCTCCTATGAGTAGTTTTCTATTATTCTGTTTATCCTAGGATGCCATTCAGTATCGGCCGATATGTCTTTTGGTCCAGACTATTGTGTTTCATAGGAGGTACACATTTAAATACGTCTTGGAGAATGAGGCTGATGTAATGCTGAAGGCACCATCTCTGTCACCTGTACACAGTTATAGTCAGTCTTAGCTTAACTGGAACAAGCAGTGGCGTTACACTGGACTTGGGTTCCCAACCAAAATCATAGTGAAAAGAACAGTTGAGACATTTTAGGGTAGGGAGTTCAAGTCATTTATCATTCATTTCAGCTAAAGTAGTCTTAACTCCTCCTCATGCTATTCTGTTCAGACATTATAGGTTTGCAGCTTCTTTACAGGGCCAGTTTGAGTATATTCATATTTTTCCCTACCTACATTTTCCTGTGATTTGGAAAAAGACAGGCTATAGAGAAAGGACTTTGAATAAGATTGAATATTTCCCAAATTCAGGATGATTGGATTCACTCCATTCACTTGGCACACAGGGGTCAAATGTAAACTGTGTCTGACCAGAATTTAACAAAAGTTGGAGAAGAACTGAGTCTCTAAATTCAGACTTTTGGTTTAGTTTAATTGCTGCTTGAACCACCCCGAAATTCAGAAGCAAATCTCAAATTAATCTGCTAGTTCTGGTACCTCCCACAGACTTTGAATTTTGAATGACTTCAGAGAGAAACTTCAAATTTTACAGGCGTGTGTATGTATTACCAGCATGCAGAGTCTATAATGAATCTCAAGGCACTTCATGCAGCTCAATGTTTTATGCTAATATTTCACACTGGTGTTCTCCACTCTAGCCTGTAATACCAACTGTATAAAAGCCATGAACCCCAACACCCACAGGAAAAAGAATGACAACAAAACCACCAAAAAACCCACAGGGAAAAAAAAAAAGTCAAACTCCAGCCACACTTGGGACATGTCTACTAAAACAAGGAAGAAGACATCAGCTTTGCTGCCTGGGTTTCAGCATCGGTGACTTGTTGCCAAAGATGCATGTGGAAATGGAGTGGTCTCTTCCTCCTGTACAGAACAGCATTAGAAGGACTTCCCCGTGTTCACCACTGGATTCCTAGGTTTGCATTGACTTTCTTGAAAGAGCAACAACTGACAGAGCTGGATTTAAATCAGGTCTTGTGCAAGGAGTGGATACTTATGTCATTAGTCATCATCTTTGTTCTGAAACTCCTTGCTGTTCCTACTGATCAAGAAAGGCAGGAGAAAAGAAGGGTCTTCTTGCCACCCATAGCAAGTTTAGGATTGCCAAAGGGTGACTCTTACAGCATTTCTTTTCCAGTACTAAACCAAACAGCCTCACTTCTACTCTTTCTGAAATGGTATGTGCACACAACTGGTCACTGTTTACTGAAACAGTTTTTCATTACAAGGAATGTCCACCCGGAGAAGCTGAATTTCCATTTCTCCTCTCTAGTCAACTCGCTGTCGACTAATTGAGTATTACAGAAAAGGCCAGTTGCAGCAGGCCAGGAATAAGGAAATGCAATTCTTTAATTCCTTATTTATTTGGCAGAGACACAGAGAATTTGGTTTTCATTACACACACAGCTTTCACCTTTCAGTTGGATCAAGAGGAGAGAGCATTTGTACATCTTCATCATTTCAGGCAGGTCTTGATCTGCAAAATTCTTAAATGCTATCACACAAGAACTTCTGATCACTAGACTTTGTTTGGAGGTAGGATAAATGACTGTGGTCCAGCTAAGTCGTAAATTTGGGGATTAGGAAGACCACTCATCTCCCCACAGGCAGCTTACAGTGTGAGACCGTGTTAGATATGAGATGTTACATCTTAAAACACTGTATTGGTACATGTTTATCTTCTAGCTGTGTTTTCTGCAGCCCTGTGGAGCAAGCATCAACATTCCTATTGTTGAAGTGAAGAGAAATGAAGCAGGATGAAGGAAACAAAGCAGAAGATTGGAGCAGAAGCAGCTGTAGCAATATAAGATGTGCCATGCACTTTTTTACTGCCTTTTCACAAAGGCAAGAGTGAAACCTCCACCATGTTACAAGCCAAATGCTCAGATTGATATCAGCTCACCTCATGCTGGGGAATGGAAAACCTAGCTGATTTGGCATTGGAGTGGGTGAGGGACTTGCAGGATTCATTTCAGTAGCTCTTCCTGGGAAGGTGGGTGCCTCCTGCAGAAGGAGGGAAGCAGCTGGCAAGAGAAGGCACCTGCTATGGAGCCAGCCTTGTTCAGCTTGCTGTCACTGCTCACCACAGCCTAAGCAGAATTTCTGCACCCCGAGAGCTGCTCCAGCCCAACTATGTTACTGTGCCATTAATACACTCTTGTCATGATACAGCAGATTTCCTGTCACCACTGCCCCAGGAGAACCAGTCAAATCCAACAATGCATTAGCCTGGGCTGAAGCAGCATATAAGGTATTCCTCTATGCACCCTGCAGTGAGTCTGGGAATGTATTGGTTTGTTATAGCCAAAGGCAGAACAGCCACGTGGGGGGGCAGAAATCAATCCCTAGCGACTGGTACAAGGCTGCCCAAGGGTAAGTCGTAGGTCTCTGGTTAGAATGCTGAAAAGACGAGAAGGCAGATCTGTTTATTGAGCTTTGCACTCTGCTTCTCCATGTGGGGCTTCAGTCTCTCAGCCCTTTCTCTTCTCCCCTCCCCCTAACATGAAATATCAACTTATTAAGTAGTTCAGAGCTATATATACATCTCTCATTGAAGAATGTACCATTTGTTTCTTAGACTCAGCTCATGGTAACTTACTGGTTGGGTACAGCCTTTAGTTACTTTCATAGATTAGCAAGGAAAGATTTAGTTAGAGATTTGGTTGCTTTCTCAAGTAATTTGATAACTGTCGAGCTTGTTCTACCCAGCGAACTGGGTAACATTTGGTAAGTAATCCTGTAAATCTACATTCACAATCTAAAGGTTTTTGTCTGTTTATTTGTTTGGTTTCTTTTGAAATGGATGTATGTTCTACAGAGGTTCATCCTTGTACGTACACCTCTGGTCTAGCAACTGCACCTTTACTATTAGTTTTCTGTTCTTGTTCATCTGAAAGAGCTTAATCCAAAAAACAGAAACAGCAGCAAGATGGATCATGGGACTGGGACTTTGGAGATCTGTGCTTATGTTTTTTTTATTTACCAGTACATGCCGTAGCTGATCTTAGCTCAAATCACTGGGAGAGATTCTCAAATAGGGACCTAGTGCTTCTTCTTTCCTACAGAAGCGAGTGAGGCACTTATATAGCTCTGTGGCCCTTGGCTTTCCTTCCCCATGTACAAAGTAACAGTTATAATAATACTTTCTTTCACTGATTGGTCTGTTTAGATTGTGTTAGTCACTCTGCAGACATAGCAGAGAAACAAGAACTCCCTTTCAGTGCAAACGAATGGTAACAAATCCAAAATCCACTGAAATCATTAGAAGTCTTTTCTATCTTGGATCATGCCCTGTGTGTTTAAGATCAATTTTCAGTTAATATTTCCTGTCATTGAATTTGTGAGAATACTAAATAAAGGAACCATGAAAGAAAAATCTGAACAGATGCAAAGATAATACTTTTTTTCAATTAACAAATATTTCCCAATTATACTTTGGCAAAATTTGCTGAGTGTTAGTCCTAGTTCTAGAAATATGTGGATACCCCAAAGGCTAGCTGACAGTCTTGCAGACTGTCATCAAAAAATTGATGACTGTCATCATCTCCTATTATCAAGGTAGTGGATAAAGTTCTTAAAATATTGCTGAAGTTACCATACAAGGCGTACTGGATTCAAAACCGAACTCGTCTGTGACTGTCAGTATGAGTTAACAGATTCCCTGCATCAGGTTCCAAATCTGCAATACTTTATTCTCCTGCTCTGATGAAGGTCTTGGATCCATGCAACTCCCACATTTAATTGCTCTCTACTCAGTTAAAAACACATCTTCAATCAAGTGCTGGGCAGCCACAGTTAGCACAATCAGATGTTTTAATGAAAGAAAGAAGTTGTAGGTGTTGCCAGCAGAGCTCACACAAAGCACACTGAAAAGACAGGCAAGCCAATGGCTGGAAAAGTTTCTCTCTCTTCTCTTTAATCATCCCTCCCCTCTCCTGCTGACATTTTCTAACTCAGTAGAAGCTGCCAAATCACAGATGGTTGTGGGGCCTGCATGAACCAGAATAAAACAAGGAAGCTAGTATTTGCAGGAGAGATTGGAACAGCAACAAATAAGACTGACCTGATTATTCAAGCATGGCCAGAAATAATGCCAACCTTCATCTTCTGATACTTGCTGTGTGGCTTATATACCAGTAAATACTGCAGAGTGCAGTCAAAAAGTGCTGCATCCCCTTTTTTCTCCTCTGGTGTGAATCTAGTAAGTGTTTGGTGCACCGAACCTGCTGACTTCTAAATTTTGCTACACCAAGTGCCTCAAACACAGTTTGCAGGTGGCAGCAATACAAAACGTCATAATGTTTGCTCACACAGTCATAAATATAATTTTTTTTACAAAGATTCTTAATCCGTATGTAACCAATATTCCGTTTTGATGAAGGTGTGATATTGCATGCTGGGACTTGTAGTTTTCACACTGTACGAGTATATAGACGGTAAGTAGAGGATCAGCAAATTGCTGACAACAGTTGATTCCTGGTCACTTTTGCTGCCCTTTCTGATGCTTTGTTATCAAAGGTCCATGCTGGAGTAAAAGTATGGATATAAGTTCAGTCACTGAAGTTTAAAGAATACAGAAGGGAAGAGGAATGCTGAGTTGCAGGCAAGACTGCTTGAATAACCTCCTCCAAGAGCAGGACTGCTGCTGCAGTACAAGCCCTGCCAGACCTTAGTAGCAGTCAGCAGTATTGTGTACTTTGGGGGAAGGAGAAAACAAAACAAAACAAAACCCAACCACACAACAAAAGCAAAACAACCCAGAAGTAGGAATATGAGCTAATTTTTTTCTGAAGATACAGTTTCTCCTGTTCTTGGTCACAAGAATATCTATCTGTGCACATGGATGGATTGACCCTTTCATATTTTTTGGATGGAGTACAATGCCATTGTTCCTGCTTTGTAGCTGGAGAGCAGAGGCACAGAGAAACTCAATTTTTAAAGTCACTGAACTGTCTAATTCCAGAGACTTCTCCTGGGAGTTGAGTTGAGTTTCCAAACCATTATGATGTGGCCAGCTATTGTCTTTCCTCCCTCCCTGGTCAAACTGAGATTACAGGGTTGAGAAGGAAATTGAACCCACACCTCTCACATCCACTATTATAGCTACATCCCCACCAACTAAGACTGCTATTTGGGCCCTGCTTATTTGTACTGTTCCAATTCTGTAAATTGCTTTAAGCTGTAGGCATACATAACTTAGATTTCTGCTTTAATGGCAACATAGGTTAGCTGTGCACATAGTGAAAATACACATTTTTTAACCTGCTTTTCTTTCATTCCTTCCCCTGCTCTTATGAGACAGAGAATGAGTGCAACTTCCTGACTCACATTCTCTGGGTCATTTTATGTCATTTTAGTCTTGTTTCTTTTTATTCGAACTTCTAAAATCAGCCTAAGAAAATGGTCTCAAACTTTTCAATCATCCTTTAAGGGGAATTTTGCCTCTAACCTTGCCTCTAACTACGGTTTGAAATTGCCTCCAATATTATTCTGTCCTCTCAAAATAAGCAGGAGTAAATAATGTGTTTTGAATAAGAAACTCCCCCTGGATTATCAAATGACACATAGCATATTTCATATTGTTCTCCATCCCCTTCTTTCTGTATTCATCAGTTCTTTTCACCACTGCTGCAAACTAGGCAGAGGTTTTTTTGTGGTTCTCTATGCTGACACCAAGTTAATTCCTAACATGGATAACAGACGCCTTGGGGAACATCTACACAAGGAAATAGAGCTGGAGTACCCACTGACCTGAAAGATGCTAAGCCACTGAATGCCACTTTGTGGTTGCCTCTGAGTCACTTCAACACAGCTTAGTCATGGAATTAGCACCTGGTTAGTGAGCTCTGCAAGTTCATATGGTGCCTCTGAAAGATGATTTTCAAGAAGCTACAGACATTCACTTGCAGGCAGTGAAATTACGATGTCTATATTTTACTCATGTGGTTAGAAAACACACATACAGAAGAATAATCTTTCCTTTTAGAAACTTGTAATTTTGTTTTGTATAGCAAAGGGCAGCAAATGCTAATGAGAGACTAAAAACCATCACACAGACTAAATGACGTGTCTCTTCCTGCAGTCAAATTTAACTTGCAGTCCATGGGAGTTTTGCCAATGACTAGTGGAATACTTTTTTCCTCAGGGTCAGACAAACAGTAAAACTATATAGGGAAAAATCTAGCTGAAAGATGTGTTTTAAATATATATGTAAAAGTTAGTCCTGTTTGTAAGAAGTTCACTGGCTGGGCTTGCACAGCTGCTCAGGAGCAGCCCCTGGACCAACCATGGGGCTGAGTTCACCCTGCCTAGACCACTTGTCATGGAAGCTACACGGATGTGGCCCCACGGAGAACCAGATGGTGCTCCCTGATGCAAGCCCTCAGCTATGGCAGCTTCCCTGGCACATTCCCCTGCTGTGCAAAGCATCCCATGGCCCCATCACCTCTGCCAGTGGAAAACCACAGGTGGAAAGAAGTTGATCCTAAATCCTGCCTTGGAATAACCTGCTTAGCTCTTCCTAGAAGAGTCACCTGCCACGGGTCAAGTAATGGTTGAAAGGAGCCTAAGTTCAAGATAAAAGCAGTGATGCAAGTTCAGCCTCCACAGGTAAAAAGTAGGTTAGCCCCTGCTCTGAAACATGCTGTTAGGAAGTTTTGGGTTCACAGTCTCATTTAAAGTTTCTAGCTTTCTTGTTTGGTAAAACACAACCCTCTCCCTCTTTTAAGAAGATTATAATTAAGGCATGCAAATGCAGTACACAGAATCCTGTTGCTTAGACCTTGATCCTGTTTAGTGCTTCTGATCCCTGGCTTCGTTAAAAAAGTGTTTAAGTGGATAACTTTGTTGCAGTAAGTGAACTGTTATCTTAGATTACCAGAGACTATTTAGTGGTCTGCCAAGTTAGGGTTCAGAAAAAGGTGCCTTTTAAAACAGCGCAAACAAAATAAAGCAGGAGGGTAGTCATATGCTAGCTGATTGATTAAAAACATCAGAATACTAAGAGACATGCATATTAATGTGAGAAACACAAATCTAGTTAAGTACTTTTTGAAGGCACCAGGGCAGATTTGGACTGCATTGTGCCAGACACATACAAACACACGTTGATCAGAACTTGTGGGCATGATCAGTACACGGCATTAAATGGATGAGAAGGAGAGACAAAAATAATTGTTTGTCCTTGTGCTGAAAGTTCCGACAGTGGGAAGAATTAGATGGAAACTATCACTGGCAATGTTATAACTGAAATATTTGTGGCTACCACATCTCCAAATACTCTAGTATAATTTAGCACACCAAGAGGCATCCTACAGCTTACATTTCTCATAACTGTGTAGACAAATACTAAAAGACGCTTTGCTGTAAAATGAGATAAACCTGCATGAACTCATAGGCTCAACAAGTTCAAGAGATCAGCAATGATTAATTTCTGAATGAACAGGTCACAGCAGAGATACTAACTATTGTCTGGTATTGAAGGTGCCAGGTGTGACTACCTCCTAACATTGTATTTACATATTTACCCCTGTTATGCTATTTACATAGCTGTGATCATTCTGTCCCTATGGGCCTCAGTACTGCCTGTGAACCTGGATAGTGCTGCCAGCAATGAAGAAGGAGGTAAATGTCACCAATTGACCATGATAGTTTAGCACACCTGATGCTTATACGACATGTTAGATCCCCAAAGCACTAGGCAAGCAGTGATTTAGTAATGTCAATTCACATTTTCACAGCATCACAGAATGTTTGGGATTGGAAGGGACCTCAAAAGATCATCTAGTCCAATCCCCCTGCTGGAACAGGAACGCCTAGGTGAGGTTGCACAGGAACATGTCCAGGCGGGTTTTGAATGTCTCCAGAGGAGGAGACCCCACAACCTCCCTGGGCAGCCTGTTCCAGTGTTCTGTCACCCTCACTGAGAAGAAGTTTT
Source organism: Columba livia (assembly GCF_036013475.1). NCBI lineage: Eukaryota > Metazoa > Chordata > Aves > Columbiformes > Columbidae > Columba > Columba livia. The sequence continues at coordinate 56,423,889 of NC_088604.1, read as the reverse complement.
TTCTCAAATTTAAGCGGAACCTCTTGTGTTCCAGCTTGATCCCATTACCCCTTGTCCTATCATTGTTTGCCACCAAGAAGAGCCTGGCTCCATCCTCATGGCACTCACCCTTTATATATTTATAAACATTAATAAGGTCACCCCTCAGTCTCCTCTTCTCCAAACTAAAGAGACCCAGCTCCCTCAGCGTTTCTTCATAAGGGAGGTGCTCCACTCCCTTAATCATCTTTGTTGCCCTACGCTGGACTCTCTCCAGCAGTTCCCTGTCCTTCTGGAACTGAGGGGCCCAGAACTGGACACAATATTCCAGATGTGGTCTCACCAGGGCGGAGTGGAGGGGAAGGAGGACCTCACTCAATCTACTAACCACCCCCCTTCTAATACACCCCAGGATGCCATTGGCCTTCCTGGCCACAAGGGCACAGTGCTGGCTCATGATCATCCTGTTGTCCACCAGGACCCCCAGGTCCCTTTCCCCTACACTGCTCTCTAATATGTAATTTCCCAACCTATACTGGAACCTGGGGTTGTTCCTGCCCAGATGCAGGACTCTACACTTTCCCTTGTTAAATTTCATTAGGTTATTCCCCACCCAACTCTCCAGCCTGTCCAGGTCCCGCTGCATGGCAGCACAGCCTTCTGGCGTGTCAGCCACTCCTCCCAGCTTAGTGTCATCAGCAAACTTGCTGATAGTACACTCTCTGCCCTCATCTAAATTGTTAATGAATATATTGAATAATATTGGCCCCCCAGTACTGACCCCTGAGGCACTCCACTAGATACTGGCCTCCAACTAGACTCCGCACCATTGACTACCACTCTCTGGCTTCTCTCCTTAAGCCAGTTTGCAACCCACCTCACTAATCTATTGTCTAGAACACACCTCCTCAACTTAGCTGTGAGGATGCTGTGGGAGACTGTGTCAAAGGCTTTACTGAAGTCAAGGTAGACCACATCCACCGCTCTGCCATCATCCATCCACCTTGTTACATTCTCATAAAAGGCTATGAGGTTGGTCAAGCATGACTTACCCTTGGTAAAGCCATGCTGACTGCCCCTAATAACCTTCTTATCCTTGGTATGCCTTGAGATGGCACCAAGGATAAGCTGTTCCATTACTTTCCCAGGGACAGAGGTGAGGCTGACCGGTCTATAATTACCCGGGTCCTCCTTCTTGCCCTTTTTGAATACTGGAGTGACATTTGCCTTCCTCCAGTCCTCGGGCACCTCCCCCGTTTCCCAAGACTTGGCAAAGATGATGGAGAGCGGTCCAGCAATGACTTCAGCCAGCTCCCTCAGCACCCATGGATGCATCCCATCTGGACCCATGGATTTATGGATGTCCAGACTATTTAATTGCTTCCTAACCCAGTCCTCATCGACTAAAGCAAACTCCTCCATTGACCTGGCTTCATTCTTTATGTCAGAATAACCATTGGGCATCCCTAGTAAAAATGTTAACTTGGTACCTTTGTATGCTTTGGGTATTTGAGTACTACCAAGACTTTAAAAAGGGGAGAAAAACAGCTTTTGGCAAAATGTACACTGTAATAATGGACAGTTTTTCTGGAAATCAGGCTTCAGACATTAGAAAGTCCCCAGGACACAGTCATAGTCCATGAGGTCAACAGGTACAAATTAAGAGCAAGCCAACCTCATCTTTCTCAAAGGCAAAACTATCTTGGCATGCAGCCTGCCAATAATGTACTAACGGATATTTTCAGGTCTTGGCTTCTGACATCTGTAATTCATTGACAGTAGGGAGTTTCCTCTCACCAAAGGATAATTGTGTCCAAGAGACAAATGAATCTGTTTGCTTTATTTCTGAGGCTACCTTATATTTTGGTCTTGACTGCTACCTGTTTCTCTTCCTGACTCTCAATCTCTCTCTCCATGTTTCTCTCCCTGTTTGGAAGTTGAAAAAAGCAGGAAAGCATGAGCAGTGTCTTCAAATTTGCCACTTTTGGGAGACAAAAGAAACTTTATATTATTAGTTTCTGTAGGCAACCTCCATGTAGATGCAAATTCTCTCCTGGAACATCAAATATGTTCTGCCTCCCTGCTTTCCACCTCCTAACAAGTCATCCTCACCAGCTGTCAGAAAATGTTAAGAGCTCTGGAGAAACCAGATATAAAAGCTGCTATGGAAAACAGATATATGAAATTATAATAATTACCATTGTACTTACCATATTGCAGCATATAATTGAAGGTTGTTGTTTTTTTTTTAAAGAAAAGCATTAGCCAGGCTTTTAGATCTGTTAGGAAAGAAAGATAAAACATGCACTTTTCTCAGTGTTTCTCATAATCTCATTTCTGCAGAGAGAAAATGGCTAAAAGTCAAAACCGTGTGCTTCTCCCAGGTCCAGTTCTCGTTAAGTGTTAGTAGACAGTATTTGGGTTTTATTTACTCGTATTCTGAGTATTTGAAGTCTACAAGTTGATCATGTTCTGTGAAGGTTTTCCTCAAGCTCATATGGACATATGAGATCTCTGCCACTTGACCAAATTGTTGGTTAATTGCCATGTGCCACCTAAGACCTGGATATCACTTGTAATCCTCTGTGTACCAGCTGCTGGGTTGCCATAGATACAAGGTAATGCAAGATAGCTCAGACTGTTATGAAAATAAAACACGGTACCCAAGGACTGCAGTCAGACCTAACAATGTAGAGGTTAGGAAACTTGGAGTTTTTCCCTCTCTCTGCCACTCACCTGCTGTGCAACTTTGGACAAATCACTTTGACTTGTCATCTTCCCCTCTTTTTTTACTTTTCTTCTCTCTCGTTTACTTACGTTGAAAGAACTTGAAGGATCATATGCCCCCAGGATCTTAAAACTTCCCCATACAAATAATTCTCATGTTTGTCAGGGTTTGCATCCAGCTAGGATATGAGCCTTTTGGTTCGTATGACTTTAGAGAGCACTTTTGTGAAGACAGCCATATATGGAGTGAGTTCAATGAGGGGATTACATATTCCATATTAACTGCAGCAAGACCAGTGAATGGTACAATGCCTGAGTGCAGAAAACAATAGCCATTAGTGTGAAATATTCCTAATTGAACCTGACTCCTAACTAAACCACTGCTGTGAGTCACAGCAGTTCTGCAATGTAAATACTTTTCTCAATCAGAGACAATAAAATATAATTGGAGTAAGCTTGTTGTTATTGATTAGAGCATAATGCGTTAGACACCATCCTTTTCCATACACTCTATTTATAGTGTGTGCTTCACGGAACAGTCATTACAGCTTTTCCACCCTCATTGCACAATCATGAACAAAGCATTAAACATGCATTCCTGCTAGCACACTAACTCAGGCCTGTCAAAAATTGTGGGGAATAAAGCCAATCAGAGAAGTTAGCGTTCAACATTCCTGTAAGAATCTATCCAAGCAGAGGGAAATCCAAGGAAAAGGAGTGTGATTTAGCAAGGGATGTTAGCTTTCTTCTTATGGGGCACGTTACACTTTGAAGACATAATATGTGTGTTTACACTGCCAAAACATTCACAGGGCAAATGGAACTACGTAAGTCTCTTCTTCCTGCAAAAGCAGCTCTGTGGCTGGTTCTGCGGCTTTCTCTCCACTCCTTCCATGAAGCTGCAGTCCCAGGAGAGCCTTTCTCAAAGAGGTTTGCAGTGGTAAGCAAGAGTTGTATTCAGCTAGACCCAATTCACTTTAAACTGTGATCAGCTGAATGAGGTACGTGTTATACAGGCACGTAAGCAGGAAAGTATCTTTAGGCTAATGCAGAGCAACTGCATGCACAACTGGAGAGAAACTGATGTACTGCCAAAATACTCTTCCTACCCCTTGCTTTCAATGCCATGAAGAGTTCAGCTTTGAGACTGCTGTCTTCAGAAGTTTCACTGAAGGGTGGTAATAGACCAGTGTCACACAAGGCCTCTAATTTAGAGTCTGCTTTCTGCAGAGGACACAGAAAGTTGCCATCTCAAGAATGCGGTGTACACAGGCTGGGACTGACACTATGACAGCATGATGCGTTCCCAGGGGAAACAGCAACTGTAATGCTCTCAAATAAGTCTACCTTGTCTAACGTTTGGAGTAAGCACACAGAGCCCCAGAGGTGAGGTTAGGTGCTTACGGAGCCCTCCTTTGTGATATGAAGCAGGTAGTTAATAACCAGGATCCCAACTGAGCAAAGCATGTAAGCACATGATTAACTGCTGAAGTTAAACTTGAGCCCAAGTAGTTCACCAGGCTGGAGCCAAAGGATGGAAAAGGTGTTAGCAAAGGGGACATTCAACTGAAAAAGAAGCAAAGAAGCGTTTTGCCAGAAACACTCATGATAATTCTTTCAAGTTCCTGTACCGCAATATAGTCTTTATTTTGTCTCGGCTATGCAGAGCTAATCTGGAGTGATTCACCCTGGAAGGGGTCTCTATTTCAGTGGAAATTACTTTAGGAGTGTAATTTATTCTGATTGTTAGTAATAATTGTCTACTTTTCTGGCAGAGAAATTGAGTAGTATTTAAAAGTAAGTAGCAAACAGCAGTGGAAGAAGACCTACAATAAACTCTGTTGTTTACTAGCCATAAGCAAATACAGCTTGCTCCAGATTGTGCATCCTACTGCTACAGCAGGCCCTGGACCTCAGAGCACCACAGAGCAATGTACACCTGCTATAAATAGCCACCAAGGGCTGTTTGAGAGTCTTCTGAAGGTACTAAATATTTTTCCAGGACTAGATCTTTCATTTGTCCTTCATGGTATGACACATGAAATTGTATTGCGATGATTTATTGGCTTGGATATTTTGGGCCTAGCTGTCATTTAGGGCAAAATAGGCAGTAAAAGCACCAATCAAGTTGATACAGAATTTATGTCTATTTCAAGGTCTTTCACACTTTCTGCATGGTGTAAAATGTGCCAAATGAAGCCATGTTCCTCACGTACGTGCTTGTTGTGCTCTTTGTTCCCTGTGGCCCCAGTGGCACCTGTGAGCAGGACCATGGAGCTGTGCTCCTGCCTCCTCTCTGCAGGAGCTTTCATCCCACACCTTCAGTGACCATGGTCCATCACGAGCTTTAGCTGACAAAGTGTCTCTAAGGCAAAAGCAAACTATATATCCAGATGAAATGATGAATATAGTTCCCAATGCACAGGACAAAGTGTAGGAGGAACTGCAGGAGTGGATAATGTCCGGCTGGATCATCTCATGTCAGATTCCTGTGTGTCCCAGGAGAACATGCAGATCCCACTCCTCACTGCATGTGGTCCATGAGGCTATGCTGAGCAATCTGCAGACCTGTGTGAAAGAGATGTTGCATCTGCAGGGAATGGTTTGACGCTTGCAGTGTCCTGTTGTCTGTGAAAAGGTAGGCATTATCTTTTGGACCATGAATTGTGGGATATGAGTTTGACCTTAAGCACTATACTGTGTCAAGAGGTGACCTATAGCAGCATGAGGGTGTGCTTTCTAGCAAATTGCTGTACAGCAGGGGCAGGATGTGTACAAACACACAAACTTTCCCAGGGCCACCAGCCAAAGGCCATATATCACCTCCAAGGAATGACAAGAGCTCTGATTGTTTTTCATGGACCAGAGCTGGATTGACTGCATGGCTGTTAACTCAGACAAGCCAAAGCTGTCAAACCCAGAAGCTCCTGCTGGCCCACTGCTTGACACAGATGACATTGTGCAACAAAAACTGAATTGTTCATGAATTGCTCCTCATGAACCTCCTTGTGGTTCCTGAACTCGTGGAAAGGGCAAACACATCCTTGGAGGATTTCTGTCCTGCTGCTGCTTCCCTGGCACCTGACAGACTGACAGGCATCAGAGCATGCAGTGGTTGAACGAAAAAGAGGGTCACCATGAAAGGAAGCCAAAAGATCAGGCACTGTTCCAGGCATGGCTCTAATATACAAAATATAATCCAATTGGCATGCAAACCCTTGTAGTTGCCAAACATATCCCAAGAAGAGCTCAGGGTGGTCTCCAGGGCTGGACCACTGAAAGGAAAAAATGCACTAATGGCAGCAAGATGGGGAAGTTTTGCCAAGTCAGGACAAAAATCATATGTGTACCAGTTTCCACGCCTGTGAAGGCAGCTCTGTTATGTCTATGGGAAAGGACCTACACTTGGACATGGTCATGCACACATACGGACACGCTCAGCTCTGGCACACACAGCCCCAGTTGGCTCATATAGCGTCACCCTATGATGCCATTGGTGTCAGATGGGGCTGCTTGTGCAGACCATGGTGTGAGCTGCTGCTGCCCAACGGGTCTCTACCCCGAGCCACGTATTCCCAGTGTTAATACTTGTGCCCCCACCTGGCACCCGCAATCTGGGGAGGGGCCCAGCTGAAAAGCAACCCAGAGGAAAAATAAAGACTCATGTTCAGTCTGACTCATGTTCAGTCAGACTGAGTCTGACTCAGTTTGCTGCATGTCCCCACTTCTGCTGGTGACAGTGCAAGGGAGGCTTTGGACATGTGCAGTAGGTCCAGTCTTGATCCTTTTGATGACAGTGTGAAATCAGATCTATGTAATTCCACATGAAACCCCAGCCTGGTTCCTGCAGGTCAGACTTGGAGGAGCATTCAAGGGTTTGTTTCAAGGAGACTGTTTGTTTATCTGGCCTGTCCTTTTAAATTAAAATAGAAATAAGCATTAACCATGAAGAATTTTATCCTCCTAGGTATTTAGATGAATTTAGGCTGCTTGAGAGCCCAGTTGCTGGCTGACCTGGCTTCTCTCGCTTTTTCACTTCACCCGCCCATTCCCAACTGTGTCCTGACCCCTTGCTGCAATGGCTGTGGGGTCTGTTGAACCCCACACTGAGCAGTTTGGCATGCTAGATCCTCAGCACACAAACTCATCACAGGAAGACAAATTCTTCCCTTGCAGGCCAGGGTACTGGCACACCTTTTGTACACCCTCTGACAGCCGCCAGAAAGGGGTGGAAACATGGGGGCAAAAGCAGCAAGGCTGGCAGTCTGTGGGTAAACCAGAACAGGGTCACCTTTTGGGACAACAGTCCCAGAAGACAAGTTATCTTTTGGACTGAAACAGTGCATTTCCTCACCTGTTTTGTGAATGGCAAAAATAGTGAAAGGCAAGTTAAAGTCTACTCTTTGATCTTAATAGTGCTTTGCAGGTTAGTCTAGTCTTTGATCTTAATAGCACTTTTCAGTTAGTTCTGAGTGAAACAATCACAACTTAAAAATGTAGTGATTTGCTTTTTGGCTTGCTTTCCCGGCTTGCTTTCCCTTGGTGGCCAGAAGACAGGAGGTGTTGAAATAAGAGACGTCTTGTCCAGCTGGAGCAGTCATTTGATATTTGATATCATTTCCATTGTGAGGAATAATCAATTACATGAGTCATGTGTCCTTTGGTGTGAACTTATTTAACCTAAAAGCACAAAGCTTTGATCTCCTGAGCACAGTTAGAAGAAGTGGGCATTTTCCATGCTCAGTAACCCCCAGTTTGCCACACCAGCGAGCTCTGTGGCCATGAAGCCCAGTTTCTGTTGCCTCCCAGAAAGACCCATGATGTTTTCACTTTGGTTCTCGTTGTCAACACATGTTTATCTTTAGCTTATATGCTCATCCCAGGCTTGTGACTCGGCAGACTTCGACACTGCAACAGGCTGTGCAGCCTTCAAGGGCTGCTCCTCTTGTTTTCATGAGGTTTTGCTAATGGCAGCCAGTGGCTGCTCCCATTGAGTCAGAAGAAGTGACACCACATCTCTGGTTTGCAGTCATGTCTCATGCAGTCATGTCTCTCATATCTTTTAAAGGGAACACAATCTTGTTTTAGGACAGGTAAGACTGTCAGGACTTGAAGACAGATCTTCAAGAGGTTAATTTCCTGATGTCTTTTCTCTGCACAAGCATTGTGTAGTGGGAGGGGGAACAGCCCTATGCAGGCCCCTTCTCCCTATCACCCATAGAGTAGCAATTCTCTCTGATACAACAAACCCACTCATGGTCTGCAGAAGGCTTAGTCCTGCAAATATCTCATGTCTGCACCAGGCAACGCTGAGGTTAGTACTTGTATTTCTAACAGTGTATTTGTTTCTGCTCATCAGCTTTTATGTTCTGGTTCTCCCTTTCATTTGTTCATGCCCGGTTTAATTATTTTCTCTTTACATTACACTGTGTTTCTTTCCATTATGTTCTTGTCTACCAGGAACGTGTTGTTTCTAGTTGCCCCTTTCCCTAATTCCACATGCAGCTCTGCACTCCCGTCTCCCCAAACATCCACCAATTTGCTACTGGCTTGACCCACTGTTGTCACCCAGTTTCTGGGAGCTGTTTCGAAGTGCAGCGAAACACTCTGTACAGACTGGAAATGTCATTACATGCACAGACTTGAGATTGCCAGTAATGAGCATTCAGTGGCTCGAGGACTTCCCTGAAACTCAAAGCAACCTTGAGCCAGTAGTTTTTGATAATAAATTACATCAAGAAATAAAATAATATTGGAAATATAAAAGCATTTACATTTACTTTTCCAATATTTTTCATTTACTTCCATTTTTTTCTGTTCTCTTCTAGAAAGACAAATCTGTAGATTAATGATCAGTTCTGGCCTTACAAAGACTGGGAACTAATGCTTTGGGGTATGTTGGGTGCATTATCCAGGAGGAGTACTCTGATTGTGTGTGCATACGTGCCTATGTATGTGACAGGTATGTGACAAGAATGTGACAATGTGGTTTCACCAAAGGTGACAGATGCAAGACTTGCATTATAATGGAGCAGACTTTCTCTAAAAAGAGCTTCTGTTCTTGAACACAGAAATATCCTAAATACGGACGTTTGCATTTTCAGGTTTGGTCAGTGTTCATGCTTCCAAAAAAAAATCCCCAAATCTCTAAATCAAAAATACTGTTATAGAAAATGCACTTTAATGCTCCAGTGAATGCCTAGTGTCCCACTTTCCTGGATTATCAAGTCTCACACCAGCCTACCAGACTATCTTTCTTGTACCAAAAGCAAATGAGACTGAAGATGGCAAGTGGCACTGGAAACATTAGGTTGCCATTCTATACCTGACTTGAATCCTGGTCTGTGAGAGAATAATAAAAATATTTATCTGCCCTAGGTGTTCTGATAATTCATCAATTAGCATTTGTACTGCACTCCCAAATTCTCTGGTGGAGGCAGGACTCTGCGATTACCCTTAGCAGTAGTAGCAGGAGTGGTTTTAGCCATAAAGGCAGCACTGGTTTGGTAGCTGGGTGCAACACCGTGCCCACTGCTATCATGCCAAAAAAAAATGCGAAGTTCAAAGATATTTCATGGATCATGTTACATTGACCACTTCTTCCCATCTCATATTGAAATCTGATGTGTTTTTTGGAAGAGGCCGCTTCCCCTAATCCAGCAGGACTGTTTTAATTATCAACAAATGTCTCACAGTGGGGCTGGAGCCTGCTCTGCTTTGTGCCTGTTGGCTCTGGCAGTGCTTCCCCGGTGTGGCATGGACGTGGACAGAGCATTCCAACGCCTCCGGTCACCGGCGCTTGCTTCGGCATGACGGCAGCTCCCCAGCAGCCCGTCTGCATCCTCTGACCCTGTGTAAATCCTGTGCTGCATCAGTGCCAGCCCCACCAGAGCATGAACTATTGCAGGGAGACAGAGATGGAGCACTGCTGGAGGGACACCCCAGCTCTGGCAGCAACTGAAGAAGGCACAGGAGAGGGCTGGAGGTGGTGGATGGAGGCAATGGGGAGTGGGAACCCTGCATGGAAAGCCCCTGGGAGGATAAATGAAGGTAGAGAGGGATGATGGAGGGTGGCTAAGCAGAGGGATGGAGAGCTAGAAGACAGGGTAAGGACAGCAGGCTAGGAAGGGGAAAAGATAGTGACACAGAAAACCATGGAAAGGAGGGCAGAAGAGGGAAAATAAGGAGACAGAGTGATTTCAGACCCCCAGGAGGGAAATCAGATGCAAGGAAATGGGAGGAACTGTCTGGGGGGGGACAGAGGGACACAGGGAGCAGACTAGCATCAGGGATGGCATGAGGACTGGAGAGGAAGCTGTGGGCAAAAGACAGGACAGAGGAAAGCTAATGGGGAGTAGGCAAAGGGAGGCTGGACTTGAGGTAAGAAGAATCAGAAGAAGAAAGAAGGAAAGAGAACATGTAAGTGGTTAATGTAATGGAGAAAAATAAAGAGTGAAAGTGAAGCAGCAAGAAAGTGCTTGCAACTCTTAGAAACTTCAGTTCATTCACACTTGTTCCAGCCCAAGTTTTTGGGGTAAGTCTTCGGAGGGGCTCAGGAGCCTGTGTTACACAAACTTGTTTTTTGGAAATTTCCTTCCAATAGTAATGAAGCAAGATGCTTGAAAACTGGCATGTTTCCTGTAACACAGAGGAGATGGGAGGAAAGAAAAATAATAGACTTGTCCATAAGGACAGTAATTACAACCACATGCTCTTATAGTAGAACTATTTTGGAGTATCATTCTAGTATTTTTATTAACTGTCACTGGGAAGTACCATAGTGTTGTAAAGAAATTAACCAACCTGTGTTTGCAGCATTGCCTGCTGCTGGATAGACGCACACGTATATGCTGTAGGATATACGCCTATGCTCCACATCATTCAGCAGCAGGTGGGGACCTGAGGTGCAGTTTCACCAGGGGTTTTAGCCAGCCTGGTGTTGCTGTGCTGCTGGATGGACTGTGATCCTGGAGTGGAATCTGGGGGGAGGAGGAGGCCCTCTTCCGGCAGGGGAGTGATGCCTCTCGGTCTGCCTGGGGGACCCCGCATCCCTGCCGGGCACAGGCCAGCTGGAAAGGGGCTGATTTCCAGCCACTTCCCGTGGCTTGGCTCCTTCCACCTCAAAAGCTGAACAAAACCAAGGGAATTCAGCCTCAGAAGCAGCCAACACTCCACGTCCTCCAGTACTGCCAAATCCTGAGAGCAGAGACTTGAATTGCAGGTAAGCAGTGCTGTGAGAGCAAGGCTGAGACTGGAGGGCGGGTTTTCCATCAGATGTCTTGCTGTCGTGAGCTTCACAAGTTGCTCAGCTGATAACGCCATGCTGCTTTTAATCTCTAGCACCCTTCTCAACCCTGAACATCTGCATTTTGGCTACCCATTTCATAGCTTATTCCCTTGCTGGCACAGGGAAGGAAGGGCCACACACACACAAAACAAAGAGATGCACATGGCATTGTCTGTGGAGATTGGGCTCATTTCTGCAGCCGCTGTCCCTGGAAGCTCTTGGCTGAAGCCTGGAGGGGAGAGGCTGGCGGCAGGGGGCTGCAGACGTGCCGGAGCGCACAGAGGAGGGTTAGCCAGGTGGCTGTGGGGACTCTACCACTGTCACCAGCCGGTGCCACATGTGCTCCTACCCTGTGCCCTGCACCCCCTCCTCTCCATGCCCACACCCCATCACCAGCAGAATGTTTACCCTGATACATGCACCGAGGACAGAGGGTAGGTATAACTGATCACAGAGGGGAAAAACCCTCTCCGCTCTGGTACCACCGACTGTATGGAAAGCCACCCCCCAGCTGCACCAGTGCCTTTCTCCTCACACCTGCAGAGATACACACCCTGAACAAAAGCCACTGTGTTTTAGCATCCCAGAGCAGAAGCCATTGACAAATGAGTTCAGCAGATGGCACAGGCTGACACCACGCACTGGAGCTCTCCTCCTAAGGAATTTTTGTGCATTAAAGTGTTGAAAGCTTTAAAAAACATTAGCAAATATAATGGTTAAGTACTCTCCTGCATTTTAAATATCTTGTTTACTGCATGTGACATGAGAAAGCTACATTTTAAAGTCATGTTCAAAGAGGTGTATATGTCAGTGTGCACTGAGGGAACTGCTGTATCCTTGTAAACATAGTAGAGGAGTGGTGAGAAGCCTGCTGGCCACGCTGGCTGGGGAGGCGTTTGCTGATGGCAGTGACTCCATTAAAGACATCCGTAAAGTAAAATTCTGTAAAAATCACATGTGCTCGAGCAGCAACCTCTTCTGGAAATCTAGCTGGAAGAAATGGCATTTGTTCCATGAAGATGTAATAAGAATCACTTAGCAACATAAAAGCAGAGCATGCATTTGATGAACTCCATTGAACAAGAAAAAATAGGAAGAATCCATGGCACTAAGACTAAATATTCTCAGCATATTTGACTCTTCAAAATCTCTGCTTACAGATGTATAAACAGTTTTGTTTACTTCATAGCTGTCGATGTTATAATGTCTTAAAACAAGCCTCATGAGATCTTCATTTGGTTTTATGGGTCTTTCCTGATATAAGTGCTGTTGGGAAATGGTCTGGGTTCTGGCATCTCATTAGAAATAGAATTGTATTGACTGAGACAGACTGTAAATAAACCTGCATACAAACAGCCTGTTTCTTGCCACAGTCCATATTCTGGTACTGCATTCAGGTATATGCTTGTTAGAGTCCTGTTTTTCAGAGAAGTTGACATTTGCATTTCCTGCTCATGGCAGGAACATTTCTGGATGCACCAACCTTTTAAAAATCAGGTCAAATGAAGTTTTCTGTTTTGCTGGTTCCACTTCAGCATCTTAAGAACATAATGTTGGTATGGTGTGGACAATGGGAACCTGCTCCCTGCTTCCCTGCTCTGTGCTCTGTGATAATAAATTGCTACTCGTTATTGTCATTATATCAATTATTTTTAATAGGGTAGTGAATTGCCATGGAAACTGCCAGTCCATTTCTTCCCCTTCTGCATCCTGGCATTTCCAATCAGCTCAGAAATGTAGTCTGAATAAGCTGTCTCCCATAGCAGTACCTGTGGTCAACTGTGTGCATGGGCTGATTCTTGAGGGGTTCACAGAAGGAAATGCAAGCCAAGAAGAACAAGAAAAAGGTTTCTTTCTCCTCTGGGAAATGCCTGGTGCTCTGAAAACAATAAAAGTGGGAAAGCACTGGGTTAGCTTAGCTTCTCTTTGGCAAGGGCTGCCTGTGAGTTTACATGCTTGTGGTTTTGCCAGACTGTGCTATAGAGCTGCCATTGTTTCTCTCTCCTTTTTCTTTCTTTCTTTCTTTTTTTTTTTTTCTTTAATTCTTTATTAGTTATATGGCCATATATAGTTGACATGGACATTAGCTATACTTTCTGTGGACTTTTGCTTATTGGCTGATGCAGGACCACCTGCTAAGGCATGAATTCCCAGGGAATTACAGGCATTTCTGCACATAAGCAAATGACATGAAAACTATTAGCACACAGAATAGCCTGGGAAACTCCCAGATGCTCTGAGATTTAATAAAAGAAAAGTTCTGTTTGTATGATGCAAGGCCTGGACAGAGGACAACTTCACTGGTCAGGCTAGTTTAATCCTAGGAAAAGGTATTTGTTTTCTAGAATAGTTCATAAAGTGACAGGAAATAGGGATGGAGGCAGCTTTAGGAAGAGGATATCAAGGCAGGATCAGACAGACTTGAACTGCCTCAGAGAGGTCCCTTTCCATACCTCGTTATCCTTGATGTTGGGAGAGCTTTCTCCAAAGGCTGAACAGGACATTTGATGTTGCACTTCATTTTAAACCCTTTCTTGTCTTACTCACTATTGCCAACTGGTTTTCCCTTTCTCCTCACAGTATTTTCTTTCATGTCCACCACACCTTTGCATCAAACATCCTACTCCAGGGTAGTCCTGTCCATGTTGGTTTGCCCTCTACAGAAAATAGTTGCCAGAAGGGTCATTTCTGTAGAAAGCCTGAGCATGGTCCTGCACAAGGTTTAGACAAGACCTTTGTTCAGACTGGTATTGCATTTAATCCATCAGTGCTGTCAGAGCACAAGCAGAGCCAGAGGGACATGAAAAACGCTCTGCTCAGGACTGGCTGTGTACAAGCACACACCCACTTGCACACTGCAGTTCCTCTACCAAGGCAACCCACATTTTTGCTGGCTTTGGCTTCTTTGCATAAAAATTGTAAAGTGACTTTCCCAGGACAAGAAAATGGGGAGTGGAGGTGTATAGAACCAGGTAAAGTGGTGACTTGTTCCCTTGGGTTATCATGAAATGGTGGTCTTCAGTATTTTCACTGTGATAAATGTATCAAGATATCTGAAACAGATGGGAATAACTTAAAATTTAACTCAGTCCCAGTCAGATCAGCTTGCAACAGACATATTGTTTCCTATTGTGAAACTGTGATTGGATGCCTTATTTTATTCGTGGGAAAGGGCTGAATGTGCATCTTGAATGGATTAATTTCACTTCTTACATAAACCTACAGAATTCCCCACAGAGCTAATCTATATGAAAATTGTTCTCTTGGTAACAGCTCTTTCTCTTAAATTCTATCATTCTTAATTCTAAAAATCCATCTTTACAATAAATCTGAGCTGTGTGGTTGTGCAATTTTGGTTTTCCTTTAAACTACAAATAGGTTTTCAGGACTTACAGAACAGCAGTGGGTATGAACTCTCCTTCTGCAATGTTTGAGTGACAATATTAGTCCCAGAGCTACGCTGCCATCAGAAAAGACAAAATGCTTTCTATGCATGGGAATAATAGGCTTCTCAATGCCAGACTTTCCAGAGGGACAACGAGGGGGGAGTTGAGTTTTCCCTTTCCTCACACAGCCCTCCAGGTGGATGTAGGAGCCCCACAAGGAGAGGAGCTGGAGGAGCTGGTGTATTTACACACAGAAGGTTGTAGTTTGGTAATACAAGATCTTTGAGACCAGGAAAGTTAGGGCTCATAGTACTGGATCAAAACCTCCTCAGCTCCTGAAACCAATCTGACACCAATAAACTCTGCCAGTTCCCACTTGTTCAAAGAAAAGTTCAGCTTTTATCAGCTGGCTTTATATCACCATTTTAAGTTCACACATCAGGTGCTGCTGATTCTCCCACAGCTTGTGTGAAAGCTTCAGGCTGCCAGAAACCACTGCTATGGGCTTCGGTTAATTTGGCAGGAATGTGGTGGTTTCATCTCATTTATCCTGTTAGGACAGGTAGTGCCCAGGTCTGGTACTAATTATCATGAAACCACAGTCTTGAGTGAAGGCACCAGAAGTGATTGGAATGTAAGAGCACAAGATAATTAAAAGAGACTATGAAGGAATAAAAGGCAGGTGGGGGTAGTGGAAATCTCCAGAGAATAAGTAAAAGCAGAGAAATAATAAACTCTTTGGGGATAAGTAGCCAAACTAGGCATGGTGAGGAGAAAGGATAAGGCCTGATAGTTTAATGAACCCTTCATCCAAGCCACTTCCCAGTCATCGCTGACATAAAAAGAGGCAGCATAGGAGATGGGTATATAGTCGTCCTCCCATTTTATAGCTGGGGAGCTGAAGATTGTCATAAGTGTGTGGTATGGTTGTCTGGCATCTCACAGAAAACCTTGGCAAACCCCAGGCAGCTTTCTTGGGCCTCAACAGCAGATGGTCCCCCCTCTCCAGCTGGGAGCTAAGAAGCTATTGTGAATGGTCTCTGTTTCCCACTGGAAGGTGTCCATCTTGCTGGGGTGGCTGGAGGGGGTACAGCTGAGGATGGAGAGTTGGAGGAACTGAAGAATCAGTATTTCCCTCTCCCTCATGAGCACAACTTCTGGCAAGTCTTCACTGTGAACTTTCAGTATCTGCAAAAAAATTAAAAACTCCGTGTCAAAGGAAGAACAGCCTCACAGGTAAACAAGCAGTGTATTTCTCAAACCAGGATAATCTCATCTAAAATGTGGTCTAGCAGTGGGCTTTTGTCTTTCTTCACATGCTTCTACTCCTGAGGACCTCCTACGGCAGAATCAGAAACAGCAGTGAAAACAACCTCCTCAGTCTCTGATTTAACTGCACCATGATGTTTTCTTAAAGGACTTGGCCCCACAGTAACAGTAGGCTTAAGTGCACATGAAACTACTGTTCATTTTAATGCTTCTCTGTCTCAGTGCTTTCTGCCTGTGAATTCTGTAGGCAGGGCTCAGAAGCTGAGATCCCAGCATGACGCAGGCCAAGGGGAAAAAGAACAGCTGAGCACACCAATAAAGTAAAAATAGACATGGTAGCCACGCTGAGAGGGACAAGGCTCTGCAACCACTCAGCCCAGCTCAGCATTGACCTCGGATCAGAAAACTAGGAGTGGAAGGGAGGGAGGGAATCACTTTTCCTACATGGCTTCACCCACATCCTGCTGGAGAAAGATCACATTTCTTTTAATAACATGGATCTGGCTAAGGAGGAGCCAGAACAGTAAATATTGATGTGGGCAGAGTTCATAAAGTCCTGCTCATTTTTGTTTTCTTGAAGGATTATGTAGGAGCAATAGTGAGTCTTTCTCCTCTTTTTGATGCCTTCAAGGGAAATGTGAAGCTTTTCTTTTTTTTCTTTTTTTCTTTTTTTTTAACTATGTGGAGCAAAAAACTGGAAGGTGGATTCAATGGTCTGAAACTCAACATGCTTGAAACTATTCCAGAGCATTTCTGGGCTGGAATCTTCATGGGAGAGCACCTCTAGATATCAATAATTTGTTCTTACTGTTCATCTGGAGTTTATCTTTCCTTCTTTAATCTTGTCCCCTTTGGGGAGATTCTCAAAGAATTGCATCATAAATTCTGATAGAAGAGCTAAAGTAATTTCTTTCCGCTTCTTTTATGTAAAAGGTAGGATATTTAGCCATTGGATTGCTGTTGATTTCCTTGTGAATTAGGTACCTAAGTATTTTGGGGATTTGGGCCAAACCTCTGTGAAGAGATTTCCTTTTTGCACTTATAATATTTTTGGTCAGTCTATCCACAGCAAAGTGCCATAATCTGCCTTGAATCTTACAGTTCTCAGCCATACGGCCCATATTCCTTTGCCAAGTTTGCAAGCACAAAATCTACCCTCACTTTGAGAGCTGTGAGCTGTGCAGCTTGGTAAGAAATGATGCATGGGTAGAAGGACCTTCCTCTGCTCCCATTTGAGCCATGGAGTGAAGAGACACTCGGGTGTGCTGGCAGCTCAGGGAGGATGAAATGGGGATATGTGGGGATGTTCATCAGAGAATGAAATTTGCTCAGATGTATGTTAGGTCAAACAGAAGGCTAACAAAAATAATCCTCAAAGCAAACAAAATGCAGCTGGATACAATTACTAGCATGAGGTCTGTCCACTATCTGGCCACTTTGGGTTCTTACACCACAAGTAGTCACTAATGGAGGTTTTTGGCAACAGAAAAATAAAAGGCACTTTAGTGCTACCTTGGTTAGCTTTAAAGCACATGCCCTCTTGTACCATTTCTGCAGAGTGGATTTTGGAAGATGGTCTGACTTTGACAGCGTGTCCTTTTTGAAAGGCTCTGCTGACCTTTCCTTAGAGCTACAAGACAGAAGTGAGCTGCCTGCATCATTTTCCCCTCACTCCTTGACAGCTCCCTATAAATAATAATATTTACAACTTGCAGCTGACATTTACATTGTCTAAAGAAAGTGACCTCAAAGGAGAGAGGCCCCCTGACATGTGAAGTTTATAAAATGACAGTGAACTTGTGTGTTCTGCAAAGTCAAATATAAGAATAGGTGGGACCTGGTGAAGGTGGTGGAATAGCTCAAGTGAAGTTTGACAGTTTTACTACGTGTCTGTGCTTCATCACAACCCAAATTGCTCCTTTCTGCCTTTAACAGCTAGATTAGTTTCCTCACTAGCATTACTATTGCAGCCAGCAGCCAGGAAAATGAAGGCATGCAGAAGCACACTCTGAATTTGATCTGTTTCCTGGCTGCTGGGTTTTACTGTCTGTCTCTGAAGCCCAGCTTCGACCCTGGGCTTTCCCCGTTCATTCATCTCCCACCCTGCTAAAGTCTTCTTTATAATGCTGATATCATATGCTGGGTACGCCCTTCAAACCAGACCCCTCTAGCCCTGCCAAATCTAAAGCAGTGCTAAAACAATCTTTGAAGACACTGGCTGGTATTGGACTACTTGATGGCCTGGATTTCTAGATGATGCCAGCACATGTAGTTGCAATTGTGTTGCCTACGTGAAGCAAGACTCTGGTCTCTCTCTGCACCTGGGATTTTCCTAGAACCTACATTTCAGCTTTTTTGGGTTCATCTTCTCTGTGTGCCCCGTCTGTCCTAGCCTTCTACTCACAGTGCAGCAAATAGGAAACACCCAGTATTTACTACTTGCAACTGGGTATAGTTGCTGGAGCAACAGCTCCCCTGAATTCTGGGGAGCTCCCTGATTCTAACAGGCATGAGCATTTCTGGGTGCTCCCACTGTGGTGTATTATATATTAGGAAGATAAAAGTCACCCAGCCCTGACCACTCAAAATGCACATACTGCCTTAAGCCATGTGCTTTTATCTAAGATTTGTAGACTATTTCTAAGAAGTCTGGGAGAAGGAACTAAGGGAGGCAAGCCTGTTGTCACTGGGTTTAAATTCAGTGGCAGGACAGATGCTAAAATAAATTAAATTAAGGATCATCAAGTCAAAAAAAGTTTCAACACACTGTCTTAGGATATATTGTTTTGCATCTAAAACATGCAAGTTAAAAATCAGTCCTTATATAGATATAATAAAGAATTCTGTTCTTGAGGGTTATTGTTGCTATTGCAAGTCATGAAACTAATAGGCATGAAGAGTCCCAGCAGAATTTTTTAGTATTAATAGCATACTGAAGATTATATAGTTTCTAATCTATCTCCATGTCTCCATGTCTGTGCTCCTCAGCCATTTAAATAAGAAATCTGTTTAGATTGTACAAAATGCATTGGGGATCTTCTTTTCACATATAACTTTATTTTATTGAATCTGTATGTATGAATAAAATCTATGTGAAATAAACTCTTGTGAAAGGTTGTGTGCAGCCTTCTGCCACGTAGCGATCAGAGCCTTGGCCTGCTCAGTCCATGCTGCCTCCCAGGCTGCTTCATAAGTCGCAATAAAAAAAAACACACTGCCAAAAGGAGGATGGCAGCTCTGTGAGTTAACCCCTTGCTGGGTGCAGAGGAACCAAGGATCTCTGAACACATGGTCACAGTAGCCCATATCATGGTGTTTCCAGAGTATAATTTCAGGACAATATGTGTGAAAGATGAACATTTGTCCTTGGGACTGGCTTTTTGAATAATTGTTGCTAATGGTTTTGCTAATGATGCTAGTTTGTTGCTTCAGTGATTTAAAGGAACAGTTAGATCATCAAATCTGGCTTCCTGTAAAACAACAGGCCATTACACTTCATCCAGCTTTTCCCGTATTACTGCAATAATTCTTTTCTGACTCAAAAGTGATGTGTTTAGCTAAGGCTTCTGGAAAGAGACTAAAGGCAACATTGATGGAGAATCTGTCATACCACTCAGTATGTTCTGCATTACTGAGTTTATATATGTACACACACATACGCACATACACAAAGGGAGGTTATAGGTATATGTCTGGCTCCTCATATTAATTAGTTTGGCTTCATTTTCCACTGTGTGGAAAATTATTGTAACATCATGTCTATACAACTAGAGATATTTTAAACCCTATGTATTTCCTCTGTATTTCCTCATCAAATGTCATCATGTAACCATGTCACCTTGTTTTTTTTCTTCACGATTGAATGCTTTAGGTCATTTTGTTTGTTTGTTCCTAGGACAGTGCCTTCCAGTCTGACAGCCTGGCTTGCATCTCCTTCCTTGGCATGAAATTTAGCAGCTTTGTGTTGAGGCCATTTTTATTGAATACCCTGTTTCCCCAAAAATAAGACAGGGTCTTATATTAACTTCTGCTCCAAAACTTATTACTTTTTTACATGTGTAGCTGCCTGGACAGTATTTAAATTGACTTTTTAATGAACTGTAACTAGGGCTTATTTTTGGGGTAGGGCTTATATTTCAAACATCCTCAAAAATCCTGAAAAATCATGCTAGGGTGTATTTTTGGGGTAGGTCTAATTTTCATGGAAACAGGGTAGTTCCAGTTTATCAAGTGAACAAGATCATTACGGTTGACAGTCTTAGTCTGATCTTATCTATTTCTTTCATCTTGTCTTTGGCACCAGTGTTTTTATATTCACGTCTCGGTCTACACAAAATCTGTGACTACTGCTAGACTGGAGCTGAGGTCTGCAAAAGCTCCCCAGATACAACCTCTTCCAATGTTGACTCATTGCTAACAATCAGTTTTGAGATATGGGGTCACATGTCTCTTTGTACTGGAGTTCTGGAGAGTACTCATTTTTAAAACAGGAATACTGTGCATTTCAAAGATGATTGCATTACACAATTAGACAAAGTTTGAGGTTAAGGTCCTATCTCTTATTAGAATATCCAAAATGATGAAAAGTTACATATGTGCAAGCTACTTTTATCAACTAACCTCTCCAATGGGTGAAATGAGACCTGCCTTACTCTAAACATTGTCCATAAACTATGGGTCTCAACACTGCCCACACATACTACGTTGAATGTGATATCAGGGTAGATGGCCTGTAACTGTTTGAGTGTTTGTTTAAATACTTCCAAATTTGGGATTTTTTCAAGTATACTAAGATTTATCAGAAATAATGACAGAAGGTCATTGATCTTTTTAGCTTATTTTTCCATGACAGGTGAAAGTCATCAAGATTCAGGCTGTATTGCATGTTCAGATTTCAAAAAATTCTACTTAAATCTTTTTAAGAAAAATACACTATTTTCTGCAACATTTTGTGTGTATGTTGATTGCAAAATTGTGTGGGCTTTTTTAAGGAGAGCTGATTGCAGTTTAAAAAATGTCCTTTTCATCAGCTTAGGTAAATTGAATTCACTTATAGTAACACATTCCGAAGCAGTATTTCTGAATCCAAATCCATGACAACAAAGAAATGTATTTGTGGGTGAGTACTGCTTATTACTGCAGCTGGTGGCAAGGATTAGCTTGACAAAAAAGGTGCAGCCTGAGGAAACCGAGAAAAAAAAATTGTCACATTTTTAATAGCTTTACCATGCAAATCAATGCACTTAATTTACACTTACCATTTACTATAGATACTGCAGTACCTAAATTCAGCACTGTAGGTAAGACCATGTAATCCTTTGGTTTCACCACCATTAGGAGATGATAAAATGTGTGAAACATTGCATTGTAATTATGGGCCTTGTGCTCCTGGGAAGTCACAGTTCCAATTCTTATTTGAGGATCCTTTGAATAAGTGCTGGATAGAAAGAAATTTCAGCAATATTTCAGGAAATTTCAGGAGAATTCTCACTTTCCCTAAGACATTATTCTGTTTTTACATTTCTTAAAAGAAGGATGTGAAATGAAGATTTAACTGTAACTTCCCTTGTCTTCTTTCCTGTTGACAGTTATTTACCAAACATGTGTGCATAATTGCTAGCAACCAAACAGCTCTGTGAATTTGATCTTTATTTGCCTGCAGTGCAGGTGGGTTTCTTCCAGTCTTTTTCTCGGCTGTATTCACCCATGTGGTGACATTATTAGAGCTTGCAAACTGGACACAGAGGCCATTCCCTCTGACACTACTTCTTGCTGTGCTTGCTCTCAGAAGTGACATGATCGCTTCTGATGGCTGGCTGGCTCCAACTCCCGCTTAAAAATCCCACTAGATTTTTTTTTTTCCTGGGAGACACTGACATAAATAGGAATGAGGAACTCCAGAAACTATGAAATCATTTCTTTTCCACCCAAACAGGCTGTATGTGGGACATTTTTCCAACAATAAAGAGGGTTCTGTCAGATTTATTGCCTGGCTGCACAGTTTGCATTTAATTTTCCCTCCTCACCACCACATGGGTTTACTGCCATGTCCGTATGAAGTAATCAGCAGAATCGGAGATTCAGATCCTCAATGCACCTTCTACCACTGAGGCAACTCCTTCTATTCAAAGGGGCCTGTAAAAATCTTTAATCCCTGTGTGGAGGCAAGACACTTAACCACGAGACTTTCTTGAATGATAAAGAGGAAGCAGATGGAGGAGTCAAAATCTCATCTCTGTTCTGTTTAGTGAGATACTTCCATGGTTAGATGAGTCAATGTTTGACTAGATAGACACCCTAAGGATAGTCAGGTTTGTGCCAGAAGTTGGTTTGTCTCCTGAATAACTTTGGCTTGATGGGCTGTTAACAGAAAGTCCTCCTTGGCGAGGCAGGAGACAATTTTTGAAACAGAGGCTGAGTCTCTGTTCAAAAGAATAGGCAAGTCTCATTCTCCTGATCTTCTAATTGTAAAAATTGGGCTAAAATCCTCATTTGGCATGTTAAATTTTGTATTTTAAGAGTGCATCAGAGAGCGTCTCTACTAACTTGTAAACCTATGTCCCATCCAATTTGATTTTCAACACTGCCACTGAGGATGAAGTCTTTCTTCCGGAATGCTCCTGCAGAAGAAATATTTCTTTTTTGAAAATGAACCTTCCAGGACCACAAGAACAGCTGCAGTTCATTGATGTTAACTTATGACACACACCCCTTGTTATGCTTTGCGGTATGAACTCAGCTTTCATTACTTCCTGAGGAGAAAAAGCTTTGCCTTCCTGATGGGCCTGCAACTGTTTATTCATTTCCCAAGAAAGCTAATTCAGTGTGTCTCTTTCTTCTCATAGTCAAGCCGCTCAGGCAAAATTATGGGAACATCAAATATTATTTTAAAGAAATTCACACTCCATATTTCATTACACTCTCTCATTGAACTGCTCAGCATCTCAGAGCATCCCAATGACAACATCATGCAAGCATGTCTTAATTATGTCAATCCATGAGCATAACGATGCTTGTGTATGAATACATACATTTCTAGCAGTTACAGCTCATAGCTTGTAAAGCTGATGCTCTAATCTGAAGCAGTAGGTTGTTTTGGCCTCTGTTTCTTGTCTGTAAAAACCCAGCACCACTTCCTCATACAGATGTACTCTGGAGCGCAATGTTAGCACAACATGCATCTCTGCTGGCTAAGCAAGGGCTGCTGCCTTGAAACAAACCTGAAATGTGTGGCTGGGATTTTAATTTTCCACCAAGGTTCTTAGACACCATTAAGAGTGACGAGGAAAAAAAAAAAAAACTTTTGAAATTAGAATCATATCAAGTGAGCCTACATGAGCCTACAGGCACTTTGACTAGCCATGCTGCCATGTGGTGCTTCTGTCAACATTGTTGGAGCTGGTTTCAGTGATTTATTAATAAAAACAGAGTAAATACTGTCAGTTGTGGTGCTGGACAATCTGTTAAACTGAACCCTTACAATCTTTTGTAGAACAGATGAATGAAAAACTTAAGCAAAAGCAGTTTGCCTAGGAGCAAAACTACGCCTGCTTTTGGAAGGCATTGGTTGTACATGGGCATCATGCAAAACTTCAGTTTTCCCAGTCTGGATACAAAACCACAGTTGTTTGAAGAGTTTGACCAAGGTTTCCTTGGGTCTTAGAGCTTTGTTTGACCATCCTTTCTCCTCTGTCCCTCCCTCTTCCACGTAGCAAAGGGTTTGCTGAGCAAATTCTGTCTTAATTTGACTGAACAAACCAAATGTTTCAAAGGAATGCTGCCCTGTAAATGACACGATTCTTCCCCCTTGTGGCACTTCCAGCAGAAATCACAATTTGTGATGTTTACAGTAAATATTTTGCAAATCTGACAGACACAAACCCTTGTATCTCATTTGTAGCTGCAGGCAGGGAGAGGGACGATGAAAGCAGAGGTTTGAAGCAACATCTGAAGATGACTTCTGTCACTTCTGACATGAGTTCAGGGCACAGCAGTGCTGCACGTCAAGGTAGGGCTGTGACACTGGCTGCCCTGTGGTGCATGGCCTGATAGGACAGTGTTGGGCTCTGCTGAGAGGCTGTTCTGTTTTCAGAGGTCTCACACTCCTCCAGTCACACTATTTAGCTCCCCACTGTCCCAGCGACCACAGGAGTCAGCAAAGGTAGTGTGTCTCTGCAGCAAAGAGACGCTTCTTGGCAGTATCTGATTAGCACCCTGTTCTTCTTTAGCCTGGTCCCCCACCATTCATTTAAATAGATGCTCTGGAGGTCAGAAAGGATTCCAGACATTTGATATGCTGTCAATGCAGTGAAGTTATGGTTCCTCATAGGAGATCACTCATTCCTCTGTCTCAGAGCAGTAGTGACAGGGGATGCATTTTTCATGTACCATTGCAGACCACAGAGGAAGTTTCAGAGGAACTGCAAGTGAATTTCAGGGTGTAATACCATGTTATTAATTTGATGAAGTTATCAAAATATAACCTAGAGGAGGACTTTGCTTGCCACTGCTCTTCCTCTAGTGACCTGGTGTAATAAATCTGCATAGCAAATAACTCTGCTTCTCTACATTTGTCTTTATTTTATAATACCTGATACCTGCATCAATACATGCCTGAGCTTGTGACGAATAGGAAACTAGACCTCCTGGAAAGGGGAGGGAACACTCTCAAGTCACATCACAGAAATTCCCGTTTGAAGCTCTGGTCCTTACTTCAGCCCCATCTTCAAGGCCTGCCTGCAATCAGCATTCAGCCTCTCTTGGAGACCTTCTTGTATCAGTGTGAAGCTGTCAGCGTTAGAAATGAGGCACATCAGTAATTTAACAGCAGAAAAGCACTCTTCACCTTCAATTTTTTGCACCACCTTTAACTAATGCAGAGCTGTGCTTCACTGAATAACATCTGCACATTTAACTTCTTTACTCTGTACTGCAGGCAAATAAGGGGCATGCACTTCCAATACAATTTTTCCAGCTTGGAAAATCAGAGCCTAGGGCTGCTTTTGACATGAAAAATAAAAACCCATGTGCACTTTCCAGTCAGTTTCAACAGCCTGGCCCAGAGACTCTGTAAATTCATTCTGCTGCTGCAAACTATCATTCTATGTTTCATTCTGAGTTTCGAAATAGTAGTAACCTCTTATTTAATGTCCCTGGTAAGTCTATGGAAGAGAACAGAGTATTCCCTGCCATAGATACGCAGATCAATAACTGAACTGCATGATGAGCAATTTCAAAATATCATCAGTATTTGCCACTGCAGGATATTTTTTCCTCAGTTCTCCTATTTGTTCCCACACAGGTTCCCAAACATTTGATTACCAAAGTGGTCAGATCCATTGTTCGGCTGCAGCTGTTTTGTGGCACCACAGGTACACAGTGGCTATAAACTGAAATGTGCTTTGTGGCTACTGTGCATTAGTGGAAGTCTCAGGTCATTAACTGAATAACAGCTGTAGACACAGAGGGACTGGGATCTAGTTCTAACATGGCAGCTTGGAAAAACTCAGCTAAAAATGACAGATATATGTGTTCTGCACAAAATGTTAGAAAATTGGGTCTTTAGTCACCTTTTCTGATCAAAACAATTAGGCACCACAAAGAGCTGGATCACTAAGGAAAAAGCCAAGACTGGGCTAAGATAGTTCAGCCTAGGGTGGTAGAACAAGCTCATCAAACCATGGTCATTTTACAAATGACTAATAAAAGCCAGCTTCAGCAAGGTTATACAGCACCAGTTTCCCTGTGCCGTCAATCAGGGCTAGTCACCTTTTTCATATGGCACCTTGGAAAAGCAGCTCACTGCCAGCAGGCAGGTGGTTCCTTCCCACAACAGGACCAGGAAACAGTCTCCTGCAAGACAACTGAAAACATGTTTCCTAGAGCATGTGTTGGACTATAGCACAGCGACATGGGCACATATTTGCTTCTGTCTAATGAGTGTGTCTGGGCCATTTAATAATTATGGTGATGTAAGTTCTCCTGACTGCCTGTGAGGGCAGGAGTGCAGGCAGGCCAGCTGTGGGGTGTGATACTGGATTATTGGATTACAGAGAAACAGCTGGCAGTTCCTGCTCTGGCTGCCACAGCTGTAGGTCAGCTTTGTAAGACTGTCACCTTTTATAGTTTGGGACACGACTGACTGAAGTTTAGGTTATATCAACATACATTCCTGTCTACACTGATATATTTAAATGCTTGGTTTTTTCCCCCAAGGAGCATTTGGCCTTCTGTAACACAGTGTACTCAAGATGGTGCTCAGTGCTGGACACTGATTTAGAAACTCTGAGGCCAGGATAGACTGGGAACCATCTCATCTGACCGCTTGAACAAAACAGAGCATTGGATTTCACCCATTTATTCCTATATTAAGCACAGTTTTTTTGGAATTTGATTGAAGACACTTGAGTCAAATGCACACCAAGAGCTAAAACCCTCACTAGTTCCTTTGGCATTTGTTCCCATGGTCGATTCCCCACTCTGCCCCTGCACTTAAAAAATGGGTGTCTATTTTCTCACTTGAAAATATGAAAGGTTTCTTAGTCGGTATTAACTGGTTCACATTGGTTCACATTATAACCTTTTCTCTGCTACCACAAAGGCTGGTGTAGGAGCTGGTGCCTCCTCCTGGTGTGGGCAGGAGGATATGAAAATTGAGCAAAGTCATAGGTGATGCACAAGCGTTGACGTGGCTCCTGTGAGCCTCCCCTGGTGCAGATGAGTGCTGCATGCGTGGGCTGCCAGCATCACCTCCTCATCCTCACCAGCACCTGAGGGTTTGCTTCTCACTGCAATTACTCTGGCATCTCTATGGCAGAAAGCATGGCCGTTCCTCACAGCCTGGTGAAGATGGCAGTAAATGAGGAGCTGAACTGTTTTCCTATCAAGAAGCTGCAAGTCCTGAAGTCTCCACTCTGAGATAAGCCTCAGGTGCAAGGCTTTGTTTTATTTCTGCCTTGAAGTGGAGCCTGTCTTGTGAATACCAGGCCAAACTAAACCGCATATTGATTGCTGCATTGCCTTCCCTGGGGTTGTATCAATAACATAAAGTGCCTGCTACGATATCCTATATTCCTCTGTCTTGATCCAAACATTGGTTTTCCCTATTTGTCTAACCCTACAGGGAATATAAATTGGCTTATTATTGTAGGAAAAATGTATTTCCATTTAGTTTTGTTGAAGTATCACTCAGTTACTTCAGGAGTGCATATAACTGCTATTAATTATAAATAACATTGTTTAATTTGGAAGAAAAGCTGAGACAACCAGCAGCTCCTCCACTATTTGTTTTAAAGCAAACCCTGTGATTATCCCAGACCCAGATCCCAGGTTGTCCCGATAGCAGGAGCAGCAGAGCTTCCCGCCTCTGCTTCTGACCTCAGGGACCTGAGGGCAGCTGCACTGGCAGCTCTCCCCATCTGCCATGGCTGCAGTGACTCTTGCTGGGAAAGGAAGGGGCGATTCCACCCCTGTGCTGGAGCAAACATAGGCTGTGTCTGAGACTGAGACACATGCTGCATGCTGCTATGAATCCCACTGTTTCTATGATTTTCCCTGGGACTAAATGGAGCCTCTCATTATGTTTTCCTCTAGAAACTCAGTGCAGCACCAGAACCTGAGGCTGAAGGACAGTAATTCTGTGTCTGCCCTCAGCATCCACCCTTAACTCAAATGGGAGGTCTCAGTCTAGGGTGGTCCTGCTGCTAAAAGTGTCATTCTTGTTTTGTGCTGAGACAAGGCTATGCAGAGTAGATACCTAGAGATTACAAAAATATGCCAATATTTCAAAGAGCATGGTGAGGTCAAACTGGGCCAATATCATTTGTGTATGCACACACCTCTATCTATCTAGCTAGCTATCTGTAACACAGATTGCTTCCTGCTTTCTTCCCCAGCTGGGTCACCATAAAGTGTTACATGCTAGAGAAATTCATCTTGGTTTTCTCTCCTAAGCCTCAGTAAACAGATTATGACCTCTGTCATACAGCCATCCCAGACAGGATGACACCTGGGTGTTGCTAAACAACACAGACAGTGTTTACCTATCAGCTCAAGCCCTGCAGCTGCGAAGCTCAAAAAGCATTGCCATGGCAAGGGATCCTTCTGCTTCATGTCAAAAGTGCTGACCAGCCAACACCATTTTCGCAAATAGATTTGATTGTCTCCTGTCTTGGTGAAGCCAAGTAAGCTCTATGTGCACAACACCTCACCCATCTTCTTTCCCTCCTCCTCTTTTTTGTTACTGTCCTACATTTCCCTTCTGCCTTCACTGTATAAACTTGCCATTGTTATTAATACCTTGCTCCTTGTTCCTTCCTGCCTTGACTTTATAAGGGAAGAACAGAGAAGCAGCCCCCTTGGAAAGAAATAAATGTTATTACTACGAGGGGATGAAAACTGCACTACTCCAGGTCTGTAGGCTCCCACATTGCCATTGTGTTTCTGGGAGAGCCAGAAAAAGGCAGCTAAAGTCCTTAAACTACCCATATCACATGAGCTATAAAACCTGAGAAAGTGTGCCAGGGAGCCCTGAACGTCCTGGGCAGACAATACTGTTACAACAATAAATTTATTCTCTGAGCTCATTCTGCTTGCAGGTGACAGATACATGTGCAATCCTATGATTTAGCACAGGCCTTATGTGTCTAAGTCTAGTGTCAGAGGAAAGCTATATTTACCAGAAATGGCGCTAGTATCTGGTGGTATTTGATTGCCTTGCATAGGAAAAAGCAGAGGTTTCCCTGACGTGAACTGCTGCAAGGTACACAAGGCTCCACGTATCAGACTGACTTGATCCAGAAAGGGAGCTCAGAGAACAGGGCAATACAGACCAAATGTCAAAAAGACATTAACATACTGGGGAATGGAGAAAGCAGGAAATTTAATATTTATTCTGTCGAAAAAGCTGTTACGACAGCTCAGATATATGTCTTGGCTGTGTTGTGTTATTGTAATAGACATATTACTTTTCTGTTGAAACTTACTTTATTTTTAAAAGGACAGGAAACCTGCCAATGAGGGCTAGTGTCTATACTTCATTGTAACAGGAGATAATACTTGGTGCAGGAGTGATCAGAATTACTAGTTTCTGATAAAGCAGCCTGTGTTATGGCTGCATCGACCTTTAAGCAATGCCTGCTGAAGTACCTGCTTGTTCCTTCTCACCTTAGCATCTTGTTCCTACGCTGTACTTCCCTCCTTTGTTGTGCCTGGCAGAGCTGCTTGTATAGTCACACCATGAACTAGATCAGAGAACTTCTCTGAAAGACAGCTTGCATTTCCTTGGCCGTGCTACTTTCCAGACAAACCAAAAGATCGATTCAGTTGATGATCTGGAAATATAAACCCTTGTGTCAACATGATGGAAGAGGCTTAGGTTAGGAATGAGCTGCTAAAGGAAGGTAGGGTGCTACAAAAACCGTAGCAGCACTGCTACCAAATGTGGGGAAACTCTACTAATGCAATGTCCTGAGTGCCTCAGCCATACTTAGTGGTCACGTCAGGCCAGCACCTCAAGACCACAAGTCTGTAGTTCAATCCAATGATTACTGAAAGATGTTAATGGGCCCCATTCTCTGGTCTTGCTTCACTTGCTGCATCATGATTAACTCTGAAGTTATTATGCTGTAAACTAGTAAT
Organism: Columba livia; assembly: GCF_036013475.1. Taxonomy (NCBI): domain Eukaryota; kingdom Metazoa; phylum Chordata; class Aves; order Columbiformes; family Columbidae; genus Columba; species Columba livia. Next base: position 56,394,603 of record NC_088604.1, on the reverse strand, counting down.
GTATTCAAATCCATGTATGCTCAGAGGGCGATGTAATCAGGTTATCTGACAATTTGTGTTCACATGCTAAAGCACTAAGACTAGCAGCAGCCATCTGGCCAGGCGGGGCCTTACGAAAACACATTTATGCTTCAAAGTGGAAGCAAAGATAGACAAAACTCCTTTACTACAGGAGCCAGGAGAAAAACTAATGCCATTATTAAATCAGTTATCAAGAAAGGAAGGGATGGAAGCAGGGCAAAACTATATAAAGTAAAATTCTGCTCCAGGTGACCTGACTTCTCCTTCTTTACAGGTTGCCTGGTCCATCCTTGCTGCTGACCTGCTCTCACAGTGCCAGACAGTGCAGGCAGGAAGCCCCAAAGGCTGTGGGCATTTGTCCCTCTACCAGACTACATGACAGCAGCTGCAGAGGCTGCCAGCAAGGATGTCAGCCCAAAACAAACCTCTCCCAGTGAAAATCCTTACCTGTAAAATGGGGATGATGGTGCTTGGACACCCTCTTCCTGTCAGTGGTGTTCCACTGCACTGGCAGCCAGGCAGCACACATGCTGAGGTGTGTTGCCTTTGCCTTGGGGTACCCTATGGGGAACACTGGGTTGTTACAAAGGAGTTAGAAGAGCCACCAGGCAGGCACAAATCCATAGGAAAGCACTTCTTATTTTTCTCACTCACAGGTCAGTTCCAATACTGAGTCTCTTGGGCTTGGAGTGCAGGGGATAATGAATGCTGGTGTTGCTGTGGTCCGTTGTCTTCTCTTACTCTAAAGCCTTAAATATACATTATGATTTGGTAAATTAAGATGAAATGTCAATGTTGTTTGAAACAGTATTGATTCCACCTCAGAAGCCATGTGGCAGAGTAGAAGCATGGTAGTATATAAGGGACCTGAAAAGTCCCAGGTTGTTATGTGGTAGGAAGAGGAATGAGCTCACATGGTGGCTAATACAGAGAAAATTTTGGAGAATCACTTCTAGTGTTTTCTGCTTTTTATTTGTGTCATGTTTGACAAAAAAGAATCCTGAAAGATGTCTCTTGAAATAAATGTTCCTAGGCCAATAAGGACTCCTTCCACCTTCTAGTATTGAAGAGCTCATTTGCACTAATAATTTGTATTGACAAAGCCTTTACAAGTTGTAGCAAGACAGATTTTTAACTATAGCATGGAAAAATCCTTTATGTCTTCTGAGAAACCTTTGTGAGAAGCAGTGGCTCAGCTCCTGGTTCTGAAAGAGTCTGGGCTGCAGCAGGAGCCAGACACCACAGCTGACCCACATGTCAGCTGCACCAGAGCCCAACAAGAGATGGGATCAGGGAGCTACCACTGCGTTTTTGGCGGAACACTTTTTCCACCTTCCTCTCAAAGACCTGTATCACATGCATTTCAGGCAGTATTTTGTCCTCTCTTCTAGCTGGTAAGGATGTGGTGTTGTAGCTGTTTGACAAATGGGTGTGATACACCAGAGAGCAATAGAGGAAGAGACTGAAGCACTGTGGTAGTAGAATAAATACATGGGAGTGCTGATGCTACTTATGGGGGTCTCTACCCTTGCTGTGTGACCTGGCACATGACAGACTGCCTGTCTCAAGCTGCTAAGATATATACGGCCATAAATGTTTGATCACATTTAATGAATAAAATACCAATAGGTAGTGTTACAAAACACTCTCTAAAGGATGTCTGTCTAGCCATCCATCTATCATTCAACAGAAGCGGAAGGGAAGGTAAATGGAAAGGCAGGAGGTTCCCCTTGCCACTGTCCCTTGTCTTCATTGGTGGGGAATGTTTGCTTGGTCTCGGCAGAGATGTCAGCTCAACCTCATGGACAGAACAACCCCTGCTGCCAGCTCACGTAGCTTCCCTGCCTTCCTTTGGAATAGCAGCAAGGTCTGTACGCAGCATTGTGTGGAGGGAAAACCAATATAAATCCTTTGGAAATGATTACATGATACCTCATCACCAACTTTATAGGAACAGAAAAATAAATATGTCTGCATTAAATAACTTACTGTGATTTATTCACTTGATTCAACAGTTACAAACTTGTAAAATTGTTTTCTTGGTATATTACTAGGAAGTACATATTGTTTAAGCACTGGAAAGACAGAAAGACATTCTGTGAAGTCAGGTTTTTTGTTAATATTTTAAAACCTATTGTATTCACATGTACCTGAAAGGTGATAAAGAGAGATGATAAAATCAACAGTGTGTTCTTTTCATTTCTTTATGATATTTCTTGTCAGGGGAGGTGGGTCATATTTTCAGATGTACTCTGCAGAAGCATCTTGAAATAAAGCTGTCTGAATGTACAACCAGATAATGTACAACCAATGCAAGCAGGAGCAGCCCTTTCTCAGGGACACAGATCACACAAATTTGTGCTGAGGCTGACTCCAGCCTGCCGTCCCCTGGTTGCTTTTGATAGTCCAGGGATTTTGCACTCCTGCTACTTCAGGCCAGCTGGCAACACGTACCTATCTAGATTAATTTAAGAAAAATAAGGTTTGACTGCGCTGCTAGTGAAAACATGGGAAGAATTATAAGCTAATTCACAGATATTCATATTCAAGTGTTACATTAGGCTTAAATTATTTAGTAAAAACCAAACAGTTAATTGAGATTTTGTATGTTGTTTATCCAGTTGTCATCTGTTGACAGGGGAAATGGGTCAGCACAGGAAGCATCAGTAACATAACAGTAACCTTGAGAGGTCTAGTTTGCTTCCAAATCTTTCTGCATGTGGTTTTAGCTTTGAATTAAACCACAAAAGTGCTAAATTTTGACACTGTAAAAAGAGTGATGTGTTAGAACATTAGACCTAAACAGGATTGTGCTTTAAATGGAGGAAAAGTGCCGGGCCTACTTAATCTTTAAAGGCTTTAAGAAACAGTAAATATTCAAGATATTTTTCTGTGAAAAACAAACAAACAAAAAACAAACCCAGTGTTTTACAATATTAAAGAATACTAACATGTAGGTATAAATTAATTTATTCTTAAATTAACTGTTTCAGCATTTAATATAATGAAATTTCTGATGATAGTCAGATGTTTATTTTTATTAATTATCTCTTTTGCTATTATAGTATTTTTACATGCTTTGTGTTTCTATTTAATGTGGTGTTTCACAATATAAGCTCTAAGCTGATCAGCTTTCCCATGTCAAGTCCAAGTAGCCCTGGTGAAATCAAGGTCATAGGTTTGAGCAGGCTGCTCTGCCTCGACCCAGCCGAGAACCTCATTATCCACCTTTTGAAATAATTCAGCTGTGGAAGGCATACACTTACATAATGTCCACTTCGGACAAATAACAGCAGCTCTGCTTTTATAGATAAATGCTCTGCAGCTCCTGCTGCCATTTAGTTCTCACAATTTACTCTCTCTGTAACATGTCAACCAGAAAAAATAGTATGAGCAAAAACCAACGATGACCAGAAAAGAAGAAATCGATGAAAAGGCAGGTGAAAGCAGGGATTAATGCTACCTTAAAAAAGGTACCTAAAAATATTTGAGTTCTGCCTATTTATCAACAATCTTCACATCACATCAGAGCATTTTCCGTTTCACCCAGAAACACTGTATCCCTCACAACGGGTGCCTCTCCAGCATGGCAGGAATGGCAGCTTCTCCTCCATTGCCAGATTCCAAGAGCTCCGACCGGAATCGAGGGGTTGTCTTTGCTTTAGCTGTGGAGATTTGGCTGCTCCATAGATAAAGATCTGGCCATAAATGCAGTTATTGGTGTTGGTGGCAGCATACGTAACCTCGCTTTGCGGAACCGCTGCAACTGTGAAAGTCTGAAATCTTCAAGCAGATCTCTGCAGTTTCTCATAGATGGATGTTCTGCACAGGTATCTAGGCACAAAAGTGCCAACATCTACCATGATTTCATGTTACAGCAACTAATAGCAACTCGAACTGCTCTCCCAAAATCTTTAATGCACTATGAGGCAAGAGGGAATGTGGTTTGGCAGGCTGAGCAGACCTGGTTCAGCAAAGTGCTTATGTGTCACTGAAATCAGTGGGACTATTTAGGGGCTTAATTGCTTTGCTGAACCCAGTCCAAAGAAACAAAAAGCAAGACGGTTAAGCTGCAAGGCCTGGACATATATATCTTTAGTCTGGAACACTTAGATCCTTTATCAATATCATGATTCTCCCTAATAATTCATGGTGGTTTAGAAAAGTTTCAAAGGGAGAACAGGCCTTACTTTTCTGGCATTGATGTAGCAAACATTTTGGTGTCTGTGTAACATTATTCATGCAGATAGTGCCATTTTCTTAAGAACAGAAAGACACAAGTGGAGCGCGACAACAGGCAGTTTTCTCAGGTCAGATCTGTATTTTCAACATCTAAAGCATTTAAGCATTCCTACCAAGGTTATACAACTGCTAGAGACATCTGGACCTAATACTGAAATGTTCCCTACTGCAATCTGTGTGCATGTGAATATTCCTGTGCCAGAATATCTGTTTTAAACTCTCTTCAAAAGAAAGTACAATAAGCTCAGGGAGTTATATTTTGTCCAGTTGTTTTTCTTTAAATAGTAAACACACCTCAGACAAATAAAAATAAACAATTCCAATACCAATGTTGGAATAACGCTTTTACTCACTGGCTAGTCAGAACCTATACAAAATGGTTGCATTTGCCCTAATTAATGGCCCATTTTCAGGAGCATCTTTTAATTAACAGCTGACATTTAAGCAGCACTACAATGTGCTGTGCAATTATCACCTGGCCTACTTCTGTGTGATTCAAATGCTCTTGGAGAAAAAGGCACTATGCCTTTTTTTTCCTGAAACTTTTACAGAACAAACTTTTACAGAACGTGGCAAGAGAGAACTGAAGAAGAGGGAGGAAAGATGGATCTTCAAAGGGATTTACAGTGGAGTTTCCCAGTATAATTAGCCTGACCCAGCGACTGGCTGCCCCCTCAAAAGGGGGGCACCTGCTCACACATCTCTTGGCTTTGCCCTAGGCCACGTATTTCTAACCCACACCCTCTCCTCAAATTTTGCCAAGGGGAAAGTCAGGAATACAACTGAGCCCATTTGATAGCTCAGTGTTGCTAAAACAGCACTTCAAAAAAAAAAAGGCAAGAAAAAAAAAGGTGGCCTTCTTATTATGCTTTCCTCCACCTTCTTTCCCTTGTTTTGTGTCCCTGTGTCTCACCTGGTAGCAAGCCAGGCTCATTCAGTTTCTTAGCCCTGGAATGAAATGTGCTTAAAGCAGTTTTCTGCTAGTTCACTGAGCTCAACTGGCTTTCTGTGCAGTCACCCTTGGTACTTGTTCTCAGGAAGGAGAAAGAAGGAGTGTGGGACCACCAACCCTAAGTAGAGCTGGGCTGTTCTTTTAAGCTGTACTGTAAATTGATCAATCTTGTGAAATAAGATCTTATCTTGTGTAGGAAGGTAAACCACACACTAACATATTTTTGTATTCATTTCCTGATAGAAAACTGATGTCTAATTAAATCGCACTGTGGTAAAGTGAAAGGTGGGACCATGTGTTAGGGGCCTGTTGACCCTTTTGGCAGCAGCTGGACTGAGCCCACTCTTCCACTGGTGAGCTGTAACAAGACAGAGGACTTTGCTGAACAAGAACATGCTTTACCTTACCAGTTCAAATTGTTCCATATTGCATGCAATAACTTAAGTAGCTATTAATGTTTAAATGCATCAATATTTGCTGAGTCACTAAGAGAGTGAGCAAACACCAAGCTGTGGCCATACTGAACCTCACTCCTGCTCTCTGGCCTGATGAATATTTCATTATGCTACAAGTGAAACAGCTTTCATCACGAAGGCCTGGGCTTCTTTCCCCAGCTGCCCCACAACACAACACAGCCCAGCCTGCTGATCATGGCACATTCCCCAGAAAAATGGGGTGGTTTGCCTGGGTTGAAGAGGGTGTTCAGCCCAGCTGGGTGCCACTTACCATGCCTTCCCACCACCAGAGGTGGGTGTTTCTTGGCCTCTTCTTCCAGCCATGTCTAGTTGGACACTGGGGTCAGCTCTGCTGGTTCTCACAGAGCACACAGGATGGGCCCCTTAAACATTGTGGGCAGAGAATGTATAATCAACACGTCATGGTAGGACAGGTATGGACCTACCTGGGAAGATCTGAGCCCTTTGCGGATGTAACCAGTGACCCAATCTTGCGTGGGAAATAACCTCAGTCTCTCATGCTGGTGGCTTTAACTCATGCTGTGGACAGGCTGACATACAGGTGCCTGATAAGGTTGCATGGTGACTGTCCTGTCCCCAGCCAGCCCCTGCCTAATGAAATCAAACAGCACTTAACTTGGCGTGCAGGGCTGTGTTTAGAAAGCTGTGGCAGCTCATGGCTATTTCAGACATCTGCAGTGGGGCCAGGAGAGACAGCTGGGGTAGCAGCCTTGTTAGATAGTCTGATATAAATTGCCTCTTCCCATGAATCACAGCTGCCAGGCACCAATGGGATTTGGAAACCTCCATGGCTAGGCAGTGAGGAAAAACTGTGTGCCATGATTTTGGATCCAGAAATCTAAAATTTAGATTTCAGAAATCTAGAATAAGAATGCAGGTATCCACATTATTTTTGTGGATCTAATATTTGGAATATGCATTAGGCCATCCTTTAGCTCATTACACTTCCACACAGAGCTAATTATATTTGCCTCCTAAAAATTACAGTCAATGGACCCACTATGTGGGGTCATATGTAATTTATTATCCAATAATTCCTGAGATCTAAGCCTGGATCTGTCATCAGTTTGTTCCATGGCTCTGAAAGGAGTTTGTAAAAATAGCACTAGGGAGCTCTGCATCTATTGGAATTCAATATTTCAGTCTGGCAGTCTTGGATCCCAGAGTGAGGCATTGCTCTTTTAGCCAGTACACCATCGCCAGCTTCTGGGTCAGTGATGAGGAATGGGAACATGCTAAATAATTCAGATGGTGACCTGGCTCTCCTAGGGTGGTACTGCTTTAGCAATGCAAGGAGAAAGTGTGATTGAAATCAGTGAGATTGTTTGTATGAATGAGAAACTTTTTTTTTCTTTTCTTTTTTTCCTTCTTATTGTACAGTCGAACATGTAGGGACCAGCATCACCATCCTGCTGGAAGTTACAACCCGTAAGGGGTCTGTAGTGTCTCTTTTCAAAGAAGATCCCATCACCTGTTCGATTTCCTACAGTCCTCATTCTGCACTCTTAGTATATCCTATGCTATTCATCATATAGTAGAATCATAGAATCATATAATGTCCTGAGTTGGAAGGAACCCACAAGGATCATTGAGTTCAACTCCTGTCCCTGCATATGACAACCCCACAGTTCACACCATGTGTCTGATGGCGTTGTCCAGTCTCTTCTCGAACACTGTCAGGTTTTGGGCTATGCCTGCCTCCCTGGAGAGGTGTATAATACAGCACAATAAAAACAGAAGTGAGGCAAACTGTTGTTTATAGAACTGAGCGTCAGGTTTGTGCTACTTTCACTAAGTGCTGCTAGGTGGCAATATGTTACCCAGAAAACGAGCATCACTCTCCTGTATTTTGGAGGTAGCTGGGATGTGTCTGAGCATTGCTCTGCTCAGAAGGGGACAAGGCCTTGGAGCACGACCTGGTGAGAGCTGCTTCAGTTACACAGATTTCCAACTTGGTGCTGAGGTTTTCCAAAAACAGGTTTTCCAGGACAGAATCCTACTAGTAAAATCTCTCCTCTGTGAACCCAAGACAAGCCTGCTGGTTTGCAATATTTCTGTTTATACTGGGAGTGTTGTAATAAGGGAATGAACCCTTCTGTTGTATAAAGATGTTGTCACCTGGAACTAGATTATTTTGTATTCTCAGAGGATTCTTTTAACCACATAAAATCAAAAATATCTGTTCACAGTGCAAAGATTTTGTTTTTCCAAATGTATGATTAATTGAAATCCTCTGCATGTTCAGTCATAATATTTAATCAACTAGACCAACTTCAGGACATCTGTATTGACAGTTGGGTAGAAAAACAGCTTTAATAAAGGTGGAGAAGATGTATTTCCAGATAAATCTTTCAGCCATGCTACAGATACTTAAAACTGAGTCATCTTATGTATGTGTATTAACAAGAAACTAGTAATAAGGACTGGCTTGTATTTGCATATTGCTTTGAATACACAAAGTAGTCTGCCTTGAAACAAGAATTTATTTCCCTTGATCTGGCTCCTGGCATGGCAGCCCGTTTTTGCAATGGGGGAAACCAGCTGCCAGGGGAAGGGCAGAGAGAGCAGGGCTGTAACAGTGCCAGTTTATGCCAGCTGTAAATGTACACAAAATCACAGTTTGAGGATTACTGCCTTCTGATGCCGGGGTAGCCTGCAGCTGGCTTGACACTTCGGCCCAGCTGCCAGAGTATGGGTGCAGGTGAGGGGCTTTCTAGCAATGCAGGCTATTGGAGCAGGAAACAAAAATAATAATGACCTGCTTATGTGGGATGTAGCAACCTTGGAGCTAACCAGCATCTTCTGCACTAACACCGCTTAAACAGACTGAGTTTTCGGTGCCCGGGGTCACCTGTAAGAGGGTGTGGCATGGTGGAAAGGACACCGCTTCACCACTGTTGTTCAAGCTGCCGGCCCCAAATCAGCCTCGGACTCGCAGGGGCTCGATAGCCTTACTTCGCTTTGCCCCGCGGCTTTCCCGGCATCCGCTGCTCCCCGCGGCACAGGCCTGGGCCCGGCCCTTCACCGACCTGCAGCCGGGCGCCTTCGGCCCGGCCCGGCGCGGCGGCGGTTCCCGGCGGGGCCGCTTTCCCCGCGGCACCGCCCGCCACTGCCCGACCGGCGACGGGAAGGGGAGCGGTGGGGCCAGGTCAGTGCCCGCCCGCGGTCCTCCGCTTCCCACCGCCAGCCCGGGGCCTGCGGCGCTCGGGGGCTGTTCCTGGCGGCTGGCCGGAACCGCGGCGGGGGGAGAGCAGGGCGTGTGGGGGGGGCCAGGGCTGCTGCGGGGCCCTGGGGCTTGCGGTGGCGAAGGGGAAGGGCAGGGGCGGGCCGGGGCTTCGGGCCGAGGAGCGGGCCCGGGCCTGGCGGGGGCGGGCGGGAGGCGCGGTGCGGCCCGGTCTCGCTGGGTGCCCGGAGCAAAGGTGAGGCGGCCTCGCCGCTGCTGGAGCGGAGGTTCGTGCTTCTGCCTTGGCTCTTGCTCGGCCTGGAGGCCTCGGGTCTTATTTTGGGAACAGCCGGTTATTTCCCGCTTTGGTCCCGCTCGGCACGGAACCCTCCCTTGGCTCTTGATTTAAAGTAGATAAATAAATAAAAAATGGCCCGTGCTAGGAATGCTTGTCTCAGTCAGACCAAGTGCTGCAGGCACTTGTTGGGGCTGGGCATCTTTCCCAGCAAGAAACCTCTGCTGGGAAAGGAGTTTCCCCCCTCTCACTCTCTAGTCTTCTCTTTATTTCCAGGGTGCTGCCATGCAGGATGCCTTTGAGTCCCCAAATTTAGTGTGTAGAGTGAAGGAGGCACAGGCTGTCCTGGGGTGCTGCTGCTTGTTCCCTGTGCCGTTATAGGGGAGCCCCCAAGAATCACGTTGGGTGGCCAGTCTTGAGCTCAGGATGCGGTTTTGCTGTTGCTGTGAGCAAGAGCATTTACTGGTGGTGATGGTAGGGAGACCAGTGGTAAAGAACAGTGTACTAGGTGGAATTCAGAGCACTGCAAAACTGGGAAAGCATTGGTATTTGCGGTTGCAGCTAGAATGAATTCATCCTTACACTTTTTGTGGTTTAGGATTTGGTGATCAAAAAGCAACCAATCAGTTGGTTGTGGTCATTTCTCTTCCTGTGAAGGAGCACATCTGTTCATTTTAAAGGTGTCCAAAATACAACTAGTGGGCAGTGAGCTTTATGTGAAATTAAAAAGTGTTTTCTGTCACTGTTACAGTGTCCTTCACTGACAGAAGCAAAGAAAACCACTTTAGATTAAAGCATTAAAAGATAAAGGGCCTACGTGCTTTTTGCAGAAGATGACAGATTCTTACTCTCACTCTCTGCTGTGAAACTCAAGATCTTGTACTCACTGTGTGTCCAAAACCAAATGTCCCCATAAATACACAGGACACTACCTAAAACGATTTATTTTGTAATCTGTTTTGCATCTTTGAATGCCGTTATTTTTCACTGGACTTGGGGCTGTTTCTTTGTGATTTTTTTTTTACTAGGTCTTTAATTAAAATGTGTTTAAAAGAATATATACTTGGTTAGGAACAGAGAGACAGTTCACGTCTAAACCTTAGCCTGCAGGGACCATTAGAAAATACAAAACTAAACAAAGAGCAAATAATTTGGGAAACACATAGCTTTCTATCCCTGGAATTGAGCTGCTTAGAAACAATGGAAAAAAACAAGGAAAAAAGAGAGGTAGAAGCAGAAAAGAGGTTTAAAGGGTAGGCCAGCTAAAAACTGAAAGCAAAGAGACTTTTTTACTTACAATGTTTAAGTGCCTTTTATTTTTTTCAAAATTTATTTAGTATGTGCATTAATTTAAGCCATTTTATTTAGTTAATGTGGACATCTTCTCACTTCTTGTTCACAGCTTCTGGACAGGTAAACATTGTTTCTAATGCTGACATCTAGAAACTAGGAGGCCCAAACTTTTTGTTCTTTTCTCAAGAGAAAATTAGAAGCTAAAAAAACCCTGTCCTTTATAATGCCAGCTACATCTAAAGCCTGTGTGTAGAAGAGTCACACTGAACTGGAGGGGCTAGTGATCCCACCTAATTTATCTACAATGTGGCTGCCAGAGACCATGTACTAAAACTTTGAACAGGGTTCAGCAAATTTGAGAGCCATGGCCTCTGGAGAAAGGTGTGAGCTTGAGGTGGCTTCTGTTGAACTTGGTAGAAATTCTGCTTTGTGTAGAAATGCCATAGAGGAGGTGCTTTTCCCTTGTCAGGGAGGCAGAATTTCCCGAGGTTTGTTTAGTTTCTGCGTTTGTAAGTTACGTTTTGTCAGCAGGTTTTCTGCTGCGGGTCCCTTAGCATGTTTAAGACCTGCTCGCTGCATTCTTCCAGCTGAGGGAAAGTCAGCTGGAGAGGTGACTGCCCTCAGCTTGCATCAGCTGGTTATTATTAGAGTGGGAAGAACCTGTCAGGTCAGGTGTTTAAGTTAACCTAACCCACACATCACTGAAGGAAGGGAGTGAGATGTGTAAGTGGGTGAGGTAGGTGGAGGCCTCAGTAGCCTTCAAGTGAGGGGTGGTAACAAGCAGCTGGCAACAGTGGCCTGTTGAGCCAGTGCTGGGGAGGAATCCTGGAGGTGAGACCTCCCTCCTATGCTTTTCTTGTGTCTGAAGGCAGGGTCCAGTGACTTCTCTGCACTGTGAGACATGTCTTGATTTGTGTGCAGGCTGGCCCTCCTTGATCTTGCTGTTTCTGAATGCCTTCTCTCTGTCCAACGCTGGAGGTTTTTTTTTCTTTCTCCCACAGTCACCTACCAGCCCACTATCGTAGATTCCAGTCAGTTGGTGTTAATGATTTTAATTCATTTTCAACCTACTTTTTTTTTTTCCTCTGCAGATGGACTATTTGCATGCTTTGGTTATATTTCTCTTCCACTCTCTGCGTTTTCACCTGCCTTCACATTATAGGGTCAGTTGTGCTAGTCCTCAGTACTGGGTCACCACTTACTTTCCATTCGTTAGTCAGTCACTGTGGGAGCCCAGTGAAGCATCCAACAGTCACGCACACTGCTCTCTAGTACAGATGAACGCCTTCTGCGGTGACTGGTAAGGACACACACGCAGGGCTGAACTGTGAATCATCTCATCATTGTCTTCAGTTCACATGCCCCGTGTTTGCAGTTTTGTGCTTGTCACTGAAACTGCAGCTGCTGAAGGTCTTCATCAAGTCAAGTTCTTCTGAGCTTCTTGACCTGTCAGATGCCTTTGATGCGTTTGGTGGTGTGACAAAAGTGCCTTTCTATTTTATTTTATTTTTTTTTTTTGTCGTTTGAGTATTTTCTTCTCCCTGTGATTTCTTTAGTGGATTTTGTATGTTGGATCCCTTTATTTCTGCTACACTTTATCTCAGGATGTCTTAATCGGAAACCAGAAATGTAAATGCAGCTGGTGTTTTTCTGCAGGTGACTGGCAGGTCTGTATCAGCCCATCACACCTGTCACATCCTGCCCTACGTCCAAGGGCATCCTTATTTCCCTGATGCCTTGAAAACACATCCCTGTATCTCTTATCCCTGTTTTATTTTTCTCTGACTTGCGTCAATAATTCAGGCACTATCTTTGAGCTGGAATTTTCCCTGCTCGTGTATTTTAATGTGCTGATTATTTCTGTGTACCTGCTCTGTTGTGTGGCATTTATTGTTAGTGCATGCCACTCAGATGCTTGTTTGGGCTCCTAGTGTCCATCTCCCTGATTTGCCTCAGTTGTTCTACCCGTCCAAGAAGTTGCTACCTGCATCTCTTACCCATTGCTCTGGTTAGCTGTCTTTGTGCTCACTACTAATTGCAGCTGACAACATTGCTGGAGGTCACTGTTCGATACAGCATGTTTTAAGAGAAAAGCTGGGGTTGCAACAGAGTGTTGGTGAATGGCAATGGCTGATGTGCTTGTTCAAGAGTTGGGGTTTATTGGTTTACAAAAGAATCTGCTCAGTTAGGGAGTATTGGTGCTGGTGTCATCCCTATTATTATTTTTTTAATTAACATTACGAGAGCTGAATTTTAACTAGGCAGTTACCAGAGGCTTTCAGAAGGCCTCTGAGACATACACAAAAATATGTACGTTGTGTCTGTCTGCATATAGATACATATATTCTTCTTTCGTAATGTATCATTCCTTTGATACTGAAGTGGTGACATTGAATACGTGTTCATATTAACCCACAGTTGGCTAGTCTACAGGCAAGGGCGTTAAAAAAATCACTTAAGTGCCAAGTGGGTTTTAAATTGTTGTTCTGTGTGAGAGGTACGATAACTGTGGAATGAACAGCTACTGATGTCCATACTATGGGCTTATCTTTTAGTTGTTACCAGTGATATGTAAAGCTGTAGCACTTCTAAAAACATTTGGAAGATGCTAATTACCCACAGTATTTGTTATTCCTGTACTGTCAGAATTTTTTTTCACTATAAAAAATGCATAAACTATGTGTGCTGCAGATGTTAATGGGTAGAGCATGTCTGATTTTTTTTTACATTAGACAGAGACTTAATTTCTCTGTCTCTAAATAGATGTAATTATGTTAAATAGAAAAATATGAACATTTTAGTGTAATAAATGTCTTTTGGCTTGTCCTACAACATGGTGCAGGTTGCTGCAACATCTCTGTCTTGCACTGCTTTCACTTGCAGTACAAAAAAATCATTTTCTGTCATGCCATAGATTGCGAGTGCTCCATACTGATTGAAATTTTGAATGTTGTTTGTCAGAGATCAGCAGAAATCCCTTTAGTTAGAGAGAGCTGGGGCTTAAATATCATGCTTTTCCTGAGTGGCTAGCTTTCTCCAACTGAGCTGTTAAAATAGTCGTTTTTATTAAAAAAAAGTACTAGGTACTGACCGGTACTAGAAGAGACGGTTTTAAAGAAAATAATTCAATGATAATACCTTGCATGAGTCATTAATCATGAGTCATGATCAGCAGGCAATGATGTCCAATTTGTTTTCTAATCCCGCACTTGCTGATGTTCTTTATTACCATAGTGATAATATTAAAGAGCTGTTAATGCATATAACCACGCAGTTGAAAATTACAGGCTTTTTTTGGTGGAATAAAATTTCCATATCTTAAGTCTGTTTTGCTCTGTACATTTTTTGACAGGAGAAATCTAGGTAGTATAAACATGATCAAACAAGTACAACTTGACAGGGAGCTAGGTTAGCAGAACAGACTTTTAAAATTTATTTTTCTTCTTTGCTTTCAAGCCAATCATTGTGGCTTCCTAGAGAATTAAATCCAGTCTTCCTTCTTACGAGGGCTGGGGAGGCTTTGTTTCCATTAAAAATTGTGAGCTAATTGTTCAAGCTGTACTTTGCAACGAGAACCTGCACTATCCGTGTTTTTAATGTTTATTCTCTATTGAGCAAAAACTAGTAGACGGATGGAAAGTTTATTGCATGAATGTGTGTTAGGGAATCACTACTGCATTCTTAGAGAAAATGGAAGGTTGCTTCTCTTCTGAGAGCCTGGATATAAAAAGAATCATTCAGCTAAGAAATTAGCTTTGGAAAACTGCTTTCACTCTTAAAGAAAATTTTACTAAGAGAAGCCAGTTTAAAAGCTCTAAAAGGTGCTGGCTGAAATGTTGCAGACCATATTAGAATATGCATAGAGGGAGAGTGTTGGGATGCAGCAGCAGCAGCAGCTGGGTGGTATTATTTAATGAAGTAATGAATCTTGTATTCAGTTAGATTTTTAGCTTGATTAAATTTTAACGAGTTTTATTAGTTTACGCTTGAGTGTAGAAAAGTTGATCATGACAGATTAGAACCTTGAATTTAGTAAGGAACTTGGAAGACCCTCTAAAGTGTCTTACCAGATGTTGAGAATGATCCCTTTACCTATTCCAGTGTATATGACCTTACAATGCATAGATTCCTGTAGGCCTCACTACTTTCTCTGTGTTGAGCTTGTGAGACAGTGCTGTATTTGTGAATGTGATGTGGCGGGACAGGTATTAATATATTGACACGATGCGTACTCCTCCATATCCCATAATGTCATTGGTGTGCAAGCTCCTCCATTTCAATGAGGATTTTATCTGCCCCAACAGAAGCATTTTCCAATCCAGTGAGTGACGGTGCAGCTGGAGACAAGATAAGTGTACACCTGACAGGATTGTTCACTTCTTTCATTATAAACTAGTGATGTGTGCTTTTCTAATGCGTCTTTGTTTGTTTATGTGTATATAATATGTTAAAAATTTCAGGTACATAGAAACAAACTAACAACATTGCGTAGCTGTATAAAAGGCAAGTGCAATGCTCTCTATATAATACTGTCATACACTTTTCCTCCTTTGGGGCACTGCATAGGTTCCGGTGCTCAGTGCCAAAGTGATATTAATTTAAAGTGGAACTGGAATGACTGGAAAAAGCATATATAGCTACCAGCAGCTAGGAAGTCTAACTAATGTTAAGATGGAGTGTGATAAATGTGTTAATGGAATTAGGTGACAGGGAATGGACAGTAATATAGGAATGGTCTTTGGTTCCTAATTTTTGTGTTCGTCAAGTATTTCTTTTAGAAAGGTCTTGTGGTGTAGTAGTTGTTTACAGAAAAACAGGAGATTCTGAAAAGCGGGGGTTTTAATAGCACTTCTCCTCCAACACAGGTGTGGGCCTTTTTTGTGTGGTTTTTTTTGGTTGGTTGGTTAGTTAGTTTGTTTTGTTTGGTTGGTTTTGTTTGTGTGTTTAGTTTTTTGGGGGTGGGAGGGTGCGCTCAAAGATTAGTACAGAGTAAGTTGGTCTAATGCAATATGTAAGCATCTTACTACAGTTCTTTTGCCTCTTTGATATTCTGCATCCAAATACTTTAGGGTAACTTTTAGAAGAAAATATTTTAAAATATGCCCGTATCTGTCTTAACTACTAAAATAACTTCATAAAACTCCTTTTATTAACTTTGTGGAAGTAGATTCAAACTAAGAATTTTGCAAATACTATCTACTGTGATTTCTGTAGTCTTCCGTGATTGCATCACCTTTATAGTAGTTTCTGCTGTCCTGCTTCCCTCTGTCAGAGGACTGAGGTGGATCTTGAAGGAAATTTACTGATCTTTTTTTTTTTTCCTGTTTCTTTACAGAAATGGCAGCTTCTGTGTGGAAGAACTTACTTCAGACTATGAAGGAAAGGATACTACAACAGAGAAGGGCATCATTGTATGTTGGTGCTCATGGTTATGAGGAAGAACTGGTAAAGAAGAAACTTCAGCAGTTTCCTGGGGGATCCATCAACCTTTCCAAAGGAGACAATGGCATTGGAATACTTATTTTGAACAATCCAAAGCTAATGAATGCCTTTACAGGTATTAATTAGGTGATGGGTTTACTGATTGTTGTTTGTTTGTGGTTGGTTGGTTTGTTTGGTTTTGGTTTGTTGTGTTGTTTTTGTTTTTTTTTTTTTTTTCTTTTTCTCCTTCAGTTACTCCTTTTATCATTTTGCCTAAACAAAATGAAAACCTGTGCCTTACCATTCCTTAGTTAAAATAAAAATCTAAGTTTTATTTGGATGTGCATCAAATGCCCACTGCTCTGAATAGTGGCTTTGCCCTAGATCTTACGAGAATATAAGAAATTCTCAATGACACAAGGACCCTCTGGGAGAATGTGCCTCTCCCCTTTTTTTTTTTTTGTTTTTCCTCCAGTCAGCACAATGCTGTTACTGTGCTCTTCCTTGTATCTGTTTTTATTTTGCCTCTACTGCTCTGGAAACGTATAGGGTGTTTTTGTGGGGTTGGGAAAATGCCATCTTTGTTTTGTAGGTAGTGTAGAAAGGGTAAGTTTACTTCTTTGTTCTTTACCTAAAGCCTTTGTGTAACTTAAGATTCTGTAATCTGGTCTTTTCATCACCCAAACTGGCTTCTTTTGCCTTATATCTTAAATACCAGTGACTGGTTAATGAAAGATCAAATGAGCTGTGTATTTTTAGCTGTTGCAGATCAGGAATCTTCTTAATATGCTTTTACACTGGACAATACTTAGCTATCAAAACCAAGTGTCCTGTTTGATTAATCTTCTATTATGAGAGAGGCTTTCATTCCTCAAGATAGGTGTATTTGCTGTCTCTCCTTAACTGTCTAGAATATTCCAATTTATGCTGTTCTCTTCAGATGTAAGTGGCACAGGTTCCGGGTCTGCATCTGTCTGAGCTTAAGCTGTGCATAAGCCTTTACTGTTAGAATGTCTTTGTCTCTTAATATGTTGAAACCAATACATTTATGTCATCTTGTTATTTCCTTTTTTTGCTGTTCTATTTTCCTGCCTGGTTCTCACCATTCCTTTGCTGTCAGCAAATTTGTTTGCAACCCACTAGCAAAGCGTAGAGCTGTTTACATGGAGGACATCAATTTGCTCTTTCCACTAATGATTGTTAGCTGAAAGGAAGAGAACCTGACAGAGCAACAGAGTTAATGGTAATGCACCTAGTAGTCTCTGCAGTTTCTCTTTTGTTTCCCTTTAAAAGCTCATGTATAAAATCATTACCTGACTCAAGAAGTTGTAGCTAAAAGATGTTAGCGTGGAGGGTGTCCTTCTGAATGTCTCCCTGTCAGCATACGTGTTATTATACAATCATAATTACTCGTTTCTTCTTTTTCTACAGATTGTTTTTTTATTTTTGACTCAAAATAGTTCTGTGCAAGGTACAGCTTGTAGACTGTGTGCTCTTAGCTTGTTTGTTGTGGAAGCTGAAAGAGGCATGAGTAATGAGATGTAGCAGCAAAAGCAGAAAGGACAGGTAAAGCCTAGTCTGCCATGGAGATTAGATGTAATATAAGTCCAATTGCTTAAACTAAACTTTCATAGAAGCAACTGTGTTCTCTGTTTCCTAGGTGCTTGGCAGAAGGAGCTCAAAACTGATTTGTTGAAATGCTGAGCAGTTGCAGCTGCCATTTAAGCCATTGGTAGCTGTGCTATATAATGTTAATGTACTGAACTCCTATCAGGCATCTCAAGTTGAGCATCCAAAAGTAGCAGATATTTTCTCTCTAGCTCAGTTAGTCATCTGTAAAATAATCTCTTCTTTCCTTAAAGGACTGCTGTGAAAATAAATTAAATTATTAGTGTATATGAATTAAATGCTCTAGTAGCAAAGAGGAGCTACAAAAACCCGTGAGTAAATTTATAGTTCTGTCTTTGTTGCAGACCCTGATTAGCATGTAGCAAATGAGCCATGAGATCAGGCAGTTCTGTTTTATGGTAGTGTGTAGAGCTCTGTAGAGAGCAGTACTCCATTTTTCAATGTAACAGGCACCAACATTTGCTCTGGAAAATCTTACTATTGCAGTTCAAGAGATTACTGCTTCTTTCTACTATGCACCTCTGCCAGAGACTTTTGTTGTTACAGGAGGGAGAGTAGCAGCAAAATCATGCTGCCCCTTTGGCTGCTGCAGTGGATGGTATGGCATATTAATTTATACTACTCTTAATTTCATTTTAAAATTACTGTCCGTGAACTGCAGTTGCTGAGGCGCTAGCAAGCACTTGATCTTTTTGTTGTGTATCAAGTAATATCCTTCAGGAGAAGAATGAAAAGTGATGGGATGCACAACCCCTAAATTGCCCCAGCAGGACCTGGTTGATTTCATCAGCCAGAGCCTGTAGATAACCCCCCTCAAATAAATTCTGTTGATTCTGTGTCTCAGAGCTTCTGGATAGTGGCAGATGTGAATTTATACAAACATGTATGCTTCCTTTAGAAAGCTGCAAAACATCATTAAATTGTTGAGAGAAATCCTATTTGCCAGGCATTTACCTTACACAGCAGCTTTTTATCTCAAAGGAATTATGTTTATTCTAAGCTTGAGCAACTCATGTAACCAAAAGCAGAACAAAATTGTTGGCAAATGGCTAATGAGCAATGTGGAGGTTGTTATGCCTTTTTCTCTTCTTAATTGGAATCTGATAGCCACCTGTTTGAAATGGTTTCTTTGGAAACAAATGCTAATAATGTCAGTTTAAGCCTGGTGGAACCAATTTCAGCAGTCCAACCTCTTCCTGAACTGAAGTTGAACTTAATTTAAAAGAGAAGGAAGGCAGCCTGCAGAAATTAGATAATAATGGTGATAATTTTATGTTCTGGAATTGACATTAAAGCGCTTATCCACAGATTATAATTAAGATGCAAACAAATTACTATTACAAGTAGAGTTAGTTATTTGAAGAGCATGAACCTACTGGTATCAAGTACTGAAGGACCAAGACTGGCAGAATGAGGATTTGGTTTAGTATTGCGTCCTTATCATTATATCAAACATCATGGACTATATCTGTTGGTAAAATAATAGTTCAGTATTGTCAGTAATGGAAGGGATCCTCTCCCAGGTGGACAGGACAGGCTCTGGCCAGTGTCATTTGTCCCCTGCTGTTGCATGTAACTGGCTCATATGGTTCATTTTTGTAAACTCAGTTTTCTGATTAACTAGACTTTTGGTTTATAATATTCTGTAGAAGGACTCTTCAGTACCTCACTGCTTTGACTATTAAAAGCACCACAAACAGTGGTTGTGCTGTATTTTGTCTCTGGCAAATCTTAGATGCCAGCTGGAATACTTTTACTGTAAGAAAGCTTGGCAAATATGCAAAAAATGAAATCCATGGGGTTGATGCACACCCGTTGAAACAGCGGCATTTGCAGAAATGTTGTTGGGTGCGTTGTCAGGCTGGGAAAACATTTCAAGTGAAGACCCACAAAAATCTCATCTAGGCCTAGTTCTGCTCAGTATTTTCATTCATGGCTGGGATGAGGGAATAGAAGGTGAGCTACTGAAATTGTTAAATGACCTCAGATTAGGAGAGCTTGCAAGAAGATTATTTGGAGTAGAATTCAAAGTGATCTTGATTTAACTTCTACAAAGAGCTCAAGATGAACAAGGTGAAATTCAATGAAAGCAAATGTAATGTGTAACACACAAAAAGCATGACCCAATTACAAACACAGAAGGGAAAGGAATGGTAAGAGTGCTGGGATTTCTTAGAGGATCATAGTCTGGACCTGACAGTGGAAAAAAAACAACACGATGTCATTCTGGTATATAATATGTAATCTCCATTTAATTATTGCTCTCCTCAGGAACGTTATCAAAATGTGCTATTTCAGTGGCTGAGATAAAGCCTAAGGTGGAAGTGCTTGACTGAGAATTTTGACCTGGTGTTGGGAAGCTTACTTCATAAGGAACTGCAAGGAAGACAGGCAGGAAGGAAAAAAGAATCTACCTGAGGGTGGTTGCTAACAGGCAATTTCAGAGCAAGATGTCGTCTTTGCATACAGGCATAGGGGCAGAAGAGTGCTTGAGGGTATTAATTTAAAGCACATTTCTATCTGAAGAAGGTAGGCCTATCCATCTAAATTCTTGTCAAAGGAGGATAAAGCTGAGAGTATCATCAGCCTGTATGTGGGCTGCTTTCTGAAATTAGTTTCTGTAAGTGTTTTCTCTTAGGAATATAACTGAACGAGAGTCATAGGCATTCAGAGAGGAAGAGCTTTAAGTTAATTCTGGGTAAGCTCAGCTGGTGTGGAAGATGCTTCAGTCTAGGACAAGCTCTGCAAACAGGAGTTTGTAGAGTTCTGCATCAGGAAGGGTACTTCTGTGAACATATGAGAATACTGTGTTTAAGCTAGAAGCAGAAAGCTACTACTGTACAATCTGTACATTTGGAGCCCAGGATATGCTTTGTAAAGAGACCCTTTCTAGAAAGGTACCAGGGAGGGAATCAGAGGTGTTTTAGAATGATCCTTTTTTGTTCTCATCCTTTCAAAAGATAAAAGGCACTTTGCTTGTGTTTTCAAATATATCTTTATTTTCTTTTGGTTGAATGTCTTTGGCCTCCAACATAGTTTGCTCTTCAGCCTTTTTTTAGAAATCTTTATTTAAACATTGACTGATGGTACCTTGAACCCAGCTTGCACATGATTGATTTCTGTACTTTGCCAGCTCTTTCGTCAGGGTGAAATGACAGTAACATCAAAATGACTAGATGGACATATCTGGATAGATACATGGATAAGTTTGTGTGTCCTGAATGTGTGCGAACAAGAGTGAATCAGGTGAAGTTTATGTTTGCCTCCTTGTGTGGGTTTTTTTTTTGTTTGTTTGTTTTGTTGTTGTTTGGTTGGTTTTGTTTGGTGAGTGTAACAAATTGCAGAATATGCTTCAGAATTTCAGGAAGTGCATCTTTAAGGAAAAAACATGTCAGTGCTTATGTATGGGATTTAAGGTGATGCCCATCACTTAATAATAACTTGGTTTTGGTGCTGAAAAATGTAATGTAAAACATAGCGGTAATAATAAATTTCTGTTAAAAATTTTGCTTCTCCCTTCTTGTGACAGGCACAATGATGCTAGAACTGCAGGAGAGGGTAACCGAGCTGGAAAACTGGAAGGATGGCAAAGGCCTTATCATCTATGGTGCAGGAAACACCTTTTGCTCAGGGTCTGATTTGAATGCTGTTAAAGCAATGTCCAACTCCCAGGTAAGCAGTGATACAAGTGATTTTTTATTTTTTTAAGAAAAATCAGCTTTCTGATATTCTGAGATATCTTTCAGACAGAGGTGTTGCACTGTCCCCCTGCTGCAATTTTACATGCAAGTCACAGAATAGAGCTTTTAGTGGTTTGAAAAATGCTGGCAGACCCTTGAAGCCATGGCTTAAGTGTTATTGTAATTGATTCATAACTCTGAATTCCTACATCACATTTTCTTTTTAGCCTTTTCTTTTAAAAATGTCATTTCAGTTTCTCAGAGCAGTATATGGTGAATTTACACATCAAATAACTGGTACTTCAGTAGTTTGACCTTTAAAGCAGGATTTCTCATATATTATGAAGTCAAAACCCAATTTAAGCATCATGGCTGCTATTACAGAAAGGTTTCAATATTGTCAAAACAGTGCTTGGACCTACGTAAAATGGAAGAACAGATGCAATTCTTTTGCTGTAGAGCTTTGGTGTTGATCTTGTAGTGCAGTCAGATGAGTCGTGTAACTATGGGGCTGGGGGTCAGGGTTTGGCAGTTTTTCACTCATGCCATGCCGTCTTTACAACTTTCACATGTGCTGCAGTTCTTTTTGTGGGTTAATATGTCATTCTTGGCAATGTGTGAAATAGGACTTCGTCAATTACAGGAGAAGGGGCTTTCCTGTGCTTCTTTTATGCCCTGCTTTGTAATTGTGGTAACAGGCATTATGGTATTTTTTTGAGGCCACTTCAGGTTTCAAGATTTAACCACACAAATTAAACATTCAAATCAACATTCCAGTAAAAACACCAACTCACAAAACTGATTAATTTGATATTTGTCTTTAGTGATGATTTGTTTCTGTTGATGAAACTAACTACTATAAAAGACCACAATGTCTTAAATATTTCTGGCCTGATCAAATAAATAGGACGGTCCAGTTTTCAAAAGGTACAGGTGGTTTTGTTTCCTTTGTGGAACACCATGAGCGGTATGCTTTTTGTAGTATGGGGACACCATGCTTTATAAATATAAATGCTTTTTAGTGAGTTTTCATTTGGACAATTTATTAGCACTGGTAATTTAAAAATATAGATGTATCTGTGATTTTATTTTTGATTTTTTTTTAAATCTGAAATTTTCATCTTATTTCAGCATTGCAGCAATATAAAAGGAGCTGAAACTAAGCATGGGCCAATTATTTTCTTGTCTGTAGTCAAGACCTTGCTTCAGAGTTCTGCATTCAGTAAATCTCAGTGATTCTGCTTCCATACAAATTACTTGGAGCCACTGCAGTGGCAGAGTGGGCTCTTTTAAGGATTAGGGTCCATAACAGATACTGGGCAGAAGGCACTGTGTGGGTATTAATTATGACGTTGTTGAAAATTCTTTGCAAAGGATCTAATTTCATGCTAGTACTGAAATTTAAGTCTGAGTGACCAGAAATGCTCCAAGAATAATATGGTTGCTTTCTGTTTCTTGGGAGAGTTCAAACTATTTATCGTGAACTGAGAGTTTCTTTGTAATAGCCAACTCCTAAACCATCTGTTTGGTGGGATTTCATAGTCTTTATTAAATAAAACTTTAATAGAATAAGGAATAGCATTTGGTGTTCTTTAGTCTTGCAGAACCCTGCTCTCTAACTCACTGCAGATGATAGAATTTTGTCTGGTTTCAGGTTAAAAGCACATTAGGTTAAGTTTTCTGTCCACAGGGATCCCTGAGGCAAAAAGAAGTGAATAGCTTTGTGCCTGAACCAGTATGTTTTTCCTTTATTTTTTGCAAGGCTACTTTAGCCCATAGCTTTTAGTAATTACAGAAAACACTTTTATTCAACCAGTTGATTGAGGGAAGATCACATTTTTCAAAATCTACGATGCACTTTGCCTTTCCCTGTGGTGCAGAAAAAGCAGAATAATGACCAAGAATGGTGAAGGATTTTCATGCCCTCTAGTGGCTCTTCTTCCTCCTCTTCCTCCTCCTTCTCCCATGTTCAGTTTTTCCTAACCCTGAAACAAACCTAGGCCCCTTGCCTGTTCTTTGGCGAGTGCTAACATTACGTGACCAAACCACAGAGAGCAAATGAAGAATGGAATCTAAAATAAATCAAAAACCCAAAACAGTTGGTTTTGTTCTTTTTTTTTTTTTTTTCCTGTCCTTGTAAGCCTGGTTCCCAAGACCAGGAACCTCATTCTAGAGTGAGGCTTGGAGAGCTGGCTAGCCCAAAAGCAGGAGAAGCTCTTGAAAGGACAGCTGAGAGGAAGGAGGCATGAAGAAGATTTTCACTTGCTGCAGTCCCTGTTTTGAAACCCTAGGACAGAAGTTCCCAAGCTATAAGCTATGCAGGGAGGACTTTGGAGAAGTTAGAGATGGTCTGGAAATACTATTCTGGCTGTACTGAAAGTGGACTCTCAACTCTTGCAGCAAGAAGAGCCAGGAGTACGGTTTCCTATTTCATGAAGGTGACTTTCTTCTTCCCCACCTCCCCCAGCCCCACCACAAACTATTAATCCTCTTCTTCTGTATTTAGTGCACACTGTATTTTACCTCACTTTCTGCTTGTTAGTTTTCTTCTTACTCCAAGAACAGTATTAAGACTGAAAATGTGATTATTCCGCTAGACTCCAGTGAGCATCTCTCTTATTCAGATAAAATACTCTGACAGTAGCTTTATGTTTCTTATCAGGAAGGTTTGAAGGGTATGCTAGCCAAGGCTCACGTAATTGTGATTTTTTTTTTTTTTAAGGTATTTTCTGTGCAGGCATTTCTTCAATGTGATACCAGTAATCTCTTTACCACCTGAGAATATTAAGACCTTTCTTTTTGCCTGCTCTGTCACAACTGCGTTTATCAAGCTAGTCTGTTGTGGCTTTAATCTTTAATTACCATTTTGGTATGAGTTCAGATGGGCAGTTTGAATGCCAGGACTCTGCTGTGATGAAGTGAAAAATTAGTTTTTCTGAAGAGCTTTTTTGCAGCTTCATCCTGATGGTTGTAGTGTGAGAACCGTGGAAGTCCATGCCTGAGAACTGGTACCTTGTATGTTTGTGTGGTTTTTAAATTTTCTTCCTGATTAGAAATGCTAAGACAGATATTATGGAGGATTCGATTGTTCTTTAATTTGAAATGGAAATGTTGCTGCTGGTCTTAATAGATGTAGGAGGTTGCTACAGTGATAAATGAAAGCCTCTTCATAAATCAACATGTGCTGAAATTTTCAAGCAGTCTGTCTGTTAATGTAATGAAACTGAATTCACTGGTTCCTGTGTAGCGATTGCTGTGGCAGACAGCGACCTGTCCCTAAACACCCTAATGCTGGTTGGTGTTGGCCGGAGTAGGTCTTGAGAGAATGCCTGAATAAATGCACAATAAATCAAGTGAAGTTGACCTACTACTATTTCAAGGTCCTATTCCAAGATGTACTGAAGACTTACTGCATATCTTTTCTTTCCCTGAGGTATGAGTCAGAAGCTTCTAATTAAGGCAGATTCTTTAGCTTGCCAGCCCCTGTAAAACTGTGCTTTAAGAATTAGTGAATGCCAATGAAGAGATGCTTGTTTGTTCTTTTCATTCCTACCATTTGGTTTTATTGGATTTTATTTGCTTAGTTTTGTTTTTTGGTTTTCTTTTAGTACACACTGAAATTGTTACGGATGGGTTTTTTACTTCTACAGTGTCCAAACATTTATTTTTTTTTTTAAATCTGGATTAAATGGCACATATATAGTTCAATGTAGACTGTTTGGTGTGTTAATGAACATGGTCATACTGGGTCATTTAGCCCAGTCACTTGTCAAATTCTTGGTTGGTACTGAATGCCTGAGAAATAATATAGGGACAGGGAAGGTATATAGATAATTATTTTGCTTTCAAATATTCTCTTAGTCCTCAGCAATTTGTGACTAAGTCTTCTAGAGCTTTAGGTGTTTACCTTGTGTTAAACAACCTTGCGTTGATTTTTCTGTCATGCATTTATCTAGTTCTTGAATTAGTGTAGTCTTTTAGAAGTTGCAATGCCCTGCTGTGAAGTGTTCCACAGTTTAACTGCATGTTGTAGGGAGAAATACTTGTTTTGAACCTAGCAACAACTGCTTTTATTTGAACCCCATTAGTTCTTGTTCTGAAGAGAATGGAACAAATGGTCCATATTCACTATTGTTTGCAAGCTGATGTAAAACATAAAGGAGGAGGGAAAGAAGAATCATCTTCTTTCTGTGGGTTGTGGGGGTTTTGTTTGTTTTTTGTGTGTGGTTTATGTTGTTGCTGTTTGGGTTGGTTTCTTTGTTTATTTGTTTTCTGAAATGCCTTTGGCCCAAACAATTAAAAAAAAAAAGTACTTGGTGAATTGTATCATCTCTAAAACTTTATGAATTTGGAACAGTAAAAAGCATGCAGTGCTGTGTGCTCCTATACAGACTTCTACAGCTCAACTTTATGGGTGTTTAACTGGCAGTGAGAAGAGGAAATTAAGAGGAAGGGATGTAAAATTTCACATCATAGAAATTCAGTTTTGCAGTTACTTGAACAGTGGCTTCGTTATAACTGAAATTCATATAAATTGATTGAGTTCTGAATTTTATTTTATTTTTTTTTTTTTTAAACCTGGTTTATACTAGAATTGCTATTTGTGCATAGTGGGGTTAGGCTGGAGTTCAGGCAAGATTAACCAAAGAGAAAAAACCCAGCTAGAGTAAGTATAATGAATACTTCTCTCTACTCCATTTGTGTGTTTAATTGCTTCACATTAGGATCACTTAACATTTTTTAATTTCCTATTTTTTGTAGGATGGGATGAATATGTGCATGTTTATGCAGAACACCTTAACCAGGCTTATGAGGTAATATATTTTATTTACCCTTCTTTATGAAATAATTATAAGGATCAGAATATGTTTTGTCTAAGTCTTTAACAAGATGTTTAAAGTTAAATACGTAGTTTTAAGTATGTAATTCTGAATTGCAGACCTTGTATTTGTAGATGTGAATCAGGTAGGTATTTATGGATTTAAATTAGACCTTGACGTTTTACAACTATTAGCCTTTCCAGAGATTGGAAGAGAAAAAAAACCCTATAGGCTAAAATGTGGAGGGCCAGGAGATACCTAGAGTTAAGGAAATCAAGGCCTTCAGAGTTTTTGAAACTGATTTCTGTAACTCAGTAGAAATTGGGAGCTCTTAAAAACAAGCAGGGCCAGCTTATGCAGCCTACGCAGGTAACATTTATTTAATATATTTATTTAATCTTCCCACTTCATAAGTGGAATGTATTCAGTTCTACCATCTGGTACTTCTGAAAAACATTTTTCTCTTTCCTTTAGATTTAGCTTCCCTTAAGAAATCACATTTCTATCAAGTCCTTGTGTGGTAGAGCCTTTTTTCCGCTCAGAGCTCTTTTAAGATAAATATTCTTCACTTTCAAATAATCTATATGGGAAAGTGATATGAGTTAACATTATTCTGTAAAACTGCCCAGGAGATTGGAGAATTAGTTAGTAGTACTGTAAGGAATCCTCAGGATCAGAATTAGAATCCATTGGTCTCCATATAATCAAAATTGTTGAGGCAAAGCAAAAAGGAGGAAGATGTATGAAGATTGTGTTCTCACCTCAAGTGTCTTGATTAGAGGATGTTGAAGCTGTGGTTCAGGGGGACATCTGTTGTAGATGGGATCAGTCTCCCTCAGAGGGAGCTGAGGCTGACTGTGATCCTGAAGGAGGTGCCTCAAATGTATCAGAGTGCGGATGTAGGGGACTTGGTTCCCTATAGATGACAGGAAAAAGATGTCACCCTCTTCCAGTGGGTTCACTTGTGCTGTGTGTTGTATGAAGTGTGCTGCAGCTGATGAGTGAACTTGTGCCCTGAGAAACTGTTGTTGCTTCTGTTAAAGTAGAAGTAAAACCCAGCCATGCAGTTCTTTGTGTCCCTTTCTACGGCTTTCTGTAGTTTACCGGCTCAGTGTAGGGTCTTGTGTTGCTGTCCTGTCACTCCTTTTTGCAGATAGTCTTTTTAGCTATAATCTGTAGCATGTATTTTTCATACATAGTACATGGTCTTTGATTCCATTTGATACATCTGTCTTCCTGTTGCATTTTGGGATTCCATATGAATTAAGGATTAGTAATTTTTAGCATAAGTGGAATTGGTATTGTGTTATTTATCCACAGATATGTAGTTATTTGAATGAGTTCGAACACTATATTCTTCCGATCCTTTACTATAGATATGGTTTGCTTGACTCCTTTTGTAATTTCTAGAAGACTAAAAGCATGAATTTCGGTTACAAAACTCTCTTATGTAGATTGCCTTTGATCAGTGTTGCGCTAGTCCAAGGAAAAGCGATTGGAGGAGGAGCAGAACTTACCACAGCATGTGATTTCAGGTAAGACTGACAATTTGAGTAGCTGTCATGTTGGGCTGATGGTTTAATGCCTGCACCTATGAAATGTGGGGAGCTTGAGGTACCACTTCTACCAGGAGTCAGGGCCCCAAATTCAAAGGCGTTTGGAACTGGGCTTTGTCAGCAGACATCACAGGAAAAAGGTTTGGGTTTCCTGGTAGTACAGAGGAAAGATTATTTACTGTCAATTATACAGTTTTGATCACTGTATAAAACAAAAGCAGTGAGGAGCATTAGCAACTGACTGTGTCATGGACCCAATGGATTAGAGTTCTCACCCCTGACTGAGAGGTAGGAGGACTGCAAAATTGTATACCCCCTTTATCTCTTTATGCAGCTGTCACAAGTAAAAATAAATAAATAAAACTCCATTAGTCTGGTATTTTGTGTTCTGTGTTTATTATTTATAACACAACTTTGTGCTGTGTGGTTTTTGAAATGAGTTTGAGATGCAGAGGAAAGAAAATGAGGTTCTGTCCTTGTTTTTTTTCCATGCGGGTGCAGGAATTTGCCAGCATGAAACAACTAGTGAAAACCAGAAGGCTTTAATTAAACAGGCCGAATGCAGAACAGGAACTGGGAGAAACTAAAATAATAAAATGTCACTTTATTTAAACAGTTGCTAATGTGCAAACAGCCTACAGATGTAACAGGACAAGTGCTGCACACAGCCTCTCCGAAAATGAAGAGCTTTTAGTGGAGTTTTTATCCAAGAGAAGGAAATGTGCTCTTTAAGTGGACCTCAGTGCCTGAAGTGGGAAAGGGCTTGTCCAGAACACGCTGAAAGTACTTATTCTATATTCAAAATAATTCAATATAGAATATATTCAGAAGTAATATTAAGCAAAGCAAACTAGGGCGTTACACTGGTGTTCCAGGTATTGGGAACAGGCTTTGGGGAGAGGAGATGGCACCTTCATTGTCTGAGCCACTGGGAAGCCATCCTTCTTGGCTTTGAAACCAGACGGGGAGCTTTCTTCATCTCTGCACAGCAGGGGGTGAACTGGAACCCCAGCTCTGAGGCCTCTGAGCACAGGCTGTGTTGTAAATGCCAAGTAAACGTGCACAGAGGTGCCGTGTCTGACAGCTGCAGCGCTGACAGGAGGATGCACCAGGGACACGTAGCAGACCTTCCTCTGTCTGTGGGTCCATTGACAGACAGTGAATCCTGTTATCCCTGAAGAGGAGTTTAGGGAAGGTGAACATAATGAAATAGAAATCTTTTGGCTTTCTAAAATATGTACTCTCTCTACTTCAGCTATGTTGTTCGACATGCTGTGTAATTATAGTCACTGTCAAGTAGCTCTTATTTGCATGAATTGAGCAGCTGCAATTCCTCTGATGTACTGCCATAATTTTCATAATAACTACAGCTGTTGATCCATCTTCCATTACTTTGTAACACACCCATCCAGTGCAACTAAATAATAGCAATTCAGGAGCAGCAAATGGGACTTAATTAATAACAACAACAAGATAGAGAAACATACTCTGTGCTGCTATTGCTCCTGAATTTGAGAATTTTGATACTGGAGGACAAAAGCTGGGGTTTTTTTGAGGACTATGAGTAGATATTAGTGGAACAGGTATTCTGTCCTGAGTCACTAGATGCCAAAAGAGGAAGTTGGGAACAAAAATCAAAGAGATTTGTTTTCTTCCTTGAATAAGCTGTTTAGATTTTTTTTTTTTTTGAATTAATTTTTTCTAAGAACAGAATGAGTGAATTGTGGCCACTTTTAATTAAAAATTTTCAAATCTACTTGTGTTTTTCACAGTTACTGCATAAACTACCAAAGTGCTTGGTATTGGCCGGAAATATTTTCTTATTTTGATCTCTGCCAGTTTGTACTACGTTAACTACGCTCCTATTGTCGAAGCGATTCGCTTGAACCAAAACGGCTTGCGTACCTTCTCTGAAATGTGCTCTGGCAGTGTGATGCACATCTCTACTGAAGCAGAGGTGTGGACAAATCCAATTTTAAGGTAGCTGAGGTGGTTGAAGTTATTAGTAATATCTTAAACCATCTTCCAGTGGCAGTTCTTGTGTTGTGTCTTACTCTCTTTTAAGCCAACTCAATTAATATAGGATTACAGAGTGCTTGTATGAACTCTGGCATATTTATTGACGATGTAAGGGCAGTGATGAGAAGTGAAAGCATCTTAGGTCTCTCCAATTTTGATCTGGAGGAAGAGGTCTTCTCAAATCATCTTCAGTCTTACATGCTTTATGGATTGTTGCAATATGACTCTCCGTAAGAAGCAACATCCTTACAAATATCATAAACATATGATTAGAAAAAAAAAATCATTGTCCAGACAAGTGCAAGGTGATTAAAATCCTTTCAGACTTTTTCTTATATGAAAATTGAGAAGTGAAGGATTCTGACACTCTAATTATTTTTCCCAATTATATTTCTGTAAAACTGAGTGATGTAAAACCATGCAGGTGTGAAATGTGTTTGGACAGCTGAGCTTTCTAGTACAGTTTCAAGAAACCCAGACTTTTTTTGAGGTGCCATAGCTGAATATTCTCTCTGAGCCTGTGGACATGGTTTGTTGGTTCTGCTGCCAAATGTCAGCGTATGTTGCAATTCTTCATGTCGCTGCAGCCGTTTCAGTGAAGTGCACAAATGACTGCGGTGTTGGATTCAGTTATGCCATTTTACAAGCAATTGAAATGAAGTATGTGTTCTGAGTCCCCTGTATGCAGAAACTTGAAGTGTGTTTTGTATTTACACAATACATGAAGTTGAGGAGAACTGATTTGGCAGGGTTGGTTAAGAAATTTGGACCAGAACTGTAGTAGGTTGTTGGGCCATAAGCTAACAGAAATGGGGCAGAGACAGTTTGGTAATTAATCTGTTTGTGCAATTGTCATGAACACAGGAATCTTTGAGCACAGTAGCTGCCCTGCCAGGCAATAGCCAGAATAACGAACTCTGAATTCTGAACTGTCATTTTCTGTTTCATGTTGGTGCCTTTGAGGAGTCTTTCTGAGCCAATGTCTTTTAGACACATTTACAACTTTGAAAATTTGGTCCTACATCACTTGGTGAATGGACTTCCACTGGATCCAGGTGCTTTTGAAAAATACAGTCTCTTCCACCCCACCTCTTTTTTCCTCTATACTGCTACTGTGGTCAGAATAGGGGTGTGCCCCTGCCATGGGAATTCTGTTTAAAAGGTGATGTTTTCAGGCAGAGGATGAGTGTGCAAAGATGGAAAGCTACGCACTTCTCTTGCCATTGACCTCCAAGAGGGCTCATGGGTAGAGGCAGCAGTGTTCTCCTTTTCTTTTTTAGAAAATAAATGAATCAACTATAGTTTCTTTAGCTGTAGTTGATGCACAGTTAAATCACAAAGGGCTAGTTTCATTACTCTTGTTAGTGCTGAGCAGTATCCTACTTCATAAAAAGCAGTATTGATTTAAAGAGATATTTGCTTTCTGAGCAGACTTCTGCCCTGTAGGAACAGCAGAATCAAGCTTTTAACAAGGGCAGAAGCTTATACTTGTAATTCTTCATTGATGTCAAATTTGCCTGGTTGTATTTTAGTTGAATGTTTTCTATATTTTTCTGAAATATGTAGACATGCTTAATATTACATTTTAAGTTTTTAAGCATGTTCCATAAAAAGCCTAATAAGAGAGACAATGAAATGCAACGTTATTAAATAGCTTTTGTTGTGTGTGTTCTTGTGATGACTTGTGTTTATTTACTTTTACAAGCATGAGTTCACTGCATGAAATGTAATTTATACAAAATGAAAGGAGCAAAAGGTAACATAACCACTACGTAGATGTAGGCTCACTGTGATTGACTTTTCGGTTGTTGCTCTTTTAAAAAAAGAGGAGGTGAGGGGGAAGCTGTAAAGACATCAGTGTTCTACAGCAAGCTTTTTCAATAATAGATTTCAGAACATCAGAGCACAACACACTAGTTCCCTTGGAAATATTTTGCTGTATGTAAGGATTTAGTTTTCTCAGGAGGCGATTTTAGGTACACAAGGTGCTGCTGTTTGAAATGAAGGTGCCTCAGTACACAGTAGCCCTCTTCACTGGGCAGAGCATGATATGAATGTAACGGGATGCGGCTCACATCACATATTCATGAGTTCTTGCAAAGTCCAGGCTGACAAAGCACTTTTCATTAGATCTGACTCTAACGTTGCTGAACATCATCAGGAGAAGAATCAATAGCCAGATCTGAGAGTGGGTTCTCACAGCTTCAGGTGCTTGCTATATGCTGCAGGTCAGCTTTTTTTTTTAAACTATATACAGTTTTCCTCTCTAAATGTGTGTGCGCGTGTATGTATATATATGTAAAATCTCCTGTAAATCAGTGGCAATTTTAGAATTCCATTGCAGTCATGCATCACTTCGCATTTTTAGAGCCCTGGAAGGTTTGTTAGTATGATTTTCTGATGAATTTTTAGAAGTTTCACATTGCCTGCCTTTAAGAAGGCTGTTCTTATTTTTGACCTGGCACACTTGACATCTGGTTAAGTAATCACAACACTGCTAGAAATGGACTGAGAGCTTGTATTTATGGACCAATGTAGATTTTTGTCTTATTACCAGTTTTCATTTGGGTTTGAATTTCATATGTTTAAAACCTTCCAGGCAGAGGATTTTTTTACATAATCTTCAGTTCAAATTTACCACTGTTTGATTTTACTGAAAATGTAAATGGCAGCAACAAAGTATGAATTTAAGTGGAAGCTTTCTTTCTGAGGTTGTCTTTTTGTAAGGATTTACTTCATTCTGAGTTTGGTGTGCTTTTGTGGGATTTTATTTTTGTGGGGTTTCACAGAATCACAGAATGTTAGTGATTGGAAGGGACCTCAAAAGATCATCTGGTCCAATCCCCCTGCCGGAGCAGGAACACCTAGATGAGGTTACACAGGAATGTTTCCAGGCGGGTTTTGTATGTCTCCAGAGTAGGAGACTCCACAACCTCCATGGGCAGCCTGTTCCAGTGTTCTGTTCCCCTGAAGAAGTTTCTTCTCAAATTTAAGTGGAACTTCTTGTGTTCCAGTTTGAACCCATTACCTCTTGTCCTATCATTGGTTGTCACCGAGAAGAGCCTGGCTCCATCCTCGTGACACTCACCATTTATATATTTATAAACGTTAATGATGTCACCCCTCAGTCTCCTCTTCTCCAAGCTAAAGAGCCCCAGCTCCCTCAGCCTTTTCTCATAAGGGAGATGCTCCACTCCCTTAATCATCTTTGTTGCCCTGTGCTGGACCCTCTCCAGCAGTTCCCTGTCCTTGAACTGAGGGGCCCAGAACTGGACACAATATTCCAGATGTGGTCTCACCAGGGCGGAGTAGAGGGGAAGGAGGACCTCTCTCCATCTACTAACCACCCCCTTTCTAATACACCCCAGGATGCCATTGGCCTTCCTGGCCACAAGGGCACTTTGCTGACTCATGGTCGTCCTGCTGTTTGTTTTGTTTGGTGTGTGGTTTTTGTTGGTGTTTTGTTTCTTTTTGTTGTTTTTTTTTTTTCCCTCTCCCTGGGAGGCCAAGCCATCTTATCCTAGGTGAATGCGATTTTTGTTATCAGCTAGCCGGATACATTTTAGACCACTTTTACCATGCAATCTTATATCCTTTCTGTTGAACATACCTATCTGCAGCTGATTTGTTACTGCACAGTAATAATAAACAGTGATAGCCTAGAAAATTGAGAACTTAGATTTTAGGGAAGACAGAGCTGGACCCAATGCTGATTGTTGCTGGGACACTTGGCTGTCAGTACACTGCAGGGAAGCATTTGAGGTTCAAGGGGAATTAGTTTCAGAGGAGTATAAATGCACTGAAATTGTCCATTATACTTGCATCTGTGAAGTGACTAATCACTACTTTAGATAAACTGCCTGCAGGTATTTGACACTCCAGTCCTGATCTTCCCTACCAAAGTAATATTATTTTTCTTTTTGTAAATACATATTCTGGTAGCTCTGCAAGTTGGTTAATGTGAAGTCTGAGAAGCACTTATGTATTCCAGTCTGCTAATTCTGAGGTGGGATTATGTTGAGCTGTGGTTTCCTGAGAAGGACAGGCTGCCTGAGCAGCTCACCTTGATATGGGAGAAGAATGTCCCTGCTGCCCATTCCCAGCTCACTGCTTATCTCTGGTTTGCCAAGGACAAGTGAAGATGCTTGTGTGAGTCAATTATTTCATGAAAAAGCAACAGACGGGCTGGATATTTCATGTTCTTACGGTGAGATAAAGTAGTTTGTAAAAGGATGTAGTAGTGGCTAGAGCTAAGGCAGAGGAGGAATTGTCTCCTCTTGGAGACAATGACAAAGAAAAGGAGGGGATGGGAATACAATCTTCTCCTTTTGGCTCTAGAGCGCAGTTAGAAAGCCACAGCTTTAAACTGCCTAACTGCATTGGATCAGTTTCCAGAGAATGTTTGCCAGAGTCCCTGTTATTTATCTCATTTTTCAGCCTTGTCACATGCTATTGAAGGGCTACAAAAACAAGAACTCATCTTCTGTTTAACTATCCAGGTAGCAATATAGTTAACATTGTAGATATTGGAAGGGTAATCATCCACACTGGAGTTACTGATCATTGAAATGGCCAAATGTTTCCCAAATGACTTGGTTTCCCTGGTGTAAGCATGTGTTGCTGTGTGGATCTCAGCCGGCTTTGATTGTAAACATTGCCTTCACAATTACAACTTCCAGTCTTCCCCTTCACCTCCTGTTTCTCACTCCCCCTTTAATCCAAAGCAACCAAGTATCCTGGTGAAGATTTGGAGCCCTATTGGCTGAACCTATGTATTTCTGTTCCTACCAGGCTTATCCAAAATTGGGTGAAAAAAAAAGACTGCAGACTGTTTGAACCTGTAAACCTCGGTTGCTTCAGCTTCCTACATCTTCCTGCATTCTGTAGTTAGTAAGAAATTAACTGCTACTGGTGTAACTCAATAGTCACAGTAAGAATAAATCAAATTATAAATTCTTATGTTAAACAAATTCCTATTGTGCCTAAACTGTTGTATGTTTAAGCACTTCTAGAGCATCCATGGTCTGTTACTAGGTATTATCCTTCAGTTTTGTTTTGTGTGCTGATGTATTCATAAATAAAAGGCAAATATAGAGACTGAGAAAAATCAGTAGTTACAATTGCCTATGTGAAAGAGAGAAAGATTGTAAGTAAAAAGATACAGGGGAAATGATACTTGCGATGATAAGAGAATTGGTCACACTCTTAAGCGTGTTTGTAGAGGATCTGTTACAGTTTGCTGAAAATGTGTCTGTTTCTCATCCAGCTGGTCTGAACATACCATTAGTTAGTGATCTGAAGCTGGCTTCAATTCCCCATCAACATAACTAGTGTGTTATATTTAAAAATTAAAGGGGTGAAGCAGCTAAGTTGTTGTTTTAACGTAGAATTTTAATGTTAAATTTTTCTTCCCATTTATGCCTCTTTTTGAGGTATGTCATTGTGGGCCTTCCTCCCTTCTGTCCTCCCGCGCCATCTCCCACAACACAGCAACAAAACCAACCAACCAAAGAAACCCTCGGCATTTTTTGCTTGAGATCATTAACCTGGTATTCTGACAAAACAGCAGCATTTTATTATCGTCTCATCACCAATGCTTTCAAATAAGTGTATGATCTCTCTTAGCTTTAGTCAGAAGTTGTGTAGGTTGTGCAGATGCAGCATCAGTAGCACTGCACACAGAAACAGCTGAATTTCAAAGTGTGTCTTGTTACCCAAGGTCTTGCAAAGGATTGTTAGCATAATGTTACCATGTATTTTAAATCCTTTAATGCTGCACATTGCAGAAGTGTGATATATCAAATCCCTCATAAAGTATTAGAGCACCTCAAACCTGGCATCTCTTAGGGCCAATGTCAAGAAATGTTTTTGCTTTCCAGTCAGCTGAGTTCAGGCGAATGAGGTGATCTTTGCCTTTTTGACATCTTAGATGCCAAATTCCAAGCCAAAGTGTTGGGAAGCTCCTCCTCCCCTTTTTGTATCAACAGCAGAGATGAGCAAGGAGCGTGACTGAAATGCTCCTGCTTTAAGAAACTCTGGAATTCAGTCCAGGGAAATTTTGTTCTGTTTTATTTGGTCTTGATGAACATATATGATGAAAATAAAGCTGTAGGAAACTGGAGTTATAAATACTGGTGTATATGTTGCACAAAACTGTGCACATAATTTAAAAAATAACATATTTTCAATTTGAAAGCAAGCTCCAGTGTACTTTTTTGATTTCTAGATGAGTACTGGCATTCAGTTTTGACTAAAAATTTCAATTATTGAACATCTTTACCTCCAAGTGGTCTTTTTTCTTTGAAGAATCTGGTAAAATATCCCTGGATCTTTTCTGATGAAAATTTTTGCTTTAGTCTAAAAGGCATATCTGTTGTTGAAAATGTCTACTTGAATGAAATCCAAATAGCTGTAGTTTCTTTTTTGGTAGGAAAGACGCATGTAACATTTTAGATTCCCAGCATGAGTAATTTTTATGTGAGCGTTATTTTGGCATTCACTCACTTTTGTATTGAGACTTTGGCAGGCCGTAAGGAACAGCTGAAATCTGCTTCATTGTTAAGACCCAAGTCCTGTGGCAAGATGAGAACTGCACTGGAAATAAATGTGTGGGAGCAAAGGTTGCTGTGGGCCTGTGACTGGGACCCATTGACACCAGGGTAATATGAATGAATTAATAGCTGGGAATTAAAAGAGGAGGAAAGTGTTAGTAAGACATGGGCTGTTGGCAGGGGAGGAAAAGGGGGTGGTGCCCCATGGGTCGCTGTCGTACAACTGTGGGGAGAAAGGATCCAGGCACTGTTATACATTTGGAATGATGGGGCGTCAGTCCCACGTCATGGTTCTGGTGATTCATGCCATTTTCAGAGTTTATACCACATACTTCAGGGGAATTACAGCTCCCCAGTGTAGCTATTAATATCTGTTTTGTTCCTTTTATTCTGTGTGCTCTTAAATTGTTGTATGAGCTTTGTGTGCATTCGTAAGCCTTTGTAAAGCCGTGCTGCTCTTTGCCCGTGTGCGCACAGGGGGTGTTGTCAGATCCGAGGCAGCACCCATGGACTGGGGGCTCTTTATCGGTAACTGTGCAATTGTAAAAAATCCATGTCTTTCCCACTTAGAAAAGCCCTTTTAACTTTTTCTGCTGTTTTCTGGGCCTCCTCAGCTCACCTGAATGCTTGGAGTGGAGGCGAGGGAACGGTGTGTGGCTCACACAGCTCTTACCTGGTATCGTGGGGTACAAAGGGGCCACACGATGCCTTGCATGACAGCAGTGGGGGGGCTGCACAAGCCCCCTGGCCAGCCCTCTCCCAGCCCCCTGTGCCGTGCTGCCCACCTCCCAGCACCCCCAGTCCCCCATGCTGGGGTGGTACCCTGGGCTGCGGGACACCTCTGTGGGCATCATATATGGACCTAAAGAAGTATCCGCCTGGGAAATGCGGTGGATTCATTTTGTAGTCTGGCCAAATAATTTTCTTTCCTGTCACTTTGTTGAAAAATGACTGTGGGGGGAAAAAAAAAAACGGCTTGTCTTCCTTTAATACTGCTTGTGGAGTTTTAATCAGTCATGCTTTTTTGGGCCTGTGATCTGTCATCTAATTCAATTTTTCATTCCTGTTACAGAAAAAGTATTTTTTAACTTCCAATATTCAGCTTAATTTGTCCCTTTTAGAAGAAATGTAGCTTTTTATAGCTTGCTTTTCTCTCTCTAGCTTCTGTGAAGCCACAGGCGAAAAAGTGTCAAGCCTGAGGTAAAAAATTAGATTTAAAATCCCTAATCCGGGTCTGCTGGGTGGGTTTTTATCCCTAGATGACTTGTGGGAGATTCTGGTCCAGCAAGAGGTTGGAGGAGCTGTGTGTGTGGATGGCAGCCAGCATCACCTGCAGGAGACTTTTCGAGAGCCCTACTTCCCTTGTCTGGTTTGAGGCTGCCCTGCTCCCCTTGCAGGGTGTTAGCACCAGCTTCTTTCCTTGTGTTTCTTTCCTTTCATAATCCCTCCTTCAAATTAACAGTCTTGCTTGACCTTCTTTTAGCCACTCTCTTTTGATCAGGGAGGTTCTTAAGACATAAACCTTTTTTCACTTCTCTGGTCATTCTTAAACAATCATGTCTGGGTCTTGCTGTACCACAGAGTGTTCTGCTGCTTTACCATATTCCTTCTCACTGCTTGCAGACATTTTCTTAATTTTTCTCAGTGCAGGTTTTGCTGTGGATGAGATGCTGTTTTTTTGGGGCATGCAGATTTCTGTATCTGCCTGTTATAATTTAACTCCTGTTATCCACCAGGTCTTTTTCTGATAACAATATTGGTTTTGTGTTTCTTCTCCTGAGTGGCTTCCTTTGAAACTGGTAGTCTTGCAAACTCTTGGAGTTGATCCTGTTCCTTTCAGAGGCTCATCTTCCATTGAATGTTTGAAGGTTTGGGCAATAAATTGTGGAGCTGTCCACACAGTATCACAGTATGTTTGGGATTGGAAGGGACCTCAAAAGATCATCTAGTCCAATCCCCCTGCTGGAGCAGGAACGCCTAGGTGAGGTCGCATAGGAACATGTCCAGGCGGGTTTTGAATGTCTCCAGAGGAGACTCCACAACCTCCCTGGGCAGCCTGTTCCAGTGCTCTGTCACCCTCACTGAGAAGTTTCTTCTCAAATTTAAGTGGAACCTCTTGTGTTCCAGCTTGATCCCATTACCCCTTGTCCTATCATTGTTTGCCACCAAGAAGAGCCTGGCTCCATCCTCATGGCACTCACCCTTTATATATTTATAAACATTAATAAGGTCACCCCTCAGTCTCCTCTTCTCCAACCTATAGAGACCCAGCTCCCTCAGCCTTTCTTCATAAGGGAGATGCTCCACTCCCTTAATCATCTTTGTGGCTCTGCGCTGGACCCTCTCCAGCAGTTCCCTGTCCTTCTTGAACTGAGGGGCCCAGAACTGGACACAATATTCCAGATGTGGTCTCACCAGGGCGGAGTGGAGGGGAAGGAGAACCTCTCTCAACCTACTAACCACCCCCCTTGTAACACACCCCAGGATGCCATTGGCCTTCCTGGCCACAAGGGCACAGTGCTGGCTCATGGTCATCCTGTTGTCCACCAGGACCCCCAGGTCCCTTTCCCCTACACTGCTCTCTAATATGTAATTTCCCAGCCTATACTGGAACCTGGGGTTGTTCCTGCCCAGATGCAGGACTCTACACTTGCCCTTGTTAAATTTCATCAGGAAATTTCAGCTGATGTCTGTTTAGCAGTTTCTGCTCTTATGTGCCTGTGTTCCACCTCTGCCTCCAACTCTTCTCTTGTTACTTCATCTTCCCCTTTTTTGATCTAGGACTCAAATTTTCAGAATTTTAGCATCAAACAAATGTTTCGTGTCGTTAGGTGAAAATATGACTTTATCATTCTTTGTTCTGCATTTCATTTGACTCTGGGCGATATGAAAAAGCAGGACAGAATCACATTATAAATGGTTATTTTAAGGTTTCCTTTGAAAAGTGCATCTCTCATTGTTTAGGTCCCCTCTGAGGAGTGGCCTGGGATTTCCCAGCCAGCCCAGAAGAGCAGTAACTCTTGTTCAAGAAAATACATCTGTAATTAGGGTCTGGTTTTGGATCGGATTTTGACCCTGATTCTTAGGGCTCCATAAAATGCATTGGAAAATCTGACAGGAAGGCAGAAAGTCAAGTGGGAAAGGCAACAGGCTGGGGAGACTTGAGGTATTTTTTTCCTAGAGTACTTTATCTAAACCTTGATTCTTATTTTGTTGTGAGTGGGGGGAAAATGGATGCACTGAGTGTTTCAGAATAATTCAGTAACTATAAATAAAATTCCATATAATCTCTAAGGCAATTCGAAAATAGCTGTGAGAAAAGAGAGCTCTCACGTTGGTGAGATTTCTTAGGCTGGCCTCAAACCTACTCCTTTGACACTGAGTTTTAAAGCATGCCTAGAACACACTGTACTTGGGAGGCTCAGTAGGCTTATTTTATTTTGTTTCTTTGGTATAATTTTAATTTATTTAAACCTCAAGTGAAAAAGGTGTATTCTTTTGGTTTGATTTAGTCACTGAAAGCCTTTCAGAGGGCTACTTTCCAATGGGTTGATAGTAGATGGACCTACTTCTTTCCATTGCATTTGTGTAGTAAAGGTTACAGATTAAGGCTCATAAAATGGAGAGATCATTAATGTGCACAGTCTTCTCTTACCCTATTGAAATTTAAGATTGCAGAGCCGCTTCATGCACTTGTATCGAAGACATGCACAAGGTTGGTTCCCCCAAATTCCCTTAAACCATTTTGTCTTCATTTTTATATTCTTTAATTGTTTTATTTAGACATTTCTCAGGTGAATATTTGTGACTAAAGGATTTTCAGAAAGAACAAAGGTTTTGGGGGTTGTTTTTATGATGCTGGTCTGCACAAACTCTCTCTAAAAGCATGTAGGACAAATCCTTAGTTTTATCGGTTTTACTGTATTTTCACTTTGAAAGTCTCGCTTCGTGTTGCCAGAGCTCTGAAGCAGCAATTGCTGTGATGACTAATGGTTTTATTCTTTCTTTGCATAGGGCAGAAACATGAGAAGCTCTTCATGAGAGAGGAGCAGGGGAGTTAATACTAGCAAGCTGTGCTGGGAAAGCACAGGGCGGTCATGGCTGGCCGACATCCACTGCATTGTTATAGTTTGAGAATCTGCTAAATATTAATATAATTAGCAAGGAGTTATTTATTAAATGTATAATTGAGACTTTTTGATTTTTTTTAAAGCATATCCAATTAATCAAATGAGATTGAAAGATAAGTGAAATTATGACTAACACTTCTCAGGATGAATCCACTTCTTAATATTTTCAGAGAATTAGGGTTTGGCTTTTTTTGGTGATAGAGAGTGTAGTAAGATAGCTGAATTTCAGAAAAATCTTTAGCTGTTTTGTCTAGATAATCCATTTACAGAGTACCTAGGTAATTAGTTGATGGTGTAGTGATAAAGAGACTGATGAGACACTGCACTGCATAGACAGATTAATTAGTCCCAACTTGCTTTTTGGAGGAGACTGTCTTATTCTTAAGGGCCTATTTCTAACAGCATCTGTCATGAAAATTGAAGTAAGGCCTGAAAACTGCTCATCAGCAGCATTGCTGACTAGCTAAATTATTTTAGCATAGTACTGCGTATTTCTTC
The DNA here is from genome assembly GCF_036013475.1 of Columba livia. NCBI lineage: Eukaryota > Metazoa > Chordata > Aves > Columbiformes > Columbidae > Columba > Columba livia. Next base: position 56,353,857 of record NC_088604.1, on the reverse strand, counting down.
TGCAGAATATTCTTCCCACAGTACCTTGCTGCTTCAAAATTCATTTTTTTTTTATTGCAAAAGTGACTGGTTAATGCACTTGTTATTTTAAAGTGAGTTTCTGTAATAACCAGGGAAGGCTCGTGTGTTGGAATATTGAACAAGGCTAGAACTAGGGGGTTTTTAATTAAAAATAAACCCTGTACACTCTGCAATTAAATAATACTGAAAGTACTCCTAGCCTTTCCAGTAAGATTTATGGTCCTAAGAATATTTTGAGAGACTGAATACTTATGCAGGTTGTCACTATTAGAACACAATGTTGTCATGCAAGAAACTGTCAGTATTGAGGTTTCCACGCAAAGTCTCTGCAGGCACAAACTGCAGCCTTAACGTTAGTCAGTACTCTTAATTTTAGGTTTTCTATGTCTTTGTGAAGATGTCAAGGCAGTGGTTCATAGTCAGGTCACGTTTTAAAGGCTATACTTAGAAATTACTTTGGTTGTTAAAAGATTCTTGAGAAGGCAGGGATGAGTTTTGTAGCAAATTGCCAAGGAGCAACAGTCCGGCTTGCAAGGCTGCCACTTGCCAGGGCAGGACCCCCTGGTGCCCCTGCCTGAGCCAAGGAACTGGCTGTCTGTGTTTGCAGCAAAGGGGCTGGAGGCATCAGAGGAGACCACCAGGACTTGTGGTTTTGGGCATGGCAGGTGCTCCCAGCACGTGCTGCAGCCACTGATCGATCATCAGTCTGCTCAGCCCTTTTGTTGGCTGAAGACCCTTTCACGAGCTTCCATCTCCTCAGGCACAGATGGACTTCGACATTTGTGTGCCATGATGGACAGTACAAGAGATCACAGCTATTCAGATCCTATAGTTGTACTGAACCCTAGATGCCTATAGTAAGGCTTTTGCCTCCAATGAAAGATTCAAGGTGACTTCTCTTTGTTATGGAAATGCATTTTCATTTAACTACCCACTTGTACCTCATCTGTGTTTCAGATGCCCACTTTAAAGCTTTTTTCTTTTTTTTTCCCTAAAGCCAGAGATGTGGTGTGCTGCCTAGAAGATATTAATTGATTTGTCTGATGCACTGGACCAACCTGAAATAAAGGACTTCTGTTTAATCATAAATCAGGGCTTTTGTGGTACAGATAAAGGAACAGGTAGTTTAGTTCTTACTCTGATGATACAAATTCAACAATCAAAACTCTACCCTGATATGTTTTAACTTATTCTAACACCCCAGCTGACTAAAAATATCCCATCTACTGCATGTGTTCAGGAGCACTTTCTGTGTAAGAGCAGCATTTTTTTATTTTTTTTTGGTGTGTTTTACATGCATCAGCACAAGGAGAAGGGAGATTAGATGACCTGTATAAGTCTCTATCTGCTGCCCAAGTCATAGTCACTTGCTGCAAGAACCCACCACCAATACTGGGAACTTCTGTGCCCCTTGGGATGCTGAAGAAGTGTAAGGAAGATGGAGTGATACTATGAGGTGCAGTGTGCAGGTGAAGTGATGGGTCAGGGACTGTATTTTGAGTGTTGAGAAGGTGCAGAAAGAGGACAGGGAAGAAATGGACAACAGACTCTGGCTTTCTTGCTCACTTCAGGTCCGGCATGGATTTGAGAGCTGCTGCTGTGGTAGATGATCCTGGTAGCACTTGTCAAGCAAAGTTACAGAATTCTAAATTAGTTACACCTGAGCTTGTGTCACTTGCCAGCAAAGTCATCAAATTTTCATGCCCACCTCGCAGAACACATTCCATTTGCATGGTGAACGCTATCCACAGATAATGTCATACCTGACCTGTAACACATTCTTGAACTTGTACTCCCCAGCAGCATGTATTTAAAAATCCTGTTTTAGCCACATGTCAGCATAGCATGGCTACTGCTTAATTTAGCAAGATTTCATTAAGCTGATATCATGTTGATGAGTGCATTAGAAAAACATACATGCTGGACAAAGTGTATGACTGGATTGTACACCAACTTCGTTCTTCTGTTGTTTGCTGGTTAAAACAAATGTTTGGCCCTTGGTAGCTTTCTTTCTGTTACCATTTTCATGGTGTTTTTCTTTTTTCTTTAATGTTTCTCTTTGCGTAAAATAGTTGCGTGTGTGGTTTGGATGGCTGGTGGAAAGCCTTTGTCACCAATGCTGTGTTCTTGAGTAATGAGTCAGCCAAAGATGCAGGTGTGGCTGTGACTGTTGGTTTCATGTATCTGGATGTCTTGCATCTCTGTTTTGAAAAATCATCTAGTTGTATATGAAATTTTCTTATTACTTCTATAACTCTTGCTCTACAGCATATTAAAATCGTTGATGTCTTTTAAAAAAACTTTTTGCATATTTTTCCACTTTCTGTTGGTTCGGTTGCCTCATAGATAGGTTTACTAAAATGTATAGGAGTTAGCAGATTTGCTGAGGAAACTTCCTATGATGCAAGGCATAAGCTTTGCTTGTTACTTATGTCGACTGGTGGTTTGAGAGGCCAAAGTATCTGTGGGGGGAGATGAAAGTCATCTCCTGCAGCTCTGGCTGCCCTCTCAGCATGGCCATAGCTGAGAACCAGGTGCTGCAGGCCGGTGGTGCCGGTGGCTGTCCCCATGGTGTGCCAGTCACACGCCAGCTACACGGAGAAGATTGGAAATCAGGAGCTGTGTCCTTACCTGACACTGGGAGTCAAACAGGGATGAGAACAAAATCCAGATTGCTGATGACACATTTAATGTTTCAGGCATCCTTTTTTTTCCACCATGGGTTTCAGAAGCATAGTAGGAGGAACTTTTAAAATGTATAAAATAGAGGATGGTATTTGTCCATCTCCAGTAAACTTAATTAGTGCCTTAACCTTGTCGGAATGTTGAATGTAATTCAAACCCCAAAGTCCAGGAAATGATGAGGTAAGGGCCAGCACAAACCTTAATATAATCTTAATTCTGCCTAAGGAACTGATTATACGTATTGAAACAGTTCAGTAACAGGAGTACTATAAAAAGCAGGTATGAAAAACTGAGAAAATACATTTTTGTTTGCATTTTGATCTTTCATTGTATATGCTCTAGCTTCAAGGATCTTGGAAATAGTTTAGCAAAGGCAAGCAAAGGCAAGCATAGCTGTTGGCTCTCAGCACGCGTGGTGTTTGAGGAAGCAAGTGTCCCTGTTTAAGGATGGGATTTGTTAGGTTGCCTTGTTAATGGCAAACAAGGTGTGCGTTGCTGGTGATGTGACATGACAGTCAGTAGTTTGTGGGCGCAGTGAGATGTCACGGCGTGAAGGAATCCTCCGATCAAAGGTGGAGGGTTTGTAACATTTAGCAGATCTGAGAACACTTTAGAATGTAGAGCAGGAACATTTGCTGTAGCTTTCATTTGCTTTAGATAACTAACCTGAAATCGGATGTGGCCCATGGTGGCTGTGCTTTCTTCCTAGGAGTGTTGTAGTGCTTGTAACATGGAAAAATAATGTCCTTAAAGGTGTTTTCAGCTGCGCTTTGGTGCTTGTATTACCTTACTCTCTTCTTTCCAATTTAAGTTACGAAGATTTTGCTAACCTTCATATTTCTGAACGATGTTTCTCTGCTTGTTAAGGTCTTTAGTTACTTTGTTACATTAATTACATTTAATATTGTTTCAGCATTGTCATGTCAATTTGCTTCTTTTTTTAGGACAGGGAAGGCATGTATCCAGGAGCTTAATGGTATAACCTTCCCCTGGGCTACAGGAGACCCAGTTTTTAATTCTCTTGACCTGGGAGACAAGAACAGGCATACTGAGTCAAATCGAGGTTTACTTTGTATTAATCTACTATTCTGGCTCAGGTGGGGCCAGTAGTAGGTGAATAAGGTGTAAACAGCTCAGGAATAGAATGGTACTTCTGTCTTTTCAGCTTTTTTATGTCTGCTTCCTTGTGTTTAATAATACTTAATGTACTTTCCCTACACTAATTCATCTAATGGGACATCACATCTGTCATATCTCGGAAGGCCGAGTCAATTCCTTTCATAAAATAAGAAGGAAAATATTTATGCGAGGCCACAGCTGGTGATGTTCAGAGGCTGATCCCAGCCTGGCTTGGCAGCAGTATATGCCTCTTCAGATCTGAGCTCAGGTCTCAGTTGCTACCTTGAACATGGAGACTTGAAGTGAGTGTTGTACCTAATGCAGAGTGTGATGGGTGGTTTCTGTAAGAAATGGTGTGACTTCAGGAGAGTATTCGTAGTTGAAAGGGCTGAAAAAACATAGATACCTTCCTTAAGCCTGAAGGAAATCCAAGACTACCTTTACACCTTCTCCTGATCACCACTTATCTCTTTCTGTGGAGCTTGTTCAAAAGAGCGTTGTAGGGAGAGGTGAATCCCAAAGAGATCGTGAAAGTTGCAGCCTCACAGTCTCTCTATGGCTGTAGCTGTCAATCATTTGTTTTCCTTTTGTCGTGTTTGGTTCCATTATCTCAGAGGGACGTGGAAACTGTGCAGGGCAACAGAGCCTTTCCCACACACTAAATGTTTTCAACTTTTTTTCTTGTTGATACTCATGGATCAGCTGTGCTAATATAAAATTTGACTTCCCATGTGAACTTCCGAGTGCGTCGACCCAGCTTCCCAGCTGAGTCCATACACTGCCCTCAGGGTGTCTGGAACTGTCCTTAAGGCCTGAACCCAGGTGCTTAGGACAGTCTTGGGTTCAAGAAACACAGCATTGTCTTGCTGACCTGTGGTGGCTTTTAAGAGTCTGCCTACAGATTGTCTAGCATCAGATGCCTAGCTGTGTATGGCTACTGTTTTAATACTTCATATCGCCCAGCACAGCTAGAATTAAACCCTTAATAATGTTTTCATTATTGCTTTCCCAGTGGGACACTGGCTGTCCGCAATTTGCAAAGTAAGCTGAGCCTGTAAAGATGTTCCGGAATACTTGCAGAGTCTTCCTTGTGGAGAGACCTGAGCTCCCTAGGATTTGCTGGGTTTGGGGAGCACATGCTGATGTTAGCTAAAAGCCTTTCCTCCCCTGCAATATTCTGCTCTCTTCCTTTTGTCACACAGCCTTCCTCCACTGTCTCTACAAAAAGGCTTTCATGCAATCTGGCGTGTCAGCTGTTGCCTTTGTTCATTGTGTTGGGTCTGGGATAAAGCATAAGCTCTTCAGCCCTGGTGCTTTGTAGCATGTCATGAATGCTGATGGGGCTCTGGTTAAGAAGAAAGTAATCAAGCAAACTTACAATTAACAATAACTAAGCAGATTTGGGAGCACTGAGTTCCTAGAAGTACTTGCATTTTTAAATGTTTTCTTTCCTCTTTAAGCTGTTCACCTTGGTATTTTCATCATGGAAAATTGCATTGTTAGGAAACAGACTTGTGTGTAGATCTTAGTATTACATGATTTATCTTCAGAAAGCCAATTAGTGGTTGAAGCAAAAGCTAATCTACTTCACAAGTATAGATTACATCCCTTGTCTTAAAAGCAGTAGCAAGCAGACACACTGCAGAACATCACCTTAAGAAAGAGCAAGTACTGTTTTGCTTCTACACATCTTTTCTATATCTTTCTAGAGGCTTTTTCCACTAACCAAATGTGTGTCAGTGTGAACACTGTGTGGAGACAGTACAATCGACTGCAGCAGAGCTCCTCCAAGGAGACAGCTTAATAGGCCCTAGGGTGAGTTCTTAAATAAGGGAGGTGACAGACTGTAGAAAAGAAGCGAACGTGTGAGATCTTTGAAAAGAGGAATGTGACTCTGTCTTCTGGAAGGGAGCAATTCTATTACTTACTGTAAAGCATAAATAGAAAGAAATTCTATTATAGGTTGTGAGCCATAAGCAGAGCATCCATCCTGACTTCTCTTGCTATATTGAGCGGTTAGAAAATCAAACTCGGATGGACCCTCTAAAGTGGGGCGGGGAGAGGGAAGGGGGGAAGAAGCTGCTATAATGAAGCACCAGGATGCTGACAGAACCTCTCCAGCACATCTCAGTATTAAGACCATGATCCAGCCAGTTGAGAAATAAGTTTTGTTCATTAGTTTACTTGTTTTTTACCCCAGACCCTGTTGTTTCAGGCATGAATTAGCAAAGCAGTATTGGCACTGTGACTAAGTGTAATGTGCACTCTGTCTTTGCAATTTTGTTTTTGAACACTTTTTAGAACTGACCTCTGGCTACAGGTATCAGTGTGGGCACTAAGCATCATGGCAGCCAACACATCTCATTTTGAGAATGGCCGAAAAGCTGCAGTTTAAGGCAGTAGGCAATGTAAAAACTAAGATGCTCCAGCTGTGGCTGTAACCAGGATGCTGTCGTGTTGTATCAGCCTTTGGAAGCAGAGGGGAGGAGAAGATATAAAATTGAGTGCAGACAAGCTGAACACGGAAGTCGATGCCCAGATTGACCTCTGTGTGTTTTTTCTTCACCGACAGGTTGATGGCGCCCGGGAGTGAAATTCGGTTTGTCCACAAGCACATGGGTCTGGTGCCGGGCTGGGGAGGAGCTGCCCGGCTGGTGCGCATGGTCGGCAGCAGGGCCGCCCTCCAGCTGCTGAGCGGGGCTGCCAGGGTGGATCCCCAAAGAGCTTTGTGCCTTGGGCTCTCAGAGGAGACCTTGTCCTCTTCAGATGGAACCAAAGCGTTGGAAGAAGCCCAAGTTTGGCTGAGTCAGTACACAGAGGGTCCAGCCAGCGTGATTCAGGCTGTGAAAAAGGTGGTGACAGTGGGAAGAGAGCTCCCACTGGAAGATGCCCTAAGGACAGAGAAGGACATTTTCGGAACTGTATGGGGTGGGCCTGCCAATTTGCAGGCATTGGTTAGAAGGCCAAAACATAACTGACAGTCAATGCATAAGAAATGTTCTTTACCTTTTTGCAAACAAAGCTTTCACTAAAGCAGGCATTAAACTGAAACATTTAAGGACTTGTTCATTTAAACTGGCATTAACATTCCTGTCATTCACATTTGGTGTGTAACCACAGAGAAATCCCCAGAAGATTCTTTACTGTCCTAATCACCCACTGAATGGAGATTAGTGAAATTAGTATGTAAAGGTAAATACTGTGCTGAGAATAGAACTATAATTCTTTTGGAATGAGGTTGAAGATTATTTTCTTTGGAGTTAATTTTGTTTTTCTAACTGGTATGAAAATGAATTGCTTGAAATATGAGTTTTATTTATTTGCAGAACAGGTGCATCTAAAGCTGCAAAATATGAGTTCCCCAACAGGAGACTGGTGTCTTTAAGCAGCTTTGAAGGGATGATAACTGGTGAGATGACATTTTTTATTTTTTCATCTCCAGTCAGTTCTTTGTATAACTGTTGAGAAAGTATCCAAGGATACTTCAGTTTTAATGATGTTTTTTTACAGGAGAAGCTCTAACTCTCTGAGGAGCCTATTTATAGCCCTCGTTCACTGACACTAATTCAGGTCTTTAAGTGCATTTAGGTGTCTTCTGACTGCTTGAGGAACCAACTACCTACATATGCATTTGTACATTCCCATAGCCTGAACCTGTGCTGCTGAGCATGTGCAGAGCTGCTGATCTGATTCTTTACATAGAATCTAGTTGAAATCTTGGAAGGCCATGATGCATCGTGTCTGCAGATGGGATGTTCGTGACTGACTGGGTGGTCTGAGTACTTCAGCATTCCAGGAAGACTTGTGTGTGGATCTGTCTACGTCTTCTTCTGAGGATTTTTACTGGTAGGGCATATTTGGGCTGACCAGAATCATACAATAGTTTGAGTTGGAAGGGACCTTCAAAGATCATCAAGTTCAACTCCTAACTGGAAGATTTGGAACTCTGTCTCCCCTTTATACCAGTGACTGTGCAAGTAGTTAGGCAAGTGAGTGGAGAGGGTCTTCCCTTTAGAAATTATAAACTGACACTGAGTCCCTTCTTTGGCAGATGATTCTTAAAATGAAACATCTGTGAGAGCAAAACCAAGCATGTGTCTCCATCACTGATAGTTTCCTGTATTGTTGGTTAGGATGCACTTGTCTCTAAGTCTAGCAGGGAGTGTGATCTGAGCCCAGGACCCAAGTACTCCAGGGGAGGATGTTAAGGAGGAAACTTTGGGCTATGTGCCACTGACATCCATTCTCACTCTGAGCAGGCATAACTAACTCTAGATACATGAAACAAGCTCTCTTACAAGGAAATTCCTTGGATGGAAATCCATGTTCTGATTTCTACAGTATGGCAAGATTCCCGAGTTTCAGACAGTGAGGTAACTGTACATATGTTTGGGGATCTTGGGACAGATCAATGACAGGATTTAGACCTGTATTGGCTGTCAAGATTCTGCAGCTTCCAAGCAGATGCTCCACTCTGCTGGAGAAGTTTTACTATCTGGCTTTCACAATGGGGAGTGTGTACAGCTTGAAGCAACCAAAAGAAATGCTGAAGAAAGGGATGTGTTTTGAGCTGGCACCTCAGAGGGGCCTTGGCCCTGTTGATCCTGCCTGTTTGCCTTCACACCTGAAGCTGCTGCTGGAGGAAGATTTCAAATCTCTTTTTTCCCAAAATAAAGTTCAATTTTTACTTCCAGGTTAGAGAAGAGACAGGAATAGGAACATGGAGAGTGAGCAGTGTTTTGGTTTGTGCCGCTTTCTCCTCTTTGCCCCTTATTATCTGATAGCTCAGTTGTTAGTCCCTGGTGCAGCTGGATTCTTTCCCCTGCTCTAAAGGACTTCAAACCCAGGGCTCCTGAAGTGTGGATGTTGTAATACAGTCAGGCGATACTTGACTGTTTAGTCATGAAGATGTTCTGCTTTTCATGAAGTTCCTCAAGACTTAGGAGACATTCCAGACTGCCAACATCACTGAACCCTCAGAGTTCATACTTACTCCTGTCCATACTTACTCAACATTTTGAAGAAAAACATGTTGTCGTGAGTCAGAAAAACTGTGGTGAGGGCAACTGATTATGTCTTTGCTAGTAACAAGAATAAATTTGCCCTTACTAATACTGTCATTATGTTTTAAAAATGGATGTGAAAATTGCTTGGAACCCAAGCAAGACCCTTAAATCATGGTGGGTTTGGTTTTTTTTTGTTTACAAGTGCCAAGCTGTAAGGCTTATTAGTGTATTCTGTACACCCGGTGATACAAATTTTAAAGAGAGGAAGTTGTAGCAGAAAAGCAGAATCTGTTTTACTTGCATGTTTTGAACTAGACCCGTGCTGCCAGCAAGTGAAGCTCGGTACGTACACCTCTTGGGGACGTCTTTCCATTTTGATCTGTAGACAATGAGCTTGCTTCTCATTCCAGCAAATGCATTTTCCCAGCCATCCTCTCCAGTTTGTCTCAAAGGCCAAAGTTTGCTTCTAAGAACAGGACAAATAATTAACTAGTACTGAGTAAGACACTTTCAGAAAAGGTTACACAAACTCACTTTGTCCTCTGGTCTGTTGGAATTACAAACATACCAATCATGGCTACAGGAGATTCTGAAGATAATTGTAGGTGTTTGTTTTGATTAAGGATTTTGTGAGCAGCCTAATACCATATTCTCTGGATTCTTTTCTGTTTTAAAGGCAAGTACAGCCCTTCACATGAAAAGCAGCCTAACTAAATTACCATGAGTGCCTGCATGAGAGCCCCAGACTGAGATGAAATGGAATCCCATTCTACCAATTTCAAACTTTTATGCTTTATTTCATAGAATACTTATCATCTTAAAGCAACAACCAGCAGCTGATAAGCACTTATATTTTCTTTACAGTTATTAAGGACTACATGCTTCATCTGTTTTTGTTCCCCTTCAGAAATGGCCTAAAAACAAACAAGCACTAAATGCACAGAATAAATTAGAAACCTCAAAATTGATACTCCCGGTCTCCAAATTAAATGGAGCGCTAATTTTTTTATTTCCTGGGGGCTAGTTTGCCAACTCCCTCCTCAGCAAACTAGGTTTCCTATTAAGTTGTGAAATGCTTGTCTTGTTCCCTTGCTTCTGTGTACTGGGACAGTCCAAGTGCTTAATGGGGGTGTGGATTCTGCACCAAGTGTTTAAAGGTTGGATAGGGGAGACCACTTCTAGCAATACAGATAATTTATCATCTTTGCTGCTGATGCAGATTTACTTACCAAATGGGTAACCTAGGTAAGCAAGGTGTTCTTGCTGAATGCTTGGTTCACTATGTGATTTATTTTTTTTTTACCATAGCATAGGATTTCTGTATCTGTGGTTATCTGTTCTCCTGGAATTGAAGAGATGCAGTACATTTTATAGTATTTTAATTTCCTTTTTCCTTTCCATTCTGCTCCACTGTGCATTTCTGTAGCTATGCTGTACAAGTTGAAAATCACTTAATGTATGGAGTTACAGAAACCCACATAATGCAGTGTGGCTGTGGCTTAGCTAAAATTGACAGAGAATACATCGCCTACTGAAGGTAATGGTTTAAATGCAAGCTGGGAAGTGCCTGTTACTCTTTCCTAGCTTGATCTGGGGAGTGCATTTGCCACTCTGATGATTGGCAATTAAGCTTTCACCAGCCTTACTTTAATTAATTTCAGTACTTCAGAGCTGCAGTCAGCCAGCAGGAGACAAAAGCAGCATCACCGGTGTTTGGCTGAACAGAGGTCTGCCTCTCTGCTTCGGTCACAAGCCCCCAGAATAATCACTGATAAAATTATTTGTAGACTGCTTGGGCTGAAGACCCTGAAATTAAGTATACAGGGTGTCAAGTTCTTGCATTTTGCTTCTTGCTTTCTTCAACAGTATGTAGTAAAATGTGTGCACATAGCAGAAGTGTACTTACTTAAGGTTTTTGAGGCACAAAGTCAGACTTTTATTAGAGCCACTGTGTGCTAATGCAAAACAGAGAAATAAGACAGCTGGCAGCTATCAGATAGAAGAAACATTCCGTCCTCTTTCCTTCTGAAGTCCATGTTACTGGCTTTTTTCCTGACAGAACTGGAAGGGAAGCTGCTGGAGAGGTTCTGTCATCCATTCCTAGATGAGAAAGGAAATCTTTCTTATTCCATCTGAGTCTCCTTTCCATTTTCCTCACCTGTGGGCAGAGGAAACAAACTGGAGGCTGGCACAGCTTTGCCCAAGATTAGACACATCAGCCATCATTACAGGCTGGAGAAGATCTTAGAAGTCTAAACCTACCATTTTCAAAAATCAGCCCTTTTAATTCCCTTCAAATGATTGTTTGCCTACAGCAACTTCTGTCTGAAGATGTATAGTACCTGGGTATCAGCTACTGTCTCTATTCAGAGATAGATGTACTAAGAATTGGAGTTCAATTAGCTTTAGTTTAAAGACTGAGTCCAGAATCAACTCAGTTTGAAAAAATGTAAAATAACTGCCACAGACAGAAAAAACGTGTGCTTTTCAGGATCTGGCTTCTAACATTCTCTAATACACAGAAATCAGTTTGTAGCAATCTAGGAGATGCATTTCTAATTCAAGCACAAAACTGCCTTCTCTGTGCTGCCACTGTTTTTGCTATGATGAACAGATAAACAGCAATACAGTCCTTAATGCCCTTGTTCTTTGTTATATGGTCAAGTTTGATAACTTACGCACTTTAATTTCATCATTTCTGCTGTTAAAATAAAGCTGTGTGATACTTTTAGCTATCAATCATAACAGTGAATCAAGTTGATCATCTCTTCAAGATGATGAGTGTTAAGCCTGCAACTCATGATTTTTCAATAGAAAGAAAGACAGGCTGCTACAGTGTTTTGTTTGAGAGACAGTCAGGGATGCAAGAGCTTCAGGATACCGCTTGGAGCCCATCCTCCTTTTTTGGCAAACAAGGAAGCTGTTTTATCATAGTTTTCTTTAAAAGTTCCTCCAGTACAGTTCAATTAAACTGGAGACATATCCAAGATTGTTACTGATAAAATGTAGTTTTATTAAATTATAAATTCCGTAACAAAAACAAGACAGATCAAGAAAGACCTCAAAAACAAAACTACAAGGACTAGATGGCAAAGCCAGTGAAAATGCCATGAAGAGTGTATAGGTAAGAATTTGCAACAAAAGTTAACAGCATTTTTACATTTCCATTGAAGGAAGGTAAATGATTGCTCTTGTCTAGTAAAAACACATTTTAACTCCAAACTCACATCTATTTTCTCACATTAAATTAAGCATCCTGCTCACATCCAACATCTTGCCTGCTCCCACATTGCTGTAGTGTTCTTTTCATACATCAATCCATGCAGAAAGTAGTAAGACACTTAATGCAACAGTCAGATAATGAAGACAATTCAAGTTGTACAGTAGATATACATTGGCCAAAAAGGGATCGAGTATCTCCAAGGGCAAAATGCTACAAAATAAACACAAGACATTTTCAAGAAAGCTGGGTATTGCTAAGCAGCTTTCAAACCACTAACAAGACAACCCAGTTTCCTACAGTTAGAGTCTTCCAGCTGAGACATGTTAAGAGACTTAAGTTAAACAGTCCAGATCCTTTTCTCCCCCTTACCCCACCCTCCCACCAAACATACCACTAGGTTTGAGTGTGATGCCAATGTGGACAGAAAAATTACAAATACAGAACCGAGGTTTCAATCGCATGGCTCTAATTTTAAACTTCAGTGACTGTGCACTGTCCATCTGGCCTTCTAGACCTTGCACTTGTGTTTACCACCCCACCACCTCCCACTGGTCTCTCCGCTCCCAACTGGCTTGTGTTTGCGTTCAAGTGTCTCTGCTGGATGGAGGATGGGTGTTGCTGAAGGTGGGCGGACACATCCTCGCTGTCACTGCTGGCATCTGATTCGGTCTCCTCAACAGAGGTGTCAGGGGCTGGCACCCGACCAGAAGATGATGATTCGTGGTCTTCTTCTCCCTCTCCCCTGTGACTCCTTTCAGCCATACTGTCTCCACTTATTTGTAAGTGGGCAAAAGAGTTCTCTAGGGAGTTGCTTGCATCAGGTGATGGTGTTGAAGGACTCATCAGCTGACCATCTAGGGAGGGCAGGGGCCTAGCAGAAAGGGATGCCAGAGGCTGCACGGCTGCAGCCCCCGGAGCCGGTGTGCTGTCTGCACCATCAGCAGAGCTCTCTCTTGCCAGGTTGACAGTGTTAGTGTCACAGTCCAACCTCAGCCCAGCCACTCCCTTCTTTGGTATGTCTATTATGTCCCGTTTTATTTTTCTGCGGCGTCCATGCTCATTTCTCCTATACTGAACCATATTTTCAAGATCTGCTACGTATAAAAACCCAGCAATTAGCATTTCAGTGCTCTTTTTACCCTTGGAAAAGGCATCTTCTAGCTCCCTGCTGGTACGTTCATCATACTGCCACCAACCATTTCTACCTTCATAGTACCAAGCATATTCTCCATTGCCTCTGCTTGCTGCTTTGAGTTCTTCTGGTGACAATAAGGTTGGCTTGTCAAGAAAATCCTCTGGAATCTCCTGCCGGCAGAGTGCACATCGTTTCCCAAGCCAAGAAGCTCCTTTCACGCACAGATAGCAGAAAACGTGCTTACAAGGAAGACTTACTGGGTGGACACATGTTTGCAGACAGATAGCACATTCAGGGACTGTCAGAGAAGGTGCTGCATTAGCACATGACTCATTTGTCTTCCTGTTTGTGGGAAGCATATTGATCGAATGATCTATTTCACCACAGCCAGCCATCCTGCAGAAGACCAAAGATAGATAGATTTAAATCAGTTTACTGTGTCAACCTAAACTGGCACCTTACATGACCTTTGACCTCAACATAAAAGAGAATCATAGAATCATTTTGTCTGGAAGACACCCTCAAGATCATCTAGTCCAACCATAACATCACATCACGCGTCCACAACAACATCCACAGAATGAGCTGCTTACCTTAAATTAAGGTAAGGTATCACTTACAAAGCTTAACTCAAAGAAACTGACAGGTTAACATTCTGACAGACTAAATTGAGTACTGGGAGAATTTCTTTTGCTGATCACCAATGTTCAGCTATTTCATTTTCAGCACATTATCATGCCAAGATAGAAAACAAATTTTGGAATTTCTTCTGTTCTTCCTCTGAAGTAGTGTTGATTAATGAACCTCCAGCCAGCCAGTTACTTTAGAGCCTCCTCAAGAAATTTAAAGAAGCTACAATTCTTTCCTCAAGAGGTGATCTAGCTGCAAACACTGAACTTAAAAAAATCTCTCTGCACAGTACTGGTGATCATCTCTTTGATTAAGGGATTGCCTGAACAGTACCTCAGACTAAGCTCCCACAGTGGAAAATATGCCTGGCAGCAGCACCCGGCTCAAGTGTTCCCCCACTCTGATTCTTAGTCCCCGTGTACCACAGGACACAATCCCTCAAACTGGGCTCAGAACAACTAGCAGGCTGCAGAAAGAACCAGATTTGAAAAATGATTTGGCTGAGTGCACCTCAAAAGGAACAGCTGCAGTCTAGTAGAAGCAGCAGTATAACCCAGCAGACACAGAACCATGATTTGATTGGTTTGTGAAGTCATTGCCTCTGCCTTCTCTGGCCATATCCTATTTATGTCATTAAAGATGATTTTTGTAACCACCTGTAAGAAGGCAGAGAATGCAAAACTGTGTTGCTTTGACATTGTGTAGGATTTCAGTAGCTGAAAAATTCTAGCCTAAATATGCAAATGCCTTCTCAACTATATTTTTGCCACGGCAATCTTTCACGGTCTGTTTCATGGTAATTTTCTTTTTATGTTCTTATTTATTAGCAATCAAACCCAAACAACAGATATCAAATGAGGGAGAAGAATAGGCTTTGGGGGATGGGGCCTAAAATGGTGCCTTTTTTCATTTAAGTCCACAAGGAACTTTGAGGCATAGGGCTGATATATTCAGCCACACAGCTTTTCAGTGAACTGGTCTTTGTTTTACAAGCACCTAGGAATACTTCATACAAAATTATCACAGACACGGGGGCCAAAAGTGTCCTTTTGGGGACATGTAGTCCAGCCTCATGTTCCACACGGCACTACCACCAATACTAGATCAGATCAGCCATGGCTTTGTCTAGCTGAGTTTTTTTGAAACCTGCAAGGATGGAGATACCACAGCCTCCCTGGACAACCTATTCTAGTGTTATACACAGTTCTAGCAAAACGTGTTACCTCAAGAGAAAATACCTAGCATTACGGTGAAAGCCTCCACTGCTCTGAACATCTTGTGAATGCAAGCTGGGATTAAAAAAAAAAAAAAAAGATTTATACTTCAGTATTTATCTCCACAATAATGTATTAAGTGCTATTTACTTAAGATGTACTTCTGTATGCTGTCGGTTCCCTTCTATCACTATAATTTCCTTTTGAAAGACCAATGCCTCTTTAATCCTTTTTTTATCAAATCATTCTTTTAAAAGCTCTACAGATCAAATCTTTTTCCTGAAGTAGCACGTAACTGTATTTACCTATGTTTCAGTTTCATATCTGAATTTCTTTCTCTGAGATCAAAGACAAATCTGCATCCTAGTTCTTAAATCAGCATGCCAAATACAGACACAGCATTACCCACCACCTGGTAACTGTCTCTTTTACTGTACAGTACACGTTTATCTGCGAACTCCATGCTAACGACGCTGTGAAAAAGTTCTTTTCTGGGAGCCTCACACTTTTGAGGTTATATTTTGCAACAGATTTTTTACACCAAAACTAGGGTTTTATAATAAAAATCTTTTTCTAAAAAGGAGGGAAGAAAAGCTATTGAAATTTCAGAATACCCATGAATACAACCCAACCAGTATCTCACAACAGAAGACCTGAAAGATAAATCCATGTGTTGATGAATTTGCGTTAACCATGACTGAGGTAAAGGCTCTGAATTTTCAAGTGCTCCCATAATGAGATACTACTGTGCAAAAAGGCACAGCAGCTGAGATTTGTACTTCCATTTGTACTTCCATGCTACAGGTTTGCAAAAGGCTGCTTCTACCTCAATACACTTGATAAGGTTATCCTTTTCAGAAAATATTAAACCAACCTGTGACTTCTCTACAAGTCGTGTATCATAATTAAGATTTTGGAGACTGTTGGGATTAAAAATACAATGGATTTTGGAAAACAAAACAAAAAACTAACATATTAGTAAACTAAAAGCAGAGTGAAAGTTCCCACCTGTTCACTGAAAGCACAAATGCTAACATTTGAACTGTGTTCAATAGGTTAGCTATTAGAGGGTTCTTTGATTACTTATTAGATCAAGACAATAATGCAGGATATTAAAAGAAATCTTGAAATTCCCATGTGATTTTTAGTGACTCAGAGGAAAATGTTATGTGTAAAATGAATACAGCTGGAGGAATAAAGCCTTATCTATACGCAAGCACTGCCCAGCAACATAAAACTCTTAAAAGATAAGCACAACTGCAGTTGCATGTGCTCAGAATGCAGGACCATTATGCACTTGAAGATTCATATCAACTAAAATGATGCTCACTTTTTGTTTTTAAAGGAAGAGCACCTCCATAAATACACAAAGCATGGGAGAGGTGACATATAAAAACTAAATTAAGAGACCCCAGACCTTCTAGGACTCTACTGGAAGAAAAAGTAAAATCCCACAAAACCACCTCAAAACTGAGTAATTTTTTAAACTCCAGGTAAAATTCTAACTGCAACTAAGCAGTCTGTCAAGGAGCTAACACACATAAATTCATCAACAAAACAACAGCTTACTTTTTCTGAATAATTTTTACTGAAGCATGCCATAAGACTAAAATGTCCTCTCTTCAGATGTCTCCAGCTAGGACGGCAGGTCCTCTTTTCCAAGGCTGGCTCATTCCTTACTTGTCCTGCTCAATGGTACACTACAGTGTTTCAGCTTCTCTGCAAACTAATGGAAAGCAAACAATAGTCACCATTACAATGTTATACAGAGGTATGAGCGAGCGAAATACAACGCCATGGTCCTGTTACAGAAAATAAAATACTATCCTTTCATTTACCTGATGCAGGCTTCTGGTTTATTTTTTTATCTTTTTCTGAAGTATTACAAAAGATAATTATCTTTAATAAGTTAATGGCTCATTTCCATAAAGTGACAATGTACACAAAAGCAGAAACAAGAACAAAGTTAGGTGCACATTATGTTTATGCAAATTTAACCTCTAATACATGAGTCCTTATATTCTGAGAGTTTAAAAACTCTTAATGGCTGCATGGCTAACGCCATATAAAACTATCCATATCATATCTTTCCAAAGGACTGCCTAGGCTTGTCTCTTCACAGGTACCAGTATCAGACGCTTGAGAAGAAAACAGTGCATGCAAACAGCTAATTTCCCCAAGGTCCTCTCCATATTTCAAGCAGTCTGTTGCTCAGAGCCTTGCATCCTTGTCCTTTTTTCAGAGATCACATGCATTCATTTAATTAATCAACTTCAGAACCCTTCAGCACCTTTTTTTATAAATCTACATATGTATGGCCTCATACTAGCTTATAAACAAACTCAATGACCTAGATTTGATACTTAACAAGGTAAACAAAAAAAGGATTAATTAGGATCTTCATTTATTTCTTTATGAAGTACTGAAGGGCTCCAAGGTTCATTCATGGAATGAATGCATGCGATCTCTGAAAAGGAGGACAAGGATGCAACTCAGCCTCTACACCTCTGAGGTAATATACCCCTCTTCAGGCTAGCAGGTCATGTCAGTCACAATACAATTTGCGTATGCCACCAACCAGAATCCGAGCTAATTCATTTCACAAATACATAGTAATCACTGGAAACCATTAAGTGTCTAACAAATACCTAAATACAGTAAGGAAGTAGGAATCTGAGAACGTGGAGAGGGCAGGGGGACCATCAAGATTTCACTGTCACATTCTCACACCCTAAACAGGAAGGTCTCGACCTAAAAGAGCCACCCTTGGTTACAGAAGGTATTTGGGAATCTTCTGTAAAAAGACTGATGAGCTATAGAGTTATATCTTCCTTCTGGGCTGTAGGTTTCAAGATGACTCTTCAGCATTTTCATCCACAATTTGAAGTTGCTGCCAAATGTTACATATAGGAATGATTTGAAGCACACCTGAGAATGTCACATTTTAGATCCGAAATTATTCTTTCCTTGAGCAAATTGAGAATAAATACAGTGCAGATCAGACATGTACAGAGTCAAGCAAAGTCAAGGACTGATAAGTCCCTGAGACATCATGGAGTATTTAGTATTATAGTGTTCTGTGCTCTAGACTTTCATCAAGTGATTGAACATTTATCATTAATGACATACAAGTGAAATGTTCAGATGACTTCAGTATGAGACACATTACCCAAATACGTTGTTTTCTTTATAGCTGAGCTCCATGGAGCATTCTGTGCAGCTATTTTTAGAAAGAGCTGCTATGGAAAAATGCAAAAATTAGCAAGCTTATCCACACCTTTTCAAAAGGCAGAAGGTTCTCTTCTCCCCTCATTGTTGTAGCAGCTTCCTCTTTCTCCACACATCACTCTGAAACCAAGAGCTGCAATCATGTTACAATTTTGGCTCTGCTAATCCACTCAGACAAGATACTGTGTTTGCGATGACCAAAGAGAGACTTGCCACCAGCTTGATGCTGTGGGTGTGGTGTTCAGTCCTTCATGGTAGGATCTGGCTTTCTGTTACTCCTGTAGGTATCACTGGCAGCCTTTTATCTACTACCTCTTGCAATCCACTACTAGAGGTAGCATATGATAAAACGAAATGGGAGAAAAAGCTTGGGTCAGTTCTGGTAGATTTCTTAGGACATAAAAATCCATACACTTATTCAAGGTATGTAATCATACCTAGAAGAATCCAATTAGGGCATAATTATAGGGTTATGGTAAGGCAACTTTCTAATTGCTGTAAAGCTCTTAAAAAGAACTAGTTTACAAACTGACTTCAGGTAAGCTCTACATTTCATGACATCATTTATTTAATAAGCCAGTCTTGAAAATTTTACTAAATGGGATAAAAGACACTTGTGGTTACACACACACACACCCTTTCACGGATGATGACTCCTCCTTTGAAGTCAAGTGGGTAAGAGCCATGTTCTATACTTAGCAATTAATTTTCTACACTAGAAAAGCGTGTAGTATGAGGAGTTACATTATCTGCAGCAACCTGCAAGTACCCCTTCCTTGTGCAAGCTCACCAAATCCATGCATCCTACCACACACAGATTTTGAAACTTTAATTCAAGATGCAACAGATGAAGCACATTCCCACTGATCAGGAACAAGCATTTGAAGTGGGCGACATCCCCTCCCAAACTGAGGCTCAGACAACATTTAACTGCTCTCTTTGTCCCCTTGACACTCTGAGGATGCTTGCTGGGAGAAGTCACATCTGCTTCTTCCATGCAACTTCAGGATTTTGAAGTTGGTGGACTTCCTATCAGATTCATGTCCTAAAATGACTTCAGGGTCTCCTTAAAGAAAAACGTTAGGGTTTTACTAGACTAAGATGGAATGAAACAATTTATTGTCAGTTCAATCAACTGTGCCTATTGGATTAACAGTAAACTATCAAGACACATTTTTTTCCACTTTTCTATTTCTTTGGAAAAAACAGCAACAATTAAAAAAAAAAAAAAAATTGCAGAAACATACATATTTAAGAAGCCAGCTCCTAAATGGCAATGAAGTGTTGCCTACAGTCTTAAGAAATTTTCTCTGTAAGTAAAAGCTTAGCTTTTTAAAAACAAATGAACACAAACCCTCAGTAAATTAAATGAACATCGGCTTCTAACCAAACCAGCTGAAGACTACTATTTGAGTCCTACCTCAAATGACAGATAATCTCACAAATTATTCAACTCTGTACAGATTATTCTAAAATAGCTATCACAAATTCATCTCCCCCCCTACCCCCAGGTTGAAAACTCAGCAGCTGCAGCATTACTTCAAGAGAGTAAATGCTCTTCTGTAATTAAATACCTCGATTTTCCCATCCAGATCCCTAACTCATAACTCAATTATTGAGGGGGAAGTAGGGGAAAAAGAACCCCAGAATTCTGCCCTTCCCTACAATTCACTATGAGCCTCACACTGTGGGAAGAAAACAGGAAGGTGGCCATTTCTTTTTAAATACGAAAAAAATCACTGTCCTATGTGAAGGTCTGCTACTGTCAATATAGTATCATCTCAATGTAATGAGCCTGTCAAGTATTTTTTAAAACCATCCCTGAGCACTGGATAGTGCAACAGATAACTAACTTAACTGTTTCCTGTCCTTACCTACTTTTCTCTATCTGTTTCTTAAATACAGAATTATCTTCAGGAATTGCTGATTGTGATGAGGCTTCAAGTTGACTGTCGTTCCTTATCCTTTGCTATTACACATTAATACAAAACAACCCTTGTATGTACATTTGGAAACGAATCACAGAAGTATAGTCAAGTGCAGAACAGTCAACCATTTTGGTATCAAACAGCTACATATTTATTCAAAATGAGGTTCTTCTGTTCTACAATTGGAGCACTTAATTCGAATTTTGAGCATATATCATATTTCAATGTATTTAACACAGCAAAATGATAATTTCTCACTCAAATGATATTGTGTGGAAAACAAAGCAGAAAACGATTCATCTGAAGTTATCAATGCTTCAGAAAGAGAAAGTAAGTACAGGAATATCTCTTCATATATATATATAAATACATATATATACATATATACATAGACTTGATTAACATGTACAGAAGAGAGAAAAAAAAAATCTATTTCAACAAAAAGACCTTCACCACCAATTCCCTGAGTCCACTGTTCAAGAGCCTTTAAAAATACTGCTCTCTAAATAAATTGTAATTCAATTACCTCTAAATTGATGCAGTATATTTTGAAGGAAATAAGAATAGAACTTTTTCTTTCATTCAGTACAGATTCTGCATTATAGCAGTTTAAACAACTGGTACTTTGATCCACTTGGAAAGAAACCACAGTATTAAGCACACAAGACTATAAAGCAAGTTCTTACAAACATTCAATATATAAGATTTACTCCAAATGACCACATCAATATGCAGATTTCGCTGTATTTTCAGTACTATTACAAACTGTAATTTTTGGTAGTGCCTTTTTAGAGATGCTTTAGGGACTACTTTTAAGGAGCCCACTGTCCAGAGGCAGCAGCTAACAAAGTAGCAGGACTGTATTTTTAGTATTACAAATCTGACAAAAGCAAAATGTTTTAAAGCTCTGCTCTCTACTCCTCCTTCTATTTGTCCAATGTATACCGGCACACTACACAACCAGTAACAAAACCTACAGTATTTCTAGTTTCTATCACAGAAAAGTTACACTAAGATTTAAATCCCCACACTTTTAACGATTACACCATTCTGATTACCTTCTTTGTATCAAAAACTCGTATTTACTAATACTTTGTATTAATTTTTCAGTGGTGGCAGCCCCGTACTGCACCAAAAGCCGGACCTATTTTCACGTCCCATTTTCCCGTTCTGAAGGGGGACACGATCCAAACACTTGAGGCGAAATCAGCCAGCACAGAGACACATCGGAAACACCGGTTACTTTCCACACGCTTTGTACGCTGCTCCTATGACTGCGCGACTCCCGTTCCGGGTTCGGAGAGCTCATCACGACAACCAAAGCAGACCAGCTCCAGCAATGACATTTTGAAAGGCGAGTGACAACACGCAGAATTATTTAAAGCGCTGCACATTGGTCTAAGAATTAAAGCGCTGCGCTCGCTGGGTCAGGGGATTCTGCCACGCGTGACGACGCCACCGCTAATGCTTCTGACCTATTTTACTACCGAACGACGCGAAACCTGGAAACCGGGGCCCCGACCCGGCACGGGGCGCGCACGTCACCCGGCAAAGGCAGCGGGACGCCGCCTCCCTCAGCGGCAGGAGGCGGGCCCCGCAGAGGGCACCGGGCCTACGGGAAGTACCGGCAAGCTCTCGGGCGCCGGGCCCGGCTCTCCCGGGGCGGCGGGGCGGGGAGCGGCCTCCCCAGCGGGGTAGCGGGGGCGGCCCCGGCACCCGTCACGTGACGCCGCGGGCGGGGCGGGTGATCCCCCCGCCGCCCAAAACAATAACGGGCATGGCTCCCCGCCCCGGAGCGCGGCTGGCCCGCACCGCACCGCGCCGCTCCTTTGTTCAGGGTGCCCACTCGCGCGGCGGCGGCGCCGCGGCACCAGCCCCAGCCCGCCCGCTCCCCGCCGCGGGCAGCAGCGGCCGCGGCGGAAGAGGGGCCCTGTCGGAGTGACCATTGGTGGCGGCCGCTCCTTCCTCGTCCTCCTCCTTCCCACCTCCGCGGCGGCGCCAGGGACGCAGCCACTCACCCGCCGGGCCGGCCGGCTCAGCCCGCCGCCGTCACCTGCCGCCTCCTCCGGCCCCGCCGCCGGGACAGCGGGACGCGCCGACGTCACGCGCGGGATGGGGGGGAGGAGGCGGGGGCGAACGCGCCACTGTGACGCCACGGAGGAGGAGGGGCAGCGGGAGGGGGCGGGCTGAGCTCGCCGCGGGGAAGGGCCGCGCGCGCGCGTGACGCCACTGCGTGACGCCGGTTGCCCGCGGCCTGCGCGCTCTGTGGCTCGGCAGCGCCCCGGCCAGCGGGGATGGGGCGGTGCCCGGGGGCCGCGGCCACTTCGGACGGCCTGCGGTGGGGCCTGCGGGGTGCGCGGGGGCGCCTCGCCGCACGGCTGGGCGTGTCGGAAGGTGGAGGCGCCCGGCCTGGCCTTCCATTCCCGGGGCCTTTACCCCGATAGGAGCCTCCTCAGAGAGCAAAGGTCTGGAAATGCATCAGGCCACCCAGGGAAGTGGTGGAGATACCATCCCTAGAGGTGTTTAAAAAGCAGTTCTTAGGGACATGATTTACTGCTAGAGTTAGGTTCTGCTTGGACTCGATTATGAGGGTCTCTTCCAACCAAAATGATTTGAAGATTCTAAGTGCTGGCAGCCTCCATGTGTGTAGTTCCTGGAGCATTCTGCCCAGAAGGCAGAGAGGCGTGCTGCCTTGGGGTTCATCGCTCAAGTGTCACAACATCAGTGACACAGGCTGGTGACAGCACTGGGGTAAAATGAACACAGCTCTGTCATGGTTCATCAGCGTGAAGGCAGATTGCAGTTGCACCTGTCCCCACTGCCGAGGCTGGGGAGGAAGATCAGCAGGAGGAGTGTAGGGTTGTTGGTCTTTCCAGGAGCACGTTCTGCAGCTTGTTTGCCTGGAAATTTAAGTGGCTTGGCAGTTGGGCAAAGTTGGGCACTGTTCCAGCTTAACTAGGCCAGTGACTTGTGCCACTGTGCACTGCCCAGCCGTATTTGAGTGACTGGTGGACATCTGCCTGCTTTGGTGGGCTCCCACTGGTGGAGGTGGACCTGGGCGTGACCCACATGTAAGTGCAGGGGGCCAGAGTGTCCCAGAGGGGTGCATGGAGGAGGGTTGTGTTGCCTACTGTTGTCCAAAACAATTGAAAAGTCTGCTGCATTAATTCTTGAATAAACTGGGGTAGGAAACAATAATCCACACGACATTTAAGCTGGAATGATAATCATTTAGATGGGGGATGAGGGGCTGTGTCCAGCTACTCATTGCACTTCAGTGGAAAACTAAAGGTTTCAACATGACTAAGCGTACAAACTGTCCAGCTAAGGGCTTGATAATCTTAGAGGTACTGTTGGCTGCTCCTTTTTATGTTTTAACACTCAGAAATCACAAGTAGCAGAGAACATAAAAGATCTAAATAAAACAATACTGAATTCTGAAACAAATGCATTTAGTTAAACCACTGAGTTTTTTAGAAGTCTACCCATAATTATTAATAGCACTGTTTTGACAAATGTGACATGATTGCATCCAAGGACAAGCATCTACATGGCAACCTGTGCTGCTATTTAAAGAGGTTTGTGTGAAACTGAATCAAAGAATAGAGAAAAGGAAAGGTCCCTTACTGGCAGTGGGTGTTCAGCAACAATGGGCTTAGTCCTTTTCTGAAAGAGACTTTAATCCTGTGGAAGCTATTGAGGCCAGGTTCCTGTCAGTTTTGGTTAGAACCTGACCTAGAAAAGGAGAGGAGACCTGGGGTCTTAAGGAATCTAAAGAGCTCAATCAAAGTTACTCTCAGTGTATGTGACTTCGTAACAGAAGCAGCACCTTGGAAAACTTGGTAAAAAAGGAGGCCATGGCTGTGTTTGGATAGATTTCTGACTGTTCACTGCAGCTGCAAGTCGACTGAGAAAATACGCTAGTGAATGCAAGATTTTATTTTACACTCCATGAGTTACGGAGCAAGCATGGCAGTTAAAAGGAATATCAGGTAGTGCCAGAGCTGTCATATTAACCAAATAATTAAATGTATTACACCTTACTGGACTAAAGAAATAGGAGCAAAAAAGTATTTGCTTGAATAATTAGAATAAGGGAACCAGAAGTGATCTATCTGCTTAAGTTCTGATAAGATTATACCTTCTAAAATGTCAGTCAGAATGGATCTTTGCATATTTTTTTGTGTTTCTGGTTTTGACATGAACACATCACATCTATTCCAGTGATGGCTTCCTTTACACATATTAGTTTATACCAATAGGAACCATCTCAATTATCTTTTCTACCTCTGCTTTCTTCACAGCCCTGTTTTCTCCTGGTTTTCTCCTTGTTTGTTTTTACTGTTGTCTATAATGTTGCCAGTCTGGGATTTATGTCTGATGCTTGCCACTAAATTATTAATACAGTGGATTGGAAAGTAAAGATTCACCAGACTAATGCTTAAAAGATGCCATTTCCCCCGTGACGTGTCTACATTCCCACCATTAATATTTTGCTGATGCTTTGACAATATTAATTCATATTTTGGTGTTTTGATTTATAAAGCATGTTTTTCTTCTTCAAACGTATGTGATATTATATAAACCTGTGCGGATATACTGATGTCTTATATTCACCAGCAGCTCAATCTGTGCTGCACTTGGCACAGTTAAAGAGAGAGGGGAGACAACCGGTTTCCTTCTGCACTGGTTTTGAGTCAGTTTATATCAAAGCAGTTTGGGGAGTCCATGTGGAGACCCTCAGAATCGCTGCAGGTTACTCTGCAGTAAAGGAGTGGGTGGTCTGTGGTGACATGCCCCCACTTTCCACACTCCTGCACCTTTAACAACCCTCTGTACCAAATACAGAACATGTGAAGTCAGCAGTGTGCCCCTCAAGTGGAAGCATACCCTTGGCTTTTCTGTGCTGACAGCCAAAGGAGGGGCTGAGGGCAGAGCTCCAAAGTGTAAATGTATTGTATAAATGTATTAAACACACATGTTGATTTTGTTTCAGTGACACATTTGTGGCATGAATGTTGCCTATCGCTTGATGCCTTCATTTCCTCTAAGCTGTTGTAGAACATGTGTTCCCCACTTTACTTTACCATTTTCATTAAAGTGATAAGTTTTTTACCATAATTGAAGACTAAGATACATTATTTATTTATTTATTTATTTATTTAGCTGGTGTATGTAGTTCTTACAGTCCATGACACAAGCTTGTCCCTTGTGCTACAAGTGTTTTAAGCAAGCTAACAGCACAGCATGGCCCAGCAGCCAGCTGGGCTGGCCGGGGACAGCTCTGGCAGCCTGCAGCCAACATCACGCTGCCTCCCTCATGCTCTGTCCCTGGCAGCTGGCAGTCCTGGCTCTCAACTATAAGAGCAGTGCCCAAAACGGTATCACCGAGACAAAATGACATTTGCTCTGACTCCCTTGAAATGCAGTTGCAGTTCCGGTGATGTACAAAAAGTAAGTTGATTGACAGAAGTCCAAGGCCAAGTCTTGGGTTTGCAAGTGGTTTTTCATTTTGACTTTGTGGTGACTGTTGAGGTTTGTGTCTGTCTTGGCAGTCTACACTTACAGTCCTGCTGCGCTGGAGCTAAACTGATTTCCAGTCACTATTTGTAGATTCAGAACAAAAAGTTAAGGCTTGAATTGGTGTATGGAAATGCAACTGCTGTACCTCATATAATATCTGTATTTTGCTTACATAATCTAGATATGTAGCGTGCTCTGCCAGAAATGCTGTTATTTAACAATTTAGGAAGGATTGTGCTGGTTAGTCATGAGAACAATCCCATTTTGCTTCAAAACCAGAAAGCTGAACGATGCTGAGAAGAGGCACTGAGGGCAAGTTCACTTTCTCAGTTCTCTCAATCTGTTACTTTCAGTGGATCCGTACCCATTCTGTCTGTGAACTCTCAGGGAGGGATCCTGATTGTTTTGCGTTCATTTAGTGGCAGTAAAAAATTCCACACAGCATACAAAACAAATTTATTTTATTGCCCCAGTTGGCAAGCAAGGTAGAATTTTCTTCTGCCAATAAGTAAACATTGACTTTTTCCATTATCCCAGCTGTCAGAATCATATCACAGTGTATGTTACTGTTGAATTGAAGTTATCCATATGGTGATGCAGACAAGCAGAAAAAAATCACACTACAAAACAGTTTCTGCCTTACAATACAGTGTGTTTAAATTTTTTAATTTTCCAGGCAGAGAGTTCCCAGGAATAAAGCCTTCTTTTCCCAATACTGAGTCTTGTGCCTTAGTCTCAAAACCTCTAGGATATTTCTCTCTTTGACTTACTTCCCATCAACAGGGAATATTAACCTCATGTTAAATATATATATACATGTATATATATATATTTGAAATCTTCGAAATCATGGAATTTACAAAAATTACAAGGTTAGATTTTGGGTTTCTTTTAAGTTTGGCCCCAAGTTTTACATCTGTAGGACTTAAAATAACTTATAATTACATATAAAATGTAGGTCTGTACATATAAGGCAAACTTTATTTTAACTGTGTTAAAGCTGAAATTCTTGTATAATCATATGGAAATGAAATCTTAAAAACTAGCTGGAGTCACAAAATTCTTGATAGATGGAAAAACTTAACTGCAAAGAGGAGGTAGTGCACTCAGGATTACATTTTATTTTAGTGGAAGGAAGGCCAAGTATCAAAAATACGTTGCCATCTTCATCTTTCATTTAAAAAATAATGAATTAGAAATTGCAATTTCCTTTTGTATCACTAGATGGTATATGATAACTGTAGGGAAACCTAGCTCTTAACAAAAATTTTGACAAAGTATAGGTACTGCTGTCACTCCTCGTCCAGCTCTTGCACTGACCATACTCCCGGCTCACAGAGGAAATACATGCAAAGCTCTTCCTGACAACCAAAACTGCTGCTTTTTGTACCAAACCCCTGGTCCTGTTGCAGTCAGTGGCAAAACTTGATGAGTGCTTCTCTTTTCTGGGAGACTGCACAGTAGTTAGGCCTCTAACTCAGGGTTGTGTTTAAAACAGTGGAACTCTGGATTGAAATGCATGAAAACACCCACGCTTTATTGGAAAGTTAGAAAAGTCTTCAAACTCCATGTGTCAGACCCTCTCAGCTACCCGTGGGTGAGCTCTTGAAAGGTGTAAAAGTCCTTATAGAGAAAGAACAAATGGAAATTTTGGCTTTTAATTTTACTTAGGCCTGTATGAAGTATCATACAGTTGCCATGCAAACAGATACTTTTACACACACATCATTATTTTTGCAGGTAATATTTTTTAACACTGCAATTGCACAATCAAATCAGCATCTCCTATAGCAATTAGAAAAGGAAATAGGGAAAGAAATAAATAAAGAAAATAATAGGACAAACAAGTAAAGGACAAACCAAAACGAACTCCATTAAAATATTTTTCCTGAAATTGCAAGAAGGTCAATGTGAATTTTAGCATCTGAGAAAATTTCCCGCTGAATCCATTAAAAGGCTGACATGATTCAAGAAAGCTGCTTTGCCTGAGCTCTTGTTAGGACCTGATAACACTGCAGCCTTAGGATGTAAAAGTCTTCTAACATAAGACACGAACTAACAAGCACTCCAGTATTTTGATTAACAAGTGAGATAGTTTTATTTTATAAAAGAGGCAAGAGCATTTTGTGCTGTTCCATTTGCATGAACAGTTCAACCACTTGAATGGAGCTATTTCCACTTTCCGATTACGGTAATGACATTTTAGTTTGAAAGTTTTCAATTCAAAATTAAAACATCTTGAGATTACTCTGTCCTCTAGGCTTTACTCACATGAGCAAGATTTATGGACGCAATTCCACAGTTCCATCTTATTTCTCCTGTTCCATGTAGGAGCCAAAATTTTCTTAGTGCATTTTAGAAAAAAAGCACCCAGTTTTCAGAAGCTAGTTTGGTGGTTTGTGCTTTTTGCATTGCCTAGGTCTCTCCTATGCTTAGACTCTTGTGGATGAGGGTGAGAGACCCTTTCATTATGGTGGGCTGCTGCTTCATCTGAAGCTTTCGTAACTGCTCTCACAGTGTCATCAGTTTCCACAGTAGCATGAAACATTGTGTAGGACTCTGCCTGCAGGGCGCTGTTCTGCACAACCTAAGGCCTCCCTGCCTTTGCTTCCTCCAGTCTCCTCCCCAGAGTTTGGCAGGGGATGGTGTGTCCTTTCTGCCCCCGTAGTGGAGAGAAAGAGTAGGACGAAGTGGATTGAGGGAGGGAGAACTGGAACCGCGCTGTGTGCTCCCCCAGCATCGCACTGAAGCAGTGAATGAGGAGAAGTCTCAGACACGCAGCACTATCCATTACAATCTCCACGGCAGAATAGGAATTCCCCCAAAAGCGAGTTTCAGTTTCCAGGCACAGGGAACAGATCCATTTTTGCAGTAGTTAAGATCAGCAAGAGAGTATGTTTTTTAAAGATGTATAGAGCCATGGTACAAAAGAGTAAATAGCTGTGCCACCCAAAAGAAGCCTTCATCTGGGCTGTGACAGGTAGCCATGTAGTGTGATAGCATCTCTTTGATTCTTAAGAAAGGAATAAAAACATAGATGTTAAGGAAATAACTGGGGTAAATGTTCCTGTTTGAAGTCTCATCTTTGTTTCTTTGTGCATTCACATCTCCCAGTGAGATACCTATCATGGCTGATATTACAAAGAATGCAGGAGTAGATCAGACTCGTAATGCACTTTTCAGCTTTGCAATTAAAGTAGTGCTGCTGTGGAGAAACACTTCTTAACATTATTTGAATCTTTAACTGCCAATAATGTGGACTAAATAAATGTCTGTGAGGTGTTTCTTTCGATGGCTTCACCAGCCTTTTCTCCATTAGAGAAGGAAAGGAATATGGAGTTGTTATGACAAAATCTTAGAAGGAAATTAATGTCAATTAATGATTCCAATAATCAGACCATCTTCAATATTATAGTTGCAGTTTTAATGACTATCACCTCAAAGATCCACACAGGATGGAACAGTTAACACAAAGATGATGCTGCAGATAGAAATAGCACAGTAGTACTTAATTTCACATCTATTTTATAAAATTATCTCAGACAGTATGACATCATAGCACAGAAAAGTGCATTTCTCAGTGGTATGAACTCTGGGCTGACAGGAGTTCATTGAATATTTGAGGTACACATTGAACAGTAATGCTGCACTGCCTGTTATATGTTAGACTTTAATTAGCAAATTCAGTGGAGGGAAATAGCATCCATAAACAATGATAACAGGATGTTCAGCATAGCTTGCAAAATAACCACATGAATGTTAAAAAGAATAAAGTCAAATGTTAAGATTTCTCATTACTCACACAACCCCCAAGCCAGTACTTGCTTGCACACAAGCTGACATTTACGCTTGTGAGTAGTTTCATTAGATCCAGCAGGACAGACTGCCCAAGTGAATATCTGTGCGTGTTTAACTGCCTGCTGCCTCGCAAGCTGCTTGGGTTGGCCCAAGACAGGTATGAAGAGTTTTGTGCCTTCTCCTATAGAAGGGTTTGAAAACATGGGTGCAATTAAAGCCTTTGTAGATCTTCCCCAAGGGGAAGAGAGGGACAAATCTACATCCTGGTTGAGTTTTCTGACAAACTGGTTTTAAAATGGCATGAGCAGGCACCATTTATCAGGAAGAGGTACCCCAGTAGAAGATAAATTACTTGTAATCTCAAGGGAAGGGATGCGTTTTCTGCAGCCTAGAGTGCAATACCCTTTTCTTCTGTAAGCCTAACGCCTTAACTTTGGCTATTTCCTGCTCATTGTTTTTGCTCTAGTAGTCTTAATTGTTCTGATGGGGTTCACATCAGTTTAGTGGATTTCACAAGATGACAAAAATTAGCTGCATCAAGGCTGAATTCTCTCTCTGGACCCAGAGAAAAGGGCAGGCAAAAGAAAGCAGAAGGCAGAGGAGGAAAATTCAGAGAAGGGTGAGAGTACCATTGGGATTCCAAGGTCAGGAAGCACAGATTTCTAATCTCTGCTTTGGCATAAGTTTTACCAAGTCAGTAGTCAGTTTATCTACCTGTGAGATGGATTGCCATATTTACCTGTCTCACAGGGGCTTTGTGAGGATTATTCATTAGTTACAATCCTTTGAAGATGGAGGGTGCAAAGTGGTAGTATTCTACTGGCACCATAATCCTCTCTGGATTCCTAAATGTCATCAGGGGACCCTCTGAGGAAAGCAGTTGTTTCTGAACTGCAGCTACTTACCATTTATTGTCTATTATATTTGCTCGAGTTTATATCTGCTTGGATTTTCTTTACTGCCTTTTTTTTTTTTTCAGTTGTGTTGAGAGGATGAAATTCATTTGTTCAGTTTGTGGTGAGGCTGCCCTGGGGATTGCTACTCCCAACCCTTGGCCTTTGAGTGCATCAGTTCATAATTACTGATCTCGCTGGAATTGAAGTGAGATAAAGAGTACTATTCCAGGGCTTCTTGTGTGAATTAGGTCTCTTAGTGGATCTGTAATGTTAGCTTGGAGGGGGTTTTTGATGTTTTTTGTGGGGTTTTTTTGTGGTTTTAGGTCCGTTTTAGTAATCCTAGAAAGCTTCTGATGTGTCAGTGCGTCATTAACGTGCAAGAATGTGTATGCTTTTGAAGGGGTAAGTAAATAGATTAGGTATTTTGTTCTCACATGAGCTACATTTTTAGGAGTGTTCCAATGATGTGGAGCATTGAACGCTGAGGGAAAGAGCAATAAAATAAGGTGCTCCTGCTTCTTGACTTCCAGCAGTGCTGACAAAAGCCATGAAGGCTTTCTATTAGAAACAGATGAAGAGTCCCAGTTCACCACCGTTCCTGGTTTTGAGTAAGATGTTACTCTGGGCTCAGTTCTGGCCCTTGTTCTTGCTGGATAGCACTTTACTCTAGAATTAGTTTCACCAATTTCACTTAATTCGTTCAGACATACAGTGATCACTTCTTCCACTGCTGTTGTCCTCTCTCCAGGGGAGTTGTGATGGGCTTCTTTAAATTCAGGTAAAGGAAATGGCTACGCAATTTCCATTAACTTTGAAAATAACTCTGAAAAGTCTCATTTTGCATGTCTCCATTTTGTGTCACTGTTTGGCACTGCTGACTTAGCTGTGTGTTGAATCATGCCGTAGGGACACACTGAGAGCTAGCATAGCTCACTGCAATTCCGTGGAGTTTAGCAAGCTTCAGCTACTCACGTCAGCAATTAATAATGTGTAGCCTTTAAACTACAGAGCATGTGAACAGCAAGATGACTAGGTTGCATCCATTCCCGGTATAAACGCCTGGATTTACACAAGGGCTGAATTTATTACATCTATTTGCCTGGGGGCTCAAAGCTGCCCCCATTATTCATTTTGAGCAGTATGCTGCAAGTATGTTGTTCCACTGAGCATGGATTAAAGTAATTGTTGTTGTAAGGACATGTAATTCTTTGAGTTCCAGTGAAGTGACACTGGGTTACACCTGCCACAGATTAATTCCTATGATTTCATCCAAGACTCCAACACAATTATGTAGTAAACCAAAGTTGAATCAGACTATAATGTCTTAAGAGTGAGCAGTAAGGCTATAGAAGAAGTAATCAGACATGGATGGATGAGTTAACTTACTTCTGATTCATATTACAGACTCTGCAAGGCTATAGATTTCAGAGATTAAGCAGTACATTTTATAGGAGACATAGTGAAGTTGGTTTGAGAGAAGATGATGAACGGACCTGCACTTTCATTTGCTTTTCTATAGTATGTGCAGTTGTGTACATCCTCATGTATACAGCTGTGGATACTTCATGCTTTGTTTTCTGTGGCAAAGTTTCTGTGATGCTCAGGCCCAGCAAAGCAGGCATTCTGTGTAGGTTCCGCTAAATTAGCACTAGTGGTTTTGGTTCAGCTTGATGTGATGTTGAATAATTATGTTGATGAAGCAATTCTTTGCAGTATCTAGCTTACTATACCTCATTACTCCCACTTCAGTTTCTAGTTTACTGTAAAATGGTGTCAGGAGGGATAAATTACAGGAATCTGCAGGAGAAGCAGAAACCTATGTCAGCTCTGCAGAGGAGTATTGGGGACTCAAGGTATCTGGACAGATGTGGTGGACAGTTTGGGATTACTTGATAAGTGTGGAAAGTGGATATTTCTGCTGCTTTTTGATTATCATCTCCAACAATGGGATGGAAAACTCTTGTAGCTAAAGTAAGAGTGTGAGAGAGCCAGCTTTACTTAGAGCAAGAATTCATAAGGGAACATTCTTTACCTGATCACCCAGTTAAGATGCAATAACAGTCAAGATCTCTCTGGAAAATATAAAAGGTCATATTGCAGAAGCACCTGTGGCAACAGTAGAGTGAGAAGGGTAGGACAGTGAAGACTTTTCTTTTAAACTCATTTAAAATTGTTAATTTGGTTTCAACTCGTTAGACACACAGTTCGGTTATGACAGCCTAAGAGCTGATGCTGTCATTTGAGTGCCCAGAATTGTCTTTATGTAAGAAGGAAGTAGGTCAAAGCTAAATGACACCAGATGAGATTCAATATGAGCCTTAAACACACTTCAGCCTTTATGCATATGTGTCTATAGATACACTGCATATCTAGCCACCCATTAAAGTCTATGGAGATGTAGGATTCAGATGCCCATGTACAGATGTCTTGTGGCTTTGGAGATGCTGTAGCGTTTCTGAGACACCCACTGGCAGCTGGCAGGTATGGCACAGGGCCTTTGGGCCTTTATCCCTCTGCAGTGGTAGCTGGACTCCAGGCAGGCTGTCCCAGGGCATTGGAGTTAGCATTTCATGTGGTGTTTGGCTGCACTGAGCTCCTGAGTGGTACAGTCCAAAGAGTATTTGAATCAGTTCAGTTTACTGTAGACACCAAAGGTGGAAACAGTTGCTGTGATATCTAATGGCATTACAGATGGTATGTGAGAACCATGCATCATTGCAGATACGACACAAACCTTAGAGGAGACCCATGTCGTTTCTGGAGTGCTGTCTGGAAGTCAGATGGGAATGGGAATGATATGAAAGGGAATGCAAAATGGCCCTGGGCATCTGCCTTTGGGCAACTGAATCACCCTCCAGGCTGCACTGGCTGTATTCATCGGTTCTCCCTTCACAGTAACAGGAGTTTAGACACTTCATCTGTGCAGACATCTCCATGGAGATGGTGAAAATTATGCGTTTCCATCTCAGACTGAGCTTCATCCTTTCCTTCAGCACTGAACCAGACAGGTCCTGCACAGAGGCCAGTGGGTTGTGCCCTGGTAAGTCACCAACTCCTGTTCCTGGGACTGTCCTTTCTTGCTGGCAGCTACACTTGCCCATACCCGAGCATTGCATGCCTGGTAGAAACCAAAGTTCTTCAGGACAGCTGTGAGCGCAAGAGAGGCTGTTGCTAATGGGGCTGATTGCAGCTGCTGCCCTGGTCAAGGCTGCCAAGGCTTTTTTGCCCTGACAGCAGATGCTGAAGTATTGCATCATATGAGCTTACGCTTGTCATCTTTTTTTGTATGTTGTGAGCTATACATAAACATTTCTGCTGTATGTTGACAGTGAGGGAACTGTACAACATATACAAGGGATGATAAAGTTTTTGTCTTTCTACTGCCCCTCTGTGGGAAGTAAGGTAGAATAGCACCGTAATAGAATAATTACCATCATATTCTTTAACAATGGGAGTCTTGCTGATAGTTGAGCATATTTAAATTAGGAGATGCCATTTCTCACAATACAGTGAAAAACAGTATTGTTAACTGTCAGTACCCATGCCTTTACAGGTAATTGCAACTATGTATGAGCTCTTCTTTGATTAAATTGGTTTATCCAATGATTGAAGGCTTATTGTAATATAATTGTAATTGTAATATACTGTGTTATTTCTGAACAATAGAGAAGTAAAGGCTAGAGGGTATCCAGTGGAACAAACTATCTCCTGCATGCAAATAAATTATCCAGTTGCTGTTATAAGCAAGAAGCATTGTGTTCTGCCAGACTTGCAACAAAGAAATCATTATCTGTCTGGCCCGTGCGTTGGAAAAACAATAATCTATATTTTCAAAATTAAAACCACAATTAAGCTATTATTATGAGTCCACAACACAACAATGAAGAAAATGATACTGTTAGGCCCCTCTGAGTCTCACATCCCCAATTAGCAACCCATAAGTAAGTGCTTCAAATTTTTCCCACATCAGGATTGCTTCGCCTGGCTCTCTGTTGGTTATGGAGGCATCAGCCCATGGGCTGGCTCAGTCACTGTAACACTTCTCTCACCACCCACCTGCCAAGCAGTTTATTGCCAGGAAAGACTCCTTGGGATGTGCTTCAAATACCCTGGGAGGTGACATAGGCTCTGTTAGTTACTGGAAACAACTGAAAACTGTACAGGAGCCCTCTGACTGGTAAACAGTGGTCACAGGTTTTTTTTTGAGCTAATAAAATAGGGGTGGAATCACTTCTCATGCCCTTCTTCAGGGTCGCATTGTACTTTCCTTTGGGTGCAGCTGGGAATCTTGGTCTTGGTCATTGTGTCTAAATGGAATAACGGAAAACAGAGTAAAAAAAGACAAAGATGATCTTTCAATGTTTCTACAACAAAGCAGGCCCTCAAAATTACAATTGAGAATATACAGGTGTGTGTGTGTGTATGGATGTATTTGTCCACAGCCTTATTCTCACCAGGTGTTAAGGCCAACATCTTAATAAATCTTATGTTTCATGCATGTTATTAATGCATCACTGCATTTTAAAAAAATACATTGTTCAGATCATGTGGACATAGTGACAAATAGTAAAAGTTAGCAAGATGTCCTTTGGTAGGTCTTTGGTATCACCTAAGCTTCTACAGAAAATAAATGAGTGAGAATGCTGTAGGTAAGGAATTTGCTACATTATCTAAGATGGTGCAAAAACAACTTCAAATTTTAAAATGCAAAAACACAGCGAGTCAGAAAATATAGAGAACATGGTTAACGTGACTCACTCACATCCCATCTCCAGGTTTAAAGCTGAAACTGAATGAGCAAAGAGTGTGGAATACCCTGCATGGGTAGGATCAAAAGAAAGGCAAGATGACTAAGGTTTTTTTGGTTTTGAAAAAGAAACTTTGAGGAGAAAACGTGATCCAGAGCAAGCAGTAAAGAAATTCCAGGTAAAATATGTTTTACTGGCATATTATCATTACAAAATTTTCTATCCCATCTGTTACTCATGTGGCTTCATTCTTCCTTGATAATTCCTCCAGCCAAAGAGCTGGTAAGTGTTGATCTGGGACACTGGCTCTCTCCTGTGATTCATATCCTTCAGTTATGATGTCAGGAAATGTCTTTTGGCAGAGGGTGTATTACCGGCAAGTTTGTTGTGCTAGAGAAGCACAACACTTTCAAGAGTGCTGTGGAAATTCAGTGATTGCTCAAGTGCATAAACACGTCCGTCCCTCAGCTCCACTGCCTCAGATTAACACTGTGCATTGCCAACATCTAGAAGCTTTTGTGGTGAGTTGTGAACAACACAGCCTTGAAACCAGTAACTGGGCTCTTTTTTACCTCCTGTAGCACCTCTCAAGTGTCTCCTTTAAACACTGCCTTCCTCAAAAACTGCCCCTTACTTGTGCCCTGATCAGTTGTCCAGGCACATCGCTCTCTGCCCTGCACACCCGTGTTTTGCCAGTGAGCACATGTAACGCTGCTCAGGCACTGGGGCCACCCACGTGTACAAAAGATCTTGAAACAGATTTTATTTTTTAAGATGTTCCTTCACTTCCTGGCTGTGTGATCCTACTTGCTTTAGCTTGCATGGCCTAAACTGGGACAGCTGCACAGTAGGAATGCTGCTCTCTCCCATCTCCGCTCCAAACTGGGACACTCAGCTATGAACCCAGCTGTCTGCTGGTCCAGGGAAATGCCACTGTCCTGAATCTTGGTATTTGGAGTAGAGGTCTCTCCCTGTCCCTTTCCATGTGTTTATTTGACTTCCAGACCACAACATATGCATGAAATTACACACCTGCTTGGGCAAACATAGCTATTGATGCACCCAGCTGGGGATTCCATCCCCAAATTTGCTTTTTAATTCTCACTGTGTTAGACAGCTTTTCGCTTTCTGATGATCTCAGTAGAAATTTTGCTTTCAGGATAAACTGTGACAGGGGAAACCATCTCAATATTGAGAAGTGCCATATGTGACAGGGAAAGAAGGAGTTAGATTTCTAATCTAGCTTTGAGGCTTTCAAGAAATGGAAGACAGTCCTTCATTTTCATTAATTTTAGGTTTATTTTATGTATGTATATCTGAAGGTGGCAGAATCAACAGTTCTCAAAATCTCATCTGTTTCCCTAAAGGGGGACTACTGGGGTGGCTCCACATTGTCGTACCCCATCAGCTCCTCCACCAAACAGCACTGGGGGGACTGTGCACCAAGGTGGCCATCCAGGGGAGCGGTGATGTGAGCGTCCTCCCTCTCTTGTCTCTTCCCTCACATGCTGGCGGGAGTGACCTGCAGCGCTGAGCTACTTTCTGGGCACAAGTCCATGCTGGAGAAGCTTTCCCTGAGCTATATAAGGTGGCAACATGTGTGCTATGTACAGTTCACCTGCTTTGGCCATTAGCGGGGTCCTCCAGAGATTGCTCCCTGTTGCTGAATATGGGGATAGGCTCGTGTGTAATGTTAGAGGGAGCTCTGCTCTTCCAAGTGTCATCCTTCAGGTGCGATGTCAAGCTTCAGTCCTGGCTCCTAACAGGTACCACTGGAACATCTTCTGTACAGAAACAGCGCTGTCCTACCGAGGATTTGAGAAATCATAAGTTCTTTGCCTGTGCTCTTCTTCCCCCCAAAATCATGATGATGAATTAAAACTTTTACGTTTAAAAAAGAAAACAAGTCACTCAGTGAACAGCAAAAATAAAGAAGCCATTTTTCCTTTGGATTTGTGTCTTCTGGCCCCAGCCCTTCCTTCTTTCCCCCAGTGGCCCTGCCTCTGCTGCATGTTCCCCACAGCACCCTTGCAGACAGGTCTGGAAGTCCATACCTGCTGAATGGCAGTCCAGGATGTCTGTCAAATGCCTATCTTGTACCAATTTAATTTTCTTGGATTTTTTTTTTTTCCAAATCAGAGTGAAACTGGCCAGCAAGCTGAGCAGTTGCTGGGACAGCCAGCTGCCAGGTGGCTAATATGGCAGCACATGTTTTATTCCTTTGAGAAAGGAGATTATGAAGTTTAGGTTTTGTATTTTTCTTCTGAATTTGGAGGCTTCAGTGTTTGTTTGAGTCACTGGGAAATGAGGAGGGTAAATTTTGTTTAGAAAATAATAGGTAGGGTGTTATTCTTGTCTAAATGTATGAATATGGGAGGTAGGAATGCAAGCACTGCATGTCCTGAGAAAGGCTAAAATTATGAACCGGCTAGAGATGGGATGGAGGTAATATTTTAGTTTTACCTACCTAGATTTATCAGTGTGTTTGCCATATGCTGCTGGTGGGTTTTTTGTTGTGTTTGGTTGATTGGTTGTGTTTTTTTGCTACCTTCCCTCAGTGAGTGTTCTTGCTTATTATATCTGGAAAAGGGAAAACTTATACATATAAAGAATTCCTTAATTCTGTTTCCTTCAGCTGATTCCCATTTATGGCCATATCCCTCTCACCCTTGGTAGTGTTGCTGTACACCTGCTACATTCTTTGTAGATGCAGTTAAGTGTGGGAACATTTTCCTGGAGCTCATTTTTCTGCAACTTTGACCATTCTCCGTATTTTTGGCTGAACTATTCCTAGTTAGGCCACCTCTTTTGTTAACTGCAGTACCTTAAGGGGACACTGTACTTCAGCTGAGACTTCTAGCAGTACTGAGTAGAACAGAAGAATTGCTTCATATATATTACAGGCTATATTCCTGCGTGTGTGTCCCAGTATGATGTTTGCTTTCTTTGTGATATTATGACACTGTTTGCATTCAGCTGTGAATTACCACTGCTGCCTAAGGGGCTTTTCCTTATTACTCCGTGAATTTGTATATTCCTGACTTTGTGCAGTGCTCTCCATTCTCTCCTTTGAATTTCATCTTGCTGCTTCACTGAAGCCCATAGGAACCTTCTCAGCCTTTGGCTTCAGCCTTCTGAGAGACTCGTTCTTGTGCTCAGCTGAGCAAAGAGACTGCGTGAGCTTCAGACCAACTTCAGCAGCGCTCATGCAAAGGAACACGTGTTTGTGCTGACAGCTTCGTATGGAATTATGAGTCACTGCTCTTGCTTACACAAAAAATGAAATGCAAAGACACCTTGACTACAAATCTGTGTCACTGTATTAAAAAATCAAGTTAAAAACTGTTTAAGAATATGCACAGTGGTGTCAATGCAGCCTCCAAATAAGCCACTTTATCTAGATGCTTTGTATTGCCTGTTGCCTTATAGCAAGCCAAGAATGTCCACTTTTCAAATTAATACTGAAATTCCTCATATATACTGTCAACTATTTTTCAAAACATGGCAGTTATTGCGCTCTCCCCCACGGGGAGACAGATGAGGGATAAAGAAGATGCTTCTGCAGCTCCCACTTGTAGTAATAAATAGTAAAGTGCATGGTGCTGCCAGTGTGATTTTTTATGAAGAAACATTTCAGTAGAAGCTGGTTACAAAACACACTAAGTATGATTTATAGGCCTGAAATTATGACTATCCAGCATTCCTGAGCAATGACTTATTTATTCTTGTAGTCAGAAGACAAAGCTTTCTATATTGAAAAATAGTTGATACCTCTTTAATTACAGCTTAGGTACAATGCAGACATTGTGCTTTTTAGCCACCCACTGACATTCACTAAAGTGCAGGGGACCTGCATTTCCTAATGTATGAAATTGCTCCTAGGATTCTGCAGGACCCTTGAGAAAATTGCAAAGAATTCTTAGTTATCCCTGAGCAAGTGTTTCTCGGCTGAATAAAACTTCTAAGTCTTTCTAAAAGCTTCATTCTTAAGATCTTATATTGAGACGGCCCCCTAATGGTGTGCTAGAATCTCAGCTTAAGGTTCCCAGCTGACTTTCAAATACTTTTAATTATCGTTCTTTTCTTTCCCCTGGGATTAATTTTGAAAATGTCTTGGGGTGCCTGAGCTGAAGAAATTCTCTTATGTTGACATTTCTCCCTTGTATGAAAAAGCAAAACAAACCAAAACAAGAAATTGATCTCTCAAGCATTATTTCCACTCCCATGAGAATTCCACTCTCATGTATTACTGAATAATAGTAATGCACATGTAAGGCCATAGGGAACAAGATGTGAAAAGAAACCACAGATGAGAGATGCTAATTACATCATTTGATGCACTACTGGAGCTCACATAACACTAGCAAGGTAAAAGGGCTCATGTAGAGTAGAATATATACTTGTACTTAAGATGATCTGAAGAGCTCTCACCAAAAGATGCTCCAAAGAGGATTTGTCAAGATGGAGAACAGTGAGTGGCTCAGCTCTCACTATTCATTAACAACAATGCAAACAACTTAATTAACATTCAGGAAGACTGTTCATTTATTACAAATCCCATTAGGAAGTGAGATGAGCTTCCATGGTGAGGAGAATGATACAGAAATAACATGGCATGTTGTGAACATAGAAATGGGTCAAACCTGTAGTCTGAAGGGTGAGACTGTGCACTTGGGATTCATTTCAGGGATGGCTACGAGACTAAGATGTGTGAATGCTCTCTCCCAAGATTTCAAGGTGCTTAAAACTAAAATGGTGACTCATATAATTTTCTCCCCCTTTTAGAGGGGTTTGATCCTCAATCCAGTCTCCCTCAGTCCTTCCACTGCTGACCCAAATGCACATACACAAGCACGTGGAATGTTCAAATCTCACAATCTTGTTCTCAGCAGAACTGGGTTAGGTATCCTACATACGGCCCATCTACGGAACAGGAGGCAGGGGCTGATGGGTAGAAATGTGTTTCAGAAAGAAGTAACTAGAATCTGGAAAAAATAGAAGTTCATCACACTCTGGGAACAGTCGAAGTCACTCTTCAGTGGAAGCAAAACACTGGAAGAGCAGTAATATCTCAGGTACTGTTAGAGAGTAGCGTGACAGCAAGACTCAAGCATCGGACATGGAGGCGTCATCACCCAAACTGACAGAATTGTGCACTTTGCCTACTGTTCAAGAAAACAGAGTGAGTGACAGCTCCTTGCTCAGCTATTCAGTCTCTGACTTGCAAAACCAGATGATCTCCTATCAGCTAGTTGGGGATTTACACTGGGAAGAAGGGGGTAGTAAAAGGATGACCTTGGGTTTATTTATTATTTTGAACATTAATTTTCCAATAACTAGCAGTGGTACACTGATATCTGTCAGTGTCATGTGGAGATAACTTACCCATTTTTAATGCTCTCCTGCTCTCTGAAACCATAAATCCTGTTTCCAGAGAACAGAATTATTAGGATAACTATGTGACAGATTTTGTTGTAATTTACTCACTGGAGGTTTCTTTTATGAACAAAGCATCACAATGAAAAATAACTTTATAATTTTGAATTATGCTTTTGCTGTAAGATGTTTTTCCAAGTCCATTGTTCAACTTTGGCAGCAGATTTAAACAATATGTAATTTTTTATAAAAAAGGAACGTGCTTGTGAGCAGGTTATATTGATTTGCCTAAGAAGTTTTATCCACATTTTCCTTTTTCATAGAAGCCTATTTTATGGACTGATGCATATTTATACAGTGCATTGATAATATAATGAGGATCAAACCATTTGTGGAACCGGGTATTTTGTTCTATAGCGTGAAGTAGAAAGGGGAGCTGCCCTCCTGTTTTTCAGTCACAAAAAAAACCCAAACCAAACCAAAAACTCACAAAAATTCCTTATTCTCATGCTCTGGGAAAATACGTGTTTCACTAGCGCAAGGTATTGGTTGCTGTACTGGCTGCCCCTGGGTAATGTCTGAACAAACATCTGTAGAACTTTGTTAAGCTGTTTAGCCAGAGATGCACTGGAGTAGACTATGAATGAGTATAGAGATTATTTTGTGCACAGATTAAGTAATAGTGACAGTATGTTTTTCAGCTTCTTGCTTAACTGCAGCCAACCATCCCTCTGTTTCCATCTTTGCATTAATCTGTCTCATCTCTGGTTTCCTCTTATAGGCACATCAAGAATTAAATACGTTGAAACCCATTGGTTTCAATCTGGGATCATTAGTGCTTTATTCCCTTTATACAAGAAAAAGCAGTTGCTGTTGCTAGTTTAATGTTATTCATGTCACCCTTTTAAAGGTGGCAGACCAGCTAAGAAACTTTTTCCCTCCTGTCCATATCCGTGTCCATTGCATCCTACTTTTTGTGATACCTGCAGATTTTCTTCTGCCTCCATAGCACTGATTACAGAAAAAAAATTGTGCTGGCAATTTCATCCAAGAGAAGATGCTTATCCCACCATCCTTTCCCCAGGCCGAGCCTCCGTGATTACAAGCATATCTTAAATGGAAAGTGGAGAGGACAGGAGGAAGAAGCAAGAACAGAGGTGAATGTGAGACCACTCTTTCCTTCTATGTGTGACGGCAATGACCAGAGCTCCAAAAGTTCAGCTAGGGGCAGGAAATTCAGAAGATGTGTGTACCTAACTGAAGAAAAGCCAGTCAGAAAGGAGAATGACTAATGGCTCAAAACCAAATGCATCTACAGCATCTATGTGAGCTAAGGAGGACAGAATAATTTAGATGTATACACAATTTTAAGTGCAGACATTCATGTGCATTGAGAGGAAGGTAGAGAGTGCTGTATCTGTTATTCACCTTTCCGTGAACAGCCCAGACTGGATGAGGTAAGTTTGAGATGGAAACAGAGCCAAAAGGTGTTGAAATATGTCTTAAGACTACTCCTGGGCACTACTTTGTAAATTCTAACTAGCAGCACCACATGGCCAATTTCAGAGATCCTTAAAGTCTGTTTTCTTGCTGACACATACATGACAATTCTCAGACAGCTTTATATCCAAAATGATGTTTAACAAATGTTCTTTAGGAAAGATGCACTTCCAACCGGCCTTCTGCAGGAGTGCGGAGAGTAGATTTTAAGAAATTGAAAGACTGTCTTGTGTATGAGGGATTGGTATGGACATTATTAGTACTCTGAAATGCTCTAGAGAACAGTATCAGCCAAAATTTTGTCCACCCATGAAAAATGAGAAATTTCTGTGCCAAACCAATCAAGGAGTACTCCTCTTTCTCCAAGGCAAATGCAATTAGCATTCTGAGTCTGAAATAGCAAGCCTAAATCCACTAGGATTCAAAGCTAAGTTAGGAGATGAAGATATAAGGGACAAATGGGTTATTATAATGGTGAACAAGCATGCTGACTTCTCTTTAAATTACGCCAGTTTATTACAAAATAGTAGGAAAAATCTAATTCCCGCCTAACAAGAGGCAGTATGGAAGAATTATTTAGGGCTGTGTAACTGCAGAGTCCAGCTGCCACATAAGAGTGCAAGATATTTACCGTGTAAGTTTTGTGCTAAATAAAGGCAATGAAGTAGCAAATTTGGGCCTGGAAATGTGACTGCACTGTTGAAGCCCTCCCTGCTGGACTTAGGCAAGCCTGAAACCCCAGCTTCAGCTGACACTTGCAGAAGGTTGCTGTGAGGAGTGGCTTCCATGATCAGCTGTTCTATCATGCTGTGCAGATTTTTTCATTGAAATTCTTACAACTTCATGTGAACCACATGAACGAAACCCAGTGCTGCCTCTGAAAACAGCAGTGCATAGCAATTAAGTGCAAGAGTCATGGTACATTCACACTGCACCATAAAGTTAAGCCTTCAGTAAGTTTCGGAGCCTAAAACCATAGAAACAAAAAAATAATTGTCAGTGACTCATGAGGGCTACAGAGGAATACTTCTGAATTCATAGCAATGTTCGTGTGCTGCTTTCCCATCAGCATATCAACCACAAGTATCCAGAGGCAGCTGGTAGAGGGTATAACACAAGACCTTCACTCTTGGGAATGACTGGTGATGATGATGGTCCCCTTCTGCAGCCACTTTGCCCCAGGGTACAGCAAAACCTGTCATTTATTTAGTGCAATGATCAGCCTGACAATTCTGCTCTGGTGGCTCAGAATAAGACTGCTGGGACAATTTCAACTGAGTGTTCAGCAGTTAGAGCTTAAACTGATCCTTGACACTGGATTCCCTTGTTCAGGTCTTCACTGACATGAAGCCAGGTGAGAGAAAAAGCTACAGCTTTGTCAGACAGATCTGAAGCCTGGGCCATAACAATTGCTTTTCTTGCGTTTTTCTACCTCTTTGTTACCGCTCATAATTCCTTGAGCAGCTTAATGGTCAGGAATAGCACATCGTTTGTGTTTATTTACTGACTATAACTGATATTTAGTCCAGACGTGTTCTTTAACACAAGATGAATTTGGCTGACAATTAACGTCCATTCAATTTAGCTCCCATTTTAAGAAAAGTTGTTCATAATCCTACTCTGCTCATAATCCTCGGGAAATTACTTGAATTGACTCTTAAGGTTTTGAGGTATTTTGTAGCTGGGAAGCAATTGTCAGGAAAGAAGTTTCACACAACTTTAGTCACAGCTACTTGCAGTGCAAAATAAGATCTTCTCCAATAAGGTCATATGAGTCCCCATTAGCTCCTACTCAGTTAGTGTGTGAGATCATTGACTCCTAATTTTACACATTTATTACTAAATACTTTATATTTGACCTACAAATGTCCATATCCTTCTTCAGTTTCTTGGGAGTCCCAATGGAGTAGGTCACCTGCCATCAGGGCAGTCTACATTCAGTGCCAGGACTG
The DNA here is from genome assembly GCF_036013475.1 of Columba livia. Lineage (NCBI taxonomy): Eukaryota > Metazoa > Chordata > Aves > Columbiformes > Columbidae > Columba > Columba livia. The sequence goes on along the minus strand of NC_088604.1, from coordinate 56,309,875 downwards.
GGGACAATTTTAGTTGTCCAGATGAGTTAACTGGACTTTGTAGTGCTTCACCATGGCTACAGGAAATATTAAATATTATCCTGTGTGGGAAGGAAAAACATGGTGGCAGCTTTCTTGTTTGTTTCCAGGGAAAGTTGTATTGTGATTTCTCAGGTATTATTGCTGTGAATTATTACTGCCACAAGCCAAATTCCTTTTACATTTTTATCCCTTGCTAAAAGGTGATAGTATTCCAAGTCCTGCTCTTGGTAAGACAAACCGTCTCTCTTGTCACTGCCACTTGTGTAAGCAGGGAGAGGCACACTGAAGTTTGTAATAAAGGTTTATGTGAAAGTGTATAACAAAGCTCACATTTGTATCCTAAAATCTTATTTTCCTTTCACCCTCTTGATTTTCCTTCAATCTGTAGCTCTTGAACTACTTCATACTGCTTTCCCAGCCTTCTGTCTGTCTTTGCCAAATAAATGGCATTCCTTTGACTCCTCCAAGTGTTGTAGTGGAGAATAACTGACATCAGGGACATTCTGGATTTAGATCCTTGTTTTGCTTTTTCCTCTTTTGAATTCTCCTCTGAATGCTCTTGTTCATTTTTATAGTTTTTGCCTGTGCTTTTATCAAGAACGATCTCCCATCTGAAAACCCCTTGCTATTTAACTCCTATATTTAATTAAGGCAGGGAAAAGACACAATCCTACCGGTTAGTTTTAAGAATTGTTGACAAAGCTCCCCTGGGTTCAGTTATCCATGTGGTCCAGCTGGTGGTCTAGTTTGCTGAATCCAATGGTGAATACTTCAACTGGCCAACAACCTGTCACTGGAGAAAGTCAATGGAGCACTAAATTCTTCCCGAGCAGCTGAACATCCCCATCTGCTCTCCAGCACCTCAGACAGATGGGTGACTGCAGCTGCAGGAGAGGGTTTGAAGCACTGAGTGCTGCTTTCTGTGGTGGTACCAACACCTCAGCCCCCAGCTGCTGGTTGCACCTCATATTTGGTGCCAGCCTCTGAGTCTGGCAGCAGCAGGATTTCTCCCTTCTTCTCTCTGTCTCCCTTCAGCATCACCCAGAGCCTTAGCCCTGAGCACAGGTCCTGTGCCCTGCACCTCGTCGTCGGTTGCTTGTCCTCGGTTGCTGCTGTCAAGAATGTGGGAAGATGCTGCTGGAGAAAGATGGCTGCTGCTGCCAGGATTAGTAGTGGGAAACTGAGACCAGCTCACTCTGGAGAAGGGTGTAGACAAGTTATATGATGGAGCTGGGAGCCCACAGATCACCACCCCCACTCCAGTTTCCCACTGTTAGGTGCCTCTCGCAGACATTCAGCACACTCTGCTTTTCCTTCTGACCCCTTCAGACTTAATTGTATCTGATGGGTGATATCCATGTGTAATATGCATCTCTGCAAAATTCAGCCTTTAGCATGTAGGTCTTCTTACCAGCAAAAATATTATGTGCATATAATCAGGGACTGGCTAATTCTCATGAAATTTGGAGGCAAGCTGTGGGACACTCAAACACCCCTCTTATTAGACTGCTGCATCTATATGCCTGTCATTAAGAGATAAAGCTCTTACAAAGCAAAATGTAGGAAACCATCCTACATCTCTGTCTGGATGATCATGATATTCCTCCAAAAGTCACTGAAGCCTGTCGCTGAGGCTTCCTCAGCTGGAGAGCCAGGCTTCAGTGCTGGGAAGAATCTTTTTTAAGGTGAAACTCACTGTGAGAAACATGCAGTAAACAGGGGTGGAAACTGGCTGGGAAGTCTTGCCTGCCCCATTTTCTAGTCCATGCAGCACCCTGGGCAGGCTGTTACACCTGTGACAACTGCCCTTGGGGAAAGCACAGCAACAGAACACATTCTGTGAAGCGTGTTGTTTCCTCAGTGTGTTTCTGTAAAAGGTAAATCCCTTCCTGAGCAGAGACAGCGTATTTCATAACCTGTGCTTCACTCGTGGCCATTAATATAGCCAGAATGGTACTCAGGGGTTTGGTTTGTCCTCCGAGTAGTGGAGATTTTCATCTCTGCTGTGTCATAGAAGAACTAGAACAAAAATTTAAGTAAAATTGGAAAGGAATCTGTCATTTCTATGCTTCAATAAATTTAGCAACAGGGATACTCTTTCACTAGATGCACGTTGTGGATGTAAATTGTATGCTCTTCTGCCTGTGAAACTGTGAAATTATTCTCTCTCCCAGTAGAAAAGGTGACACGATCACTGTGAAAAACACATAGTTACATGATCTATTTTTTCTGGTTTTTATTAACTCAACATTGTCTCCTACAAATACGATTTGTCGTTCACCAGAAGATTTGAAATGTAGACTTAAGTTACACATAGTTATAAAAAGCATAAAACAGCACACACAGTACCACTGTTTAGACCAGAAAACATTGTGTTGTCCCACAGATAAGAGCGCTGTTCAAGCTCAGCTCTGTCGCTTTCTGCCTCAGGGATCCAGTCTTCAAAGCTGCAGATGCTTCTGCTTCTTTCCCCTCAGCCTGTGAAGCCCTGCTGGCTTTCCTCTGGTGTTTCTCACCTGCCTCTGTTGCACAGACCACGGAACCACATGGCAATCCCATCCTACTCCATCAAAGGTTATAAAACCTGGGATTCCTACTGGCTCTTCAGAAACGTTTTCCTCCTTTTGTTAATATTTATGTACAATATATGAAGGGATACAATTTGCGTCTTTGATTTAGACATATCTCTTGCCTCAAACAATAACTTGAAAAATATTTTACAAAGAAAAAAGAACATTGTTCATCTGAATGTCATTCATTATTATATTGCTATATTTTATACCCTATTATTAATATATACAAAATTTCTTAATTGCCTTTTACAGATGCATGGAAGCATATAATATAACAGTTTTAAAGGATCCCATTTTTAGATTTCTTTTTCTTGGCTCATGTCAATCTCTTTAATAAACTATGGTTGCTTGGAGAATATAGGAAGTATTTGGAATGTTGTTTAAAGTTTAATAATAACTGGTAGCATTGTCCATTTGCGGCCTGAACGGTTGGAGCACCTGTCAGGGCGATCTGGTAGAGATAGCAGCATCATAAGACTTAAACAATTATGGAGAGCTGTTAATGTGCAGTGTCGATGGGTGCCAGGTTCTGTTCTTTATTTGGGGCTTTTCTTTTCTTCAGCTGCGTTTTGTTGTTGTTTTCCCTCTGTTCTCGGTTTTGTCTTCGGGCTGCTCGCCCTTTGTTTTCCTGTCTTGTCTCCTTGCTTTCGTCTTTGTTGGACTTTTTTCTTTTCTCCTCCCTATTTTTTTTCCCTGAAACAAAAATGATGGCACATTAGAAGATTTACTCAGGCTGATGCAATTTGTGACTGTAAAACCAATTCTGGATTCGCACCTCCCATTAGAAGCTGGACACTAATTCTAGTGTTTGGAAGTCTCCAGCTCTTCATCAAACTACTAAATTCGGCCACTGGACTAGCACCTCCCATCAGTTTGACTCTAAGCAAAGAGCTGAGAACTCCCTGGGGAGTCCCAGTGCTTTAGAGCTGGTATAAATATCTCACATACTCATAGCCTCTCTCCCTCAGCCAGGGGGACAGCTCCATGTACTCCACTAAAACACAGATGGTTTGGGGACATCTATGGCTGAAGCAAGGTAGCATTAGCTATTGACTGGTCTAAATTTATCTTGAGTGAGGACCCAGAGCATATAGTGAGAGGATATTAGCCATCATGTCACTCCCCTTCACTGCCAATGCTCAGCATCTACGTCTTTTAAAAATTCTCCTCCCCTCCCTTAACCCCAACCACACCCACATCCCAGGGAATTCTTGGTATTACAACATGAATCCCACCACCAAGTGTCAGCTCCAGCACAGGTGTGTGACCCTTTACAGACTAAAAGGTGGTGTTCCAAGTCTCAAGTCAAGCTTTGGACCATTGTTACAAAATTAGGTATTCAAGTGCTTTATTGCTTTAAATACTTCTGAAGGTAAGATGTTGATTTTGTTGCTGCTACAGACCTCTCCCATAAAGCTACCTGTCTCCTTAGGATCATTAAAACTTTGTGTATTGCCTGTGGATAATATGGTATAATGCATTTATGCTTGAACATAAGGAAGAAATTTTTTATTCTGATCTTGGTGAGACAATGGAACAGGCTGCCCGGAGAAGTTGTGGATTCCTCATCACTGGAGGTGTTCAAGGTCAGGCTGAGTGGGGCTTTGAGCAACCTGATCTACTGAAAGATGTCCCTGCCCATGGCATGGGACAGTTGGACTAGATGGTCTTCAAAGGTCCCTTCCAACCCAAACAATTCTAGGATTCTGTTCATTCTATTTGCTTTACAAGCCAGTACAATATGACATGTATGTACACACAAGCCTAAAACAGATTAGATTTTTTCTGTGTGAAACTGGTTCATCTGCTGAGCTATGCAGCTGAAATTCACCTGTACTTAGATGAATCACAATGATGTCTTCAAAAGCAGCCTTGCTTGAGACTTCCATGGTACAATGTCATAATGACCTGTACGCCTCCTTACTTGGAGAAATGTATGGACAAGTATTGAAAAACATCTAGCCAAATTCTGTTTTATGATGTCCTCGTAACAATATTGCTGAAAGCAATCTGTCCTTCTTTGTTACAGCAAAAACACTTTTTGCTTTTAAATATTGGCAGAGATAATCCAGGCTTTCCTACACCAGTTCTGGGGGAATTACACAAACCTGGCAATAGCTCTTGCTGTTGAGGGTGCTGAATGCAGGGAATTGTGCCCATTCTGGACACAAAACCAGAGCTGGGAGTTTTTTGGTGCCTCGATGGGCTCTGTGGGGTAGTTCACAGTAGGCTTGTAGGTGCAGGGACAGTGCCTTTGTTCTGAGAACAGGCAACCATCCAAGGAGAGTAGGCCAGATAAAGAGAGAGAGATTCAGAGGAGGTGAAAAGAAGGCAGAAAGTGAGGAGTAAGACTAGGATGAGAGGATATGCTGTATCCCCTTCTTGTTTTGTAGCTCTATGGGCTTATTTTACAGCTGCTCTATTCCTCACCATCACTGTCTGGGATCAGAGAGCAAGGGAAGGTTTAGATACACATTGAGGTCAAGCAGGAACAAACATCTGTCTTCCTCATCTGCTGTTTCTGAAACATGCAATAAGGCTTTAAATGTAAAATGACTTCTCAAATTTTAAATAACCAGTCAGAGATTACCCTGATATATGCCCACAAAGCTGCAGAATCCATCTATGAATTTGGCAATGCCATCTGAGATGCACAGAGTTGAGCAGGGGAGACCTTCAGAATGGACATGTGAGGCTCAACAAGAGCAACCACAGCTGGGAGAGCTCCATGCAGAAGTGAGCCTGCATCTTACCCAGCTGTAATGCTGTCTCTTACTAATGGGTAAATGACAGTATAGAATTTCCTTCCAGTGGTTTGTAAATACAGTTGGCCCAAGATGAAATGTTATTTGAATGGAAACTGTCCAGACATTCAGTGTTTGACATTGTTCACTTGGTGATTAGCCAAAATCCTTCAGCTGTGACTTCCTAGCCACAATTCTTTAAGTATGCTAGAATGACATTTAATGGTTTCCCTTTCAGTCACGGATCAAGATGTATGCATTTATATGTATCTGTGTGAATATACTAAGAATACACTGTCTAGCCAGAGACTTATCTAGGCATGGCTTTACTGTTTCTGTTTTAATCAGACTGATATCATTATAAAGGACAAGCAAAACTGTTCTCTGGAAAGTACTTAAAACTCAGTCCTAATTCTCTTCTAGGCTGAGGATAACCAGTTTGGAGTCCTCTGTGCAATTTTATACTTGGTTTAATGCCATCATCTCCATGCTGTTGCCATTTGTGAAAGGGTCTGCCCTCTAGACCTGGTACTGCCATAAAGCATAGGAGAGTCGCCTTTGTCCAGGCTGTTTGTTTAGCTCCTTTCACCACTATTTTAGTCAGAGTTTTAATATGACAATATAGCGTTACTTCCAGTTGTTCCTGGGTTCAGTTTAGATGCAAAGGAAGATTCTACCAGCAGTTACTGCTAAGAATGGGGTGTTGCTGTAGCTACATTATTGCATACATCTCCCCATTCACATCCTTGCTCTCTTCCTCCCAGAGACTTGCTCCTGATTATTTTTTCCTTCTTATTACTTGCTGAAACCCACTTCATAGCAACACGTTCAACTGCATGCCAGAAGTTGTGGAAATTCATTGGAAGTTGGGTCATTCAACTATCTGTGAAGTGAAAAGTGCAAAAACTACATGGGCCGTTATGTTTACAAGTTCATCTCTGAACTACTTTGCATTTGAAGAAGAAGAAAAGGCAGGAACAGCTTTAAAACAGAAGCTCATCAGAGAAGAAAACGATGCAGTAATAACAAAGAAGAATGTTGTTGTTAGAAAATCCTCGTGGGTTTGAACGTGTAACGTTTTATGCATGTATCAGTGCCCTTTCACGGGGCTACACAGCATGTAAAGGACGGTCGCCCCTCGGACGGGGGCGCGGTGGAGCAGGGAAGGGCCGAGGAGGGGAGCGGCGACCCGATGGCGCCCGTCAGGGGGCGCCGCGGTGCCGCGCGAGCGCGGGGAGGGGGTGGCACAGCGGGACCCCCCGGGTGCTGCCGCCGGGGCGTCTCCTGCGCGGCGGAGGTGACACAGGGGCTCCGCAGGGGCGTGCGAAATTATCTTATGGTGATGCGCTAACACTACTTAACGTTTATGTCTTCTTAAGGATAGGAGATAGTCAAACTTTTTCTAAGAGAATGTTTTGCTCATGAAGATGTGGGTTCACGAGATTCTAATAGTTCTGTGAAGTAATTATTTGGCATTAAACTAGCTTTTATTCCAGAATCAAAACTGCATACGACCAGCTGTACTGGAAGAATTAGTCTGCAGGCACTGTCCAGTGAATTTTCTTGTAGACAGGAGATACTTTACTACTTCTAATAATAGCAACTTTGTATATTGAAGAAAATCTACAGACATGCCATGGTTTTGAGAAGTGCAGTAGTTCAAATTAAACACAGACATGACATTAATTCAGAGAACAATACAACTACATGTCAAATCAGCTTAAAGGTGCTGAGTTTCATGTTAATCTAATTTATAGCCCCTGGTCAAAGAAATCCCTGTGTCTGTATTTATGCAATCCATGTCTGAATACATCTTTAAATATGCAAGCCAGAATATTTCAGAGATGTCCTTGCATTATCACATCAGAGGTGGTGTTTCCACTAGACCTATAGCCGTGTTTTATGGAGTAAAGGGAAGAAGGGTTGGTGACAACTTAGGAGAACTTAGTACTCAAGAGTACTATTTGAGACATGGTTACTTACTGAAAAAAATCACAGCTGAGATGGATTAACTACTGCAGGTTCCAGATTTCATCTACTTTAGGCATTGTCGCTTAGCCCACCCTATTATATTCAGCTGTAATTACTACAGGGAGCTCAAAGCAGCATATTTGTTCACTTCTCCCTTTCGTGGGCACTGAAACCCCGAACAGCCATAGGAAGGCATAAAAATTGGATTGTGCAAACTCCTTTGCTTTGGTGTGTGAGGGAGGTGTCACAGGGTAGGTATCATGGGAAGCCCAGAGGGATGCGAATCTGGCATCAGGCATTTGGAGTGATCGTATTTCTTTTGGAGAGATCTCTCCCATGAAGAAATTTACCCTGGGAGAGCAGAAGGGGCAAGAGGAGTCACTGAACTACACCTGGTGGGGTTGCAGGCACCGGTTGTAATAGGCCCCTATCTGGAAGGGTCATGGTGCTTCTATTGTGCATGCACGGACCACAAAATCCTCCCTGCTACACTGCAATGAACTAAAGAGCTATAATAAAAGACCACAGGCCACAGCTGTAACATGCCACAGTGATCCTTCACACCCCTCATAGCCTGAGCTGACCTGTCAGCACTTTCCCAGCTACTGTAGCACCATCAGCACTGGTGCTCTGGTACCAGTGCTCCAGCACCTCTATATCTCACAAGGTACAGGGACAAAACTGAGGGGCTAAGTGCCACCACTCTGTGTTTCTCTCCTTCCTACCCATCCACACCCTTCTCCAAGACCTTTTTTCAGTCATCTCAGACTAAAAATCTGTCACCCTTTCCTCATAATGCAATGTGGACAATCCAGAAGAAGCTATGCCGAGCAAAGATGCCAGTAGCGTTATCATGCCACAGGCTCTAAAACCACTTATGACAGGTCCATCTACAATGCAATCATGACATAGTATGCAAATGAGTAGATCACTCATTTTCAAGAAAAGTGACACATTTTTTTCTGGAACACACACTGTAACATGTACTCACACTACTTGCCAAGATAGCAAGCCTCCAAAACACCAGCTGCCCAGTGATGCAAAGGACATTGTCCTTTCATTCACAAACCATTAGTAGCTGATTCATCTGGTACATTCTTTTGAAGTTTAAATAGCATAACTTTCTTATCAGCAGTCATTATTTTCCTAGTTATAGTGGCCCTATTTTATAATCACTCAATTTTCAGGTGACCGGAATGGTGAAGATCAGCAAGTTCAGAATTACCAAGTGCTACACAGCTCAGTGCACTTCCTGGCCTTATGCCTGAAGATGCATCAATTGCAGAAGAGAATCTGGGTAAAAAATTTATAGGAGCTAAGGTCCAAAAGCATTCAAGAAGTGATTAATTTGGCCACACATAGGTTCTCCTGCTACAGAGATGCGTGAGAACAGCCTACCCGACTTCCACATGCCAGTCCAGATGGATACAGGTCTTAAGATGTGTCATATCCACACTCCTATGTGGTGATCTTGGATAACCCAAGATATTTCAAAAGATATCAACACTTATGTTTGAGCAACTGCATTAGAGGACTTAGTGACTAACTTATACATACGTATTATCTCCTCTTGAAAATGGAAATACTTCTCTAGTTGCAGACTCCAAATGATGTTGGAGCCTGAGGCCTACTGTAGTCTTTCCATGATATGTGGGGCCCTTGATCTTAATTTACCTCTTAAAATAGGATCTGGACTACCAAATTGCATTCACTGGGAAAATGTTCTTATTTTTGGGATGCGTGCTGGGCTGTCCTTGCAAGAAAAGGGCACTGCTGAGGCAAGCACATTTGGGGGAACGGGAATAGTGTGTCTAAATACAGGAATGGATCAGGCCTGCACTACAGCCATTTGCATAAAGCAGGCAGAGAGGAAAGAGGGAAAACTGAGCAGATCAGCTCTGTTGGGACAGGAGACATCAGGCTTTGCTGCTGCAGCACATAAAGAACAAGTTGTACCCCATTAGGTGTATGGGAAGTAGGAGGGGATGATTTCTTCCATGGGCTGCTTGGGAAATGACACTGCTACACTCATGAGCTCATAAGCAAGGCTTATGGAAAGTCCCTGTCCCGTGATGACCTCTTTGCAATAGGAATGGGTTGTGCCTGCCTTTCCCGTGCCATAGAAAAGGCATTGCCAGTGCCTGAAAATACAAGAATATCCACCAGTCAAAGAAGGAGCCAGAGGAGAAGAATTTCTATAATGAGTTCTGTTTGCCATTTGTGGAGTAATTTACTGTTGTCTCTTCAAACTAGAGCCTGTGGGGATTTATTTTCTTTGCACTTGTCTGTTGGGACTAAGAGAATTTGTTAGCAGCCTTGTTTTAATCAGGACTAATGTGCTAACAACAGTAATTTTATAATTACATAACAGTTTTCATCTTATAAGATCCCACAGCTTATAAGCTTTGAACACAGCTTCCAAAGACAGGAAAGTAATGACTATTTAACAGAGCAGAAAACCACTCCACGTTGCTTAGGACGGGTAGTGACATACACCATGCTGGTATTTAGGAAAGTGGCGTTTTGTCACCAAGCTTGCTTTGAGATTTTTAACAATGGCTTCTGAATGGGATTTAATTTTTACAACTCTTCTAAGAGTTTCTAAAAGGTAGATAAATGTCCAAATCTACGGTACAAACCTCTTTTAAGACTAATGGTATCAGATGCCAATACAAAGATTGATGATAGCAGTGATTGAATCACAGAATCACAGAATGTTAGGGATTGGAAGGGACCTTGAAAGATCATCTAGTCCAATCCCCCTGCCGGAGCAGGAACACCTAGATGAGGTTACAAAAAACCTTGGTACCAAAAAAACCTTACCCTGTTGTTAGAATGCCAGAATATTGGCAGAAATCTGTAATAGTTTGTTTTCCTTTAATAACCAATAACCCAAGCCCTCCTATTAGCCTGGACTGAGGTAATAAATATAGTCCTTTTTAGAGACTTAGTTCAGCTGGTGCAGAATTTTGAGCAAACCAGAAATAAAAATGTGATGCTGCATTATGTCAGAGCCACATGTTTAGTCTGCCTCTCTAGAAATAATCAAGAAAAGTTATACATGATAAGAGACAGATGCTAGTGCCTCAGCAGACATTTGAACTCTTTCTAGTACAATAGTAAAAAGGAGAAAACACCCAAAGATACTTGTTTCTTTAATACTCAAATTTGTACTCCAAGTGTTCTGAAGTGAGGGATAAGTGAGAGAAGCCATTTTCCTTGGCTTTACTTAAACCAATTGCATTAATGTAACCTGACAGTTCAGAAGATATTCATACAACCCAAATATTTGGATGCATCTGTAAGAACGCATTTTTTCCCTAAACGACTACAGCTTGGAGCTGGGCTATACCAATGACTGACTATGGATCCCGGAGGGGATTTGCGAGTACTGGCACTAACACATGGTCCAGGACAGCAGTTCTGCCTCAGTACCAGACACCAGAGCCAGGGAACCTGGGCATCTTCCGCCTTTTCCTTTGCTGGTATGGGTGCAGCTATACACTCCCCCTGAAGCCCCCTCCTTAAATCTCCTTAAGTTTCCTGATCTGCCAGGAGGGTGAAGGAAGATGAGGAGTCAACAGGATGCACCTCTGGCCCCACTCTGCACGGTTCACTTGTCCCCTCGGCTCTAGGCATGATTTGTTTGCATTGCTGCCCAGGGTGACACCTGTGCTGACAAGTAGACAAGAGCCCGTGCGTGTCCCACAGGTAACCCAGACCAGCCTGACGGATGGATCAGCCGGTCAGCAGTAGCTGACACGTAGGCAAATGGCAGCCCCTGACGGATCCACTCAGCAAACCCGTCAGCCCAGAGCCAGGGTGCCAAATTCTGCCCTCTCTTGTACTTGCTCGAACACATGGAGGTCAACAAGGTTGGTCTCTGGTGTAAATGAAGGGAGATTTTGCTTTCAAGGATACTTTTAAAAACAAGGTGTTGAAAAAAGACTGTTTCTTTCTGTTTAGGGTCTCCACTGTGTGTGTACTATTTCAGCTTGCCAAAACACTGATCTTCCCCTCTCTAGGTAGTGCTAATATTTCTGAATACATTTTCATCCTGATCAAAATGGCAGGTCAGGTTTCTGAATTTCATAGAGTTCAAGGACTCCAAAGGTCCCCATTCAGAAAGGGTGACACGACATTTCACTTTGCCCATGTCCCTATGTTTCTGAAGGGTTTTTCTCACCTACTGAGAGTATACCTGGCAGTTCACCAAGTAGAAAGCTGTTTGTGGAGAAAGGGATTGGGATGACCAAGTCTCTTGGGTTGCCTCTGAAAAAGGCTCAGGAAGTTTTTATGCCGAAGTGATTCAGGGCTTAGCCCTGGAAAACTCAGGGAACTTGGGTGACCAAGATGCTGTCAAAGGGATCTCAAGTTTTCAGACTCTCAAGTTGTTGTCAGCCTGTCAGGTGGGTTTCCAAGGGCCAACCCAAAGGACAAGCTGGCAGGACACTAGGCAGAAACCCAACACAAAGGCAAAGCTGTTTCAAACCCTGCCTCCTTTCCACTGGGGCTTCATTGAAATCAGTTAAGTTTCTGTGAAATGCGATGACTTTGATAACCTGATATTTTCCCTTCCTTTGGAAAATTCAGCCCTATAAAATATTTTTTAAAAGATTTCTAAGTAAGGATCATGGAGGACATGCATGAAAAAAACTTGAAGGCAAGTATTTTAAGATTTCTTGTAAGTCTTCAGTTTAAAATGAATCACAGATAGAAATTGTCCATGTAAATTTTATCCAGGCTGTCTTGTCTTCTTCTTCTTTTTTTTTTTTTTTCCCCAAGAATGTGTTAAGTTTATTCTTTTTAAATCCCTCTGGTAATGAACTGTGCATTTAGAGCTGTTTGTAGTAACACAGGCTCTGCACACTGAAGTGAGCAGCCAGCTTCATGAGTATGTTGAAATGGAATGTGAAGAATGAGTATGCCATGTGACACTGCATCACCGGGATCCACTTCACTTAGTATACTCTACAAACTGACCACCATGCCATGTAGATTGGATATGAATGAGGTTGGATGGCCCAGAGGTTAGAGGAGATGCAGCTCCCACTGAGGTGAGAAGCAGCATCTTATGGCAGAGGGCACTACCAAGCACTAAGGGAAGTCTGCAAGACTTTAGCCACCCCACCAGGAAATCTGCTATGTCCTGTCTAGCACTGTTCCTACCGTACACAATGACAGTTCTACAGAACTTGCTGTAGCCATGTTTTATTTTTCTGCTTTGTGTTTGTGTCTTCAGAGTGCTACAGCAGTGCTGGTAAATTGGTGGCAATCCTAGGCCTGACACTTCCAGGTGTGCCTGTGGGGTGTGTGCGCAGCCCATCTTGTTACAGGAGCTGAATTATAGGGCTGCAAAAGGGTTCAAGGGAACCCAAAGCTAAAGTTCATAAAAGTTCATAAAGTTAATAAAGTTAATGAGTGATATTTTGTGTACTACAATGTATTGCAAGTCAGGACTTTCTCTAGCCTCTTAAAGCTGAGACAGTGGTGACCAGCAATCTCTCTTTCCAGCTGCCTCCTGCCTCCAGATGAAGCAGCCCGCTGTACATTAATCAATTAATACGTTCATGCTTTTCTTCAAAATCGAGAAACTAATCACTTTTGTGCCTGCTCCAAGAACCTTCATGTTAGTCAAAAATAGAAGCTACTGACTCTTTCTACAACTCTGAGAAGCAGAAGTTTCTACAACTTTTTCTTGCAACTCTTTAGGCACGCTTCTATAACATCTGAGACCAATCCTGTAAAACCAATAATATTTTGCAAGGGTCTGGTATGACATGCTCAGAAACACTTTATAGACTGTCATACAGAAGTACAGAAATCTCTGGGGCAAGGAAACAGCAGATGGTTTGTGCATACCTACTCTAGTAAGATACTAAAAGGAGCAGGATGCTTTGTCCAAAAAATCCAGAGCAAATAGACCCTTACCCCAACCTCAACCATAAACTCTAAGAAGGTACTTAAAATTGTTCATGTGCCTTTGAAAATGTTACTCAAGATTGTCTCTATGTCCAGGAAGTTATTTTACGTACTCTAAAAGAGTTGCTTTTAGTTAGAAAACAGAGGTTCCATCAACCTTAAGCCTGAATACTCCTTGTAGTATTTGGAAGAATTCACAGAGACTCTTCCATCTCCATATTGCACTTTCCACTGTGTTGCACTTAAGAGATTTATCCATCGTAGCTTTAGTTTGATTTAAGACCACTGGGGGAAAAAAAAACCCAGCCATGTAAAATAGACTATGACTGGGAATGTGATCCTTCATCTCAGTGATGAACTTTTTATCTTTATAATACAGCCTACATATGACTTCCTCAGGTTCCACAACTGTAAAATGGAGATGACATTTCCTTAATTTCAGTAAGTACTTTGGGATCTACAGATGAAAACCACTACTGGTGCAAATCAAATCCATTGAAGTGGACAGGGAGATTCCTCCTTACTTCAGTTAATGTGTTGAAGGACCAAACATCATGCTTCAATCAGATAGAGAGCTCAGTATCCTTCTTGACAGAGTATTGTCTGCTTGCTCATGCTTAAAGGTAGCAGAGGCTGGATCACCCACTGGCATTCCCTCCTACCACCCACGCCCATACAAGAAATAAAGTCAGTTCCTCTGAATTTAAGCTAAATCCTTCTGGTTTAGCAACGCACATTTCTACTTAAGCAATAAACATCTGTCGTCTGCCATTCATTAATATTAATTATAAATGGTCACTAGCTCATGGGATCCAAGTCCACCAGCTGAGATTTTTCCAACTCTGACCTTGTTAGGATTTGTATAAAAAGTGTTCAGAAGGGTCCTTCGAATCTCAAAGCCAATAATAAGTGCAATTTGCAGAGCACAGTGTTTAGATTATGCACTTAGAATAAGGGCAGTCAGCAAGGGTGGTGGGGAGTGGGGGAGGGAAGGAAGAAAAGATTACGGACCCTGAAACAGCGTTGCTTTAAATACTTAAGAGTTTTAGACCTTTCTGCAGACTAATGACAGGGAGAGGCATTGTCCATAATGAAAGTGGCCCATCCATTAAACATTACTGTAAATGAAAGGTTGCGTGAATTAAAGGTTGTTCATCTCATGTTTCAGGAATGTAGCTGTGTTTCATGTCTGATGCCTGTTTTCCTTTCAAATGTAGTTCTTCAGATGACAGATGAGAGAGAGAAGTTCAGAAAGCAAATGGGCAGAAGTAAATACATGCTTAAGAACAAAGCAGAGACGTAACTGTAGCTGTAAATCTTTATACTGGGGCTACTGTTTGCTGTAGATATTGGGAGGGATCAGATTAGAATTGAAAAATTTCATTACTGGATCATTTTGATTGTAAACAAAAAATAAATAGAAAAAATCCCTACAGTTTATCATTTAATTCTATCACCTGTATCTATTTCACTCATGGGCCACTGGTTAATTCTTTTGCTACCATTTTGGATTTTAAGAGACTAAAAATAGAAAATGTAGGAAATACTTGTTCTCAGTTTTGCATGGCCACTGCATGATTTTTTCCCTTGCCATTTAATTTCTTGCCCTGCAAAATTGCTTCAACAAAAATTCCTGAAAAATAATGTTCATTTGCATCAGCCCTTAAAACTAGCTCATTTCTTTTTAGACGTAGGGATACAGCAATATGGCACTCATGGGCCACATCTTCATCTGCTCTTAAAATATACATAGTTTCATTGGCAGAGAGGTGTTAGCTCCTATCTCTGGTGAACTGGCGTAACAAGTTCCATGAATTTTTTGTAAGAAAATCCAACCCTATACACTTTCTATAACAATGACTCAAAGCTGATGCAAAGAGGAACAAGAACAAATCCCTCAGCAATGCGAATGACTAAACTGGACAAAATGAAAGGAAAGTTGGTTTCAGGTCCTTGACTCAGGCCCAAATCCAAGTCTGAGCTTGGTAAAGACAGCAGGAGGCCCTATGCTGATGTCAATGGGCAGAAATACTTGTATTTGTGCTCTGTAAATGTGCATTATGCTGTGTCTCTGTGAAAGTCTTACTTGAGGCAAGAGGCAAGAAAAAAAAATGGGAAATTTTGTAGCAGTTTTAGAAATGCTTATCAAAGCATTATGTAGTCCCTTACTAGGCTATGAAGCTAAACTACTATACTTAGACTGTCTCTGATGGATGTTTGTCTAACCTCCTTAAAAATCTTCCATGATGGAGATTCCCACAACCTCTCTCCTGATCTTTGCAATCTCTCATAATAACATTGGATGTTATCATCTGATTGGGAACACTCTGAAGATCCTTTGGACCTTTGTAAAGGAAAGTTATGTCAGTACGTGTTTTCTTTTTCAAAGCTCTGAGGTTAGAAGAGAGCTGGGAGGTGGCAGCCTGAGCAGACCAAAAGCTACATCAGGTGTTAGAGCTGGCAGGGAGAGCTGAGAAGAGATGATGAAACTGGAGATGTGGACACTTGGGTGGAGAAAAGAAAACAGAGCTGCCTGGGTGGGAAAGAGCAGACAAATATCCAGTAAGATCAGGAGAAACAACAGCCAAAAAGTGCTCCTTTGTTTTCACTTTGTTACAAAGGAATGCTGAAAATCCCTTCTTTATGGCTAGATCCAAAGCACCCTGAAGTCAATGGGATTTCAGTGGGTGTTGGATCAGGTCATTTAAAAGAAGAGCAGCTATAATACAATAGTGAATGAGTGCCCTTGCTGTCCATGACTGGCAGAGTTATAACAGCATTGCTATACATGGAAGTGTTCCACAGCCCAGGATTTAGCTGATTAAACAGTGCTGCATGTGTCACCATTAGGCTTGAAACATTCATTGCCTGATTTACTCTGCAGCTCACATACCCAAAATGTTTTGCATTCTTGGACTAAATTTGCTATATGTACAAGCAAACTTCCCTCTTGCATTTGTTCTTCTTTCCAGGACTCACAGGCCAAAAAAGTGAGGGGTTTAGATCTCTAGGTGGCGATGGCTCAGAGAGCCCTGCTGTCAGCAGCCACTTCCCTTTGACTTTACTCCGAGGTAATATTGCCCCAAAGTGAGAAAACAGCTTGCTGTGCTCTTCTGAAGAGTCAAGAGATAGAAGTTGTCAAGGTATCTCCTTTGGCACACAGCCTGGAAGAGGTTCCTTTCCTCTTCCAGCTGTGACAAACATGTCCCTCCTTCAGAAAGAGCTCCTTAAAGCACTAGAAGTTAGGGCAAGGACTTTGGAAGCATCAGCTGAGAGAAGCAATAGAAAGGCATATGTGGAGAGGAAGATGAGTAAGTGAGGGTGTGCAGACAGGACAAGGAAGTGATGTGGAGTAAGGGAGGACAATACTCCGCTCTTTTGTATCATCCATGGTCTCTGCCCTGCGCTGAGAGGAGAGAGTAGCCACAGTTTCCTATTTGCCTCTCCTTGAAACTCAACAATGTGAAGTCACTTCAAGGTGAAGGTGCCCTGGATAAATAAAGTACATTTGTATCAGGGAAAAAGGCCAGAGACCAGGCACGCCCCTGCATATCCGCACAGCATCACTGATAGTGCTTTTTAGGACTCTGGCCTGTAATAGCCATCTCTCTTCCCCAGGGGAGGGAATAGCACCAGCTAGTTTGGCTGGAAGGCAGAACGTGGCCCTTGGCCTTCTGGCCAAGGAGTGGACCTTCGCTTGCTTTTCTTTAGCAGTATAGACATAGCTCTGGATTTCACCTTCTAAAGCTGGAGCTGCTCCTCTCAGTCCCAAACATTTTTATTCAAGATGTAAGATGTCAGGCAGGTGATGGAAATTTGGTGCTGATGGGGACTTTGGAAGGAGGTGGAAGATGGGTTTGTGGGAAGTTTGTATTCCCTCCTGTTTTTCCTGCAGAGCTCAGGCATGTAAAAGATAGTCAGCCAGCCAGTTCTGGAGCACAGGGAGGCACCAGAAGGGAAGATCAGAAAGAGAAAAAGAGCTGATTCCTATTCCTTATTTGGTCTAGTGATCTGAGGAGAACAACTCTCACATCAGTCACATTTTAAAAAAAGAATGCAATGAGTTTTGTTGCTTTGTGGTTTTTGTTTTATTTTGTTTTTTCTGATTCACTTCCCTTATGGGAGCAATTGACTACATGCTTCTTTCTCAGCTTTGACACCATTCCTGTCAATATGAGGTCGATGGTGTTTACCAGCAGTGTGTCCAGTACATTTTTTATAGCACATTCCAGAGGACCTCAGGGCAGTTGAGTGACCTCCCCTCTGTTCCCAGGTTGCCCAGGACAGGCAGGAGATGGGAGGTGGCAAGAGAGGAGCTGGCAGCGGAAGAGGAGAGCTAAATGATTCTGTGATTCTGTCTCCTGAGGAGCACAGAGACAGCATTAGCCCAACACCTTGCAAGGCTAAAACCAGTTTTGATACCTGAGGGCCTGAGAAGTTGGTGTATAGCCACAGCCGTTTACAGGCTGACTGTTCATCAAGATGCATTCTATTCAGAGAATACAACCTTGGCACGGTACACATGTACACAGTGGGTGCCTACATGTGTGGTTACCATATGTGCAGAGGCACACAGCAGGTATGTATTACCTGCTTGTGCGGTTCATGCATTTCTGTCAGAACTGGGAGGTAAGAAGAGAATTTAATGTTCACTCTAACACAATCAAAATAAACATACTGTGGCAAAATGCAATATTACTATTAATTAGTTCAGATTTTAAGGTCTCAGTTTGCAGTTAGAAACCTAATTAGACTTTAAAACTGCCTGTGATTAAATTTTGGAAATGCTATCAAGAAAGTTTAAAAATGGCTTTATCCACCCATTTCAGCCCTTCAGTTGTAGACCCACTATATCCTCTACTATTAGCTATTTTGGATTCACATATCTCTCTGACTCATACTGGTCCCGTTTTTTCCCTCTTAACTCTTCTCACCCTGATCTCTCTGCTGGCCCATGGCGGTGGGCAACCCTGTGCTGTTAGTGCCCTGCCTTGCTCAAGGTATCTCCTGGATGCCATTTCGCTTGGCGTAGTAACTCGCGGATTCCTGGTCTCAACAGCCTTACCCTTGAAGTCTGGAAATATGTTAAAGTTAAAGAGTCAAAACCCCTGCAAGGAAAGGAAATGAGAGGTCCTCTTGGCAGCAACAAACAGAAAATAAACAACCAAACTCTTCACAAGACAGACTCCTCAATTATAGTAACTCAGGCTTGCAAAGACCGGAGTTATGACCCATTGGTGTATGCAGTATGTAAACACAGGGATGCAGTAATTAGCTTCGTGTTCATTTTGAGGCCTCAGAAGTCCTGTGACCTGTAATGGAGTGAGGTCATTAACCACAACCACAGTAGTGATCTTCACACAGGACACCCCATCTCTCACAGTTATATGAGCTATCTGTGAACTGAGATGTCTCCCTGGCTCACATGCTTCAGCCTTCTTTTTTTAAATGCCAATGAGTTACACATAAGGAAGAGAGGATGTGACTTTTGGTATGAGCTGTGACTGGGATATCTTGCATCTTTTATCTTATTTTAGCAGGGGCTTTCTTTTTCTTTCACTGTTTTGCCTGGCACAGCTTAACTGACTTCTAATGAAATTATTGCACCTCAACCGGAGATCAACTGTGAAAACTTTTCTTTGTGAGGAATACTAAAGGTACTAAAGGGGTGACTTAGTTTAGACTACAGAGTCCTCTATGCTCTGTTGTAACATGGATCCCTATGGCATCAGAGTGTGTACATTAGGGTACGTAACTCGAGGAGTTTCATTTAAGTGACTGAAATTAGTTTATTGCCTAATATTTTAAGTTTGTTAGTATCAAATTACATTGTTTTCAGCTAAAGTTAATTCTTGATGAATGGCTTGGGATTTTTAGCTGAGTGGTGGTTTTGGGAATCTGATGAATGCCTGATAGGATTCCCTCCTCACATCATAGCCAGCTGAAGACATTTTCAGACACAATCTGATGAATGTGTTTGAAGCATTATGCAGACATATAGCAATAAAGGATGGAGAAACTAGTTCAAAGGAACAACAGAAATGACCTGAGTCTCAAATCTCTAAGCTATTCAAAACAAACCTGGATTTTTATATTCACATGTATGCAGTGCAAGACAGAAACATTTATTTTTACTTGTTTCCCAAAATATATATACACTTCCTCATTATGGTGATCAACAAATCCTGTTTTCTTGGTTCCCTTCTGTTTATCAACCTGCATCTAGAATTCAGCCCCTCATCTCTCTTATTCTCACTTTACACTACAAACTGACAAGCTACCATGCCTCCAGTGGGTTGCAGTCTTGTGAATTTTTACTAAAATGGCCCCTCTTCCTTTCATAACAGTATCGTGCTTTCCAAGTCTACAAGGTGCCAATTCCTACAGTCCACAGTGAAAAAGAAATATGCTATTCTACATTCATCCCACCATTTCTTAATGCCTAATGATTGAATTTTTGACTCTCAGGAAAAGGAACTGTATCAGGTCTGTGTTTGCACAGAACTGGACACAATTGACATTTCTTCTCTCTTTTGAACATCTAAATGCCATCAGCATGCAAATGAATCAATATATGAACAAACAACAATTGAAATGTATTATTTATTTGTTTACAACAATACTACTATGTAGCCAATGTAGCTTGTCTATTGGTGTGCATAATACCCAGCTTTCTAAGATGTCTTTCTTGTTCATAACTATGCACTTAGTCTTTTGGTGAGTGTTTTCAGTCTCTTCAGACTGATCAGAACATATTCTCTGAAAGCACGCAAAAGTGTCTGCTCTCTGGGGGATTTAGTTGGGACTCAACAGAAAGTCATACGGTGAATGTTCTCTCTTGGCAGAATTACTCATGCATGAAAACATGCAATTCCTTCCCCACAAATACCTTTGCGTGTAATTCTGATGTTTGTCTTTTGGTCAATAAAGGTCAGTCTCACACATTTGCAGACAGCAGTCCAAAGGGACTTGTGTTTGACCAAAGCACATTTATATAGGCAAAGAAATAACATGGATGGATAATTAGCAGTGTTTGAAGAGCTCTGGAAGTTATGCTTTTCCAGTACATCTATTTGCCATTTGTGGACATGGCCACAGGAAACACATGGTTCTCAAAGTCTGCCTGTCAATGAAAGGCAGGAGCCAAGAAGATGTTAAGTGTGGGAAGCTAAGAGTAACAGTGCACTGCACTAGCGGAACAAAACAAAAAGTGCGAGGGAAAGAAAGTAGAAACTGGAACTTAAAATCATATAGTTGTGCAAACTAAGAAGAACTCACCATCATGGGATTAAAAGAGGAGAATTATTAAATAAATTACAGTGAGGTTTGGATGGGACTAAATTATAAAAGGAGTCTGTATGTGAATCATATGGGAGTTGCCACATCAGAACACACTGGGATCAACTAATGTAGTGCTAAAATGAGTTAGAAGAAGCTTTTAGGCTAGTCGGGCTATTTGTAACCTCATTATTCCCATTTGTTTGAATTAATCTTGAAAACGCTAGCACCTTCTTCCAGTAAAACTTCATTTTATAGCCAGCAAGGGAAAAAAAAAAACAGTTGCAATAGATCTCACCAGCTTTAATGATACACTAGGAGATGGAAACAAAAAAAAAAGCCTCTTCATCCGTTTTATCTTGTTCCATGTAAATGCTCCAGAAACATGTCCTTGCTTCTGTGTGACAGCAGCAACTTACTGACTAACATCCTGCCTCTGATCTCGGCATCGCAAGCAAAGTCACTGAGGCATCTGTGATGAGCACACTCCGTCATCGTGTGGTCTTTGCCCTCGCCTTGGCCGCAGCCATCTATTCAGCGTGGAAAAGGCAGAGGCTGACTGGGCTAAATCTCTCTTTGTGGCCACAAAGAAAAGATCAGCAGCACTGTTGGTAACTGCTGGGTCTGTCACTAAATGTCAAAAGCAGAACCCGTGAAAGTTACACTCCAAAGCAATGTCTGAGCGGTAATAGGGAGCTGTACAATACACAAGAGTGTCTTCAATATTTCAAACATATTTACTCTCCATTCCCTTTCCCAAAGTGCTTTTGTTGTTATCTCCTTCTGCACTCACTGACTGGATACAGCTAGCCATAAGAACAGAGCCTGGCTTGATTTCTTGTGCAATTACTCTGTTGTTCAAAGGGGAAGAGAGGTTTCTCTCTGTGTAATAGTGACAGTGGCAGTAGGGAAGATAAGTTGCCTGGAGATTAAGTTGGAAAGCTACATTTACCCATTCTAGTAGGAACAGAGGAAAATTTGTAGCTTATTTCTCATTTTTCTGGCTTCTCACTATAATCCATCTCTTAAAGCTATTTTAACTGAATGTTTTATGTGTGAATTTCCTCAGTTTTAGTAAAAAATATTTTTAAAAAAATTAATCTCCCTGTGAAGATGTATGGAAGTTAATGGGACAGACTTTTGTGGATACTGTTACAGAGGAGTATGTAGCAGTGGATTTCAGAACATTAAAAAAACATCCCTCAGACATAGACATACAAATCCCAAGGGCACAGGTAGAAATAGAACACAGATTTCATCTGCCTGCATTGGTTTTGAAGGAATTGTCTACTGAGTGTAAAACAGGCTAGAATATAGTCTGTGACTTGCTCAAAAAGAAACCAAAACAAAACATATTTATGCACATTGCAAAAAAAAAAAAAAAAAAGGAAAAAGAAATAAAAAGATTCATGACTGTGAAGGAATTCTTGTGGTGCACAGTATTTTTCAAGTATGGTTTGGCTCAGATCCTATAAAATAAGAATCGACAGTAAAATACGTGAGTAGTTTCTTCTAAAGTACTTACTACACAGGAACAGCAGGCATTTCTCAAAGAGAAATGTCCAATCTGAAGGGATTGCCAAATTACCAGAAGCAAATACACAATACCATTATCACCTCAAAAAAACAGTTTCACAGTTCTGAAATTACAGTTCAGCCCTGTATTTTCAGCTCTGGCAAAATAATCTTTGGTAGGAAAAAAAAAAAAAGGACTCTTTTCCCCCTGCTACAGTGGGCTAATGAGAGGCTGTGTTTCAGGTTGTACCACTGTGCAGAGGCAGAAGCAAGCATGGACATTTTGGACATAAAGCCTAAGCACAGGAAAATCCATAAATAACTTGCCTTGGCTGCTCCCTCTACCTCTTCAAGACACTGCGTGACACAAGAGGCTGAACCAACCTCAGGTGGGTGACATCTACCCCATAGGTTCCCATAAATCAGTAGACCTAGTCCTCCTTTTGGGTTGGGGTGAAGGGGTAAACAGAAGTGATGAGGAAATGGGAAGGATAGGGAAAATTAGAGGGATGGGCAAAGGGAAATGTTCCAACAACACTCCTGTGCCAAACAGAGTAACTGCACCGGGGACAGAGCAAGTAACTTCCCTGCTTCAAAAAGGAGAGAAACGGAAACAAATGGAACAACAATCTCTACTGGATGGAATTTGTATAAATTGTTATTTCATAAATTTCTTAAGCATCTCCCGCTCTTAACATGTGGGACATCATTCACTAGGTGCCATGATGAGGAATAAGTCCAACAAGCTGTCTCTCATGGAAGGAAGGTTCTGCTGCCACTCTTGCTTATTGGGCAAAACCAAGTGGAGTTTCCCATATCTGCCATGCAGCATTGTGGTCTTTCTCCCATGCTGGGTCTCTGTGAGCCAGATGCAGATGGCAGGATCAGGCCATGTTGTTCAGCCAGACCTAGCATAAAGAGTTCAGCGTGGGAGAGAGACCACAGCGCTGTGATTGCAAGAGTTATGGTCTTACCTGTAGGGAAGCATGAAACAGGAATTGGTTTAGAGGAATCCCGTGGTTGAAGCATGAAGCTTGGCTGCCTGATAGCCAACAAACAACTCTCACCATGACATGTTTTATGATGGATCTTTTTGTCCCGAACTTCACATGCAACCCCTCATCTTGGCAGCAATTTCAGCAAACTGAGAATGTGCTTTCCCATCCAGCCCACCCTGTCTTCTCTAGATCACACAGAGCACATCTTTTGAGCAGCATTAGGACTTTATTTACTCCAGGCAAAGGCACAGTTCTCTCCAGCCCAAAGAACACCACATCAACAGGAGCTTTGGTGAAGCCTGCAACTGAGGCCTGGGAATTCAGATGTGAATTATTAAAACAAGCACAATACCAATCTCATATTATGATGATGATAACATGGTACCTTTTCCTTCCTTCTGACATCTCTTTCTTTGTACAATACATTTTCTGCTCTCGCTTGTAGCTGGGCAAGGATTGCCCCTTGCTGACGGATGTTGTACGATCTCTCTGACCCTTACTTCATTTCCTCTTTTGAAACCACATGTTTTTCCTTTCTTTGTGCACGGGCTCCATGGACTCCACTCACTAGCTTCACAGTGCACTGCAATAAACATAGGACAAGCTGAGCCTGGCCAATATATTTTTGTACATACAATGCATATGGTACATTCCTTTTATTCTGCATCAGCCAGAAGGTGGCAAAATTGAATAATTAATCAGGATCTGCAGCTGTGAATTGAGAGAAATTTGGCTGCTGAGGATATGCTGCATAAAATAATGTCAAATAATTATGTCAGTTACCATTTTGCACTTGCTGTTTTGTAATTCCATGTCCAAAACAGGACGGCAACAACAACACAATTGGTTTCAATGAAATCAGTTACCAGGGTTTGTTCTGAGATTACTTTGGTTTTGTGGCAGTATATATTCTTATAGGTTCAGTGGAATTAAACTTTGGTCATGCCTAAGTGAGAGTGAAATCATTGGGTCAGGTGGCTGCAGTTGGCCTCAAAGGTATTGAATTTGGAAATCAATAGAGTTATAAAGGACCAACTGGTATCAAAAAGCATTGCATTCAGAATCCACTGTCTTTGGTGACCTGCTGCTTAGTATTCAGTTTAAATAGTGGAAGAGCCATCATCTGTAGCACATACAAGCTGTAAACAGGCAAAGCAGAGGATAATTGGGTCAAGGAACATGCAAGCTTTTCAGAAAAGTGTGGGTTACAGTTTCTATCCCATACTATTGGGAACTCAAAAGGTGTGCAGCTGGATACTTGTCCTAGTAGTGTATACAAAAATGGGAGAAATCCTGGAAGCTTAACAACAATGCTATTAATAACTGTCCTTTTGTGTCATCTTCTCAGTAGCCGTCTCTTGATAAAAGATAGCAAACATTTATATTTACTTTATGTAAATATGTGTGCTTAAGACTATAAACCACTGCTAAGACTTCCAGCCCCTCTATAAGGAGGACTTTGTAAGTCAACATTTTTCCAGCTCCAGAATTTACTTCCAAATTTTTTAAAACCTAAAACTACAGTTGACCTCAGGCAATCTCTGACTCCTCCTCCAGTCAATTTTTATGTGAATAATTTTGTTTTTCATATTACACTGGACCTCTCCTGTTAAAATAATTGTCCTTCACGTGCACAAAAAGGTTCTGTTTTTCCTCTGTAGCTTTAAATGGCTTTTCCTAGTTGAGACTGACTCATTGTTAAAGCAGCTACGTCTACAACACTTGGAAACAGCCATAAAGAAACAAAAATGATCCCTTGAATTTATTTCAGAGATGAAAGTCTTTGCTTGAAAATAAAACCGTAAAAACTATCACTACCACCTGAACTAATATATAATTGAGAAGGAAAATGCCAAACTACTGTACACTATTTTTATTCCTGCACCACTTTCACTCTAAAACACGTGATGCCAGGGAGAGCTATGTGCATGAGCCTGTGGGGGAGGAGATTTCCATCATGTCCAGACTGTGCCTAAGGGCTCCCTGGTTGCTGGTGGCTGGAGAGGTTACCACTCCCACTGCATTTTGCAGCCCTCAGCCACCACAATTCACTGCCAGCCTACTAAATTAAGCTGAACCTTGCCACAGCTTTGGCATGCCCATGGCAGGGGATGCCAACTGCAGCAGCCCAGAGGCAAATATATCGCTCATTCTGTGTTCAGCCAGAGGAGTGGCAAAGGGATGGAGGAGACAGTTAGGTGTGGTGACATCTAAAATTGCCCAGTGTGAATAATCGGAGCTTGTGAGTCAGAGGCTGGAGAGATACAAAAGCAGGTCTCTGCTGCTGGTGAATCACTGGACCAGTGTAGCCAATCTTGGTCCTTCAGTGACAGTGCCACACTATTTGGTGCCTTATTTTAATCCTCAGTTTCTGGAGTCAGGTGATTATGAGCATATACCATTTTGGAGGTTTGGGTTTGTTTTTTATTTTTCCTCTTCCTATGTTTTAGTTTCTAGCCTTCACTTTTGCAAAGGTAAGCTTCAAAAAGTTGATGCACGCGTGCTTTGAAGGCTCAAGTAGTACAAGGGAGAGAAAGCAAAGCAGTTAGTATTTTAATCTTTCAACTAGACATAGGGTCTGGCTCATGGTTTTTGAACCTTTGATGTTAGTGGTGCTGCATAACACTGTAACAGAGCAAGTAAGAGATGGATGTCATTCTACCTCAGGGCAGACCAAACAGGAGAGATGAAACAGGCCACATTTCCAGAGGCAGAATTGTCCTTAGCATCAAGGCTGTGTTTGTGGGGCACAACCGTGTTTGCCTTTTGTGAAATGACAGACCTGGGAACTGCCTTGAGTGTGTTGTGCTGGGGTGCTGGTGCTGGGGCATACATCTTGTGATGCAGACTATTTCAATTTTAAGTTGCATTACCCTGGTGTGGTAACTGATCTTGCAACTCTAGCCCTCCTTAGATTCCCCATCACCTGTGAGAAAACCATGCAGGATGCGGGGGGACCAGACTTACTGATGCTAGTGCACTCCATCGTGTGATTGTTGGCTTCCAGCCCATCAGGGCACTTTTCAAGGCACTTTCCACTGTATAAGTAAAACCCACTTTTACACTTTGTGCAGAAGTTTCTGGTGAAGCAGGTATCACAGTCAGCTTTACATTCTGAAATGCAAACAGTAAACAACAATATTATTTATCTTTGCCATGAAACATCAAAGGCTCTCTCACATATACCAGAATCACGCAATTCTAGCAATGTTAAAAAATCTTCAAAGGAAGCCAATTATATTTAGTTCTTCTTCATGGACCATACACACAGGAAGGCCAGCAACAAGTGACCTTGGCAAGAGTGAGGATTTAGTAAGGATGGCCTAATGCTGGATGGCCTTGCACTGCTTGTCTTCTTTCAGACCTATGCAAACTGAAGACAGAGCACACAGCACAGCAGAATGACAATATACTGCCTCTGCCCTACACAGACAAAGCATAGGTATTAATTAACTCCATAGGCCACAGGTACTGGGCCAGTTCTACACTATTTATCTCTGTTCATCCAGGAGAAATAAAAATATTCCAGAATTTAGAATCTGCTGGAGATTGTTTTGCATCAACATCTCTTTCTTTTTTTAAATGACTCCCTGGCGTTCGATCAGATGTTCTGTAGCATTTCATGTATTCTCTATATGACTACCCGAATTGGCATTAGTGGTATGTTTCCCAGTTCTCAGATATTTTTAAAAGAAATGCATAAAAACTCATGTGTGGCACAGCTTATATCTGATAAGCAAGGCCACACACTGCTAAAAAGTGAGCAAATGCTTCACAGTGTCAAGTTACTTTGTAAGACTTTACTCTGGGGTCCATTCATTAAATAACTTTTATTACCAGGTGAAAACTGGGAGAGTTGCTTGGCCGTTACTCTTACGTTTTTATATCACCTGTGGGATTAAAACCAGTGATTTCAACAACAAAAAAAAAAAGAGTAGGGAGGACATAGCGATCTTTTCCAGCTAATTTATTGTTCAAAATACAAAGTAGGGTCAAAACGTTGCCTGAAAGCTAAAAAATAGAGTTGGGTTCTCTGTCTTCGAGCCCAGAAGCAGCATGAATGGGTAATTTCCCCCAAATCAGGCTAAAACCTAGCCAGCTGAATCCCAGCCAGCTGCTGCTGGCATGTAGCGGACTACACGGGGTGTGAGACAAGCCATAAAGAGGCCAGGGCAAGCTGCATCTCCAAAGAGTGGCTTGTCTCAGGGGACAGGTGGGTAAAGGCAGTGGGTTAAAGGACTCCAGCCTCTGACATCCAGTGTCCCTCAGCCCCACAGTCTTTGGAGCTGCCACAGCTCCCTCTCACTGCTGGAGGGCAGCACCTTGTGCCCACCCGCGCTTCCATTTTGCATGGGCGTTTGGAGGAGGCCATTGCCTGGGGCCTAGACAGGTAATTCCTTTAGGCCATTTCATGGCTTTTCACTTTAACTTCTTGCAGTGTTATAAAAGAACTGAACAAATAAAGACACAGCCTGTCCTGTCTGCTTTTCTGTTGACTTGACTCCTAAGGGGAGACAGTATTCAAGAGAGAAAAAACAAATCCATCCACTTCCCCCAGCACTTACTTGCACACTTATTAATGTCGGGGTACCGTGTCCCATAGTATCCACTTGGACATGAGGAAAGACATACTCCGATCTGTTTCATGCCAATCCTCTCCAGAACAAAAAAGAGCCTGGGCTTACATGACAGGCATCCGTTGTAGTCCGAACATGTAGCACACCCTCCTTGGCAACCTTGGCTCACATTAGGATGCACTGAGAAGAAAAGCATTAAAAAAAAAAAAAGGGAGGGGTGAGAGAACAAGATATTAGACAAAACCAGGAAATAATGGTTCCTCTGTACTTGGAATGTGGACATCCTCTCGGACAGCTCTTAAAAACTGGATAATTTTTTCTTGTGTCTCTTATGACTTGACATTTCATTTCAACCATTATTTAATCTGCATAAAAATGAGAAGATCAGCTGATGTGCTCACATCTTGCAGAAATAGCTAGCAGCAAATTATATTTTAAATAGATTCTATGCAACAGCAGTATCCTAGAGAACTGTTATTTTTCTTTTAGTTATTTTCAAGTGGCTTTTCTGCCTTGTATGCACTTGGCTCAGCAGATAAATACATGTTTATTATCTTTGCTTTTCCTAGCTGGATGATTAAAAAACAACTAAGTGTATAATTTCCTTCATTGACTAAATGTCATTTGATTGAGTTCTGCTGTGCAGGAATATGCCCTTGTAAGATCTGATGCTAATTTACCTTAATAGAAAGACACAGGAGAGCCATCCTTCTCACCCTCCTTCTTTCCCTGGAATGTTCTTTCTGGCATGTTTTTAATCTCTAACAATTACAACCTGATGTTCAGACTTAACTGTGGCATTTACCCTTCTGCAGTCCCAGCATGGAGCATAGGTAGGATTATATTTGCCTTTCAATTGAATTGTCCTAATTCTTCAGACAAGGAAAGGAAAACTTATTACACTCACTGTTTAAAAGTACTCAGTTCTTATTTGGGAGCTTGGGCATAGCAGAAAAGAGGATGCTATTGCAGACTGTCTTTTCAGCAGCAGATGTTAATCAGTGTCATACTTCTTAGTGGCACAGAATAATGTTTTGCATCTTTCTGTATTTTAGAAGTTCTAACCTACTTTTAGAAGTTCTAACCTACTTTTAATTCCTTCTTGGTTACATTCTTAAATAGGAGTTGGATCTGAAAAATAACTAAGCATCAAATAGCTTCAGACCCCTTGTACTCTCTTTTTTGGTCTCTTGTATGAAAAACCCAGACATTTTTTCCAAGTGCAAGATTTCATCTCTCAACCTGAGACATCTGGTTATATTTCATACGTAAGAGAAATCTAGTCCTTGTTTACATTTGTAGACTCTACACTTGCCCTTTTTATATTTCATTAATTTTTTCCCTGCCCAACTCTCCGGCCTGTCCAGGTCTCGCTGGATGGCAGCACAGCCTTCTGGTGTGTCAGCCACTCCTCCCAGTTTGGTGTCATCAGCAAATTTGCTGACAGTGCACTCTCTTCCCTCATCCAAGTAATTGATGAATATATTGAATAGTACTGGTCCCAGTACTGACCCCTTGAGGGACTCCACTAGATACAGGCCTCCAACTAGACTCTGGCCTATCGACCACAACTCTCTGGCTTCTTTCCTTCAGCCAGTTCCCAGTACACATCACTACCCCATCATCCAGTCCACAGTTCCTCAGTTTAGCTGTGAGGATGCTGTGGGAGACTGTGTCAAACGCTTTACTGAAATCAAGGTAGACCACATCCACTGGTTATGTCCTCATAAAAGGCTATGAGGTTGGATAAGCATCACTTCCCTTTGGTTAAGCCATGTTGACTGGCCCTAATGACCCTCTTATCCTTGATATGCCTTGAGATGGCACCAAGGATAAGTTGTTCCATCACCTTTCCAGGAATGGAGGTGAGGCTGATCAGTCTATAGTTACCTGGGTCCTCCTTCTTGCCCTTTTTGAAGACTGGAGTGACACTTGCTTCCTTCCAGTCCTCAGGCACCTCTCCCGTTTCCCACAACTTAGCAAAGATGATGGAGAGTGGCCTAGCAATTACTTCAGCCAGCTCCCTCAGTACCCACGGGTGCATCCCATTCGGACCCATAGATTTATGGATGTCCAGATTGCTTAATTTGTCCCTAACCCAGTCCTCCTCAACCAAGGCAAACTCCTCTGTTTTCCTGACTTCCTCTGGGGTCTCAGTGGTACGAGGCTCCCCAGGATAGACTCCAGCAGAGTAGACAGAGACAAAGAAGGCATTCAGTATCTCTGCCTTCTCTGTATCTTCTGTCAACAGGGCACCCACCTCATTCATCAGTGGGCCTACATTGCCTCTAGTGTTAGTTTTATCTGCCTTGTATTTGAAGAAGCTCTTTCTGTTGTCTTTGACCCCTCTTGCAAGGTTTAATTCTAAGGAGGCCTTAGCTTGCCTAGTTGCCGCCCTACATCCTCTGACAACAGCCTTATATTCTTCCCAAGTTCAAGAATACATCTGTGCTTTGTTCACTTACAGTTTTGGCAGAAAAGACATGTCCCGTGAATGAGAAAAGCACTCCTCTATGCTCTGAGGTTTCAATGACCAGTCCTGCAATCTGAGAAACCTCAAAGGGAATTCAAGTTCACTTTTCTTCTTTCATTAATAGAATGAAGAATGAGGGTTGTTTCCCTCAGTATGGCTGAACATGTAGGAGAAGAGCAAACTTTGGCCCTGCTGCAGACAAACTATTTCACAGAATCACAGAATCATGTTGGTTGGATAAGACCCTCAAGAACATTGAGTCCAGCCATTAACCCAACATCGCCACTAAATCATATCCTTTAGAACATCATCTATACATTTTTTAGACACCTCCAGGGATGATGACTCAACCACTTTCATGGGCAGCCTGTTCCAATGATTGACAACCATTTGGTGAAGAAATGTTTCCTAATATTGAATCTAAACCTCCCCTGGTGCAACTTGAGGCCATTTCCGCTCATCCTATCACTTGTTACTTGGGAGAAGAGACCAACACCCTCCATGCTACAACCTCCTTTCAGGTAATTGTAGACAGCAATTAAGCCTCCCCTCAGCCTTCTGGTTTCTTTTTCAGTGTCCATGAGGTACTCACTTTGTAGAACAACCAGGAGAAATGTGTAAACCAGGTGGCAAACCAGGACACACCACTACTATTAGAATAAAGGACTTTATGCATAATGAGAAGCTGCAGCCCCAAATCAGGTTTCAACTTGCTTTTACTAGACTCCCAAAATACTGAGTGCTCAATAAGTATAACATATTTTTTTGAGAAGACTCCAAAGATGCAGAGTATATTGATTTTTAAATTAAGAGCTGGAAAAAAATACTTTCTTTTTAAAGTTAAGTAAATGAAAATGCCCTTGTCTGTCTCTCCACTGTCTTGTGGCTCTTACATGAAGCTACTTTCAAAGGCAGACACAGTAACGTGACCTGAAGTTGGCATTATTTTAAAACTATCTGACTTTCCTTCATTAAGTCTGACAGAGGGAAAAAAGCAGCTGAAGTACAAAATATTTGTCATCAAAGCATCCATATAAAATATGGATGATCACTTTTGAGGGGAAACATATTATGTGTGAGCACCTGTGACATGTCATTATGAATAGATTCTCTTGACAGAGAAAACATTATGTGCAACTCCTCTGAGGTCAAGCTGTGTGTGTAAGTCCTTGAGACAGACAATACTTTATTACTGAAAGATGATAATTCTCTATAGCTAATATCCATTACATGGCAAATTTCCATCTCCCCTTGAACTCCAGAAATATTAAGTATAAGACAAAATGTACTCCTAGTAATTTTCAAGGTTTCTACCTCTTTTCATGCATAAAGCTCATACAAAAAACAAACCAAAACAAAACAAAAACAAAAAACAAAAAAACACCACCAACAACAACAAAATTGGCAAAAAATAAAGTCTGTGGTTCCAAATGGATAATCATAGTGTTAGTATTATGGAGCAAGAAATAAGTTAAAATATGTAAGTCAAGCTCTATGTAAAGGTTGACTTCCTGCCATGTTATAACTCAATGTATGAAGCAAAACAACCTCTGGTTCTTGGATATGCATAAAGCAAAAGTCTCCTTGAAAAGTCAGAATTGACATTTTAAATCAATAAAGACTTTTTTTTTCTCTTAAAAGCTGTTAAAAGTATCATTTTTTTATTGTCTCCTATTGTGCCTGGCATTTCTTTGAGTGCCGTAACTGTTTAATGAAGCTGTCTCTCATCTGCTTGCTCTGAATGCTGGGCAGACCCTTATTCTGGCTCAGGCAAGAAGCAAAGTAGGGACAGCCGAGTGCTCCAGAAATTGGTACTGTTTGAAAGCCCAGCACTGGGCTTTGACATTGAGCCTGGGAGAAAATAAATGGTGGAGGGAAAATATTTGTGTCTACAAAATGAAATAGCATGTTTAAAATAAGTTGTCTACAAGCTCCAGCCAAAGATCTCGTTCTCTTTACGTTTCTGCCTCCTCCCTCCCTGGTTCAGATCCAGGTGCTTGCCTGATCCCTGCCAATGTTGGGGCCAGTCCCTCCCCTGCTGTGGAAGCCAAGGGAGTTCGAAGGGATTTTAGAAGGAAACGGGGCAAACTCAGACTCTGAAACATTCATCTGCCACAGGGAAGGAACTTAACACTGCTGGGTACACAATTGGCCCTTACTGTTCTTCTCTTGTTGCAGCAAGGTGGTAGTGCCTGCAGATCTCAAGTGCTCCAGCAACTGCACAGTATAACCACAAGGAAGCAACCAGAAGATTTACCCTTTTTTCCCTGTATCAGACACGGTGAGCTCAGAATTTAAGTGATGTGCCACAAGAAGCTGGGACCAGAAACCCTCTCTGGTGAAATCCAGCCATGGAACACCTGATATAAGCATTACTTCAAGTTTCTATATTTAGATCAAAGTAGAAATGGGTAAGTAAAGTATATCCACTTCAAGAAATACTCTGAAGTCTACAGGTGAAAAAGCACTAGGAGAGCATGGACCACTCCTGTTAGCCACAGGCTTTAGATATGGTAAATGGGGTAGAGAGAGGTCCAGTCTCTTGGCAGAGGGGCAGGTGCTGTGTACTTGTGTGTTAGGTACTGGCTGCAGGATCAGGAGGTCTGGGCTTTAGCACTGCAGATAGGTCCAAGAAATGTTCTTGCTTGCAACCACCTGGTCTTTGGTGCAACCTGCTCCATTATAAAGACAAATAAAATTAAACATAAAAAATTCTCCACAACCTTCAGAACTGACTTCTGTGAGGATGAGGTATTCTATGCATGGGCTGTTAGGAGCAGTGTCTGCCCTTACAGATGACCCTACCAGCCATCGAGCAGTCTACTCCCTTGTATTCAAATATTCATTGAGCACAGTGAAATCCAAGACTCTCAAGGATGGAAAATACAGCACAGCAATGGGCAAAGAAAATGGTGGGAGCACAGAGACCCACAGACAAGCTCTTCCCCATCTCTTAGACAAGCATCAGCCAGGCCTGCTGATTCATCAGATACAAAGTACGTATGTGTAGGCTCATGGCTAGTTCTAGGTCCAAAATCCATCCCTTCATTTTTCTTTTTATAAAACCTAAATACCAGAGATCAGAGAAGACACTAAGTTAATCTTGAACTATTCTCTTCCCCTGCCTGGCTTTAAGCCCTTTTTGGCTTGGAGATTTTTTTTGTGCAAGCTGTTTGTACAGATATTAGTTTTAAGCCTCATTAGCAAATGAAATCACTGGGGATTTTTCTTTCTCAGGATATTTTCCAAATCCCTGCTCTGGAAACAATGAGTTGTGGTCTCTTTGTTAAAAATAGAAAGTTAGGGACAAGTAGCTGAATTTGAATCTGAACTTTCAATGACGAGACGATAGGAGATTTTCACGGCATGCAGGAAATAAATTCTAAAACCTTTGGAATGAATTTTTTCTCCAAGTTGTACTTTATATCTATATATTTATGTATATATATAAAAATGTATGGGATGAAAAAAGCAGAATAAGAAAATACAGGAGGAATCCAGGTGGGCATATGTTTTGACAGCCAGAGGGAAAGCTTGGGGTAGAAGAATATTCTTTGCCCATTTGCTGCAGCTAAGGTGCACTGCCTCATCGTCAATCTTCAATGACAAGACATCCATTTACCGACTCAGTCTTGAAATGAATGTGCTAGACAAATGAAATCCATCTCTCCTAGAGAGCTGCTGTTAATCCTGGTTTCTCGAGCTTGCGTGTTCTCACAGGAAATATTTTCACAGCAGAGTTGCTCTGGAATTCAGCCCCACCGGTGGACTGCCCCATGTCGCGACACCCAAGCCCTACCACAGCTATACCCACCACGCAGCACCCATGTGGCCATTAGCCCTTGTGGTGGTGGGGATTGGAGGGCACATCCCATGGGTTCTTATGTCACTTGATTGCTCCCTGCATTCACTGGTGTTCCTTTCTCTCTCTCTCTCGCCTAGTGTCTGTGGCAGTGGCCTGAAAACAATACTTCATGTAACGCAGAACTACTTTTAATCACGCAGACCGTCTTTTAGGCAAACACAAACAGCGTTTGGCAGTGAGCTCTTCTAATGAGAAAGTCATTAAGGAATTCAATTTGCAAACCACAGTGTATTTCCTCAGACTCTTTCTTGGACGGTGTTGCTCTGTGTGGAAATGCATTAGGAGCTGAATGCACAATGGTGGGGCAAAAACACTGAACCAGTGTGTAGGCAACATGCAGTGCTGACCAAGGAGAAAACCCAGGAGTGGTGAGACAGCACTATCAGAGCAAGTAAACATAGGTTTGATTATTTCGTATTATCTCTGCTAAATAGATTGCCAGGCTGGGCCAATATGAAACCTGAGCTCAAGCTTGCAAGCTAAGCTCTGCTTGATAGCTTGGCCATAAATCATCCGTAGGGAGGTAAGGGGCTTGATGTGTCATGATGTGGCATCAGCTGGGCTCTGTAGAGAAGGTAGAACTGTACACAGCAATTGCTACATTGGATTAGCCATGAGTTTTCTGGGGTGCAACTGAACTAGCAGTGATAGCTGAGGGATGTGGACTGTCTCTCCAGCCTCCCCTGGACCTACGGGAATCTGAGGTGACCTCAAAAGGAGAGGCAGCCGCAAAAGGAGCAAACAGGAAAAATCAGTCTGAAAGTCAAATGTTAAAGGCTTAATGTCTTCTGTTTCTCTTAGTGATTTGTGCTTCACAAATACTTAAGATTTCTTTCTAAGAGGATGGTAACTCCTCCAGAGATGTGCCTGACTTAAATTTTCCTTCGGAGCATTGCTACCTTCTATGCTACAAAACACATAACAAAGAAGATCCTCAAGGACTGAAAAAAAATTTCCTCAAACGTTTGCCTGGCTTGACAGAATATTTTCAACCTCCAGAGGCACTTCCCATATGAGGGAAAAGAAACCAACCTGTTTTGTTCACTAAGTGTCAACAGTTCTAAAAAGCAACAGAAACATGAGTATGGGACTGTCCCACAATCTCAGGCAGTATCTGTAGTGGTGTCTCTCAGCAAGGAGGCCTGTAGCTCAAATGCCCAAAATCTCACTGGGGAATGCCTCATCTTTATTAAACACGTCTGGCAAAGTCATCCTGAAAATTAAGTATACTGGCTGCCAAAACACGTTTCCCCTGAATTTGGTTAGAAAGAGCATCAACAGTCTTAAAAATCTCACCAGTGGTGCAGAGTTTTAATGCAGTTTCCTAGCATCTTCAGCATAACAGAAATCAGCCACAGCAACCACAAATGACTCCTTCTCATTCCAGGGAGTTTTATAAATAAAACTCATGGAGAGAGAAGGGAATTTTTTTTTTTTTTTTTTTTTTTTTTTTCCCCTCGCATGCTATGGAGCACCAACAGAATCACAGAATCACAGAATCATAGAATCACAGAATAGTTTGGGTTGGAAGGGACCTTCAAAGGTCATCTAATCCAACCCCCCTGCAATAAACCAGGACATCTTCAATTAGATCAGGTTGCCCAGAGCCCTGTCCAGCCTGGCCTCAAATTTGGGGATCCAGGAAGTTTAACCAGTATCGGAATCAAAGAGGATCCCTGAGGCAAGGTGCCTTAAGCACCCTGGTAGTGATGGCAAGGTAGGACAATGTCATGCAATACCTTCTCTCATTGAGTTCCAAATCCTATAAGCAACTATAGATCTTACTTTTAAAGTCAGCTATAGTTGTTTCCAAATACTCAGCCTTCAAGACCATACATTATGAATCCTCTCTAAAAATGGAAAACTGAATTATATTCTCTTGTCCTTGCTGTCTAGATAAAATGACCTATTGTAGAAAGGAAAATATGGGTTCTATAAAGACTAGTAACCTAATAGTTGTATAATCTAATAGTTGTATAACCGATGTGTCATGACACTTGTCAGACTCAGCTACTTGCAAATAAAGCATCTGTGCTGAGATAAAAAAAGGAGGCATGAGATTTGGAAAGAGATTATATTTGATGCACATATATTTAGACAGTATTTTAATACTCTAATCCTGCAAGATGCCATAACGAAGATCCCCAGTTGATTTTACACTGTTCATATGCACACAAAACTCTAAAAACAAAGTTGTCAGTGTCCCATGACTCCCCAATCTCTTCCATAAAAGACACGCATGCTTCTATCAAGTAAAAAAGCACAGCTGTTTATTGCATATGGTAGTTCTCTGAAATATGCCATCTTTCTTCTTGATTTTCTGTTAGATACTAGCATTCCATCTATCATTTGTGTGTTTCTAGCAAAGATTGTTGGTGTTCAGGTTGTCCTAGTGGTAGCACAGCCTGTCCCCCCAGTTTGCTTCTCCCCTTTTGTTACTTTAAAATACTGGAGATTTATATTTTTGTGTGTTACACAGATGCTCGTATACTTACAAGCTGTAAAAGAATCACTCGGGTTATACTGTCAACATTACACAACTACAGTAGCATTTGCAAGTTTCTCATTTCCCACAGGGTCTTTTGAGACCAGAGTTTTTCTCTCAAAGTTTGTTTCAGAAACCACAGAAAGAACAGCAGGATGTAACAGATTTTACTTTCCATGCTGGGGCCTAGAGAGAAGGGTTTAGACAGCAAAAGCCTGTAATCCCATGTTGAAGCTATGATTTTGTACTAACGTGTTTACGGAGTTAAAAATTAATAAGCCAGACAGCACCCAGCCCACTACCTTGGTGTTGCCCAGATGCACTTTTGGTCAACTACTTAAAATACTCTCAATTTGGTATATTTTCCTAAGTGGAACTGACCAAAAGTTTGTCCTGAATGAAATAATTTTTTTTTCTGTGTAATGATTAAATTAATATCATACTGAAGCTAACTGAAAGCCTTGAAATATGTTGTTTGCAATGGAACTGTTCTAGACTGATGCCTGCAAACATTGAAGCAGAACCTGTCTCCTTAAATACAAGTCTCATGTCAAGATTTGAACCCAAAGTATAGAAACTAAGAAGTATCACAGTGCTGGAAGGTCTCTAAAAATTTTTTTCAACAGTTTGTAACAAGGGGAAACGCTGATCTCAAATTTCCATAAAGGAAAAAAGGGTAAATTCTCAGGCTGACTGGACCATCCGTCAGTGACACGAAATATTGTTCAAAATTCCAAGTTTAGATTAGTGATTAAAATAGTAGCTCTAGTGACTGCTTCTTCGCTGTAGTGCTGTGCAGTGATGCATATGCTGTCAACACTCAGCAAATGATGACCCAACTATTTTCACATTTCTTTCATGCTACTAGGACCCATGCCAATCTAAAAAAAAACCCAAAAAAGTAGTCAAAGGGTTTTGAGAGCAAAATATGAACAGTATGATATGAAATTGAATTAAGCTCTGATGGAAAACAGAGAAGAGACTTCAGCATCAGTCAGCTCGGACCCACTGACGGAAGTCTTGGCCCACCAAAGTCAACAGCAAAACTCATGCGAAGAGATGGGATGAGGATTTCTCCAAGTTGTTTATCCACATTAGGGTAGTTGTGGTTTGGATTACAGTTATCTGATTTTCAGAAGGCAGTGTGATTGGATGGCCTGTTTTGATTGGGATTAAATACTAGGATGGGCAAGATTTAAGTAGGTGTCTGATTCCTGAGAAACTGGCTCAGTTCAGCAGCTCTGTGTGCCTCGCTGTTCTTGTGAAGTAACTATGAATGGCACGTAGTTAGGGCTTGTTTCATCACCCCTTCTGCCTGCTGTCCTCCCTTTGAAGTCTGAGCCTTCTTCTCTCCTGATTGGCTTCACTGCCTCACACACTGACCCACATGAAAGAAATTTAGTGCTTACACCAAGCATTGTTCACTTCTGCCAAACCATAGTACCTCTAGCATCACTGCAGTGATACACAGCAGGCAGGTTACAGTCAGCCTAAAGCCACGCTAGGAAGTATTTGAGCTGAATTACTGGGGTGGTGGTGATGAAATCGAGACTGTCATCCATTTTGTGCTCAAGCAGGGATACAATTCATTTTTTGTGCGGTGGTATACCACTGCTTCTAAGAGGATTTGAGTGCCTATCAGCTCGGTTGATTGCAAGATAAAGTGAATTAAAACTGCTTGGTGGGGTTTTGTTTTATTTTGTTGTTGTTGTTTGGGGTTTTGTTTATTTGTTTTAATATAACATCTGTAGAAGTATGTTTGTTATCCCAAAACCAACTAACAGTATAACGCTGACACACCAAGCCTTCCAGACAGTTAAATTAATTGAAAGCTTATGCACAGGCTATATTTGAAAGCAGAGGCTGCAGACTGTGCCGGGTTGTTGGTGACTGTCGCAGCCAGGCATCGCGCAGACCGGGCGAGCTCCAGGCAGGCGTGTGGGCAAATGGCAGGCAGAACTGTTATGGCCTCAGCGATGGGTGAGCCCGTCAATCACAGCTTTCCCTCTGAAGCTGATTCACCCACAGCAATCCTATTGGGTGTGTTAGTGGTACAAAGAGATCTGGGCAAAAGACAAAATGCCCTTTTGCCCCTTTGTTATCTCCTCCAGTGTAGAAGACACCCCCCATGGCTGTTGGGTCAGCACAGGATGAAGGTGGGTCCCCTGTATGCACCTTCACCCATGCTTTTTCCACCAAGAGGAGCCTCATGGCCACCACCTCCCTTGCAACCTAAGGCTGAAAGCTACCAGGTTCCTTTGGCCTCTTGAGGATGCCCTGGAGAGGATGTGCAGCAACTGGGACATTGTTTGAATTGGTTAAAGGTCTCTATGAATGTTTTGCTCTTCTCTGGTGTCTGCCTGTGAGGATCACATCTATAGCAGATGATGGGAATGCTGTTTCACAAGGATTTTTGAAAGCAGGATTCATGTAAAATTTCCATAAAATGAAAAAATATTAAATATTCCACAAAAGATTAAAATATAGATAATCCACTTCACTTTCTTGGGAATATATGGTTTCAGTTTAAGAGCACTCATATTACATAAAATAATTCAAAATTAAGGACCCAAGATGAAAAAATAATTCAGGTTGAAATCTCTAAAAAATCAGTGCCAGAAGTTATCAGAGGTCTTTTTTAGTATTATGCAAAATACTTCTTTTTTATTCTGAAACAAAATTAAGCCAAAGCTTTTTTAACAAAATACTTCTGTCTTTACAGTTATGTGGTCTATTGGAATTTTATTCTGTCAATGATTATCCAAGCTGCTTTAATGTGAAATAAAAATAATAACATAAGAGTGATAAGGAATGGTGTGATATAGCATTTTAATTTAAAAGAAAAAGGAAGTTCTGAAGTAAAAAAATAAACTGAGGCCACCTATTGACAATAGTAGGCTAAAACAAACAAACTAACAAACAAAGTTGTGTATATAAACCTAAGAATTTAACATTTAGGAAATTTTGAGGTTAGTGTCATAAATGCCATTAAATATTTTATCCTAAAACCTGTAAAGTCAAGTATTTTGAAACCACTTTAAAGTTTTTCTACAACAGAGAAAAAGTATGGGAAAAAGCCTGATGCATCTTTAAAACCAGTTTAACCTAAACTGAAGACAAAAGCATTTTAAAAGATTAATAGTTAACTGTAACTTTTAGGGATGACTGTTTTTTATTTGTCTGATATGTTATTCAGTATTGCCGATGCACATTCAGAGTGGTGTCTGATACTTTTTATATACAATTGAACAAGTGGTCTTAAAAATATACTTTTGCTAAAGTATAATATTTCACCAATAAGAGTGGTAGGAGTCACATAACTTAGGCTGAATCACAGCAGCATCCTGAGGGTGTATTTTTAACCTTACGCTTCACGTGCAAGTACAAATCTGTGTGACACTTCTTCCTATCCAGCCTGCTGCACAACAAAACGATCCGTTTGCTGTTTCGTGGCCTGAGAGAGCTGCTTTTTCAGGTGTCGGATGCCTTAGCTAGCTTGCAAAATAACCTTAGCACTTTGCAACAGTGCTCCATTGGAGAACATTTTTCTAATAACTCCAGTAATATGGAAGAAAGGACTATTCAGTTCTGTTTTGTCATGCTGTAAAATAATTAAGCTGATGCAGAATAAATGGTAGAAATAGAACTGTCTAATATAAGTTATACCAACAATTAGCCAGGCTTCGGTGAAAGCCAAACATCCCCTAGATATTAGAAAAACATGAAATCACAGCAGTTATTTTTAAAGCATCCAATATGATGAATATTTGGCAGCTCCACTGGTGGCTAGTGGCTTGCGGCATCACGTTGGGCTGCCATGAGACAGGGCTGGGATATGAGATGACCGCAACAACACCACTCCAAATGCTGGGCTGCTGCAGCAAAAATTGTGATAAAAAATGACACTGGCAGATGCCAAAAAGGAAGAAGTGAAAGGAGAGGTTGAACTATGCTCTGGTAAGAAAACATCTTTCTTAAATGACTCCTCGGCCTCATTGAATTGCATGAAGCAAGTCAAGCAGTTTGCTCACACAAAGAGGTAGCAGTTCCCCAAAAGTACATAGCCCCAGTGACAGCAAGCAGAATTGTACATAGAGGGGTTTCTGTCCTGGGGTAGAATGATGGACCTAGTTATCAACCTGTAATCTGTAGACCACCAGAGGTCTGCATAATGTTAGAAATTGGGAAAAATTATTATGATGGTATCAGTTCCCCGCCCCCAAAGCAAACATACTCACACATGGTGTGAATTTTGGGGACAGGAGTTGGACTCGATGGTCCCTTCCAACTCAGGACATTCTATGATTCTGTGATATACACAGTCCAGTACAGAAGTTGCCTGCTTATGGTCCCCTTCTAGCATTGGAAAGTTAAAAGTGTTGACATCTACATTTGCAAACCCAGGGCCTCCGGTGAGACAACTAATCTCTTGCTTCATTCCTGCATACATAACCTGATTTTTCAGAGTGCCTGTGGAAGATGCAGATGGTCAGAGGTCTGAAAATGCAGCTATTTATTTAGCAGTCCTCTCAAAGGATTGCCGCTTCATTTCTAGAGCCAAAATTTAAAGTTTTGACCTTGTCATTTTTGGGCTTCAGTTCCTTCATCTGCAAAGGAGAAATGATACCTATCTCTTAGGAGTGTTGAGGTGTTTAATTCATGGATGTTTACAATATGTCCTCAGCTTTGGCTGAAATTCCTGGCTTCTTTGCTCACACTAGCTTTTGTGTGTGATTCTGTTCCTGGCACCGCATTCAACCTTGCTTTGTATGAGATTCTCTCATATATGTCAGTTTGTTATGAACCAACTCCTAAGTCATGGGTGCAAGTGTGGTAACAATTTATTGTACACTCACACAACTTTTCCATGCATGGATTGCAAAGGCGGACTGAGACAAGTTGAGAAGCCAGGTCTTTTAACTTTCTGATTTCTGCTCTGTGACTGAAGAGATTAGATTATTGGAAAACATGCTATTAGCACTGGCTTGCAGCCAACGGGTCTGCTATGCATTCTGCACGGGGTGCTGTACTCGCTGTAAATTAAGGAAAAGAGCTGGGTAAGTTACTCCAGGAAGGAATGTTCCCTTTGGGAACTGGCCACAGCAAATGAGAGCTGTAGTTGGTGAGCAAAGAGTACAGGGAGAAGAAAAATAACAAAAAAGGTCAGAAATTTCAGGGAAATAAAAGGCCCTTTTTCTCCTCTGTATGGAGTACCAAGTTAACAAGCTTTAATGCTTGTTGTTGTCTTTTATGCTGCTTTCTGCATACCCAGACACAAAAGAAAAAAAAACAAAACAATTACTATGTAAGCCCATGCTTAAATTCCTCCCCATGTGAAAAAGCACATCAGCATATGGATACCTTCACACATGTGTTACAGACCCCTTGACTTCAATTAGACTTAAATACCTGATTAAAATTAAGGACACATTCTTGAATAGGGGCTCTTGTGCTTGTAGCAGACATATATCTTCCTGAAGTAGACAAAGGCCTAACTCTTAACATACTGAATTTGAAAATAATGCCTTGAACTTCTTAGCTGTTAACTATTTCAAAATTTAAACTGTTTTTTTGATTTTTAAGTTTCCCATATTTTTAGGTAACTTTGTAGTAGAGAAAATAAAATATCAAATGTTTTCAACATAATGACTATGTTTTCATGGTGTTCCACAGAGCAAAACCATTATTCTTTTCTCCTTATTTAAAAGATTAAAAAATAAATTCTCTTCCCTAGTTCTGCAGAGAAAAGGATAGCTTTGTGAATTCAAAAGGCTTATGAAAGGATTCTGGTGCTACTTTAATTCATTAACTTTTTAAAATTAATGTTTATTCATTTTAAATCACTGCCATTATATCTGAGAGTAAGATTCCTAGAGTGCTTGCAGTTAGCACCCCTATTTCTTTGCGTCTCACCAAGAGAGCCAACACAGATTATTATTTCATTGCTTTTTTAATATGACAATTTTGAACTTTGAGATTATTAAATAATTTTTAAGAGGCTACTAAACTATATCCTAATAGGAAGGAAAACAGATTGCTTTGATTTCAGTAAGGATTGAACTGGTGTCCAGTATAAGGAGACTCAAAGCCTGCTCATTAATCTCTGAAGTATCCTTTTCAGCTTAAATCTGCTGTTTACTATGTAATACTTTCCATACCAACATCATATGTAACACTCCATATGGAAAAAAGACAGTACAACAAAGGTGTTCTCACAGAAAATTAGAAAGAGGTGT
The DNA here is from genome assembly GCF_036013475.1 of Columba livia. Classification (NCBI taxonomy): domain Eukaryota; kingdom Metazoa; phylum Chordata; class Aves; order Columbiformes; family Columbidae; genus Columba; species Columba livia. The sequence continues at coordinate 56,267,217 of NC_088604.1, read as the reverse complement.
TCAAAGGGGAGCCAAGTGAAAAGGAGGCCAAATGATCAGAGAAAATGGTTACAAAGTTTTTCACAGACATGTGAAAAAGACAATAAATATAATTATTGCAAACTATATTGTGACTTCAGCCATGCTTAAAAAAACCCTGACAATACAACATAACCAAATAGGAACAGTAGCAGTAAGACTCCAAATATATGTGCAGCTCTGTAGGACCTTTCACGCTGTGGTCCTCAGGGCACTTTATAGCAATCAAGTAAGATACAGCTCCACGACGCAAGTAAATGCTTTAGGGGTCATATTACCTGTCTCTTAGGTGACTGCAGCAGCTCTTTAACAAGACATTTGGAGAAAAAAGGGAATGCACCACCTGTTTGATAGCTCCTATAGCCAGTCTGAACTAAGAAATCTGGGATACGTCTAGGGCTGAAACAGTATCTCTTACCAGCAAACCCAGCATGATTGCTATTGGTCTTGTTCTGCAAGGAGGGTACACAGCCATCCCAGTGCCTACGCTGAAGCAATAGGTAAGTACTGGGAATTCGGAAGGGTCAGTGCATCACCTCATTGCTGTTTTATTCTTCTGAAGATCTCTAAGCTTTGAAGTGTTTTGATGCCACATAATGCCTGAGAACTGCTGGCAGCAGGTGGGGCACAGGCATGAGGGAAAGTGGCACCGAGATGTATTCATGATCTTCAGTTCCACCAGGAACATAGTTGCTTGGTCACAACATACAAATACCACTGTGGTAGACCCTGCTCCAGTTCTTTTGTTATGACTTAATAAGCAAAGAACAACTCCATTAAAATTTAACACCACAAGAGCTACACTGGCATAGAACAGGGCTAAGATCAGATACATTAAAGCCTTGGTGATGCCTGTTTTTAGAGATAGAAAAGCATGGTAAAAAGTGCATCTAACTTTGTGGAGTTTTTCTCCAAAACCAGACTTGCCTGAGGCACACTCTACAACAGCACCTCTTTCTCCAGATGGAAAAAAAATGGTCAGTCTGTAATTAGTGCTCCCCTTAAAATATCAGACGCTATAAAGCTGTCTGCTACTGGAAGTAAAGATGCAATGGACCAAAGATTGGAAATTGGCATCAGTGAGTCTCAACTGCATTATCCACGGCAAATTTCAGAAAGGTTTGATAGTTAAATCACTGCAGCAGTCTCAGGGAGGCAGTATAATCTCAGTCACATGTATGCTTCAAAAAAGAGGCCAAACATCTTTCTAAACACATGCTGTATTTTAACCATAAATTATCGTGCCTGAGAAAGCAACCATTGAGAGGGTCCTACAGTTTTTGCCAGGTGCCTTTAGACATCCCACACCGCCGTACCCCTGACTAGGGGCTGCATGCACTGGCAAGCCAGCCATTTGTTACCATTTTGCCTTAAGACAGCATCACAATATCATAGTTTTCTTACTCACAGTGAGATGTATTATGTTCATGAATCTGATTCTGATGACATAAAAAAAGGGAATGAAATAATTGTAGATAAAGGCAAATAAAAATGTCATATTTTTAATATAGGGTGATGATCCAATATTTTCTTTGTGATTTGAGAACTACTTGCTTCACAGGAGTTTTCAGAAATAAAATAAACTTCAGTTTCCTTAAAACAAACTCCACATTGTTGCCTTATGAACAAAATTGGATTTTTATGTCTCATAAGGTTTCAATGTAGCATATCTGCTGGATGAGGCATCAGTGTAAGCAAACAGATGGTGGGAGACTTGCTGATTTTACCATGATATATTTGTGCAGGACAGAGAGGGGGAGAATCTCAAGAAAGTATCCTTTTGATTTCACATAATTTTCTCTGTCTGTGTCTTAGCCACTTGTCTAACACAGTTTAGCATTCATATGAAATTAGTGGAGAAATAGAAAAAAAGTATTGGTACCTTTTCATTTTTTAAAACCTAAACATGTATCTAAAATTCTTCAGCAATGTGGTATCTTCCTCAGTTTGTTTATTCTTTATATCACAGGAAATTAAGAAAGCACTAATAAGTTAGTATTTGAAAGAGGATGTAAAGACGGAATGTTGTTTCATGCAAAAATTGAGTGAAATGATGAAATACTTCTCTTTCAAAAAGAAGGAATAATAAGCCAAATTATTCACTGCTCCTGTGTTTTCTGAACGATAGCATACATTCCACTTTGTTTCTTCAAACTATTGTCTCAGAAGAGTGTATAAGATGCTGTCTTGTGTGGAACTTGGAGACAACATTACCTTAAACAGCATATTCCCTCAGCCAGCATGGGTGTGAGTAAAAGAAGAAAAATTACGTTTGTTATTATAGCCTCTCTTTTTACACTTTTCTTTCAGCCCCATTGTGCTGTGGTTCCTGTTCTGGAAGTGTGGGGCTGGATTCCCCTTCTCCCCATTCACATCTGGGCTAAGTGGTTGTAAAGTGCTTCTATTCTCAATTGGTTGTTTAACATTCAAAGTGCATGTGCTTATGCTGTAACGGACCATACAGCAATGGAATAACAAATTTTGAGAAACAATTGTTTTAATGGTGATTATTGCATTGTAAGATAAGTGGGAATGGCCCACAGCATCACAAACTCCAGGGGAAACATTATTTCAGCAATCCCCGTGAAATGTTGTATAATTAAAATGTCTGCTGCCCTTGAACATTCAAGTGTGGCTCCAGACTAGGAATTACAAGCTCTAGAGGTTCAGTTCCCTTTCAATTACATTGTAGCACTTCTGAAAGATTATATAATTTTAAAAATCAGGATGCCTGCACTTAGCGACCCATGCTGGGATTCATCTCCCCTGGTTGTAGACACTGAAGATCATTGAAGCAGCTGTCCAGGCTCCTCAAGTGTCAACACGGGTCTTGTTGGGTTTAACTTTTCTATGGACAAAGAGGAGGAGATCCTCTGGGTTTGGGAACACCAGATGTTGTAGTCAGTGGTGACAAACAGAAACTTCTAGGGCTCAGTCCATCTGAACTTTCTTAAACCTCTGCCTTAAAGGAGGTGGCCTTGGAATTGCTAGTCTGATGACTAGCTCAGTTGTTAGTGTTTATGCCTTCAAAACCTTCAGTCTAGGCAGATGGTCAAATTATTTATTTGGGTCAAATGTCACTGCCCTGTAAAAATCAACAGAGCTCTGGCAAATTATACAGTGGAAGATTTGTTCCTTTAGGTACGTAAGAAGTCTGACCACCTGGAATTCAGCAAGATTTGCAAGTGATCTGTGTGTCTTAAAATGAGATCACTGCTATTGGCTGGTCTTAGAAGATAACTTATCTGTGTCCTTTTCACTTTTTGAAAAATTATGACAATGCTCTCTTGCACACCTGTCAAGAGGTTAATTATGAAAAATGAACCTATATTTGTACAGTTTTTGAAAGGTGCGTTTTTGCTGTTGGTTCTTATCGTTATAATGTTTAAGTGAATACAATCACTGAAGGGTCTGTTGTGCAGAATAGCTCCAGTTGCTCTGAGCTATCCAAGCTCACTATCGTAGAAACGCTCCTTACCAATATTCCACTTCCTTAAAGACACTATATAGTATGCCTCTCTGTAGCCTTTCTAGAGCATGAGCACCTCTTCTGCCTGACTTCCTGAGTCTCCCGTATATGCACACATGGAGGTACAAAAGATAAATTGTTTTACATCCTACCTGACGCTTATCATTCTTGACACTGTCAAGGATCTCAGGACAGGTCCCTCACCCTTCCCTGCTGTTGGCTACTGGCTCTAGAGGTGGAAGAGTGTCGGCACCTGGAAGCCTATAAACCCGTTCAGAAAGACCAAGGCCTAAAGAAGACTTCATGGCTTTCTATCTCCTGCTTTGGACATGAACAATGTGTAATGCAAAGCCAAACCCACCCTGTGACGGCTGTTCTCTGTCAGACAACTATGTGACTTCAGCTGAACGTCAGAGATGGCCCTGCCTCAACAGGACCTTGAAAAATGTACTGTATCCACTGGAGGCAGGCACATTGAAGCCTATGCTTCAAGTCCATCTTATGCTTGGGAACTGGTCATAACAACACATTTACTTCATTCATACTGGGTACTAATTGACTATGTAGAGGAGAAGCTGGAGCAGATGTTACCCTCCTCTTCATTCTTGACACCAGCCCAACATCTGAACTAGTGAGGAGGCTGTTAATAACTTCTTTTGCCACCAGCCTGTCTGTTTAACTTGCCAAGACCTGCTTCAGGTGATCACAAGCACTGTATCTTCCCCTTTTCTTTCTCTGGGAAACCTGCAGCACCCAGCTTTACCTTGACAAGTTTAATCCTTCTTCCCTGCTGTGACACTGAATCCAGCAACTCTGTAAGATATCACAATCAGTGATGGAAGTACCCAACGAGTCAACAAGTTCCTGCTCAGCAGCTTACACCCAACTCTCTCAGTTACACAGCTCGCTTTCATTTATAATATTTCTTCAGTAAAGATCAAAACTTGCATACAGAAAATGCTCACTCAAGTTTGAAAAGTCAGATGTGGCTATGGAACTAAAATGAAATGATAAACAACACAGATAAAAGCTAGAAACTATCTAGACATTTTCCTTAAGGTAGGGGACAAGAAAGTAGAAGGGAGCTGCTAGTTTAAAAAGTGAGGACTAATACCTTACATGCATTATTTCTGAGTATCAGACATACTACCCTAGGAAATCATTATGGCTGGCTTGGATAAGCCCCAGGCCTTGTTGCTTGCAGAACCTAACCAGTGCAAGGAGGACACTGGAGCCAAGTCTTGTGATCCATTTTTTACCTCATCTCTGTTGGAACCGGCACATTCTACTTCACCACAAACTGATGGTATATAATGTAATTTAAATGAGAAAAAAAAAATCAGTATCACCAACTTTTGTTGGGATAGAAAATTATGCTATAGTATGTACATGCATAGACAAATACCTGCTGTTCAATGTGTTCCTAGAATACAATGTATTTTTTCTGCAAATAAATTGGCTAGAGTGTAGATGCGTTTCTGCATCTTTATTCATCTCTATTTGTTGTAAATATAGCCTTTTCTATCCTCAAAACTGAGTCCACTGGAAAGTGACTTCTGTCAGCATTAATTCTCAAGTATCTCATCTTCAGCCCCAGAACAGTGTTAGTGTTCATCTCTGCTATGGTCACACTGTACAGTGAACATTTTAGATGCTTTACAGTCAGGATCATTTTCGAATACAATAAAAGTTACAAATTCCACCAGAACAATGCTTGTCTTTTTCCCTGTAATACACGATGATTGTCGCTACATTTTGGAGGGGGAGGCAGTGTGGGATTTTGTTTGTTTGTTTTCTTGTTTTCCATATTTTTGGGGCAGACCTGAGAAAGGAAAAGAAGTCCAAACTGCAGCTCTGGGTACTTTTTGCAGCCTGACACAGATAGTTTCATATACATTGGACAGGATAGCGTACTCTACCCGATGCTGTCTAGAAGATTTGTGAGCATGGTGCACACATTACAGAATGCTGTCTCTGCACTGCTTATTTATAATGATAACATACTGATGCTCAAATTACACTGTGTTCTGGCTGCTGCCTTCTATCTTGCCCTTTCCTACAAGCAGCCTAGAGGTAGGACTTTCATACACATTTGTAAAGCGCCTATTGCTGCAAACATTAATAAGAGCTATCACTTAGGAGCAGTTACTTACAGTTTGTTTAATCTCTAATGGATTCTTCTAAATATTTACAGTAGAACAGTTGTTAGACCAAATGCTGGAAACTACTGGCAACTTCCCAGCAGCCAAAAAGGAAAAAAGAGGAGAAAAGGAACCCACTCATTGTTGCATTTTTCTGTGGGGTTGTAGTAAGTCAGGGTCTGCATTCTGTAACTTGGTGGCACTGAGCAAGGATGGTCCAGAGAATTGTGCATACACCAGCCTTGAGTTGTGTTGCAGTCACGAAAATCTGCCTGTGTTGCTAATCTTGAGGGAAGTGACTGTTTGCTTTGCAGACCCTGAGGTAAATAAAGTGTCTGAAAGGCCAGTGGCTGCTGCAAGAGGTAGAGCAGCCCCAAAGTATTTGGGGGTGTCAGCAAAGGGCACGGTGCTGTTTGCCATTGGTTGCACCATGCCCTGCACTTGGGCAGCTCTTGGCTGTTTCATTTGGAGCCTGAAGTGTTCCCCTGTTGTTGTGGCTCCCCAGCACAGACTGATTGCAGGCACATGAACTATATAGAAGAAAAATAAAGCTAAGCCCATGAGGCTGAAAGAAAGCCTTTGGGGGGCTCCATCTCCACAGTCCCCACAGTTGCCTTGGCTTTGATGTGCAAGATGTGTGTGAAGGAGGTATGGAGCAGGAACGAAAGGATGAGCAGCAGTGGGAGTCTGCGGCTCCTGGGAGGGACCTGTGTGTCATCATCAGCTGTCTGGCAGGTTGCCCACCAGGCCATCCAGCTGTGCCAAACAGTGGGGCCCTGGACAGGCGGGAGGAGGGGACGGTGGCTGCATTGCTGCTTTACAGCTGACAGAATTGCCAGCACATGGGAGGGGGACCTGAGACAGGAGGCACTTGCGTGGCTCGCTCTCTCCTACTGTGGCACAGCAGGCCTGTACTTAAACAAAAAGGCTTGAAAGATTGTTGTCTTGCTTTGGCAAAAATTCCATTAATATGAAAACAAGAGCTTTACCTAAATAAGGATCTGCAAAATTGTCCAGATATAGAAGTTTTCTCTAGTATTTGCTGTTGTAAGGGCCTGTCCTAATTTTGAGACTTGTGTGTGTGTGTCTGCATGTGTATGAATGCATGTGTGAGAGAGAGAGAAATCTCACTGCCTAAAACTGTTCTGCCAAGATAAACTTTGGAGCATTTTATAAATTAACTCTGCTCTATGTGTTTATTTTTCTTTGGGAGATTCTAAAAGAAGACTGTTCAACTCATCTTATTAGGGGCAGCATATTTTTTTAAAGAGAAAAATAAGTTCCTACTCTGCACTGGAAAGTATTTGCTATTTTCAGCTAAAAGTATTCTTTCCTTCTGACCTGGCATATTAGATAAGATTTATATTTCTGACCTGACATTAGGTAGTTAAGATTTATTCTTCTATATTAACTTTACTGAGCTTGCAAGCTATTCATTTACAGCATAGGGAATGTATTTATGGCAGAAGCAAAGAAAGTTCACTACAAAGTAGTAAAATATGTTGTTAGGAGTGTCCCATAGACTGATGAAAATTGTGAGTACCCTTGCAGCTGGCTCCCTTCTGGCTCTTTTTTTCTCCTTTGTTATTTCAACTTTAAAACTTGAATTTGAAGTCGGTATCGATGGTGAATAACTTAAAAGAGTCCAGATGATTCTAATATATCCGCATATATATACATACGTATATGCTGTGATTGAGAGGTGCAGGCAAGGGGATAACAAGTGACTTGAATTCTCTTCATGTTCTGCTGGCAATGACCCAGGCATAAGTAACGTTGGACCTTGCTCTCCTGCCAGTATAAATCAGGAGGAACTCCACTGAGGTACAAAGCTGGTGTGTGAGTGAGAGCTGAATAAGATCTAAAGCTTTCCTATATCCAAAGGTGTGGGCCCAGGCAATCTGTTAATGTCCAATTGACTTAAAGAGGAGAACCGCAGGCTGTGATGGAAACCTGGAAGCACTTCAGGCCTCTATAAGACAGAAAGTTGGAAAGTTAAATGCCTCCTATTGAAATCAATGACAAAACCTCCCATTAAATTCAATAGGAACAGAATCAGGCCCTAGAAATGGCTGGAAGCCAAAGAACTGGATGGCTCAAGAAATAGGTAATAGGAGCTGATGACTTTCACCAATAAATCACCAATGCAAACCTGGCTGTCCTTCGTTTAGACTCAAAATTGCTTTCATCTGATGTTTGTTTGAAACTGTATGCATTGTAAAACCTTCAGGAACTGGCAGTTGTGATAGCTATCTCAGCAAGAGGCCGATGGCTGGATGGGGTGTGTTATCTCCTCCGTCCCCATGTCATCAGAGGGAGTCCATCTTAGAGAGAAGCAAGAAGCACTGACCTGCCTATAAAGAGAGCAGTGCTTGAGCTCTGCTGTTAACCAGAGGTTTTCTATTTCAGAAGCTGCCAGACTAACTCTGTAAATCCACTTAGACTGAATATACTGGGGGAGGGGGTTACGGCTCCACAGCAAGCCAAGAGGAGGAGTACATATTTCCATTTGTAGACATTATTCAACTGTTGTCACAAGAGAGAATAGAGATGTGCAGAGCTTTGAGGAATTAAATGTGTTGGAGAAAGGGCTCGGCATAGGGAAAGTTAGGACAATCAGCCATTATGACAGCTGGGAATTGCTTATAGAGTACAGCAAGCAGCGCTGTGTGCCTTGCAGTTCGGCTGATGAATTCTGCTGCCGATCCCTTCTGCAACACTGAGTCGCTCTGCAGCTGAGGAGGATGATTTTGTAAATTGTACAAAACTGAGACCAGTTGCCCTGCCATCCATCATGGCACTCCCTGGCAAAGGTGTGGGGAAATGGAAAGCATTATCAAGGGGACTTTCCTCTCCCCAAATATTTTGCAAACAGGGAAATTTTTCTGCTGGTCCCTGAAGGGTCCTGTGCTGCTGCTTTGAGAGCAATAGACAAACAGTGAATATTTTCGTGTCTGTGCTTGGTCAAACAGCAATAGCCATGTTTGATGTCAACTGACATATTCAGAATAGTTCACCACTTTCCAAACTCCACCCTTCGTATTCTTATGTTCGATAGACCTCAGGGCTATGTACTCTATTACAGTATACAAACTTTTCAAGCTCCATCCTTACTTCTACCAGGCCATGTCTGAAAAATGCTCCAAGGATTCACATCTTTCTGTATATGCAAAGATTTATAGCTTGTTTTTACAATCTGTCTTTCTAAATCAAAGAAACTATTACTGCTTCATTTCTCTCACCAAGAAACCCACTGCTATCATCAAGTCATCACACCACAGCCCAAAGGCGTCTATTCTCTTTCCACCATTTCTCCTCAATACCCTGGGCTCAGAACCATAAGTTGCAATAGCCTGTGGCTTGGCATCAAAAGGGGAAAGTATGCCGAAGAGGAAGCTTGCTTATGGGTACTATTAGGGGAATGAGGAAGACATAACACTATGGGAATGTTCTTTTGGGGTGACACTAAGGAAGAACAGGAATTGACAAGGTGATAAGAACATTTAAGAAAGTTATTTTAAAAATTCAGTCATACAGCTTACTTAGTTCTGGTGTGTCTGCTCTGGTTCACTGCATTCACCTGCTAGTTCTTGTTTTCAGTGGGCTTGGGTTGGATCCAGCTGTATTATGGACAGTGAGAAGGACATAGACCATGCCTGTATTACATCAGGCAGGCTGATGGAGTTGATCTAGAGTTCCTCTACCACTTGCCACTTCAGACAATGTAGGATTTTGGGTCTATCCCTGTACTGACTCATTTAGGTGCTCTAGTTTGGTGTATCTTGTCACTCTGCAAATTACATCAGTTAGTACTTTGAGAAACAGTGCCTGAGTTCAATACATGTAGAAAGAGAGGGAAGAGGGAAGCTTGACAACCACAACTGAGCAGATGGCAAAATAGGAGAAAGCTCATGAGCACACAGCGCTGGGCAGGGTGAATATGTACAGCATGGGCAAAGCAGTAAAATTATCCCTCCCACACTTTTAAGTGGCAAATTACAGCTGTTCTCTTACAAAAGACTGTAGAATACACTCCCAACCTTTACCAGCACCTTATAAAGAGTAGTGCAGATTGCATTGCTGCTCTTTTTCTTGATGAGTGAGAACAAAAATCCTCCACCAACTATCGTGTTTTTTTAAATAGCCTGTATAAGAATTTAGGATGGATTCTAAGCACATGCAAATTTTATGCTGGCAGAGTTCTGTGAGTTATTTTCTTCCTGACATGAGTTGTAACTAGAAGCAGAATCAGTCCCTTAACCTTTATGAGATGTTTATTCTGCCTAAAACAACTCCCACTAAAAACAATGCAGAGACTCTAATTGAAAACCTCATGTTGCTTTGGCATGTGCCTTATGATCATGACATTTCTATTCTCTGATAAAAGGCAGGAATATTAACTCTCCTTGCTGTTCCGTCAGCACATGCACAGCCGCAGGGACATACATACGGACACGCACGTACGGGGCACACACACAGACATCCCCCTAGGAACATTGGTAGTTGTGCTGCTGGGTTGTCATGGGTGAAAGGAAAGATGCTATTCTGCTAGAACTACTCATTTCTTCTGCCCAGAGCCCAGCCTAAGGAACACTGTTTTCCTCTTCATTGGCTACATAAAATTTCCAGCCTAGTGATACATATCATATGAAATGCCAGAAAGATTTCACCTGTACACAACCAAAAAGGGGAGGATGTATAGATCCATATAACTTTTTTTTTTTTTCTGGTAATTTAGGTTTTGGTTTGACCTATATAAAACTGATGATTTTGTTTTCCGTGACCAAACAGACCATAAGAACACTAGGAGAAGAGATGGAGTTTTCAGACAAACCAAAGGGCTTTGTGTGGCTTGAACCAAAACCTGTTCTGCCTGGACTTTTCACTATCCTTTTTACCTATATTTTAAGACAACCTCAAAGTTAAAAGACCTTTAATTCTTGCTTGTGTCTATGTGAATTTTTGTCTATGTATGTGAATGTGTATATACAGATATAGATATTGATGTGTAGGGGAGAATGGAGAGAAGACTAAATGTACGAGCATTTACATGATTTTATTTCTTTTTTTATGTTTTTGCTATTTATAATTTTATTTTTTATAAAATATCATAGTATTTTACGTAAAAATTATTAATTTTGTCAATATTTTGTGAACAGTGTTGAATACCACCCTGCACTTTTGGTAGGTTTATGGTTTTCTGACACCTTTGTCAAGTTATATATGCTGATGATAAAAAAGGTCTTTTTAGTAGATCATGGCCACAGAGTGTGTAAAGGAGATTTTCCAGCTCTAGGACTACAACTGTAGGCTTAGGAGGCTTCAGGGTATGAAGTGCATAAGCCAGAGAAGGCTCCTGTGGGAGTCAGGGAGTATGAGATGGAAGATTCTTCTGAATAAGCTCTCTTATATGTAGTACTGCAATTTCTGTGTCTGATCTCTTTTGGACAAGATGTGTCCAAGGTCTCTGCTGATTTCCCGATGAAAAACCCAGGCCCTTTTTGGTACACACAGCAGTAACCATGGTCAGTCAGGGAACCAGAGTGAAAGGCTTGACCAGAAAGTTCCATAGATGAATAGCTTATTTTTCAACAAATTATGCAAGGTGACAGAAAGGATTATGGATTGACTTCCATAATGCTTGGTGGTCTTGTTGTGGTAGTTAAGGTTAGAATCCTCCTTTTTTACATAATCAGTGAAGCATGGAAATTCAAGAAAATACTTCTCTTTTGATTAATCTATTATATCTGGACTCAGGTGTGATTTATACTGAGGAAGAAATGAATGGGTAGCTGGGAAATCATGTGATTTCAGGAAGCGGTGAATAGCAGCCTGTCCTCATCTCGACAGGGTACAGTTTACTGTTTCCTTTGTGGCCAGTCAGATCCTAGCAAATAGGAGTAAGAAGACACCCCTCTCAGGTCACTCCCCACACAGTGCTTCTAACCTCCATAAAGCTTGGGAAGGCTTGTGTTCATCAGCCACAGTACATAGAAAAATTGTAAAAGAAAGCCTTTTTGAAATCTCCTCCATGGTATTCATATCCATGGAGTGACAGAGTCCACTTTGACCTCTAAAACACCACACAACCATAATATATGTCACCACTTGTTACATTTGTTCCTGAAATATACCTAATTCAGAATTATTAACATAACAGCTTACTTGTTCTAAGACATATACTTCACATAAGATGAGGGTCTAAATTGTTATTAGTATTATTTTCAGTGAATTCTTGATGAAAGAATATGGTACCCAATCATGGAAGAGAATAAGCGTCCTCAAATCATGCTAACTGTATAGCTTGTTATCAAAAATGAAAGATGCCAACAGAAAAAGAGCCAGGGGAAATTTGTTTTATATTTACCTGTTCCTCAAAATAACTTTGTTCTTCTTTTAGGAAATAATATGTGACCTAGACAGCCACGTGGATGTCCTCTTGCTGACATTCACTCACAACTGAATCCTACTGATAAATTCTTACACCACTGAAGTTTCCCCTCAATGGGTAGCTGAAATTGCACATTTAAGATGTTTCATTCCTAAAGCCAGGTGCTTGGGCTTAAAAATGCTTGTCCAGGACATGGCACAAGTTATAAAATCTACTCTGTCTTACAGAATTCTACTTTCACTTTTAATACACCCTCAACTCTGAAACTCGTTAATTGCTCAACTCTTCATAAAACATAAACAAAAAAAAAAGAATGTGTGACTTCATTTTGGACCACAAAACAGAAGCTGTTTTTTTGCAAAATACCAAATCTTGTAATTTATTTATCTTTCCTGCCTCCAAGATCTTGTCTGCTAGATTTTGTGACATCTGTGGCCATTGTGCCCAGCATGAGGAGGTCTCATCTTAGTTGATTATTTGCAGTTCTGTGTTATGCTAAAACTTTCTGGAATCTTCATCCATCTCCATCTATTTGCTAAATGTCTGCTGTTTTCCATGTTAAATAAATATCCACTTGGTTCTATTTTGGAGGGGTAATTCTTCACTCGGCAGTGTAACATAAAGTAAAATAAAACCAGCAACTCCTTATTCAGTGTCATAGAAAAAAGTGAAATTAATTATGACCATTCTAGGAAAAGGAAACAAGTTTGTGAAACTCTTGCCGACACTGGTGTTTGTAATCTTCATGAAGAAGCAATGCAATAATGCTGGGCAAGTGTGCGTGGGAGGCGTGCTCTGAAGAAACTGGCTGTTTTCCTCTCTCTGACCAGTTGAGCTGTTATGAATAAAAAATGTTGCTAAAGAAACCTGTAATAAATCCTGTTGGGAGTATTACATTTGCTGATAACATATATAAACTTTGTAAACATATTAAAGTGTCAGGTTTTAGTATCTCTGGTTCATGTGGATGATTGTAAATGTTAGTCCAGAAATGCAATGGAAATCTTGTTCCACCAGCTGGCTGCACCTAGGTTTCTAGTTCACACAAGAGCCTTATCTTCCTTCCCCTTGAAACAGAGTCTTACTTTGTAGGGGAGGGGAGGAAAAAGGGCACAAGCCCTACCTCTGCTGTAGCTTCCCACCAAAATTCTATCATCAGAGAAGCTGCACACCAGGTGAGCTATTTGGAGAGAAGTGGATCTATGCTATTCTGAACACCCCTGCTTTGTGTAGCAATGCCCTCCATCGAAGTACAGTTGGCAGCCCTGAGCAAGGCATTTAAGTTGCTTTTGAATAGGTGGGAAAAGTTGGGTGCCTTCAAAATGGACCGACAACCACCAGAATGCTGAACACGGGATACTCAGCCTAGTCATGGGGAAATGCTGGGTTCAGAAACGGTCTCAAATCCTAGCTTCCTGGGGAATTTAGGTGTCTGGCACTGCTATCCAGCCCTGGAAGCCCATGTATTTTTTAACAAAATAAAGGAAACCTCACTCTGTTCTTTTGAAACACTCCAAGAAGGGGGCAGCAGCCTTGCTACCCTTAATGTATCCAAAATATTAGCAGCCAAAATATTCATCCAGGAATTGGAAATCTATGTTAAATTAATTCTTCTACTTAGCATCACTCTGTCCAGTGTTGATCTGCACTAATCAACTGACTTTTTATCATTTGAATTTACACGTAATTGCAGGTCATTTGGTTGCACCCATTTCAGTCAGCACAGAAGAGTAAAGAGCTCGAGGGGCCCGGGTACGGGAGCAGGCATGTACATGACTATATTCCAGTGTCAGTAAGTGATCACCTGCAGAGTCCTGTGCTCTCTGTGGCAGAATTTTGTATTGTTATTTTTACTATTTGTTATTATTTATTTATTGCCTTTTTTACCCAGGGTTTCTTTAAAAGAAACTCTTAAAATCTGTGCAGAAGAGACCCGAGCTCAGAAGTCTCCGATGCCAGGTGGACGCTCAATGTCAATAAGCTGAACTCTCATGTAAGAAAAAACAAAACCTCTGAGAAATGCCCATGTGTCAAGGGTGAGGTGGCAATTAAGCAGGGCTTTGAAGGTGAGGGACTCAGGTATTTAAATCCTGCCCTAGGCACACCTTAGGCACCTAACTCCTGTTCTTGCATCTGAGCTTTGCTGTGTCTGCCCTTGCACTTTACAGGAAGCCGCAGGAATCACACATCGTTGCTATTTCAACATGCATCAATGAGCTCCTGTTTTATTTTACAGTGCCCCAAAATCTGCATGACCCTGAAGGAATTATCAAAGGTCTGAAATCCCACCTTAGGAACTTTTGAGTTTAATAATGAAACGTGTCAGGACGCAAAACTGACACACAATAACAAGCTTGGAAGGACAACATTTGTAGCAGCACGCTACCAAAACTCAGTGTAGACCTGTGATTCAGGGTTTTACTTTCATTTAAAAGTATCACTATATGCATTCCTTATGCTCTTCCACATATTTACTCTGTTGTGTGGAGCTCAAGGCTGGGGTGCTGCTTGGAGCCGAGGGGAGCTCAGTGCCGTCACCACAGCCAAAGACGAGATGCCCCTTCACGGCTCTCCCGTTTCAGCTCTGGTCCCCACAGCCGAGTTCTTGTCTAACAGCACTGGAAGGATATACATTCCGTGGCTCCTTTGCTTCAGTGGATGCTATTTTTGATCACACAGGTAAATACTAACATTCTAAAATGCAGGTTCTATAGCTCATAGTCTATAAATCAAAAGAAAAAAAATGTTTATTAATCAGCTGCCGTATAACTGTAGTACAATTGTTCCTTCTTTTTAAGTAGTGTTGCTCATTGCACTGCTCACTGCTAACAACAAAAACAGGGTTAAAGTAGTCATTAATAAAAGCTGTTAGATTCGATTATGACAAAACATCATAATCATTCTGCCATCACCAGGAGCTCAGTTATTCAACTATTTATAAAAAAGTTGCAGCTCTTCTTTTTTTTTTTTTTTTTTGAGAGCCATAACGTATTTTGCATTAATAAATATTCCCTGAATATTTTTTTCTGCAGCATTGTTTGTGGTAGTAGTAGACAGACAGACTTTTGTGTAGAAATGTACATGGTTTCAGCTGCCTTTTGTCATCTGATAAGATTGCTTTGTTTTGAATTATTTTGGTAAAAAGTTGGCAAAGTGATTTTGAGCAGTTCAGACTCCAAAATTAGAAATGAGACAAAAATATTATTTTTTTATTAGCTTTTATATCTCCTCCACCAAGCTTTCGCAACTTTTAATATAATTCCAAGAGCAAAAGATACTATTTACTATTGGGGAAAAAATTCTTAAGAACCTCCATAGTTTTAACAGCTGAGTTTTCCTAGTAGTCGCTGTCTATAAATGATTGAATAAGAAATGATAGACAGCTTACTAATGTTAGCGATAAACAGCCATGGTCAAGCCAGCACACTAGCTTTGTTAACCAGAAAGCAAAATGAGCATGCTAAGCAGGAGATGAAGAATAAGTCTGATTTTTAAATCCTAGCTCAGATTTTATTCGGCATAACTTCCATTATCTTCAGTGAAAAATTCACAGCAAGAAGCAGCAGCAGACCAGGGATTTGAAAAAGTTTGATAGACTAATAACAAAGCTTAAAAGAAGAAATTAATCTCAATTAACTTTATTGACTTCCGATGGCTCAATAGGTGAAAGTAGTAAAATAGCCGTTCTTCTCATATGTGTAAGAAAGAGATTGCCTCCCAAGTAGGCTATATGTCATAGTTTTGAAAGGTACAGAGCTCTGTTTTTTCCTGCATAGGGGTTGTACATATTTGGATCATGCAGTTTTGCAAGTACTCTAGCATAGGAAATCTTCCAAATTCAAAATGTTTCCTGAGGTCCTGCAGAAATAGAGCCCTCACCAGCTCCAGAGAAGTCCATGGGACTTTCTCCATTGAAAGCAAAGGAGGCAGGTTCAAGTCGTAAAACCATCTCAGTAATAATAATAGCAATATTTTATTCTTCCTGCAAAGAGACTTTTTATATATCTGCTGATATACCATCCTACAGCAGTAGCTTTGAGAAGTTGTAGTAGTATATGTATTTACAGTCTAACATGAATTTTCTATAGTACAAGAAATGCCTTCTGCAGCCGAAAGAAACACAATTTGAAATTATCACCCTTTCAGATGCCACGTATGAAATGGGAACTGGTCTATAACATCCTTTAGTCTCTTGGGATAACACGTATTTTTCCACATGCAGCTGGTATACTTCAAGCACAGATCTACATGCACATACAGTTATAAAAAACCCAATGCAAACAGGCTATCCCCTATAATACTTCTGACGCTTTCAGTGAGGGGTAGTGATTTTCTAATATTTAGTTATTTAAGACATCACTACAACGAAATACGCTCACGGTTTATGGAAATACGATAAAACAGTTATCAGTCTGCTTTTGTTTCTAATGACTACAATAAGAATTTTGCAGTCTATTTTGAAACAAAGAGGATCTCATCCAAAAATGAAAAATACAGTTGCATTGGAAAAAAGATGCACTTGTCACTAGCAAAGTATGAACTCCAACAATACTAATATGAAAACATCACAGAAAAAAAAATACCAGTGGCATACAAATACTTTGAAAGAGAACTAAAGCTGAATAATTTAATCCCACCCAAGGACAGATTCATCTTACTTAATGGCTGTTTGCTTGTTCAACTTTTGCTTTAAATCACTGCACTCAGATACAAAATTATTTCTTCCTTTAAAAAATTGCTAACACCACCTATATTATATATAGACTATGTAGAACTACCACCTGTGCCATGCCAGGCCTAAGCATACCTTTAGATATCAGCGGTGAACTACCAAAACTTTGCTTCCAAAATGCAGTGTTAATTTAACTAATAATGTAATTCCTCTTTTCTTGACATTTTACCTCCATGTAAATGACACCCTCCATGAGGGTATAAAAAAGATGAAGACATAACTTTACAAATTTGTGTTTTGTCAGTACTCTCCTTTTTTGCTGTATTTTATACAGCTATGTTTTCAAACGGACTGTTACGCATCTGCTTCATTTTGAATTTGTAAGCAGCTGCACACAAACCAAGCCAGAGAGACAGAGTATTTGCAGGGTGGAGCCCTCTACTCCTGACCGTGACCAGAAGCAGATACTGAAAGACCCGCAGTCCCGTGTCAACAGAGGAACCGACACAGAAGCAACTGAAGGAACGAACAACGCTGGGTGCTGTGAACATGCCATTATAGCAAAACACAGGAGGCAGTTGCTGACATCAGATACCGAGGGGCTACCAGTAATATACATCATGGTAGTTCTACATCCCAATTGCAGTTCCACTAGGTCATACTGATGGTTCTACTCCTGGATGTAGGAGTTGTACAAATGCAGAATTTTCTGTCACTTTATTTATTCTAACAATTTCCAGATTTAGTCTGTGGCTCACTGGTAGTCCACAGGGTCAAGGCAAATGGTCTGCCGGTCGTTCACAGACCCATAGCAAAAAATACTTCATTTCCGTCAGTTAAAAGTTCAATGAGAAAGGTGCACAACTGTCAGCACTAAGTTTTGGGGGCTGGTGGTGGTCTGCAGAGCCAAAATATTTTGGAACTATTGACTTAATCCTACAGTTTTCCTAACCAAACTGTACTCACTGGTAGATACATAGACCTTCTTATTTATTGGTATGCTAATCTATACTCGGCTGTATATTAATCTCTCTTGTTTGTCCTGAAGAAGCAACTTAATTTGTTAATCTTGATTGCTGTCATCAGAATAAAACAAATCTCATTGCTAATTATATGTTTGCTTTTAAACTTTTATTTATCTTGCCTGCTATGTGTAATTATGGACCCAATCCTCTGCACTCCATAGTGGACTTCAGGGTAGTTTTACCTCTGTATAGGCAAATACGCATTTACTACTGATCATGAGATAGAAATTTGGGAAGCTCAAACTAGAAACTCCAGTAGGAGATTGAAGAGTGAACGGACTGTAGACTGTACTTTTCTTCTGCTAAAAATTACTTTGGCCATAGGTACAAAATAAGTAATTCTTTAAGACTGAGTCCTTCTGGTAGGGTAAATTAATAAAGAAACTTCAATTTATACCAGCTGAGAGTCTGGCCCAGCATATTCTGAATTACTCAGTTCAGGATTTGTTATTCCTTTATCTTAAAATGTGTGACTCTACAATTTAATACATAGAATGAGGGATTCCAATATTAAACAAATTGAAGTAACACTGGCTCACTGACTGCTTGCTGGTGAGTGGTTTGTACTGTATTTAAAAATACATGTGTTAAATAGAAATTTGAAAACACTTCTGTAGCAACGGGTTTAGGGCTTATGCTTAGAGACTGGACAAAAGAAACAGAAATCCAAAGAAAGCATTCCATACAATAGATACATTTGACAGGTGTCTTTTTAACTGCACGCTATCATTTTTCTTTTTCAGGAGCGATCACTAGGAGCGATTCTTAGTTTATTAAAGCCAAAATGATTGGTGCAAGTGGTGACCATAACCTCTTTTATGATAGTTTTCATAGAGACTCTAATTCTTGCTTCACAACAAATAATCACTAGTTATACCAAAGCAAGTTTTACAACCAGCCTGATTTGAAGACCTCAGCCAGTGGACAATGTAGACCATATCCAGGTGAGTGTTGTAAAGGTTGTTTGTCTTCACTGTCAAAATAACGAGACATTTCCATTCTGACTCTGTTTAGATGTAATGCTTCAGCCGCTTGTTCTACTGTGAATATAACTTAAGTCTTGCACTTTAACCAGAAAATTTGAGCAAGTACTCAGCACCTTCTCCACGCTGTACAAACCAGCTAATTATTTTCAGCCAACACTTCCCCCTCTATTTCCCGAAAATAGGGCTACTGAATGGGGGGTCTAAATAAGACCGAACCGGGACGGCGCATACACGGGGAGTGACACTACCTTCACACGGCGCAGCCCCGACACTGGAAAGCCGCGGCTGCCCTCGCCCAGCACCAAGACTGGCCGGGGGTAGGAGGGCGACCTGCTTCCCGCCCTAAGACGGGGCAGCGGCCGTGCCGATCCGAGCCGAGCACCTGCCGCCGGGATTGCCCGCCGCCGCAGAGGACAGCAGAGGTCGCCGCCGGGCCGGCTCTGGTCCGCCGCGGCGCGCACCAGGTGCCGGAGCAAGGACGGGCGGAGGTGGCCCGCTCCCCGACCCTCGCCCCACGAGGGAATCCTGTCCCTCTACCCCTGCTGTGCCCCCGACCCAGGGCTGAACCCCTCCACCCGTCTCCGTCGGGGTGCCCCGACAGGGGTGGGCAGCCGCAGCTTGTGGGCCCGCGGCTGCCAGGGGTTAAAGGAGTGGGTGGGAAGTGATGGAGGCTGTGGAGACCTCCCTTGCCAAGGATAATAAATCGGATGCCCTGACATGTTTTACTTAGCCCTCAGTGCTCTCTCGCTGCGCGGCCGTGGGGATGGGAGGGCTGGAGTCCCGGTCTCTCTGGTCCTCTGCTTTAGGGGCACTTTAGGTGAATCAAACATTGTGTGCAGGAGGCAAACCATACAAAGGAGGCTTTCAAGGGCTAGCCATGCCAAGCAGGGCAAGAGACAGAGTGCTGAGCAAAAAGAAAAAAAAATAATAGTAGCCCCCCGCCCCCTCCCTGGGAAAGTAATTTCGTTACTTCTCGCTGATTAAATGCAGGCTGCCGTGGTTTATGACATTTCCTCGGTAACTGCAGCTGTCAGGGAAAGAGGACAGGCATGGGCAGCGCCTCCGCGATAGGTGCGTAGAAAATGCCTCCCCTCTGCAGAAAGGGCGACGGGGCCGATGCAGGCGGGGTGGCGAAGCGGGACCGCGGGCACGTCCCGGTGCCACCCGCTGCCATATCCCGCCACCGTCGGCGACTCCTTTCAGCGCCCCGGCGGGGCTCTATTCGGCGACCCTGCCGGGGGAGTCACCGCGGACTCGGGTCCTCGGAGCTGCCCGGTGCTGCCGGCCACGCCGGAGCTCCACGCCGGAGCCAGAGCCGGTCCGCGCGTTGCAGCGCCCGGCGACCTGGACAGCGCCTTCCCGAGGGGCGACCCGCTTCTGCCTCACTTTGCTTCCTGTCTCCATGCCGGGGAGGTCTCCTCGCCTCTGGTCTCCCACATCACCTCCTCCGGACAGCAGCGCCCAAGGAGCTGCTGCCACCATCCCCGGGTACTGTCCCTCGCCCCCCCCGTTTGTCAGAATGCCCCGACCCTCCCGGTTCCCTCCTGCCTCCACCCCAGATCCAGGCTACATCGGTCAGGCGCTGGCCAAGTCAGAAGGGACGAACTCCATTTCATGAGATTAAAAAACAAAATACAAAACAACCAACCAGACAACATTAACAAAAGCAAGGGCCACAGACCCGGAGCAGTGCCGATGGATGATCCAGGAGCTCCCCGGACGGTGCCACCGAGATGACTGGTGGCGAGTGGAGGCTGGAAGTCAGCGGGCTAGGCAGCACCGCGGCACCCCAGACCCTCACTCCGCATCGGCGGGTGCCAGGCTTAACTACAGCGATAATCTGTACTGCTGGTTCTTGGGGTGAGGTATTCTCTTTCCGTCCTCCCCCAGGGCGCTAAATGTTGACCTGGGTGGAGAAAGGCGCTTAGGGCATCAAGGCATAAAAAGTTACCTGTCGCGTCATCGCGCTTTTCTTTTAGGAAATTGAAAGAGTTAAGAAAGAACGTTCCCCTTTACCAGACATTAAAATATAAAGGAGCAGACGCAGGTCCTCACGCAGCCAGGTCTGCTCATCCCGGTGAGGTGAGAGAAGAGCAGAAAGAGATCAAAAGTCGCCTTCATCCCTCCAACTCAGTGAAACTGCCTGCAGATCCGCTCGGCCGCGCTGCGGACGCGGGACTTGCTTCCCAGCGCACTCACAAAGGCACCGGAGGCACAAGAACCCCCCAGACAGGTGAACAGCACAACGAGAGGAAGTAGAAGTTATCAAAGTATAAATCTCTTCGCACTTACTTCTTCCCTGTCGCCGTACCCTGGAGGCGTGCTGGCTGCCAATGTATTCCATAAAGTTCAAAGTGATAAAAAAACAAGAAATCAGTCGCAATTGCATAGTAACCCTTTGACAGTTCGACTTCTCCTTTTCGTTCTTTTTTTTTTTCTTTCCTTTAAAAAAAAAAAAATAAACGGGGATGATAGGCGGCAAGGGATGAACACAGCAGCAGAAATACCTGCACTGAGATCCAAAGCAGGGCTTGGCTGGGTTGATGGCTTTTTTTCCTTGCTTTTTTTTTCTTTTTTTTCTTTTTTTTTTTCTTTTTTTTTTTTTTTTTTTTTTTTTTTTGCTATTACACTTTCCAACAGTCGGCCCCGCTACCTGCCGCAAACCTCAGAGAGGAGTCAGCAGCGGAGAGAAGCTGAGCAGCCGCCGCCGGGGTCCATGCCGGGCCGGCGGCCGGCAGCATGTTGTGGGGGTGCCGGGGTGCGTGCGGCTGTGCGCGCCCGTGTGTGCGCCGGGCGGGCGAGGTGCCGACAGCAACGGTAGATGGATGGCGGTGGGAGAGGACTGTGCGAGGGCGGGAGCGGCGGGGGGGCAGGAGGAGGACCCAGCCCCGCCGCCGCCGCTCCGGAGCAGCCGCGCTCTGCACCACGGGCACTGCCAGCCGCCGGGCGCAGGTGGGCCGAGCACCCCTGGCTCTCCCTCCCACCGACCAGGAGTCCCGGGGCTTCATGCGGGAGCTGCTCCGGAGCGGGGCCCCACGGGACAAGCCCTGGGGCGGAGCGGGGCGGGAGGAGGCGAGCCCCAGTACCCCAGCACAGTGGTGGGAAGCTCCCCGAGCCCGATCGAGCCCCCTCGGGGCATTAGCACCCGAGCATCCTCCAGCGGCGGGATCAGGCGGGGGGCCCGCTCCGCGCCTGTCCCGCGGCTGCGCTGCCACCCGCGGCGGGGCGGGGCGGGCCGGGGCCGGGGCCGGGGCCGGGACCGAGGCCGGGGCGGGCGGTGGGGCTCTGCAGCCTCGCTGACAGCCCCCGCCCGGAGGTCTCCGCTCGCCTTCCCTCCGCCGCCGACCTTCCCGGGGCCCCCGCGGAGCGGCCGCTGCGCCCCGCGCCCCGGCCTCTCCGTGTGGAGCAGCCCCCCCACTTGCCGGGGGGACGGGGCGGTATGCTCGGCCCCTTCCCCAGCACAGCACCCCCCATTCCTTGCCTGAATCTGCCCCCTACAGCCCTGCTCGAAATGGAGATAGGGACATGGGAGGGGGGTGAGGGGGTCTCCAGCCTCTCTCTCTCTCCTCGGGATTTTCTTCAATGTTGCCTTTTTACCGTGGGATCGGCATTTTCCGGTGTGGCTTCTCCGGTGGGACAGGGCAGAGCAAAGCCGCGTGTCCCGTCGGGGCCGGGGGCAGCCTCCACGGCCGGCTGGCAGCAGGGGAGGCGCGGGGCTGGGCCGCGGACCGGGGCCGAGCCGAGTCTAGCCTCAGCGCCCGGGGGTCCCCGCAGCTACCGCCGCCGGGACTCTCCCCAGCAGCAAAGGGGCAGCTCTGCTGCACCTAGGGGAGGCACAGCAGCAGGCTGTTTGACAGAAGGATATCGCGTTTCCTTTCTCCGGCAAGCGTTACTTTTTTTGGGGGAAGGGGAGGGCTAGAAAGGAGGAGGTGAGGCTGATTCAGGGGAAAACCGGCGACTTCACTGAACCTTTTCTTCCTTCGCTTCTTATCTCAGTGGCTATCGCTGGGATGAGAGAGAAAGCCGGATAAAACGGTGCTGATCGCATCAGGAACCTCAGTGGTGTGAGGAGCAGCAACTCTATTTGTAACTGTTTTCCTCAGGCTCTCCCCCCGCTGCCCTCTCAGAACTGTTAAATATCTGTACCATAAAATGTGGGGGATTTAAAGGTCTGTGGGAGGCTCCCTTTGAAAAGGACTCTGGGGAAAGTCTTTCTAATCCAGGATACTTGAGCCGGATGGGGTGGGATTGCCAGAGAGGCATAAAATAAAAAGTCATTCAGCAGACAAGCCGAGGGGCTACAATGACAACAAGAAAGCACATTCGCCTCAGTGTTTTGTTTTGTTGGAGACTGAGACTTCTTGTGTGCTAAGTGTATGTGTGGAAATTTCTGAGCAGGGCAGGCGAGTGACATAAATAAACAAGGCTGCAGAGAAAGGACGGGACACACGTGTGAGCCAACCTGCGGCCAGCCAGCCAGCTTGCTCGAGAAGCATTAGCACCAGTGGGCAGAGAAATCATGTCAAAAAATAAACGCTTCGTGAGAAACATAAGGAAAACATTAAACAAACGGGGAGTGCACTCCCTCTCCTTGCCCTGACAAAGAACGGCTGAGAAACTCTGCTTGCTGCCTCTCCGGCTTGTTCCCTTCCATGTGTCCCTGCTACAGCAAGGATGTGTGGGGCAGATGTGTTGCGAGACAGTCCTGACAACCTCATGGGTCACCCAAGAACCTTGACAAAACCAGCTTGTGGGGTGTGTGCTGACCAAGGGCCAAGCAGAATGGCAGGGTATGCATGAGCGACCAGCAGCCGTGGGGAGAGGTCGCTTATTTGCAGTGGAAGAGGGACAGAGGCATAGACCAGAGAGAAAACAAAAGCTGTGCCTTCACTCGAAATAGGTTCTGAAAAGAGGCAGGGTGAGAGGACTCCAGAGAGCCAGGTTACTCCCCCAAACCAGGGAAAAAAAAAAAAAAACAATAGCAAACCGAACCCGTAAGCAGTTACTGCTGTTCTGAGATAAAAGGATAAGGTTTATATTGCTGAAATGTGTGGAAGGAGCTTGTTCCAGAGCAAAACCCTGGTGTGCAATTCCCTGTTTATGTCGCTCATCCTGATGAGATATTGGTGGCAAAGTTCAGGCTGACATCAGGCCTAGGGAGGCAGAGCCAGAGGCCGGGCTGGGCTGTGCGGGGCTGCACAGCTGCCCGTGTCCCTGCGGCCAGTGGCTGCCAGCACTGGGGGGACTGGGCTGGCAAAAAGCCTCCCCTCGCCAGGCTCAGGGACTTGAGGAGCTGACAGCAGCACACACGGCGGAGGGAGCTGGATGTAATATTTCCTTGCAACTGAAACCCATTAATCAGAAACAGCTCCCAGGGCGGTTTTGTGCACCTCTCTATTTTGGGGTTTGTTGAAGAGGGTATGGAGGGGGAGGATGGCTGATGGTCTGTATTGTCGTTGGGAAGTCAAAGATGTCTGAGCCCTCTGTTTTGCTGGACTACATTAAAACCAGCAGCAGGAAACTAAAATCAGCTAGGTGGTTTGTGGTGTTTTTTTTAGTTAGAAAAAAAGAAAATAATTGATCAAAGAGGAATACTGTGTGATGGTTTACTATTGCAATTCCTGCCCAGTGACTTCTCTGTGCAACTTTCCATAGCTAGAAAATGTTAATTTCAGTTCTCAGAATAGCTAAAAAATAGGGGAAAGAAGGAGATGGGCTCAAGGTGTTCAGATTATTACCAAAATAGGATAATAATATTCAATTAATAGGTGATATTATGCTTGCTTAAAGTGGTACTCTAGCCATAAAAACTAGCCATGTGAACAGGACAGCTGAATGCTAACCCTTTGTCATTCTTCTCTAGACTGGAAATAGTTTGTGTAAGTGAACAAAAGGGTCACTAATTTGCCTTTTCAACTTGGGAAACACAGTAAAGAAATAAAGGCCTTGCCTTACCTCTGATACATAGCTTGAAAATTAAGCATACTATGTCTGAGACAATATCCTTATTTTTTGGGTGCTGCTCAGGATGTAGGCGGCACAGGTCAGACTTCATCACCAAGGAGGGATCCAAAGCAGCACCCTACAGAGCTGGGTCAGTAACGTCCACTGAAGTGACTGACCCAGTCATCCTGAGAAAAAGTTGCACAATACGACACATCTACTATTTGTTAAACACCAACAATATTCTTGGCACTGCTCAGGACCCCAAATCATGAAAGTCTTTGCACTAGTTTTTGTTTGTGTTTTTTTTGTTGTTTGTTTGTTTGTTTTGCTTTGCTTTGTTTTTTTTTTTTTCTGTACAAAATAAGAAGCAGGCACAGAGTGAGTAAGGCATGCAGAGGCAAAAATTTATAATAAACTACCTAACACACACACACTTACATATGTGTGTGCCTGTATTGCTACTCTTTTCCTTACTTCCAAATCTGACAGTTGTTACATTTCTCTGTGTTTCCTACCATAACCCATTTGTGCTTTAGTTATGTTCAGTTTAGGTTAATCTCCTGTAACATCATGAGCATTCTCAAAAGCTGTTAGTGTCACAAACAGATTATAATTGCATAGCCTAAGTAAACCAAAAGGAGTGATGACAACTCCTTTACTCACAATAAGTTGAACCAATGACAGTATGTGTACTTTTAAAAAAATAAACTGGTTCCTAAAGATCTGGTCCCAATATCTTTAATAATATCTTTATGCTTCAGATATTTGAAATACGTAATGTCCAAACATTAACAAAATGTGCAGTAGGGAACAATCCTACACTGGCAACAAATAGACTAGATGACCTAATAGATTTTTCCCATCTCTGACTTGTGCAATTCTGTCATTGTAATAAAATCCCAGTTTAATCAAAGTCTGCAGGATCAGGCCCTAAATTAGCATGTTGGTCTGGACTATTCTTCAGCCTGAGTCAAGTCCAGATCCTGCTGCTGTCATCTTGAACCTACATCAATCCAAGAGAGGTTTGGATCTTGTCTTCTGGATCACAATGGAAGGGAGCTGAATCATTTTATTTTATGTAGAAAAAAAAATGGCACGTATTTGCAGGAAAA
Source organism: Columba livia (assembly GCF_036013475.1). NCBI lineage: Eukaryota > Metazoa > Chordata > Aves > Columbiformes > Columbidae > Columba > Columba livia. The sequence goes on along the minus strand of NC_088604.1, from coordinate 56,241,457 downwards.
ACACATGGGTAAATTCTGCAGTACAAGCCTTCCAGATGCAGTTCAGTTAAGAAAGTCCAACAGGAAAGCCTCAAAATGAAATTGAGAACTTTTTGGCACAGAGAAAGTTTTAGCAGTTAATATGAGGATGATCAAACCCCACTAAGTCATTGTTTCCCTGTATTCGTCTATCAGTTGGCAGTCTCTTGGACTTGAGATCAGATTGTAAAACCTTTGGGATGCAGACCAACATTTTGTTCTGTGTTTGCAGAATCTCTGCCTAGAGCAACTGTATCTACAAGAAAGAATCTCAGCATTGCCATGGAAGTATCTGTGTATTTTGGGTGTAAATACTCAACCTAGAACAGAAGTGATTAGCATAAATATTTTTGTAGTGTATGCTAAGTTGCAAAAAAAAAAAAAAAGAAAAAAAAAAAAAAGAAAACTTTTGATCTAGGCTAACTTTAACCATACAGAAAGCAATACCAGAATAACTGCATTGGTTTGAATTCACACATCAGTTTGTCCAAGTATACTTCTCCTGTGGTGATAGCCCATGAGGCAGAATATAACAGGGTAAAGATGGAGGATGTGAGTAGCCAACAACAAATGTTTCACAGGACTCTGACACATCCATTTGTCTAGGCATTGACTTCACTACAACTTGAGTATTTGGGAGGGCGATTCACAACAACTAAATTTGAAGCTGTTTTCTCACTTTGGCAGTGTTTCCTGTGAATTTCTTTGGTGGCAGTATCACCCTAAGTAGATCATGTGCTTGCCTGAGTGATGTGCTCATTCCATTTCTTGGGCTGTGCTGGTCCAAACATTAGCAGTTGTACACTGGATTAGGCAAACACTGGGCTGGAAAAAATGGAAACCTGATAAAACAAATGTTTCTTTCCAGCAGATTCAGTTCCCTGATCTGGTTCACCATGAGGAAATGAGAATGAAAAGCCTGATGTAAAATAAGAGTGTCACAAGTGAAGCACTCTCACTTCTGAAGGTGAAATTACAGATGTAGAGTCCTTTGCAAAAGCAAGGAGTAAAGAAGTAACCTTTTTCTTAATATGTGTGCTCACACCCCAGCATGGGTGAAGGGCAGATTGTCTCATGTGCATATAGAGGGACAGGCAGGCATGAAGAAGGACAGTGGTGCACAGTGTGGATGGAGTTCTTGTACTGCAGTACCAGCTGTCCGCAACAACCACATCCCCTTGCCAGTTAGTTCTGAAGCAATTCAGCTCTGGTGACCTGAAGGCATCAGAAGAGGTACTATAGAGCTGATAGTAGCTGGGCTCTGGTGACAGACTGGGTGGTCACTGTCACAACAGGAGGCACAGAATGTGCAAGCGTGGGGTGCTTTGCCCTGTGCTAGCGGGGAAGTGCAGCAGGAATCTGGCTGAGCTACACAAAAAGGGTCTTGAGTGTCCTGTCAGTAGAGTGAAACAGCAGCACTGCCCCTCCTAAACAAGCTGTCAAGGTTGGCACAGGAGTAAAAGTTGTTCCACTGGCCATACTTTGTGGCACTTAATTAGAATTATTTTCAAGTGAAGACAACTACATTGTGATTTAAAATGTTGCAACAGATGGTCCTTCACTGAACATTGGTAAATGTGTCCCCGATACTTATTCAATGAGGTATTTGAGTAACATATAATTGTATTAGGTAGATGATGCTGAACAATCAAGAAGCACTTCTGTACTCAAATGCTCTTGTTGCTTATTTCAGGGCATAAATGAAGGTCCCGAAAGACTGCAAAATGGTAGTCCTGAAGAAGGATGTTCTCTGCTTAACCATGGTACAGAGACAAGGTCTTCTGTTGAGAACTTTTAAGTAGAAGCTGATGTCAGTCCCTATGCCTGGAGAGCGTGAAGCAGATGCATATGTTGCACTGACGTCGTCAGAGATGAAATAAGCCCTTGCACTTGTCTGAAGAGACACGTATTCCTCAGTCAGAACCTTACAATTTTTGTGTACTTTCCAGCATATTTCTGACTATTTCTCACTATTTATGACTGAAAAGAACCCTTCTGCATTTTGATTCAGGACTGGGTTCTTTGTCATATGAGGCTTACGACTGATATTGGAACAATGATTATTTAGTGATCTGGAGCTTCTGCTGAGCTAGTATCCGTTTCTACTTAACTGAACAAGCTACAAGCCAGGCATCAAACAGCTACAACTTGAAAGCTGAGACATAAACGGTGGCATCTTCAATCTAGGAGTAAGAATTCCTTTATTTTAGGCATATGACTTTGCAAGCGACATTTGACACTCAACAGTTAGCTGCCTGAACCCCCTAAGTAAAATGTGGGAATAGGTGTACCCCTTCAGACTGCTGTGAGAATCAACATTCATCCTGAACTGAGAGTCAGCAGGAGCTGGCAATAAGAAGGAATCACCCATCCCAGCTGAATGTCTGCCATGCCACAGCCAGCCAGCCTCCTCCATCAGGGGAGAAATTAAGATCCTCTCTTTCAAATACTTGAGTCAGCTTTCTCTTTTCTTTCAGAGCCTCCTTTAGTATAAAAGCCCAATGGCAATGAAACTTGGCCAGAGTGTGGACTATGATCCATGTGTACCTTCAGTGAGAGTGTGATTTAGAGTGCAAGCACACTCCGTGCCCCAGGCTCCTGGTTAGGGGAATCTTCATCTGGGGTCACTCCACGGGCTGCTTGCTGTAGTCATTTAGCAAAAATCAGATTCTTGGTGTTAGACCATAAGAAGGAACTGATTTTAAGGCACATGAAGGGAAGTCTTAATTTCTGCCTCTTTTCCTTTTGATTGCTTGCACATTTTACATTAAACAGAAATTTATGAGCAGAAACTGGTGTCTCCTGGCTGAATATATCCTAATCACTATGAGAAGGCATTATCACTAACAGTTCTTTTTTTCTGCCTCTGTTTTATAAAGCAACTATAGCACACTGAGAGGGGTCTGGTCCAGCTGGTGGCTGGGTCTAGCTCCTCAATGGATTTAAATGTGATAAGTTCAGCTTTGGCCCACAAGCTGCTTCTCCAGGAGTCCTGCCTGGGCTGGCTCTGGGTCTTTGCAGGAGCTGAGCTCCATGGAGCATTCACCCCAAACAAGGAAAGATACTGAATTTAATTAGGTGCTTCCAGGCTAAGCTGCCTCTGAATATGATTCTTAGATCATAGCTTTCCACACATCCATCAAAGTCCCTGTTTGGATCAAACTTCTCATACTAACTTGCTTTAATGTGCCTGCAGAGTTGCATACAGTAATAAACATTTAGGACATTGCAGGGAAGAGTTTCATGGTACCTTACATGATACTGTCTCACCAACCTGTCAACTAAAAGTGAAATAAAATCTCCAACTGCTTAATCTGTTAGTTAATTATCTTTAATAATTAATTGTTCGAGAGAGTTTTAGTACCCTCAGATTCATAAAAAGGCATCTAAAGTAGCATTTTATAGTAGGACTTAACGATTAAGAAATGTATCTTCCTGAATAAAACATTCATTTATAATGTGGGGAGTTAATAGTGTTTTTTATCTGCAACAGTAGCTTCTACAATAGTTACTGGCAGGCTATTTAACAGAAGTCAGTCCGTTTAACCATGGGGTACGGCTACAAAGAGCACATGTATATGTAATTTTGTAATATGGAGTCAAGCAGGGCATATGGTAGATAACAGTCCCCTTTCACATTCTAACACAGGATTGAGATTTCTTAACAAAGGCAATAGAGTTGCAAAACAGCATGACTTTGTTGCAGTTAGTAATTAATGAGGTGCTAAAAGTGCCTAAACAGAGGATCCCAGACAGAGAATGCATGACTCAAGAGGATAAGAAGCCCCCATCATTTCAAACAACAGTGTCATTTAAATAAACAAGCAGCCAGTCGCTGGGTGTGAGGGGTGGGAAGGGTGGGTGAGCAGCCACCCCTACGGCAACGTGCACGTCGGCCAGCGCTTTTCTGCCCGGGAGAAACCAGTTGTGTTTTTCCAAAGGCAGCCATAGCCCTCAAGTGTGAAACATTTGTTTAATCCATTATTGGAGCGATGGGGGGGGGGGGGGCGGGGGCGGGGGCGCAACTCACACGCTCATCGTTGCTGCCGCTTTTCTAGTGCCGCGTTAGTCAATCCTACTTATAATTAAACAACGATTTCCCCGAAGGCTGTTACCAGCTACATACTATGCAGGATAGAGATTACCTGGCCGGCCTTTTTTTGTTTTTTTTTTTTTTTTTTTTAATGAAAAACACCATTTGTGTGTTCTCAGATGAGATATAAATAAGTTTATTGATTTTTTTTTTCCTTTTTGGATTTTAATAAGCGTAGGACATTTTGTCGTTCTGCACAGCACTTCAGGATTTTTTTTAAAGCAAAACCAATCCCAATTCGAGTATTATCTGAAAATAGTAAAGGTTTATAAAGCATTTGTCTTGTAATGTTCAGTTTCTTTCTAACCAAACACTTATAAATAGATTGAGAGAAATGTGACAAAGCATGAAAGTAATCCAGTAAAACATTTCACAAGAAACTATAATGTGAAAGGGGAATAAAGAAAAACTTTTGGAAGTGATGTTTGTTAGTGGATTCTTTTTCGTGTAGGGGGATATGATGCAATATGTCATGTTGACCCTTTGGAGTCTATGGCATAGCGATCCAAATTTATTCCTGGAGGGACTGCAGTGCAGTACATGAGTTGTAGTTAGATTGAATTTATCTACGCATTTCTGTAATTAAAAAATACTAGATTTTTTTTTTTTCTCCTTTTTCCTTTCTTTTGTGGCTTTAGAAAACTAATAACTGGGAATCCATCACATACTAGGGAGTGATGGAGCTAGTTAGCAAGAAATCCAGTTTCTGTATTTTCAGATCCAGGCAGTTACAGTATATTTGTATGTGTTTATATATATATATATGATTTTATTTTATTTTATTTTATTTTATTTTATTTATCTTTTTTTTTTTTTTTTCCCTCCAGGTATCTTTCCATCTCACTGCCTGACAAAGGGAGAAGAAAAATTGTGCATGTCCTTTATTCCTTCTTTGTTATTACGTGGGAAACTTGCAGAATGCATTTGATGTTATGTTTAGTTTTCATTAGAAACATAGATACAAATGCTTTGGAAGACCCTGTGTCTTGTTTCTACTGGGCTCTTTCTTGAAAATTCTGTTGCTGCTTCTGTGCTACCTTTTCTTCTGTTCAATATCTCACCACTACTTGGAATCCTTTGTGGCTCCCCCCAGCGTGGGCGCCAGTGGCAGCATTAGTGGATACAGTGCATGGTTGAACATCAGTGGTTCTTGTGTCGTGCACAGAGGGACTGAGGGAGTTTAACTGAAAGAATTTATGAAGACTGCAGTGACTACATTGGCACTGCTCATCTTGAAATAGGTAACTGATCCTTCTTCTAGAAAAAAAACCAAAATAGGCATTTGGGATCTGCAGATGTTGCAACGCTGTGCTGAATTTGTTTGAATTCCCAAGGGTCAAAAAGAACTGTGCTACAGTACAGAACTGTACCACAACAAGTCCCTGCAGACAGGGATCTGCTGTGTTCCGACTCGTCACTACAGACCAAATGAAAATTGTCTAACTGCCTTTAGGTGACGAAGACAGGCAGGATTTTGTTCCCTTTCTGGAAAATGCAGGTGTGCACCATGATGGCTCTTTGGCCTCTTATTAAAAAAGTATATCTTCCTTTGTTTTGTGGTCTCCATGAGGCACTGAGGCACTCTGGCCTGGGCCCTGCTAGGGCCTGGGTCCGACCAGCACCCACCAGAGAGGTCTGCTGAAGAGAGGATGCTGGGCGCAGAGGAACGATTGCATTTGGAGAGAAGTGCATTTCGGTGGGACTGCCCTGAGAGAGTTTCTGCAACAAAAACCAGGAATCTCCTGTATCAAGCTTTTCCTTAAAAGTACTCTAGAGGGAGTCAAATCTAAAAGTTTATTTATCTTTAAAGTATTTCAACTACAGTTTCTTCTTTGAAAAATGTTCTGTTAGTTTCCGGTTGATTTATTTTAGGCCTGTCTGTTAATACAGAATTTTTGAATGTGTTTGTACATTTTCAGATCAGATATGTGCTAACAGTACTTAAGAGGCATTACCTGGAGCCATGTGTCACTGTCACACCAATAAATAGCCATTGAAACCAGCAAATACCAGTTTTAGCTTTGAAGGAAACAGAGCCCTGGGAAACAAAAGCAGAAAAGAAAGTGAAGGAGTTTCACATCCCAAAGAAATGGAGGTATTGATTGTATTGAAGATAATTTTCCGCAGTGCTTAGTATGACTTCAGTATCTGGTGACACACTGAGTCTGTTACATGATAACTTCATGTTAGAAATGTAACTCTAAATCAGATACAACATCCCATCAATTACACACTAGTATCTTGGATGAACGCTGTGGACACATTCTATTTGAAACAGTGAGTCTATTTTTAATGCTGTTTTTTTTCTTTGAATATGCAACTATCCTTACTTTGTCTTTTTAATGTCTTTTTAAGAATTAAACATATATCAAGGTGGGAGGGGAGGAAGAGCTGTGCCACTTCAAAAATTATTCTGGGTGACAGTTTCTCCTGGAGCAGAGCTACTTCTCTTTAACCTCGCTTTGCGTACATACCCAGTGTAGCAGCAGAGTGGAAATTTTAGCTTCTACTGTATACAGCTGCTAAATGTCTCTTGGCTTTCTGACAACAGCATAAAACAAGCATTTATCAGAAAACCATGCATTGAATTTATTTCCTCAGAAGACAGAGAGACAGCAACACTCATGAGGTTCTCTTCTAGAGATTCCTCCACAATCAACGAAGGAATTACACCCACTGCCTCACTGAAAAGACTATCTGGTATCTGGAAACCCAGAAACTCCACAAATTCCCTAAGATCTAAACACCCAAAAGAGATAATGAGTGGGAGGCCAGAGCTGGTAGTTGAATTTCAACCTGGTTTCACTCATCAATGAGCACATACTGGTGTGACTCTGCAAGCAGAACCATGCTTGTGCTGAGCCTTGTGCTGTGAGGGGATACATATTCTTTCATAGGGGAAATGGGAAGGATGTGAGGGGAATAGTTATGCGGTTAAAATTGATCTGACCACATATCTGCAGATGAACTTGTCATCTAGACTGCTTTTGTAGTCAGTAGAAAGACAAGAGTACGTTATAACTGATTTATTTGTTTTGTGATAGATGTCTAAAAGCTGAATTGAATTGTCTCCTAAAATATGTAAATGCCTGAAGTTAGATGAAACAACTTCTCTTTTGCACTGTTGTGTATAGACAAAGAAACATGTAGAGGAAAGGTCAGGCAACTGGTAGAGTGTGGGAAATTAAATCCTAGCTTATTGATATTTCCGAATTCCAAAATTATTCTTGTTGGCTTTGTTTCACAGAGGCCTGAGGCATTTTGGAGAAACCTCTGGAAAGCATTACTCCCTTCCCCTCTCATGCCAGTGCTACCCAGGGTGATGAGGGCATCTGTCTGTTCTGTGGGAAAACCATGCTTGTGTCCTTCTTCACCATTGTGTTTGCTATGGGCACTGCAGCAAGAGACTTAATGGGACATCTTACCTAACAGTTTTCATCATGTGGACACAGGCTTTCCAGCCCTTCATCTGCAGTTTACCATCAATATTCTTCCCAGCTTTTGAGCTTCAGAACGTTACTCATGTTTCTCTCACTGCTTGTCTGACCAACACCAGGGATCAGTGACCAGGTCTCTGCATAGCAGCTGAGCATCCCTGTCACTGTAGGCTGGAGGATCTCCCTTCCTCCATGACTGTCTCCATGTTGGAAAAGTCCTAGGTGATTTTGGAGAAAAGAAGCAATCTATCATAAATTACTGTTTACAACAGGGGAGAGTCACCTTGGTATTCCTATTTGGAGCCAGGAGAGACAGGGGTTTGATTTCTAGCTCTCCATATCCTCAGAAGGTGACCTATCTACCCTACCCTACCTAACCCAATCCAACTGAATCCAGTCCAGTGCAATCCAATGGTTTCTGTCTGGTCCCGTCTGGAAATTATCCTAACTTTCCTGACAGTATCAATATAAAAATGCGACTTCTATTAGAAACTTCAGCTTCAATGCATCCTATTTTCTTACAAAGCTGCTGGGTTGAAAAATCTAGTTAAATTCCTTCAGCAATATTTTTCCTTTAGATCTTTGTAACCATAACATTGAGCTTCCCTGAGGAAAAACACAGGCCATAGGATGAGTGGATGAACTATGGCTGTGTTTTTCAAAGAAATCAGCTGGATGAAGTGGAAGCCGGGGTTAATATGAAACATTGCCCTGCACCTCACATTGGCTCAAAGAACATATTTTCCTTCTCTGTCTCTCTTTTTCTCTCCTTCCCTTATTATTCTTTTCATTATTAAATGAGATAGATCGGGTTTTCCAAAGTTCATGAAGAGTAAGTGCATCTCCTGATGTCATTGTTTATGTGCAGAGATTGACTACCCTCTGTCACATTCAAAAACCAGCATCACCAGATGTTATAAAAGGACATTTTATTTAAATTAGATTATTGGCTCCTGCATTTGCCTCATCTATGCATTTATAACTAAACAGAATATTTCACACTTTTCATATTCACTGCACATTATACATATTTACTCATTAGTCTTTGTAGTAACCTTGAGAAATATCATCACTGCTATTGTGCTCATAAAGAAAGCGGAGACAAAGAGGACCTGATTGAAATAACAGTTTCCTTATAAATTGCTCAGCAACAAAACTTCTGTTGTGGTAGTGATGATGTGGGAGCTGGTGTGGACAAGCCAGCAGCAGCCATCAGCATGGTTTGTGCAGACACTACAGTCTGCCCTGGGTCACTATTAGATGATATGGCTGTTGAATTAACAGTGATCAGTCACAGTAGTGCTACAATTATTCCTATCTATTGGTGGAACTGTAGCAGTAGGAATGTTCTTTGGACCAAAATCAGTATAGACACAGCAAAACAGACTTGCCTACAACCAAGCCTATTAGCTATTGCAACACAATTCTTGTGTAAATACTCCCATTATGTTCAGCTGGAATTATGAGCTCTTAACTCAGGATGCTCTGTAAGTCATGGCTAGGTTGTGGAGAGGTGTAAACAGTAGTGCCAGTAATTCAGTTTAAATGGCTTTTCCTGTTGATCTTGAAAGCAGATGCCTTCAAGCCTGTGTTTTCCATCCTGGAGGAGTGTGTTGCAAGCACTCTTATGTGGCAACAAGGCCTGCCTCCCACATGGCCTTGGAGCAGGAAAAGGCAGAGGCCACGTGGCAAAAATCAAGGATGTCAGGCAGTTCTCGAAGGACAGTGAGCAGCATTAGACCCATGAAGTGCTAGTTAATGGTAGAAACACGATGCTGTCAGCAGAAGTACTGTGGCCCAGATTCCTGCTCTCAGGTGATCCAGACTGCAGAGTCTTTCCAGTTGTCTGCCTCAGGACAAGAATGTCCATGTATATACAAAACTATGTAGGGATAGCTAATTAATTTTAGATTTATAACCAGTCTTTATCCAGATTATTTTGCAATAATCATCAGTCCCAAACATTTTGCCTCCATCTAATTTAGATAAGGAGGGGAAGTCAAGCCCATCCAAGCACCTATATTAATATTTTAATTTCATTTATTAAAACTAGCTCATTTTAATACACATAACAGCTCTTCTTGACAATTAAAATGACATTTTAAAATAGGCAGAACTACCTCACCATTTGGGATTTATATTATTTATTAAAACCATGGAGAATGTTGCATCTCTCCTCTTGGGGATTCTTGTTCCTGCCTCTGCAGTGCCTTTTCCAAATTATTGCCAAAGACAAACACTACAATATTTGCAAATTCAGGATGGATATGTCTCTGCCACACCAGAATTCTGTGGTTTAACTAAACCTCTTACACACATCATCCTAAGAAGAGTCTGTTTTATGTCTAGGCTTAAAGAGGAAAGTTCTCATTTTTTGTCCTTACTTTTCTGACTCATCACTGAAAACACTGAGGAACTCTCCTTCTGTCTTTTGCAAAATCTTACATAAGCAACATGTCCCCTGGTAGTCAGAGCCTGTGTGAAGGGGAGAAGCACAAAGACACAGAACTACATTAAACTCAACTTTTTTGAAGTTGAAGGAAAAACCCTGAATTCACAGAGGGGGGGAAAAAAAAAAAACAGCATATGCAATCTGAGCTCTTTTACAAATGCCATTCTTATTTATGGTATTGACTTTTTATGGTGGACTTTGGTGGAACTGGGTCCTGAATGACTATAAGATGGGTGTTAGACATGATTCTGGAATCTCGACTGGTATTAGCATTAACATCTGCACAGTTATTTGTTATTGGTGTGCTCTTTATGTAGATAGAAGGGTAACTGCGCCATGAATATATCGCTGTCTACAACTATGTGAAAGGAGGTTGTAGCATGGAGGGTGTTGATCTCTTCTCCCAAGTAGCAAGTGATAGGACAAGAGGAAAAGGCCTCAAGTTGCACCAGGGTAGGTTTAGATTGGATATTAGGAAACTGTCTTCACAGAAAGGGTTGTCAGGCATTGGAACAGGCTGCCCAGGGAAGTGGTGGAGTCACCATCCCTGGAGATGTTTAAAAAGCATTTAGATGAGGTTCTTAGGGACATGGTTTAGTGCTAAAGTTAGGTTAGGTTAGGTTATGGTTGGACTCAATGATCCTGAAGGTCTCTTCCAACTGAAATGATTCTATGATTCTACGATTCTATGACAAACAGACACAGGAGAAAACACCAAGCAAAAGATTTGTAACTTGGGGGTGATTTCAAAAGAACAGGGCTGTACCTCTTCCAGGGCCTGCTGGGATCCAGAAGCAAAGTAGCTACTTTGATTGAGGGTGAACCCCAAACTAGGAAGCCTTGCTGAGCCAGGGCTGGTGCTGTGGGGAGCCTGCTTGGAGAGCCTCACACTGATCCAGGACACCAGGAGTGTGGTGCCTCAGGCACAAGGTCAGGCAAAGGCAGATGCTCAGATGAAGCATGAACCAGTACAAAAGCTCTGGTCTCCTGTGGAGTGGCCAACTACTCATAGGATAGGTGTGTGCAGGGCCGGCTCTGGCTTGGGTTGTCTGGCAGTGTCCCACAGTACCTGGGGTGGCTCTGTGCTTCATGTCTCCAATGTCTCCATCTCTGCCTCCCTGTGCTGTCTGAGCTTCACCCAGGGCTATACATCCCTGCCCTCCTCACTCCCCGCTCCACTCTCCAGATAACACAGGGTTAACCAGATCTGTTGGAACAACTGAGCCTAAATCTTAGTTTCCTCCTGCAAAAATAGACTGCAGAAAAAGGATTTGGTGGTGATCAGTCTGACTACAAAAAAGGTGTGCATCTGAAGACTAAGAATAAAAATGTTACCCAAAAATGAAAATCCCAGAACAGACTGAGGAAACAGGAGAAATACATTCTCTTAATGATGCTCTGGTCTGTCTAGGAGGCAGCCTGCTAGAGAGAGTGCCATGGGTTAATGGAGTAACCTCTCACCCCTGGAAACTAGTTTAAATCTTGCCTTAGGGTAATAAAAGAAAATTGCACCTGATGGTGTCAAATTAGTCCCTAGTGGAGTGTTCTCTACATCACAAATTCACCACGAATTTCACACAATTTGTCATGATTGGCAGAATCTGTCAGGAAGAAGTTTATGATGAGAATAACTCAGTTTTTGTAGGCTACAAGTCGGGGGTTGTTTGCAAATGGCTTTAGCACTATCAGGCCTTTGCTGTCAGAACAAAGCCCTGGATTCATCTTCACTCTTCAAAGCAAGGGAAACAAATAGAGGAATCGTAATCTCATGACAGAATTAAACTGTTACTCACTGAGAGAGCCAAGGAGGTTTGTCAGTGACAGATCCGACCTATCCCAGGTTGACATCAATGTCTCACTCAGTGAAGTAATTTGGGGTTTACATCAGCATAAATGAGAGCAAAAAATATAATCAAATGCTAGAGTTTAAAATAATCAAATATTTTAAAATGTAGTTGCCTTGGCCTAAACTGCAGATTCTGATGAAATTTGGCCAGTTCACAAGGAACACGGTATGTGAAATACCAGTTTGGAGACTCCAGCTGAGTCTGTAAGCACACATATGCTTCATGCAGTGGCGCAAATCTGGTCTCACGCTTGCTCTGTACACACCAAATTTGAGGATAAATGTCTTAAAAAACATCCTGTGCGTTAGAATTTTGCACAGAAGATTTCAGAATAAATCAAAAGACCCTTTTATAAGGCTTTGAAGAAGACTTATGAGGATAAAGGGGCAAACAGGAAAAAGAAAAAAGAATGTAAAAACGCATCAGGAAGTTTGGGTCTGGATTCATTCTCAGAGCTGATGGGAAGTCAAGTCCTTCACTTCTTGGCCCTGGTACCTGAGCAAAACCACCTCTCGTGGAACAGGGAGCCTACTAAGAAATGAACTGGAGAATTTAGCCCAAAGTCACATCATTCAGCAGTGCACTTTGAGAAATAAAGTCCTTATCTCTGCTTGCTTGTGTGACAGCACACTGGCCCATGTGGGTGTTGGAGTAATAACACTACCTACTGATGCAGTCTGGTGTTACCGTATACGGCCTTTGAAAGAATCACAGCCCCTTTTTGTGTTTTTACTGGATGTCCTTACTGCAAATTGTAGGACTTGTCAAACGGCTGCTTTCCATATTTATTGACTCTGCTCGTATCCTGTTGAAAATTCTTAATAATGGTGTTGAATTAGTTGTAAACATGTGCTTAATGTCTTTGAACAGAAAACTGAAGCACTTTACAAAGATTAGCTGTAATAAGTAACAATAACGTGTGTTTTCTTTTAAACAACAGGCAAGAACACTATGCTTGATTTTTATGAACAGGTTCTCTTGACAAAACGTACTTTTGAAACCTCAAACTGCTTGTTCCACTGGTCATTTTGGCTGGTCCCCACTGACCTTTCTCCATGCTGGCCAAGAATGGAGGTGGCAGTGTCCTGCTGCAAGGCTGGTGCTTCCCTGGGACCTGTCAGTGATCCTGCAAGTAAGGAAGTGTTGGACATCATTGCTTGGGGCCATATCTGGGGGTCTGGGAGCACAAGGACAGAGCTACATCCAGCTCTTGACCTGTAATGTGCCCCATGGGAGGTATGGTTTCATGGACACCTGTCATGGCCGGCTCAGGGACGTCTGTGTTGCTGCTCCCCCTGCCAATCTCTTCCCCAGTACACTAGGACATTTTGTGGAGACTCCTCAACACATTGCCTCTACCTGCTGCAGGGGGGTGGCAGCTGCATAATGCAAATGAATGGTATGGTGGACAACCCAAACTAAAACTTTGTGGTTTGTTTTTTTTTCAATATATGCATATATATTATACATGTTTCCTACATAACTAAAATTAAAAAAAAAAAAAAAAGCAAATCAGATAAACTTTAGAAAATCTGACTGAAAAGTAAAATTCTCATGTCCCTTCCAACCTGTTTGCATCCTTCACAACTCCCTTCAAATGATTAATACCACAAATTTGCACCAAGTGTTTCTTTAGCATGGTCTGTTGTATTGCAGATCCCTATCTAACTCTCTAATATGAGCAAGTGATAACATTTAAACAAAATAAATCTGTTTTCTGGTGGAAGCGATTAGGTCAATTAGGCTTTGAATGAAGTGAGCTTTTTTAGCTCAAAAGGCCAGCTAATAAAGCTGAGTTAAAATAAATGTATTAAGGTGAAATATATGGGCTCAAGTCCTACTGTGGTACTGGGAGGTGAAGAAGGGAGAGAGGACTCAGAACTGAGATATATTTAAATAGTTCATAAAAAATAAGCCTCTTTCTGAAGTGCTCTCTTCTTTCCTGTTTTGCTAAAATAAAAAAAAAAAAAAAGAAAAAAGAAAAAAGAATAAAAAAATGCTCATAGTTCATTGACTCACAAAACCTTTACTTGGGAGTAAAGTTGACCTGAAACTTGACTTTAGCTTGTCTTCATTTTCCATATAAGCACAAGAGTAAATGATTCTCTGCATGTGCACAGATGAATACAAACATGTCCATCCCCTGACACACATAACACACCCCAACCTATTCATATAATACTTTCATCAAAAACTATTGATAGAGGGGAAGGTCACAGGATATGATGATGTACAATGGGTAGTTGAAGACAACCAGAGACGGTGTCATGGGCAAGATCTGACAGCAGAGGAAGGATACAGATCTACATTTACATTAGTCATGGTTTCTGTACAAATCTGTGTAGAATTTTTTTTTCCTTAAAAAAAATGCATCCCTTAACTATTTTAATCTAAACCATCAATCTGTTAGCTAGTAAAAACAGTGAGGTCTCATCTTTTTGCTGGCTACTCGCTAACAGCATAAATTAGACTTACTAAATTCTTTCTGCTGTGGATGTCTGAGGCATAAATAACACCATATGTTCAGCAGCAGTTTAAATAAAATATCGTTCTTACTTTGACAAAGACACTCTAACTTAGGAGCCATGGTTGTAATCAACATGCAAACACTGAAGTGTTCTGCTTAATCTTAGTAAAAAGCTATAGTATTTTTGTACTGCCCTTAAACTATATAAAATACTGCATTATATTTGCAAGGGGAAATCCAAATCTAGGTCTGTGATGCTCATATATACCAATCAGAAAGTCTAAATGTCATCGGGAATGAACCACAGAGTGAAAAACTTGTGTCTAAGAACATATGGACACCACTGGCCTCAGGAAATATTTGAAGAGTGCACACACATTTCATCAAGATTTTTGAAATCCCAGGGGGAAAGGAAGGAATGAAAACATGACAGAGTAATTTAAAATGGCAGGTATTGCACTTTTCTTGCTCAACACTGGAAATCAGACACCTAATATTAATATAAGTCATTATTTTTATTACCTCTATTAAAGAGGCTAACACCTGCCATCTCCCAGATTTCTGAGAGTGGTTTAATTTTTCCTTCCTCTCTTCAGTGATTATATTGCTCCAGGTGGGGGCAAATGTCATTACTTTAAACATTGGTGTCTATTTTATCTTCCCAGGAGGGTGTACCTGGAGCAGTCTGCTCTGAGCAGAGACAGAAATAAACCCTCACTTCTGGAGCAGGAGATGCAGACAGCAGCCTCTGAACCCAACAAGATCAGTCCACCTGAAGACCTTTCCTTTGGGGCGGCTAGGAGGCAGGTGCTCTTTTGCCTCCCCATCCCAAGGGCAACGTGCACACCTGCAGCCCGGCTGCTGGAAGTGGTGGAGACACATCCTGCATCAGGATGCTCAGCACTGTGCCATGGGGATCTGCTTTCCCCTTGGCTCTTCTGCTATCCCACAGGTTGACTCTGGGCAAGTCATTCACCTCCCGTGTTTCCCTCCACTCTTTGTGGGTGTTATTTATATGGCAAGGGATGAGGTCCTTTTCTTAACCAGGGCTGAGCAGAGATTAAAACCATTTTTTTTAACCTATTACCAGAAATAAAAGTGGAAAATAACTTTAAACTGATGACAGCCAGTTGAATTCCTCCTCTTCCTAAGTGTCTTTCACTGCCTGCTCCAGCCACTTTGCCTGCTCATCAGTCCTACATTCTCAGGACACTTACTTCCAAAGTCCTGGAGAAACACTTTTAAACACTTCAGTCCTGCAATTAGAGTGTTCTTCTTTTCAAGGCTAGATAGTTATAACAATATCTTTTTTTTTCTTTTTTTTTTTTCTTTTTTTTTTTTCTTTTTTTTTTTCTTTTTTTTTTCTTTTTTTCCTGACAAGACAGACTCTGTAAGCATAGATAAACTTTTAAACATTCTGACTACATGCAAAAGTGATTTGGGGAGTCTGATACCAGACATTTTTTGCAGTTGCTACTGTGGCAGTAGCTTCTCAGCACAGGCAGGTAGCCATATAGGATGGAGGTGAAAAATTTTCTACCAAACCTCAACCGCAGGACTGTCAAAAGCATTGCACATATTTTTTGGGCTACTGCATGAAATGTTCCCTTGAGAGCACAGAAGGCTTGGATTTACTGCTGCTGGCACAGGGTATGTGTTGCACTCATCTAGTTAGAGTTTTCCCTATAAATCACACACAAGTTACCTACTTTTGCCTTTGCAGCAAAGGAATGAGAAACCTCTGTCCCTAGTGATGTATGGCTTAATATTAGATGCTTTCTAGTAGTGTGTAGCTGAAATGTTATGAAGTTGAAACATTTTACAGAGATGAGTTTGTGTGCTGGCATGCAGTGCCACAAAACACTGCCACCACTTCCAGATTTCTCAGAGGTTTTCACAGCTTGTTTACCCTCAGCTTCAAGGACATGTGAGTCATGTTACCATCAACAGGGGAAAGCAAGCTCTGGTGACAGAGGCCACCTCAACACTGCTGCTTCAGCTGGGCTTGTTGTGCAGTCTCTGGATTCCTCAGACAGTAAACCAGGGAGGCTACCACACAGGTGGTGTTGTAAGGAGCATGTTCTTTCAGCTTTCAAGCCTTTACTGATGTGAAAACCCCCTAGGGATGTGTTTTGTGGCACAATGGTGCTGAGTATCCTACTGGGCACAGACGCATTTTCGGTGGGTGTTGTGGAGAAAAGATTCTAAAATGTCTTGGTAAAATGAGTGTGTGTTATTAAGCCCCCAGACATAAGAAACAGGAGCTGCTGAGATAGTCCAGGCTGGTATAGGTTTTCAGTGACCATACTGGTTGCTGTTACTGCTGTGTCTAGAAGCAAACAAAGCTGCCAGCCTTGCAAATTCCAGCAACAAATGACACCTCTTGGAGGTGGTTTTGTGCCTATGTGAGAACACCTGGCCAGCACGTGCTGGGAGAAGGAAGAAGAGATGAAGAAGAGATAAAGAATAAATATGAGAGACATTAACAGCTGTGAACCTTCATGGTATGCATCATACTCCAGGCTCAGAGATATGAGTCCAACTTCAGCCCTCCCATGAGGGTGTATGGTCAATTCTCCCTGGTTTTCAGTAGACACAAGTAGTAAGGGGGATTAGAAACGGACTGGTAATTACCATTCATAAATTTCACTAGCTAACCCAAGCCTGTATGATGAGATTTTGTGCCAGATGTCTGGGCTGGTACTGGATGAGGTTGCTCCAGGAACAGAAACAATGTCACCACATGGGTATGGCACAGGACCCAAGCAAATGAGCTGTGCTGGGAGAGGCTGTTCGGTGCAGTGTTGCGCCTCACTGCCTATCTTGTTCCTGGTGTTATTGCTCATCTCTTCATATGCTGCTGCATAGCACCGTGCAGAATTGCAAGTGTGATCTGAGGTAATGTAAGGATGTAAGGTTTGGCTGGAAGTAGCCATTCCCAGTGCAGAACTGTAGAGGAAACAGCCATCATCGCTGCCAGTGCCAAATCAATAGGGGACTTCAAACAATCTTTGCTGTAGGATTCAGAGGAATTTGTTTCCTTTCTCCTCTTGTATTCCTTTTCATTAGATAAAACCCAAGTCTTTATTTAGTAAGCTTCTGCTTTTCAGCACTGTTCTAACATGTAGAGCAGGGATACTTAGCTAGAGGTTTACAGGCAGAATCTGGCCTGTAAGTTTCATCTCACCTCCCAGAAGCATGTAGTCAGAGCCAATACAGCATGTACCAAAGTAATCCTTTCCTTTTTCTCAGGGAAGATGTGTGCTGGAGAGGAAGCGTGTGCTGCCTGTCTGTCTTTTCCCACTCAACTTCTTTCTCCAGTATTCCAAAGACATTACACTGCATGCTGCACATGCCTGCACTGGTAATGCAGGAGACTGGGAAGGGAGAGGAAGTGTCAGGAAACTGATAAATAGGAAGGTAGAGATAGCAGACATTTGAACTATGTACTTCTGACCTCGTTAGTCTTTATCTATGGATGGTTTATTTAGAGTATTAATTAGCCATGTCATGGGTGCCGAAACCCCAGGGCAGATTCATGCATCACTAATTCCAATTTAGCAGGACTTACTAAGTCAGGCTTTGCAATACACAAGTCAGCTATGGTACTTCCAAGACCACTCAGACACTTTCCAATATTGTCCAGGCTAATAAAACCTGACAAGCTTATTCTGATTCTATGCAGGGCAAAATGAAAGTCTGCTTTGCACTCCTGGCATACTGGGATTCAAAGGGTTTATTATGACTTGGGCACCACAGTACTTTACTTGAGGCTGGGGTTCATCACTACAGGAACTCCATTTGAAGAGCTTTTCCTACCAGATCAAGAGGTACCACAAACATGATGCAAAGTACTCATCAACTTCGCTAGTGAATAAGCTCATTTTACTAGTACCCATTTGTTGAGTCAATTGCATTGGCTTATTATTCCATCGGCTAGGTTGATATCATCCGTTCTGTGGTTGCTACTTTGGAAACATAAAATGAACAAATTTAATATAATGTAGCCTGGTTCATGTGTTGGAAGAAGGGTTGTGTGTCCACATTGTATCCAGATCAAACTTTATGTATCTTATGTATCTGGATCAGCTGGGAGGGCTCAGATGTGGTGTTATCACTGTGGACCCATGGCCAGGAGCTTGGAAGGGAATGGAGGAGCAGAAGCTGGCTCCAGTTCCAGTTCAGTGCTGCTCAGTCCGCTGGCCCTCTGCCTCACTCAGTCAGGGCTTTTACATTAACTGGGGAAATTCCAGCCTTGCAATCATCCTCTGACACCCCTTGTGGGGAGAAGAAATAAAAAAGACACCAAAGCATAACAAAAATAGCTGCTTCTGTATTACATGGCAGTTCTTCCATAATTAAAGCCCATTGCACAGATGTTGGATTTCCCATAGAACAGTAGCAGTCCTCAATAGCAGATAAGTGGTTTATGAAGGTGGGAAGCAGTCTCCAGAGATATTAAGCTATTTATATCAAAGTATGCTTCCCTCATGAAAGAAAGATTCTTGCTTGCTCAGAAATTCTACCCAAAACCTTCCAAAGCCTTTGATTGTTTCACCTGCATATTCTCTGAGGGCATGTTGGATGGGGACGTTTTGCACTCTTGCCACAGTTGTTGTAGCATGCATAAATTCTGTTTTATGATAGCATGATAGGACAGGTCAGCATGCACATGATTTTAGGAGGTGGGTGCCAAGAACACCCAGCACGAACGCACTGTTTCTGTACAGGGGATAGAGTACCGGAGTGATGACAGCACTGGATTTTCTTTCTGCTGTCTTAAAATTTATTTCACATATGTTTTGCTTTCTGCATTTACCAGATGATGATTTCATTGATTTGATTGCTATCTTGTGAACCCCATATCGTCTTATATCACCCTGACTGCCTACAATGAAACATCTCTCCCATGTGAGAAAGAAAATGCCAGTTCAACTTGTATGTGAACTGGTGATAGTAATATGTGCCTTATTGACAAATAGCAGAAGAGAATAAAACAGTGCGAGTAGGATAAGTTTTAGAGTGACAAGGACTGTTTCCAAGGGTCAGGCAATCATGTTTAGAAAGTGTCAGAACTTATCTTGATCAGTAATCTTTATTGTCATGACTCAAAATACAATTTTTGTCCAAGTTTCACAGTGGCAGATCCCTGATCTACATGTACTGCCTAAGAAAAGGTAAAATCAGTTGAGATTAAACCTTTTGTTGTACTTGTGTAGGCAAACTAACAACTCTCTATGTTTGCGAATTTTGGATTTAATTAATTGTGTAGCTTTCTGAAACTTTTGATTCTTGTGTGATTTTAAAATGGATCTTTTTGGACTCCAAAGAAGCAAGTATATGTCTTCCAGTTGAGTGTTCACAACACAAAACTCTCCATCTACTAAAATATAATTCCACTGACAATTATATCATTACATCCTTTCCCCCACAAGGCGAGATTTGCTTTTTTTTCTTCAGGGGAGAGGTTTTTCTTCATCAGCCTGTAGATCTGGAGCAGTGGGTTTGAAGCAGCCCATGGTGATTTACTCATCTCAATAAGCTACATTTCAAAATAGATATGTCTTTCATTTCCATGACTAATTAGTATTAGTGTCTGCAGGAAAACTTAGATGACTGGAGCTAGCCCCCAGGGCACCATATCCCTCTTTCAGCTGGTTAAGGTAATGCAGCAGGCATTACCTTAATAACCTGCTCCTTCCGAAACAGGCACACACCAGGGACCAAACACAAGGTGAAAGGGGTCCATATTTTGGCAGGTACGCCATTTACTTTGAAATAGCCCTGGAAATAGCACCTGCCCAAATTAACATAGATAGGACTGAATTCTGCCTCTTTTTTTAGAGCAGACTTTGGAACTGAAGTTGGTGGGAGCTGAATGCACTCCCACAGAAAAGTGTTTTTTGCAGAAGTTCCACCATTTCCTTTGGCTGAAGCGAGCAAGGCTGACGTGGTCAAAGGGCTTCACAGAACACAGCTTTTGCTGGAAAAGCCCAACACACAGCTGTGAAATACCCAGCTCCCTTTCCGATAGCTCCAGCCAGGCCATTGCCATGGGGCAGGTGCGTACCAGGAGGCAACACCGGGTCACTGTGCCAATCGTCCCCCCTGACTGGGGCAGGGATGCAAGGTTGTTGCCCCAGCTGCCTGCAGCCTGGGAGTTGTTGCACACTGTTGTGGATCCACAAAACCTGTCACCAGGAGGGATGAGCAGTCAAGACAGCCAATACAGAAACACTTGCTCATCAACAAGGTAGCTCTGCTCCCATCTGTCCTAATGCCTTGCCTCCTCTTCCCGGTGTGCTGAAGTCAGTGGTGCTCAGGGGAGAACAGAGAGCTTCAGTTTGTTTCATCCTCTCGCAGGCTGGACTTTCTGATTTTTGCTTTGCCCTTTCCTAGTGCTGGCAGGCAGCACAGCCTTGTGTTTCTGAAGACGTAAGAAAGGAATTGATTCAGTAATAACCATAGCCTGGGCTGATTTGGGTTTTTCGGTGGCTGTGAGTAATGGATACTACTCATGCTGTACCTCCAGGATCACTTGAATCTGGTATAAATCTAATATGCTGCTGAAAGCGGTGGTCTCATCCTGCCCTGTGGCCTCCGTCTTTCACTCCCACGGCCCTCCCTAGTGCTGTCACTAGCACTTATGTGGGCCTGTGGTGAGCTGGATCAAAGAGTATCCCTCTGCAGACTAAACTGTTTCATCCACTCCTGTGACCATGAAAAACTCCACCTTGGTATAAGCAAGTGCTACCTCGGAAGCTTGATTTGCCTCTGTTAGGAGTTTGCCTCCCATAAATGGCTCAGGATACCAAAGGATAAAATTAAAGTGGCAGGAAACAATTTCTTGTTGCTTTCCAGCAGTCATGGCATTTGTGTTATACTTGTTTTTAAACTCTGTCCAAATGCCAAAATGGGATAAGACACCTGCTTAGTCCACACTGCATTATTTTGTTTCATGTAGTGCTTCAATGTTCCCTGCTATTTGAGAAAACTGTACTTGAAGTGCCAGGAAACCCGATTGAAAATATGTTCAATAAAATCCCCAGGGCAGTTTGTGAAAAAGACAGTGTAGTTCAAGTAGCATCACACATGTTTAAAATTGCAACAGACACTTTGAAACCATGTGTTGTGTAATGATCAGAGTGCTAAATCATGTGTCAAAGCTGAGGGATCTGGTTTCTCTGAAAAGTGCTAATGTTTTTTTGATGCTGAGTAGAAGCTGTGTTTAAAAGAAATGATCAGAAAGCACAAGACAGTTTATGAGAGCATTAGTGCTTCAGATGTGGTTTATCTACTTAGCAGCAAACCCAGCCTGCAGCAAACATATTTTGGACATACAAAACTAATCCTATCTGCACACAAAACTCATATAACAGTTTGCCTTGGTAATAAAAGTAACCAGTGATTAAATTGCTGCATTGGTGAGGTTGGTAAAAAGTGATGTGTCTGAGAGAACACGTTTAATGGTAGATGCCCTCCTGTTGAAAATGAAGGCTTAATGCTGCTTCGTGGCCAAAGCTGAAATGCATTAGTCATTCCAGTCATTTGAACTTCATCCAAGACTTTCTCAGAGCTGTTCCTAATAATCTGTCTGCACCATCTTGCACTTGGAATTGCCCCAGTATGTCCCTGCAAATCTGTCACACCTGACATTCTTGATTTTTGTAAGCCTGACTAGTGCTTTTGTCTGGTAGCTCACTAAGATCCCGTCTATACTGTGATAAGCTGAACCAGTTGTTTACCATTTCCCCAAGAAGAAAAACCATTTTCTTCCTGAAAAATGAGAACTACTAAAACTCACCTAGGAACAGAAAGACAAGAAGAACAGGAACAGTCAGTAGCAGCTTTCAGTCCAGCCAGCCCCAAACTGGGATTCTTTGACCTCCGTAAGGACAAGAAGGAAGATCAAACTGGAGCAGACAACAGAGAAAAGCCAGCCACACAGCAACCCAGAGAGAGCTGTCTTTGCTAGTACTTTGGGGTCATTAACTGGTTCAGTTTTTGCATAGCACTGATGAGTCATTTGTTGGAGTGTAAAATATTCCCTGAGCTAAAGTGAGATTTTTCATATAAAGCTTTAGTTGAGGGTAGGACCTGCATTTTATTTATTTCACTTGTGGTCCCTAGCAGATGTGACTCAGGACAGCCTTTAAGTAGAGGAATCACATTTTCAGATACGTCACAAGTGGTTTACAGTATAAAATGCAGCACAATGCAAGCATTAGTGATAGAAATCCAGCAGTTCTTATGGATGAAAATACAGGGTACACAAACACAGGTGTATTGATCCATATGTTCTGTTTTTACCTCACTTGAGTTTTCAAAGAAAATTTGAGCTGGAAGCCCAGAGTGTAACTTCAGTCTACTGGCTGATCAGAGATAATTTAAAGCCCCAAGCACTCGCAAAGTGCACAGATCCCACAACAGCTTGCCATGAACAGAGGACCTGCAACCTTACTTAGCATCCTGTTCCTATTAGCCCAAATTTCAATCCCTGCTTGCACAGTGGTACAGGGCAATTTCCTTTGTAGCAGAAATTTCAAGGCAGTGTGTTGAAGAATGAACTCCTAGTGTTTACTATTAACACACAAATTTCCTTAGTCTTCACCAAAGTCTTCCTTACTCTGTCACCAAAGCTCAAAAAAGGTTCACAAACACAGGCAAATATACTCCTACCAAGGTCCTACTCCTTAGCTAAATTCAGCTCTTGCAGTGCCACCTCATTCTCAGAATATGTTAGCACTATAGGCTAATAAGAGATTATTAGACCACAGTATGTCTTTTCTCTTCCCTCATCATGCCCAGCTCAGCAAACCAGACAGAAGCCCTGATACTTGATTTCATTGAAAATACCAGAAATTTTAGATGTCTTCGACAGTACCAATGCTGCAGTTACAGTTCACCTTTCATTACAATCCCTCTAATTGTCAGCTTTAGGCTGTTGTAAACCACAAGCCTTTGTCCATTTAAAGGTCAATTTAGAGGGAGATGTTTGATAACAACCAATTTCTGGCTTGATAGGGTCTTTCTGATATGTGTACCCTTACCTATGTTGGAGCATATCACTCATGCGACTTCCTAAAGGCTGCCCCAGGAAGCACCATGATACAGTCCTGGCGCTGTGTTCCAATACTGACAATCAGCATGAGGAAATGCTGTAGTTATTAAAACCTGCTGTAATCCACTTGCAATCTCTGTGATGTTCTTAACAAAGCCAAGCTGCCTTTGTCAGATGCCAGGTTGCTCTACTATACACCTCACGTCACAAAATCTGCTTCGGGGCTACAAAATGAAAGCTGGATTAATGTCAACAGTTAGAACAGGTCTGCAGAGTCTGTGTCTTGCCATCTGTTAGAATACAAATCCTGCACAGAAATATGGAGCATAACAAATAGGAAGGAAATGTTACTGAGTTGGTGGGCTGTGAGCACTTCAGTGTAGGCATCTGGAAAGGTACAGGGTCTCTCCTAACACATAATGAAAACAATTCAGAGTGGTGCCACTTCATAGAGCACTGTGAGTCACAGGATATGTCCTTATGAGTCCTAGCACCTCATATGAGAGGTGTGCACATCTGGATGCAGTAATGAGAGGATGGCTTTCTGCTGTAGCTGTTTACATCCGCACACAGCTAATGCCAAGGGAGCACCCAAATTAAATTCACCAGGGGTGGAATATTCTGAAACACTCCATGAAGACATGAGACACTTAAGATTTACTCTCCACACTTGAAAAACAGGTCACATGACCTTTGTTTAAGCAATAGTTTGTCTGTGGTCCAAGACAGTGTTTAGGATGAAGATCTGGATTCAGGGACCAAAACAAAGTCAGTAGCCAAACGCCAAGCTGAAGGGCAGTGGAAGGGCTAGCAACAACAAGCTTCACTTGTCAGCCAGCCCAGGAGCAACTGCAAGTTCTGGCTGCTCTGTCCAGCCAGTAACCCAGGGTTACTTTAGCATGACCCAAAGCAGTTTCTTATTCAGTCTTTCTTGCCAGGCCTCACTGGCAGGGAGGTCTGGTCCAAACCTAGGACCCAGAAACAAGCACTTGGTTTTTATTTGAGAAAATAAACAGAGCTAGAGTTTCAAACTGTGGGTGTTAAACACCCATGAAGAACTTGCATGATACAGGTCATTCTTCCTCCTCGGCTTGAAATATTCCACATGAAAATCTGGCAGACCATATCTAAGCAACAAACACATTTGTCCCTCTGTGGGATCTATTTTGAGACTGTTTAACCAAAGAAGGGCTCAGCCTGAGGAAAACATTTTTCCCAGTCACTACTAACTTGCAGAAGCACTTTTCAAACATGCTTAATGTTGGACAAAGTCTGCTATTAAAGTAAATGTCTAAATTCATGGGCATCAACAGAAGCCAATTAATAGCAGACAGAAAACACTTTTGACAGTCTCCCCCACATAATTCCCTGTGTTTGAAACACAGTAGGAAGATTAATATCCAGTGAAGTAAATAATAAGAAATAAGCAAATAAGAAAAAAGCTTCTTGCATTTGTGTAATTCTCTTGCAAATGGTAATCCTGTCAAATGTCATGATGATTTTTTTTTTTTTTTTTTTTTAATGACAGGATACTTTAATGGCCATTGCTAATATCACTTGGTATGCAAAGCATGGCCATGAAACAATGCAGGAAAACTTCACAATTCAGAGAGCAAAATGATTAAATGCAAGCCTAAAAATCTTTTCACTTCTGTATAGATTTGTATTAATAGTTTTTTTAGAGGAGGCTTTCAGATTGTGGACAGTACTCACGTTCCGCATGAGTGAAAATTAAGTGATGATATCAATTGTATCACAGTGTAACTTCTTAGGGAAGCTAAAATAATTTGATTGACTCTAACTGGAATAATTCCAAATTTGTGTTAACATATTTGAGAACAGAACTCAGTATTTATCTTTCCTTTAACCAGTGAAGTAACTCCAGGTTTTATAGGAAGTCTTGAAATACCATGGTTTTTTTCCTCAGCTTTGTTCATTAGAGCAAGAATGGGAATAATTTAAAATAGGTGATTCCAAGTTTTCCAGAAGGTTGTGTATGGGTTTACTTGTAGCTCTGGAAATCCCCAAGAGAATGGAACTGGAAATCACAGCACAAACAACTGCCTTTTCTGAAAATTTTTGAGGATCTCTGAAATGTATAGTTAGAATATATTGTATTTCCTCACAACAGTCATATCAACAACAACTTCATCGGCAAAGGCCGTTTACATTCATTCCTTATTTTCTTTTCCCACACTATTACCTCATTACACCTTCTTATTCTGCACTGCAGCTCATGGTCTTTCAGGTAGACCAAGGAAATCTGCTATAAACCAAGCTACTGTGAAGTTATCTCAATTAAAACAAAAGTGTTTAACAAGGAAAGAAAAATCCCCACATCTCACAGACATGTTGCTGCTTTCTTCCATAAGATGCTTGTTAAAGAAGGCACTGGTGAATTTACCTGAAGTCCCAATTTTTCCCTTACTCTTTAATTTCATTTGATTTCATTTCATGATTTCATTGTTTCATTTTTCCTCTTTCCCTTCCTGCTCTTTTCGCTAAACCAGATCAAGAGGTTAAGCATGCCCTAATACATGTGCTGACACAGAAGCAGAATCATATGGTAAGAATACAGTTTTATCCATTGAGTTGCCTGGCTCCTTTGCTGCAGAATATGGCAGGAGATTGCAGGTTAAGGATGTTCTCACAGGAAAGCAAGCCAAGTGTTCTCCCAGGCAACCTTGATTCCATCACAGCACACTTTCTTGTACAGGGATTTGCAAAAATTATTCATATCATAGTTCATTGCATGCAAGCAAGGCATATTAGCTTGTAAGGTATACATTCTTTGGGGCTTCTCATGTGTTTGGAGTTCAAACACTAATACACAAAAAAGGGAAATCGAAGTCTTTCATAAATGTCTTTCCATATTTTGTCTGGGTTTTTTGGGAAGTATAGTGAGATCTTATTTCCTGGAAGCTTTTTTCCACGTCTGTAGTTTGGAAGTATTCAGAAAGCCACAGTCTAGCTGACAAATACACTATACATTTCCAACATATTCTCTACTGCTTGGCTACTAAACCTTCTATTGTAGCTTTTATTCTCTTTATTATTGTGACCCTAGTTCTTTCCAGCAGATATTATTTCAGCAAGCACAAGCAGGCTTTTCTGCCTTGTTTGGGTGATTTTCTAGGCAATCTGCTAAGGTACTGTAGTACTGATAGCAATGGAAAAGCTCTTTTTAATTTCTGTGTCTGTACTTTTTTCATCATCCAGATATAATCATGGGATATATTTATACTTTGTGTTAATGCAAGTTAACTTATTAGTTTCTATTTTCTTGACTGACTTGCATAAACTATAATTCTTCAGTTCTTCCTTCTTGCTAGAAACCAGTCTGTTATATGGCAAAAAACTTCCCTGGCACTTCTGCTTTCTGTTGAATACAAGAGTTCATCTGGGTTGTTTTCTTGCTGACTTTTCTGGTCAAACATATTTCTTCTGTCTCATGCTATTTTACTATTAGGATCTCAAAGATCCTCTCTCAGAATATGCAGTCTGTAAGCATTTGTGGGGAAGATCTACTTGCTTCTATGATTTTTTTCTTTGCTGTTTTAAACACAAGCAACTAATTGCTTATTCTTAGAATATGGGTAGACCCTATGGCAAGGAACTTCCCAGAGGAGGGAATTTTTGCTTGTTTGGCCAGACTTGCAGCACACTGAAATTGACATGAATTCATCTAAGACAATGACTTATTCCTAATTTATATGGTGATAATCTGATTCATTTTAGCTTAATTATTTCACAACATGTGGAAGGTTGGTGTGTATGTACCATTTTGATCAATTCATAGGTCTCATGTTAATATCTAAGGAAGAGAGATCCAGGAATAAATATAGAGGTGCCAAAAAATGTAGACTTACAGTTATTTATCTTGGGAAGTGTAGATGGAAGGCTGGTTACCATACAAAATTTTTCTCTGCACAGCAGTGTTTCTTCTACCTCACCATCAATAAGTATCTGCTTTACTTTATGGTTGCTAAATTCAGTCCTTATCTAAGGATTTTTTAGGAGGCCTTGATGTCTGGAAAAAAAACAACAACAGCAAGAACAACTCAGAACAAACAAACCCAGGCAATAATGGTAATTTATATAAAACGGAAAACTGAAGAAAAAAAAGCCCCCAAACCTTTTATAGGAAGATTATTAATGATATTCATATAAACTGTTATTCATACTGCTGTGCACATGGTTCTGATCAAATCTGGTTTTTTTCTTGCCATTTTACACATCAGATGATCAAAATGGCACATTAAATTGAAATTTGTTGGACATAACAATTGTCACCAGGATTTTCTAAAATTAGGTTTTTTCTTTTCATATATCCTTCTCCAGTTTTGTCAGTAATGAAAGAAACCTCAACAAACCTGAACACATCTTTGCAATCTGTCTGTTGTGGGCCACGCAAGCATACTGACTTGTATGCTTCTTTTACGGAACATGGAATCACTAAAAGCAATTATAACCACATGGGAACATTCAAGGCAGTCAGAGAAGAGAATGACTTAAAAATGAAAGAACCTGGAAAAGTGTCTTACAAAGAATCCATGTCGAGAACCATTAGTATTTTGTAGGAATTATATTACGCAGATACTATCCAAGTCACCACAGTGAGAAATGGCAGTAAGTGACATTGGTTCTGCCATAGAGATTGTGTGGAAAGAAGGCCCACCAAATAACCATTCCTGGATAAGGCCAACAGCAAGCACAACCATGTGGTGCTGAGCTGAGCTGTGGCAAACTGTCACTCCTGTTATGCATATATTTTTGATTCTCTTTATTTACAAACTAGGATGACTCAGAACACCTAACCTTTTTTTAATTTGCTTTAGGCATTTGCTGGTTCTTGGGAACTGAGATTGGCCATTTACATAAGGCTGCCCAGGTGGCATGGGAGGAGGCAGAAGCCTGGGCACAGATGAGGAAACATGTGCTCGCCCTCGCTCTCAGGACTGATGCTGGTCCATTCAACAGCTGAGTTATTCCAGAACTGGAAGCCTGAGCGTTTCCAGCCCCAGAGCATGGACTGGAAATACTCTAGTGCCTGCTGCCATCGTGAAAAGGGAAACACTATGAAAGGATATGAGTCCTGAGAAAGTCAGAAAGCCCAGAAAGCCCAAGTGACTGATGTTCTGAGTGATCCTGGTACCCGCAGGCTGAACATTGTTTTACCTTCCTCACCATAAGGCGTGAAAATACATACAGAAATCAGGTCTGTGCAAGGCAGTGTTGTTTGCCATTCTCCTTCATGAAAACTGGAAGACCTTCTCACCCTTTTCAGAGAACATACTGTGACTGACAGCATTCAAGAAGTGAAAGCAATATTGAATATCCTCCTGCTCCTGAGGAGGTTCTCACTCTACTTTCCATCACCAAGGAAGAGGCACTAAACCAGAGATGCAATCACAGTGTTTCATTCTTACTGTGTTCATGAATACTTAATTTCTAAAACAAAAAGTTAAACTGTTGCAGCTAAAAAGAAATGATATGTTGCATTCGCCTCACTAGTTCCAAAAAAATGAATGAATTTCAGGAACATGGGAGACATGGTATGACCATTTTTCAGTCAGAGGAAGAAACCAAACCCAGAAGGACATGTGTGCTGCAGTGTTGCTGAGGAGAGAATCTAGATGATACATATAAAGTATCATCTTGTTTCCCACATTTTGGAGTATTTGCAATGGGCACGTCTGTGGGGAACAGATAGGCTTCTCCAAATTCCATGCAAATCTCCCTTATTCCTTTTGTTGCTATAGACCAGTGGAGCCTGGGAGATTCAGTTCAAGTTGTCAGCTGTGAGTAGCAGGAACTGTCAGCATAAAAAAATCCTGACAGGCAGCATAAAAACCATATAGACTTGGAGACCCAATCTTTGATCTCGTTAAGGTTTAGTTATCTATCTGTAAGATAACTAGTTCTCAACTTTCTGACTGATCAGTGGAAAAATCTTTTGTTAAAGACAATGAGAAACAGAGAAGGAGCCTTATACTAACACAAATACTTATATTTCTACATATCTCTTTTTAAACGGAATTGTGCTTGCAGTACTAGGAAGACAACAATAGCTTTTATGGCAGCTGGAAATTCCTCAAATAGCACTTAGGACTTTCAGAATAAGCAAAAGTTCTCTTCAGACACTGCAGATAAAAGCCTGGCTCCTGGAATTCAGTGGGAGTTTCATCATCAGTTTCAGTGGAGTCTGGATTTCAACACACAAGTATGAAGTCATAGAAATCAGAGATGGAAAAAGCTGCTTAATCATTCAGACCAGACTGAAAACCTTTATTTTTCTTTTTAAATATAGACTTTTTTTCCCTAAGGACTTCTTTGGCATCTGTGAACATTTTGCAGACTCTTTTGTTCTGAGATGTTCCTTTCCTTCCTTCCTAAACATCTCAGATTCCTTATATAGCTGGGGAGATGAGGAGCAGGGCCAGCAGCTTGAACCTCCTGATACTCCTGACTGATGGGTCCATCCCATTTCTCCCATCCATACTTTGCCATCCTCAATGCACTCTTGTGCTCCCAGAAGGATGGGATTGATCTTCTCTCTCCTCACTTCACCTGTAGGATACATTGCTGCTGTAATGTGCACATGAAAATCACTGCCAACTACTGAATAACTCACAGCAGCCCACAGAAGCCCAGATTTGGCCACTATGACTTTAATCTATTCTGTGTCAGTTCAGCATCATATTCTACAATGGAGCTCCTCCATCCTTCATAGGCTTTATGCAGTTAATTTTTTACATGGTCTGAAAAAATCTCTATTAAGTCATAGCCTAACCTTAACAATCAGGATGAAAAAGCAAGGGAAATATCAAAGTGGTGTTCTCCAAGTGGCAGGAAGACAACATCTACTTATAAAATGCTATTTGAAAGCTTAGCAGATTTGGTCTACATAATTTAAACCAATAGCTTCAGTCAGGCAGCTTTCCTAAAAGGGAAGGATAAGTCAGAGAGTCAGCAAACATGAGAGTTAGGACATCTTTGTTCAGATCTTGGTAACTTTGTGGAAAGCAGGAATCTAATGGAGCTTCACAGGAGATTTTGTGAAGAGAGTTGTGCAGGTGCATTAGTGAGCTTAAAGGTGGAGCACAGTGCTAGATATCTAAAGTTATTAAGGCACCTAAAGAAGCAGATAATCTGCAGGGGTATTTTCAGAAGTGTCAGGGGCCTCACACCTTTTGATTACAACAGTCTGGGAATCTGTGAGAGAACTGTGTGTCTGTCTGCTGCATAATGCCTTTGATGGTCAGGCTTGAAGACACTGAGGAAAATGCCTTTAAGTAGTGAGCTGCTTCTCTTTTATGCTGGTTGAGAGTTCACTGTCAGGAAACTTTAGGAAACTTTTTTTTTCCTTATACTTATTTTGTTTGTTCTTATTTCTACTTCATTATTTCTAGCTATATGTCTTAGCACAGTCTTCTTGACCCCTGGTGATATATCACAAAATCTTCATAACAAGTTGAAACACAAGATAGATGCAGGAGGAATGGTGAAAGGGGACTTCCAGGAGTGTGTGCTAGCACAGGAGGTGGTAGTAGCTTCTTGTGCTGGTTTTGGCTGGGATAGTGTTAATTTTTTTTCATATGTGCCAGCATGGGGCTATGCTTTGGATTTGTGCTGGAAATAATGCAGATAATACAGGGATGTTTTAGTTATTGCTGAGCAGGGCTTATGAGAGTGAAGGTCTTTTGTGCTTCTCACCCCAACTCGCCAGTGAATAGACTGGGGGTACACCAGAGGTTGGGAGGGGACACAGCTGGAACAGCTGACCCCAGATGACTTGTGGCAGAATGCAACCCCACCCCTCTCTCCCCCTCCCTCCTTCAGTATGGAAGGAGTAGGCACATCTCCCTCTTTCTCTGCTACTTGAGGCTAACAGCTTCTTTTGTCTGGCCCCAGAGCACCCTGGCCAGGGCCATTAGGAGAAGGGAGTGCCGAGGCACACTGAGCCCCGCCCAGTGTGGGGGATGTTTGGAGGTTTCAGGGGCACCCACAGACAGTGTGGGGGTGCAGAGAAGCTTCTAGAATGCCTACAGTCAGATCTGATCAGCCAGTATAAAAACTGGACTCTCGTCGAGACTCCGCCCATTGCCGCGGGTCTCTCGGAGCACGAGCAAGATGCTGCCACCGAGAGCCCCCCTCCCCGGGATGGGGACTCCGCTTGCCGTGCCACCATGGCTGTGAGTAAAACTTCTCGCAGGACCGCGAGTATATTTATACTTTTCGTGCACATATGCACATATAACTTTCCGTGCACATTTGCACGCGTACTTTAAATTATTTCCTCACACAATCGCGAGTGTATTTTCCTTCCGTGCACACTTGCACGCGTAACTTTCCGTGCCCAATATAAGCACGTGTATAAATTATTTCCTCGCACAATTGCGAGTGGCCGCCGAGAGCCCCTCGCACAATCGAGAGTGTATTTTCCTCCCGTGCTTCCACGTAAGCACGTGTAGGATTCCGTGCACACTTGCACGTGTAAGTAAATTAACTCTCGCAGGATTGCAGGTGTATTATAAATTTACCCTCGCGGAATCGCGAGTGTACACTTCCGGTACTCACTACGAGTGCGTGTATCTCTTTAAAAATAATCCCGCACCGTGTTTAGGCAAGTGTGTATTTCTCCGGGACTCAGGGACAGCTCCGGCATTTTTGGGTGAAGCCACGTGCATGCACACTGTGGACCGCCTGTTGTATTAGTGGTTGCTGCCTCAATAATTTTCCTCAACTGATATCCGAACCTGTATTTAAGTCAGTTTTGGAGTGCTAAAACCCTGTTTCTCACCGGTCTAATAAAAGTTGTTTTTGGACCTTGTTGTCCCTTAAATTAACCTACGGGGTGCCTCCGTGACATGATTGAACGGATATTCTGTACCATATCATGTGATGGTCAGCAATAAAACCAGGGATAAGTTTGGCAGAAGGGCTGCTGCTCAGTGCCTGGCTGGGCATCAGTCTGTTGATGAGGAGAAATTGTTTTCATTTGCAACACTTGTCTTTCTCAGGTTTTATTTGTCCCTCTTTTCATTTTCCTTTTCTTTAATTTTTTTTTTTTTTACTATTATTACTACAATAACCATCGTCATCATGTCTTATTTCAGTTATTAAATTGTCTCTCACTTTTGCCTTTCCAATTCTCTTCCCCTCAATTCCACTGTGGGGAAGTGAGTGCCTGTGTGGTGCTTCATTGCCGACTGGGGGCAATGAGGCCCTCCTACAGGGCCTCATGGCTGCATCACAGTGCAGGTGGGATGCTGGTACCCTCTAGTCTCCTTTCTCCCCCATTCAGAGATTGGGTCGTCCCAGAAGTCTGCAGGCAAGCTCAGTTTTATTGCCAGTCAGCTGATGTAGACAAAACTGTGTGACCTAAGTGCATCAGAAAAATTTCTTTTTCTTTCTTTGTACTTGTGATGCTGAAGAACATGAAGAAGGGCTTGTGTCACAGCTTATCCAGGCTGTAAAATGTGTTAGCACTTCAAATTTTACCTCACAGGTAATCCCTCTTTCTTCCATGTTTAAGTTTGACTTTATTTCATTAGCCCTGTGGGTTAGTATGCAAAGTGTGTGCAACGTCTACGATACAGAAGTTTACATGGGGACTAGTTCCCTATATTCTCTGTATTGTCAATGTAGAAAAGAAAGGGAATTTTAGGTTGTGATTAACAGATTTACTTTGGAAATCTACTTCAGCAAGAGATGAGCAGTGCCTTTTAGGAGCTTTCTCTTCCAACTGTCTAAAATAAGAACGTAGATGACCAGCTCAGCTGTACACATTGACACTACTGACACACGTATGAAGTGACAGGAAGCCCAACTAGGTATCTATCACGACATCTATATGTATGGATGACATTTTTATTTGGAGGTTCTGATAGCAAGTCTTACAAATCTGAAATAAGCTAAAAGCTAGAAATGGATTTCTGGATTCTAGACATTTGAATATGAAAATTAGGCCTTTCAAGTTCAATATTCATCTTTTCACTATATTCTAGTTCCTATAAGATAGAACCTTATAGTTTTATCCTTACAAGGCTACATCTTATATCTACAGATCAAGACCTAAGGATCTGGTGATCTGGACAACTGTAAAATCTTAGCTAGGGTCTAGAATATGCAAACCATATGTTTGTAGTACCCATCAAATCCTGGAATTAGACTCATCTGTAAATCTGTGTTTTACCCACTGCCATATGGGAAAAGTATATTGTACAAAGCAGAGATGAAGATGCAGGTCTAGGCAGAGATGAATAGTACCTGGTAAGAGCACTTTGCTTTGGAGAGGGAATATATTAGTATACCGCTTGCCCTTTATGGTGGATATGTGCAGTAGATTTTACATGCACTTATCTAAGGGCCTAATCTGCAGCCCAGTGTAAATCATTTCCCAGTTTTCCTCTCTTCTTATCAACAGTTGTGTTCTGTGGAGCTTTATAGTTTAATGTGAGATGCTTGGAGAGACAGATCACATTCTCCAAATTTTCCTCCATGTGAAAAAAATAGCATAGCATTTAATTTCAAAACTACTTGTCAAGAACTGCATAGCAAATCTAGTTAAAAAGCCTACCTTTAAGAAATGTGGCAATAAGAGGCACATGGGCTGTTTGGCAGCCTGCCTGAAAATCTCTGCAGCCAATGAATAATGATTACACTACAGAGCATCTGCCATCCAGAAATAGATGGTGCTGTCTCTTGAACCTGCTATTGTATCTTTGTACACAACATGGTGGAGGTATTTTTTTCTTCTAGATGCAGTGAGGGCCTTGATTTTCATTTAAATTATGTAGAAAAGTGATTTTCATCTAAATTAGAACTGTGATTAAACAAAGCTCAACAATACATAATGTTAGTAAACTGTATCATCCATTCTGCCTCAGATTTTTCCATATGAACGTTAAGTATTTGGTGCTTCTTGTGTAAAGGCAGAACAGTTCTAACAGAAAGTTCAACACTGATTGAGATAAATGGCTAGCATCCCAAAACAAGTGTTTTAGACAAGTTACTAAACACAGAGAGCTGCCAGGGCAGGTCAAGCCATTGCAAGTTCTCCTTCTCCACCCACAACAGGAAAAGTATTTTCATTCTCATCAGGGACTTATCTGGTAAGTCAAAAGTCTACTTTTCGTTATAGGCAGAGACATCCAGAGAAAGTGCCGAAGGGTCATGAGGAACAAAAATGCCTCCAGAAGGCTGGGTGTATAAGCAACTATTATGAATCAGAGAGAATGAAGATTTGGCTTTTTGCTTTCTTTTTGTAGCCACAGTGCAGCTCTGTTAGAAATTAATAGGCACTCAGCACCTTGACATTGGTAGCACTCTTTCATCAAACCAGATCCACTTGTATCACCTAAAGGTATACAAACACCAGACAGTGGCACTTCTTTTTCTCTTCTGTGTTTCAGTGACTTGAGTAGAAGTTACAGGGGTTTCCTTTGACTCCTATAATTATAATTATTCTCAATTCTTAGGACTTCCAAAGTAACATGATATTATCACCTAAGCAGGAATTCAGGAAATTTATGTATGAGCAGACTATTCCAATCTATGTGTGTGTTTGACAACAAAGCAAAATTTTTAAAGCAAAAGACTGCATGTTAGAAACTTGTCGGTACTGGAGTAGCATTAATAGGAATGCCAGATCAACTTTCTCATATGTTTCTAAACGGTTTGATTTAAAAAAATGTGGATTTAGAATATAAAACCGAACAAAACACATATAAAGAGAAAATGGCTGAACTAGGAAAACATTTCAGAAATTTTGGAGTTGGTGGATTTAGCTTTTTCCTGGAAATCCTGAAGACAAAAAATTAATACAGCTTGTGGGTAAGCCTTCATTTTTACTTGCTTTCTGATGCCTTAGGAAGTATGCTAGTTTTACTCAGATCATCAGAACTTGAAAAATTGTACAAAAGTGAAAAGAATGATCTCTGCTGTGCTGTGATACTTACTAGGGTATGAAAATGCAACTAGTTATGCATTAACTACATCTTCTTTGTCACTGGCTACACAAAGGTCAAAATATATAAAATTATACATAGCTGTGGGCATTGGTTGGAACAAAGTCACATATGAAGTAACCAGACAGCTCTGGAATCATGGATCCAAAACTTAGATAATTTACATTATCTTCTTCTTATTTTTATTATCTTTTATATAAAAAAGATTTCTTTGATCATTGAGGGCTGAATGTCTAGCCATTAAGAAATTACTGGGGTTTTGGAAGTCTATAAAGAGAATTATGTATTTCTTTATTTTTTATAAATATCAAAGAAAGTGAAACGATAGCTGTAATTTTAATACACAATGTGAAATTTGTCCTCTAATATACAAACTATTGCTAAAGTGGAAAAACATTTAAAATGTTAAGACTGTGTATAGTTTTATGATTCTTTTCCTCATAAGGAAAGTTACTCATTGCAATTGTTTCCTCTCATCATCATTCTCTTATTATATATCAACCTTGGTTCAAGTATCTTGATACTACTATCACACATCAAACCAATCATTACTTGGCAACAGACAAGGGCAAACAGATAGGCTTACAGTTTGCTTTTATAATTAGCTACTGTGTCAGTGTGAAAGCTAGGAAAAAGTCTTAGGATATGTGGCCAAGGTACATGACCATGAAGTGCCATGCAAGGCTACCTGCTGGGCTCATTTGCAGCATTGACTGTCACAAACAAATAGGTATGTAGCACTGTTTAGTCTCAGGCAGGGCAAGGACAGTTTCAATTATTCAAATGTCTCATTATGAAGCTACATCTAGAAATTTATGTGGAGATGGACCATGGCGGGTCATCACAGATACCTGGAATCATCCCACCTCATTTCAGGTCCTTGAGAGTGGTGCTTAAGTTATGGGCAGAGACTCACTAAATTTCTTTTTCTTTCAGTGGAGAGGAACTCTGCCAGAGGCAGATGCCTAAAGTTAGGGGAGATGGGTGAAAGCACAACTGTTTGTGCAGGTAGGGAAGGTAGCATGTGTTACCTTCACAGCTTTCTACATGTATTTCTGTACAAGGGTAGCTTACATAAGGTGTAAATGAGCCATGGCTGCTACAATTCAGACTCCCCCTGCTCCTCATAATGAGTAGATGCTATCTGTGGTAGGCATACTTCAGAGTTTATGGGTTACATGAGAACCATTTTCTTAAAGTACTTGCCTTTGTAGGCTGAAAATCATACAAGAGTGCTCTTCATACATTATAACACAGTAAAAGGAAATGTCTGGATGTAGGGAAGAGCCATGACAGTACAGGTGCAACTACAGTGGGAGCAAATAAACTGATCAATGATGTGACTGCTACCCCAGGAAACTCAGGGTGCTGGTGCAAGAGGAACTTTAGGATCTCCTTAGGGCTCCACCAGATCTCCCAGGAAATTTACCACTAAATCAGACATTTACTTAAGCTGTGTGAAGCTACACTGCAGTTTTGACAATACTTATGTCACATTCTGTTTGGTAGGGGGATATGCTACACCTGACTATGTTGTCTTCTTACACCTTGCAACAGCATAGGAGGTAATGCAAACACATTTAGACTCTATATTGTGTAGATAAGTTTGTACATATACACATGCAAAAACTGTTTGCTGGGGTTTATATATTTCTGTGGGTTGAAACTACATGTTAAATGCAATTGTTCTCATCTGACAGAGGTTTAGTACTCTCTTGGGCTATGTGGTTGATACAACAGGACATGCAAGAAAACCGGGACCACGTTGTCCAACTTCTAGAGAAATAAGTAGGTTAGTTTTGTATTTTGGATACACTTCAACAAAGTGATTATGGATCTGTTTAACTCTGAACATGTACTTCAAAATGTTTAAAGGCTTTTCTTTGTCAGGGTCTTGTTTATCTTTACACTTTTGTTCTGTACTGTGAATACGTCCAGTCAACATTACCCTAATGGCAGAAGCTCTCTGTGTAATGTGTGGATTTGTTTTCTTGAAAATGTAATGAATTTGACAAACTTTCAATAAAACAAGGAAGCATTCTGCAAACTGTCTTCATGCTTGACAACTCTGCCCCAGGGAGTGGACCACTGGGTCCCCAGCCTTCGGCAATGAGTTTTGTCTGAGAAAAGTGAGCCATCAGAACCTCCTGTCATGAAAAGTGTTGATTTCTCTAAATAGCAACAGGATAGAGGAAGAGATTATATCAGTTTAACCATTATGTGGCCAAGTATGCACCAAACACTAAAGGAAATCTTGCCCCCTTACCCACATATTTTCCTAATTTGCTCTATCTGCAAATATTTTCAGAATAACTCCAGACTAATAGTTTAAAATTTCAGAACATTCACTCAGTCATTTTGATTCATGGCATGATGGAGATAAGGGGTTAGGTGTTTAAATACTTTAGTGATAACAGGAGGGGTGCACAGCATCCAGATCTATTTCACTGAGCATAACAGAAAACATATTTACCTCGAGCCCAGAAAAGATCTATAAATACTGTGCTATTATGTGCCAAAGTAGATACTTCTGTGTTGCAAGTTGATTCAGGTTACCAGGCTATTTCTCTAACCAGACAGTTGTTGTTCTCTATCTTTTGTTTGTCTGATCTGAAGCATCCATAACTTGTAAGCATGGATTTATCACAGAAGTGAGAGGAGAGAGCTTTAGTTCCCTGAGTCATCAGCCTGTATTACATGAGGCATTTGTGGACACATGTCTGTACAGCCCCCCCTTCTCAAGTCAGATTAGTGCTTCAGCTACCACTGCTCTTAGTCCTTAGTACATCACTGTCTTAAAAGCATTGTCCCCTCAAAAGCCTCACTGCTGCCATCTCTGTAAGATACAAATAATAAGACAAAGAAAACTGCCAGCTAGTTTCTGTACATTCTTTTATCCATCCTTGCTAAAGAGATTTGTGCAGTTTTAAAGTGTTATAAAAAATTCCATTGCAAACATACTTTTTTTTTCCTGCCATATGACTATAAAGGAAAGCAAAAGCAGCCAGATCAGGGTCTGGTATCTGCTGTGTAGATACCTATAGTCAAATGACTTCAGAGTTTCATGACCCTAAGAAATTTCTAATATTTGTGGCAGCATAAAATATCCTGGAAATGAGGTTACTAAGAGTGTGATGTGAATTGGTTGCATTTAGAATACTGAAAATTTGGCCTCAAAAATGTGGGTCCAAGTTGCTATGAAGAAAAGGGAAAATGACATAATTCCTATTTATACTTGAAGAACCAAGGATATGGACAGTTGTGCTTTTACTTAGCTAGACAGAGCAGTTTATCAGTTTGTTGCCCTGTCAGTTTATTACCACAAGCACACCAGAGATTATTGCCACATCCCTTGCTGAGCTGACACGACTGTTTGTATGAGCTCTCAGAGCCTGCTCAGCACTGCTAACTTAGATCTTATTTGTAGTTTTCAAACCACACTCACAAGTGTGCAGAGGCACATCTGTCCATCCTCTGAGGTAACAGCAGTGAGTGCATCTTTAAAACAGGGATGTGAGGTGGGTTCAGCTCATGTAATGTCAGGAGGAGGACAGTGCTGTGCAAGAGAGAACACTCTCCATTCTCCCCCCATCTTTGCCCATGTCTGTAAAGATGGATGGATTTTCTCCAGGCTATGAAATCGGGATATTTAAGAGTCTGGGATTTATGTCCAGGCCTCTTGAGCTTTAGGTTAATGTCTTCAAATCTAGGCACCTCAAGCAGAAATAAAGGAAAAGAAGATGATTTATGGATAAATTAATCAGTAATAATACTTTATTGGACATGAAATCAGGTAATGTTCCCTATTAAAACCTCAGCAAGGAAAGAGTATTAAACAGATTGTCTAGAAGAAGATTTAGTTCAGAATAAGTTGAATGCAGACTCTGCTATACCTGGGACAAATTTAACCTCTAGTATTCTTTTTCACTTCACACACTTCACCGTAGTCATGACATATGAACATATGAGGCAACAGAACTATGGCAAAATAGATGGGACTTTTAGAAGGTAAGATGCTGCCCCTGTCTTTGTTTGAAAAGAACTGGTCTATAACACCTTCTTCAGTGCATGGCAGTCATGGGCTATTCCAAATCATCCAGATTTACATAAAATGGCAAACAGATGCAGTAGAAGGGGAAAACTTAAAAAAGGAAAAAAAAAAAAAATCAAACCCAACCATTTACAATAATGTTGAGTGAAGTAAATGAAAAGAACAGATGTTACTTGAAATTCACAAGCACAAGTCAATGTTTCAGAGAGTAAGGAAGTTTACCATATAAAGATTGTGTTGGAATTCAGGAGCCAAGGAACAGTAAGCAGAAGAAATGCTGTATTATGTTTTGGTGAGGCTGTATGCCTGGATTCATAGATGGCAATTCCTACATACTGATTAAATGTTCTTTAAAATGTTACAGGCTGTATAGGACATCCAGAGTAATTTTCTGTGGTCAGAGGCAAACAGCACAACTAGTTTGCTGGCACTTCAGATTTTCTGCATCTTATTTTACATTTTTTAGATTCACTGTACTATATAAAAATGTGATAGTTTGCATATAGGGAGTTGTGGTTTTGTTCAGATCTGTGGTTTTTGCATCCTGGAAGTCTTGTTTTGAGAGCAAATCTGGTCATTCCAAATTGATTACACAAAAGCTATAGAGTAGGTTATAATTTCCATGGTGTGTGTAATATGTGGTGTAGCTGATTGGGCCCTCAGAAATTGTGGTAGACCCTCCAGCTTGCTAACTTCTTAACTCAGCAGATCACAAACCTTTATATATATATATATATGTCCCATAACAAGGATGGTGATATTATTACTGTAGGTCTAATTAGATACCCTTTAATGTTGCTTTCAGTCAAAAATCTCAGAGATGCATTTCATGTGGAGTTGGTTCTTTTCCAGATTTCTTAAAAAAAAAGAAAAGAAAAAAGAAAAAAAAAAATATTTATTTTGTAGTTCTGCCATGATTTAAAAAATATCACTAAATACTTGTAAGAGATTGCAGACAGGAGGGAATGAAAATAAAACCTCCCCAGGAAAAGGAAACTTACACCAAGTTGCAAAAAAACCCCTCTGCATGAGTAATTGGATCTCAAAATGTAATGAAATGTTGGCTGAATGCTGTGCTGCATACCAAATACTCCCTTTAACAAGTTGAAATCTGAAAACAGTGGAAACACAGGTCAGAGTTTCTGCTCAGAAATATAAGAACAAGTAGCTGCATTAGAAATAGTTTTCCCATTCATAAATATCTTAATGACAGGCATTGTTTTGAAGAAACCATTTTCATGAACAACTGGAATCACAAAGGAAAAAAAAAGCATCAAGTAAAACCTACCAGGCCTTGAGGGAAGTGAGACATCCCATTAGGAGAATGACATTTTTCCTCCTGAGACAGTGTTGTCACTTGTCAGAAATTAAGAAGAGAGAGAGGAAGTAGAAAATGTAATTTATACTCTGGCAATAAACTTGAGTTGGAGATTTTTTAACAGAAATATCAGCTCTCATAAAAAGAAAATAAAATAATGGGTGAGTTTCTTCACAGTCACTGGATCTATTAATAACACAGACTCAGGTTGTCACCACTCTGAAAAAAAAAAAAAGTCAAAGATGGGCTATTATATTAATACATTTGAAAGACATCTACCTCTTCTTCGTCTCCAGCTCTGGAGTTATCCATGTAGCGTGGGACTAGGGAGGATCAGGCAGAAAGTGAAGCTGGACAAGATTGTTGTGGCTCAGACCTTCCTTATCAGCAGAAAAACCACTGAAAGTCTAACAAAATGTGATTGTTACTTGCCTAACCTTGACACAACAGTGGGATGCTGAGAGAAAGACAAGGTTTTTAAATCTCAGTTCTGTAAGCGAGGAGCAGAAGCATGACAAACAGTTGCAGGGGAGGACTGTCCTATGCATCCTGCTCAGTAGTCACCTCCATCCCTATGTCCCAGCTTGCAAAGTACCACACCAGTTCTGTGGGACTTGACTGTCCTCTCCTTCAGTATCTTCTGCTGATGCTTGGAGATAAAACATAGGGAGAAACAGCTACTTTAGGCCCAAATATGCTTTATAAAGTCCTGAACTCCACTTAGGTCTCAAGCTTCACTGTTTTAATAGGATGTTATTTACAACTTGAACTGTATTTTCAAAATTGAGGCAAACACCAAGACGAAGGAATTTGAGTTTCTTGTCATCATTCATCCCTGTGACAAGCTGAGGGACATAATTGCAAAAATCCCAGGAAGAGGAACCTTGCCAGACTGCTTCTGTGAGTGTGGCAGATTACATCTCTTCAACTAAAGTGGGTGGATCTCCTCTGAATTTTGCTGGCTGGCTTTGCAACACCCGTGTCTCTTTTCCACAAGGAAGGAAAGTAAGTGAACCTCTTCCTGCACAATGAAAGCCCCATTTATCAGAAAATGCCTTTGGGTTGATAATTTTGAATTTACACTTGCTACAACCAAGAAAGATCAGATCTCTAAGCATTGTCAGACACTCAGGGCTCGGTTCTCCTAAACACAGGAGAGTATCTCCTCACCCTCACCCCCCGCCCTTATCATACAATGGTTTGGGTTAGAAGGAACTTTTAAAGGTCATCTAGTCCAACCCCCTTGCAATGAGCAGGAACATCTTCAACTAGATCAGGTTGCTCAGAGCCTCGTCCAGCCTGGCCTGGAATGTTTCCAGGGATGAGGCATCTGCCACCTCTCTGGGCAACCTGTGCCAGTGTTTCACCATCTTCGTTGTAAAAATTATTTTCCTTACATCTAGCCTAAATCTCCCTTCTTTTAGTTTAACCATTGTGCCTTGTCCTATTGAAACAGGCCCTGCTAAAACCTTTGTCCCCATCTTTATTATAAGTCTCCTTAAATACTGAAAGGTTGCAATAAGGTCTCCCAGAGCCTTCTCTTCTCCAGGCTGAATGACCCCAGCTCTCTCAACTTTTCATCATAGGTGAGGTGTTCCATCCCTGTGATCATTTTCATGGCCTTTCTCTGGGCCCTCTACAACATGTCCATGT
The DNA here is from genome assembly GCF_036013475.1 of Columba livia. Taxonomy (NCBI): domain Eukaryota; kingdom Metazoa; phylum Chordata; class Aves; order Columbiformes; family Columbidae; genus Columba; species Columba livia. The sequence goes on along the minus strand of NC_088604.1, from coordinate 56,199,088 downwards.
CTTTCCTGTGCTGAGGACTCCAGAGCTAGATGCAGTACTAAAGATATCCAAGTTTTGGTCCAGAAATGTATGACTCTCTTGGAGGTCCTATTTATATCTGCTGGTTCAGTGTGGTAGATACCCTCTCTCAGATATTGTAAGATGTCTGGAGTATCTGTATAGGAGCAACTGAATCAAACCCATTAAGATATTTGTCACAGGATTTTCAAAAATGTTTTGTTACTTGTCTCCCACTGAAAGTCACTGAAGTTGTATTTGAATCATGACCATCATTAGCAAGCTAAATAGCTGGCCTGAAGTACTCTAACCTGTCACTGTGCAGCTGTTGAATTTCTAGCATAATTGCTGGTGCACGTGTACTAGTTAATTTGCAAGATACCAGGAAAAGTGTAGAAATGTATGTATGGGCAGGATAAAACACAGGAATTTAAAATTGGCATACAACTGAGTATTATTAGAAGCATTATGTAAAACCATCATAAATATTCATTAGTAATATCAACCTGTAATCACAAAAATATAGAATTATATATAAGCATGTCTATATTTCAAGTAAAAATATTATGTACCTGAAGGCTGCAAACATATTTTAACAATGTACTTGAAACACAAGTAATATTTTCTCTGTTTTTAATCTTTTTACACTGGCATTTATCTTTTCCCACAACTGATATAAAATTATCTTATCTTTGTTTCTAGAATAGTAATCTGTGTTTGTTGTCCACATTTTACTCCAATATCCTCCATGACTGTCTCATAGTTCATAATCCTGATTTTCAAAAGGTGATAGTGACACAAGGGAAAAAATAAAGCACAGCATAAAGCAGCAGATCAAAGAGCATAGGAATTTTTCACATCTCAGTATTCCCTCCCAGTCTAACTGTGGATTATTCCTTGCCTGTCCTTGTCTGTCTATGTTTGATAAATCAAAGAGAGAGAAAGAATAAATTCCCAGGGCACCATCACTTAGCAGCATTAGCTCTACTTCGTGGTACCGAATAGAGCAAGAAGGTCTCCTCAGTCCTTTCTCTATCCCTTTTTCTCTGGAATTTCTCTTCATTTAATAGCAGGGAGAGATAATGCCTGGTAGGTGCAGAGGCCATCCTTCAGCAGGAACAAAATTATGACCTGTTAAGACTTCTTGATGAGCTGTGGCACTCATGATAAAGAGCCAAGGGGTGCCTCCAGCTGCCTTGTCTTTTCCCCTTGCATGTCCTCCACAGATTTATGACCTTTCCTGGTATCAGGCACTGCTTCTGTGTCCCATCGAGGACCTGCAGCCTTTCTCTCTAGACACTGAGCCTGTAGCTCTGCAAAGTTTCTTCTCTACCTTTTGTCATTGATGCAAGCTTCCCTTGCATAAGATGGGATGATCTCTTGAAGGTACAGGAACCTTTTGAATAGGTTGAATGAAGAAAGTGCATTCCTCTGTATGGCCCTGGCTTTCTGCTGACCTGTCCTGCTCTGCCCAGCTCAGCCCCAGAGATGCTGAGCTTTTGGGGAGTGCAGGCTGGACTTTGGCTCCCTGGAAATGCATACAAATCACTGTTGATACAAGGAAACAAACAGTGCTCCACAAAAAAATGTGTTAGCATCCCTTCACTTTCATTCTTGCAAATATTTTCCCCCTAGGATAACGGAGTCATTTATGCTATAGGGATAATGTGAAGTAAGCAGACAAATTCTGCCACTCTAACAGATCCCTGCACGAATGAGACATGTTTTGTTTCTTCACTTTAGCCCTTTAACTCAGATTTCACCTCAGTTATGGTTAACAGATTGTACAGCATGTTGGAAAGCAAGGGCAAACCTATGTAGTGGTATTTCCTACCATCAGACTCTGCTAAATCGGTTTCCTTCAGATAAGAATGCCTGGACAGATGAAAGAATATCCGGGAGTTTTCTCCTCTGTAACAGGCAGAGCACATTCTCATTCAAGTGAAACGAGGTTCCCCACTGGCATAAAGTCACTGACTTCACTGGAGCTCTGTCAGTGCAACACAGCTGAAGAGCTGAGCCAAAACACAGTCACACATCCAGACCAATAAATATTTTTAAATGTTTGTAACTAGGCAGTTAAACTGAAGGGAGAGAGGACTAGCTGTGCTCCAGGCATTGAATGTATGGATATGTACGAGTTGCTATTAAGCATCTGTACCTTTGGGGCTGTGAATAGGGTCTCCCTTACCTCTGGATTTTATTCTTCTCCCTCTTTTCCTCCCCCCACCCCAACATGTTTGGCATTTGGAAGTTTTGAAGTAATTTCCTCCCTTGGCCTCACCTGGTATCTCAGCTGTCCCAGAATCTCCTCCTGACCTCAGTGTTGTGTTTTCATTTAAAGTCAGGGATGTCTATAAATGTCAGCAGTACAGGGCAATTAGAAGTTTGAAAAGGGCTGTAACATAAACCAGCATTATAGTGAAATGGATACCACCTTAAGCTGCCTGAAATTCACTTGCTGTTGGAAAGACAATATCCTGCCATTCTCCCATGGTGGCCTTCAACTGAACATACTTGGCTGAGGGTTGACCCGTTATTAGGGTCTCTGCATGGCTTGAAAAAATGAAGAAACACAGGGAGAGAGAAGCCAGCAAATTGGGCTGGTAGTTAGCCAGCTCTGGGCAGAAATGTGACACTGGATTAGGCCTTAATAGCTGTCTGTGGTGCTATCTGTGAAATCCAATGCTCTCCTTGTTTCCCTGCATTGCAGGGCAGAAGCATGTGGGTAGATGCTAAATGAAATCCTCTCCCTCCTTTTTTTTTTTTTTTTTTGACTAATAGACTCTGAAACATACCTCCTGTACCTCTAAAAATAAACATTTATTGCAACAACAATTTGGTTGGTTAACAAGGTCCCTTTTTTTTCGTATGTCAACACACTATGTTAATTTATGTTTCTGAGCAACTCTGTCCTTGTCCCTCCAGTGCACATGTGCTGCTTTCCCTCCCTGCTCTAAGTTTCTATATTTAAACTCTACTTCTGCCTTCACACCAGCTCCATTAAAGCCATTCAAACAGCTTCAAAATGCAACATGCTCCCTTCTGGTGAAGGGGAAAGAAAGGAATTTTCTGCACAAAATATGTTGTGGATTCAACAACACGATCTTTCTTTTTTCCATGATGCAATCTATTGCAAAAGCAATATGGTAGCATATTCTGAGCATCTAGGAGTAGGTGCTAAAACCAAGCAGGACAAAAAGAAAAAGACAAAAGCTCCAAAGTGATCTATGCTATATTTTTCCAAATAAATACATACATACTGCCTAATGGATATGGGTATTCTTTTGTGGTACCTTGGCTTTTCTCAAAGATCCCATACTGCATATTCACCTTAACACATTTAATTCTAAATCAGACCAGGATGTCCTGATGCAAAATCCTGAAAAGGTTTGCAGCAGGCTTTGAGTCAGGAAGGGTTTTTGAAAGGATGCTCTAGCAAAGTGGTAGATTTCGGCATGGCCACCCTACCCCACCAGTGACTGTCTTGAGTTGGCTGTTGCACGTCATGCCATACTGTCCCAGGACTGTCCCTGGTGTGTATGGTTGTATGCTGCTATGATGTGTACACTGAAAAAAAGAAAGTACAATGATACATTACAAAAGTTGGTTTCAGAGCATGTGTTAAAACTCCCTAGTCAGTATGATACCATTTTAACATCTGTAATAAAACTAGTCCTCTACAAGAGATACACAAACACGTCATGGCCTGTGAAAATATCAGGGGTGTCAAGGGAAAACCAAAGTATGAGGCTGACACTGGAAAAAATTGTAATTTACTACACAATGGTTGGTGCAAGTTCTTGTTTCAAGCAGGATTCACTCCCTAGAAGCAAAACTTTGTGGCTCTTTAGGGTACAATATGGCTGTTCCAGTACATTTAGAATCAACCTGAGATGTTTTGCAAGCAGCATGGTGCTAAAGCTGTATCTCTGACCTTAGCAGTCCTGTTATGAAACCTAAAATATACATCATCTCAAGCAAATATGTTGCTTACACAGAGAGCATATCTGCGCAGCAGTATAGTGTTATGCTCCTCATTTACACAAGGGTCAAATCCACCTTTGGGAAAGAGGCTGAGATGCAAAAAAACTATTAAGTGTGTCTAAAAATCTCTGCATGTTGGCAGCTGAAAAGAAAAAGGTGTATGAGGTCTGGAACAGGAAAAGCTTAGCACAAAGAGGGATAGAGGCCTTTTTTATTTTTTTTCAGATATAAAGTATAGGTAAGCCCTTTTGTTGTTTTTATGGACTCTTGAAAGTTGTCTAACCCACCCACTCCAATCTCTAGCCTCCATAGTACCTGGCATATATCTCCCGCTGTTACTAACAGTTTTTTGTTATGAGGGAAGATGGGGACTGTATTGTTACTGACTGCAAACTCTTTTTCATCTTTTGATAGACAGCCATCCAAGAGTTCACTCTATGGCTCTATAAAGAGCCACATCTCCTAAATATGCAGACATCCATGGTTCACAGACCTTTATAAATGAGTTTCAGAGGCTGGATGAAAACTGAAAACTGAATGATCCTCATGCTGTGAGTTAGGATCTTCGGGGAACATAACCTTGCCAAAATCCTACTCTGATGCTAGTTCTAGATGCAACTCCTTTCTGAATCCATTCAGCAGGATACCTCAAGGGAAGGATATTTGCTGCATGTAAATAAACTGAAAACATAGAGGAATAACTCCTTTTTATATGGGCTCAGGAGAACCCTATCCAGTTGTGTGTCAAAACATGGGCCCATGGAACCTGGATGCTCAGTTTAGTACAACTCCCAACTCCCACATACCAGTTCAAGAGCTGCCAATATCATGTAAAACACAGAGTTTTCCATATTACAGAGCCAAATACTATGTCCTATATGAAAAAAAAAAGAGACACATGGCTTTTGCCACATTTTTGCAGCAACCACTTTCCCAGGTGCCCAGAAAATGGAGTCTTGGAAAGGGACTACAGAGCATAGAGAGACTTTCTAGAGGGGTAGAATAATGCCATGCTGAACAAAGCCCAAAAAACTCACTCCAAGAAAGAGATGTGAAACAGAACTGATTCCTGCCAATGCCCTGCCCACAGTTTCCAAGGTCTTGCAGACTTGTCTGGTTCCCATCAGCATGCATTCCCTTTGGCTCCTGGTGCTCAGCCCAGAGGTTGCTTCTGAGGAGTGGAGGGCAGACAGTGACTCAACACGTTTACTTAATTTCTGTTGCTCTGTAGAACATATCAGAACTCATCAAAAGTCTTCGCTACCAACATTACAGTCTCAGGGGCATTAGCTTGAAATTTAACATGTGTTTTACTGCCTTCTGCTGCTGTAGGACAAGGACATGGTCAAATGCTTTCCAGAACAATGGTCTAATATGAAAGACAGTTTTAACTGATACAAATTAATGCACCTCTGAGGAATACTTATTTGCTCCTTTGATTTGACTAAGTTTAGTTTCTTCATCGGGACAAAGAGATTCAACCATTGGGGTAAATTCTGTCCTCAGATCTGCCAGTGCAAAACTCAGCAAAAAGTAGTCATTTCAGCCTTACATGGACATCATTGAGAAAAGGTTTCAGCCGCAACTTGCAGTATTTCTCACAACACCAGCTGTTCATTAGCCACAAAACCATCTCAGAGATGCTTGGGTTTGTTTCAGTGGTAGATGAAAACAGGTAATCCCTTCTATAGAGATGATTGTGTGGGAGGGTTTTTTCCCTTTTTATGGGAAAACCTCCATAGGCCTCTAAACCATCTTCTTACTTAGGACTCTGATTCTAATCCTTCCTACATGACTTTATACCACAGTGAGTACAAGCCAAGCCCAAATCCGTATATAGCAAGCCACAAGATTGTACAGCAGAACACCACCAGTTTGCAGGCCAAATGTGTAACAAAATGTGGGATGCCCATAGACCCCCTGATTACCTTCTGGAACGAGCAACATGACTGGCAAGAGAAGGGGCTGCAGCACATGGCACTGTGCTGGGGGAAAATGTTGTGAGTACTTCAGCCTTCTCAGGGGAATATTTCCAAATGCTCCTAAGGAAAAGTGGGCTGAATTTCCTGGGAGCTCAAATCAATTTGAACTCTACTGAAGTCAGTGAGGCTCTGACAGGATATATCAACATAAAGTGTGGGTCATGGTACCCCAAAATGTATAAAAGTATTTTCTTGGCTTGTGGTTAAAAATGACACAAATAAGGAAAATCACAGCCATTTCAGTTATGATCTTGTTTCTGTAAATGCTGCATGGCCATTCCCCGAGTCCTCTATTCATAGCAACTGACTGTTAATACACAAGAAACAGAAGAATTATTACTGGGTTTACAATCATGTATGTCATGCAGGTAAGGTATCTATGGGATCTATGTCTGTATCACTAAACCAGAGTGCCAAAGATGTGGGACAATGTGGTTATAGAAAAGTGCATAACAGTGACATAAACCACTGATACTTTTGTTCAAGAAATGGAGATGTTATATTTGAATATGCTATGTGGAAACAAAGCAAATAAATGAATACCTTTAAACGAATTCTTGGCTTCTGCATTTTTAAACTGAAGAGTTTGCATTAACCAACTTAAACACATTGTCTCTGGTACATTTTAAAAACACAAATAATAAGAGAAGGTGATATACATACTTTAATATATTGTCTTGGAAATCTGACTGCTAGTGGTCAAGAATGCAAGATAAAATTAATGAAAGCCTAACTTGGGAACCTTGAGTAAATTCCTTGCACACCACAGTGGCAGTTTATTGCATAATTAAATTTGTTGTAAAGGTACTTTATCTTCATTACACATGACAACTTTATTTTTTTTTTTTTCCCAGCAGTCTTCTCTTCAAGTCTTTAAATTCAGAAATTCTTGCTTCTCCAGATTTACATGCACATGCAGTTTAAAGAATTACAGAAGTGATTTCTCTGGGAAGTGTCAGAGTATATTTTTGACTTATGTCTCAATCAGAGTTGTCAAGCAAGCACAGTTAATGCAATGTGTTGCAGTCTGGCCCATTACTTACTGGCATGAATGTTAAATTCACTGTGTGCCATACTGTTTCTCTCTGCATGGCTACACAGCTACCCCGATTGCATCACCATAAAACAAAATAAGTCAGTTGTAATAGACTAGTACCAAATAGTCTTTAGCTATCACATACCAAAACAAACGGCACTGAATTTTAGAGCTGAACAGTGATTTCTCTTTGAAATCATCAATGTAGCATTCTAGCAGTAGTCAGAAGGAACTCAATCCTGCATCCTGCTTAGTAAGACACAGGAGAATTTGTAGGTCAGCTACTCTTGGTGAGTGAGGAAATTACACCAGGTCCAGAAAACTATAGGAAAATAAAGAAGGAATAGACCCTCGGGGATCCTATTTGGGTCTTTAATGGAAGTGTGGGAGAGGAGGAAAGAGAAACAGAAACAGAATGTGGGAGGGAAACTGATACCAAGAAGAAGGGCAGGTGCAAGTAAGCTGCAGCCAGAGGGGAGCCCACAGCAGTGCTCAGCAGAGGATAAAACACCAGGACACATCCCATATAGAGGAGAAGATGCCCACTATAGCTGTCCTGATGAGAGGTGGGGAAAGGAATACAGACAGGCAGAGAGGGTGATAAAGGCATCCAATGGACCTGATCTAGGGAGAGGACAGTATAATATAATCCTGGTTCCCCAAAATCTTTTGGAGAGGACGTGGGAGCTGTAGACAGCAGCTGAATGGAGGAATCCAAATTCAGAGCAGAGCAGGGGAGGCAAAGCACCAGAATGGCATGTGTGAGGGGTAGACAGGGCAGAAAAGAAAGGAGTTAGCATCTGTGTTTGAAGGAGGTGACAAAGGAAGTGAAATGAGGTCTGGGACTGTGCTGGGGAGTGGGAAGGAGATTTTCTGGAGGTTGCCTGATGGTAGCACAGTGATGAGCCATGGGGAAGGGTAATGGTAGCAATGCACTGAGGGCTGAGGATCTTACAAGGCTGAGAGTTAAGGTGGGACAAGTAAGAAAAGGTTTTAGATAAAACTGAACCTGAAAGCTCAATAAGTTTTTGCAGAAGGACCTCATTGTTTTGTGCCACTCTGTGAGGAACGGAATGTTGTTTAGGTCTGGCACAGGAAAAATGAGGGAGAACAGTATCTCCTCTTTCTTGTGACAGCTGTTTCTTGCTAAGACATAGAAATTTCCTTATTTCACTATTTTTCAGCCTGTAATATTACATGCTAGCCTGGCTTTCCCTGGCAAAGTTTCCAGTTTCAGTCTTCAACAAATAGGTATGGCAGAGCTCACAGGTGATTTTTTTTTTTCCCAGACTTATTAATAAGTTTGCCTGGGGTCTTGCAGTCAAATAAAGGACATGCTCCATGGTCTGGAGACCTTATCATTTAGGTGGGATTTGAGTGGGATTTGTGGTTTCAGGAGAGTCCTACCAGGGTCTGAACAGATATTCCTCCCAACCACCATACCACATTTTTCATAGTCTGCAGTTGTGTACCAGATTTGAAGTTGGATGATTAGTTGCGAGTTTCTGGGTTTGGACCAGCACTAGGACATTTCTGGATCTGCTTGACAGATTGTTCTGTTCCTTTCTTTTGGCAAAGCCAGCATTGGGGAGCACAGTGATCAAACTGCCTGTGCCTGTGCTGTGACATCAAATTTTCCAGCTTGCTGAAATACTAAAAGAAGTTGCAGAGACGTTGAGGAGGAAGGGCCCCCTCAATTGCTTTCACTGTGCTTGGTATCCCATCGCCAGTGCTTGTGCTCTGGGAGGAGGAGAAAGGTTGCAGGCTGTGAAAATAAAAAACCCAAAAGAGCAAAAGCTACTTAGACTGGATTCCTCTGCTCCATTTATGCCCCTTTCTGTCACATGGCATTCATAGGGGTCATGGCAACAATGGGGATTGTGGCAGAGAGCAGGAGTATCCCATTCGTCCTTCTACCACCTACAAAAAGTAGTGAAATACATTAATGATTTAAGCAATGGACTCGGGAGTAAGATTGTAAATTACTGTTTATTAGAATTAGAATTGCTATAGATGAGATGATAATGGTTTCTATTTCAAAGCACATTAAAACCTACAGCAGTGATGTCTGTGGCAGCCCAGACCTCAGGAAGCTCATGTTACCTTTATAACTACAGTCTTTCTTTTGCTTCCTTTTTTGTATAGCATATGTTTGACATTTTATTTTTATATTATGGTTCAGGGAGTCTTTTAGTGAAGCCTCATGGCTAATTCTGGAGGACTGAAGACATCCAAACGTTACACACCCAACTGCGCCAACCACCTGCTACATCTCCATGACAGAAGCAGGGAGGTGGTATCAGTCTGGATTTGCTATTTGCCTTTTGTAAGCAGCATGTGGGAATCTGAAGAAACACCCATACGGCTCATGTGTGCATGACATATCAGCAGCCTCTCCTGGGAACAAATGTCAGCTCTGTTTACGAATGTAGGTTCAAATGTTGGTTATAATAGCACGGTTGGTATTGCTACCTCAGAGATGAACTCTGATCAAACCTTTTGTGGTTTCCAGTTGCAGCTGGTTTGTGTTCTCTTCTCTTTCTCAAAGTCTTGGGAGAGGACAGGTGTGGGTCTTTCTACAATGCTCAGCAGTTACAATAACATTTATATGAGAAGGGAGACATTTATTAACTTGCTCCCACTGCAGCAGCACCTATGTAAACAGAAACCCCAGAATGCCAGGAACTGCAAGAGTAGGTGTCTGACTACAGTGCCTGCCTCCAGGGAGCTCTCGGGCCAGCCAGGCAAGCAGAAAATGGAGGAGACGCACAAGAAAAGTCTTTGTGGACTTCTGGTGACTGAGCAGATAGTGTGGAAAGCCAGGATCTGGGGAAGGCAGGTCCAGTTCACCACATCTTGAGCCACAACAAGGGTTTACTGTCACTGGCCAAAGACCACCAGCCCCTAAACAACTCAAATAAATGATTTTGTGGGAATCCAAAATAAAACACTTCTCTTTCAGACAACTGACCTCTTATCTCTTGCTTAAAACCGTAGCCTGACATAAAAATAAAATTGTTATTCTGAAATGACAAATTAAACTCTTGTCTTAATGCCATTGAAACAAAACATTGAGACTTTAGAAATGCCTGCATCTTCCTCTCATCTTTTTGACAGAAGCAAGTCTTTCGGTTCATAGCTGCATTACAAACCAGGTATATTTTATATGTGCCAAAAATACATTCGCTTGGGTCTACACATAGCCCTCCAGTTTCTGGAGTCAAATAAATGAAATGAAACATTATGTTTAACTTTTTAAACTGTGTGGTATATGCAAGCTGAAATATCCAGTACAACTCAGTTACTATGCAGGGACCTCAAAGAAACCTCCCTAACAACCTTACAGTCCATCTTCCTTGCTCCTGACAGCAAGGATCTGATACCCAGTCTGATAAGTTTACTTTTAGCAACCCCATAGCTCCATATCAGAGCATGAACAACCAATATCAAAAGCCACACCAAATGGAGTCAAGGTGAGAAAAGTCTCTCTGTCTGGTGAAAGGCACTGATTAGCAGTGATGGCTGCATGTAGTTCTCACATGGGGGCTTCAGCTGCTTGCCTTGGCTGTCTCTTGTTTAGTGGACACCTCTGCATGGTGGGCAGATTATTGGTAGAACCAGATGATTGCTCAGCACTCTGCAGTAGCCTGACCTCCACCTGTTTGTGTTGGGTGACAACAACTTGATGTGGGAAGGATACTGATAAACTGGGTTCAGATGGAGTCCTCTGGAGGGTCCCTTTGCATTTCACAAACTGAACCACAGCGGGATGTAAGTGGCAATCCAGTGTGTTCCCACAGAACACAGAGTCTCCTCCTCTTCTCCTTGTGTCCTTCTCCTCCCCAACCCAAGTTGTCTCACTTCTAAAAATAGTTCTAAGAAGGTGACATTACTGGATCTTGATCTTCTAATTTTCATTGAAGTTGATTCCTGATGCTTAAATGTGAGAGAAGGCACCTGTACTCGGCAAAATGGCCAAAGCAAAGTCTGACTAAAACTCTGTGGTGCTGAGAAGGTCTGAAGTCATGGACTATGCTCTCCCCTAAAGCAGCTCTTCTTCTGCTTCTCCATATTGCTGCATAGTGTCTGGCATTCTCCATGTGTCTAAGCCCCTTAGGGTATGCAGCAGGCTCCCTCATACCCAGGAGGGAGCTCCCCCTTTGCTAGATTAACTCTCCACAGGTAGGGATGAAGTTTCTGGTGTGGTTTTGTCTCCATGACAGGTCAAAAGATAATGAAGCCTTTAATCCTTTGTGGCAAGGAGAGAACAAGACTAATTGAGGGAATACGGATCTGAATGAAAAACGACTGCAGAATCGGCTTCATATTGATTAGTGTTTAATAAGGGCATCTTTAAAAATGCTGGCAATTTTTCTAGGGGTGAACTAATCCATATTATGTTACTGGAAGTCAGTAACAGCAAGATGTCAAAGCCCAGGAGGACAGAGCACAGTCAGTTAAGTCTATTTTTTGAGAATTACCAGAAGATCTTTCGACAAACGGTAATTTTGTTTGTGTAAGAGAAGAACAATGCAATAGGTAGCATTTTCTTTGGGAAAGGAGTATAGCTCTTGTATGTGATTGTATAGAAATGAGAACCTTGGTGTTGTCAGGGCGTTTGGGAAACAATGGTGAAACAGATAAACAGCCCGAAACCCTTCTGATTGGACATACACTGTACTGCTGTGTAAATAGGGACCAACTTACTTCAGGTAAAAAGTGAAAAGGTAGAGAAGCGTATGATTAATAACAACAGCCAGATTGCTGGTAGTCAAAGAACTAGACTGGCTATGGCACTGTCTGAAGAGATCCAGCCCTGTGAGCTTTGGACTTGGTGCACACGGAAGGTTTCAAAGGGTTGTTTTGTGACTTGATTGTGTGTGGCAGTGTGGGTTTGGGTGTGAAGTGGAACACAAGTTTCAAACCTGAAGGCTTCATCTAATCCACTGAATATGCGTCAACCTTCTTCATACCCGATGCTCTTGGCTGGAGAGTGCAACCTCGAATATCTCTGCTCTCCCTCTCCCACTGCAGCCCCCAAATAATGCTGATAATGCAGTTGGTCTCTTCCAGAAATGAGAGTTTTATCAGCCAGATGAAGTTTTCACTTGGGCTGTCCGACAGAGCATCAGCCTGCTTTGGGAGCAGCGTGGCCCCTCCAACTTGTGGGCTCAGGGTTTCGCTGTGGAAAATGGTCATCTGGATCCTGTTCATCTTCCCTGCAAATAAGGGAATCTGAGGAGTTTGTCTCTCATTTCTCCAGTGACACCAAGTTATGTAAACATGCGTGCTGCCGTTAACAGCTCACCATTTTTACTGTTTGAAACATAATCAGTTTGTATAACAATATGGACTGATTTGGGTATCCAGTCCAACACACTGCCTGCTGGCTAAACATTTTATTGTCGTTAATTTATGGGGACTGTGCTGACCTCTTTGAAGGACCTTTTAGAATCATACTAGTTTCTGATGATATTACCGTGCAATTCAGTATCTCCCATTTCCAAGAACTACTTTTGTTTTCTTTAGCAGAGAAAGGACTTTTAAAAGTTTTTGTTTGTTTGTTTTGTTTTTTGTTTTGTTTTGTTTTGATCAAACAGAAATATTTATATTTGTGTACTTAAAAAAACCCACCATCCTCCTTCTCTCTCTCATTTTTCATATTCTGATTTTTGTGGTCTGACACTGACTTCAGTGGCAGCGGAGGAGGCATGTGTTAGTACCTTGTTGAAAACATTGTAAGTGTCATGCCTGGAGCTGTTTGGGCCCCCAGTTGGACCCTGCCGCTGTACCCTGCACATACTTTGGAGACTGGACGCAGACACTCAGGAGTGTGTGCCTTGGCCAACCTGAGCACAGAGGAAACTATCAAACATTCAGAGCAATTGTTGACAATTTCCAGTCACCACTAATTGCTTGGGGCTTTCTTGGACCTCGGCCACATCTATACCTTTGTGTCCTTAATCACTAGGCACCCTTTGGATAATATGTCACACCTGGGACATAAGATAATTTATCACTTGCAGATGGATTAGCATCACAGCTCACTTAGACAAATTTTACTTTAACCTCAGTCCCAGAGGACCTTCTTTTATAGCACAGTTTTATCCATTAAAATTATGACTTCCAAAATTCTGTTGTATTTTATGGCTTCCAAGAGATATTTATGACCCTTACTGCTTAAGTGGACATTTCTAGAGATTTATTGCAGAAATAATTCAGGCAAATAGCTCAGAAGAGGTACTGCCAATAGCTTACAGTTTAGGTTTGGTGTTGTTAAAAGACACAGAAAACAGTGTGCATATTTAGGTATGTATTCTTAATGCATAACACTGAAATGACACTGGATATGTATTAAAATAACTTGTCCTTATGGAGTAGTTCTAGACAAAATCCAAACACTGAGTTTTAATCTTCCAAACTCCCTCTTTCCCCAAAGCTGTTCATATTTTTGCTTTTCTACAAAGTGTGAGAGATGAAAGCAAAGGCCAATTAAAAAGAATTTATAGAGTCAGAAGAGCTGAAATAGCTTATGCAGACTATCCCCTTGCTAATGCAACACTACTCCATAGCACATTTTCAATGTTTTTACTGTTTTTGTTCTAAGACGTCTCATGAAATTAAATGTATGCCTTTTATCTAGGGAAGCTGTCACACAGATTGTTAGAAAATCCCCTTTTCACTTTCTCTATACTTCTTTGTATCACGGTTGCCTTCAGATATTTTGAAAAGCTAAGTATATAACTTATAGTGTCTTCATAGACAAGTCATGACCCTGAGATTTATTTTTCTCCTAGAAATCCAGAACTCTGTACACTAAGCCTTAGACATAAAGCAAGGAGATGACTGCAAGTGGCTGTGGTTCCTTAAGTCATTGATTGCTAGAAAAGCTCAGATAAAAGTTTTTTCTGTAATCAGTTGTTTCTTATAAGTTGTCTTTCACCAGTGACTTTGATATCTGTCAGAGACACAATTCTCACCTAGACAAGGCTAGAAATGTTGCTGGTTTTTACATAGTAGTTAAATCAGTTGTACATTGATGGATTTATGGAATAGAGAGAAAATACAGACAAGAGGATTCTGAGACAAATATGTGACAGAGTAGCTCTTAGCTCAGATATAATATCTAGTTTCTATGTCTAAGAATAATGCACCAGGTAAAATCCTAATCATGCTGAAGTCAGGTCCTCATGAGCAAATTTGTGGTTATTGTGTATTAATCTCAGCTGGCTCTTGAGATTCCAGGGGGGCCCACAAGTTGCCTGGAAGAAATACACTTCCACAGGCCCTGTGAGGGGGGAGATGCGAGAGCTGTTTCTATTTTCCTAGCTGCTTAGTTTTGTCCTAATTGGGCTAATGCTATGGGTGGCTGGGGCCTCAAAAAACAGAGCTCAGGTTGCATTTTGACAGAGCCACTGAGGGCTTAACTTACTGCAAGGGGAAAGTTGAGTCCTGTCTGTTTGGTACTTTTAGGACTAGAACTGGTCATCTGTTTTATACTATAGAAAGTCAGAGGATTAAAAAAGTAGCCTCCATGGCTTACAGTGTGTCTTTGTGAGAAGTGACTGGTGCTGTCAGGCAACTCTAATACATTTCCCAGCTTTTTTCTCTTTGGGGTGAGTGTGAAGCCTTTTGCAGTACTGCAGCACAGGAGGAGAAAGCACTCTTGTTAGCTTTCCAGCTTCCATGCTTCCACTGTGCACCTATTTTTTAGCCATCAATATCCTGATCCCTTAGAGAATCTGCTCTGTTAGACAGCTGAAGGGAACCCCACGGAAGGTCTCCAAGTGCCTCTCTGGGAATGGCCCACCAGCTGTACAGATGCTGGGCTCAAAGGGTCACATAGCAGCTAGAAGTATTTCACAAAGTGCCTCACTCCTATGGATTTTAAGTGAAAATCAAAAAAGCTGACTTATCCAGATATATAGGCTTGCAGCGCATACTTTGTATCAGGAATTGGATTCTTAAATACTTCTAAAATCTGACACAGGTTACTATTCAAAACATGAAAGTCACTGCAGCATCAATAACTTCTCATTAAGTTAATGTAATTCAAGACAGAAGACCAAATCCTTCCCTACAGCTGGTTCATCAATAGTTTTTACATCATGACACTATTTACCTGATGCGTCAACTTGTATCTGTAACAGCTATGAATACGGCCCTCACAAACACTTAAAGGAACTGATTCCAAAAGGGTTTATTTGTTTACAGAAGCGAATTCTAAGGGGTGGTGGGAGGAAAATGGCCACATTTAACTTTTAGTTGAAGGAAGCCTGTCCTCATCTGCCTGGGGGAGGGACAAATGTACCTGTGGGAAGATATCCTGACTGCACATTGCATCAAGTCCAGCTACTAAATGGCGTCCTTCGGTCCAGGCATCTCTGGCTCTGTCAAGGAGCTGCAGCTAGTAGCAGAGCTGCTGCAGAAAGAGAAGGGGTTTAAATTAAAATAATGTGATTTAAGACTGACATGGGTCTCGGAATGACCTTTACACATGGCAAATTTTATCTTTCCAGTTTCTTTTCTCCCCTTCCTGCCCCAAAATGTGCTCCTTTTCCCTTCACTGCTCTCCCTTGCTGAACTTACTCTATAGAGTTTTGTTACAGAACTGAAAAAAACGAGAAACAGACACACTATTGTATGTTCAAGCCAATACAAAACTCTAAAACTAATCTTTGTTCTGGCAAATCTCATGCAGCATTGACTGCTTTGCTGGCTACTTCATTCATCATGTGGAAAATGCATTTTACTGACTACCAATTACAAGAACCAAACGGTGGCTTTGTCAGTATTACATGGTAACCATTACCTTTGTAATTGCATAGTGACTGATGTACAGTATGATGTAATGACAGGTTAAATAAATGCATACTAATTTGCTAAAAGAAAGGAATGACAGCATGTTAACACAATTGCAAGTTATTTTATATGATTATACATAAAGTAAAGGTATACATTTATGGTAAAGGTCATGGAGAGCTGCTCTGTTTCAACTTTAAAAAAATCTTTTTTACCTTTGAGATATTTAGAGATGAATAATCTCTCTACGCTCTGTTTAATAATGTCTGCAGAAGAAATATTTCAAAATGTATTAGAAATGTTGGAGTACCCTTGACATAAGTCTTGAAACGTGGTGTGGGTTTTGTTTGTTTGTTTTTGGTTTTTGGGAGGTAAAATGTTCCATTAGAGATTGTAATTTACCTACTGAAATCTCAGTAACAAATATATTTTGGCAACTACTTAAAACAACAAAGGCTTAGATTTTCAGTAGTATACGTTGTCATGTGTTAAAGGAAAAATGAACAGAAAATTACTGTGAGGTCAGTTATTTACAAAAAATGCCCCTCATGTAGCTAAAAAGGTTTCTGACAGGAGATATTGATGTGAAAAATGTCAGTGAAATATAATTGAGAGGTAGTGAGTTAATAACATTTCACAGATGGAGAAATAGCAGTAAAATTAATAGTACAAAAAAGTCATAGTTGGGAGAAAAACTTGGAGGTTTTCAGTTCTGTGCTGAGAGCACTAACTCAGGAACACAAATGAAGAGCGAGAGAGTGCTGTTACTGTGAGCCAGAATGACCAAGCAGTCACAAAACAGGTTTCCTCTGCATCCATATTTCAGGTTGGGTATTCAGGTTAATTTTCCTCCTAGGTCATTGAAAACACAAATTTCCCAGTTCACAACCTGCAGCTGGGACTGCCTCTATGGCAGTGCCAAAATGGTAGGAAGGGACAGGGTTATGGTTGTCTTGCTTTGGATCTGGCAGGTCTGGAGGAAAAGGAAACAGAGTTATTTGGAAACCTGCGTGTTAGGAAAGCCCATACCTAAAATCCTTTAGACCCTTTCCCCACAAAATCTCTTACCTCTTCCCCTTGTCTAAATTCACCTTCCAAAACCTCCTCTTCTCTCTAAATATGATGTTTCTTTCCTCCTGTTCTCCAGATTACATCTCTCCTTAGTCCTTTAACATTACATGCTCTTACTATAGGATGTCTTCTCTTTCCTTAAAATAACAATTCACAAACAACTAAAGCTGTAATTTAGCTTCTACGTATTCGATATATAAATCTTCTGTGGAAATGTTCTCCCTTGTAAATGCAGATATTTACAGGAGGGTTTCCTCTGTTGATGATAATAATCCCAACATCATTTTTGTAATACGAAGGAAAATGGAATGATGACATGTTTTGAAAACCTGTATGATAGCCTTGAATGTGAGGTTTTAACTAGATACAGTCCTTACATGTACAGATAGAGAATGGCTTAGGCCTTGAGGATGGCTGGAAGTCTTTCCTCTCTGATTGGAAGTCAGCACTATCTTCATTTTGGTGGAAGTGGTGCCCAAATTGAGAGGTTATATTCCTGTTGTAGCCTTATTTTCTCATAAATCGCAGAGGTAGGCTTCATCATTTCAGGCTGTTTATGTAAAAGTGAGGAGCCTAAAGGAGATTTGATGACAAATTAAGGAACAGAAGTCATAGAAGAAATGCAAAAACATTCTAGCTATGTTTCTTGCCTACATGGCAAGATGCCAAACATGATGAAGCTAAATACTTTGGAATGTGCCAAAATGCTTCTGATGCACAGAGGGGCTTGTGGTATGGTAGCATCTAAGAAGATCCACAGGAAATGCTGTGTGAAAGCAGCATCCCTCCGGCTGGTCTGTGAAGGGGAGCTCCAGTGGGACCAGCCTTCTGATACCACTTCTGCTGCTACTGCCACCCAGAAAAAAAGACTTTAAAGACAGGGTTAAGAAGCAACATTGACCATGATGGAAACGAAGCAAGAAGGTGTGAGGGGACAGACAGATTCCAGGAGCTAGAAGACCAAGGAGAAGCTGCTCAGGTAAGGTGGGTATCATGTCATCATGCTGTGGTTTCTATCCCTAATTTCTCATTCTAATTTATAAATATTTGAAAATTAAAACATTACTGCGCCTTGTCATGCTGGACACATGAGCCTTGGGAATCCTGTCAATTATATCCACCATTTCAACTATGTTGGACTAAAATATAATTGAAACCGTGAAATTTTGTAATGACATCTGGAGGATACAGTCTTTTTTCTGATTCAGAATACGAAAAAGGTTATGTTCTTAGGTAGAAGGAACTAGTTCTTCCTTCTTCCCAAGCATGCGGTAGATGTTAGGAACTGTAAGAAACCTAGGGAATCTAGGTTTAAGTTACAGAATGGCAGTATGATGTGAGCAATCTTCAAATTATCATGTCTGGTAAGTCTTCAGAACTGATTGCACAGTATCTTCCATACAGTGGCTGGATGTGGTAATTATTACTGTATCATTACAACATAAATATATGATCACCCTGTCCTCCAATCTGGGAGTTCAGTTTAGTGAAATTATATGGTTATCAGGGAAGAGAAATTACCTAGATTGATACACGATCTTAGCAAATTCTAGTAACTGTGTAAAGTTGCATAATTGCATTCAGTTATTCAGCAATATCTCTTTTTTTCTGTAATTTCTGCTTACCACCATGCAATTACGATATAATTACATGGTTATTTCACCTTATAACAGAAGGTAAACCATAAAGATTCAGAGCTTGCTTCACAGGCCCTGCTTAGCTTTAAGCAGAGGAATAACCATAGATGAAGTCAATGTGGCTTTCCCTGGGCTTGATACTAAGCAGGGATAAGGCACAACAACATAATCCATGCCAGATTTCAAACTTGCCTTTGAGTCTAAGCAGGGAAAGTCAATCTCATTTTGGAATACCTTGGGGAAATATTTCTAGAGACTTGGCCTATTATGTTCTACTATCACCCTTGGTGACAGGGCACTGGTTTGGATGACTTAGTATGGCCATTCTTAGGTTCTTATGCCCCTGAATTTGTCAGTAGTACCTCCACAGAGTCCTTGGTGTGACTAACAGAACAATTTTGAAGAAATTGTTAGTTCAAAGGTACCTGTACCTAGTTCAGACTTGAAAGGACTGGTTACATTTAGGAAAAATACCAGTTTAAATGGGATATATAAGGGGGATTTCCTGACCTGGTTTTTAAATTGAATGTATATGCTAGTAAGGTGTTCCTTAAATGTTGATTTTGCTTCACAAATTTCAGCAGATATGACTGTTCAAAGCAGAAAAGCTGTCAGGAAACCAAGCACCAAAACAGTCCAGAGAGACCAAAAGTGGCTTGTGGCCTTTTATAAGTATAGCTCTTCTCTCCTGAGGTAACAAGTCACTCTGTTCTTTCTTGCTTGAGCAAACCTCAAGCAGTATTTTAAATATTAAGAGAGTATTTCAATGAAACCTATCTTTTCTTCTGACATTCTGAACTTAAAAAAAGGGGAATTCATCTCCAATTTGTAGCATCAGCAGCTGATGTGAATAGTTTAGGACTGCAGCAAAGACTGTCACCAAAATTGAGAGAAAAAAATATGTATAGCTCAGTGTAGCCTATTGATTTTAACTGGCTGGTTACAGTTGTAGAGGTTCATAAAGAAAGTTAATTTTATTAGATGTTGTCAATTCAGACTGAAATGAGTCTGTTCAGTCCCAGAGAGATGTTGCCTCATTTTAATCACACATGTGGTTGCAATATGAAGGATGAAGTTCTCTGTCTTTTCTTCTGTGTATTAGAGAAATATTTCCCTACCTTCTGTTTTTGTCTTTCATATATTACACTTTTCTCAGATTTTGCTCAGAACTATTGAAAGCAAATGGCTCACCACACCTCTGCTCCTGCCTCCTGCTACATTAAATCAACATGCATAAAACACTATAGCAATTTGCTCCCAGGACTGTGATCTTCAGTGTTGCCCTGGAGAGCAATGATGTTGGAAGGAGAAGGCATGAGGTGGGATAAAATCAAATATTGCATAGGCGTCCAAAAGGAGCTGTAAAAATGTGGTCACTTACAAGTGCAAATCTGGTTTATTTTTCAAGTATTAAAAACAGACATTGCCTTTGGCAGCAGTTTGGAGAAATGTGTCTTAGCAAATTTCCTGATTGAACTAAAGAATTATTCAACATTACTTAAAGACTTGATGCTATGGTCTAAATAGTAATTAGCATACTTGTTATTCGCATTGTTGCTTTTCTCTGCAGGAAGCAGATGTAACAGAAAATATAAAAGTGATAAGAATTTTCATTTTGCATCAGTCCTGAAAGTAATTTGGGATATTGTTTTATTTTCTTTTTTTTGCCATCCCATAATTTACTATCCAGAGGTCTACTAACATCACTCATCTAAATACAGAGAGACAAAACTAGACAGAGATCAAGAAGTACTTCAGCACAGTTGGCATGGCAGAAAGCCATTGAGATTAAATGGTGATCCATAAAGGATGCTCTGTAATCCCAAGATGTGCATCAGTAGGAGCAATGAACTACATGACATTTTTACTGATGGTAATGGCTGGCATTCAGAGTATTTAGCATTTGGCAGTGATGAGCAGCCAGCCAAGACAGCAGTGAAATTTGGAACCATTCGAGATCTCCTCTGAGTTAACAATTTACTTCTGTTCCTTTGTTATGAAGCTGACAATCTGGAATTCATGGCTTGCCTGGTGATCAGCTGCCTTGAAACAGGGAAATGAATCAGCCTCTTTCTATGACGCAGTGTTTTCTTAGATTATGTATGGTCTGTCCTGTGGCACTTAGTTTCAGACAATGCTTCAGCCTGACATTCATCTTCTCAAATCCATACCATAGCACAGACAGATGTCTCGGGAGCCTTACCCAGAAACAGTGAAGGAAAACAAAACAAAGCAAAGCAAACCAAAACGCAACAAAAAGAAGAAAAAACTCAATTTATGGAAAAAATATCTTTTGTTCCTTACAGTTCTACACTTCAGAAGGTCTGAGATCAGAAAATAATTTCAATTCAAGATTTCAATTTAAAGAAGTGAAAATCTTCCTAAACATTCTCACAGTAAGAACTAAGGAATTAATAAAATTCATTAAGAAAAAATATTAGAAGAATTAGATAGCACCCAGCTTTGTGAAAAGCAGTGAACAAAAGGGGGGGTCAGGCTATGACAGCCAGTCCTTTAAAGGTTTCTGAAGACATTTTCCTCTTATGCTGGAATGAAAACTAAATCTTCTGGAAAGTAAGCTATATAAAGCATCTGCTTTCAGGGCAAAATCAGACTCAAGACTTTCCAGTGTCTGATTCAAAGTAGATTCTTCCATATCTGCACAGGCAGGAAACGATATCTTCCTTTCTGGTACCTAAAAAATGCAAAACAAGTAGTGAGAGATAGAGAGAGAGAGAGAGAGAGTGGGATTTGCTTAATCTGCCTTAGGCACCTACAGGGGAAATGCCTTAATGTGAACTAGTGGCTCCCTTTATAATCAGAAGTGGGTTTAGGCAAAGAGCAATACAGGTGTTTCTGAGATGCAATTTACTTGCCATAATTAGGTCTCTAAGTTAAGATGTTTGCCTTAGAATCCTTTTGCACTCTTCAAAAGTGGGTGAGCTCTGAGACTCCAGTGTTCATTATCGATATGTGGTTATATATCTGAAACCTGGGTATGTTTCAAGTCCTTTCTTAAACTAGTTCATGCACAAAAAGAACTAGATTCTGAAATCTTCCTCAGATAAGTCCTCATGATCCATCAGGTAGAGAGAAGTTCACTACTTTAATTTTGTTGTGTCTTCCACAATCTGTGGAAGCACTCAATTAATTTAAATGGAGACATTTGCCTAACAAACATCTAAATTTAAGTAAGGTATTTATTTTCTTCTCCTTCAAACGTCTATAAGAGAAAGTATCTTCCATGAGCATTTTATTGAAGCTAATACTACTCCAAACAAGACACCAATGAAAGGGCAAGATTTCGTCAAATCTTCAGCTTTGTGAATATTTTCCAACTAGATTGCTTTGAAAAGATGTAACTCTATGAGTTGAAAATATTCAACTGTGTCCTTCCCCTCACACAAACAAAAATTGCTGTTGGTTGAAATACAATATTAAGTAACGTATTCTATCATGAGGGGCAAGTATAATGTACTGAGGCAGTGGGGGGAAAGCAGTTGTGCTGTTCTCTCTGCAGCATTTTACCCATCTTCATAGAAACACCTTTACGGGGGCTGCCTGGCTTCTGGACTAGGAAAAGAGATCAAGCCAGTGCAAAGAGTGGTCAAAATAAATGTACCACACATTCCTGCAGAAAGTGTCTGCTTTGCTACCGCTTATCTACTTTGTCTTCCGTCATGAAGAAGGTAAGAGACAGAATATATTACGCCCGCTATTTTATTGCCTTTGCAAGTGGTATTTTTTTCTGTTTGGTAAATTGTGTATTATTGTTTATTTTAAAATTCCTCTGCCAGGCTGATGTCATGCTCTGCACATTATGAGAAAAAATACTGCAGGGATTTTTTTTCTTTCCTTACTTTCCAGAGAATGTAGTGTTGCAACTACTGGCAAGTTGCATACACAAACAGAGAACAGATGCTACCGCATTTAACTCCTCATTGGACCCTTTATCTCCACGCGGTATGGATTTTTTTTTCTTTTTCTTAAAAGATACCATTTGTGAAAGGTTTAATGTGATCTCCACTTGATCTCCACACCAGTTATGTGTATATCACCAAGCCCTCAAGTTCCTCTGATTCAGCCTCAGTGAATGAACAAAATACGAAGTCTTTAGCTCATAACTCATTCTCCTACCCAGTTACTCCCTTCAGTTGCCCTGGCCTGCTCCTTCTAGTCCAGGTACTTTCTCTAGCCCCTGGCTCTTCACAGTCCTGTCTTGCTTTTTCTCTTGCCCCCCAGTGTGCCTTATCAGCTTTTCTTCAAAAAATTGACATCAAAGTTACTATATTGGGGGTTTCTTTCTAATTCTAATGCAGTTTTCAAAACAGTCTTTTACTCTGAGTGTGAAGGAATGAAAGGCTGGATATAATAACAGTTATTTCTCTAATTTGTTGTAATGTCATCCCTGAGCACCACAAATCTTTCTTCTGGTTGGTTCTCACAGCTCATTTAGTAAGGGAAACATTTTTCACCTTAGATACTGGCATTCCCTCTGTTTGTTTACCTGGGTCAACCTGTAGTCTCCTGGGATTTTTCTGAGATTACAGTAAAGTCCTTGCAAGGCTGTGCTCCACCTTGCACGAGCTCAGTTCAAGAAGGCTTTATTCACATGATATACCAAAATGTAAACAAAAGAGACAAACAGCCGAGGCACCTGAAGGGAAAAACTCCGACGGGGACAGCGCCAGCGACACAAACAGCATCTCAGGCTTAGTTTCATCCTCCACTGTTGTGATGTCTTCAATGTTGAGAAAACAAACAGTAAAAAACCTGAGCTTTCTGTAGAAAGTAGATAGTACCTGCTTCCATGCCGCAACATCAGTTGTCCTATGCCATTTTTCAGAGAAGTGACTGTAACAGACACAGACACAGGGAAAAAAAAATGCTTCTTACAGTTTCCATGTCTGTATCTTATAACTTCAAGAATGGCTTTAGAAAGAAACTTAATAAGTTGGAACAAGCAACCAGATCTTGCAGTTGGCTCCACAGTCAGTGAGACCCTGTGCAGGCCCAAGAGACTGGAGAGGGAACCTCTAATGACCTGGCTGCTGACCAAGATCAAAAGACGTTTACCTTTTATTCCATGTGACATAAAGCTAATACGATGTTTTAGAGATGGTCTTGAACCAAAACATTGGCTCTGTGCCCCATTTGAGCACACAAAGCATTAGAATCTAAACTCGAAATTAAGCTCTGAAATTTATGGCCATTTTTTATTGGTTTGCTGGAGAGAGGAAAAATCCCAGCTATAAACCACTGAGTGTTGGAGGACAGTTATCTCCCAGATCAAGACCTTGACTCTGCATCTTGCATGTAGCTCAAAGTTTGCTTGCTCATTTCCCATGAGAGCTATCTTTGGTTCCGTCTATATTGGTAAATTAAAGGTGCTTGGGATAGTTCTCTGGCACTGAGCCCAACCCACATGTGAGAGTCTGTCCACAACATTAACTGCTCTTGCCCTCTAGAGCAGGGTGGCTGCACCCCAAACTGTCCATTTGAAATGATCCGGGGCCCACTGTGGGGGTGCTTGCATAGCCTACCCTTGGAAAATGGCCTGGTTAACCCCATCTCCTAAGATAAGCAAGTGACTGTAAACAGCACGTGTGGATTGAATACAAAAACCTGCCCCAAAACTCATTATGTTAAAGAAGAAGATGGTCATAAACCAGAATAAACAGTAACCAAGAAATTGCAAAGAGAATTTTGAAACAAAAAGGGAGAAGAAAATGAAATATAAAATAAAGCTTTCAATTTGTACCAGGGTGAAAGACTTTGATGTGGAAACAGCAGTACTCAAAACCTGGTGTGACACCTCCGGAGACACACTTCAGCACCCTGCCCTTGGGCAGGCCGGGTAGAGCCTGCTCCCCATGGGGTGCCAGGAGCAACCAGCACCCAGCGAGTGAGCAGGCAGCGGGAGACCCCCTTGGCTGTGCGCTCTGACCTGCTGGGCACCAGCAGGTTTCAGGGAACAGCAGGGCTAAGTGGACAGCTGGAGATCCTCCTTGGCCAAGTGTGCACGTGTTTGTCTGTGCATGTGAGTTTAAAAGTTCTTTGGATTAGGTCTGGAAGGGTGTTGAGAGGTCTTTAGGTGTTTATTAACATTTCAGAAATGTCTAGCACTGTGATTTATCTGTTGTGTTACTGATATTGATTCTAAATGTGTAGCTGACTGATTGGTAGTTAATTACTATCATAAACAACAAACCACTGCAACTCTGATTTTACTGAAACTCTGTGAACTCAGTGGTTTTCCCTTGCGACAGCTTGTGCTAATCCTTGAACTGCATGTGGGTATTGTCTGCAGCAGTGCCAGGCTGTTCCAGTAAAGCAGGACCACGGTCTAGTCTAATGCTTCTAAGACTGTGGACAACCAAATTGCAGTGCCCAGGAACATTTACTGGATTTACCTCATTTACCAGTATAGATGTAGCCTATATTTTTCTCATGAGAAGGTCAGCATCTTATCTGAAACATGTACTTCATCTGCTCTTTTGGAGAGGTTCTCCCATAAATGACAGGATCTGTACAAATATAAGAAAACCTGGAACACCTTTTCATTTAAGTGAAATGAGCAATTGTTGTGGAAATCAGCACAGTGTCATCTGGTGAGG
This sequence comes from Columba livia, assembly GCF_036013475.1. NCBI lineage: Eukaryota > Metazoa > Chordata > Aves > Columbiformes > Columbidae > Columba > Columba livia. The sequence continues at coordinate 56,173,959 of NC_088604.1, read as the reverse complement.
AGTTTGAGAGAGTCATGTGCACTGGTCCTTCACCCTTGCATCCTCATGAGATTTTTAATGTTTGTTTACATATTTTTACATTACAATTATAAGTGAAAGTTTGGACCAGCACTGGTATGATGGTGCCTAGAAGTTCACATCTATAACTCCTCAAGATTTTGGCATCAGTCCCTGCACATGGGATTCCAATCTGACAGTGGTAACAGAAAGTCCCTGTAATACCGGTAAGAACAATTTTAATGCCAGTTACTTATAGGGGGAGCCACCTCACCTTGCTTTGGCATCTAATTCAGCATGTGGTGAGGTGATAGTAGGAAATAAATCACTTGACTCTGCTCATGAGGCAGGAGGCAGCATCTTGGAGAGGCCCCAGAAGACCAGGTACTCAGTTCGGGTGTTGGGGCAAGCAGGCAGACCACTGTCCTGGAGACCCTCAAAGATGTTTTCCCTCCACTGGGCAGGCAGTGGTGATTGACAAGCTGCCTGAAACCTCAGTACAAGTTCATTGCAGGGAGACTAGATCTTGGCTGGCGATTCCTTTGGGCCTGATCTAACACCTAGTAACGAAATTGAAAATTATCTCACTTGCTCCGCTCAGTTTCACAAGCTTTTTTTACATTAGTCTGTCTTGCTTTCTTCTCTCTTGTGATTAATATAGAGTTCACAAGAGGAGGAAATGTTCAAATGCAAACATTCTCACCTGAAGACGGGTATTTTCTCTTTTTTGGGGGGAGGGCAAAGACAGCAAGGTGCCTTTTCAGACTGTTTCAGTGACAATTGCTTGCTCTTCAGCCACGTGTACGGAGTGCAGGTCTGTGCAGAAGCCCCCAGGCTGGCTCTCAATGAAAGTGTGTTGGCTGGACTAATATTTGTGGTTGGTTTAATTGCATGTGATTTAGAGTAACAGTCATAAAGTGCATAACAACAGTCATAAAATGTAGTGCATTATTTTATATTTGGGTATTCTCAGTAGAGACTCAATGCAGTCTAGGAAAAGCAGGTGGAACAAAAACTATGACTTGAATATACTCTAGTGTCCTTCTATGGCATGTAAGACTACAGTAGGATTCTCTTATTGTTCAGGAAAATTTAAAAAAAATCAGTTGCCAAAATTCTGGATTATTAACCAATGTTAAAAATATTAGTGCTGAGGCAAAATCACTTCGCATGCTACCAGTGACTGTGTTGTTAAGTCTGCTTTGGTCTATAGCCTGACCTAAATTCTTTCCACTCTTCTTATAAACTTAAGGCTAGCTCTACAAGGGGATTTAGGCATGACATCACTACACCTAACTTGCTGTATGCATCCAGATCCTTCAAGTAGCTACTCACCTGATGGCCACTGAGAAGCACAGCTCCCATGTACATTAATGAGAGTTATGCTCCTGGATAGCTTTATAATGCATGCATTTAAGGACCATTGGTGAGCCTGCTGTAACTGGCAGATAATTTAATAAACAAAGTATTCTTTTTAAACCAAGGTATCAAAATAATCTCATTTAGCAATAAGCAGTTGTCTCTCTCTTTTTGTTTAAATTATGGCCAGCGGTGGTGGCACTCGTGTTTCATGTTATGCACTAGTCTGCATAACAATCCCTGCTCTCTGGACTATTCTTGTATGTTAGCAAATGATGATCTCCTGAAAAATGCATCAGAAGTCCAGACCACATTGACTGGGATTGAGTTTGCCCCTACAGCTGCTTGGTTTTTCTGCTATACAATACGGTCAGACTTGTCTCTCTGGACCATGACTCCTACACTGTTACTTGTGACAGTGGCTCTGCTGTAGCAATAGGACAGTACTGATTTAAAAATGGATTCTAAACTCCATGGTTTCAATCCCAGAAAGCTCTGGAGAGAATGGAGTCCAGGTTTCACCTCTGCCGATGAGTACTCCAACCAGTAGGCTCATAAGCAAAAGGTCTTATTGCCTGTTTGTTTTTAAGATCAAGAATGGTAGTGATGGCCTGCTTTCAGAGAAAAAACAAAGGCATCTAGCACTGATGTGGACAGCAAGGCTCTGGAGAAGTGCAAGTGCCTGAACTTGACTTTAAGCAACATTGAAACTTTCTGGTTTTTTTCTGTGTGTTGTGGTTTTTTTTTTTTTTTTTTCCTCTAAACTGCAAAACTTTTATTAACTAGTTTGGAGTCTTATTTGCATAAACTGCTATTACTGGGATCTTATACCCATGTTCAAGGCATTTTAGTGTCCAATTTTGGAACCTACACATCTTGCCTTAAATTACACAGGAAAGTCTATGGAAGAGCCAGGAGCTGAATATGGATCTCCACAGGTCCTGCAGTTCCCCATCTACTGTCATGTTTTGGCTTCTTCCTCAGCTGAAGCAGAAGAGAGCTTGCATATTTACTACAATTTCCTACGATTTAAAATTTACTTCCCTGGATTTCTGGGTTTGTGAGTTGGTGGCCCAGTAACCATTTCCGAATATCTATTTATTCTACTTTCAAAAAGAGAAATAGCTGACTGTAGGTGTCTGGAAAACTTTATCTGAGTTCAGAGATCCATCTCCTAGATATTTGGCCTGGCAAAGCTTAGCAGGCACTGTCGTCTGCAACTGAGAACCACAGTTCCCCTCAAAGCCTTGGAAAGTTGTATGATACAATCCCATCAAAACAGAACTTTTCCTCCCTCCTCCCCTAACTGGTGATTCTCCTTCTAGGAGTTCAGCTGACTGTGATCCCAGGCTTAGTTTTGATACAGCCCAGCTGTGCAACCTTAGGTCAAACTTTAGAGAAAATGTTGCGTTATGAGAAAGAGCTGTGAGAAAGTACGTAGACTAGAATCAGTGAGATTAAAAGGTAAAATTGGAGGTAGAGGTAAGATCGTAGGGACAGGCACAGGTAACGACTGAAGGATTTAGGGAGCAAATCACTGAAAAGAAAAGAAGTGAGCCAGAAGACAGCAACTGAGTGACACTGAGGACCAGCCACCTCCCAGGAACGGCAGCAAAGGCTGATGCTTTCTACCTGACAGATGCCCGCCTGGCCAGCAATGTCCTACTGGTGTCTGATTAGGGGTGGTGAGCATGCTAATGCTTAGCTCCTTACATCCTAGTTATTCATTGTGTGCTCTATCCAATACATAACTGTCTTGTGGGGTTTTTTGTTGTTTATACCCTATTTGCAGAGTTTGTCTCTTCACGCATGGTAGAAGTTGCCTGAATAAAGAGAGCCAGGGGACAGAATAACGACCTGTAAAAACATGCCTCTGCACTGCCGTACCTTAACAGAGAGTAATATAGTATTACACAGAGTACTGTTAAATCATTAAGCGTACTTTTATATTGCATATTTCCTTCCCAAGAACTATTACACATAAGATGTGCTGGTTATAATGGGTTAGAAGTCTGCAGCTGCCTAACTGGAGACACATGCCAGTCTAACTCTGTAACACAAAGAGTGGGAAGTATCCCAGAGGAGTTCAGTGCTTAAAAAAAAATAAATGTCAAGACCAACATAGCTCTCTCACAGGCAAAACCTACACAGACTTAGCAAAGAAAAGAGGTTACTGAGACACAGTCTCACTTTGCTGTTTCTAGCACGAGTAGTGAAGAACAGAAGGCTAAGGAATGACATTGCTTGTGCAGTATGTGTCTGCAAATGCCCCTAACACTGGCAGTCAAAATATCTCTTGCCATGTTTAAACACCAACTTCTACATCACTGCCAGTAGAAGGGTGATGGTTCTTAAGGTCTGCATGAGATGACTCAGCATTTCTCAAGTCTGGGCATACAACCTAAGAGGGAAAATCCTGATACAACAAGAATTGTTGATGGAAAAATGGCAAAGTTTTCAGATTTGAGGATGCCTAAAATTAACAATAAAAACTTTTATCATTATTGTGAAATCTAGTTTCATTTTGCTGTAGTAAGAAATGGCATAAAACAACTTCAGTAGTCTGTTAAAAAAGGCAACTTGTGATTATTGGCATGTATAAAGTTGTCAAAATGTTCCCTCTCTTGATGTAGTGTCAGCAGCTTTTGGATTTTTGTAAATATTCTGCCTTCCTCAGTTGTTTATTTGATAGTACTTCCTTTGAGTATAACTCCAGTTATCTAAAGTAGAAGACGCTGAAGCAGAATACTCTGGAAACTGCATATTAATGTATCATGCCTTTTATTTATAAACTCCAGGCTTCTTCAGATTTTTCTTTTATTCCTGTATAAATGTGAACTTTTCAACTTGGATAGTCTCTCAAAGCATTGGAAAAAAAATACAAAAATTGCCAGTGGAATCATATATCTTAAAGTCATTCATGTTCTGGTATATAAAGTCCTCAGCTATTTTATAATGGTTACTTTATATTATTCTCTTTCTTTTCTTCCTTCTTTCTTTTTTTTTTTCTTTCTACATTCAGCTGATTATGTCCATGGAAACTAGCCCTAATTATAGCTTTACAGCCAGGCCATGTTTTCCATCATTGGCACATGCTGATGTAACTCACTAGGGAGTAGCACAGGACCAAGCTGCTGTTTTCTGTTATGCTGCAAATCAGAACAAGATTGGTATTTCTGATTAATCATTTTTGCAAGTGGCCTACCAATTCCCTGCCAGATTATCATGTAATAAATAAAAACATCACCAAAGACACTATGGTCAGCAACGATTAAAAAAAAAAAAATATATAGTCTTTCAAGGAAGATGTTTCTAAATTTGCAATGGCTATACTGATCTTCATGACCAAAGTTCGTTTTACCCATAAAAAGCATGAGTGTTCTTCTTGTAGGTGCAGAGACCTATATATATATATAATCTCTTCATTCACCCTTGGTGCAGGGCCATGATATGGAGCCTGTGACACCTCTGGGCAGGCTGCTATGGAGATGCATGGATCATACTGGTAACGGAAGGGGTGGTACAAGGATGCCTCCAAACTCTGCTTCATTAGATGACTCCATGATGGCTGTAAGACATGGGAATGCTGGGACAATGCTAACCAAAGAGGGAACCTGGGAAAGTCTTTTTCACCAGCAAGGCATCATTGAGACCCAATTGAGAGATGCAGGGGAATGCACCAGCAGAAACTCAGCAGAGGGGCAACAGCAGGCAAGGGTGCTCACCAGCCCCCACCGGCCATGGCTGCCCCCCATGCTGGCCTGGGGAGCACTGCAAGGGGGGAAGTTGGGCAGCCTGCCTGTGAGGGATGAGGCGGCCACTGCTTGAGTCCATCACCCCAGCTCTGTATGGAGAGAGAGGGCCATGAGTGAGCTTTCCTGTCCTGGCCAGCGAGGCAGCTACCTACCACAGAGAGGGATGCTTTGGCTGGGGAAGGTGAGCCAAGCTGCTTGCTCGGGAGCCAGCACTCGCTCCACAGCTGCTGCGGTTCGGGAGGCTGCTGGCCCCTTTGCAGCCGCCTGCCGTGCTCAGTGGGAGGGCGAGGGAGATTTCGGCTGCAGGCGGTGCTGAACGTCAGGCCATTAGCGTGGTGAGACATGGGCGAGCGGGTGGTGGCCGGCCTCGGTGAGACCTTGGAAACACCATGAAGGCAACGATGTTGGGTGGGTGCCAGGGTCGGTCTCTTATGACTGCTGTTATTCCTTTGCATTTTAGTCCCTGTTTTGACTGATGCTTATGTTAATCCCTATTCATTTCTTTAAAGCCAAAGGTCCTCGGCAGAAGACAATACATGTCTCTTAAGGCAAGGGGCCATCTCAGACCTTGTGGGATGGAATAAGAATGAAATTAGCTGGAGTACAAGGATTTCAGATAGTACACTGATGAGGCTGTGGTGCCCAGGCAGATAAGGTGAACCTTCTGTCGATACAATTTTGATCTTTGGCCTTTTCCAACCCATTCTCTTCAGGAACAGATTTTTGTAGTGGTAAACTGAAGTTTAGAGCTTCTGTTGTGAAACTATCATATTTTTCTGCAGCCTTCATAGTATGTAAAAAGAAACCATTTTGGTTTTTACTGTTACCTCTTTTGTGTTAATCCACCATGCACTTGTCCTTGGCTGAAGTTTTTGCTGACTTTAAGAAAAACTTGCTTTAAAACATCTGAGAGTTTAAAAAAACATTTTTTTTTCCACTTTCACCCTCTGAGTTTTTGAGACTCGTCTATGTATTCTATAGCAACTCATGAATTATAAGTACTGAAATGTACCAAAGTGTACTAAAACAGGTTTACATTTCTGATTTTTTTTTTTTATTCTGCTGCATCAGGCAGTGTTAAACTGACCACAAACCTGGAAATATAATGTCACAACACCAGGAACTGGAGATTAGCTGTTAGAGTTCGGAGCCATCAATGCTCAGGCACATGTGCTCTCCTAATGACACCACTCATTCAATCACATTTTAGCAGCCTCCTGGCAGGAAGCACTGATTTGCTTAACTCTGTTAAACTTAGATAAGAAAGGTAAATAATATGTCTACCCAATATAAGACAACCACTCTGAAAAAAGTTCGACATTGTCCAATAATCACTCTAGCGTTTTTGTGGCTTTAACACCTATTGAATGGCACGATGAGGAAAAAAAAAGGAGAGCGAGAGAATGAACACCCACTTGTTTCTTTAGCCTATTCGAGGTGAATTATTAGGAAGGACAGCCAACACTTGGGCTAAACGCTAACAGATGTGGCGCCAAGTGTGCCATTGAGATGCTGGTGGTTTGCTGTGGAGCAGTAGGAAGTGGCCGCAGTGGGTGGCAATGGAAGCTGGTGTCTGGGCGGGGAGTGGCTGGGAGGACACGGCCACAGCTTCCCAGAGAAATCCTGCCCAATGCTGGGGCTGGTCTAAGGGCCCTGTTTAATCTTTTTACCTGATTTCTGTCAGGAAACGTCTTGTTACCAGGCATGTCTTTGACAGCGACCCTGGCCATGAGGCAAGTAAAGGGGTCAGGTCTTTTGGAGGGCATGGGCAGTTCTAAAATTGCTCTGTCAGGCAGGAGCTAGTACAGACCAACCATCAAAGCCATGTGGGCTAAAGAGAGAGGCCTCCCTCAGCTCATTGGACTCACTCAGGATGTGATGAAGCAGTAACTTCACCATTGACAGGTTTAAGAAGGGTTTTCACAAAGTCACTGATGGGTTTTGGTGTAAGATGAGTCTGGTATCCATTAAGTGTGAGCCTGGCATGTGCTGGGCAGCCGTATGGTGTGACAAAAACAGGCTGGCTGCTTCACCTTGCAGACATCTGCCAGTTGTTTTACAACAGGACTGTTTTTGAGCTTCTTGGCATTTGGGGAGAGGCTGAGGGAGCTGGGGTTGTTTAGTCTGGAGAAGAGGAGGCTTAGAGGTGACCTCATCACTCTCTATAACTACCCGAAGGGAAGTTATAGCCAGGTGGGGATTGTTCTCTTCTCCCAGGCAGTTAGCAAGGACAAAGGCTTAAAATCTGCCAGGGGAAATTTAGGCTGGATGTTAGAAAGAAATTCTTTATGGAGGGAGTGATCAGGCATTGGAATGGCCTGCCCAGGGACGTGGTGGACTCGCCGTCCCTGGAGGTTTTTAAACTGAGATTGGACATGGCACTTAGTGCCATGATCTAGTAAATGGACTGAAGTTGGACCAAGGGTTGGACTTGAGGATCTCTGAGGTCTTTTCCAACCCAGTCGATTCTGTGATTCTGTGATTCTGTAAATTACAGTGACATAACTGTGTGTTGAAACTTGACGAAGCCATGGTGAAATGGTTGAATGCCTTGTGGTGTCAAATGCTTCAGTGAGAGGGACAAAAAGGTTTTCAACACAAAACCTAATATTGCACAGTGATGTAGTAGGTCAGTCAAGAAGCTTGAAAAAGAATAGCAAAGACCCACACCAGGAGATGTAGTTGAATTATGAGTAGACTACAAGCCAAAGTTTGCTCAGAAAAAGCTATCACTGAATGTGTTTGATGAATAAAGGCATTCTCATCACAAGCTGGTTGCATAAAAGAGCTGAACATGGCCTGTCAGCCAAGATACTGTGCATCACTTTCCACCTGCCTGCCTTGAAAAGGCATCAGTGTGAATCCTGATTCATGGAGGGCAAGGAAGGTGTCAGCCAACAGCTGAGCTTTTTACCAGAACCACACTCAGGGGACTCATCTTGTTGTGTACAAAGAATGTGAGTAGTTTCTGCCATGGATTATCACTGATTTCTTTTTTTTTTTTTTTTTTTTTAGTAGACAACTCAGTTTGATATGGAAAAAAGTGTCACAGAAGAAAGATTGTCATCACCTCTTCCCAACCTCAGCCCTGCTTGGGGGTTGGTTACGTTTTGCCCTGAACTCTTCTTGGGATGTAGAGTCTCCTCATTTAATACTTTGATATTAAATGTCTGTTCTTCATCCACTTTGTCTTCTCACCTTCATTTTTGGGGTCTGAAAAAACAGACCATTGCACTTTTCTTCCTTTTTGCCTGTTTTGACTGGTCAAACCCACGTTCTTAGGGTCGAACAGTTAATCACTGGAAGCTGGATTTCCCATCTGTCACTCTGGTTTCTTGCCTGCCAGATGAGATAGGACAGCACTGTAGCCAAAAGGCTCCTGAAACCCAAGTGACTACAGTTTTAAATGATTGTTCACAGGTTGATGAATTTCATAGCTTTTAGGAAAAAACTTTCCAGCAGACTGGTGGGAGAAGCCCTGGAGTATCTTGACTGCGGAAGCTGTGGACAGTTCACCAGCAGCATCCTGTAGGTGCAAGTTAGATGGACATCTGTCAGGAATGATACAGGCAGGGTTACCTTGGGGTTTGGGGCTGGCCTGGAGACCTTTTGCAGTTCCCCCAGACATCTCTAACTGCCTGATGGAGGATCAGGGTCTGCCTTATCTCACAGGGAAGAGATTGCATGTCACTACGGCCATATCTCATTACCCTAATGCTCCACTTATGTGGAGGTGAACTTACGAACTTTTTATTTTATGGATATCTTCACAGCACCGAATGAAAGGATTTTGGCTTCTCCTTTCAGTGTGACAGATTTTGCTGAAGACACCATAAAAATTGGATAGGTAGCCTCTATTCCAAGTCCAAGTTTAAACTGCTGTGAAAACATCTGTTTTAGCTTGACTGTTGCAGGTGGGAATGTCATTCCTAGTACTTTTGTGAAGCTGCAAATGTCGAGTTTGAAATAATTCTAGTGTTAAAAACACAAATAAACAACTCCTAGACTTCAATGCAGTATGAGTCATTCTGGTACCTCCCATCTCAGTCAGTTTGTCAAGGGCACAATTATCAGAGCCATTCCAGACTGAATTTAATCATGGGACAAAATACAAGTGCAAACTCCATCTATACAGGGACTAAGGAATCAGATTTGACACCATGTCTGCTATGCAGGAATAATGACAGTAGGGTCCAAAATCTATGTCCCAAACACTATTCCAGGGCTCCCTGCCATTGGTATTGTGTTCACCAGTCAGCTGGATTTCAGGGATGCTTGCCCTTTCTTAAATTTGTCATCCTCCATGACTTGACCAAACCTGAATGTGGGTCTCAGTGACTGCAGAAAACAAAAAGTGATGCCTCTCTGTGGTCATCACTCAGGCATGGCTCTATCCATGCATGTGCAGGAGAGCTGGCAGGGATGGGATGACCCTAAACCCTTCTCACTTCAGCAGTGCTGCCTGGGTAGAAACCAGCCATTGCATGATGTGACTAAGCTCAGCTACCTGCACAGGCTCTTCCAACAGGCCCACGTGTTTCAAATACTGGTCTTTGTGGATTTTTGATATCTTATTTACACCTTTTTCTTTCTCAGCCCCAAAATTTCTTAAGCAATTATTAGAATATGTTCATTATTCTATGACATGTATCACCTATAGTTGCTGTAAAATGCTGGGAAAACACTGCAACAGGGACTGAAAAGGCCACATGAGAATATCATTTAGAATTACAAATGTGTTGGACTGGGATGAGCTTCACATTTAACTGTTTTATCTCACTCCTCCCCCTCACTCTGTGAAGTTACCAGAGAGAAACCTGAGTTGCAGAGCTGGCTTCAGACAACATCTCCAAAATTCAGGTAGCTGAAATCAGGGCTTTTGCTTCAGTTTTTGAACAGCTGACTGGATATCACTAGATATCCACTGATTTCATAACTTCTGCTATCAGTTTATGCCAGCTGAACTCTGACCCATTTTGCATCTTGCCATCCCTCTTCACAGTGGGTGGCAAGCATATGGGACACACAATTCTCTGTCATAGCCACCCCCAAAAATGGGCCCAGTCCTGAAGGCAGTCTGTGAATTTAGGAAATGCTTTTGGAATACAAATTCATTTGGGAGAAGGAAATCATTCATTAAAAAAGGTGGGTACACATTTGAATTTCTATCTGTTTGGGAGCAAGGTCCTTACGAACACAACTCAACTTAGCAACCAGGGCCATGACACTTATTCCATAAAAGCTGCCCAAATATTTTTGACTTCTGCTCAGCATTATTACATTAAGGCTTATGAAATATTAAGCAGATATTTTAATATTTTTTTTTTTTTAGTGACACAGAAAAGATAATTAAATTTTCTGACAGTTGCAGAACACTAGATAAATGTGATTTGTTCTTTCCAATGACATAAGGAATATTAACTGCTACAGTCACTTACTCAGCGAGTATTCTCTGTTACTTGAAAATATGTTGTACATATTCAGTTTTCTTCTGAGAAAAACAACTGGATTTTGGACATAGCTTGAACAATTCCCTGCAAAATCTCTTATACAATGGAAACATATTTTCAGTTAAAAGGTATTATTTTAACTGTAAGAGATCATATAGGAAATCAGTCACAGGGCAGAGTACTGAATGCATCATTATTTCCTAAATTTGTCTGGGAAAGAATTTTTCTGTCCTGCTAGATTATATGATACTGCAAGGTATTTTTCCACCCCAAATCAGAATGAAAAGTCAATTATTTTTGTATATGAAGAACTCAAAATACATTCTGACCAGAGCCAAGCCATTACTTTTAGTATAAATTCACATTTCAAAGTGAAAAGTTGTTAGGGTCCAGAAAATAAACTTTTACTTAGGAAAACATAAAAAAAACCCCAAAAGTGTTGAAAGAATTTGAATAATAATAAAATACTAATAGTTTTGAGATTCATAAACATCTATGTATTCCCGTTAGCAGCTTTGGCTTTAATTGTTAAGCTTTTATCAGCTGGCTGAAAACTTTCCTACAAAACATACACCTGATGCCTCATCTTACATCTGTGATCTTTCCCTCATTCACAGGATTATCCAATCAGAGCATGGCTGTACAGGAACTTGTTAACTGAATGCATATTAAAAATATTTTCCATGAAGATGAAGGATTTGCAGTTAATTCATGGGGCAGCTGGTTTCAGTCTTTATTTACTTTACTTGTATTCATGTTAAAAACTCATATCTCCTGTTGGACTTCCTTTATTTATTTAATTATTTTTAAAATATTCTATGTGTATATATATATATTCATCATTTTTTCTGGCACAAGCCCAGAGCTAAAAGGTATCATACTTCTCCTGTAAGCTCATAAGAATCTTACTTAATGGTTATATAAACCCATAGAAATAGAGAGAAAAATAAAATTATCCTCCCTGAATTTAGAAAAAAGGCCTAAGTAAATAAAATACTTCTTTTTTTGCAAAAATTGCATCTAACCCACACACCTAGCCGCAGCTGTCTAGTTTCATAAGTCATCCGCTTTTCTAGTAATTTAAGAATTCAGTATGGAGGGAGTTTCTTCCTTAGATGAATACCCTGAGGTATACATTATATGAAAAGCAAAAAAAAGGTAGATTAAATTTTTACAGAGTTGTAGACTTGAAATTGTTGGGCTTTTGTAGAGGAAATCCTATCGCTCTGCAAAAAGAAGTTTACAGTCCTTTGTGAGGCTAGATACACTTGTTTCAACCCTGGGGATCTTCTTGGCCCACGAGTTATGCTTTCCGTGCAGGTAGCATGAACCCTGCAATTATTTTTGTCATCAATTCAGATCATATCGGCACAAGATTTCAGCCTCATAGGAGAAAAGGAAAGGTTGCTGCTGAGCTGGAGACCCTTTCCAAGTAGTTACTGATAGGGTGGAAGGATCCATTGCTTTCAGGCAAGGTAATGCACTCCAAGGAAACACAAGGGTCTGGGCCTACAGAAGTTGTTTGTCTGTTTGTTTGTCAAGAAATTTTCTCAGTCCCTAGCCCAGATACAGCCAAGGGTGAAAAAAACATGACTGTTTCCAAATGATCTCCAAAGCATGTCCTCTTTCCTGGGGTCAGGTGTGTAAAGCACAGAAGTCCTTTCTTGCTGAAACTGAGGGGGAGAAATATTGTCCATATTTGCAGTAGTCAAGTACTTCGGAGGGCTCGTCTGAGAAGTGAGATACAAAGATCAAAATTCCACCTTTTGGTTCATTGAAGTGGAGAAGGGAAAGTAGATACTCAGCCACCCAGGTCTTCCATCCTTCTAGGTTAGCTACCAGGCAATAAAGTATTCTGAGGTGGGGTTTTCCCTGCATCTCTTGGATTGATGCTGTTGTCCTTTGCACAAGTATCCAGATATTCTCTAGGCCAGGGACCTGAACCCCACACAACTCTTCCATATAAGTGATTTCACATAGTCTGTAATGCAAACAAAAAGCTTACAAAAAAGAAGGAGGTTTGCTTATAATATAATGAGGTATTTTACTATGGATTAAGAGGCACAAGGTAATCCAGCTGTAAATATGCTCCTGGGGAGTTAAGATCACAAAGTAGGTGACAAAACCACACTAGTGCCATGTTGGGAACACCACTGTTTTGCATGCTGCAGGCTGGACAAGCTTATGCCCCTTGATAATGAGTGACATTTTGGCCAAGGAGGGTGCTGTATTTCCACTCTGAGAAGATCAAAGTGTTAAATCAATTGAAGAATTCTTTCAAATGAAGAAATCAGGTCAATTGTAAGGAGATGGCTATAATTCAAAACACTGCGAAGAAGTAATGTCGCAGCCTAGAATAAGCAAATAGCCAATTAGAGAGTTCTTAAGTTAGCTATTCCAGTTTGAGTAGACTTAATGAATTTCCTCCTAGAATACTTAAAGAATTGACTGCAGCAATCTCAGAACCATTAGCAGTTATATTTAAGAAATAGTGAAGGACACACAAGGTACTGGAAGGCTAGAAAATATCATAATTATTTTTTTAAAAAAGAAGGGAAGGGATAGATTATTCAGTTAAGTGTCTAGGAAACACTGGAAAAAATGAGCAGACAGGTTTTTGCAGGATTAGTTGAGTTACAAACAGTATAAACTCATCAGGAGCAGGACAATCTAATTTCTGTGCTGTTGTAAGCTGGATGGTGGAAAAAACAGAGTTACTACATTTGTAGGTGACATGATTATTAGAAAGACCATGCATATACTGGAGACAGGAGTAAAATTCAAAACAATACAGAATAACTGGGCAAATGGTGGAAATTAGGATAATTTTACATGAAGACAACAGGCACAAGTACCAGTTTCTACACTCAGGTGGAAAAGCAAGTTCACAGTGGGAAACAATTGACTAGACAGTAGATCTACAGGGAAAAAAAAAAAAAAGGGAGTTATGATGAATGGGAAGCTGAACATCCTTGCTGAAAAAAATGGGAATGTCACACTAGGGGTTATAAAATTGAGCAGAGCCTGAAAGTGATGTAATATGATCCTTCAACTCCATTCAGGTTTGAAAGGCCTCAGCTGGAGTCCAGTCTACAGTTTTGCTCCAAGGAGGATGTGGACCTACAGGAAAGGGACAGGAAAGCAGCAGGTTGAATGTCCTGAAAGGAATGGGTCTTTTTTTTAACTTCCTGAATGGAAGAAGGTGGTTCTAAGATAAATATCCATGACAAAAGCATAAGTACAGAAGGGTTCCAGAGCTTCTCTAATTTGAGGTCTTCAGACAAATATCTGCTAGGAATTATGTAGTTTGTATAGTTCATTTCTGACATGGAGTAGAAGGGTAGGATATATGATCTTTTGAGGTCCCTTGAAGAGAACCTTGAGATTTTTACCATTATCTTATGATCAGCATTAGTCCATGTAACACCAAGGTCTGTGTAACAGAGAGGCCACTGGGTTTTCTTCCTGGCTTGATGTTATGTTTAATTATTAATACCGAACAAGAAAATAATAGGAACTCTAACTTGTCCTGATGCTGCAACTGTTTTGGCTGAAGAAGTTAGCAGAATTGCAAGCAGCTCTTTGTCTGCACTTCCCCAGTGGAGGAGATGCAGGTACAGACAACTAGTCAGGCCATATAGACCAAACAAGGTTGGTTCTGCTGTATATTGTCCAGGCTCACAAGGATGACAGCAAACTAAAATATCAACTGATTTTAATAGCGCAGCTCAGTGATTTGAAGAATGTATCCTGACTGGTAGAGGTGGGTATCCATTTCAGCCATGTGCAATCTGCAAAATTCATCATGAACTTATAGAAGTTCATCAGTTCCAGAAATGATCAGGCAGAGTAGATGCATATGGAAAGCCATTTATGAAGATTAGACAAATCCATCAAACAGCACCTGCAGTTTTAAAGTATTTGTTCGTTGTTCAGGGAAAGTTAGGAGAAGTGGGCTGTACATGGCTGGAGGGAGGCACTGGGGGGAATGCATACAGGAGGAGGGACTTCTTACAGTCACCAATTTAACAACAGTAGGCAGGACCATTAGAAGAATTAGAGGTTTTTTTAATATATTATAATTGTTTGTGCGGTATTGGTTCTAACCTGTTAACGTTGTGTAAAATCCCATAACATGCTTGACTGGAAAAACAGTCTTTATTTGAAGGTATCAAGAGATGGAAAATCTACCTCTTCTTTCGTAATTTTCTGTAAAGGTTTAACATTCTCAAGTTTGAGGAGGGAAAAACTGCAACACAATCCAAACCAAACCAAAACAACCAAAAAAATACCTCTCCTTTCCCCAGCCTGCATTATTTCCAGTCTTTTTTTTTTTTTTTTTTAATTTAATTTTAATCTCTTCTTTGTTTTCCCGGTAGATTGAAGAGCCCTTGAGTGACTGACTGAGTGTTGATAGATTCTTCTGTTTCTCTCTTTGATAAGTAAACAGACAAATTCTTACTGGCAAAGTCTGGTGCCAGTCTTTCTGGTGGGTCTTTTTTATATTCTGTCCAAGTTCTCCACACCCTCTTAAAACTACAGTTACCAGAAGTGGATATGATGCTGTAGTATCTTTCTCCCAGTGCTTAATACAAAAGTTAATTTACTTCTCAACTCCTACTCACTGATTGCCTATTTATTCAGCCACAAACTCCGGAGATGAAGTGACCTCTTGCATCATGGGTCTGGTTCCCTGCTATTTGAATTGCCTAACCGTTTATAAGAACTGCTGCACTGGGTCTGGTCAAAAGTCTATGAAGGCCACTACCACATCTCTGACAGCAGCTACTAGTAACAGAGACTTAAGGAAAAGCAGAATAGGCTCACAGTGGTCATTTTCCCAGGATATTTCAAAGTTTTCAACATTTTGCAGTTTAAAGAACTTTTAAATAAAAAGCTTCACCTTTGTTCCTAATTTTGTATATCACTGTTATTTGTTAAAAATTCTGAAAAAGACTCTTTCTACTACTTTATTTTGGAAAGGGGGAAAAAGGACTGCACACAGGACACAAGATACAAGTTCTATTTTCAATTTGTTTGAGATGGTAAGATAAATCTGCAAAAGGAGTCGGTGCCAAGATTCAGTTACCTAAATTAGATATTTAAATTGACTGGCCAGATTTCCAGGACTGTTGAGTACCCACTGCCTTTCACTGAGGTAGTGGAAACTGTGGTTTTCTCTTCTGAATATCTGAACCCTGATGTGGACATTGAGCACTTTGGAACTAACCTTTATAATATAAATATATCTTGGAAACAGTGTGCTTGCCTGAGCAGCAACAGAATGAAGAAATTGCTCTAAATCTCTCACATTTTTTAATGCTGAGGTTAAATACGCAATCATGGTTAGGCAGGAAGATGGTGTGCAAACTCTCTGCAACTGTGTCATTTCATCATTTTTATGAGCAGTGGGGATTATTTTTTTTTCACAGAACACTATGCATTATAAAAACATCTGATTTTTTTGAAACACATTTCCTGGCATCTTAGACTTCAGCAATATTTCTTCATCTCTTCTTGTGTTTTAGAGGTTTTTTAGAGTTTTTTTTTCACAATTTCTTGGAGAAATTATGACTAATTATATTTAACCTAGGCCACATTTATATCACCTTATGGAAAAAAAAATATTTAGCTTTTACAACAGTGGGAATGCTGAACAGCTTTGCTAATGCCAATGGATTCCCTTGTAACAGATAGGGGCATAGTTTCAGTTCTTTTTAAACAGAAGCCTTTTTATTGGTACAACCCTTACTCTTTGCCACGGATCATAACTTCCCTGAAAGGCTCAAATGAAAAAAAAGGAACAAATAATGAACCAAAATTCATGAATTCGAGTACACCTGCTTCTTGTACTGGAAATGTCCCACAGAAAAGTAATAGTATTGTTCTTCTCTATCCTCAACCTGTCCCTTTTCATAAGCAGTGCGCTTTTTTTCTCAACATAATTAAAAAAAAGGAGAGCTAGCATCCTGGGAATTTGTATGCTTCATTTACTAGCACCTGGTGTACCTCTTCCTCTCTCTTGCTTTTTCTCCCAGCAAACATATATAGTAGATTATATAACACAGAAAAAGCAAGGAAGTCCACATGACTGCTTCTTTCCAGAGAAACCTGACGATGTGGTTTTATTGCATTCCAGTGTCCTTCATGGGAGTCCTTCAAATATGAAATAAATATTTGGTGATTGAAGTAAATGGCAATACTGACTTTTTTTGACCTAAAAATGGTAACTAGAGACCTGCATTTCAGGGATTTCAGATCTTGAAGCAGCAGAGGAAGGTGAAGGTTGCTGACAGTGTTCAGTCTAATAAACACAAGTCTCTTTGGTGATCTCTACCAGAGCTTTCTCATAGCAAGAAAACTCTTCACTCTAAGGATGAAAAATGAAAGATTGTCACTGTTCCCAGGGCTGCTTAAAACAGGTTCTGCATGCCTTGGCTCCTGGAGTAGAAACTATTGTTGCCAACTTTAGCAGTGCTCCGTTGGTCAAAGGGATTTCACCAAAGAAAATCTGCCTCAGTATTTTGCTACTTAAATAATGCCTACACAAGCACTTATTATCAGACACAGAGCATTACACAGTGTTAGCTGAAGACACATTTCTCTTGTAACGGCAGTCTAAAGCCTACAGCACAGACCAGTGAAGAGAAAGCCTATATTATGATGTGGACATCTAAAATTCACACCTTTTCCTCACTACAATGAAATGCCTGTCTTCATGAAGGCCCTACTAAATTATATGATTATCTAATTCTAAGATATATGCTTTGAATTTCCAGTCATAAGCAGTAATATTAGAATAAAAGAGAATTTTTCTATCAGGACACAACACACAGCATCATAGGTGCTGCCCAGAAAAACTGATGCTGTTTTGGGAATCAAGAGGCAGGAGTCACTGCAGCATGTAAACTACATCAGTGTCAGTGTAGAGGTGCAGAAGTGCGTTATATATGAAACCTCCTGTTCCTTTTGAGGCCCCTGAGGTAAATCTGCCACCCTCCTCACAGCCTGGGCAAAATCCAGAGCCCTCCCCTCAGTGGCTGATCCCAGCACTGGGTATTCCTCACAGCAAACAGCTCAACAGGTTCTGTGTGTGGTCAGAAGAGTTCCACATCCCCCTGGAAAGAATTAGTCCTATTGTTTCATGCAACACAAATGTCACTTTTTATATTGCTTTACAGAATCTAACTTTGCATAGCACAAATAAATCAGCAATGGCACCTTGTCTGATGGTAGTGTAGTGTGCTTTACAATCAATGTTGCAGATCAGCCTGGCTGGGCTGTGACCATTTGCTTTTGTCAGACTTCCTGACTGAATAAGAAGTGGAAACAAGTTCACAGGTTACTTAGTAATGAATAATACTCCAGATGCTGTTAACCCCATCTTCTGTTGGACATCGACAGAGGCAGTTGATGGGCGCATCTATATTATATCTTTACTGTTAAAGGAAAAAAAAATCTCGTTCTTGTTCAAAAAAGGGAAAAAACAGAATAAGCGATTTTTTTTTTTTACTAAAAAAGGCTCATGAAATGTTCCCTCTTCAAATTACTCTCACTGAAATCTTAAAAATCAGAGGGGTGCCACAGGGTGTTAGTTAGCAAGCCAGAAGCATTTACAGTGAACTTCAACTCCTCTCACCACCACTCAAGCCAAAAAACATCTCCAAGCAAGCAGATTTGTATTCTTAAGAGGTTTATAACATGGGTGAAATGTCTACGTGTAACTTTTTTCTGTGTCGGGGAAAAAAAAAAAGAATGCAGCTGCAATCAACCCAGAGACACTGAAGCAACAAAATGGAGTGAGAACTGCAGGAGAGAGGGGTTCTGTCAGAGCTCGAACGTGCCACTGGAAAACGCTGGCTAGGAATCTCAACACATAGCAGTCAAGTGGCTGGTCATACTTTAAATGACTATTATTTATTCATTAAATAAAAGAGCTAAATGTCTCACCTCACTGAACAGCCATAAGAAAGATTTAATTTATTATACAGTACAATAGTTCAACAATACAAATCCTAGTCCAGATAATCAATCAGCAGAGACATGTTATCCAAATAGGAGAAAGAGCCAAAGAAAAATGTCTGTCTACCTGCTGTGTTTTCCCCAGATTCCTGGGAAATTTGGTAGACCTTACCAGCATTCCAGGTTATGAATTCCAAGCAAACTCAAAAATCAGATCCTCATATCAAAAACATCCAATCAGCAGTTCCTTTGTTTTTGCCTTCCTGAAAGTCTGGGGCAGACAGTGGCAGAGGCTGAAAGAAAGATATAAGAATCTTCATGACAATTCTTAAATTAGAAGAGAAAACTATTATACTGAAAGAAAAAAATGTCATAGTGGAAATATGGTGCAGGAAAAATCCCAAGCTTGTTGGACCACAGCAAGTACCTAAATCAATACCTTCCTTCAAATGCTTCCTGGCTTCTTTCCTGGATAGACATGCCACAGGCAGCAGCCTGAGACTCTGACAAATCCCCTGCACACCGCCTTCACAAGCAGCAGCTGATAACCAGCAAGACCTGACGTGGCTCACAGTGGCAATCCGGAGGGTAAGGTTAAAGAGCCACTTCACCTAGGAAAGCACAGGTATTGGAGTACACAAAACTTTTTGTTACCTCTGCAAGTGTAACTGCAGGGAAGCACCTCTCACCACACAGAGCAGGAGTTTCCAGCAGAAAGGAAAGAAAGTCTTTAACACCAGGAGACAAATGTGTATTTATTCCATCATGCCCAGAAGCAGAATTTCATATATAACAGTTCCTCTCTTTGCTTCCTCCTCTCCTCTCAGCAGCTGGCAGGTACATATCCCATGCTTGGCTTTGAGACAGCTGTGCTGGCTTGCTTCCACACCTGAGCAAATGCCACTTGAAGGCTGGATTTTTCCAGAGCTCTGAGTCTTGGCTTGCTTCTGCTCTCCCTGAGGTCATCAGCATTGCTGCCCTCCATCTGAGGAAAATTGGAGAAAATTATAGAAACACTCAAAACCCCCATTTAAAGTCACCCTCTTGCCTAGATTTAGAGGTCATTGTAACCATGTTCAGTGCATATTTGTCATTGAAATAGGTATGGTTTTTTTTTTTTTGTCTTCCTCACGGTCTCTCTACTTTTCTAGCAGCTATTGCCTGCTGTAGGTGTAAAAAAGAACAAATTTTTTTGAAAAATTTACTCCCCTCACAATATTTCATCAATTTGAATCCTAGAAAACAAGGTTATGAATTTTACTGAAATAATGGAGATCAATATGATGGCTTTCTGCATTATACATGTAAAATAGAGTATTGTAGTAACATATAATGCAACATATGCTATGAAATGCAGTACTACATTGTGGTTTAGACAGTATATGACATATTCTATAAGACTTTGTGTCTATGTAGCATATAAAGAATGTATATATGTACTATATATACTATATGTACACATGCACATACATATATAGGGTACATTTATATATAGAATACAAGAGTGCCTATTATATAGACAATATCTAATAGAATATATTTGATTAAAATGTGGCATTTATGTGACAAAGTATTATTGTGCAAAATATTCATGTGAACTTTACTTTGTGATGAACAATTAATGAGACCATACAGATTTATGTGGTATGTCTTTCGGTGCACTTTCGCCACAGTAACCTGAGATTACCTATGACATCATACTTCTGCAATATATGCAGCTTTTTTCCAGGCCACCTATTTTCCCATGCCTCTCTGTCTACTGGATTTTGGTTAGAGAAGCTGAAGTATGAGCTGTATGGGTTCCAATGCTGACTGGCCAGTCAATGCATGTGTCCCAACTGGCCAGTTAGCAGACCAAACCAAGTCGATAATTACTACTCTCGCACTGCAGCTTTTTGTTTAGTCCTTAAACTGGGCTAACCTCCACTACCAAGCCACTGACTCCACAAAGTTTGTAGAAATGTAATTTTGTTTGAATCTGCTGTCTTTCTGTTAAATTTGGTTGGTGTTAATCAGTAGCTGGCTGTAAGAATGACAGACACATACGCAAACAAATGGAGAGAGGGGCTGAATGCATGTGACCCACTTTCTTAGGAAACAATGAAGGGATTAATATTCTTAGTCTAAATCATTTGTCTTGGTCACTTCTACACTCAGTGAAGAAGACAAGCGTATCCAGCAGGCATTTGACCCAGTTTAGGGTATGTAGAGGAGCATTTCTTGGATAAAATATTTACAGTATTATGTAGCATATGGGAAGCTATTGATTCAGGAGGGCGGTCTGTTGGTTTGTCACACCCATTAGCTGAAGCAGAAGCTGTGGTCTTCAGTGACCCCAGCAACCAGCCCTAAGGAAACAGCACACTCCTGAAGAGGAACCAGACCAACCCCTCATTGTGCAGTTACACCCAGACTTACATTTCTACAGACACAGCCTCTTCTTATTGCCCAAATTTTATTCAGAAAGAAAAAAAAGGACAATGTTGGAAAAAATTTTTCACCCTAGCAAAATTACCAGTGACTAGACAGTGCTGCTGGGTACACAGAAGACCAAGACAGGCAGGCTTTCTGCATATAGAGAAAACTCAGAACAGGTCCAGTGCAGGCTGGATGTGTCAGACTAATTTACAAGAACAGACAAACCACCTGGGCATGGCCACCACCATGGGCTCACCTGCCCATGGCAAATTCACTGCAGTTACATATAGATAGCAAGTGTAACTGATCTGATACAGCCTGGGCACATCAGGCTTCCTCTGTGTGTGCATCACAGGTTTCTCTGGCTGGAGACTCCCAAGGGAAACCCTTATTATAGTTAGAAGTGTTATTGGAAAATGTTAACAAGAGTATTTTTCAAATAGTAATTTCAAAATGTGCAAAGCCTCACTGGAATAAAGTAGCACAGCATAGAGAATGGCTTAGGTGTGGAGCATGAAAGAATGGTTGGGTTTGCAAATACGTAGCCAAGCAAAGCCTTAATAGGAGAGTGCAGTGAGGTTCAGCAGGAAAAGGTAAAGTTTATAGACACACTCAGATCACACAAGACTTATCCCTTTTAATACCAAAATCACAACCAGTCACAGCTAGTCTCTATGAATGCAAAAAGAAGTTCTGAAATAAGTAGTTCTGACGTAATTTGCTTTTACATCTCGAAATACTGTATTTATGTTCCTTGATTGGGAGTAGTGCTAAATTTGGACATGACTTAGAGCACTTACGAAGCTGATGCAAAATCTCCATGGCCTCAATAAGGAGAAATATAATCTATTGATTGGGAAGCAAACAAGATGTAATCCTTATAGATAAAATTAGCCCAGCTGTAGTTTCAGCAAGCCTCCCTCTCAAGTGAAGAGAGACAGAAAATTTCCTTCCAACCACGGTTCATATTTTGACTCTTTCTTTCAGTTGCCATCTAGAGAAAATCTTCGCTGAGTGATGACCTGATGAACCTCATGTTTGTGGTGGTACCCTCAGTCTGCAGTGCAAGTGGACTACAAAGGCTGTAGCCAAGCCTGCTTCATCCATGGCAAGGCCTTAAAAGCAGGTTAGCAGCTGCTGCTGGAAGAGGGGCAGCAGTGTGTGTGGTGGCAGCCTCTCCCAGCAGCCATGTTCTCTGCTCCCAACTGCTGTTGTCTACCCATGTGCCAGATGCAGCAAGCTCAGCTCTTGAGGAATCTTCCTTGGTTCTTCACCACATTGCTCTTTTCTCCGTACCTCACATTATTTTCCCTGGCAGAAGTCTACTAGGCCTTGGCAAAGAGAAACTGTGTTGCCTGAGAATCCTTGAACTGGCACCATCTTTACACACAGAAACATCTATGAATAAATTACCAATTTTGAGGCTTGCTCAGTTCCTATTCGGTCACTGCACATTGAACTTCAATGCATTTTAGTTTATCTTAGGTAGGAGATGAGTATTCAGCAAACGTGGTGGCTAAATGCCAGTCTTTCTCAATTCCTTCCAAAGCATACATGGAATAAAATTGCAGACCCATATAATGCTGTATTTGTTAGAGGCAGAAAAATAGAAGGGTGTCTGTACAACCATGTCTAATACTTTGGTCAAGCTGTATTCATTCTATACACAATTATTTTTCTATGCATGAGTCAAAACAGAGGGTTTTTTCCTTGCTATCAATAAAGGACAATGTCTTATTTATGCAGGTGCAAAGTGCTCTGTATGTGTACCCTGGCCTAGGTGAACACAGACTTACTTGGAAACCATTTGAAAAATACCACTGATTTGTTTTGATTTTTGTGCCAGCAAGGATTGGTCACGGGGTCAACATATGGGACTGATTTAGGGCAAATGAGCACCCTCTGCCACTGCTTGCTTTCTCTCTTCCAAACTAGCAGCAAAACATTTCAGCCGTCAAAGCACCAGTTATTTCGGTAGAAGGTACATCCTGATCTGCAGTCTGTGAGTTATGCATTGATGATTTATCCAGACTGGCTGTTTCTCTGTTTCCCTGAAATCTTCCTCATGTTGTTGTTTAGAAAGTAAGAAAATACATATAGCATACAAAAATGTGAGCATGCATTTTTCTGCTTGCATTTGTGCATTTGTGCTGGTGGTGGGATGTTTAGTATTATGGATGATCTCACGTTGCAAAATTCATCTCTGCTTATATATTTTGCTAATGCTCTGGAGTGCTCAGATCAGTGTTCTGGCAAGCTCAGTGGCTGGGATTAAAATGTTCTAAACTGTTAAAATGGATGTGACTTAAAAATACCTCCTCCCTTCTAGCAGTTTGTAAAATATTCCCCAAATGCTGGAGAAATGGCAGAAGCAGGAATGTAAATTTTCAGTGATTATATAACCTGTTGTTCACGAGAGCCACAGTAAGGTCCTCCTCCCGAATACCAAGCCCTTCAGCAGAAGTGCTGTCTGGAAGGAATCTGCCCATTCTGGAGATCTCATGCTGTTTTGTGCACGCAGCAGAGGAAAAAAATATTTGACAGATTGCAGGTCATAACAAAATCTGTGGAAGAGTGTAGTAAATATTTAGTTCAGGTAGTTCCCACAAAAAGCTAATAGTTATATAATAACATCTTTCCTGGAAAGCGATGATGAATAGCAATGAGAAACCCAAGGAGAAATGGAAGAGAAATCTGCTAGCATCTACTTGTGGGGTGAAACTTGGCCAAATTGTGGAAGAAGACTAGAGCAGCTGGACTTGGTTAGGGTTACAGGAGACAGGTCAGACATCTGTGTGTTGGGATTTCCTCGTGTGTATGCAAACACACACACAAACATAAAGAAAAATGCACATCACGTACGTACTGTATGCATGCTGTTATCAACAAAAAAATGTCTACTGGAAGAGTTAATAATCTAGATAGCTAACATAGTTGCAGTACCTTGCTTTCATTTTTTTTCAGGTTAGAAGAGGTGAATCCCACTCAAAGTTACTTTCTTTTTATCAGTATCTTTTCCTGATCAATTGTACTGGTGCTTATAATTTATAAATTGTGTTCTGTGCTTCCATAGGTGATATGTTTCTATATTTTCTATGTTTTTGAGTATACGAAGACTCTTCTTTAAATGGCAGCCTTTAGAAACTTGTTTGTAGAGCAGAGATGGATGCAAGGTTAGGCAAAGAAATCCAGAATTTACAAGGAGCAGAATTCGCTAAGGAAGGCAGCAAACTGGCCACTTCACTGTGTCAGTGATTCCACCACTACCTAAGCATGCAAAGAGGACAACGAGAGTCCAGCATTTTAATTTTGGGTTCTAGATGGAGGGTTTTGGATATCACTGCAGGTCTGGGCATTGGTACAGCCAATGATGCTGCTGCATAGAACAGCCTTGTCTTCCCTTTAGCAGTATGTCAGGGCAAGTATTCACACGAGGACATGTCCATGACTTCTTGGACATCATCTTTTTCCTATAATGTCATTCTCATCTCTTTCAGCTCCTGTTCGGTTCCTCAGCACACACAGTAGGGGATCTCTGTGAATTGCCTGGAGTGAATTGCATGATCCAGCTCACAGGCCTCGCGTGAAGCCATGCACTTACAAGTAGGCTAACTGTTTCCGCGGCTTTACAGATGCTTAAGAAGAGATCTTCAAATCTCAGTGAAAAGTGAGAAACTGCATATTTTGTTGCTCAGCTTCCCCCACAGAAAAAGAACGTGTACATAAAAAAAATAAGACATTGTTTAATTTGCAAACTTTCACCATGAGATGGAGCAGCTATGGAAATGCACTTAATTCACGTTTTCCCTCACAATGACTGAACACCCAGAGGACAGGAAATTCAGCACTGATGTGAAAACTTACAGCGTACAAATAACCTACTCAAAACTCTCCTTCCCTAAATCAGCTAATGTGAGGTTCTCCCAAATGTGCATGAGAGTAATCAGCTTCTTAATAACTTTATTTGAGCCATGGGACAAGGCGATGGATAATTATTATCCACCTAGTTTCATTTATATGGTACCTGATAGCGTGCTCCATTCTATCCCCCACAATCACTGGGAATACTGTTACATAGCTTTTTCTCATATAGATCTTTGCTGGTTAGTCCCTCTTTCTCTTTCATTTTCCTTTCCTTCCACCATCAACTCTAACCAATAAATCTCTCCTACTGTTTCTTACTTTCTCTTTGAAGCTTTATCACCACCTGACTATTTTCACGTTAGTTTGCAGACACACTAGACATGTAGATGGAGGAAATGAAGGTGGAAAGACATGGTGGCCATCAGTGAAGGAAAGGTTTGGAAGCTTCCCTGCTCGTTACTGAATGAGACAGTAGCAAAGAAGTCTTTGCTCACACAGGGGTGTGTCCAAGACCTCTTGGATATCATCTGTTTCCAGTAATGCCCTGTCAGATGATTTCTCACAGGAGGTTTCGTTTCCTGCTTGCAAAGGTGCTTGAAGCAGGACATTTTCTTCAAGCTAAAACAATGATCCCAATGAAACCTGTCTTGAAAAACAGTATAATAATTCCATGAAGAAAAAAGGTGGTGGGCATTCTCAGGAGGTATTTATTTCACAGTACTCAGGACTTGTACATGAATGAGTTGCTAAAGCTTAACTACCATCCAGGGCTGTTTTTTCCTCAATGGCTATCTGAGTTTCTACCATAATTAACTAGGATGTCAGGATGTCAAGCTGTCAGAGAACAGCCTAAATTTCCAAACACTTCTTCTTGCAAAAATACCTTGTGCAGACCAAAGCGGCCCAATAACTGAGACTTCCATTAAGATTAAAAACCAAACAAGGCACTCCCATTGAACAGTGATATAAAATAGTTGGGAGAGCAAGGCTTGTATGTTTGGCTGTGTCTGTACTCTGGAGCTGGGAGTGCATCCCAGATTGAAATTTGAAGCATCTGCATGAGACCATTGACGTGTCTATCCTCTCCTTCCTCTCTCCTGCCAAACTGACAATCAGACTGCTGCAAAGCCCAACCTTTATATGTGACCATTGATTACTTGTCAGGCAATTACAGAATGACAATTTAGTGGTATGTGGGGCATATACCCTCCTCTTCTAGGAACACAACTCTAATTATAAAGCTATATTTTTTTGTCTTATTTACACAGGTATTTCAGTGAGAGTCATTCTTTTAACACTGGTAGAGTAGCTCCAAAGTAAAATGTGTAAACGACAGCAGAGTTTAGGATCAGGATTTAATGTACGGAAACAGCAACTCTGTAACTTATTTATGGATGTAATTCTCTAAGACTGCATTCATTCCTATATAACTCTATTCAGATCAATAGAATTACACTGGGGATTAATTCACTCCTTAAAGTTAACCACATTGAAAATAATTATAACATCCCATGACTACAATATTTTCATTTTCCAGGGGGAGAAATTTGCCAATATGTAATATGGTCTCACGTACCTGATTGCATATTACCTCCAGATCTGTGAGAGCCTGCAAGAATGGTAAAGCTGAAGAGGTCATGCTGTTTAGGTTGGAAAAGGGCCAGCTGCATCACTGTCTGAACAAATAGGCTGCCTTAAAAATGGATGCATAGAAAAGATGTCGAAATGGTACAACATATGTTGATTACTAAATCTCAAAACTTCTTTGTTGTTGTTTCAGCAAAATTCTTTGTGTGAAGAATAGGGGGGCCCAGTCCTAAGAGGACTGGGGCAGCTGCAATTTCTCCTGACTTCACGAGGAGCTGGAAGTGCAGCGTTGTGAGCTAAAGGATTTGTTCTGGTCACATTGGCCTGGTATATGCTCCAAGAAGTTTCTTTAGAACTGGTAGAATCATAGAAATATAAAATTTGTGTAAGCTTGATCCTAACAGAGGTCTTTAAGACTACATGCTGAATTCATTTTCTGAATTCATGTTCTTTTTCTTATCTAAGATGATCAGTAATTCTCTGAATGACAAAAGTAGAAAGTACTGAGCTCCTGATGAAAGGATAGACCCATACCCCTTTCTGTCCGTCCGTCAGAACTTCACAAGTATTTTTCCTGAAATATAACAGAACACATGAATATTTTAAAGTGGAAAAAACTTCCAGTCCCTCAAATGTTCTTACAATATTTTAGTTTATTTTGTCACAACACCTCTTTTAATATTTTCGTTTGGTTTTCAACAACAAGTAGAAGTTCATGACTCCTTACTTCAAACTTCACTTTTGGAAACAGCTTTTCAGGTTTTTGAGTCAGAAATTTTGTTTTCCAGATTTTGATATCCTACTCTGCATCAATGTTATCTTTAAAAAATTTTGGTCCTTGAAGCTGCTTTGTTTCAATTATTTGAGGGGAATATAAGATGGTTCAAAGAAAAGAAATAAAAATATTTTCATGAATTTGCTTTCCCTTTCAAAAAGATATTTTTTAAATTAGTTTTTCAAGAAGTCAGGGGGACTATCCAGGGGATAACCAGTATTGGTAAGCAAGGCTTCTGCTGAAACAGGTGATTTTAACCTGAGCTTCAAATGATTATCGCTATTTTTAATGTCTAGTATGCAGTGCTAAAAATCTTGTCTCCTGAATTTTTGTACAGGCTCTTGTGAAATGCTAAAACATCCTTTTTGTCTTTCTTATATACTGTTTATACGTTACAACTTTACCTCTGCTCTCCAGCCAGGTGCCACCACCAGTTTAAGAAAGGTTTGACTTTGTGGTACAAACATCTCTTGGAGCATGTAAGTCTAGATGTCATCGCATCGCAGCATTTTAGCACAGGGTGATAATATTCTGTTTTGACACAATGTCATCATGCTGCATCCCAGTAGGAAGATGTTTTGACACAAAGTGCTGACAAAACATCAAAATGTTAACAATTGCTCTTTAATATTCATGTGTTCCGTAATGCCTGGAGCATACTAACTGATAACAACAAGACAGAGGACCATGAAAGATTGCTGTTAGATATATTTATTTATTTTTTGTACAAACAAGTTCCTACTGAATATTCCTACCCGGGTGAAGGTGAACACATGTCCTCCATAAGGACTACCAAACAGGATGATACCACCCTAGCAGCTTAAACTACAGAAAAGGAAAAAAATCACAAACCCACAAAACTCCTTCTTTCTAACTTTTTTTTTTTTTTTTTTTTTTACATTGCCCAAGGAAAAATAAACTAGTGGTAAGAAATAACAGCATGGAAACCCCATGATCTTTATATGAGAGCCTGGAAGTAACATTTGGTAGAAACTATTGTAACTGGCTACATGTGAAAGAACAGACTTGTATTAGAAGAGGATTGAGTCTTCTAAGAAACATCTCAAGATTTTAAGGTGTGAGACATAGTGATGGGAGGAAAGATTTTAAGCTGAACAGAGTCCATAAGGAGCCAGCCTGCTTGGGGTCCCAGTTAACTCATCTGCCCAGAAACCTACGGCTCAGCATCCCAGACATGCAAACAGCCAAGCAGACAGGAAAACTGTGAGGGGTTTGCGCCCTAGAGCTGGAAACAGTGACTCTACCAATTAAGTCACCTAAGGCAGAGGCCCTCACACAAGTTTCTCAATGTGTGTCATAGAAGGGATGGGTAAAACAGTGCAGGCAGTGGTTTTATCAAATTCTGTTTGCTGAACACGGACACAGGTTCTACCTGCTCCTTGTAAGAGCCTTGTGCAGGGCGCCAGGCAGCAGCTGGGGCAGAGCAGCCACAAATGGAGGCCGCCCACCAGCCAGGCTGAGAGCAGCAGCAGCCTGACGCTGGGTTGAAGGCAGGATTTGTACAGTCAAATGTTCTTCCCACTGTCCAGCCTGTTCCCACATGGCGCCAGCACAGAAAGCTGCATGACAGCCACATAATTCATGACGTTTCACAATGTTTCTTTAATTTTCATCAATCAGCTAAAGTGAGTTGATTTTTTTTTTTTTTGCCACTGCAAACTATTTAAGGCAATGTGAATAAAACAGAAAAAAACCCCCTATTTTACTGTAAAGAACAATTAACATATGGTATGAAACTTATCTGGCATTTTTAAGATGAACCACCCTAGAACTATTGACAGTTTTGACAGTTTGAGACCTGTAGTTGTTTTCCAGTCTTGAGCTACCCTTCTTTTTACGACTTTATATTTGAGATTGAAGTGTTTGCCTGAAAGAAGGTGACATGCTGAGAAATGACAAATAACCTTGGAGAAATTATCAAACTACAGGTATGTATAAATACTACAGGTTAGGATAAACATAAACTTATCTCTTGTCATCTGCAATTATATTTAATAACATTATGCATGCAAAACAGTGCTGCTCTGTGAATAGAGCTATTGATTTCTTTGGATCTATCAAATGATTAAAAGTCACTTACTTGCAGAATCAGGTCCTTAATAAAACCTGTGTGTGGACAAGTTACTCTTTCTGCATGAATTTTCACTAGCTGCAGCAGTATAGACTTGCTATTGTTATAGCATTGAATTACTTGCACTAATGTTCATGAAACTTAATTTCATCTCTTTCTTTAAAAGATGAGAGCCAAGAAGAGACTCACATGTTCTCATGGTCTGAAACAAATAATATTTTATTCTAAAGGATTATCGTTAATGTAAAAATTTGATCTTGAGCCCATTTCTCCAAGGATTAGTCTCTCCAAAGTTTCTGGCACATGTTTAAGTTACTTTTGAATGTAATGAATGACTGTCATGAAGAAGGGTCATAATCAGCAGCTTGTGCTGAACATATCCTGCAATGTTATAGGCTGAATCCTGTAGCAGTTCAGCACCTTCATTTCTTATTGACTTTACTAGGAGCCAAGGTGCTCAGAACAAAAACTGACTGGATGATGACAATTCCATTTTATGCAGTTTTCAATGTTTAGCGTTTGTTTTGGTTTCGTGTTAAACTGTCTATTGTTGCACTGAAACCTGAGCTGTTCAACTAGGATCCTGAGTGCCATTTGTTGATTTACTTCCATATCACCTTGACTCTTGTAAAAACCATGAAATTAGCTTTCTCAAATGAATGCAGTAAAATACAAGACAGTCTCTTTGTTTTTCCTGGAAGAAAAAGTAATGTTGCGGCCCAAAACTTCAAAGGAGAAAAATGAACCTGAAGGCTTTTCTCCAAGTAACTCATAGCGTGAACTTTGTCTCTTCCTCAGCTCCAGGTCCCTGGGTGCCGTATAGTCTTTATGTCACTACTGCCCAATGCAAAGGCCCTTGGGCAGTGCCGACACAGCCAAGAACTATGACTGGTGTGTGTGTTCATTGGCCTTGGTTCTCCACCCCAGGCAGTGTGAGCAGGAGCATGCTCCACCATCATTCCCGCATGGGCAACAGGGGGGCTGGCACTCCATTTCACTCCTCTGTGGAAGTACATACGCATCCTTAATACAGTTTCAAATAGTGTCTAAAGGAAATTGGTACTTAAGAACTGATTTGGCTTCCATTAACATGTATATAAGCAGTAAACCCATGCTTTAGGGCTGGGATCCCTAGCAGATGGATATAATTACAGTGCACCATTAATTTGCAGAGCCGTGTAGCAGAGTTGCAGGCTCTCCCTCTTTCTCCGCTTCTTCATGCTTCCTGATGCAGCCAAGCATCCAGGCCTGCCTGTGCGTGCCATACAGCGTTATCTGCAGATGCCCAGCAAGTCTGACGCACTTATCGCACATGTGTTGGCCATCTGTACAGTGCGTGTGCAGGAGGTTCAGCGAGATGTCGTGCTTCTGCCTGTGATTTCCTGGACAAAAGAATGGGAGGTGTATCCATAGGCATTCACACCACACTGATGGTGCGTGACCACACACTTGGCCAGGAGTGCCGGGGGCTGAGCCCAGCCCTCAGAGCTTGGCTGACTTCAGCTGTGTGTCTGCCTGTTCATTGTGGGGTTTTCTCCTTTCATTTCTAGTAATTCTGTCAGTGCTTGCATTGATCTCCACTTGACTTACCTTTCAGAGGCCCAGACAGACTGGGGAAGTGATTGCCCTCTGCAACTGCAACCATGTGAAAGTTCTCTGAGCAAATCCTCTCACTTACTCAATTATCCCTTCACTGAGGTGATTTGCACCACCATGGGCAGGGAGACCTGAACTCCCAGTGCACCACACTCATTTATCAGGTGAAATGAGGCAAAGAAAGCAAGGTCAGTGAGTGTCCATGCTGTTTACAAGCTGCAGAGCCCTCAAGCCTGTCATTACCCAGATTACTTAAAAACTCATTCCCTTCCCAGCATACAATCCACTTTATCAGCAGCTGCTCTCCACCCACCAGCAAGAGGAAGCTTGTTAGCCTTTGTCACCATGTCCAAGAGAGCAATGGGCATTACAGACAAAAGCCATACCAGAGAAGGTGGTAACCATCCTAGTGAAATCGGCTTTATTCAGTCTTAGAATATTGGCTGAGGAGCTCCTCGTCCCCCTGATTTGTTTTGATGGAAATCAGTATTGGCAAGAATAGGCAGACGGAAAATTATTGCCTAAGGATTGTTTGGCTTTTTGGTCTTTGGACAAGTAATGGCAATAAAACTACATTACTCAGAATGTTTCAGTGAACAGTTTTAGCCTGGTTTCTTGTGAAAGGAAACTTCTTATTGCCATATTGTCTACCTGTTGTCTTCTCATTCCTAATAATTCCTGTTTCTACCAAGATTCAGAGAAAAGTAGGAAACCTTAAAAGAAAGCTTTAATTCCTGGAAGATTTGTGAAGATGTGTCCCTACAGAGAAGAAAAATCCTGTAAGTTTCCCAGTGAAAATTGACCTAGATCTGTAGGACAGAAAACCTCATTACTTTCAATGTCATACCAATGAGTGGCCAGTGTTATAGTCAGTTTTAATGAACAAACTGGGTCTAGCTCAGTTTCAACAGGCAACATTTGTGTACCCTCTGAAGGCAGTAAGCTAACAAGCAAAAGTGTTCAACAGGAAAACTTGGTGAAGAATTTTTTACTATCTGAATATGTACTTTTAAAGCCTAAATCCCATCTTTGACCGCTACTCTAATTCTAATTAACTCTAACATTAATGTCATTTTCTCAGACAAATTTTCATGTTTACAGGAGATACTCATATCACCCCACCTAACAGAGAAAATGGTTCTGCAGTCATGGGCTGTCACTGTTCTCCTTCATGATCAAAGCAGAGCTCTGTTTGTAGGGCTTTGGAGGAAAATATTTCATGCTATCTATGTTAAAGAAGTCATGACGAGATACAGAAACGTATAGATACAAGCACATACATGCAAACACAGACAATCACACCAGTTTCAGATTGCAACATCCTCCCAGCTGTTCCTAACTCTGGTTTACAGCAAGATTTTACAGACAGTCCATCCAGGAGCACTAGCATCACACCAAGTGCTTGCTGGTGCACACATAACGACTGTGTTGTTGGGGTTGTGGTTTCATATTTGCTGTTTGAATAATCACCAGTTCTGACTACAAGGGTGCATTTTGTCAGAAATGATGCATTTTGTCTACTCCACCAGGGTAAATCAGGGAAGAACTCTAGTGCTGCTGAGAAGTTATTGCTGAGTTTGGGATTTAATGGAGACCTATAATGTTGTGTTGCAAGTCAATAGGAGTTTGGCTTGCTCTGTGCTACTAGCATTTCTGTTATTGCCAAAAGGCAAGTTAACTGGTTCTTATGTCTAGTTCTTCCTTAAGAACAACTTTTGAAAAAAGCTCTGGGAGCCAATTTCCAATCCCTTGTCATGGAACAATGAAAACACTGTAAATTATCCTCCATTTCTCCAATTCATTGCATGCATTAAGTGTGTGAACCCCACAGTTTAAAGTTTGTGTATTATTTGTGTAGCATTCCTGGGGCCAGATGTTGACTCTGTGCCACCAGCTGCATTATGGGTTGGCAAAGTGAAGGTCTAACCTCTGCTGATGGTCCCCAGAGCCATGGTGTTTTTGGCTACAGCTCTGGAGAGGCACATGTCTCCTCTGTAGCTTACACATATCTCTGCTGTCTTGTGAGGAAAGGAGCAGTATCACAAGGTGTGAAGTTTTAATTTTGAATGCAGCTGCTTGTCAGAGGCAGTGTCAGATGACATAAAATTGAAGGCAAGCTGTAGGATGGTTCACTTCAGGATAGCACCCTGAGGCTGCTGAAATCAATGGGAATCTTACTTCTTCCTGGTGAGCACTTTCAGATCAGCTTTGCTTCTGTTAGAACGGTCATGTGTAACCACAATGTAAGGAACAGGATAAGAAAGCAGTGAAAATGCATTCACTGCCTTGCTCCCTGACCCTGAGTCCCTCAACTTTTATCTGTGTCCCATCCTTTTCCTCTTCTGTTTAAAGGCAAGTACCCCACTGCTGGCATTATCTCCTACCACATGTGCACTCAGTGCACAGTGAAGTCCTGATCTCAGGAACCATTGAACGGCTCAGGTAAAATGATCCAGAGCAAAACTTTCAATTTATTTCTGAAACCATATGTTTTGGTGATGATGAAAATATGTCAAAGACTAAGGTTGCACATGGAGTCACACGGAATCCAAAGCAAATATTCCAAGACCAAACATATTACTTCCTTTCCCTTGCTGCAGAGCCATGAGATTCTCTTCTCTTCATTCACAGTTTTTACAGGGATTTGATTGCAGCTGAACTTTTTTCTCTTTTGCTATAGAGAGGATCTACTTCTCTTTTCACTAAAGAACAATTCCAAAGACTGTTACTAGGGATGAAACAAGGCACCAAACTAAAAAGAAACACAATTATCAGTTGCTTTTTGTGAGCTGGCAGGCTCTGAAAACAACATGTATTTTTTACAGATGAGGCAAATGCAAGAACTTGCTTTAAGAAGGGTTAGGATTTTGATAGAAATCTTAGAGTCCTAGAGCACTCTCCCTGTCAAGTACTAAATATCTTTGATAAATACGGAGTGCAATGTGGTACACAGATGACAGAGCAGGCGCTTAGAAAGTACAAAACAAAACAAAAAATCCTAACCCTTGGACAGTGAGATTAAGCAGATAGGATGATACTACACAGAACTCTGAAGACACCACATGTGCGGACATGCACTAAATCACAGCCTTTTATAAAGCCATGCAGGCTGCCATTTCAGATCTATCATCAGCTCTGGTGAATGTGATGGACTATCTGGTGAGTGGGTGCAGTGCCACACCAACAGCTGGGTATGAAAGTAAACAGGAAGGAGACTGCACAGGAGCTTCAGGATGGGCACACTCAGGTTGCAGGTGAGACACAGGAACAGGGAAACTTCCATGTTGTTTCTGTGATTTCTATCTCTTGCCGTCAGCACGTGATTTGCATGCCTCTCTAGGGCTGGATTGCTACTAAAAAGTTATAAAACCGCTCTTGCGCATGCAGAAGGTGGGATCTTTAAATTCCGACTTCTGTCAGAGCTTCAGGAAAAAAAGCTGAATGGATGGAGAGAAAAAAATGTGCATGAATGTCTTCTTGTTTCATCAGTGTGAAGCCCCTCTGAAGTCAGAAAAGGTCTGGGTGCTTCGGTCAGCCCAGCATGGTCTGCACTGAGCAGGTATGGAGGGCGCTTCTTCCTCAGGGAAGTTATTTTGCAGGCAAATCCCCCTGACGACCAGCACATTCTGTGTGGTCACAGTGTGACCGAGAGATTTTCTTTTAGTGGGTAAAGTTTGTTCTAGTGGCTTTGGCTTCTCAAATTGAAAGCAACTTGCTTGAGCAGCAATCTGTTTATTTAATCATTTGCCACACAGTATGCATAGCTGTCAGATGACAAAAATCCGCCTTACACTGTCAGCGAAAACTGACTTTTTTACAAATAATTATTTTTTATCTTCCTTCATCTTTAAGGAATTAAGTCCTCCTTGATATAAGACCTTCCTCTCTCAAGGTTCCTCAGATGAGATGCACTGCAGCTTTACAGTTGTTTGTGTTTGTCTATCATTTATATTATTTTTGTTTCAAGGCACCAGGTCAAACTCTGTCCTCACTTACTCTCGTGCAACCGCAGAGACTTCAGTGTGGCTGCAATCGAGGATGGAATCTGACCCATTG
Organism: Columba livia; assembly: GCF_036013475.1. NCBI lineage: Eukaryota > Metazoa > Chordata > Aves > Columbiformes > Columbidae > Columba > Columba livia. The sequence goes on along the minus strand of NC_088604.1, from coordinate 56,139,048 downwards.
TGTTTGTTTTTAATAGGAATACGCATGACTTAATGTTGCCTTCTCCTTTATTTTAATCTCCTGGGGCAGTCTAAAGAATCAGATGTTGAATCTCCAGAGATTTCTTCCTAGTGAAATATTTTAAATATGTCAGGAAAAATGTTTTGTCAATTCCAGCTTGTTGACGCACCCCAGCCAGCTGGCTGGGCAGGCTCAACCACTACACACTGCCATACAAACTGGGGGGTTGGAGCTGGGCACGTGAAGGCAGGATGGTGGGGCCATGTCCTAGAGCAGACTGGATGGATTTCGTGCAATATACTAGGTGATGTGCTCGGTCTTCTAAGGAAACAGAAGGCTACACACTAGCTATCACACAGAACTTCATTTAACTGATAAAGTAGAGAGGAGTTGGAGTTAAGGTTTATCCCTATGTTTTCACCATCCTTGATTGTATTCTGCCCTGCCCTTTCTACCAAAATCATCAGACATGGTGCATCTCTGAAGATGGAGGAGCTGGAGGCCCTTCCTTGCCAACCGCCAGATCTACTAATACTCACTGAAGGGTTCCACGCAGAAAAAACCATTCTCCATCAACATGAGGACTTCAGAAATGGTCATTCATGAAGATCTGATATATATTTCAACATTTTTGAAAATGAAAAATATTATTGATTTTTTATGTAATTAATCAATAGAATTAAGGATAAACTGTCCTTTTTCTTTCCTTTACAAAACTGAATCAGATTCTACAAATCATCTGAAAAGTTGCCATTTATCTCTGATCCACCAAGAGATTTCCTAAAAAAGGTGGATTTTCATTTTTTAGATTATGCATATTAAAATACCAAAAGAAACATGGTAGTGATGGCCACCATTGTGGCCAAGTTAAGAACATCCCTTTGGTTCGGGACTGCTTGGAAAGGTATGCATTTTGAAACCACCAGTTTTATGTTCACACATGGCTGTGTGGAAGAGGAGCATCTTGCTAGTGGTGCAACTAGAGGCCACTGGGGTGTTTAACAAATCGGAAGGAAAGTGTGTGTCAAACCAACAAAAACAATCATCTTCCAGAGGCACAAGTTCTTCCCTGAGAAAGCACGAATTTGTGAGCAGAAGCCTTGCATGTTAATGGGATTTTTAATATTAGAGTTTGTCTTATGAAAGCATGGCATAACTCTTCCACTGAGGGTTATATTTTCACGGCACTTCAAGTGCTTAGTTCTGCATATTGCCCTTGCCTTGGATCATAGCCTTAAAGACCAAAACAATATTATAGGTGCCTTAGTGCAAAATGAACAGGGAAAACCACCAAAGCATAGGAGCAGACACAAAGCAATACACAAAGAGAGAAACGATACAAAGCAGAACCAGATTTAGACATCAGAGGTCAACCCACAAAATATTGGAAAGGGTGAACATGTGAAAAAGAAAATTCTTCCAAGGAAATTAGTCACAAAATGGTTACTGAGAAAGCTGCAGGGCTCCCTCATATGGGCTTGTTTTGCAATATGTACCCCTTGCTTTCCTACGTTTGGCTTTGACACACACGGGACTCATGATAAGAAAGCAGTCATGAACCACTTGTTTGTAGGGATATGTTTACCTATGAAAATTTTAATTCAACTCTAATTTTAATGAAGGCTTTTTGTAGAAGTCAAGAAGGTTCATTGCAACTGAAAACAGATGTAGCAAAAATAAAAAAGCAAAGCTTTGTTTCGACATTACTTTTCTGACTGTTATTTCACTTAACAAGAGATACACCAAAATGCCTTACAGAATTAGAATCTACAAGACCAACAGAAGATGGTGAGAATAGCAGAAAAAAAAGGGAGAGAGAGATACACTGAATGAGGGATGCAGTTAGGAAACATGTTTCTTCCAACTAACCAATCCCAATTGCTGCAATGTTCTATAGCCAGGAAAATAAACTTCAGTCCATATGATCAACATTTTGATGTTTACTCCTAAAATGCAAACCCTGCCTTGTAGATCATTAATGGAAAGAAGTTTTAAGAGCACCTGTTCTAGACCATTGGAGTAAATGTCATATTTTGCACTGACTTCTAAAACTTACAGTGCAATATTGGTCTAATTAATTTCAGGGCTCAAAAGCCACAGCACCTCACCTTCTCACTGGGTAACTGTTGTGGATTGTTCACAGTTCTCAGGTGGTCCCTGCTGACTTATGCTCATGGTCATCACTGCTAGTGTGAACACTGGCAAGGACCTGGAAAGAAGAAATTATTTGTTTTCTCCTAGAAAATAACAGTGGGCTTCAGTTAGGCCTATTAGTAAGTGTGATGTGATATTCAAAATTAAGCACCTGAAAGGATCCTTATTTCTGCAAGCGAAGAAGCTATATGGCTCATCCTTAATCTAAGTGAGAGGCCTCTTCCATCTCTTTCCTTGCATGTCCATACCATGATTTTTGTATGGCTCTAGACATTTCCAGTTTCTCCTAATCTAACCTAAGCTTGTTATGTTTTAGTCTCTGTTTTTAGTATGAGATTTATACAAGTTTCAGCCAAGACTCAGCTCCCGAAGTCCACGTCAAAGCTAGGCATGGACTGTCAGAAGGACTCTGAAAGCCAAGTCTCCTCTGGGTGCCCAGGTCTCAGAACACATCCCAGATGCGGACCCTGCCCCTGGTCATTTCTTGCTGGCTGGCCTTTATTCAGGAAAGCTTCAGCCCTCATGACTGAAACAAAACATCCTTGAGGAACTTATGAATAAGTCCATTTGCTTCCTGCCTCAAACACTTCTAAAACATTAACCTGAAGCATAAACGTTTCTGCCTTTCATTTCCTTGGGGATGACAGGAGAGAGAGACTGAGACTGATTGCAAAAGCTGTAGTGCTTGTCTGAAGTTTTTAGCCTGACTCTGGTCAGGCCCCAGGTGACCAGCTAATGAAAATAATTCAAACTTTACCAAAACAAGAGCCATTTATAATGTGGAAATTCTAGACAGACAGCTCCACAAAACCCTGGGAACAAACACAGAGATAAATCTTTGCAAGAAAAAACACCCCTACCTCACTACTCCCAAGGTCAATTCTAAAATAGCATTGTGGGACACAGTCCCCACATGTGGTAGAAAATTTGTTAGTATTAGGTCTTTTTTGAACGCATCTATACCTGTGCGCTTGTTCCCCTGTAGTAACTAAGTATGAGGAAACATTTGGCTTTGCTAATATTACAAAGGCTTTTGAAATCCATGCCTTTTAAATAGGTAGACTTTGGGGTTATTCTTAAGAGCAGTTGCTATAACTGCAAATGAAAGAGGAAGAAATGAACCATGGAAAATGGGTATAAAAGCCCTGATTTCAAATAAACACAGCACAGCCATGAAACAAGACACAGAACATTATGAGGAACATGCATGAAGGAGGAAATCAGCTGGGGCTCTCCAGTAACAGAACTGGAAGCTTTCAGATGTCAAAAACCTCCCAGAAACAGGAAAAAGGATGGCTTGCATGCTGTGGCACATAGGCTGTGCAAGCCTGAAGCAAGCCAGCACCAATGAAGCACAGCTGGAGGTGACCAGTGAAAGGCAGCCACAGCATCCTGGGGAAAGTGTATGTCGGGTGTCCTGGCCTTCATGGTAAGTATCCTCCTCCTGCACTCCAAGCCGTGCAGCCCAGCCCTGTCCTACCCAAAGAGCTGCGCATCCCATGCCCTGTTCCCCTGCCACGTGCCAGGGGGAGCTTCCCACTGGCAGAGCCAGGCCACAGGGTGGGCTTGGGGTAGGCAGGGACTTCCTAGCCAAAAATCCTACAGTTATGATCAAAGTGCTCATTAACTCTCTAAAGCTCAGGACCATCCCCAGGGCATGCTTGAAGACCAAGCAATGGGGAACAATTGGAATCAGTCTCCAAGTTGTTCTGAGACCATCTCAGATACTGCACAAAATGGTATAAAGACTCTTCTTCCTGCTTAAGTCTACTTAGAAGCCTTTATAATTTAGGGATTTCAACTACATTAGAACAAAGTGCTTATAATGTGAATTTTGTAAATAAAAAGTCTTTAGAGGTACATACTATGTAGCTATTTATTCTTTCTTTACATTAGTGTATGCATATTAAAAAACTATATAAAGGACTTAATATATATGTTCATCATACCATTTTATAATACTTTATTTTATAATAGCTAACTTCTGTGCGTTTGCCAAGAAGTCTGCCAAGACCCAAATTGCATTTCTGCTTCCTGTGGAAATACAGTAATTGGAAAATTGGCATTTTAGCAATTATTGTCTTCTGAGGCTTCTTACATATGTCCTAATAAAAAAGGTCATAAAAATTATTAAATGAGTTACATTAAATCATATCCTGATCCCACAGACTGAACTCAATAGTTTTATCTCAATGTTTAGTCCCAATGAAAAATGGTGTTTCCCATGCTTGCTACTTTGTAGGGTTAGAGTTGAGTAGAAGGCCTCTCTTACTATGCGTCTTTTATCTGACGGAACAACATATGCACAGGACACTGTATTAAGGTTATGGAGATAAGTATTTTAAAGGTATTTATTATTTCCACAATTATGGAAAGAGAGTATTATATAGAGTCTCAAAATATCTTCATATTAAAGAAAACCCTCAGGATACAGTTGCTTCCTTCAAGTTCTCACTGCAAGAAGAAAATTATTTCTGAAAGTGACAGAGTTAAAATTTGGTTAAAATTCCTAAATGGCGATTTCTACATCATGTTACGTGGTGATGCACAAAAGTAACACAATGTGTTACTGCCAACATCATCGCTTGAAAATAGTTTTCAAAACATCTATGAAATCACTGATGGAGGTCAGATCTATGCTTTTGTTTCCAGGTGTCAAACATTATTTTGATGGGATTCATTTCAGTACGTTATTGAAACTGTCATGAATTAGGAAAATGAAATGAAAATAGAAGTAAAACTCCTGAGAGTGTCTAAATGTAATTCTGCTGCTTTCTGGCTTCCCTGAGGACAGCTGTCCAGAAGACATCACAAGTATAGGAATTGAGGAAAAACACTCAAAGACTTTTGTTGTCAGTGCTTGAGGGAAGAAATCTGTTAAACTAAAAAAAATTGCTAAACTGGCCAAAAGATTTTGGAGGAAATTCTGTCAATCTGTCACTTTTTCAGTAGAAGCGGTCTCATTTCTAAATTGCAAGGTAACACATTATAGTTTTGCGCTGTAGTTAGTACCAATCATCTTGGGCCATATCATTTTCGTGATAAAAACTCATATGAAATATAAAAGCCCAAAAAATTATCCACAAAGATCCATAGTTGAACATGTACTACTAGGCATCAAATCAGAAAATGATTGGAGAACCAGCATCATACGTTGTAACATTTACTACCAGTGTCTACTAACTGACCTTCAGGTTTTGGGTGTAAACTCCCATGACCCCAGCTTTAAAACTCCCAAACTGATATCATTGCCAGGCATTTCCTGCTGGCAAGATATTGACACCGCAGTGATGATGGGTGGGTTACATCCTTCCTTTTCCCTCTGGGAAACACTGAGGTTAGTATGCTGACGACCATCAACTCAGGACAAATCTGGGAAGCTGGTGGGAAGCATTTACTCTCCAAAGGAAGCCCTGGGTGACCATGACCCCTCCTGCATCGCTACAGCTGCAGTAGCACCCATGGGTGAGCACACAGCTTCCCTGAAAAAACATGTAGGTAATCTTCATGGTCGGAATGGGCTCAAGCAAAAAGAAACACAGTTTTACTTCTAGTCTACAAGCACTTCAGTCTTATCCAAAATACAACTCCAGGGAAGCTCGGGAGAGGTGAGTAGCTTCAGCTCTTCTTCAGTCAGCCCTGACAATGACTTCAGATGCCTCCAGGGTATCCCATTATAAGCTTATCAGGTCCTTTTGATGACTAGATTGTCAGCTTTGCGATGATGGGCTGAAGTTATCTGAAAACATTATGTTGCCTTTATCTTATTTTCTGAACAACCCCGCTACAGAATCAAATCAACAGAGGCTAGAGTAAGTCTTCCAGTAATTCAGCAATCTGATAACTAGCTCAACAAAGAATCAACATTCCCTTCAAGAGTGTCTCCATGCCCTGGAGACTCAATAGCCTGGCATTCAAGTTACAAGATGATCACACAGTACAAGGAAAAACTTATGTCTATTTATCTACTCTATTTATATATTTTTTCTAATAAATCTCTTGAGAAAGAAACATTTGCAGGGAAATTTTGATGGACAAGCTTAAGGATAACAATTATTTTTCAAATGACTTGTGAACAATTTTCAGAAAACGAGCCTTTTCACAGACAAGTTGCTGAAATAAGAAGGGGCCCAGATAGGAACTTCATAAAGTATTCCATTCATCAAGACTGAGTAACTCAGTTACAGTATGAAGTGAAAATTAAGGTACAGAAAGATAGATTCAAATAACATTTAGCATTTGGCTTCATTTCAGAGGAACAAGCATGCTGCAGTTGAGTCAAGCTGAAAGTTTTCGCTGTTCCCATGTGCTGTAGGTTTTGAAGAATGAGTGCCTTGGCATTTTGTATAGGTCAAGCTAAGTGGTATCATAGGTTAAGTTCTGGCATTCAATCTTAATGCCCTCATGTTTGTACTTTACAGCCAGGTTTTGAACATCACTTGAAAAATTGTCTACATCCAAACAAAGAATGAACGCTGCACAGGCCCCCTCCAAGGGTTTTCCCCTCTCTCTCCTCTGCTTTCCTGAGTCAGAGAAATGCCATTTCAAAGGAGCAAGAAAACTATTAAGTACTCTCTGCACTTGGAAGGCAGGCTGACTTTTTAAATTGTTTGGGTTGAAATGTGGCATGTCAGGAAATAGAATATTTTGATTAGAATACTAATTACTGATATAGGAGTTAGTGTGGTACATGCAGACTGACTGGGAAGCAGGGTCCTTACTGTTCCTTATAAAATCTCTTCTAAGTTTTTAATTTAGTTTAACTGTAACAGCAAAGGCTCATCAGTCTTATTAACTCTTTGTGTCTCAGAGTTTGCATTAATCACCTCCTAGGAAAGCAATTACTTTAAGTCGCGTGGGTTGTGTGTCTCAGCTTTCCTTCCTCAGTGTGCTCTAGTAGTCTCCAGCACTGTTTATGTTTGCTACAGCATAATCGCTTTGCAGATCTCCAATAGTGATATTGTTCAGACCCAGATGATCCAAAGTCATCAGTTAGGAATTTAAATAAAATGCCTCGGTTTTGAAATTTAGTGCAGGCTTTAATTGAACAAGACCAAGAACTCTACAAGAGAAAGTTAAGCAGAAAGCATAAACTGAACTGAGTTAGATTTTCTGAGTAACACTACATGTAGTGGGTGTGCTCAAAAACTTCCTTCTGGCTTTACAGACTTCAAAGAATTTGAAGAAATCCCCTATTCTTAAAAGGAGCAACTCTGCTACTCGCCAATATTCCCTCACAGCACCACAAGGGATGGTTTACGTACCCTTGCTACTTGAGCAAACAAAAGACTTCCTTAGTTGAGCCACACGCTACAAGAACTGGTGTTAGCGTGATTAATCCCCTAGTTGCTTTTCAGCTGGGAGAGAGAATCTGCCCTAATCAGTGCTGTCAGCAGATGTATCTCACATGTATTGCAGAGCACGAGGCTGCATCCTGCTTGTGTCACTTGTATAAAACAAACCAGACCTCTGGTGGGAACAAGGGCCTATGAGCTCACATACTCTACCAGTACTGTTTCACTCTTGGGAGGGCTGGCCAACTAGTTTTGGTTGTTCAATGGCAGTTAGAGAGGGGGAGAAATAATTTTTAGTCAAATCAAAAGTGGAACTTTTTGATGTGTCCAGTAAAACAAATTTAATTTCTAAACAAACTAATGACATTTGAATCAGATTTCAGGCACTCTTAAGGAAAAGGAAAGGGAACATGGAAACAAGAGACTAGAAGATCTGAGCGCTGTTCATTAATAGAAAAGAGTGATCCCCTAATAATCTAAGGCCTCTTGGTTAGAGCACTCATCTGCAGTACTGGAAATACACGTTTTCCCTGCCACCTGCCCAGGAGCAGGGGTGAAACCCTCTGGCATGAACATCCTCACCACCAGGCTTTAAGGCCCATGTCACTTTATAACTATGGCCAAAGAACACTTTTTCTCCGTTTGGAAGAGTTTAAATATATGGAAGATAAAGTGTTTTTGAAAAATCACTACCACAGATAGGTTCACTGTGTTCTGAGTTCACCCATTTTCTAAATTTGCCTTTGTTTTTCAGACCATCCTTGGGCAAACAAGCCATTAATACCATATTTAAAATCTTTCGCCATAGAATCATAGAATGTTTTGGGTTGGAAGGGACCTTAAAGATCACCTAGTTCAGGGATACCTTCCACTAGACCAGGTTGCTCGAAGCCCCATCCAACCTGCCCTTGAACACTTCCAGAGATGGAGCATCCACAACTTCTCTGAACAGCCTGCTCAAGTGCCTCACCACACTTATGGTGAAAAATTTGCTTCTTATATCTAATCTAAATCTACCGTCTTTCAGTTTAAAGCCATTACCCCTTGTCCTGTCACTACATGCTCTTGTAAAAAGTCCATCTCCAGCTTCTATGTAAGTCCTCTTCAGGTACTGGAAGGCTGCCATAAGGTCTCCCTGGAGCCTTCTCTTGTCCAGGCTGAAAAACCCCAATTCTCTCAGCCTGTCTTCATTTGAGAGGTGCTTCAGCCCTCTGATCATCTTTGTGACGCTCCTCTGGACTTGGTCCAACAGATCACAGAATCACAGAATCACAGAATGTTAGAGACTGGAAGGGACCTCAAGAGATCATCTAGTCTAATCCCCCTGCCAGAGCAGGAGCACCTAGATGAGGCTACACAGAAATGTGTCCAGATGGGTTTTGAATGTCTCCAGAGAAGGAGACTCCACAACCGCCCTAGGGAGCTTGTTCCAGTGTTCTGTCACCCTCAATGAGAAGAAGTTTCTTCTCAAATTTAAGAGGAACCTCTTGTGTTACAGTTTGAACCCATTACCCTTTGGTTGTCACCGAGAAGAGCCTGGCTCCATCCTTGTGACACTCACTCTTTATATATTTATAACCATTAATGAGGTCACCCCTCAATCTCCTCCAAGCTAGAGGCCCAGCTCCCTCAGCCTTCCTCATAAGGAGGTGCTCCATTCCCTTAATCATCTTTGTTGCCCTGCCCTGGACTCTCTCCAGCAGTTCCCTGTCCTTCTTGAACTGAGGGACTCAGAACTGGACACAGTATTCCAGATGTAGTCTAACCATGTGATCCATGTCCTTTTTATGGTGGGGGCCCCAAAGCTGTACTAGTACTCCAGGTGGGGTCTCAGAAGAGTGGAGTAGACGCGGAGAATCACCTCCCTCAACTTACTAGCCATGCTTCTTTTGATGCAGCCCAGAATATGGCTGACTTTCTGGATAGCAAGCGTACATTACTGGGTCATGTTGAGCTTCTCATCAATCAAAATGCCCAAATATTTCTCCTCTGGGCAGCTCTTAATCCATTCTATGCCCAACCTGTATTTGTGCTTGCAATTTCCCTGACCCATGTACAGGACCTTGCACTTGGCCTTGTTGAACTTCAAGAGATTTGCACAGGCCCACCTCTCAAGCCTGTAAAGACCCTTCTGGATGGCATCCCCTCAATCCAGCATGTTGACTGCATCGCTCAGCTTGGTGTCATTGGCAAACATGCTGTGGGTGCAAACATGCTGTGGGGGCATTCCTCACTCCTGAGGAATGCCACTCGTAACTGGTCTCCACTTGAATATTGAGCCTTTGACAGCAACTCTTTTAGTGTGACCACGGAGCCAATTCCTTATCCACTGAGTCATGCATCTGTCAAATCCATGCATCTCCAATTTAGAGGCAAGGATGTCATGCTGGACAGTGTCAAATGCTTTGCACCTGTCCAGGTAGGTGACATCAGTTGCTCTTTCCTTATACACCAAAGCTCTAATCCCATTATAGAATGCCACCAAATTTATCAGGCATGAATAGCCCTGAATGAAACCATGCTGGTTGTCACCAGCCACATCTTTATTTTCCATGTGCCTTAGCACAGTTCCCAGGAGGATCTCCTCCATGATCCTCAGTGTCTATAAAGGACAGCATGCCTTGTTTACACACACAGGAGAGCATAAAAGAACTGTAACAATGCACAGGAAAAGCAGGAGGTCATAAAAATATAGGAGGGGACATGGCAGGGGGTGGACATAAGTACATTGTTTTTTTACCAGAGGTGCAAGGTGAACTAATTGAGTGGAATCATTGAGATGTGATAGGACTGATGCTAGGGCTCAGATTTTCAGAAGAGCATCTGTATACTCTCACATCTAATACTCAGTTGCACATAAGATGGTACTGCACAATGCCATTCCACACACAGTCCTGGAGAAGACTAGTTCAGGTCAAACATGCCACTGAGAACATTTTTAAATGAGTCTAAATATTTCTATGTAGGTTTTATACCTTATTGATCATGGTTTCTTGAATATTTTTGTAGCAGGTTTTGCAATGTTGACAGTGGCTCTTTGAGTGTTTTTATATCTCTTTGGAATGTATTTGATGGGAAATACTCAAACATATAGAGATGTCTTTTAAATGTAACCCACTCCTTGAGAGAGGAAGATGTGGCCTGCATTGAGGTTAATGAACTGGCTGGCAGAGAAATCCATAAGACCAAATTTTAACCCATTTATTTTTTACTGAAGATTATGTCCCTGAAGGCTGACTATGGGGAAATTCCCACCTCTCCCACTAAAATGTTCCCACTTACTGCTTTTCAACAGAAAGAATGCCAGAAAGGCCTTTCAGGCTAGAGAGTCCTGTCATGTTATTCCTACCATACCAACTAAAAATGTCTCCTTGAACTATTGCAGCTAGAAATATTGCCACATTATTTGTTGTTGAGCTTCTTCCAATAGAAACACCACAAAAATGTCTTTTCTTTGGGGTATTTAGACTATGAAATTCTTACAAATTGTATATATCAACATAGCTCAAATTGGCACCAAGTATTTTGCTTTTTTAACATTACCAGTGTTTTGTGGCACGTCTTCCCTTTCCATTTTGAGAATACATTGTCAGACTAGAGTTCCTGCTGGGAAGAAACTGTTGCCAGAATTTGCACTTGGTAGAAGATTAAGAAAATATAAATTATCAAAAAGTGCATAAAACATTACCTTTGCTTTAAAAGTAAGTCAAAACCCTATCTTTCCTAGATAATGAGGTTGTCTGGTGTATTTAAGCAGGATAGACAGTCAGATGGATATCTTTCTGAATGCTTTATTTGTACACATAGTTATATAGGTCTTGCAAATTCTGTTACTAGAGTGTGCACTGGTAGGAAAATCACTTCCATTTTTAATAGCTTCATTTAGGATATCTTCTAATACAGAATCATTTGTTTATGTGAATGAACAGATGTGTCCTTCCTGTCTCCTTTCCAGTTTAATGTTTTGAAATAGTCAAAGGTTTACTTGAAATGTCAAATCAGGGAATGAAAATCTCTGAAAATCTCTGCTTCATTGGTGACACCACTGTTGGAGAGCAATTGAATTGAAAGGGAGGTGTCCTCTCTACATACATCATCACTTTTCAAAGGTTCTGTGAAAAAACCTTGGAGGGTCCAAAATTGGAGGGTAGCTAGCTAAGGTGAGAAAGTTTACAAACAAATATATAGAGAGTCACCCTATGAGAATTCAAGCCCACAGTAATTTCCTTGGGCAAGATGTGTATCAAGGTTTTGTCACATTGTGTGTATCTCTGTGCACTCTCTGAGGCTCACTAGGAGGTAAGGGTTTCCAAAAGTTGATTGGAGGAGCAATATTGATCATTTGTGGTGAAGATGGATGCAGGATTCCCTCCAGTTTGGGAAAGTTTGGGTTCAGTCAGGAAGCATCTGACTTACACTGCTTGCCATAAGGAATCAAACTGGGCCAGCAGCCTGAAGTGCCTCCCCACCTTCCCAGCATTGTGTTTAAATCTAAATCTTGAATCAATGTCATGGCTTGAAGCCTCCTCCAGATAGCAAATAATAACTATCCTTGCTTTGACTTCCAGGGTTGAAAGAACCGACCTATGAAGATAAGGAAACAATGCCTATACTTTATTAAATACATTTCCATTTTGTGTTTAACACTATAAAAGCTTATCTGAGCACTAGCATTGTCTTTGTTTTCTTTTCAGTTCCCTTGAGTTGTTCAGTCAGATAACAGTTCTGCAGCATCTGAGGGCAGCAGCCCAGGAAGGCTGAGGCTCATGAAGGAACTGTCAGACCTGATAACTACACTACAGATTTTCAGTGAATGGTGTTTCAACAGACTTCAGAAGCACAGGGATGGCTGCTACCAAAGAGTCTCAGTGTCTGAAGACAGTTCCCAGGCTGAGCACCAGGACAGGCTCTGGGTTGGTACTGAGAAATACCGACATCAGGCTGAGCCCCTCTCTCCTCTGACTGATGCTGATTTTATAGTGGTGTGGCCACACTGAGTAGTGAGCACATCGTCATGACATAGAGGACATCAGAAATGGGTCCACAGGGTAAAGACAGAAGCAAGCAACATCTAGGTAGGGCTCTTTGCTCTGGCCTAAAATGTTGTGGGTGGGTTTTTTTTGTTTGTTTTACAAAACTATTTGGCACTCCCCTGAGCTGTTGAGTAACTGGGTTAGAATTTTTTGTTTGTTTGCTTTAAACAAAATGGGATTGTCATTGTGCAATAGCATTGTTCTGGGATGCAGACAGCTTTTGCAGGCTGTCTGCAGCTTTGTATTTATAAAGTATCTGTGTTTTTAAAACAAAGGTCAGTGATCATGCTATCAGGTCATTCCTGTATCTGTGTCACTGCGGGATCAGAGCCTGCTGATAATTGGGCCACCAACTCCCCCATGCTCCCACAGGCAGCTTTGGTGCAGCCATCTGCAGGGCTACAGGGTAACTGCAGGCAAGCCTGTGTCCTCCCACCCTGTCCCAGCCACCCTGCAGATCAAGGTTTTCTTTCCCAGGTGTTCCCTGTCCAGACAGGCAGCACAGCTTGATTTAGTGCCACTAGTAATCAGCACCTTGAGATGAATTAAAAGCAGGACTGTAAATCTTGACATGCTCTTTCATCCATGACTTTTTGGTTCTTAACATCAAAATAGATTGACATTCCTCTACCACATGGCAGGCTTGGGTCTTGTTTTACTGAGAAACTGAAGACTGCAGCCACAGTGCTTATGCTGTAACGATATAGTGTGTGGGAAGAGGCTGAGTGACGTGTTGAATAGAGTACTGGCTTTGTTCCTCTGGGATCCAGGTTTTCAGTTGAATCTTGAGTCCTGTGTTAAATGAGTAGTCTCTGCTCCACTCCTGAGGGAAGGGCAGTCTGCATTAGAAAACCGCGGTGCATAATTCAGCAGACTTGGTAGCTAAAAGCCAGGAACCAGATTCTCAGAGAAATTTAAATGTCTTCCCCCTGGACAAAGTATCTCTTCTGCTCCTCTGGGCTCAGGTCAGAAGCTGCCTGATGGGCATCTTGCCCATGGTGAAGCCAAGGACACTAGTGCCAGAGCTAGCCTCAACCACAAAATGTGGAGACAAGTCTCTGGCTGGTGCTGTCTTGTAGCAGTAATCTAATTCTCCAGCTTGAACCTGCTAACACTCCTTCCAGACAGCACTAATACTAATCACAAATGAAATGTGGAACACTTTGGTCCAAAAAATCCTTTATAATGCCCACCTTAAAAGCTGTTGGACATGCAAGCCCTGTACTCTTGAGTTCAGTTCAAAAACTTCCAAAAGGATACAATGCCTTGTGAATTTCAAACAGATCTTGATTTTATGAAAGGAAATTATCGCACAACTGGTAACAGAATCTGGTGACTGATTTGTCTATTCATCTTAATCAGACAGGATTCTAGGGAAAAGACTCTGGAGCCACATGTCTGCCCAGGACCCTGACACTAACATGAGCTTTATGATGACACTACAAATGACCAAGGGACCTAGATGAAAAAAGAGAGAAGTCTCAAGACTGAATGCTGAACTCAAGCTCCTGGGAGGAGCAACCATCTTCAGCATAGTGTTCTGGCTGGATTCTATCTCAGCCCAGAATACCAACCCTTCAGATACAATTACAATGTATGGTATGGAAATCATGGAACAGAATAATAAGCACAAGGGGAAATGATAAAACAAAAGCTTACATTAAAAGGTGACATGAATAGTAAAAAGGCTTTTTGGATCATATGAGCCATATCCCATGTGAACTCACTGGTGCTGGTGTAGTATCAGAAACATGGGACAATTTTCACTATTTTGAGAACCACTAAGGAATGGTCCATAAGCTGATCTTGTTATTTAACTATAAAGTATTCCACCAATGTCAATAGAGTTACTCAGCCTTCATTAATCTAGCCCAATGTTGTATGAATGCTGACATTTCAGCTCATTATTCTTAACAGTAAGCCAGATCCCACAACATGCAGTGTCTATTGACCAGTGGGAAACCAGCTGTAGCATTTGCTCTTCTGGGAAAAGGCTGCAAGAAACAAAAGGCACACAGTTCAATGGCTGTAGTAGGAATGCAGAGGTTCATGTGTGTGCTATGAAGAGATCTGGAAACAGGATGGACAAAGAGTATCAAGACTATATAACCCATGGGTAGCAATGGTGTTCTGACATGGGAACGCAGCTTCCAGGCCCAAGTCAGTATCTCTGTGCTGCCCTATATAGATATGGCAGTTTGTCCGGAATCTTTATACAGCACTGGGCTGCCTCATATAGACATGCTCAAGAAGGCCATGTTTCTGTGAGGGGCAGATAAATATAAGGAGTACTTTCATCAAAACAGCTGTAAGTCTGGGTGACTTGTTAAGAGCTGCATGGAGCCAAATATGTACAAAACTGTATAAAATTCTATGGTGTACCAGAAGGCAACAGTCTTCTTTTTCCTTACAATCAGTGAGACATTAGTCCATCTTTCACACAGCATATATGGCACCATCATATCCATTCTTTTTCTTCTTCAGCTTCTCCTTTCCCATCTTTCTCTGATGACCTGCCCTAAAGCTCCACTGCAGCCCTCCAAGTCTCACCACTCAGCAACACCAGCACCCCAGTCACCTGAAATGACTATGTTCAAAGCTGTAATTCATTATTATTCTTCGTTGTGTATATTAGAGACAACCATCCCAATTAATAATGCTTTAGATTAAAAGTTATCTGGGCTTTCGGCCACTTAAAAGTTGTCAAGCATTGTACTTACAGTCATAAGTAAATAATAAGTAAGACCAAGCTGGAGTGTGAACAGTTGCTTTTTTTTTCTCCAGAACACTCATTCATTATTAATCTCTCAGCTAAAAGTGTGATGACTGGAGTGTTACTTCAGAGAGACTGATAAGTATGCCATGTCTCGGGGTATGGGGGTCAGTATCTTGGAACTATTTGTTTTAGATAAGCAATTAGGCCAACATTATGAAGCTTGTTGGTGGATGGGGGTGGGGATGGGGGGGAGGAGAAAAAAAAAAAAAGAAAAGAAAGAAAAAGAAAAAAGGGCATTTAATTCAGGTCCTTACTTAGGCACTTCAGTGGATTAGCAGGAACATCAATGCTAATTTATTTGTAGGTTCATATGTGTACGTGACCAGGTTTGGAAATGTTTGACTTAATTTTCCATAAGAGAAACAAAACTGAAAATTGCCTAGTACCGAATATATAGGAAAGAAGGAAAACTGTTTTGAAAATAGGGTGATGTAGCAGAGCAAATGTGAGTAGTTATCAGCTACTGCTGAGGAAGGTGCACACCTGCATCATCCTGGAAGACATATCACCAGAGCTTGAACAAAAGGCCAGAGAGTCCTGTGTTTAAGATAGTAATTACAGGGAAAACTGGATGGGCAGCATGTTGTGGTCCTAATTGCATCTAAATACAAAGCTGAATGTTTTAAAGCTGGTCTTTAAATCAAAGCATATTCCCCTTTCATTACTGGACCTTCAAGACAGAGTGAATTCATAGCAAATTCTAAGGCTTTAAAGTCCTTTCCCATATATTAAATCATCAAAGACTCTTCTGCATGTATTTTGTACTGGCTTATGGCAAATCAGAGGAAACCTGACCATTTTCACGCTATTTGTTTAGTGTTTCCATAGCAAAAGAAAGCATCTTGGGTAGGAACCAACCTACTTACTGATTGCTAAATCGACACTATCTGTGTTTGTCTGAGCAGTGAAGAATACAAATCCATATTATCTCAGGACTGAGATTCCTTTTAAGACTCAGTTTGCCACTGGCTGGCAGAACCAGGGACAAGCTCTATCCCTGCACTTAGGAATTTAAAGCCAAATCACCGGAATATCCAGACCTTACAAAAAAAATAATTCCTTAAATAACTACCATGCTCCCCCAAAGTAAAACACCTTTGAATTTCACCTTGCATTTCCACAAATCTCCTAGGACAGGAAAAGAGGTAGGAATTCCACAGCAGCCTCCTCATGAAGATGGACCACCATGAAGGTGACTCACTCTGATGTCCACATGGCAGACGTTGCAGCTGCTGTGGTACCAACATTTTACCTGAAGCAGGGGGACTCAAGGCAGTCTCTCTCAAGTATGAAAAGACAAAGCAAGCATCCTTCTGATTCCCACGGGCAGGCATGGCAGAGGACAAAGCCCTCATATCATATGCTGAAAAGTGGGGTTCTCTTCGTTCTCTGTACAATGCTTTCATTATATATGCACTACTCTGCCAAGCTGCCCCTATCTTACTATTTGTCTGGCACTACATGTCATCCAGAAAAACAGGTGGATGATCTTTAAATGAATGGAAAAAGCTACTAGCAGAAAAAAGTACAAACCCTTCAAAGAAAACACAAAGCAGCTGCCAAACAAGGGAAAGACAAAACTTTCACAAGTGATAAAGGTTTTCTATCAGTTGCAGCTTTATATAAACTTCAAGTATAGCTTGAAGTGTAGTGCTCAGAGTAGAAGCTTACAGAATGTAGTAGGGAACTGAGTTGTGCCTGGCTTATTGTGTAAGATTTTGCAGCTGCAAGTTGCTTTCCTCCTGCCTCAACATAAGTGAAGGACAATTATTTCTACTAACAGTAGCCTGGATAGGAAAAGAGAAATCCATTTGGTTTCTGAAGCAAAACCGGAGTAACTAATAGTAGACACTCCAGCCAAAGGAGGAAACTTTTTACTGCCTTCCACATCCTTAATAATGGTGGTCCAGTCTTCAGTAGACCCTGATTCAGCCACAATCAGTAAAGGAACAACAGAAAAATGGCATGTATTAGATACAGAAAATGCCACAATCCATGTCTTTAGGGTTCAAATTGCAGGAAGATGACATTGCAAGCACCTGCTGCAAATTGTGCTGCTCTCCTAATTGCTGAACTAAAATGGAGCATGGAGGAATCCAAAGATATTGACTGCAAGTCACTAATAGCAGCCAGGACTTTTTTCTTTAGCTCTGTATCTAGCCGAATACATCCTTTAGCACTAGAGAGAAAAACATCTATTGTACAAGAAATGTCCAGATTGTCTGGGAGTTAAAATGAATGGGAAATTTTGTGATAGTTGAAAAATGAGAGAGGTAAAGGATACCCTTTGGATTTAACCAATTCCCCCCCAGATTAAGGCACAGGTAGAGGATCTCAGATGTTCTACGTTTGCATTAGGTGGATAAGCCCTAACATGGGCCTGCACCATCTTCCTGAATCTCCCAGCCACCAGCCCACAGGGCCAGTTTCTCTTTATTTGTCATGCTAAAAGGGTTTTTCCCTGACTGTGCAACTGTCCATAGGCTGAGTTCTGCAGTCGAAGCTTTTGACGAAGATATTATAATTCGTGGACAGCCAACAGCAGAGATCTCCAGGAGGTATCAGAAGGAAGTGTGACAGGATAGATGCATCCATGAATTTTTTCCTTATCTTTTTACCAGCTCTGTGCTTAGGATACAATGGACCCCTATTGCACTCAATGGTAAAACTTGCACTACTTTTAGTCACTTGAACGGAGACAGTCTTTGTATTCACAGCTGAAGAAAAAAGACTGTACCCAGCTGCTCAGCAAGGGCATAGCATGCATGGAAGAGAGGGAAAAGCAAAAGGGAAAGCACCATGTGCCTGCCGGCCTCCCCCTCCTCCCACCTCGCCTCTTGTGCATCCCCCAAGGTCAGGCACAATCTGTCCCTTTGTATCCAGGAAAGAAATAGGACGCAAAGTGTTAGGAATTTCCTAAAACTGTCTCGAATCATGTGCTGTTTAAGTAACTGTCATTTCGCTGCCTGGTTCATTGACACTTGGGTCTTAAATGGTGCTTGTGGAGGAGTAATATTTTCAGCTCTGAAGGGGTAAAGAAAACAGTCTTACAAAACCAAAGCCTTTGAACAGTGATATGCCGAGGAGGAATATGTTGATATGCTTATTTCATGTAAAGTCTGCATTCTCTTTGCATGAAATCAACAAGACGTTAAAATAAGTATTTCACCAAAGTGTAGCATTTAGGAGAAGTCTATTTTCATAGAAGGAAAAAAGTTAGAACAGATGGTTGAAGGAAAAATTAGTTTAAAGACATCAGAAACAGCTGAATAAACTTTCAGTAGTCCAAGAAAAAAAAGAGGCTCAGTCTTCTGGTTTACTCTTATTTTCCTTCTTACATTCTTTAAATGCACTGGAAATGGCCTTCAACTCTTTTAGTACCTCAGCCTTTTTCATTTATTAAGTTTTTTTGGTGTGAATCATAATATTTAACATCATGGGGGGGAATACTGTTAAAACAACACTGGATCTAATGTTATTCTCTCCGTGTTAATTTTAAAGTCATAAACTAGCAGGAACAGAAGACTTCAGATCTGTTATTAGTCCACACCTCACGAATACACCATAACAGAGATGGGAATAAAAACAGGCTCATATATTAAAAAAAACAATCAAACCAACCAAAACACACACCCCTACCTCAACCTGCCCCCCGCCCCCCCCCACCCCCGCAATGCAAAACACAACAACAGCAACAAAAGCCACCTCACTCACTTTCCTTTGACAGGTTCTGCTGCATGTTGTAGCATGCAAATGTATGGCTGTGTGAAAGCTCTTCACCAGCTTCATGCGATGTTCAGTGCCAGTGGAAAAAACTTTGCTCAGGGTGATGAACTGTCTGATTGATTATACACTGGTCAGAATTTTTTCTTCTGTAAAACCACCTTTTAAATTTAAATACTGAAGAAGGAGGTTCTGGAAACAGCCTTTTATATGTTAAATGGTAATTTTCGCCTCTGGGTGTGCCAGAGACATTAGACAAGCTACTTTCTTCCATGCTACTAGGTCCTATCTGTATCAGTCCCAATCTATTTTAAGAACTGAAGAGGAATGTTGGAATAAGACATAGTTTAAAAAGTTATTAGAAGTTAGGCAGACCTAACATACATTATGGTTTCTAATTTTTTTATGTGGAGGACAGTTCTTTAAATATCAATTGGCATGTGAATCTATAATAATGATACCTATATAATACAATACTAAATGATTTTCTGAGATAACCAGTGAATTATTTAATTCTGTGACAGGAAGATGAAGATCATACATATTTTAATAAATAAAGTATATATCAAATTCAATTGAATGTGAGGCAGAGGTTTGGTAATCCTAAAGTATTTTTATGATTGGAGAGGTCTGAGTCCCAGAGCTACCATGACTGTTTTCAGCAACAGTAAGGAAACAGAATTCCCACTATTATTAAAAAATAATTATTTTCAAACAAAATTATCCTCGTGATAAAATATATGTACATATTCAGAAACAAATCTCGGTTCTGTCACATCAAATAACAGCATAATAGTAGACAGAAATAGTTTAGACTGGTAGTATTATATTAAGACTGTTGGCATATGTAAGTAGCTTGAGTCTCATTGCCACTCAGAAACATCAGCAAGTTACAAACAAAATGATATCTTTTTTATCCTTAGATTTAACATGAGAAAATGTGAAGCAAAATTTTCATTTCTCATACAACATGTCAGGTATTCCTGGTGGCAGAGCAATATAACTACAGGACAAAAACTATAATAAGGTTGAATACAATGACCGAGACCAGAAACATCTTCTTCCTAAATTTTTATGAGAAGTTGACTTTTTACCAAAACAAAGTTTGCTAGGAAAAAGAAAATCTTATTTTTTAATTAATATATAAAATATTTTATAAATAGCTAAAAATCAAAGCAAAACCAAAGAAAATAAATAACCCACAGTAACTTCTGCGCAAACAATAAATGTGTTAATTGTTTTTGTTCTTTCACCAGGATGTCAAATTATTTCCAAATGAAATTTGTCTAAAATAATTTCTACAGCATTTCCTATGAAAGTTACTTATGTCTTGTATCAGATCTAACTTTGATTTTTCGTGAAAAAATGTGAAAATTTTGAGCAGCTCTATTTTTAGCCTATAACTTAGGAATATTTTGTCTATTTCCCTTCATATTTCCTATGAAAGCACTGATCTTGACTGTGTTTTTAGTCTACTAATTTTTAGACCACTATTGGACTTTTTTCTGTTCAATAATAGAATGGAGCCAAAACTGTGTTTATAACCTGTATTGATTAAGAGAGATAAGTAATTCCATGATAAACTTATTTTATTATTAATTTAATCTTGTTTCAGTGGCTGAATGAGATTCATAGTCATATCTTTCCAGAACAGCTTCCAGGACAGGATCCTCAAGGAAGACAAATTTGATTTAGTGGTAGAGAAGCACAAGGAGAGTTGAAAGACCGGAAAAGAAGCCAACTCATAGCAGAACATGATATAGAGAGTCCCTTTTGCAGAAGACTTTGAAAATATGATTCTTCTTAGAAATATCTGAAATTTTCTGAGTGCCTTTGTGGATGTTGGTGTACAGACATGAAAAAGCACAATCCAGCTGCTCCTGAATTTTTTTGGTACAATTTGGATGAGGTTCAAATGAAGTCATTGCATCTGTACTTCCCCATGCTATCCTTCAATTTACATTATGTCATGCGTAATATTTGAACTGCCTGAACCAGACCTATATATTATGTGAAACATCCAAGCCACTTGAGTATTGCTACTATAGAGTAGCAATAAAGCAACTAGTAGGCCACATCTATGTCTTTATCATCTGACATTTTTAAAGACATATTTTTTCAGCTCCTTCTTAATCACTATCTAAATCTTCAAGTATGCAGAATGGTCAAATAAGACTTAGCTAATATTCTGTTTTCTTTTTATTTGTCTCAAGTAAATTTTTACTGTGGTTCTTGATGGTTTTGCTGGGTTTTGAGCAAACTGCTTTGCGAAAACTGTCTCCTTCCCTTTAATTGCACATGTGTCATATTAGAAAAGTGCTTTCTGCATCTGCTGTTTAATTAAAACTGTCTTCTACCAACAGCATAAAACTGGAGCTTAAGCCACTAGCCACACCTAGGAGACAGTTTAGGTGAACATGGATTCACTGTCCACTTCAGTTAATATCCCCTTTGAAGTCATGCAGAGATCATCTGCATATGTTGTAATAAACCTCTAACATCTGGTTTAACTAAACTTTAAATGTGTCTCTCTTGGAACTCCAGATTTAGTTGCGCTTCCCTACTGACTGAATACGTTCCCATGTTGGGTGAAGTGTCCAGCTCTAGATTCAATGACGTCCAGAATACTCTGGAAGATCTCATGGCAAGTCAAGACATCACATCTCAGATCTCTCTCTGTCCTCATTCCTGAGATGTGGGACCACCCCCTAACAGCAAGTCTTTGGAGCTCTGTACTGACTTTTTGTAGATTCACAGCTGACACACATCTTCTCCCAGAAGCCAAGCAGATCCTTCTCTATTTAACCCCTAGCATATAATATATTCATCTTCAGGTTTTGCACAGTTTCTAAATATAATATAGCTCTTAAAAGGCAAAGTACAAGACATATTAAAAGCCAACGAGCAAACAAGCTGAACACAAATCCTTTCTGTGTCATTCATTCTTTCACTGGGGGCCCATCTGCATAGGGCATTAAGGTCAGGAAAGCAGCTGTGCCCCATCTGAGCTCCTACCCTGGCACTGCTCATCCTGAGCAAGGAACTGTTCTCCATAAACATCCCTCTTTTGTCATTAGTCTCAAATCAGCCCCTGGAGGTGGTCAGGGACAACTATTATATAATCTTTCCAATGAACTCTTTCACTTGGATGAAATATCTTATTTTTTTAGAGCAAATTAATTATGAGGGCAAAGTATGCAAATCAGAAAATCTTTTTAGATTTATTATTCTGTGCCAGTAGTGTGGGGAATTTTACCATAGACACATATAAAATTGAGTAACAAAGATAAAAGTGATAAAAAGCAGTTCCTGCCTCACACTCACATATGCAGCAAGTTCATAACTTCCAACAGGATTCCTGAATTGTTATAAATGGATTCTTCATGTCAACACAAGCATTTGCAAATGTATTGCTGAACTGGGGTTCACAGGAGATTGGTGAGCAGCAGGGCCTGATTCTTCCATAAATTTTAATGCTGACTATAAAACTAAATTTTGTTTCTGAAAAGTCAGCTATGCTTTGATACTGTGCTGTGAGACCCTGCTACAAAAATTAAGTGGTCAAAGGCAGGAACAGAATTGCCAACACTTGTGATTTTATTAGGAGAGATATTACTTTTCCTTAAAAGCCTAGCTCCTGAAGTCATATGATTACAGGAAACTGTCATGTTTCATTCTTCCAGAAGAAATAGTTTCTACCTTTTGCGGTTGTGAAGAAAAGTTGAAAATATAAATCCAATAGACAGGGCTACCAGACGACAAAAAGACACTAGCTTTATTGGTATTTTAAGGAGGGTTTATGAAGGCCTGAAGTTATGGTTGGGAACACTGAAATAATGTTATTCAAACAAAGAAGGCAGTGAATAATGATGTGAAAGTAAAATCTAAAGAGTCGGAGTGCTTTCCCTATCATACTAAAGAGAGGAAATAACATGTATAATGAAACTCTCCAGCTTCAAAGCTCATAGACGTTTTTATCCTGGAGTAGTTGTTTGAAAAAATATATCTTTATTTTTGGAGAATGGAGCATGTACTACGGCAGATGAGAGCTGCTAATACACTAATGGAAAGATAAAGCAAGGCTTTAGGTCTACATGTTGGAACTTTTCCTGTTTCTCCAGATAAAACTGAGAGAGATATGCTAAATTATATGAAGCCAAGCTATTGCAGAATTCGCAGGAACAGCTTCCTGTGAAGAATTAAGGTTTAATTAGCTAAAAAGGAAGTGCACAGGGGGTGATAACTGAGAGTTGGTCACCCTGTCTCTCTGATGAGATTATCCTCTGTACCTCTGAACTTTGTTATCCAAACAACGAGTCCATGGCATGATTTGGTGCCTCCAGTAATCTTGTGCTAATTTTTACTCGTGCTGTCTGTCAGGAGACCCTGAATTTTTTGCAGAACATCTCAAGATATGAAGAACTATTGACTGCATTAACTGTGTGTGCAGGAGCATTATTGTAGACATCAAAAAATAGATATTGGTTCTTGATCTGAAGTCCACTGAAATCAACAAATAACTTTCAGTATTTCGAATCAAGATCTTTGATGACTTTTCGCTTAGTTTATTTTTGTGCCCTTATTTTAAAGTTGGTTTGCCTGATCGCCCCAGGAAGGGCAGCCTTAGGTCTCCTGAAATGGATGAGTGTGTGAAAACAGGATTGGATTTAACTAGCCAATGAAGCACCATATGCAAAGGTCAGAAACATACTCCTTCAAATACAAATATCACTAGGGTTCAGGCAGAGCTAAGGACAGACAACAGGTTGCCAGTCTGGGTCCTTTGCTTCCTTCTGGCCTCATGTACTTTCTGGCTGCGCCCTGACCTTGATCTCTGTCTGAGGGAGATTTCACCAATACACCTTTCTAAAGAGGTTCAGACACTGACATGTAGCTACCCATGTGCCAACAGATGGGCTCTGCTGCCTATTATAAGTGATGAGACTGGTTGTATCCCACCTACTGCTTGGTGAACCCGTGTTTCCCACTCAAAATAAGGTGGTAAATGCCACTGCTAAGGTCTCAGGGTGCTCTACAACCATGTGGTACATCTTAGTGTGAACAGAAAGTGATCTTGCTGGGAGCAAAGCTGCAGTTTCAGGCCCATGGAAAAATCTCACTCTATAAAAAAGTTTAAAAAGTAAAGAATTAACCCTCTTCACTGTCATGGCCTTGGTATAGGCAGGTACTTATCTGGTCTCCCAATACGGTGACACTGCACTTTTTAGGGAAGTTATTTAGGGTGAAAATGTGTCAACATTAGTTCAGGTATTCTGCAGGATTCAGAGATGTAGGGAAGGAAAGCACATAAAAACTTCCATAAGGTGGTGTGGATGAAAAGAAAGAACAAAATGAGATGATAAAGAGATTTAAGGATGATATGGGATGAGATGGAACAGGCAGTGAGAGAAGTGGATGAAAAGCAGCTGTAGGGATCTGACTCTCATTTGTCCTTTAGCAACAGTTTAAAAACATCGCTGACTGAGGGACCCCACTGTGCTAAAAGTATTGCACAAGCTCATTGTAATTTTTACAGGCATGCTCTGCCCTGAACCATTTCTAATCTCAGTTGGTGAGCAAGGGCACAAAGGCACAGAGAAAGGAAGCAGCTTGCCCAAAGTAGGTTAGTAGCAGAAATAAAGATAGGATCCAGATCTCCTGCAGCCAACTGGATGCATCCCATGGAGAAAAGTGTAATCTGCCTCTCAAGCCCGTGGAGAAGCTTCCAGGCAGAAAAATATGTTCAAATAAAAAAGCAAGGGAAAGGAGAAAGTGTGGGCTTGAGGGTCCTAATTGGCATATGTAGGAACATGCCAACTGTCTGTAACTTTCTCCCAGTGGAAAGCTTCAAGGAAATAAACAAGTACAGATGATTTAAACAAAAAACAAGACTCAGTAGCTGCAGCACTCAGAGCCTCTGCTAATGCTGCAGCCCAATCTTTTTTCACAGAAAGAAAAAGCACAGCAAAGACAGCACAGACCTCTCACAAGTGTATTATACAGCAAGGACAAAAAGAGGATAAGTATGTTATTCTAAGCTTTAGTGGTTTGGAGGAAATTCTGAACTAGAACATTTCTTTTTAGCTAAAAAAGCACAGATTCATTTCTTCGGATATTTAAGTCTGGGTTTCTTGCTGTTTTACTTCAGCTTCTGTTCCAAGTTGTTTCTGATCCTCGTCTTTTAGCTGTTTAAAGATTTGAGAGACTGAAAAATGGCTCCTGTCCATTGAAATTTCAACACGGCTGTGAAAAAACATGATTTTTAAAAAGTGGTTTACCTATTATCAACCAAGGTATGATACTAACAAGCAAAACACATACTTCCATTGTGTTGCATGCCACCATTAAGAGAAGCATGGTAATTTCCTTTAATCTCCACAAAGAAATTGTTAACAATACTGTTAGCATAGCATGAAGTAAAAACTTTCAAAAAAAAAGCAAGATTGTCAGTGTACCTGAGGTTTTGTATCCATGTCAAAGGTTTCAAAGCCAAGGAATGGAATTAGGAAGGAAAATCTAAGACAATGGGAAGCTTTATGCAGTGTAATATTAGTAGTAACTTTTAAGGCAATGATCCACTTCTTGTACAGGGAGAATATCACTTTTTTGCTCCAGAAATCTGAAAGCTTTCTGCTGAAAAGACACACAACACCTCTGAGTATGAAGTGTGATAGTATTCCTGCATCAGTGCTAAAGGAAGGCAAGATGAAGTACAGAGATGCTAAAGATTAGGTTCTGCTACTTGCATCTCTGATCTGACTTAAAGGAAGTAGTCATATTCATCATCTTTGGAAACTAGGTTTTGAATAAAAGTGCTCAAAAATGAATGCAAACCCCATACTTTTCAAATGAAATTGTTACTTCTTAAAATGTGGTCTTCTTGAACATGATATGTTAATGTCAGAGAGGGTCACAGCCCAGACATATAGGCCTCCAGCTTCTTGTGCTAGCCACTCAGGTAGGACATTTTGCCTGTACACAGGCACTGCTTTGTTTTTCTCAGATTAATTCAATTTCTTATTCTCTTTGCACACAGAAGCTCATCACATACACACTTCTCTAGCAGCTCAGAGAGGAACTTTATTTCACATTTAAATATGTTGGATTTTGGATAATTCATGGTAGCCATTACCTCCCTTAGTGGTAAAAACATTGTCAAAACTCTAAAATCATGAATGATACGTGTTACACTGTCAAACAAATTGAGGCAGAGTAGTTGTGTGTGTTTTCGTTTCCAGCACTGGATAGGATCATCTTTAAATTGTTGTGTTCCCAGTGAAGATTAGCTCATTATCAGCAAAACTACAAAAGGTAACTTCTAATAATGAATTCCTTAGCCTCTAAATTGCTCTGGAAATTTATCTGCATGAGATCTTCAGGCAGTAGTGAAGGGAATCATTAGTCTAAACATTAAATCACAGGACAGTCTGGCAGCATGAATTCTTGTCTCAAATCCAGTAGTGAGATGCTTTGCTGAATGCAGGCTACTCTCAATTTTTCCAAACGTCTGCTCAGTTTAGGAGATGAGAGGAGATTTTCAAACCCAGCTGAAGGGAAATCCACGAAGAGAGTAGGGCCAAGCAAGAGAGCAAAAATGAGACAGTGTGTGTCCACAAACACTGAGCTTGCACTTTGCTGTGCCTGGCACAAGAGGCACCAACTGCTGCCCGTGCACAGACACAACATAATGAGGTAAGTCACCACAGCTGTGCAAAGAGCTCACCCATCCCCAACACACCACCCTTGCATTCCTCCTCTCTTCCCTGTGTTGATCTGAGCCTTGGTACAGCTTTGAGATGAGCAGCTTCAGTACTCAAGTTCACAAGAAGGTGAAAAGGTGTGGTGAATTGCTTAAGCAAATGACCATGACTAAAACCAATCTTTTTTTCCTTTTCTGTCAATCATAAATTTAATGCAGATCAATTCCCTGATCTGGATCACCATACAGCATCACACATGCTTGTGCTAGCACTGGGAGGTTATGGGACAGACGTGTGAAAAAGATGCTAGAAGTAGATGACAGTGGTAGCAGTGCTGGTTTATGTTGATCTAAAGTAACTAACAAACAGGTTTTTTTTTTTCCCTTTCTGTTTATGCAAGTGTTCAGAAGAACAGCATTCTATACAGTCCATCTGAAGAAAAAAATGACTGGATGATGATTATTGTCATGTTTAAAATGGCTCACTTCTTTTCACTTTGCAACACAAACATTCTCTTTAGAGATTTAATGCATAAGTGTTTAAGCACCGAATCGTATTGATGAAACCTGTGCTTAAAAATTCACATTCAAAACCTTTACCCTTTGTATTGCTCAATCCATTTATCTGTTTATAAAACAGGACTGACATTTATCTACACAGAATTTATCTCTACTCTCACAGCCCAGTTGCCTGGCAAAAGCAAAGAGGAGGCTGCCTGCTGATAACACAGCACATATTTTTTACATTAGGACCTATGCATCTGGAATAAGGTTTCTGGAGTTCACAGCTCAGGCTCACTTTGAGACTGACCTGAACATATTCCACTGAATCAGCCCCTGAAAATGCTGGCTGAGTATGAATGGAACAGATGTTTTAATGGATGCAATATCAGATATTCATTAATAAAGTTCAAGGATCAATTAATTCAGGGGGTGTCCCTGGCTCTGTTTTTGATTATACTCACAGGGCTCTCAAGGGCCTGTAATTAATAAGAAAAAAAAGAGAAAGCGGAAAGGGACAGAGGTGTTGTGGGAGGTGGGTATTGCTTCCTTAGCAAGATGTGGAACTGAGACAGAATCTCCTGTAACTTGAATCTCTGACATCATTTGATTATGCTCGCCACATCTTTTGAGAAGGGCAACTTTGCAAGGATGTTACCCTGACTGCTAGGTTCCATGTAGGGTGCACAGATCTGGGGGACACAGACACTGCACAAGGGAGGCAGCAGCAAGTACTTGTGGCTTGTCAGGAGCTGCTGATGGTGGCTCTCTGCAATTGACATCTGCTTCTGAAACGGGTGCTGTAGTCACAGTGTCCTGAATACCTCCTTAGCTCCAGAGTTTCTGGACCAAAGTTCCCTACTTGTTTCAATGGTGCAAACATAGTGAAACCACTTAAAAGAATCCTTCCCTCCGGCCAGTGAGCTCCCAAAAGGTGGTACCGAAAATTCCACACATAGAAGTATTTTGTCACTGATAGCCTTCACATGGAGAGACACAGTAAGGACAGGATCTGCCCCTGTGCCAGATCATAAGGTATGCCAGAGAAGGTAAAGTCTCTTACCACTCAGTGCAGTTGCATGCTCTACTTGCTCCTGCAGAATGGTTTCTGCCAGTACAGACAGAACTCTCCCCAAGCAATGTGACATAAAAAGTCCCCTCAGTACATTCTGGGGTGGATTTATAGAATGTCTTTAGTTGCCTCTCTTAGTGGAGCAAATCCACACCATGTCTCAGGAGGCACTTGGGTCACCACAAGATCCCTGCCACCCTCCTGCTTCCCTCCTGCTGCAGCTGTGTCCAGTCCCAGTGGGCCCACCTACAGTGGAGTTAGGGGAAGAACTGTATTTCTCTTATCTTCCTTCATTTTTTAGCCTGAATGAGTCTAATCCAGAACGTAGCAACCCAAGAGCTCGGTCATATAGTTAACTCTTACAGAAGTTTTCACGCCATCTTTGCTTGGATGTTTTAGGACCTAACGTAGGTGACACTCAATGGACTAAGCTGGAGGTCTCAAGTAATCTAAGGTGAATTAGCCCTTACGTGATGGGGTTTGTGAGTATGGTAGAAGCTGTATTAGCTTCTTTTTAAATTTAAGTCCATAGTGGTTGGTCTTGATTAGTATGAAACAGGGTTAGCTATACTAGGAAAGCTTCTGAGGAGCTTACCCCTCAACATTTCTCACGTAACAGGCAATATTTTTTGTATCCAACAGTAAGGCCAAATAGTACCTGTGGGGGAAGGACACTAAACCAGTGTTCCTTATCTTCTTCTGGACTGAAAGTAGTAGCAGAGTGCTCTGGACTCTTCACGAACACCTTTGCTAAAAGACCGTGCTAAGTGCTGAAACACGGGGGAGATTGAAAATTTCAAACAAAGTGATGCTTGTGAGCACGTCGCTTGCATCTGACCCTGAGTGCATAGTGCAGCTATACATGAGCTATCTATGAACCTCAAAGCAGAGGAATGCTCACACTAACAAAGCCACAGAGCAAAAGCCATGTTTGAAAATGTCACTGCTTCTTTGATGACATAGTTACCCAGTATGTCCAACCTCTTGGCATGCAAATGAGACATAAGCCACTCACAACAGGGCTGTTCTGCACCTTTTCAGTGCTGAGAGCAGTACGCTCTCAGCTAGAGATGAGGATGCAACAAAATCTGTTTGTTATCATACTGCATTGTACTCACAGGAGGTAGGATGATTGACAAGTGAAAAGCACCATACGATGATGTGCACCAAGTGCCAGCTCTGGGTCCCCATCCAAAGTGGCTTTTCTCAAGAAAAAGTACAGTACATCCCAGTATCACCTCACAGGCTACATTTGCTCCCTTTTCTCCTCACAATATTTTAGAGATCTTCAGGGCCACAGCTGCAGAAAAGTCTTGTCTTTTTGGCAAGTGTGCAGGATGGTCGAGCATATCAAATGAGCTTTCTAAGTTTGATTGATAATGACAACAAGTCTAAGGCAATCACATATAAAATTCTCTTTTCTCTCAGATGTTGTTGGACGAGTGCTGGCACAGCCGCCTTCCCTCACAAACATTTCAGATACTGTTTCTT
This sequence comes from Columba livia, assembly GCF_036013475.1. Taxonomy (NCBI): domain Eukaryota; kingdom Metazoa; phylum Chordata; class Aves; order Columbiformes; family Columbidae; genus Columba; species Columba livia. The sequence goes on along the minus strand of NC_088604.1, from coordinate 56,109,305 downwards.
ATTTTTTGGCTAGAGCTTTCAGTAAGACTTGGAAAAAGACCAAGATTTATCATGGGTCTGGGTTACTTTTTCTTTTTTTTTCCTTTTTTATTCTTATTCTCCTCAGACAAAACACTGCTTGATTCACTTAAAAAAAATCATCCTCCAACCCTATTCTCACTTTCCGTTCTCACTGAGGGTTTGGGGTGAGGTCAGGAATGCTCCGAAGCGGCACCTTTGCAGACAGCGTGTTAATGACACAGGGGTCACATTCATTTCACTTACACCTTGGCTAATGGACTTTTTACAGAGTACATACACATACACACACAGCTTGCTGTGTCTCCATAAATAAAATCTCCTCTGAGCACAGGGTTGTACCTTTATGGGACTTTTATGAAGTGGCATTGTTCAGGGAACTTCACATAAGTACATGTCAACATTATGTCTGGGCCACTGTGGTACAGCTAGGAGCTGGAAATGAATGTTTCCAAACATCAGGAGTGTTCACCAGTGGTGTTCTGAAGCAGGCATTTTGCCGACAGTGGAAGTGCATGTGGTGGTGGGGTTGGGAGAGAGCTGGAGTATGGTCATGACCCAAACCCAAATACCTTTATGTCAGAATGCATGTTTGGATCCAAAGTTCTGTTTTAGTGCATTACTGAAACATGAAAGCTATCCATGGAAGAGAGATCTGACACTGAACTTTCCTTATATGTGTAGGGTGTCCTGGACTGTGGCATGGTTCAGGTTCATGCCTAGATCAAACACCTCTGAGTCACAGTGACCTACATTTTGTGGTTCAAACAGCTTTCCCCTCCAGCCACTTCCCAATGTGGTTTGAACTGAGGCAATCCCTGTTTTTTCTCTCCCAGCCATACCAGTCTGCTTAAGAATATCACCAAATATGCCCCTTGCATCTCCCTTGAGTCCCAAGAAGAAATTCTTGTATGAAGGCTCACGTGGACAATGATGACATACCTACCAAACATGACCACATTGTAACAAGTTGATGCTCACACTAGCTGCAGCCCAGCCAGCCCAGCCATCACTAGTGAGGAACCTTGTGGTTGTATGGGCATCAGCCTGGGCTATACAATAGCCAGGACCCTCAGGAGGTGTTTGGCTGTTAAAAGCCATGTCACTGCAGCTTCATTCATTAAGCATATATGTCTCAGTAATGCAGAAGATGGGAAATAACAGTTTTTGAAAGGTGGTCCAAGAAAAGGCTTATGGTCACATTTCCAGCTATTTACCTTTCACAAAGTAGTAAACATACCACACAAAGGGGAAAGGCAGAAATGGGTTTTAGGTTATTCATTTTCAAGAAAATCAGAAACCTAATCTTGGCTCTTTCTTTTTCTCAGGTGCTCTCCCAAGTATAACTATTTTATCTGTAAGAGCAGTTTGTTGAAAACCCCCATGTATCATCCATGTCTGTGTTTCTTCTATTCAGAAACAAATAAGATGTCAATGACCTTTTCTTCTCCTCAGTTTCCTGGTTTCCAGTCATCCCAAAGTCATCAACTGTTCAGCTCAGCTGAAAACTGCCCATAGCTTTCTACTGCAACATATAACTCATTGCCCAACTCACTAAAAATAAGTTGTACTTTTTTGCTCCACTGAAACCTGTACAAAAGTGCCAAAGCCTTAATAAATCTGCAGCAGAAGAGCTATGGCTTTTTATGACCATGACCTTAAGTGACCATGTTCATTTACTTCTCTTGCTGGCTCCATGCCCAATCCCACTTGCATGATCCACACAATGAGTCCACGTTGTCCAAAGCAGACAGGAGGAGTTTCCAGTTGCTGTTGTGTGATTAGGCTCAGTAAATGACAGCAGCCTTCAGTAGTAAATGTAGTGCTGTTGGGGGTAAAGCAGGAATGAGGAGTCATAGGAAGAGGAGAGAAAAGAAAGGAAAGTCACACAGAAACTGCCTCAATAGTTGCAGAACTTTCCTCCCCTGGATTGAGAGCAACAAGCAAAGAATCTGGTAAGCGTTTCTCAGGTGCACACGTACCTTTTCCCCTTCTTTTCTTGCTGATGCATTTTAGTGTGTGAGCACAGATGTCGCAGCTCGCTGCAGGACAGGAGCATGTCCCAGGTGGCCTTGGTTCTTGTCTCAGCCATGGAGGCTGGGAGGCAAGGCCTGAAGAGACTGTGAAAGTATGGGGCAGCAAGGCAGTGTAGCTGACCTCATGGGAAGACATAAGCTCTTTCTACTGTTAAGTGACTGCTTAGAATAGCCTGCTCCTTCAGTCTCCTGGGTCAAAGAGGGATGTCCTTTCCCTGTAGAGTGGATTGTGTATCCATCAGCCATCCGCAAGGCAAGGAGTAGGTGCCAACTCTTCCTAAGAGCAGTAGGGAGGCTCTATACATCAATGGCACACTTGACATATCTTTGGTAAAGAGAAGCACAGGTTAGCCACACCTTTTAAATACAGTCACCTGTAGGCTGCACACTGAACTTGAAGGGGATATATGTTACACTTCAGTGCCTGCTCCTGCTCTTTTTTCTGCCAAGCTGACCGGGGTGGGAGTTATGCACAGCATCTGACCTTCAGCTGGTTACCAAACAGGATTCACTGATGCTTCTATTAATAATCAGGAAATGTCTGAATAGTATCAGGCTTCAGAGTCAATGCTTTGGCCTGACCAGTCTACTAGGAACTACCAGAAAACAGACCAAATAGTGGAAAATATGAATGTATTTTAAAAGACTTATGCAAAAAATGGAAACATGGCAATTTTAATTCACATTTAGTTGTAAATGAAGCTTATTTGTATTAAATGATAAGTTATAAAGTTATAAATAAATTACAAAGTGCAACTTGCCCCAGATCCCACAGATCTTAGAGAAAGGGCAGGAGACAACCATACTGGGCAGTAAAATAGCAAGCTGAGGACCCCAGGCCTGTGTAGTTTGCTCCTGTAGTTCACCTGTGGAAGCCTTTCTTCCTTTCCTTCTTTTCTTCCTTTCTTCCTACCTTCCTTTTACACCGCAATTTTCCCCTCTCATGTCTGCTCTTCTTTTCCTGTTTTCTCCCTCCTCATGTAACACCTGTGCTGGAAAAAATAATGTTCTGACCTTTCCACAGCTCCAAAAGGAATTATTTAGTCAAAATATTGTAAAAATTGTTAATGTAAACAGGAAGAGAAGCTTTTAATTAGACATAGGGGAAAAAGCAGATTAGCCCCAGGATCTCTTGTGTGGAGATCATTGGGCCATTACGGCAGCTATTTTCCTGATGTCTGCATGGACCGAAGCCAGCTACTTTTTGCTCCTGCTGAAGAATCAGGTTAATCAAAACGATGACAGCCAAATGGACAGAGAGCAGGATTCATCCAGGCGTCTTTGTCTAAACTCCAGATGGAATTAGGAAGTTAAAGCACAGACAGCATGTCCAGGATGGCCGGGCCCTCATGTGACAAGCCCTGTCTAAAAATCATTCCCATTAATTTGCAACTGTCAATCACCTCAGCATTCTGCTCAGAAACAATGGCTGGCCCCGGATCACAGCTTCTCCCCATCTCCTCGCACCAGCACAGCAGAGAATTAGGGATTTTTATATTTTTTTCTTGATTAGTAAAGACTTCTTGGTGCAGTGCAACTGACTTGGAGCAAAAGAATAAGCTGTTTTAAGGCCAAGGAACACTTTATACAGACACACCTCCCCCACCCGCTAATAAAAAACTAAAACAATTCAATGGATTACAGTTAGTGGTTGCATTTGGTCCCTGTGAATAACAAATTTTTCAGCTTGGCAGCTAAATAAAAAAAAAAATATGAGCAGGAGGGTTCAAGTTGGTTTGAAGCGAAGTTAAAAGCAATGGAAACAAAAACCAAGATTCACCACCCCAGTGGAGAAGGAGACAGTGGCATCTGTTTCACCCAGTAGCTCATGGGTTGCTGCCCTTGCCCAGGGTGACCTTACCCACAGAAGTGTTGAACGTAGATTCCAGCCACTGCTTCAGTGATTATAAGGAGAAGCATCACAAGGCGAAATTGATAATATCTTTCCTCAGCTGTCCATAACCTGCTGCTGTCTTCATTTTCTTGGAGGGGGGGTGGTAGCTTCATTCAAAGTCAAACACGTAAAGGAAGGAATAAAGCATGGTCTCATTCTGGTTTTGGGGGGTGCCCTGAATATGAAGATACAGGTCAGATAGGAGATGACAGCAAGTTATTCTGCAGTTTTGTGTCTTGATCATTCATATTGTCTGGGAGAAAACAGCACAGAAAATTCAGCCCAAATTCCAGTATAACTTTGGGATGATTAAAAGTATATAACTGAAGGCACATTTACTGTTATCAACAAAAATAATCCCTTCTACTATTGCTCATATAAATGTCGTGACAATTGAAATTTTATCAGATTTCCTATGCAGATAATTCAAATTTCTTTTGTGCAGCCCACATTACCAGTGTTTTGAATCTAATGCAAGACTCAAGCACATTTGTGAAATAAAATCACATGAATTTAAAATATGCATAAACCTAAATAAAAGGATCCAGGAGGAATTTTGAAAAGTCAGGAGATATTATTTGAAATGGTAAACTTTTTTTTAGATATTTAAAATAGTATTTTAAAAGAAAAAAAAGTCAAACTAAGAATTTAAAATTTATGTCAAACAAGTTTTTTTAGTTGGTTTTGTGTTGTTTTGGGTTTTTTTAAAGTTCTAAGAGTTTCTATTTCAGTTCCTACTGAACTGAGGATCTTCCTCCAGTTTTTTAGTTCAGCAACCAAATTGAAAACCCTTCTTCTCCCCAGCTCTGAATATAACACAATATAATTTGTTGCTTGAGATTGTTTTCCTGAGTATATTATTCCTCTATCTGGGTGACACAGCCTGAAGACATAAAGTGAGAGTCAGTAGCCATTTCACTTCCCAGACTCAGGCTGAGTCATTGCCCTACACACACTTTGCCTTTTCTGTTTGCCTGTCTAAAAATGCATACACACAATATCTAACACATGTATGACACAGGATGACATCATACGCTATTTTAAAGAATCATACAGTAAAGATCAACTGTCATATACCACATGAAACAGATGTTACTTGTAGATCCGTATTACTCCCTATTATTTAGGCTTTACCCATGAAGTTTTCTGTCATAGGAAGAAGAAACTGTTAGCTACAGGAGATTTAGGACAAAACAACACCCTCTCACAACCAATATTTTGCTAAGAGTATGAGAGAAAAAAGGGGAAATAAAGCGGATAAAAAAGAAGGATGAGGGAGTTGAAAAATTACATTACTTTGCTCCTGGGGAAGGGAGCTTTTGAAAATGAATGCAGTCATTAACCATCTGGCTTGCTAAATAGTTAGCAAAAAGTTCCTCTGAAAGGGTTGGCTTTACATTCATAACAACAGTTTATTGGTCCATTGGCACCAGCATGCCTAAACACAAGGGAAAGTCAATACTGTATCATAGCATCGCCTAGCTAACACCTGGAATATATTCTCTGGAGTGAAAACAGCAGGGAACTGACCAGAAATAACCTCTCTCATATTATTCCTTCAATTAGACCAAAACAAGTTTCCCTTTGAAAACTTAATAATAAACACTGCAGGTCATTCACTTGTTAGGAGCCCCTTTGGGAAAGCTGAGCAGATGGGTCCCCTTATCTAGCCCCCTCGCTGTCACAGAGACAACAGCCGCAAATCAGGACAGATATTGATTTTAATTGGAACCAACAGCATCTACATACCGTCTTAATATTCACATCTTCCTGGAAAAAAAATACATCTTTTTAAAAGATTGGTTTGTTTTGTCCTGTCAGGTTGATTAGACAGAATGAGGTAACTCTTTGCAAGATGAACAATTATGCCATTTTTCAGGTTCACTGCTTAAGTAGATACACACAGCAAATCCCCAGACAAACCAGAGGTCCATTTCAGAGCCTTTGTACATACAAGCAGCACAGATTAAAACATTGTTCATCCAAGCTGAGGCAGTTATATTCTCATTATCAAACAGATTTGAGGTGTCGTCAGGGTCTTTTCAGTGGTTTTCACTGAGGCATAAGTATTCCTTAGCCGTGGAGAGAACTAACAAGTCGAAGTGAACATCTACTTAAAATCAAATTATCTGGGACATTTTCACCACCCCCAGGGTAAAAGTGGCTCTCCTCAAAAATCTTGTAAATTCATCAAGCCTGCTATTCCCTGAAGAATCTCAGATGCATTTCTATTTGCCTTTAACCGACGCAAGGAAGCTCTTCCCTCCCTGCCCCCCCACCATGCAAATCTCTTTCCCATACGGCATGTTAATTCCCACAAGGGAGGTGAGACGAACAGGTGCCATTGGTTCTTGACTTAATTGCTGCGAAAAGTAGAGCACTAATAACGAGCTGTTGACTAGAGGCAGTTTCCATCCTGGCAAAGGAGCCCTGCCAATCCGGGGGGGCGTCAGCCAGCCAGTGGCACTGTCAGCCGGCTGGCTGCTGCAACTGCAGGGGTGGGCAGATTGCGGTCTTGGCAGTGGGCCAGCCCACGTAGACCTTGCAGGGCTGTCGTTAGTCACTGACATTAGTGCTGTCCTTCTGAAGGGGCAAATAACGTCACCCTCCCTCCTTTCGGGAACTTGCTAAGGGAGTCATCTCAGGGGACCTCTACGGACCCTGCAACAACACAAGTGGTCGCATGAAGAGGTCCAGACTCCTGCCTATGCATGTCACTATGGAGGCCTTAATGGGGAACAAATTAGACTGAGGAACAACTAGACATTGCATTAGGAGGCTAGGGTGCAAATGGAGGGATCGCACAGGGTTCTCATCAGCTCCTTCACTGTGGGGCAAAGTACTCTCACAACAAGCTGGAGGCAATGTAGTCTATTTCTACCCTATCTCTGCATCCTCCATGCATTGACGACCACATCTGGGCCTTTTTGTGTATACAACCCATGGAAAAGCATATGCAGGGAGCCCAGACACAGACACCTGTATGCTCCGTATTCCCCAGCTCACGGACTTGTACTACAGAAGTAGGAGGGTACGTGCTGCACCTCCTCAAAGGGGAGTGCTGCCTCCCATGTGCTGGGCAGCTCCAGGAGAAATTCTTCCTCCATGAGAAGCATCCTCTCTTGGCAGCATAATAGCCTCTCAAGGGAAATGGTATAACCCATGGCTTGAATCATTTAAAACTAGACTATAGCAAGTGCCAGCAGATGCAGGGTAGATAATAGTCATGTGGGGGATGTGGGGTTTGGGAGGCAGGACTACTGTCCATCTCTGACATCTGTGCTCCTGTGATTGATGAAATCCCCAGCAACAGCTGTCCTTTTGGCTAAGACTCAACAAATCCAAGGGTTATTAGAGCTTTTTGCAGGGCTGATGGGGAGTGCAGAGATGCAGTGGATCTCTTGCATCTTGAAAATTGTGTAGCACAGTCAGATCACTTCTCCCTTTCACTACCTGATATGCCTTTTAATTTACCCTCGTGCCACTCATCTCCAGTCCCCCTGCCAGACTGCCCCGTCAGCTTGGCAAGCTTTGTTTCTTCAAGTGCGTGCCTACTCTGCATGCAGGTTTTCCCAAGCTCTCCCTGCTTCTGTTAAAAGCCTCCCTGGAGACAAACTACAAGGCTAACACTAATTACCATAATAATTTGTTAGAGCATTGCTTTGATCTTTTCTCACCTACCAAGTCAATCCTGTCCTACTTCATCTCTAAAAGTGTTAGATGTGATTACATAACTAATTAACACAGGAGATTGAATTTTAAAGAATGTATGACAGTAATTCAATAGAAGTTTTGATCTCTTGATAAACAAGAAAGTGGGCAAACTTGTTACTTCCCAGGAGACTCGTAGCAGGCCAGTTATAGCCAGAAATCTAATGTATAATATGAATGACTTAGAACAACACTGCTAAGCCAGCAGAATGTACTGTTTCCCCAATAGTTTCTGCAGAAAACACCACTGCTTTTAAAAAACTCACAGTCTTGAAATAGTAATATTTTATTCTTGTATGTGAAGCATGATTCATATATGAGATATTTCTCTTTGATCAGAAAACCCCCCAACTTTTCTGAGGTTTTATCTCCTTTTAGGATCAATTTCAGTTTGATTTATGTCTGAGAATAAGACTGTTCTGTGTGTTTTCAGATTCCTTGGTGTGTCATCACAATTTCATTTTGCAGGATGCCTGGCAAGTTACACAGACCTGTATTCCTTTGAATAAATAAGAATGAGGAGAGAGACAGAGAGATCACATATCACACCTTATAACTAGGTCAACTTACACAACTCCTTTTAAAACATGTTAACTAGGATTTAGGAAACAGAATCAGAGCCTGTTGGATTTATGCACCGGCTTTAGAGATTTTGACATCAAATCATGATAAGTAAAAATGGAACAGGAAACCAGATAAGAGTTTGGGAACATCAGGAACTACATAACTGAGATTATTAAAGCAGTAAGAGTCTCTGCATGACTGCTTCATGATGTCACCTGCAATATCTCCGATGTCAGAAGCCTTTGTTGGATTTTAGAAGCCTGTGAGCAGCTATTGATCCAGCATAATTAAAGGGCTGTGCTATTACTAAGAATTTTTTTTTAGGTTTTGAACACCTAGTGTTTTGCAGTCATGATTCCCACTAGGCTATGGAGAATTTTCCAGGGTAGATATGGCTGGTACTCAATGGTTAGGAAAGCAGTATTACAAAAGATTTATGACCACTACATTCAACTCACTATATTATATTATGACACTTGAAGTGCAACTTTAAAATATTGCTCCAGGAAATAAATAGTTCCTGAATGAGTAGGTCATTCCATACAGCCAGAGGTGAAGGTGCCCATGCAAATGGTGCACTGCACAGGTCTGCTTTCTTACAGGTTCCAGCACATTTTTCACACTGCTTAGCGCAAAGGAGTGGTCTGCACCGGTGTGGTTGCTACCAAGGTACACTTCTCCTCCTGGTTTAAAACAATCAGTAGGAATTTGGCATGGTTCACATGCCAGACTGACACAGTTTTCAGTAGGAACCAGAGCTCACAAATGCTGCTTGGGGAAGTAAGGGAGCCTGTGGATGAGGGAGGCTAGAAAACACGTGTCTCCAGGAAATGTTTGCAATTGTCTTCTGTTTTTATTTCCTGCCCTGTCTCCTACCTCCACCTTCTCTTCTCTCCCCTTCTTTCTTCTCCCTTCCCAAAAGCAGTGTGTGTGTGTGTGTATGTGCTTGGGCCAAACTGATAGGTTTGATTTTGATGACAGACCTGGACTATCAAACGAAGGAATTCACACAGAAAAATTCTAAATAGATGTCAAGTGTGCTTGTTACAATCCCTCCAATTTTCACTATAAAAGGAAAGAAAAAAAAAAAAAAAGAAAATCCTAGCTTTTTGACAGAGGAAGTATTTTGTGTTTCTGCCATCAGATACATAATTAAGACCTGCAAACTTTTGCAAGCTTCTCCCTCCAACCTTGGTATCAGCCTTAGCATGGCATGCTACTTCAGAAGCTCCTTGTATGATGAATTGCATAGGAGCACAGTAATGTATCATCAGATCCAACTCATGAGCAGTGCATTCATCCAAATGACCAAGTCTACAAATCATTTCAGGGATCACTAATGTTACAGTATTCAGCATGCAGAATGTGATTTATTAATCTGAGGTTTGTTTAAATAAATAGACTTCTCGAACTTCCATGTGCAGACAGATCACTTCACATATGGACTGTACTGCAAGGTAACCTGTCTGGCTGAGAAAGAATTCTTACCCATTTGGCAAAACAGCTGATGTATTTTTTTCCTGTTGCTCCTTTACCAGTGAAAAGTATCAATGTAAAATTATTGCCTATTGAAATCATACAAATTTACATTTCATCAGCCATGGCATACTATTTCTTATATTTATTTTTTCAGGCAAATGACCAGGTCATTTCCTAGTACTTCAGTTCATTTACTGGGTTAAAATATAGTTCAGTATCACTGATATAAAAAAAAGTATACCACTTAACAATATACTTGAGTTTAGATAGAGCCCTGAGACAAAGAATAGACAACCTGTGTGTGGACAACTTCATTACTTCTGCTTGCACCAAATTTGAATTTGACCTCCCGGTCTTTACAGGGCCATAAAGCAACTTAATTCAGTTACTACAGATTTCATTCGAGGTACCTTTCACTGAGAAAATAATTTAGTTTAATATGTGCTTAAGTTAAAGCTGCTGAGAGAAAGTCAGGCAAATGTTCTTCTCATTTACTCCAGTTCAACTTTAACAGAACCTATTGGCATAAGCAAGAGGAGCATTGTGTTCATTGTCTCCCCTTACGACTATGTGTATCTCATTCTTAATGACTGGAATCAGAAGGAAACTGAGCAAAAGTACAGAAAATTGGTCCCTTGGGTCATTTTTAACGATCTACGAAAATAAAGGCTCTGTTAGCTCTTTCTCAATTCTAACCTGATTGATTGCTGATGCTTTTGGAGGAAGAAAGGTGAACCAAAACTATTGTACACACTCTGAGGTGAACAATGAGATAATAATGATACACAAGAAACTGTGCTCCCTGCTAGAGAGGCCTTTTTCTCAATAATGTTTTGCCTTATTGGCTTCATTACAACTGCCAAAACATTTTTATCATTTGAAAAGTGAGTGAAAAAAGTTCTCCTCATCCTACAAACATATTTTTTCTTTGTCTGGCTACTTTGGGACATTAGGGAGTTATTTTGCAGGCAAGGCCAAATCCCAGTTTCCCTGTGAAGGAGAAAGTTGACAGCAGTGAATGTTTAGTGAGAGTAATGACTGCAGACTCGATCTTCTTGTAAACCCTGAAACATTACAGAGCCGCAGTCCCTGTAAAATCAACTTAACATTACCTTACCAGCTAATTCCAGAGCTTATTGTTGGAGTCTGTGACCCATAAAGTCCAGTTCACCTGAGCTTGTCTTTATTTCTGTTCTTTCTAAGTACTGAAGGACCTTCTGGGCTCCCTGTATGATCAAGGAAGAGAAAGAGATGGAGATTTAGACCCCTCTCTGAATTTAGGAATTGATAGGGATTTAGGTCACTCATCTAGATTTGATATTCTATGACTGGTGGAAGAAAGGGAGGTTCAGTAGGTAACTCAGGTTATTCATGCCCTCCTCTGTCCTCTGGAAGCATTTACTTTCAGTTGCTGTATACTGAATTAACAGACATTTATCAGCCTCCAAATTAGACTTACATGGCTATATGTAGCCAGGCGAACTGATAGCACAGAGGGTCCTGATCTCAAGCTTGTTCTTCCCTTTGTGGTATAATACAAAAGATTCAAAGCCTTCCAGAGACTGCTTGCTCTATCAGTTATATTCTTTTTGTTATCTTTGGAGAGCCTAAGAACGTTTTTTTCAAGCATTTTATGCTCTTTCTGGCCTTTACAAATGTAGGTTGTATTCTACCTCTGGTTGTTAGTGCCGTTTCTGAGGGGAATGCATAATTTTCCCTTGTGTACTCTGGCATGCACTTGAATGTGTGGAAAGACCAGGTTTTTTCATACTCCACTCCCTGAAGCCTGAGGCTTAATTAATTTAATTTTTAGTTTGAGATTCAATTAATCATCTAATCCTCAGTTTGGATGAGTAAAAATGCCATGAGTGTTAATTTAGTCTTGTTACGTTCTGGCATATTTCCTTCTTCTACTGTTCTTCTATCCTTTGGAATGAAATAGAAATGCAGAAAATAATTCTCTACATTTTATTACAGAGAATTATTTACTTGCTTCCTGGTAAGATACACTTTTATGCTTTTTAAAAATAAATAATGAGACTTTTCAATTTAATTATTTTATCCTGAAGGGGAAATATATGTGAAAGTAGGATATTGTGCAGATCTGTGTGTGTGTGTGTATGTGCTTATGGGTAATTCATTAAAAACACATTCTTCATTCTCCCTGTTCCTGGAAATGTGAAAGGTTAGCCTTTTTTAGAGTTGCCACCTGTGAGATGAGAGATCACTCGTACCTTCTTCCTCCCAAGGAGCCACAGTGTTCATTCTTGCTATAATGAAAAAGCTGATTGATGGATGTAACCCTCCATGCTGTTGACATCCGTGTCTCCCCCTGCTTTATGCAACAGGCATGACCCCCTTCAGCCAGATGGTTTCTGAGTACTGCATCCACTGCTCACTTCCACCACCCTCTCAGCATGCTCAACCTCAGCACACATGCCCATCAGCAGCAACTTGTATGTCTGTCTGTCAGTGGGTCTGTAATGAGATCAGTTTATTAGGTTACATAATCCTACCTCTTTAGGGAAGGAGGGAAAAATTGCAAAGCAAACTGAAAAAAAAAAAAAAAAGAAAGGGTAGAGGTGGGCTGGCATGTTTGAAATTAGTTCGCTTCAGGGCAACATTGCAATATTTTCTTACTGTTATGGCTTACTGTTTTACTATATTCAGAGGGGGGTCTGAATCAAAATGTCAGATTCAGACTCCTCTGGGCTTTGTAGAAGGTCAGACCCAACCCAGCTGTGCCATGATTTTCCTCATACGATTGTACTGCAAGTCATTTTTTCAGTCACTGGTGTTTCCTTTAAAAAGCCTACCATTTTGTTATATCAAACATTGAAGAACTATGTTGCTTCGTTTCATATTTTGTTACTGGGGTTACTCAAGAAAAGAAGAAGAAAAGAGATAAATCTTCATTGTGGTGCTTATTTTATATATAGGATGTCAACATTCATGTTGCAGTGACAATGCAATGCTAGAGGCTTGGATGCAATACCTGAATAGAGACTGAGTACAACAGACTAGTCTCTCTGTGTATCTGTATACTAGGCACTTTATACAAGACTGTCACCCTGCATAGCCAGGACCAGCTCCAATAACTTGTAAGCAGACAAGATGGAAAAAAACAACAACAACAAAAAACGACAAGGAATATTTCGGGAAAAATATCATTAAGAACTCGTGGCAGGTTCAAGATCCTATTGTGTTAACTGTTTCGGCAACAGGCAAAAACAAAACTAAATTCAGATTCAGCCTGTATAATGTCAGCACCTAAATCTGAAGTGCTGTTTCCCTGGCTTCCCACTAGTAGACAGAGACAGCATATCCAGGGGATAATTCGGAGGTTAGGTAGGTTGAAATGCCTTTTAGAGGTACCTAATGCTAGGATGGATCAACCTAGACCTGAAAGACCACTATCCTTTTATAAGAATAATTAAAAATACATTATATGTGAAAATAATAATCAAAACATAATTTAGAAGCACAACTGAATTCTGTGTTCATTTGTTTTTTGAGGGAAAACAAAAGGTCATGGCCATAACTTTTTTACTAAATTTGAAAATATATTCAAAAATCCTGAAGTTTGTGGCTCAGAAAAGGAACCTTGGCAGCAATAGCTTGTTGAAAGTCCTCAAAAACAAACAAACAAAACCACTATATGTTTTAAGTAAAAGATGTTAAGTACCCAATGTTCTGCTCACTAACTACATCTCCCTACTAGATAAAGTGGGCTAGGGACCATTCTCTACCCAGCTATTACAGCAAAGTTCTTTGTATCCAAACTTACAATTGGTAGCAGTATCTTTCTCACTCCTGTTGACTCCTGAAGTGTGTCTGGGAACTGTTTGGGGGTCTGTGAGTGTTTTTTGGCACAGGCCAAAACTGGGCTAAAAAGCAGGTTAACAAATGAACAGTAAAGTGATCACGTGCCAGTATTCTGGCACTGTTTAATCTACTAGTACAGAGGTAGCCAAATTGGTTACAACTGATTTACCTACAGCTGGCTCAAGATTCAAGCTTTTAGCCAAGTCATCCAGTGATAAGACCAGCACATGAAATCATACTAAACAGGCCTTCAGGTCCCCACAAACAATCTTATCATAGAGCACCTTATGTAGCAGATAAACCTTCTTGCCTCTGCCTAAAACCAGGGTTTCTTTACATACATAATCCATAACAAAACACTGAATGAATTCATCTCATGTGATTTCTTAAGTCCTTTTTGGGGCCAAACACTGAATAGAAAGCAACAACCCTCAATGCAACAAGAAATGCAAAGATGTGGCTCCTGATGTTACTGCTCAAACCCAGGCTACCAGCTCCCCTAGTGGGAAGTTCTCTGCATTAAACTTGAGACAAAATTTAGTCAATACAAATGCCTGGATGGTGAGCTTACAGAGACACAAAAATAACCAGAGCACTCACTAACCCCAGAGGGCATTGATGCTGCATTACCATCCATTCCTTGTCAGACTTAACATATTTGTTAAACAGAACAACTTTGGGAAAGGAGCAGACATCATAGTGATTCGTGAACAAAAGTGAAAAAGAATAAACACAGTACAATGGATATCACTCATGTAGGGTAATTCATCTAACATATAGAAACAAAGGAAATATCCCCAATCATAACTATCTGCTCCTTAAGCCTAAACATTCAATAACTTCCCAGCCTTGGAATGTATGTGCATCTCCTCCCTGGGTTTCCCGTGGTTTACATTGTCATTTACAAGGTATATTATGACAAGTTATTTATTTTGGGCCATTGGCCTGAGGCGTTTGGGTGTCTTTCCATTCAAAAAATGTCATAAATAAACATGAATAATCTGCATAAAGGGAGATGACTTTATCTTATAACAAGTCAGAAGAGCTGGCTATGCTCCTCCACATACAATTCCCTACATGAATTTCCTTTTGTCTGATCTTGAAAGCAGTCAGGTTTTGTGTGCCGGTTAAATAAATAAACAAACCTTTCTAGTTATACTGTACAGCACTGCATTCACATTCAAACAGTGAGATGTTCACTTAAGCCAAATAGTTTCTACCAACAAAAGCTACTATTTTACTGTCAACATTATTTTTTCTATGGTATGCTAACAGATGAATAATTGTGCAGTCAATAAACAAGCAATTCAGTTTTAATCCAGTAGCACTTGTCAAACAATGGTTCCTTAACACCAGTCTCTGATATCCCCCAGCATTACTCCATGAGGCTAGAGACAGGCAACAAGCAAGGCTTTTAGATTAAACAGCAGAGATTCACCATAGCCTAGCCCTCAAAATAGCAGAGAGAAAGGCAAGAACAGTTAGACACGCTGATTGTATTGTTATAACTTAAATTGTATTCAGATGCGAACTGTGACGTGCCAAAAACTGTAAGAGCTGAGCATGAAAGATCAGAAAAGTGACATCTGGTATTGGATGCCCCTCCAGACATGACTAATACCATTGGTATTGTGTAGGCTTTGCCCTTCCTAATTTAATAGTGAAATGTAAAGATTAGGCCCCTACAGTTCCTACAGTATCATAAGAGACTGTTTTACTGTATGTCTATATAAAATTCCCTACTATCCTTCTCCATGCATCTCCACAGATGTGCTGACTTTGAAGACGCATGTATATCTTTCATATTGCTACGGCCAGTTCATCTCATTACTTCCAGCTGGTGGATTTACAACTGAACCCTATGACTCCATCCATTATTAGTGGGAAACAAGGGAAATTTGACCACTAAATACTGATTTTATGCAAGAGCAAGTTTTTACTCTATATTATGTGTCATATATACACATCTAGGCCTACACTTCATCTTCATTAATGCTTCAGTTATAGCAGTAGATTTCCAATGCATTACTAATAGCACAGTCCAAGTGTTCTTATGTTTTCGACTTTGTTTTCATGAATATCATAAAGCAGAGAGCATTAAGAATTTAAAACTTTCATCTTCCCTGAAGTTAGTCTCTGAAGTCAGGATCCCAGATCTCATTTTTTCTAACCAGGATGATTCTTTCTCTGTAAGCTTAAATAATTGTTTCTGTCACATCATACTAGCTAGTGGCATTTTCTTCAGTTTTCATATAGTAATGCAGAATAATAATACACATCTTTCCTAGAGCTTTTTGCGTATATAGGCTTCAAACCGTTTTGACCTAGGAAGAGTCTTTACCCACCCTTCACAGATGGGTGATCATGCCATGCAAAACCAGCAGGCCTGGTACAAGTCACAAAGAAAATTGTCATGAAGCTAGCAGCAGAAGAGCAACCTGTCAGGCATTCTACTCTCTGTGTGACCCAGCTGTACCAATAGACATATAGGTAATACGGTCTTCAAAACCAGTGGCCATGATTTTTTTACGTGTCAAGACATGTGATGGCAGCCCTGAAGGGATGATAGGGGTGACATGGATGGTAGCACTGGAGAGGATCATGGAAATGCTGGTCCACAAGAGAATCAACATGGAAAATTCTACCATGAAAAACCAGACAAATACAGAAAGTCACAAGGGCTGTAAATGTGAAAGTCAATGTGGCATTTCATATGAGGAAGACTTCACCTATTCTAAAAATACTTTTTATATTTACTTTATAGTTACTTTATTACTTTTATAACAAAAATATGGGTGTAGCTAATCCGATAAGATTGGGCACAAAATTAGAATGAGTCAAAATACCATGATAACTCTCTGCAAACACTTACTCCACAGTAAGTGGGAGACATGCAAAGCAAAGCAAAACAAAACAAAACAAAACAAAAGGCAAAGGCTAGTAGTACATCAACGGTAACATACAAGGAGCAACACATGAACCTTTCTCATCGTGTGTTAACATTGACCCTTTTTTTTCCTATAATGGAGCAGTGCAATTATTCTTGCTAATATCTGCTGTAGGAACAGCTCACATTCAGTTGGATATGAAGTAGTTCTGCATATCACTGTAAACCACTAGATTTCACACCAAATAATCTCAAACTGATATCTGAAAGTCTGTTAGCAACCCACAAAAAATATACACAGAGGACCCAAAACACTATTTACACATCAAAAAGAAGCTCCATGTTGAATCAGGTAGGCTGAACCTGAATATTATCAATACTGAAGGACAAACTTTACAGTTCAGAGGTTCACTTTGGTTTGGCTAAGAAGCCAATATTTGAATGTTCAATTGAGTTTCATCCAGACTGCCTGACCATCTTTGATCCTCAGAACTAGCCTGAAAGTCTTGCAAAAACAGAGTATTCTTGTGAAACTTCCAGTAATTTATCTTTCTGGTCGGGCTTGAAATACCATAAAAGTAGTAGTTTTTTGCAGTATTTCACTGTGTGGTTAAACTCCAAGCACAGTATCAGTGCTCAATAAATAATACATAAGTGTAATTTTTCAACACTTCCGTTTCCAATCCTGATCAGACACAGGAAGTGAGAAAGAGTGGAAAACCAAAAGAAGCGGTCAACTGAAGTCTCAAAAAGTTTTTAACATTTGGGCTTTTGCGGGTTTGAAACCAGAAAAGAAGGCCCCATGGCTGCTGTGCAATAACACTGTCAGCACGATCACTGGAGGAAAAAAGGTGGGTTTGCTGGTCACAGTCAGAAAAGATAGAATGGCTGTGCAGCACATGGGAGAGTCCTTCCAAAATCCATGCTAGTAATGGGGTCAAAGTTTTAAGGTAGTGCTCTGAATGACAAAATATATCCCTTATCATTTAGCATCCAAAAGTTCTCTCAGCTTAAAAGTCAAGCAGAAACTTTGAGTCCTTGAGGTTCTTGATGTTTTCTCCTTTATTTTCAATGCCTTTTATGACATATTTTTTAATTATTAACAGAAACCTCTGACTCCTTGAAAACAAGAAAGCAGCTGAGATGATACTTCTTCCTTGCCTTCTTACATGTAGGGATAAGGGAAGTAGGGAGATCTGTGTGACAGCTGGCCACCAAAGCCAACCTGTTTTTTAAAGAACAAAACATTTTGAGGTCTCAGATAACAGACATCAGATTTAGGGAGAGGGTTGTGAAAACTGCCCAGAGAAATATCAGCGATTAACGAATAACCCACATGAGAATTGCTGCACCCATTATTAAAATTCAAATGCACGTGACGACTGCATAGAATAAGCTGGTATTTCTCTAATGTGGAAGTTAGGCGCTTTTGATATTATAGGTCCTCGTCTTAGGATTTAAGCAACAAATGTGGCCAGTTATCTTTTGGAAAAGAAAATTATGAGCCTAATGCTGTCTTTTTTTTTTTTCTCTGATAATACCTCAAATCAAAAAGAAAAACATGAAAAAAATTTTTTTACACTTACAGTTCAAGTTACTTTGTTTTTCTGTGTGCTGAAAGAAATCTACATCAAAGGAAAATAAAAAAACATACTGTTTTAAGTACTTTAAGCCATAACTATGAGTCAATGCTACTAAATTTTATTATACACTTTAGCTAATTAATTGTGACAGAATATACTGAATATATACATTTATACATCGCTTAAGGAAGATAATAAACTAATCCATAGGTATGGTTAACATATGCAGACATATACAGAAATACTCACATATACACTTATACAAATGCAGGTAAATATTACATCTGTTCTGTAAGTTACTTAAATATACTTGTATTACACTGAAAGTAAAAATACATCATGTTATAATTTTTCTTTTACACAGAGGGTAAAATGTAGTTAAATATGCACAAAATCACCTATTTAATTTTCCATTTTATAAGGGAAAATTTTTGACAAGCTCATGTCTACAGTAACAGTGTCTATGTCAGCGAGCATTATATATTTTATATATTTGTATCTCGACTGTCTGACTCAGGTTTTCTGATACAGCATGCTCATCATTGTAGCTGAATATTGACATGACTTAACATCCTAGAATAAGCTTCGTTGATTAAAACTGTATAGCACAGTGGACTGTCTACTTCCATGTGAACACAAGTAAATACAAGTAAATATTCATTAACCCTGAATTTTTCACATGCGACAAAAGAGAAGCCCCATTCCCAATTGTTCTCAAGAAAGGGCTTCACCTTTCAACATACTGATCATTTAAAAAATGTGTGAGTGGTTTAGTAGTTTAAGTCCTATGGTTTTTAGAAAACAAAGGATGTAACTAGATGAGCTCCGAGTAATGTATTTACAGGAGTTTAAAACCTGAAATTATCCATCCTGCAAGAAAGTGTGTCATTGTCTAGTCTGTTTATCACAGTGTTCACTGTATCAGCCTAAACACACTGCTGTTAAAAACCTCAGTTACCCAGCAACCAGCAGTCAGGAGACAGTCACACCCTGAACCACTCCCAACAAAGTCTCTGGAGTCTGTGTAACTGAATCCTTAGGCTTCTCCATCACAACATTTTGTGATTATGGAATACCATCCAATTTGTGTCAACTTATTTCTATGCAAAAGAGTTCAAATCTGTTTTATTATTCCTCACTGGGGAATCATTCTGAGCTTCTGAGCATCCATGCTACCCAGCTCCATACCCTTCATCCTCTTTGGTGTAGAGGAACAGGGTCCTGCATACTGTTTCAGAGGAGGCTACCATGGTCTTTGTCACACATTGGAAGAACAAAGTTACCTGCTGAAGTCTCCATGAATGAGCACTGAACTGGCACTTTTCTTTCTCTCAGGATATCATTCCTGCATGGGAACAGTCAACTCAAAGGTTATAATTCTATAAATATACTTAGAGCTGTTACTTTCCCATGTGTGCCACTTTATGCTTACGTATATTGAATGTATTGCTGCCATTTTTTTTTTCTCAATCACTCAGTACTGTGTGACCCCCTTTAGCTTTTTTCAGACAGCTGTACTGCCTTAAGTAACTGAGCATCATCAGCAAACTTAGTCACCTCACTGCTCACCTCTTCCCTGAATTATCTATGAAATCCATGCCTGGTGCTGTGTTGCTCAGGCCCAAGCACATATTAATGTGATACTCTATGCACAAACTCCTTTGGCACGAAAAGTGATCTTTTATTCCTATCCATTGCTTCCTAAGTTTTGAGCAGTTTATTATCTGTGTGAAGATCTCCCTATCTAACCTGTGCCAGCTGTGTTTCTTAGAAGCTTTTGGTGAAAGACACTGCTACAACTGAAGCATGCCAGTTAAATAACCCGCTCTAGAAAAAGAAATGTATTTAAACATGTGGTAACCAAATTAAACAGAATTTCAGAAAAGCTTTGTTTTAAATTCTATCTTATTAGCCAACAGCAAACTCATAGCGCCCTGTACCAGACATTTAGAGCACTTTAACACACAACAACTAATGTACATGAACACCCATTTTTTTTCATTGAGTCTAGACAAAATATTTTTTGGAAATGCCATGCTGGAATACCAGTCACAGCAACCTCACTGTTAAGTTGGAATGTTATCCCATAAGTTGGCATGTATTCATCCTGAACACTCACATTTTTGTCCTTTCCAGTGAATGACACCTTTCTGGTTCCGAGTTCTGTAACTGCCAGACTGACTAGTGAGTGGTGACGACTTGACCTTTGCATCACCAGCTGATTATATAATAGGAAACACATGAAGTTATTTTAGTTTATTATTTCTTCACTTGCCAACATGATTTTGGCTTAACTAATAAAATAATGAATATTTCTCTGTGTTCTTTATTATGAACTAAAAAATGTTAAAAAAAAACTTTTTAATGTAAAATGAAAAAGTCATTATTCCTTGGCCAAGCTGGCATATACCAATTTGTCTTCCCACTTCTGTTTTTAATAGAAAAGGGACATATTACTTTCATAATAACTTGATTACCTTATGGGCCAGGTCCTTCCTCCAATTTCTGTAGTAACTGCGCTGTAAATGGTTGTAGTGTTTATTTAGCCAGATGCAGTTAAGTTGTGGTGACTTAACATTGGTAGTCACGCCAAATCAAGCTACTAATGAAAATCCATTACTGAAAAGCGATAAAGACTGTGAAAAACCCTGAAAACACAAACATCTTTGAGCCTACAAATGTGCTACTCTAAGGTACACCTTACTTTTGTCTTTTAAATACTCATGTCAGACCTCTTCCCTCCTCACCACCTGTCAGTAAAATTTCACAGGTCTTAGTTACAACTCTCTTCCTATGATGCAAACAACCTGTGAATGTCCAAGCTTGCCAGCAGATTTCTGTGACTAAAACAAAGTTGCTCATGAGCTTGGTGTTGCATTGTTACAGTTTCCAAGTAACTGTGATTAACTTGCTGTGATACACAGTTCAATTTTTTTGTAACATTGCCCTCAGTAGGACAGAACATCAGGTTAGTCTAGCCTGCTGAACCATAATCCAGCTATTCCTTCTGGTTGTGCTGATTTTGCATTCAGAATTACCAAAGACCATGGATTTCTACTTAGAAACTTGGGGTTCTCATAAGTATAGTGTCCCACACTATTTCAGATAATGTACAGAGTGTTCAAATAATGTACAGCTGTTAAATTTGCCTTTCTTTGAGATCTGTGTTCAGAAGCTTCTTAGGCAATGTTTATGCTTTTACTGCAATCTGGAAAATACGTGGGCCTGCTACTTGGGGTGAAGGAGATCATTATATCACCCTCATATCAACTTTGCATTTTAGACAAATGCTTTTGTTCTTTCGCCATGGTTGGAAACATATAATGCTGCATGTCCGGTGGCCCACACGGCCATAAAACCTCACTATTGACAAAGAGAGAAAGTAGGTCTAGTCTTTTCACTGCAACAATTATGATCTGATGAAAGAATCATACAGCTTTTCACATGAACGAGGACAGAATTATTTTTAAAAAGGAGCTTCAAAGATATTATAGAGGCCTTCAAACACTCCGTAGACCACTGGCAATCCACAGAGAGTCAGCTGTTATTCTCATTTCCAGCTAAGAGAAACAAAACAGATGGGAGGAGATGAAGAACAAAAGCAGAAAATGTGTTTTGTTTTTCAGAAAGGGAAAAACATTTATCACACTCAATACAGTAGAAATGCATAAATTCTTTCCTAGTATTTATTTTCTGTGTAAGCAACCACTGTCATTGCCACAGGGCTATTCTATGAATGTGCATAACAGAAGAGGCAGCCCACACAGTTCTGAAGGGGAGGGGACCTGGTACTGGATACCAGCTCTTTTACAAAGAGATTGTCCACATTAATAAACATTTTAGCACCCTTCCCAGTGGAATTTGAAGAGAACTTTTAATATCAGTAATTTTCCAGACAGAATCCTAGTGGCTTATTATGCCCAGTTTGGGGTAATGAAAATGTAATTTCCTTAAATTCTTCTGTGCCAAATTTTCCTTCCTCCATACTGAGAAAAAATGAAAACCGAATAATACTTGTGCAAAAGTATTCTATCACTTCAGCCGGAAGAGTTGCAAAGACCAAACATCAAACAGCAAAGGCTATTTAGCAATGGGGAAACCAGTTTAAACAGGTTAATGGAATCTTTTTGCAGTCTCTGACAAGACTGATCAGTGGTGAGGATGTGGCATATAAAACTATTTGTTAAAAAATGCATCTTGCTGGGATGTTGTGTGGGATAGTACATAAACTGCAAATATCAAGTGCAACGTCTTGTCAGGCTGCAGGCCACACATCCCATTGCGACTTCTGTGTTCAGCTGCCAGCCACTCAGACTTTCAAACAGTGTTGTCCCGTATCTAAGGCATAGTCCATTTAGGGGATTCCAACATTCTTCTATTTATTCCAATTGCACTTGGTAGCTGTACAAAGCCATTGCAGCACAAACCAAAGAGAAAACACAGATCCTGCACAGTATGAAAACTAATGCCTTCTGTCTTGGATATTCCAAAAATTCTGATAATTCTGAATTATTTTGTTTCCATAAGTGTCTCTGTTTGGACACTTGGAAGCAGTGGTAATTTGGGTTATAATGCTTTTCTGAATATCAGCTGAAGCTTTTTTCTCCAAGCTTCACAAGATAAACTTCTGATTTTATTTTACATGAGTTTCTACTTTTGGTGGCCTATTAAACTTTTGATGTCAAAGGTTTTAAGACTATGCCGATTTGGGGTGTTTCTTTTTTTTTTTTTTTTTTTTTTTGGGGGGGGGCAGTGGTAGGGGGTGCGGATTGGCTGGTTGGTTAGTTTTGGGCTTTGTTGGGTTTGGTTGGTTTGTTTGGTTTGTTTGTTTTTGAAACTGAGGTGAAGAGTATTTATGAGGTGCAATACATCACCAGGACTACTGAGGATGTCAACCAGCATTATCTTTTCTTTATCTCAGTGAGATGCTGCTGCTGCACTCTAGAATCTCTTGTTCTGGAGCCCAGCTGGTTTGTTTCATGGGTTTGTCCACTGTGTGAGGAAATATGAAGCCAATGACCCTGGTGGCTCAGGATCTCCAGCAGAAGGCTACAACTGCATCTACTCTAGTGAATTAAACAGTGCCAGAAATTGTTCCTGGGCAGTGGAACTTGATTGTCTGCAAAATAGCAGAACAACCCCAAGAAAGTTTTTGCCAAAGACAGCTGCTGTTTTCCCAAACAATGCTAGTGCATGGTCTGGAAGCCAGAATGCCCTAGATAATGTTCCCAACAGGTAAACTGGATGTAGCTACCCTGTGATGGAGAGTAAGAGATCTCCACAATATGGATACAGGATGTTCCATGCCAGTTGGCTTTAATGCCACAGAATGGTCCCAAGAACACTTAATTTACCAGAACAGATTTAGCCAGGGAAACCACTATTCCTGCTCTGTTGGAATCCTGTCTATGGTTCAATTACAATTCCTCAAACCTGGGATGTTTTTGCAAAAGATTTGAGCTTCAGTAAACCAGTATTTTCTCATCAAACTATTTCATCAAAAGACTTCCAAACCACTTTAGCCATTTTTATTTTCTTACCACAGCACAGGAAGGGCCTGGAATCATTTAACCCAAAGAACTCACATACAGATGTGGCCATAGAAAGCAGATAGTGAAAGTTAGAGGTAGAATGAGTACTTTTTGTCTGAATTCAGTTAATACTCTGTCACTTGATCTTGTTATAATCATTTTCTTATTAAAAATCTCTGCCTTCCCCAGTAATAGTGGGATGGGAGCAAAATACTTCCATAATAAATAAATAAATAAAGATGGGTGGAATTTCTTAGGCTTCCTTTTGTTTGTTTGAGCATTTTTAAGGTGTTGATAATTCTTGTTGCTCTACTTTGACTCCTTTTAGTATGTCAGCTTCCTTCTAGCATTGTTATGATAAAGCCTGAGCATACCAGTCAGGAACTAGTTCAGATAATACAGTTCACACAGATCACACAATGTCTTAGTCAACTGGAAAGTCCTCCGATTAGCACATATGAGGACAACATCTTATGCCTTTACAATGGTAACTTCTGATATACTGAGTAGTCAAGCTTTTTTCCTGTATTTTTTTCCAGAAGACAGTCCCTCCTTTTACCGGATTTTCTTTATGCCTAATAGGACTTTCTCTTCAACTATGTAAACAAGTATGGTGTTTAAATGAACTGACTTTCAACAACAACTGAAGGTCTCTGCTTTTCACAGCACCACTAGTTTGTATGCTATAAGCTTATATCGCTTGAATCAGCTCATTGGAGTCTTACCTGAAGCAGGATGGTATCTACTAGAGACATTTTTATAGAAATGCTTACCAGTCTTATTAGCAGCACTGTCTATAGCATATGCACAAGACATCACAGTATTCAGACCAAGAATCAATATTCAACTGTTTCTCTTATTTAAAGGAAACAACAGATTACAGGTTTCATTTATGGTAACATGGCCTCAACTCAGTTCAGTCTGTTTGTGCTTAAAAGGAAACTACACTGAATTAACACACAGGTTTTGTACATTTTTAGAAGAGGGCTCTTCAAATGGCCTCTGAAGGAATACAAAATGTCACTCACATGCTAATGGAGAAGACACTATCCTCTTCAGTCAGGGTGGAGGACTCTGAACCTGAACAAAACTAAAGAGAAAAAAACCCATGTGGACTCTCACTGCAAATCTCTGCAAAGTTATTAGGTGCTTTTGTTTTTCCTCAGCGACATCTAACTTTGACAGCAAACTGAGTCATCTTGGATGGAATAGGACTACTTGCAAGAAGCTGAAAGCTGAAAGCAAGATTTTCAACCACAGCTATGAAGAGTAAATCCTTCCTTCAGGCAGTAAAGTTTCTACAGTTGCTTCCATCATCTATTTTCCAGCTCAGACACAAGCTTGTCTAAAGTTTAACTTCATTCTGGTCTCTAACTGTTGCTTCAATAGAGGGATTCTCCAAATGTCCTGATTTTACTATGTCTATTCCCCCATCCACCTCTCTCTGTTTTTGACATCTGTGGATGCATTTTCTGTTTTGTAGTACCACTCGTATAGAGTGGGCCACAGAAACACTCTGAAGCTTGTCTGTTCAATAACAATTAACCACTTGCTTCTGGCAACTGGGATTTCCTGGCACAAAACATCCTGTCAGCACTGAACAAACTACTATTGACTGCAGTCTTCAAAGGTTTAGTATCACAGACAGTCATAAAACAGGCAGTCCATTGGCATCCTGCAATTATTAAAGTTTCCACTGTTATAAAATCTTCAGCACCCCCAGTACCTGCCTCTGAGGTTCCAAAAACTGTCTATCGAAAATGCGATTTTTCTCTTTCTGGCTTTGTTTTTTGGTATTAGCACAGTGAGTCCCGAAGCTCCTTTTCTGCCTTTTAGTAATTGTGCAGAGTAATGATGTTTCTAATAATATTTTTATATCAGCAAAAACTACATGATAAAGATAGTAATAAACAATAGAAGGCTAGTTTTGCTTATATAGATTCTTCTCTTTACTTCTTCCTAAGATGGACAGAACAATATCTACAGGCAAAAGGACAATTTGGAGAGAGAATGATAAAGGTCCTGCACAGCTTTACTGGAATGGGGCACAATCAAAAACATAAAGGGAATTTTTGGAAAATGCTAAAATGAGGGTTTGTGCTGTAAGAAAGTAGATGGTCTCTGAGTTGTCTGCCTTGCGCTTATTGTCAGAGAAACAGAGCTTTCTACATTTCAACATGCAAATAAGCAGATCTCCACTGAAATACTTAATTCATATTATCATTTTCTTCTCTAAACAGATGACTGTAGAATATCTGGAGTTCTCTGAGTGCTGTTTGAGACAAAAGGATGTTCTGCAGAGCTCCCATGTCAAACTTACAGCTTTATAACTTGTCATGACCAGGGCATCATTCGTAGTCAAAAGGAAAGCATGATTTGTGATTAGAATTTCAGAAGCCATCATTTATTCTTCCCTGTTTCCTCACTTCATCATGGTACCTAAAGGCAGGCTGTACAAATGACTTCCTTTGCCAGAGAGTCTTTGGACTATAATATATCATACAGTTTATAGTACAACTTCATTCTTTCGAGCATTCCTCATCCCATTCATGTGGTTCATTTTAGATATGTTCAGCTGCATCAGCGGTCAGTGTGGCTGGAATGTGAACAAGAAGGACTTTGCAGATGAGGTTGAGGAAGGTAAAGAAGCAAGCTGCAGAGATTGTACTGGGTAATATGGAAGAGTCTCAATACAATTTTCATTAGAGCGCATGTCACAGGATCATTTACTCACAAAAAATAGACAAGGACTTGTGGGCTAAAAACTGTTGAGAGGAAATTTCTTTGCCCTGGGCTGCTTCAAGATGTCATTGGATTAGCTAGATTTAAATATGTGCGGCTCATTCCAGCTTCAGTGCCCTCAAGTCTTTCTGGCATGATAGTCACTTTCTACACAACTCCTGTCACTAATCATAGAATCGTTTAGGTTGGAAAAAATCTTGAAGATTATCAAGTCTAAATGTTAACCTAACACTGCCAAGTCCACCACTCCAGGTGGTGACTCAGCCACTTCCTTGGGCAGCCTGTTCCAATGCCCAACAATCCTTTCTGTGAGGACACTTTTCCTCATCTAAACCTCCTCTAAACCTGGTGCAACCTGGGGCCATTTCCTCTTGTCCTATGGCTTGTTGCTTGGAGAAGAGACTGATAGCCACCTCACTACAACTTCCTTTCAGGTAGTTGTAGACAGCAATAAGTTCTCCCCTCAGCCTTCTTTTCTCCAGGCTCAACAACCCCAGTTCCCTCAGCTGCTCCTCATAAGACTCATGCTCCAGGCTCTTCATGAGCATTGTTGTCTTTGGGCATGCTCCAGCACTCAGTAGTCTTGTTGTGAGGGGCCACAAGGAAGCTGCTGCAGAGTGGGGCTTGGAGGATATTTAGGGAGAACAGATTTAATAAAGTGGAATCAGAGCACCTTGGTTTCAAATTCAATCTTTTTTACTAGCTCTTCTTCTAAAAGCAAGTTCCTGCTGTAAATGAGATTAACACTGCTTAATCCAGAAGCACATTGAGCTGAGGAGCTGAGATATCAAATAACCTTTCATAAGAGAGATGGAAGGAATTTGAGTTTCCTGCCTCTCTGCATAAATTATTATTATTTGCGTCACATGTTGAAGCCCCAATCAAGAATTGTCCCATTAGTTCTGGCATACCATAAACATTTAACAATAAAAAATTTTTTCTCTGAAGACCTTACTGAGATGGGAAAAGGAACTAGCAGGCTTCTTTTACAGATAAACTAACTCAGATCAAGTGACTCAACTGAGATCAGAAAAGAATACCATAGCAGTTCCAAAAACTGAGACCACTTTCTCCCTCCTCCAGCACCATAACCATAAACCATTTCACTTCTCTAAGATGGCAGCAACACAAATGAACTTGGTGAGAGGGAACACTGTTAAGAGAGTCATTCCATAATACTGCCAGGGTTTAGAAAATGGTGACTTTGAAAATAGCAGGCCAGGGAAATGTTTTATTTCTCAAACCCTCAACTAACTCAATGTTTCTGAAAAAAACTTCCACATAAGTTTTTCTTCTCTATATCCCACAAATGAAGGCCTAGATTACTGTTCAGATGGAACAGGTCTTTACAGAGACCTGAGACAGAGAAATAACTGAGCACAGAGGACCTGTGGAGTAGATGTCATCTTCTATGCAAGCTAGTTAAAAGATTCTTTGGAAGGCAGGTTGCTATGCAATATTTAAAACAATTATTTTAACAGGGTCTTATAATTATTAGGGATGTGACTGCTGCAAAGCACTGTCAGAGAATTTTAAAAACATAACACACTCATGATATCTGGCTATGTCCCTGGGTCCCTCATATATCTTTGTAAACAAAAAACAGCTCTTTGGAGTTCACTGTGGCCGTGTTGTGGTGAAACCCATGAGAGTGGGATATGTACCTGCTACAGCTTTATGCATAACAGAAGTAAAAAAAAAAAAAAAACAAAACTAAAACAACAACAAAAAAACCCCAAACAAACAAAAAAACAACCCAAAACCATCATCAAAAAACAAACAAACCACAAAAACCAGCCATCAAACATGCTGTCATTAAAAGATACTTGTCTGTGATCAAATGAATTCTCTAGCTCTGGTCTAAGTGTTACAGCATTGCTCTTTGAAAAAAAAAGAACTGGAAGAAACTGAAAAAATGACACATGCCGCTTGCCTCACTGAATGTTATTTTAATACTAATGTGGAAATTTTGCTTTGTGCACAAACACTTTTCTTTAGGGTGGATAAAAAAAAAAATCCTCGAAGATTTCTGTATCTGTTTCACTGGTGATGACAAGTATGTTAATTGCTTGCAGATAACATCTGCTCTAGTGAAATCAAGATGCAGGCGCTCTCTGTACTGCTAGTGCTACACTTTGCGCTTTGTCTAGGAGGTCTCCTGCTCTTTGCTGAAGTTTGAAGAGAGCTGAAGTGCCTTTGAATTTTTTGAGAATCTTCCAGTAAGTGAAACCAAATCTGCCGGGAGTCCTGGGTCATCGCAATGTCTCTCTTTGAGTACAAGACTTACCTTTGAAGCTCAGAGACTTTCACTGACCATGACGCTGAAGTGTCCTCTGGCTGAAACAAGTTCATGGTGATCTGCCAACAGCCCTGCATGAGAGAGCCTCTGATTTCTTTCTGTTTACAGTAGAAGGTGAAGGGCCTCTCCTGCTAGAAAAGCGTGAGCCTGGTAAATATAATGTCAGATCTAAGAAGCCCTTATCCTCTACAGACCACATTTACAATTTTACAGTGTGCATATGCAGACCTTGCCATGAAGTTATGTACCAGATGTGCCTATTGAGTCTGTCAATCACGGTGTTGAAGAAGCAGCTCCAGGCTGTTCCCATTCCCTAGTTCCCACCCTGCATTTGCATATGTGTTCTTTAGTAAACTTGTAGCTTCCCTAAAATATTTGAATCTAATTAGCTCTCCAACATGAGGAAAAATTCCTGGCAATCCATTATTGCAATAGCATTTATGAGGGAGCAAGGGACAAACAACTCCCACTCATCCTTAAGAGCAGACCATTATTAAAATCCTAAAGACATGACGAATAGCAAGTAGAGGTCAATATGCAATTGCACACTTAATAGAGCTCGTTCTGTGCCAACTGAGTTCCCACCAGGAATAAAGTTCAGCCATATAGTGAGATATGTTGCCAAGAGTTGTACTGCCTAGACAAAAAAAAAAAAAGGCTTTTTTTTTTTAATTGAATTGTTTTCCAAACTCATCTCCTGTGTAGGGATAATCAACTGCACAAATATAGGATGTAAGAATGTAAAAAACAAAACAAAACAAAACAAAACAAAAAACAAAAAAAACCCAAACAAACAAACAAAAAAAAAACAAAAACCAAAAACAAACAAACCAAAACAAAAACAAAAACAAAAAAAAAACCAAACCAAAAAAACAAAAACCAAACAACAAAGCAGCAGATTTGCAAAACAGGAACTTACAGTGGATTGTATATATGATCTATCTATGGAGATATGGAGATAAATCCATATCAGATCTCTCATAGATCATTAAGTGAACATAAGTTAATGGTGTTTCCCTATTGTGGCAAAGGGAAATTCTGTGACTAGGCTGTATAAAGAAAGATAGATAATGCCTACAAACCATAAGCTGCAGTTCTTCTGCTTTGTACACCACTGGCAAGGCTGCAGTGGAAGTAAAGCATCCAGTTCATGGAGCCTAATTAAAGAAGGTTGAGGATTTTCTAGAGAGAGCCCTGAGAACAGCAGCAAGAATGACCAGGAGCTTTTAAACATACAGAAATATCAAAGGAATTTGAGTTGTGTACTCCAGAGAAAAACTATTATACTAGGGGAGACATGAGGATGATTCAAATACATGCAGAACAACTATGGAGAGGTAACATGCAGTTCTCCGTTTCTAGTAAAGATAAAGGAAGTGGCTCCAAGCTAAACTCGCAGCAAAGGGGATTTCAGTCCATAACCAGAGAAAACTTTCAAAAAGGAACAACTGTGAAGCCCTGAAGTAAATTGGTGTGAAAGACTGTGAAATCTTTATCACTGTCTGTTTTTAAGAGGAGGCTGAGTATGCTGGTGATAGAGCTCCTGCAATAGGTTAAAGAGGTGATGTAAAAGGGTTTTCAAAGGTATTGGCAGACTGTGGTACAACTTAACAAAACAAGAACCATACAGTGGAGATGGGGTTGAGCAGCAGGGTCCCCCCTTGTAGAAATGGCAACTTCATTTCTATTTTGATCTTGTATCAGCCAAAGTTTTCAAGTAGTCCTGGCTACACCTTTTCCTCAAAACAAGCACACCAAGGGGATTTTTAAACTCTAAAGCTAGATTTTATTTGACTGCATACTGAAACAAAGCCACTTTTTGAGCAGCAAAAGTTTCAGTCTGCTGGGAATGACAAAATAAAAGCAAATTTCTCCCTGTCCCCTTGCCTACTGTGCCATTGCAGGGGGGTGGGGGTGGATCCTTTCCCCCAGTCTCCTCTCAGCTCAGGAATGTTTAGTGGCTCTCTGGGATGCAATAAATTACACGCATTCCCCCTGTGTCCCCAGATGAATTCCGTCACTGTCCCTCATGGCTGAGACAAGGCAGTGTGTCTGTCCACTGCTTCTTTGAGGACAGGCACAGCGCCAGCCCATGCTGCTGGCCTCCAGCCACCCCTGTGCTTCTCACCTCACCTCCTCCTCTGGCACAGCTCGGCTCGGGGTGGTTTGTCCCCAGGGAAGGGCTGTCCTCTCACCTGCTGGGTCTCCCTTTTGAACCCCAAAAGTCACGACCAGAACCAGGGAAGAGGCATCTTTCCTTCCTGATGGGAGGGGCAGCCCTTTCAAGGAGCTCGGTACCTTGCAGATGGTAAATGAATGAAAGAGCTCCTGTTCGTCACAGCAAGATAAGTCTCCTGGCATCACATTTGCCCTCAAAAAGAAAAGGCTTTCTGCCATATTTTACACCGTGCTTTGTTTTCACATCATTTTTCTTTCTGGTTTTCTTTAAAGTGACGTTGGAAAGTTCCCCTCCCCTTCTCTCAAAAGAGACAGAGCTAACATTTCACAATAATCCCAAATTTGCCAGATATTACAGAGCGGGGATTGTGGAGAGGTGGGACAGCAAATGGGTCCAGCAAGAAACTTTGCATTAAGCCATATGGTGTAACAATACTTCCTTGTCTACGGACACTCTCCACTTTTGCTCTGTAAGTGCTGTTTAAAATCCTTCTCAGGAATGACTGAAGTCCTCAGGTCTTGACAGGATGGGAAATCTCAGATACAGTTGGAAATTAAAAAGAAAAGCAGAACAAATTAAGGCTCAAATTAAGATAAAATGAAGGTCAGTAGATTAATCACAGGGAGATTTCAGAACTGATTATACATTTTACCAGATAGTCAACAAGGTTTGTCAGCACAGATCACTGAATTAAAAGAAAAATGTGGGTTTTTGTTTGTTTGTCCTAAAATCATTGCCAAAAATTAGGCTTTTCAGTTTAGTAAAAAGAATCTACTTGATTTTGCAGAACTGCTTAGAATGTGGCAATACCGACTGAATGCATTCAACATCTATTGGATGCAGAACATTTACTTGCCTAAACTTCTGGCCACTTAGAGCCCAAATTAAGGCATCCTCTTCCAAAAATCTTGTAAAAGCTGTTATAGGTTCCCTAGAAAGTCTTTCTAGTTCATGCTGTTTGTTTTGGGGTTTGTTTGTTTGATCAGTTGTTTGTTTGTTTTCCTTAACTCCACATGAATACAACTAGCTGCAATCAGATGTTGAAACTATATTCTCCAGTACTGAGTTTCAATTTCTGCAGTTTCAACCAACCATTTATTCTTCAAGTTATAAAAATAAATGTATTCTTGTTAAAGCTTTTAGTTCCCTGACTCTCTCACTCCCTCCACAACTTTTACAATTAGGAAAGGTTCTATAACCTGATAGATTTACCTATACACAGAAAGGCTACTGTTATCTAATCCCCAGAACTGGAAAATTTGGAATGTAAAATAACATTGACAATTTCGAATAGCTGACCATAAAGGCCTCCTAATGCTTTTTAATATTGAATGTTTACTTTATATTGAAACAGAGAAACACAATTATATAATTGGCATCTGTGTTATTTTAAACTGATACAGACACATGCCTTGATGCCAGTGTAGCCATTACTAACATCAAAGGCAAGAGAGAAGGATAACTGTCATGTTGCAAACAGGCCATAAAAAGGCAATATACTTAGTAAAGTTATACTGAAAAAGAACATGCTGTTTTCCATTGAAATGCTATAAATCCCAAAATCAGTCAGTCCCTTTCAATTATGTCCTTCCAGTTGCTTCTTTTTGACAATCTTATAAGATTGGCAGAACTGTCTTCTTTTTTATTCTCTTTGGTTTGGAGTTGGAGAGCATTGTTGTTTTTGTTTTGGGTTTGATTTTTTTTTCCTTCTCTCATCCCTACCTAGATGCTGTAGAGATCTCTCACATATACAGCTTATTGACTACCATGACTTTAGTCTCTTACCATGGAAATCAGAAAGCCTGTACTGCAGCAGCACCATTTTGTGATTTATTCTGCTCTAAAAGGCCTATTATTACAGACTAAAGTAAATATACTAGCATTCATACCTGGGGAGTTCTCAGCTGAGAAAAGACCCATAATACACTCTACCATAAGATGAATCAGTCTAATGAGTCAGCAGACACAGTTCGTTTCTGAAGCTGATTGTTCTAACACTTTACCCAGAGAAATAAGCTCTGCAGGATTTCTCAGCATCCTTTTGCCGATATTACCTGTTCACACCTACTGGAACTCAAAAGTAAAGAGCAGGGGGCAAATTATACTTGTTAAAACAGCCAGGAAAGTTAACATCAAAAGCAGAAAGGAAAGATAAGAGCCAGGAAAGGAAGGAAATAAAGAGAAAATATTTTTTTTTGTTAAAACTCTTGCAGACTTACATTCATAAACTGACCCTTGTGGTATCTCCTTAGAAGGCTGAAAGAAAGACATCCCCAGCAGACTTGCCTGAAAGGTCATTTACATATTTATCAGGTGTGGAGCCAGAAATCTGAAAGTATTAGTGGGAAGTAAAAATATATCAAAGTTACAGAGCCTTCTCAGGGATTCTTGTGTGTGCCCATCATTGTGATAGAGGGTAAAAGCACTTCTGTTTTAAAGCCGTGGGATTTAAGAAGGCTCAAGTCTGTGCCATGAAGAATCATTTGAAAGGTGGTGAGTGCACTGGAATTATATTTCCCCTTTCTTGATTGCCTGACAATATGCCTCCTATTTAAGGAAAATTGCATGTTTCCATTGTCATTTGTTCACTGATAAACTGTTTTACAGATTGTGATGAAACAATTTGGCAATCTTTTTCTCCAAGGCACACAAAGAAAAGACAAATACACTATTCCCAGCTCATTTATGGTTTCAACCACTCCCTCTTGCCAGAAAGAACAGCCCTAGCCACTTGCTTCAGAAGGAAAGAGGCAAGATTTATTTTAGGTGATGCAAAAAGGTTAGAACAGAACATATACAAAAAAATCAGAGTACTGTGGAGCAGAGGAAGAGAAATTTGGGCCACCTGAAAAGATTGAAGACTGAAAAGGACACACTGGAAAGAAAAGAGGGAAACCTGTGTCTTGTAGCTGTTGCCAGAAGAAAGCTGTCCATGAACTGTACCTCAGCTGGTTTACAGTTGGTATTCCAGCCACCCACATGAGAAGATCTTGAGGACTTGGAAGAAGATTTGGTGTTTCTTTGAGAGCAGGTGCAGAATCCATTCCTTGTTAAAAGTAACCATCAGCAGGAAAGCAAAAACATATATGGAAATGCTCCTGACCTGCCCCAAAAAGTAGTTCACTCATGAAAGGTTTGAAGAGTAAGTAAAGAGCTAAAAAGAACAGCAAAGGGAACCGATTCAACAAAAACGGGATCTTGGAACTCTGAAAATTAAAGAACAAAAGAAGAATGGTCAAAGAATTAACAGAGTTCCTCAGTGAAAGTGTTGGGAATGGCTTTAAGAAATACTTCAAAAAAAAAAAAAATTACCACAAGAAAGTGAGTATCACAATGGAACTTGCTGATGAAAAATGGGAGGCAACGTCTGCTTGCAAGCTGGTTCCAATTTGTAACAAAAGAATTAGACAATTCAAGATTAGATAAAAAACTGTATGCACAAAGTGAACTACTTATGAAATGGACAAATGCTTCACATAAATATAAATATAAATATAAATATAAATATAAATATAAATATAAATATAAATATAAATATAAATATAAATATAAATATAAATTTCATTTTATGGATCTGAGCCCTGATTAATATTTCATATATATGGAAACAATGTTGTGACATTATACAGAGAGAAAGCTTAGATGCTATTGCCCTCTCCAGGATACTGGTTTATGGAAAGGGAGTTTCGGACATTGCATCTTGGTACCTATGCAAATGCAAACAATTGTGCAACAGCAATACTTGGACTAGTTTATTCTGCTTGTATTGATTAATTCAACACAGTGTGTTCTCGGGGAAAAAAAAAAAAAACAAACAACAACATGGAAATTATATGAAGCTTTCTCTGCAGCTGCCTGGAGCATCTGGGGATGGCTCCCAGCAGAGCCTCAGCTGAGCAACTGGTCAAATTAGTGTCATCATCAGTAACACACAATGCCTGAAGCATTTCACAGCTGGTTGGAAGAATCACATTTATTTTTGGGCCTTGCAAGCTATAATCTTCTGGTAAACTTTTCCAAGGGCCTTAAAACAAATCATGGTTATTTGTTCTAGCAACTACGATGTTGTCCAGGTAGCAGACTATACAGAATTTCTTCTACTGCCTTCTGATACACAGGAAAATGTAGGTGCAATGATTAGTGTTAATCATAGCTAAGCACACCTGCATGTCTTTATTGTAGAGCTACTGCAATTTGCTTCACAGCATGTTTTCAAATGTGCTTACACAGTCTATTTGACAAAAACTGTCAACTTCAATAAAATCATTATGATAAACCCGTATCGGGGCATCAGATACTTCTGGTAAATGTAGAGGAGGGTTTGTAAATGTTTTAGACTTCCCCTGACCCTTCCACTTTTTTGATCTGTGGATGCAGTCAATGAAGACCACTTAGCTCTAAAGGTGACACTGAGCTATTTGGTCTTTTCCCCAACTATTTGAATCTTCTTGATTCAGAGCACTCATTAGGGAAACAAACCAACCAATGAGTGCTAGCATTCATTGCAAACCACATACTTCAGCCACTATATTTTAAACTAGGTTCTTTTAATGATATTCTAAGTACATAATTTACTTTCAGATGATCTGGGCATAAGGAGCTTCACAATTATTCTCTTCTATGTATGTAAGTTTAGTTGTTCAGTACCAGAGATTAAAAAAAAGCCCTTCATATGAGCTGGAAACAAGTTTCAAAGCCCCTGACTCACAGACTCGAGCTTTAGGCACAGCACTATTTCCCTCTTCATGTACATGATGAGTGATTTCCTGACTTTGTAGAGTTCAATTCCAAAGCTTCCATGTTTTCCAAAAACCTTTAGTTTCACTGTCTCCTGTTCAGTACAGGACAAACAAAGGGAATCAGGAACACATCATGACTGCTGCTCAGTTACTAAGCTTCTTAAGCTCTTAGGAAAATATTTAATGGGCACTTCTTTCTGGATGATGCTGTACTAACAGGGATTCAGACAGAAAAGAGGTGCAAAAAGATATGTGGACAAGCTTACATGCAAAAATCTCTACTGCCAGGGTCTACAGCTGGTTGCATGCACCGATTCTAACACTGAATATTAACTTGGGAGAAAAATGAAACCTGAAGAATAGGGAAAGGGCTAGGGAGAAGGTCTCCCAGTGGCAATCCAAGAAGAAGAACAGGAGTTCCTCTGACAAGCATCCTTCCTGGTCATCCTCCTCCGTGAAGCATGTGATTCTTCCCCCAGTATTTTTGCCACAGTACCTCCAAGTTCCCATAAAGCTTTTCATCAGGAACCACTTCAATACCCTATTCCTGCTTCCTAGGTAACCAGGACTGACTGGAGCATGCTCTGGAAAGTCACTGCCAAAACAGCTTAGGTTACAGGGTCCAGAGCTGCTAGTGAAGGGCAGGCCTGAGAACTGCGGTGCAAAGTCTGTAGAATTGCCCAATTTAAGGCACTTAAGACTCCATGTAACATAGCTGTAATTCATTAGGCTTCCATGTCAAGATAGCAGAGGGCAACAAGATAGCAGACTCCCTAATATCTTGACCTTTCTCTGCCATTCACACTAAAAGCTCTTGTCCGCTTTTTGATTGTTCATGTTTTAAATAAAACTACTTCTCTTCTGCCCAGTATGACCAATGTAATGAAGCATACATCACAACAGCAAACATCAATCACTTACCACAAACACAGCACAGAAAACAACTAGGATTGACCCTTGTAGAAAGGAAGTTGTTCATACAAACTTCTCAGAGAATACAAATAATTAAGTCATTCTTACAAATGAACTTAAGTTCAAGAACATTTTATTAATAGGAATTTTTGAAAGCTTTGTTATTTAGATACTTTATTCACAACAAATAATTTAACCACATGTACTTCAAAGACAGTTTGGAACTGCTATTATACAGTGTGGAATCTATCATCAAAATCTCATTCAACTTAAGTGCTGTAGCTCATAAACAGTTTTTTTTGGGAACACAAATGAACATATCATCCTCTTAATGTGTCATTGTGCATGGCTACTGGTAATACAGATTATACAGATTTGTGATGCAATCTTCTAAAAAAAACCCCACTACTGAAGTTCTGAAGTGCCTGAATTTCATACTTGTGCTCAGACAACAAAGTGCCCAAGAGCACCAAAACTTACTGTATATTTCCTCTCAACAACGTCTACATTACCAAAATAAGAAACTATAATTCTCTGCTAACATTGAGCCATTCACAAGACAACAGGTGACTCTGTAGAACAGAATAATTTAACTTGTCAGCTTATACTATAACTATATCATTTCTTGAACTGTCCATGCTGTATGATATGGTGGCAAAGCATTTGACTCAATAACTGGCAGCAACATTACTCACATAACTAGTGGAGCATCTCTAATGATTCTTTAGGGTTCCCAGCACATCAAAGGAAAAGCCATGAGGACTTCAAAAAGATGCTATAGCAACTACATTTCTATATGAATAGTAATGATGAAAATCTTGCAATAGATGGGAATCTTTCATAAATGCCAAACGGGATTCAGTACTTAAGTACAAGTATATGAAAAGTCCATGCTTTTAAAAAAGGCTTCCTAACATTACCAAGCCATACATGTGTCACAATTTAAGTGTAACATGATCTATGTAAAAAATTACTTGACATGCCAAATCCCCAGGACAATTAATGTTTTCCAGGACAGAGTACACCAAAAATGGGGGACAGCTGTAACTGATGGACACTGCATTGTTAAAGGAACAATATCTGAATGTTTGCTCTGCTTGTTTGCTGTAGGTGGTACATGTGCTAGACTACTAGTACGTTTCAGGAGAAGGCAGAGATTAGATAGGAAGAAGACTTTTCCTCCTCTGCTTACTGTGTTCACTGAAACATAAAGTGGAAAAAAAAAAGAAGCATTCTATAGAATTCTATGGAATTGGCTCAGAAAGCTACATCTCCCCCTGTGACACTGACACGATAAATTGCTGTGTTCTTGTCGTACATCTTTAACCTCACTGCAGACCTGCTCCTTAATCCATCTCTCATACGCAAGCAGAACTGTACTGTTTGTATAACCAGTATGAGGAAGCTAAGCAGCAGGAGCAAGGGAAGGTTTTGGACAAAAGATATCGTTTGAAACGGAATTCAAGGTGCAGAATAGCTCTACGGTTATTGTTGCAATAATATTCCTTATTCAGTGTTAGACAAAAGCTACTGACCATTTTTCACATGACGGATTTATTCCAACATAAGAGCATTCTGAACAGCTCCAACCTCCACTTAAATAAAACAACTCAGTCTACAAAACCAGCTCCTAGTTTAGGCTCCAGTTTTTAATTTTCTTCCTAAAATGATATTTCAGGTTTGGTCTGTAAAAGGTAGGAGTCTGTTATAGACCATTAACTTTTTTTCCACAAAAAATGCATAATATCTTTACAGGATTTTTGTGTAGTCTAGCAAAAATAGAAACAAGCAGAAACTTAAAATTCTGTTTCTGGTGTGTATTATCACTAGATACTAAAGCCCATTTCTAACGATTGTAAGTCTTATTACATTGCACCCATAGAGTTCTGTCAGCACTTGTAAATCATAAAACACCTGTTTGGAAAGTAATGAAGCATGAGACTACTTCATTTTTTTTTTTTTGCAAATTCTAAGCCATTCATTCCTGAATGAATTTTGAAGGCAAAATTTTAAAATTAGTTTTGCTTATACCAAATGCACGGTAATGTGATCTAGGAAGCTGTAAGGCTTTGATTAGCATTCTTTCAGAAGATTTGTATATTTTCTTGATGTATTGCCTCTTATCTCTGCTCCTAGTTTATCAAGACCCAGATAAGTTAACCTCATGCTGTACAGTGAAGATATTCTTCCATGCTGCTGAGTTTGGTGGAAATTACCACATCTTAAGAAATGCTACTCTCATTTTCAGTTTCATAAGGGTTTTTTTTTGGTGATTGCTTATTTATTTATGTATTTCTCTGTGAAGAATTTTCAGAAGGAAAACTGAGAGTCCAGCATATGGGTATGGAAAAGGATAACTTTGATGTAAGATGGATACCTAAAGTGAGATAAAGAACAAAGTTATTCTTTCCACATCAACTGCATCCATTCCCATCTCAAAGGGATACGGTAGGACTGGAAGGGATGACCTAGGTCATTATTTACTCAGGAAACCGTAACATATAATCCAACTCATAAAGTCACAACATTTCATCAGAAACTGATTAGTAGGTTGGCACCTTTCCACACCATCAGAAAGAACAATGTGAGAAAATAAAGTGCACATACTTCAATAAAATAAAAGTCACATGGGAAATTATTTCCTAACTTTAAGCTCAGGATTAGGAGTGCTGAATAAAAAGGTTAACATCGCAAAGAGATAAATGACCAGGAAAACATTTCAGACATCACATAACTGAAAATCACCAGGACCTGTTACCATCCATGTTTTTGGTGTAGTTATTTATGTGTCTGCACTAGGGATTAGCACAACCTCATTACATAGTTCTACAAGGAGACACCAGTGAATAAATGACACATAGGAAAATAAAACAAACTTTTAAGTACTGACCAGCCCAACGTTAATCTCCAGCTGTGTGGAGATCATTGATATTTATGATGCCAAACCTAACCTCTGACCATTTAGTCAACCAAAAGGGATAAAAATGAAATACAGGAAGTGCAATAGCTCAACTTTTGATTCACAAGTTCATCATGAGACTGTTAAACGTAAGAAAAGTATCTGTGGAGTAATGTGGACAGATTAAAAGAGAACTATGATTCAATTCCATAGTCATGGTTATGGAAGGTTCAGGACTGCAAACAGCTATGTCCTCTGTCATTTTCTTCTCCAAACCAAAACCACCATGGTTAAGGGTGAGTTATTCCCATCACCCCAGACACTGAAGGGTGCTGAGCTACTGTCATTCCTGGTCCTTAATAGGAGCTGGTAATGTACCATGACTTTCTCTTTTTACATGCTTATGTAGACCATTGTTTCATGATTAAATATATATTTGTACAACGTGTGGCTTTTGGTATGTTCACTCTGGCTACCTGCAAGGACATGTCTTTCACAAAAACTAAATGGATTCTTTATAGCCAAGGTAAATAATGACCAAGTTGCTTGACAGTTTCTTTGCTTCCTCACCAAGAGGTGTCCAAGAGGACACTCATCATCAAAGATGAAGCGCTGTAGTCACTTGGAAAATAAATGTTAAAAATTGAGATCTTGGTTAAGAATTGAACTTGTGAATGAGAAAACACTCATTGTATGAGCATTTGATGCTGAATAGACTCCTCTAGGGCAAAATACATATCTAAGTACAAGGTTGTCCTGAGAGTAAGATCATAAGACCTTGCCAACATAAGGATTGTGTTGCAGCTAAAATGGCTGTGTGGGCATCCTGACATCTTGTTGTGTGGATGTTACACAGTGCATCTTCTGGGTTTGAACTGACTGTATGAGGGCATCATGAGAACCAGCAGCACTTTGGGGTCAGGCATCAATGGCTGTGGGGGCTCCCTAAACCAGGAGATGAATGGGCAGGTCCTGGCTGGCTGCCGTGGCCAGGGAGCAGGGCAATGGGGATAGCAGGGACAGCCACTGCCCCAGATGTAGTACACCTCCCTGAGGACGGCTGAGGGTGGGCTGGGATGCAAGACTTGTGAGGGAGACTGACCCAGCAGGGCCCACGGCTGGGTAGGGCAGGGCTATGGGGAGCTGGAGACCAGCCCTGCTGCAGTATCAGTAGGGCCTGTGGATACCTCCATGGACCTCTTCTACTGATAGCTATAAGCTTTCATTTTATCTGACATTACCTCAATTTACTTTATTTTTATTTTTCAAACTAACTACTGTTGTAATAAAAGACATCTTAATAAAATAAGTTGGTTACCTTTATCTTAATGTTTGTCCAGTCATACAAGTGATTTCAGGGTGCCTCAGAAAATTCAAATATCTATTCTCCCAAAGGATTGGCAGTCCATGGTGGCAATCTACTGCAGCTCTACTGTTGTACTGCCAAGCTCCTGCTGACAATCAAGGCTATCAAAGAAGCAGCAGGATATTCCTCCACTAGCCTGAATTTTACAGTTGAAAGGAAAGGTAACAGACTGCAGTATGTGAATGCAAAGGGACACATAAGCTGAGGAGTAGTGGTGAGTAATCTTCATGAGTCCTCAAGAGTAATGGAGAATGCTTGGATGTAGGGAGGGTTGTGCTCTCCCAAATGGTTCTCCTAATGTCAAACAAAACCCTGAAGTGATCTCAAAAAGAAGTGGGCAAAGACAGAA
The DNA here is from genome assembly GCF_036013475.1 of Columba livia. Lineage (NCBI taxonomy): Eukaryota > Metazoa > Chordata > Aves > Columbiformes > Columbidae > Columba > Columba livia. Next base: position 56,068,292 of record NC_088604.1, on the reverse strand, counting down.
ATTCGTAAAAAGCCACAAAGGAATGAATTAATGAGAATGCATTAGTTTTTCTTCATAAATCTCAAATCATTCCACAACAAATAACAATACTCTTGCACTCTTTTACAAATAGATGAAAACCTACACCAAACTGGTCTCATTCAGGGATACCTAATCCCCAGTGGCAATGCTAGAAACCATGTCCTTTTTGTACATTATGTTTTACTGTTTTGCCCTTGGAGCTTCTCTTTTTCTACGGAGGGCTCTGTAAGATGCAGATGCCATTCAGCATTGAATTTTTATGAATACAGTACTCTTTTGTGACAGTACAAAGTTCCAAGAACAGGGTGTATGAACAGCAGTGATCTATTTCTGAAGAGCAAATCTACCTGGAGCCAAAATATTAGAGTCTGAAGAGACTTCATATATTTCCAAGGCCACCCAGAAGCAGAATTAATGAGTGTTTTCAGTACACCTTCTTATATGCACCTACAGCAACGGCCCTTCCATGAACGAACAGAAAATAAATCTCAAGCACCATGCAGAAAGTCCACTTCACAGAGAGAGATTAATTTCATGTATATTTTGATACATACTATTTAAAAAGGAATTTCTTTAACTTTAAACAATTTAGACTTCTAAAGTTAAGGTGCTCATTTCGGAGAATGACAGTCACTGTACAAATTCTGTTTCATTAATTTAGACAATAATGGACAGCTATAGACTAGAAATAAATAAATTATATTTATCCAGCAGCTACTGTCCTTTCCTGTCATTTTCTACCTGACTGAAGGTGTCATAAAATATTGCCAATAATTCTTCAGTGATTGTTGCTGTGCTGTGCTATTTTCTCTCAGCATTGCCTTTCTTATCGTTATTTTTGACATTTTTCCTATACTGTAGCAGTCTTAGCAGCTGACCTGTTAGACCATGTATTTTTCCTCTGACTTTCATGTGTCTTAACTATATATATATAACAAAAGCCTACTTCACACAGCACTGAGCAACTCTCTTTCACAAAGGCTGTGGCGGGAGGCTGACAGGCTCGTCTCTGCGTCTCCTAATATTATTCATTGTGGAATCCTGGGCCAACACTAGTCTCCATGGTCTTTTCAGTTTACATTCCTTGTTCTGGAAGATGCCAAGAAACAGAAAGAAAGCATTTATTAAATTAGACAGGGAGACATTACAAAACAGGAAGGGAGCTGGATGGATGAGTATTTATCTTCAGAAGATCCCAGCAAAAAGATTTGTTCAAATTGCTGGAGATAATTTGGTTTGGTAAGCTATAGGCTTCTATCACACTTTGGTTGGCTAAGCTTCTATTTTTAAATCACATTCATACTTGTGGCCTTCATGGAGGTACAAAGAAGTATGTTACTTTAAGTGAGACTATACAGGTGCAGTGGGGTGAACTTACTGTTTATTTGTCATCTGTGGGAAAACATTCCAAATAAAATGAAGATCACAGAGAGGGTGACAGGCTTTTTTGTCATTTAAGATCTTCAGGTAAAAGTTTTAATATGTATAACCCCAATTTCATGCTCAGCTGAAATTAAATGTCTGTTGTATTCTAAAATCAGAATGAAAGATTACTTTCTATGGGCTCTATTCAGCAAAAAGTCCAATTTTTGTGGTTTTGGCAATAGTCTTTTTGTGGGCTTCAATGGTTTAACTTTACTGAGCTGAAGTCTCAATCAAGAGCCAGAAGTTTCTCCACACCTCCCCCTTGAGAATCAGACTGGAGGTTCTGGCAACAGCTCTTTACTAGTACTGAAAAGATGTCATGATCCCAAAGCACATTCTTTTGCTTTACATTTACTCATATTTGCAGTCTACCTTAACTCTGTCTTGACATTGGTCAAGTGTGAATCTTAACATATATATGCTTAAAAAAAGCAAGTAGCTACCAGCTACTTTCTGTTCTTAAAGATGGATGCATAGAAGCAAATATCAGCAACAGGGTGGGGAAGAAGAAAAAAAAAAATAACAAAAAAAGGAGTATCTCAATTCTTTCTTGTAACCTAATATTATAATAATTCTGCTACCTCATCTCAGTGTCTGAGGTTCAGGGTGATGAGAACTGCATCATGTCCAGGAGCTAATTTATTCTGCATAGAATATGCAGACCTTCAACAACAAGCTCTAACGGTTCTCTGGATCCATACACTGGGTAGCAAAGTTATAAGTACAACTAATTTCCCCCTAATTTTTGTGCTTATGACTTTGCAACCTAAAAAAAAATCCAACATATCTTTATATGAATTATATAAACACATATATTGTATAGATCCATACATTTTAATGCAGATGGAATGTTAGGTCAGTTTCCAATATTAATATGCCACAGAAAGGAAAGGAATAGATAACAGGTATGTGCATTCACAGTGCCCCTAGCCCAATGACATCATGCTGATTCAAATGTATATTCTTAATAAGCGTATGGGTAATCAGATGCATAGGGAGTTCCAAAATCTCCTGACTTCCACTGAAATGAATACAGATTATGTGCCTGGGGACATTATGCATACAGAGTATCTGTGTGCAACTTTAAATGTCCAAATGGCCCTTAAAATATAGCTGTAAAACCTGATCTGATGTGAGATAAATTCTGAGTGAGAAAGCAGTAAGAGAGCATCTCCCATCCTCTAGGCCTAGCTTCTTCCTCTGTCCAGGAGCAATGAACTGTGGCCAGTTCTTTGGGTGTTTTGAAATCAACTACTGCTAGTATAACATTTCTACATTTTTCCTGGTATGCCTATGTATGACGATATAGTGGAAGATTTGGCGAGGAGATTGGTTAAATGTAAATACGCTCAAGTGACTTGCACCTGTCTGTAGAAAAAGCACATACATCAGACTAATTGTTTTACTGACCTTGTGTGCTTGATGAGTAGAACCTCTGTGTTAGATAACATAGGCCTCTGAGAAACTCTAGACACCCTATCACTATGTCTGAGATTCCTGCTTTGTTTCAAGAAAGAGCGGGAGGCTGCCCCTGCCTGAAGCCTTGAAATACAGGCGAGCTCAGCAGGCCCAGTGATCTTCCAGCAGGGCTGAACTTACCAGCGCCTGTGTCCCTGTCTGTGTCACCTCTGCCTGGGAGCTCAGGTGTGGCTTCAGAGATCCCCCCGTAGAGAGGTAACTAAAATAAAACTTGCACTTTGTAATGCATTTGTGGCCTCTAGCTCTTCTTGCGACGTGCCTTCATATGTGTACACAGCCTAATTTCATCCTCACAGGCAGACAAATCAATTCTGTGTACAAGTCTATAGCAGAAAGACTTAGGAAGATCTGGAAACATTCTTTAATGCTGAAATATCAAGTTCATCCTTTACAAAGTTTTCTGTTAAAGAAAAAGATCTGTTATCTGAAACAACACAATATTTTTCCCTGTTTGCATCTAGAAAGTGGCAGTAATATTTTAAGATGCAGAAGCACAAATAAATCACCATAGAGGGAGCACAGACTTAGACCAGTTGTCTTGCAGGCATGCACTATGCATCATCCCATGTTTATCTCAGGGTATGAGAACACACATAAACGGTTATTGGGAAGAATAACTTCTGTGCTGCAAATTCATGTCTAACCTTACTGTACTTGTTGATGTGCCAGTGACTTGTGATTGGATGGAAAGAGGTGAATTGGTTAAGAAAGTCTATGAGACCTACTATTTGCCCAGAAAGTTATGACCTAAATTGACCCAGTTCAATCCCTTTGGGGATTTTATGAGCAACATGCATCATTCTAAGTTTCTCAATGACCCTTCCCAAGAAAGGACAATTTTTTTGTGGTTGTTTAAGCTTAAAGAGGATACAAGTGCATCATTATCACTTAAAGGTTAGCAAAGAGGTGGAAGAGTTACTTTGATGAGCTATAGATAGACAGAAGAGCTTATGGGTGTATGTTGCAATACGTCCCATTAGAAGTTCAGGAATATGAAAGAAATGTTGAAAAAATGCTTACAGTTAAGTCAAACGACACTGAAGAATCTAACAGTAAGGAAGTAGAAACTAGAAGGACAGCTTGCTGTGAGTGGTAGGGGGATTTGTGTCAGTACTAATCATCATGAATCTTTGGTTATAGATCTATATGGGTAGATTCAGGTGAGATAAACATCTGCCATAGCTTAAGTGATAGTCCATAAGAAATACACATAAAAGGAAAAAGGACTGTTTTATGCATGTGGCCATAGACACAGATTTATACATGAGGAGGAGAAAGGGGCAGAAATTAGTAAATTTCACCACTGAAGAAGGTGGAAGAACATTTGGCAGAAAGAGATTTATCTGTGGAAGCTGCAGCACAAGATTGGATACACACAGTGGTCATCATATGAGAAGGAGTAACATCTCAGGGATAGGTATAGCATCAGTTACTATGGAATTGTATGATATTGCCACCCACATCACCCACATATGAAGAAGACGTAGGAGACACTGCTCTATCATGTGTCCCAACCACAACTACAGCCTTCTCCAAAGTTCAGTATCTCTCTCTCCAACAAACATGAAAAAAAGTAACACTTTAACTTTCTCTAGTTTCCAAATACCATCCTACTCCAGCCATATTACCAGTAGAGTGCAGAAGGAGGACAAGGCAAAGGAAATGATCCAGCAAAAGGTAAACACAAGCTCATCATATTACAGTCTGATTTCATATGCAGTAGAAAGCAAAGCAGTGAAACAACTAACTCCTCACAGGAGCATATTGCAATACTGAATTGTGGAATTGTGATAGAAATGAGAAGACAACATGCTTTGAGTAGAGGATGCTAAAGTAAAGATGGCAGCTAGCCCAATCCCCTGGCAACATGTAGGTTCTCCTTCCTTTCTTCTTCCCTTCCCTCCCCTTCCCTTCCCTTCCCTTCCCTTCCCTTCCCTTCCCTTCCCTTCCCTTCCCTTCCCTTCCCTTCCCTTCCCTTCCCTTCCCTTCCCTTCCCTTCCCTTCCCTTCCCTTCCCTTCCCTTCCCTTCCCTTCCCTTCCCTTCCCTTCCCTTCCCTTCCCTTCCCTTCCCTTCCCTTCCCTTCCCTTCCCTTCCCTTCCCTTCCCTTCCCTTCCCTTCCCCTCCCTTCCCAAAACAATTTGAAAAATTGTTTTGGAACTGAGAGCAGCCAAGGCTGGGCTTTATCAAGCTGAGCTGTTTGTGACAGCCTGGCTATTTTGAGTAAGTGGTTCCATAGTGGCCACCAGTCTCCATCACGTGGCTCAGCTGAACAGGGTGGGAGGGAACATGTTCACAGGCACATTGGGAGTGTAATAACTTTTCTGAACAAAACCATATACCAAAACTCTTGTCTCAGTGTGGTTGGAAACTTTATTGTATATCAGGAGAAATCCAGACAAATGGGCAGTTCCAAGAGAGACACTACAATGGCAGCCTAATGCAATGTAACAGACAGACTGAAATATAATCTATAGTAGTAACATGCTGTATTACCAAAATCTTGCCAGGTAGCTGATGGTTCTATTAGAAATGAACAATTTCAATATGCCCACAAGCAGTATGTCATGCAGCATCCATTAGCACCTGCTCATCTTTAGTTTTTATAGGATGAATTCCACAATTTCAATAGTAAAGAAGGTTCTAGTTTTCCTGCTAGCTAATGGAACAGGTGCTGTGTTCATATAAAAACAAATATTTTATTCTACTAATTGGCTCAAGAACAGCAAAATCCATCCATCCATCCCAAGAATCTTCATTGCTCTTCTTTTGAGTTTTTACAAGAGTTGTAAAAAAGTCATTACTGCTCATAGCATAAAAATATTTTCCCATTAAAACAGTGGCTTGCTTTTAATAAATCCCAAGTTATTGTTGGCTCTGGATTTCCAATGTGTAACCAAATGAATATTTTTTTTGTGTGCAAGTCATGAAACTTAATATACTCTGTAAAACTGTTCAAATCCTTCAACAACTCATTTAGTCTACGCAGATGTCAAGAGAGACGAAGCTGTATTTTAAATTATTATATAGCCATTAATGACCTTTCTTTCATTACTATTATCTCCATAAGTAGGAAAGGTTGTATGGGCAACATTGCTGCTGGGTTGCTATGGAAAGAGAAATTCACCTTCTCTGCTATCAATAGGATAACCAGCTTCAGAGCTTTTCCTGCAACTGTGGTACATTTTGTCAGACATATAATAGTAATATTTAGGAGAACACTTTTTCTTTGTCTTGCAGCTTAGTCAGGTAAGTTGTCGATAATCTGACAAGTTTCCTTGAGCTAAAATTTTATCTACTGAAGAAAAAGGAAATGTAGTTACTGCATTTGACACTGTTGCAATTTCATCCCATGTTTTTAAAGCACAAAAGGTATTTCAAAAGAGTTAGTTTCAATCATTTCTGAATCTGAAGGAAGAATGGGTTTGACTGTGCTTTCAGCTTCATTCCACATGGAAGGCTCTTTACTAAACCACAGTAAGATATTTCACTGTTTGTTTGTTTGTTTGTTTGTTTTTCAGGATCAAAATGCTTCATATTTAAGTGGAAATATTCTTCATATAGTTTTATTATGGTTCCTTTTCAAAAAGGGACCCTTATTCTGGAACATTATATAAACCACAGCTATCTTGCACTGCATGCCCCACCATTTCCCAGTGCTTAAGAAAATGGCTGGTACTCAGCACTTGCCTAGGAAGCCATACTGTGGTGGATTTAACCAAAATTAAGTGTGTAATTATGGTAAGGGATTTACCTATGCCCAAGAGACATAAATACACAGAAAATCCCTTCAGCAGTCTCCAGCTTATTATCACCGTCACTTGTTTGGGGTTTTTAAAATTAAAACAGCCATACCTGTTGCGTTCAATGCTGGATTCAATACCATTTCAGATACAGCCAAAACTTTGACAGCCAGCTCAAAATTAGACTTCTCCTGAGATGCATCTTTGAATCCTCAAGTTTAGATAAAACCTAACCATCTTTTTCCTCAGAGCTGAGAGCTTCTGTACTTCCAAAGGTATCCAGTTTACAGCACCCTGGGAACACGCAGGCTGAGAAAGGACACCCAACTGAGCTTCAACAGCATCTGTGTTGAGGCTTTCATAGGATTATAGGGTGTTACAAATATCTTTCCTAAGGAAAGGCATCTAAAATGTATACAGGTACCATTTTAGGTTCCAAGCAGACAAGCTGCATCTTCCTTGACAAGTCTGAAAAGACAGTAGAACTAAATTAGATATATATCTTTTTAGTTAGCCATGGTAAAGATAACCCCATGTTTCAGAAACTGTAAGGCCTGAGAGGATCATAATGATTATCATGATTATAAAATCTTACAAGACAACAGCATTAAAGAAGCTCACTGGGTTATTTTACATCCAGCCTGCAACCCTCCTTGAACTGTGGTATGTATTTTAGAAAAGTATTTCAGGGCTTTAAATGATACAGAGCATAACAGAAGTGAGAGAGTCTCAGAAAATAAGCCTTGCCAACGGTTGTTGTCAGCACGAGGTGGAAAGATTGGCTGTTTGAAAGAGAGGTTTATAACAGAAACCTACCTGCAATGTTGCAGTACATCTAGGATCTCCAGCAAAGATGTTGTTCTATAGTGTGGAATGTGTCCCCTTAAGTTTGGTTGGCTTAAGTACATGTCCTCTGCCTGATGTGGCTACTCAGTGCTTTTCATCACCTAATATACATATAGAGAAAGTCTGACCAGTTCCCAGATTTAGAAAGAAAGGCATAGTTATTTATGAGAAAATTTAAAATGACAGTTTGAAAATCAGTTTTCCATTTTTATATCTCTAAAATGCTTCTTACAGTCACAAACATCACTGAAACTCAGGTGGGTCGCAAGCACTCAGCACCTCGGGGCCAGCTCTGTAATAGCCAGTAGCTCAGGGTGACTTCAGTTTTATCAAATTGAAAGGTTTGGTGACTAAAGGTCCATTCTATGGCCCTTAACAGTTGTAAAACTTGCCTTCCCATGGATGTAATTTTCTGAAAATTTTCCACAAGTGATTAGTTGACAGGGCAGAGCAGACATAAAGGATTCTTTAAATAAACACAGCATGACACGGGTGCTGGGACCAGCTTCAGTCACTGAGCAGCCTCTGCAAAGTTCCCTCATGGGCAGAGCTGGTAATGACAATGCCCAGGGACCTGCCACCATGGCTGTCCTCCTCCTTCCTCGGGAAACTCCTCAGCTGGCAGTCATTTCAGAGGGACCATTTCTCTTCCTGCTTTCGGAAACTGGTTCCAAGGGTTTCTTTTAACTTTAACCACAGCTTCCCCCCATGTATTAAGGAAACAAAGAGGAAAAGAAGAAACACTCTTCAGCCAGCTCTTTTTTGAAGGGCAGGCAGAAGTCACGATGTACAAATGGGGAAAAAACGTGTTGGAGAAAGCAGCGTGGGGTGCAAGTGGCATGGAGCTGACACCAGAAATGTCAGCAGCACTCCAACCTCAAGTCAAACCTGCTGATTGCCATCTTCTTTAAAGCAGCCCAAAAGAGCAAATAAGCATCTGAAAAAGGAGTTGAAAGGAAAGCACTGTGTCTCAAATAATGAGAAATAACACACTGTGACTTTCTTCTATAAATCCTTCTTTAGCATTCTTGTATGAAGTGGTGATATACACATATTTTTAAAGAAAGCTCTTCAGCAAAAAGCAGCTCTGGAGTATAACTAAAGCTCTGTTTTATTTACTGCCCTGTGTGTGTGTGTGAAAAATATACTGTCCTGTGCAACTTTTGCAAGAATTGAGAAAAAATAACATTATAAACTCAGTTTACAGAAGTGAGTTAAAATTAACACGACATGTTATGTGAAGATACCTAGAAATCTAAATTTCATCCTCTTAAATTATCACAAGGAGAAAATTAGAATCCTTAATGAATTTGCTTTGCTCTAACTCCAGATTATAATTAATAAGATGCCTGTTACATACCTAATATCTCAGGTTACACTGGGGAAGAGGTAAGGTTGTTTGGTAGCTTTTCATGTGAAAATATATAAGTTTCTGTATTGGGTTTTTTAATCTTATATTCGTAATATTTTCTGGTCTTACAATGTTTGTTTTAGGAATACCACAACAGCCTCATAAAAGGATCTCATGCCAAATCACTGCTGTATATGTACTCTCAATCTCATTGTAGATTTTTTCTGGGAATATGTGTGTGTGTTCAGTCACTTGATGCAGAACAGCTAAGGAACAATCAGGGAACTTATTATCGGTGTCAAGACGAAGTTACGGTTACGCTCTCTCCTCCTAAAAGGTGCATTTGTAGACAGGCATTTGGAGAAGGCCATCACTGCATGAGACATCTATACCTACATGAAGTCAGTGTCTGCAGCCGTCTTGGAAGATTATGTCAGCAAGATATTTCAGCTGAAGGAAGATATACAACTCAAAGTCTTCACACATTTTTGACTGATTTTAGTTTAGTTTGAAAAGCCATACCCTTAAACATTTTGTATTTGTTGCATCATCTTTTAATTTTTAATTTATTATGTTCCTGTTTTGGCGGGGGGATTGGACTAGATGATCTTTCAAGGTCCCTTCCAATCCCTAACATTCTGTGATTCTCTGTGATTCTGTGATTTAGCAACATAGCCTGTTTTCCGCTTTAAAGTGTAGCCATTGCCCATTTCCTTTATTTGTCTCTGTTTTTAGAATACACCATTTTCTACAATGATCTCTCTGCCAAAAATAAAAATTACTTTCTCAGCTGACTAATTTCAGTACCTTTGCAATAAATTTCTCATTCAGAGTTTAATAACTCGAATAACAGTGATGAGTTCAAAACAGCTTTATAAATGGTGTACCACTAGACAAAAATATTTCTCATCATAATTTCACATCTTTGCTGTCTCTTTTGGACACATACAGGAGATTTATTTTCTAGCAGCATCTGAAGCACTGGCCTTCATTTTGTATATATGATTATTTGTGTCAAAGCAATTTTGCACGCTTTTCAGCTGTTCTGCTTAAGGGTGGCTGAGATCTATGACATTTTGCAGTTGCATGCTGGGAAAAGTAGTCCCCCACAGGGCATACTTCCCATATTAAAGGGATTACAATCTCCCCATTTTATGCATATCTGATGCATAGACCTTCAGCTCCATGCAAGCTGCCAGTGCAATCGCTCAGTTGGGCAACATTTGGATGTTTCTCTCTTAGGTTTTCCAGCTTGTTTTAATATACAATATATGTTCTGTTCAGATCTTGGCTGTGTTGAACTTTCTTTTCTGGAACTGCAAAATATCATGTTTGGCTGCCTAGCACCACTGTCTAATGTAATACTCCCTAACCCGTCTTTAAAAAGCCTGCCAAAGTCAGATTACTGCAAACATGAAAATCAGATATGTCTAATATAACTTCAGAAAACCCATGTGCTGTTTCCGCATTGCTATTATTGTTCTGGAAAAAAAGAGCAGCAAAAAGGATTTGACATCTACTGTCTGCTTTGGTAGCTGTGGTGGCTGCTTAGAAGAAAAATATATAATGCATATGGCAGTTTTGTAGGAGATCTATTCTTATTTTAATGCAAATTTGAACAAGGCTGTAAGTCTCATTTACAATCTTGTATTGCTTTCTTCATAAGCTTTCAGAATGTATTATCTTTCTGTATCCATACCTGACACAACCAAAGACTTTTCCCCCATAGCTGAAGGAAATACCTCCTTCTATTTCTCTGTCTGCCTAATCACAGAATCACAGAATGTTAGGGATTGGAAGAGACCTCAAAAGATCATCTAGTTCAATCCCCCTGCCAGAACAGGAACACTTAGATGAAGCTATACAGGAAGGTGTCCAGGTGGGTTTTGAATGTCTCCAGAGGAGACTCCACAACCCCCCTGGGCAGCCTGTTCCAGTGCTCTGTTACCCTCATTGAGAAGAAGTTTCTTCTCAAATTTAAGTGCAACCTCTGGTGTTCCAATATGAACCCATTACCCCTTGTCCAATCATTGGTTGTCACCGAGAAGAGCCTATCTCCATCCTTGTGACACTCACCCTTTATATATTTGTAAACATAAATAACGTCACCCCTCAGTCTCCTCTTCTCCAAGCTATAGAGACCCAGCTCCCTCAGCCTTTCCTCATAAGGGAGATGCTCCACTCCCTTAATCATCTTTGTTGCCCTGCGCTGGACTCTCTCCAGCAGTTCCCTGTCCTTCTTGGACTGAGGGGCCCAGAACTGGACACAATATTCCAGATGTGGTCTCACCAGGGCAGAGTAGAGGGAAAAGAGAACCTCTCTCGATCTACTGACCACCCCACTTCTAATACACCCCAGGATGCCATTGGCTTTTGGCTTTCCTGGCCACAAGGGCACAGTGCTGGCTCATGGTCATCCTGCTGTCCACCAGGACCCCCAGGTCCCTTTCCCCTACGCTGCTCTCTAACGTGTCGTTCCCCAGCTTATACTGGAACCTGGGGTTGTTCCTATCCAAATGCAATACTCTACACTTGCCCTTGTTATATTTCATTAAATTTCTCCCTGCCCAACTCTCCTGCTTGTCCAAGTCTCGCTGGATGGTGGCACAGCCTTCTGGTGTGTCAGCCACTCCTTCCAGTTTGGTGTCATCAGCAAAATTGCTGATAGCACACTCGATTCCCTCGTCCAAATACTTGATTAATATATTTAATAATACAGGCCCCAGTACTGACCCCTGAGGCACTGCACTAGATACAGGCCTCCAACTAGACTTTGCCCCATTGACTACGACTCTCTGGCTTCTTCCCTTCAGCCAGGTCGCAGTCCACCTTACTACCCGATCATCCAGACCGCACTCCCTCAGCTTATCTGTAAGGATGCTGTGGGAGACTGTGTCAAATGCCTTACTGAAGTCAAGGTAGACCACATTCACTGCTCTGTCATCATCCATCCACCTCATTATGTCCTCATAAAAGTCAATGAGGTTGGTCAAACATGACTTCCCCTTGGTGAAGACATGTTGACTGCCCCTAATGACCTTCTTATCCTTGATATGCCTTGAGATGACACCAAGCATAAGTTGTTCCATCAGTTTCCCAGGGATGGAGGTGAGGCTGACTGGTCTATAGTTACCAGGGTCCTCCTTTTTGAAGACTGGAGTGACATTTGCTTTCCTCCAGTCCTGAGACAGCTCTCCCATTTCCCAAGACTTGGCAAAGATGATGGAGAGTGGTCCAGCAATGACCTCAGCCAGCTCCCCCAGCACCCGTGGGTGCATCCCATCCAGACCCATGGATTTATGCATGTCCACATTGCCTAATTGCTTCCTAACCCAATCCTCATCAACCGAGGCAAACTCCTCCATTTTCCTGATTCCTTTGGGGCCTCAGCCTAGCATTGGCTCAGGAAAGGTGTATTTTTTTCAGATGTATACTTATCTATATTTCTCACTAAGGTTTAGCCACTGTAATATGGAAAAAATATTTTGAATGAAAACTGTAAAAGCAATCGAAAATTTGTTCTTTGCATCCTCAGAGAGAATGCTCCTGACTTCAAGATATTTCTCTGTATTATGAAATTGAGAGGCATTAGTAAGCTTGATTGGATAAGGGATTTCTTTCTGAGAGATACATAAATACCAAAAATTTCATGGAGCTCTGAAAAAAAAAAATCAGTATTGTTGTAGATCATTATAATGTCCACAGTGCAGCAAAAAATAACTTTGGAAGTCCATTGTGCTACAGATAAACCTTTTTTTCCTGTTATTAAAATGAATATTACAATGAATCTTCCAGTCTGTAAGTGTCATAGCACTGCAAAATTTCTGAAGCCAGTACAGTAAATAATGAGTACCTAGAAGGACTCTCAGACTCTATTTTCAGGTTCTTCTTCAGATGTGCAGTCTTTTCATGAAAAGATGAGCTTATGCAAAGCTAACACAGTGATGCTGAAGCCAGCAGGAGGAATGGTTACCTGGAACCATTTCAGTTTGGAAATTATTGCTGTAAAGCCAGTGGGACTGACCGAGGGCAATAAGAGTAGACTTTGGCCACATTTGTTCGGCACCAGTGAGCTAAAAACCTCACATAAAAGGAGAATTGTACCTCTGTAATGTTTGGATTACTTTCCCTTTCTCACTTCTTATGAGCTTTGAATGCCACCCCAACAAGCAAAGTGGTTATCTCCACAATGCTTTGAAAAAACCTGAGCATTGTATGTAGACTTCTTTCTGTCAGAGTGTATCACACCAAAAGTACAATCACCTGTGAGAAGTGTACAAAGATGGCAGACTAATCCTGAAGGTTTATTCTCCAAACAGTGTTTTGTCCACAGTCCTTGAATGGCAAGAAAAGCTAACCTTCTGGGAATTTCTGTAACATAAGATGCCTTCACTCCTGAAGTACTGGGCATGCTAGTGGCATGACTGTCTTTCCACATTAAGTGCTGTTTTTCAAAAAGTTAAAATCTTAATGTAGCCGGAATATCTAAAAAGTTCCATAAAATGGACATGTAGTGATTGAAAAACACAATGCACTGCTAACAGAATAGCTAGCTCTTCAGCTCCCAACCTTCTTCCCCCCAGACCCTGGTGACTGTCATGCTGGCAACATCATAGAATAAAAACCCCAAATCTTTTGTAGTTTGCATTGCCCTAACTTCCTCTCACCAAGTACTTGCTCTTCCTCACAGATTCTTAATAGATACATGGTCAGCAGGTTCTGTCACAGCCCCTGGTGTCTCATTGTACATGGTTTGAGGGTCAGTCACCTATGATCGTATGTTTCTCAGATGAGTTCCCAGTAGTGAAAAGGCAGTCAGCTCTGCATTGCTCGGAGAACAGCAGCTGTCTGGCTGGAAGCAGGTGGCTATGCTGGGTGTACCCATGAAAGGAGTAAGAGTATCTATGTCCTTCGAGCTAGTCTGCACATGATGCCTCTTCCACAGCTTTTGGTGGAGTCCTTACTTCCAACTACACCAGCAGGGACTGATTAAGCACTGATCATTACATCCCTTGGGATGCATTTATATAATCAGTGGAAACAGGACTGCAGAATTCTCCATGCCCTAGTGCTGGCCCTGTAATCTCCAGATAAATTCTGCCCCTGCTAGCAAGCTGTCATCAATTAAAACAATGCACTCAAAAATGTTTAATAGTCTCCGTGTTAATTCCAGTCAGAACTCAGTTTCTTAACACTCTCTGGCCAAACTAACAGCTACAGATCATAAATTAGTCCTTAAAAAAAAATAAATAAATACCAGAACTATTTCTGTGATTAGACAAACATTTCAGTGGGTATATGAATCTTCTTAACATGACATTCACAGTATAAGACAGATAAGTATTTTTCCACATTAAGGTCTTAAGATAGCACATCCCGACAGTCCAGTCCTAAGACAATTAGCATATTAGCTAAATTTGCTGACAGGCATTCTGTGTGAGATTTATATCTCCTTTCAGTCCAAGTGAAATATTTGTCTTTCTGCAGTGTTTTCCAAGAACATACAGCATGTTTGAGAGCTTTACTGTCCTATTTTGATAACTAAGTCCAAAACTAAGCTTAAAATGAATTGCCCAACCCAGCTCTCATGAAAAGTTAAATTGAAGCTGGCAAAGGAAGATAACAGATCATAAAGGTGGCATTCTCAGGGAGCTAACTGGTGCCATTATGCTTTAGGCTCTCTCCATTGCTACACTGCATACCCTTACTTGGAGGGGTTTATAACTTGGCTGCAAAAATGTTTTCTGGGTGAATCTTGGCAGACAAAGTCTTAACTTGAGAGCAAATACATTTTAAAATAAATTTCTGGAAAAAAAAAAAAAAAAAAGGAGAAAAGTCTGTCTACAGTGAGGTTTTGAGCAGAGTCAAACCCAGTTGATCTGGTAAGAAGCAATACACTCAGCAGAGCCCCAGTGCCAGCCCTGAGGGTTAGCTCTACCCATTCTGCCACTGTTCCCACAGAGGAACCAACATGAGGACTGCTTTCCCTCTGGAAAAGACAGGTGTCTCCCACCAGCTCAGCTGAATGCAGTGTGGGCCTTTGGGAGCAGCCACCATGCCTGCAGGAGACAGGGCTGGAAGACCTTGTCCTCCTTGGAGCAGCAGCAGGCACAGGGGTAAGAGCTCAGGAACACTCTCTTGCCCCCTGCCCATGGGAAAGATTTGATGATTCCTCATTTAGTGGGCTTTTACTGACATCCTTCTAGCACTCACATCCTCTATATTCACAAAATGAGTAGCAAGTCACAACAGCAATGCCTTCCTCTTTGGTGGTGTTCTTCATGCAGGACTCTCAAAGCAAGTCAGATACCTCTTAAGATTTCCAGTACAAGACATCCCACAAGCTGTTGCCTGTTTCACCAATAGACCAGTACATAGGGATGTGAAGTAACTTCAAGCGTCTCAGAGTCAAAGAGAAAACTAAGTCACATCCCACTTACCTGCTCTTACGATGGCATGTTTCAGGCTCAGTAGGCAGATTTCAGTTCTGGTAAGACAGGTTATGATTCTCGACTGACTTTAAAACAGGTATGGATCTGGCCTCAAACACTGTCACAGAGACCCTGCACAGCAACAAGACACTAATCTCACCTGAGCATCTGAAAGATGCAAGAAACTCTTCTCATTTCTGGACCAGAGTCACGCACCACTTACTTGCATTGCAACAGTCATGCTCTATGGCAAGGCTGTATGGTATGGCTGGATCATCTGTGGGAGGCTGTGTGGAAGACAGGGATGGACTCCTGTGTGCCCCCCTGCCTTTTTTTAAGGTGACTGCTTTATTCACCAAAAATGGTAACTCTATTTGAGCTAAAGCTGTTTGTTAATTTTAACTGAATTCGAGAGGAAAAAAAAAGTTTCTGATTAATAAGAAAGAAATGCAGAAATTTCAAAACAGTTCATTTCAGTATTTCCAAAATGAAGTGCTTTGCTTCTCTGGATTAGATTCAAAAAGCACATTAAACAATATTTCATAAAAACCAAACAAAGCAAACCAGCCAGAGAAGAAAGTTATGGCCCATAGCCCATAATTTGGGCAGTTTGTTTGAGTATGAGGAGCATTTTGAACATCCTATCTTCCTGGAGAGGGCACTCACTCACCTTTGAACAAGGGAGTCATTCTGACTTGTCCTTTCTGTCCTTATGGAAGTTTATTTGTTCCAATCCATTCTGGAATTCCCAGAGTCTGGGTGGATAGGAGGTACACAGCCTTAGTCTAACATCCCTGCTCTGACTCAAGCTCCAAGAAAAAGTGTGTCCACACTCTCCTTTTCATCTGTAAAGCAAGAAGAAGAGCAACAACCAGTAAAAATTCTGAATTCAAACCATATAAACTTTCTTAATTTCCGTTTTGGTTATTGACCTGATAAAACAAGTCATGGAAATGAAAGTTTTAGGAAACCCTGTTCACTTCCACAAAAAAGATGTATCTTTAGTTCCTCAGTGTTGTCCAGTGAAATATCATTACTTTAAGTCTGTGAGAAACAATGTCGAACAATGATTTTCATAGAAGACTTAATGAGGCAACACTATTCTAGAGGAAGTTATACTAAGCTCATGAAACACTGAAAGGCCTACGTAAAGTCTTCAGAATCTAAAAACTGCAAGACAATGAAGAGCTTAAACTTTTGGTTTGGAATTTGAATTAACCACGGAGAATATATTTTTTTTTCTAATTTTCTTCTGTTCCTCTGCCTCTAGGGACAGAATAAGGGCAAAGGTTTATTTTCTGGAATTTTATTGAAAAGATACACTACTTCTTTCAAACATATTCTTTAGCTCATATCTCAAATAAAAGTCTAATAAAGCCTTGAGTCTGCAAGTAAGCATCTAACTTTGTAATACTGTCAAGAAATTATGAATTTCTAGGAACAACATATGAGAGAGGATAAGAAACATCAAGGTCAATGCCTGATTTTAGGGTGGGTAGGCAAATCAAGAGGTAATGCAGTGAATTCAGACATTTCTGATCAACACCCACTTCCTGGCACATAAACATTATTAGATCAAGCTTCTGACAGCATTTTACTAGATCTGTCTATCTGGTACATCTTTTGACCCAAATATCTACCCAAACAAGCTGGTAGTAGGAATTACCATTTCATGTGTCTTTAAGTGCAAGAGGTCTCAGAGATTGTTTTCTCATCAATTCCCAACACCCAAGTAGAGAATCTCCTCTTTGGAGTTTGCTCAGAAGAATTTGTTCTTTAACAGTTTCTGCTTCTTCCTTCCTGTACACATATTGAACATTACTTTATATTTATGTTGAACTATGGGTTTTCCACATTATTTTATTATTGCACCAAGAAATTCCAAATCTGATTAGATAACCTCCATGAATGAGCAACCCTTCAGAGCTTAGGTAAAGCTGCAAATTTTTCTTGCAGAAGATACATTATTGTTAAAAAAATGAGCCACATGCATTTTTTGGCATCACAATAGGAATTGCTTCAGTCACAGGTGAAATTAAATCAGAAATATTAATTCAAAAATGCAATAAAGTAAACTCTGGTATCTTTATCTAAGGAACTTCATGGATGCCACCCTTAAAGATAACTGTAATGGAAAGAAATGCTGAGGTTAAATGTTGAACATATTATATTTATAAAAAAATGAAGTTGATGTGTGTAATCTAATATAAACCCCATTAATTGTTTTGTTTTTCTTGGTTCTCTCATGCTCATTCTCTCTCCAAGTCACTTGGCGTTCATTCCTCAGTAAACCAATTATTATACTTCAGTGCTCTATTAGATTTACATTCACTGCCCTCAGTCAACTCTCTTATATCCATGAAATCTTATTCATGATGCACAAGAAAAAGCCCAAAGACAATTCAGATCTAAGGAATTGGCCAGGATTGATAGAAACGGTGGAACTGAACCGCTGCTAAAGTCAGTCCTTTCAAGAGTGCAGGGAAGTTCTCCAGAGGCTCTCGAAGCTTGACCTCCTGTGACTGCAGCAGCAGTATTCAAATGCGTAGGACTGAAAGGAGATCTTACATCCATTCCCCACCATTTTAGGTTTCTGTTCTAGTTTTTCATAAGTCAGCTCAGACTTTGGACTTAGATACATACCTGCACATAGATGACTTCAGCAGAAGTCTCAGTGGAGGGTCAGGATGTGAGAGGGTAGGCGGAGAGTCTCCTGACTTATTGAGACCATTGAAAGCTCAATGATGGTCATCAGCTGCATCCTTACAAAATGCCAAAACTCATTCTAGCTCCTTTGCAAGGAAGTTGAGCTACAGTCTTGTGATAACAAACAAGTGGTTTAAAATTAGTATAACTATCAAGTTTGACAGCCTTTGATATGACAGCCATTTTGTCTTCACCACGTTGAAACAAGACTGCTCGATATTAGTATTTCTCTTTGTCTTAGCACTTATCTCTTCAGTGTCCCTTCTTTCACTTTCTTGCTCAATGTAATAAGCTTAAGTTTTGTTACAAACTCTGCTATAATTTTGTAGTAATCTGAGAGGATAACCACAGCTGAAGTTTTGAGGTCACCAGCAATTCCTACTACTGGCAATTTTCCGTCAGTCTTGTTAGGAAAGTTGCCACAATTTTACCACAAATAGTAAGTCTGTGGCATCCTGCAGAATTTGCATACAATTGCCGTTAGCTTACCTAAGTGATCATTTCTGTTAACAATAGCTCCCTAAAACTGCTTGAAAATTGGGTTTCAGCCAAGCCAATCCGGTTTACATGATGCAAAGTATTTTAATTTGAAACCTTTTAATAGAAATCATCACTCAAGTCACTTTGAG
Organism: Columba livia; assembly: GCF_036013475.1. Lineage (NCBI taxonomy): Eukaryota > Metazoa > Chordata > Aves > Columbiformes > Columbidae > Columba > Columba livia. The sequence goes on along the minus strand of NC_088604.1, from coordinate 56,049,663 downwards.
ATGATGCCTGCTATCTGCGAGACTTGAAAAACTATTTTTATACTTGCTTTTTGGATTATTTGTACTGCTGATTTCCACAAAAAGTCATTAGAAGCATGCTTAGCCAAAATTTAAGTACAGGTTATTTTGTTAACATTATTAAAATGCACATTCAGCAAATTCATTTGGCTGTGTTAGCTCATACATTCATGCAGCTTCTCAGTCCTTACTCTGTGTTACTAATAGCTCAGAAGAAAAACTATACTAAATTGTGTTTCTGTTGCCTTTTGATTTCATGGGTTAAATAGAGGTTACATACAAAATAAATTACAAAAACTCTAAAACTATTAAAAACATATGCAATTATATTTTAGATCACGTGAAACTGGTTTGGTTCAGGATTTTTTAAGGAAGTTTGTTCAAACTTCTCCTTAATTGATTCATTTGGACAAAGTTTCAGCTTGCAAGAGTTTCTTTTGCTGAATGCAACCTAAACTCCATGGATTGTCATGGTTTCCATTACATTATTTATTTTGGGAAAACCTGTAGATGTATAAAAATAATTCTCCAAACCAAATCACATTTAAAATAATTATTTTGAATTGAGACATTCTTCCTGTAATCTATAAGACTCACACTTTCATTTGAGTTAGATTTTCAAAAAGACTAAACATGAAAAACTTTTTATGTAGAAAAAAAAATAAAGCGAGATTTGTTACAAGAAATGTTCCTGCAGCAAGTTCAGCCATTTGGCATATAGTTTCTCAGATGCACATGTAAATCAGGTGTGCTATTGCATGTACATTTTGCTTACACTCATGGTCGATCCTGTTTTATGAATTAGCATATCTCTGAGAAGGATGGAACAATTTAAACACTCTGAAGGGTTGTGGTTTTGATCTAAGAAAACATTGTGGCTGGTCATGTATGAAAAGTCCTTCCTAAAATGTCAATGGAATCATTAAAAAAAAATAGATCACCTATTCAGCAGGTTTTAATTCTTCCAGAGGAGCTTGACAGTATATCAAATTGTCCAGTCATTAAGTGCTGACACTATAATGAAGTCACCTTCTCTCATTATTATATCATTTTCTCCATTACTGAAAAGCCTTTAGCCCAACCATCCATTTAATGGTGTTTTCTTTACTAAAAAGTAGTACATTTTACTGATAAAAATGGAACCAGTCTGTTCTTCGAGGTGAAAATTAATTTTCCAAACCTCTGCTATTTTGAAGGCTGGCACAGGGTAAATCTATAAATCTCACTGAAATTCACTGGTGTTGGCTGTCCCTGAAACAAAACAGATGCTGGTGCTTTTTTTCTGTATGGCTCAATATGAATTTTTTTATTCTGGAAACCAATTAAAAGTGATAGGACAATTATTGGGAGCTTTCACTTCTATTACCTTTTAGCATCTAACTAGCATTAGACTGGTTAAGTTTTGATGGAGACAGAACACAGTAAGGCCCCTTTGTTCAGGACCCTCACTATTCATTCTTTTCCTTCTGGTGGTGGAAATCTAACGAAGTAAAAGTATTGTAAATAAAAAGACAGACACTGAGCTGAAAATATGCAAATATTCACATCGAAACTCTATCTTAGGACTAAGCTCAACTTATTTATTATCAAAATTCATAGCATTAGTGTAATTCCCACATGTATTTAATCTTGTGACATCCAACTTGGACAGGTTATTAGAAGTGATTTCTTTCTTCAATCTTAAAAATAAATGAATTGATCTTCAGGCAATGAAAAATCCTGACCACCAGTAAAATATTTCCTCAGAATGACTCATCATCATAAGAAGTTATTTCTTCCTGACCCAAGGACAAGTTAAATTTGTCCTAAAATCCAACAGTGTTTAGACTAGAAATAGTCTTAATTAACACTGTTAGGACACACTTTTATTTGTTTGTGGACATCCTCTAACTACTGTTTTTGATATATTAATGGCTGCTATATTGCTAGTACTGTGCTACTCATCGTTCAGTTTCAGCCTGAAAGGTTGAGGTACCCTCTTACCTATGAGCTTCAGTCCATCCCATACTGAAAAAAATAGAAAATATTTTAATACTAAGAAACACAGATTTGGATCGTTTTCTTTACCCTAAGAAAGTGAAGAATTCATGACCATATTGGAGAGTCAGGGGTTTTCCCCCTCAGAGTTCTATATTTATGAGGCAAAATAGAATTTCTTGGTCCACTTATAATGTGACTTTGACTGTTATGCACAAAGTGGACAACAACTAGATTCAAATATGTCTTGTAGAGTCCTCTAGACAGGGTTCAATGGTCCTGCTGAACATACCATGTTCCAGGTCCCGAATGAAGTATACAGTCCTTACCTTCTTCCTCTTTTCCAGTTTCAGCTCTTCCTGACACATACAATGTTATACCTATTTATAATCAAGTTGATTTAATTAAAGTGGTGTTTTTCAGCAGATCAGCTTTTGGGTGCCTCTCTAAATTACTTTGTTAATGTGATCTCCTAATCAGACTGCTGGAGCTGCAGTCTCTTCTCAGAATGATCTAGTACACATTATTATTAAGAAATTTTAAAAGCAGCAATGTAGCGCTAAATTAGAAGGACAGGTATTTATGTAACCATTCAAAGTCCATGGAGAAAAATATAGTCTGCAATTATATTCCTGTAGAAAGTATTTACTTCTTGAAATATTTGGACTACTTTTTGGCAAGAAAAAATTGTCTGTTATTTCCTAACGTATCAGCATACACGAAGTATAGCACAATGCAATCACCACAGCCCTTGTTATAACTTAATCTGCACAAGTCCACTTTGCAAGGACTTCTGTTAGATTCTGTCATGATGCAACAGTGAGACAGGGTAGTCCCTTCAACCATGAGTGATTGCTCTAGACCTCACTGCCCTTCTGTGAGATGGTTATGGTTCTTCTCCAGTCCGATACACAAATATCTTCTCTGTATTCTAGAAAATGAGAAGCTTGACTACATATAGCACATTCCACCTGATCTCCTAACCAGGTGCAATGAGCAGCCCAAAGAAAAGTCATGTAACAAACATCAGACAAGACAAATTTTCTTATGATTTTTCACTCTTATTTCATATTCCTCAATTCAGAAGAATAATTCACAATTTATTTCACAAATTAATATATTGTAATCTGCACACAATAGCTAAGCACCATTCACCCACTTGATCGGAGCTCTACCCAGTCATCGGAAGTTTTTAACAAGGAAGTGCATTCAAATTTCCAAGGCAACCTGCTGCTTTTATTCTAATTCACACCATCATTAGGATATTTTAATGGCTACTCCAAACAGATAAACAGTTGAGCGTTAGACTGAAAGAGATCACAGAAAAGAAGTTGAGAACCACGGGTAGAAAATAATAAGCAAATTCTAAAAACTAGTCTCTGAGGAGTTGTCATACATCACCACTGTTTACTATGTCTGTGGAAAACGGTTCTGCACTTCATCTCTACTACTTCCCTTGTACTGTTCCTCAGGATAAATTCTTCATAAGACTGGCTGACATGAGTCAGTTAGGCAGACATGGAAAACTTTGCTTAAGATTACAGAGAAAGAAATGTGTCTGCATAAGGCCCTATATGTTTGAGCAAGAAAAAAAAACAATTCAAGAGAGACTTCACCTCCATCATTCCATTTCAAACTTCCCTCACTGTTATGCATCTGTAACATCTACATCACTTCTGTTTATGTTCGCATAATACCTGCACAAAGATTATCTACAAATAGATTTCCCAAATGCCCTTATTAGTATCTGATTAGGAAGCTGATCCCAAAGTGTCACTGGGCCATATTCACCCCTGAATCGTCCAGGTGGATTTGAAATTCAGTCTTTGATTTTGCAATGTTTAAAGTGGTTCTGTGCTAATCGCTGCACCTCCTGCAATTTAAATTGTTTCTTAATTGCATTAGAAAGAAATCCAGAATAAATTATTTTCCCTGTTGCCGTCAGCAGAAGTTGTTGATGGAATATGCTCAGTCATAGTGGACCTGTCAGAATGAACAGACTGTGGTTTCCTGCTCCAGAGGAAGGAAACAATTGGTTTTTCCCACAAGCACATAAGAGAGGCTGCTGCTTTGTAGGTAAACATAAGGGAAGGTGTGTAAGCCACGTACTTTCTTTTGCAGCCAGCTCAGTCCTAAAAGACTGAGATTACCCTGCACATATCTGAAATTAATTCAGGCTCAAGTAGTTCAACATTAAAATTATATCCAACTGCTAACAAACTACAGCTCTTGAAATTCACACCATGTCTATATCGTAAGCAATGGAAAATTCACCTGGCAGAAGTACAAATTGTGATGACACCAAAAGAGACTATAACAATATTTAATTTTTCTAAATCTTCATTAGGATGCATAAAAATGAGTAGCAGCTAGGTTTTTTAGTGCTGCTGTTTCTCCATTAGATGGTTTAAGGTGTATACTGAACAGCTTTAAAAAAAAAAAAAAACCCACACATAGTGATCATTTCAATGCCCTGATCTAGGCAGTCAACCTTAAAGATATTCCTCCAAATGACACGTTGCGTGTCATTACTATCTAGCTTGGGCAAAACCAAGAAAAAAACGTCATGGTTCAGTTGCTTTAGGTGATCCACACTGTCATAACAGAAGATTGACAACAGCCACTGAATCTATGGTTTCATGTCCCAACTATGGAAACTCATCTGCTGAGCTGCAGGTACTTAGAAGGGAGCTTTCTCATTTATGTTTTAACAACTTTGGAAAAAATAAACCAGAAAAAAATCTATGCTGTCAACTTTTAATAGCCCTCTTTAATTTAGGTTGCTTAATATTGCTGACCATTTCTCATCTTACATTATTTATATTGCTTTTAATGTTCTGAATCACCTGAAAAAACAAGATGCTTGGACTATATCCCATCAAAACTCTTGCAAGCTGCATCACTTTTAGGGGAAAAGGGCACAAAATGAATCTGCACCTGATTTCAGGATGTTACATCTTAAAACTAGGCTTTCTTGTATTTTAGGGCACCAGAAGCAGATTTGGGTTTCTGTGGGTTTATGCCTGCAAATGGAATTGCTATTGACTTTTCACAATCTATAAGAGCTTAGGTATTGTGTTTCATTTTCTATTTTGCCTGTACTTTGAGAAAAGCACATGTAACTTATGCAGCCACTGAAGTGTTGCAGGAATAGGTAAAGCAGAGAGGTAGAAGCAACCCAGGGTCTCAGAAGGTCTATTTTTCTTTAAACAGTGTCTTGTCCTGGTCCCTTACTATCATGTGGATTTTTCCTCAATAATCATAGGTTTCTTGTACATACTTTTTTTGGCTTACTCACCAAAAAAAGAAAAACACTGAACCCTCAATTGTTTTTATAATTTCCTTTACTGATGTTATCCCTTTATGGTGATCAGGGACCACGGGGAACCTCGAGATCTTATGAAACTTTGTGAATGAGCCTCTTGGTACAGCAGCAACCCATAGGGCATATTTCCCCCACGCAGATCATGACCTCATCTCCCCACTCGAGTCAACAGAGGTTTGGCCACCGAGTTCACTGGGAGCAGGGTGAGGCCCTAATGCTTCACCAGTTACCTAGTTGCTCAACTGCTCCGGAGCTGGTAGGACAGCAGGAGCTCGTATGACACTGTGACGCAGAAGTCCTCCATTTCATACAGCCTCATAATGCTCTTAGCTTCATCAGAGAGCCTGATAATCCTCAAATGATACTGTTGGCTTCTTCCACTGTTGCCTGGTAATGAAAACAGAGAAATGCTTCCAGCAGTGAGCCATCACCCTTCAGTCCTTAAGGGAAAACACACATGTGAAGAGAAGCACATGAGCATGCATGCATGTGCACGTACACACACATATGGCTCACGTATATCATGAAATGACTGGCCAGAAACATGGCTGGCCTGTGGAAAATCTTATCTTAAAATATACCTCATCTCTTAAGCCTTTTTCCTTCATGTCATTTTGTTACCTCAGTGAACCGCATTTTGTCCAATGCCTTGTACATTTGAAAAATTATATGGTTAAGCAAGACATTTCATAATCATTAATCTATAGTTAACTCAGCCTGCTGTATTATGCAATACTACGAAGAACAGCTGGGGCCCACTAACCAGAAAGCACTTTTATGGTTTCTCTTAAGGGCCATTAAATCAATGTGATGAGAGCACAGCTGGAAAAAATCCTGCAAAAATTTATCAGATCCCACACAATATGTAAAGGGACCACTTGGTGCAATTGCAGACTCAGCACCAAGCCCTCTCAGTTGAAACTGCAGGTGGAGGAACATTTACCACACAGCTCATATACAGCCCTGAAAATGTCTGCTGTTTCTCCCTTTTCCCTCATCTATGGGGTTTTCCATTTGGGCCTCGCTAACTGCTGTAATTGCTGTGGATCCCTTAGCGGTAGATTAATGGGATCATGAGAGCAGCGTTTTCAACAATTGCCATGCTGCCCACTTAAGTCATTTGATATGGAACTTCCAAACACTAACAAAGTGGTTGCGGCAGTGCTGCCTCCTTTACCTCAAGCACACTCCGATAGGTGCCTGGAAATCTCACACTTTCCTGCTCTGCATTTTGAAAGAGAATGCAGAAAAGAGATAAAAGTTATTAATCCCTGAAATCCACGTTTCATGACTGTTCACACATCATAGATAATGCAAAATAATTAAGAAGGAATGCTGTTACTGAGTTCTAATGTCCTGCAGAATTAACCTCTGATGAAATAAAGCAGATTGGGAAATGAAAGGCATATTAATCAGAATAGAGCAGACCAAAATGAATCCCTACACCTGCTTCATGGATGTCTAATGGGTTTTAGGCCCCAGAGCAATTTCTTTAACACCTTTCTCAAATGCCTATTAAGGGCCTGATCCTAGGAGTCTGTTGAAGCCAGTGTAGTTCTGCTGTGAACTTAACAGTCATTGGATCAGATTGACAAATGAATCAAATGAAAATATAGTAGAAAAAGAAGAGCCAAGTATTAGAAGAACTCCAGAGGTAGGGGCAAAAGAGAGAAAATACGGTCCAAAAGGGACACTACAAAAAAATCCCAAGCACACTTCTGGGAGAATCCAAACAGTGGTCCATGGGTATTTTTTCACATTGGTGCAAAAGTAATCATTACACATGCCTAACAATCACAAGCACTGGCCTATGGTCTAAACGCACAGTAGAAAAACTCAGCATTAGAGGCCTTGATCCTACAAGACCTTACATTCAGAGCTATGCAAGCAGTAAACAGGTGTCTCCCTACTGCTTGACACAAGTGGCTGGTATAAAGCCAGATAGTTTATACATCTAGGCTCATCAGGAATGTTTTTATTTACAGAGTTTCCTTCCTTTCTTCTCCAGAATGAGCAACACACACAGTCTGCTTCCCTTCTTTGCTCCTCTTTATTTGTGAGACCGTGCTCTCTTTAAATAAATCGCTTATGAAACAGCTGCTGTGTTCAACACTGCAATATTAGCAAATAGCTTAGGGTAGGAACTAAAATGAAACAAACAAAGAAAAAGCAGACTGGAAATGTGTATGTGTGGGAGGGAGAGTTTTGAAGTAGAAATGAAGACCACTGCCAAATTAGAACTTAGCTGTATACACCACAGCTAACAGCTTTCGCTTGCAAAGGGAGCCATGATCTTAAAGGATCACATTTTGGCAGATTGCAGATTGCAGTAATTACAGAATTGCACATAGTCAGCATCATGCACATATGAAAAATATATATGCTTTTGTATAATAAATATGCATGTATATATGAGGGTAGGTGGGTATATGTAAAAGTGTTACGTGAATGATTTATACCACATATCCTAATCTGTACTGCATTTCATATAGATATCATACTTCAATATGCACATGTACAAAACATGTATGTCATAATACCACACTGCACTTTGACAAAAATTCGCAAAAGATCGTATCTCAATAAAACATATTATTTTTCCACTGTCAGCCCTCCCAGCCAATACAAAGATGTATCTGGTTTTATGTAGCTTAGGAACACTGAAGGACTGCCATAGCAAAGATAAATAAACCCTTTTTCTGAACCACTAAAGTCTATGGAATATTTGTCACTGTCTTCAGTGGGTGAAGGATCAAGTTCTGAACAGGATCAAGGGCTGAACAGGAAGACCATGATCAGACATTCATGTAAAAGTTTGTGACTGAGTGGAGAAAGCAGATCTTTCTGCTTCCTGGGACTTTGTTATGGGATTGTGTACCCATATAGCATGAGCCACAGGGAGAGAGAAAAGTGGGTGACATAGTAAATATCCACCTCCAGGCAACGCACTCAAAAGAAAATTCTGTTTTTCTTCCTTGCTTTTATATCTTCTGGAACTGCATTGAAAAAAAACAAGGTTTATATGGAAAGTCTCCCTCACAGACATGGTGCTTGAACACTAGAAGCATAATACAAACAAGAGATCCAGAGCATGGCTGAGAAGAAGGGCAGCTGGTGCTCGTATTCAATAATTCTTTAAAATTTTAGGTCTCCCCAATGGTATTTTTGTGTGTGTAAAAGATTCCACATTCTCCACAGAAAAGAGGCTTAAAAAAGAGCCCCTTAGTTTTCAAAAGTGCTGTTGATTCTTAAACATATTTTGACAGACTTGCTGCTGTTAAAATATCTTGACATAACCAAAGCAGAAACACCCTCTGCAGTAGTTCATGGCACTTTTTACTGAGGAAGTCTGAAATGAGCTTCCAAACCCAAAGCAGAGGAAGTACAGAATTTTTGAATTTTAAAAACAGAGAAAGCCAAGACTCCCTAAGGTATACAAAAATGAAGAGGGAGAAATTCTATCTTCCCAGGGTTTGCCAAATGAAATGGGGAAGAGGGGGAATTAATTCTTTTCAGAAACAAAAGAGAAAACAGAGTAGAAAAGGTTGAGTCATAAGCATCAAGCAAGCAACAGACATGCTTCTTGCAGCACACATTCTCTCCACTGGAAATGCAGTTTAGCACAGAATGCTCTTGGCCCATTAGAGTCTTTTACCTTTAGACTGAGACATGACACACAGGAGTGCCCAGTAGAAAGCTCTTCTGCAATTGTACATTGACATGAGGCATACTCATAACTGTTAAGACAGTTAAGACATCTCAGCTTTATCAAGTCTGTCAAAAATCCCAGTAGAGTCCCAAAGAGTTGCAAAAATAATCCAGTTCAGATTCATGTTCTGCTGTTAATGGCAACTAATGAAAGAGAGGACAGACCTTCACATTCTTGCTATTCCAGCTTCCAAGAGGATGTCTTGCTGTGTTAATCCTTATTCACATCCAGAGCACCAGAAAAGTACTAAGTGCTCATATCCTCTTCGTTACATTTCAAGATAATAGTGAGTAATGTAGCCTATTCATGACCACTAAATATGAGCAATGCTTCAGTATTATTTCTTTTAAGATTTCTCTGTTTCATGATGCCTTGGATCAAAATCTGCTCCTTGCAATTTTTATCCCATCTGTTTAATTTCATTTGATTTCTTACACTTCAAGAGTATTTTTCAAGAAGGAATACTTTCTTTCTCTCCTTTAAATCCTTCCTCTTCACCCTCCATCCCAAACCAATGTTTTTAATGAAATATAAACTCAATCCAGGGTTGCTGGCAAATTCCCATGTTCATTCTTGATACCTTCTTATTCAAAATGGATTAAAATCTCAAGGTCTCTGCAGGATTAAATTTCTGAGATAGCAAAAAACTTTTACTGGAGATTTTTCAAAGCTAAAACTTTTTTTTTTTTTTTTTTATTGGCCCAAAAGCAGCAAGATATATGTGTGAGCAAGGTATAAAGGATATTATGAAAAAGAATATAATAACTTCCCCAGAAAGAACAAAAATATTCTTGACTTCATTGATTAAAGTTTGAAAATTATGAGGTATCACTGGAATTCTATGAAGAACTGGTCATTCTACTTTTAAACCAAAGAGTAATGGCACAAGGACTTTTTCATTCTATGTTGTATATCAGAGAGATTCAGAGAAGATCTACATAAGGAATAGAGGACTTTGTTTCCAATATGTTCAATAACTTAACTGGACCACCTTGGTCATAAAAAACCCAATATGTAAAAGCTTTTAAAATCTGATAGTTTTAACCCAATAGCAAGTAAATACCTCGGTGGATGACTGCTTAGGCTGGATCAGATGATCCATGCGGTCCCTTCCAACTTGGTGCTCCACGATTCTATGATAATTTGTTGTTACTAATGGGTACTGTCTAGTATGTAGTCTCATCTTCTATGACGTAAGTATTACTTACAACACACGAAAGGCTTAGTGTTCACTTCCATGGGGGCAGTTCATAAAGTCAGAACTCAACAAACTAAATTGAATGAACAATTGCAACTGACCATCTGACCCCTTCTGATTGTCATGGGCTGTGTGTGGATCACAGTTCAACAAGATGCTTCTCATAGTGCCTGTCTGATGATCTATCTGAGGCCTTAGATGTCAAATTTGCTGTCGGTGAAGTTCCCATAGCATGCCATCTGATCATGGACATTCCCACACCACACAGGTCCTTACAGTACATCTAGGGCTCACCAAAAAAAAACCCAAACAAACAAACAACAACAAACCAACCAAAACCAAAACCAAACCAAAGCAAACCAAACCAAAACCAACACCAACCAACCAACCAACAACAACAACAACAACAACAAACCCCACTTGTATCCTCTCCTAACTTTTGGATCAGGTTCCACAAGAAACAAGACAAGAATAAGCAATTCCTTTTATCTGCTTCTTTTTCCCCTTGAATTTCCTCCTTTTTTCAACACACACCTATTGAAAACTGAAAACCCAGTGAACAGAGCAGTGAGTCATGATTTAAAGGTCCTGTCTTCAGTTGCCAATTCTCCCTGGAAGGCAGAAGCAAGCACCAGGTCACAATATGTTCAGGTTTCTGTTATCATCTGTGATGAAATTATGTCATATCAAGTTACATACTGACAGACAATTATTTAGTTTTTGGGCAAAGTCATGAGGCAGAGCTGGTAACTCTGCCCCTACAGCATTACGGTGAAAAAACTCACCAAGAGTCACACATGAATCACAATCTTCATCAGATGAACCCTAAAAATAAAACAATTTACAAGAACTCAGATGAATTCCTTATATGTTGTATGATAATCTCTATTTCTGTTTTCCTTTTTACTTCTTTGAGCCATTGCATGTTTCAGCCCACCTGAAAGGCGAGAGGCGACAGAAGACACCACCAACTCCTCTCATATTTTTATAAGGGCAGGCTTAGATAATTCAGAGATGTAATCCAACATAAAGAATAGCCCTGTCTTTCAACTTCAGCTCACTTATTTTCTCTACATTTCCCACTGATTAATATGCTACACAGACTGCTGTTTTCTGTGGATACCATGCTCACATCTCTCTCTTTACTGTGCAAAGAGTTGGCTTGGGTAGCTGACCTGGCACTAGTGAGCAGAAAGATACCTAATGAATTCCTCTAAGAAGGTACCGTGACTGAAACCACAACTGTGTCAAAATATTATTGTGATTCAAAAGGTCAGATTGACGACCCTTTGAAAATGTCTCCTTAGTCCAAGAATCTGTCCTACCACCAAGAAATGAACGTTCCTGATGACATGCTGTTAATGCACAATGGAAAATTTGATCAGCTGCCTCCTTCACACCACTTTGCAAATGAACTTCTGCTTGGGAAAGCACCGTGTAAGCAATATTTCTTTTCTGATATATGGAACATTATTCAAAATACAGTCCTCCCTTTGAAAGACTTCTGCTTGTGACATTTCCTTTTAAAAAACATGAGTACTGGCTGCTGACAGATTCTCATCTTATTTATACCCAAACTTTGCAAATATTGGTGGAATTGCTATGAATTTATACTGCTGTAAATACTTGAACACAGTGCTGAGCTCTCTTTGATATCTATGGGCACACACCTTTGTGTTTTTAGAAGTAATACACATAAATAAACATTCAAAAGCAGGTCTATCCTTCATTAGAAGGATACAAAGTGTGTTATTATCATTTGTTGCCACTGAACACTTTTGCTGTAAAATACTTGCCTATTTCACAAATTGAAACCTAAAAGAAAAGGATTTGAGAGGAATGAACCATAAGAAATATGGCTGAAACAAAAAACTTAACTGAAAGTTTTCCCCTAAGTTCAGCAGTTTTGGATTGACTTCCCTTGCATAAGTCCAAAGTAGCAGTAACGACAAGTTCGTTCAAGAGCTTATGGGTTGTAAATGCATCTAGATGACAGAAAAATAGTATTAAACATTAATTTTGAGCAAACCACTTGCAAAGAGATTTTTTTAAAAGGATGTTTTTACATTTGTAGTTTCTTGCATGATGTAAGTACTGAAATAGATACTTTCCCAAACAAAATGGAAATTGTACTGACTATCCAATTGGCCTTTAAAATCTTGGGCCATAGTACTGTGCTTTTATGTGTCTGGGTGTGTTTTTCTCCAAAGATTATCAAATGGCAGCCAGAGACAGGTCAAGGTATGGGATCTACTTCTCTCAGTCTGTCAATCACGTAACAGCTGCCATTCATCTTGAGCAGTCATTTGGAAGGAAAGGCTTTTTGTCTGCTTTTTAAAATTTCTGTAAATAACTTTTTTTAGACAGGACTAAGAAGCACTGTAACAGGAACAGCAGATAGTTTCGTAATCTGTTGGTGTCAGTTACATTGTGCTGTAGAGTCATCACCAGGCAAGGAAAGTCAGATGGAAAAAACAAACAAACAAACAAGAAAAAGAAGCACACATACACAAACAACACAAGCCACTTCTCTACAAACGAAACTCTATTGAGAAAAAAAAATTCAAACAGCATTCTGATATGTTTTCCTAGCAACTAGGAGGAGGATTTTTGTCATCCAATTTTCATTTTCCAGAAAGAAGAAAGAGGGAGAATGTAGATATTCTCTCAAAAAAACAATAGAAAACTCTGGATTTGTCCCAGTGCGGGTACATTTTATTGTTTGGGTTTTCTGTTTTGTTTGTTTGTTTGTTTGTTTGTTTTGTGTTTTTTTTCTTTAATTTAATTTAATTAATTAAAGTTTTACAAAATGTAAGCTTTTCATAAGAGAAAATCACACAGTACTGGCCAGGACTTATTGCTACTAAACTTTGTCCAGTTATATTTTGGTGGTTTTCTATGTAATTAATGGCTGCTAGTGGATATCCTACTATAAAAGGACTTTCCTTCAGTGCTACCAAATACGAAAACTAAACAGATGCTGCCAATTGCCTCATGGTGTCAGAACAGAAACAATACCAGCAAAACTCTAAGAAGGGATGTGATGTCCCAGAGGAGGGGATGCAGGCTTGGTCTGATGGAGATCAGACATGCTTCCATGGTGCAAGCAGGCAAAACCACTGTTAGGCCTTTGCAATTAGTAAGTAGGCTTTCTCCAGCTGTAGGGACAAATATTTGGGGAACTAGGCCATGACTGCATCATTCAAGTCCTCTCTGCTTTACATGTGAGTACTAGCAAGCTTCAGGATTTCAGTCTTCATCTTCCAAGGTGATCAGAATTTTACATAGATGCTTTCAAACAGGACCTTCATAAAGTGTTATCACCCACATTATTCACTTCCAACAGCAGACCTATAGTTAGGAAGCAGCTATAACTACTGTCTATCTGAGTAAACTGGATACATAGACATTTGCTCCAGCCACCGGTCTTTGGAGGACTGGTGGGCAAACCAGTGTATGAGATAAGCTCAAGCAATGAGATTTTCCAAGGATGTATTGTCAAATTTCTTTCACAGAATTTGGCACAGTACTTGGTCTGCATCTGTTCTCCCTACTTCTCTGTGGCCAGGGTATAAAACCTCTGAATGCAAAAATGTATGCCTGGAAAAAGAAGTTCAAACCAAATCCACTCTGGACTCAAAGGTCAGAAAAGACACTGAGAGACTTCAATTTCCTGTTATCCTAGCAACTTTGAGAAAGTGCCTTCACAGTCAGACTGCCCATTCAGCTACATGCATTTTAAATAACACTGGAATACAACAACTCATTTTGAACAAACATTGTGAGTGGACAGAAATCCTCAACCAATAAAATTATTCAGCTTCACATAAGTCAGCAAGTGCACCAGGGAAAAAAATATTCATTTTTAAGTCCAGTTTGGAGCAGTTTCTATATAACTTTGCCCAGGCAAACAGTTTGGAAGATGAGGAGGAAGCCAGGTTACAGGGTGTGGAGAAGGGAGACTCAAAGTATGGTGAGGCTGGAGACACGGGAAGTGTAAAAAAGACCTGCAAATAATAATTTGAGGAGTTTAGGTGAGTGGGAGAATGAGGCATTACAGTGGGAAAGACAGAGGTCTTCAGGTAGAGCAAAGATTACTGTGGTGCTAAGGGAAGGAGATCCACTTCCACAGCAGAATAGGCTTCACTTGTTCAGCTGTGCATGGAATAAGAAGTCATATTTGTTGTGGTTTGGAGAGGAGATGGAGCATTTGGTCCAAGTTTGAAATGGATGTATGAGTCAGGAGCAAATGCAGTTTAGAGTCCAGAGAGGGAGTATTTTCAGAGCATCCCCAGAAATTTTATTACAGACATCTTTCAATGAGAAGAGTGGAGAAAACTGTCTCCTTGGCTCCTGCTATTTCAAGATATATTCTCCTACTTTCCTTGTAGCTCATCAGTTTTGCAGAAATAGCATTAAGCTAAATCAGCCCTTGCATTTGCCTTTTCCTGCTCATCTTATTCAGAATGCGACTGAAAGAGGAGTGTGGTGCCATTAAACTTAAGAGCTTTTAAATATTTTATTTCTTTTTTATAGGTCTAATATGCAATAATTGGCAGAACAACTCATTTGGAAATGTGTAGTGCCAAAGGAAAACATTCAATATCTTTCTGTTCAATGCCCTGAGTATTTTCTCAATCCAGGGTTTAAAAAGTGTTTGTCCTTGATTCACATGGTCATTCCAAATCTTCGCCAAATTATTTAAAGAGCTGTCAGATTTAATGGTGTGAGCATCTTATTCCTTATTATGGGACATGGACAAATAAAATCAATACATTGTAGAAACACGTAGTGAAGCCACTGCCAAAAGTCATCACAAAGAGATGTATTTAATAGTATTCTGTCCTATCTGCAGTCCCTCTCTCAGATCTCAAGCCTCCTTAGGTTCTGAGTTTAATCTGCCATGCACCTATAAAATACAACCAATAAGCACTATTTTTATTTTATAGATACAAAGACATCCCTCTCTCAGTGGCTACAGCCTCAATTCAGTAATGCAACAAGCCAGTTGTTTCATTTTAAGTACATGATAGACCCACAAATTCACTCCAACTGTGCTTAAATTTAATTTTGCTGGGTTGTTTTCCTTTTTTCCTCAAGGCAACTAAAAAAAAAAAAAAAAAAAAAAAAAAAAAAAAAAAAAATCAGGACAAATCCCTGCAGGCATATGAACTATAACCACCCATCACCCCACTGACTGGACTGAGCAGCTGCCTGTAGAGTCCTGTCAGGTGGGAAGTTTTAATCCTGCTTCTTTGGTGATTATTCCACTTTGTATAAAATATCTTCAGGCTTATTTCAACAATCTGAGTGATTTATTTGTTTAACAGTATGGACAAAGCACCTTTGACTCTCCCGCCTGCATGACCATGTAATCATTTATAGCTGGATCATCTTGAAGTTGATCTCATCACAAAATGAGAGTGAGAAATGGACTGTTGTTGAGCACAGAAGATACCCGAAAGACTGTTATTGTGCCCTTCCTCATAATTCCTGCCTCCTGATACTATAAAGTGATTGTTGTGGTCCACAGAAAATCAAACAAATTCTTTAAAGTATCTGGAAATAAACAAAAAATAGACAAAATCCCTCCCTAAATCTAAATAAACAGCCTGCAATTCAGCTTGTAACCCAAACAATCTGAAATGATCACAAAAAATGAAGATCTTCCCTGAAAATTCTAATTGAAGCTGTGAAAATTATCACTTGGAATCTCTTTCCTTCTTTCTTTCTTTCTTTCTTTCCTTCTTTCTTTCTTTCTTGAACTGCCTTACAAGTATGTGATTTAGTTCTGCCACTAGAAATGCATTTCAGAGCAAGACTGTACTGCTCATTAAGTGAATATCAACAGCTTTCAGCCATTTCACAGTCTTGCTTCCCAACCTGTAGTCATTTGTGTTGGCAGAGAAACCTTTGCAAAATTTGATATGTAATAAAAGTTAAAATAAGGATATTTTTTCAGTTTCCACTTGAGTGTGTCAGGAAACTGGGACTGAAAGATTTACAGTTTTGGGTACAAAAACTAGTTGAGAATTAAGCAAGAAGGCAGTCTTTCTCCCCAGGAAAAAAACTCTAGTGTTACAGTCAGTAGGATTTTTTCCATCTACTTCTATGAGAAGAAGATGATCAGATTTCAAGATGCAAATGGAAAGGGGGAAAAACTCAGTGATCTGACTAACTTAATGCTTTTAATAAGGAAGGTGCAGTACCCCTCATCAGGCATCAACACACCTACATCAGTTGCAGTCTTTATCCAAATAACCTCTTCATGCAGTAACAACTGGAAGGGCTGCTGAGGGTTTTATTAGTGGTGACTGCAGTACATAATTTGTCCTTCTTAAACAGAAAGACCACCACAGGTAAACACCCACTGTTCCTCTGGTGAATTTGGACCAAAAAAGAAAAAAAAAAAAAAAGTATCTGTGTAGTCTTGGCATCAACTTCTCTACAGAAACATTTGAATATTGTTGAATTAAATTAATTGTTCCTCAATCTAGGACAGTCACTGGAGTGCACACCTGAATATCTCCAGGAAATTATTCCTAAATGAGGATTTCCCAAATCAAAATCAAATCTTGCAATCTCCATTATTGTCTCTAAGCAATTAAAATGTATTTCATGTGAGACACCAGACAACTGGATTTTTGTATGGCAACTTATACTAGCAGGTTTTCTTTCTGATCTTCTTGATGCCTGGCATCATTTTTTCTTATGTACAAGTGCTCAAAGTGCTACTGGTCACATTGCTAAAGTTTTGCCTTTCCAAATAGACAACACTCTTCGCTACTTGACCCTTTTCTACCCTCCTGTTCTCAGCTCCAGTGCTATGGCATGACACTGGCTCCCCTTCTCAAAAGAAAGAAAGAGAGAGAGAGAGGGGAAATTATTATTCACTAAAATAATAGCTCCCCTTTTGGCAACAAACAAGAGAAAAAAATACATGCAGAGAAAATGAACTCTTTAAAAGTGCTTTTTTTCTGTTTGATGACACAGGCATAAAGCCAAAATTCACCCATTGTACTTCATGTTCAAAATTTCTTCACACAGCTCTAAATTGCTGACAGCTCTTTAGCTACAGCCATGCTACCGGGCGCCATTATAATAGTTCACCATACTATTATGATGTGTCAATGTTTATGACCTGTATCCCAAAACTGGACAACATTCAAATCTTTTGACTGCCTCTAAATCACTTTTTTGGAAAAGACTTGAACTACTGAGATTGCAACTAGAATTGCTATTGCTCAACTGGCCCCATCTAATCTTTTTTTCATTGAAAATACAAAAAGGTTACAGAATTGTAAAGCCCATGTGGAACAAAACACAGGAAAATACTTATTGTTCTCATATAGAGGAACACATAAAATACCTGCAGCTGTATGAAGGCCCAGAGGGCTTTTTTATTGGTGCATGGCTGAATTTTTTATTGCTACTGAATAAAGTGTTCTTGACATAAGTATTTGACCTCTGACACCAGCAAGATTCCCTCTTGGTGGTCATTACAATATAAATCCTCCTTCATGTCTTCTGACTTTAAATGATGCACCGTCTGCAGGGTTTTTTAGTGGGGATAAAGTCAGAGAAACAAGAGTAAGAAAAGTGTCTTATTGCCTGGAGATGTGCCAAAGTGAACTGAGGTGATTTCACTTAACTTAGCCTTGAAAAGCTTGAAAGCATGCTGAGCCAAGCAACCTGCTTCACAAGCAAGCAAAGAAAATCAAGCAAAAGGGGGAAGGTGGGAAAAGCAAAGCGAGGGGTTGTTGACTGCTTAGAGCTTGGAGGTTTTCAGTTAGCAAGGCTGAGCAATGTCTGTAGCTATAGTCAGGCAACTAAGAGAACAATGTGCTTGGGCTTAGGTGATTACCTTTGCTTCATCAGCCCAAGTCTACCTATCTGCTTAGAACTAAGTATGACTAGTGGTCCATTTCAAAGGAAGGGTCAACTTGCTTTCATGTGTAGTGCGGATGCCCTCTGAGGATTTCAGTAGTCACATTAAACTTCAGTTGACTGATAACAAAAAAGTTAGGCTCTTTCTTATCCTAGAGGAAGACTTTATTGAATTCATTCCTTCCTAAATATTTTTTTTCTAAACTTGGTGACTCTGTTCAACTCATAATAGCTGCTAAGGACTTTTAATTAAATTGAGCAGCTGATCAGATTAAGAAGGTATTTGTACCAATTCTGCACATTTTTCAAGAGAAATTCCTATAGATACTGACTTAGCAGAAAATTGCCTTCTGATATTTTTCTGAGTCCTTCATGTGTCTTCTCCACTACACCTCTAGTTCTCTAACACTTTTGATTTCTTAGATCTGGTCACATCTAAGACACCCCTCAGACCTCTCTACCTTTCCAGGGAGGAATGTCCTGTGATCCTGTGACCAATAAAGCAGAAAGCCAGGAAAAACACAGTATTATTGGCAACATTGTGTTATCAGAACTTCAGTCCAAGCAGTTCTAACAAGTTCTCTGCCTTTGGTCCCATTTTTCAATTATAACAGTTGTTAAGTAACACCCCTCTGAGTTATTCTGGTAATAAATCACTTTGTCCATCTGGAAAGTCCCCACTCCCTTCTGGGAAGCACTTCCAGCGGCTGTCAAGAGCCCGCACCCTGTTTATGAGATAGTCCCGCTGGACAGCAGAAAACACACACACAGCATTGAGCCACCATTGTGACTTTTTCTGTACAAAATTCACACGGGTTTCAGCCACAAACTGTACTAAAAGCCTAGAGTAAAACCCAGGTAAGAGGCGGCAAATATACATTTTTGCTGCCCTTCTGTTAAACAACGACTGAGGTAACTACAGCATCTGCTATCAGGCAGTTTCCAGGATTTCTTTGACGAGGAAAGTCCCTCACCCTCAGCCACCATATTTATATTCAATATTTATGAAACAGCTCAAGCTAATATGGCTTTCAAATGATTACATCAGATGAAAACTCTAGCTTCTCAAATTGGTTGCTTTAAAAGGTAGTGAAAACTGGCTCCTGCTACACCACTCCTTCACCAGGGTCTTTCCTTTCACCTTGATGGTGCCAGGACACAGACAGAACATAGAAGTGCTGACCCCTTCATGCCTGCTCTGCAGATGGAGAACTGTGGCCAAAACGATCTTACAAGGATCTGCTTCTCTTCCTTCACAAGCCTCCTTTAGTAACTCAGACATGTTGGTGAGTCCTGTAGTGTATTTTAAGAGAGAGGAATGCAGAAAAAGTACAAAGCTGTGCAACCTCAAAAGTACCAAAGATACACTCTAGTTATCCACCACTTTTCCGTCAAGCAGAAAGTAGATATCAAAGTGCAAAAAAAACCAAACCAAAACAAAACAAAAGAGCAGCTGACAGAGTGGGCACCAGCTGAGAGAAGTACAGAAACCAATACTACTCATGTCAGCTACAACTAGTAAATATCTCATTGCCCATCGACAGAGATGGTACTGCAGGCAATACAAAAGGATTCTTGTGTTGGACAGTGTGAGGCTCATTTCAGAAAGATTTTAGGTATAGGGAATCTAACTCTTCAGGCATGAAGGATGAAGCTGGCTTATTCTGCTGTAATTAAATACTGAATGCAAAATTAAAATATTTTCTTTATAAATACCGTATTAACACCTAACGTATGAATACAGGACAAATTATTCTGAGGAATGGCAAGTGCCATCTACTCAGCCACCTGCAACATGGAAACAGAGACACTGAGCAAGTCTGACCTGGTCCAAAAAGAAAACCACTTTCAGGGGGTTTCTACCTTTAGTGGAGAACACCACAGGATTTTAAAATAGCTACATGGACATATATGAAGAACATTAAGCCATGTCATGGCTGGCTGGTGAGAACAAGACAGAGGAGGACTTGTAATAGAGCAAGTGACAAAGATGGATTGATTTGAGTGATGTTTAAATTTGGTTTATTATGGGACTGTGGTTGACAGTGTTGCAAGCTGCTCACCTCCCAGAGAGATAGGCATGTGGGCCATTCTTTGATTTCATAAATCATCCAGGAACATACCCAGAGCATTGACCTTTTATGAGGAAGGAGCTCAGGGCATTCAGCATAATTTAACACCGGCATGTCGGATGGTGTCCAGCACAGTTTAACACTCCTTAACCTCTGCCTCATTAGACGTCTGTCCTGTCATTTATCTTTCTGTTTATTTTCTGAGTGATATATTATTGGTAATAACTAAAGAATGGGCACTGATGTTACTTTCCATGGAGCTGCCATTAGTCAGCTGGAAGTCAGGACAGCATCACTCTGAAACTGGTACATATAACAGCTTTTAAAGGTTTTCAGATATTTTCTTCGCCAAGCAATTTCCTCCTGGCATGGGCAGCTAGAACGCCTATTATATGATCTGTATTTATTTTTACTCTTTCCAGACCACATTTTAGTTTTTAATACCAGCAAGTATTATTACTGTTGGTAATAAGACCTGAATTATTATTTTTGCAGCAGAAACTTCAGCCTCTCTGTGACAACCATGGTTAAATAAGAAGCCAGAAGGGAAATGGCAGGGTCTTCCATTCCAACAACATATGTATATGTACTTGTACAAAGGCAAATACACATACACACACAAAATCACATATACTCACACTCTTTCCTCCCATCTAGGTCATCACCATAATGGCAGATATTAAGAGTCCTTTCTAAATACAAACATTTTAGCAAGTCTATAATTGACTGAATATCAGAGATTTCATTTATGCTGCCTTTCTTTATCAAGTGGCAACTACTTTTCCAATACTTGGTATATTGAGTTACATTCTAGAAGGGGTAAAAAAAGCAAAGAACGCATGGGGCCACAGTGAAGGGAAAGTGAAATGTTATGCATTTTTTCTGTATTGTGTAACATACATGTTGTGATACTGGATGGGAAGTAAATTCCAACAAAGGTTCTTCTATGGTACCTATGGTACTAAGCATGTATTTGGATTCCTAGCAGATCATAAAGAAGGTATAAGTCCAGAAGGAGCTGCAAATTAATTAAAAAAAAAAAAAAAAGAAACAACAGTTTTGTTTATATTGTGGATGGTTGTGAGTCAGCTCTATAATAGATGTAACACCTTGAGAAAATATTGGTCATGTTCTGTTTTACTGAATAAAAATATTTTGCTTTTAAATCCATCATCACATGAAAGATATTGAAATTTTGAACAATAACAAACAATTTTATACTAGCAATATTACCACTGAGACACAGATTGAAGTAGTTAAGGAATCCACTGGCTGACCTGAAATATCCTCTATTTAAACACACACACATACAAACACACACACAGAGAAACCTTCAGCAAAACAAATCCTAAACAATATCAAATATCCTGAGAAACTGCATGAGACGGGTATCCCTGAAATTTGGATTACAGTGATGAGAAAACGCAAAGCAATGGGAGGTGAGTCTGCCGCTGGTCCGTGTTGGTTGAGGCAGGCGAGCACAGCTGAGAAGGAATTCAGTGGGTGAGAGGGAGTTCACCCGGCTACCAGAAGCTTTGCTTTCCAGATGTACTTTATTTATAAAGTGCTTAATCCTTTTAAAACTACCTACATCCCACATGGATTTGGCATTGCTTTATTGCTTAATTAATATCATCTTCTCAGTTTTTATCTAACACCAAGGTTAGAGAAAAAAAATTACATGTCTGCACATGCAAATGCTGCCAGATCTAACATGATACTGTGGAAAAGATTTTGATATCATAGGCAAGACACCTGCCCTTTGTTTCAGGATCACGTAACTGGAGTTTAAAATCTTGAGGGCTACTGTGAGCTTCTAGACTCGAACTCTTTGCCTGTTTCTTCCTCAATGAAAAACCTCCATGTACCAACCGGTCACAGGATGCCTACGGACCATAGGATGCAATTATGAGAAAAGCAATGTGACCTGAGAATTAATCCAGGAGGGTGTTTCTAGGAGCATGAAAATCACCAATACAAGGCCCTTGTGAAACCTGAAGCATTGTTGGTGATAAGGGTCACCCACGTTGATGGAAAGTGAACTTGTACCAGAACAGGTGCAGAAATGGCTTCTGGGATGATTCAAGCAACAGAGAGTTTATTTTACAAGAGGAAATTAAAAGACATGGGCTTATTTAGCCAAGCAGATCCAAGCCTGAGAGGGGATGCAGTCACTTTTTGTAAATACAGCTGGAGTATAAACACCAGAAAAGGGAAAGACGTTTTTAAGCTTAAAGACAATGAGTTGGCGTAAGAACAGAGAGATATAAGCCAGCCATTAGGAAATTCAGGCTGGAAATTAGGTATAGGTTTCCAGCTCTCAGAAAGGTGAATTTACAGACCTACCAGCTTTTTGTAGTGGTGGGGTCAGAATTTGCCACTAGTTTGCAATGGATTATTGAAGATTTTACATGATAGAGCACGACTGGCCAAGCACATGCTGTGTGTCAGTGCCCTCCTCAGCTCTTTCTACCTTGTCCCCGACAGCCAGGGTTGTGAACCACTATGGAGCATATTGCCAGGCCATGTTTCTTCATTTTCTTCCTTTGGAAACCAGGGCATGAGAGGCACCAGAATGGAAATACTTCATAGGCTGTCTGTACTTCGGTGGTGCCCCTGGACAAGAGGGGTTAGGGGTGGTGGGGAGCTGAGAGATCTTGCAAATCTCTTTCGGTCCTGCAAAACAACTAATCTGAGGTAAAAGTCTTACAACAACAGGGAAATCTGTGCTTCTCCCATGCTGTCCAGGCGAGGTAAATATGCCCCACACTCTGCTTTACCTTGGCCTCCTGGGACAGAGACAGCTTCAGGCTGCCCTGCCTGCAGCTGCCCAGGTCCCAGTCTCCCACCATGCACATGTCCAGGGTCTGATCAGCTTATAAACCCTGCAGGAGGAGCCTCCCCAAGTCCATTTCTGCCCAGTACACGCACTGAACTCTGCACTCGTGCCTAATCCTGTTTAAGAGGAGCATTAAAATATTTGTGTGTTTCTCCTAATAAAATGCCAAAAGTTTTGAGCTTTCTCCTCAGCCAGGGGAGACTAACCCAGCCCAACCTTGATGTAAATCTGATGATGCTGGTGATTCAGTCAAGCTACATGAGTCAAATTTGGCCCCATTAATCATAAAATGTTAAGCTTTATTTGGAAAGTATATAATTGATAACATTATCAACAAAATCCATCATTTCTCCAGTCTCACTCTATAATGAAAAGCAACAATGTTAATATAACACAGGCTGTAAACAAAACATGGTTTAGCTCTGTGTCTCTAGTTATTTTTTAAGGCTTTTAATTTTTGTATATTGAAGTAGAAAATGGAGTATACAGAATATTCTAAATCTATAAATTACTCTAACGAGTTGAAAAAATAAATTTTAGTATTTTAGTCTTCTGTTATTATTTAAAATCCCAGACAGGGTTACTATAACATACACAAAATAGATTATGTTTAGCAAGAAATTTAAAGATCAGAATTCCTATAAACACCAGTGTAACATTTGGGTACAATAAACTCAGCTTCCCTTTCTCTGCTAATGATATTCTGGGTAAATGCCTGCAGATAATTTACTTTGGAAAAAAAATGTATGAAAGAATATGAGGTTTTGTTTGGGTTCTCTTAAGACAGAAAGCATACTTGCTAAGACTGGGACAGACCTCACCGTGCACATGCAACACTGAACACAGAAATACCCTCCTTCTGAATCTCGCTCCAGATTGTGGAGTTATTGCCAAGTTATCATCTGCACTGCAGGGGAAGGAAAGGGGCTCCCACTTTGCCTTGGAACAATAGGATTTTTATCTCCCAGTTAGCTCAGGTACGAATTTGGGATGGGTGGGATGTTTGCTCTCTCTTCAGGAGATCAAAGGCCTTGGCCATGCCATGGTGTGTTTTCTCAGCAGGCTGGGATGTTACTGGCAGATTGGGGGCCCCACGGAACAGGCATCCAGTGCTGGTCTGATGGACACAGTGCTCCCAAGATCACCTTTGAAACCTAACGCACAGACCCATACTGCAACCCTTCAAAACCCTGCATTGTAACCTGCACTGAAAGACACGCTGAGGAGAGGTCCCAGAAACTACATTCTTTTAGCCGAAGAAGCGCATGAGCAGCCTGAAGATGCCTGCCCTGCCCAGCTCAGCCAGGCTTGTGAGCACTGTGTGAGGAGGGGACTGAGCTGGAACACCCTCCAGCCCACTTCTCTGAAGGGTTTCATGGCTCTCCCAGTCTGGAACCCCATTCCATGTACCACTTTGAGACCCTTGGCAGCAGGATATGAGTTCTCAAAACATGATAGTGCCCAAAGCCAGATCTGCACAGCTGACAGGCTTCAGCATCTCCAGTGGTGTTTGACAAGAACCACCAATTTGTGTTTGAATCTCACTCCAAATAAATCTTTGAATAAACATATCAACAGTGTGTGGAAACAACCATGAAAGTGCATTAATGGACTAAAAATGCCAATATCTGAATTCTTCCCAAGAAAAATTGCAATACTTTTTTACAAAAGTATTCCTTTCCTTCCTTCCTTCCTTCCTTCCTTCCTTCCTTCCTTCCTTCCTTCCTTCCTTCCTTCCTTCCTTCCTTCCTTCCTTCCTTCCTTCCTTCCTCCCTCCCTCCCTCTCTCTCCTCCTCCCTCCCTCCCTCCCTCTCTCTCCTCCTCTCTTCCTCCCTCCCTCTCTTCCTCACTTCCTCTCTCTCTTTCTCTCTTTCTCTCTTTCTCTCTTTCTCTCTTTCTCTCTTTCTCTCTTTCTCTCTTTCTCTCTTTCTCTCTCTGTTTCCTTCTTTCCTTCTTTTTCTGGTTTACACTATTAATAACCCATTACACTATTAATAACCCACACTACCTCAGCACAAATGACTATAGACATGTTCATGTTCTTATGCTGAGACATCAGGTATGGAATCAGTCTGAGACAGTTACATCATGGTGTCACCTGTATCTGCTCCAAACCACATGAGCAAAGGGCAGTGCAATAAGGATAAATATCATCAACTTAGCAAAGGACCCTGCTGTTAAAGTCAGTAGAAAAGATGTTCCAAGAGAGACAGATACAGATCAGATGTCTTAGTTTCCTCTAAACTCCCCTCCAAAACTTATTCATCACCTTGGGTTCATCATAGTGATATTCCTTGCACAGCAGCTTTTGTCTCTCATCCTGTCACACACACTCCTCACTTTCAAAGGCAACATTTCAGCCCTAAGAGGCTGCTGCAGAGTTCTGGCAAACAGTTTTGGTTTTGTTGAGAAGTGATGAATACAGAGCTGTGAAATTTCCAGTATTTGTAACAAGTTCATTTGGTCTTTGCCTAGTTATCTGCCATTTTTAGTTAGACCACCCTGACTTATTTTCTGTTGTAATTCAGATTCATTCCAATAATGATGGGACAGAAACTTGGAAGGTACATACATTTCCAAGAAACACAGGCCCTATCAATTCCCAGCCAAATTTGGGCTCCCAGGTGCCCCAATAATTTTTTGAAACCAGACTTTATAGAATTAAAGTCTATTTCTAATTACAAAAGTATGTTTTCCTAATGGCAGTGTGTGAAGTGACATATCTGATGTTCTTTATATAAGTAGATTATCATCATAATTGTTGTACACAACCTCCAGAAATTCATACTCTGAATGAGTTTCCATTGTTTTGTGCAATATTGTCTGTTTCTTCACTTATTCTATAAACCTCCTACCCACATTTAAATAAAATACATGCACAATTCCTAAGCAAGGAGTTTTTGTACAATACCATGTAGTATTAACACATTAAGGGAACAAGCCAGACACATGCTAAGCATCATATTATTCCTTGTCCCATGACCATCCATATACTATAGCTGGTTAATTTTGCTGTGGAACCAGGAGGCCATGTTTTTCATTAATCAAAACCAAATCTTCTGTCACACTCATAAAGTCAGAAATACTGTTGCCTTTTACCCTCCACATTATAAGCCACAGCTCTTTCTGAAATCTTCAGACTTGCTGACAGAGCAAAAAGCAAGGAGCCAGATAACCCCTTTTGCCCAAAAAAAAGAGGTTGGCGAGCATACCTAACATTCTGGAGTTTACCAATTTTTTTCCCCTCTTAGCACAACATCTCTAGCACATGTACATATCGTATCTGTTTTAAAAAATCACACAGAAAAAAAAAAATTAAACCAAATATCACATGTTCAAATGGCATTTCAGTTATACAAAACAGTTTTGTTCATTTAGGTTACAAGATGGTAGTTTACAATAAGTAGGGCTGTGTGGTGAAGATATTAAAGCACTGAATTACAGGTCAATGTCTGAGGGAGTTGATATTAATATAGCCAAAAAAAGAATCTCCTCTTTCAGTTGAGGTTTGGAATAAGTGGTGAGGCAGTGAAGCAGAGATATAAGAAGGTTGTTTTGGATGGCAGGAGCTTAAGAGAAGGTGATTCTCAAACCAGTGGTGTTTGGAAAAAGAACAAGAAGTCAAGACATAGCCAGCCTAAAAGAGCGATGGTAGGGAGATAACGGCAGGACGGACTTTCTGAGAAAGAATGATAGAAATTCAGGGAGGACTTTCAAAATAATACAGAAACCTATAATAACTTTGTAAACGTACGAAAGAGTTTAAAAGAAAAAAATAGATCCACAATCTGGATGTCTCTCTGACGATAGCAGACTTGCAGTAACAGAGGTCACAGACTCATTGTTTCCAATAATGGGCCCTATTCCACACTATAAAGTCCAATTTCAGCAATATTGGATGAAATATTATTTTTGGAAACATAAACTGGGAAATGATTGAGGTCTCTTTTGTATGCTGATTTACCAGCCTTTCCAAAGAGCAATGTAAGAAGCGTTTATGAGTTCCTATCAAATATGGCTTCATTTATTTGTTAGAAAGTTCACAGAAAGTACAGGAAGTGAGTTACTTTATTGCTTACATCAAGAGTGGGGGCTGCAAGCAAATCTGTCCCCACATCAAACTGCAATAGCTGTTTTGTCTGAAAAGAGAAAGTTGAGGTGGGGAGGAGAGAAGAAAAGATGGGAAAGGGAAAGGGAAAGGAAAGGGGAAAGGGGAAAGGGGAAAGGGGAAAGGGGAAAGGGGAAAGGGGAAAAGGGAAGGAAGCGAAAGGGAAGGAAAGGGAAGGAAAGGGAAGGAAAGGGAAGGAAAGGGAAGGAAAGGAAAGGGAAGGAAAGGAAAGGAAAGGAAAGGAAAGGGAAGGAAAGGGAAGGAAAGGGAAGGAAAGGGAAGGAAAGGGAAGGAAAGGGAAGGAAAGGGAAGGAAAGGGAAGGAAAGGGAAGGAAAGGGAAGGAAAGGAAAGGAAAGGAAAGGAAAGGAAAGGAAAGGAAAGGAAAGGAAAGGAAAGGAAAGGAAAGGAAAGGAAAGGAAAGGAAAGGAAAGGAAAGGAAAGGAAAGGAAAGGAAAGGAAAGGAAAGGAAAGGAAAGGAAAGGAAAGGAAAGGAAAGGAAAGGAAAGGAAAGGAACAAATTGGTGTTTCTGTGTAACCATATTGCCTTGGAAAAGCCTTCCTCATTAGCTTTTAGACATTAAAAGAATCTCTGTTCCTTGTTAAAAGAATAAATCTTGGCAAACTACCATGGTGACAAAATGGGATATATCTGTGTCAAATTATGAACCCTGTGTTGTATTAAGAGTGCAAACAAGCCAGGACATGCCCAATTACAACTTATTACACTGAATTCATACGGCTGCCGGACCTAAAATGGCTTTTCACACCTCAGTAAAAGGCTAATGCCCATAAAGCCTACATCGCCTCGATTTGGGGTTGCCTACATGAGTGGGTGCAACAGGACACAGGTAAACTGTGCCTGTATCTGGAGCTAGCCAGAGAGGAGCCAGCTCCAGTACAAAAGCCACGCAGGATGTGTCCACACAAGGGTTTGCCAGCAGATGTGAGCTCCCTTTGCCAGCACTCGGAACTAGCGGGCAGAGTTGTAGCCGTGTTTACTGTGGCACAGAGTCATTTTTGACAGAAACAGAAAACAAAAAAACAACAGCAGTTTAGGTCCTGGTCCTGCCTTCCTCATAAAGCTCTGGTTTTGGGCCTCTCTTTATCTATACAATTTGCATTGTATTGCCAGACAGGGCTTATTAGTTCAAGCTCAGTGCTTTCCTAACTGCAGCTTTGCAATCTCCAGACCATATGTGCAACAAACGCTGCCTGCAAAAGACATGCTCATACATTAGTACACCAGCACTCTTAAAACTACCTAAATAAAGCCACTTTGCAGCTTCCAAAATAAAACTAGCCTAGTGTAAAAAGACTGTGAGAAGAATGCAGATTTCTGCATCTATCCGGTTATGCCCAAGAAATGCCCACCAGCAGCTCCCTGTCGCTGCTCTACTTCCAGGGAATAAGAGTGTAGACACTGCACAGGGGGAAAGTCCATGGAAAAACAGAATTCTGGTCATTCACAGCACAGTGTGACCACTGGCTTCGGAGGTTTGAAATAAGAAGAGATCAGGAGGCTGCTCACATTCATATCTGAAAATTACTGCTCGTTACCTTAGTGTTTCACTGAGCCTCAGTCACAGACTAGGAATCCCACTGCACACAGTTCTGTGCTACATCCTTCCAATGAGGTTATGAACTAATTAAAGCAGACAGGGGAGTGCCAGGAGGCAAAAGACGTTTTCTGATCAGCGGCATAGGCAGTGGCCTGAGCACATCAGTAGCCCTGTCACATCTATATATTAAGGAAACAGAATGAGCTCAGGTTTGAGGGTTTTGAGTCTCAGGACTTGTTTATAACATGATATTTAACTCCCAAGTGCTGTAAAAGTGAATGTTTCACTTTATGTATTAAATTTCATTGCTGAGCCCAGCAAAGGAGACAAACAAGAAGCTGTAGCTACAAAATGTCTGGTGCACAGGTGAGGGAAGTAGCATGTGTGAGTAGTGGGGATAAGTAAGTAAGTAAGTAATGAGTAAGCAAGTATTAACGGAAGTCTGAGATATTTCTGTAACACTGTCAGAGATTTTTTTAATCTTGATTCACCCTACTTGAAACCTCCTGTAGGAATGTGCTAGGTTTAAAGAGTGCGGAGTTAGGGGCGTTTCCCAGGTGCATGAAACTGAAGAACAAGACAAACATTCATTACTATTCTATACCAAGTAAAACCTTGTTATTGGGACAGTCACCCAGCAGTAATTCAAATTACTGCTCTGGATGGGCCAGGAACTAACTTCAGACGGAGTTTTCCGTAGCATATGCGTGCTCCATCCATCTGGTTCTTGTGAGAGGAATGTTGAGACGACTCAATCCCCTCCAAAATTCCGACTTATGTTGATGACATATCAATATGGAACAGGAAAAAGTAAGTCCTAACATTTTAAAGCTAAGGGAGATGAAGAAGTGTCTTCTACCCCACCCCAGAACTCAGACACCAATTTCAGCAGACAGTTGTCATTGTGTCCATCTGGGAAGTGCAGCTAGTAAGAGGTGGTTGTGCCCAAGACACATACTGGAAGCAATGCTGGATAAAAGCCAGATTTTCTGTTGGAAGGGATGTAGTGTCAACATGAGACAGGTGACCATGGAGATGATAGGCACTCAGCTGGACATTAAATATAATTTCTTAACTTTCATATTTTTGCTTCTTTTTAAGGAGGCATTTCACAACCAACGCCTGTATTTTGTCAACTTGCTCTAGATGCTTAACTGCACATAGTTACACTATGTAATTCATTTTTCTGCTGTCTAGATCTAGGTTAGATAAACTGCAATGAGTATTCGTTTCCAGAGCTGGGAGGAGTTTGGAGGCAGCATCCTCGGTTCCCCCAGAGAGATAACACACTGAAAAACAAGGAGCATTGCTGTAAACCTCAAAAAATAAGCTAGAAATACTAAATGCAAACCATGCTATACTACTGTGAGCATGGACGATAGCTAAGTGGGAACTCCAGCATAAGTGTAGACACTCATTCATTCCATTCTCTTAAGCAGAAAGCCAGTACGTAGCCAGAACCTTGGCAACAAAAGGTACATAAAAGTCAGAGGTGATAAATGTCAAGTAGCATCCAAAGAAGATCAAAGTAAGGTCTCCATGAATAAGTGTCTGAGGGAAATTATCTTAGTCTCTCTTTGGAAAAGTAAAACAACAGAGTAAATCTGTGCGTAGGAGTGTGCATGCTGTACGGCTCATTTAATGAAGGTTTATAAGTACAAATTATACAATCAAATCAATAAAACAACGTGACAGAAAGTCATGAAGATGTGAATAACCTTACATGTCATTAATATCTGGAATAACTTTTTGGTTCTGGTCACTTTATACCAGAATAATAGAGTGAAAACAGAAATCCAGAGATGGGTGTTAATTGTTATTGAACACACAGGATAATTCCCACTCAATGACACAGTGAAAAAAATAAGACTGAAAGCAAGGACAAAGAGGAAACAATGAATGGTGCATATTAGTGGGTTTTGTTTACATCCAAGTAAAGCTGTAGCTTAGGATAAGATCTCCATTTCAGGATGCCCTGTCTAATATTGCAAAACTGCTGTTCTGAATCACAACAAGAACTGAAACTTTCCACCTTATTTATAAATGAGCATTCTGAAAATAAAATTTGATCCAGGCGCATCAGAATATTTCATCTGAGTCTCTAAAAACGTAATAATACAAAATCCAATAAAGTTGAAATGAAACAAGATTTCAAAATGAAATGCAAGATGGGATTTTTTGTGTTTCTGGAACATTTTTTCCAGTTTTCTTTTGTAACAAAATTATAGTGAATCTGACAGTTTTATAAAGCAATTTTCATTCCAGCAAAAATACATTCTCTACTTAAAATTGGTTTTATTAATAGAGCTGTGGCCAACTATATTCCTACTACTGATTCATTTGAAAAAAAAATAATAAAAGAATTAAGGATACTCAACAAAATTATCAGGCAAAATATTTAACACCTATAAAGGCTAGTACAGCCGTAAGATACAGCTGAATGCAGAGTCTTCATAGGAATCAAAACCAGATGAGACACTTAAGTGGGGTAACAAACATAGGCAGATTTGCAGCAGAAAACATTTACAAAAAGAAAGATACCACCTAGTGCATAAGTCAAACGCTAACTGATTAGGGAGAAACTTTCTCTACAAACAAGCTATTGCTGACTGCCTGCTATGGTATTTTATGCACTTGTCCTGTGAAGTTTCTGGTGCCCCTCAGAAATAGGTAGTATATGAACAGACAGACAGCTGCCTTGCTGATGTTTGGCCCCATCTCTGTTACTGTGCATCCTGAAAGAAGTAGGTGAGATGTTTTGCAGGTTTCATTGCTAGAAGACCCATTTCCCCTGTGCTGTCTGTCCTCAAACTTTTGCATCTGCTGTTTAAGGGTCATTCAAAATTTGGCTCACAATCCAAGAACACATTCATTCGCAATCACACTGCTTGGAAAGACTCTTTTGGAGAGGGTTTTCACTAAACCACTTCCAGAGGTCCCCGGTTTCCTCTGCTAACATAGGTCTAGCCATTTCTTTGCACTTTTTTTACTGTGTTTACTTATTCAGATGACTTTTATGTCATGGCTTGCAAGTCTGCTCATTCCTTTCAGCAGCATTTCCTCCTCTTGTTTAAAACTTGCTGAGTGCCTTCTTACATTTATGAGGGAGCCCATCTACAGTTCAACTAGATCACTAAATATATTAAACGTTCTGTTTATTACATGCCCTGGAGAACTGTATTTAACAGTGCAGATTAAAAAAAAAAAAAAAAGAAAAAAATAAAAGCTATACTGTTTATACTGTTCTTTGAAGGAAAGTAGAAAAGCTCACAAAAGTGCAATTCTTACAGCCAGTCAGACCCACTTATCTGTTTCTCCAGTGTTACCTCACAGGCAGTAAGACACTTAGCTGCAAAGTTTATCAGCTATGAGGTCATTAATAAAGCTGGTCAGTCTCAGTAGTCACTTTAAAGATGATAGTGCTCAGTGATAAAGTAAAATACTGGAAGATAGTTTTGTTATATGTAAGTAGCTGAGTTATGATTTTGTAATTTAAGGGATTTTTATGATGGTTTCTTTGAAATTTCTGGCCTAGATTTTCGGTCAAAGTAGCCATTTACATATTCGTCTCTTTCCATCAAGCTGGCTTTAAGAATCAAGGAATATGAGTGAGTCCTTGCCAAAGAATGTAAAAGAAAATGCAAGAATTTAGATTTATAGTAGTGCTGGTACAGCTTAGCTTGGAGAAATCTCATCAGGCAAGCAGGCTCTTTTCCTTAAAGAGAGCTCTTTAAGCTTGCAAGCTTTGGAGAGTTTTACTAATATCCATGAAAAATTCTGATATGAAAGCAGGAAAGCAGCAAAAATTTAAAAGTCTAATTATAAGCCATGCTGTCAACACTCTTTTTATGCATGCTCTTTGCTTATGCCCACTTCAGTATTGTCCAAAGTCTCACTTGAATAAGCCAAGGGGCAAGTGTACCTACACAGAGCTGTCATAAATCATGTAACAAAGAGGACCTGTGCCTGTTCGCTAGTGGGAAGGTTTGTGGATCACAACCTTGAGCTGAGCTCACCCACAAAGAAGGAGTTAGCTTGCATGTGTGTCAGGCTCAGAGCCCACACACAGACACCACAGTTCAGCCACAGTTAGGAAGCTCCAGCGAACTCTCTGTGTGTAAGTGCCTGAGGTAGCCTCACATTCAGAAATGTGGGGCATACAAAACTCCCCATGATCGCAGTTGCAAATAATCAAGCGTCTTAAAACCCTGCTCCTAAATAGAAATGCTCTAGTGAATATTACTCTGGATCAAAAGCTTTGCATTAACCTGCAAAGAACTAGTGAGGGCTGCCTTCTCTCAGACACCCCCCCACACACACCTTCTGCCCATCTTTTCACACCTTCTCTAGCAACAGACTCTGTGCCCCAGTGTATAAAAACTGCTTCTTATCAAACCCTTAAATATACATATCCTAGAGCTACAGGAAAATTGCAATCCAAATTGTGCAAATTCAGGGCCACATCTCTCACAAGCCAGGCAGAAAACTGCTGAACGCTTGAAGGTATATTTTCACAGTTAATGCACACAGCAGATTAGTTTCAAATCAGCTGCCTAATCAGGGTTCCCAGGAAAGCTGCAGGCACATTTTTCAAAGATGAAGAGAAAGGCTTTCCTGCCACTTTAACCACAGTCGTTATGAAAGCCCAGAGCACAGGGGTATTGAGACAGAGGATGGTTTCTCCCCAGTGTGTTCCTTCTCTTACATTTCAGGCTGCCCCCTTACTCCCAAGAAATTCTAATTGCAATGTTTATCTTATTACCACAGTCTTTTTTTCCTTTTCTCATTTTTTCTTTTGTGAAATCAAATGCACTTCTCCAAATACTATGTCACACCAGAGCTGATTTGTTGTTTACACCAACTATCCAACTGAAAAGCGGAAAGAATAAGGAGAAAAACACCCCTCTGCCACATTTTTTAACCTGATTAAATCATTGTGCACATTGTCTCATTGGTTTACCTTCTTATTAAGATAATAGACCACAAAAGGAATTACTGTGTCGGTATCCTAAACTTCAGCTTATTAAAAAGCCTCTCAATTTCCTCCTTCAGTTTAAAACTCAAGATATAGGAGTGCTTGCCATGGGGACCCTATGTAGGACACCACACTATGTAAAACCATCTCCAAACTGTATTTCTTTGAATTTAGAAGCAGTCCCTGCAGACTTAAAGGAATAGCTCTTCCCAGATGCAGAACCCTCCCTGTTGCCTTTATTTGCAAGCTACGGTTTGCTTGGAAGTGGTCATGGGCCCTTGGCCCCTTTGCTGCCTCTGCAGAGTGAACTGCCCGGGAAGGTGGGCAGCTGGGGTCTGCAGGGTGTCCTCTGTGCTGGAGGTCCAGCCAAGGGGAAGCACATGGAGCAAGAACATCATTTCCACTTGTGGCCATAACAAACAGCTCCCATACACCTACCCTGTAAGCAAAGCCCCTCCATGAGGCAGTGGTTCTCTGAACCTACCTGAAAGACTCCTATTTTACATAGTCAGAGAAGTCGCACGACCCATGCATTTGACTGGGATGGAAAGAAGACATTGTCCCTTGGCCATTTCCTCTGACCTGGGCTGCGTTGTTTCCTCTGGTCAGAGACCCCTTCTCTTCAAAATCTGCCATAGGATTATTTAATCTGCCTTCTGAGAAATCCATCATTGTTCCGTAAATAAGATAATGAGTTTGCTGTAAAGCTGACACTGGTCTAACCTGCAAATACACAGTTAACATTAATGCCATGCATTACTTTTGCCAAATCCCCATCTTGTGTCATCACTGTGATTGGCATGTTTGCAGCACACATTGCTGGAGCTTGATTTGGTTCACAGCTCTCAGTCATTTTTATGTTCAGACATATAATCTAATGAGGTGCAAATGAAAAGCAGTCCCTGAGCATTTGGCTATTGCTGGGAAAGAATGCAAATTAAATATTTGAAAGAGAGAGCAGGGCACAGGGTAGTGTGTCATGGAGCTTCAGAGTTCCATCAGGTGCCTCACCAGCTTGCACAGCCTTTGTGTCCACATTGTCTGCCTGTTGGACAGAGCTAAGAGACAGAAGAATGACAGTCTGGGGAAAAGAAAGAAAGACAGTAATTATGGGACGTATGTGATTAGCATGGTAGCCAGAGAAATTAAACCACTAGTCCCAGGAATCTTCCCTTCTATAAGGTACCTGTGGTGGAAGAGAAAAGCTCCTCACTACAAAGTTCAGCTGGAATCCACTCCCTGCTAGTTTAGCTTGATTGCTTTTTTGGATACCTACTGTGGGGGTTCAGTTCCTTGACCTTCTTTTCTATGGAACTATATTGTCCTGCCATGAAGAAAGGCAGATTAAGAATTTACAGGGATCCTTCCATCACTGGACTCTGACAGGAGTGCTCAGGGAGTTCATTTTTCGTGGCTTAAATTGCTCCAGGCCAGCATTCTTATCAAAAAGGTTTGGCTTAATGTAAAACACAGACTTCTTTTCTTTCTTTTTAATTTTAGTCCAGTATTAAACAGCACTACAAATTTCCCTTTGAACAGCAAGTTCCTGAGCTGCTTTCCTTTGAATAACATATAAATTTAAACTAAACTTTATTGTTCCTGAGTGAATCAGTCTAGTTAAGAAGTTTATAATTACTATTAGGGAGGCAAAATGTTTTACATAACAGCTGAAAAGTCTGGAAAATTCCTGGTGTAATTAGACCACGGGTTCATTTTTTGCTTGCTCTTTAAAGGTACCAGCTTACAGGATAGTTTCCAAACTTTCTTTTGGGTGCCTTGGGATCTTGACAACATTGGAAATAAAAAGAATTAAAAGTCTGGTAAGCATTAGCTAGCATCTCAGCCATCGCTTCCAGCAGGATTTTCCCCCACACCTCCCAGAACACGGTCCTGTTTCTCCACAAACACGTTCCCTCCATGATTCTCCAGGATTTTCACTATGTGGCTGCCATTCTTCAGGTGGTGCCCGCTTCTTGTGCTTTGGCAGCTTGACACCAGGTGGCAGGGAGATGGGAAGAAGTTTTCTGACCCCTGCACTTCTGTCTCCAAGGGGCTCCTCCAGGCACCTACAAGCATCACCAAAGCTGCTTTCCCCCAGTAGCACTGCAGGTACAGTTAGACTGGGAGCCAAAACTTCATTCCTCTCCCATCCCTTAGGCACTCTGAACCCACGCTATATCTGAAAAAAATGCCTGAACTATCAACAGCCAAGCTTCTGGGTACTCAGAGACAGGAAGCTGTTTCACTTCACAGGGAACAATTAAATATAAATTTGGCAAGAGAGATGGAGCTAGTGTTAGTTTAATTCTGAAGCCTAGTAAGCACTCATCAGAGAGGATCAGACCAAGCTTTCTGTCTCCGCTCCAAGAACAGTATGCTTTAGTCTTAGATTAAACCTCCCTGAATAAAACACATGCAGCAGAGCAAAGGGGGTAACCAGAAGCTGGGTGTCCTTCCAGCACCACACTTACACATGTTCTTCCTTGATTTGTTTCTCTTCGGTCAGTCCTGCAAAGTGTTGCTCGGATAACTACTAAGTTACAGCTACAACATGTCTAGAAAGTGTGAGAAATAGCAACCAAGAGAAGTGGAGCTGCTGATGAGGAAAAGACCTTTACCCTCAAGTATACAACCCAGTCTATCAAATTTCAGCTTTGCCCCGATGTTGCTACTAGACTGAGCACTGTCGGTAGGACAGTTTGGAGAATACTTATGTTTGATTCTTTGAGGAGTAGGTCTAAAGTAGACATGAAATGGTTTAGTGTTGACACGGCAAAGGTAATAGCCAGCTGGAGAATTTTACAATCAGATGGAGAATTTTAACAACAGAAATGTAGGTGCCTAGAGAGTTTAGACAGCATATGAGCAGAGATTTTAAGGATTTAAATTTTGAACCTAGAATTATATCCATTTTGGAATCCAGTCTTAAATTCCTAGGGTGAAATAAAGGCCAATTGCTGTTGAAGTCTATGGGAATTTCACTGTTAGCTTCAGAAACGCCAAGAGTTCCTTTCTGGAACTAGAATGGGAACACTTATAAAGAATAGTCTACTTGGCAAATGATATGCCATTTTCTCTAGCCCTGTGATCATAAACAATGCATACATAACATGAAATACAAATATTTAATATGGCAACTATAATTTCCAAAGAAAAAAGTACAAAAATATCAATTTTTGCCATCACCAAAAGTATGTGTTTGCTGCCTTCTACATCTAAACCTCCCTAAGCTGCCTGTCAAGTATACTAAAAGTCTGGGGAATCAGTATCCCAGTCAAACGCTGTAGATGGATGGTTTCATACTTTGTGGGAAAGATTTACTTTTCAAATAAAAAGTTTTAAAACTTCAGAGATATTGATGTATTTTCAGCTAACCAGATGCTGTATACTCACTGTGTGCCAGTATTCTCTCAGTGCTGGAAGGAAAATAGTTGAGACAACATATTTGATGGATTTGTTTAGGGATTTTGTGTGCATATGGAAATCATTTGTTTCTCTACTGCAAAGTACGTTTGATTGTTCAGTATCAACATTTAACTAGAAAAAGTAGCTACAGTGCTCCCAGTTGTGTAAAGCACAAGCTAAACTAAACAAAAACTGAAATGCAGCTTCAGCATGTCTCATGCTCATTAAGAGAATAAATGATGAAAAAATTAACTGATGACAGGTATGCAGATTTCTGTAACTCAGCAGTTTAATATAAGAGTCTTGCTTAGTTCAGCTACACAGAAGCGAATTCTAAAAGGCTGATGTGAGTCCACCTGAAAAAAAAAGTGGGTTGGTGAGCATCAACAGGTTTGATAGCAAGTTCCCCTGAAGTGTTAACTATACAATGCAGACCCTAAAACAAGAAATAATATCTTGTTTTTATGTTCTCCCAACAGAAAAACACTGGTGTAAAAAGTTTCCTCCTTTCTGTTCTTGAGGCTTCCAGACATGAGAATCTCAGGTGGAAATATAACCATATGCGGCATGCACCCTGTGCAAAGTCGCACATTACAGGTGATACAGGATGCACTGAATTTGTTGTGTGCTCACTGTGGAGATGCACAGGCTCATCCAATTAAATGTATTCCAGAATGGTTAGACTAGTTCACATGCACATCAGTGGGCACATAGGCTACTGCATGTATGGCCATTCCAGAGAGATGTCCAAACTCTTTCTTCTTCACACAAAGTTAATTTCCAAGCAGCTTAGATTTCTTTGGACATCTCATCTGACAGCCCTGGGTTTTTTTTCTATTCATAATCAGGTGGTTTTGAAGAGATTCTTATTTTACAGAACATATTAATAATTCCAAAGCATGATTTTGTCATCGTGTTTTACCTTAATTGAGGTTGAAAGTTATGATTACTACATGATATGCTTTCTTACTCCGAGTGCTCACATGTAATTACTTTTCTGGTGTAAAGTTCCCAGAAAGCAAATTCAAAATCTGCTTTACTTATTTTTATTGTTGCTCCAGCGTAAGATCTGCTTTCCTGACAATTTTCTCAACAATAAACTTCAAAAGCAAATTTCTTTAAGAATTCAGTCACCACCCAAAACTAATCATTGCCTTGGTAACTTTTTTTTAAAATTCAAACACATAATAATTAAGTTTTTCAATCAGAATATGCAATAATATTTCCTAAGGTTTGTTTTGTGAACCAAAAGACTTGTATATTGTTGCTTTCTGCAACTTAAGATGTAATAATTTTATAGATGTGAGGATATAGCCAGATTGAAAAGGAACCACTACCTTTTGGGATACACGACAAACCAGACTATTTAGGTTTGTACATAAGAAACAACTAGAAATGGGGTCAGGCTGCCTCCTAGACTGGGGTCTGAATTAAAATCTCATCAGAATACTTTAGTTGTACTTACCACAAGAAATATTTTTAGGATTTAAGACATGGATAGATTTAATATTACTCCTACAGCTCTACTCCTCCTGTCAGCAAAGAAATGTC
Organism: Columba livia; assembly: GCF_036013475.1. Taxonomy (NCBI): domain Eukaryota; kingdom Metazoa; phylum Chordata; class Aves; order Columbiformes; family Columbidae; genus Columba; species Columba livia. The sequence goes on along the minus strand of NC_088604.1, from coordinate 56,011,039 downwards.
AGGTTCAAATTTGCAAATATTACTTAAAAATAATAAACATCCTGAGATCAGTATACTTCCCAGAGGAACATGGATAAAATTAGACACCTGCCTGTGCATCCACATTTCCAAGTAAATGCTTCTGCATTTACAAGCTTTGAATCAGTATATAAAACTGGAGGGGGAAATGGACATGGCATCGTTCTGGAAAAGCACAGCAAGGATTTACACAGCTAGTAAATAAAAGACCCATCCAACCACCACCTTCATTGTAGTACTTGAATTTGCTACGCAAGTGTCTGGGCTGAGTGCAGGGCTCAGTCCAGGTGTGGCTGCTGCCCCTCTCCATGTCCCTGTCTCTTTCCCTCATAGCCCGTGATGCAGCATTGGTGAGGAGGGAGCTCAGATTCATGTCCATTGACTGGAGATCCACATTCAGCGTGATGGGAGATGCTGCTCAGTCCATCTTCTTTTGGTGGCTTTCCTGGTGACACACCAGTGCTGGGTACAGGGAGCTTCTCCTGCCTCAGTGCCTTCTGCAGACTCAGAGAAAAAACCTTTACTGTACCTTTCCCATGAGACTACGGAGTGCCAAGGCACTAAAACACGGTCCTGGCTCCATACAAGCCTGATTTTCTCTTTCTGTTTATGACCATTATTCACTGCCTAATCAAGCAAGACCAAAGTGTTCATGATCATGACTCCTTTCCCATGAACATACCTGAACTGTTGTGTTGGCTAGCCACCTGAAAGCTGGGAACCTGCTCCCTGACAGCTTTTGCCCATAGAGCTTTATGCAGCAGAACTTTTATCTCAGTAGTACTTTCATTTTGAAGACCGTGAAGCACTCTACAGCCACAACTAGATATATCTCTAAAACACTTCAAACAACATGTGTTAGGCCATACCTGCTTTCCCAGTGGGGAAACTGACTCCAAAATATATAAAGCCATATTTAAAAAATGTGGTGCCCAAAGAGAAGCACTCCAGACTTCATTTTCAGAAAAGCTGAGTTACCTACCAGCTCAGCTGAAAAGAACACGAGCTGCCGTTCTATCAGTTCCTGAGGGGATCTGACATTTCTCAAGCTGATCAGCAAAAGTGAATTTGTCAAAAATTAATGAGTACTTCTGGGCAAGTTACAGCTTTTCCAAGTCTGTGGCAGAGATTTGGACATCTTTTAGCTAAAACAAGTCCTGAAAAGGGAAAAGAGTTCTACATCTGTCCCAAAATTTAAAAACTACTGGCTTTAATAAATATGGCACTCACATCAGAGAAGACCCAAAACCATGTCTGAGTCTTTTGCCATCCAGGGGCATAGTTTTCACCCTACAGCAACTGTGCTCCTTTGAGGCAAGCAGTTGGCGTAAGGAAACTGACTGACAGTCAAAGACATCTCAGAGTAGGTATTAAAACAGCTATGTAATTCAGAGAAGACTTCATTATTTTCATCAGACATTTTCCCAGGAATCTATTACTAAAAGGGAGACAGTGGGTGGGAAGAAAGCAGCGGAGTCTGGACAATGCCCTTCAAATTATAGTGTTCTCATGTAACATGTTGAGGATTATGTGTCTTAGAGGCAGAGCTTGTGATGGACTAAATGGACAAATATAACACATTGCTTGGGATATACATTCTGGGAAATGAATTTTCTGATGACTTGTTTTATTTTTTCTCAACCTTAAACCAGGTATTTGTATTCAAACACTTCCATTTGGTTATGGAAGACACTCATTGCCTCCTTCTCCCCTTTCCTCAAATCCAGGGGTGCCTGCATGAGGAGTCTAGGATCACAAACAATTAAAGGCAAGCAACGAATGTCTGAAAGATACAAAAGTCCACATTGAGAAAAGCGGTATGTAGCGCAGGTAATTATTCAGACTTTTCTAATCAACGTAAAGTAGGTTAGGACTGTCCCAACTAGCCTGAGAGAGCAGCTAAATGAGACACTGTACAGACAAATTGCCTTTCTGTCTCTACATTTTTCATCTGATACTATTTTCAAAGCTATTTGGGGTGAAAAGGAAATTTTGTCATGCATTCTATGTACATGTACACCCGTCTCTGGTCACAATCATGTCTCACAAGGAACAGAAAAAATATGCTTTTAGTCTCGGAAGAAAAATATCTGCCTTTCCTTTCAGCAAACACATATCTGTTTGAAGTCCAGTAATTATTTTTATCCAGTTTGACCACTTCTGAGAAGGGAAAATTAAAGAACTCCCATAAGATCCCAAGGGCTAATTTGAAATTATCTTTTTTCAAATGTGAAGCTAAATGCAGGATATTTCTATACAGACAGGTATCAACAGAAAAAAGCTTCTCTGCCCAACCGGGATCCAAGTGGGCCAGATGTGGATCAAATTCAAAACAGAAGTGATTTACTTCCATTTCCCAGTGCTACTCTCAAGCCATGCCCTCTGCTTCAGTGACTAGATAGTTCACCACTCTAAGTCGAGTCTAAACCAGTGATCCCTTGAGTCCAGACTATTTGGGAGGTGGCTGATAGTCATCTCTTTACATATTTGTCTATTTAAAAAAAAAAAAAAAGGAAAACACACCCCTGTGTTTAGCTTTACCTCTGGAAGAACTTTTTAAGTTGACCAGTAACACTTACTAGTGTACATTTGATATTCCAGAGTTGCAGCACAGCACAGGCTGGATAGGAGCCCAGGAGCTCCCTGTTGCTGCAGCAGCTGGCTCAGCACTGGCTCAGACTGGGCTGCTCAGGGCTGTGTCCCCTCAGGGGTGAAAACCTAAGGACAGAGCCAGCACAGCCTCCCTGGGCAGCTTGTGCCTCTGCCCTGCTGACCCATGGGGAGAAAGGTTCTCCTTATATCCAGTCTGCACCTCTCTCATTTTCATTTACACGCCTAGTCTATTGTCCTTCTATCATGTAGCACTGTGAGCAGCCTGGCTCTGTCTTCATAAAGCACAAACACGCTGTGCACTGTAGACCTCCAGGAACAATAAATTTACCTGTGCTTACGTTGTCACCAGCAGGTTTGGTTAAATTACTTTTGGGGGCTGCATCTTGAGCTGGCAGCTTCTTCAAACCATGATGGCTTTCCTAGCCACATTTCAAGCTGGCCATGTGTGTACAGCTCTGAAAGTGCTTACCTTTGCATATGAGGGTTGCTCCCTGCATGTCAATGTGACTCCACACTGTGTGGGAAGTAAAACATGTATGGAAACACTTTGTATAGTCAGGCTGAGACAATGCAGAACGATCTTGTAAGACTGAACAAGCAATAAAATAGTAGAATAAATTCATGGATATACATGTAAAGTGATATGGGGAAAATCTTAACCTCATATATAAAATAGTGGGGTTTGAGCTGTTACCACTCAGGAGAAAGACCCTGGGATTATGTTCCATGAAAACAGCTCCTTCCTAACAATCAAAAAAGCAAATTGAAAGTTCAGAATTACTAGGAAGGGAGTGGACAGCAAACATAGCTATGCAGCTGTATAAACTCACTGTATGCCCGTGTCTCATATAGAGTTTGCAGCTGCCATTTCAAAAAGCGTATAGTAGAAGTGGCAAAGGTGCAGCGGAGGGCGATAGAGGTGGCCAAAGGTACAGTATGGCTCCCATGAGGGGAATGGCTGAGCAGAATCGACTCTGCAGCCACGAGAAGAGGTGACTAGAGGGGTGTCATGACCATGGTTCACCAGAACCACGAGTGGAGCAAGATCTGCAGTTCACCATTTCTTCTATTGAGGATCATCCAGTGAAGCTAACAGGAGTCAGTTTCAAAATCAGCAAAAGAAGGTGGCTCTTGATGGGGAAGGATGCAGATCTATGGAGCCCACTGTTCAGAGGTGACTTGGGGTAGGACTTAGAAGAGGGATCTGCTGGGAACAGAGAAACCACAACAGACTTGGGGAAAACTCCCAACCTGAAACCAGCAGGAATCCCGGCCCATACTCAGGAAAAATATCAAATATGCTCTGTCCCGTCCTTGCTCTTTTTGGTGGCATTTGCTTACAGTCACAGCTGGAAGCAAGACCATGGGCTAGATCAGCCCTTGCTATAACAAAATATGGCTTTTAAAATGTTATTTTTCACTATGACGTATGTTTGTACTGATGTTTTGATGCCAGTATAAATTCACTCTGTGACAGTTATAAGGAAATAAACTTTTACAAGAAAAAATGGATGATAAAAGTTCTATAGCACTAAAATCAGAACTAAGAAATTAAGAAAAATATTATCATTCAAAGACTTTCTTTGTAAGCTAGTAAAAAAAGGTTTAACAAGAACCAGTGATGGCAGCTGAAGCCAGATTAGATGGACTCAATACAGAAGCAGTTAGGTAACGTGCAACAGCCTGTGATACACAGAAGGTCAGGCTAGATGATCTAATGTCCCTTCTGGCCTAAATATCTCTGAATATAGTACTTTGGCAGCCACACAAATGTTGAAAGCAAACTCCAACTCAGCATGTTTTCTGTCAGCCACACTATATCTAGATAGATTTTCATGCCAGGTTTTTAAAAACTTGTTCTGTTGATTTTATAACTGCACTTTATTTCTCTGCTTAGAGAAGATAATACTGAAATTCTAGGATAACTTAGAGCCGCAATAATCTGCAATATTCAGTTTACATTTATTCATGTAAATACTTGTTTTAGTTTCAATCAATGCAATATTTTCATCTTTATCAGCTCCCTGGTATTTTGCTTTTTGAGTGTAGCTGCTCAGAAAACATGTTTCTTCCCCCTCAGTAAAATTTTGATTTCCACATTTTTTCATTTTCACCAGAACTGTAAGACCAGTGAGTCACATAATGATTTCCTGATCAAAGATTTGCTCAGTCTCCACAGAACAATTTTAAAAAACTGGAAAGTGATTCTGGCATAGCGTGCAGTGCTAGGATCGGGACCTATGCTGGTTTTGAAAATGTGAAAAAGAAGAAATAATAATATGAGTAAAGAAAAATAATTCGCAAACAAATAAGAAAGAAGAGGAGTTATTTTATAATTCCCTGACCTTTCCTGATTTAATACAGGTGATACCAGGAACTCCTATAAGGTTGCTGGCTTCAGACACCCTCCTGTATCCCCTTCCAACAGAACATCCGGAAACCCCTTCCTTCCTCTCTCCTTTACATGCATGCTCTCTCCCTCTCAAACTAATGTTTCAAAATAATTTAAATCACATGTAAAAAGACCTTCCAGTTTCAAGTTTCCTTTGGAGTAGCCTATTAACTCTAATCACCTCTGATTCATAATTTTGGGTGGCATTACAGATTTCTACAAATATACACAAAATCCATTGAAGATTTTATTAGTCCTGTCTAATAAAAATACATGCTTGAAATAAAACTGCCAGTTTATCTAGCCCATAAACTCTCTGTTTGTCTACTTAGAAGACAAATTGTTAGTAGAAGTCAGTAAAAGCAAAGGTTATATCTGAATCACTGGTCTATCTTAAAAAGCTCATAATCTTATCACAAAGCATGTAAAAGGGCAAAGGTTAGCAGTAGTATCCTACTCTTTATACCATATGGATTTGTTTTCAGAGCAATTATTTATTATTGAGATAAATTATTTATAGGCATTAGTCTGTGGGATAGATTAATACATGCACTTAAGAGCAGGTGGACAAAATCGAACACACGAACCAGATTTTTTCATTTTTAATTATCAGGAAACTGTCAAAGAACTGATAAATAATGATTTAACAAAAACAGAAATCTGTGTCCACCAATCAATTTATCATGCTGACCTAAAGGATTCACTAATTTTCTCAATAGTGACATAATAAAATACTTACTCCTCACCTTCTGTAGAAAAGAAAATCTCAAAATCAATACGATAGCATAAAGAATGAGAGAGATGAGAGATTTCAAAATGTAGTATCAGAATTACATCAATTTATTCCTAGTAAGGTTCTGGGAAATGGATATTATTTCAAGTGGTAGTCAACAAATTCATAAGAGATAAATAAAAATAACTGTACATTTTGATGATAACTGAAAAGCTTCTAAAAACAACAGCCTTAGGTCAGACCCACAAATAGCAAAGACAGTATCCCAGAAACAAATGCCTGAAAAGAACTGAGGAATCAGCAGGTGGAGAGCTGAGCCGGAACTTTGTACATGCCCTACAATAAAAAGGGCTAATACAATCCTTGTATGCATAAAGAGGGAACCAGTCCCCCTATGGGGGAATACTATGGGATTATGGAAATGAATTTTTACCTCATACAGCACAGGCCCTATGCATTAAGAGTAATGCACAATGCTCTGGTGCACACTTCAGAAAATATGTCTAAACAATTAGGAGGTTAGAGGAAAGAACAACAAACCTAATTCAAGATTGAAGAAAATGTTTTCGTATACAGTTGGTGAGAGAGTAAGAAGTGAAGCCAGCTCTATAGCTTAGTTAAGATATACATTTGGGAGACAAAAGACACAGATTTGGAGCTATAAGAAAATCAGTGTTCAACATCTACAAAATTAGGTATTAATTGGAAGGAGACCGGACTTTTCCCTCAAACGAAAAACTGATTCCAATGACCTGGATAGTTGTGCTCATATTACCTGGCTGCCAGAAAGTGCAAATGTAAGTGGTTGCCTGTTCCATACAAAACCGTAAGAGGAAGACTTCCCATATCCAAGTCCTAGAACATGCTCCAGTGTGTGCAACATATGGTTTCAGTGTGGTAAGAACTAATCCTGAGCCGCCGTAGTGGAAAAAATGATAGCACCAGATACAGAGCATACATTGTGCAAAGCCTGATCCAGGAGTCATGGTTAGAATATAAGCACCATGGTAAGTGTGCCAACCAGGATGGACATTCCTCAGCCTGGTTTCACCCCAGCGATCTTTAGGTACTCAATACAGTTGCAAGACCAGTACAGAGGGAAGACTGCACCACCAAAAGACCCAGCTTTTCCTCCAGCGACTGTGCAATCACTGCTGAAGTCTGAGTGGCCCCTATCTGAGCAGACCCTGACTCAGATCCCTCAGGTGGTAAAGAAACTTGATTGACAATAACAAAGGCAGTGACGGCTCTTATGACTGCTAGAATTAAAGGGCACCATAGGGGGCATGTTGAATTTAAAGGTCAAAAGTGGGAATTAGTTGGGCCATAGGCGCCTATGGGCATATGTGTACAACACATTTCAGCTCTATGCAATGGTGAAATCAGCTACTTCTGAGCAAAGAGACTTGTTCCCAGCTGGGTGCAAGGCACTGGTGAGCCACGAGCTAAGTGCCAGCAGCCCATCCATGGTTTGGCATGGCCCTGAGCCAAAGAGGGTAACCAGTGCTCCCACTTGGCATGCCCTATGAGCCATACCAGTGGCACAAACACGGCCATCCTGCTGCTGGTTACAGCTCCTAGTACTCCTGGTCAGACTCAGGTACTTCCGGACAGCACAGCAGTACTCTTGCTGTGGGTCTGCAACTCGTGGGTGATGGGACTAAGAAGCTTCCTGTGTGGAAATGCTTGCCATGCTCTTTGGCATGTGCAGAAGACAGCCTCTAATTTAATTTTAGCATCCTGAGTGAAAGTACCCTGGCTTCACAAAACCAGGGGAAGTACCTTCATATATCAGAGTAAAACAATTAGCTAGCTTGGTTTGAAAAAACAAGAAATTCGGTATTTATTAAATATTCAGAAAGTTGGAATTTTTAGCTTAGCAAGTGATACTAAGGACACTTACCTGCCCTCAATCCAGGAAAAAATCCACTGACTTTCACAGTAGCTTTGCCTATGAAGGAATTGCAGGACCAGATCCATAAAAATACATTAAATTACTGACTCTATTACCTAGAGTTTGCAGCCAATAATTCCTTTATGTTTTCATAGTTCAAGTCCAATAGGTAAATGACAGCAACGCCTACCAGTACTCTTAAACTTAATAGTTGGTAATTGCTTTCATTAAAATTCCTTTTTTTTCTGACTTTCAGACTGTAGAAGGAACTTGGCATAAAATTTTCCAGCCTGGAAATAATTTTTATCCTTGCAGATTTTCAAAGGGAGCTCTTTGGCCTATTTCAAGTTACAGAAACATAAGAAACACTTAGCTAGCATTTAAGAAGGGACTTTTCTTCTTATTGTTGCCTTGATGCAAGTTGTGTGTGGATGGAAATCCTTTAAAAGGTGTATCAGCGTATTTGTTAACATAGTTAAGATTCCCTCATTTTTCACAGAGCACCTGTGTGTGTTTATAAGTGATGTACAGATATCAGCGAGGGGCCCAACTGGCAAAGACTGAGTCTGGATCCGATCATTCTGAGACTTCAGTGATTTTGGATCGAGGGAATTAATCTGACCCCATTTCTTGTAATGGATTTTAAAGGTGAAAGGGCTTTTCTTCTGCCAAGATGTGAGTATAAGGCTGCAGGGATTTGCATTTCTCTTGCAGCTGTAGACATCACTAACAAATAGAGCCTCAATTCTGGAAGTGGTTAAGCTCGACTAGATCTCCACCATGACAATGTGCTCCGTTATAGTCTGTCTTCAGAGGCAGAGTGAGCCACGCCAGCTGCAGCATGAGGTCAGAGATGACCAGGAATGTACACTGCAGTAATGCTTCTACATTGTCCTTCTGAATATCACTGGAGCACAAACCTTCGGTGTTAGTGCCCTCAGCTTCAGGAGGAGATCTTTGGCCTCCAGGCAGTTTATTAGAAATTTAAGGTTCTTGCTACAGCTTTATGGTTTTTAAAAACTAGATTTTTAATAGGTGTGAAAATCACCTGAGCCTCTCTGGTCATCAGCACCATGAGACTGCTGGTCCTCCCTGGCACCCAGAGCCTGTGCTGAAGCAGGGGGTTGGTGGAGGAGGTCAGAAGGGGACAAGACATGCTGTGTCAAGGGACAGGGGCATTCAGTTGAAGTTTATTAAAGTACTTTAGCTTACTAAAGTACTTTATTAATCTCCTTAAAACTAACTTACCTACAGGCTATTGCTGGAAGTTTCAACTCCTGACATTCCTCTTCCCCAGGGATTTCTCCACCAAATGAGCCCCCTTAATTTTTCATTGACTTTTCCCCTTCCTGGCTATTTCTTTCCTTTGTAGCTTTCTTCACAACCTTGATTAAGATCAGCATATGGCCTGAACCTCGCAAACCTGCTGCCTCTGAATATCACAAAGCCAGGTCAAGCGTGCTTGCAAGTTGTCCTGGTCAACCAGGGAGACTGATTAGGCAAAACCCACATTCTCAGAAATGTTGTCATATAAAAGCTTCAGAATGAAACTTGATGGCAAAGCCACCAACTTTCCATTGTGAAGTACCACAGTTCCAGTATACAATTTCCTATTTACTGCTGCATCCCAAGCCTTCTTGCTTTACTGCATTTTTCCTGAGAAAATTAGAAATTTATCACTTTTAAATGATATTATGAACTTAACTAAACAGCTGTCCTGGAACAAAATGTTATTTTTGTGTTATACTTGATGAGGTAAGGAATGTATTTTGTGAAACAAAAGCTTATTAAGGACTCATAAGAATAAAGAAGGTCTTTCAATTCCAAAGATTATATTATCAGCAAAGCTATATATATTGCATAGAAATCTGTATCTGCCTGCTTACAGACACTCATTTTCACACACGCATATACATGCACTTCAAAAACTATACTTACTCATTTTTGCTCTTGTAAAACAGATATTCTATGAAGGTAAATTCTTATGTAACATTGATTGAAGTTTGCTTTCCTTGTACTTAAAATCCAGGAAGCATGTGATGCAACATCCTACAGTCTCTGTGCTACATCTGACCAGCTCATATTGAATACAAGCTCTGTTAAGTTGAAAGGATTTCTGGTTTGTTTCAACTTGAAAGTGATTTAATATGAGGCCCAGGGAGAAAATCTGTCTCTGTAATCAAATTATAACAAGTAAGGATTAAAAGTATTAAGAAGTTTAAGCAATCTTTTAGCTGCCCTGTGTTCTTGAGGTCACTTGAAGCTGACTGTGGGAATAAGTAAAATAAAATAACAAGAGGGAAAGAAACAAAGTATTATAGAAGGGAATCAAAGAGTGTCCTTCAGGATTAGATTATGGTAGAAGAAAGAGACTGAAACATTTTCCAGGATCCTTAATTCATTTTCCTTTGGGAAACATAATTTTAAAAGGGTATTTTAATACCAATTTTTCTTTGCTTCCAAACTGAATGTATTAATGTTTAAAATGTAATATTTTTATCTAAAAAAAATGCAATAAATGCTGATAATGCTGTCCACTATTCACAGAATAAACAGCGTTCCCCCAATAGGCAATTTTATGGACTAGGTATATGGTATTAATTGTTTATTGTTTGTTGTATGTATACATATACGTATGTAAATAAAAGAGCATACTCATTCTAAATAAATAGTGGCAAATGCATTAACATTAAATAGCTTTATAGCAACTTGTGTAAGTGCCTCAGTACAAAAGACAATCATGTCTGCTCTTGTAGGTCATTTTGACAACCTTTTCAAGGAGACAAACTGAACCAACTCACCATTAAGGTACTGGTGACACCTCCAGCTTTGTGTAGGAATGGGCTGAGCTGATGCTACAAGGAGACATACATTTTTTTTTTCTCTGTCTCAGACTGGCTTTCTTTCAATTATTAGAATCTTTCCCAAAAGCTAGAATCACTTAATATCCTTACAAATGGCCAGTGTATCCTTTGAGATGAATCCCACTACCTCTTATTCCCCCAGCCTACACCAGTGAATCCAATTACAAAACAGAAAAGTTGAGGAATTGCAATCACAATTAAGTTCCTCACATTAATTTTGTTGGAAAAAAGAAGAAACATTGACAATTACTTTTACTTTATACTGATATTCTGTTTCCAAGAAAATTCTTTAACCAACTCATCCTGAGTATTTACCCATGCAGGAAGTCCTGACAAATGTATTTGTAGGAATAACCATTGTACATGGATTTGTTTTACTTTAGAACAACTCAGGTCTAAACAGTTCTACTCAGAAAGCACTGTGCCACCCACCACAGCCACGTTCGCCACTGCCCACACTGTCATATATTCTGTGAGAAATGTCATCCCCAAGGGACTGACCAGACACCATTCCTGTGTTTAAAAGTCACAGTCTGCATGTTGCCAAGTTGCTGTGCAGAGAGAGAAAAAAGGAAAGCTCAGGGCACTGAGCCCAAGTATTTATATATAATTAAGGATTTTAATTAGGTTGCGAAGGTAGAATTGTGAACATCTGACCATAATAAGTTTTTTTCCTAGCAAATGAAAACTGGTTTGCACAATTTAAAAAAACAAACACAAACAAAACAAAACACACAAACAAACAAACAACCGCAAGTTAAATGAGGCACCAAAAGCCACAAGACACTGTGCAAGCAAGTTGATGTTGGTCTTTACACCAGAAGTTCACTTCCCAGAGAGAACAGTGAGTCTATGCAGTATTATGTAGATATGTGTGCAGAGGACTGTTTTTTTAAGAAAAGGGAGGTGATTGAAATCTGCGTTGGGTTGAGTGGATATCTCCAGACATGGTTGGAGCCTAAATGGTCTCAGCAGAGTCAGATGCAGACCAAATAGTTTCCAAAGGTGGGAAGCTATGCCTTCTTGCTTTCTTTTATTTTTTTTTTCCTGTAAACTGAGAATGCAACTGACTTAGATTGTGAAATGTGAAACCAGCCAGCTATTATACTTTCTTGTACAGTAGTAGTAATTCCATTATCCATGTATTTTAAATCAAGCTGTTACTGCCCAGGCAGCTTCAACAAGAAAGTCTCCAAGACATAGCGGCTGGGAGACCTGTCATGGCTGTGGTGGGCAAGTGTGGCCAGGTCCCAAACTGCCCACACAGCCTGGCAGAGGGTCCCGCTCCTCTGGCACAGAGGGTCCCGCTCCTCTGGCACAGAGGGCTGTGGCACCAGGCGGAGGTGGTGAGGGATGCCAAGACAGCAGCTTCGTGGTGAAACATGAGGCAGGTGTGGGTGAGGGTGCTGTTCTCCAGGAATTTAATTAATGACTTAAAATTATGTTATATAACTAGCATTATATTTTAAATATACATATACACACATATGTATACAAGCTAAATCTTGGCCCAAGTATGTTGTAATTTTGGTCACGTTTTTGGACAAAGTAGTTGTGAAAGCAATGACAATTTTTTCCCCAATACCTTCTGTCTCTTATACTTTTTCTTTTTTATGTGTGGGGGGTCATAGTAGTCATAAAACCCGAAAATAATCAACCTGCACTAGACTGACCTTTAATAAGTAATTTTTTTGAAACAGTGACCCGTATATTTCTCTGACTTGCAAAGATACATCTGATTTATTTTGCTACCAAAGGTATGGTGCTGACAGTAAGTTTATTATGTTTGATTACAAAAATACTGTTAGTTAATAAGAATCACATTTGTTTTTTACCTAAGCATTTTAGTTTTAGTAACTGTGATGTTGATATGTTCCTAGTGTGGTAAACAAAGCTCAGCAGAGGCTGTTGTTATTATTTGAGTAAATATGTACATAAAACTTTATGTGGATGTGTTCTTCTAGAACAATGAGAAGAGCCCTCACCTACTTAGGTTGTACATGACTGCCTGAATCTCACCTTCTTTTCTTATTGCTACCACCCTGGACTTCCTTTGGAGAAACCCTTGGTTATGGAAGGGTTTGGATCCATGTCTGCTGGACTGAAGAAGGAGGCACCAGTGAGAGACTCTTGATAAAGGTCCGACTGCAGATTTTTATTTGGCAATTACTTCAGAGGAGTTTTTCATAAGCTAAGGGAGCTGGCTCTTGAAAGCTCACCAAGAGGTATTAAATAAAGCTCCCTCACTGCAGAGGGAATCTGCTGGGAAAATCTTTTGATGAAATCATTTAAAGGATGTATTGGAGAGGAAATTATCTAACATTTTAAGTACACTTGGTGCATATCCTACAGATCTTCATTCAGGCTGTATCACTGAGAGAAACTACTTTGGAGAGGCAGCGGTTTTGTTTCCTATAGTTACCCAGTGCACAAATAACAAGAAAGAGGAAAAAAACTCTTACGCTGCCTTCTTGTTGCCTGATTGCTAAGACTTTAGCTGTAGGATGAAAACAGACAGGACAGGATAGTAAAGACATGCAAGGAAGCATGGACAAATGGGTGCAGCAAGGGAAGTGCACCTCTTCAGAGGAATAATTGGCCTCTCAGTCAAAAGTATCTCAACCATGACTTGAATTTAGTCAGTAGTATAATAGGTCCATAAAGCAGTAAGAAAGGTTCACATCATCCACTGATGAGAGGATGTAGTCCCAAAACACCTCCAGAAAGAGAATAGACAACAGAGGAGCCTGCATCACTAACCAGAACTTGAACTGTTACCCATAGTAAGGACACAACCATGACCAGAGCTACTGGTCATCAGCAAGGATAAAGCCACTTAGCCTTAAACATGGGTTCTGGCTTAAGAACTAAATAAGGAATCCATATATATATGCCCTTAAAAAGAGCAATATAGTTGCCCACCACCAGGTTTCCTGATCTTGAGTTGCTCCAGGCATGGGGGTCTACTGCTTGTGAGGTCACATCTGTGAAACACTGTAAGTTAGCACAGAAATGAAATCTAAAGAAATTCAATTGACTGAAGGGAGGATTTTAAATGCTCTACAGTCTACCATCAGAAGAAAAAATAATAGATGTCTGCTAGAGATATTGCATTTCTTTTACTTTTAATCCCAATAACTATCCCATCCTCTACATCCCATCTGACTGGAGGAAGGTACAAATTGTGTACCCAGGGATTTTAACACACCTGCCACCACCTGCAATACAACTGCAACCATAGATATACAAAGTACCACATTTTAAATTGAAGCATTTCTCTCAGTAGAGAAATCCTCTCCCAGCCTACGACTGTGACACACAAAGTTAAATTAAGTTTAGAACAAAATTTGAGAGGATAATTTAAAATTAGAATCAAAAGGTTATAAAGCTAAGTGCTTTTTCAGAGACAGTGGTTGTCATAGTAACCACTTGTGCAACTTTTTTTCTTGGAAGCAGAGTAAATACTTATTAAAGTGGGCCTCAGTGATACAGCAAATACACAAATTTATTACTATTTGCTGTCAGAGCTGGGTGAAAAAATCCAGGAAACACTATTTCAGAATTTGTTTTCCTTCTCAAACCCAAGATCCAATGCTACAAAGTCATTCAAGTGACCAAGGACATGGAGATGCATGTTTATTGTCTGTTTTGGCCCATCCCTGGGGCCATCCCTGGGGTCCTGCAGCTGCAGCTAAGCAACCAGCCTAATCTAGATAGCACACATAAGTCTATCGTGTTGTGAAGAGTATGACATGATGTACAGCTGGCATGGAAAATTTTATTTAAAGAAACACAGTTTCAAATTATACATAAAGTATTCCAAGGTGAATGGTTTAGGCACGTTAACCCATACATTTGAACTGCTGTGAGCATCTCTAGTTGGAACTTTCAATATACCAGGTGCTTTGGATCACTCAAAAAAAAAAAAAAAAGGAAAAGAAGGATCTGCAGATGTGCAGTCTCAGGACAAATTTATTTAATAAAGGCACATGCAAAAAGTGAGTTCTTGATTGCATGTGAAAACATGGTCGAATTTAAGTCATTTGAATTCCTATTTTGGATTTTAAAATTTGAAAGATGAAAAATCTTAAAATCTTCTTTTAAAAATATGAAAAATCTTGTGGTTTTTTTTTTTTTTAATTTAAAAATGTCTGTGACATTTATCCTTTCTTTGTTAAGCAGTAGTACTTAACTATAGTCTTAAAAGCAAGGGTCAAGTGTTGAACTCCAAGCCACGTTTATGATGACTTAAACTATATAGATGTGACATCAGAGCTACAAAAGACAGAGTCCTCATTGCCTTTAAAGCAATGTAGAACAGCTCTACACTGAAACAGCTGTAGTACCAGGTGGGAGTTTTTGGACATCTGATGTCATATCACTCTCTTCTTAATACCCATTTTTGTGAAAGAGCCTTTTCTTCAGCTGCACATCAAACACCCAGAGTTACAAGGGTACTGAAGGTAAGAGAAACTCCAACATGTTCAAGGTTTGTATCAGGGGAAGGGAGATCTGAGTGTCTGCCTTACATCCCAGTGACTGTAAAAACAGAGGAATGGTGTTGGAAGCAAGGCCTGGAACTCTAGTCTCCTCACCACAAACTGATGTTCTTCTTTGCTCACCTATGTGTCAGACTTCTCCCTATGTGCCTTTATGTTGTCTCTTAGATGGAATAAATTCACTGCAATAGGATGCTACTCAAAAGAAGAAATTCTTCCCCTAAAGGCTGGTTTGAGGGTTGTGCTGTGTATTAACATTATGAGAATGTAGACTGGTATTCCCTCAGGAGTATAGTCAGGAGGCAACTGAGTTAGTATTTTACACCAAGATAACCTAGTGGGAGCTACTTTTGTGGGAGAGGGGAAAGTGGAACATTGTGGACATAAAGTGTCAACAATAATATCATTTTCTGAAGATCCTGACTTTGGGAAGTGTTTAGCTTTCTCAACAACACCTAGTAAACTAAGCCTCTCTGGGAGACAGATAGAAAACACATTGGCTACATCTGTACTACTAAATCATACGAATGTGGGACTGTTTTCTGTCACTGAGTCCAACTGGCATGGAGCAGCCTACATCCATACTCCTAAATTTTCATCTTCCAAAACATGCTGGCGGCAGCCAAATTGCCTGTGATCTTTGAATGACCCTTGGCCTCTGGAAATCCTTACTGTACTCAGCAATTGTTTGGGATAGTGCTAGCTGGTCCAGGTCAAAACCATACTAGGAACCTTCTAACAATTTAACAGTTAGATGACTGAGTTTTCATGTTCAGGAACATTCCCAGCACAGCCTAATTTACTAATATAGATGCTGCTATTTTAACTCTTCCCCAAACAGACACAGATGTAAATTAGCAGTTAAGCAGACTGTCACAACTGGGTTAGTTCTGGAAATGTAGACAATTAAATTCAATTAAATGTTCCGTTTGCAAGAAAGAAATTTGGATTTTGACATCCAGACTTCACCTAAGACTTTCACCTAAATATATGCTGCTAAAATGTCTTGGTATGACTCTGTAGTTCTGAAGTAGCAAGTGTTTTCAGAATGACCAAATGAAAGCTTCTAGGCTCACTTTTCTTCATATACAGCACAATTTCCCTCTCCTGAAGCCACCAACCATACAGCTGCTTCTCAGTTGCATGAAACACAATATAAAATTTCTGCAGGAAACCAGAATTTGTTCTGGTTTTTCACTCTGTATAGATTTTTCTACACAGCTCGATTTAGGACAAAATTCTAGTTTAAAGTATCTATTTCCCATTTCTATTATATATACATCTATAAAAATTACACATATAAAAATTATATATAAATATATATATAATAGCTGGTTTGTGATATTATAATCTATAACACTTTGCACTATTCCTTTCACTATTTATTCAGCCTTTACATGTCTGAAAAAGAAAACTTGCATTAAACTTGAGCCTGAATTATGTTCTGCTAAAAAGGACTCCCCATAAATTTTTCTAGATTTCTGATGGACATGCGAATCTGCTTTTTCAACACTCACTGAGGATTCAGAAGTACAGAGTCTTAGGCTAGGTGGTGAATATATTATAAAACAAAAGTAGCTGATGCATGAATATGTCATATTAATTTTCCAGTCTTGGATTGAACCACAAAAGGATTCCTCATACCTACTATGGGGAAGAGAATAATGCCTAACACCTTCTTTTGGAGAACTACGGCAGAGAAAAGTTGGTCTCTTCTTATCACAGCTCTTCTTCAGGACGTGCCTGGTTGCTTTACTGATGGACACCGAAATTCTCCAGCTCACTTCACTCACTGGTTGACTTACCGACCCTGTGAAGTAAGTTGCCATGCTTACTATGCTGGGAGACTGTGTAGAGTCTGGGGTACAAAATGTTTTTTTCCTCCATTTCTAAGGCTTGTGTATGATATAAAAAGTGTGTTATACATAGAAATAAAACCCATGAGATTTTAAAGCAGATTAAAAAGTACTGCACTATACAGTGGAAGTTCTTGTTGCGCAGAACCAGGGACCAAAAGACACCATGATGCCTGAAGCAGAAACAAACTGAGCCCAAGCATCTCCACCAATACACTGGAAAGTGGCAGGGAAGGCTGGCTCTTCCAGCAAGGAGCTGGGTTGCCCTGAATAGAGAGAATTAGTGAAAGAAAGGAAAAAATTAGATTAACAATCTCTCTTCTCAGTATATATCATAGTTATTTACTCTTGTTAACTCCTAAGAAAATTTTCCCAGCTTAAAAGAGCCCTGCTATGGTGTCATGTTGTGGTGATCCCACAACTTTATAGTACGCTTTGCACGAGAACTCAATGTCACTGGCACATCTCAAAGTGAGAGGTCACATCAAGAAGAGGATTAGCCAAGAAATCTGACAAGATACAGCTTTCTAGGCGCTAATGGAGCCAAGATTCACAAAAAAGGCTGTTTCTGAAGACTAAAAGATAGCAATGCTGCTGGTGATAACCACCATCTCTTACACGATTGCTGCCATGGTTACAGAAAGTCCTGTTCAGAGAGAACATAGCAGAAGAAAACAGGGACTCAAATCAAGCTTTTGTAAATATGTGTGCATGCTTGTGTCTGTTTATAAAATGACACAGTAAAAATAATACCGCCCCCCAAGCCTTGTTAAAATACTAACTATCCAAAAAAAAAAAAAAAAAGAAAAAATAACCACAAATAACCACAACAAGACCACTTCTATTTCTAGTCAATATAAAAGGGCAGTTCAGGAAAGAAGGCAGTAGGACTGTAAACTAACTAAAATTAGCACACAGTTGCCAAAAATCTTGTCCTTGGGAGGAAAAATACCTTTGATTTTGATCACTGAGCTTATCCTCTATGCTCTCAGTATATGAGCATGAAAACCACCTTGTCCAGGAGATGTAACAGGGAACTGCTCATCAGAAGCCTTGTGGCTCTGCTTTCCTCACTGGCACGTCCTTCCTCAGGCAAACTGCTTACCACCCATGCGCTTCAGCGTACTGCTGGTGACCACTTTTTAGATTTCCTAGACCAAAAACTTCATTTCACGTTGTAATTCTGGATGATCAGCAGCACCAAAGCACTCACCTGTCACAGGACTTTTAAAATATTACATTGAATCTCATTGAAGTAGTCAAAATGATACTTGTGCTCTCTGTACATTTAGCTCAAAGGAATAGCTGACAACAATTTCTAGGTGGGTAAGAATAAGGAAATCCTAGGCATATGTCCGTTAAGGATAATTTTCACGTGACCAGAAACTCAACACCTGCTTAATTTCCATAAGCATAAACATTTCACGGTAAACACAACAAACATCCAAACCAGTTTACCCATCTTGTGGGTGGAGCACAAAAGGGGTGGTATTTGGAAATGGCAGTAACCTTAGCTTCTGCTGTACTTATACCTCTTTCTTTCTCACTGCACTTCTCAAAAACACCTGCTCATTGGTAAAAGTTCTCCAGCAAGTTAGAGGAGAAATACAAGCTCTTTCACAGAAAGATGGATGAATTTCTGTGTAAAGTCCCCTCTAGGAGATAGTGGTTTTGACAGCAAAACAAGCTAGTATTATCCTTCTCTGTCTGCAACAGGCAACTGAATGTTAGATGTTGACTTTAAAGGTTACCATTCTTTGTCATTAACTTGCTTGTGGTTCTTATTACTGTGGTATCTGCTCCCTAAATAACTAGGAAACTTTGATGCAACTGAGTCAGAGACACAGATGTAAAAGAAGCCATCAGTTTTTGGTGTCAAAATTAAGACAGCCGTGGTTAAATTTTTTAAAATATTAAGCATAGCATAACTCTTCATACGTTGAAGGCACAGGGATCAGAGATTCCAATGACACATAGGAGGACTCAAGTTTTCTACAGATCAGAGCTTATGGTCTTCAGTCAGACATGGAGAAAATGAGCCATGCTCACACAGTAACTACATGCAAAGGACTGGGATAAATAAAATTTCCACCACCTTCTCTCTTTGTAGCAGACAAAAAAATAGAATCCAGTTGTTCATTGAAGCAGGCAAGCACCTTAATAACGCAAATGTCTCTTGATTTTGACAGCCCTTTCCAACTTCTGTAACGCCTGATGTATTTCCAGAGCAGTTCCACTCAATGTACTGAACTGACAGTGATCTTCTGGAACAAGGATTACAGATTGAGGTAAATTAAGGTTATCATAAGCCCTACAAAAGAATAACGGATTAGAGTTCCATGAGAATATACTGGTATGCCTTTTTTTATAATAGCTTGCCTTTACAGTACACTGGGGGGTTTTGTTGATTTTGTTGTTGATTGGGTTCTTTGGTTGTTTGCTTTTTGTCTTGTTGTTGTTTTGCGGTTTGGGTGGGGTTTGTTGTGGGGATTTTTGTTGTGGTTTTGGGGGTGTTTTTTTGTTGTTTTGTTGTTTGTGGGTTGTTGGGGTTTTTTTGTTTGTTTTTTTTGTTTTTTTTTTTTCATTTATTTCTCTTAAAGCTTGGGAAATCTGGAAAAAAAGCCAACTAATTAAATCTACTCGTAAAAGTCCATATAGGCTTTACAGCAGAGCTGGCATCTTTGGTTGCTTGGTAAAAGCCTCTGCTATCTGAAGTAACTGGAAGTGAATTAAGTAACTGGGAGAAACAGAAGGCTGCTACATTCTGTGTGAGTCAGCCTCTAGACATAAATGAGAGGTACACTTTGCATCCAGCAAATATCCTTGACATTTAATGACACAGTGCAGTAACAGAATTTACTAAGAGCTAGACCTGCCTGGAGAGCTGTCCCATCACCCAGACTTGGGCAGCCAGCCCAGTCAGCCCAGTTGCTCTCTAGTCAATGAAGGGAGTTGGGCCCAGAGGTTGATTCAAAAAAAGGACAGGGCCTTAAGAGGTCATCTGGCCTGTTCCTTGGCCTAAGACAAGATCAGCTATCAGTTGTGCCTTCCTGATAGATGGTCTAACCTGTCCTTGTAAACCTCCCAAGGCAACTTAACAGTTCATAGTTCTTCAAGTTAAAAGGTTTTCCTAATCCTTACCTGCATTGTCATCGCTCCAATCCAAGTCTTTTTTTTAACCATCATTTTGGTCCTAGCCACAGTAGACATATGTGAAAGACTCTTTCAGAGATTGATTCAGAACAAGAGGCTAAGAATACAGAGTGTAGAGAGACCTGTTTTGCAATATGGCCAGCTCAGATCAATGTCCCACCATAGAGACAGCCCTAATCTATTAGGCAGCTAGTAATTGGACTAGATGATTGTTTTAGATTCCTTCCAACTGGAACTATTCTATTCTATTCTATTCTATTCTATTCTATTCTATTCTATTCTATTCTATTCCATTCCATTCCATCCCATCCCATCCCATCCCATCCCATCCCATCCCATCCCATCCTATTCCATCCCATTTCATCCCATTTCATCCCATTCTAATTATTTTTAAACAGCCATATTTTCCTTTAGGATATAGATGGTTGCTTGTTATGGCAAGAATAAGAATAAATTATTTTTTTCCAACACTGAAATATATAAAACCCATGGCCAACTGAAAAATAAAGAGCAGAGGGAAGTGGAAAAGGAAAGAAAAGCCAGTGGCACACAATGTTTTAATTAATAATAGGTTGCTGGAACTGGGAAATCATGAGAAAAGTCAATATCCTTTACCTCATAATAAAAGTGGTTTTAAAACCTTTAAATATTATTAAACTAACAGTTTCAAATGCTTTAAAATTCTATTCCCACTGGGCTGGAGATGTGAAAATTCACAGAGTAGCCTCTTTTAATAGCAGGCTGGCTGATGTGACAAAGAATGTGACGTTCTTTTTAAAATTCTTGAGTTATGTTTTTAGTTGTCTTTTCTTTAACGGAAATCACCGGTAATGAGATGCATGTAGCCTTGGGGAGAATTTACTCACTCACTTCAGCAGGAGTGCTTTCTTGTTTGACTGAAATACATTAACTGTGGCCAAAATGGTCTCAATACATACCACAAAAATTGAAAATATTTCATTAATAATGGCATGCTGGGACCACTACCTCACAGGGCTTTGAGGAAAATCTTGGTGGTCTTCTCACTTTGGCAGAGGAGATTTGGGACCAAATCTGTGGAAAAGCGGCACTCCATTTAGCACAAAGCCCAGCAAAGGAACAAAAGTCAGTACCACCTAACTGTGGCAGCAGCGTAAAATTCAAGTGTCTGCAGGCCTTCCATGTCAAATCAATAAAATGCTACTTTATCTTTAACCTCATTGTCAAAAAAATAATTAAAGGGACTTTGGATTCCCAAAGCACTTGCAGTAACCATTGTTTTCCTAACATTCATATCTCACCCTCATTACCAGTTCTTCACACACTAACAAAGTTAACAATGTAATTTTTTTTTACTATATTTTCTAAGGCCAACTTTTCCTTCATCTAGCCTTTCTTGTGGGGAAAAAATAAATGAGATCATATCACTAGAGGCAGCTTTCAGTAAGTTTAAGACCTGCTCTGATCTCATTTTTTTACACAGTGGCTGTCCTGTACGATGTCTAGACTGTTAAGTGATGTTTAGACTGTTAAACAGTCCAAATACTGCTAAAATTCATGAGGGCTGTCCACTTCTGTTATGAAGAGAGACAAAGGCCTTTGTATCTGTTTTCCAAAAATCCTTTTTTCTACTCATAAAATAACATCAATTTTTCAGAGATCACCTTTTCTTTTGGTTAACATTAGGAAACAAAAAGCATCATTTTACTGGGCAAAGGAGAAAAACACGCATTCAAGTAACAGTTGATGAGTACTCTGCTAAAAATATGTTTTCTGTTTGTTTTCAGTTGAGGACAATTTCATGCTGTAGAAACACTTTTTAAAGTTTTCTCACCAGGGAACTGATTTATCGACAATCAATTACTGCTTCCAGATAAGCCTGTTGTGTTTACAGCAATATTTCTGCCTCATTTATTTGTAACTGTTTAGTTTTATGTTCTCATAGGCTTGTGGAAATTAGTTATTGAAAAAAGCTATTTCTTCACTTTTTCCATCTTTCAGGTCTGTGCCAGATTCTTCCTTATTTTATGGTTTAGAGAGCTTTGTTCAGGCTGTTTTAAATATCCCCAAGGATGGGTATTCTACCACTTTTCTTGGAAAACTTTTCTCAGCTTAATAGACTTCATAATTAGCAAAAAAAATCCTGTAAATCAGCCTAATTTTCCCATGCTACATTTAATTTTGTTATTCTTCTCATTTACAGCGTCCTGGACCACTCTGCTCAGTCCCACATCCTTCCTTTCTTTTTAACATGTTTCAAAATTCTTGGCTTAGTTTCTTACCCTAATAACTGTTATTACCTGTTACTTGGGAACAAATCCATTTCTTGGCAAGAGACATCCAGGTAATGCTGGGTACATCCTGTTTACAGACACTTGACAACTTTTAACAGGAGCTAATTTTTTTTAAATCTGGGTGACATCATCTGATAGTACTCTGTGGCAACTGGGTATAGACAGACCCAAAAATTCAAGTTTGAGGAATGCTTCCCTCGCAAAACGTGCTTTATCTGTGTTTGCTTCTGCTAAGATGTCCATGTTTGTGCAACCACACTGTAAAAACTCTGATTAAAAAAGCTGAGGGGTGCTACTTTTCCCTACTCTTCCTCTCAGGATCTTTAGGACAGCTAAGCACAACTTTGTTTCTGTTTGTGATGTATGTTAGCAATGTTTGAATAGCTGCTGTCCAAAACCATTCGTAGGGCTGCCACTGAGCAACCAGAGAGGTGGTTATGGAACATCAGACAAGACCATGGAGACACTGTTTTTCTTCTTCTCAGCATAGCTAGCACATGAACAGAAAGGTAGATTAAACTACTCTCTCACCCCTAGAAATGGACATTGCAAGGTATTTGTAAGATCAGACAAAACCAACTCATATGGTGCCTCTACTCTTTTGTGTACCTCCCAAGGCCAGCAGTATCCAACTCCTGACATCTTACCTTTGTCTAGTTTCAGTAGGAAATGTAATTCAGTAAAAATGAAGGACTATTGTGTGAAATTAATCAGCTTGAAAGACTAAATAACAAAGTTGCCAGATACCTCCTGAAAGACAGGTCAGAGCAAGCAGCTGAAAACTCCTGCAATGGATCAGTTTCTGGAGGAACTGGAAGCAGCTCTGCTGGTAGCAGGTCCCCTTCAAGAACCTCCTCTTTTGCATCCACTCTCTCTGCCAGTTGTGCCAAATGTCAGAGGAACATTATAACATCGTTGTTTTGTGACATAGGACTTAAAAGCCTCTGACAGGCACAGGGACAGTATCAGGCGGTAAGGAATAGGAAACTTTTGAAATTCTAAAGTTTAATTGACTGTTGTTTGTGAAATTACAGTTGGTAAACAACTTAGGGACTAGCATCACAAACAAGGTCAGTATGTTACTGAAAAAGTCATCCATCTTCTAAAACTTAATTACCCTCACTGTATGTAGATCTGAGAAAGAGGTGTAGGAAGCATGGTCTTCAGCAGGAGCACAATGATCAAATACACTCACTAGCTAATGAGAACAAATACATTTGAAAAGATTTCTAATTGAACTGACAAATAAGATTTTAATAGGGAGGTGAAAAAAGACAAAATCACAAGTTTACGTGGTATGAATAATGTCTAAAAGAATCAACTTTCTATATGGACTTCCTATTCCACAAATCTTAAAAGAGTTAGCCATGTTCTCTGAGAAAGCATTACATTTTGTTCAGCTTTTCCTCAGGTCAGGATTACTATTTTCTGTCTTCCCAAGCTTGAAAAAAACTCCAAGACAAAGGATGATACCAGCTTTTTTTTTGTCTGGCAAATGTTATTTGAGCAAATGTGATAAATATGCCAACTATAAGCACAATTGTGGGCAAAGTATTGTGTTAAGACTCCATAGAACATTATTGCGTATTCGTACAAGTGGGACTTTACCCAACACTTATCATGTTTTTCCTATAAATCTCAAAATCCTCAAGTGAGGACGATGACTGTATACATACAGCATTTGTATGGAAAATCTGATCAAGAAAGTACTATAATAATGTGGAAAGAATTCCTCAATGTGCTGTTCCTTCCAGTAACACTACTTGAATATGGTGCACTGTGGCAAAGATTGCAGATTGTGATTCTATTAAGCGTTTGGTTTACTGTATAGTTTTAAAACAAGTGGTTCTCTGGGATTATAAAATAGTACAAACTAGAAGATGGACAGAAAATTTCATTAATCAATTACTTGGCTACGTGCATTTTTTTCTTTTTTTTTTTTTCTAGGATAGCAAACATTCGTAGTTTATTAATTTATCCAAGGTTATCTGCAGAGTTTGCAACTCATTTCTGCTGAGGAGATTAAATACGCAAGAAGTTTAAGTGTTTAGGTGTCCACACTCTTACTTACACATTTAACATACGTTTTGGTGTCCTTGATGTTCTTCAGCTACTTAACTGTTACTTAATCCAGGGAGGATCTAAATTTCTGCTGGTCTGTATATATAAAGATGAGCCACAGCAAGTGAGCTGCTTGAAGCCCCTGCCGTGTCCCAAGTGGAACAGGAACTTGATCCCAGGCTGCCTGGTCCAGCTGAGAGCCCTAACTATTTGGGTGGTGGCCACTGAGGAGCAGATCTTTCTCAGTCTCTCCTGACAAATTTGTTCCATTTGTAGAAACACTTGCCCTGGGGAGAGGGATTGAATTCTGGTTCCACACTGCTAATATATTAATACAAAGACAGTTTTCCTCATTTTTCACAGACAGAAAAATTACCTTCCTGCATATCCAGCTGCAAGAGAGGATAAAAATTACCTAGAGGAAGATTCCCACCTCTGGCCTCTCCATCCTTCTCCTGGCAACTCCCTGCTTTTTTCCCAAGATCACTTCCTCGGTTCCCTAATTGTACCACAACGATGATTTAAAAGCCTGGACACCTAACCTGGGACTGAAACTTCCACAACATGCAATGCATTTAAGAGGTAGGTGGTGCTTCACTAAGCGCCATGTCACCTAGGTGTTTTAAAGACTTGTCATAACCTCCTAAACTCATTAAATTCAAAGGCAAAACCCTTTCAATATCTTTGAAAGCTCCAGTACCTGGGAAAGAGAGATGAGCAGCGTGGCAGTTAAATATTTAGTTTTAAAAGCAGTCTCTGAAAATACATTCAAGGAAGATTAGTGGAGAGACCTGTCACAGCTCACTGTGAAGATCTCAACATTGCCTGACATTTACCATCAAACACACATCCACAAATTCCTTTGGTAAAAAGAGTGGTAGTGACTGCACCTTTCACTATTTTCTGCTTTTGTCGGAGTCCTTTTGTCAAACCCCTTATTATCATGGGCAAATTGTGATCCTTTTGAATTTATTGGCCAAACTCCTACAGCCCCAGAGCAGTGGACAAGAACTTCGCTGGCTCAGGGTACCATGTAAGCAAGCACACTGCCACAGACAACGTCATGTTTTCCTCTCCCTCTAAATCCAGGCCATAAAAGCAATAGCCATAGGTTTTAAACAGGTGTGTTAGTTTGTTTCTTACAGCCATAAGCAATTTGCAGAGTTCCTAAGCTGGCCGGAAACACAAACAAGGCACCATTGCTTCTTTGAGACTAAAAGGTAGAATATTCCGACATCCCAAAGAGATGTTTCTGGTGGTATTTGAGCAAGCGCCTGCACAGGTCGAGAAATGAGGGCGACAGGCACATCACTTGCTATGTTTGCTCCCTCATCTTTTATGGAGAAAATAGGCCAGATTTTGTGTTTGGACACATTTTCATACAATTTAGCTTGGTTTATGCATGCAATTTAAATAAAAAAAGAATCAAATTTCAGGTTTGTGCTGGAGTCATCTGTTGTCATGCAATATCCACCTCATTTCTGTGAGAGGCAGTTGGGACCTACTGTTTTCTTGAAGTCTATAGCGTGTAAGCATTTAAGTGAATGATTAGCCAGAATTCTCAAGCAAAATAGTTACTCACTCTCCAAAACAGAGAGTTTGCTGTATTCATAAATGGGTACTTATGGCATTGTACTGTGAATACTAATCTGGCCATCTAAAGAGATTACAGTAATGCTACTAAACAAAAGTTCACTATATACTTTTCATCCCTTTGTTATTGCCATCTCATCTAAGTTTTCTCTGTTTAATCCTTCAGAATT
Organism: Columba livia; assembly: GCF_036013475.1. Classification (NCBI taxonomy): domain Eukaryota; kingdom Metazoa; phylum Chordata; class Aves; order Columbiformes; family Columbidae; genus Columba; species Columba livia. The sequence continues at coordinate 55,984,920 of NC_088604.1, read as the reverse complement.
TGTAACTCACTAATGTTCAGTTACTTCTTTAGTACTAGCAAAAGAAAGACTGTTACAAAACAGTTATATTTATCTGTGGGTATTACTCAACCCTATTTATTCTTCTAGAAGTAGGTTCTAAACACTTGCAGATAATTCTGACAGGTCAAAAGGTTCACGTACAGTAATAGCACATAAGTTTGACATTCAGCAGAGTATGCCCTATTTTTAAACAGTGGAAGTTAGCAGACAAAAACATATTGTGAGTTAGAAGACAAAACCTGAATCATTTGAGGAGTCGAACTCTTAGAAAGGAAAATATAGACTGTCACAAAGATAATTTAGAAGTATAAATGAATATTTGATATGGCATATCAACTTGTTAGATGAACAAATAAACTCCTCTGTCTTTCTTTTTTTACTTCTTTACAAGGTGATATCTTTCTATGGGAGAGACACCTCAGTTTCAGTCCTGCTCCTATACTACCGTTAAACCAAAGCAGAAGAGTGGAGCCTTTCTTTCAGAGACTGCAAATAAACAGAACTTCCTACTAGTTTTTTTTCTAAGCAATCTGTAATTCTTTCCTTAGTCTCACCATGACTACAACCTTTATAAACATATCGCAAAATCAACTAAAATCATTCAGGGACTTGATTCCCAGACTTACTGGATTCCCATAAATCATGGTAACTGTGAGACTGTTTGCCTTCCAAGTGTTACTCAGAACTTGGTGGTAGCAAAATCAATTGCATCATTATAATACGTGTGGTTATATGTACAGAGAACCTTATGAGATTTTGTGTGACCTGATCATCATCTTTTGTGTCACCACAAAAATTAGTTCTGTAACTATTTACATTCACTATTTTTCATACAAAATGTTTAAAGGCTTATCATTGCAAGACACTTTTTTATCGTGAGTTATAATGCTGTGACATGGGTTTAGCTCATTTGCTGAAAGTACATATATTCACCCTGTGCCTCTCCATAGGTAGAGGACTGAATAGGATGGAAAGTCATAAACCTCAATACTAAAAAGGACTCCGCCTCTCACAAAAAGCTGGCAACTCTTAGCACTTCCCAAACCAGACAATTCCAAGACAGGAATTTCTTTATCTGTCCATATGCATGGATGTGCATGGTGAGCAGTATATCACTACAAAGGCTAGAAACTTTTCAGCTACTACACAGGAATGCACAGTGCAATGTTCAAACTGTTATAAAGATAACTCATGCACCAACACAAACAATATAAAATTAGTACAGGACTTCACTATGAATAATTTACTGTGCTTTTGCCACTGTAGATTCATGAGTTTCAGCAGCAGTGCTAGTTCTAGTAGCTCTTCTCCAGTTTCTTTCCTAATCCTCCAAGTCCGTCTGATCCTTGCACTGCATAGACTACAGGAGATCAGATATCTGGTCAGATTCTAAATAAATTTAAAAGAGGGAACTTCCCAAATAGGCATGAAACCTATGGTTTAGCAGAGATAACACACTGTGCAAGTGCAGTTCTCCATGGCATTGCATTATCCTGCCAGGATATACTACCAGGCTGTCTCATTTGTGGGGTGTCAGTGGGTGTTTTGGCCTCTGATATAATCAAAGTAGTAGATGTAGCCACAAGAAATCATAATGACTTTTTTTTTTTCTTTTTGCCATGCCTACACCCTGAAGATTAGTAATTCAACTGAAGTGAATATGGTCTTTGCAGTTTTTCATGGAGCACCAGAGAAATCTTGACTATTTAAAATGATGCGCAATGCTCCTTTTTAAAAACAAGCGTACGATGTGTTTCAGGGTTTTAAAATTTTGTTTTATTCCTTTCCCTGGACTTCTATAAAATTCCTCCTATAGAATTTCCAACCTTTTATTCTTCAGCTGAAAAATAATTAATCAGCTAGTCTCTGCAGCACAGAAAATTGAATGCTATTTGGACCAGTCTGTTTTCTGTTGTAGAAGGAAAAGGCTATCATTTTACTTGTCTAAAGAAAGCTATGACTAGATGAGTAAAATGTGTGGAGGAAAAAGCAGCTTAAATACTAGCATGCTGATGAAATGATATCATCAGGATGAAATAATTATGTGGTCTCCTTGAATAGGTGCGCACCCAGCCGCTGCGACTCTTGCCATTTCCTCAGATTGACCCAAAAGGCTCACATTGTTATGTCTGTGCTAATCTGCATGATCCTCCCTTGCATGCTGACTTTGCAAGGACAGCTGTATTTCGGCAATCAGTTGAAATGCTTCTTTTGAAAATGTGGTTATTCAATACATGGTTTTTAACGAGGTATTTCTCTAAGGGCTGTACTGTGTTGTCCCCCTAAGGATAAACTTACTCCAGATGAAAAGGATCATCTCGTTTAAAATGCTTAAAGTTGAATTTTTTTCTGATTTACTTTCAGCTAAGTATAACATGAGATAAGATACCCTTTTTAAACCAGGGCCTAATCCTGCAGTCTACACAGTCTGATTGAAAGAGTTACATTTAGCTGAAAAATATGTATTTGTGAAATGCACCCACAACCACCAGAAAGGTAGACTGAAAATTAGAACTGAAATGTTTAGAGATCCCTCACCCAATCAGGTCCCTACAGATTTTGGTATTGACTCATACCCTATCTGTCAGACCCACCAGGGTCGGGAATATAAAACTGAAAATATCAAGAGAAAGAATCTCCTTATAAAATTTCTGTTCAAAAGCAGCAAACAAGGCAATCCCATCATAACGGTATTATGATGTGCCTGCTTTTGTAATGAAGCAGAACTGATAATGTCAGTCAAATGAAAAATAACGTTCAAGAGGAAAATAACCCTCTTATCCAACTTATTATTCTTACTATGAATAGTAATCTTTAAAAATGTACAAAAATTGAAGCAGAGTTTCTCTTCAGCACCTATTCCCTTTTGCACACTCCTTCCTCTTTCTCCTGATCTTGTACAGAATCTGTGACATCAGCTCACACCAGCTTTCTCTTTTGTGCTTTCCTGCTCCTAAACTCCCTTAGAAATGACTCAGGACTGTGCTAGTTTCTTCTACTGTATGTTTCTTTCCCTTATATTGACAGTATTGCCTCTGGAACCAAACAATAATTCTCATCCTTCTTTACTGATTCCCATACCATCAATTCCTGAAATACATTTTCAAACTTTTACTGTTTCCTTGACCATTCTCCCGCTACAAAATAACTAAATAGTTCTGCAAATAGTAGATTTTTATATCATAAAAAATGCAAGTGGCCCAACTATTTTCTTACACCTGTTTGAAAGAGTTTGTATTGTGTTTGAAGGTAATGACTATAGCACAACCCAAAGCTTCCCATGTCTGAAAACAAACAAACAAACAAACAAACAAAAACAAGCTTGACTTTCCTTCAGGAAAAGTGTATTTGATTCAATTATTAAAGATTTTCAGAGGTGGGAAGGTTAAAAGATTTCTTTTAGTCCGCATTTATATGACCAGAATTCCTACTTCATGTGTTTAAATAACTCTAAAAGGACATAAATAATTAACAGAATAAAAAATCTGTAGTGATAGTTATTTCCCAATACTTCATAAGCCATTGCTTCTGTATGTCCACTGAAAAGGGATGCCGGTGTAACTTCTTTAGAAAAGGACACTACAGCATTTTCTACTTACTTCCAGTGATGCTTTTAATGCAGCTGCTCTTGCTATATCTATTATGTTCAGTTACAGTAGCCATGAAAACCTCAAAATGGGTATAAGGTTTTGCAGCTTCAGCACATTACAAGTTTGGCAGTCCCTGGGAATGATGAGCCATCTACTTAATCTATGATAGTACACAAAGTGCCAGAGTCTAACATCAGAAAATTATTTTTTAAGGTCAAACATTACTATTTTTATTAATATTTCTAAATCCAAAGAAATTGAATAGCATATCACAATTTTGGCATGGCTTTAATAATGGTAGATGATGGAATATTTTGCTTTGCTTAAATATCGGTGATTAAAAACTATGTTTCCTAATGGGGCTTTTGCCTAAGTCAGATCAAATTCAGCATTAGTATTTATTTCTTTCTTGTACTTTCCAGCACCCCATAGAAGTCAAGAGAGACATATAAGCTTAAGTAAAGCACAAAACGAAAACTTTTTACAGGGTGTTATCAGATAAACTAATCTCTTCTGATTTGATATCCATCTCAATATCGAACTCTGATCAAAAGCTTTTGGGAATTCTAGCAGAGACCTAAAATAGAAATTTTTTAGTAAAGCAAGATCCAGACCTCAGCCCCAGCACTAACAACATCCATCTACCAATCCTTTGCATAGCTTAAGGGGAAGAGAGAGTAAGGGAAAGAACCTTCATGCACCAAGATTCACTAAAAATGTGTGCTTTTTAAGTTAAATTTCATCAAAGAACTTTTGCAAAACATTTTGGATTGCAATGATCTTCTGCCTCCATCTTTATAGAGAAAAAAAAAAACATAAAATGAAAAGAATACAACAAGAAAATCTAATTATCTCATTGATCTGTAGCATTTAATTTAAAAACAACAACATTTAGCCGACTGCAAATGGACTCCTAGTTAAAATTTGAAAAACTCAGGATAAGCAAACACAGTCTCTCAATACAAGTAGGACAAGCTCCTCATATTTCTTCTCACAACAGACCATGTTCTTAGCACTCATAATATCCAGAAAGTGAAAAACATATGACTAAATTATTTTTAACATAAACATTTAGATAACCAGGTGTTAATATAAACTATTTAACAGCAAGATCCTCCAAATGAAACGGAAAACACAATGCAGGATAATCTAACCAACCAAAAATGTAACATATGATTGATACCTAGAGTGATCAGTATAACAGTCTGGTAAAAACGGGTCTGATAGCAAATTAAGAAGTGATGCTTTAGTCAGTTCATCCTTACAGAATCATAAGAGTCCTCCAGATATTCTGGATATATAATGAAACAGAACCAGGACAACATGGAGTTATATTTAATGGAGCGGACTTACTCTTCACCCGTATGTAACTGAACACAAGACAGCTTGCAGCACCTCTTAGTGAAACCAGATTAGTTTTTTCTTTCTTGGCTTCAGAAGAGCAACGGTGCTTCCCTGTGGCTAGCACTATGAAGTCATGTTGCTCGGAGGAGGGATGAGAAACAGATTCCTGTGGGACTCACTTCTCTTCTAGATTGTATCTTGCTTTAATTAGGGTTCAATTCAAAAGCACATCCAAGTAATGTTTCACTCACTACAAAGGACCGTAAAACCTCTTGGCACTCAAAAAATTCACTCGTATCAGGAGACGGAAGGTTGGCAGAGCACAAGTTGGTGTAAAGTCAGTCATCCTTTCCACTGACTTTGCAATGATTCTGACTTGAACACATTCCAGGTTTCCTTAATAATATCAAATAATAACACGGAATAGCAGTCTTGCCCTCATAAATTGCCAGTCATCACAGTTCAAAATTTAGAAAAACCAAACAGACCTGGTCAAGACTTTTTGGAGAAGGATCAGACATAATCTCTGCTGCTTCACCTGAAGAGGTGAGGAAGGAAAGCAGAACTATGAGGACTGTCCAACGTAATGTTTCTAGGGTAGGTTAGGGAAGTTTTGAACCTGTTCTACTGTATTCAGGATGTCAACTGAATTCAAAACACCATTCAACAAATGAGAGTAACTACAGCAAAAGCAGCTCATACCTCACCCTTTGCTAGGATCTTTGATGTGGGAAAGTCAGATGAGATTGCACAGTTCTGGTTGTTCCCCATGAGCAGAATTAAACTCTTTTTGTTGGTGGAGTGACATACAGTGGACCTGAGTGAACTACAGAAGCAGAACAAATATCTTTCACTTTGCTGTGTATAGCAGAGAGCCCCTGGGACTCAAGAATTTGCATTTGAACTCCGGTCTTGCTCTTCTTTCAGTTCAGAAGATATTTATAGTTCTCAGACATGATAATGAAAAATACAGGACTGGGATCTGAGGCTATATCTTGCCAGAATGGGCATTCAATTGGCTGGCTAGATACACCTATTCGTGCATACATGTGGATCTCAATCATATATATGTTAGCATATATGTGTCTGTGGGTGTGAAAACTTCACTTTCTTTACACTTCTCCTTTGCAACATTTACGGACTTAAAATTCATGGTCTGGAAAAACTCTTCATCACTGTTTCTTGGTAGAAATAGTTCTCTAAATATTTTGCTCTTGAGAATTAATTATTGAGTTAAGGATTGTAATTCTAACACAAACTGAGACCAAATTGGTTGAAAAGGTTATGCACGAAACCCTTATCCAATCAGGGATGTCACTGCTGCAAAATTGGCTACATAAAATCCTAGGAAATTCCAAAAAAGTTTTTTCCCCTTGACATTAACTTAAGTAGCTTATTTTATATGGCTTATGGTACGCTCTCATAAAATGAAATGAACACATTTAAAATGCACTAATTTTGCTTTACATAAGAGAACCGTGTGATCTTGGACAAAATAATTGGTATAAAAATATTTAATAACACTTAAGTCTCTGATGATTTATACTTTCTGAGGAATCCTGCAAAATAAGAAGGGGACCCAAGTGTGTGTTTGTAGACTATGTCATTTTCAATTTATTAACAAGCAGGAAGCAAGAGAAAAAGGATTATATGTTCTCCTTTCCCCAGTCTCTTTCAGGAAGGCAAACTCCCAAAATGGTTGGAAAAATTCCAGAAGAGGAGTTGAGTTTTGTGACTCTCTGAATTTGGGATGAAGCAACTGGCAGGGCTCTGTGCCAAAAAGGTGTTGGCTGCCAGCACGGCTGTACCAAGCGTGGGTTTAGAAGAACAGGAAAGTGTTTCTATTTATTTTCAGTTGTTTTCTTACTCCTTCTTCTTTTGAAGAAATTCTTATAAAAACGTTTATCTTGTCATCATGTGTAAATTATGTAGTATACTTTCAGTATTAGAGGGTTATGTCCACCCCACTGTGGGTTATATATCAAGATTCCTGTAGCTGTTCTGAAAAGTATTTTACTCTGAAGGTACTCCAAAGTTCTGGTTGACTTGAATTTGGAATAAGGATTTTGCCATTATATGCTTTATGAGAGGGAGACTGGTAAATGTCTGGACTTTGGAACTGACTTTGTGATATTTGGACCGTGCATACACATCATGTGGTGAATTAGCATGTGGTGTTCTTATACAAACAATAAAAACAAAACAAAGAAAGAATTAAAAGTGCATTTAAGAAAATGAGTTTCAGCATATGACTAAAACAATCCCATAATAGCAACAACTTTGTGGTAAAGGTACGTACTTGCCAAAAAATATCTGCTAGTGTGGAAGCCTAGTATTCAAAACCCTCAATTTAGCAGCAGTGCAGATGCTGTTCCTTAGTTAACATCAAGTATCACGTAAAATCAAGTGTAGTCTGGAGTCTGTGCTGCAGAACAAGATGCAGTAGTCAAACCAAAGGGGGGGCAAAATCTTGCTCTTATTTTCAGCAGTAGGGATCACTTTGTATGATTTTGGATTTATATCAGTCTAAATGGGGAAAATTTGGCACAGAATGTAACTACAGATTTTTTTTTTTGAATCCTAAAAAGTAAAAATTATGGGCATTACAAAAAGTTCATCTAAAAAGGTCTTTATCTCAGCCAACTGATAATTTCTCTTCAGCAACTGCGATGCCCAGATGGCTGAGCCCCTGACAAAATCTAATGCTGAAAGGCAGTGATGAGAATGGCTCTTATTACTGGAGATGAGATATAGAATCCTACATATTTTAATACTGATCTCTTCAGTATTAATAACTTCTGTTATTTACCTCAGTTGAACTAAGATTTGGATCCTACTGCAGAACAGAAAACAGATAAACAGAGAAAGTAGCTTGCCTGTCTAAATCTTAACTGAAGGCACAGTAACGTAAAGAAGTAATTGTCTGCAAATTTTTAGTAATTGGCTTCCTTTCAGATCAAAAGGCTACAGTTCTTAGAACCACTTATATTGGAGATTACATCTGTTCTTCCTGGACTTTTCCTAAGGGGATGGGTTTTTTCCCAATGCACTTTGTCAAATCTTTCATCTACTACTTATGTTCTGTACAAATATGTTATTTCACTCCAAGAAAAAAAAAAATTGAACTTCAGTAAGGCTGTATTATTTATTACACTTACATAGTTCTGCAGCTAGAACTGATCAACTACTGTGAAATATTTTCCACAAATTCAGATTTAAATATACGTATATATATATATATATATATATTTCAGTTTAGCCTTTCCCAAATACTGAAATAAAGTTTGTCATCAGGAGTATGGATTTAAGCAATTTAAGCACATTTCAGAAAGTGTTTACTGAAAGGCATGTTTACACGTGTCTTCTGCAAGCTTCCAGCTAAGAATTATTACATGTGTTCAATCACGACAAAGAAAAATAACATGCAAACTAACTGGCTGATTGCAGACTGTAGCCTTTCAAACGGCAATCAGTGAAAACAGACGGCTAACAAGTGAGCTAAACCCCAAGATTCACTAAGAATATTCAACAAACAATTCCAAATGCTGAATACGCTTGAAGAAACTGAATTACTCATCAACAAGTCACAGTAAAGAAGGGAGATTTTATTAATTTTCTGCTCAAAAATGTTTTAGAGTATTGTAAGCTGCAAGAAAACATTTAAATAAGACACTGCCTGTTTAAAAGACATATAATTTAAATGAATGGTTAATGATAAGAATACTACTGTGACCTAATAATGACAATTAAAACTATTTTTGGCAAGTCTCCACAGATTCAGTATCGGATTATAGTTTTCTCTTAATAAAAAAGAATACTTTCAAACAAGGATTCACACACAAAATTGCAGCAGGTTTTCAGACCCAAACATTTTAAAGCCATGCTATTTGCAACTTCTAAGCATGGCTAATTAAATTTGGGTTTGACTCATTTCCATGAGCTCTTTATTTCTGGAAAATTGTATTTACAGCTTTTGGCCATATTTTTTTTTTTTCAAATCTATCATGAAACATTGCTCTAGGAAAAAAAAAAAAAAGATTATATATAGAAAAATATGTATTAAGATGATACTAAGCTTAAGTTACAGCAAGCCTATCATAGCAGTAGTTATGGAGTTGTGCCTGATGGATGGGTAGAACTGCATCTCATTTGACTAGGGCTAGAGCTTGAATCTTTATAATTATTTCTCTACTGGCTTCATACAAGCTGAAGCAAGACTGGAGAAAGAATACATTAAACTAAAGGTACAGTTTCAAACCAGTTTAGGAAGTTTGAAAAAAAAAAAATTGCTTCCTTTTCAATCAGTTACCTCCTGCAATGTTTTTTGTTATTAGACATCTACAGTTACCAGCGTAGGGAGAACTTTGCTTCTTACTGTAAGGACAATACCAGGAAGAACCTCCCCCTGCAGTTTATTTTTTCATAAGAAGCAGAATCCGATTGCATCTTTTATCAACCCCATCTTAGCCTTGAAATTTGGGGCATGGGTATGTATACGAATAAACAACACTGGCGACAGAGAACAAATTTGACATTGCAATTCAGAAACATTCCCATGTTGGCTGCTCCACTTACGTGCTGAACAACTCTCAGAGAAAACATTTTAATGTATTTCTTTATATCCTCAGGAATGTCCTCCTCCAACAGCTCACATGTCTCTGGTGTACATTAGTTATGGGCCTTTCATGCTGATGAGGTAATCCCCTTAATGTACTCTACACCATAGGACATCCTCCTCCTCTGCTTCATGTTCTGACATTGCTAAAGGTCAGGAAAGTTTCATGTGGTGCTAGACCCTCTTTAAATGGGAAATTACATGAACAGACTAAAATTTATTTTTCCCTGGGTTTCCAAGGATACTGCAAGAAACACAGGTTAAAAAAAAGGGCTGTAAGTGTGTCTTGTATTCAAAGTATAGTCATCGTTTTGCTCAAAATTTGATATTAACCTCCAAAGACTTATTTCCAGTATAGTGATTGGTAGCACAAGGGTACTGATACAGTAAGATGAGATTCATACTGTAACTTCTTAGAAGTTTACTCACAGAAAATGTAGACTTCACATCAAACAGAAACAACAAAATTATTTATGTTGAATGCAAAAATTACTGCCCTAAACACATGACTTTTATTAAAAGTATACTTCCTCTGTCACAGAGGCATGTAAAAATTAAATTAACTCAGAAATAAAGATATTTTGTTACACAAATTATGTCTCAAACATGGTCCACATTTCTTTTCAAGAGGAATGCAGACATTAGTTAAACTCACTAAGTTCTAAAAATATTATGCACAAGCTTTTAACAAACATTATCATTTTACAGGAAATTTGCAAGAGAAAGCTTGAAAAAAAGTTAGTATTTCAAAAGTGTTTCTTTATTATTAGGAGAATGTTGCTTGTTTGTGCAATAACATCATGACAGTTTGACAAACCAATATTAGTACAATTTATAATGTCCCAGTTTTGGTAGAGCTTTAAACATTCAGCTTCTAATTTTTAGAAGTTTTCACAAAAGAATATGTATTCCTCCCAGAAAAAATAGAAATATAATGAAACAAATTTTTTTTAAGTAATAATTGACACACTAAATAAGAAATTAACTTGTCTTGGTTCACGTTTACATTGGATCTGAGGCTTTCTTGGGTTTTGCTAATAAAGAGGAAAGAAAAAAAATGAAGCTTTTTTTTCTTTTTGAGGCCTGGGGGGAAGCATTTCCATAATTTCTAAGCAAAAGCAAGAGCGTTGCTAACAAAGGTTCATCTCATGAATTGTCACCCCAAAGGATCATCTAGGTTTGATAAGGAAACACGCAGCATTCGCTTCACCTACTGTTTTCACTGTTTAAAGCCTGGTACGTGTTGGTATTTTTAGGTTCCAGTGTAAATGTTCTGCAACACCAGAACCATTCTCTCCTCTCTCCCCTTTAGCACTGAAGTTAGGGGTTGGAAAAAGAGGAACAGAAAATACTGGGAAGAAACTCTGCTTAGTCTTCAAAATTAAAAATATTAGGAATGTTATGGAAACTGGAAGATTTCTCTGGGAGATGAGTCATAATTGGATTTTCATGCTTGAATAAAGTACTATGATATCAAATATTTAGCAAAAAAAAACCCAAAACCCTTTAAAATATCTACTAGCCCCTGTAGTCACCAAACAAAGACAAGGAAAAAAATGAAAAAAAATGTAAAATAATCTAACAAAAATCCTTTCCATTCTCAACTGGAAAGCAGTCATATTTTAAATCAATGAGTCCCTCAGAGAATAAAATGTAGGCCCAGGTCGTCTAAGTTCCATCTGGAGTCTTGTACGCTAGAAAATACCTGGACTTTCTGACCTGTAAAAAAAAATTTAAAAAACCCCTGTAAATCTATATTTCTTAAAAGTTGCATATATAAAATCCATTACATGCAGAGAAGGTTTTACACATCAGAACAAACATTTTAAACTACAGTTAGTAGAGGTAAAATAATACCTTTGTGGTAAATCACCAAATTTCTAAGACACCATTTTAGAGATATTAATATATGGCTTGCTGCTTCACCAGGAACTTGACAAAAAAAAAGAGCCATTAGGAGAGTTTTCCTTAGAAGAAAAGAATATCCAACTTATCCCATCCTCTTTCCTTGCGAGTGAAATTGGGCAAGCAAGAAGCAGGAAAACAACATCTTAGCAGAAATATCCAAGGTACAATTCAGGTCAATATTTGAACGTTTGTTTTGGAGAAGTCCAGCATAATTAAGCATCCATTCTACCCAAGTAAAGATGATTTGGAAAGGTGTTTTCTTTTTATTTCCAGGAAAACCTTGCAAAAGATGTTAGGTTCATGAAAATAATATGCCAAAGTAAAACTGCTGTGCTTGCACTCATCCTCTGGTTTTAATATTGCCTATTCTTCCAGCTCTTGGCTATAGCTGCGCTGCCAGCTAGCTGTTTAGCAAATAAGAAAAGTTCCACATAAGGCATGGTAGTATGAACAATAACATTAACAATAACATTTCTTTCTGTTTGTAGGTACAAAATTGTAGTACAATTAACACCACCTCAAACCAGTAAGTTATTCCATACCTTGTTGAGACAACTTAAAAAATTGCGGTCAGCAAAAAGTATCATTAAACCTTAGGTTCTACTTTCTCAATCTCGTAATACTTGTGTTTATGCTATGAAAGTGAACAGAGAAAAGCAAGCAAATATCCCAAGACCTGGGTATTTGCCCAGCGCAGATCCTTACTTCACACACCCATGGCCAGCAGCAGAGCACACACCACAGAGCCACAACAAACAAGATGAGGGGAAGTTCCATACTCTGCCTTGACTGTGAGATTGAAGCTTTCTCCTGCACAGGTGTCTTCTGGGACAGTGGGTTCAAACTCATTTCAGATAATTCGTCTGCAAGACATTGCATAAATCTGAAATAATACCAGTGATAGGGCTCAATTATGGTTTTTTCCTATTTGGAACCATTCTTAGCCAACTGCTCCTTCTCTCCTTCCCATTTAATACACTTCAGTCAAAGAGAGGAAAAGAAAGCTTCACCTGGCTGTTGATGGCTCCTTTGAAGCTTTTTCCTTAAATTCTCTTGAACTCAGTATACATTTCAAAGCAAACAGACTGTTGAAGTATTCTTGTACTACCTACAGTGCCTATTCATCAAGTTAACCATCTTTGGTAACTTTCCCTTATTTCCACTAAAAACCAAACTCCACCCCACCAAAAAATTCACAAACCAACTAAAAAAACCCCATGAGTAGTGATGAAGAGGGATTCTCATTCTTAATTTTGCAGACACTCATATATATATATATATACACACACACACATGCACTTACTCATCTACCACCAACATCTATAGGTGAACAGCCTGTTGGCCATTTAAACGTTTAAATGAAAAACATATTATTGTCCAAATTCACATAAAGAATACTAATGTTACTTCAAAGAAGATAGATAGTTAATCTATTGTTTTGGCAGTCGTGGATTTTAAAATCTTGTTGCTGCCTTAAAATTTCACTATGATCTCCAGTCTTACCTGGAATAGGAAAGGGAAACAAAAAGGGAAAAATAATCATGATAAATTACTGAAAAGCTGGTAAGTTAATTTACATATACTGTTAGGTATTTTGCAAAATTTTAGTGGCTATGGAAAAGTTCCCTGTAAAGCTCTTAGACCAAGCAAAATTAACTTATTTTGTCCACTTCTGATCTGAATTTTCAAGATTTATTCGTACAAATTTATGGAAAAAAACTTCCAGAATAGGCAACAGCAAAAGTACCATCAAAATTAATTATCATGTGGAACTCTGATGATAATCTAGGAAGATATCCCATATCCCAGCAAACCTTAGTTAAGCTGAAGTTAAGGTTGAACAGACACAGCATTAACTTTATTAGAAAAAGTTTCAGGAGAGCATTGTTACTTAGATTATACGAAAACTACTGCCCTCCACCCCCAAAGCATAACAATTTACATTTGGAGAGTGTGGGAACCAACAATTAAACTTCAACTTGAAAAACAATTTGTAAAAATACAGAAACAGTTCAGGTTGGTCAGGCAATCATTTACTGTATTGTGTACTTACCTTTTCCTTACTGCTCCCCCCCCCCATCTTTTTTTTTTTTAATCAGGGTCTGTCTTCAACTCAGTTTTAATTGCTAACCAGCCTTCAGAAATCAGTAATAAACAGCTGACCAATTTTGGAAAAAGCATTTCATACACATAATTTTTCTCTGAAGAGTGAAAACAAACTAAAGAATTAAGAAGTGAAACGTTTCAATGTAACCCACCATCAGTAGGTTAACTTCAGCTTTTACCCTGTGAGTACCCTCCAACAGCTGGAGGATGCTTGCTTGCAGTAAGAAAATTTCATCTACAAACAGAATTTTAAAAACTGGCTTACATGTTACATTTTCCTTTATCTAGTTTATTTATAAAACTTGCACAAATCTCACTAAAACTGATTTCAGTTGTATAATCTAATCTCTGTGTGTACTTGCCTGCTGAAGTTAAACAAAAAATTCACATTAGGCTGTCAGTTATAGAGGTTGGCACAAATACTAATCCAACCATTTTCTGAATTATATTCATTTGAAACTACCTGCCCTGTATAATTTTTTATTCAGAAACCATTCAATTGCCCTCAGGAAACAAAATAGGAGTGTCTGTTTCTATAGAGCCTGACCTACTGCTAGCAGGTTAAAAGCAAGTTCTTCCTACAGGAAGTGCTCTTGGATTTATTTAACTGCTCTAATCAAATTATTACCCACTAGTAAGGCTGTGTCTACATGTATTTTGTAAACCAGGAGTGATTTTAGGGCTGTTTAGGCATTTTTCTACATTCTACCAAGCTCCCCATACACTGAAATCATTCCCCCAGGAAAGTGACCTTCTCAGCAAGAAACTTATCTTGCAGGTACCAGACGACCTCAAAAGATCTTTCAGCTGTTTGGTCAGGATAACATTAACAACTCAGCCCACAAAGGGGATATTATGTACCAAAGCCCAAGTGAATTTGATGAATGTGGACCGCAAAGAAACCGACATACCCCCAACACTGTTGACCAAACAGTAAAGGAATTAATTCCAACTGACTATGTCTGCAGAACCATGAGCTGTCAGGTAGGAAGACTCTTCACCAGCTTCCTCAAAAAGTTGCAGTTCTGTATTTTGCACAGCGAAAATGCTGTCAGCATCTTCTCACCCTAGAACTGAAACTACTCAAGCACATAAGAAATTAGTTATATTATGCTCTTTTATCATAGAATCATATAGTCATAGAATGTTGAGTTGGAAGGGATCCACAAGAATCATCAAGTCCAGCTCCTGTCCCAGCACAGGACAACCCCACAGTTCACACCATGTGTCTGAGGGTGTTGTCCAGTCTCTTCTTGAACACTGTCAGGCTTGGGGCCGGGACAGCTCCCTGGGGAGCCCGTTCCAGTGCTCCACCGCCCTCTGGGTGAAGAACCTTTTCTAATGTCCAACCTAAACCTCCCCTGGCACATCTTCCTGCCATTCCCTTGGGTTCTGTCATTGGTCACTAAAGAGAAGAGTTCAATGCCTGCCCCTCCTCCTCCTCTTGTGAGGAAGCTCTAGACCATGATGAGGTCTCCTCTGAGTCTCCTCCAGGCTGAACAAACCAAGTGACTTCAGCCGCTCCTCATATGGCTATCTAAGTAAGCTAACACAGCAGCTACAAGTACAGTACCATTTAAATATATCATGGAATCTACATTCCAGTACATATACATAGTATATTGAACTGAAAAACAATTACACGCAGTGCTTCAAAACAGCCTGAGGAACGTAAACTTGACATATAGTTTACAGCTCCGGAAAAAGGAATTTTGTTTTACTGTAATCAGCACTTTTATTTTAAATATAAGTCACACCTTCCAAATATATACTCATAATCATAAGTCACCTCAAAACCCTATGTATTTAAGGTTTCGATGCCCTGTCATTAGTTGTTCTAAGCTGATAAAAGACTAATGGAATGCCGAGTCAGCAATTTAACCAATACAAGCTATACGTTTTATAGTTAAGGTTGCTAAATGAGCAATGTCCTGCACAAAATCCTGCTGCACAAAACTGCCAATAGCCTCATTTTTAGAAACTGGTACATTCTATGCTGTACACATAACTATAGACCTATAACTATGAAAACTATCTGATGCTGAAACTATGAACTTCAAATAAATAAATTTCTTCAAGATCCATCAAAGCTTCACATATCTTTTACCCTCTCAGCACAGATCAGCAGAACACCCTTTTTTCATGTGAATGGGATTTTTTTTAACATTAATTGCCCTACATATGTCAGCAGTATAGCCTTGGTAGTCTTCAAAAAATATCTGGAAGCATCACAACATATAGTATACTTTTTAGTAGGAATAAACAGAATATTTTCTCTAACGGGAAGTTACTGCAAGGAAGGAAAAGACAGTTTTTGCTCTATCCCCACCTTATGGCTAGCAAAAGAATTTTCCTATTACAGCATACATATTTCTGATTTTTTTTCTTTACTGTATCACTACAGCCAGGTAATATCTACTATTTCTATTATGGAACTTAAGAGTCTTTTCTAGTGATCACACATTCCTCCACATACAATCACAATGAAACACCAAGGCACACCCTCTCTAGCATCTGTATTGATTTTCTGAATCAAAAGAGCAGACTTAATGATCCAATATCACTTTTGATTCAAATAGAATGTTGATTATTTGGGCCCTGACTCACAAATGTATGCAAGTCCATAAATTCCTGTTGACTCCACTAGGAGTTAAACAGCTAGATGTCTCCATAGATCATTGATAAACCATTCTTAATATCAACATTTTCGTTTTAAACCTAATAATCAGGTGATTTATACTGCACAGGAAACATTAAACTTACATGTTCTAGAAATTAAAACAAAAGTATGCATGAATCTAAGTTTTAAAGCTTTCAAAATTATCTTTTCTCCTTGCTTATCTTGCAAGCAAAATGGTGTAACCATGAGAGCCAGAACAGTGCATACTCCTCATGAGACTTACTCAAGTTGGTAAACAGCAGATCCTCTTTGATCAGTCACTCCATACATGAGGTGAAACAAAACCAGCAGTAGCACCACCCCACAAGGGAAAACACTGTCTTCTCTCATAGCCACCTGCTTAACAATAAACATTTTCCTTCTTTTGTGCCTTAATCACTTGTGGTACCACCCACTAGCCCAGGAACTAACATTAGTTACATGAAAAGTTGAAAACCAAAACAAGGGTCATCAGAAGTACTTTTGCTGAATTCTTCTATTTCTTAATTTTGGCTTTTCCCTTTCACTAATGGTCACAGTGAAAGGACAAGGTAGGACATGAAACAAAATACTGAAAAAGCTGCAAAGAGAAGAAAGAAAATGCAAAAACTGGACAATGTTGCAGTGTGCTTTTATTTTTTAAGAACTTCTAACCTGTTTTCCTGTGGAAATGAAGAATCATAATGGCATTGTCTGAACACCTCTCCTTCCCAAGATCTCTTGAATCTTACCTTTAAAACCAGAGAAAATTCAATGGTGAGACAATAGTCTCAATTATTTCTGAACGGTAAATTTCTCAAGGTTTCATGAAAACAGTTGAGTAGAAGAGACACCTTATTAGTGCATCAGCACGACTCTTCCCTCAATAATCCTTGTCTTTTTCCTCCTAATGGCAGAGAATCAACACAGGAATTCAAATGAGGGCCCTACTTCATTAGGCCTTCTACCACAGATTTATTTTAAAAAGAAATATTCTAGAACAACATGTTTTGATGTTTGTCATTAAATAGAGATTCAACAACAAAATAGATTATTAGTATATCCACCAAGGTTATATTAATTGGAAGAAGAGACCTTACCTATATACATGGAGTACAGAGGAGCTGCCAAATATGAATATAATTAACCTTATGGTGAACACTCAAGAAGACGACACTAGAGAAATATAATAGCATTGGTTATTTCTGAATGCTTAACCACACTATATCAACTACCTTAATTTTCAGTAAGCATTTAAATTTTAAGAGGGAAACCTGAATACTTACCATGCTATTCAGGTCTTCTGAATACCTGCCTGCTTCTGCTATCATGAAACGCTCACAAAGTACCAGCAATCCAGTGACAGGACACATCCTGACTCAAACTTCTCAGGGTTTATAGAAAAATCCCTTTCCTACCATATTAAAAAAAGGCACGTTCTTAACCATGAATACAGGCCAGTAACATTGTATAAAATATCTCAAAAAGTACACTGGTGGCCGACTTGAACCCTTTCTTGCCTCCCTACCCCAATGATCATCCATCTACTACATGCAAACACTCCACTAAGTTCAGAGTGGATCTTTCTCCCAGGTAAGTCAAAAAAAGAAAGTTAAAATGGACATCAAAGCAAGTTCCAAAAGCTACAGCACTCAAACGGCTGTATAATGAGGAAAGTAATGTGGTTATACAAGACTGTAAGAAAATATTTCAGGGAAAAATCAAGATAAAACATTTCCAGCAAAGGAAAATCTAGTGTTGCAGACAGTAATTACAAAGAAAAATATAAATATCTAGTCAGATCTCCTTTATTCCTGAGAACGTACTTCAGATCAGTAAGTCCAAATATCCTCTACACACGTATGTTCTCAGCTTTCTTTGTGGATTCCAAAGGAGTAAGAGAAGAACATGCAGAATAAGGAATCTAGTCAACCTTACAAGAAACAGACTGAAGAGCTATGAGTTAAGTGAAGCAGAAGATACATCCTTTCTGCATACTGTAAAAGGATGACTTTTCACAGGTTGTACAGGATTTTAAAAAGTACATGGACACGGTATGAAATTTGAAGTTCTGGCATTGCTTCAGTTTCCTTAGACTACAAAAATATTTATAAAATGCAATTATTTTTGCCAAGTTTCTAGAATATCCTCAGTAACATGTCAAACAAAATTCAACTACTCAATACACAATGCTTTTAAACATTCTTTATTTTAAGGACAGCTCACTAGGCATATGAAGGATCAGCAACCACATGTTCCACAAAACTTTATTATTAGCTCAAACTTTGAGGTTTAACTATATCTTGATTTAAAGATTTATTAAGCAAAGTGTTCAGCAGTTGTTTAAAAATGTCAGATTAAGAACAGAATACGATTTTAATTTAAAGAGATATTTTAATATAATGTACTCTTCCAGACTTCTGACACATTAGAATGACACTCACAAGCAAAGAGAAAGTAGCTTGGCACTCATGCCAGCTTATCTTCACTATTTGTAAGGGACCTAACTTCAAAAACATCCACTGTGCCAGATCTCTTCTTTTCCATAATGTGCATCTGTCCACACCAACTGAATTAGAGACCACCAACTTGTCTCATGTACCACATCAAACAACAGGCCAGCTTAACAGTTCAAAGCATGACTTAAAAATATGCATTCTTTCCCCAGAATGCAGAAGTTTTAGCCTACTTTTCAAAGTCTTTTAGAAATATTAAGACATTTATAAATAAATTGAAGCCAAGATCTTTAATACAGTAGTTTCTACAGCAATTGATTTAAAAGCCAAGATTTTGTTTAGCTAGTAAATCTGCTTTGAACTGCATAACCTATAACGAATTCAGTGAAACCTGCATTTTTATTACCGCCCTCCTTTAAAAGTTTGACACTTCTAATATGAAATTACATGTCATACCTGAAGACTGACTATGGTATAGGCATTCCTCCTTTATTACAGAAGAAATAAGGTACATCAAAAGACTTAAATTACAAGTGAGACAGATTAAAATTACACATGAAGTGGATGAAAAAATACATTTTAAGATTTTTTTTTTTTTTTCCCCCATAAACAGCAAGATACTCAGAGTCAGGAGACAGACAGTGAAACTAAATACTTCCAGAAGTGCAAAAGTTGGCTCACAGGATCTCATGTTAGTAAGAAAATGCAGAAAAATGTTTTGAATTTCCAGTGGTCTGTTTTTTAGCCTCTGCTTTTCTTTAAAATAACCTGCAAAAAAAAGAAAAAAGTATATTTATCACTGCTTTTGTCACTACAATCCAGGCAGCAGTTAGAGATCCAAAACACTAGGCTACTCAGACCAAAGGTTCAACTAGCCAAACAATTGGTTTCCTAGAGTAGAGTCGCCAAGGGTAAAAGTCTAGGGAAAAGGTTAGAAATAAAGCAAAAGCATAAATGCCATACTAGAAAGTATTGTTTCTAAACAAGAACCTTCAAAAACAATAAGTCTATAAAATAAAGGGCTTATTTTAAAAATAAATGCTAAGAAATAGCAACAGCACTCTCAAGCCCTCAGCAGATTTCTTGACGCTCATACCCCATTAGGCCTAGACAAAAAGAAGAAAAAAAAAAAATATATTTGCAGTTATACAGCTACTATGCTCTATTTTTGTTTGCAATACCTTATTTCTTTCTATATCAAGAGTGCCCAGACCCTTGGAAGGACATTTTTTGGTTTGGAGTTTAAGTTGAAAAATGAACTTCAAAGCCCAAACGGGACCATTTAAGTGTTAACATTATTAACATACAGGCAGATTTTCCTTTCTTCTCATCTTAAAAAAAAATAAATGGAGCACAAAAATGTTCAAATAATGTTAAGATTGCAGTTAAAAAGAAATTACAAATGCATAAGATTCCAACTGTAACATTCACTTGGCTACCCTACACATCCTGTATGTGTTTCTGTTACTATAGTAATAGAAAGTATAAAACTAAACATTTCACCATAGGAAAAAAAATACTGAAGATAAACAGAAGCCACAGGACCCAAATATCAGATAACACTGAGTTTTGTTCTTCCAATTTGCCCAGCAACAGCGGGTGGTTGAACAGATAACAGATTAAAGAGACTGAGATCCTTCATGAAACGTAGGTAAAGCAGACATATCGTAGTGAGTGAAGTGAGCTACGGAACACAAAAGGATTTCACTCATATTTTGACACTACTCTCTTTCCAGAGAGAGAAAGCTGAATAATACCTTCCTCCTTCCCTTCTTTTGCATGTACACAAAGCTCATCATTCTCTGTAATGTAGAGGATTCCTCCTTCACAGACATTCATACAGCAATTTTTGTTACGCTGAACTACCCACACAGCAATCCACAGTTTAATTCTCCCTTAGTTCTTTCCTTGGGGAACACAACATCCCACAAAGTATCTGTTTGTTCAAGTAGTATCCACACAATCCTGCAAGAATCCACTTCAGACATCTTTCAGGCTAAGCAGGTAAGAACAGAAGGTGTAAGATATTTAAACCTCTCTGAACTATTTCTCACCTGTTCCATAAGCTTCATTTAGATTACTGAAGTTAAGAGACCATGCTTCCTTGCTATAGTACCATCTGAAATAAAGATCCTTCAGCTTCGGAATTTGTTCCTGTTCCCTGGGCTTTCAGCCCAATGATGCTTGCTGGTAGACTATTGTGTAGATTTACCTACATATTGAAACTATGAATTTAAATACTGAATAGCCAAGAAAAATAAGGCTAAATTTAATAGGCCAAGAAGAGTTAATTTGATGTCTTGCTAAAATTGAATGAAGCCTACAATGGACTAAAGAACAATACGTTTCTGCAGGTTTTGGATTATAAATAAAAAAAAATATCAATGCTAACACAGAAAAATTTTGTATATGCTATCATAATACATTTTACCTTAAACAAAAAACACTAAAAATGCTTTATTACCTTTGCTGCAGCTATAATGTGCTCTGGTTTAATTATTCTACTTTTGTTCTCGAAAGCATTTGTCCTGGCTTCTTCTGCTAGCCGATGGAGAAACAGTAAGAAACTCAAATGCACCTTTAAGAGAGGGAAGGGAAAAAAAAAAAAAATCAAGAAGGATTCAAACTGTTATGCACAGTTTGTTTTTTTAGAGGTTCATTGTCTGAGACAGCGGATTCACGTATTAGACTGCTTCCAAATTCCTGAAAGGTGTTCTCAGGAAAACAAAGCACCTCTTGTTCAAGTCTTAATAAATTCCAAAGACATTCCTTACTGCAAGACTCCTGTAAACATAGTTTCAATTTAGCATAATTAAATCATAAAAGTGCTCTAGAAATGCTCACACAAGAGATCTAAGAGAAATCAAATCTGATTTTTCTTAGTTTTTTTAATAATAAAATCTAAATATAAAAATCAGAGATTAAGGAGCCTTTTTGCTTATTAGTAAATGTAGCTAGCTTGCAGTGACTACAATAGACTTTTAATGAACAGCAAATTCAGCTCTGCCTTATCACCAAATGGACCACAGACAAGTTCAAGGACTTCTGCCCCTTTCCAGTGCAAAGAAGCATTGACATTAATTTCTCCAGAACAAGAAATTCTCCACTGTCAGGAGGTTACATCCATTTTTTTCCTAGCACATCATTCACTTAACCTTTTTACGCAAAAAGAACTGTTAGGGCAGTATTCTGCTAAATACAGAATGCTGCTCTGCTAGTACAGAAGTAGCAAAAATTTCAGCAGGCAAGGAATTGCTCCAATTTGTACTAAAAACTGCCAACTAAAGCACCCTTGTCTAATAAGGGACCCATAATACAAACATCTTGCACTATATAGACACTATGTGAACTATTTTAGTAGTCCAGTCTGAAAATCGGTAACTGCACCTTCTGTAAATTCAGCTTTCAAAGAATATTAACTTTGTTGTAAAAAATATACTTTTTTCAATCAAGAGCTCAGAAAAATATTACTGAAATATATGAAAATTTTACTTATAAGAATTAGGTGATACACTTACTCTGCCATACCTAATCTGCAAAGCCTATAAAGATATAACAAGGAAAGTTACAAGTTAGAGTTTATAGGAAATCCTTTGGCAGTGAGTTTGCAGCACAAAGTATCTGTTAAAAGGACAGGCATTTCAATGTGCACATGACAAGAAATTTAGGGGTTTTTTTAAATCTCCTGAACTAAATGAAGTTAGCATGCAACAGATAAATTTATAAAATACTTGGCATTGTTTGGAAGTATCTACTACATTAAAAAAACAGATGTTCTCACAGATTTATTTATCAAAACATCAAAGCCATTTTTAAATTAGTCTTTAGATACACAGAAATAATCTCCAACAGAATCAAGCAGTAGCACTCAAATAGTGTTAAACATTAGAACTCTCATTATCAGACTTAACATGGAGGTTAGATTTCTGAAAACCTGGGGAGAAGCAGGAGGCGGAACAAAATCCTCCATACTTGGAAGTCCTCCTACTGAGATACCTAAAAGCATTAATTTTAAAACTGCCTTTAAAAACTGCATCTTCTCTCAGAATCACTGTACCTTTATTTCCCTGTTTTCAAAGTGAATTGCTACATATTGAGAAGCTTCTTCTAATCTCATATAGAATTAAACAGTGTCATATAACTGAAAATCAGAACACTGCACAATAGAGCACAGGTTAATAAATAATCCAGATTATTCAAGGCAATTGAGAAAGGCTAATAATAGGCAGAATGACTGAATACCATGAAGGTGACAGTGACTGACAAGTACCCAAGTGATATCACATTTGTTTAAAGACTTTCTTTTAGTATGTATTAGATTATTGTCCCTCTATATAAAAGTCTTGAACTACTAGTGAAAACCATCTTACAAATCAGGATGATTATTTCCTATCAAAGAAAGGTTGTAAAGTTTAAAAGATGTATATAAAAACCCATGACATTGCTTGCAGAGCAACTTCCACACACCTGTTCAACAGGACTAATGAACAGTAGAGACAAGCTCTGTAATTTTGTTTTGCTGCCTTAACTTCAGAACAATTCCTTAGACTGATATTTTGCCTTCCGTGTATACTTACCATTCTATGCCAATAACAAAGAAAAAAGGGGTCATTCAATGCAATACTTTAAGCTTTTTCTGCAATGTAAATACAAACCAGAACTTCTAGCATAAAACTGGATTCCTGCTTTTCTTCTGTATTTTCAAGCTAGAACAAAGTTTGCTGCTTTTTGTTCTCAGACCATTAGGAGGTTAATACCTGAACTTCAGTACTATAGTCTTTCCTTATTTTCAAAACGGGACATAACTGAATTTTAAGAGCATTGGAAAAACATTAAACACTATTCCTATCTCTTCACTGAAAGGTATTATCACGCTCCTTCAAAAAAAACAGCTTCTTGAGAAACTTTGATGAAATTCACTAGACTGTGCACAGAGAAAGATCTTATGAAACAGGTTCTGCCAATGTCAAAAAGATTTCAAAAAGAGACATGATCAAAAGAATCTGCAAAGTGAAGAAACCCTATTCGGGTATTTAACAAAAGTTTCTGAATTCTTATGTTTTTCAAAATCGTACAAACAATCCCATGAGAAGACATTGGTTTATCAAGGAAAAATAACCACTGAAGGTCAGGAAAATGAAAACAATCTGATCATAAGCCAGGCAGGCAGGCCTCCTCACTGGACTGGCAAAATGAAACATAAAGCATGGATCATCTAGGAAGACAGGCCAGAAAAGGAACTAGCCAATTCTCATATTTGCCTGCAGAAGACACAAGCACTGTACTTAAAATGTACACGGTTTCATCTTGTTAAGATAGCTACTATATGAATTTCTAAAGTATGCAATCTAATAAATCTTAAAAGGTTCATAGGGAATAAAATACACTAAAAACAATACTCTCAAAACTTGTTACTTGTCTAACTACAGGATTAAACTCCCCCCCCTTTTTATTAAAGAAAAACTCCAGCTGTGTTGATTATATACTCATTGAAATAAAAAGAGCTGTTAGCCACATACCTACTTGAAGAATATAATCGACAATCACTATCCCGTTAAAGGGTAAAGTAAAAAAGCAAAGCCTTCTAACATTGAAGGCCATTGAATTTGGCATCACCAGAAGAGATAATCTAAACTTCCACATTATTAAAACTCATTCTCATCTCATCCTTTGTGTTGTAATGAGTATTTGCATAGCCACATTTTAAGCTAGTCCAGAATGCTGTTCCTCACTAGTTTCAGTCAATTCAATTCATTGATTGTCTGAACACTAGTGCCAGGGTGAGGAAGAGATGGGAACCAACAGCCAAGATTTGGAGGGCTGTCCCACTTACTCCTTTTTGAACAGCTACACTACCTCAAAGCTAAATGAACATGACCATAGAAACACAGACCAACTGTTGCTAACAATTATAAAAATATTTATTAGTGATTGTGTGAATTTGATTAGTTGACTACCGCATTCTGCTGAGTAAGCTCTGATTTGGCGAGAGCATGAACAGCAAGAGGCCAGGTCCTCAGTCCATAAAATACTCAAAAGACAGCAAAAGCAGTAGGAAGATATCACGTTTTTAATTAGACCGATCAAAAAAATATGTACTGTTTATATTCAAATCTAAATCTTCTCACGTAATTACCATATTCATTCACATTTATCTCACTATATGTTTTTAAGTTTTGTATATTTACATTTAACTTCATATATCCAGATACCAACCTTCAAGACACTTAAAGACAGAACTTTTATATGCATATGAAACATGGAAACATATAATTCAGGTCAGGGACCATACTAATACACAGTATGAATTAAGGCTTTGAGAATCACATGCATATTAAAATAAGAGGGCATGACAGTCAAGCAAGTTAAGCCTGTTCATTCACTTCAAATAGTATTTTTTTTAATGCACACACACACACACATACAAATATATATATATATATATATATATATATACACACAACTTTTTTTCAACATGGCAGCTACCACAAGTTATCTCAAGGTCAGGTTTCCTTGTTATAGTCAAGTGATGTCTTGGTGAGACAAACTCCTCCTGTGCTACAAATCCCTTATTGCAGATCAGAAGGAATCTGGCCTTGTTGGCCTCAGCTTTTGCAACTTGTTTAATGGATCTGTTATCCCTACGCCTTTATTGAAGGTGTTTTTAAACCATGAACAGGATCCCAACGCCTTATTCTCATTAGATTACTAACAAGACTTGTCATTCCTTAGTTATGGTGAGAAATTACTTAGATGGCCTTCTACAAAAGTATAATCATTCAAGATGCCTTAACATCTTAGCAACTTCTTCATCACAATTCAGTTATTTATATCGGTCCACTCAAATTGCTCCACATAAACAACATCAGCCACATCATCCAAATTACTGTTTCTCAGTCCATCTACATCAAATTATTTGAACAGCAGTGTGTACATATAGCAACACAATATTTATGCATCAGCCTGTCCCTAAATCCCCAAACTCACCACCAGAAACTCACAGAACAGTAGCCATCAGCAAAGCAGAAACCTGCATTCACTACTTACTAGTATTTTATTGGTCAAATCAATTGTTGCTCTCCCCACAAACTTTGCCTCCTTTCTGCATGCAGAAACATTACAAATAACCTGACATCCATCCCATTACACTCAGAAACTCCAAAGTGCCCCAATGCGCACAATCCACTCGTTCATGTATTTTAAGCAATAAAACATTCCGCGACTAAATGTCCCAATTTAGGGACACCTGCCCTCAGGGAATCGGGACTGCTACAGCCACCTGCCGTCGCCAACAGCACAACTGCTCCCTCCCTGCGCTATGAGCCCAGGCTCCCCAGGGGAGCACCGTGGTGATGGAGGATGCAGCCCTCGAGCTCACCGCGCTCCCCGAGCTGCCGGGGACCGCAGCCGACGGCTTGGGGCAGGCGGGAGACTTCGGGGCCAGCGCTGAGGGGCGGAGCGGCCCGCACCCACCTCCAGGCCGCACACTCGGCGCCCGCCCCTCTCCTTCCTCACCAGCAGGTCGGCGTTCGCCGCCAGGCGTAAGTGAGGCTTGTGCTTCTTGATTATTTTCCGCAACGTGCTGCGAGGCGCCGTGCGCTTCATCCTCCTCTTCCTCTTTCTCCCGCTGAGGCCGCCGCGAACGGGCCTCAATGGCTCCCGACCGCCCTCCGCCGTTCGAATCCGCCGCCCTAGCGCAGCCGCGCGCCCGCCGTGACGCACTTCCCAACGGCCGCGGGCGGCACCGCCCCCGAGGAGCGCGCAGGGGCCACCAGCGCTCCGCGCCCCGCCCCGTCCCCCGGCCCCGCCCCTCCCCGCCCCACCGGCCCCGGCAGCGGCGCGGAGGCGTTTCCCTGGAAACCGCAAGAAATCGCAGGCGTTACGGGAGAGGCGTCCGGCGCCTCTGGCCCCGAGCGGCCGGGCCGCTGCGGGGAAAGCTGAGAGGGCAAGAGGCACCGTCCCACCTCCCCGCGCACCGCCAGCAGCGGTCCCAGCCCCGCCGCTCTCCCGAGCCCCGCGGGCGCGCTGGGCCCGGCCCCCGTCCCCAGCCGCTGCCTTCAGGGGGAAGCTGTCACGTCGCAACGACAGGGGTTGCCGGCTTAAAAGTCACAGTCCCACTGCCGGGGTTGCGGACGTGGGGTGAGAGGAGCTGCCCGAGCTGATGCTGAATTTGTAAACGGGCCCCAGGTGGACACGTTGACAGTCGCTCCCCTCGCAAGCAACGATGTGTCAAACTGCTTCCCTTGTAAGCTGACTGAAATGCAGGTTTAGCTCGGGCTTTAACAAGTTACCCAAACCTCCACCCGGGCTTTTTTTAATCCACAAGAAAGAAAATGGACGTGGCGGTTTCCTGACTGTCTTTACTTAGACTTCACATCTGGCCACTGCCACAGGCAGAGGTTTCCCAGAATGGAGGGAACATGGCACCAGTCACAGGCACCAGCACTGGCACGGTCCTGACTAAACAAGCTTCAGGCCAACAGTTGTGGATTTTAAGTTGGCAATCCTCTCCCAGGTGTGATAGGATTTATTTGCTGCAGAAGCTGAGAGAGTGGTACAACACGCTGCTTCTCTCCTTCATTGCCTTGTGTGACCCTGCGGAGAGATGTGACACCAAATGGCCTAGTCTGGGTGGACTGCAGGACTAGGAACCTAATTAGCACCACAAACCTACACTAAAATGAGCCTAGAGTGATAGTTCTGTTCTGCACATAAATCTGGATAAAATACAGCATTAGTACAAATGTGGCATTGACTTAATTGTACACAGAAACACACGCTCATTCTGAAATCAGCCACCACTTTAAAGTGTCATCCTTTCTCTAGCATCTGTCCCTACACTTCTGTTTCAGCTGACGGATGCTGCTGACTGAAATACAGGTTTCCCCACAGAGGGGCCCCTGTAGCTTGGCATTCTCAGTGTATTTGGACTGTGTGTACTTAGTTGGAGAAGGGGTCAGGATTTCATACTGAGGTATGGAGTTTTTCAGCATATTTATTAAGTTTTTTGTTTTCTTTGGCCTATGAGATGTTTGCAAATTTAAATGTTAAATCAATAAGATAAATATTTTGGCTTAATATATTCAAAATTATCAGCACTCAGATATGAATCGGTTTTATTGAAGTATGCTCTTAAATGTGTATGCTTTGGTATTTTAGTTTATTTTGCTGTATGCACAAAAACATAGTCCAAATAGCAGTATGATGTCTGACAGCAGGAGAGAATTTAAGATCTCCAATTCTTCGTACTCTGTCAGATATTTGAAAATCATGCTTTATTCTTTCAGCTTTGACTGTCACTTGCCATTAACTGTCAACAGCGATGCAGATCTTAAAATCAGGGTCTTAACTTTTCTCTGTGAATGAATGAGCACACTCAAACATAGGGATTTTTTTCTGCAGTTTAATAGTAATCATAGTTAATAGCTCAGCAACACCGCTAGAAGTAAACATTTGTTTTTTCAGTTAACTAAATGGCTGTGACTCAGGAGGTACATGGAGTCATATACTGTAATGCCCATAATATGCACATAGAAACTTGCATTGGGAACAATAATCCAGCATGACAACAGATTCCAAGCTGGGGTAAATCAGTAGCTCCATTGGACCTTACTGCAGCTGAGAATTGGGCCTTGGAGTCCCACACTGTCTATGGGGAACTGGTGTGGGCAAGCTTTTTACAAACTATCAGTTACAAAAGTACCTCTGCTGTAGGTCTAAAACTATTAAAACGCATCTACAAATTTGAAACTGTGCAGTGATCTGCATAAAATGACAGATGTTGCGACTAACTATATCTTTAGTCATGTACTTGCTATATAGACAATGACTGAATACTAAAATCTACTATTAAGTCTGATACTTGTAAACTTTTGTCCGTTCTGTTAGTTTTATATTCCTACTAGGCTAGTATTTGATTTTAGCCACAGAAAATAATAATTTAAAGTGCCATCTCAAATCTAGTCATTTGTCAGATTTCTTTTTTTCTTATGTTTTGAAAATTATGACATTAGTTACTGCAAGTAATCGATAAGAGATTCAATGTAAAAATGTTAAATTTTCTGATTTACTGAACAAACTTGATTTCAATAGCTAAAATTTCTCCTTTAATATATATTTTAATTTCTATCAGTAAATATTTCTGTATATATGATTTTTGAATAGTTTAATTTTAACACAGGAATATTGTAGGACAAGAAAAAAATATATTGCTGTACATTATGCATTACTATGGAAAAACTGATTTTATAAGTTAACTAAATGACTAAATTTCCTAAAAATCCCTACTGTTTAAATGATTTTATTTGTATTAACACATGGATTAATGATTACATTAGAACATCATAGAAACCTGCAAACTCACATTATGTTTCTGATTTTGAACATGATATTTTTCTGTCCTCCTGTTAGAATCTGTAATGTTCTGGTATAATGCTACTATGAAATAAATTTTAAACAGCTAAAAGAATAATGCAAAATGTATTTTAAATGAATTCTGGAAAAGCTGGAATTGTTAATTTTGTCATGCTCATGCAGCTTTATAAAAAAAGGCAATTCTGTGCCTTATAAGCACATTTTCATGTTTTGCCTGTTCAAGAGCTGTAGGAGTTTTGCATCCATTTTCTACAAGCAGTTACTGTCTTTACAGATAGTATTTCAAGAATTTCGTGTTTTTCGCTTTATAACTATTGCAGTTTTTAAGCATACATTCGTTCATTTTGTGAACTGCATGTGTTTCATGGCTTCATCTGCCACACAGAATCTTCCCAGTTTTCCAGCAATACCGAACTGTGTTTCAGAACTAAATACATCATCTGATACCGACGATAAGAGCTAGAAAAATTCAGCAACTAAAATGCCACCATCCAGGTCTGTCTTCTTCAAGAAAATAAACAACCTTTGTGATGTTTTTGAGTAAAGGCAATTTCATTTACATTATTTTGTCAGTTTTGCTTACAGACTATATGGGTTTCTTGAAAACAATTCCATACACTTCAGTGACTAAAAAGAGGCCAGTCTTGGGGCCATCACTGCTGAACTGCAAACCAGTAAACATTTTGTTCTCCATTTCTGCAAGGAAAGAGATTAATTTAAAGACTAATTTTATCCACTCCGCTAATACACTGTAAGTTGAAACAAGGGTAATTTTTGGAACTTAATTGAAAAGCAGTCTTAACTTGTTAAATTGTCTCACCCAGCCTGTCCTTTGTAACTATTAGTTTAATTATTTTGTTTCTGGATTTTGACATTGTCTTCAGTCAGACTCTTCATCAGTTAATAATTTTAGAGTCAGCCTTCCCAAAGAATGCTGGAGAGTTCCATTTTAAATGTGTGATGTCTTGAAATTAATAATTACGTTTCATAGATTCTTGCTAAGCCAAAGGTCGCTCGTTTTCTTCTCTAGTCAGATAGAGACTGTTAAATACTTTTTGGTGCTAATCCAGTTTCAGGGGTTGATGAAAGACTTTGAAACTTATCCGGGATGTGAATGTCAAAGCCTAAAATCTTTTGATGTTGTCTTCAGTGATGAAAAGATATCTCTAAACCAGAACATAACAATTCAGCAAAAGTAAACTCTTCTATAATGTAGTTGATAGGTTTGATCATAGTGGTTGGAGTACACAGACTGACTCTCCTGTTACATCTGTATATTCCTTCTATTGTATATATGATAATTCAGGTGTGGTTGAATACTTTTGTAGAGAAACAGGAAAAAAAAGACTACAAAGGAGCAAATTATATGTCTTCCTCTCCTCTGTGAAACTTAAGTAAATCTCTTGCTTGAAACAGAAGGTGAAAATGGCAATTTTAACAAGAAACTTTTCTCTTGTGGCTGTCACTATTAGTATAATGGCAATAAGTTAGTTGCAGTAGTAAATACTGGAACCTCAAAGGTGTGTTTGGCATTCACCTTTTATTTTCATGAGGAGAAGAAAGATGCCTCTATGATCAATTACTTTTTAATTTATTTTTTTTTCTTTAATTTAGCACTATTTCTATCTGTTTTCAGGCCAGGTGTTGAATAGTGAAAACGGGAAATGCAAAACGCCGTAAATTAAGTTTGAAAATCAGACTGCTGATTTTATGCTTCAGTTTCGTTTTTCAGGACATTCTATATATCAGCTCTCTGTATACCAAGCTGTGAAGAGCCTGCCTAAAGTCAGTTGACTTCCACAGGCCACACACTGTCTCCCTCTCGTAACTGTTGGGATTGCATTCATTAAAAAAGTAAAGGCATATAAATCACAGCTTAGCCATCGCTCTTACCTTCAGAGATATTCCTCATGCACTTGACATGCCATCAACTAAAGGTGTATCAGTTTTTCTTTTTTTCAGTAATTTAATGCAGGATGGCATTGATGTATATGTCCAATACTTTATTTAATTCTGTAAAAGAAAATTATTTATTTTAGGTGTTTCCAATGAAATCCATAAAGATGAATAAATAACACCAGAAATAATTACTTCAGATAGAGACTTTGCCTGTGCTTGTGTAACTTTTCTCATTACTTTTTTAGATTTTTACATTTTTTGCATTTTGCTCCTGAGTCTACTACACCCATTTAATGCCAGTCATATTTCCTCCTCCAAACTCCAGAAGGAACAATGTTATCCTTTGCAGATGTCATGCTTTCCACAAGCACATCCAAGCCAGAAGGATCTTCCAGTACCTCTACCCTAATCAGCTAACCCAGACCTGCCAAAAAGACCACTGTCTCTGAGAAGCTTTCCCAAACTTAAATGATATTCTGAAAAGAACCTGTTGTCTACCTTCCAAAAATATGTTTTATGCAAGTGTCTTACAAACAGAGGAGAAAGGAAAGGGCAACACTCAATGACATTCCCTGCGATCTTTACTGAAAACTGGTCTAGTAACTTGTTTAATACTAGTGGCCACCAATAGAGAACTCAAAGAGAGATTAATAGATGGATACGTATTACTCAACTGCCAACTTTTAAATTATCAGGGAGGGTAGTTCAGAGGTGTTGACCACAAGAAGGCCTGACCCTGATTCCTTTTCTTCACTTTGTTTTTCACATGAAGGGCAGCAACTCATTTTAGTCTCACTAGAAGAGACGTTAGCTTTCACCTTCCACAAGGACCAGGTTTTTTCCCCATTGACTTTCCCCATTGACTGTGGAATTTGCCCCAGTGGCCCTGATGATGGATTAAAGCCAACTGAATTCAGAGAGAACCAATAAAGTGGCAGACAGGTTAGGTTTCAGATGAGGGGAACTGATTGCTGACTGCTTAAATTTCACTTCATGTGACGGTAGTCAAGCCATAATATTACTGTTATATGTGAACATGATAGAAGGATAGCAGCTATAGTGGAGCAATAATTTAAATATTGGCTTTCAGCTGCATGGAATACACCTCTAACACAATAGGAGTGGTCCTTAGTGCACAAAGTTGGCACGTATTCTGCAGTCATGAAGAGGTGAGAGGGAAAAATTAAGTATTTTTTATGTATTTCTTTTACCATCATAGCCAATAAGGGACTTGAAAAAGAACATTTCAGATAAAATATGAGTAATTCAGAATAGGCTGTAATCAGAATATATTTTCCATACAGATATTCAGAAGTGAAGAGGTTAAGTGCCAAAAGGAACATGCAGTCACCTGAGAATGAAGCAATGTAGTTTATGCCAAACAGTTTACCACAAATGTTTCCTTAGTGCTCAGCCTTCTTTAGCGAGCAGACATAAAATCATTTGTCTTCAAAAAGAGAAAAAGGAGAAAAAAAGTGATTGAAAATTTTAATTGCAGTTCTATATTGGTAAAGAATAAACATTCCGGAGAATGACAAAATTACTCTTTCTGTCATTACGGAAATGCTTACATTCCTTTTGAATGCACAGAAATCTTCCTGAATGTGGTTCTATGTCATGCTTTTTTTAAAATTTGCAAACACCTTTTTTTTTAAAGAAGAATAATAAGCAAAATATAAAAACTTCTGAAATTATTCCAGATTGTATTGAGAATCAGTAGCTTTCTGAATGTACCTAAATGAAAAAGATAAATTTTAAAAAATTTCTGCTGCTGTAGTGTAGACAAGGGAAAAATACTTCTTCGGAGAATATGGTGAAGTGTATGAATAACTAAATCCTTTTCCTTTCGGCTAGTTAACTGCAAATTTTATTCTTAGGAATGTAGGTTTGAGGCTTTTTAAAATATCCTGCTATATAGTGCATGAAAAGAGGCTTCAAACATAAATTATCCATCAAGCTAAAAATTCTTTTATTAGCTTAGATTCATTTTGCGTTCTGGGGACGATAACATTTGCAGTTTCATATGTTATTAAATGGAAGTGGTAGTTTACAAAGTGAAAGATACTGTATATGCTTCTTCTAATGTAAACCGACACCAGTAACTATTGCTTAAATAAATGCAACTTTGACCACAATTTTGTAAATAAACAACTGCTGATACAATCTTTTTCTTTTCCTACAGAACAAACACACTTTCTTCAAACAATGCTTGACACCAAGAAAAATAGTGAGGGCATAATGCTTCAGGTTAATAAAACTAAAAGATAGTAGCTGTAGCTGCAGCCTTGCACAGAGGCAAGATGCTGATCTCTGCTGTGAAAAACTGCATTGGAGCCTTAGCATAAGAATAATCGTATTGTCTGTGGACAAGAGAAGCCATATCGATTTTTCTTCGTCTACCCCAAACTGCTGTGTAAGCCTGTTGTTAAAACAGGAAATGTTCGTGGAAGCACAGTAGCTAGTAGAACTGGTTTAATAAATGGAGGTACCATACTATTTTTCTAGACACATTGGAGCTACCTACCTGAGCTTACGTAGTGTAACTTAACTACCACAAAGCTAAGAAAAAAGTCTGTTTTAAGCTGAAAGTCTCACTTCTTGCATCAGCACAAATACAGTTGTTAAAAAAGTAAACCCAGAAAAACACAGAGTGAATCATAACACAAATGCAGTATTTTTTTGAAAGAGCATATTGTAATGTTAGCTGGAACACCTGGAAAACAGAAGCCAACTCTAAGGTCTCTCACCTTTGTCCCATGAACTGCAGATAGGCATTTTGTATTTAGACTACCTAGCCTGAATATTAGCAAAGATGAAGCTTGGTTTTTCAGTCTACAGTGATGTTCTTAATGGTAAATAAGGTTTCTGTGGGGGCTTTTAAGTACCTTTACCTGGGTAGGGGCTGTGCCTCTTTAACAGCACCAGTGATGCACCAGCTTCCAGATGTGCTGTGAAACAGTTCCCTTGGAGCCTCAGACTGCTTCTAGTTACCATCCTGACTGATGGCACTTTGCCCGTATACAAACCAA
Source organism: Columba livia (assembly GCF_036013475.1). Lineage (NCBI taxonomy): Eukaryota > Metazoa > Chordata > Aves > Columbiformes > Columbidae > Columba > Columba livia. Next base: position 55,950,940 of record NC_088604.1, on the reverse strand, counting down.
CTACTCAGTGCTGCTATTGAACAATACAGAAGGAAACATAAAATTGCTGTTCAGAGGCAGCTCTTTGTCTAAAAACCTGGCAGGTATGCGCTTTGTCAGATATTTTTAAATAGTAATACATTCCTATTGAATACTACCCTGCCTTGTAGAGTAAATAAAAATATGCTTACGCTTGACAACAGGATATTTTTTTCCAGCATGTTTTTCAAACTGGTCTGAAGGTATTTACTGTTTTGAAAGATGTGTTTGCATCTCTCTAGCATTCTTCTCACTTTTATCTGACGATGTAGTGACATCACTAGGTCTACTCATATGTGCGAAGTGTCCTGGAAAAGAGCCATTGGGAGAAAGAGAAAAAAAAACGTGCAAGAATATGGAAAGCTGCACCTAGACACAGTTCTTTCGAGAGCGGTTCTAGTGTAAATGTCATTTGGTTGAAAGCCCATACTCATTGGCATGCTCAGCTGTTTTGCAGTGCTACAAGTAAGCAAAACAGCTGTAAACCTAGCTTAACTCTCCAATTAAGCTGAATTTATGACATATTTACAATACCAGTGCAGAACAAAGCAGCTGGAAACAACGAGTAGTTCTGATCCTAACAATCCCTTTTTAGGCTTTATTTGGCATTCCTTAGTCAGGCAAAAGTTTGCCAGTTTGTCTAAGATTAAATTTAGAGGCCTCTGAGAGGCCTCTGAAGATTAAACAAAATTATACCGTAGAACACATGTTCATAAATGCATAGACTTTAAATGTTTCTTTGTAATATTATATTTTGAGCAGATTAATCCAATTTGGGTGCCTTGTGAACTCAGAACTCTCACTGATTTTGATAATTACCCGGATTGCATTTTAATTAGTTTTGTCTATTACTTTTTTTTTTTTTTTTTTTTTTACAAAGGAGTAAATTGATTCATATTTGCAAAATAAATTTGCCAATTGCCTTCTGCCACCATTCTTACACTCATGGATTCTATGTGTGAATAACAAATCTTCATTTGCCCTTAGCTACAAGGGTCCTGAAATACAGTTCCAAAATATGTATGACTGTATAAAGAAGCCACAGGTATCAGTATCTTGATGTACAGCTCATAGCCATACTGCTTTTCCTTGTGATTGCCAGCATGTAGGACAATTTGAAATAGTTATCATTTTTTTTTTTTTTAATCTGTTATTTGTGAATGAGTTGCATTTAGTAGACCCAAACAGCAGAATCTGGTTGTTCATTCAAAATAAGACTCTCCTTTTCGATCTTGTAGGCTAGATCTGTACCTGTGAGTATAACGCAAGGCCTAGTCTTGGGTCTGAGAGCAAGAGGCATGCTACACCTCAAGTAGCTATGGCTAAATTCTCTTCTCCCTAAATATAGGGTGATCTAGTCAATCCCTACTGTTGGTGACAAACTCTACCATGCATAATCCTCTGGGCCGTATCCAAAAGTTGGCTTGTTGGCTCAGGCCAGAGCTGTGCCTGCAAGTCTCATGCTATGGATCTCCTCCGTGCTTGGAGACTGTCCTTACCACTGACCTACAACATCAGCTGCTTGTGCTTTTTCTTTCTATTCCTGAATTATGCTGCGTTTGCTGTGGCGACAGTATTTCAACAGGCAGAATGGGAAGTATAATAGATGTCTCTGCATGTCCACAGCCTGGTGGCTGGGTCATGCTTCTGGGAGGTGGGGAATGAAGTCTTCAGCCCCAAAATTTACTGAGGATCATTCTCCCAAGAAAAATATACTCACCACAAAGTAGACTGGTTGTCACAACTGGCACAACCAGTAGACTGGTTGGCAATCAGGGATGCAGGGTCTGATCCACAGGCACTGTCCTGCACTTCAGCAATTGTAAACAATTATTTTTGCTTGTTTGTTGTTTTGCCATGTTTTTTGTTTGACAGTATCCACTGTGTAATCTGTTGTCAGGTTTTAAGCAGAGCTCAGAATTGTGCTGCATGACACTCAAAGAGTTGCTTGATGTCAGGGGGCAAGCAAAAGGTAAGAAATTTATTCAATCTTCCATGAAATAGTTTCATTTCAAAATTTGACTTTACCTTATTCCAATAGGAAACAATAGTGCAATCGCACAGCAACACAATTAAACATCCAAGTAGATGGCTACAAGTCTGAGCATAAATTAATGGGAAAATATTTTCTATGTATAGCTTTACATATGAGAGATCTGAATTCTCCTAGCATCAGTGTCTGGATCCAGAGTTTTAATTTAGATTGTGTTCCCCTGGGGATGCTGTTCCATACATATATAAGACTGAATTTAGCAATGAAATGGGAACTTTTGCACAAGATTGGGTTGGGAGTTTTGTCTTTGGGAAGATTCTATTCCAGATTTCCAGTTATAGCATTTCTCTGATAGCCTGAAGTCTGCAATATATGAGTGTGCTGTATTATACACAGTTCTGACTGAACCTATCAGGAATATGAATTACTATGTGCATAACTAAATGATAAATGCAGTTTTATACAGAATTATCTGTATTCTGGCATATAATAAATAAGAGGAGCCAAATACATGCATTAATATCACAAATGTAATTTTTCCAGTGTCAGCCCTGTTTTGTCTATTATCTGTTCAGGTCAACAAATCTACACGCATATGAACAGAAAACCCTCTCCTTAGCACGCTTCCTGAAAGCCATTGCTCCACACAGATAGAACATATAGATCCTTTTCCAAATCTAAATGATATTTTAATACTTTATTATGTTTTTCAATACATGAAGAGCAACGTGTGATCCCAAATATTCCTCCAATCTTTAAAGTTTAATAAGCATTTGAAAATTATTAGTGAAGTTCTCACCCTATGCCTATGCATAGGGATACTTTGTGGAGGGCTAACTTTTCTACTCCCTTTTTAACTCTTCCATAAGGGAAAAAATTAATAGATTTTATTGGGTAGTTTTTAATCACTTCCAGTAGTCTTTTCATATGCTTGAATTTTCCTCTTTGATGCAAGCAATGAAAGCTACAAATACAACTTCAGACATAAAATGCCCATGACATCTAATTTGGTGTCTCAGAGACTTGGACCTTTTCAGTTGATACAGTTCTATAAAGCAACGTGCTCAGAAGTTAGTGAGATATAAGTTTAATAAACATTTATGTCTTGCATTTCCTGTCAATAAAGTTGATATTTGAAATACAAAAAATCTTTCTTGTTATTTGAATAAAGGCTTCAGTCTGCAAATGAATCAGAATATTTTCTGAATTCTGTAGGATTAGTTGCAACCTTAGCATCTATTATCTTTGTAAACCACTGTCTTCACTGTGTAATATGTTAAATAAATACAGCTTGTCTTTTACAAGATGTCTTCTCCCATTGACTGCCAAATGTTAAAAAAAGAATCCTAAATAGCTACATGAATAGTTGTCCACTTACTCCAGAGATCAGTAAAATGTTTGGCAAGGAAAACATGGACTGAGTACTAGCACTCATTCACACGTCAAAGCCAAAACAGAAAGCATAGTTCATAGAGGAGTGCAAGGACAAGAGTGCTAGAAAGGCATTCTTGCAAATACGTGCTACAAAACTGTACCACTCTCCGCCTTCTCTGCTGCTTTCATATGTGCAGCTCAACTACATTTTGGTAAAACAGTGTACTCCAGTGCAACTCAGGAATGTGGATGTCTTCTCCTGTGAACCGACTCAGAGCCAAACACGAACCCCTGTATCAGTGCGTGGACATACTGCACAGCTGGAGGAGCAATTGCAGCTATTAAGAAAAAGCATGTGTTTTTCCTACCGGGTTATCTAAAAGCTTGATTTGTAGTGTGAAAGTGTGTTTAAAACATTATTTTGACCACATTAAATTTTGCAAACTGAAGACAATGTCAATTTAATGGTGATGTTCAGTCTCTGAGGTCTTAACTGAATGACATACAGTCAAAAATAGGTGATTAGTTCAAAATCAAGTTGTGTAAAGGTCTGGAAATTTAAGTCACTGCCTCACACTTGGGTACCCCCACACTCAGAAAAAGTGATGTGGAGAGCCAAACAACTTAACAATCCTCTATTACCTGCCTAAAAAGGTGTCAGGAGTGCATATTGTACTATCAAAATTTCTGTCTAGAGACAGTCTGAGTTGTATAGAGTTGATCATGGGCAGGTGGGAAAAGAAGAAAGGAGGAGGACAAAAGAAGTTCTCCCACCCTCAAGGTACCAATGACAGCTTACCTCACCTCATATTCCCCTGAACTGCAGATTCTGCTGAAAAAAATGCTGGAGTATATAACAGGGGCAACACCGTACAGGCAGGAGTCTGTAAGTCTGTGCGGTCTCAGGGGCATGAGCTCTATGGGCTGGGCATTCACTGCATGTGATTTTTTGTCAGGGCTGCCTTGAGGTGTGTGAGACACTGTTTGTGCAGGCATGGGAGCATATGTAGATTTTAGGGAAATGGGATTTCAAAGAGACACCTTAGACATTCACATACGTAAAATCTAATTATTTTCTAAAATTGGAGGGGAATTAATTCTGATCTAAGTTTCCAATTTAAAAATTACAATAAATAAGAAGCCAGAATAGTTCTTAATTCCTTCTGAAATAAGCAAAATTGAAGGTGCTTCAATCCTTTTGTAAAATCTAGTCCTTTTTTTCCCACACACACATACATCGATGGCTGTAGCACTTATCAGACCCTTACAAACAAGTATCTAGGCATCACAAAACTGCAATAAAGTTGATACAGAAATCTCAGTCCTCACTTTGCAGACATGTTAACTGACTCTAAGATATTAGGACCAAACTGTTACCCTAAATCCAAATACCTGTAGACATATTTAATAACAAACAGGTGATGTAAGAATTATCAGAACCAAAAATACCAAAGAACTACTTAAGGTCTGTGGAGATAGATGCCCAAGTCTGAAAACATTGTTTAAGTTCTTGCTTAGTTTCCAAACACTTAAACCATGCATAGTAATATTTATTTATCTGAATGTGTTTGCAGACACTTGAATTTGTTAATTTTTTAGACTGTTTTTCCATGAGACAAAGTTACCTCTTTCAGTAGATATACCTTTTGCTTCTAGAAGAGGAGATACTTCTGGGCTAACAAATTTCCATTCAATAATGCATGAATTTTCTTCTTAGGAAGCTAGATAGTTTTTCCATCACTTATACTTCAGTATTTCTGAAACCAGGTGTTAATTTTCAGGGGGATAGGAGGTTTCCAAGCAGCTGCCAGGACTAATATAGCAGCCAGCAGTAAACGCTGAATAAGCTTAGGTACAAAATCTATACCATCTGGTTTAAGGAGTCCCCAGCCAAAAAATGTGAGGCCAGTACTTTTCATGTCCAGAAATCTTCACGTTCATTGGGAATTGTGAAACGAATCTTACCTTTGCCTTACCTTTCAATTCATAGCCCGGAGGAAGATTCAAATAACAGTCTTAAGAAAACATTGCATAACTGTATAATGGGAAACTAAGTGATGTGCTCAGGTTTCATAATAAGAAAGATGAACACTATTTGACAAGATGAGATCAAAGTCCTTGGTCAGCCTCACAGTCATCTGGTTCTACAAGCTGCTGTTTCTCAAAGTCGATGATAGCTACTGGTTCTCAACACAGAAACAAAGTTCCTCAGAGGAATAGTCTCCCTACACCAGAGAGTCAATAAGAAGATTCAAAATGAAGCCCTTCAGGTTTGATTTAAGACCAGGGAAGTAAGGAATGAGCTCCATTTTGTCTGCCAGTGGGGAAATACTTCTGGTTCCTCTAGGTGTCTGAAGAGATCAGCTATGTTTTACATTAAAAACTGCTATACTGAAAATTTTGGTAAAAGAGTAACTTAAAAGAGACTTGGTTCACAGACATGAGTTTGAAGGCATAGATATGGCTTGGGCCACTCTAGAGATACCCAAGGAGATGCAAGCAACAGAACTTCCACTGAAGAACTGTGGAAAAGGAGTGTTTCCTGCAATTTTTAATGTCCCAAGCATTTCACCTTCTCTCTCAGTCATTTACAACTATACATAATCCACAAAGTCACTTGTTATCAAGGCCCTGAAGCTGTCGTCCCATCTAAAGAGTCATTAATATCTCTTAGCTTCTTATGTCTGGGTTATATATAAAAAATAGCATATCATAAGAAACCATGCAAGCCTATTTTTCTTTTACTATCATCACTGCTTTCAACACACAGATTAAATCATTGCTTTAACTAGATGATTAAACCCTGTTGAGAAGGGACTGCCATGTTACTGTACTTGGCTAAAACAGAGTATAATGATAGTATCCATAGACACTATCACAATGGAGATAAAACAGCAATGATAGTGCTGTTGCATTCCTGGTAACCATGGGTTTGTCTGTACTGCTGTATGGCAGCTTAGAATTGCTCTATGGTCTGATCTAGCAGCAGGTTTAACTGGAGACACTTTCAAAGGTGGGCGGATTAATGCAGATCAGACTAAACTGAGTCAGAAAAAGTATAATTTTAGAAACCTGATGTTTTCTCTCAGCACTAATCTCCAGAAGACTTAATGTTCTGAGGATTCATTCTCATTCCTTCGTGGCTAAGAGTCAAAATATTTTTTGTATCTGTGTCTAGTAATAGTAAAGTGGCGATCCTTCTGATCATATACACTGCAATAGCATTTGATCACAGAATTCAGCCAGAGGGCATTCTTAATTAACAATTTCACACAACCAGACTATATTATAATGCACTGTGAATAATTGTTTCAGTAAAGGCAGTGATTTTGCTGTGCTCCTGCCCTGGAACAATAGTGCTAGTATAAATCCCAAGATAGCACTCAATGTACTTTAAGAGAGAACTTTAGTCACCTTAAAAATATTTCAAAGGCTATGGCCCAAAGTTCCACTTATCTCTGAATGTATGATAAATTGTTGATCCACAGATAGAGAAGAGTCCTCTGTATCACATCCATGAAGCATCTGTAAGTGATAACTTAAGCAAATGTAGTGCAACAAAGCACACATCAAAATACTGACCAGTCACTGGCTAACTGACCTCTATATTCCAGAGCAGTGTCCTCACCCTTGAAGCTGTAGGCTCCATACATAAAAAGCAGGACTAGTCCACAGACCAGAAAACCATTTAAAGAACAGACACGCCACCAAGTTCAACCAAATCCAACAGGCTTTCCTGTTACTAATTTTCATCTATTTCAATATTTAATGTATTTAATAGGATATTCTCATTTGACTGTTTCTCAAAGTTCAGGGGCTAAATCATACCAAAAGTATGGTTTAACTCCCAAAATTCCCAAATCACTTTTAATACCAGAGAGAAAATACTTCAGTGAAAGCAAGTACATGCACAGCATCTGTCCAAGAAGAAGCAGCAGCAGAAATTCTATCACTCACTCTTCTTCAGTGTTAACAGCCTGAGGGAATACACTCTGGAAATCAATTTTCTTTTATGGAAACTTGGTGTGGGTAGTTGCTTGATGTGATCAGCTTCTGTATGGCCCAGATTCAACAAGACACTCAAAAGTGTGGCTGACTTTATTCTTGTGGGTATTTAGGTATGTGCTTAACTACCTTGCTGAATTGGGGTTTATGTTAGGTCATAAGTATTTACTAGGTCAAACATCCAGGCTAAAATTGTGTCTGTTTTTCCTAGTTACACCAGAGATAAGTCCAGTCACACAATGCATATGGAAGTGCCTGCAATGAATTTTTCTGGTGATGTTACCCAAGACAATGGAGAATACGTTCTTGTTTTGTTGGAGAAGCATATAAAATTGCCTCCTCAGTATAGACTCTGCAGACTGCTGAGAGGATCATTTATACGTGGGCCAAACTTCAAATATACAAGATAACAGAGTAACATTTTATTTAAATATTTATGCTGCTGTAGTATCCAGAAGTTGAAGCCAGACTTATGACCTATTGTATTAGGCACCACAGAGAAACATGAGGTCCCTGCTCCAAGTAATTTACATTCTTAAGAAGCATTGCATGCCCAGGCTGAGTAATTGGAGAGCCATACATTTGCCACAATGAAACACTTACCAAGATAAATCAAAAAGCAGATAATTTAGGAAGGAAAAATTAAGTGCATGACTGCTTTCTTCCTCTTTAAACTCTGGCTACTGGCCCAGACATCAGCCTATCTAACCCACAAGTGAGTAACTTGTTTAGGAAACAGTGAGTCCAAGCACTGAGCAAAATTTTTCTATTATCTTGTAAGAGAAGATGTGATCAAGATTGTGCTCTAGTCTGCTCATGAGCTCTCTGTTACTGGCTTCTAACCCCATGGCACATTTTAGACACAAAGATGTGAAGTCCCTGTGTGTTGTTCGAGATCCCATGGCAAAAGACGACCCTTGCAGCTGCTAACTGTTGTAGGCCCCATCAGCAAGGCATAGAGCCTGACCGTGAAAACTGGTGCCTTGTTCAAGCTTTGACAGTGTTTGAAGCTCATATTCGCTGCAATTTAACTAGGTACTTTTCCCTTCTCTACTGCTGTGTACATTTTCTCTGCATAAACTGCAGTATCCCACTCTGCACTTTCCTATCCTGGCAAAAATACTTAAAAACCTTGAATTAAGTGCTGTCTCTGAATAAAAAACTGTTACAGCTCAGCCAAGATGATGTACCCATCTAGTCAATCTATGCATATAAAGGAGCCGGTCAGTGCATGCATGGCTGTAATAGAGCATGAGCACCTGGGAAAGAAAGACTAGGAAATGCAAGAAGGAGCTGCAGTTCCCAAGGACAGTAGGACAGAATATGGGACACGATTACTTGTGAAACCAAGTTTCACCAGTTCCATTGCTCACTTATTGCATAATCATCTTCCTTGACTTGCTTTCATTCAGCTGTAATTGACGGAAGTGTTTCTCAGTGTCTTGATTTTGCCTCAACATCAAGACTTCAATCATTTGGTTTTTTCCCAGGGTAAACTATTTTTGGAATGATTACTTCTAAGTAATTCTTCAGGGTTGAACATTGGTCTTGTGATTTGTTATGGTGTCGTCTTCTTTTTCTGAAACCACCCCCCCACAATCATAATATGCTGATGTTCATTTTGTGAACTGAAATGTCACTCTTCCAACTTTCATTCAGACTTCCTGTAAAATTTGATAGCAAATGCCTGTTCATTTTATAAAGTTTATTCACATCTTGATGGTATGAATTTTTTTTGCTGTTTGCAAAAAGCAACAGATATATTGTCATGGTTTTTAACTGTGCTTTGGTACTGTTAACATCAACAAAAACAATTAATGGAGAGTATTTGAGCGGTGTTTTGTTTTTAGTGTAAATTGGCTACAATGCTGGAAAATGGAAAAATCGTTATTAGGTTAGCAAAACTCCTGCCTTACATCTCACCCATTTTCACTGTGTTTTATTCCACTAATTGGATCTGCATGCATTTTGAGCCCTAGTGTAAACTGTGAACATCTCTTGATGAGAGGGAACACAAAGCAATGAAATAATAGAACACAAAAAGAATTAAGCTGAAAAATAGCCCAAAAGATTGAAATCAGGACAGATTTAAATCATTCTTTGCTATTTTATTCATCTTGGTTGTCTGATAAACTACCAAGCAGGACAAAGTTCAGGAGACTTGATATACTGCATGTTAAGTCTTTGTTGTTATAAGGTGAACTCCCTTACTCCAGCTTGCTCTCCTCGTCTCCCACACTTGTTGTTTTAATACAGAGGAAAGTTCAACTCCCCCTGTTTAACTCCAGTACCTCTTAATGAGGGAACTGTAACACTATCCAGTCATCTCACCACACAGCAATCAGAATTTCATTGCTTTGCACAGCCTGACATGTCAAAAAGAATGGTTAAAATTCACCCAAGTCCTGGAAACCCTCTGTTGAGTTAAACAGATCACATCTTAGCTATAGGAGGATATTTTGTTTGGTTGGTTTGGTTTTTAAATGGCCAAAGGGCAACAAGTATTGTTTGCAAAAGCTCTTTCACATACCTGGTTCTTAGCATGCTGGCATCAGCAAGATGATTTACCTATCATGTAGTTAAAGAGACAAAAGCAATAGAGTTTCATGTGCTAATAAAAAAAAAAAAATAAAAACAATCACCACCATTTACAAAAAAACATAATCTGATAATACAAAATGGATACTTTAGTCTATTGTGGTTAAGAAAATCTCTTAAAGCATCCTAGTAGATTATCTTTGACAGTGTGGGCTTTATATTTACAAATGAGCAAAAATGTGAACAGAAGGCTCAAGGCCAGTAAATCTGAGTCATGGGAGGTAATGTTATTTATGGGCAACAGCACTTGAACCACCATTTCTGAAGCCTTTAGTACAAGCCTTCCTGAAGGCACACATGCATGTTTTATGGTTATTGCAATTGCTGCAAGAGACACAACACAAGCAAACATTTGCAGGCACTTGGCTTGTGCTTGCTGTAGTTCAGGTTGTACCTTCCAAGAGTTTTTAGACTTGCTTTTTTTTTCTAGTATGTTGCTTCAGTTAAACTGAAAACCGGACAGAAGACAATGCTTTATTAAACCATGAAATTATTGTATTGCATTACAGGAAGCCTCCAAGTTTATAGAAATAGGAATGTCTTTGTGGTATAGGGGTAAAAGTTTCTGTTTACAAGACAGTTCAAAGGATTTCATAAACAATTACCTCTGAAGTGATAATGCTATGGATATTTTTCTGTATATGTAGATGGCTTTTAATAGTGGTGGCTCTACATTAATGAAAGATTAATTATCCAGAGAAAAATAAATTGCTTATAAGCAATGCTTATAACCCAAACATTTTTAAATGATGGCTCATTTAAAGATCATTTAAAAGTACAGGGAATGACTGAGTAGGGCGGTCTATTCTGGAAGACACACCACTGAAGGAAAATATGAAGAGTTTACAGAATAATAAGGGGCACGGGGGTGAATAAGGATCAGCTGCTCACTTTTTTCTCCAGTGCAAAAACAGGTATCAAGTGAAGACTGTAAATTCTTATCCAAACAAATGTGAGAGCATGATTCTTCATGCAATATGGACAGGAGTGGATGTTGTACACAAAGGGGTTTGAGGGGACACTAGACCAGTTAATGAAGAAAAATACATTACAGATTACTAAATGCATAGAAACTACTTCTGATTCAGTAAATCTCTCAGCTGGCAATAGTACAAAACTGGGAGTCCTCTGGGTATGCTCACATTTGCTTGCTCTGTTCCTGTTTTTCCCCAGGCATCTGCTTATGACCATTGCTCTCGCTGAATTTCCCCTTACAAACAGACTTCAGTTTGTGCCTAATACCAGCTAACCAGCCAGAGGAAAGGACGATGACGTTAAAAAATCAGCAAAAAATTACAGACACATCAAAGAGGAAGAGTCAAGAGTCAAAGGGTCAAGAGCAGAAAAAAGTAAAACATATGTGCAGGGCAGAAGCAACTCAAAATAGCTCCAAGAAGAGCGTGCCAACAGCATCACCACTCCTTCAAGGCATCCACCTTAAGGCACCCGAGGAGATAATTGATGTCACTCAGTGGTGCTCTTTCTAAAAGGAAGGGACAGAACAAGGGAACACATGCTCATCCTTCACACACCAGAACCCATCAAGTTTCCCTCCTTAGATGCCACAAACAGGCAGCACAGACAGGGCCGGGAGGAGGCTGACAATAAGGTCTTGTGACTTTGTCGGTCCTCGAGTGAGGAGAGTGTAAGCAACAAACTGAGGGGAGAAATGCAGCCACAACCTCAAGGACTGAAGGACACAGAAGAACTGGAGGACTAGGTACTTTGTGTACATGTATGCCAGAACCCCTCTCTCACTACCAGTCAGGGACCTTATGAACTACTTTGTGCAACGCTAATCGACATGCCTATGTGACCTCCACATTCTCCCTGAATACAGTATATTCTGCATTCTTTCTCTGCGTTAGTGTTTACCAACATTTCTTTCAGCTGAAAAATCTAAGCACCTATTGAGGCCAGTCCATGCTGGGGTACAGACTTTATGGACAGCCTGCCCATCATCCATCCCAGTTCTCATTCTCTTGGCACGTTTCTCTCTCCATATCTTGCACAAGGCAGGGCTCACACCTTCTGAGAGAAGATTGGGGTACTCGTTAGCATGGCCAATGGTCTCTGTGTGCAAGGGAGAAGAGGTTGTACTTGTAGCACCATGCACACTGCTGATGTGCAACAAAGACAAGACCTATCCTTGCAAATGGCAGAGACTTACGCAGTGCAGAAACAGACCAGTCTACCTCATTTCTTCAGAAGGCACTCTTTGGCGTGAGTATCACTGGCAATATCAATGTAACCTATAAACAAAAATGAAAATGTAGCAATGCGGCTGAGTTCAAAACTCAACATTTAGATAAGGTCTTATAGATTAAACAATTGCATGGTGGATTATTGAGGTGACTCCAAACAGCAATCTCCAAATAGCCGATGTTTTAACCCATTACCTCAAATGGAAGTTTTTCCATATCATTACCATAGTTAAATGTGGTAAGCAAGAAAAACATAGCACTTATGCAATCCCTCTGAAAAAACTTGGACTTCTGGATTTTTTTAGGGTGTTAGAATTGCAAATCTCTCTCAGAGGAATCCAGCGACACGTAGAAAGCATTAATGACTTGTTATGTGCAAATATTGAAAGCTTATTTAATGTTATTTGTTCATCTTTGGGTATGGTCTGTGCTATACAGATTTGTGACCTACAAAGTCACACAGTCTTAGGCCAGGCCCAGTTGAGCTTTCAAAGACAGTGCGATGTAAGACATCTTAACATACACATGCTATGCTGAACTTTCCAAGTGCAGTGCCAACACTGGCAAACCTGTTTTCAGAATGGGAGAGCCATCTTGCACAACAGCTTATATCCAGCTGTCTCCAAGGCCAAGGCTACACTGCTTGTCAGGGCTCTGTGTATAACCTCTTTCCACTCCACCTCCTTGCCAGGGCCTGGATGCCTGATCTTAGTGCTACCTTTTGAGACAACTGCATGAGCTTGAGCCAGAGAGCTGTGGGAAAGGAGCTGTCAGAAGTGGGTTTCTACCCTTCTTTCCTTGAGAGGAGCTTTTAAGCTCAAACCCTCACTGCTGATTTCTGCCCAAGTGATGTTTGCAGCCATGCCTGGGCTTGACCATTGCCAGCTGTATGGACTTCACAGATTAACCTTGAGCCTGCCTCCTACATATGGATGTTTCAGGTAATCTGGATGCTTAGGTGGCCCTGAACCTCACTGCTCCCAGCACAGCTTGGAGAACCACCCTGTGGCTGACCATGGCACCAGCTTCACAATTCCCATGGTCCGGCAGCCAGTCTGTGAGGCTGGCCCCAGGTGATCTCAGAGACCATCCCAACAGGTGGCATCCCACAGCCTTGATCTCACCACCTGGTTTGCCCAAACAAGCTGTCCATGAGCCACCTGGGAGGCAGCTGTGTCAGGGAACGTGCCGTGAGCACGGGTTCTTGTCAAAGGTTGTATAGACATAGGCAGAGAGATTTACAAAGCTACATGAAGAGAGAGCTAAGTCTATTCAAATATCAGATACCGTAATTCATCTTGATTAGCCTGGGATGATTCAACAGCTGTAACCATTTAGGCCACGATTCAGAAAGACAAATACTTTAATCTAATGGTAGTCAGGGATTGCCAAGGAAAGGGAGTAACTGAAAATAAAATATATCAAAATCTCAAACTTCGTTCTGGAAACAGAATTCCAAAACTTAATTAAAGTGCTTAAACTGAATGTATCAAAATATAACTCAGTTATACTAAAAAAAATTGCTTCCAATTTGTTGAGAATGATTGAGAGCAATTGATGCAATGTAGACAAAACTTAGTTCCAAGAAAAGTTATGAAGAAAGCTATTATCCAGCAGTGCCTTATCTTGAAGGTATCTAAAATTTAGTGGGCACCTCTATTATGACTTTTCATGGTCTTAAAGTTCTCTGAGAGCCTGCACATTCACAGTAGGGCCTCAGCTGTGAGACATGTTCTCAATTATTCTGTACCATGATTCAGAGATAAGGATGTCCATCTACAGCTGCAGTCCATTACAGTCTGCTTCCAACACAGGTAGTGTGCTGAGGTCAGCACATAGCACAGCATGGCCACCTACTCCCAAAACCTGGCCAGTGCTGGCAGCAGCCTGTCCTCTAGAGGCCCTGTCAAAAGACAGAAAAGAGCAAAATATTAATGTGACCTGAAAGAGTGTGACTCTGGAGGTGAGGTAGAAGACATGGGCATGATTTTTATCAGAAAGGGACAAGATGGGTCAACCTCTTACTCCCACGCGAGCTTCCTGTTATAAGGACCAGAACAAGCTACATCTGCTCCAACAAGCCACATTGCTGATAGGACATGGAGCCTCATCTCTGCTGGTGGATTAGTTTCCAGAAGACCCCAGGTCTATGAAGATCTGAACCTGGGCATGTAGCATGCTGTGAATGTACTATTACTTTTCTCCATTGCGTGCAGACTTTGAAATAATTTTTCACCATCTAACTGTCAGCGTAATGCAGCTGAGTCATTGAAATGATGTTAGGGTAGAATTAAACCTTCGATGTGTAGTGCCCTGTTGAACCACTTACTAATCATTATTATACAGAGGAGCTAAGACATCAGTAATTGCAGAGTAGTGTTAAGAGACATCGCGACTAGGGGAGGATGCACTGATAAGATCTGTGTATGAGCAAAAGTGGTTGGGTCTTCTTTCATTCAATTTGTTATTATAAATGGTTTACTATTGTTAAAGTAAACAAGTTTCAAGATAAGCTTTCTTTTAAAACCCTTTCTGTCAAAGGCAGAATGAGTAGTCTTGGGATAAAACAGTTTTTTTAAGGCAATTTGATATAAGCTACTTTTTCTGCAAGATGCTGGTTTTCAGTGGGAGAGGAATAGTTGACCACCCCCCCACACACAGTCAAAAACAGTAGTAGGGCTCAGCCTTCTAGGTGTTCATATTTGGCATCAATTGCACTGTGCAAATGCAATGGCCATCCTCACACTATTCCTGGCTACCCTGCACAATAATTTCAAAGTAGTTTCTTAATCAGGTAGTTTCTAACAGGTAGTGAAATATCAATGTATTGAAAACAATGTATATGCTAAAGGTCTGTGTTTTGTATTATGTGAACAGCATAGCTATATACCTGCAGGCTCTGGAGGTTTTCCCACCAGGAACAGTTTCCCAAGTCTGCAGCTTCAGGAATCAAGCAGATGCATAGTGCAATGTTAAAGTAGTACATTTTAAAGGGAACTGGGCACCTTAAATTTGAAATGATCTATAAAAAAATGCTGAAGACTAGGTAAAAATGCTTAGATTGTTTCTTTTATGTTTAAAAAGCTACAGGAAAGTTCAGCAGAAGCATCTTGTCATACATCTGTGACTGTACTGGTACACCTGGAAGAATAATGAGGTAAGAGTTCCACAATGATGACACAAGCAGATTACATTTTATATCCTCTTATGAAAAGTGGCTTCTTTCATATCCTGTTCTTAAAATCTGAGCATGATCTCATATATGTAGGGAGAAAAAATAAGGTATGACACCAATAGAATCTGATTTTTAAACAAACTCCAAACTTGTACTGTTTCAGTACCAGTAGGGAGATTTAAATAAAGGTGCATCTTAATTTCTTGATATTATTACAGAGCTAAGACTACCCAGACAGTGTCAAGATACATCTGATATAAATGATAAGATCGTACCTTGAGAGTATGTTCAAGAAAAGTCATTCAGGTAGTGCTGACCCAAGTTAGTGATGTATGGCACCACATAAAGAGACTGTTCTGGACTTCAGCTGGCTCCACCTGAGCTAGGTTTGATATCTCTGCACAAGTTTAATAGTTAATGCACAACCTGAAAAATATACTTTTTGGATAATCAAAAGCTGACTGTATCTATCATATTCTCTGGGGAAAAAACAGAAAGGTTCCGAATTCCAACCAACCTAGCAACAACAGACAAACTTCTGGGGATCAAAGGATAGATGAGGTTGGAATTAACTTCTCACAAACGTCTAGTCCACCCTGCTACTCAGAGAAGGATCAGCTAGACCAGGTTGTCCAGGACCTTCCCTAGTCAGATTTTGAAATATCCAAGGATATTTCCACAGCATCTCTAGGCAATCGGTTGCAATGTTTGATCATTCTTACCATAAAAAAGTTTTTTTCCTATGTTTAAATGGAGTTTCGTGTACTTAGTTGGCACCCATTGCCTCTTGTCCTTTCAGTGGGCACTACTAAGAAGTGTTTGGCTCCCACTACACACTACCTGCTTCTCCTACTCTACCCTCCTAGTCAAAAAGTTTTTTTCCTTATTTCTCCTGTTCTGGTTTTGGCTGGAATAGAGTTAATTTTCTTCCTAGTAGCTGTTACAGTGCTGCGTTTTGGATTTAGTATGAGAATAATGTTGATAACACACTGATGTTTTAGTTGTTGCTAAGCAGTCGAGGACTTTTCAGGTTCTCACACCGTGTCAGCTGGACTAGAAGCAGGGAGGGGGCACAGCCAAGACAGCTGACCCAAACTGGCCGAAGGGATATTCCATACCATGTGACATCATGCTCAGTAGTTATTTTGGGAGAAACTGGCTGGGAAAACCACTACTTGGGAGCTGGCTGAGTATCCGCTGACAGGTGGTGAGCAACTGCATTGCACATCACTTGTTTTATATATTCTTTTATTATTTTCATAATTATTTTCCCTTTCTGTCCTATTAAACTATCTTTATTGTAATCCACGAGATGTACCATTTTTCCGATTTTTCTCCCTCATCCCACTGAGGCTGTGGGGAGCAAGGAAGCGGCTGTGTGTGGTGTTTAGCTGCTTGCCAGGTTAAACCGCAACACATCCCAAGCCACGTTTTGTGTCTATTGACCATTCTTATATACTTTGCCATAAAAGATAAAAGTTTGGCTCTGTCATCTCTGTAATTCTGCTTCTACTGCTATTAGATCACCCATTAGGCTTCTCTTTGCCAGGAAGAAACAAGCCCAGCTCCCTCAGTTTCTCCTCAGGGGTGATGTGTTCTGGGCTCCCAACCAGCTCAGTAGCCCCTCTAGTCTCGCTCCAGTTTTTCCCTCCTGAACTGGGGCCAAAACTAGACTCTGTGTCCCAGGTATGGCCTCCCAAGCAACAAGTAAAGGGTACTTATAACTCCCCTTGATCAACTAGCCATGCTTCTCTTAATGAAGTCCAATATGCAGCCTGCTTTATTCACTCATTTTTAATTCGGTCATGTATGTCCTTGCTCTAAAATATAAATACGTAACCATTGTTTGAAATGAATCAGTAAGTGCAATGACATAGTTAACCTATGCTGCTCTTGAAAGATATACCCCACAGTCTACTGTTTCATGGTCAAGTGGCAAAACTGTTGACCACAATAAATTAACATCACAGAAAATAATAAAATAGTTTAATGAAACTGAGCATTGCTGAGCCAATCTGATACTTGGCACACCTTCAAAGTTTGCACTGACTTATTCTACTTGTCTATGTGATGGATCAGAGCAAACTTCTGCTGTAAGAATGGAGCCCATCTGAAAATCAAAGATCATTCTTTCTTAGTCAAAAAGGTCAGGCAGTAGCACAAATTCCAGTGTTGGTGTGTGGTATGTGCAGAATCTATTTATCTCCAGAAAGGTACTTCAAAGCCAGAGTATGACTTTTAGAAGTATTGACATGCACCTCCACCCAACCCTTCAAAAATTCTCATTCAAAACCCAAATCTTCCACCCTGGCCTAGATGAGAGATCTTGGCTGAAAGCCCAGTCCTTGCAGTTTTACTAAACCAGGCTTGGGTGGACCCTGAAATGAGATACAGTCTTTTTTCATTGTAAAGGCAATGGTTTAAAGATAAGCTGTGAAATAAAAGGAAAATGGAGAGAATTTTATTCAAGCTGTTAGGAGCTTCAGGAAAGATTTAGGGTTGGGAAATGAAAAAATGAACATTGCCTTTTCAGAATATTGAAAGAGTAAACTGAGAAAATGACTTTTTATTTAAACAGTAAGCATCTTCTGCAAGACATTTAACAGCTTCCACTCCCAGTAGCTTCAGTGAGGTAGTCTGTACTTTCTCAGCTGCTCCTCACTTCTTTAGCAAAACCATGAGCCATCTGAAACACTTAGCCCATGCTAAATGACAAGTATTGTTGTCCTGGTTTTGATAAAAACAAGTTTTTCTTTTAGTGAATTTGCCTGTCAGCTAAAGGTTTCATATTAGCCACATTTTCCTGGAGAGCCAGATACATGTTTTGATAAACATAGCAATGGAATGCAAAGTTATTTATAAGCATGGATGCACCTCTCGCGAGAGGGGCAACGAGAAACAGGTGACCAAGAAACTGACCAACTGAGTATAACATTCCATTCACGTGAATACTTCATATAAAAGTGGGAGATCACGAGGATCTCTTCCCTTTTTGCTTATGGCCGACATTAGGAGAGGACCTTGCTAGTTGTCCCTGCGAACTGAGGCCTAGTGAGAGACTGAATCCAGCTCCGGTTGGCTGCAGAGTCCAATCCAGGATTTCAGGTGCCAGCTCTGCAGTTGCTGAGACTTTCAAGATTGGTTTTGTATATTTTGTATTATTTTCTCTATTTTTATTAGTAGATTAGTAAAACATTTTTAATTTTTCCAACTCGCTTCTCTCTGTCCTTCTTTCCCTCCCAATCGCCTGTCCTTAGTGGGAAGGTTGGAGAGAGAGGGTCTGAAGGGGGAAGGGAAGGAAGAGGGGGTTTAACAATACATCTGCCACGGTTTTGTCACCCCGCAATCAAAACCCTCGACAATTGTGATGTTGACTTATCTTGCTGTCTGAGTGGAATTACTCAATGATCAAAAGTGGAAATAAGTAGGTGTTTAAAAGTGCTTTTGCTCTTCAGGACATGATTGTGCAAGTCCCTGATTCCTTGATCTATGTCACTGTTCTAGAAAACACTGTTACCCAATGACACCTGCCCCCTTGACTGCCACCATGGCCATCAAACCACAAGTTTCGGAAGCATCTTTAATACTAGAGCATGACCCAAGGGACACAGAAAAGCTATGCTACCAATGAAACAGCACAAACAAGGCTCTGGAGCTTGTACCTATGAGAGGCTTGCAGTCAGGGAGCAGCAAGAAAAGAATTGCCCCATGCAGGAAGAGAAGACAGCAGCCAAGGGTGATCCCAGCACAGGCTGTGCCCTCCCTACAAGGCACCATCCCACAAGGGTTGAGCACAGCAGGTAGGGCCAGGATCTCTAGTAGGGACCATCAACAGCCCCCGAGACGAGTGATGAACTAAGGCCAGGGTCCACCCAGGGACTTCAGTCAGGAGCAAAATGAGATGGAGCTGGAAACTGGGCTGGAGATAAGCTACAACATATGACTGGGGGCCCCATCCAGGACACAAGCTAGCTATAGAGTAGCTCCAAGGTCTATTTGGGAGGCAGGGCCGGAGACAGGCACACATACAACACAGCTCAGGATATAATCAGGTGCCTCTTCCTGACCTCAGAGAGAGCACCTGGGCAGGGAAAGTGTGGGTGAGTGTCCCAATTGAGGCCAGTTGGGGTCATTAAGCCCTATCAGTGCCCTCAATGCACTGACAGTTACCTCACATGGCCCTAATTCCAGCATGAGACATTTCACTGCATTATAGAAAGATGTCACATCAGAGAGCAAGAGCAAGCTGGAAGGACAGCAGCCCAAGCAGGAATTGCAAGCCACCAGTCTGGCTCTTCTTGTTCATCAGGAATAAGCACATGTGCCC
The DNA here is from genome assembly GCF_036013475.1 of Columba livia. Lineage (NCBI taxonomy): Eukaryota > Metazoa > Chordata > Aves > Columbiformes > Columbidae > Columba > Columba livia. Next base: position 55,931,246 of record NC_088604.1, on the reverse strand, counting down.
AGAAAGGCAAAATCCCATTTGCGAGAAATCATTAAACTTTGTACTGAGACCAGCTGATATTAGTAAGGCCTCACAATCCCTGTTGTCGACAGCTCATTCGCATAGTTCATGGCTGCCTCCAATTATCTGTGGGAGATTTGCAAGCCGAACTCTCAGCCTGCGAAGGAGGTTCCACATGGGCAGGCGCTTAATGAACAGATTGGATTATAAACACTAGCTAATCTTTCCCACATGTACACCTGAAGAATATCACAAGTGACAGCTGTTTAAATTTCCAAGGAAATTAATGATTCCTAAAGAGGCAGGGCTTATCAAGACTTTGACTGTGCCTGATAACGGACAACCACCAAGGGGCAAATTGTTTATAATAGTCTATAAGTGCCTTATTCTATGGGTTCATCTTGGAAACTTTTATTGACATGGTCCCTTTTATTAATGTTTGTGCTGGCAAAGACTGGAACAGCTTTGTTCAATCTACTGATGATATTAGGCTACTAAGGCCTCTAATGAGCATCTCGTATCTTCAGGTCACAGTCAGTTTAAAGCGATTGGTACTGGGGCCAGGATACCCCGTGCTCAGCTGAACCCTACAAGACAGCATTGTGCCTGTCCCATGCAGAGCTCACATCCTTGCAGGGCCCATCTGTGAGACTGCTAAAACATTAACTCGTGTGCAGTGGGTCGTTTGCTTCTTTTGCTGTCTTGAGATTCAAGGGTGGGAGGGGGGTGGTGGGAAGAGGAGAATCCAGGTCTACCATGAGACCATAACCAACCTTTTCTAACAGAAAAACACAAATAGAAAAATATATACCATTTAGGCAAAAAGAAAGCACCTTCCTCTGTCGTCTTTTACAGAAAGCCTGTACCTTTCCATTAGGACACAAAATTTCCATCAGTCACTCTGGTGTTCCTTCTTCCCCACAGAGCATGTGGCAGGAAACATTGTCATTTCCAAGGGGACTTTTCAGAGGCTGGTTCTATTTCAAAGAAGGCATGATGAAGAAATAGCATCCGTGCTGGCCTGTTAAAGTGGCAACATGGAAAGATCTTTGTTAAACTCAGGGGTTGAGAAAAAGAAATTAGCTACAGTAAGTCATTCTTCTCAAGCTACAAGTAATGCAATTCCCATGCAGAAGTGGGTAGATTTGGGATTATTTTAAAGTTCAAACTTCTCTTACTGGTCAATGAGTGTTTCACAAAGGAGCATGGAATTAATTTAAATTCTAGACTACAGACAAAACAAATGGGTCACAAACAGTTTATAAATGTTTTCTTGCATAAGAATAATTCTGTGTTCCATCACTGAGTTTGCTGCTGAAGTGTCTGGCCACAGCAAGGGACCTGTTCCTCCTGCCACACTGGTGTGAACCAGAATCGATTCATTTGAAACAAATGGATGAAGGTGGTGGCTAAAGTCAGGCTAAAGCAAATGGAACTGGCACAGTCTGACTTATGTTTTAACTAAAACCATGCTAATATTACTCTCTGACCCATTGCACTCAATGAAGCCAATTTTGGATGTGCAGCATATATTCTGCAAATCAGCTCTTTCCCAGTTTATATTCATATAATTACACTGACTCTGCTTAGTGAAGGTCTGGGCCAGTATTTGTGACTTCAATTTTTCTGCCATTCATCATAAAAATTAGTTGGGAGCTTCACTTCAAGAATATTGGAGCCTCCAATGACTGGATAAATCATTTCTGTATGGGTTGTTTCTTGTGCTTTCTCAGACTAGCATTGGCATTTTCCTGGGAATAAATGTGAAAGAGAAGTAAATCACTGAGTTTATGATTAGATTAATAAATAATGGATACTTTCAAATGCAACTTTCAGGCAAAAGATTATTTATGTCCTCCCAGTGCACACGTATATGGACACATACATCATTTCCTCAGTTTTATTTTAGGATCTTGCATGATTGGGCTTTTTCTTCAAATGGTGACTATCTGCCACAGGGAGTGTTCTATTATAACCATAACAATGTGATACTATATTAGGAAAGGAACTCAATTTGTAGGACATTTGGAATCTCAGTTACAATTCAAGCCTGTTTGCTTTCATGAGGCAAAGAAACCAAGAATAGCTAGCCTAAGCAGCAGATGTTGCTAGCAGGTAGTAGGACCGCATTGGTGAAACTGACTCTTTGCTAACTTTCTACTAGATTTCTAACATAATAAAATTCTTGAACAGCATAGGTAAGGATATAGCTCTTCACTTGTCTGGTTTGTTTGAAGTTTTAGGTTTTGTTAAGGGTATTTCTGCTGCAGTACATGAGTTCCTCAGTAGCAAATAAGGCACTTTTTAATCAACTTTTAATGCCTCTGAGTAAAAAGGCAAGTGTAAAGAACTTCTGCAACATGAATATATGTGTGACACCAGTTGGTTTAAGGCAGAAGTACTGAAGCCATGTAGAACAAATCAGGCTTTTTCCTGAGCTTCACCTTGCTTTTTCCTCCCACATTTCTTTCTTCTAATATTCCATGATATTGCATAGAACGATGACCCTGACTGCTCCCCTGACCCACGGAGGTTGCATCCCCAGAAGCTGGAGAGAACAGGCTGATCAGTTGGGAAGTTATGGCAGAAACTCCCTGGCACAGCGGGCAAGGAAGGAAGAAGTGGAGAAAGGGAGAATGACTTTCCTTCTCACCATGGCTCTGCAGCTTTGCCACTGTTATCAACAGCATACCAGTCCTGTCTTAATGCAAATGATTTCATAATACACCTACATACCACTCCAAGAATTTCTTCCTGCTTTCAAGGACTGCTGTTTAAATGCCTGATTCTCAAGGTCAGATGACTCTATCTAGTGAAAGTAAAAAAAAAAAAAAAAGCAGTGACTGCTTCTCATGGATCACATAGAGAGCACAGATCTGGGGGGAAAAAAAAAAAAGACTCAACAAAATTCTTTTCCTACAGGACTAAAAATTTGCTCAAATGGGCTGAGAGAGAACTTAGAAGACTGTGTGCAACAGTGCCATCTGATGGGCTTACTCAAAAGGGTAAACAAGGTGACAAAGTCATCTGCAGGTCTGGCAAGCTACTCTCATTCCTAAGCAAAATGATGTGACCAATACTGGATTGGATTAAAAGAAGGTGCCATCCAGTGAATTCTTATTTACATAGTCTTTTCGCATGGGCCTATGTCAAACTGCTTTTAAAAATAAGGTTCTGGGGTTTTATTTGATAAAAGTAATAGGGTTAAAATAATTCCCGTGGTGGTATATTTGATTTAGTACTATGGAACATTTTGCTTGAGACACTACAGCAAATAAAACATACAGGTCAAGTTAAATGCACTAACCAATGGGTAACAGACCCTCAAGTGACATTTCAAAACTGGAAGCAATGCAGGGGAGATGAGGGCCCAGAGACATCTTAGGAAAAGCTGGTGTGTCACAGGGGCAGACTACATAGCTACCTAAGATGACAGAAGAGAAAAGGAAATATTATATAATTTATCAGCATTTATGTGTTGCTATGTCTTTGACAATATAAACAACATTGAATTTCATCTTTACAGAATACATTGCCCTTAAATAGTTGCTGGAAATTTGTAAGACAAAGTTAACATAGGGGTTTTTTTAAAATCTAATTCATTCTTCTCCAAGACCCCAGTCAAGTGACTTTGTTTTGAAGAATGAGGCATGTTCATTACCATTAAAATAAATGTAGAAATGAGGCTTCTGAGTTTCAGTCATGACTTCTAGGAGCTTGGTGTGGCTACTTATCATTAGATTGCCTTCCCCTAAGCCTCTTCTTCCTACAGTGCATGAAGTTGTTATTATTGTGTCAATAAGTTTGAAAAGATTGCTCTTCTTAGATTAATTCTGAATGCAAAAGTGACTTTTAAATGGATTTACATCTTCATTACTGTATTACAGTATAGGTAAAACAATTCATTTCCCCATGTTTGAATTCCTGTGAACATGCAGATTTGGACAGTAAAATTTATTTCATTTGCTACAGTGAAACAGCAAGAGCCATCCCTGGTCACAGAAATCAGTTTGTGGCCCTGTAATGTAAACAGCTTTTATCAATGAGCCAGAAGAAAACCTGAAATCATCATTTATACAATCTCTAAACACAAATACCAGAAATATATACAAATATTAGAAAGAAAATACTTTTGAAATAGACCTGGATCATTTGGTAAGTAGGGTTAAGATCAGTGTTACATTGTTCAGCTTAGGTAAATTTAAAACTTGAAGAACACCTAGTACTTCTTTTTATGACTAACTTCATCAGGGAGTCTACTAAAAATGTTTGGAGATTATGGTAGATCACTGCTTGAATATTAAATGACCTCTTTTGTGTTTGTTTTTAACTTCCTTCCTAACTCTTAACTTTTACCAACAAAAATCCCAAAACACTTTCTTTCTTTCCCACAAATTGATCAGTCTCAGAAAGCAAAAGCAATGCTGGACCATTGCAGAATTACTTTTTTTCCAGAGAGAAAAAATAATATGAAAAATTTTACTCTAACTCTTGATTTTTTTTTTAATTCTAATTCCTGTCTAGGGAATGTTCATGAAGGAAAGCCATGTTCAAACATCAAATCCCCTCAGAGGGGAATTAGGTAGATGAGATATGAAAGGCCAGGGTAGACAAAAGGTTTGTGTTGAACCAGGAAAGGATTGATTCATTTATGACTGTTTGGAGGGAGAGAAGGAAACGGAGAATGATGGTGGGGGCAGAGGGAGTGGTATTGGTGAGACGTAGGCATCTCACCCATAAAGAAAGCATCATTGCTGCTTTTGGAAAACTGGAACTAAATATGCAAATACTATGGCTGAGGCATCTTATTTTACTTGACATGTCCTGCATCTACCCACATCAGACCTTGTTATTAACAGGAGAGCATCAGTTCTATGTCAAAAACTAATAACCCTATTTCACAGGAAAGCTCACTTCATAGTGATCGCTGTAGATAGTACTGATAGAGTAGTTAGATGTTACAAATTACACATCAGCCCCTACTAAATCCAGGAGCCATTTTTCAGTTAAGGCATAATAGAAAAACTCAGGTAACCAGGCTTTGCTTCTATGTGTGTATTATGTGGGCGATTTAGTTGTGCAGCTACAAAGGACCAAATCCAGATCTCCTCAGCTGACATAGCAGAGAGTGTGTCTAAGAAACACCAACACTTGCTGTGAGCAGAGCCACATTGTTGTAGCAGGACAGAGAGGTATAATGCATGGTTATCTGGTTTTAGCTTCATGATCTGAGGAAGGGAGGAAGCAAATATGCAGCCCTATATCTGTACTTTTATCTACTTTTGTAATTGATCCCCAAATCCTCTGGGAGCCATTCTACAATGAGTGATTAATATCTAAATCGATGTTTACCAGTTAATCTTCTGTCTAGAATCTCCTTTGTCAGTAAGTCTAGACCTGGTTATAGGCTACAAGGCAAGATGTAAATGTGAAATCTAGTCAGTAATATTGTCAGAGTGGACCTAAACCTACTAAATCAATAAAACCAGAGGTGGAGGCTCATAAATCTGTGTGTGTGTGTGTGTGTGTGTATAGCTTCCACTATACAGCTCCTTCTGGGACCCTGCATGTGGCCTCCAAATAGCGTTCCTGGCAGTTCTTCTTTCTGATCTAGAGGTACATCTGTGATGAAGCAGATTTAATGGGGAAGACCTCACAGTGCAATAACATAAGCTGTATGTTTTCTTTCTTCCCTCTCACCAAAAAGCTAATATTCAGTTTCTCTCCTGTCCAAGTCAGATTAGCTTCCCATAACAGCACTCACCCATGACAATCTCTGGTATTTTATTTCATGACAAATTGAGCTCCATGAACTAGAACACTTGCTTTTGGACCTGACTACAATGGATGCTGAAAGAGCCTTGAGCATTTGCACTTGGAAAGGGGCAGAGCTGTGTATTTATATTCTAGATTTCTGCCTTCGTGGCTGAGTGTATATGTGATCTAATGCCAAACGAGAAAGTTCATCTATGAGTTGCGACACTAAAGTAATGTGCAGTGCATATGGAAAGGAACAGTTTCATCTATGGAGCATGAAATAGTTATATCTGTAAACCTTTGGTTTTCATAGACAACAAATCTTGTGATTTTTTGTTTGTGTAGAATCAATATTTTTAGCGGTTTCTTAGTAGAATATAAAACTTGCATTTTATTAACACTGATTTTAAAAAAGACTATCGAGTTAGTCCACTGGCTTAAAGAGAAAGTATTAGCATATTCTTTTTTCAGTTGTGTCCTTTTTTTAGCTATTCTAGTCATAAGTGCAATGTTACACTGCATACTTAACATAAGTTATACAGTTTCACAGAAGCGTTCAGAACATGAATTTGTATGAAATAAAGGCAGAAATAAATAAAAAAAAAAATAGTAAGGTTTCAAATGCATGAGAAGAAACAAGCATGGGAAGAGTCTGTAGCATCAACAGATTCAGCTGTAAAAGAAGCTTTCCAGAAAGATAAGGCAATTAAAGAAAAACTAAGTTGAATCTTTACTTCGTAAGAAAAGTTTCCACCACAGACTTTCTTTATGGAGGCCTGCGTCTGATGGGCTGTTTCAAATTGCAGTGGCAGAAGAGATTTTTAAATAAAATTTATAAAATGAGAAGCAGGAAATCAGAAGGACCAGATGGTTGTTCACCCAGGCTTTCTGAAGGAACATACATACCAATGTGAAAATGTTATGTGTAATCTGTCACTTAAAATCAGCCTTATTCCTAGAGAAACAGAAAGCAACAGATGTGACACCATTTTAAGCCATCAGGGAAGATTTGGGAAACTATAGATCAACATGTCTCACTTCCATATAGGGGAAAATATGGAAACTATCATAAAATCTAGAATTAGTAGCCACATAGAAAGATTTGATTTAGTAAGGAAGAGTCAGAACTGCATTTCTGGATGGAAGTCACAGATCAAATATGAAATATTTCTTCGAAGTAATTAGTGAGCATGCAGACAGCTCTGTCTGCTCTGTGTTTCAGGCACAAGGGATAAAGGGGAAAACAAAAAATTCATTAACCCACTATGAATCCATGTTGAGTGCTGTGTGCAGGTCTAACTCTTGAATATCAACTGTATAGTAGCCTTAAAAAATACGCAGAAAAAGAACTCATTTAGCACAGCAAAACTATGATGAAAGGACAGCTGTCTTCTGACCCTGCAATGTCACTGAGAGTCAAGCAGATTGGTTTTATTTGAAAGAGCAATTTAGGATTACTCATGTCAGGAAAAGGGGAATCTTTAAAGTCTTATAAAAATGTCATTGAACATACATGCAAACTTTAGAGACAAATAAATTACCATCTGTTTCAGTCTTTCCTTGTGTTTGTTCTTCAAACAGAGTCATCAGAATAAATAATGTCCCCAGGATCTCTAGAACTGTGAACAGGGCATGAGTTTCCTTAACATAGCAAAAGAGCTTCTGTTAAATGGAGCTTGAATACAGTTATTGAATACCTTTTGCAGAAAGAAAGGACAACAACTTTTCTCCAAATGGGGTGGAAATAAAAGTCTAAAGTAAGGTTCTGAAGTTAGCAGAGTCAAAACTCCAGTGAGTATGGGTGGTTCAACCAGAACTCTTTTTCTACACCACTCTTAGCACTTGGTTCTAATATTTCCCTTCCCATCCTTCAGGTTTGTCTTCTACAATATCTGGGTCTTGTAGACAGAAAAAACCACACATGAGGATTTTGGGGGAGATGCTGAACCACAGAACAAGGAATGGGAGTGGGTGGATCCTTGTTAGCGCAAAGGAATTGATCCCAAGTGTGAAAGAAAAATACTCATCTGCAGTATCTGGGCAAGTCCAAAATTCCTAGGCCTGTTTCCCTGGTATCGAAAGTTCATGACACTCATGGACATATTTTCTAATATGTTAATATCCTGTGATCCATTTTAATGGAGCTTGAAAGCATCCGTAGCTGCCAGGCTAATGGAATTATAGCACCCACATTACTAAAAGGAATTAGATTTGTAGTGATGCCAGGTGTACTTGCTCTTTCTTTCCTTCTGTCTTTATTTACACTTTTATAGATGGGTAAGGATCTATCTGTATTGTCTAGGGGACTTTGTTTTTAAACAAATAACAATAACAAATATTTACAAAAAAATACTGTAATGAGCAATTTTAGAATTTCAGCCTGTCTTCCCCTTCCAGCATTTTCTCTGACCTCTTTTACAAATGGGTCTTCTAATCTATCCCAAGGTTAGTGACTATGACAATTACTTTTTAAAGCAAACTTATTTGTGTTCAGCGTCTCAAAACTATAGATATGTCTATGTCTAAGGAGAATGTCATACACATATAAGCACACAGGCACTCATGACACCACAGGTCACATTACAACAGGGAAGAATTTCTTCTTGCCCTATTCTTGTGCACTAGAAAACACTTCCTTATATATGCTTCATTCCACCTGATATGTACAGCAATTATGCTCACAAGAGGCAGGTGTCCCAGTAATATTTCTAAATCTTTCACTTCTCAGAAGGAGTCATTCCTGAGTGTTTTCTTAGCAAAAGGCAAAGCAAGCAACGTTTCATCTTGATTGAAACCCTCTGACTTTTGGAATCTTCTACTAAATTATATGTGCCATACAGGAAGGGTGTAGGAGGCAGAAAAATAATTGAAAAGCTCCAGTCTTGTGTCAATTATCAAGTGTTTTAAATTTAGAGATTTTCCCATCAACTAGAAACTAAATCCACTTGGTTGTTGCCAGGGAAAATGGGTGAAGATGCCATTTCTAAAGTGTGTAAAGACTTTGTGGTTCATTTCACAATAATATTTGTTGAACTTCTGTGGCACGCTTTCAGAGGAAGCAAGACAGGGCTGTGTTAGTCATGATTCGCTAAATAGTATGTCCTAATCCTTCCTAGTTTTTGTTTATTCATGCCTTGCTGTGGGATTTACAGTGTTAGCTCATGGAATGAAAAAGAAAATCCCAGCAGATAGAAGAATGCAGCCTTCCAGTCCACTGCTTGGAGACTGGCTTGGATATTTCTGTCAGAAGGACTTGCTTCACTTCTGACAGAAACCTAAATACACAGGGCATGGGGGAAAAGAGCAGAAACAGGTGGTCTGCTTCTCAGGGATAGGCATGTGAAACCTGTAAGACCAAGCTCTGCACATAAGATCAACATGAAATCAGAGGTACAGCCCAGCAAGACAACGTGGGGTGAGGTGCGCCTTTCTCTCGAGAGCTCATCACACCCCTGCTTGCTGCCTCTGACAGCCAAAGCCACCTTCAGGTAGAGACTTTGGGTGCCCCAGGGCACCTCCAAGCCATGTCACAGCAAGGAGGAGGGTGCAGGCTGTGCTAGAAGTGTTCCCATGAGCTCTACCTCCTGTCTCACGAGGTTGTTTCAGAGGTTGCTTTCATTCTCCATCTCTCCAGGCTGAGCTGACTGATAAACGAGCTCCTCTTATTTTTTCTCACCTGCTCTGAAACAGGATCTGTTCGTTGTGAGAGGCCCTTTTGTCAGAGGAGGATGTATCTTTGTTTTGTTTCCTCGTCTCCGGCCATAACCTTGGTGGAGCTGGAGGAGGGAGCGGCGGCGCTGCGGTGGGTGGTGAAGCCCCGTCCCGGCGGTGGGGAGCAGGCATGGCGAACAAGGGAGCGGGTGTGTTGAAATCCTGCCTGCGCTTTTCCGGCCCAGGTGATCCTGTCAGTGACAGATCTGGTCTGAACCTCTGCTACCGCTGAGAAGGGCGAGGGTGGAGAGAGAGGAAAACCAAAGCCTGTGGTGAATAATGAAGTCCTTATGCGCTGGAAACTCGTATTTGATATGCCGTAGGCAGAGATGCTGACAGCCACGACCTGTGCCTTGCAGCAAAAGGTTTTGAAGAGAAAATATGCTGCCTTTGCACATGCTGGCACAGAGCCAGCATGGGCCTGCAGAGCATTGGGTCTGTTCGGTGATGACTCCCATTAGAGAACTAAGGAAGAGATAATTTGATTTATTTACTTATTTATTTACTTATTTATTTATTTATCTCAGCTGCTGAGAGTGTGGAAGAAGGGCCACAGCATCCAAGAAGGCAGGATTTCTGTTCCTCAGCTTGTCATGGTCTTAGTTCCTGACTTTATGCAAGTCTGCCCTGTTCTGTGCACTTTGGTTTCTCCATCTCAAGTCTTTGCAGCTCTTGGGAAGCCGAGTATCAAATATCATTTGCTAAAGTCATTTGATGCCATTTTTAGTCTCAGTCAATGTATCAGTCCTCAGGAAAAGCCACAGTTTTTACAAGTCTCTCATTTCCAGTGAAAATGTATTTTCCTACAAAAGTTACTCTGAAAATTATGTGGTGAAGATACATAAACAGGACAAATGTGTGTTCTGTGGCTGATAGGTGAGAGAGAAAAGATTCCAGCTGCCTCTTCCTGAGCTGCTTTGAAGCAACTGCAATAACAAGACTCAAAACAATGTATAATTCATTATTTCAGACCTGACTGTACCTTGGAAATTTTGTTATAATCCATTAATTTGAGGGCATGTATTCTTGATTATAACACAGGATTTAACTTACTCTTTGAATTGCAATAGAAATGTATTTTGGCTTGACTACTCCAGTATATTGTGTATCCAGTTCACACATCTTTTATCAGAAGTCATTGCTAAGATTATCTTGCTTCATTATTTCTCTTCACTTATTCTTACAATAATATTGAATTCAGATTGGCAGGACACAACTTGTAAGCACAGGTTATACAATCTCTGTCTATTTGGCATGATGTGAAGTAGCTATTCGGCCACTGCTACCTGTAATACAACTTTTTTCACTTAGAACTGGACAAGCAGAAATGAATCCGTGAGGCCCTAAAACAACATAAGCATTCACACTGTGTAAAGAGTGGTCCGTCGTATCCATATAATTTTATCCGTCTTATTCACCATATTACCACTGATTGAGAATCACCTGCACTTCCCACACTGTGCTAAGTGGTAGGGGAGACACCTGCATCCATCTACCATAGCTTTTCCCAATCCAGGGGTTCTCCTCAGGATTTGCATGATGGGTTCACCATGACATACAAATCCAGCTAACACATCCACAGGTAACTTGGCTGTATCAGTGCTGATATATGTATGTACGGCAAAAGCTAAAGCTCTTGTGAGAGGAGCTGTGCCAGTTCACAGCTGCAGGTCTACACCCCTGCTATAGTTAGGTATATGTTCTCAATGCAGTTCTTCCCTTTTGCCTTTTCCAGTTTCTCAAAATAAAGTATTGAAGTAATAGAAGTCAGAGACGAAATTTGAAAATTGAGACCCCAATGAACAGCCTCTCATCCATGATGGCACTTTCATTGTGTGTGGCTCGTTCAGTGATTCCTTAGATTCCCCCTTTTGTCTGGGCTTATTTTTTTTTAATTAGTATGCCAATAAAGCACAAATGTCTTTTTTTTTTCTTTTAATTACATTAGGTCCATGATGAAAGACATGGTTTTGTACTTAAGAATGAGGAGCAGGATGAAATTATACTTTTATTGAAGCTAGATCTCATTTTTGGTTGTTTGAACCACTGTGAAAATTTTTGCATGAGAAATAAATTGAAATTTATATTAATATCTGACACTATCTTTATTTAATGTACTTTTTATTCTGTATACTAGTCTGAACATCACTTTTAATTCAGGAGATCAGAAACAAGCTACATAAAATATTTGTTTCCAACTCATTTTTGCGGTGTTGTTGCTTTTGAGTCACTAGAACACATTACATTCTTATAAAGGGCTAAATGCAGAGTAAACACTAACTGCAGGACTTTAGATTGTATCATAAAGTGTACGTAATAAAAACCACATAATTAAAAAAAACCCCAACACTCTCAGCATGTGGAGAGTTTTTGGGCCGTATGCTGTGAACAAGCCAGGGCTTGGGGTGGCTGTGGTGCACAAGAACCGCAGGGAAGTAAACAGAAGCTGGTCTGCCCTCGACCCAGGCTGCAGGAGGGGCACTGCCATCGCTGCGCATGAAAAGCATGTGGACAGTGCCCTGCAGCTAATCACCATTGGCGGGGGGGGGAAGAGTGACTGCAAGTGTAACCAATCGTAGCCTGTGCTTGCCACATGGCCTTTCGGTATAGAGTATATAAGGGCTGGGAAAATGTGCTCTGGGGACATTGATATTCAGTGTTGTTAAGAGTTCATTGAAGGGTACTAATGTTAAATTCATATTGAATTAGACTCATTACTCTCGCCAGCCCGCCCGTCGTGCTCAAAGATGTCCTGCCGGCGATTTTGCATTCTCCACATCGTCTCACGACAAATGGTAGCAGAGGATGGTTGGCAAAGCAGGAACTACAGAGCACAATTACTGCGGTAAACAGCATTCCTAAAGACGGAGCCAAGCCGGGTTGTAGGAGAGTGTGCTTTGTCCGGTATCAAAAGACAAGCACCAGACAAGCTGGCCACTCGCCTTCTACTTTAAGACCGCGCTGATAATGGATATTGAAACAGCCGCGGCATTGTTGACGAGTATACTCTCTAAGAGAGGTATTAAATCGTCACAGGAAAACCTAGTCACATTGATTTTTTTAGCTCAGAAGTGGGGACACTCTGGAGAAACTCCACTTTCGTTTTCCCCAACGGAGTGGGACACAATGTGGGATAAGACGATCAGAGGGGAAGAAGAGAAAGAAATTAAAGCTCTGAGAGAATTGTGGAAAAACGTGTTAGAATCATTAGAAGTAATGAAGTCCAAACAAAGCGCTGTCCTGAGAGCCTCGAGGGCGCTTGTCCCAGAACAAACCTGGACTGATAAAACTTGTCAGCCAAAAGAAAAGAGGGGCCTGTGGGCTACTCTGTGGGGTCTGCCTGCCGTTCGGGGTGGCCGGGGCTTCCCGGCTCAGCCAATACTCTCACAATCCGATCTGCAGCGGGAGTTGGAAACTTCGCCGTCCGTAAACAAAGAACCGGGAGTTTTGCCGCCTGAGTCTCTGGGGCAATGTGACAAGAAACCGGAAATGTGACTAGGGGACTGTCCAGATGCGGGAGGCCCTGAGTACCGCCCTCTACCTACAGCCCCACCTGTGCCCTGCCCCAAGCCAGACATGCCCCCCTCTAAGACCATTGCGTCAGCCGGGCCGGGGTCGCCCCACAACGTGCCTCCACAAACACCTGTGGAAGTTTCTTGTGAGCCTCCTTCTACATCATTGGGCTTACCCCAAGTAGTAGAGCAGTTACTGCAAGAGATTACCAGCAAGCTTGAACAACTTGACTTGCGAATTGTAGCAGCAGTTCAGCGATCTACAAATAAATTATATAAACCATCATACAATTCTTGTCATCGCTGTGGAAGTAAAGAACACGTCCGAACGAATTGTACTGCAGCAGTTTGGTGTGACAAATGCCAGTCTAACAATCATGCTACAAAGACTTGCCGGAGATCGGGAAACGGTCAAGTGAGCGCGAACGGAGTGCGCGCGAGGACACAAAGAACATCTCCGAACCTGTATTACAATCAGCGACCAACCATGAACCAGGTTTCTTTCACCTCAACAAGCCAAGCACCGCAGAAAGCCTCGGAGTTGATGTGGAGACAGCAGTAGGTATAACATTGACCAATACTGCAGTTCATAGAATACCAACAAATGCTAAAGGACCTTTATTTCGACAAGATAGTCTCATTGGAGGCCTATTGATTGGCTGTTCTTCTGCTAGTATCAAGGGTCTTATAGTAATACCAGGGATAATTGATGCAGATTTCACAGGAACTGTTCAAATCCTGGCCTACACTCTGCATCCACCAATTTTTATTCCTTCTGGGAGTAAAATAGCTCAGGTAGTAGCATTGGAAAACTGCCTACCAATGCTTCCAGGAGTTCCTCCAGCATCCTTAGTAGAAAGGCATGATAAAGGATTTGGATCTACAGGTCCTGCAGTTTGCTTCACCTCATCAATGACTCAGCATCCCATGTTACGTGTACAACTATTTCGATCTGATTCTACTGTTGTTGTAGATGTAAATGCAATGCTTGATACTGGAGCTGATGTCTCCATCATTAGTCAATTCAAATAGCCACGAAAATGGAAACTTCAAAAATCAATCTCTTCCACTGTAGCTGGAGTAGGGGGTCAAACTACTCCAAATACAAGTGTTGATCCCATTTCCATTAGTTTCCCTGAAGGTCAATGTGTAGCCCTTAGGGTGTATGTAATGGAATTGCCAAGCAGCCTTGAGGCACTTATTGGATGTGACGTCTTGGGGCAACTTGGTGCCGTGTTAACTACTTCACCTTTTCCTTAGTGGTCACTGGAAAGCAGTCACCCAGCCCTCCACTAACCTGGTTAACAGATAGCCCAGTCTGGGTTGACCAGTGGCCATTAACGCAAGAGCGACTGTAAAAGGCACATGAATTAGTACAAGAGGAATTAGTTGCAGGCCATATCAAGCCTTCTACTAGTCCATGGAATACCCCGATTTTTGTAATACCAGAAAAGAGTGGAAAGTGGCAATTATCACAGTATCACAGTATGTTAGGGTTTGGAAGGGACCTCAAAAGATCATCTAGTCCAATCCCCCTGCTGGAGCAGGAACGCCTAGGTGAGGTCGCACAGGAACATGTCCAGGCGGGTTTTGAATGTCTCCAGAGAAGGAGACTCCACAACCTCCCTGGGCAGCCTGTTCCAGTGCTCTGTCACCCTCACTGAGAAGAAGTTTTTTCTCAAATTTAAGTGGAACCTCTTGTGTTCCAGCTTGATCCCATTACCCCTTGTCCTATTATTATTGCCCCTTGTCCTATTATTACATGACTTGTGAAAGGTAAATGATCAAATGCAAGCCATGGGTGCGTTACAGCCTGGATTATCATAACCTGTAATGTTACCAGAAAATTGGCATATTCTAATTGTAGATTTAAAGGATTGTTTCTTTACCATTCCTTTACATGAACAAGATACACAGCGTTTTGCTTTTACACTGCCTTCTGTAAACAAAGCGGAACCAGCTAAAAGGTATGAGTGGGTAGTGCTACCGCAAGGTATGAAAAATTCTCCTATACTGTGCCAAATGTATGTTGCATGGGCACTTCAACCTATTCGTGCATCATGGAAACAAACTATTATTTATCGTTATATGGATGATATTCTGTTCTGTCAACAAGCTGAGTTCACAGAAAGTTCCATAGTCGAAATTATGATCAAACTCAAAGAAAAGGGGTTGGTCATAGCTCCAGAGAAAGTTCAAAGGTCCGCACCTTGGAAATCCCTTGGTTGGTCCATTTGTGATGCACAGATTCGTCCACAAAAAATCGAATTACATACTGATTTACAGACATTAAATGATGTCCAAAAATTGTTAGGGGACATACAATGGATTAGAAATTGCATAGGCATTACTAACAATGATATAGCACCTCTTACTTCACTTCTAAAAAGAGGTGATCCAGCTAAGAAAATAAGCTTAGAGTCCATGCACCTCAAATGTCTTTCCGATATTATACAAAAGGTACAGACAAATTGGTCTAGCCGAATACTTTCTGATTTCCCTTCTTATTAGCAATCTAGAACATCCATGTGCAATCATCTGCCAGTGGCAAAACAAAGATGGGGAATTCCCCATAGATCTTGCTACAGATTCTTCCTTTTGTGCCACTGTCAGATTGTAAACAGAAAATTATTTACGATTATTAGTATGGCTTTTTCTTAGTGTCCAACCAAAATTCAGCATTCAAACAAGACCAGAAGCAGTTGGAGAATTGATTCGAAAAGGAAGATCTTGAATAATAGAAATTAGTGGTCAAGAACCAGATGACGTCAGTATTCCGATAAATGGAGCCGATTTAGAATGCTGGCTGAGAAATTCGGTGCCTATTCAGAATGCATTATTAGGATTTATAGGCAAGGTACATTCACGACAACCAAAAGGGAAGCTATGGCAATTCCTTAGAACAAATCAGAGGTTAGAGAGAAGCAAAGTAAAAGCAAAACCTGTTGAAGGACTTACAGTATATACAGATGCGGGAAAATGAAGACACCAGGCAGCATGTGTCTGGCAAGAGAATAGTCAGTGGAAACAGCATTTAATTGAAGGTTCAAAAGAGGATTCATTGCAGACATTAGAGCTCATGGCAGTAATATGGGCCTTAAATAACTGGCTGAAATCTGCTTTAAATGTTGTCACAGATTCTTTGTATGTAGCAGGTGTAATACCCAGAATGGAAAATGCTCTGCTAAGACAATCGAATAATCCTCGATTAGGAAAATTGTTTGTACAGTTGAGAGCTATTTTAAATCAAAGAAAAGAACCCTGCTGTGTGATTCACATTCGTAGTCATCAATGGAATCTTGGTCTAGGTGAAGGAAATCAAATTGCAGATAGTTTAGTAAGTTCAGTACAGCACATGCCTCCAACAGATAAATTCCAACAAGCGAGACAAAGTCATGAGAGCTTTCATCAAAATGCCAGAGGTCTGCAAAGACAATTTGATTTAACTTTAAATGAAGCAAGAAGTATTGTACAGGCATGTCCTCAGTGTGGAGGCCAGATGTTAGGTATAGGAATCGGTGTCAATCCTCGAGGTTTAAAAGCCTTAGAAGTATGGCAAATGGATGTGACACGTGCCAGAATTCGGAAGACTTAAATATGTGCATGTCACAATTGATACTTTTTCAAAAATGATATGGGCTACTGCTTTACCAGGGGAAAAAGCACAACATGTATGTAAACATCTCTCAGCTTGCTTTGCTGTAATGGGTGTCCCAGAAAAGATTAAGACAGACAATGGCCCTGCCTATGTTAGCCAGAAAGTTAGACCTTTCTAATGAAATGGGGAGTGAAACATGTTACAGGTATACCTCATTCCCCAACGGGCCAAGGAATCATTGAGAGGGCACATCAAATGATTAAAGGGTATTTGAACAAATAGAAGCAGGAAGAGTTAGATTGCCAACAGTGTTTAGCAAAGGTGTTGTTTACCTTGAATTATTTATGTTTAACTGGAGACCATGAGGAGCCTCCTGTGATCATTCATCATTATCAGATCAGACTAGGAAGGAAGAACACTTTACCGGAATTCATGGTGAGATATCGTGATCCCACCACTGGAATGTGGAAGGGACCAGTACCTGTTATTTTTAATGGTAGAGGGTATATGTGTCTCTCTACAGATCAAGGTCTATTGTAGGTTCCAAGCTGAGCAGTAAAGCCGGAGTTGAAACAAATTCAACTGAATCAACTCCCTGCAACAGAACCTTCAGAGGACACAGAGTGAGGTGTAACCTTTGCATTAATTTAGCTGTGACATGTATGTGTAATATAGTTATATAAGTAGGCCTTTAAACACCACTACGTTCTGAGTAAGTTTATCAACACCCAGCACATTGTTTGTTACACGTTAAGTAGGAGTACCATTAAACCAAAGTTCTTGAAATTTGTTTAATCAATCCATTGCAATATTTAAATGGCAATGGAATACCTCAAGTATACTAAGAAGAAAAATATTAGCGCATGGTTTGACAACCCTGACAATTGCTATGATCGCCTTCCCATAGGGCCAGAGCCACAGGAAATCATACTGATTCATTCTTTGAACACCTCTTATTGTATTTTTATAAAAAGAAAAAAGAAAGACGTAGGATTTTTTGGTTTAGAAAGTTTAACAAATTGGCTTGGCCTAGGGGGGTAGATTAAGAGTTTATTGCGAAGTACATTGTTTCTGTTGATTGTTGTTGTAATTGATATGCTATGTATAAGTTGTCTTCTATCACGTGTCAAAGAGGAATTAGAACGCACAGCTAATCAAGCCTGGCTTGTCCAAAAGGAAAAAAGAAGAAAAAATAAAAAGAGGAATTTGTGGAGAGTTTTTGGGCCGTATGCTGTGAACAGGCCAGGGCTTGGGGTGACTGAGGTGCACTAGGACCGCACGGAAGTAAACAGAAGCTGGTCTGCCCTCGACCCAGGCTGCAGGAGGGGCACTGCCATCGCTGCGCATGAAAAGCATGTGGACAGTGCCCTGCAGCTAATCACCATCGTGGTGGGGGGAAGAGTGACTGCAAGTGTAACCAATCGTAGCCTGTGCTTGCCGCATGGCCTTTCGGTATAGAGTATATAAGGGTTGGAAAAACGTGGTCTGGGGACATTGATATTCAGTGTTGTTAAGAGTTCATTGAAGGGTACTGATGTTAAATTCATATTGAATTAGACTCATTACTCTCGCCTGCCCGCCCGTCGTGCTCAAAGAGGTCCTGCCGGCAATTTTGCATTCTCCACATCGTCTCACGACATCAGCACTGCAACTTCATATTATATTCTTCAAAACATTATCTTGCAAAAATTATATGTCAAGTCATGCTCTCTTCAGCTTCATTGCTTCCATGACAAAAGCCAGGGCAATCAACAAAACTGTGATCTTGCCTAGTAAGACCATGATGCTGAAGTCTGTTGCAATTTCTACTGTGAAACCACTGATGGCCTGACTGGCAAAACAGGCAGCTCAGCTTCATGACATTTATTATAACAGTTTTCCTTCTATTTTTAGCCTGTATACAAAGCAAATTAGACACACTTATTTAATAATATTGCATTTGTGGATACAAGCAGCAGTTATGTGGTTTTTAGTGTTATCGTTGTCACGCTTCCTTCAAGGTGGTAGAAAATGTGCATAAAAACATTGGGTAAGCATTCCCCATGTTTTGAGTCTTTTCTTACAACAAAACAAAACCTGGAATGTTTTGGGGTAGCCGAAACTTGCACAGATCGATGCACAATTTTGGAGACACGTGGATTACATGGTAGCAGGGCTTGCAGAGCTTAGGAAACTGCGTTCATTTCTGTTCCTCTCTGTTCAAAATTCAGATGCTTTTACATGTCTTATCTTTTCAAAATTATCTCACATTAATAATTGCACCGTTGCTCTTAATTCATGTTCTTATGAGCAGTAAGGAGTGTATTTAATTATTTAACAACTATCTTGTACTTCTGTAGATACTAAGTACATTTTAATTATGATCTACCTTCTCCATAGTATAAAATGTGTCACTAAAATGTAGTAGCAAAGTAAAATAATGTCTACATTAAAACAGTATCCAAAATCATGTCTCACTCTTTGCAAGGATGTGGTGGGGTAGCCAGTGCTACCTGGTACCTTCAGTTCAGCTGGTGAGCTCCTACCTGCCAATAGTCCATCCACTGAGAATGAATGTTCACAGGCATTTGCAAATCTAGACTTGGCTTCAGAAGTATGAATACAAGGGGGAAATTTATCATTTTGATAACTAGATCAGTTATCCTGTTCATGTCTGCAACTGAGATAATACATTGATGCACAAAGTTTTCATTTTGGAAAACAGGCAAATAGTTGCCAAGCTGGAAAGACAGAGAGAAAGTAGCAACGTAATATGCTTTATTGTCTTTTCCTTGAAGCATTCTTACCATCCCAATGTTTCTGGTGACATCTGTCTTTGCTCAGTAGACATGTGCCATTGCAGTCCCATCACCCTATGCTGAGTTATTGAAAAAACAACATATACGCAGCTCAGCAACACCCTGTTTACAGGAGAAATGCTTGAATTTCAGCACTTTCAACTTGGAGTGCTATTTGGAAACACTTAGCTTATAAAAAGTCTTACAGTTCATGCTTTGACCTCACCATGACCTGGACATTTTGTTAACAAAGTACCCTGTTAATGTTTTGAGCAAACGAACTAATGTACTTGGGGCTGGTTGTATTGCCAAAGTGGTGCTTGCTCCTAAAAAGGGAAAGTTCTAATTCTATTTTAAAAAGCAATGTCTTATTCCTAACTATATATGGAAATGTCATCAATCTGTCCTGGAAAAAGAGTGTGCACTGCAGTGCATTGTAATAGCTTGTGTTTCTGCATTTGGTGTAACAAATCTCGCCATACGATAGTGTGCAGTAGTAGTCTTTCGCTCTGTCTGTTTTCCCTCTGACAGCTTGAGTAGATGTGAATATAATTTTTGCTTTAAGCATCAAAGCATCATCAGTGAAGTATAAAATAGCAAGCTATTCAGAAGAGGGGATAATAAGACACAAAGCCACTCCCAACCATATTTACAACAGAATTCTTTGACTGAGATGTTTTTGCTTGTGTGTTTGTTTGTTTTGTTGTTGTTGTTGTTTTGTTTTGTTTTACTTTTAATTGAGATGTAAACTACTTGAACCCTTCAACCTCCATGGGTGCAGCCTTCTGCTCTTGGGTCTTTTTTTGTCTTTTTTTTTTTTTCTTGTAATAAATGATAGTTTAGCTAAAAAAATGGATTCTAAACATTTCTATCAGAGCCCTATCAATACCTGCTAAAGGGCTTCAGCAAATTAAAACCATCTCCTTACTTTAAAAAGTATGTTATTTGAGCACTAGATATACCAGGAATGCCAAAAGGTAGATGTTTCTGAAGTAGACAGTGAGCTCAGACTGTTGGTCTTCATCTTTATAAACCAAATCCTAAGAAATCCTTTACTGATAGCAGCAATTAAAGTAGTAATCACAAGGAGATACTATGACAATGAAGAAAGGCAATAAGTAAGAAAGGTTGTATTAGACAAATCAGAATCAAACCCTGCCAAGAACACAGTGCACTGGGATGTACTGCATGTACAGTTATCATTTACTAGCCACTTAACTGTGTTTTATCTGTATATTTTAGTAAGTCTTGGTCAAGATTAAAAAGTAATATATACTATGCATATTTTAAAAGTCATGTTAACTCCTCTTTTTGTTATGGACCTCCTCAAATGTTTTGGTTTTGGTTTTGGTTTTCATTGTCAGTCATCTAACTTACTACTATCTCCTTCATATGGGAATAACAAGCATTTCTATGTTGGTTTAGAAGTGCATTTTAGGAACTCAAATAAAAACAGTCATAGTTGATTTGGTTACTGTGCAGAAAGGGTTTCTGCAAGCCCCTGGTAGAAGAGTTGTCATCAAAGAAAATATCAGCCAAGTAGACCGGTTGCAGAAAAAAAAAAAGTGAGAGAATAATAAATGGGAGGTTTTGTGGTTTCTTAAAATATTGCCAGCTAAATGTAGGACAGCGGAGACTTTGTCAAAATTAGCAGTCAACAGGATGTAAGTGTGTAGAATAAAATCTATTGTGTTGGTGAGGAAAAGACTACTGTAACCTATTTAGCTACAGGATATTGTTTCTGACACTTTGTCAACATGTTCTTATTAATAGAGAATCTGAGCATTATTTGTATCGAAATTGTCACTCGGAGCCCTTACTTCCCAGGCAACTTCAGTTTCTCAGTAACCTGCAAACTCACACAGTTGTTTTTTGGTTTGGGGTTCAAACTGTATTTAATGCCATAGTTACAGTAGCAGATAAATAGAAAGAGATAAGGTCTCCACAGAGCACAAGCTATTGAACACAGACTCCTAAATCTAGAATATTTTAGGTAGGAAGCCTGATGTTCTATAAGGGACAGTTCACCTTATTAGAAAACAGGATGCACAGTTAGAGGGACTGATTTTAAAAAGTCTTTACCCACTTTTGCAGTACTCTGTTCCTTGAAGAGTTTATGTTTCAGAAAGTTCAGCTAACTAAAATGCTTCCAAAATACAGAATATTCTGAGTTACAGAAGGGAGATATAAAGCGTTAGGAGAACAGTCTTATGTGGTTTAGATTTAAGCGAATCTCTGTTAACCAGGGTTTGGGGGAAATCTCCTTCAGTGAGCATGTTTTCATGAACAGTCTAGGTGATGGGAAACAGAAAGGCCTTACTAAATTTGCAGACAATAGGAAGGGTGGAGCTTCAGTCGTGCCAAAGAGCTCGAAACGATTGTTAAAACTGAAGTTACATGAAAAAAACAGGAGAGTATTCAACAAGGAAAAACACAAAGTACTACACTTAGCCAGGAGAAATCAGCTTCTCAGATGCAGGATGGGGAACAACTGCTTAGGTGGACAAGAACGGGAGAGGATCCCAGGGTTATAAAGCACTGCTGGCTGAGTATAAATCAACCATGTCATCCTGCTCAGCAAAGGCCAAACACTAAGCTAGGACTTAGAAACAGGAGAAAAGACAAGCAGCAGCTTCTGTTCTACTCAGAAAATAAAACCTGATGTTCTGCTTGAATCAGTTTTGGTGTCTCCACTTCTCAATCCACTCTAGCTCTGTTTCCTAGGATGAGGATGATTGTTCCTCTAGACTTTGCAATAATGTCTTCAGAGAACATGAAGCCAGTTGCTGTTGGTGCCGACATGCTGGATGAGAGGCGCTTCTGCGGTTCCTCCTTCCTCTGCAGCTCTGCTGTGCACAGTGCCCCACGCCGGGCATGGGGCTGCTCATTTTGCGTAGTTTTCTTTTCATGTTCATTTGAGGAGGTGGGCCTGAACCTCGGATCTGGCAACAGCTCTGAAATGTTTCAGTTCCTAATTTCTCCCCAACTCTAGGCTCACCTCCAAGTCCTTCAGAAGGGAAAACATCACATCACACTTTTGGTGTCTTTACCTTGGCCATTCTGCAGAAGCTCTGGGCCAAAGACTCATGGGACAGAAGGGAAGACAGAGGAAGGCATTAAAGGTTGAACCTCCCAGTATTGCACATAATTCATTGAGGAGGATGAATAACTTTTACATTCATAATTTCACTTGAGTTCAGACCAGTCAGTAAACATCCTTATTCTGAAAAATATGTTGCACAGCTATTGAAATCTCACATTTTGTTCTGTCAGCTTTTAAACCCCTTCCTTAGATTTTGCTTTTTCTAATTTGTTTCTGATGAGAAAGAAGACATTCACTTGGTCCAACTTAAGTTTTCTTTATTATGTAAACTGTCTGCCTTTCAGAAAGCAGAAACTGGCTAGTCACAAATGAATTGTGGTAGATTTACTGGGGAAAGGCTTCATGAGGAAAAGCAGTCACTGCTCAAGTCCAGTATTCCCTTTTGCCTACAAAAGACTTGAAACTTGGAGATTTCTATTGCAAGCTAATAACAACACTGGTTTCAGTTCCACCCTCCAGACAACACACCACCTCCCTCAAGTGGTCAGTGAAACCAGGGTTGTTTTTTCTGCTTCAAGGCTGTTATTTGGCACTGCCCAAAGAATGTGTTGAAGAATGCACTTTACACAAACATTATTAATAGATCAAGTTTAAGCTGTTCTGAAAAAAAAATAATAAAAAGTATTTTGAATAGTAGAAAGAGATAACAGTCCCACAGAAACAAATACTTAGCTGGCATCAGTTGGGTATTGTAGGCTTTTGATGAGAAGAAAACTGAAATAGCTTCTTTTTTGTGGATGAGCTCTAATAGCTTTCTGCCTGCGGTTACAGGCATTCAGTTACGGTCACTGCCACGGCGGGGATTGTATAAGCACATAAGCTAATCAAAACAGTGGCACATTTGGAGAAGCAGCACTGTTAATTCTGATGGCTTGCTCAAATCCTCATTGGAATAATTACAGTTTTCTTCTTTTGTTCAAAAAGCTCCCCATTTAGAAACACTTCTTTTGTAATTTGCTGCCTAATATGTGCTTGCAGAACAAACTGGAACAACGCTGGGGAAGCTCACGGGAACTCAAACCAAAATTACATAAATTGCAAAACCAGCAATAATGATGGTAAGATAGAAACAGAGAAGAAATAGAAAGCTTCATACTTCAGGAAGCAACCCAAGCATGCACTGCCAGGGTTCAGGATAAAATTTTCTCCTGGAACAGAATGCCTTGCAGAGACATATACACTCAACACATGAAGTAATGCCTGCCTTTGTATGTGTGTTGACAATATCCACCATGGCAATGGCAAAGAAATTCCTGCTCATGCAGCCAAATCATACTCTTCTACACATCACTGGACAGCTGCGAAATTCTGTGGGTATTATCCAGGATGAATCCAAACATTTACACAGACCACTACGCTGTCAGTGCACAAACACTGTGATTTTCAGCATATGAGCGAAGTCTGATAGAAAACACAAAAGGAAAGGAGTTCAGGTAGAACTGAAAAAGCAATGGAAAATCTCGAACACTGTAAAAGGTATCTTAATTTATAGTCTGACAAAAAGTATCTAATAAACCTATCTAACAAAAGACTACACAATACATAGTTTGAGAGAGAGGGCAAAAAACAGTGATGCCAAGTTGCAAAGTAGTTAAATTAGTTAGCACAGGAAAACACAATCCTCATGTTTCAAGGCCTAAGTCAGTCCTCAGCAGGAGTCAGGAATAAAATTGTGAAGTACAACACATACAGCCAAATATATTATAAGCATTGCTCTTGCTAGAGGCAATGTTCTGTTCTAGGATGTAATTTTTTAATTTATTTTGGTGGGTAAAACTGCAATCAGGTAGTTTCAACCACTTCTTTTAACAAAAGTCTGCTAATTAAGGCAACACTACCCAGCCTCCTTCTTGGCATTAATGAAGTGCCGGAGGAAGGAAGCCTTAAGCATTTATTTTTCCTCTCTGAGCATCTAATATCCCACACTACAGCTGGTGAAAAAAATGGTAACACATTTCCTGACCAAGCAAAGGAAAAAAAAAAAAAAGGAGAAAAGTTTGAGGCAGAAAGTTTCTTTTACAGTCTGTCTGAAAGCTGTTGAAAGGATAATGTCTTCTACATATTTGAAAGAAACAGAAGAGGCATGAAAAAGGTCCTTCTTGCCTAACTACAGCACCAGGGTGGTTTAGGTTGGCTGTTGCAGGTGTCTAAAAAGTAAGTCCAAATCACATTGGTCACAACTTGCAGGTGTTTTGATGGAAGCACAGATAAGGACAGCAGTCCTTGACTTGTGGTACAGATGTGAAGAGATGCAGAGGAAGAAGGTAGCTTCAGATAACTTGCAAGGTCACCATTATTAACTTTTGATTGACCTACAGCTACAACTCCCATCCAGTTTTCTGATATTTTCCCTTATTCTACTGTTCCCACCTAAGAACTGCCTTTCATTCACTCTGGCCTCTGAGCAGCCTTTAGAAAGAAAAGCGATTCCTTGGTACCAGATGCAAGCCAAACCAAACTCCCACCTCTAAATATCCCTGAAGTTTAGAATTGCTTGAAATTTAAACTCATTTCTAAATCCAAATTTGGCTGTTTGAGGTCATCTTTACACATTTTTGTTTAAAAAATAGCATTGTCTGGTTCCCCCAACTTTTTTTGCTTCAGCCTTCTGGGTCATGGTCAGATTGGCTTACCAAAGGATCTGGTAACCTACCATGCACATCCTATTCCCACCTCTCTTCACTTCATAATCTTCCAGAGATGAAATTCAAGATTGCCTGCTAATTGTAACAGGACAGCTTCTCAGACGGATGACTTTCCAAGTAACCTTCTCATTCCACTCATATTCGGGGAATGAAAAAGTATGCCAGAGCGCTATGTGATGACGGATGAGGGCCAACATTACAATTTATGTTTGTGACCTGGCACACAGATGGAAACACAGAGTATGATTCAGTGGTTTTTGCAGCCTTAATCCTTACTAAAGAGGGGCTCTGCCAAGGTAAACCTGACATTTTAAATGAAACTGCTTTGCATACACTGCATGGAACCTGAGATCCCACTTTTGTACTGCGGTTTCCTTCTAAAATGTAGCTACTGCCTGACAGGGCAGAGTAAGTGTGCAGTCTGGGCTCCCCTGTGCTACCAATATTTGGTCTGCTTTAGAAAACGGCAATGACAAGCAGACCGCACAAATGGAATGAGACAAATGTTATTTGAACTTGTACCTTCCCAAGGCTGAGAAGAGGAGCAAAAGTCATGGCTGGATCCCACTTTCCTTCCCCACCCAGGCAACTCCCAAACAACAAAATCCAAATTAGGCCCCACATTTGTAATAACATCATATTTCCTGGTAAATCAATCATTAATCTACAGAGCTAGGAGAGGTAATACATCTCATCATTATGTCCACAACTCAGAATAAGGTTTTAGCACTGGGGGCAGTTTCCTCTTTCCACTCACCATTGCTTCCTTTGTGCTCTTTCTAAAAATAAGATATTGACAGCTTTAAAAAATGAGGAAGGGAAGAAATTCAAGTCATTTAGTGCTCATTATAGCACAAATCCAGCACAAAAATCTAGCCTCTGCCTAAATACACAAGTAGTCAAAATCAATGAGGTTTATCCAAGCGCTTAAAGGTACTGCACCAACGCCTCAATATATCCTGCTGAGCTTCTTTGCACCAGGGATGCAAGAATACCACTGCTTTTCCTCAGGAAAAACCCTACCAAAATATCTCACATGCAGCGGACAGGGCTATACCACAAAATACAGCTTATCTCCTCACTCCCTTGCTCTCCCAAAGACCCTGCTGGGAGTATGCAGTGAGGAGATTTATTTAGACCAAAAGTCATTTCACCCAAACACATCATGGTCATCAAATGTCGTCAGAGTCATCATAATCTCTGACTGTCACTGGCCAGACCTGGAGTAGGTACAACCTGTGTAGTGTGTAAATTGTACGTCTCCAAACACTGCATAAACCTCGGAAAAGAAGAGCCACAGAGACAAATGGAGTCTTTTGAGCCTTCCCAGGATCTTCCCTACTTCATCTCCCAGGCCCTGCCAGAAAGGAAAGAGAAGTTTCTATTTATCTTTGAACATATGGCTGTCCTACAGGAACCTATCGTTAATACTCAGGTAGCTGGTTTGTCTCTGAAACCAGTGTATTCCTTATGCTCTACTGAATGTGTACCAGTAGGTCTTGAAATAGCTGCAGTAGTAATTTCCACATTTCTTTGGTTAAACGCAACCAGAACAGGACTATTTCCAATCACCTATTTGGTCTAAGCCTACTAATGAAAATGCTACCACCTGACCTTTTCAGCCTCTTAATGCTGCACTTATGGAAGAGAAGTGTTGAGAAATTCCTCTTCTTTCAGAACTAAATGGTAGACAAATGGCAAAACAGTTCACAAAGAAATAAAAATCAGAAACATTTGAAAGCATGATTTGCATTCAACTTTCTTAAAAAGATTTTGAAGGATAGGAAAGAAAGCAATTCTATGGATTTTTCTAAAGTAAAACAGGTATGAAATGGGCCTTTCCTAACCTCCCACAGGTGCCAGGGAGGTTTGGTATCTGCCTTCAGCATCCTCACTGTTTTAGCTTAGCCACTGTTATTCCACCACTGCCCTCTCCTTCTAGCTTCCCCAGTAAATTTGTTCCTGACCAGCTCTATATAAATGCCACCTAGCAGGGACAGAACACATTTCTGATCCTTGTAGCAGTGTCAGTCTGGACATCAACCACTTCAGCTGGACACAACCTCCTCTCTCAGGCAGCTATTAGCTTTTCCTAATGCAGGGGAATCTTCTGCTATTTAAATAATTTTTTCCAGAGTATAATTTAAACAGGATTGGCCATAATTATATATGTTTTGGAAATTGGAAAAAATGTCTGATAGGAAATGTACAGTTCCTGCTTTACATCACTGACTTTGAGGCTTCCTAAAGAGCTCTCAAAAGCTTTGAAAACTTTTCTTCTGCTTTTACAAGTTGCACATTTTTGATACTAAAAGTCAATATGCAACAGTTTACAAGTCAACTAGCCCAGCACATTTTCTTTGTTATACAAAGCACAGTATTCCATTGCAGGAGTATTTGTCATTAGAACAGAAGTGCAGATAAAAAATTACAATAAATGCAACTGGCAACAAGGAGGAGAAACAGATATGGAGGGATCAAGTAAAAATAAAAAGACATAGAAGTGCATAACTACCAGCAGATTAGCATCAGCATCTTAGGAATGCTCCACGTTGGAAGGAGAGAGAAACTAAAAGCAACTTGGAAATATTATTAGCTGTAAAGGTTATCCAGGTACTTTTAGAACTGATCCAGGACACCTTCAGGTCATTACTCCCTAAACATTTCTGCAAAGATGGGGGCCCGGGGGTGGGGAGGGGGGGAGGGAAGATACATTGTAACACAGGAAGATAATTTTAGCTGGCGATGATGTAGTATAAATTTCCAAAACGCTAAGAAGATGTTAGAAATCTTTAGAAGGTATGTTAAGAATTCATTTAGCTGACTAGTTAGACAGTCAGCAACTTTAGAAACATATCACCTACCCTAATATTTAGGAGCATATTTAGCTATGTTTTATTGATATAAGAACCCATAAGATTCACAGGTCACTTGTAATTTTTATTTCCAAGAAAAGAAAAACAAGAAAGTTGCAAACAAAAGGCCTGCCAATATTCAAACAAAAAGAAATGTAACCAAAGTGGTAGAAATCAGAAACCACACATATGTAGTCATGTGAAGGTGCTGGCATGCAGAAACAGGTCTCCAAAGCATGTTCTGCCTTTTTTTAAACCAAGAATATGTTCCCAAGGGACTAAAACAGTGACAGCTGCTCCCAAGGACTGGAGCACTTCAGGATGATACTCTGAGCAGTGCTGTCTGTGAAATATTGCAGATGACTAAGGTGGCAATCTGTTCTTTAAATCTTACCTGCAGGCATAAGCAGGTTTGCACAAATGCTTAGTCCAATCCTCCTTCCACTACTTAACTCAGATTCATTTGTTCTCCCTATATAAGTGTTCCTTGGGTATTTCCATCTTTATTCACTTTATGCCCATAAGCTCATGCTCTGCAGAGAGAGGCACACAAATCTCTGTGGCAGAATCACTTCTAGGGGCACACAAATACTGCACCTGAACACTGCACGAGTCTCTAGGAGAAGCACAAAAATTAAAGACAGACAGAATTAGTGTTGGTACCTGCCTTTTGGATAGTAAAGAATTTAAGCAGGAAGTCAAAGGGACTATCAGCCTAAAATGTATTAAGCCCTCTCACTCCCTAAAAAGTGTTCTATCCACCAGATCATGGGGTACGCTGGGCAAGAGCATTCCTTGTTCTCCCTCTTGAAACTGAGCCACAGTGCAGCTGGACCTGAAAGAGCTACAGAGGCAGTCAGATAAAAGGCAACAAGGAATATGACTGTAAGGTAGTGGTTACTTCACTCATCTTGAAGGGAGAAGGCTGAAAGGCTTTGTCCTGTCTCCCAGGTCTGTTCTGGATTTTCTTTAATAAGTCCAGTGACAAACATCTCAAAAACCAGGGCCTAACTCCCATCTTCCTCTCTTCCCGGTCAAATATCTAACTAATCAGATGAAGTCAACATGTCTCTTGCTGCTGTTTCATATGGTTCACCTTCAACAGAAGGAAGAGATGCTCTTATGTGGGATACTGTATGTCCTGGAAGCTTGATTACTTCTGCAGGATGAAGAAGAGAGGCATTTTCTCCGTGTCCAGCTGAGCAGACCCAGTGTTCAGGGCATCACACTGGCCACAAAAGCACTGTGACCACTGCTATGTGAAAGGGGTGTCCCCCTGCTCCCCTTTCCCATTAAGTATCTGCCCTCAGAAGAAAGGTATGCAGACGAGGTGGCTGAGTGAAGCCAAGCACTCAGTATTTCCCAAAGGTCTGCTATATTCTTAGTGGAAGAGGTAGGTACCTAAATTAGATGACCTGACTGACCATGAGAGATGGCACTGCTCATGTGACTGGCACTGAATGGGATGGGGAGGCTGAGCAGATAAAGAATACACCTAAAGCTGGTTTGTACAAATGCATGTATGTGTTTGAAGAAGCAGAAGCCTCTTCCAGCTTGGTGATCTCTCAGGTAATGTCAGGGGAAGTTAAGACACACACGCGCAGACACAGTGTAATGATCCAGCCAGACTGCTATAAGCTTTTGGTTTCTGCTGATACAAACCAGATGTTGGCGAGATCTGAGTTTCTGAGTTTGCTTAACTCCTTGGAGCATCGTTTTAGAATAAACACAAGAAGCATCTTTTCTCACAGCTCTTTTTTCTCTCACATCAGACTTAGCTCAGCTGAACAGGTTATTTATTGTCCAGTGGGAAATGTCAATTACATAGCATCTTTTGAAAACTTAGAGGGAGGAGGGGAAAGAAAATCACTGTGAAATTTTCCAGGCAAAACTGCTTTTTTACCCTTCATTTGATCTGATACAGTGGTTTGCTACTGTCAACTATAGGTCCATTGATACGTTTAAGTAGACCAGAGAAAAATCTCGCACTAGTCAGCATAGTAAGATAAATGTAAATTTAATGTATGGCTCATTGAAAACTCATTTAGGATTTTAGTCAGAGAATAATATCATTCTCCACTCCCTTGTGATTTATTTACTGCTTGAAGAACAGGTGCTTGGAAAAATACTTCACTAGGTCTGTATCTGGATAAAAGAGATCAACATCTATCCTGCTACACTTATGTGAGGTAGTACACAACAAAAATCTGAATTTTTCAACATCATCTAGGGCAACTGTATAAAACTTCACAGCTAGCATGAGCTGCCTTGAGTTATGCCATCACAAATGTAGTACTACTGATGTTATAATGAAATTTGGGAAGGGGCAGGTCATGAAAGGGAAGTTTAAGAATTTTAGCTTGCTGCCTTGCTCTTTGCTCCCATGTGGCAAAGCTGCCCCTAAGAGTCTACCCAAAGCTCCTCCATGGGAGTCAAGAGCCAGCAAGGAGGAGGAAGCGTGTCCCCAGCAATGCTGCTGAGGTCAGCAAGAACAAAGTCTCCCCAGGACTTCTCCCCACTTAACTCTTTACTGCTGAGAGGCACAAATGAAAGCTGAACTCTGTATACTATTATGTGGTGCTCACCGCTACTCTTTAAACTTCTCAGTGCCAAAAGGGGCCGAGAGGAAGAACAGGGGAGGGTAGGACCCTTCCTGTGCCAAATTTGCCCTTTTGGACTAGCTGCACCAAATCCTCTTTGCCTGCCAGATGTCTGCAGGCCATGTCTCTGGCTCACAAATGGGAGAAGCGACCTTTTTTCCTGAAGGAAAATTGCTTCAAACATCAAAATTGTGAGAATAGGCAGCAGACCAGATTATATGGTATGGCAAGGTGTCCGACCAAAACAGCCTAAGTGGCCAAAATAGCTTATTGCACTTATGAAATGAACAAAAGTTACAGAAAAAAAATAACATATGGATGGCCTATAGCAAACTTTCATCTAGCAGATATAGTATTATTTTTCCTGTTTGCACATATTACTGAGAAAATCTATTGCTCTGCAATACATCTACATTTACAAATTTACGCAAATGTTTAGTGCAATCCTTTGCAATAGCACACTGCTGCCTAGCTCACCAGAAGTACATGGGTGGAGGAGCTGGCAGAACTGACTTGATTGTTTTCATTTGAACTGATCAATAACATCAAATAATTTGTAAGAATTATAACTGTCCACATAGCCACTATCTCTTATCATGTAAAATTTGATTGTGCAGTTAGCTGTTCATGAAAATCAAATTAATTTTATGATCAGATGACCCCTTCACAGAAAAATTGCAAAATCTTTTATTTGTTTCTTTTGTTTTGTTGGGGTTTTTTTGTTGTTTTGTTGTTGTTGTTGTCTTGTGTATTTTTTTTAATATGAACCAGCTCTCTCTCCTTCCCCCAGATCAGCAAGGATGATCTGTCTATTCCAGAGATAAGATTTAGCATAGCCTAGTAGAAAGCAAATAGCTGGAAAGGCCACGTTCAGACTGGGAGGTACAAAAGCATGCAGCAAGGCAGCTCTATAGAGCATTGGCTTACAAAACCATGGAGGACTCCACTGTAAGTGGATGCAAAAGAGATGGTGTTTGCAGTGCTGCAGATGTTTAACCCATTCGATGAGCAAACAATAGTAAAATCAGTCTACTGGATGTGATGAGTCTTCAGGGATATATGAACATGTGCAAGAAACACCCTTCTTTTATTAGGATCAGAGAAAAGGAATCCTGAAATTCCCTCTTTTTGTAATTGGGGTTGCAGTCTGGAAAAGATTGAGAACCGCTGTGTTAGAGAGCATCAGCTTCTGGCAGTAATCAATCCAATATCTTTTCCAAGTGGTGGAAGAGGTGATAACCCATCTATACTGCCCATAGATCACTATGAATAGTCTAGCAGTCTCACTGATCAGCCAGGCACCTGAGTAATATTCAAAAGGAGACAAAATAATTAGCTCCAGCTGTGGATGTCGAACATACATCTAACTAAAGCATCTCTCTCTTTAAAAAATGTCCTCCTTCTGCCAACCTTGTAAAGGGTTTGCTCAACAGGCCTGGTTTCCCTGGTCTCTGTACATCTGACAGCCCTGGTACTGCCAGCTTCTCTGCAATCATTCCCATTTATTAGCTGGAGGCTGACAAGTCCATTGAATTCCATTCAGCAATAAAGCATGTAAGGAGTGACACTGTCTTCTGCTTCTGGGATTACTCACTCACTTTGTTTTTAAGCAGTGCTTGAATGCTTTGCTGGAGTAAACCAAGCCACTCAGCACCATCCAGGTTCTGGCACCACAACCCTAGAGACTGCAGTCCTACATCTACCGTTCTACATAGAAAGGTGATGAATATTCATAGATGGGTAGGTAAATCACAGAAGATTTGAAGGAAGATGATCAGAATGAGTTATATTGGTGTGATCTTTAATGCAAACAAAGAAAACCTTCAAACCAGATGTTTTAAGAGATCTTTCTCTAAATAGAATGCACTAAAGGGAAACAGTCCTGGTTTGAGAAGGTACAGGACGTGCTGGAACGGCCTAACACACTGGGATGACAAATTTGGGCTAAACATCAGAAATTAACTATAAAATCAGTTGAGCAGAAGTACAGACTCTCAACAGAGGCAGGTGAAACCAGAAAATATGCAGCTATGCAAGAACAAGTAACATACCGCAGGACCTGAACCAGGGTATGGTCCCACAAATGTGAGACAATTTTCTGGATCACCCAGGTTGATGTTGTATTTTTCCCTATCCATTGATAGACCAAGCTTACTTCTGTTGGAGCCAGCGGGAATTTTGCCACAGACTTCCAAGGCAGCAGCAGCCCTATCATTTGGCTGTGTACAATTTCAATTGAAAAGTCTATGAATTACATCGTTCTGCCCTTGGAAGCTGAGAGATGAAGACAGCAGGATATGAAAAGAGCAGCTCAAGCAAATGGAAATAATTTTAAACCTTTTATTTGTTTTTAAGGAAGATATTCAGTGCAACATATTCTTTTTTTTTTTTTTTTTTTTTTTTCCTCCTGTTCTTTTAGAAATAACTGTCTGGTGTGATTAAAGTGTATTTTTAACATTGTGTTTACTTTTCACTGTCTACAATTTTGATCCTGTGACATCTATTCACCATGTATAAAACTCATTCCTATGCAACTGCAGTTACACAAAGAACCTTCACATGTAGTATTTTCTGAAAATTTAGAAAGGGACATGGGATAGTGCCAGTAGATGAAGACTGATGTTTAGATGGCCTTGGCCCAGCTCCAGGCTTCCTAAATGCACAAGTATAAGTCATTAGAAAGATGTCAGTGTAGGTTAGTAGGCAAATGACCTTGCTGCTACAGGATAAGGGTACTGACTGAGCATGTGAGCACACATGAGGGTGCTTGTCCAATCAGTCTGTGGAGAGGCATTCCTGTGGGCTCAGGGATGCTGCTCCACAAGCCAAGCTAGCTGGCATCCCCCCTGGTCTGTCTGGCTCCCCTCCATGGCGCTGTGTGGTGCTGGCTTGGATTAGCCCCATCACTGGCATCTCAGTTGCTCAAGACACTTGTGTGTTCGGCTCACACTGATTTTAGTGAAATTTAGGCGCATAAAGCAGGAAGCATTTTGGAGGATCTCGACCTCAATTCCCTCTCTGTAAAACAGAGACACTTGCCTTTTCTCATGCTCCTCACAGTCTGTTTAGATCTGTAAGACCTTTAGTCTATTTTCTTGCTTTGTGTATGTGCAATGTTTAGCACAGCAAGGCTGCAGCCCCTGCAAATGCTCTATTAACATAAAACAAACATATTATATTTAGAATTCACATTTTAATTGTGAATCAGCATTGGCCTTGAAATAAAACTTCCTTAAGCCTTCAGAAGCAGTAGCTTGCTAGCTTCAAATAAGTACCACCAAATGACTCCAAATGTAGCTAGAGGTCATTGCCAATTGGGTTGGCTCAAAAGTACTGCAAAGATCTTTTTCAAAAGTGTTTTTCTAGAGATAAAATGCTACTCTCTGCCCCTTTATCTCCCCATTCTCCATATTCCGTAGCACTGTGACCTTGTCATTACATCGTAAATTAACAGAGGTATTAGGATAACTCTCCCTCTTGTATGAACACAGCTACAGCAAGTCGCAGCCTGAGTGAAACCCAGTGATCCAAAGCTGAACCAAAAAGTTGTGAGATAAAACACTGAGAGCAGCAACAGACAACAACCTGTTTTGGCAGAGAAATATTTATTGTTGTTGTTTTTCTTTTGTGAAGGCATCAAGTCATGAAGAGGAGACTAAAAATCTTCCACTCTGTAAATCCTTTTATCCATAAGGTCTTCTTCACATTTGTGCCATGTCTTCCTATTTAATACTAATAAACCACGCTCTCTTTCCATAACACCCATAATCCTTTGATATTGCATGGAGCAGGGTTCTGAAGATTTGCAAGCCAAGACATTTTTAAGTGATTTATACAGTGAAGTAGAATTTCCTCTGCCCACCTGCAAAAGCTGGAGCATTTCTGTGATTATAGTTCATTTTTAAAAGTTTCCATTCCTGTAGAGTTTTTTATTAAAAAAAGAAGAACATTAAAGGGATTCATATATATGTTCCTGCTACTTAAATCTTCAATAGGTCTCACAGTGTGCCACTTGGAAGAACAAATTTTATTTCATTTGAAACAATCTGCTTGCTACATGCAATTGTTTTAGCTGTAAATTGTTTTGTTACACTATAAACAAACAGAATAGAAAAGTATCAATTACACATGCAGAATTTTTCCTCTAATAACATTACCACACACACTTTTTATTGTAGAATGAAGTAGTAATCTGTTCAATTTCATTAGCAATGTCACACTCTTAACAGTTATTAAAATAGTTCATTGAGGATCAAATTAGAGCAACCAAATGCAAAAAAAAAAAAAAAAAAAAAAGAAAAAATAAGTACTTCTCGTACAAAAACATTTTGTTAACATCCTCAGTTTAAACACGGAGTAGCAAGATAGTGGCACACATTTTCATATCCCATTGCCTACTCCCTGAGCCTTGCTGTCACTTGTTAACAGAAAAGAACCTCAAATTAGTCAAAAGAATAAGTATCAGAGAATATTGCATTTAGAACAAAAGGAGAAGTTATTAGCAAAGTCATAAAATCGCAGCCACTCTGCAAGGATTACAGACAATGAAGCAATGCTCAAAATTCTAAACTAACACAAATAAAACGCCTTGTGGAAAATCAAGAGAAGTGCCCCTACATTTAAAATAAAATGTATGGAATAGGCTGTTGAAGAAACTAGCAAAAGCAGCAACCATGGAAGCAAAATTATTACAGGGTACATAAACACTAGTTAGAGGAATATCATGGCCTTCTTCCATCTTGGAAGGCTGTTATGTTACTAAAAGGCAGCAGTAAAAGATCAGAGCATTGTTAATCAGCATGAAAGGAGAAGATCAGCCAAGAACAGCAAAAAATAAATATATTTTTAATGGCTATTAAAAATAGAAGGTCTTCTGGCCAAGCAGGGAGTCTGGGATGTCTGGTTACCTCACTCTAGCAGGAGACACGGTAATTGAATATACCCTTTGGTGCTTAAACAGAGGAGGCCAGTTTTGGCAGCACCTGAGGTACGCAGAAGCAGACAGCCCTGGGAAACCCGGACAGCTGTTTTGTCTGCCCTCTTGGTGTTGGCTTTATGGGGCAACAGCTTCATCTGTTTGTACAGAGCAGCCAAATAACCCTGTGAGACTGAACCACCATTCATAACAATAGCTTAACTCTGCAAAGCCTAAATTTCACCTATGTTAAATATAGCAGGTAGTTTTTCTCACAGCATACAGAATTTCATACATAATTCCTATGCAGAAAATACCATGCCTACATGTTTCCATCTGGGGCTGGGCCTTTCAAGGCACTTAGGCAATAGAAAATGCTAGGTATTTTAACTTCTGGGAAGACTGTCGGTTCAGTGAATGAGCAATATGAAATGGAACACATCAGTGTTTCAATAACTGCAGGCCTCACAGATCGATGAGGTACCCACTGCAGGAGCAGGAGATGGAGTCATCCCTCCAAAGGATTCTAAGAAAATGTTATCTAAATCCTAAACTTCTGGAGGAGGATCCTGCTGCTGGAGTTTTGATATCCCCTGTGATATTTCGGGAGCTGCCAGACATCTCTCCAGTGAAGCTTCATGCTAGACTTATTCCCAAACACCATCTCTCTAAATGTTTTTGGCAGAAGTGCATACAAAATGAGGTCAGACTGCTAGCTCAAAGGTATTGGGTATTGCTCACATACCAAAGACAATTGTTCTGCACGTTGTGACTTTCTTCACTCACTTTCTAGTGCAGAAGTGGATCCATCCATCACAGGAGTTTCTGAAGTGAAACAGAGTTACAAGGCTTATTTCATATGAATATTCAATAAAAATAATGAAGAACCTTACATTACATACCAGATATTGCTTCAATGGGTCTTATTGCTGTACATCACAGTGACTGAGATGTTAAACAGAGCTGATGGCACCTTACTCCAGGGAAACTGGAGACTGGGAAATTAAAAGCACCTAAAACATGATACGTCTGGTGAATCATATGCCAACACACTGTCTCACCCATGGGTCATCTAATATGCAATTTCAAAGCAAGTGTATTTTTCTTAATGCTATTTACAGAACTCTCAAAATGCAAACACAATTCCTTTTGTTGCTCAGACTTTTTCCCAACTGAAATATAACATTGATACGAGTTTGGGTGTTATTTTAGGATGTCTCCAGTCTTTTTATTTTTATCTTGCACTGCTTGTGAAAGTGTCTTTGGCTCCCATTTAAACATCTGTGGAAAATACAAGTAGATTTACATTTCAATGAGAAACTTTCATTGTTTGTTTTTTTCTTCTGAATGAAATCTCTCCTCCTCTTTTCATGTTGTCGTGGGAAGAAATCCAGTTTTCTTCTGCAATTCCTTGTTTTCTTCTGCAATTCCTTATTTTCATCTGGTTCTTTCTGAAACCTTTAGATTACCACTTACTCTTTAACTGGTGGGGTGAAAGGAAGAAGGATCTCTTCACTCATCTCATGTTTTGGCCATTCATTCTTAGCAGGATCTCAAAATTATATAGATTATATTCTCAAGTAATATATTGTGATATAATTTACTCAGGTAGCAAGTTACTGTGATGGGTTTGGATTTTTAAAACTCCCCTTGTTTTTCTAGCATAATGTTCAGCAGTAGTGACTGCATTGATGTATGTGAACTGCAGCATGCCCTAACCCAAGGCAGTTCAAGAAAGCAGCAGTTAAGTTCCATGGTACATTTCAGCTGGTGTTCAGGGTCTGGATCTGAAACTGAACCAAATCCAAGAATAACACTCCATTTATTTCCGTGGCTTTATTTACCATTTAGGTTAAAAATAAAAATAAAAAAAAAAAAAAAAAGAAAGAAAACACAGAAGTGCTTTAAACCTCACAAATTGAATGTACTCAGAACTTTAGAGTATAATCCCACAGGTTCAAATTCAGGAGCTAGAGATTTAATTTTCAAGTGCATGGGGTTTACATTTGATAGTGCACTTAAGACGGTCCAATCTAGCACTTTGCTGGATTATTTTATCTTATTTTTTGCCGTAAACTAGTGTAAACTATGGGTCAAATGCTCTTGCCTAAAACAGTGTGGCCACACAATGTTAAAATCAGAATAACTCTTTTCAGGAGCAAGGCATTTTG
The DNA here is from genome assembly GCF_036013475.1 of Columba livia. Lineage (NCBI taxonomy): Eukaryota > Metazoa > Chordata > Aves > Columbiformes > Columbidae > Columba > Columba livia. The sequence goes on along the minus strand of NC_088604.1, from coordinate 55,893,602 downwards.
GCAATTTCTGTTAGATCTCATATAGGCTACCAGGACCAGCTACATATATTATAATATTGCTTGAATTCATGGCACCGGCAACAAGCTACTGTTTGACACTTCTAATTTCAATTCAGTTTTGATTAATTCTCAAAGCTAGGCCTATCCAAAGCTACGAAATTCACAGCATGAGATTAGAAATCTTTTGGAAGTGGATATTACCACCTGTTTTCTAGGACTTCATAAAGTTCAGGATTTTTAATAGCACCTCAGGACCTGTGCTTTCACTCCTGATCACAACCAGAATAGCAAAGAAATTTTAGAAGTGTTTCCACATCATACTGCTCTATTCAGCTTCAGTTCTGGAAATAACCTATATTTTCCAGACAGAAGCACAGGGGAGTCAGTTATGCCAGACTAGTTCCTCTGTCTATGGTATCACCTGACTTCACTGCTTAATAATAGCAAGTTTCTTATGTGCACTGTTAAAGATGATTTGAAAACAATATCTTATCACTTTCTGTTTGCTCAGGCTCTGATCATCCCTCTTCTGCCGGATGAAGGCAAAAATTGCACAACCTCCTGCTCTCTGTGTTCACCTGCAACTTCGAAGAGCATCTATAGGACAGAACCCATTGGAACAGAGAGAAGTTTAGGTACCCTGATAATATACATTGTAAAAAAATAAATAAAATAAACATTGGCCCACGGGAGGCGATGAGAGAAAATCTAGATATTTTTCTTATTCTTTTTCTCCACTTTTTTTCTGCAAAAGGCTAACTGCACACAGAGAAGCACACACAACCAAACTAAATATGCAGCCTCAAAAAGAAAATAAGCTTTTGGGGATTCCTATTTGAGACGGGAGTAAATGGGGAGCTCCCATGTGCTTTTGGTGACAGCAGAGACAAGATTGCAAGGTTTTCACTTCATCAGCATAGTACAGACTATTTTAAAGTATGGTAGATCCCACCTTACTGTTCTGCTGCTTTAAACACTTTCACCCAATTTATTCTGATTGTTTGACTCTTATAAATTAAGGAGAACATCTACAACACCTAGTAAATTAGTGCAGCACTGATAATCAAGTCAAGTACATTTACAGGAGTCCAGATCTGAATCCTCTGTTGCCTTTGGGCATGTCTTCTGCAGTAAGCGATTTCCCCAAACTGCTTAATCACTTTGGAGTGCTAGGATATTTTTGCACTCTATTAATGAGATTAGCTTTATTAGTTTTATCTAGAGTTTCAGAAGATCGTGTAATTTTAAAGGACTAAAGCAATAAAATTGAGGAGGTGGGTTTTGGTGTTTTGGTTTTTGTTAAAAAAAAAATAATCCTAACACGTTTGCCAGCATTGTAAAGAGAAAAAGAAGCAGTTAGAACTGGCAAAAAATTCAACGTGGATGAGACAGGTTATGACTGGGAAATATGGAAAATTATTTGTTCAACTGTATAATGACTTAATAAAAATATGTACTTTACACAGTGCAGGCTACTATATCACCATTGATACTTGTAAAAACAATCTCCTTTTATCTCTCCAGGCTGTGGAACATCTGGTAAGCAGCTTCCACTCTGCATTCTTTGTTGCCCACTAAAACTTTAAGGTTTGAGGAAAACCCATTACCCAACTTGCCCCTAAAAAGTAAATATTTTAAGAGATCCACCAAAATGTCTGAGTATAATTCACTTATTTATGGACATGCTATTAACTTTATAGTTCAAGCCAGTTCTGCCTCAAAGGTTCTGCATGTGATGGTGGGAAGCCTGTTTTTCATGGCAGATGGATGGGAGGAAGGACAGCCCTGCTCAGGAGGAACGCTTTTAACAACTTTGGAGAACTGAGCTGTACAGTGCAACTCAATCAAGTGTAGTAAGCAGATCTGAAGACTGGGTTCTCAAAAATATTTCCACCATGTCTGTCTTCAGAGGGGAATTTTCTCACAAGTATCCTTTTTTAGCTCTTTTTTTTTTTTTCTCTCATTGAAAAACTCAACAACGAAACTCTAAAACCTTTCATCTCTGACCTGTCCCATTAGTGTCCCTCGGGATGGTCATGCTCTTCCCCACTTACCTCAGCTGGTGGTGCTTCTTTCAGCTTCTCTCTGGTCATATCTACGGGTAACACCAGAAGTTGTGTGGGGCAACCATGGAGCTGAGCTTGTAATCATACTCAGAGGGTCTCCTTTGGAACTTAGCCTGATCTTGTTAAAAAGTGGAGGACACAGAAGTGGTAAATTATTATCCAACCTGTCCTAAATCAAACCTACAGATTCAGTGCAGGTACACAACCCCCCAATATTTTGACATTCCCTTTGCTCCAGAGCAGCAAGTTTTGAAACACCCCTATTTTTACATGGTTTGACATTTGCCCAACTCACTGTCAGCTCACAAAGGGTACCTGGATGCCATGAGATAGCAGGAGAAAGAGACAGGTCTGCAGCAACCTTGGCCTCCAGGCACTCTGTCCTGCTGTCACTTGGTCTCAGTCCTCACCATGCCCAGCCGGATCTGAGCCCTGGGGCCTGTTGGGGGCTTGAGAAGCGCAATACTCAGGTCATATCAAGGCCCATATAAGGGTTGTCAATGGCTTTGGGCTCTTCCATTTCCATAAACTTCTAGGGCTGGCTTCACACCAGAGCAAATTTTTAGCAATAGCCTGACAAAATGTTATACAGGGGTGGTTGCTCTGACGAGAAAATGTCTGAGATGCTAACCATAGAATTTTGTGTTAGGAGCCTGGGCAGGATAGGACAAATAATGGCATGGTCCTAAAGATGAAAGGCATTGAAGTTACATCATTTCTAGACATTGTAAAAGGACACTGAAGCACGAATCTGAAAAGGTTTGGTTCAAATTAGCATTGAAAACATATGCACAGGTCTTAAATTGAGCTCTTATGGCTCATACGATTTGTTATACTGGCACTTACCACCCCTGGCTTTGTTTAATCCTGCCCAGATGCGCAGTAATACAGAGACCCAGACATAAGGCATGCACATTGACTGCTCCACCCCACCGCTGCACACTGTCCAACAGGTGGGATCACTGAAAAGTGATATATCCTGGTGGTACCAAATGAAAATTAGGAGGGAGATGCTCTGGGTCAACAGGAAGATGTGAGGCACAGGAAGGAAGTTTTACTTGTTTTAACAGCTAAGTGGAGGGCTTCTCTGGAAGGAGCCCATGATGCCAAAGGGAAGGTGTAACCCTCTTCCATGACCTTCCTCTGTTCCTCTACCCCCATCTTGACTGCCTCCTCCTTTCTGACTTCGAAGAGGAGAAAGGAAGAAGATCGCTCTCTTGCTCTTTTCTTGAAACAAAACTCTCCCTCTTCCTCCTGCCCTGTGCTGTGGATGAAAAGAGGGCAAACCCACCACATTCCCTCTCCTGAGGCTCCCAGGCAGGGTAAGGAGGCACTGCTGGCACGGGTTTCATTGTTTAACTTAGGCACACAGGATTGCATTTTTGTCCTTAGCTTTTAGCCTGTTTCTTTTTAAACTAACATACTGAATAAAAGTCATTGCTCAGGGCGATAAAAGACACTGGGCTTTGAGTTTCATTCAGCTTATTAGTCCAAGCTGACTCGTGGTATAATTGTAATTGCGCCAGCCAGCTGGTTAAATGTCCAGCTTGCTCTGGTTCTGTGACTGTTTCTCCTCAGAGTAGCTTGTAACTGCACAGAAAGGGTACAAGTCCTAGCACTTGGAGCAGACAAGGAAAACTATTACAGTTATGTTCACAGGTTTTGGTAACTGAAGGGTGGGGTCATTTCAATGTGCCTATGCTGCTCTTAAAAAAATGCTCCTTTGCCATTATTCCTTCTAAATGACCTGTTGGAATCCAATGAAAAATAAATAAACAAACAACATTAAAAAAAAAAACAAAACACACCAAACACAAACCAGAAAAAATCAGCAGAGAATGTCAGCAACAGCAAAACTCTAACAGAAAAGTAACAATTTACCTGCAAGAAACAACCAAGACATCAGAAAATGGCATCCAGCTAAGTAAATAAAATGAAGCACTAGCTGAAGTTTAGCCTACAGCAGTGCTACAGACCTAGAAAAAGGACTCTTGGTCTGCTAGCATCGTGACTGGGAAAGCAGCAGGTCCTGGGTGGGGGTAGCTGAGATACTTCTGCCTCCTTCGGGAGCCAGGGTGGGGCTGGCTTCTCGGCAGCTCTCATCTCCCTTCCCAGATCTCCAGGAGACCTCTCTGTGAACACTGATGGTGGCTTTCAGGCGTCTCTTTATTTGCAAATTCCCTAAAATGTTATGCTGGAGAGGCAGAGTACATGATACTGCCTTAAATCCTACTGCCACTAGGCTTGTTTTTCTGTCAAAGTAGACCACAGACAGTCCAGAGATGGGAAAGCACCGCCTTTGGACCATCACTCGTGGCAGCAAGGGAAGGCAGAGACACTGCCAAAGCTGAGAAGGCATACATCCATCACAAGCAAAATTCCAAGGTGGGCAAAGATTCACAGATAGTCTTTAGAGAACTTGCTATGCCTCTGCCCAGGAAGGTGTTTAGTACTGTCCTAGCAGCTGCATTGGCTGCTTTTAGCCCTGGATATGCCAGAAGATGCCATACAGGGAGCCCTGTTTCTTCTGGTAACAGACTTATATGATGTCAGAGGCTGAAAAACCTTGAAAATAAATAAACCTGCTATCTTCTGATGACAGGAATGTGGCCAGTTCTGCTCTATGCCAGTCCCTCCTGAAACAGAAGAGATTTCATCACCTTCATATCCATGGGATATAAAGGTATCCAGCAAATACAAGCAAGAAAGGGTACATGACTCTTGAATTCAGTGCAATTTAATTCACTATTTTCAAAGAAAGCAGCTGCTGCACTCTTCAAAGCAGAAGTATCTCACCAAGTGCCCACAAAGATCGTCTGATGAGGCAAGAGACAGCTTTGTGATTTCAGGATCAGGCCCTTTGGGACTGAATAAAATAGAAGGTTGTGTTATGCTTTTAATATTCTTCTGTACATTTCGGTCTCCATAATGCTCTGAACACAAAGCATTTAATTCAATTAGGGATAGAACAAGAAGACAGTGTTATGGTTTTGGTTTTGAAGAACTGCATTAGTGAGGTTGTGATTTGCACAACCCAAATCGAAGATGGTTTAAATCCAGGTTCCATTTTTAGCCAAACCACCGAAGTCCAGAGGGGACAGAGGGCCCAGATCAAAGGTTTTAAGATCAGTCTCATGTCTATAATGGACAAACTGGAGTGGTTTGTGTTTGAATTTTGCAAAGCCTCATCACTCAGGTTTTGGTTTTGCAAAAACAAAAACAACTTGAGGTTGGTTTGGATGTCATTCCATTTTGTCTGAATCATTAAATTTGGGGCAGGGGATGAGGTTGATTAAAGGTTTCATTTATGCCCCATCTCCAGCTTTAACAGCATTGTTGTGATTTTTCCTGTGATTTTTCTGGAGACAAAGAAAACCAGCAATTAAAAAAAAAAAAAAGTAGATGATGAAGTAAGTTTAGGACTCAGTTTTTCAAGATGCCAAGCAATTCTGCAAGGTGTCTAGCTAACACAGCTGCCAGCACCTTTACAAGATGCTGAGGGCACATATTATTTTGTAGGGGACTAAGCCACTGGCACTTTACAGGCCAGGTCCCTGACTGGCAGAGCTGTCACTATCCCTCTGAATCTTAATAGCCAAGGATCTGCTCCACTGAACCAAATTTCACTGTTGTAATTGAGCATGTAAGTCCCACTCATTAAGCTAGTGAACTTGGATAGGAGTAATTGGAACCCTAAAAGGTTAGAGATTCAGGAATTCAGATGACATTTGAAACTGAGAATTCACATTCTCTGAACTGAAAGGTTAACACTGTCCAGTACAGGACATGTGTTGGGGATGATTAGAAAGAGAACATCAGATTCACAGTTATGAAACAACTCATTTAAACAATGCTATTCACAGCATAATTCAGTAATGTTTTATTATTCTTTCTGCTTCTTCCTCTGGCTCTCTGTTGATTTTTCTCAAATGCAAATTCATACACAAAGCAAGTTGCTGACATTTTCAGAAATCAATCTTAGTTGTGTCCTCTAGAATAGTTTTCCCTCCCCCTTCTTGGCTGCTCTATTTTCAGAAAATTAAAAATAAGTTACACATAAAAAGTGTATATTTATGTAAGTATAGACATTGTCAATGTCATTAAGAATCAGACCCCAGCTGTTAAATTTAGCTACTCTTTTAATTTGGAGTAGAGCAAGTGTCAATACAAGGTTCATTGGAGATACCTCCTTTGCTCAAATCGACATTGGATCAGTTCTGTACTCAACAATTAGATGTCTGTAGAATGTTATAGGATAAATGAGTGAGAATATGTTCGTGGAACATAAAATGCTTCTGTCATCTTCTTACTAGCATTCAGTCACTAGATCCCTCTTCCTATAGTGCTGTATCCAAACCTTCTTTCACATTCAAGCCCTGCCTCTTAATTTTGCCAAAACAGCTGCTTCTTCTCCACATTCCAAGACATGATGGTTACTGCACAGACTATGGGGTCAACCTGGGTCAATGAAGACATGTACTCTCCATAGCTTCCTGCCTAAGCTCCTCAATACATCCAGGTTTCCAAAATGCTTGAGTCCATAAAGGACCACTCTGGAAGACGGAGCAGATTTGAGGCACCTGGGCACATTGTCTAATTATCCATTCTTGATCACTGTTAATGAATATGTAACACATTAATCAATCATATCCATTTTCTGACTTGTCTGTGTCTCTGTTGTTTAGACATTCTTTCCTTCTTTGTCTGTTTTTCCTTTTCACTGCCTTCTTTCATTTTATCTTTTTCACTTTCTTGACTAATTTAAGACTGTGCCCTTCTCTCTCCATCTCTTACTACAGCTCCCCCATATCCTTTCTCTCTTCCCCTCCGCATACCTATATCCTGAATATCACATGGACCTGTGACCATTGCAATGTTATACAATAATGACAACAAATGACACGAAGGAGTTGCTTGCCCCCTCATAGACAAACCAAAGGCTGTGGCTCCCAAGCTTTCTGTATTGCTTCACACACTGTGTTCATCCTTACAGTCCTCCGCTGTGTCCTGGCAAAGTTTTTCACTTAAAACTGTCCTGAGTGCAGTTTTCAAGGACTAGAAACCAGTAGTATGATTTTTCATTTTGTATACACATCTAGAAATGTGTCTGAAACAGAAACATAACCTTACATCTTTCCTGAGTGCCAAACAGCATTTTATGTTGTGGTTGTAAGCTCTACAAATACCTTGGCTTTGCTACAAATACTCTTCTACCGTATGTGTACCTAGCCTCTAAATTGTAGCTTTGTGAGTAACAGGTTATTAAGCACCCTAGGTGCTTTAGCCTAAGACCCTACAGTTCCTGTTGATGTTGCCTTCAAATACACAGAGAGCCCCATAGTGCCTTTCTAAATAGGGCATTGCCTGTTGTTAAATCCTTTATTACTATTTGCTCCATGGAATGAGGTCCAGAGGGGAAGCAAATTAACTCAAAAGAGCAGATCTGGCCACCCTGTGGTCAGCTGCTGCTCCAGCAACTATTCTCTTATCAGGAAAAAAATGAACAGTTTTCCTGGCAGTATGCAGTTGCCTTCAGGCCCTAGACCTTATTCCTTTCCTGCCAAAAGAAGGTTAAGCGTTAATTTTAATTGGGAGGGGGGAGGAGATTGAAAGTATCAGACAATTTCCAAAAAATCTTTCTCAAAGAGAGGAATTCCCTGATAAACAAAACCAACGTTGGACTGCCATAACATTAAACTCCTCTCCCACTTAACACTGTGATAATTGAAGAAACTCTAATAAGATGCTTCTCAGTCTCAGCCTGCAGATAGAAGTATGAAACCTTTTAGTCATATGTGTGCTGGGGGTATAATAATGGACTGTCTCGCTGAACAAGAAGAGGATGCTGATGAATGCCAGGCAGTGTGCACTACTGGGAATGGGGAAGTGGGAGGTCAGGTGGGGGCAACCAGCACTTTGAAACAGAAAACTGGAAGACTTTTTCTGGGAAGGAAATTCTCCTACGTAATTCAAACACACCTTTTGTTTACTTATTCTGCCATAACTGATACAGAATGAATACTAACTTGGATTTTTCCAGTTCCCTACCTCAACATTATCCAGACTTCCAATAACACTCTAGACTCACTATTAAATAGATTAAAAAAGGAAAAAAAAAAAAAAAGCATCTTCATTTTACAGAGGGCAAAATAAAAAAAAAAAAACAGAAGTCAGGGGAGACGCCCAAGATCATCCAAGACCAGAAATAAATCCCAGGTTTCAGAACTCTCACTCTTTACCCTGAAAACAATTTCACCTTTCTAGAAATCATGTTGAACAAATGTCAGTGGGAAAAGAGTGGCAGGAAGGGCATTGTATTTCCTCAGACCTATTCAAAAATTGTTTTGTTTTCATCATAGGAATGAGGGGTACATGAGAGATTTGTTGGAAAAAAATATCGAAGAGAGTTTTAAGACAGAAAAGTGTTAGTTTGGCAAGTTTTGTCACAATGGGTTGTGGGAATTATTTTTTTCTGCCTTTAACTAAGGAAATTAAATGCAAACAAGCCTCTTTTATAACTCATTTGAGATTTTTAAGCACTGAGAACTCAAGAATTTCATTACTAACATTCCCACGACAACTGTAACTTGTTCATGCAGCACATGTATATGGCACCATAAAAACTAACACTCCAGACAGTAATAGAAAAAATTCTGAACAATACTTTTGTACTGTGGCAGTTATTGCAGAAATTAAAATGCTGATTTCTGTCATACATGTTGTATCAAAATGTCAGCCAGAAGACTGAACTAACATTGGATAGGTTTCATTTAAACATAAGGTCACTCTCTTAACTTCCTGGAAGAGGTTCTTTTAACCTCTGTATCATCCTTCAACCCTCTCCACCCTCACCCACGAAGGACATACTGTCCTTGGCTATGCCCACTGCCATAAGCCATGAGATGAGAACAGATTTGTTGCATGCATGGGAGGAAGCAAAAGGCCAGTAGTGCACCCCAGGGATTCATTGATGACCCCATTTTACATGAATACATTGGTGTGGGGCAAAACAGGTCAAAACAGAGGTGACACCAGTCATGTTGGCCAGCTCTTTGGTCCAATCCACAGATTTGAGGTGTTAGATCATTCTGCTACTAGAAAAAAGAAGTTCTCCCCTCCAAGCTATGAGGTCAATTCCTATTACACACAAATCCAGCATTCAGCATGGTTAATCACAGTGGAAACAGAGCTTTGATGTATTTTTCACATGGCCTCAAGGTTGTGCTTGGCCATAAAGCAGGAAGTCTTGCTCAGTGCATCTGCAATTAAAAAAATAATAATAAACCCTCTGTGAAATGTATAGTGTATAATGAACGTGTTGTCATGATACCGTCTTTCACCTCTGCAATAGCAGCTGAGCTTGTGGAAGCCACGCTGAGTCAGGAAAAAGTTGGCTTGATCTTTGTGTCTGTCCAAGAAGCACCATCTGGCATCTGCAGCTGGAGAACCACTGCAAAGATTGTCTTGGTATCACCACCTCCATCTGGAGGCAGAATAACTATGTAAATTGTTCAGATGACCAACTGCCTTGAGTTGAGCAGGAGTACTCACAGGCAGGAGGAGTGTGAACAGCATATAGGTCCCAGCCAGCCATGGAGGAAGGCTTGGTGCCGGAGCAGATGGTTTTTCCTGCACACATGTTCCCGCTTTTTTTGCTTGTCCTTTCTAAAATACCTCTGTTCCCTTTTGTTTTTCTCCTCCCTCCAGGACTGCTCCTAAGATGGGTTTTCTGAGCATCTGTCTTGTTCCTTACCTCCAAAAATGGTTCCCACCAGTCAAAGTGGGCAGACCATTGGCAATCAGCACCCCACACAAAGCTAACCAAAGACATCTCTCCTACTTACAGTGCAGCTCCTTGTTCTGGCTTGTCATCAGGAAAGGGACCTGTGGACAGGGAGGAGATCGCTGCACGGGCCAAGCAGGTCTTGAGGATCAGGCAGCTCATAGTTTGAAGGAAGCTCAGGATGTTGGCCAGGGAGCAAGTGGAAAGTTGAAAATATGGGAGACTCCTGCTTCAACTGCATTTTTGGCAGTTGTGTGACTGTCATTGGCTCAGAGCACGGTACATGACTGGCACGAATAGCTATTTGGAGGAACAACAGAAAGGGAACACTTTATATTTCACATACAGTTTGACCCACCATAATCAAATTTGTTAATAATAACCAGCAAATAGCTGAGCGGTAATGAAATGATATAGAACATGCTCTGTGGAAATTTCTAGACAGCATCAAAACTCTCATGCTGAGTTCTGTAAAACACCACCCTTTTAAGGAGGAAAGAAGCCATTTGAAAAACAGCCTTTCCATCCTCCCTTCAGTCAGATGAAGCAGATGGATTCAGTTACAGCAAAATCAATAGAACAAAGAAAGGAATTAAAAGTAATCAGGTAGCTGAGCACTAATCCATCCCAGAAATATAGTCAAGGCAGCAGAGGAGGACATATTGCCAGTGATGGGAAGCTGAACAGGGAAAATGTCTGAGGGAGAAGAAGGAGAGGAATTTGTGGGACAGAAACAGCAAAGCAGAGCAAGAGACAAGACTCTCAGTCCTGGGGCTTCCCCAGGCAGCTCTGTTCAATCGCACTGCATGGGCACAGTGTAGCTGCTCATATCTGGGGTCAAGTTTTGCTGGCCTCGACCATGAAACATGGTTAGGTAGATTCCCTCAGCAAACTGCTTGGCATGGTGCTGGGCAGGCAGAAGACCTTGAGTCTGAAGGTGCATTTACAGACACCTAACATGAATATAGAATAAAGTTTGAGAACAACAAGTCAACTGAAGTCAAATAAAAATTGTAAGCAGTAAGGAAAAGTAGTTTGCCAGTCTTGAGTCAGATAAAATAAAGTCACGCTCCATGAACTGGCACTCAATGATTTGTGTATCTATAAAGATATATAAAAATATGAATATATATATATATACAGTATTCCATGACCCACATGATGGAGAAGGTCAGAACAAATTATCATAATGGTCTCTGCTGGCCTTACACTTTATGAATCTCTGAATTTATGACTTTATATTTGAAAGTACAGCTCTGTCTCATGCCCAGCAAGGTAAGCTGTGGCTCCAGCAGCACTTCAGTGGTGAGCCCAGTGGGACCCACATGAAATAAAGTCATGAACAACCAGGCAGTAGGGCTATTACAATCACTTTTTATGCTACTATTTAGGAAAATCTTAAATATTTCCTAGGTATTTTTCCATATGTGAAAAAAATGCCTGCAAGGTACAGGCCTCAGCATGGGGACAAGTCTCCAGGCCTGCCTGGGAAGGCTCTGCTCTGCAGCTGGTCATTTCACACTGCTTGTCTCACAGCCACCACACAGTTTTGTCAGCACAGTGCCGCTTCCTGACTAGCGCACGCCATGAACCGTATCTGCTGTCAGTGCATCATGCAGAGAGGATTTTGTTTATGTACACACGTGCACATGTGACACAGAGCTCCCTGGAGCTGCACACATTGTAGCTTGTGCTTTGACCTTTTCCCTTTGCTGGCTTTGATCAGACAGCAAGATTTTTGTTCAGGACTTGCTACACATGCAAAGTAGATTTCAGTCAGCATGATAAGGACAAAGCAGTCAGATGCTAGCTGAACAAACAAACAAACAAACAAAACCCAAACCGCTTCTAAAAATTGAATTGTGCTCTCACATGATCCTATTTTGGCTTCTGTTTGCAGCATTTAATGATAACCACACTGGTAGCTGACCTTGAAGAGCCCAGCTGCAAAACCCCTTCTAATTTTGCTGTGTTCCTCCAGGTCATCCCATAATCCTCTTTTCTCTCCTTCATATTTTCCCACACAGATAATTGCATGCACAATCATAATATTTAAAATCATAAACACTGAATTGTTTCCCTGCCGGCCTTGGAAACAGGGCAGCGACCCCACCCATGTGAGCGTTCGTCTGCCGTCCCTCCTGTTCACTGGAGCCTCTCCTGATGCTGCACACAGGTTGTCCTCGAGGCCGGCCAGAGGAGTCCCAGGAGAAGTGTCCTGCCTGAAGCAAGGGTGCCTGCCCATAGCAGGACCCCAGAGATGCCCCAGTCCCTGAAGGGGTTTCGGTCAGGGCTGGTGGCTGCTCAGCCATGAGACACAAACCATAGCTAATTAGGCCCATTCATTCCAGCCCGCGGGGAGCCAGTTGTTTTTGAAGGGAACTACGTAGATGCTGGTCCCACATGGAGTGGCTGTGGCCCCAGCCAGGGTCATTTGGGGTGTCAGTAGGGACATGGTTGCAGCTCACAAACGTGTCCCAGAATGACCCAAATAGAGGCGGGGTGGGGGGGGGGGGGGCGCAGAAAAGCCCGTCCTCCCTCCCTGGGCATCCCTGTCCTGCTGGAAAAAGCCCTGGCAAGACAGAGGAAGCTGAGACAGAATCACAGAACCATAGAATACTTTAGGTTGGAAAGAACCTTCAGAGGTCATCTAGTCCAATCCACCTACAATGAGCAGGGACATCTTCAACTAGATCAGGTTGCTCAGAGCCCTGTCCAGCCTGGCGTGGAATGCTTCCAGGGATGAGGCATCTACCAACCTCATTGTAAAAAATTTCTTCCTCATGAAATCCCTCCCTCTGACTTCATTTACTCTTGTTATAGTTCTTGGTTTGTATTTGTGTTGCATTTGAGAGTCCTGGTCAGAAATTAATTTAAGTCATTACAGAAGGTAGCGTGAAAATAAAAGTGGAAGTTCCTGCCACGTATATGCCTCTGTCACTTTGCTATGAGGTGCATAGCTTTTCTGATGTGCTGTCTTCCTTTCCATTGTCGGCTTTTTGTATAACAGCACACTCAAAAGCTTCCAAAGCTTGAATATAAACACTTGAATATAAACAGCAAATTAGATCTACCCAGACGCAACTGTCCTTATGACAAATCTGCAGTTAGAAACCGAACTTGGAGACATACGGTTACCTTTAAATTTTACATTACATATCTGAAAAAAAGAAGTGATTGCCCAAATTTCTACAAATTATTTGTCTTGACTTTAATTCTCATTGAAAATGAAGCATGGAGAAGAAAAAGTGCAAAGGGAAAGCCTGACCAACACTTTCCTATGTACTCTGCAGTGATCACTGCATCAGCTGAAAGGGCTGGCTCACAGTTATGGACTCTGACTTGTAAGGGGTTCTATCACTGACAGAAATATTTTCTCTGGGATAAAAAGCTGGTATAAGAAGTCTTACAGCTCACACTTAAAAGCAATAGCTCTGAGAAGGGCAGGTACCAGAGAGTGTGTTTTTTTAAGTTTCTGTTATATTCCTAACACTTGCGCAATGACCATACCCTGAAAGGCGTGGATTTTCTGTCTTCCTCAAGCCTGATTGATTTAGATCAGAATAGTTATTGAGTTTCGAGAAAGAGTTATTGTTCCCATGTGCGGCAATTTTTATATGGCCAACAAAGCTTTGTGATGTTTCTAGCATATGGCGTGACTGCATTTATTTGACAGTTCACTTTATATTTAGCCCAGAAGCTTGGATTAGAAGTGGGAAAACACAAGCAATGATTAGAAACTCCTTAGCTCTCACCTGGCTCTTCTCATTGACTCCCTGTGTGGCTTAGGACACTGGAAAGGAACAATTTTTAAAAACAGCCTTTGAGCAGGACTGCTGACTTGCTGGATAGTGTGAGACACTTCTTACATTGCAGATGACTGTAATTTTTTTTTTTCTTCTGAAGTGTTTACCTAACAAACTAAAAGTTCCTGAACATAAATTTCTGTATCAGTTTCCCTGTTTCTGAATGAGCTATGTTAATATTTATCTTCTTCAAGGGCTGAGAATCAGTTATTAAAAATCTCTACAAACCTTTAATATTCACTTCGGATCTGTTCGTATTCAGTCTCTTATTTCAGTCTCTTATTTCAATACAGAATTGAAGTCAGGTTGAATCAGGATCTACATGTGCTATATAGCATGAGGAGACCTTCCTTTAGTGGCAATCCAGAATGTTCTAATTTCAGTCTGGTTTTAATGGCAGTGGACTGAAGTGTTTACTGTGAGTCCAACAGTCCCAGCTGCAAGACTTCTTGTGCAAATGTGCAGGTTGACTGTTGCCACTCACACCGAGTGGCCTTCATACAGGATTTTTGGACAGCTGGCAGACTGGGAGCTCAATATCCAGCCAAAAAAAGTGACAAGGCAGCAGGGAATTGCTAAAATCTGTGATCTACCACCAAAGCGTGGAACCAGCAGGGCTAGAATAACCCCCGATTGTATCTGTAAAAGGAAATTCCTCCAGCATAAGCTGTCTCTGAATAAAACCACGTTCTGGTGATTTCTTGGGATGACTTTTACTTACACGAATCACAGGCATTCACTGTTTTCAACCATTGTTGCTCTGCTGTCTGTGGAGAAAATGGCAGGGTGATGAAAGGCCTGGCCAGTTTCTTTGCAACAAAGCGTTAAGTGTCCAGAATGACAGCATTTCAGAAAAATGTGTCATAATAACAATCAGCAACTCAGAGATGACCAGCCATACAGAAAAGTTGGCTGCTCTCAAGTATCTCAGGCACTCCCCAAGGCTTTTTCCTCTGGGTCCTTGCCTGTCGGTGCTGAGGTGAAGAATGTTTTGCACTCCCTGGTTCAGGGCTTCTAAAAAATAACAAAATAAATAAATAATTGTCTGCTAGGGTGTCTAAATCAGGTCAAGTTAGTATAGGTGCATTTCTCCAAGGTGTATAGGAAGAGCAAAATTATGAGAACCTTCCAAGGACTTGTGGATCTACACTGATTTAAAGATGTGGGGTTTGTTAACTGTTCCCTATTACTTTTAGTTCCTGGAGAAGGCACTGCTTGTCTGTTTCCATGAATACAGTCACTAATAAACCCAAGGTACTCATGCAGTAGTTTCAGTGTACTGGGCTGCTGCATAAAATCAAGCACACCTCTTTGCACAGTTTGTGAGAAAGGGCTGGTGTCAGCCCTTAACTTTCTTTTAAAGTTCAGCTCCTCTCCAGTGACCAGAGCACTGCTGCTCTTGGTCTTCTACAGCTTCCCTTTGCAATTACCTCCCTTGCGATTTCTACATACAGTTGCAACCTTCTCCCCTGCCACTGTTGGCCTGCTTTGGCACCTCACCCAGCCACCCACATTCATCTTATCCCATGCTTGGCCCAGCATCATCTGTGTTTCCAGCACTGTCATCCTGTGCCACAAATGGGAGGCATTCAGGGAGGTCCCTGTGGCTGAGGTCTCCTTACAAGTCATTGTGCTGGGCTCTGCTCCTTGACTACAATTTTTGGTGGGCCTGTCATGAATGAACATCATCCCCCTCATCTGTGGTATTACACGAATTATACACTTTCCACAGAGATGAAATGAAAGCAAATTTAAGCATTACGCCTCTATATGAGGATGACCAGTCATATAAAATGGCACAAAGACTGATACCAGATGGATCATCTGACAAGCAACTACTTTGGCAAGTATTGTCCTCTTACAGGCTGCCTGCTGTTGTAGTCCTAAAATTGCTAGGATCTCCTTCAGTCAAGCAGACATGGGTGCTACACAAGCAATTGCCAGTTTCTGAGGAAAATTTTCAGAAGTGCCTTTGTTACTGAGCTGTGGTGAATTTGAGTGGTACTTACAGATCAAACACATGGTCAGGTTACTCGAAACTGTCCAGCCAAGAGTTACCAGAGGTTGTGCATAAGCTGCATGGCAGTAAATGTCTGCGTGCATTCAAACGCGATGTAATTTGACCTAATTTAAACCTCTCATTTATGAGTTCAGAGCTGCCACAGACTGAAAGCAGACACATGGAGAGGTACTGCTGCTTACTTGACACGTGGTAACCTGCCATGCTGCAGGAGCTGGGTGGTTGATATGGGCTATTAGGTTCTCAAACCTCTTTCAGAAATAGAACTTAGGCACTTCAAAAAATTGCACAAATCTTGCTTGTATGAGACCCTAAACTTGGCATGTGAATGCCACGTAGCTTTGGAGGCACTTCTAGAGATTGCTGCTACCAATAATAATAGTGCTTGAGGGGAAAAGGCAAAAAAATGCTTTTGAAAATAAAAAGTGACAGTTTGTCCTTTCCACAACTGAAGGGACTATGGGACCTCACAGTTTAGAATGACTTCTGACCCCCATGCAGAACACTATTTCCTTCAAATAGTCACAGTGAGGAGATAACTTGGTAGTGGAAAACTAAACCACCATGTACTTAGCTGCATTTTCAGAAAGGTTTCTAATGAACTTATCATGTAATTTCCATAACAAAGTGTGTAATTATTCCTTTTTTTTGTTGTGGAGGTTTAATATTGAGCAGTAGCCTCAGGTCTATTGCTAAACCACTTGTTACAATAAAGTTTTTGTTTGATTTTAATTCTTAGACCTAACAAAAGGACACCCTGGCAGAGCTTGTTTAAAGTGGAAAATTGGCTACATCCCTTGAAGCTCAAAGAAAATAAAATTTATTATGCAGTCTTCTCAAAGTCTTCATAAGCATTGTCCATTTTCTGGAAAACTGTGTCAATAAATCAGTCACTAATTGTTGCTTGAAGGTCAAGCTAAAGGTTTTGTTTTTCTTACAGCTGACTTCTGTAGGTGAAGAAACATTTGGCTTCATGGCTAGACATTCTTGGAACTAATTTTCCACCAGTTCTTATGCTACTGAATGTCAAATATTTCTGCCCTTGAAACTGTCACATCATCCAGAGGAGCTAAATCTAATTGCCACCTCTTTGAAATGTTTTTTTTGAGCATTTCTGTGGCTTTTGTACTTTTGTCTGTATTCTTTCCTTTATTGCCTTCAGCACTTTAAAAAAAAAAAAAAAAGAAAAAAGAAAAAGCTTTTACTCCAAAGACCCTTCTGAATCTAAGTGCCTTGCTAGGAACCAGACTAAAAACCAAAACTGCAAGTGAAGCTTCACCACTGCATGCTGACTTCCTCAGTACTTTAGAAAAGGGTCTCACCTGCACCATTGGGTTGAGAGGGGGAGTGTGGCTGGCTGGCTGGAGATGCAGCCACAAGAGTTTGCTTCACAGATGTGATTGTCTGTATGGGAAGAGATGTAGTGAGATACTGGAGGGAGACAACTATTGACAGGGGCTGACAAGAAGGATACAAAAGAGAGAGCAGCCCCGGAACACTGGCTACTTGAGAGCTTCCAGGCTCTAGCTGCAGGCCCTGCGAGTGCTGTAGGAATCTTAAATCATTTCGGATGGAAGAGACCCTCCAGATCATCAAGTCCAACTGTTAACCCAACACTGGCGTTCAACCACATCTCAGCTCCTTGGAGATACATGGACTCATGTAGGGATATCTGACAGGTTTGTGTTCCCTTATCAAGTGTTTTCATCATGAAGCAAGATGCCTCCAGAGATCACAGAGGAGCAGAGAGTGTCCTGGTCCCTCTGAGGCCCATGGAGACAGGAGAGGGAATCTGGGATGAAGTTTGCTCCAACTGCTGCCCTCCAACACCTCCTTGGGGAACAGCCTGAGAAGGTCCCTGACCACCCGACCAAATGCTGTCCCTCATCATGAGCCTGGCAGGGGGTTCCCCTCCTGACCTGGCCTGGGACACCAAGCTGGAGCCAACTTGGCCCAAAATCAGAAGGTTCCCGCTCAGCAATGGTACTGCTTTTCCCCAGCCCTTATCAGGGTGACATTTCTGGGCTACAGGTGCCAGCACTAGCCCTTGGCTTCAAGCAACCACTGCAATCAGGCAACTTAACACATTTCTTACTTGCATTTGGCTGCTAGGAAGAGAACAGGAGACTGTGTAATCGCTTTCCTGGGAATTAGATCATGAATCAAAGCTTTGCTCAACTCCCTGCTCCAGTGAGCCCTGCCAGGAATTGTCCCTTCTGATCCCAGAGCTTGGGGCAGGATCACAAAGGGACCAGTATGGGTTCAAATGCAGGTGTCCCCTGTGGATGGAGGTGAACCAGGGTTTGTTTCATGGTTTCAGCACCTCATGCCCATGAGAGCTCCCAGCCTTCTCCTGCCATGTCTGTCCTTGCCCTGACATACATGAGTTGTCAACCAAAACTCAGCTGTGGCTCTAACCCCAGACAGATCATAGAATCAAGGAAGGGCTGTTCAAGAAAGGCAAGAGGCCATGATGAAATTCTAGCAGATGAGGTCACCTGGAGTCTGGACACCTTGAAAAGGAGTAATTACAAAGGTGTAATTCTTCCTTAATTTCATCTCATACAAGGAGCTACTGAAGGTAACTGCTGTTTGTAGGACATCATTATCATTGTTTCTTTTCCACTGTGTGGGTTGAGATATTGGGTATCACTTGTCACCAGTCCCAGGGGACTGGCTGCATCAATGTGCATGAAGTTCTGGCTCTGCAGTCTATTTCTTTGCTCCTCATAGTAAGCCACAGTGGAAGGCTGCCATGTCGCTCCCAGCATGGTGTGCGTTGCAGCATCCTTCCTGCTATGGTCACCAAGGCTCATCTCACCTATTATTAGATGCCAATAGGCATCTACATCAGGACTAATTATCTAAACTCACTCTGTAGTTAATGGGGAGAAACAGACACATCTAAAGTAAGGTTCACCTCTTCCTAAGGCAGACATCTTAAACAGGGCAGATTAATTGCTCTCCCAGCATACCTATTTCTTTTATTTTTTTATAAAAGAAGTACATTCTATAAGCCTCTAAACTGCATATCAGTAAGAATTGCTTATATTTTTAAAATGTCTGCATGGGAAACATTTGTTGGATTTTTGCTTCTTTCTATTTGCTCTTTTCCAGACCACTTTTTTGTATATTCATCACTTTATTTTTATTATACTCTGTTTCCCCAAAAACAAGACAGGTTCTTATATTAATTTCTGCTCCCAAACTTATTACTTTCTCACGTGTATACTGAGTGCCCTGCCTGGGCACTATTTAAATTGACTTTTTCAATGAACTGTAACTAGGGCTTATTTTTTTGGAGCAGGGCTTACATTTTGAGCATCCTGAAAAATCATATTAGGGCTTATTTTTGGGGTAGGTCTTTTTTTCAGGGAAACAGGGTATGTATCATACATGATGTCTATTGCTTCTCTGTTGCCCTGTTCATTTACTAGATTCCAGCAACATGATTACATGCCAGTTCCATCACAAAATATTCACTCCGAATTCAATGACTGAGCAAAAATAGATGTTGACTTTTGGTCCAATGAATCCCACCCTAAGTTAGACTTCTTAGGTGCAGAGCCTGGCAGTTGCACAATGTTTTAGAAGCAGAGAGAAATTCTGCATCATTTTCTGAAGAACTAGTCTTCCATCTGAGAGAGGCAATCAAAACAGCAAGGACCATGCAGCAGATTGGGAACAGATGATTTCAGAACACAACCGAATTTTGGACAGTAGTGTTTGGATGTGTTGGATGGAAAAGAATATCTGGGTCCATTCTTCTAAAGAAGAAAATAAAATCATTGCACATAAACAGGAGAGAAGACTAAAACAAGAGGAAGAACAAGGATTAAGAACACAAGAAATGAGTGAGGGCAGTTTGGGGAGGTTCTCTTTCATTTCCTGCTCTGCTACAATCAGACGAAACTTTAGAAATGCCCAACGGTGCCCTCCTTCCTTGTGCTGCCTCTGCAGACAGGCAGCTCGTGGCATCACGGTGTTGTCCCTGTCCATGTCCTTAAGAAGAAAGACCAGCCTCCAAGAGCAGCCAAGGTGAAGAGGTGGTAAGAAAGGGCTCCAGGGAGAGATGTGAGGAAACTGTTCAGCTCTGTTCAGATGGGAGGGGTTTGTACCCTACTGAGATCTAGAAAAACAAGTGGAAATTGTAGCCATAAGTTTTGAATAAATAAAATAAATATATATATATATATATATATATTAACAAAAAACAGTTCTGCAGTTCTAAGGAGAAAATAATATTTGATTAAAAGACAAAACATGTATGGGGGTAACTTTTTCATTTCCTGTTCAGGATGAAGGTATTACTGACATTATTTAAGCTGTGTTGAAGACATATAACGAGAGTCTAAGCAGATATAAATGTTCTTTTGGAATGTTATTTATAGTTCCTTGGTACCCAATGCCAAACGTTAATAAGGTTTATGAGAAACCAGTGGAGACTGTAAATAGTTAGACTTCTAATTTAAATCATGTTGCTGACTCCATTTGTTTCCTACACATTGATCTGACATTCAAAGATAAATCTGATAAAATTCTCCAAGTTGGAGAGAGATTTGTTTTCTGTCAGTGGGAATCTAACTATAAGAAAGACAAGGAGTGAGGTTATTGGGAACAAAGCCACAGGCAGTAATATACCACACTTGGACACTTATTTTTTATTTATTTAAATGTTACAGTATTTGATAAATTGCTTATGCAGCCATTTAACTGACTCTTCTGGAAAGTGTTTATTTGCAGTCACCTCAATGTCAGCAGTGAAATGAGCTGGGACTGAAATTTCATTAAGAAAGTCATATTTCATTATTATGGCCCCAGCAATCATCAGTCTGTGTACATTAAGTACAAAACCTACAGAATGTTTAAATAATAATACAGCTATGGCAAAAAATGGGCATGAGCCAGACAGGATATTCACTGTTAATGCACTGACCCTACCAACAGCTTGGGCTCTTGTGGGACAAATAGCTGAAAGAATATGTGAGTCTTAAACTCTGAATTTGCTTTGATTCGCCCATTTCAAATTGCAACATTAATTTCCTTCAGTGCAAAGAAAACCTCAGGGTAACTACTCTGTGCCAAATTGAGCCCTCCTGCTGTAAAACTTGAAGGAGAAGGCCAAAAAGGGAGGAAAAAGTTGCAAGGAGCCTCCTTAGGATGTTTCCTCCAAACATCTCCCATGGGATAGAAGGTGATGTCCTTCCTGTTAAAAGGAAGGTTACAGAGGCAGGTCAGTCCCCCATCCCTGGGATGACCACATGGTCTGGGTCAGGGCTGGCGTCCTTCTGGTTTTGAAACTCCCATCGTGTTATTTCCATTTTAGAGCAGCTGAATTCAGCCTTTTGCCAAACTCTGTAATGTGTGTTTATGAAACAACTTGCCCCAGCTCAGCTAAATCAGCTTAAGCATTTCTTCTCCCAGACTACAAGTCTGCATTGTGAGGGTTCGGTATTCCTATGGAGGGATGCGAGTCAGAGCCTATGAAGCCAACAGTAGGAGGGACAGACAGACAAACAGGCAGGCAGAGCTGCAGCAGCTGTGCTGGCCCAAAACAAGTGAGTCCTTGGCACAAAGCTCAAGGCACAGGATATTTTGCCTGGGTGTAGTCTTGTACCTTACTTTTTCTTCCTGTCACAAACCCTGACATCTAAGTAGCCTGGTGTACCCAGGACATCACACACTGACTCAGAAGCAAAATGCAATATTTGCATCTGACTCTGTTATGAAAGTAACTATGGGTTTAGAAGTCTCATTCTGAGGAAAAAATATTCTGGAATAAGAGGCTGTTAAGAATCAGGACATGGAACACTTCTATGGCTCCTTATGCCTTAAAGAGATTAATGATATGTGGAGACTTATTCCTATTTTCTGTCAGTCAGAAAAGTCCTGAAGAAAAATAGGCATAAAGTAATGTACACAACTTAGATACACTAAATAAAATAAATCATAGAATATAGAGCTATATTTATTTTTTCTGCCTTTGAATATATCAGAATTAACCACATGAAAATCAGAATACCACAGGAAAATGGGAGCAAAGGGGACCTTGAAAGACAAGCAGCTCTTAGACAGCTTATCTACACCTTCCCTGCCAAAATGTAATTCAAACCCTGCAGAAGTCAATGTGTGTCATAGGCTTCAGTGGCTTTAACTCAGTTCCTCAGTCTTTTACAGTCCCTTTGGAGCAAGAGAAATCTAGCTTGCTGCCTCTCATACACCAAATAAAGTTTCCAAAATGGCACCTCTGCCTTGCTGACTATGCTCTTTTCTTTTTTAATTGTACACGTGTATCCCTGAGAAACTTCACTCCAAGTTCAGGATAAACTTGTGTTTCCTCTGCTTGCCAGAAGAAAATGAAAAGTAAAGCCCCATCAATTTTATTGCTCATAATTGTGGATAAAATGCAATATATTTGGCTCATATAAATTTGCTAGCAAATTATATTCAATAAAACCCTGGTGAGCAATTTAAAAGCATAAATCCCCCCATGCTGAAAAAAAGCTCATAAATTATACAAGAAAAAGGAATGATTTCATCAAAGAGCCAAGCTCTGCCCATGGAATGTTTCAATAGTACTGGATTTATAGTTTTCTGGGACACGATTTATAATCCCTAATTTTCTGCAATAAAAAGCTCAGCAGGGATTCTCTGAATGAAATATCTTTTAACAAAGAAATAAATAAAAAAATACATCTGAGAGTGAATGCAGACAATGCCATTCTTGGAGAGCTGCCCCTTTCGTGTTCCTGTTCCAAAATTAATCATGGAAGTCCCTAATAAAGATTACATAGTGAGAAAGGAAAGGAAGACCATTATACTTGGAAATAAATGCATTGCACAGTTGTAGAGGGCAATTTTAGTAATAAATTCATGTGTGATACTTCATAGCTGTTCTCTTTAAACAAGAATAAAATGATCAGACTGGTTTAAAAGGAAAGGTTAAACATTTACAAAACACGCAAGGATGATTACATTATATACATAACCTGGAGGGGGAAGTTGTGTGTGAAGTCCGTGCACAGACATGATATGTAATCACATCTAGATGCACACAGAGGTTCACTCATTTCCCCTGACTTTGGGGCTCTGATCCACAGTCCTTGCCAAATTAAGTGGTGGTGGCTGCAGAAGTTACTGTTCCCATGAGCCATCAGCCTCTAGGCAGCAAGGATCATGGATCAGAGCACACATCTGTCACAGGTCACAGACCAGAGTGCTAAGGTGAAGTGAGAATGACAAGATTTAAGTGAATATGCCAGGCTGTGAATTATGACAGCTGAGGAGGAGATTTAATGTCTCTTTGACTGCTAAAGGGATGGGATGGGATGGGATGGGATGGGATGGGATGGGATGGGATGGGATGGGATGGGATGGGATGGGATGGGATGGGATGGGATGGGATGGGATGGGATGGGATAGAAAAAAATGTTCAATCATGTATTAAAAACTCCCACGTAAATCACCAAGGCTGTGACCAAGAACTCCTGCTTTGAGAATCTGCTACTGGATGGTAAGAGAGAGAAGATAATGGGCTGGATGGACATTTGCTGTAGTACACCATGGTTGTTTCTCAAGAGGTTATTATTCCCATTTTATTGATGAGAAGCTGAGGCATATAAAGATGTGAAGACCTGTGTGAATGATCAGACAAGCAGACTGACAATACTATGATTTGACCGCATTATTCTACATATCAGATTGAGGAACTGTGCTTCCTCTCTACCCTATGAGTCATCTATACACAGTCTATGACCCTAGTACACAGGGACAGGGATAGTACCTGTGTGGCTGGGGTCAGCAAGCCCTCAAAATCTCTCACTGTCCCTCCAGACTTCCAAACTTTGAGAAATAGAAAAAGGGTGAAGGTGCGGTTCAAGTACATTTTCCATTTCTATCCATTGTATTTTCCCTGTTTATTTCTCCTGTGTGAGGAGCCCCCAAGCTTTCAGCTTCCATTACAAAAAATACAGATGCAGGCAGTTATAGGCTGATCCAATGCCCATGCAAACCTGTAGATAAAGGACTCTTTTGCCTTTGCTAAGAATTAGACTAAGCCCTTGCCTGAACCTATGAAATACAAATGAAAAGAAAATGCTCAAAAACATTTTGTTTTGACAGCAAACAGTGGGCAGAAAAGGTTGGTAAAGATATTTCACTGACCAATTATTTTCTGATCAAGTTTTATTATGAAATAGAACACAAATTGCTGAAAATAACCTTGGTTCAACTAACTCTTTCTTATATAGCACAGCAGACTCAACTGACAGAGCTTCAGGAAAGAGGAGTAAGAAAACTGCAGCAAGGAGGAAGATTTTTCAAGAAATTAATTTAAACTTGTATTGCAGCTCTGGAAGACTACCAGCCAAGAGTGCTGAGGCAGAACAGCTGGCTGAAAGGAAGGAAGTGTGTCTTAGGAAAGGTAATTTGTAAGTATTAAGCATGCAAGAATTGCTATCTATCATCTATCCCTGCTCCAGAACACTTTACAAGCACTGGGCATTTTGCCCATGTCTGTCTGGCAGGACCTGGGAGTGCTTTTGAGCTCCTCTGCGTAGGTATTCATGCCGGCTGCATCCAATCCTATCTAGGGAGCAGACCCAGCTACAGGCTAGTCCCCTCCATCCCATGCAGTGGAAACCCCCACTTATGGTCCAGGAGGTAACTGCAAAGTGCCCCTGCTGTTCCCCGGATCTGGACAGAGAGTATGTGCCTGGAGCTAACTTACCCCATCCTCTGCAGACAACATTTGTGGCTGAAGCAGACCATGGGAAGGCATTCATCAACACCTCATTCACCGTTCCCCCAGAAAAAAATGATCTGTATCTTGTTCATTCACTGTTCTTACAGAGTTGCCTTTTTTTTTTTTTTCCCCTGAGGATCTGGACTGTATTTCTGATTGACCAAGACTGCAAAATAAGACAGTTTTTTGCAGGTGTAAGTGTTCTGCTTATCTACAGATATTGCAGTAAATACATCTATATTCTCTTCATCCACTATTGACACCAGAAGAGACTTTAGGGAAAGATGTACACATGGAGCCATGTATTAACAAGTCTACTTGGTATGACAGTGTACAAAAAAAGTAGCATTTTCTTATGCAGACAGTGGTATCTGGCTTCCATACCAAATAGCAATAACATTTACTTGACTAAGTAGAACTATCCCTACAAAACAACAGCTCCCCACAAAATAAAGGCATTCAAAACTGAAGCTCTGTGATCCGTTCCATCAGCTGACTAGTTTAAATTTCAGAGACAAAATGTCTTTTTATAGATCTGGGAGATGATTCTAACATTTCAACAAATGACACTTATCACTGACACTGCAGTGTCTTATTGTGATTCCTGAAATACATCTGAAAGCTGGCTGACCTAGGCAGGAGTTGTTTCTACTTAGGAACGGCTGTTCCTGAAAGAGCCTTTTAAATACCCCTTCTGTGGATCTGTCCAGGACTTTGGCACAACTGGGAAAACAAACAAGCAAACAAAAGCAACAATTCATATCTTATGTATTTATTTTTATCCACAGAATAGATCCGACCAATCCTCCAGAATTTTACTTGATCCCATATGAATATTCAGGTCAATAAGTGTGGTAATTATTCATGCATTGTTAAGCCTTATTGCATTAATACCAGCTCCGAATGATCTGCAATAACAAAAACAGGGGTTTTGAAAAAAACACCCATTATTAGTACCTAAAATAGCAGAGCTGGGTCTCCAGAGTAGGTTATGTTCAAAGAAGTGAAGAAAACCTGTATGAAAGCTTTCTCTCATTCTTGTTCAGCACAATCTAACTGACCTACAGTAAAGGTCTTGTAGCTACTAAAAAAGGAATCAAGCAAATAAGCAGCTGATTCCTCAAATTGAAATGCATAAGAGGACATCCAAAAAGAGACAAAATAGCAAAAAACAAATGTACAGTAGGCATAAAAGAAGCATCTTGAGTTGTAGAACAGTCCACCTATAGAGACTGAAAATAGCCAGAGGAATGACGCCCAGAAAGGGATCCAGCTTGAACAAACAACCTCACAGGCAGCAAGTGTAAAATGCAGAGCAACATTTTTGCATAGTGTGCTTGTTCTAGTTAACTCAGAGTCAGAAACATCCTAGAAACAAGGCTGGAAAGAATCTCAAGAAGTCATTTACGCCATCCTTTTAACGTGAGGCAAGCTAAATACAGCTGAGAGTGACATGTTCAATCTATTCTTTAAAAATCTCTAGTAAAGGTCAAGCCATGGATATAGGTGGAGAGTAAGGGAAAGAAATTAATTCAAAACACACTACCTGCCTTGTAAACTGCCAGATTCCCCAAGCTGACCTACGTGTTATCTGCAAAGTTGCTTTATTGAAGCAATAAAATACTTCTTTATTGTAACAGCAAGAAGTATTGGGTATTGGGATCAGATCATCAGTGCTAATAATGGGTGCACTTATTTTCTCCAGAAAAGTCAGAAAATGATAAGGAAGAAGTAGGAAATGGCCCCTTTGAAAGAGAAATCTACTGTTACTGACACAAGAAAAAGAAAAGTATCTCAGTATGACAATGGGGTGGCAACTGGATCCTGATGGCTCTTCAGTGTATTTGGGACCTTCCCAGAGTCACAGGCCAGGGCACTGACCAGCCATGAGTCATGAGTTATGATCTTGAAGTTGGCCTCAGCAAGGTCAAGATGTCTCCACATCATTCAGTTAGATGTAATGCAAAGGTTATTTTTGTTTGTGATTGTTTCTGAGAGCTGAAGGCACGGGATGCTCTCCCCAAATTTTGTGAAAGTATGATCCAAGATCCAAACACCATACAGTCAATATTCAGCAGCACTAAACCACTAAAACTTACGAGAGGAAAATATTAAAGGGAAAGGAAAAAATGTTCAACAATAAAAATAAGTGCTTACTATCATAATTAAGCCATAAATAAGCCAGGGGAACTCTGGCCTAAATATCACAATCTAATTCTTTCTTTCTCTACTTAATTTTTGACATAAGAAGGTTAAAAATGGCTGAAAATGAAGACAGAAAGAGGGTACAGTTTGCTTTACCAAGGGTCAGTTGTAGGATATTTGTGGGAGTGAAAATACCTGGAAGGAGTACACTAACCTGCCTACATGCCACTGGGGCACTCAAATATCTCACGGTGGTTCTGGGTTATAGTGAGACAAATCAGTGCTGATGTTCATGCCAAACCACAGATACCACACTCAATTTGTCAGGGAATAACCCCAGTCTTTCCAGCAAAATATTCACTCCTTCCATATTCTGTCAGTGAGCAATATGGAAAAATTTCTTTTTAATGGGTATTTTCTGTGTCCTAAAACAAGACTGGGAAACCATAGCTTGTACTTTGTGCATGAAAGTACTGGAGAATTAGAAACTCAGCTGAACCATGCAGATTGTCTGCTGATGAGGGTAGATGCTTATTAAAAAATCATGGAAGATTTATTCTTTGAAGTTTACAGCTGTTGCCATTTCAACCATAAGGCCAAGTTTATATCCATGTCAGCTGAAAAACAGTGCAGAAAAATAAATAATAGATCCAGCTTGTTAATTACATGACCACCTTTCTGAGGGAGAGTTACATTTCCTCCTATTTCGGTGGTTTTGTCAGGGCAAAAGGTGATTTGTTTGGCACCCCAGGAACGTGAAGTCACCCCAAAATGGGGTAGCTGGGACAGGAGGAGTGTCTCGGAGCAGTTTCAGTCCCCTCTGGGTGGTAGGCAGGGAAGGGAGGGATCCACAAGTTGGGATTACTAGTCTCTCCATAATGCCTTCCTCCCTCCATACCCCTCACAAAACTACCTCTACCAAAAACTTACTTCCCTCTCAGAGTGGTACCAAAATGGAACTCAGCTGGAGATGAAAGAGCACATTAGTGTCCATGCGAATTTTGGGTTTGGATTACCTGTCAAGATCCAGCAAAGACTCTGGAGATGAGTTTTTCTTGCTACCTGCAATGACACTCTGACACCACGTGTTTAACACAGTCCATGGAACAAATAACCTTCCACTACCTTGATGTTATATCCTCGATTACACTGAGCTGCTGCCTATTTGTACTTCACCTTAGAACGGGGTGATCTCTTCACTGTTGTTCCAAAATCAGTGACACAAGATTAAGCCCACTCAACAACAAACTTTAACATTACCACATTGCCCCAGTTCAAATCCTAACAAAACCTTTCTCAGAAACACCCCTGAACCTGTAGTGTGCTTAGTTTGACAAGAAGAGCACAGGTGTCACAGCAAGTGTCTCTTTACATTCATCATGCTGCATTACTCTAAAATTGATTTCCTAGGGCAATCTGTGTGTGTGATGGACAAGGAGCGGCCTGTTGCATTTTGGCTGGGTGTGATGGACACAGAGCTACTCTGCAATAATTTTAACAGTATGCGTTGGCCTTGTAACTGTTTATTGCACAAATATTTTGGTTAAGTTCAATAGCAGACTGTAAGGAAAACAATCAGAAAGGAAGAAAAATGGCTTGAACTCAGCCAGCCCTGCAGTTAATACAGGACAATGGGAAAGTCATGGGCTCGCAAGAGTCTGGTTCAGCTTCCTGCAGGGCCTACTGAACTGGTTGGGAAAAATGAAGCCAAAAGTCTGACAACCGAGAAGCACAAATGAACTCTGGCTGCAGCAGCAGGACTTTCTTTTCAGAGCCAGGGAGATCTTGGGGAGCTGTTCAGGGGCACCAGACCGAGACTGAGGCACTAGCTGTAGTGTCTGCAGAAGAGAGACCTGCCCCGGTTGCCAAAGGGGCAGGGTTTTGCATAACTTGGAGGATGGGGAAGAATTGCTCATTTTATAAATGCTTTTTGGAAATGGAAACAATACCATAGTTTTGAGAAAATGGTTTTGACATTTTGTGGGCTTCTTTTGTCACACCGTTCTTGAAGAAATGTTCACAGGAATCAAACTCGTCTGGATGTTTTGATGAAACCTTTCCTCCCTGTACTGCAGCTCCTGGCAACTCAGGAAGAGCCCCAAGCTCTTGAAATCTCCCTCACCTGGGCAAGGCTCAGCACCCAAGGCGATGTCAAGACCTAGTTGTCATTAGCAAACTCTGGTGGGAATGCAGATGTAGAGGCCACCCTGTGAGCTCCACAGCCTAGATGGTACTAAATCACCCTGCTTCAACACTGGTGGTTGGTTCCTCTATATCTCTTCTGCCAAGAAGAGCATTAGGTAGAACCTGATGTCTGAACCAAACTGTTTTCTCCTCTTGTGGGCTTTGCAGCCCATCAGAGTCTTGACACCAGAGAGACAGAAGCAGTGCTGGTCCTGAAGTCAGCCTGAGTGGGGCTGTGTTTGAACAGACACCCAGGGCAAGCTAATACCATCAGGAGACAGCATTGCCTATTGGTGCTGAAGAAGGTGGTGCCTCTTGCTAGGAACTAGTATCCATCCTTTGCAAGTAAGTAAATTAGGGTAGTTTAAATTGCCTGAAGTCACATTTAATCTGTTATTATAGCAATGATTTTGCATTACTTTTGCGATGGGGTAGACACCAGGCCTGCTCAGTGCCTGCCATCCAGCTCTAGGGCAGTAACAAGAAGTGCTGATGCATGCCCTGCTTATGATAACTTGGACATATCCCCACAGCATTACTTTTCCACACTGCATTTCAGGACTAGCAGCTCTCTTCCAAAACCAAACTGCTTACTTAGATGAAATTTCATTGAGACTTCTGTGGGCATTATAGATGTGCATCGGTAAGAAAGGACACAGCTCCTGCTGGACAAGAGCAAACATTCACTAGCTTATGTATATGAGGACAAGTGACTGCTAGGTCATATTTAATTTACCCTGACCACACTGGCCGTAATCCTGTCTAACCAGAAGAAAACATTGCATGATAGGGAAAGCAGGCAGACCACGAACTAAGTATACACCACAAAAATCCAGTCCAGCATGTTGAGTAAGCAGATGCCACTGAAAGGAAAGTACAACACTGTAGGTACCAAAAGCATTCAACATCTGCATTTTTTTATTTCTATCTAAAGGTCTCCTTTAACAGTTTGCTTTATGATCTTATTTTTATTCTTTCAGATGTAAAATGGTGGCAGCTTGCATCTGCAGTTGTCTGAAAGACACGTTTCTCCTATTCAGATAATCGAGTATCTTCCTGTTACAGGTGAGTTAGTGTAGACCCAGTAGACAATTTCTTGACCAGAGCCACTGGGTTACTTTAGAGAGGTTCATACGCGACCATAAGAAAACAACATTTAGCTGGAGAAAGAATCAGCAGCAAAAACAAAAGGTTTGTCAACCTTAGTCTAAGCAGTACCTTGTCCCTTAGCAGGGAGCTAATCTTGAAAAGCAATACTAATAAGAGAAGAACCGACCCATAAGAGCAGCAACCTTTTCTGTCCACAATTGCTTATAGAAACTACAGTTCAAAATCTCAGCAGGGACTTGGATGCTGAGTACCTCATGCTCTGGATGCACAACTTGAGAAATATTACAGGCGCCCAATTTTAAGGAGGCTTCTCAAAAATCAGGCCTTGTTTTGGACAACATGAGCTTCTTGGCATCACCAGTCAGATGCTAAAATCTTGGCTAGAAAGTACATCTTCCCATAAGCAGTATGCACATCTTCACAACAGGAACCCAGTCTGCTGTTTGTAATACTTGGCATTCTAACCTCAAGTAAATACACCAAGCAATCTGCAGAATATGTCACTGAGCATGCTTACATGGTAATAATGATGTTAAAGGAGAATGGCCGTATGATTTATTATACTTTGTGAAATAAGGCAAAGCCAATCTCTTCTCCCCATGGGAAGTACCATCACAGTAGAAAATGGAAACAAGATAAAATTAAATACCACCCAGGCCTGATTCAAACATGCAAACTTTCTAATAAAATATCAGAACCAGATGCTGCTAAAGATGAGTGATAATTAAAGAAGATAAATTAAAGAAATGTTTTTCCAGGGAATGACTCTACTGCACACAAATTGTTTCAGCATGGGGAAAAAAATATAATAAAATTACTGCTGCTGCCTGTTTTCAAAAGTTTCCATTAATGAGTCAAGGCAGGTTCCCTGCTAAATTCCCTCATATCCAGGCTCCCTCTTTGCCTCTGTTGGTTTAATCTTGGTGTGGTTTAGCAGAGTGAGCAAAGGACCAAGCGCCAGGAACTCGCTTCCAGCACTGACTCACTGTGTGGGCTCCCTTATGTCATGCTGAGGGCAGATCAGCTCTGGAAAGTAAATCTCAAAAAATGGTTTTGAGGGGTTCAGAACCCGACAGCCTCTCCACTCTCCCTGTCAGATGTGAACAGTTCACCAGAGGGTTTCACCTGACTGCTAGTCCAGCAAACTGGTCTTCGGCTAGGCTGGTGTAAGGTGATTCTTTTTCAGTTTGGTGTCTCATCACAAGAAATGAGTACACTGGAAGCCAAATTATGCAGACACCTGTGCAAACTCACTGCAGGAAGGATGGCTGGAGCACTGCAGATGAAGGGTGGGTTCAGCAGACCCGCTAAGACCACCCTGGAGCTTTATGTGCCTGTGTATAAGCTAATCTTAGTCCACGTTGGTTTTAAACTTCATCTTAGTTAAACACAAGATGATTTTTAAGCCACTCAAAGATTTTTAATTCCTTTAGATTTCTTGCATGCAGAAAAGTGCCTATCCAATTGCCGTAGGCATTTTCGTAGTAAATAAAATAATGTGCTGCACCGGGAAAGGAATAGAATAAAATGAAACCATGTAAATATATGGCCTAGTTCCCTTTTAACCACATATTCCCCAGGCTCATAACCTCTGCAAATGCCTATGAGGAATAATGTGGTTTGCAGTGTGCCTTTAAAGTCAACAAATCCAGCCTGTTTCAGGCTGAACAAGGGCTCAGACACAAGATCGGGTTCCCCTCGCTTGATGAGCTGCCATGCGGCAAGCGATGACATGAGCAGGCCTCGCTCATGGTGAGTGCAAGGTGAAATGGTGCAGCTTCAGCTGACCTCATAGAGGTTCACGTCCTTGGGCTCCTGTCTCCCTCGTCCAAGGGGCTGGTAGGACGTGTACAGCGGGTCACTGCAGTTCAGCAGCTGCGTCCCTGCTCACTAAGCCAGGGTAAGGCAGCTGGGTAACTCACATGCGAATGTCAAAGCAAAGAGGGGTTCATGAGGAGCATTGGGCTCCCAGCTCTTTCTCCTGAACAGCAGAGTCAAATCAAATGGATGAGTGGATGTACAGAGTCAAGCCTTTGACACAGTCTCCCACAGCATCCTCACAGCTAAGTTGAGGGGGTGTGGTCTAGACAACAGAGTAGTGAGGTGGGTAGCAAACTGGCTTAAGGAGAGAAGCCAGAGAGTGGTAGTCAATGGTGTGTAGTTGGAGGCCAGTATCTAGTGGAGTGCCTCAGGGGTCAGTACTGGGGCCAATATTATTCAATATATTCATTAACGATTTAGATGAGGGCAGAGAGTGTACTATCAGCAAGTTTGCTGATGACACTAAGCTGGGAGGAGTGGCTGACACGCCAGAAGGCTGTGCTGCCATTCAGCGAGACCTGGACAGGCTGGTGAGTTGGGCGGGGAATAACCTAATGAAATTTAACAAGGGAAAGTGTAGAGTCCTGCATCTGGGCAGGAACAACCCCAGGTTCCAACATAGGTTGGGAAATTACATATTAGAGAGCAGTGTAGGGGAAAGGGACCTGGGGGTCCTGGTGGACAACAGGATGACCATGAGCCAGCACTGTGCCCTTGTGGCCAGGAAGGCCAATGGCATCCTGGGGTGTATTACAAGGCGGGTGGCTAGTAGATCGAGAGAGGTCCTCCTTCCCCTCCACTCTGCCCTGGTGAGACCACATCTGGAATATTGTGTCCAGTTCTGGGCCCCTCAGTTCCAGAAGGACAGGGAACTGCTGGAGAGGGTCCAGCGTAGGGCAACGAAGGTGATTAAGGGAGTGGAGCACCTCCCTTAAGAAGAAAGGATGAGGGAGCTGGGTCTCTTTAGTTTGGAGAAGAGAAGACTGAGGGGTGACCTTGTTAATGTTTATAAACATATAAAGGGTGAGTGCCACGAGGATGGAGCCAGGCTCTTCTCGGTGGCAAACAATGATAGGACAAGGGGTAACGGGATCAAGCTGGAACACAAGAAGTTCCACTTAAATTTGAGAAAAAACTTCTTCTCAGTGAGGGTGACAGAGCACTGGAACAGGCTGCCCAGGGAGGTTGTGGAGTCTCCTTCTCTGGAGACATTCAAAACCCGCCTGGACATGTTCCTGTGCGACCTCACCTAGGCGTTCCTGCTCCAGCAGGGGGATTGGACTAGATGATCTTTTGAGGTCCCTTCCAATCCCAAACATACTGTGATACTGTGATACTGTGAAGAACAGGGACAGGTCTCTTAAGCATGCAAGTTCCAAGCTATTTGTAGACATTTTGGCTAAAACTAGGAATTTACACTCGATTTGAACCTCTGTGCAAGCTAAATCTGTCCACAGTCCATCATCTGCCGGCCTCAACCCAGCTACCCATGTGGCAAAGCCAGTTGCGGTCTGCACCTTCTCCTGCCAGTCCCCTGGGAGTGGGCTGCTGCCACCAGAGCAGCAAGGGGTCAGTTGAGGTGTGGATCACTAGCTAGGGCAGCTTCCAAAACAGGAACAGCCATGATCTGATGATCTGCTGGCCAGACTCGGAGGGAGAAGAGCTTTTATTAAGACTTGCTACCCCCTGCAGACCTTTGAACTTGAAATAAGAGGTATTGGTTACACATCTCATAGGGAGCCGGGTGATCTGTTCTCTGTCTCTGCTTCAGTCCTGCCTGCTACCAACTCTGCAGGGCATCTGTCCCCAAGTCATGCTTCTTGCCTGCCAGACAGACTTCCCTGCAGCCATCAGTGTCAGTGGAATGGGAAAGGAAAAAAAGGAGAGGAGAGGAGAGGAGAGGAGAGGAGAGGAGAGGAGAGGAGAGGAGAGGAGAGGAGAGGAGAGGAGAGGAGAGGAGAGGAGAGGAGAGGAGAGGAGAGGAGAGGAGAGGAGAGGAGAGGAGAGGAGAGGAGAGGAGAGAAAAAAGAAAAACGGGGGGTGGGGGAAAAGAAAAATAAGGAAAAAAGAAAAAGTAAGAAAAAGGAAAAAATAAGAAAATAGGAATAAGAAAACATAAGAAAAGAGGGGAAAAATAAAAGAAATAAGAGAGGAGAAAAGAGAAAAGAAAAGGAGACATGAATCTGGGTGTGTAATTTATATATGAGGAAAAGTTTAAACCAGTGTCATTGGCAAGAATATGTTACAAAAAGCCACAGACATGCTAATTGGTGAGTCATTTAAGTAAACCCTATTGATCTTGTAAGTCTGCCAGTTTTCAATTTTCACTTTTGCTTGAAAACAGCTCAGAAAATAAGACTTAACCAGAAACGCATGATCAGTGACTTTTTTTAATCCAATTTTTTAGCAAATGTAACTTATCTGTCTTGAGGGGTGCTTTTGTTTGACCAATGGAACAGTTATGGAGAGCTTCCCTTTGCTCACCTAAGCCTCACCCAGCACAGGCCAGAGATGCACACTCGGGACAGGCCAGGTCCTCTATGTTTTTCTCCTACAGCAGCAAACCAAGATATTCTTTTCAATGGTTATCTTCATCACCAGCAACCAGTTTTAGGTGTATGAGGAATAACCAGAGTCCTGTGACACCTCAGCAACACCATTGCAGAGGTGGGGGACTCCAAATGGTCAAGCTCAGCTCGATTTGCTGCAGTTCTCATAGCTGTGCCCAGCACAGGAGCTCTGAGTTGCTCAGAAATTTGACTGACGCTATCAACTTCCTGACTGTAAAAGAACGTGACTGATGTCTAACAGTGCAAAGATCAGTTTGGTATGGCAATTCACATAAAGAAACAATAGAAAAATAAGCTTTTATCCCATTATTCTCCTTTATTATTTGGGCAGTAGCTAAGGCAAACCTGACAGAAGTGGCCAAAGCAGGTATCCCTGGCTGTCCAGCCCACTCTTCTGCCACAGGTTAGGAAGGTCTTGTCCTCCCTGAGAGAAGCATCATCATCTTCAGGGTGATCCTGAGCCGCTGTGATAGAGGGACAGGCTCCTTCTCCCCCTCAGAGAGATCATCAGTAAGCAGGCGCAGGCTTTCCACATTCTTAAGCAAAATATTTACTTTACAAGCGCTGAAACAAAATTTGGAAAAGTGAAGAATAATATTTATTTTGACAATGTTAAATTGCATTAAAGTTGAAAGTGAAAATCAGATGCATGCACATATACCGAGGGCATTATCCACGAATCACAGGAACATAAAAGAACTGGAAAATACCCTCCTCCACTGCCACCAGGAAAGTTGGTCTGGACTAAATTACAGGCAAAATGTATAATTAAGCAAGCTATTATTATCCAGTGCTTTAGCAGATGCTGACCGTTTATGGTGATTTGGATAAGAATTCAACCAAGGTTTGATTTCACAGCTGTGTCCATGATGCCTTGGACCTGTTGTACTGCCCCAGAAATTCCCAGCATGTTAGCACTGGTATCTAAGTGAAGTGCTTATGGTTTCCTGTCCTCCTTGGCTGCTGACTGGGGAAATTTTCTTTAGCTTCTTAGGAAAGAGAAAATGGTTTTACTGATCTGTCAGCCAGCCTTTATACTTGCAACCTGTGTTTAATTACTTTGAAGCAGCTTTAATATTCCACCAGTATAAGGAGGGGCAAACTTCCACTGCTGTGTTATTCTCTTATTTTTATTTTTTGCAGGTGTAGGCTTGTGGCTTAGTTACTGAAATAATAATTCTGTTGGAAATATCATTGGCATGAGAGATGAGCTGCCAAAGTGTTATGGGCTTGGTAATTTGTACATGGAAATGAGGATCCAGGGAACAACATGAACATCAGTGGCCTGAGGAGCTTATGATTAAAACATGATGCTGAGCTTTTATGATTTCCACAGCTAATTAGCAAGATTTATAAGCATCTAACAAAAAACAAGGCTGAATACAGTAATGATACTTATTTTCCACTTCGAGCAGAAAACTACTGGGTTCTAAAATAGCAGGGAAAGGAAGAGAGGAACAAACACCCTTATCTCTTCATTTGCCCACAAATTAGCCTAATTACTTCTCTCTTTGCCATAGGATGAGTGAATGTCTCTCAGGTGGCCAGCATGAAGTCTGTGCCTTGTTCACATCAATGGCAATACCTTGTTGATTTAATAGACAAAAGGTTTCCTGCTGTTTCTTTATGGCTTCAGACTAGCACCAGCTTTGTTTTCCAGCAGCGCTCTGAGGGAATGCGAGATGTCTGAAAAAGCCACTTCCACCAATATATACTTGGTTGATTCTGTTCCCCAGAGGTAGAAAAGGAAAAGGAGGAGGGGGGAAAAAAGAAGAAATACCACGCTAGTTCATAAAGGAATGAAGGGCTTAGTCTGCAGCCATAGACCCAAGAGGGCCCTGTGGCTCCCAGGAGGGTTCCTGGCCAGCAGCGTCTACATGACCCACCTGGGAAGCTCCCAGTGCACATGGAGGGGCTGTGCCTGACCCTTTCCCTATGGCTTCTGCATTTCCAAAATCCCAAACATCCTCACACAGTCATGGGCTGGAAAACCCCTGGCCAGTGTGTAAAATTCTTCTATTCTGCCTAGACAAACCTTTCAGACAGAAAAGAGAGACATCCTCCGAAAACTGCATTGAAGTCTCATTGCATAGGATGAGCTTTACTCAAAATGTAGATATGAAAAGATGATCTTTACTGAAGCCATTGGCAGAGGAATTGTCCCAACACAGATCCACAGCAACTGAAGGCAGATGTGATGACTGGTTTTGTTGTGTTTCCAGCTAGCTCCTGCGTGCAGCACAGCTGAGATTTCCCCCAACACGCAGCTGGCTGTTTTGGCCAAGGTGTCCCTCAGCCAGGTTTGCTTTTGGGAAGAGGGTCTCCAGTCACTGTGGGCATTGCCTTTTTTCAGCATCTGCACTGGGCACCTCTCCCCTTTCTATCCAGGAACATAAGGACCACAGACAGGTTTGTGCTCCCCTGGCTGGGAATTGTGACCCACGGTGCGGGGCTGAGAGCCCCGTCAGGCCCTCAGCTGCCTGGGCAGCAGTGCCACATGGAGGGAGACATGCTGTGTGTATAGTCATCCCAGCAAACCCAACCTTCAGAGGGCTGTACTTCATTTTTTGTCAGTCATAGACTTCTAGTGGCAGGCACAGTATCTTCCCACATCCATGGAAAGTACTTTACTCATCCTGTATGTCACCACAATGTAATAATTAAAAATACACAGTCTTATTACACAGTTAGTGCAACCACAAAAGTTCATTTATAAAGCTCCATCTATTTATACTGGAGCTGTGTTTCCTCAGCTTAGAGATATACAAATACTGGTATGCCATGCTTAATAGTATCCTAGCATTTTAGTATTTTTTAATGAACCACTGTCATCACTTACTCCAATATTTTTCTCTTCTCATTTCTGTATTCCTAGACAGTTGGCCTAAATTGGTATAATGGGATAAGTTCCACCCCAGGATTGGTTTGGCATTTACGTTTAACAGTGCCTGGTAGCTGGCACACCCTTAAAACACAGAGTTTGCCGACATCTATGGTGAGACTGGAGTGATGCCATACTCTCCATTTTCACCTCCAAAATCAGTCCATTATTTTTAGTGACAGGGAGCAGGAGCAATTACATGGAAACATTTTTGGAGAGTTTCTGGTCTAACATTAGACAAGGAGGTTTAGCCAGTAAACCTCCACCACAGTAGCACCTAGCATCCTGCCTTCTTGGCCAGAGGTGCTTCAGACCATGGGAATGTCTCACCAGCATCTCTGATGGCAAAGTGTCCAGCAAGAGGAACATCAGCAGACCTTGACCTCATTGTATAAACCCAGGGGTGTGTATGGATGCAGAACTCTCAAAGCAGGGCTGTGAATGAAAGGATCTCTCCCTGTTGGAAAGAGGAAAGTGGAAAGAAGGCCTGGGCTGAGCCAGCATCACCAAGATGCCGGCAGAGTTGGGGCAGGTACTAGCAGCAGCAGGAGGGAGCGTGAAAGGGATGCCCCACTGCAGGGCAGCCCCTCTTGCCCTCACCCTCCAGCGCAGGGAGCAGGGTCTGCCCAGCCTCTTTTACAGGTGTGCACGGAAACAGAGGAGCGACAGGCTGCTGGGGCTCTCCTCTCAAGCATGTGCGCTCCAGATGTGCCAGTAGTGAAAGCCAGCGAGTACAGAATATTATTTATAATAACAATAATAACAATATTAATAACATAAGAACATCTGGTTGCATTTTTTTTCCATCTACCATTTGGCTGGAGGCAGAGCATCCGGGAGACACGACGATCGGTATTTCTGTTTCCAATTTAGACGCAGCTCAGCTGCCGCAGTGACTCAGAGACAGGCGCTTCCAGGGACACATCCCCAGCTCCCAGGCTCGGCCGGCCTCACAGGTGTCACTCCTGCCACTGCCACCAGCAGAAGCACCTAAAGTCGTGTGGGTTTGGGTTTCCTTTATTGTTTTACAGGAGATTGCAAGTGGGTTTTTACACTTCTGTGGTTTCTTTCCATCCCTCCCTATGAGAAAGTTACCCAGCCACAACGGTGTGCAGTTTCAGACAGAAAACAAAAGCTAGCTGTTGTGAAATCAAACCAGAAGCGGGTCTATTACACATTTCACACTATTGAAAGTTTATTTGACTAAACACGTATTTAAACTATTTTGTATTGTTTTGAATTATAAGACTTTCAAATGTGTCCAGTAAATATATCATTTCCACCTACAAAGATTTCTGTTTTGACACGCAACTAACATCTAGCCTAAAAAATTAATGCTGTGATTAAAAAAAAACAGTCTTCTAGCTTTTCTTTCCTCACTATACTGACAGAAAGCTAAAAGCAAAATTACTATGGCAGCTGCAGCTGCTGCTCATCATTAGTTTCTCCCAGCGAGCTGTAGGCTGGGGACTTGATTTCTGTGGGATCTAATGCACAGAGGGTAGATTCCTCAGTTGTGGAACAGGCTTTTGCTACAGAGCAGATAATGCACTGCATACAGACTCCTATCTGCTATAAATTTATACAGGCTGATGACAAACTTAAAATGTGCACTATTAAAACTTCATGTTCAAGAATAATGTTCATTTAAGTACTCAAACATTCTCCCTCAAGTCATTAAAGAATGAGATTTATATAGAGCAAATCAAGAGGCCTCCTTGTGCCTTTGGAGACATGTATCCTGTTCCTGTCCTTGGGGTCAGCCAGCTCTGCACATACGCTCAAGGACAAACTAGGCCCCAACACTCATTATATTATCAAATTTGCATACGAAGCAGCAAAAGTTGCTGATAAACAGAAAATCTAGGCCTTTGGCTCAGCCCTTGTCCAATTATTAAAATCAGTTGCTTTAGATGTCATCTTAAGTAAATCAGTTTCTGCTAATGCACTTTACACACCAGCTAGACCTCCTAGTTTATGCATCCGAATTTACAGGGTAATGCAAGGCTGTTCCCACCACCTTTGGCTCTAATGTAGTGATTCTGAAAAACATAAGGTGAAAATTTCAATAGTGCAGCGCTATTTGTAACTGGGAAAAGTCAGGAATTTGTGTTAATTCTACCTCCAGCCTTATTTTAATCCTCATGTAGCTTCCCTGTTGTCACGAATATTATTAGCATGTGAAATCTGCTGACTGCTAAAATTTGGGGAATTCCAATAATGAAGGAATTTCCATACCCTTTAATCTGACACATCTTCTGAAGTAGACTCTCAGCTAATATAAATTACAAATCTCCCCTGCTTGCTTCAATGTTAATTCACAGTAGCCAAGAGCCTGGAGCCCTGGCATATGAACAGGGGCCAGACTCTCATCTCCTGGCCTGGAGAGCCAGTGGCTGCCCTTCCTCTTGGAGATGCTCACTATGCCACCCAAGAGGGGGCACAACACTCCCCTTTCTCCAAGATGTCATGGCTGGTCCTGGGTGCAGTGATTACAGGGCAGCACACAAACATACTAGAAATTTGGCAGCTGAGCAGCCAGAAGAGATGGGAAAGAAGCAAAGTGGGAAAGAGCAGACCTGGGAAAAAAGAAACTGGGAAGGAACAAAGAGAGAGCTGTAAACAGAAATAATCTGAAGCAATGCTGTTAATGTTATGCATAACAATGCCCTTGATGACAGTCCAGGACTCTGAGCTTGGGCCAGGGAGCTGTCAGCTAGAAAGGAGTAAGTTGCTACATAGGTTCACACTATTAATAGTGACACTGCTCAGTAAATCTTACCTTGCGTGCTGTAAACAAGTTTTATTCCTACGGCTCAAGACAAGTCCTTCCAAATCCAGAATTTATTTGTCTCTCAGCTGCGCAGACCAGAGGTCCAGCTTTGCAGGCACAAAACACTGCAACACTGAGCTCTGCACTGGTTGCATACATTTTTTTA
The DNA here is from genome assembly GCF_036013475.1 of Columba livia. Classification (NCBI taxonomy): domain Eukaryota; kingdom Metazoa; phylum Chordata; class Aves; order Columbiformes; family Columbidae; genus Columba; species Columba livia. The sequence goes on along the minus strand of NC_088604.1, from coordinate 55,853,534 downwards.
GCATAAATATATATGATTCACCTTCTTCTTGCAAGATGTTGAGCTTCTTGGTTCGATTTCTCCTCCCATTTCCACACACTACTCCTCCAAAATAGGGTCTTGCCTCCATTGCATACAAGCTCTTTTGCTTTGTGTGAACTAAAGTAGTATCTGTGACAGTCACCTGGGAGGGTGAAAAGTGGGTTCCTGTCTCTGTTTGAAAGACTTGGTGCTTTGGGAGAGTGGGATCCAGATCTCCGCAGTCTCTGGAGAGGTCTCACTGCCTAGCAAGACAGCCTTGCCCCTGCTAGTGCTTCCCCTGAACATGATAATTAAATCCCTGAACCCAAAGATGACAGCTTCAATGGTTCAACAGGGAGACTGAGGTCCCCCACAACAAAGCTTTCTAACCCCTTTTCTCCTAGAAGGTGGGTTAAACAGGCCTAGTTTCCCCTGGCAAAGGAGGGGTTTCAAATTTGGTGTCCTACAGACTGGGTAAGCAGGTAGAAGTGGAAATGCCTAAAATCCTTCTCAGTCCTTTGGGGTCTGTCTTACTTTACCGTCAGAAGTAAGCAGCAAGCCAGCCAGACTTTGAATACCAAGTCTCTGTGCAGCAGATAACTGGACACCTTCAGGCAGAGATGCTCTGCCCCCAGCTCCAGGGTTTCAATACTCTTTAACCAGAAAATCCTGAATATCAACATTGATTTTCTGGTTAGATTTTTTGCTTTTTTTTTTTTTAAGTGCAAGTGTAGAAGGCTGATGAAAGGTCACTAGAGCAATGTGTGTGAAGGTGTCAACATCAGAAATCTAGAGAGAATATCAGTGATTCACTCTCATATTTCTGCAGTCATGTCATCTGAAAGAAAAGCTTCTTTCATGCTAAGCATCATACTACTATGGAAGGACAGAGAAATCAAATAATACGAGAGGCTGCGCACACTTCTGGGCACACTAAAAAATACCCCTAAGAATAAATACTGCCATTTATTTCTGTTGTTTTATGCTTTCTTTCAAAGGCAGCCTTTGAATGTCACTCAGAAGCAAGATACCTTCCTCTCCTTCTGGGCAAAACGACAAAAATCTCTCTCCCAAAAAATAAGGCCTGGACAGCAGTAGACACAGTCTATGTGGCAATTAAAATTTGGGAGTCTCCAAGAGCTTCAGGACTGTCCAAACACCAATGCCCATGAATTTGCTTGAACATTCAGACTTGCTCTTCAATGTAGAAAATGTGCTGACTAGATTTATACTTGATTTCCATAAACAATTTATGGGATCCCTAAGCATCCATGCGTGCACTGGAATATTTGACACTTCCACCTACGTACTTCTGATTGTTTCAGCCATGGAACCACAGATTACTCTGTCTTCTCAGAGTACACTGCTGGGAGTGAAGCTCCTTCTTGACACCAGGTCAGCATTGGTGTTAGTGAGCCGTAAGCTTGTGCTATGAGGGAAGGAAGAGAAAATAATTATTGATTCATAAAGAGAGGACCCTAAAGTGGACAGTAAACAGGAGAAGAAGTGAAGATGACTAGTGTCATACTGATTGCTGTCAGCAAGCCACTCAGGGCACAGTCCTTTCTAACCTCTTTATAAGCAAAGACAAAAGACTAGGGCTGGGCAAGAGGAGAAGCCATCCAGCCCAGTGAATCAGGATGGACAGTCCACGTCTGCAATTGGTAAATGAGCTGCTTCAGCTCCTACCACAAAATAGCAGAAGCTAGAGGGCTAAGCCCACTTAACTTTAACCAACTTTTGCTAATGTGGGACCTTAAACCACACATTTTGGGGATCAAGAAACAAGAGTGCTACTGGCTGCATAACAATGAACAAAATGAGCAGCAAAGTGACTGCACATGGGTAATAAAAATAATAGCCAGTGGGAAACATGAGGAATCATTTAGATGATGCAAGAGAAAGGATATACATCTGAGTATATTTTTCATAGTCACATAGATGAAAACTGGTCCTCCAGCAAAGCTGGGGTACAGCCAGGGACTTAGATGTTGCAATGTTTTAATTTGCAGATTTCCTGTTGCCTAGCAGACTCCTCAGCCAGGAATTAGACAGTCAAGATACAATTCCCAGGGAAATTAGGTGCCTTAGAATAGTATTCCTAGAAACCAGCACACTGAGCATGAAGTTATTTACACTGGCCTGGAGAAACCACAGCAGAACAGAATAGGACCACAGTCAGAGGCAGCAAAAATCTCTCTCACTGCTCAGTCTTGAATCTCCTCCCTAATGTAGGTGTTCAAGCCCAGCTAGCCGTTTGTCACAAAAAGACACTTTGCTCTTCTCTTTGCCTCCCACTGCACTCAGTATTTCAGTAGCTAGATTGCCCTCCACAAAAAACGGAAACCCGCTTTAAACCTCCGTGCTGCCTGATCTGCAGCAAGGATTTGGTCCTGACTCCTGTACATGGCATGCAAGGACCCACATCCAAATCAGGTTCATCTGCTCCTTCTCCTTCCCCCAGTAACTATGCAGAATGAAATGGCTTCAACAGGATAAACTGAGGAAGGCTCAACTTAAAATACCAGGTGAATCAGTCAGCTGAATGCCAACAGAGGATGCCAGAGTACAGCTTTCAAATTTTTGTTCCAATTCAGGTGGGGTGTGTGAGTTTGCAAAAATAACCCATTTCCCTGGTCAGCCTTCCGTCTGCTGGGTAACATCTGTCCAATACATCCTGAAAAGCCTAATTTATGGCTGCTTGTAAAAGTGCGACCCAGTTTGAGGATAAGTACGAAGGTCAACCTGCAGTTGTGATGAGGGAAGACATGCTCCCTTTGAGAAGGTGCTCTGCAAGAACATGGAGGCAAGTGGAACTCTGAAAAGACCAGCCACACACACCAAGACTGATGCTGCAGCAGGTGTGGCAACAGACAGAGGTTTAGGTAGACAGCACAGCCTTTCAACCATACCAGAAATCAGGATTTAGGTGCCATGAGAAATCTGCCCATCCGATAATAATGCAACAATCCCATAGCTGCCTGTATTACGTGAAGACACAGACGAACTTTGTAAAAGTTTAATGTGGAAGAGTTTCACAGCCAGCTCTTTGTCAGCTTTTTCTCACCCCTGCACTAGGCATGGAAAATTGATGGACAGACTCTTGTTATCTCCCCTTGTGCATGCTATCTTGTGAAAGAGTCTCTGCTCTAAGTCCCTGAGGAAACAAAGCACAGCTGTGTATTTCTGTTATATTGGATGCAATATCTGCTGAACTCTGCCAGAAATTTACCTCCTCCTTAGGCTTCCTTATTAAGTGTGCAAGAGTAATATTTATGTGAAATCAGCTGAGAGCTACAAGTATCCCGTTTATGTGATTTTATCCATCTAACAGTAAAATGCTTCTGCATGTGCAGAATCTATTTATATAACACTATAATATGGACAGCTGTATATTGCTTGCAGGCAACCTCTCCACTGATTTTGGTTGGTATGCACACCTTAAGGAACTGAAGAAACCTGTTCTACAATAATTTATACTTCTCACTGTCAAATTTAGAATAATCTTGAAAGTCTAACCTCGGAAAATAATTTTAAAATCGGTGTGAATTACATATGCTTTATACTTTTATTATGTTTGGGGATTTTTTAATTTGAGATAAATGTGCACGAAGTCATATTCATAATAGTGTTTGCAATGCAGCATCAGTTCCAGTCTCAGATTCAGTGGATTTCTATCTCTGTGGCTGACAGTGAAAAAGTTATTTCCTTCTGTAGGCAAGTAATTTTCAGTAGTGTCTTATCTACTGCATTACGACACGCTTCTCTACTAGATAAACCACTGCAATTTGAAACTGGGAGAAAGCAAACTGCAAACCTCTTTGCCCAGAATGACTGTAAACACACAAGCAAACATGTTCTCAATAAACAAAAGAACCTTTGAGTTAATGACAGTGCATGCCAATAGCCATCTTTTTTCTGCTAAGAGAATATTCTAGACTGAAAGGATTGAGATAAGCAGGACTCAAACAGTGCTGTTGATGTAAATGTTTGCTTTGACAAGTTAATGAAATGTGCTTCAGAAAACCTTCTGAATCTGATCTGAGTAAGAAGAGTCAAAAAACAGATAATTTTTCTGACCATATGAGACCATGTCCCACCTCTCAACAATACCCCAGGCTACTCCTTTGTTATAACTGAGGTTATGTGGAGTATTTTGGTGGCAAAACTTTGTCCAATAAACAGGACCTATTTAGCAATTGGCTGGACAAAACAATAGCAAACAGACCATGAAAGCAATAATCCTGTGCTGGCACAGATGGACACTGGATGATCTAATTGACCTTCTGTGCTTGAACCTTGTCATCTATCACTGTCTCTGGGCTGCAGAAGAATGAAAAATGTGTAAGATGAAAACAAGTCTAACAACAGAAAAAGAAAACACAAATGCAAATGCAGAATGATTGCTCAAGGTGCAAATTATAACCAGACCCAGGGACAGATTAAGAAATAACGAGTATACTCAGAGTGCCAGACTCCAAATAGTAGGTTACTGTAATGCCTCCTTTTTAACCCCACTCAGTCACTTGGCCAGCAACAAACTTCTTTTGCAGGGCTTGGACCTCCTTATGTTCCAGACATAGGCAGAAATGCACATTCAGAGCTCCATTTTTACTTCTAGGTCTACAGTGCATTAGAGACAACCCAGACTTCATTTTATAGCTGGAAGGGTCACAGAAAGTAGCTCACCTCATCTGAGGCAGCTGAAGGCTGGATAAAGCCTGTGTCTGTGGAATATGGTATAATTGGCACATCACCTCTGAATACAGCTCTATATCCTAGAGTCTATGCCAATGGCAGCGCTGTAATTAGTTGAAAAATCACCTTCGATTTCTACTATAATGGACCTGAAAACCTTTGGTTTGTAGAACAAGTTAATCTGCATTGCTTCCAATTCTGCTGTTTTGTTATCACTTTGTGCACATCCTTAGGTTAGCCATGGCCTAAGGACAGCAGCACGCTAAGTGTTTCTCTACACTCACTCCTTCAAGATGTAACCAAGGAAGGATTCTCCATCCTTTTCCCCAGGCTCAGGCCCATCACCCCACCAGGCAAAATACAGGCAAAGCGACTGTTCTGCTCTAGAACTGCTGCTCTCCTTCCTTCCTTTGGGAGACACTAGATTTGCTTCCCAGTTCCTGGTCAAGAAATAACTCTAATGCATCCCCACTTTGTCCAGTCAAAACTCAAATGCAGAAATTTTATAAAAGAGTGAAAAGAAAGGAAAAGTGCTTGTGAGGGGCCACTGCTCTGCTCAATCTCATCTCTGCTACTCAGCTCAAGGTCAACGGAGCACCACGGTTTCTACAACATCAGAAGGCGGCGGGTAAAATGATTACACCTTGCTTCAAACACACCCACAGCTTCCAAGGGGATTTGCTGGGAAGTGTCACTGCCTGCTGGAGAAAACTGTGGGAGCCACTTACTCAGCCATCAATTTTATGGGTTGGTAGGAACCACTGGCGGGCACAAAGACATTTTCATTACCAATGCTTCTAATCAAATTGTTCGATTACAAGACTAAGCTAGGATTTCGAAAAGTGATTAGCTCAATTGCCAAGGATTTTCTTATTATTACTGACCTCTTTATCCAAAAAAGACTGGGATGCAAAAAGGTTCATAGACATTTATAAGACGAGATCATTCTTCAATTAAGAACGGTTGAAAAATACTACTGTTAGTCAAAATATTCAAAGACATTGGAAATCCCCCTGCTCTCTCCCATATGACTTTCAAAGCTAGATTAAGAAGGGAAAAATATAACCCTAAAACAGACAAATCAATGTCTCCAAAAATCTTAGCTACAATAGAAATGGAGCTGGAAGTATGAGTGACCATTTATTTTGCAGTTTTCCAATTTCTTCTCTTGCAAGTAGAATTAATAATAAGTTTAGGCTAATTCTATTCCTCAGACTCTTTAACAAAAGCAATTTCTGTCCTCTGTCTCTAACAAAAGGTCCTCATTCTCAGCATTACCCCAACAGCTCTAATAAACAGTAATGGGTCTCCACTGAACAACTTCTTTGCAAATCAGATTGACACAGAACAATTTCCTTGGCCAAGAAAACCTAGAATTCAGCCAAAAAAAGGAAGAAAAAAACCCTTTCCCCTCAATTTTCAGGCAAACACACAACTGTAATAATATTTGAGCATATTTGATCATCAAAATCAACTACTTCACTCTTAAACAACTTACACAATTTAGCCAACCATCCAACTAAACTGCTGGTCTGTCCAAATAATTAGTCATATTTTAAACCAATGATAACAGGCAAGATCATGGTTTCCATAATAAATAAAGTGATCATTTTTTGCAGAAACCACACTTTGTATCTGTTTCTCCAATATATATATATGTGTGTATATATATATATATATATATATGTTATTGTATGTATATCAATGTAGTTAATACTCAGATGACAACCAATGGAGAATAGAGGAGAAACCAAGGCTGGCGTAGATCCTACCTTATTCTGAATTTCTGCTTCTGGGACAGAAGTCAGGAAAATGAAAGGTCTCAGTAAACTTCATTCTGTCATAAGTAATGAGTAGGAAAGAGGAAGGTGAACCCACAAAGAAACCAGAGCAAAATGAGACCTTGGGATTTCAAACTCTCTTCCAATTCATATAAACAGAGGATGTTTCACTTGGGTCTAAATCCCTACCCCACCTTATTGCTCTGTTGTACATTATAAGCAGAGGTCCCAACCATTTACCTGACTGAAATGCCACAATATGTACCCAGAAGAACTGCTATCACAGGTAGAACTCAGGTCATCAGTGCCCAGCCCAAGAGATTGGCTGCTCTACCATCTGCAAAGAGGTGGGTGGTTTTACTGGCATGAAGCAGATGCATTTGGAGCCAAGCACATGACACATTTTGGTCCTTCCAAGCCCCGCACTTCAGGGCACTATGTCCTGTTTCAACAGAAAAGGTTATCGACAGCACAAAATAAAGCTGCTCAATACACCAATGCTGGTTTCTCACCCTGGTGGAGAGAAAGGAGAATGGACACCTGAGCACAGATTCCTTTCCACCTCTAACCATCTAGGCTGGTGCTAAGAGGGGACTTGTCACCCGTTCCAGGCTGCTGGTGTCTCACCTTGAAGCCGGCTGCAGCAGGACCCCCTTTCTCACAAGGACCAAATGAAACAAAGACTCAGGACTTTCAGAACACAAACCCAGGCTCTGGTGGGCTTTTTGGGGGCTGAAGTTTGTTGCTTTTTTTTTTTCTTTTGGGCAGACATTAATGTAACAGGGACCACCTGAACTAACTGAAATCTAAGTAATGATGTGAGGAAGGGAGAGGGGGAGGAACAGCAAAAGGAGTGGAAAAGCTTGTTCATCAGTAATCCCTTACCTATAGTAATTTCTAAAGCTAGCTAAGCACCTCAGCATGTGCAAAACTGCATAGACTGAAATCGTCCTCTGGATCACCTCCAAGACATTAACTGGAGCATTCAGAATAAAAAAAAAAATATACATATATAATTATAACTAATGAGATTACAGATTTCATGAGATCCCATCGTTTCCAGCTCAATGTAAGAACAGTAATTTTGAAGGGGTCAGTTGCCCTTTCTTATCCAAAGGACTTGCGCCAATGTAAAATTACTAAGTGGGAGGAGAATTAAAACATGTCCCTGGAAACTGGACAATTTAATTCTCTGGAGATATACATCTGGTTTTATAGCTCATTCTTTGATATTTTTCTTTAAAAGCCTGAAAAAGTACAAGCAATTGAATACCAATTAAACCCTTACAGTGTCTGCGGGGCTTTTTTTCCATTACAGGTTCAATAACTTAAATGAGGCATTTTAGTTACTTCTACAGAGTCCAGATTTACAAAAACACTCCCCCCCCACCTCCACACACACAAACACATACACCTTTGAATGCTGAAAACCCTGGTTTATAAAAACGCATATTGAGATCAGTTCTGAGGAAACTCAGAAACAACAGTGCAGTTACACATCTGATAGGACAGGCAGCAGATAGGGATCATTTCACAGAAAGGCCCCCCCTATTTTCCCACTCAGAACAGCTATAATATATCTTTGACAGTAAGTCAAAGTGAAGTACATTTAGCCATTGCAGCTAAAAAAATCCATCCTACAGTTATGGCAGAGACTACTGCAAGGTTACAGTGCTTGTGCTTTGAGTCATAAATAAAGCAACTTGTGGGACTCTGTGCTTAATGTTCACAATTCAAAAGATATTCTTTACCCCTTTTTCAGAATTTAGGTATCAACACAACAGATTAGTTGGACACTTTAAAACTGCCTTGATCAACATTCTAGATGCTCCAAATCTACAAAGCAAAAGGCAAGTGGTACCAAAATAGAGTCTTTGGGTACCAACTTTACAGAACCTTGCAAACCTTAAGCCAAAAAGTGGTTAGATTTCCTGCTCTCTGCCCAGACTATAAAGAGGATGTAATATTTCAAGGTAAAGGATTGCCATGGAAGATATTTGCCTGCATTTTTTAAAATAAAGTCTATTTGGCAGCTACAGGGGAATGGACCGTTAAGTACTTTTCTAACTCTAGCATCTATTATTCTAATTTAATTTAGCAATAGCAGCGCAGTAACCATCTGTAGCAGTGAAGGCTAGAAAGGTAGAGTTAAGCACAAACGTAAAAACACAGGCTGCCGGAACAGCCAACATGATCAGTTGTCCATATCTGGTAGCCAGTAATCTGATAGTCTAGCCTCTTGCCTTTAAGACTGAAAATATCCATCATCATAGAGTAGGAATTCATTTCTAGAAGAACAAACAGCAAACTTTGAAAGTAATCTTCTAGGCATGTGCTGGAGGTACCTCACCACCCTGTCCTCTCTCTTTGCACTGATGTGTTGCATCCTGTGAATAGGGCTAAGACAGACTCTCTGAAATGTTGTGACGTTTTTCTCTTCACCTTGTCACAGCTGTGCTGAGTGATGGAGGAGGATCTGAATGGTCTATTCTCTCTGGAGTGAGAGAATAGTGTCAACACTGCTCTAGATTTCAGATCTGGCAAAACGTGCCTGAAGGTGACATGGAAGAACAGTAAGTTTTAAATGAGATCTCCGTTCTCATATGTCTCCTATGAAGGTCTGCCATAAGTATGATAAAGCTTTCTTAAAAATTAAATGTTATTCTTGTGTCTGTCATGCTAAATATCTCAGCACAACACTGAGTTAAATAAAGCAGGCACTTATTTTAGATATAGAGTGATAAGCACCAATTACTTACCAGTTTTCATTAAATTTTTTGAGTACACTTTAATCCCAGCACCACTGGTCCTCACAGACTAGCAAGACTCCATAGATAAATTAGTCTTTCTTGACATTAGCAATCACAAACAGTTCTTTTCTTTGGAAACCCTAACACAGTTGGGTCTTTTGTGGAAAAAATCTTTCAAACAAGTTTTGAAGATAACCACCACAATAAAGGATTAATTTTCTTAGTTTCTTAGGTCTTGATCCATTTGCTGTAGTTTGGTATAAAATAACAAGTACCTTCCTTACAAATGACAAGTCAGAGTGAATGAAACCAATTGCACAGATTACCACCTTTGAAGTTTTAAGTGAAGATCTTACTAATAGTCCAGAAAAACTTAACAGTCATTGACAAATCCACTTGCCTTTTATTCTCACAGTACCAACCAGTCTACATAACCTGTATTTTGTTCATGAGAACATGCAGTATATTGTGAACAATTACTTTATAGTTCACCATTAATTTTCCCACTGATTTTAAAATCAGTCTTTCATATATTTTCAGTACATTCTTATAGATCATTGGTTCTTTTCATTTAGAAAACAAATCAATGTAAACGGTGCCCGCAAGCACTAAAATATTAAATGCTACAACAGAACCATACAAAATTACTAGTTTCACAGATAGATCCAGATTTATATTAACAGATCCAGAACATTTTGCTTCCCTGATCTCCGAATACAGAAAACATCCTAATGGATGTATGGCACTGTGGGCAGGTTGTGATCAGCCCTAGAAGAGAAGGTGTTGGAGTGGTTTGGGAGCTCATCTGAGACATGGGAGATGTTAATTTTCCTGCTCAACTATGACATAATGTATGATCTTGGGCAAGTCACATATGTAAGATAGGAATAATATCTGCTTCAGAAAAATGTTGTAAGGGCAAATGCATTCAAGAATGCAAGACACTCAAATCATAGAATCACAGAATGGTTTGTATTGGAAGGAACCTTAAAGACCATCTAGTCCAACCCCACTGCCATGGGCAGGGACACCTTCTACTAGACCAGGTTGCTCAAAGCCCTGACCAACCTGGCCTTGAATACTTCCAGTAACGGGGCATCCACAGCTTCTCCAGGCAGCCCGTTCCAGTGCATCACCACCCTTATAGTGAAAAATTTTTTCCTTATATCTAAATTTACCCTCTTTCAGTTTAAACCATTACCCCCCATCCCATCACTACACTCCCTGTTAAGGAGTCCCTCCTCATCATTCCTGTAGGCTCCCTTTAAGTATTGTAAGGCCACAACAAACTGTTCCTGGCACCTTCTCTTCTCCAGGCTGAATGACCCCAGATCTCTCAGCCTGTCCTCATAGGTGAGATGCTCCAGCCCCCCGATCATCTTTGTGGCCTTCCTCTGGACCTGCTCAAACAGGTCCATGTCTTTCTTATGCTGGGGAACCCAGGGCTGACGGTTTATATAAATACATAGAACAATTACTCAACGTCTGTGGATCGAAGCTTTGTAGGATAAGGAATCCTAGCTTCTCATATAATTTGTAGAAAGAATAGCCACAGCATTATACAAAAGGAGTCTCCACTCTGCATTCCTCAAGGCAGATGTTCCACATGTTCTCAGTCTCAGAGATGAATGCCTATTTGCTTTTCACACACAGAAAACCCCTTCAGGCAGGATATAAAATCTGAGGTACCCGTTGCAGTCACAACTGCTGCTCTGTCACTATTGTACCGCTTCACCATCTCAGCATGTAGGGTACAAATACCCCCACAAGTACATGCAAAGCATCTCATTCCAAACATCTCACAAAACTCCTTTGTGTGCTGCTGTTCGCTGGGTGACCAGCTTAACCCACTCCACAGCACTGCTGCTCTCCTGTCCTACTCAGGGTGGGATTAACTAGTCAGTGATTTCACACATTGAGTCTAGATTATGCCCTGCTACTCAGACCTTACACACACAGACAAAGACTGTCTGACCAAGCCACACTGAGAGAGTGAAAAAAACCCCAGCACATCCTCACCCCAGCTACCCAGGCATGCTCTTTGAAATGCCTGGGTCAAAAAGTTGCAGTATCTAAATTAAAGGAATCCCAGGCCAGACCTCAGTTGACAGACAGAGAGAAAAGCACTGATGTCTCAGTAAAAATCAGTAGCCAGTGAGATGCAAATCCAAAGAGAACAACAACCAAATCAGAAACCCATTATGCTCCAAAAGGGCCTGTTTCACAGAGCTGGAAACTGTTATGATCCAAATCAGCTTGGAGAGAGAATTTCTGAAAGGAAAACAGAAGTAATAATTGGGAAGTATTAAAAAAGAAAGCACTGAACACCTAAAAGATTCCCAACCACACACAAAAAGGAAGTTTTTGCTGCTGTCACACACACTGTGGCTGAGCTTTTCTACACCCTAAAAGCCTCCAGAACCTGAAGAGAGGCTGCGAGTGCCCCATGGCTGCAAATCTCATCATGCCCCTCCAAGGCACTAAATTGCAGGGACCAAAAGCCCAATTGCGGCTCCACTACAGACCCTCATGGTTTCTCCGAGTTAACGTTGGTACACCTTATTTCTGGATCATAACAAGAAAAGAAAGCTTTCAGCTGCAACAACATAGCTCTTCATTCAAAACAAAAACACAATAAAGCATAAGTTGCAAGTGAGTAAATAATCCCCAAAGGCAATCCTTCTCACTTCAGTGTATCTTTCCTTTTCTTACAGACATGGTCAGTCTGCATTTAGAAAGGCAGCTAATGATTTTTCTTCTTCAACCTTCCACAATTTTACGCTTAACAAAACCCACTGAGACACAAAAGAGCACCAGCTGCTTTCCTTCTGCCAGGAGGTTCTTGGGTGATTCAGTGAGAAGCTGCAGTCTCCACAGTCAACCTGAGGTCTAGGAGCGGTGTGACAGAGTCCACAGTTTCATGGCCACAGTGAGCTCATCCGACAGCTCACCTCCGATGGAAGGAAATTCGCTCCCTTGCAGCAATCTTTTTCAGCAAAAAGAATAGTTTTCTGCTGGCTTAGTAAGTTGAAATGGCAGAAGAAAAGCTCCAGTAAGAACAAGAGTCAGTGCAAGTATGGGCAACTCTGCTGAGCACGGCAGGAGAAAAGCCAGGACCAGAGAACAGGGAAAAGGCACCAAAACCCTCTCCTTTCAGCAACGCTGCACTCTCACGTTGGCTTCCCCGCTTGTGAAACCGCAGGCTGAGGACTTGCTGTGGAGCAATAACTCATCTGCAGAACCTTTCATGAAATGTAATCTGGTACTCCCATGCAGGATTTGTATCTCACTCATCAGCTCCCCAAAGCATCATACATATTTAGTAACAATCTAGTGAAAGAGGAAGTAAAATTAGCCATACAAATATTTAGATAACTCATGAGAAAAAAAAAAAAAAGTAGGCAACAACTCATACAATCCCAGAATGGTTGGCACTGGAAAGAACCTCTGGAGATCAGCTAGTCCACCCCATCCGCTAGAGCAGGTTCACCCAGAACAGATCACACAGAGATGTGTCCAGGCGGGTCTTGAATGTCTCCAGAGAAGGAGACTCCACAACCTCTCTGGGCAGCCTGTTCCAGTGCTCTGGCACCGTCAAAGTAAAGAAGTTTCTCCTCATGTGTAGATGGAACCTCCTGTGCTTCAGTCTGTGCCCGTTGCCCCTCATCCCATCGCTGGGCACCACTGAAACAAGTCTGGTCCCATCCTCTTAACACCCGCCCTTGAGATATTTATAAACATTGATGAGATCCCCTCTGATCCTTCTCTTCTCCAGGCTGAATAGACCTCGCTCATAAGCCAGAAAGGCATTAAGGCAGCCAAAAGAACAAAGTGAAATAAATTTTGTGACCACCAAAAAACACTAAGAAAGGAGAGATTTTGATGTTTGTATGTTTGCTTTCCTGGGTGTTTGTCAAATTCTTAGGGTTTGCTGTATATCAAAAAGAAATTGGTTCATTTTTGGATGGACAAAGTAGTTTAAAATGAAGAGGCAAAACTATTTCATAAATATTCTTATCCAGTATTACAGAAGCAGCAGCTGACATGCATATATGAAATGAAGGTGAATTAACAGGCCCCACTGTAAACACAGAGTTTCTGTAAAAATCAGACATTATCACGTAGAATAATTCTTAAATAAGCAAGTCTGAGTCACCCACATCCACGAGCTCTAGAAGAGCAGACTGACAAGTGCTGCCTTAGGTTATCAACTTTCAGATTCTAACATGGCAGCCTAAGAGTTACAAGTCGATGGGAAAGCAGAGCAATCCATTAAAATATGTTTTATTATTTCAAAACTGGGATTCAAGATTTGATGATTGTTGATAATTAGAAGATTATTAAACAATGTATCTTTAAAAAGAAGCAGGTCCAAATTCATGCCTTATTTTTGCACTAATAGTATAAACAGGTGAATTGTGGCAGATGTTTTCAAGGGCACAATCTGAAGGCAACAGCTTTATAAAGAACTTGTGAAGAGAATACATTATCCTGAATAACTCTTTCTGCTCATAACAGGATAAGTAAAAAAAAAAACCCACTTGCTGTTACAGAACTCAAAACGCATTTGCAAAGGTGGCAATCATGAAAGAAATACTTCTTGCTCACAAACTGTGAATGTTTTATATGGAAATATGCAAGATGATGGCTGAAAATATCCCCCAGTGCTGCCTCCCCTGACTGAAAGATAGGCTGGACTTCAGCTGAGACATTTCACTTTCCCCTGCCTGCCTCTTGGAGACTACATTTATCCCTATCTCAAGGCATCCTGAGAAGGAAAGAAGAGCTCAGCCACCATGCATTTCCCCTGGTCCTTCAAATCAGCTGGGAGGGATGTCACAGGGGCCTGTCACACATCTGCTCGCACCTGCTGAACAGCCAGTGGGGAAAACCAGCAGCTAAACATGACAAGGAGCACTAAGCCCTCAGGCAAGTAGAAATGAGTGGAAGGGGTAGGTATCCCACAAGAAATCAGAGGGACTGTATGGCTTTCAGTGCCAGCAGGCACAGCCTGGAGATAGTCAATGCTGCTGCCTATGCTGTCCCCATAACGCTTTAGCAGCAATCACCTCCTTCACAACCTTCAGATTCACCAGACATTTTCAGCAGCCCGTCAGGGAAAGTTGTCATTGCTATTGTTCATGATGATCAACAGAATATGCCATAAACATAACTGGTAGCACTCCTTCTCCACACTGGAGGTGCTCCAGTCAGGTCAGCAAGGCGCTCGGAGCCCCTGCAGCGAGGAGCTCTGGCCATCCCCTCCAGCCAGCGCTGGCACCGAAGCTCACATGCTCACCAGTAGCTTTTGGATGCCCTCGTGAGCCACAGCCTCACACCTGGAGGGTCTGAGCTGGTGGAGACGGCATCCTCTGGCAAGGCCACAGGCCAGGGTACCAGGGCACGGCCTCGGCATGGTCACGAAGAGAGGAACACACTGAGCAAGGTCTTAGTAAGCTTGCAAGTTTCCAGAAGTCTCTCCTGGCAAGAGGGAGGAGGGAAGGAACATAGGCCACTTGCCAGAGATCAATCTGTCCAATTTAAAGATATTAATTTAATTGTTTGTGGCAGTAGGAGAGCTTGCAGCTGCTGGCTCCAGGAAGGCTGGACAGTAAGAAAACACGGTGTCAATGCCACTAGAATTAAACCAGAGAGGTGAGAGCCCAGAAGCTGGGACTCAGGGTGCTCGGTGGCTTCACATCCCTGAGACGGCAAGACTGTACACGCACCTTTGCCATTTTGAACAGTTACCTCCCAGTGCTGGCAACCCTCTCTAAAATGCCGGTTGAATAGCTGGTGTGAGATAGCGCTTAAAACCCCCACCACCCTGCCATCAAAACCTTGCCCTGCGAAGGCCAGAGAGGCCTGTCCTGCCAAGGGGAGCCCTGGAAGACTGCTGGGGTGGCGGGTGGGATCCACCAGCTCCATGCTTTGCGCACTGCAGGCAGATACCTGCTGCCCCAGCCCAGGGAGGGAGAGCACTAACAACCGTGTAATTACAAAATTATGTTTGCTTATTTTCTTTTTTCTTTTTTTTTTTTTTTTCTTCTCAGAAGATAAGAACAGTTGGAGAAGTGTATGCTGTGGGGCCTAAGCAAATCGACTGCCAGGATTTGCTGTTTGAGGCTTTCATCCATCCAGTTTTAATCCAAATTAGTAGGAACTTGAGAAAGGGATTCTGGCAAAGTCACAGCTGGAAAGATTTTCATCATTAATTCTGCCAAGCATATAAAAATACAATTAAAAAAAAAAAAAAAAAAAAAGAAAAAAGGGGGGTCAGATATAACAGTTCTTGGCACAAACATATTTTGGTTTGCTTTTAGAGTAAAAACAAAACCCAAAAGAAAATCTATATTTAATTAAGAGATAGCCCATACCTTTGTCATCTTTGACATCTTTACATGAGGCTACAAATGCTATTCTATGATTATTATAAAATTAATTTCTTGCTGTAGTTGAAATGTGCTTTGCTTCTTAAAGAGGTGAGGTGGCTGGGGGTGAGAGGGGAGCTCCCGCTTCCCTGGCCCCAGCAGCATGGGGCCTGTGCAGTTTTTTGGCAGGTCGCTCCCCGTAGCAACCAGCAGTAGTTTATCGAGTGCAGCGCTGCAGCTTGTCAGGTCACTCCAGGGAACACCAGAACGGGGAGGCAGAACAAACGCAGGTGGTGCTCGGATGCTTGTGTATATTCGTCCAACATGTAGAAGCACATTCACCACTGTCCATACGGGCACAGACTGAACCATAGGAGACTCCATCTGAATATGGGGAATAACATCTTTTCTTTGAGGGTGCCAAAGCACTGGAACAGGGTGCCCAGAGAGGCTGTGGAGTCTCCTTCTCTGGAGACACCCAAGACCCTCCTGGACACATTCCTGTGCAATCTACTCTAGGGGTACCTGCTTTAGCAGGTGGGTTGGACTAGATGATCTCCAGAGGTCCCTTCCAATCCCAACCATTCTGCGATTCTGTGCCAGCTGCTCTGCAATTGCAGGACCGAGCAGAGCCATCACACTGCTGAAGAGGCTTCCTTCCATGAACCACCCATGGGTGCACATACACCTCTGTGACGGCTCCTGTTGCAAGCCATGGAGACTGAAATATGACATTTTGCAAATGCAAACTTTGACAAATATCTACTAAGTGAACCAGCCTTTTTTTTTTTCTCCTGTAATTTCATGCCCTTTTTCCAAGGAGTGTTTTATAAAGGAATGATGTACAAGCGAAAGCATACAAGCACTTGCTACCACATAGACAGTTTGCAGAGAGAGTGGAAACTTCCCAAAACTTTCCTAAATTGCTAGGGGTTTGTTTATTAGCAAGACAAACAGCGCTCTCCAGGACAGGAGTGTGTCCCCTATGGTGCTGCTCATGATGCTGGTTAGCCTGGTCTCTGCCACAACTGGTACTGCAATAAACACATTGCACCTGCCCAGCACTTCTAATCTCAGGATCTCACGGTGTCATGCAAACAGCCTCAAAACAAAACCATGGAGCAGAACAATTCACAAAGGCATGAACTGTGGCCAGAGAAGCATCAATCCATCCATCACATGCATTCGCATGAAGAACAGCGCCACACTCAATGGAGAAGACTGCCTGTGTGCAAGGACCTGTCCTTCTAGCTGATCACATCAACTACTCACAGGATTTTACCCACATAAACAAAAGCTATCTTTCATTTCTAGCCAAAAATCACAATATTTTTGAACCTTCCCTATTACTTATTAAGAACTTTCATGGCTTAACTTTTTCCTGTACCTGCTTCTGTCTCTCCCAGTGCTGCATTCAGCAGAAAACAGATCAAGGATTAGTCTTGCTCCAAAATGCAATCACAGGTGAAACTGCCAAACTTCAGTGGAAATCTCTCCAATCAGTCCCAGGATACAGCAAAGGCACCCTGGGCTGTCCAGTCGCAGCACTAAACATCCACTTTTAGTCATCCTTAAGAGACATCCCAGTTTTTGAGACAGACTCATACAGAAGGAAGTATTATGATTAATTGCTACATGACTATTTTGCGAATGGTGTCTCTTTATGGAGATGAGATTGTTCAGTTACGAGTTACGTATTTGATTAGAATTAATTAATCATCCCATCACATACACGACTTGTTACTTCGCACTTTATTAGTGCAAAATTTGTTAGAATGAATCCATGAAGAATGTTTTAAATTAGAATTTCATACAGCAAGCGGCATTTTCATTGGAAAATAAAAAAAGTAATTTTAAAATAAAATTTAGGTTTGGTGAGAATTACAACAGTGATAATACTATGCTGTCGTGACGTTTTTACAAGGTATAGGGTTTTTTGTTTTAATCATTTTTATGTAAGGTAACAAAAATTTCAGATTAGAATCTCAGATGATCGTTGGCAATCATTGTATCTTTGTACCAAATAGTCTCTTTCCAGCACCTGAATATTGAAATTTAAAAACATAACTTTTGGGGAATTTTAAAGGAAGCAAAACCTTCTGTTTCCACCCAGCCGTACTCAAAATTCTCCTTGTCAAACCTGACATGCACCTCATTTTAAGCAACATCCAAGAATTTAAAAAGATCTTACTTGGCAAACCTGTCCTGAAGTCCCTCCAGTGTAGCCAGAGATTGTCCTTTCTCTGGGACTTTGGGTTTGATGGGCTTTTTAGCTGAAAAAGAGCTGACATCTCTTTAGAGATGTGTCCTCCACATCCACAGGCTCAGGAAAGCTGTAACTGATTAGAAGAGCTGTACAAGATAACAGCAGCAATGACAGACGATAATGAAAAGTTGTGAGGATACCTACACAGAGATTTTTACAGTCTAATAAGCCAATAAGAGAACAGCAGACAAATATATTAAAAAGGGTAGCAGGGAGGCAGGTAGGTTATATTTCACTGTTTTAAATTATGTGATCACCAAAATTAATTACATAAGAGAATAAGGTTAAAAAAAAAATTACTTCCAAATAGCAAACAGAAAAAAAAGCCAGAGAGGGATACCAGCCTCGTCATTCTCCTAGGCAGCCACAAGCACAGCGTATTATTTTTCAGGAGCAGGGAAGATGATTCAAGACTGAAAAGACAGCTTGTTCAACTCTGGGCCTCAGTTTAGACTGAAGACCAAGCTAAACAGCAAACAGGAACTCACTATTTTTTTCTTAGAGAGTCAGAAAAAACATGGTGATGACAAGAACTGAGCCAGCAGAAAACAACCTTCACCTTCTGGAGACTTCATCGGCCTCCTGTCAGCCAACCCCAGAGCTGCTTGTTGTCCAACATGGACGCTGGTAACCACTGAGTATCATCCGCTCCAGTCTTGCCTTCTCCCACAGGATATTTTTGACTCTGGAAAACTTCTGGCCAGAGTCACATGGTCACTTTCTCTGTGACACCCTTCTCTGGCTGGTGGCCCTGAGGCTGTGGAGTTGTCCTGAGGACAGTGGAAATAGCCATTAAGAAGAAATTTTTAAAAGCAGTGACAGAAGGAAAAACAAGATTCAGAATTATTATGGTGTTTCCTCCCTATAACATCTCTACAGTTAACTGTAATATCAGAACAGCTCAAGACAAAGTCTGTACTTTTTCTTCTTAGCAGCACTTTTTCAGTATTTTTGGACAGTTGAGCCTTGACTAAGAATTCACAAAAATTTGACTGCCTACTGCCAACTTCCATGTATGCCAATGACCTTCTCATTAAGTCATAACTCTGAGCTAAAATATTACTCTAATGTAAAAAGAAGAGATGCCCAACAGTTAAGGACTTCCGCCATAGTCTTCCAGTCCCATTTGAATAGGTAGAAAGGATCCACCAAAACCAAACTTCAAGACTTGCTGTTGAACTGCCATGTCCAAAGAGTGGAAGTTTCTTTAGCACATGGTACCAGCATGAAGTCCAGCACAGGCGTGGTGGAAACAAAAAGCCTGCTCTACAGGAGGAGACCCAGAGCCAGATGTTGTCCCAGTAACAGACACCAGTAACAGACACCAGTTTCTTAGGTTAGTTTAAAGGGAGGCCTGCATTCTCCTTAAGATGTTCTGCAACCTTGACTCCTTTCATCAGAGTGAAGAGAAGAAACCACTAAGTCTAAGTTTTTGTGAGCTGGTCTCGTAACTTGAGAAGCAGTGGAAAGTTCAGACAAGACCTTTATGCCCCTTCTAGAAAAGCTCTTTGTATGCTTTTGAGTCTTTCTGTTTTAAAGAGAAAATTAAGAAGCAGAAGGACCAGCAATGGCAACAAAAATCACAGAGTTTTGCCTCCAGGTCTTGATTCCATGTGGGTTCTCTGACATTTAATGAGAGTTGAACTCATATTACAACTTCTTCCCTGAAAGAGATTAACTAGGTTTTCTTCAGCACCTTCGCCTATTTCAACAAAATTTGTAGCTCCCTGCTATCTGCAAGACCTCATCAAACCTTGACATGCTGTCAAACTTGTTCAAATTGGCCACAAATTAAAGAAGGTATTAGAGAGAGAGAAGCAGGTAGGCACACAATTAATGCAGAGAAAAATCTATTTCTGCTACTTTATCACTTCCTTTTCCCACAGGTAGTGGAAGGCTTGGGCGCCGGGAACACCACCACCAGGTGAAGGGATTCTGTGGAAAGAGGGGGCTCCTTCTCTTTGCTGGCTCAACAAATTGCTCTGTACGGCAACAGGCAGCCTCTGCCCGTATGACCTCGCAGCCACTCTCTGCTCCTCCCTCCACCCAATCTGCTGCAGCGCAACGAAGCGCTCCAAAAATAATGTTTATTTTTCAAAACTGGAAAATGGCACAAACCACCCCGGAGGAGAGCATGACAACGGCATGAGTTCAGCGCGGGCTCACGAACTGACCCTCCCTGCCAGGGACGGGAAACTGGAACCTCACGGAAGGAGACTGGATGGAACCAGATCGAACGAAAGCGCCAGAAACCGCGGCCATCGATGGCCAAGTCCCGCCGACAGGATAACTCACCCGCCTGTCAGTCCTCCTTGGGAGCGAGCGCAGGGGCTCTGTCACGGCTCTTCAGCCATAAACGCCTCCGCCTTGCACGTCTGCACCTACAATAGCTTGAGCACGCACGTTAAGCAAGGAGAAACCTAGCGATCAGAAATATTTCCAAGTGATAGCTTTAAAGTTGGGGATCAGCACAGCTTGAACATCTGATTTCAATTCTAAACTGTTTTTTATTAGCGGATGTTGATGTAGTACCCCAAATACACTCACAGTTTCTGTTCATAATGGTATTCTCCAGTAATGATAGAACTGTTATGTATGAACTGCTAAACAGAGGCCGCACCACTGCTGCTGAATGGACTAAAAGTTGGACCAGGCAGAGAGGAAAAAAACTAAATCATTCTCTTTGAATAGACAGAGCCAGATTTGCCACTACCTTACATCTTGTATAACCATTTAGGTCATGTCTGTGTAGGGTAACTTCTATGAAAATGAAGTTATAAATGCATAATAAATCCATCTAGAAAAATTCCTTGCCTATGAAGAACAGAAAGTAATTTTAATTTGTAAAGTAATAAAAGCTGAATGCCAAATTGTAATGCTAAAATTGGAGTCAGAAGTTACATGAAGACAGGTTTTCAGAAGCAGTAATTTTTTTGATGTAATATTTGAAAGTGATCAATTCAACTTCTGCTTTTGAAAAATTTTCTGAGCTTTGATCTCGCTCCAAGTTTAGCCCAGAACAACTATTATATGGCTGACATTAGAAGTCTCAAAATAAAGTGATTTATAATGGAAACACAGAAAATAAATCATTATTTCAGAACCTCCTAACACACCACAGATTAGATCCAGAAGGTCAGAGAACGTTGTCATTGAGTATGTGAACTTACCCTATTGCAGCTAAGGACCTCAACACATAGAACAGCAAATTCTGTTAATGAACTCGATCAAACACACGCAATGACTTGTGCCTTCCTAGGTATCACTGGGTTTTTGGAGAGGCACTTAAAGATTATAATCTACAAAGATCATGAGGCTGGAGCAAGTTGATACATTCACCAACGCCCTGCTGAAGAATATTAGACCATACTTGACCACCAAAATGAGAAGAGCCATTAACATCCAGAATTAATGGGCTTAGTGGTTTTCCAATGAGGTATCTGCATGATGGACATGGTGTGGATTCAGCAAAGTTTGCCCTTTAACAAATAGAGCTTCAATTTCAAAGATTTGATTAAGCTTAATACCATTAGGGAGCCATTAGTGATTTTATGCTGTTGTTGTTACTGCTTTAACTATCAGTTTCTGAACCAAAAATTGCAGACAGTTGGCTTGACCAAGAGTCAAGGTTTAGGAATGCAAAAGCAAATCCAAGGTACAGATGAGCTTCAGATGTGGACAAGCTTCAGAGGGTTTAATAGGCTCTCCAGAGTTTGTCAGGTCACAGAAACTTTTTTTCTTGGGGGGTGCATGTGCGTGTGCACATTTGTCTCCTTGTGTTTTTTGTTTGTTTTAAACACTGCCGGCCTCAGCCAGAACTCATAGGAGCAGTTATTGCATGCAACAATTAAAAAAAAAAAACCACCTCAAACCAATCTTTTCTGGTTTATTGTATGCCATTTACAAAAAACAAAACAAATGAAAATGATCTTCTTAATAAGCAATCCTTGATCACCACCACGTGTTTCTAAACCAGCCAGATGTTCACAGTTTAAGAAGCCAAATAATACTACTACTTTTTTGTAAACGTTAATGGTGAAAGAACAATAATAATGGTTTTAGTCAATCATCATTAGTACTTGAAAGTACAAATATAAATTAAATAAGACTCAAAAAACTTGTACAATAAAATCTGCTATAAACAAAGCTAATTAAAAAGAACTGCTTTCAACCTGTGTTGTGGGTTTTCATCTTGTTTTAAAATTAAAAGCAGTATTTATTTTTCTGAAGCATCCAAATGAATGTTCATATCCAGATGTCCTTACAAAGAAACACGATCTTCATTCTTTCCTCATTTTTCAATCTGTTTATATTATATTTTACTTCTGATTGTCTTTTTCTTCCTTGGCAATCCTCTTTGTCACACCACTGAAATACTTCTCACGGAACGAATTGTGTCCCCTGTATGGCATATATTGAGCATCCAATTGGTAAGAATTCTGATCTTGATCCTGCATGGTACCAAAACGCAAGCATTAGGTTTTACAGTAGTATGTTCAGCATGTATCGCCACTGGTTTTCCCCCAGACTTTTTCAAACAATTACAAGCAAGAGTAAAGTTGTTTGGTTTGGTGGTTTGGTTTTTTTTTCCCCTCTTTTTACAATTCAATGGCAAACATTTAACTCATTAGATTGATTACAGAATTAAAAAAATAAAATGCTAAGGTTTCCATAAGGACTAACAACAACATATACAGCCTATTGCCATGTCTTAACGTTTAACAGAAATGAAAATCCATATGCAGTGGATTCTCATTTGACACCGATCAAATACAAGTTTTTGTTGGGTGGGTTTTTTTGTTTTGGTTGGTTGTTTTTTTATGTACTCATTCAGATTTTCATTATTCTACTCTGTGCAGCAAACTGCTGCAAGTTGTCAGTACCAGACACCTGAAGTGCTGCTTCACTGGAAATATCTCCGCTAACACCATCAGAATCCAATCCTTGCATGAATAAATGAGAGCGGACGTGCTATGCCACACATACTTTCATAAAGGAAAACACAAAGATTAGTTTCCACAAAAAATACCATCTGGAGAATTCAATCAGAGGTCTGTGGAAGGTGGATACAAACAGAATAGGAACTCATTTTAGTTATTTGTGTTCCTCCAGATACTGAAGCACTATCAGAGGATTTGTTTTTTATGCAGTATTCATGTACTTCTGAAAGTTAAAACTGACACAGTAAATCACAATAAATACGACTTTAATCAGAGTGCTAAAGAAAACTGACGGCAGCTTTTAAAACACACATGTAATGCTTATAGTTGACATCAGCTTATAATACCTAATGGCAAGATAGAACTGAGATAAACAGCCTCACATAGAACAACTGAACTGTGCAAAAAGAAAACAAAAACAAGCATACCACAGAACTAAAGCTCTGTTCCACTAAATGTTTTTTCTCAATGTATCCTCATTACTGCAACTTTTTTCAGCAGTGCAGCAACATACAGATTGCTTCACTACTTAGTTTCGGTTCAGTGTTGTTCATATTTGAAAATGAGGTTGCTCTTGAATGCTCTAGCATAAGGCACAGGAACATAAAAGTAAATTTAAGTCAATATTTTCATACTACAGAAGCATTACAATGCAAGGATGAACTGAATTGTAGTGGACAATCTCCCCCTTCAGCTATTTCGAAGCCTGTCCAGGCTTTCACCTAGCAACATCAACACCTCATCTTGCTTTGGATATCCTAATATGCATTCTAAAGGAGCGAAACAAAAGGTTTTTCAACATAGCAAGATGTTTATATGCATGTACAAGTGCCCTCTTCTGGACACAATGAGATATTCCTATGAAGCAGCTCTCGGCTGCTATCCTAGCAGACACCAGCACCATGCCACTGGCTTAAGCTAACTTGCTAAATGTTAAGTGCCATGTGGATATCTAACGTTACACCAGCAGCAGCCAATTAGTTCTATTTAAATATTGCAATCTTGGAAAACGGCAGGAGAAAATAACCTCAGTAATGCCACTGCAGTCACAGTGCATCTATAGTCTTTTGGTCACCTGGGAAAGACTGACATGCCTAAGACTACTCTCAGGTCAATAATCAACAGGCTTGTAACACATCCACAGGAGAAAAACAAAGCAAAACAAAAATAACAAACAACAAACACCACAAAAAAACGAACACACTGCAAACAATTACTACTGGCAGTCAGGAAACGAGAAGGATTTAAGACGTGCTCCTCTCACCGCCAGCCTTCACCCACTTCTCCAGGTCTCTTATGCAGGGTCACTCTGAGGAAAAGAGCACTTGTTCTTCCCCTGAATTTGCAGTTCAGTAATTCTTCTTTGACCAAGATATATACTATATTTTTATAACTTTAGGATGTGTTTTAATGATAATTCTACATAATTTGCTTGTTTTGAGAAATAAATAGGATGTTTGACCCTGAAAGCTAATCCCCACACCCCCCAAGAGGTCATACATCTGTACACCACTCATCTTGATGCCTTAAGCAACAAAATGCTGATTCAGGGTGAAGGGAGGAAGGAAGAAAGGAACTACCCCCCTCTACCCGCAAGTTGGTTAGGGCAAAGAGAGGATGTGATATGCAAGAGAACAAACTTCAAGTTAATCACAGCTGTAAGAGCAGCATCTGCGACCACCAAATGGAAACGGGCTTGGTGCATCACTCCACAGCAGAATCCCCTTGGTAAATCCAGGCCTCATCAAAAGCTGTGCAAATCATCGCTCACTAGACAACAGGAGATCTGCAGGCAGGGACAGAATTCTTGGAAGAGCTGACAAAGGCAGCTCCTGGCCCACATCACAATAATTCCAGCTTAAGAGCTCCTGTTCCCTACCTCTCCACTGTACAGACATGACTGCCCAAGAAAGATGGCAACCACTTTAAAGAAAAATAACAGATTGGAAACTGCTTCTTAAAAAAGGGAAATGAAAATAAGAAACCCTGAACTACCTGGAGATGCCGCTCACTTGACACTTCCCAGTGAAAAGCTTTATGGGCAACATGAGAACTGATCAAAGTAAAAGGAATTTGTTTTCAGAAACTAATGATTTCTGAACTGATTAACGCAGGGTATTTATACGTACACAGGGAGCTGAATGGGTACAATCTGAACGCTAGGGATAGGCTGCATTTAACTTCACAGCGATAAATCGTTGTCAAAAATCATCTTCATGAAACAATTTGTCGTGACTATTTGCACTAGAATTTGCCTGGGCATGAGGCATTAGCCTGTTTCAGAAAGGAAGCCAGTCAAACATCCCCAGCTAAGCTCTTGAGTAGCATAATTTGGTAGAATATGAACTCTAAATATTTAGCAGGAATCTTTTTCAGTAAGAGAAGATCTCTTACGGAGGGTGTCAGTGGCGGTGTCAACACTCCCTCAAGTGCATTAACCGTTCAATGCAGTTAATATGGATGTTTCTTCATTCCTCTTGCTTTCTGACAGAACAAAAAGTTTAAATTCAGAGAATGGAATGGAACCAGTGTTTTAAGGGAGACAGTCTCTTTCCTCCTCTGGAATATGAATAAGAAGTACTGCTTGTGATACACAGCTGCATCTAGAGGTGAGTAGCTTTTTTCACTTTTTTCCTTTAAAACAACTGTACAAATTTATCAAGGCATAAAGTTTGTAATTGATTATTTGACACAAAACAATGAGACTTCCCAAGAAATAATTTCCAAGACTGAGCAGCACCGATCAGCCTACTTGGCACTAAGTCAGCTCTTTCCCCAGTCTACCAGCACTACCAAGACGACAAAGACTTCTTCCTTTGTTTGTAAAAGTCAGAACTGAAGATGTTCATTAATTCCTGATCATTCTTTATCATCACCTTGGTTCTCACTTTGAATAATTCAAATTCTCAAAACAACAGACTAATTGCAAACAACAGTTATCACATAAAACTTCTGCTCTGAAATGTTTCATGATGACTTCTGTAACAACTGAAAACCAACAAAGCTCTAGTCAAAGCACAAGCTACCAAACTGCTTTCCGTTAATTTGAGTTTTTCAACTCAATACTTACTTACTGTATAGACAACACTAAAAAAGGTGTTACAGATCTCTAATAAATAATGAAAGAGGTGGAAGAAAGAGAAGGAAGCTTCAAGATAACATGCAAGTTTTGTTTTTCTTTAACTCTTGGCATTAAGTGATATTCTAAAGGTTTTTATTAATCTAGCATGGCTTCAGTTCAGCCTCAGGGTAATTACCCACATTCAGTTTTTGTTTAAAAAAAGTCTTCCTAGCCTTATCACAGCTTCCTACCACTCTACATCTGGTGGGGGACAGTTGCTACAGAAACCACTTGTCCTAATTTTATACAGCTATAAACAAGACTGAGCAATTTCCAAATCAGGGGCAAGAGGCTCATATCCTGGAACGGATGCTGCTAAATCCAGTAGGAAAAATTCTACACCAGTAACAACTCTGGAGCATCTGCATGACATGGAAATGCTGGACCCATTCAGCGTGGTGGATTTGCATGCCCACTGCTACAGTCCTTTCATGGACAGTCATATGCTCAGAGTTTGCCCCTCAGTCAAGTTTCCTCCTTCATCTTGCTACATAACTTCTAGGAGTCTCTCTTAGCCCTTGTCAATTACAGATCTCTCCTCAGATATACTTTTTTTAAGTCCTGATGAGAAACTTCAGAATCAGGTAGCATTTACCAGCCAGATACCATATACTTTTGTAAGGCAGCCAGCAGAGGAATGAAACAAATAATTTGGCAATAGCTGAAATAATTCAGCATGGAGAAATCAACAAGCCTCAGAAAACACAAAGGTGGAGATACTGTTGGTAAAGAAAGGGAACACCAAACAACCCTACAATTGGTTGATCACCAGATACAGATTCCCAAGACCCTTTGCAGTAATAATGCTTCGAGTTTTCATACTCCTATTTTTCCTGCTGATTAACCATTTACCAGTTATTTGACATTTAAACAAAATAAGGACAATTCAGATATGGGTGGCACAGACTTAGACCTTTTAGTGTTACCTAACTATATTTTTAAAGCTTTTAAAAAATAAACTGGCACAATGCAAAGTACATTTTCACTTGATTCAGGCTGGAAGAATTGATTCAAATCTCCTCTGACCTAAAGCAGAAGACTGGACTCTTACGAGATCACAGTTCACAGACGTTGCAACACAAAACTACTTGGCCAACAGCTTCTCATTCTTCCACTACCACTGTATTTCAGTTCTCACATATCAATGTCCATAGTCTTTGGAAAACTGAAGTGATGTTTTATCACTTATAAAAAACCTCCACAGTTCAGTGAGGGCAAACTCCCACACAGCCCTGCCCACTACGATAACCATTAGAAAGTTTTATTTCTGGTTTAGAGAGATACTGGGGAGATCTGTATCCATTTAATACCAGAAGAATGAATATTAACATCCATAGAAAGAAGTAATACCTCAGGACAGTTAAGATCTCACCTCCTATCACTTCTGTTTTGTTCGTCCCCTGTTCCACTCTCCTGTTCTTTACTTCTCTCATTCTTCACCTGTCTAATTCTTCTTCCTTCAGAGTTTTAGAAGACTAGAAGTCATTAGTTGGCTACTGCTAGCTGCCCTCTACAACAACTGCCTTCATTCACTTTTATTATTATCACTATAATGTAAGACTGGGGAGAAGGGAGTTCCTAATGACCACCATGGCCATCCAAAAAAAAGACCTTAAATGTTAAAAACCAAACAACTCTTCTGCTCATATTGTGAACATGCCGAAAAATCTGTTCATATCAACACTGCGTTCAGTCAGAAATCTTTTCCAGTCAGCAGCACGATTTCATCATAAACTTCAATAGAACAGACTGGATGCTTACAAGACAGTGAGTCATATACCACCTTTTGTGATGTTTTTAATCCAACCTTTATGTTCTTTGCGCTTATGATTAATTATGAGAAATCAACACAGCAATTCAACACATTCCCCTTTTACATTCGCTTTGTTGTCCATTATATTACAAGCACAATCAAACTGCATCACCGGTTCCACATTCAGTAACTGACTGAATTCATCTCTAGTTAAAAGGCATTTGCCAGTGCCTCTTACAAACCAGTTTAGTAAAGAAGGCAGGAACTGTCTGAAAACATAAATGGTTGTATATTCATAAAAATTCACTCTTTCATTTGGGGAAAAGAAAAACAGACAAAGCTCCAACTATTGAACTTTATCATCATATCTTGTGAGTCAGAAATATCAAATTCAAAGGTTGAACAAGGTATTAAGACAGGAAAAAACACGTCCCAGGTAAGAGACACTGGGATGGGGAAATCTTGGATACTTGGATATCAAACAACAAGGCTCTAAACCAAGCAGGCACTACCTAAGGAGTCAGTATGTATTTTGATATTTAGACAGGTTTTGCATTGTCGTAAACAGTACACGGGTTCTTCTATCGTTAAATTATCCAGAAGACATATGGAGCCCCAAGTGTAAGCACCTGCACAGTTTGATCTAAGCAGTAAGACGGCCAACCAGAATCAGGTGCTCAGAGCTAAGTGTTTCCAGACATGAACTTGTCAAAGCATGTACTGAAGAACAGGTGACGCACAAAACATGAATAACAAATGATGAAAGTCTATTCACAGAAGGGTGGATATATTTTTTAAATCAGAACATGTTATCTTACAGCACTGGCAATAATAAAACTCCTGCAGAAAACCTCCATGAACACCCTTAGGCATAGATGTCAGAAGCTTCCATAACTTACCTCTGGGTTTGCTACTGGTGAAGTTGGCCGCTCTGGCTCTGAGCTCCACATAGAGTGTTTTAAAAAATTTCAGATGTTGTTTGAGGATCTCAGTCACCATCAGCATTATGAATGCAGCACTGAAACCCTGCTGGATTATTAGCACAAGCACCACACAGACACAGCGGTCTGACTGTATCTCCTGCCATTTAAAACAGTTCTTCCAACTGACAAGGAATGTACTAAAACTGACTTGCTCACTGTTTGCCTGTGTTTTCATTAAGAGTTTGCTTCACCTTTGTTCAGCATCTCCTCTAACAGTATTAGGTGTGAGAAGCAGGAATAATGGAAAGGAGACCTGAATGCAATACTCCCAGGTCTCACTGCCCCAGGAGAAGCACTTAGTGTGTCCCAAAACAAACAAACAAAAAACCTCCATGTGCTTCACTGTACTTATGCCACAGCTACAATAGTATTTCAAAAGCTAAAAAAGTACCACTCTAAAAATGAATTAACAGAATTGAATATGATTTACCTGTACTGCAAGACCCAGAAAGGCATTTAGTGTTTACTTGGGCACCAAATTACACTTTGGAATCAATGGGAACTCAGGCATCTAGATATATCTGTGGATGGGATTCACAGTTTGGTTTTCCAAGATAAGTGCATGCAACTTTCGTAAGCAACCACAAGTTCAAAGATTGCTTTCACAATATTAAGTGGTTTTCTCAGGACGAAAAATTTATCAAATACTGAGGAAACAGAAAGATCAAAACCAGAACGGTCCCTTAAATCACTACCCAATTTCTTTTAAAAAAGTGTGTGGCAATTTTATAAAAACTCTAACTCTTGTAATAAAAAAACTCAATTGTGATAGAAATAAGGATCAAATGTTGAATAGCACAAACTTTTCAGAAATGCAATAGCTACTATTTCACACAATATAATCAAGAATTCAATCTCACCTTGAATTCTTTCACCTTTTCCATGGTTATCAGGCGCCTTGATGTGTGGCTGGAAAGCATCTGCTCACAGTTGCTAATAAGTTTCAGGCACGGGTGGCGTGGAATGATGTCTTCTGTATATCTGGAAGAAATAAACATTCATAGAGCTGTAAGCTCACGAACTGGAAGATTTTCATCTGAAACAAAACCCACACAGATTCTTCACAAAATGGCTTATGCTAGAAAGCTGCTATGCATTTTAATCTGATGAAATAAATTCAACTACTGGCGCTCCAGAGTTTTTACATTTCAAACATCTTGTGACATAAAATGTGTAGAATAAATTCAAACTTCACAGTAAAGCGACCTTCCCACACATTTTCTACAGGTATTTACAGGATGTTAACGTATGCACACAGGCCTGCCTGTATAATTTAAGTGGAAAATATCTCAGCCAATCAAGAGTAATAACTTATCCAATCAGAGCTGCGATTTAAAAAATGTATTCCAGAGTCAAC
Source organism: Columba livia (assembly GCF_036013475.1). Lineage (NCBI taxonomy): Eukaryota > Metazoa > Chordata > Aves > Columbiformes > Columbidae > Columba > Columba livia. Next base: position 55,823,514 of record NC_088604.1, on the reverse strand, counting down.
ATATATGAAGATGCAGGAACAAGAGCCTTAACTTTGTCTCCCTAAAAGGAAAACCATTACACTTCAATTCCAAATTATATTAAACCAGCTCTTAGACAGTGACATTCCAACACCTCAGCACTTGGTGTTACAAACGTGCCACATTGTAATTACCTTTTCTAAAGGGAAGAAAAAAAAGAAACTGCATTATCTTTTAACATCACATGGTAGCAACACTGGCTTGTAATTAAATCCTGCCTCTATAAGCAAGCAGTTAGTGTTTTAAATGCCTCCATCTCCTCAGCACACTATTTTCTAGAGAAATACCTTTCTTTAGATTGCTTTCAATTTCTCCAAATACTGAAAGAGGAATTTAAGGAATTAAGGCCTTTGCATGGGACCACAGGAACAGTAATCACAGAATCACAGAATCACAGAATCGACTGGGTTGGAAGAGACCTCAGAGATCATCGAGTCCAACCCTTGGTCCAACTCCAGTCCGTTTACTAGATCATGGCACTAAGTGCCATGTCCAATCTCAGTTTAAAAACCTCCAGGGACGGCGAGTCCACTACCTCCCTGGGCAGGCCATTCCAATGCCTGATCACTCTCTCTGTAAAGAATTTCTTCCTAATATCCAGCCTAAATTTCCCCTGGTAGAGTTTAAGCCCATGCCCCCTTGTCCTATTGCTAACTGCCTGGGAGAAGAGACCAATCCCCACCTGGCTATAACTTCCCTTCAGGTAGTTATAGAGAGTGATGAGGTCACCTCTAAGCCTCCTCTTCTCTAGACTAAACAACCCCAGCTCCCTCAGCCTCTCCTCATAGGTCTTATGTTCAAGTCCCTTCACCAGTCGTGTTGCTCTTCTCTGGACCCGCTCCAGCACTTCAATGTCTTTCCTGAACTGAGGGGCCCAGAACTGAACACAATACTCCAGGTGTGGCCTCACCAATGCAGAGTACAGGGGAAGGATCACTTCCCTTGTTCTGCTGACCACGCTGTTTTTGATACAGGACAGGATACCGTTGGCCTTCTTGGCCACCTGGGCACACTGTTGGCTCATGTTGAGCTTCCTGTCAATTAGCACCCCCAGGTCCCTTTCTGTCTGACTGCTCTCCAGCCACTCTGCGCCCAGCCTGTAGCGCTGCAGGGGGTTGTTGTGACCAAAGTGCAGCACCCGGCATTTGGCCTTATTGAACTTCATCCCATTGGAATCAGCCCATTTTTCCAGTCTATCCAGATCCCTCTGCAGAGCCCTCCTGCCTTCCAGCAGGTCGACACTCCCTCCCAACTTGGTGTCATCAGCAAATTTGCTGATGATGGTCTCAATCCCCTCGTCCAAATCATCAATAAAGATGTTAAACAGGACTGGACCCAACACTGACCCCTGGGGAACACCACTAGTGACTGGCCGCCAGCTGGATGCAGCCCCATTCACCAGCACTCTCTGGGCCCGGCCCTCCAGCCAGTTCTTAACCCAGCGTAGAGTACACTTGTCCAAGCCATGGGCTACCAGCTTTTGCAAGAGTATATTATGGGAGACAGTGTCAAAGGCCTTGCTGAAGTCCAGATAGACCACATCCACGGCCTTCCCCTCATCCACCAGGTGAGTCACCCGATCATAGAAGGAGATCAGGTTGGTCAGACAGGACCTGCCCCTCCTAAACCCATGCTGGCTGGGTCTGATCGCTTGTCCATCCTGAAGGTGCTGTGTGATTCCATTCAGGATGATCTGCTCCATAACCCTGCCAGGCACCGAGGTCAGGCTGACAGGCCTGTAGTTGCCAGGGTCAGCTCTGCAGCCCTTTTTGTGGACTGGGGTAACGTTGGCCAATTTCCAATCATATGGGACCTCCCCAGTGAGCCAGGACTGTTGGAAGATGATGGAGAGCGGCTTGGCAAGTTCTTCTGCTAGCTCCCTCATCACCCTAGGATGGATCCCATCTGGTCCCATAGACTTGTGAGGATCCAGATGGCTCAGTAAATCACCAACTATGTCCTCCTGGAATACAAGGGGCCTATTTGGCTTCCTATCTCTGCCAACCACCTCCAGAGATGAGTTGTCCTGAGGGCCACCTGTATTACTGGTAAAAACTGAGGCAAAGTAGGTATTAAGTACCTCAGCTTTCTCCTCATCTTTGTTAACTATATTTCCTTCATAGTCCAACAGAGAATGGAGGTTTTCCTTGCCCCTCCTTTTGTTATTAACATATTTGAAGAAGGACTTTTTATTATCCCTGACAGAATTGGCCAAGTTAACTTCAAATTGCACTTTTGTTTCCCTGATCTTTTTTCTGCATGATCTAGCTATTTCCATAAATTCTTCATAAGTAGCCAGCCCTTTTTTCCACAGTCGGTAAAGTCTCTTTTTATTTCTGATTTCATTCAAAATCTCCCTGTTTAGCCAAGCCGGTTGTCTTCCCCGCCGGCTAGCCTTTCGGCACACTGGTATAGCCTGTTCCTGTGCACTCAAAACCACCTGCTTGAAGCATGTCCAACCCTCCTGGGCCCCCTTGTTTTTAAGCATTGTTTCCCAGGGTATGCTCTGAACTAGACTTCTGAATAGGCAAAAATCTGCCCTCCGGAAGTCCAGCGTAGAGGTTTTGTTAATGGTTCTCCCTGCATCTCTGAGTATTGAAAATTCTATTATTTCATGGTCGCTATGCCCCAGGCGGCCTCCAACCACCACATCTCCCACCAGCCCTTCTCTGTTTGTAAACAGTAGGTCTAGCGGGGTCTTGCCCCTGGTGGGCTCATTTACCAGCTGATGAAGGAAATTGTCCTCTATACACTCTAGGAACTTCCTAGACTGCCTCTTCTGTGCAGTATTGAGCTCCCAGCAGATATCTGGCAGGTTAAAGTCACCCACAAGAACAAGGGCCGTCGATTTTGAGACATCTGCCAGCTGCTTGTAGAATAATTCATCTCCTTCATCGTCCTGGTTGGGTGGTCTGTAACAGACACCCACGAGGATGTCAGCCTTGTTGGACTTCCCCCTGACTCTGGTCCACAGGCACTCAACCTTGTCACTGCTGACCTCAAGTTTAACAGAGTCGAGTGACTCTCTAACATATAAAGCCACCCCTCCACCTCTCCTACCCTGCCTATCTTTTCTGAAGAGCTTGTAGCCACACATAGCAGCACTCCAGTCATATGAGTCATCCCACCATGTTTCTGTGATGGCAATTATGTCATAGCTTTCCTGCTGCACGATGGCTTCCAGCTCCTCTTGTTTGTTGCCCATACTGCGTGCATTAGTGTACATGCACTTCAAGTGGGCTGCTGATTTCCCTCTTAATTTGGGCTTTCCATCCGTAGGCTGATTTTTGGAGAGCCCAGTTTCAATCCCTTCCCCCTTCAAACCTAGTTTAAAGCCCTCCTGATCAGCCCTGCCAACTTATGGGCTATAGTCCTCTTGCTCCCCCTAGAAGGATGAAGCCCATCTGATTTGAGGAGACTGGGTACCACGAAGCCTGGCCCATGGTCAAAAAACCCAAAATTTTGACGGTGACACCAATCCTTAAGCCACCTGTTGATGAGATGGGCTTTTCTGCTCCTCTCTTTATTTAGTTCCTCATCCATCCCAGCTAGCACAGGAACTGAGGCAAATATCACTTGTGCTCCCGTCCCATGAACTGACTGACCCAGTGCTTTAAAGTCCTTCTTAATTATCTTGATACTTCTTCTGTTGATGTCCTCGCTGCCAGCTTGGACTACTAAGTATTACTCTGTAAGTATTGACCTAGCTGATAAGATAAATATGAGATCAGACATCCTTCCTCTATACTGATATATAGATCAACCATTTAGTCTTAGTTTTTGTAATAAGCTTTCCTGCAATAGTTACTACAACATAATACAGAAAATGGTATTCGGTATTGTCAGCGAGTATGATTTAATACAAAATGCTTGTTTTCATGATTCCCCAATGTTTGTGGGTCAACAGAAGTCAGACATTAAGAAACAGAACTAAACAACTTCCACACCCATCACTTGAACTTAAAAGATCCAAAGGAGGAACTCTGTATTCTTCCTGTAAAGTGGACTTTCTGAATGCACTTTACGAAGTCAATGTACTGTTCTGGGAGAAAGAGGAGTCAAACACAGCTCAACGCAAAAGAGGATCCATCTAGGTGCTGATGGAAATCCTGACATTTCTTAAATAGTGAGCTGTTAAACAAGACAATGCTAAATACAGACCTGTAAATAGGAAAAATCCCAAGCAGTACTGCCTCTTTGCATTGTGCCAAAACTTCCAGATTGCAAAACAGCCTTTCAGCCACTTCTCATGTCATTACCTCTGCTAGGTCGAGTCAGAACATGCTTTTAACGAAGGAGAATCAAATTAATTCTCAACTGTTTTTCCTATTACACAAGACTGTTGATGCATCTAGTACCACCAAACTGCGCCTCTGTCTTGCAAAGGCAAGCACTCTGCCACATCTTAAAAGTTTCTCTTCATAACTATATAAAAGCCTACCTGCAAAGGAATTAAAAGAATTCAGACTCAACAATGATTTCAATGTCAGATTGAAAGAGTAAAATTTGGAGTGAGATGCTGTCTTGCAGAGAGAGAGATCGTTATCACTTTGTTAAAAAGCCTTGTCTGTTAGCATTAATGCATATACTTCTACATTCTTTCAGGTAAAACTAAGAGCATTATCAAGTAAGAACAATAGTACCAGTGGTTTTAACAGATACCCATTCTAATCCTGTTTTGGTTTCTTATTTAAGGTAATAGACAAGGATCTCAAATAACACATGAACCTGATGACAGGTGTTGCCAAGATATATTTGATAGCACAACCTACTAGTAAACAGTATTTTAACTTCCCCTCGTGTACTTGCTTTAATATTTCTTCCTGTGTTCATTATCACAGCTGAAAATAAAGTGACTATTACTACTACTCTGTGATAATATAGTGACTTCTGTATCTTAGCCTTCACTGCATAATGTCAATTCATAGTAGTATGTACAAATTTTCTTTTTAAGCAGCAACCCAACTAGAGCTTGAGAGAGCTGAGCTCCCCAAAACAGCAACTGAAGTAGAACCAGAATGTGCAGTTCTTAGTTATCTGAAGTTAAACGCTTTATCCTGCTGTACTGCGGAAGCATGCCCTTACCAGTGTTCAATGAGCAGACAAAAAGCTCCGCTATCTTGACAACCAGTATTAAGTCAGTAATTCCAAATAGAGTTTATTGACATGGAAGTTTAAGAATTCACAACCACACACAGTCTGTCAGGGTTAAGCATGTACAGACAGACAGCCTGAACAATTATCTATACTACTGTTAATGGCATTCATTGTTTGTGAACAGTCTTACAAGAAAAAAAAAAAAAGCTTAAGATACCAATTCTATAATTTTAAAAGATGCAAGCTAGTAAGTTCACTTTTCTGTTAGGGAAGTATGTAACAGAAATTATTCCTTTTGATTTCCAAATTTTCAAAACAGCATGTGATAATTAAATGTGGGACTGCCACAAATCATTTTCGTGGTGAAACCAGGGACAACCACCACTTTATACATCATAGAAACGTATGACATTGTAGAACCTGCCTTCAGAGCTTATCTATATCTGCAAGATACTTAGAAACAGCTACTGTACCTCAGCTCCGCAGTCTCCTATTAAATAGTGTGCAGGAAAAACAAACAAACACACACATACAACCCCCTCAAAACCTTATCTAAGGGATTCTGCAGTAAGGTATGCAAAAAGATGTCTTTTTTCTGAAACTCGGTTCTAATCCCAGGCCTCGCTATTGAGCAGAGCATCCTGCAGTCTCTGTTGGCCTCTCTGGTCCCCAACAGGGCTGCTCCCTTGCGCTTCCTGCCTCTCACTGCCATCTCTTGGTCACTTCTGATTTCTCAAAAGGCTAAATTAGCAATGCCAAACCCCAAAGAGCCAATACTGTTCTCTTACAGGACCTTGTCATGCATCTCCATCAACTACTCTAGTAGAAATATATTAATAAGAGCCTTGCTACTGCTGTCTTAGAAATCTATCTGCACCTTGCAATTCTAATTTTCTAACCCTAAACCTCAACGCATTGGACATGCATTTGCAAAGGCATGTGAAGGCTTTTTTCTTTCTGATAACAGACAGGAATTATCTCCATACAAAAACGTTATTTCAAAATCTGCTTTCCCTCATATAAAGTTTCAAAATATGAAGTTTGAGCATTACTCTCAAATGCTACTATTATGGAAGTTCCAGCTGAACCAAAGGAAAGCACAGTGAGAATGCAGCATCCGGTCTGACAGGCTACATACCAGAAATCAAGAATACATACTCAGGCCTGTATATCGGCAGCCAGTAAACTAATCTTCCTCCCATCACCAGATATTCTGCTGCAAACTTCAACAGGTCAAAAAAGATGTCACTTAGGTGATAACTGGATGAAACGAAGATATGATTTTCTGTGCTAAAAAAAAAATTCCAAGTGTAAATGTAAAAGCACAGGTAACATCTGCATCTTAACTTAAAACAAACAAACACAAAACCACAGAAAACTCCACAAAAAAACCCTGAGATCTGAGATCTGCAAAATGATCTAGGACAATCCTGTAGTGCAACTTCTACTACAAGGAATATAACTCCCCAAATTCTCCTGCAGGCTCTTTAGACTACCATCTTTAGTACTGGTGGAAGTCGAAGAATCACAAGCATGTTGGGAACAGTTACTTTGCACAGCATCTTTCTTAAGGGCAATTTAGAGTACAGGGCAGAGGACAAGGAAGGCCAGGCAGTGGAGAAGCCATATGTTGTCTCTGAAGAGAAAGAAGCAGTGGAAATTCAAGAGAGAAGGTTATGGTAAAACAGAGGTATTCCATTTTAGACTGATTTTGCAGCTTGCAGGGACTGAATTTTCTGCGAACAGGAAAGACAAGGTAATGGTGGCTCACAGACACGAGAAATAGGATTTGAAACCTGAACACATGCAAATGATAAGCAGGGAGAACAAAACCAAGGGGATATCAGGAAGTGACATACTAGTTTTGCAAGCAGAATCAAAAAGGGATTTTCTTCTCTGATTACCATTACTATTACTTTTTAACTACTGAGAGACAACCAAGAAATAATAAAGATTCTAAAACTGTGACTGGGTTTCCATTAACACATTTATATTCTACAACAGACAAGACAGTTCACCTACCTTTTTTCAGATGACTTAACTGTTTCCTTTGGTGAACCTGTTCTGCGAGTAGCTTCTCTGATACCATACGGTGCTATACAAAGTAAACGCATAATGCAGAGATGAGAACCTCACCCTCTGCCCAAATTACAATTATACATACACAGCAGTGATTAATATATGAGTATATATGAAATTGTGTATATTGGAATTTCTTACCAACACATTACACAAACAGTAATTCTCACACACACAAGAAGAGCCAGAAATAGACTTTTCTCATGCATTTTTGCACATTTCTAATAGTGTAACATGCCTATTTCGTGTTCAACACATTTGTTTTTGTGAAGTCTGTTTCAGCATCACGGAAGCACCAACATCACTATTTTATAAATGTAGAAGTTGTGACATAATTTGCAAACTCAGTTCTAAGTCATATTAATATTCTACATTGTCTTACTGCCAATCAGTCCAAATAAAAATTAGCAGGAAACCCACAAGGAAAAGTCACACTCCCTATTCCTAATTAATGCGAATGTCTCATTGTAAGAGCCAGCACTAGAGATCAGAAATGGCCGTATCAAGGTCTTCTTATTCTCTTAGCCTTTACTTCCTTTCACACATGACATATGGTGTTAAGTAAATAGGTTTCTAAAAATGTGGACAATTCTTTCACCACTAGTACTTCTAGTAGTTAAATGTATCAGAAATGCATAAAAATTTCTTTTTGGAAGCATTTCAATAAGCACTTAAGATTTAAGTCTTCAGAAGAGCTGCACGGCAGACTTGGTGTGTTGCAGATCAAGTCCTAACAGCAACATGGGCCATTCTGACAAGAAGTCTCCATGCATTACCAAAGTTTTGCCTTTACTGAGTAAGACTTCTTCAGAGGATGATCTTCAACCATACTGATGTCTACTGAAAAACAATATTCTCTGCATGGAAGACAGCGCTATTGCCAGCTTTATTACACATTTGTAACTATCCTTAAAATAAATGCAGAGGTGTGAAATGCAGATCCAATTGTCACAGTGCTGCTCTCAATGCTCGTATTTGTGACACGAAAACTGCAGGTTTGAGCACTCACCAAGACATTAAATTAACGTACATAGACAATAACCCCTTAGTCATTGTTATTAGGAAACAAAAAGTACTAACAAACTTACGATCTGTAATGATTGCATCAAACAGCATCCCTTTTCGCCATATTGGTCTTGAAGAATCAGAAACTAGTGCATCAAGGTAATATTTCTCTAAACCATACTGTCGGAGATTAGCTCTGATATTTTCATCTGGCCCTCTCCATTTCTGGTTCTTTCTGCTTGCCTTGCCTGGGGATTAGGGGCATGGAACAGAAAAAAAAGTATACTCAAACTATTTTATAGGAAAGGCTTTCATATACTCTATCATTTATTTTAAAGGAAAATACTTAAATGTAGCATACAAAACCAGAGTTTATTTCCTGCCTTATTCTATTCATTCTCACAAGTATTTGAAGTAAACTCCACAAGTAGGAAGGAATAATGAAAATACATGAGAACAGTTCTGCTGTACCATCTGCATAGGGTGACATGCAACACTTCATAAAAATGCTGGTTTGTAAGATGTTTGCACTAACCATCAGTCATAATGCTGTCCAATAAGTCAGATACAATAGGCACTGCAGTTTTTCAGAGAATTAAGAATGGGATTAGACTTCCTGGGTTAGGTTACAAGAATCTTCCTATATCACAGGGTAAGAAAGTGCACAGCTGTTGTAATTACTATTCGGAACTTTGTTTTGGTTAGCATTACTCTTTTATTAAATATTTCCCATGTAAAAAAAATAAGAGAATAGCTTATATAGGACACACGTAAACTGGTCAATCACACAGTAGAAATAAGCATGACCAAATAAACCCTATGAAGATCAATGCTGCTTTAAAATCCGCAAAGTATCATTCACTACCATCAGTGTTCTTAAATTCCAGAGAATAAGATTTCAGTGGTGTATAAATATGTAACATACCTAATCCATGGATTGTGTTGTAATCTATATCAGTGCCACACACATATGCTCCAAAGTGTGCTGAAGAGATTAGAAGGCCACCTGCAAAGGGGAGAAAAGGGACAAAGTATAAACTGCTGTAATAAATGTTATCTATGTTAGGGTTTTTTGCTCAGGAACTTCAGGAGTTTACACCAGTAGCACACTAGACCCCAAGCTAGACCCAAGGAAAGAAAAGCAAGAGGAAAAAAAAAAAAAAAGAATTAAAACTACCAACTGGTTAGAATCACTAAACAGCTATAATCAGAGATAATAACACTAAGTCCCTGTCTGCTATACCTGATCTTCCTTATCTTGCTGTGCCCTATGTCACTCCTTATCTCCAGAGACTATTCTTAGGAGCTTGTTTATGGCTTTCTGTATTTCAAGGCAATAAGATCCTTTAATCATTACATGAATCAAAACTTCTAACTCTACTTTACAAGCGGCAGAACTTTAAATTTTTGGCAAATAATTCCAAAAATCATGTCCAAACGTAAAGCAGTTCTACTGTGTCTATTCTCAAGTCTCCTTAACTGTGTCTAAAAATCAAAGCTGTTGTATAACGTGGCCATTCTTTGAGTAAGAAGCAATGGTCAAGAACCTGTTAAATGTAAATACCTCCAATGTAAACAGCAATCTCAAAAAAGTTCCTGTAATTGTTCTGCAGCGTGAAAGCTATAGAGAAAATATGCATCTGTTTATGTCACGTACTTTGTCAGTACATTTATTAGCATACTCATCCTGCAATAAAACTAATTTTTCAATCGCTACTATTGTGATGTACTTTCCTAATTTAAAAAAAAACTACCAAAAAAGCATGTGTGACTTCCTCTTGAAACTGTGCAGCGGTTGAATAGCTAACAGAAAAGAGCAAATGACATTATCTCTTTAACACCTTCCACGTGAAACAAAGGATGGACAGCAAAAGCTTACCAAAGTGCTGTGTTGTCGAGCTGTCAGTGAGGAGGTATGTAGCTAAAAGCATGGTTTAAAACAGAACAGTGACTGAGAACAAGGCTGTGAACCCCACACTAGTGATGTCAACTGCTTATGGATGCAAACAGTCCTGCTAAAATGAAAGGGGTGCTGGCTTGAGGACAAAGAGTTGAACAGCACAGGAACATGCGCAAGCTGGCTCTGAGGGTGACACCAGTTCTCCCATTCACCAGCAGCATGGAGAGGAGCAGCTCAGGTGGCTGCCCTGCCCTGTGCCCCGCCTCAGCACCAACAAATCCCTAATATGCACTGCGTGCACAGGCTAATGATCCCATCTCAGGGCACTAGAAAAACTCCTACATCATGTGCTCATGAACTCTATCAAAACCAAAGGTAAGGGAGAAAAAAAAAATTCCTCTGCTTTTCCTTTCACTAGTGCAAGGTGCCAGAATTCTAGCAGAAGGTGTCCCTGCCCATGGCAGGAGGGTTGGAACTAGATGATCTTTAAGGTCCCTTCCAACCACTCAATGATTCTATGAGTCTTGTGAAATGGGTCAGGGAAAATCAAGATTACTCACCCCAGAGGAGTCACCCATTTCCCTTCTCGGCTGCAATCCCTCAGAACAGATGGGCGGTACCTCCAGAGGGCCAAGACAAACATAGCTAGCCCTGACCCCAAGTATGGCATACCACCCAGTCCTATAAAGAAAGTAAGAAGAAAGTACTTTGCCCATCTAAGAATGTTTTTAATCACAGGGGGGTAAAAAAAAAAAGTTAGGAAAGCATGAACTTACAGCTTTCAATAAATCTTAGCTGGTAGCAGGTCAATAGTGTTCACACAGAAGGTGCGTGAATACTTAAATACTCTACTATGGCCGGCCCTTTGACCTACTATATCAAAACAGATGTATGCAAAGGGTTGATCAAAGAATCACTGTGTTCCCTGATGACTATTCGCAGAATGATGATGGCACAGAACTTCATGCCCTTCTATCATACACTATTTTCCCCATCTCTTCAGCACAGGTAGGGGTCTGGTCATACCACTGTTCTCCAGGATGTCAAAGCAAAAGCTCCTGTCATCTGCAATTACGTGGTATTACAAATTGGCAAAGGTAAAGTAAGTACAAACATCTTCCAAAGGTACAAACAAGCAGCTTACTGAAATAACCAGAAGAGATTGTCTAGGAGAAAGTAAAAATATTCGGGTAAAGCATTTGATTTATTCTTCCAGAAGCCTCCGGGCTTTTTTTTTCTGCCCAACACTGAGGAAAGAATATCTAAACAGTTTATACAAGTCACGTTTTACAACTGGAAAACAATCCTGGCCATTCCAATTCTGCTTTACAAAAAAGAAGAATCAAGTCTCCTAAATCAGCATGGTCAAAAGCACTTCCTATTCCAAGGACAAATTCCAGTTGTCCACTCCTACACAAATGTGGAAGACTTGTGATTTGGCTCATCCAGCAACAACAGTTTGTTTCCGAGAAGCAAGCACCATTTTGCAAGGCTGTGCCAATTTGGTACTATTTACCTTTTCAGCATAAAAAACAGGAAGAAACTAACCAGGTATTAAAGTTGCAACTGCAGTTTCTTCAAAATACTCCTCAAATCCCGCATGTATGTTCCTTCCAAACCAATCAGCTCAAACTCACCGCATCATTCGCAGCTCTGAACTGCCTCCTAAAATCCCAGTGGCAGGGCACTGTTGCACCGACAATCTTGAAAATCCTCTAAAGGACTGCAGGAAACTAATGAAATTCCTGAGGTTTAATCAGCAAAAGTAGGAGCAAAATCCACTGTTTAGTTGTTTAATCATAAATATACTTCACTGACATATGCCATGCCACCCAGTATCTCTCCACTGTCTCTATGTACCTTTAATCTCAAACCTGTATATTACAGATGTCTTGTGCAACAATGCCACAAAAAATGCAATTAAAATTGTTAGGAAATTTGTGGAGAATTTTGTATATATTATCTTTTGAACTGAAACACAACTTAATACTAATCTCGAGTTTCTGTATCTTCGTAACTTCTATGTGATTTTTTTTTCCTCTAACTTTACCCTTCCTTCTTTTTCTTTCATTTTCACTCCTGAGAGATTGAATGCTCTAGGAGAATTTTTTGTGATTTAGATTTAGCAGATTTTTGTAAAAAGACACAAAACTATAGACACCAAAATGAAACAAACTGCTTAAAGATGAAGTAGACTAATTCCTCCAACCTTTAAAAGAGTACTACCCATCTGCAAGGAACACGAGGAGGAAGAGTAAATTTCCTAAGACATTATTATGCATGCAAAAAAACAGATGGTATATTAACCAAAATTTAAGAGAAAAAACGCCCTATTTAGTTCACTGAGGCCTTGTGTTTCTAAAAATATTCTATCCCTGGTCTGTTTTCCATGACACAGAGAAACCACATGCTAATAAGAATATATACTCCTCGTTACCCTGAAGTGTTGTCTTCTCTCTCCCTAACTTCTCTGCAGTGAATTGTCTTCATCCTCCCATTAATGTATTTTTAATTGCATGCATCTCACACGTGATCTTGATCAAAGTTTAGCAAAATCCAGGTCAGAAACATAGCCTTTGTTAGGCTTTTGAGACAAACTACTATGGGTAGCTTAAAACAGTATGATTAAATGGCACAACCTGACAAAACAGATCTTCTATTTTACCTACAAAACACATGAGTGTTCCTTAGGTAAAAGGTACTATGCCACATACAGTAATACGTGGAATAAAAGCTCCCCCTCCTGGCATAACTAAGAATAAGTTCAGCTGGGGGTAAATACATGGTATAAACAATACTGTCCTGAAGACAAGACGTAATGGTACCAAGAACTGATTGTTATTGCATGCTATGACTTAATTATTGCTAGGCTGGCTTATATGCCCAGAAGAGCCCTCAGCACTAAACAGTCACCTCCCAAAATGCTGCCCCTGTAACATTCTGGAAGTGGTTGCAGAGAGTGCTCTAGCCAAATTCCAGTTCTTGGTCACTCTGGATCTTAAGCAGTCCATGACGCCATGAACTGGTGTTTAAGCCACGTTACATAAAATACTATAGCGAAGACAGACTTGTCAGAAGTGTAAAAGAAGCTGTTCACACCTTCCAAAGTTGGTCTCTTTACCCAAAAATCCCTTTCCAGTTAACAAACCATTCATTTCATGACAACCATTCTGCTTTTGGTATCATCTCAAATATCATTTAACACCAGAAGCCACTGTGCCAGGAGAAAGTATGGTGCAAAGAGTAAACACAATCTCGCAGTTCCTCCCATCCGCAGGAAAAAAATACATACCTGTTCCAACAAATGGATCATATACAACATCGTTGGGTTTCACTCTCCCATGGTTTGCCATAATGAAAGACAGGCATGCATCCATGCTCGTATTTCCAATAAAGTGTCTCTTTTTTACGCTGTAGGACTCAATAAGTTCTCTTTGGCCATCTGCAATCTGCTGAAACATTTAAAATCAGTCAGGTCTTAGAAACAAGATATAAGCAGACAGGCAAATGGACTTGCTGAAACGGCACCATCCAATACACAGTTAACTCTTCATTTCATGATACATCACCTTGCTTTCTGCCATCTGCAAAGATGACAAACTTCCTTCCAAGCAACAGATACCTTAGGTGAACACCTAGATAAATTCTCCAACACAGAGATCAAAAATATATAAATGATTTAGAGGGAAAAATCTTCTGAAGAAATAACCATGAAAGCAACTTTGCTATTATTCTAGGTATCAGAAAAGTAATTCCTAGCAGAGCTAAAGGAATTTCAAAATGATGAGTAGAAATGCATGTTAACACATCTGCACGCATACACACGCACACACTTAAGGTCACACAGAATTTCCATCTTCGCTGGCTTTTCTGTCATGCTCACAATGTAAATTTAGGATAGCGCTGACAGATCAGAATTTACTGCAAAATAAACAAAGGCCAAATGCTAACATTTTTACATCAGACTTCCAAAATATGTTAAAGAGCATCACAGCAGTCCAGAAGAAAACAGATTCAAAAGGTCTTCCAACACTGTTCCCCAGCTCCAGTCAACATCAGCCTTAGCAGGTAAATAAAATACATTTTTCTATTTTTTTCAGGTTGGTTTACTCATTTTTAAACACTTGAGGAATCCAGCACAGATGGGACAACAGCTGCAATGGTTTGCCGTATAGCTACAAACCCAGGGTGTCTTCACATAAATCACAGGCATGGAGAACATTCAGAGCGTAAGATAAGGTGTGTTGCCAGATACAGCTTCATTTTTTTCCACCTTCAAATCGCTCAATTAACCTGTTTTTTCCTAGTCACAATAAGGACTTTCAAGAATTGCATCAGTGTATCACGCAGTGATAGATTCAGCCATAATTACATTGTCTGCTTCCCTTAAAACTCAAGACATTTTTTTTACATTTAAATTGAAGAAAATGTTCCTGAAAATACAAGCTCATAAGAACTAAAGCAAGAGTACACACGCACCCATCTACCAAAATACAGATGAAAAGGCTCTTCTGGAACATTATTAGGGTCCATTCCATAATCTTCCAAAATCCAGAAGATGTGTTCTGGATTCTTTAAGTTTACTTTTCCTTTGAATGGCAGAAATTCAAGGGCCTATACAATAAAGAAAAACAGAGTTAAAAACAACAACAACACAAAACCAAAAAAACAAAAAACAAAAAAACACACAACCCCAACACACAAAAACAGAATCAAATGTTTTAAATACACACCCTACAAAAACCAAACCAAAACACAAACAAAACCAAAAATCACCATGACACCAGAAAACAAACCACAATTCCACTTGTGAGAAATGACAGACTAGTACTGAAAGTACATTCTCAATTTTCTCTGGATTTCTAAATGCCCTTCTTCTGAATAAAGATAGCTCAAATTATTAAGGATTAGAAATCAGGAATCACGACATTTTTTATTAACTGAACAGAACCCAAATTTAGAGGAAGTGAACAGTGCATATTAATTATGCAAACTTCAAGTTATAAAAACAACACCTATTATGAACAATGGGGTTTAAAATTTCAGTAATGTGCAGCTACATCAATTTACATATTCAGCAGTTTCACGTACACAAAAACTGAACAAACAGGAAAGAGTAGCTACTATTAATACAGATAATTTCAGTGTCTTTAAATGAAGTAAATAGGATAAATAGCTGCTAAAATAGAATGTGGAAGAGCAAAAATCAACAGTCATTTAGAAAAATTTTCTAATTAAAATACTTATATAGTCAGGAGGAGAGCACAAGTGCAGACAAGAGCATAAGGAGAGAATAACAAAGCATCACACAATCCGCAGACTGCAACTCAAGTCAGTTGTTTCACATTCTGCAACAATAAATGTCTAATACTGAGATCAAGCAACAGATTTTCCAAAAAACTAGCACCTAACTCTAGCCATTTGAATCTTAAAGTTTGGGGCAATAAGCCTCATTTTCCTCATCCCACTGGGCTGAAATCAGTAGTGATATTTGTTTGCCTTTGTTTATGATTCATACGGTCTGTTTGGAAGAAAAAATACGAAGTCATGAATTTTGAGGGACACAAAGATCTCACATAGAGCTGATAAGACAAACTATGAACTGCTTTAAGATCTTCAATAAACCTAAACTTCAATACACTGAGAGCCTGCAATAAGAATAACATGAATACATTAAATGTAAAAGATTTTTTAAACATCTACTTACATCTATCTTTTTTATTTTCTGCGCTTGCGTCAGTGTTTTATTAAATGTATGAATATGTACTTTGTAAGTAGAGTCTGACTGTAGATATGGAAGCTAAAAAAAAGGCAAAGACACTTTCATTAGTGCAGCTGCAGTACTATTTGGTGTGATTAAAGAACCACATGGTCCAGGTTCTTCACATGCGTACCATCTTGTCCATTGGACAGTTCTTCAAAGATGCATAGAGCTCCCCCGCAGATCTTCCATGACCCCACAGTTCAAATATAGACCTGAAATTAAAACGTTTTTTAGACTGCAGCTATACAAGGGGTAAAAAAAATACCTTACAGATACTTACTCCTTTTAACCTTCTTGCTCCATGTACTTAGGTTTTGCTTCACTGAGTATTGAAGCACGTTATTTAACTCTTAGCATGTGCTTAAGGTTTTTCTTAACAGGGACACACTTATTTTTAACCCTAAGTTGATATTTCTGTGATGCTTTTTTGTTTGCTAACATATACTAAAAGGTACATTTCAGTCTTAACACCCTTGGATACCACCAGACCTTTTTGTGGCATACAGTGATACCAGCAAATGAGACAAAACTCATTCATACCTACCAATTTGGTGGGGTAAACAAAGGCTGAAAAAGGTCAAGAACAGACTTTTAAAGTGTTATGCTACCCTGGAGTGAAACAAATTGTGAAACTGTAATATCCTATGTATAGTGACATCATCAGAAGTTCTGTCTCATTTTAAGATGTGGTCATGATGTCTGACATTTTCAGATGTATAAAAACTATACTGTCTTCTTACACCTTTTTTTTTTAATCTGCTTGTTTCCATATGGCTGGCTTTAAGAAAAGCACTGCCTTGGAAGATCAGAGAACTGATGCTACTGTAATGAAGGCACAACAGCACATCATAGACCTTTTCCCCAGCCTTCAAATATACCAAACAAGTGCCCTTTCCGTATCAAAGCGGAAAATCCTTTTAGTATAGGAATCCCAGTGCCACTGATTACACTGTCAGACACTCATGTGTATTTCCAACACACCATAAACACAGTCTTTAAGAATTAGCAGGGCCACTAGTACCTTTTCAAAGATGACTCCTGCAAGAAAATCCTCAAAATGTTCAAAGGTTTAGCTCACTCAAAAATAAGAACCACATTTTACTAAGGGACAGTAGCAGATATCAAGGTCCAGTGGTAAGCTATTTTGTTAAAGTATTCCTATCTTGAATAAACTATTTAAAGCTTCATTTCTAACTTGCATTTACCCAGAAAAAAGTACATTTTTCACAGAGCCTATTTTTTTTTCAAAAGCACCTGATTCAACTACTGTGAAAATTTCAACTATTACTTACAGAGCAATGAAAATGCTGACAGCATACACTGTACTAGCAAACTGAACATCCACCATCAGATTCTATTCAACTGTTGGAGAAGCTTTTGTAACATCTTCAGTCCCACTTTTTACTTTTACATTTACATACGTATGGGGAAAAAAATGCTGGGGAGATTTTATTTTGATAAATGTACACTTCAGAGCTTTTAATTTTCATTAGTAGTGCATCAGAGATGCTTCAGCAATCTTACTCTACAACTAACATATCTCACCACAACCAGTAGCAGACCAGTAAGAAATTCTTGGTCTTCATGGGCCAGTGATGCTTTCTACATAAAATAAGCATACATTAGTTGAAAGAGGATGGTGTATGGAACATCTGCAAGCTGTTTTGTCATGTTTTACTTCCCTAGTTGCCTAAGGCTGCTTTTGAAGTGCCGTACGGTTTATTTCCATTGGAAACATACTGTCCTAAGGACAATTTTGTATACCTGGGGTTTTTTTAGGCAGGGACAGCCCAAATCACTGTAGGTAAAACTGAATACCTGACACAGCAAGCACTCAACAGGGACCATGCAACACTCTGCAGAGGTGCCCAAGCTAGCTCTGAACAGGACAGCACAGATAACCCAAATTTAGTGTGGTCAGAGAGGCACACCACAGCTCTGCTGCTTCTTGTCCTGAACCATCTCTCAGGCCTCACTGGAAAGCAACTTATTCAGACACCTCTAAGAAGTTCCAAAAGCATCTCGACCAATCACACTGTGGTATATTCCTGTGTTCTTGAATTTTCTAGAAGGATCTCTGCTGCTGTGGTCTGGGCTGAGGTCTCAGATACCAGCACTAGGAGGGTGACGTGAGGAATCACCACCTTTATCCTCCAAACCTGATTTTCCGTTTTTACATATCACTGTTTTTATCTTTTAATTGCATAGGCATTTTAGAACAATCCACTAATTAAATATCATTCAAGCCAACTAAAATGTCAATGACACTACGAGACAAGTACTGGCTCTCCAGTGAAAAACACCATTTCAAGCCGCTGTGCTGATTGTACACAAAGGAAAGAGCATGGACGTGCTACATAATCAGACCTACGGGCTCCAGTAACACCTCCTCAATTTAAGAGGTAATCAGAGACTATTTTAAAACTCCACACAAAATGAGTATTTGCCACGATATAACAGAACAACTTTCCACAGCCTACATCATAATTTATAAAATTTTTCACCTCTTACTTTGCACATACTGTCCGTTTCATTAGTCCCCTTGCCATCTCTTCTGAAGGAATATTGAGAATCCAAAATGGAGACTGAAATAAAGAGAAGATAAGTGATGCAAATGCCTAGCTGGAGAATGTCACACAAATTACACAATCCAACAGTTCTTTTTGACAAAAACAGAACACGCATGCTGAAGACAAAAAAAATAAATAAAACAATCTCTTAACTGTACAGAGAATGTGAGGATAAAAAATTTAATTTGAGGCAAAATGAATACTCAGCTTGAATGTCTAAGAAATTTTATTACTTATTTCATTTTCCCACCACATCTTTGACTTGGTAGAATATCATTTGTTTGTTTATGCTCCTCTAGATTACACACCCTCTAAAGAATATTTACACTTCATTACAAACAACCAGTAACTAAAGCTCAGTGATGTTCTCTGACTGAAGAACAGAGACCAGATTCATCCAGCTTCCCTCTCCCGGATACGCTGCCTCATTGATTGCAAGGGAAACACCAAATTCAAACTGCTGCTGAATGTTTTTGTGGTTCAGCTATTCTGAACAGAAAAGAGCCTCCCAGCAGATGGCACTATTTATTTTCTGTTAAATGAAGACATGCTGAGGTGCATTTTGTGTGTCTTTCACTCAACTGAGTCCTCACTAAAAATAAGAACTAGTCATTTTTGGAAGATACTTTATTTTCCTAAGAAACTTCAAAATTTATTCAGCTACCCACATGTAATAAAAAACTAAACAGAACATCCTTGTATACCATACATGCACTAAACTAAAATATTTGGTTCTTACTTACATTTACACGAATTTCCTGCTCACTGCTGAATTGTCCACCATAAAGTGAGAGCAAAGATGTTATTTCCTAAAGTGCAAATAAAAAGGTCAGACTTTATGAGAATTAAGTAATGTTTTAAAGAAAGAAAAAAAAAAAAAAAAAAGGAAAAGCAGCATACCATAAATTCCATAAATTCTAATGCAGATGGTGACCTCCAAGGGGATTATGAACAAAACGTTAGAGACAGTAACAGAAGAAAGAATGGTGCCATGAGGATGGAGCCAGGCTCTTCTCGGTGGCAAACAATGATAGGAGAAGGAGTAATGGGATCAAGCTGGAACACAAGAGGTTCCGCTTAAATTTGAGAAGAAACTTCTTCTCAGTGAGGGTGACAGAGCACTGGAACAGGCTGCCCAGGGGGGTTGTGGAGTCTCCTTCTCTGGAGACATTCAAAACCCACCTGGACATGTTCCTGTGCGACCTCACCTAGGCGTTCCTGCTCCAGCAGGGGGATTGGACTAGATGATCTTTTGAGGTCCCTTCCAATCCCAAACATACTGTGATACTGTGATACTTACTGTGGGAATCGACAGTGAAACACTCCTAGAGTAGTTGTATGGATAGGGCAGAGGTTCACAAATAAATTCAGCTTGTATGTACTGTTCACGAACTGAAAGAAATTACTCTCCTGCTATAAAATCAGCTGATTACCCTTCTCAGAGTTCAGCTGCAAAGGATCGAGCTATGGTTTGGTTATGAAAAGTTGCACAGTATACCACACAAGAAGACCCAAGTTCGGCAAATTTCAGTAACCAAATGGCACCAGTTTGCATTTTCTCTTTCATCAAAATCTTTACTGTTCAATCCCACACTCTCACAACAATATTCCTCTTGCAATAGTATTCTACCTAATCTTAACATATTTTTCTGCCTAATTGACATAAAAGTGATGTCTCACTAGTACCATTCTGACCCAGGGCCAGGCCCAGCACTGAGCATCAATCTCTTCTGTTACCTCTCTGCTTTACAGGTATCTCAACACTTTTCTTCAGTAGGTGTCTTTTCCAGAGTAAACTAAATCAAGGACCATAAACTGAGCACGCAAAACAAGCTGGTATGTAATAATAAAATAAACAAATGAATACACCACTAAAAAGGCTTTTGAACTGAAACGAGAGTTAAACATTGACGATGTTTCTGGTGCAGCCTCTTTGCTAGAACTCACACACTGCAGCCTCTGAACGTTACTGGCAAAAGAACGCAGAAGCAAATTTTTATATTGGTTTACATTTGAGCTAAGTGGGTAAATAAAAATATTACCATAAAGTATTTCAAAAAAAGGAGGAAAAGAAAACCTCTACATAACACTAGCACATGGCTTTAGGGGGACTTTAGCCCACTCATTCCCATCTTTCCATTTGGGCAGAAAGGACATTAAAAACATTGGAAAAAACAGTGGTTTTGCTCCAAGATAATAAAAGTTTATGCATAAATTTCATTGTATGGTCCTGGGACAGCAAAAGCATCTGAGATTTTACATGAGTTGGTGTCATCTCCATATGCTACTGGTAATACTACCTATAGGAAAGTGACAGGAATGAAAAGCGGAGAAAACACAGCCTGTGAGTAAAGGTTCAGAGAGAAATGAGATCACAACCTCCACACATGCTAAAGGTTCCTGTGATAAAAGAAGGCAATAGCCTTTTTTGAATGTTTGCTACAGATGAGATGAGCACACCGGGTTCAAATCACAGCAGTGCTTGGGATGAGAGGCTGGGAAGAACTTCAAAAAGTAAAGACGGTGAAGAACTGGAACAGATCTGCCTGAAGATACTGATAAGAAAACATATGACACGCATCAGTCTGTCCATGAGAGACACCCAGTGCTGGAAAACAGGATGTGTGATGTTACCCCTCAATATCTGACCTAACCAAAGAGAGACCCCTGTCTATGAAGATTCTTAAAACTAAGACATATGAAACACAGAACTTATTCTACAGACACTTAACAAGTGCGGACTTCCACAAACACCTTCGGCTGTTGTGATCCAGCACCACCACCAGAAGAAAAGGTGCCCTCCTGTATCTCATATGCAGCTGTGGCAGAGATGGAGATCAGGCAGCTGATTTGGCTGAAAAAATCTGTCCTTGCTTGTTTTGTTTTCAGACAAATCAGGTCCCTAACACAGCTCATCACAAAGCCAAACACACAGCTGAGCAGTCACTGGAGTAAAAGAGAAGGGAAATGGAACTGCTTCCTTCAGCAGCTGAATCAACCAGGTGCGACTACAGCCCCGGTGAAAAAAGAAAAACCTTGCGTGTTACATATAGATTGTCTTTTTTTTTTTTTTAACTTAATTTGATGACCTTGCCTAAAGAAAAATTGATTTGATCATAAATAAATTCATGTTCCAGTTCCCACAAAGTAGATAGTAAAAAATAATGCGCAGAAGAAAGCCTTAATGAAAACAAGAAAAACAAACGATGCAATACACAATAAACATTTTAAAATGTGTAATGATGACCTACCGATTCTAAAAAAATAACTCTGCATTTCAGCACTATTTTAAACAAGACAATATTATCCTGGATCTCATATTCCTAGTTCTTCAGATGGTGCCTAGAAGAGCAGTGAAGGTATCAACATTTGTTACAGTGTTTAATAACGCTGTAAGTCATCAAAAGTTAAATTTACAAACAAGAGGGTTTTCTTATAAACATGGAAATTGAGTGTGTGCTAAATCAGATGTTTACCAAGGACCCATGAAAAACACCAGGGCCTCAAAATACCAGGGAGCTTCAGATAATCACAGAATCACAGAATGTCTGGGACTGGAAGGGACCTCAAAAGACCATCTGGTCCAATTCCCCTGCCGGAGCAGGAACACCTAGATGAGGTTACACAGGAAGGTGTCCAGGCGGGTTCTGAATGTCTCCAGAGAAGGAGACTCCACAATGCCCCTGGGCAGCCTGTTCCAGTGCTCTGTCACCCTCAAGTTACAATTATTTTTTTTTATTTATTTCTGTGAATAGCGATTGGTATGATTTAGTGTCAGGGAACAAACAGTGCACCCAAATTTTGCAACCAACTGGCATAAACTTGTCCATGACAAGCAGATGGCACTTGCAGAGGCAGGACTCGCTGGCTCCCACGCCTGACCTGCTGCGATGCCCCTGCAGAAGCGGGTCTGCTCTCCCTGATCCCGCATCGGCCAGCACAGCGTGAACCCTTCTGGCTGAGCGAACACTCAGCATTACAAGCCAAAACTGAGCAGTCCTTCGTGCCACCAGTGCGACACAGAGGAGGAAGCCTGATGGCAGACACCAGCCTTGGAGATCTCCATTTGATCCCAGCATGTGTGCAGGCCCTGGAACTTCAGAGAAGCCGTGTCTGCTGCTCCTCAAGTCATCTTCCTGAAAATGAAGATATGCACACCCTCCTGCCTTGCACAACTCCATGAACACCTGGGGCAGAGGGTCTCACGTGTCACCAGCACAGCACCAACCACATATGTACCCACATCACACGGCTGGGAGCAGCTACACAGCTTAAACTAAAAAGTCACCAAAACAAGAACTTAGAGAGATTTTCATAAACCCTGCTTTTTTTTCCTCCGAGTTCCCATTTCTTACTTGGAGCCCCAGGTACTTTGCTGGCAACCTCTCCTGGCCCCAAAGGCTCTTGAGAGCAGCAAGGAAGCTGTTTCCTCAGAGCCACCTCCCCACGGCGCCCGGGGCAGAGCGGAAGCCCACGCCCGCTGCGAGGGGAAGCGCAGAGCGGCGAGGGAAGGGGCTCCGGGCGCCCCCACCCCGCCAGCCGCCGGCTCTCCCCGCGCCGCCCGGGGCGGGCAGCAACGAGGCCCCGCCGCCTCCCGGGCACCCCCCGGGCTGCTCCCGAGGGCAGCGCCTCGCCCACCCTCCGCCTCAGCGGGCCGACCCCCCGGCCCCGGCCCCAACCCCAGTCCTGGCCCCGTGAGGCGCTCACCGGCAGGCGGAACTCGAGGTGCTCCTGCGCCAGGAGCAGCAGGTACCGCCGGAGCGTAGCGGCCGCCAGCGCCATGTCCGGCCATTCCCCCGCCTCCCGCGCCGCATGCGCCGCCGGGCGGGCCCAGCAGCCGCGGGAGGAGCCCGCCCGCCTCGGCGGGAGGCGCCGCCACCGGTAAGGGGCGTGTGTCGGGGACCCCCGCGCCGCCCCGCAGTGCTGGGTGCGAGCGGGGCTGCGGGGCTCTTGGGCAGCGGCCGCCTGCGCGGCGACAGCGTGCTGCGGGCACTCGTAGTTAATTAGCGCTGAGCTCATCCTCTCATCCCTTTTTTAATTTATGTTTTGTGTATGCTTTGTAATGCACGCCGCGTGCATTACCCAGCAGTACCCGTATATAATTTTTAAGCAAGTAAATATTTGCGTACTGGGGACACGGGTTCAATAGCGTTCCACTGGTGCGCGATGGAGAAGGCTCGGAGGGCGGGTCGGGCGGCTGGTTGGGGCTGAGCCCTTCGGGCAATGCAGCTGTGGCCTCTCCTCCCGACAATAACCTGACCCCGCAGGCATCGGTGGAGCAGGTCGTTAAAGAGCATTAACAATTAACAGACGCCAAAGGAGTCGCGTTCGTTTTCCGCGGGAAGGAGGTCAGCGCCGGCGATCTGGGTGGAGGAGCAGCTAGAGAAACAGATTCCCCGGAAAAGGGCAGAGATATGATTGTCTGATGGCGAGGTGGAGGGGTGAAGGTTTTGGATTGCATCTTATATTTTTATTTTAACACTTAGACTTGACAACTGGAACCCCGCACTCACTGATCTCCCTGTTATGTTGAGCTGAAAGTTTCAGCTTATCCAGATTTCAGTAAGCTTTTTATTAGATGCAGGCCAGCTTAGCACTGAACTCATGTTCAGTATTTTCTGTGCTAATTTTTGGGCATCTTTTTTCTGGATAGCAAAGATTTTGCCTATGACCTGTGAGTACTCCGTGGGCCAAGTTCTTTATGCCTGTCCATAATCTCATCCCACAGCTTCCCCAGTTACCTCCTCCTGTGATAATCAAAAGTGAGCTTTGCTATGAAGCTCTAGCCCCGATGATTGGCAAGAAAACAATCTATATATGAACTGGCATCTAAATGTGAACTTTCCTAGAAGAGAAAGAAAAGACGTAGAAGTGGATTAGGCTTGTCCATCTCAGCGGTCGAGCCCTGAGATCTGGCAATAACCACATCGCTGAACTGCTGACAAACCCTATGAGTCTGACAGTGTATACAAAATCTTGGGATTGCTGAGATTTAGTGGAAGAAGTCTGCTTTTATTTTTCCAATCTGTCTCACTTTAAATTGCTTAGCTGTACAGCTTCCATTTTAGAAACTCCTCAGGAGGGGTTATTGGTATTGTTTAAGCTTAATCTCTTGGAGCCTGGCATTCTCTTTATCTGCACTACTCGATCTGCAAAGCACTGCCGTCTGTTCTCAGAAGCTGAATACCTCAGTTTTCTAGTGATACTGCTTTCTACAGAAGAATTTAATTAAAGCCCTGTTTTTTTCCTGCTTTTGACTTGAGAATCCATGCAAAATCACTGGCAGTCTCTGTATGCTGCTCAGCATCGTTTGAAAACGTATGTACATTACTAAATAAGAGCTACAGTGTATTTGATCCTGATATAAAAACAAAGTGCTTTCAGATGCTGTGTTTGTAAACTTAGCATACATTCCTGTAACTGTCACTGAAAATAATCAAGCAGTTTGGTTGGCGTGGATTTGAGGAGTCATCTTACATCAACAACATTACATAACTATTTTAGGGAAGGCAAGGAAAAACAATTAGCCTTTTTAGCCTTCAGTGGAGTTTTAAGTATACAAAAGGTAATTACTCAATTTGAAATGTATCCAGGAAGCTAGAATTAACCACCTTTCTCTCACAAAAAAAAAAAAAAAATTAACAATAGGATCATATGACAATCATGAGTTTCAATTTAAAAGTGAAAGACTGTGAATGAGAAGCCATTCTTTAATCTGTGCTGCTGTTTCTCAGTTCTCTTCCTCAGCTGTTGTGTTGCCATCTCCTGCTCACCCCATGCACTTTTCTAGACCCAAAGGCAACACAAGCTTTTTTGACCTCTTCACTGGTCATTGGGGTTCGTGTGCAGCAGCATCAACATCTGCATATAGGCATATACCCATGAAACCGTACTTTTAAAGAGAAAAAAAACAACAACAAACTTTTAAAGTAAAGAAATGCCTAATCTGTGTGTAATTCAGTTATAAAGTTGTTCAGAATTTGCATTTCTGTTCATTTCCCCATAGAAAAGCTATCATTAATCCTCTGTTTTATCTCCAAATGTCTGTGAGAAAAGTGTCGGCTCTGCTAGTGTGATATATGGAAACTAGTTTGTGTATTCCAACAGGTGTTGGCTATGATGAAGCAAAGACATGGGTATTACAGTTGGTTCTCTGTAGGTATATAAAAGTCCATCACTAATTCATTGATGTAATTACATACTGCACAGACATGCCATAATCTAAGCACATGTAATTTTCCAGGTGTCAGGCAGCTGGTGTACCTGGGGGAGCTGGGCAGGGAGTGCAAGCTCCTTTGCTTGCAGCCTGCCTGCAGGTTTTATTAATAGCAGGCAGCCATGGCTGTGCAGCACGGCCTTTTAAGGGAGAGCTAGCTAGTCTGGCTCTGTCTTCACTAAATAGGGTGTTGCAGGCAGTGCTGTGCTCACTAACTGGATTTCTGCTTCACTTTTCAGCGCCTGATGAGGGAAATCCCCCTGCTCCCACCGCAGGTCGGCATTGCAGCTCCAGGTAATGTTTCTTGTGCGTTATAACTGCAGCAGCCTGCCCGCTCCTCGTTGGTCGGCGCAGCATGTGTTTGTCCACCTTTAATCAGCGTGCAGGCAGGAGAAGGGCTGCCCACCCCTGTCCGTGGGTTGGTGCTGCCCCTTGGGGAGCGGTTTGCTCCCTCTCCTGTCAGTAGGGCTGTGCGGAACAGTCCAACCAGCCCTGCATCCCAGCCCTGCATCTGATTGTTTGGGAAGTCTGCGAGGCTGCCGGCTGTAAGGATAAAGTTCTCTAAAAGGCGTCGTTGCATGAAGAGTAAGTACCACACTACGTTTGTGTTGCGTGTTGCGGGGTATGTACGGTAACTGTGGGACTGGTACGCCTTGTAGCCTTATAAACATAACTTACTGTCCTGTGTTACAAAGTGACTTCTGAATCTCAGCTGAATCATTTTAACTTTCCTCATTGCTGTAGAACTGTGGGCGGACTTAACAAAATCTTCAGATTTTTAACATCTTTTTCAGCAGCCCTTTTCTCTTACTCTTTGAAAACTCTGCCCCAAATTACCAGGCTGATTTTTTTGTTGTTTTCCCTTCACAGCTGAGAGTGCACCCAAGAACCACAGTTACAACCAGTCATTGGTTGTTTTCCTGTTCGAGTGCCATAAAACATTCACGAGGAATGGAGGAAGATAAAGGGCAGAGTGCTAAAGCCACCAGCGCGGTGGGTGACTTGAGGAAGAGTTGGCAGACCTGGGCAGAGGATCACATTGAATATCAGAGAAAGAACCCGTTCAGCAGTGATGACAGGATCGCATCTAAACCGGTGCATACTCACAGAGGAGATCCTACCTACGGGAGACCCCCTGAAGGGTCTCAGACAGAGCAGAGAGGGAAAGATGCTCACTCACACGTGGGTAAGGAAGTAGAAGAGCTGTGCTTGATCATTAGAAGCACTGGAGAGGTGGGAGAAGATGGACACGTGAGTGTGACCTTCGGGCAGCTGTTTGAAACATACGTGACTATTTCCAATAAAGTAGTGGGAATCTTGTTAAGGGCCAGAAAACACGGTCTGGTTCATTTTGAAGGTGAAATGCTTTGGCAAGGAAAAGATGATGATGTGATCATCACTTTACTACAATAAAGCTTTGTCATCTAATGAATTCTGCTGCCTGGTTCCATGTGGATGAGCATATCTGAATACCATCTTGAAAGAGGTTTTCATTACAGAATTTCAACTTGGCTGCTTACTGGGACAGGAGAGAAAATGGGTGAGAAGGTAAAAATGGTAGAGATTTGGACAGAAATTACAAATAAGGAACTAATCCATCATGCCGCTATTGGATTGTCCATTCATTATTATCATACACTACAAAGTATACTGCAATTCTTCAGATAACTCCACTGGCTTACTGCTTTAGGTTACGGAAAGTGTAAATTACTAACTTGCTGCCATACAACACTGATTCTTGCAGGCTGTGAAATATTTGCTGTCGTGTGGGATTTTATTTGTAAAACATGGAATGGAAAACTGTTACGGGAATTCTTATACTTAAAAAAAAGAAGAGACTGGTATATAACAGAAGTTTGGGTTATTTTCACGTGTTGAAACTGAATGGAAGTTACTTTCATGAAGTATATGAAAATCCCCAAATTTAAAGAAATAGTACAGCAAGGATATGTGATGGTTTCTAAATTATTTGTATCTTATATGTATTTTGGAGAGCTGCATTAGTCCTGGTATTTAATAGTCTGTTCTTGTCGTAATATCTTCTCCAAACTTTCTGTGTCTGTTGCTCGTTTTCCTCTGTAGCTCATCATTTTTACATGTTCTATTCTTCTAATGCTGTGTCAACCCTTAGACGATCACAAAGCTCTGCAGTCTTCTTGGTGAATTCAGCTAATATCCCGTCATGGAAAGCAGGGTGCCACAACATAAACTTGTAAAAGACAACTGAAACTGTATGTTGGGGCACTATGCATTCACAAAAACAACAAAAAAAAGGCTCTTTCACCAAAAGGTAGCAATTTTGTTTATAATAGGAGAGTAGAGATCCTGTAGTGCCAAATATATAAATAAAAGTGTAGCAGTGCAGTCCTCACTTAGCTGAGGCAGAGCTTTACTTTCAGGGCACAGTTGTGAGTTCTCCACACTGGGAGGAAAAAATGATCAGCTAGTGAGAATTGTGACTGAGAGATGACCAATAACAATTTCCTTTATGGTTCTTCCAGGGGAACTTTTTCTATGTTTAAAAAGAAAATTAAAATTGTTGTAATAAAGCTATTAAAAATAATCAGGAGCTGTATTCATGATAGTTCCTACTAAGAAAACTGTATAACTAGAAATATATATATATATTTTTATCAGTGCAAATAAAAGCTATTTTGTGGTGTTAACTACACTACTTGGTGGGTCTTTAACGTAAGATAAACACTTGCCTCAAAAGGGTATTGAAATCTAAAATAAATTATGAACTTGATAAAAGTAATAGATTATTGTATGGTTTTTATATAAAAGAAGGGTTTGTGGGTTTTTTTTGCAAAAAGCCTAAAATAATGGGTTTCTGTTTTGACGTTGTCATCTGATGGGGATTTGCATCAAAATAAGCCTTTTGACTCAGCAAAATAAAATATGGATTTAATTATCCCTCTGCCTCTTTTTCATAGTGAAAAGACAATAGAAGTAGGAAAAAAGGAGGAAATGAATGTGCTGAAATAAGTACATCTGCAGGACAGGGGTGCCAGATCCGTACAGCATGGAAAGGAAAACAAAGGGTAGGTTTTAATCACCACATAATTTTGCCAGGTAGGAAACTGAGGAATATGTGTTGCACCAGGTACTGCTGGTGAGTGTTCCCTTAGCTCTCAAAACCACTCCTTTGTCCTAAACAAATCTGTGTCTTGCAGCTGAAAACAAGACGTGTGATTTGTGGTCCCAACACATTTAAAATGCTTTGGTTTTTTGAAAAGCATTTCTTTCCAAAATGACATGAGCACACCTCCGTGGATTTCAGCTACCATTCGTTAAATAAAACCTGGACATTCAAAACAAATCAGGCTTTTTATAATAGAGCTGCAGAATGTGGTTTGTTTAATTCTGACGCTTTGCAAACTCAGTCAGGGCTGCTGTAGCACCTGCAGGAAGCAGTGTCAGGTGGTTCAGGTGTTGCCAGCTGACTAACAGGATGGTAATATCTAAAGAAATAATAACATTACTACGCATTGTACAACTAATACATTAAAATGCACACAGTTGAGATGCAAGTCCAGCTCATGCAGACTTATTAGTTCTTAATTAAGTCTGGCTCAAGTAGTTAAATGTCAAGAATCCAGGCTTGCGCTGCGGTGGAAGGAGTGAGTGTTGGATGTTTACGTGGCCTCTGCTCACTCTCTCCTGCTGCTGGTTGGGTTCAACATCACTTGAGCACATGTACATGAGCTTTAAGCACATTTCTAATCAAAACAGATAGAAGCAAGTTAAGCTTTAATGAAATGGTCTTACCAGTTTTGCAAGCAACTATAAAAAGCTTGCTCTATCATATTTTGATTAAAACCAGGGATTATTATCAAAAATATTATTTCTAGACTTATGGATGTTTTTTAAAAAATTATAGGGCCAAATTTCCTACCTGCCAGCTTTAGATGAACATTCTCTAAAGAGTGACTGAAATCTCTCTGTGCCCATGCAATGGTTACAAAGACCAGAAGGTGCCAAACTGGGTCAGCATGCAGGTTGACAAAGCCAATCTCCTGCTCCTGGCAAAAGCCAATATTTCTATGTCTAAAAGATAGATAGATAATGCGATTGGTCAGTTTGTCCACTGGTACACTCCAGGATAAAAAAAAAATACTTCTGAAGCCTGACTATAGTCAGGAGTGCATCATATCTAACTGGCATGACTCAATTTAGCTACTAGTTCACAAGTTTTCCAAACTTCTGCTTCCTCATCTGCAGATGAAACAGGAATTTAAACATTTCACCAGGCAACTTTTTTGCAACAGAGCGCCTTTAGAGCAAATTGAACAAAATAAATTATTTTCACAAAAAATTGTAGCATATGAAGTTTTCTAGCATTACAGATAATTTAGAGTATCTGACCATCTAAAAGGCGTGCTTGTCCTACTAATTAACTTTCAGCTCTTCAAATCTCTCCTAAACCTCACTTCTTTGTGGCAAGTTCCCTCAGTGGTCTTTCCTCTTCTTCCACTTGAAGCCTGTGAATTCTCCATCTGTTTTGGGCCGTACATTGTATAAGGATTGTTTGTATTTTATCTTGTCCAACACTGAAAGCACTTCCAGTACTTCAATAAATATTGCACATCAGTTTGAAATGACAGTGAGTTTTTATGCCACGTTTTATGGTTTCCAAGTTTGTCAAATTTCAAATACATTTTTCACTGGTTTGCTCCCTTTTTTATGCCTTTATTTACAACTCACACTTGAGGCTTCAGAATAGCTTGATGAGCTAATACCAATTTAATCACATTGAAAATGCTGTGCTTAGTCAAAACACAAACATTTTTATTCTGCATTTAACTCCATTAAGAGTTGCGTGTGTATCCATTTCATCCTTTCAGAGAGGGCAGTTAGTACTCCAGCATAAAAGCAGTATTTTCTGAGTTCACATTAGGTTGGGGGTTTATGTAAAACAATTGAGCGAAAGAGTACAAATAACACTTTGTCATTCCTAAATGCGTAGTAAAAAAAGCAGCTTTTCTCAGGACTGCTAATACTGGATCAAAGAACAGCAGAGGCAGGGGCAGTGGCTGAGGCACGTTCCTTTGTTTCTCCGGCTCTTGGAGACCATGAGCTGCTAAGTTAACTCTCCAGGAGTATTTTATTGGTCTTTTCTCTCTGGAAAGCTCTACAGATGATTTTGGAAGTTTCAAAACGATGCTATAATGCTGCTGTAGAAGAGGGTGACATAGCTAACAGGGTCTGCTCTCTGCCTCTTCCAGGGACTGGCCAGTAATTCTGGAACTGATTAAAAGCATTAGGATAGGCTTTTCAGAAAATAGTTCTTAGCCCAATTAAAAAAATTATCTGCTGAGTCTAAGTGTGCTTGTCAATACAGAAGGAAAATGGAACACAGTTCTGTGCTGAAAACCACTAATGAGATACTGAGCATTCGTCTCAGTAATTAACGTGGCTCCATTTAACACTTTGTTTGAACGGCTTTGAGGCCTGGCTGCTCATCAGCAAAAGTTTGGAAGCTAGATTGTATCCTGATTTTTACCGTTCCAGTTTTCCTGTCTTGGTGGAACTCTTCTCAAATGTAAGATGCGAAAGCTGACCTTTGTGCTTCTGCGTACATTTGAGAATGTACTGGGTCTGGCTAGGATAGAGAGAATTTTCTTCCGAGCAGCCTGCGAGGTGCCGTGTTTTGTGACTACAACAGCGTTGACGACACATGAGCGTTCCGGCGAGTGCAGAGCTGTGCTTGCGCAGCACCAAGGCTGCCTCTTTTTCCTGCTCTTGCCCCTCTGTTGGGCAAAAAGCTGGGAGGGGCACAAGCTGCCCAGCTGGGATATTCCCCACTGTAGAATGTCACACTCAGCAACAGGAGCCGAGGGAGGTTTGGAGGGGAGTGGGGGAGCTATAACCACTGGCCTGCTTGTGGGAGGTAATGAGTGATTGCCTGGGCATCACGTGGCTTTTGTTTTTATTCCTCTTTCCTTTATTAAACTGTCTTTATCTCAACTCAGGAGTTTTCTCACTTCTGGTCTTCTCATTCTTTCCCCTACCCCACCAGGTCACAGGTGAGGGGTGAGCAAAGGGCTGGCAGGGTTCAACCCCCCCAGTCAACCATTCCATTGAAGTGGAAGATCATTCCAACATTAGCATTTGTTGTTTATTAATCCTTTTGACAGCAGTTCATGTTAGTACTTTAAATATTACATGTCACAGTTAAGTACAGTTACATAAATTAATTACAAATCAGAACACACAGAGTATTAACTCTTTAGAGATCTTAATGTTCAGAGATTTCACAAAGCCAGGAGTCACCTTAAACCTCCTAATCTATTGCACAGAAGCAGTCAAAGTTCAGTGGCTTTAGTTTACACTCTTCCTACTTATTGTTAGAAATTAAAACCCCAAAGGACTGCAAATGACACATAAGCGCCCCACTAATAAGAATAACAAGGCATTTCAAGCAAGGTCTTAGAGAAGAGATACAAACTTTCCTGGGTAGAAAACACTCTTCAGAAGGGTGTGAACTTTCTGAAGTTATTACAGTTTACTGTAAGAATATTACAATTCATTGTACCACTAAGGCAAGAGGTGCTGGATCAGTGGAAAACACTGAGAAGATTACGTTCAGGGAAGCTTGCAGATGGAACAGATCATCACCTCAGCTGTATCTAAATGCATCAGCCAAGGACACTTGATCAGTTAGGCACCAAGAATGTGAATGAAGAAAATCCACTCTGCATTTTCTGCAGTTTTAACTTTCCGAACAGTTCACCTTAATATGGTACTGAGAAACAGAACACTAGTATTACTGATCAGAGTCATACAGCAAACGCAGATGTTCAGCCGGTTCCTTAAGGAACCTGCCACACACTCACTGAACTAAAGACTCGCTTCTCTTATGACTTCATTTAGAAATCAAATTTAGCCAGGGCATTAGTAATCCACAAGGGACTTCCAGTAAGAACAGTATCAGAACCATCTAAAAAATTGGATTTTTTTTCTACCATCATGCAGAAGAGCGGTACATTAAATCAATACATCTGAACTCTTCACATTTTTTGTAAACATACAATAACTAATTTAAAATATTGTGCACATAAGAAAGAAAAAAATCTAAGTCCAACATACAACCACTTACACATACATTTAAACTATATTCTATGTTATATATCTTTATCACATCTTGGGCACCTACTGTATTAACATTTACATTGTCGCTGTCATGCAAATAAGACAGGTAATCATATTAAAGTGGTTTAGCACCAGAAAGTCAGTAGTGTACTTTCAGCAGCGTACCTACTAATAACTAGGCATGAGTAACATATCATACAAATACAGATGGAAACCTCAATGTTTTAAATGTTATTTGCAATTCCAGAACAACGCATCTTTAAAATAGAAGCTTGATTCAGCAACAAATAATCCCTTTGGTACCACGTACATGCTGTTAGTAGTAACTTGTTGCCTTAGTTGGAATACATTCTGCTGCTATACCCTGCCCTTTACAGGAAAAGTTCTCTGAACGTGTGCATATGTGTATGTATGTATTATGTATTTTATATAAGTATATATATACACACAATAATAAAATACATCACCTTATTGTCAGAGAAGTATATAGACTCAAGTATCCAAACAGGAGAATTAGGTTGGCAGCTACAAATTGTGTGTATTTCCTCATAAGGAACTAAAGCTTTTTTTATCCTGTTATATTATTGGTAACACCAAACTGTGCAACCTTAAATCAGAGTTCAAAGACAAGGAACAAACTGGCTAACAACACAAGGCTAAGAGCGCTTTCAGCTGGCAGCATTTTCAGTTTGCAGTCGCTCAATCAGTTGATCAGCCTATAAAGGAGAGAAAACAATGCATGAACTACACCGTGGACCTTCCGTTTCCTGAAAATTCCGTTTTAAAAATAGTAACACTGACAGAGCATTTACTTTTCATTTTTACAAAGCATACAACAGAAGCAGAATACAATGATGGTTTTAATCAGCACACTCTTTTTCACTTTTTCCATCAAATTCCCATTAGGTGACCAGAAAAGGAAACACAACCTATGAAAGTCAGAGAATGTCAGAGCAAATCAATAGCAGATAAAGCTGCGTGGGTTTAAAGACCTCAGAAGACAGCAGTGCCCAGAACAACCAAGCTGTGAGACCTGGAATTCTTTGGGAAACACTCCACAATGGCATGTTGTGGCCTCTCATCATCCAACAAGCTGCACCCCAGCCACATATGTTGCTGAGGGATGTGCATTCACATATGTGGTTCACATCACAAGATATACATCCATTTGGTTACATCCCCACACTCACACACACTTCTCTCATCTAGTCTCTAACTAGGGCAGCTGTATTTTGTGTATATGACAACACAAGCCCACAGAGCCCTCAGAAAGGCTCAGGGCAGAAGGAAGGCTGCCAACATTGTTCTAGAGGCCAAACTGGGCACATGGAGACTAACAGGGGCACTTCTGAAACAAACCAGTTTACTGACAGCCTGTTTTTGCCAGTCCCACTGAACTAATCTTGTATTTTGAACTAGTGCTTCTGGTTTTATTAAGATCTCCAAAGGAACTCCATTAAAATGTGAAAAGCTTATGTTTGGCGTGCTTTAAATACGCACAGTAAAAATGCAATCGGTCTCTTAAGGTAGGAACAACTTAAAGGAGTTAAGTAGCTCTTGCAGTTAATTTGCAAACAAAGCTAGACAAAGCATGGAGCAACTGAAAATGAAGTTATCTGAACCTTGTTTTGCATTCTTAAGCAAGTATTACACTCTAGCCATTCAAACCCCAAAATAACTCAAGAACATTTTCCAGTGTGATAACAGGGCAAAATATCTTTTGAAGCGCATCCATATCAGATAGCTAAACTTGGTATATATCTCCCTGAGCTAATCCAAGATAGTAAGCAGTAAAACTACGCAGCTACACTTATTTGAGGGCCAAATATTTGTGTGATGCTCTACAATACAGCAGAGACACATTGTTTTTTTTCAAGCTAGGCGAGATAACCAGCTTCTCAGGTACTACTGTGAAGAAGCTGAGTTTTTTCGCTTTCAGTAAGAGGCTGTCTATATTTTTTACATGAGAAAGACCTCTTTCAGCATCTTTGTTTAGGGGCTGAGCAATGACACCAGGATGCTGTAGCTGCCTTGCAAGGACAGGTTCTTTGCTGTGTCAAAGCAGTGAGAGTAAGCTCTAGTCAAACAGTGATTTAGTCAGTGCCAGCTCAGCCTCATTGTTTATCTCCACTGACATAAATCAGTACAAACAATGTTTTTGTAAAGCAGACACTTGGTTTAGTCTAAAGATGACTAGATGGAAAAAAAAACATGTGAAGCAGTAAGAGCAATCACTAAGTGGCCAGGTTTTTCACCTAAATTTGTGTGTACAATACATAGGCCGCCACATTTGAATATATCCTTTTAAATTAAAGAACAAATACTTATAAAGTGTCTTCAGAAGCACATCACATTAACCTAAGCTACACATTAGATCCAGAACTACTGTATATAACAGTTTGCTGTTAATGCTATTGTCACTCCATTCCCCTCGATAAGCATAAATATTAAGGGGTTTATTATTACATTTTCTCAAATAGACATAGTTGCACATAGTTAAAAAAAATGTTAGAAAGATGTCACATTTTCAGCTTGCAATTGAAAAACTACTGAAAAGCTCATCTGCATTACACTCACCGTGATAAACCAGTACGAATTGATTCTGTAGACGAGCCTGGATAAGAATCCTAGCTGACTGGCTGGGGCCAGGACATGAAGATGCAAATGGGATATCGAGCAGAACGGAGGCCAGTGAAAACCCATTCTTCAGCAAATGAAAACAGATAAAAAATACTGGTGGAACATCGCAAGTTATTTAACATGATCAACTGCATCAAGAACCCAACTCATCACATCTTCCTTGCACATAAAAGGCAAGGACAAAAATAGGCCCTTTCCTTTCATTATGCTCTCAGGAAAAGTTTCCAAAGCCCATTAACCTCCTCCTTCACATCTCTGTATTTAAAACATATTTTGTTCAAAAGGAGGGTTTAAAAAATTAAACATATCTTAGATGTATCATATTTAGTTTTCAGCTGGAAAGCCAACTGTCACTAGATGAATGTTGTTTCTACCTATTTTAACCATGAAGGCCCAGCTCCCTATACTCTACACTATTTAAATTATGTTACAGTTTACTTTGGCTAACAAAGGCACCGGCTTAAACTAAAGGTGCAGCACTGAAATCAAACAAATGCACATATGACTGAAACACAATGCAGTGCACCGCTTGAACAGGACAAAGTTAACCTCTCTTCCGGAATCTAGGATTTAGAGCGTATTTCCAGCATGTAATTAAAGAGCAGACTTTTAGATAAGTTGCTTGAAGTACCCTCCCTATCCCAAGACACGGTCAAGAAAGAATCTGAGAGCTGGAACACAATCTGCAGTGGAAATTTATCAGAAAAACAGAGTTATATTCAATGCCAGCACATTCTACTTGAGAAGTCATGGGAGAAGTGAATGCAGAACTGATTTCTTCAATAAATCATACTGCAGTTGTTGCCACTATCTCTGAAGTAGCATTCTAAAAGGTAAAAAACATACTCAAAAAATACAGAGGGTTTCCATTACATACCTTACATCATTCAAGTCATTAAAATTATTTCTCTGAAGAACAGCTTTTCCAACTTCCACCATTCTCTGCACTATTAAACACAAATAAATTTAATACTTAGGTAATATTTTACACATCATATGTCATCAAGTAATTTGAAAAGGTATTCTTCAGAATATTAACTTCAAACTGATTATGCTAGTTCACAAACACAGGCTTTTAAAAATATACTGTAACTACTCATAGTCAAAGACTGTCAAGACAGTGCTGTGCAATGATTGACATAAAAATTGACAGTTACCAATCTCCATATTAATGATACTTTTAAGTGTGGTATTATTCTCACAAGTTTGGCCAAAGCCATGCTATCACCACACCCTTACTAAAAAACAAATAAACAAAAAAATCAACCAACAAATACTGATTGGTCAAAATGATGACATTTACACAGCTATCGGACTTTGATCTCTAGGTCCTGTGCAGCCTGGCATAAGTTAGGAAGATTCAGAGATGGTAAACGAATTAAAATAAAACTCTCGGTCCCACATATCACTGAAAAAAGAAGCAACTCTTATACAAAAACTCATGGAAAAGTCTAAGGAATCATTGCAAAGCCAAACACATGAAAGTTGTTTCTGGACAAAAACCACCCTATGTTTAGAAGAGAAATAGCGTGATGCAATATTTGCAACATGCAACTCTAACTCTTTTCTTGCATCACCTGTAAATTTCCCATAGGTGGAATATCTTTATGCATGTATGGCTGTAGTTTCTTCTGTGAGTCAACATACTTAGCTAGGCATTTCTTGTGAAACAAAATCCAGGACAATGTTTTCTTAAAAAAAAGCCTATCAACAATAAATCATAGCTTCAGTATTTCAGAATTTTATCTTTTCAAAAATTATTAAAGATTTTTGGAACACCATTTCTCTCTTTCTTCTCTCACTCCTTGTTCCCCTAAAAATAACGTAGCGCTTATTTTAAAATAACACATGTTTTATTAAGTTCTTCTGTAATTTTCCATGTAATTTAAAACTGCATATCTATCTAAAAAAATACCATGGAGCAGCACATAAACACTTTAAAAATAAAGTCACAGTTCCAACAAAGTGCAGAGGCATCTGTACTCCATGCAAACAAAAGGGATTTTGTACACCAGTGCAGTGTTTTTCTAGAATTGCGCACACACACACAGACACACACACAAAATGCGCTATTCTAGAACAGCACTTGGAGGTTCCCAGGAATGGTAAGTCCTTTCCTACACACACTCACTATTTCCATGTTTACGCCATTAGCCAAATGGTGCTCAAAGGTGTCATTTATTCGACAACGCACTCAAATTGTGCCAAATTATTTTCCTTCACACTAAACACCCAGTGCCAGGCTTACCTACAGGTACATGTTCTGCCTTGAGCGTTTTGCAGTTCCCCATGTGCTCCACCGGCACCACCAGGTAGTGGTGGGGGGCACCGGGTCTGATATCTCTGAAGCAAACAAGGTCGTCATACTAAAAAGGATGCAAACATATTAAACTGATTAGGACGAAGATATTGGCAAAGAGTAGGTAACAAAGTCCATCTTCCCCATATTAATGTGATAGTTAATGCCATATTTGAAGTAACTAGCAAAAATGTGAGCATTTTTGCAGCCAGCTGACTGAAAGACTTGTAAGCGTGATTTGTGTCCTCATTTGACCTTCTGCAGCCAGGGTTCCTCAGCATCTGCTTTGTTTCCAGCTGTTGTGCCAACATTTAGAACTGGCAAGACATTTTATTTCCGATCAACATCTCAGTCCCACCTGCACAGGAGCGCACGGCTGCTGAGGCTGCCCAGGCACTGCCAGGCCGAGCCAAGGGCTGGCACCCAGCACCAGCACACACATGACTTGAGGGGTTTGATCTTTCATCCTCAGTTCAAGAAGGACAGGGAACTGCTGGAGAGGGTCCAGCACAGGGCAACAAAGATGATTAAGGGAGTGGAGCATCTCCCTTATGAGCAAAGGCTGAGGGAGCTGGGGCTCTTTAGCTTGGAGAAGAGGAGACTGAGGGGTGACCTTATTAATGTTTGCAAATATATAAAGGGTGAGTGTCACAAGGATGGAGCCAGGCTCTTCTCGGTGACAACCAGTGATAACACAAGGGGCAATGGGTATAAACTGGAACACAGAAGGTTCCATTTAAAATGGAGAAGAAACTTCTTCTCAGTGAGGGTGACAGACACTGGAACAGGCTGCCCAGGGAGGTTGTGGAGTCTCCTTCTCTGGAGACATTCAAAACCCGCCTGGACACCTTTCTGTGTAACCTCATCTAGGTGTTCGTGCTCCAGCGGGGGGACTGGACTAGATGATCTTTTGAGGTCCCTTCCAATTCCTAACATTCTGTGATCCTCAAATTAACCCCCTCGGCCCCCTCCTGTTCTCCCGGAGCCCCGTCCCCGCTGCGGGCACCGGGCCCGCCGAGCTGCTCTCACACCGGCACGGCCACAACCCGCCTCCTTCTCAACCACCCGCCCAGGCCGACCGAACCTCTCGGTGCAGCGGAGAGCCGGCCGCACCCGCGCCTGCGGGAGAGGACGAGGGCGGCGGCGAACAGCGGCGGGAGCCGCGCCGGGCGGACACCGGGGAACGCTGCTGCCGCCGGGACGCGTCTCACCCACCTGGCAGGGCAGCAGCGCCGTGCCCGTCTCCTCCCGGCGGGCGATCCTGCAGAACACACACTTGCTGTCGTAGCCACCGCCGTTACCGGCTTCTCTCCCCTCGGTGCTGGTGGCGGCGGCGGCCGCGGCCTCCTCCCCCGCCATGGCCCCCGCCCCACGCCCGCACACACCGCCCGCCCAGCGCGCCCCCTGCCGGCGGCGGCGGCGGGCGGCGCCGTGACGCGGCTCCCGGGGCGGGTCCCCGGGCCCGACGTCCCCGCCATTGGTGACGGTGGCGAGCGCGTGAGAGCACCGCCCCGCCCCTCCCGCTCCGCTCGCCGCCAGTGGGGAGTAAACGCCCCCTCCCCAACCCGAGCGGGGCGCGAGCGGTGTGGTGCACGTGAACCCCCACACGAACACCGATGTGTTGCAGAATCATACAGTGTCCTGAGCTGGAAGGGACGCACAAGGATCATCGAGTCCAACTCCTGTCCCTGCACAGGACACAGTTCACACCATGTGTCTGAGGGTGTTGTCCAGTCTCTTCTTGAACACTGTCAGGCTTGGGGCCGGGACAGCTCCCTGGGGAGCCCGTTCCAGTGCTCCACCACCCCCTGGGTGAAGAACCTTTTCTAATGTCCAACCTAAACCTCCCCTGGCACATCTTCCTGCCGTTCCCTTGGGTTCTGTCACTGGTCCTCCTCCCCTTGTGAGGAAGCTGCAGCCACCATGACATCCCCTCTCAAGTCTTCTCCAGGCTGAACAAACCAAGTGACTTCAGCTGCTCCTCACACGGCTTCCTCTCCAAACCCTTCACCAGCTTTGTATCCCTCTTCTGGACACTCTCCAGTA
Source organism: Columba livia (assembly GCF_036013475.1). NCBI lineage: Eukaryota > Metazoa > Chordata > Aves > Columbiformes > Columbidae > Columba > Columba livia. The sequence goes on along the minus strand of NC_088604.1, from coordinate 55,783,784 downwards.
GCTTTACATCTTTTTTATACTGTGGCATAGTATATACTGCAGGTTAGAGCTGAAAGGCTGAATCCCTAAAGACAGGATTTCCATGTTTTTATTCTTCACGCAGTCCAAATGGCACAAAATACTTGCCCCACAGACAATAGGCCGTAGCATTTGAGGTAACGAGCTGCAAAATTCAGAATGACATTTTTCGGAAATGCATTTTTTCCAGAGCAAGCAAGTTGTGCTTGTACAAATAGGACACGTTTAGCTACGCTACCTGAAGAAGCATATTTGCTGACCTGCAGAGCACGAGGTGATCGCTTTGCCATGAGCCAACCTGCTCCTTTTTTCTGCTACACGCAAGGGTCGATCTTGAAAGTTTACACACAAGGATTAGTCTGAAAGTAACTGGGTCCTACTTTGCTGTCAAGCCAGCTTTGTACAAAACCTGGCACAAAAACCACACTGAAACCAGCACCAAATGAACGTCCGCACTCACCTGGGCGCTTACAGACCTTATTGTGAATCAGCATTTCAACACTGTCCGGAACCAAAAATCTTTATCTGAGTACCACTAAAGTACACATGCTTCACATTGCAGGAAACAAGCTTTTGTTGTCCCTCAGAGAGAAATTACTAGTGGCTGTACTTTTCCTCAAGAAAATTCTTACAGCTATTTCACTGAAACCAAGTTTCACAGATTGCACACTTGTTCTGTTTTGTGTGTAACCGTAGTTTGCTTTTTCTTAATACCATCTCTGTCTACCAAAAATTAAAAAAACCTTCAAGAACCAGGTACTTTCAAGACATTGTGTGCCTTTGTCCTGCTTGGACAGAAAGAAAAATACATTAACACTTCAGCAATATAAAAAGGGTGCATCCAAAAGTGATATACACGGACTTTTGACTTCTGGGAACAAGTGGGTTAAAAAAAGATGAGGGAATACATGTCATTCACTACAGCTGAGAGAAGCAAAGAGAACTATTAGGTCAACTGTTTGAATGTCCACTGGTATTTCTTAGCCCTTTGTCACATTCTGTGTTTAACTGAACTCAAAACACAGCTCTATATTTTAGGAGATGCAATACCACAAAAAAAAAAAAACAAAAAAGCAACACACACACAAAACCCCAAACAAACAAAAACCCCACCATAAAAAAGGCAAAACCAAAATAAAACAGCCCCCCCAAAAAAACCACACAAAAAAACAAATAAACCCAACCCAACCAACCAACAAATCCCAAAACAACCCCCCCAAAAACCCGAACAACCAAAACCTCACATCTCCTTAACCATGTTTCTAAAATAAGATGTTGCTGGAAGTCTCTTTGTGATGGTAGGCATATATATTGGTCAGCATAATCTGCATCCTTTTACCTTTAAAATGTACTAAAATTCGTGAAAAAAGGAAACATCTGTAACAAGTTTCTGAATGCATAAATTCCTTTATTGAAAATATTGTGATAGCACTGCATTACATATATTCAATATTCATAATTTCAAGGGTCACAGAATTTTGATTGAACAACACTGTTTTGAATATAGACCACAGCATTTAGATATGCTCTGACAAAGATAATATAATGGAGTAAGTTGTAGGCAGCAATAGTGAAATGTATGTAAAATGTTGAACTTGTTTGGTTTGGGTTCTTTTTTTAACTATTAAGTGCTCTGCCACCATTGAAAAGAGCAAACAGTGTTAGATATTCCTGGTATCTTCAAAGCGTTATGCTGTTAGCAACGTCCAAAATATTTCACAGCATTACCAATAAGAACTTTATTTATGGCTGTAGTAGACCACAGAGAAGGGAAGCGTGATAAGCTCACGTGCGGCGTGCTACAGGCTTACTGTATATAGCGTTGGGTTTTAGGCTGTGAAATTTCTGTGCAGGATTAAAATTTACTAATGCTTTTGAAAGAAAACCACTTGGCTGCTTTTTTTTTTTTAACCTATTAAAAAAGGGAAGAACAGTAACTAAATTGAGTTGTATTACTCAGTTAATAATATTCCAAACTTAGACTGTACTGTTTAATGTAAAGCACACTAATGTTTCTAAAACCTGCCTTTGTCAGGACCATGACACACTCAAGTCTAAGGGCAGGACAGCATCTTGATGTTGGCTGGGCACGGACTGCATGAACAAAACCACGGCTTAATGGGAAAGCACAATAATTTAACAAACAGTGGAGATGGCCACTCCTGTCACACTCTCCCTACTTACCAAAATTTTCAATTCATAATATGCAGTCTTTTCAGTGTTGAGGGGGGGAGGGGGAAAAGTACCCAAATACTTCAAGAAAAATAAAGAATATTTTGTTCCCTGCCAAATCCTAAGCCAGCTTGTTGTTTCACATATGTTTTTTTCAGGAAGGAAATCGTATATATAATTACTAAGAAAACAAGTATTACACTAACACGACCTGGCCAGTTAGGGGAATAGCATTCTTGTCTAAATCTCAATTGTATTTTCTCTTTAACAAAGCAGTTATTCTTCAGTTTGTTGAGAAGTGCTCATAAAAGCTCAGTGGGTGGCTTATTTTGAATCATTTGGTGGCGATACAGAAAAACAACCCTCTCTGAGACACGTCCTTTGTAAACAATCAAATGCTCCAACCATGCCGTCCCAATTCTGTTGACTGCAGCAGAGCTGATAGAGACTACACCAGGTGGCAGTTTGCCCAATGTCTCCATGCAGTGCCAAAATAATAATGTATTAACGGGAATGTGGCAGCAGAATTAATAAGAAGCACCACCGACCTTCTCTCTCATCTCAGGAAACAAACAAACAAAAAACCCCAGAATTATGCACTCAAGTGTTTCTGCCAGAAAAGAAACCCTCTAATTAGGGTAAAATGAAAACCCAATCTCATTTACAAAACAAAAATATAAAAATTAACTTCAGAAATCAAATAAATTGATTCAGAATAAATGCCAATGCATAAGAAACCTACCTGAATAGTAATTATTTATCAAATTGAAATTTGAAACATCAAAAGAAAAAAACTCATTGCTAATACATTTACAAAAAGAAAAAATCTGCTACACAATAACAATAAATAAAAAGATTTAAAAAACATGTTCCCTTAAGTGCTGTGTACACCTATTTGTGATTCTTTCCCATGGCAAACAGTATACTGCAGATTTTGGTAAAGTAACCTTTTATTTTTGGTTAGCTTTTGTACGTTGAACATAAATACACATGGAATGTATGAGATAGTTATAGCTTTCCCACAGGATCTTTTTCACAGTTACAGAAAACATTTTCAACTTATACACCATGAATGTTTTCATAAGCATCACTTCTTCGATGGAGGAGTGCTGGGGGAGGAAGTAAAAATCACTTCGGACTAATCTCTTCTGTGTCTTAACTGCCTCTGACAACCTGCTCTGTTTTTCCTTGGGTTGGTTGGTTGGGGTTTTTTTGCGTAGTCATGCTCTGGTACAAACTTGAGGAAAAAGCGTGTAACATTGTGAGGCAGCCTGCACCTTCTAGTTAGCTTTTAAGTGCCTAACGGATCCAGTCCTTAAGGCAGTCAGTATTTCATTCAAATGTCCATACTTCTACATCTTGTATAATGAAATCTTCTTGCTTAGATAAGATGTCATTATTGAAGGTGCTGCAGGAGTTACTTCGCCCGTGATACAAATCTGCATCTAACCATAAGCCAAACCGGCCACTAAAAAGGAAATACACAACAAATTTCAGGTTATGACGTGTAACAGTAAAAATACTGGAAGCTGTTGAAACAACCAGAGGAGCGATACGGAGGAATCTAGGTAATTCTGAGGACCTCTTAGACTGAATGTGAAGGGCTCAATCCTGGCCAAGCACTTGCCAAGACACTCATGGAGCCGTTACCACACTTTAGATAGCCGTGCAGCCTTAGCCCTTGATTTCATGCCCACTGACCTTTGACATCAGAACCCGATAAAGCATTGTCTGTATGCTTGCTCTCTGTAGCAACAGAATAACAACAATGTAATGAGGGCCACATGAAGAAACCTTAGAAGCTGATGGCAAAACTGCCATTAGAGACTATCTTCTAGTGGCAAACCTGTTCAGCAGTGAGACGTGCATCTACCCAAAACATCTGTTTTTTTTCCCAATCTCAAAAAAAAAAAAAAAAATTAGCTGCCCCACATCATTCACTCTCTCAAAGCAATGGAAATGCTCTGGGACTAACAGAAATCAGATTGCTGAAGTATCTTCCCTAAACAGTTTGCCAAAAGCAACTTCAGCCATTTTACTGATTAGTTTTTCTTTCAACTATCATTGTCCCTATTCTCATTAAAAAAAAAAAAAGTTAGCTACATGATCAAAACAACAAACATTCACTCACTCACCCTCCACCTCCAAGCTCCAGAGAGCTGGTGTCTCCATTGATGAAGTAGGTGTTCTCTCCACTCCATTTGAATACCTGAGGAAGGGAAAAGAACCCCATATAGTTGAACTGTGAGGATTCTTGTACTCTTAAACCACTGGGGACTGACTCTTAGCAGGTATTTTTTGGTGTGGTCGTATTTTGTTTTATTTTTTTCTTGAAGGGGAAGGAAGAAGTAATAGGTAGAAAGTAAAGGGAAATACATATTTGAAACTCTGAACAAGGCACCCTAATCCTTTTTAAAATTCTGCTTGCATCTCTAAATCAACAGGCATTCTGTTAAAAAGGAACAAAGTGTTCAATATTGAAAAATGCAAAAGCCATGAAGGTAAGGGGTATTTCAGTAGCACTCTTATCTCTGGTTTGTTGTCACATGTGAAATTATACCCTGTTCTTGATGTCACTGTCTTCCAAGGTGAATCTTTGACAGTCCACTCCTTACTCTTCCCTGCTTCCCCCCACCTTCAATCCACTTCAAACCCTCTCCTTGCCGGTACAGACTGTCTTCTTAGCACTTCAGATAATCACAGCTGCTGTTGCTTAAAGCATTGTGTTGAATCAATGAGCCATTCACTGCATTCAACAGCCCTCACATCTTCTAAACTCAAATATGCTGTCTTCCCGAAAATCTCATAGATGTTCAAAAGTGGAACCCAAATATCTTATTTGAGAAAGTGAACACCCACTTACCTTGAAATTTGGACTGAATGTGTAGAGGAATGTTTCACCAGTGCCATAGTAATGGTCACTAAACCTGAAGGGATGTGTAGCATACGCTCCAAATATCTGTCAGAATAAAATGATTAAACAACTTTTGAGGACAGTGCAAAATTCAAGAGAAAAATATCCAAACATTTAAAAATATTTCCTAAAGAACAACTGAGCTGGTGTTTCATGTTAGAAGGACCAGCTAGTAAAGTACATCAGATGAGCAAGTGCTCCTGCAAATCTTTTGTATCCTGTAAGTTAAAAGCCAGATGATGACAATGGCAATAGGAACACTGACTCTAGGAGCTACTGAAGTACTAGACCTTCACAGAGGCATTATTTGTGACAGCTTTTTAGTGAGATACCCAAGGAAGATACTTCCATGGGGACTATTAAAGGGAGCACTCACTGCAATTATGAAGCTGGGGGGTGGGGTGTATTTCTATTAGTGCTGATGTACTTTCGTGCCTGTAAGTTTAGTTTCAGCTGTAGAAAATACAAAAGAAAACACCAATGTCTTATTTTGGTATGATGTCACTTTGCAGAATGACTAGCACTTCTGAATGATCACTATATGATGTTGCCCTTTCAGTCCAGCCTCTGCAGAACACGCACTCCTTACCTGGTTGTCCATATCCTTGATGACAAGGAGAACCGGACTGTCGAGAGATGCTGATTTACGGTACAGAGTCTTCAGGCTGGTCCCGTGCTCCAGTGTACTGTACGCAAGCCGCCACGGGTATCCCTGCACTCGCGCGGGCAAGCGCCGGGCAAGCTGGGCAATGAACAGTGGGAAAAAGAAACATATTCAACAGGTTGTGTGACAGCTGGTGCCCCAGGACTATTCCCTTTATGCAGGGGCTTCTGAGCCAAAAAATGGCTGTCAACGGAGCAGTTGATGCCAGCAGCTTAACACCTGTGCCACATGCATGTGTCCTTGTACCCTGAGCTCAACTGTCTGCGTTTACATCACATCAAAACTGGCACCCCCCTCAAAGCACAGCAGGAGTTGCCAGTCCTCATTATCACAACTCAAAACTCTAGAGTTGCAAAACACAAAAATAAGCTTTCCAGGTGAGCCATACTAAGTACTTTCCGAATTATTAAAAAGCATTGGCATTGCCTCCGGAAGGTAAATGTCCCACACGTGGCAGAGACAGCACCAGAGCTAACAAGGAAACTTGAGGTTTTTCTAGCCATACCTGCTCTATGTGCATGTTCTCCAGGAGGGCACTGTGATGCTTCAAGACAGGCAAAGTATCATCATCTTCTTCTTCTTCTTCATAGTAACTGCAAACGCTCTTTCTTCGTTTTGCTTCTTCTACTGTTATGATCTGAGGCAAGAGAACAAGTATCCAACATAAGGCTGTCAATCCTCTGTTGAAGCAAATTAATTTAAAACAATATAACCCCCAGCTGTTACACTGTATGGAGCAAAACCACTGTATAGGATGGTTGTATCAAGCACAGACAGCCTTAACCAAATGGGGAGATTCTAAACTGGCAAGGTGTCTTTGAGACAGCTTGGCCAGAAGTTCTTCATGCCCTGGTGACCTCCCATAGCTGTAGAGTCCCTTTGGATTAAAAAATATTGAGGTAACCAGGTGACATCATGCAGTCAGTCTCAGATACAGCTGGTCTCAAGCCAGAAGGCTAAAGTGCACCTACTGCTTCCAAGGGACACGACACACATCTGAACGAGGGGTCTTGTGGAGACTAAATGAGGAGGATGCAGAAGCATCTTTGTTTTCTCTCATGCAAATAGTTGAGTACATTAGTTATTTTATCAGGTGCTAATGCATGAGAATATGAAAAAGTTTAAAATGTCACTTATCCTTTTCATTAAAACAGCAACTTTTTCTTGGTTTACTGACTCAGGCATGGTTTTGTGTACACAAACTGAAACAGAATTAATAAAGCAAAGAAGTAAAAATGTAAATAAATTTGAATAGATATTTTGAAGTTCACAGAATCACAGAATCAACTGGGTTGGAGAAGACCTCAGAGACCATCGAGTCCAACCCTTGGTCCAACTCTAGTCCGTTTACTAGATCATGGCACTAAGTGCCATGTCCAATCTCAGTTTAAAAACCTCCAGTTCTGTCTTGTAGGAAATATACTGAGTAAGACTCTGAGCATCCAGTTTAGCTATATTCTTGAAAACACTAATTCTGAGAGTCCAGATCTTTATAAAATACATTCTTAGTTTAAAATGAACAAACAGCTCTTTGGAAACTTCTATTTATTCCTTTGTTTAAGATTCCATAAAGAGAGCACATTGTAATATTTTAAAAGTAAGTCCATATAAATATTTCTAACACTAAGTTTGAATTTAAATACTTAAAAAATGAAGCACAGATTTCTCTCTAGCAACTACAGGTAAGCCATACTACTGCTTCCCATAAAGCTGGTAAAAAAGTGAGAATGCAAGTCCATACACTTAATACTTGTCTATCAAAGCACTCAGCAGCCTATGGGGTGCTGAGAGAGACAGGGGACAAGTTCTGAACCCCAGGCAGCACGGGCAGCAAACAGGAGCCCAGATGTGGTGTAGGGCAGGAGCTCCCAGGGTGCCTGGAGCTCACCGCAGAGGGGAGGACACTGTGTCACCCCTCGGCAGCAGTGGTCTGGGTGTCCTGGCTCCTGAAGAGATGCTGCTGGGGTGCTCAGCCTCCCAGCATCACCTGGCAGAGCTGGGAAGCTGCTCACCCTTCAGTGCAGCTCAGGGTGCTTAGCAAGTGACAGGAGCCTCGGTGAGGTGAAGCACACTGCGCCCAGCAGTGGGGCTTTAGCTGGGGCTGGGTGCCAGCACAGCAAACAGTTCCTGTACAGCAAAAGCTCAGAGACTGGGCTGATGAGAAAGAAAAGGGGAAGCAAGGAGGCCTAACCACAAAACAAACAGGAAACCTGAAACAGCCTTTCTTCCATAAGCACATCACCATGAAGGTCTTCTCTTGGAGCTAGAACCTCAAGATGTGGTTGTCAAGCACACTGCGCTGCTGCCACACACTGCCCTGCAAATACAGCTTCCAAATGACTTTCCCATTACACATGGGTAAAGTTTTGCATAGCTCCTCCATGACTTCACAATCACTGCTTGAACTTGCAGAAGCTGTCAACAGTCAAGACAATTGCCAAGAAGCGCCTGGAGGTCCTACGCACACCTGTCCCACAGGCAAGAAACAAAATCCACTGGACTGACTCCAACTGCAGATTTAACCACATCACAAAACACAGAGAAGGAGTTTCTTTCGAAGACCAGGACTAGTGAAGAGTTCACCGTGGGCAGGACAAAGCCCTCACACTGTCTGTCCACCTGGCATCTCCAGTGGGACATGAGCAACATGTCTGCTGGATGCATTCACCTCCAACCCACATTCACCTACAGACACCTGGAGTTGAGCCTGGGGCAGCCGCCCCAAGCAGGGCACACCAGCACTGGCACTCCAACATACACAGTGGGGTTAGGAAAGGGGGCAAGACAAAATCCAATGGCAAAGCAAAATCCAGCCCACAGAACTAATGTTGTTACATGTCTCTGTGTATCTGAGCAGTACAGGTATTCCTGCCAGTGACACTGGCAGAGCAGTACAGCTGCATCCTGCCCCTCCAGCCCAGGCTCAGCGGGATTTAGTCCTGGGTCTTCTGAGACTAAAAGGAATCCTGTGCTTGAAAATTTTTCATATGTTAAATTTCGGGGAAGGTTTGCACTAAAAAATTAACATAAATTTAAAAAAAACCTCAATAAACTGTTAAAAAGACAATGGACTTTGTGCTTTTATCCTTGCTCTTTTTCCACCTCCTGAGTGGTTTCCCTTCCCTCTTCATCTTCCAGGCCATTATTTTATCTTTTTCTTTTTTTTTTTTTTTAAATGAACACTTTTTTCATCTTATATAAAAAGTACCCCCCAGGTCCTCTTTCAAAGTCTTCCCCCAGGAGGGGGAGGGAAAGTATCATCGTAAATCAACCAGTCACAGGTAACTGTAGCAAAATGCAACCAAACTTGCAAACACAGGCAATCACGGAAAATTTAACACAGCTGTAAATCACAAATCAGCTCCAAAGACAGACAAATCCCCTTCTTCACTGCACAGATACTTTTTCAGTCTATAACCAAAGTGCACATTTGAATGAAGTTCAGAGTCAACAAATGCAAAAAAAAGGGATTTGCAGAATCACATGTTTACAGACCACACAAAAGCAGAGAGAGAGACAAAAAGAATCAACCGCTACAGAAAGTGGATCTACAAAATCTTTTCAAGTTTTTACAGAACTGAGAAAGCAAGCTACCTGGTCTGGAAATACTCTGTTAAAATTAGTCTGAGTAAGGAGCACATTTTTACTGGGACAGAAGCGCTGTATCAGATCCACGCTGTTCAAACAGGGACACAGTTCAACATACCTCCACAAAAGGCTCCTCCTGGTCAGGTCTGGCATAGTAAATAATTCGAATATTCAAAGGCGTTTGCTTCTCTTTCATTATCTACCAGTTTATTTTGCAGTATCCACTACACTTCCCTGCTCTAGTGGCAAGAGCTCTCCCCAACAAGCACGACAGACTGCCCATGGCACGCTGGGATAAAGTTGCTTTTATGCTCCTCTACACTTTCTGTTTCCCCACAAGGGAGAGTGAAACTTGGTAAATGATCATGCCCAAATTTGGACTTCCGATAAAGATTTCCTGAAAGACCTCCTTTACAATTTGTAAAGCTTGAATATACTACAAATAAGAGAAATACACCTTTAAGAAGCTGTTTCCAGAGAATTATTCTTCCAATACATATTGAAATAAAACAACGAGAGAAAAGCTTCCAGCGTGGACAGATCTCTCTCACCTCTGTTCTTCACATCACTGTCCCTCCCTTTTTCATTTTGGTTTTATGAAAATGGCATGCAAATAACACCTGAACAGTGAAATCTAGTGCAATATATGACAGCAATCAGCTCTGGGCAAAACAAGGAATGAAGACTCCTATCTATCTATCTATCTATTTATTTGCAGTTCACAAAGCACCAAGATTAAAAAAATAAAAAACTGTAAAAATAAAAGCTATGTGGGCTTAGAGGTCACATTACTACATTTCAAATGTCAAGCCCCACTCCCAACCTCCACTTTTGAACAGGACCAATGTAGTTTAAAGATAGAAACGCTTCAAAAAAATAAAAAGGGCAGTAGAATTTTAAAAACACATTTATGTTTAAGACAAATAACCAGATGACTTTGTAAATCACCATCAAGATATTTCCCACTTAGGGATTTAATCTGGTTGTTTGTTTTTTGTTGTTTTTTTTTTTTAATTTAATGCACACCCTTAGCACAGCAAGTGCTTCAGTGTTCAGAAATATAATTAAAAAATGTGTGCGAGCTTATTTGCCTTAGAAATGAGGTTTTGTATGCACAAGTGACGGATAACACACACAGGCATGGCAAGTAGTTAAAACAGATTACAAAATCCCCCATATGAAAAAACAAAAGTCCCAGTCTAAAACCTGTCCATCTTACAACCAATATTCAAACATCACTGCTGTGTGCACCTGAGGTGCAAGGGTGTGCCACAACATCCCACAGCAACCCATTCCAACCAGCACACAGGAGTCTCTGTTGGTGTTTACATGTACATATACATTTCAGAGGTTTTATTTGTAGTACATAAATACAATATGGATTTAGCAATGCTGGCAACATACACCTGTATACTTTTGCAAAAGGCTAACCTCACATCACCAAAATATTTGCACAACTGCTGCTTGCACACCACAGAGCTCCCAGTTGTTTGCCAGCTCTTTCTAGGGAGGGAAGAAAGGAGGACTGAAGGAATATGAGTACGTTTGCGAGACAGATACAAGCCTGCAGGAGACTTCTATATAAGCAGTAAGCATATAGAAACACCATAAAAAAATCATCAAAACAGCAAATGCTGAGATTCTTAACAGGGGCTGCACACTTCATATGCTTCACACAACAGCAGAAAGCACTCACCTCCCAGCTTTTAGTAGTGGGCTCACTGAAGAAGTTGTCTATCATGTCAAGCTCCTCCTTTTCTACCACGACAAAACCTTGCTCTTTGGCATCTTTCCCATATATTTCTGGTGACCACTGAACAAAAAACGTGTACAAGTGATCCACCCTGTAAACAGAAGAGGAGGAGACAACCGTTGTGCAGTGGTCCATGAACACAGCGCTGCCATGTAGTACAGAGGTTTTGTCCAGTCACAAAAGAAGGGACAACCGCACAAATAGTGTACTACCCGTGTACTTCCACCCTTGCGTACCACCCCAAGGCAATAAATAGTTCCTTCCACCTGGCAGCCTGAAGCATTTCAAGGTTTCTGTTTTCCATTCCACCATACTTTTTTTTCCTCCCTTTGTTATACACACAGTCAAAGCATCATGGAAACACCAAGTGGTTTGTGCAGTCCCACGCAATTAATATTAAGATGACAAATTGACTGTTTTTACATCATGTTCACAATAGTTAAGTCCGTAAAAAACTCAATTATTTAGTTTGACCTCCTGCACAGACCAAGCCATAAAATACCACCAGTAAAGTCTACGCCACATTTCTATCTGCCCTCTAAAAGTTACAGAGATTAACCACAAAAGAATTTTTCATTTTGTTAGCATAATGAAAATAAGCAGTTACTGACAGCTTTGCTAATGATACAGTACCGGCAGTGTATGCAATTCCATAACTGTGGTCAGTTCTCAATCATTTTCTTGAATGAGATGCTCTTTGACAACACCCGTAACAAACAGCGAAATAATTTCTCAAGAAGGAATTTAGGTAATATATTCCTTTCACCCAGATGGTACTAAGGATTAAAATGAACACATGCAATTTGAAACAGGAATACAACAGTGGATCCACCGTACAAGGAGATGAATTGCCAGGAAGAAAAAAAAAAAAAAAGACAAAGAAAAGTAATTAAAGAGGGCAGATAGAAAGATAGTAAGTACTTATGACACCAGGACTTTCTCCAGTTATTCACTAGAGAGTTTTGTCCAGCAGTTCCTTGATCTATACAGAACAATTAAAAGCTTAGAGAAACCTAGGCATTCTCCCCCTATATTTCAAGTTACTTGGATTTATAGTATATGCACAAATAATCTTAAAACACCATTTCAGCACTGCTGGATTCTGTTCAGGTTCATTTATTTTATTCCACAGATTTCTCCAATCAAGCCTACATTTTCTGCTCTACACTTCTACCAGTAATGGCTAGAATCTGAGGTCAGTTCTAATTGTATAAACTGCCAGGCCTGAAATTGTTGCCCGCTCATAACAGGTATATTAATTCATAATTAAAGCGAGACACTGTGGGGCAGAGCTTGACTCACTTTGGCTTCAATACATTTTGTTCCAATTCCCACTACCCTCAGAAAGAATAAAGGATTTATTTGCTGCGTCATTGAAATGTCCTTCTAACCATGAAAACGGAATAAATTAGCATTGCCTTCTGTTTTTTCTGTTCTCCTTTGCATAATCACAAACACTTCTGTGGTGCATGGCTAACAAATGACCTAGCTGAATTTAAATTTTTGTTATCAAACAAGAATTGTATCTACGAGACATTTCTAAGATACCACCAAATACAGCTCTAGCATAATGGTCCTAAATTTGTGAATGACATGCAACACAATAGTTCCTGAGGCATAAGCAGCCTCCCTTCATCAAGAACAAGTCAGGTAGCTAATGCTGACGTCAAAATAAGAATTTTAGCTGCTGTTTGTTCTGCTGCAGCAACACACACAAAAGAGATCAAAGTAGCACCATGCAAACAATCGGTCCTCGGGATAGTCCTCTCCAATAATGGCCTGCAAAAGGCTAAAAGAGGGTCACACTATCATTGCCAAGGGTTCCCCCTTTCTTTGTGAGAAGCCATGTGATCGCTTAGAAGTTTGCACAGATCTAAAAATAGTGAACTATGGAAGACACTTCTAAAAGCTGCATCATCTCATTTTAATCAAGATCTTTCAACTGCAGAAGTTTTCCCACATCAGCAGGTGCCACTCAGTGTGCCCTAAAGCCCTTAACTTGCTCACAGAGGCTTCAGAAGAACCAGTACAATCATCTCTTTGCTAAATAATGTAACTTTTAACTGAAAGAGACATTTAACTTGACCATTCTGTGTTTTACGTGCAGTAGTGCTAGTCTGGAAAGCTAACTACTATAGAAACCTGCACTGCAGTAAAATCAACCAAGTTCCTCAGCGCACTCAGAATATTTCCTGTCAGGTCCCATGGACCTGTAAATGCCCAGTTCATCTAAGCAGTCCACAAATAAGTTTTTCTCTGCCATGGACAGATGCTAAATAAATCCAGACACTAAAGATTTAAGAAGCAGCAGTGGAAAGTAAGAAATAGGTTATTATAGAAGTGAAGTCATTGTGAAAGGGATGCTGAGCATCCCTTCTCTGTTAATAAAATAATAACATTATGCTATGGTGGTATTTCCAAGTGACCAAAATGAAAAGAAAAAAAGAGACAATTCATAACTTCAGAAACCAGTGCCTGGGGAACTCTCCTACAGCCAGCTTGACAGCTGTGAGGAAATTTACCCTAGAATTCAATAGCTGTTTCAGAGATCACATGCTTATGACTGTGTTATGCACTGAGAGGGAAACATCAATAAAACATAAGGTACCTGGAAATTAACAACTTCAGAAATCTGAAGTTAATCACTACAAAAAGAACTTATTCAAAAGAAAAAAAATGATAACAGGAAACTTAAAAAAACAAACAAAAAACCCAAACAACAACAACAAACAAAACAAAATAAAAAAAACCCACAAAACAAAAAAAACAACCAACCCCCCCCCAAAAAAAACCAAAAACCAAACTAACCAAACAAAAAAAACCTAGAAGACACAAATCAAAAATGAAAGATGGAACACTGATTAAAGAGGGAACCCCCTGCCAGCTGTAGCCAGATTGAAAGGAAAGTTCATAGTAATACGCACACAAAGGGCCCAAAACAAATGCAAAAATGAAAGTTTATAGTGAAGGATATAAATTCAGTAGAAAAATAATTTTGGAAAGTAGAAAACACGACTTAAATATCATTACAGCCAAGTGATAAAATTAGTGTTAGACAAAAGCCTGGTGGAGTATTATGCCACTGCACTGCATAGTAACCTGGGCACAATCAGCCGTGTGTGTGTGTCTGTCCCAACAGCAGAGCACACACAGAAGAGCAAGCAGGGGCTGTGATTGCAGGGTGCTCCCTTACCCTTGGCAGAAGGGCCCTAGAGACCTGGGATAACGGCTCTGAATTTCGGAGCAAGAGCTCCACACCAGCACACTGATGACAACACTTGGTGCGACCCTTGAATGCACCAAGAAAGTAACATTCAGCAGAAAGAATGAGATTGTGTTTAGTTTGGTGTTTGACACTTTGGTGACCACTGTTGGAACACTATGCTCATCTCTGATGCAACATTCCCAAGTCACATTTAAACACTGCAGCTTAAAGAGATGCAAAACCAACTGTTGTACAGCAAAAAGCAAAAGTTATTCAGCTTACAGGAGTGACACTCTGTGATAACCAACATTAAGAGGAACTGAATCCAGGTCATGCAGATATAACCACAACCTGGGACCGGAAGCCAGAAAAATTAAAGTAGGTATCTAGTGCACTGAAAAAGAGCAAAGGCAATTGTCAATAAAACACACTAGACAAATCGCCAAGATTCTTTAGGGAGAACCACAAATTACTTTTCTCCTAAAAGATGTACTTTAATTTAGGAGGCTCCAAACTGACATCACCACCGCCACCATTTCTGTTGATATGGCAACAATATCTGACTTCTTTGAGGGCAGAGGCAAACCAGTCTTCCATAAATCAATGTATTTGGGTCAGTCACATGTGGGAGTGAGGCTACTTCCAAATTGTGTATATAGATAGTGGGGGATGGTTTCTGCATCCTTTGACACATGTACAAAGGCCCCAAGTCCAACCACAGCAACTGGTCTAGAAACAAGAATTAATTCAGAGGAATCCTACACCTTTGTTACAAACATGCCTGACTACATGATGATCCTTCATGAATCTTATGAGGGCTAAGGTATCGTAAGCCCTCATATGCTTATATGAGCTTACATGAGCCCTAATTATAAGATACTAAGCTACAGATACAGACTGGTTTTCATAGGTTTCATCTGTACAGTGCGATATCTTATTTATCAGGAGTCTATGAGTTTTCTATTTGTACTGGGCTAATTCAAAAGGAGTGTATATCTAAGCTTTAAGCTACCTATTCCATTCCATTAAGATGAGCATTTTAAGAGTGATCTTTCAGCATCAGGACCACCTCAGTCCTTGTCCCTTTATGCAAAGTGCATGGAAGCATCATATCGGTATTGACTCCAGCTAGCTGTGATCTTTCAGATCTCAGCTTCAACCCTATTAACTACAGCGTATCACGCACCAGATACTAACAAGAGTCACAACCAAGCGGCATCTTGCACTACAAAAGGAAACCTCTCCAGAAACAGTAACGAAACCCAAACCAAAACTCACCCAGCTCCCCAAACCAACCAACCAAACAAAAACAATCAATGGGGCAGGAAGCTAAGAGTACAAAAGCAAGGCTCTACCCCTGCTACTTTTTCTCCTTGAAAATTTGCCTGCTTTCACAAAAAAAAGCTTCCAAAAAAGCAGATGCCCTCTCAGCAGCATGATCTCTGTGCAATGTCTTGATCAACACAAAATATACATTCATAAACCAACCCTGTCAGCCAAATTCCTATTACAGATAATCAGTGAAATTTACTTCTTGACTTAGGAACTAGTCACTGCTAAAATGAGAAAATTGTCTGTTAGGACACATGTTTATAAACAAAAAAATTTTGCATTACTATCTCTGTCCCATTGCAATGCATTTTCCTGTGCAAGACCTTGAGGAAATCTGTGAGTGGTGGAATCACTGACGTACTAATACTCAAAATCCACTAGGGTGGAAAAAATCAATATGCTATTTAAATACCTGTAAACACAAATCCAAGTAGTAAGAGCACGCATAGACTTACCCCCTAATACTGTAAGCTATACCCATTGCAAGGCTTCTCAGCAGAAGAATCAATCAGTCAGCATCCAAAAGCATGGATGCCTCTGCTCAGCTGAACCCGACAAGATGCTGCCCTAGACTGAGTTAATCTGTATATAAAGAGTCTGGAGATGTCCATCACCCCTGTTACGTGTCAAGGCGAGCACAGCTGTGAGCAGGGTGCAGGGCAGCACAGCCCTGGAGTCACTGATTAACCCAGCCGGGCTCTGCAGGTCATCGGGCAACGTGCGCTGGGACGCTCTCGGTGCCCAAGAAGCCACGTAGGTCCCAGATGAGACCTCAAACAGTCACAAAAGGCCGATGAGTCTTAACACTTGTTAACAGCCTTTTTTATAAAGAGTATTCGACTAACAGTTTTCTCTCTGTATTGATGTTTCTGGAGGCTTTCATTAAAAATAATTTTAAAAAAAGTTTTAAAAGGTGAGTTTTCCCCCCACCATGCTTCTGTCCTGCTGCCTGTTGATCTTGCGGACAGAACTGCAGCTCCTCTGGGAGCGGTGGGTGATGCGGCTCAGACTGAAAACGGAGCCACTTTCGCAAATTATGACAGAACCTGTTTTAATAGCAAACACCAAGAGGCAATGGTAAAATGCAATTAAATGCAAACCGAAGGAAGATTTAATTTATGACGGGATTACAGGCCTAACACTAATTTCTTCAAAATCTTAGTCCAATTTGTTTTTTGGTTTTTAATTACTACGAAACGTTAAGACGTTGCACAAGCTACTGCAACTGAACTGGACAGTTAGTGTTTAATTTATGCTGCTTTATGGCAAAGAAATGAGAGTGGTATTCTTGATACTTTCATACATTAATATACATTGTATTTTGAATGTTTTTAACTTAATAAATGATTTTGATACATTATATCAAAAATACATTGTAAAGCTATCCCAAATAACCAACTGTCCATGCCACTCTCAAGATGCAACACTGATATAATAATTATATACTATCCAATACTGGAGCAAGAATACCACCAGTGCATTGGAAGTGATGCATTTTGCTTTGGGAAGGCATCTGGGAGTTTGGAGAAAACACTGGCTCGTTAGGCAAAGATATATCTTGCATTAATATGAGGGCATAGGTCCCACATTTAATTTTTGCCTCAAGTTCTACGTGATCTTTTACGCACTTCTGTGCTGCTAGAACAGGCATTATGAATAGCACCATAATGACCCCATCTTATACTATATTCACCACTAATTCTTACCAAGATCTGAACAGCAGCTCTGAGAGCAAAGATCTGGCCTGTCAGCCAGCACAGCCAAGTGCTGCTGCAACAGCTCTCTTTAGGAATTACTTGTTCCTCATTCCAAAAACTTAAGTATAAACCAGTTGTCAACATTTCAGTTTATATATGGATTAGGTCCCCTCACTAATCAGAAAATTTCTGCTCATAAAATGACAAGCCAAGCAGCTGTTATCCAAGTTTGCAGTAAGATGCTTAATAGATTTACCTGTTGCGCAGAGAAACCATCAGAGATTACCTCAGTTCTGCTCAGCAGCTTTATTCAACATTAGACACGCTATCCTCAAAGCAAAAACTGACCTTGTGTTATATTACAAGCACCACTCTAACTCCTTGAAGTATGTACTCACACTTCGACCTAGAATTTTCTGAACCTGCCCTTTTGCAATCACTGAGGAGCCAAGGACTGGGTTGAGCAGAGAGCAAGCAAGCCAAAAGCTGTCTTCAGCTGCAGTCCCGATGGCCACATTCCAGATGGATCAAACCTCTCCCCCTCCTCCCCTAGGTCAGCACCTTCCATACCACTGCTCTGCTCAAAACACTCATTTCTAAAATAAAAGAAATAAACACTTACATCAAAACATAAGCTACAAATTTGAAAATAAAATTAAATATTCTGAAAAATTATTAACAAAAAAGAAAAAAAAAAATTGTCCGCATCTTAAAGATACCTTCTGAGATTGATGACCAGTTCAGATTCTTCCTTCCTGGCATCTAATTCACCAGAAGTGTTATCACTGATTTCCCTGTTTCAGGGACAGTTCATCTACAGAGTGGAGAGCTGCTCTAGTTGCCTTCTAGCAAAAGAATGACCATGGATTTGATTTCTCAGAGCCAGTGAAAATTCTTGGGTGATTTATGTAGAAAAAAATCACAGGTCTTCCTTTTTTTTTTTTCTTATTTGCTATAGTGCTATTTATGCATGTGTACATACACACCTACAGGCACCAAAACCACTTTAACCTATTTTATCACAAAGGAAGGGGATTTTTGTATGGGCCTGAAGGCTGAAACAGTTACATCAATTCAGTTAAGAGTGTCTCCTTTTTCCACATCATGCCCTTTTGCTCATGTGAGATACCTATTTTTTAGCACAGGCACCTTAGCGGATTCCTTGCCTCTCTTGCCACTGCTCCCCTTTTCCCCTTTCCTTCACTTCCTGGACTATGGCTGAAACCCAGATCATCCCCCAGTGCTTTTCCCATATGTTATCTGCACGTACATCCCTCTTTTCATCTTCCAAGTGGCACCTGATCCCTTCTGCCTTCCCACTGGGAGCCACAAGAGACCACCACTGGTCTCTGGCATGCAACAAAATGAGGGCTCCCCTCTCCTCATCCTTGCTGCATTTCACACCTTGGACCACGTAGTGAAAGTCAGATTCAGCTCTAGAAAGCACAACACATTTAAAAATATGAGACAAAATACATTTTCGTGCTATGCACTGCAGCTTACCTTTCCCGCGGAACAGCAAACCAGTACTCTGGTTGCTTTATCTTTTTACTGTACTGTTGAGACATGGTGGTGCTCTGAGATGCAAAGGACTTTCTCATGGGCTTGCCTACTTTAATGCACAGAAACATTGGAGGAGTCTTGCTTTTCTCCTCTTTCGAAGGAAGCATATCTGAGCAAGAGACAAAAGAAATGGGCTGCTTAAAGGAAGTACAAATACTGCAGCTGGTAAAACATTGTCACAAAGATTAATAATCTTGTGCAAAGGAATACTCAGAGGCACCATACACAGAATTACACCTGACATGTCATTCAACAGCAAAACTGGTTTAATAAATCCTTGTTTATCCTAAACTGTGGCCATTTATTCCCATTTTGTCACAGCCTCTATCCCCCTCAGCTGTACAGCCATGTGCAGATTAGCGCTGTGAAGCAGATCAGTAAAACCATCAGACTGGGTGCAAACTGCAACATGAAGCAGGTGCAAGCAGAGGGGATTGTTTCACTGGGTCCTGGTACCCCATCCAGTAGAAGGGTAACCCTGCGCACACACACAGAACACTTGACCAGTTCCTCAATTCTGACAGTCAGCCAGAAAACAAAAACCTTTTGTCTGCACAAGACAGTACAAACCTTTTTGTCTGCACAAGACAGGGTCAAACATAAGAGCAGTTTAAGTTCCCTAAATTACCAGCATGACAAAAACATTGTTTATTAAATTACAGCCTAAGTCACACTGAAGGTGCCTCATTCATTTTAGGAGTACACATACAGCCATCTTTTTTATTTTTCTCTGCCAATGAGAATGATCACCAAATACAACCACTGAGATTTAAATCCTTTGAAAAGAAAGGAAAAATAATTTTAAGAATAACTGGTTTTCAAATAAAGACTTCCACTCAAATATCTCCCACCACCTCATGTGAATCAAGGGTATATCCACCGGTTCATTAAACTACCAAGAGAGGAGCAGCAGCACTCCGGGATGGATTAGTGCTTAGAGGTAGTAATATGTGTATACAGTATCTAAACTGAGATTTCTTTTTGTTATATGCTTTCCAGTAACAGCCCAAATTTTAGTTATTAGAACCCAATGACCAATCAGGACAAAATGACTGGTCAGTAAGGCTCTACATATAATCCTATTTATCACTTTTTGAAGGGTTTCCATAGCACAGCAGACACCAGACAGATGCAAATAATGTCAAGAACACTTCAGTACCCTGCTTTGCAAGAACACACTACTACTTTGGAAATGATCAGAAATACACTGACAGACTTCACTGAAGCAACAAAAGCAACCAATAAAGAGTGACAATTCCTAAGCCATGAAATGTGCCTGCCAGTACTGTGACTAGATGACATTTCACTGTCCTCCTTAAAGCCAGTAAACAGAGGTGAAGATTATATAAACAGTAGCCACTGAAGATGGAAAAGGCACACAAACTACTTATCAAATTAGAAGCTTAGGGAATTTGAAGGTATTTTTCTCTTCTAAATAGCATGTGATAAAAAAATATAATATACAAGAGTGAAAAAAAAAAAATCAGGTATTATAGAAAGAGGAAATTTAGAGCAGAAGGCTATCCATTCAAAGGTTACCGTCATAATGCTGTCCGAGTCTCAGAGGAAACAAGGATAACCAGAGACCTACCTTCAATTGGCACTTGAATTTTCTGCAGCAGCCACAGTCTGATTTCTGATTGATTGTCTAACTGTGTTTCTTGACAGGTCTTGTCTATAGCTGGTACTAACGAAGAGTCCACAGACTCTTTCAGATCCTTCTCCTCTGCTGCTGCTGAGCTGATTTCTAACGAAGGCGCTTTCCTTTCAACACAGCAGGAATCGAGCTCCATACTTTTAACTGTATGGACTTCATTAGCTTGGGACTTTGAACAGCTAAGTGTAAGGTCTATACCAATTGCTTTATTGTTTTCACCTTTCTGGATTTCAGCCTTGTGTAAGTCTTCAGATGACTGAGACCCATTCCCATCTTTATTGAGGTAAAATTCAATAAGTTTATCTTTCTCTAGCTCTTTTTTAGTGTCCAGTGTAGTCTCCACCTTACCTGTTGGGGAACTGACACATTTGTTTACTTCTGGAATAACATCTTGCTTTTCACACAGCTCTAAGTCTAAGTCAGCTTTAGGTTCAACACTGTCCTTTTTTTCCAAGGAATCAACTGTCAAGTGCTCCTGGACTTCTGTAGTGGGTTTGGTTACCTGCTGCTTAGTTCTCCCCAACTCCCTGGGGTCAGCCAGAAAGCCTTCCATTACTGAGATTTTCCTGTCCAACCCTCTGTCCACACGAGAAGACGTCTTTTCCAGCTCAAAGTCATCCTCTCCTTCTCCCAAAAGGGATTTTTCTTTGGTTTCGATGTCTGACGCATTTTTTTCCCCAGAAGGCTCCTTGGCACATGGTTCTGCAGCAAACTTTTCCAAATGTTCAGTGGCAGTGATGTTGTTGGGAAAGTCCAGTAAGTTTGATTTGATTGAGCCTGTACTCTCAGATGACTGAAGAATTTCAAAATCAGTAGACTTTTCCTTATCTGACGGTTTTATCTGTTTGGCACCCAGAGTGATGGATGGATCCCCATTCTGCTGCCTCTTTTCTCTGCTAAGGGATTTGAATTTGCTGAAAGGATTGATATCTTTCTCGGAGGACAGGTCTTCCCATTCTCCTGGCCTGTACAGAGGACAAAGATCCTTTGGTATGTCACTGTCAGGGAAAATGATGGATGTACATAGGATGTTAAAAGCAAAATGGAAACAGAAAAAAAATGGAAAAGAAAAAATAAATAATATGCCAACTTAACTTAAGCTCTGAAACTCAACAAAAAAATTACTTTATCCAAAATAAACATACACCAGCGGAAATAAGTGACATTAAAGAAAATTAAGAAGAATGCAGAAAGGATAATATAGAAATAAAATGAGTAAATCACTTGGCAGTATATGCCACATGGGTGAAGAAATGGTACACACATAACAACAATGTGCAAGCCATCAGAAGCCCAGTAACCACAAACCACAGGACATGTACTTAGCTGCTGGAATTTCATTCATTCCATATTAATATTGTTATTTCCCACACCTGACAATGAGTCAACCTCTACGACCATCCATGCTTCCCCAGTCAGTACAAATGTATTTTTGAGAACAAAGCAAACTGGAGATAAGCCGTACCTGTTGGAACATGTTTACTGCAAAACAGTAACAGGCAGGAGGGTTGGATTTTTTTAAATTTTATTTTTCTTCCCATTACTCAACTGCACTGTTTGAATGCAAACTTCCCCCAAGATTTCTTTTTTCAAGCAGCACGATTGCAAAACATTTCAAAATGGAAAATTCTCAAAACCTTAACAGCATACAACTTGAGCTCTTCGTTACTGCTAAAAGGTTTGAGGTGAATAAGAATACAAGATTCTCATCACTTAGAAGTTACTAGACACTCTAGTAATGAGCATAACAAAATATGTCAGGAATTTTTCTTGAAATGAGAAAATAGAAGTAGATGAATTTCTCTGATCAAACAGGTGTTGCCTATAAGGACAAAACCTTGCTTAGAATAAATACATAAGCAATGCCCAGACCATGCATAAGTGAAGTTAGCCCACCCCAGAAAGTCTATTATGTATTATAAATGCTAACTATCCATGCATTTCTGGTTCTGAAGTGGAAGTATTCCACAGACTGCTATTTCTGCAAGTAGTGAAGTTGGCAGTTAAGGTGCTGTTATCTTCAAGAAAAATTTTAAATAATGTTTTCAGATCGGTCCCAGTAATGCAGCAAATGGCCCAAATCTACATGTCTTTACTTTCACCAAAATAACCCCAGAGACGAGTCCGTGCAAAAGCCAAACCACAGTATGCGACCAGTGCTTTTAGCTACTGTTTTTTACTGGTCTCCTTTGCACTTTGGTTTTCATATTCATGACCCATTTCTCTTTACTGCCACTGAAGTGTTCCAAAAAGAAAGCGGAAGAACAACACAAGTGAATCACTCCTTTGCTGGCACCTTCCTCCCGTGACTTGTTTTATTCTGCTGCATTAAAACTCTTTCCCTCCATTCCCCTCCCACCTTTTCCATAATCCTTACTGAAAATGTGCAAACATAAGTTCAGGGAAGAACACTCCTTACGATGGCAATGCGTCTTTAATCTTCATGTGAGAGATGTCATTGTAGAGAGCTATTGAGACAACCTCCTCCATGGGGCAGATGAGCCCATATTCTTCACAGCCATTCTCAATTACCAGAGGATCAGACTTATGTGGGTCAAACATGATGTTGTTTGGAGTTACTATCATGACTCCTCCAACTACGCCCTAAAATAGGAGAAGGAAAAGTTAGCACATCACATGTGATTCACTTATTGTTTGGTATTGGATTTTAGGCTACTATCCTACAAAGAAAAACCTTTCTCCTGCCTCTTTATACCCCATCATGCAATGTTTGCTAACAAAATATTTTCGGTTTCCAATGGCATCAAGTCAGGCATTGTGAGGAGCGCAAAGAATAAAATTAGCCAAGTTCCTAGCTAATAAGGAAGAACATCTGAACTATTCAACTTTCAGTGCTGTCTGCTACAAGCTAAAACTGCAGATTGTTAATCAATCTCAGACAAAATAGATTAGTGGATTATAAAAAAGTACTATTTTGTTCTAGATGCAGCCGCCTTCATTTGATACATGAATTTATATGCAACCAGCACACATGAAGGCAGTCTTACTCATGGGAAATATCAAGGTTACTATGCTAATCTATGTTATAGGTCTTCTTGATCTGCTCTCCCAGAGGTACATGCAAAAAGCTTCTATATATAGGGACCTAATATGAATTAGCCTCTCCCTGATATAGAAACAGCTTCTTCCACTGATCCAAGCATATTTTGCACAGCTTTAGAAGACATTTAATTCTTCAAAACGTGCTCTAGCCATGGATTCAATAAGAGCCATTCAGCATCCAACCCATGACAACTGACCATTTTTCAAGAGTGTCAAGGGAGAGTTCCAATGCCTTTCTCCTGCACCATCTCTTCCAGATAAGCTACAAAATTCACCAGACCAGCTCAGAAGCTGTGCATAGATCATGATATTTGGCAAACAGGAGCCACAGATCAACAGGAATGACCTACACTGCAGACACTATTAATTATCCAAGGTCATCTGCAAGGGAAGGCAATGAAGGCTAACAAATAGGCAGGTAAAAGACCACAAGCTTGGTTTGTTTGTTGTTGTTGTTTTTTTTTTTTACATCAGGGAGATGCCAAGCTGATGGCTTGGTACTGGCAAAGCAAGTACGTGTGTGCCTGCTCCTCTGTAAAGCAAAGTCTGTATAAATTTCCCATTTGCTTCTTCTGCATGACTCATGTACACGTGTCTGGTTTGTGTCTGGATCAAAGAATTGAGTGCAGAGGCTTCTCCCACAGGTAATGTAAGTCTAGTTAGCCAGGAGAACAATCCATCACTAGGCTCTGCTTCCTACCCAGCCACTGCAGGAAGGCAGGCAACAAGGGATTTTAGCTGCACTGGCAAAGAAGAACTTTTAATTGTTCTGACTGCAAATTACATTTTTGGATCTGTAGCCATAAAACTGGCAACCTGTATCCCCTGCACCTAGCAAGCAGCACATAACAAAGCAACAGTTTTGCCCTAATTTATGTGTGAGACATCAAGTAGCCCCCTGTTACTTTCTATAAAATAGCACACTGAAAAATTTCAGAGTAGTTAAATGCAGTCTACATCCACTTAACGTGAGAAGAAGCCAAGAACTGTAGGTGTAAACACATCCATCTTACAAAAGTCAGCAGTAAGGGAAAAACATGTTTAAACTACAATGGTTAGCATCTCCAGTGTTATAAATTCCAGAGAGCTTGAAAACCCAAACATGCAGAAATGTAACTGAAACCTGAGCGAACAAGAGGAGATACATCAAAGCAGATAGTTCAAGACAGAGTATTAAAACCTTGAGAAGACAAGAGGGTTAAAATACTGCCCAGTCCTTGTGCCTTTGCTTCTAAAACAGCAGCTGTAAAATTTAGTGTTGCCGTCCCAGGGGGAACATGTACGTTACAAGAATGCTTGCAAGAAAGAGAAGGTTGCATCATGCAATTTTTATCTTTTTATTAGGGTTTGCATGACATTCATTAGCAAGTACAGAAGCAACATGGACCTATTTGGAAACACTGCTCTGAAAACAGTTAAAATTTAGCTTAAAGACATAAATGAAATAGATAAGCATGTGCTCATTTTATTAAGCTGTTGCACAATTTGATGGATGGAACCGGACAACTAATCCTGACACGTCGTAACTTTGAAGTACAGTTGTCCCTGTGTATCCAGCAATACGCTCTTAAACAGATAATTCTGGTAAGATGTGGTAAGGGAATGAAGATGAGTGGAAGAGCTATTCTCTCATAAAGCAACTATCATAACAGGTTAAACAAGTGAAAGAACAAAATGATCCAGCATATTACCATGGTACCAGTAAACACAGCAGTGACTGATAAAGCCACCATAACATTAATGTTCTTTACAAACGTGGAGTACGTTTGACTCCCCCAGTATTCATCTCTCACTCATCCAAAACAGAATTTGCTTTTAAAGAATCTCAAACAATACCCAGAAGTCAGGTTCCACCTACCTTACCATCTGTGAAGTAACGACAATTCATTTTTAAAAACTTGACAACCACAGGCTCATCCTCTTCTGAGGTAGAGGACAGAACTCTCTCAACTGGTTTGAAGGCCTTTCTTGCCAAATCAGCATCCTTAAAAAAGAAAACGTTCAGTGCAGAGCAACAGGGCCAGAAACATATACTTTTTGATTTTGGACAACTAAAAGGCCAGGTTCAACCATTTTCCTTTTGCTTAAGGAAGAAATGTGGTGGTCATGTATGTATGTATGTATGTATGTGTGGACACTACCTGTACAGAAGAAAAACCTTGTAACATTACAAAAAACCTCCACACAAATAACAGGCAAAAAATGAAAAAACGACAAGTCAGCTCATCAAATTTCATTGAGGTATTCGCATTAGGAGAGGGCCAGTCCTGCCACCTCATCTACACTGCAGACCTCTGCACACAGTGCACTGGCACGACTTCCCATGCAGGTGGCACAGAGGTGTAAGACTGAGGTTAAATACATTTATTTACTCCAGGCTTCCCTCCACTTTCCTTTCCATTAGTTATGGATTTGAAATGTCTACTTGCTTTAGCACCAGCAGGTAGACAGCTAAATTTCCTAAAATGACTCTCTAAAATCATCATTGCCAATCACCCTTCTAAGGAAAATGAAGGATCCGCTATGCCAAGGCCTTTCACAAAGATTAAATCCAGCAAGAGAAGTCTACAGAAGGGTTACACCATAATATGCTTAACTAGAAGCAAACTGACTGCTCAAACTAAACTAACAGGCTCCGTGCTCAAGGATCTCAATGCAGGATCAAGGCTCTGGACTGCAGAGCACAGAAACCTCCAGAGTGAAACACTAAATAATTTTTCACATTTAACTTTCTCTTGTTTAAAAACTACACACTACACCATTTTCAATTGCTTTGATAAACTCTGGGCCCAACTGAACTTGTATTGCGTTTCTATGCTCAGACAGAATTCCCTTAATTCAGAATATTTTAAAGAGATGGTAATTTTTGTAGTACAGCAAATTAAAATTGTTACTCAATACACTACACAAAAGGCTGGAATTGCAAGCTCAAAAACCTGTTATTCACACAGCCCTGAATATCAGCCTCAGAATCAGAAATTACATTGTGAGTTTAAGACCAACGAGCCAATGTTTGACTTACAGGGAGTTTATCATATTCAGCATCTGATGATGAGGGAGAAACGTGAGCGCCAGGACTGAATGAAGACAACCTCACAGCGCTTGTTTCTGGCACAAAGAGAATCTAAATACAAACATATATGTCAAAACAGTAAGACACAAGCTTTAAAAAGTTATTCACTATAAATACTACATTATACTAGAAGGACAACTCCATCAATATTGAGCACTTGGAATTGCAACACACTCCTTAACTACTTATTCTAGAGTTCTTCACAGGTGGTGATGGCAGGGCACATGCAGGTGAATTAATTACAAGGATCTAGCTCTACATTTTGTTTTGAGACAGAAGCAAGAAAATAAAACTTTTTCCACAGAATGAATACCTTCCTTTCCCCCCAAATTTACAATCCCAAGTTCTCTTGCAACTATCGCAACTACAAAACAAGTAACTGTAAAATTACTATTAATAGTCAATAACTTGTAACAGCAAACTTGGGTCCAAAGATAGGGCCACTGCTGAAGATGGGGGATTTTCAGTGCTAGAAGTTTATAACACTTCATTATAGGTTGTCTGTTTCCAAAAACATATTTGCATCTCCAAATTTAAGTACATATTCCTTATTTGAACCAGTATTTTAGCATCGTGTACATAAAAAACAAATAAAAAACACCCTTACACTAATACATGTATATAAAATTCTAATGCTTTACTTGAATTTTCACATTTCCCTCACAGTGAACATTCCAGATTTTTAGTAGCACAGTACTGAAACTGCACTATAGGTCTGGACCTCCACCTGTCGCAGCAAAGAAAAATACTTCTAAAGGTAAAAAAATGTTAACAGCTTAATTTTAAACTAGAAGTGTTTACAAAAGTAAAACCATTTTCCTAATCTGGACACTTCAGCCTCTTCATGTCTGTGAAGCAGAAGTAGAGATCTGCTCTTCATGAACCAAGTGTTTGCCTTCACATTTGCATTTCCATTATTTGACTCTCCCAAAAACAGTCTATCTCCATTTATTTCTCATCTTGCAGAAGACTGACTCATTCCCAACACAATGACAAAGAGTCATTTCAATTACTGTATCTATCTCTCAAATTCTTTAATATATTATATACAGCATTTATCTAGGCTTCCCAAGACTCTTGCAACAGCTACGTTACCCTCTTTTGCTTCAGAGTCATCTTTAAGCTTTAGTGACAGAAAACAGATAACACAAGTCAGATATGGCAATTACAAAGCTCCCTCCCAAACTCCAGGTAACGATCTAGTAAGTTCCCCTTTGAGGGATTTAAATTACTGTCCATTATCTTTGTACCGAAGTACCTAAAAGATATGTGAAAGTAGTAAAAAGCTTTCAAATACATAGCAAATAATCACATTTCAAGTACTAAAAAAACCCCACCAAACATAAAATATTTACCTGGCCTGGCACAATTGTCTGCGTGAAAAGCTTATTGAGCTCCACAAGCTTGTTTGGGGTGATGTTAAACTTTAATGCTATGCTGTTTATGGTGTCCTGATTTCCAGCCTGAAGAAAGAGTTGAAGCTTAAGAACCATAGTGAACACGTTCACCGCACCAGCTGAACTAAAACTGTCTAGCAGACTGTTCACAGGGAATAAATGTGACGATATCAACACACCCTCTGTATAATAGCTTACGTGATGAGCTAGGATCAATAAAAATACAAAAACATTCTTTTACACTATACAGTAGATAAAATGGAGAGATGTTACAGATGCTGCTCTCCTTTTCTCACGGAACTTGAAAGCAGCACCACCTCATTTAGAACTGGCCTGGGAAGTGGTGAAAGGAAAGCTTATTACACTCTCAACAGTTGCAAAACATCAGCCATTTGTGCTGTTCCCAGCTGGGACACGTGTCTCCCACAGCTGCTCCGCATGATGAGCAGCTCAGGTCCCCGTGTTTGGGGACATGGCTGGCTCACCCAGACTTTCTGGGCAGAGCTGGTCCTCTGAGCCACTGCGGCAGCACCGCCGAGCCCTGCTCCAGCTTAAAGAAAGAGGTCTCACATTGTCTCAGCACCAAGCACAGGCCAACCACCTGGTGACCTAAGCAACACCATGGAATGGAAGTATTTTTCAGATAACAAAACTGCTTTCTCTATCAAAGTGCTGTAAAAATAGGACTGGCATCTGTGAGAAGAAGCACCTGGGTGGAACAGTGGTTCAGGATGTGAGCCTTGCTTTCTCTACACAGTGATCCCTACTGAGACAGGTACAAACGGCAGCCAGTATTCACTTAGCGCTTTCAGTTTTGTGCCACTGGCTCCCTTTCGACTTCAATAAGCCCACTTTCAAAAAGCAGACATGAACAAAGCAAAACACCAATACTTACTGTATATTCTATGGTACCATGGGGTTTCTGAGAAACCATTTTTTTCTCTTTCTTTTCATTGGTTTTGTTTTGATTGTCATCTAAAGAGAAAAAAAAAAATCAAGTAATTGACTTTCAAGGTGTTTGCCTATCAACATGTTTTGAAACAGATCTACAGGATGTGCAAATTGCAGCTGTGAACAGGAACAAGAAGACACATCAAAAGTTATCTATTAGGCCTTAAACTGCATTGCAAGGCAAGAGAAACTTCAAATACAGCAGGTTTAGTAATCATTCAGAAACTTTGCAATAGTTATGTACCTGTGGTACTGTATCAATACAGAACTTCTCCCATGTTTTTCTTCGTGATTCCTACACAATTTATCTGTTGGATACAAGCACATTGTGTGATGAGCTCCTATCAAGGCTGAGGCAGAAACCAGCAGATGAATGTGCACACTGATACTGCACTGGTACGACCAGAAATCCCCACTTCACCACCGGCTGAGGCAGAAAGCAGCAGATGAATGTGTGCACTGATACCGCACTGGTATGACCAGAAATCCCCACTTCATCCCTGGCTTAGGTAGAAACCAGCAGATGAATGTACACACTGACGCTGCGCTGGTATGATCAGAAATCCTCACTTCACCACAATTATGTCATGTTTAAATACTACTTGTGGCAGAACGCAAACCCCCCTCTCTCCTTCATCACGGAAAGAGTAGACACATCTCCCCCTCTCTCTGCTGCTTGAGTCTAACAGCTTCTTTTGTTTGGACCCAGAGCCTCCTGGCCAGGGCCATTAAGAGAAAGGAGAAGGGAGGCGACAGAGAGCCGCTGGGCACCCGTGGCCACTGTGGAGGATGTTTGGAAGCTTCAGGGGCACCCCACAGCCAGTGTGGGGGTGCAGAGAAGCTTCTGGAATGCCTACAGTCAGATCTGATCAGGCTATAAAAATGGGATTCTCGTCAAGACTCTGCCCTCTTGCACAGATCTCTTGGAGCACGAGCCAGATGCTGCCGCCGAGAGCCCATCCCCGGGATGGAGACTTCGCTTGCCTTGCCACCACGTGTGTGAGTAAAATCTACCCTTGCAGGATTACGAGTGTATCTACTTTCTGTGCACATTTCCACATGTATTTATACTTTCTGTGCATGTTTGCATGCATACTTTCCGTGCTCAATACAAGCACGTGTATAAATTATTTCCTCGTATAATCGCGGGTGTATTTTCCTCCCGTGCTTCCCCATAAGCACGTGTAATATTCCGTGCACATTTGCACGTGTATTTCTCCTCGCAGGATTGCGAGCATATTATAAATTTACCCTCGCAGAATCACGAGTGTACACTTCCTGTACTCAATACGAGTAAGTGTATCCCTTTAAAATAATACCACACCGTGTTCAGGCAAGTGTGTATTCTTCCCGGACTCAGGGGCGGCTCTAGCATTGTTTTGAGTGAAGCCACGTGCATGCACTCTGTGGACCTCCTGTTGTATTAATTGCTGCCCCTTCATAATTTTCCTCATCCGAACCTGTATTCAAGTCACTTTTGGAGTGCTAAAACCCTGTTTCTCACCAGTTTAATAAAAGTTGTTTTGGACCCTGTTGTGCCTTAAACTAACCTCAGTGTGCCTATGTGACACTACTTTAAACTGTGAAGGTAAAAGTATGCCAAGAGTCCAGCAAAACATGCACGGAGTCAAGCATCAGAAAGCATAAAGCTTGTTCAGAAACACATTTTCCATCAGCTGCAGTACGCAAAACTCATTGCATTTGCCGAAATCCATGCAGGACCCAAAAGGCAGGTGTGAGCTCTCAGTGGCATGGGCAAGGCAGCGATTTCCAATTCTCACCACAGCAGCAGAGGTTGAGCGAAGCCGAGGACTGGGGAGGATGTCAGCTGCCCAGCCAGCCCCAGCCCCGTAGGGCTCACCCTCTGCACCCAGACCCACATACATGGTGGGGAGGAGGGCAACACGCAGCCCCAGCTCCACGAGCAGGGCTGCGATGTGGTAAGACCACATGTGGCTCCCCCAATCGCCCAGCCTGCTGGCCCCAGCCCCCCAGAAAGGTCCTGCTGCCTCTGGCAGGGTGCTGCAGCCCAGCCAAGGTGGGGAGAAGCACAAGGCAGGGATGCAGCCATGGGAAGCACTGTTGTCAGTAAATGATGCAACAGAGAGCAAAGGCATTTCTCACTCAACTTAATAGATACAGAAAACACGCAGGGTCTAAACACACACAATTTAAGAACATGTGGATAGTACATGTGGCATGAAGGACAGAGGGAGGAAGAGGAAGATCAGGACAACGCCAGCCTGACAGGATTTTGGAACAGAGCATCACTCAGTGATCTCAGACATTCCATTTCTGAGACTGAAGACCCACAGTAAAACTTTTAAAATGAGTACTCTTGCTGCCTTTTTCCGACCATTTCTATTTCCACCACGGTCACGCCATCTTCCTTTCAGCAAAGCCAAAGCAGTCTGTGATGAAGCATGGCAAAACAGGTAACAACAACCTTAGCAGAGCACAGCATTAAACCATCAGAAACACAATGCCAATATGACAGACAAAGAAGTGACAAAGAGTAGATGTTTCCCTAGTCCATTTTTCACATACAACTGCCAATATGGACATATTCCTGCCTGAAGAAACTTTCCTAACTAACAACGAGTGTCAATAAAGGTTAATAAGCCAAAGAATTAGGTGGATTGCTTTTCTTTCACATGTATGTGCAAGAATACACATTGTATAACCTGTTCAGCTACAGGTTAAAAGGGGCAGTCACAGCCTGTGAACCTACCAGTCTTCCAAAACCAAATCTGACACTTCTTTTTTGGAATGCGTGAAGTTTTTCTTCCTTTCTTTTTTTAAGTCCTACCAGAAAGATATTCTGGACACTGTCCTTACATTGAGCATAAATACTGGGCAGGCTTTGGCAATTCCAAACCATAGCGTATCACTTTGAATAGTGGAAAGTCTTAACTAGTCTATGTTTTTAATTGTGCATGTAAAGCTTTAAAATCATAAAAGATTTCAGACCTTCAGAGGAAAAAATTCCAATGAATCCATTAACTCTGACAGATACTGCTAACCCCACTTACTGTACATGTAGTGAGGCCAGGATCACAAATTATGCTCTCCATGAGCAGTTACAGTGGAAGGGGTGGGAAGCTTGGCTAAGCAAGCAAAACACCACAATATACTATTTCTGTAGTTCCCTTATCCTTTCTCATTTCTCCTTCAGGAAGCCAAATGTTTTCTGACACGATCTGAAAGCAGCTAGCTCTAGTAGTAGTCCCAAAGGCACCCAGAGCACAGCAAGCATGATGGAGTCCTCGGTCGCCACATTTCTTTCAGACACATCTAGATGTAAGAGTTGCACCTCTCCACAGGCTTGAAAATAAAGGCCACTGGATACTTTTTGAACTCAGACAGTTGCTTAGTGGGGAAGCGACTCACGGTTCTGCCTCCCAGGTTTTTCTGTGCTGCACGTACACTGAAGATGGGATCATATAACCATGAGAACTGACCAGGTGTTAATGCAAATTTCATCGCACTGCATTGCAAGGAGAAGGGTGGAGTGGGTGGACCGAGCCTATCTGTGATTTAAGGAAACAAGTCAAATAAGAATTATGTAAAAATAGTAAAATTAATGAGCAACAAGAAGAAGAATGCCAATCGAGAACAGACAAGAAAATACAGGCCTATTGAAAATTGAGAAGTCTAGAATGGAATTTTTTTTCTGCTCTTATTGATGCGTTTATACATAACTCGGTTTCCTAGCAGAATATTTTGCAAGACTAATTTCATTTTGCAATGCTATGGGAAACATTACAAAAAAGAGTTACCTTGGAAGGCAACTACTGAAGGAGTGTGACAAAGAGGTCAATCAGTTTATCATCCAAAAGACCTTGACGCAAGATAGGAGAATTACGCCTCTGCCACTCTGTAAATAGCTGTATAAGTAGATAGAATAGGTCAAGAACTCACAAGAGTATCCCAGGCTGCTCACATTGACGTACGACATGTCACCGCAAGACAATACCATCATCACCAACGTTAGGGACTAACCTGCTGCCAGCCAAAATCAGTGCAAGGTGTCACAGCACTGGCAGTGACAGCTGAACCTGCCCGACAGCTTCTGGAGCCATCAGTCAGGCTGACGTCTGGTAACGCCAGCAGGAATGCTGAAGTTAACAAGGGGCCAAAGAACTGACCACTTCCCGCACCAGATAAACTCAGTAGCCTCAGAGAATAGAGGCAATGGCATACTTGGACCAAAAGTCCATTTTACTCATTAATCTCCGTCTTACCAAACACTTAGGTAGCTTGTAAATACAGAAATCTTTCCCCTGACCAGCCCCCTTGGCTTCTAGACATCATGGAGTTCCCAGGGCAGAAGCGTGGCATCCACTGAACTGCCCAGTCCCTTCAAGACCTCCACACTGCTCCTATTGCCAGTGAACCTCACAGTACCGCGAAGTGCTACATGAAATAGTGCTTCCTTTCTTGTACTTTATGCTTTATTTCACTGAGCCTCCTAATTAATGTTCTTTTAAGGATGAACAAATAAATATTCACTTTCTGCATACCATTCACGATGTCACAGATTTCCAACATCCTCTCTTAGTTATTTCACTTTTTCAGTTTGATTAATACCAGCATATTTTAGACTTTCTTATCACACAGGCTGCCCTTCTCATTTGTTCCTCTTCTCCTACTATAACCTTTTTGAGATGGAGGAAGGAAAACCACATGCAGATTTTAAGATATGAAAAACCCATTAATTTGCACAATGACATAATGAGGGTTTTCTTAAAACTGTAAGATACTAGTAATATTTTTCCATATCGCCAAGTATGTCACTGCTGTCATGGGGAAGAAGTAAAGAGAGAAGACAAAGACAGGACATGGGGGCAAGACAGGGCCATCGTGAGAGGTAACAGGTTTCTGATACAGCAATGACTATACTTGGAAAAATGACAGAAGCCTTTCAGACTGCGAACATGCTTTTCAGGTCTGAAAAGGACCAGGCTTTGCTGCCAAATACACATTAGGAACAAGTTAAGATATGTGTCAACTGGACAGGAGAATCGCTCCCAGATGCAATGATAATATCTGTCTTTTTTACCCTAAAATAAACTGGTTACACACACTTCTCTTTTGTGCTGGTGAAAATGTCCTACATGGTACAAATGTTTTGTGTCCTAAGCCTCTCTGAGATAGACCAAACATCTTCTTCAGCTGTCTGTGGATCAAAACAAAGATCCCATTCTCTTTTGGGTCTGAGGCAGAACCAAAACACATACTGAGACTGTTTTTATACAGCTGTTTAGATTTCAAGAAACATTTTTGTTCGTCCCTAGGGAATGTTATGTACAAAAATGTAATTATCCTGAACACCTCTCCAAAGGAGTGGTTTATGTTTCAAGATGTGAAAGGAAAACAGTGAAGAGAAAACAATCTCAATTCTCCTAGTCGTATTTTGGGGAATGATTCATACAGTTTTTCATAGAATCATTAATAGTCTGGGTTGAAAGGAACCTTCAAAGGTCATCTAGTCCAACCCCCCTGCAGTGATCAGGGACATCTTCAACTAGATCAGGTTGCTCAGAGCCCCATCCCGCCTGACCTTGAATGTTACCAGGGATGGGGCATCTGCCACCTCTCTGGACTTGGAAACCAAGTCTCCATGATGCAACTGGAAAGTTTCTGTAAGCAAAGTTCTTGTAGACACAAGTGAATACCTGTTTACACAAGGGTGAAATACACATTGAGACTGGGCAAAAAGTTAACAGCTGTTAATTGTATTCTTACACCATACACGGCTTTGTTCTTGGAGATGTCACTGACATTGAGATACCAATCCCTGCTTCATTCTGGGTAAGGTTTGCGTAAGTGCCTAGGTGAAGTTTTCCAAGAGCTAATTAGGGCTCTGAAGTAACTGCATCCCTCTTGAAGATTTTATACTAAGGCATTCTGAAGTTTTACTACTTACTTTATTAGAACTGACAGTTCACACTGCTATAATACCAGAAAGTGTCAAACACCAGACGTGGGTAAAGAGTAGTGTCAAAACCAAAAGGGACTGCTCAGATGCCTGAAATTTAACACAAGCTACATATCTACAGACCTCTGACTTGTCCAAGACTGTACATTGCCAGCTGGTCACAGAAATTCATTGCAGAGGTAGTCTGCATATTATAAATCAGATTAGTACGTTTAAGTTTGTAGGAGATATATCATTAGCAAATTTATATTTGTTCAGTGCAGCTATACAAATGAAAAACAGAAATAAAAGTGGCACAGGAATTAAAAAAAAACAAAACCAGGTAGTTTTCCTTACAGTAAAGGAGAATATCTTGGAGAAAAAGAAAAAAAAAAAATATATGAACAGATCTGAAATTAGATTGTATTTTGAGCATGTTAAATAACTGTAAAAGTCACCATACAACACTTTGAGCTTCAAAACAAAAGTCAATACTGCTTACACAGAGGAAGGCATTTACAGGATGAACCAAACTCCCCCATATGCAAATACTTGAAATAAAATGAAAGAACAGCACATCAAGATTCACTTGATTTTGCTTTAGGAGGTACAACAGAACAAAACCCACACAGCTACTGAATTGAGTTCAGTGAAGGTGCAGTGGCCTGGAAGATCAGTTTGGCAGCTTACTTTTAAAACGTAGCTTACTTAAACCAGGAGAAAAGTGTTTGTGCAATCCAGTACAATTACACAAAGACATCCAGGACTGGAGTTTCAAAAGATTTATTAAGTTAGACCACAGAGAAGTGTACAACTTCTGAGCTCTGGATTCCTTCAACCTCGCATTACTTAGCAGTGACAGTGATGCCCAATTCTTCTTCAGGGCAGACAGAGGTGTGTGGTTTCATAAACCAAACTAATGGCTCCTAAGAGGAGGGGAGCTTTTCTCACATCTTTTTCTACCTTAGGCCCTAGCGTTCATCTGATGCCACAGAGACACAACCAATTAAAACAATCAATTATCTCTTCTTTTTTTCTTTGTTGATCTAGTGAATTGATCCATCTTACACCTTCTGATCAGATGAATGCCAGTGCCAGTTCAGAGACAGGGGAAAAAACGTAGTTCAGCGTAGGGGAAGGAAGCACAAGACCTCCCTGTTCAGCAGCAGCAGGGAGGAGTAAATTCACATTGTGGAACATCAAGCTCTTCATAGCACTCGGCTATACTTTGAAGCTATTGCCTAAGAAAACTATAGCCACCAGACATATGGACACAGTCTAAATCTATCCTGGGCCACTTCCAGGAAGAAATTTTAAAAAGAAAACCATTTTACATAAATGAAACTTGTTTATTATACTTAAAGATTGAGGGACAACCACAAAGACTCAGATGGCATAAAATCAGGTAAGTTTCAGCAACAAATTGGATGGTTGACAAGAAATCAGTAAGAACAAGTAACAGATATAAGAGGGAAAGAAGCCCTCATTAGTTTCAAAATGGAGCTTGATCTGTTTAGTCTCTACAAGGCGTTATACAACAACTACTATCTCTGAGGAATTATAAGACTGTTACTATAGCAGAGAACAAGATCCAAGATACAAACAGCTCCTCTTCACCACAAACCACATTCATATGTGAGGTTTTAGCCTAAGCAACACTATTTCAAAAGGCAACAGTATACAATTTGGATCTATCCATATTATTATACAAAACCAAGTTTTCTCTTCCTCATTTCTGCGGAGCTTTATTGTTTGGATTATGCTTTAAAACAGCAAATAGTTTCCTATCTTTAACTTCTGTTCATCCTACATTAATTTATTGACTCTCATCCAATCCAAATCTGCCTAACCATCCCAGGGCAAGATGGCGTTTCCCAGGCTCAGTGTCAGCTCTGAGGATGAGAGGGAAGGGAGGGATGGGGCAGGGGGAGAAAGAGTGGATGAGAATGAGGAAGGGCAGAGGTGTCTGAAAAAAACAGCCCCACCACAGCTGAGGCAGCTGGGTGGTAGATCCAGGTCCTAACTATTCTTTCCTTTAGAAAAGGATCATTACTTGTTTTCTCTCTTCATTTTTGGTCCTATGTCTGACATACGCTATCACAGTTCCTTTTCTGAAGGTTTAGTTGCTACTGATGCTGTCTGGATACAAAAACGTGTCATAATTTTAGCTTTCCATCCCACAGCCTGGTGTCCTTCTGCACATTCCTGCATATAGACAAAGGAATGATGAAACAGAAGATCTTGTTACACAAAGCTCTAAGTATGTCATTCAAATATACATCAATAGAAAATATCAGATGGGAAAATATTTGCAAGTGGTCTCCTGCATTTTTCATACAGGATCTAACTATACTTACTGTGGAAGTATTTGGAGCTGTATATTTATTCTGGCCCTGGGTAGCCACAGTGAAATACTGACAAGCCTGTAACAACAGGAAGCAATCATAACTTCCATGACAGAAGCTTGTTCCCACACACTCTGAGTGACTCCTTTGTGGTGTCATTACAACTGCGGACTCTTCTTGACCTAATTTTCATTTACGTCTATGTCTCTCTCCACTGCTACTTCACCAATCTCCAACAGCCTATGTAAGATGGACTTGGGAGCACGCTGTTCACCTGCGCTATCCACAAGACAGACCAAAGTCCTGCTTCACATCAACACCACCTCAGATTAACTGCAGTCATCAGCCAAATATCTCATCTTCAGCTAAGTGCTTCATTCTCCTTCAGAGCAAGAGTTTATGAGCCACATTTATCAGCCACAGAAAAGATGGTCTGCAAGCAATGGATGTCTGCCACCTAAGGGCAGATTAAAAAGCTGCCACCCATGAGGTCTACAGCTATTAGGGAAGTAATTACACAGTGTGGAGGTACATGTGCTATCTTCAACCTAGGAAGAGTGATTAACAGCCAAAGCAAAGATGAAACAATAGAAGCTTCAGCATGTGCTCCTACCAGCTTGCTGGGTACACTGGATATGCACACAACAAGAACCCCAAAAATGCATTATTATGTCCTCTGGACTGTTTGGCAAAAGCATGATCTAGTTCCCCACTAGCACGATTAGCATTATACAAATACACAATGTTAAGTCAACAAGTCAACCTTCCACAGAAATACCAATTTGAAGAAGACAATTCACAGATTCAGCATTCTACCATTCATTCTACTAAAAGACCCCTGTGTTTGACAGTCTACCTCTAAAATATCCTGCTCTTGTGTGTTTGCATAGGAAGAAAGGCCCTCTTGGGTGCACTGATGAAAAGCCAGGCAGAGCTGCGGGACAAAATGAGTGTTGTGCTTTGCCAGATTTATCAGCCAGTGAGGTCCTACCTATCTTACTATAATACATTGCAACAGTGCCCATGGACTCAAAATAGAAATCTACAGTCCAAAAAACAGCAAGGTGAATTACACGAAAATAATATAATTACTTTCACTGCTTTTATTTTAAATCAAGGGGAAAAAAACTCTACAGTTTCAGTTTGATAAAGACAGTAATAAAGTATCTGGTAAGTGCTCCCTTGGACAACATTTTCCCCCAGTATTCATTGCATGTGAAAGAGCTTTTCTGCCTAAGCTGGTCACCTGCAGATGTACACTCCATGCAGGTGTTTGTGCTATCAACTCAAAAATCGTATCAAACTGCACAGCATAGCTGAAGTATGTCAATCTTTGAATTCACTACAGAAATATGTAATGTTAGTGAGAACTGCAAGAAGAATGCCACAGGTATCCTTAGGTCAGAGAGAGGACATTCTTATTTTCTATCACTTGCCCAGACGAACTGTTCAGACACTTGGTATCTATATGGGCAGGAACCCAATTCTTGTGCAAATTCTACATCCTGTTTTCAGTTACTGGAGAAAATCCAGGTACAGGAAGGAAAGATTTCACACTGCCTTTCTCAAGCTTCTGCTGGATGGAGTTCATTCAGGTCAAGTTAAGAAACAAACTAGTAGGAATGAGAAAAAGCAAAGATTTCCATTAGGGAACACTAAAAATCCCCAACATATAATTTAAACTGCACATTGTTTGTTGTTTGGGACTTTTTGGGTTTTGCTCCTTTTAAGAAAAAAACACCAGATACAAATTTCAAAATAAGCAATGCTTAAAAAACAACCTTTCACACACCTAATCTCTTTGAGAAATATACCTTGACAGTGACAAAGGCTTAATACAGATGACTCTCTGCAGCTCCTCCTGAAAACAGACCGATCATCAGTCCCTCTGGAGTAGTATTGGATTTGGGCACAGCTCCACAAGCAGCTTAAATCAACCTACAATGAAGCTGTTGCCAAAAGGAATGATTTCACTAGCCTTCTTCCTCCACATGTTCCTGCCACCAGCCCTGCACTGGCAAAGGTGACCAGCCACCAGTCAAGACAAAGCAGCTCCTGACTCTCTGGGCTGGTGACAGCTGAAGGCTGGGACTGGGAACACCCAGCTGGGTTCAGGAGGAGCAGGGGCAGCACATCCTCTTATAGGAGCAGCGTGGACACCTTAAGTTGGCTTAAAATGGTTATGAAAGTACACCTCAGGAGGAATATGGTGACAACCAGAGCTAGTTCCAGGTTTCTTGCACAAAGATGGAGGAAAAAAGGCTCAGTGATTAAAGAGATTAAGGGATGCAGACAAAAAAGGTTCCATGAATTTTTACTCACTTCAGGTGTAGGTAGGCTCAGGAGTATTTTGGAGATGGGTGGAAGAGACGATGCCCCCTGGTCTTGCTGTGGTCTGACAGACAGCATTGCTTATGAACCCTGTTCAGGTTACATGTCCATACCTAAATGCATCTGTCACAACACTACCACCACATAACTTCTGACTATCCCCTACATCAGGAACTCCAAGATAATACAGAATGAACAAAATCAGTCTGTCAACAGAGCAGGGTTTAGGGAACCTGTACTCAGGCATCACAAAAGAAGACATACATATTTCAGAAAACTTAACACTATACATACTGTTTTCTTTCATTCATTTTGCTTCTTGAACACACAGCAGCTTGCCTGTGAAGGCTATGCCATGCAGGTCAACCAAGACAACATCTCTCCAAAACACATGCTGTCCTGTCTTGTCTATTGGTTGGTAGGTCACAGGTCAAAAATACAGATGGAAAACCACAAAGACTCTAAAGACGTGGGATACATGTCCTATTTTCATGTACAAAGATGACACCAGCACCTGATGCGTTCCTGACTGCCAGCACTTCATCACACAGATCCTCAGGAGCCACAGAAAAAAGCAACTCAGTTTATACTCACTGCTGATCCCAACCACAACCTGAGGAGTCGCATCACAGACACCACAACAGACTGATGAGACACAAGAAGATGTCAGTACGGAAAGCCAAGAGCAAGATTATTACAAAATAAAAAAGATCTTGCTTAATTTTTTATTATTATTTAAATGCATATGGAAAGAAGTCTGCTTTTTAGACCTTGGAGGTAAACTTCTGATGGTGTATTTCAAGCACAACATGAGATGTTGTTGAAGAAGATAAATTAGAAGCCTGCCTTGAGAATACCAGGCTTAAATTAGGCAGAATCCCTGAGAATGACTCCCCCACACCTCTGCATGGAGGCTAAAACATTTGCAATATGATCTCAAATGCACTCTCTCATACTCCTTATGTACTTGGTTTATGAATATTCCTGCCTTAAAGAGAAGAAAAATCTTGCAAATGTTAACCTCATGTCTGAAACTACAAAGAGAATAATCTGCCTGTTCCCCGTGGGCAGAGATCCCCAGAGAGCTACAGGGTGTCACTGGGCAGGGGAGAGACACTACAGCACTGACACACCCGGGCACCAGAGACAACTGCTCCACAGGCACCTGGGCACAGGTCCTGGAAACCTGGTGGGTGAAGAGGCAAAAAAATCCATTCCGCCTGGTCAGCAGCCCTCCCAGGAAATGCTGGAAAGGATAATCAGAAGGAGAGTCCAACCCTTCCCCCCAGGATGAGCTACCACCAAAATCTCCTCCAAGGAGCTGCATGTTCCCTGCAGGCGCTCGGTAACTTCACAGGGCACCCGCGCTCAGCAAGACCTGACAGGCAGCTCGCACCACCTGGGGAGGTTCAGACACCTCCAAACGTGATGAGTCAGTGGATCCTGGAAGTGAAGGACTCACTAACCCTGCAGATGTATTTCCCTTCATTACTCCAGGCAAAAGTATGACAACTCTCTTCATTAATTCTCTCGACACACTTCTCCTTCCCTTTCTGCCCACACACGCTTGCCAAAGCCTCCCGTGCACTATGTGACGGACTGCTCCACAGCTTTCCTCCCTTCCTCAGGGGCTGCTTTTCAGAGATGCTAAGTACATCTGCATTTAAATGTCATTAAGAATGTAAGTTCTCACTATTCCTGAAAACTCAAGCCCTGGAGAAACAGACAGCCCTTGGAAACACACCTGGTTCTTTCAGCAGTGAGATCGGTTTTAGCTGTTCAAACACCAGTCCTGTCATTCTCTGGTCCAGGCTTTGTGGAACGGATCACAAGATGTCACTATTGTAAGTAATACTTTGAGTAACTGCTATAATAGAACTAAACTTTTAGAAAATATCAAAACCTGTTATTTTTTTTTCTCCAGTAACAGGAATTCCACTGTAACACTTTTACATTTTCTCCCTTCAATAATTACTGCCACTGTTACAAAGGTATCCCTGATTTCTAATCTCCATGTGTTTCTCTCCACCTCCTAGCCTACTCAGCCTGCCAAAATTCTCTATTACGGTATTTCAACTACTTCCACAAGTAATTTAGGATAAGGGTCTGGGTTTTTTTCCTCCTCAGGAATAGATATAACTGAAGGAGTCTCTCGCAACTCCCTCTTGTCCCCAAACATTTTCTTCCTCCCCAAGCTGTGCTACAAAGAGCTCACAGTAAATAAAGTCAGAGAATCTGAGTTATGAGCAAAAACACCTCCTGTCCCAGCATCCTGGAGGTTCAGAGAAGGATAACAAGGACAAGAAAAGCCATGAAACAGCTTACATGCTGCAGCCTGGAAATGAAAGGGTTGAAGAGGGCAGATTTTATAGAGAGAAGAATACCAAAAAATAAAAAAATTAAAAAAATCACAGGAGGCCCAGATGTAGTGAGTACGGATTGATTGTTCAGATTCTTCTACAAGAACCAGTGGCCATCAAACAAAGCCAGCAGGAACAAGACTGCTCTCCATGCAAATGGTAACAAACCTGTGCACTCTTTACCAAAAGATATAGATGACAGAAACCTGCAGAGGCCCGGGGAGAGACAAGGTGAGAAGAACAATATGGAAGAACAATCCCTAAATACACAAACTACAAGCAGCTTAGGAGATGCCCAACAGCTGAAAATCATCAGAGGATGGGAGAACATTAGTGCAGATAATTTTACAGAATTCACTGTGTTCTTCATCTTCTTCAGACATTCTGGTGTGGCCTTTGTTGGAGAACAAAAGCTGCAGTAAACATGTTTTGGTCTGAAAAAGCATGGCCATTCCTATGGCCCCTCTGGCACTTCGACCTATAATCACGGACACCAGGCTTGCACATAGTGGTTCGGCAGCAGTCATGCAAGTAATTCCCATTACTCCCTTGCATAAAGCTTCCAAATACCTGTACTGTTGATGTTCAGCAAGCTTATACTCTGGTAGGTACGCACATCAAGTACCCCAAGTAATTTGTCTGAGCTAACATGCCCATCGTCCTGGAAATCTTTGTCCTACAACCTACCTTTAAAATATATAATTTGCCTGTGCTCAAATTACCAAACAATTCGCATAACTCCGCACTGGTAACTTGCGCTGCTTACAATTTTTAGAACTCTGTATAAATGTGACAGGTACGTTTTTCACCCACCTATAAAAGTGTTAAATCATAGCAAGCAACTGATCCCTTCAGAGCTAAACATGTTTGTTCAGTCATGCTACTGGAGCAAGATATCATCTAAATTTGAAACTTATAATGTTCTAGAATATAAGCTCAAGGGCCTCACAAAATACTGGTACGTAACATCAGCAACGTAATACTTACAAATGCAATTGGCCTTGATTGGCTATTTGAAAATTAAAAGAAAAAATATAAAAATCTTGTATCAATCCTTTTTAAAGGCTTACTGAAGAAAAGCCATGGCAGTGATCAAGAAGGTTCATCAATAAACTCTGAGGACTCCTACATGAAAAGCAGCTCTGCCAATTAAAGATATTAGATCTATTAAGCTAATGTTTACCTTCATTTCTAACTGTTTGGGTGGAGAGAATCACAC
Organism: Columba livia; assembly: GCF_036013475.1. NCBI lineage: Eukaryota > Metazoa > Chordata > Aves > Columbiformes > Columbidae > Columba > Columba livia. The sequence goes on along the minus strand of NC_088604.1, from coordinate 55,740,562 downwards.
CAGAGGATACAAATGCATCAATTCTCCTTCTATGGCCTTTCCTCCTCCCTGCTGCCCAGATACACACCAGAAAACTACCAAAAATTCAACCATTAGCATCCCATAATGAGCTAAAAATTATTGTTATCTTCTCTTTTGCTCTTAACACAATTAAGAAATCTTGTAACTTTTATATTACTGGACACAGTTTTGATGTTCTGTCCTTCACGTCCCCATTTTAACTCCCTCACCTGTCACTTGAAATATAAGTTTACGGTCAGTGGCCAAGTTTACCATTTGGTTTTACATATCCATACAACTTCACTTCCATCTAACAGCAGACTTTAAAACTTCTGTCTTAGCTATAGGTTTTGAGGCAACTTGTCATGTGTTGATAGGCAACACCCAAGGATTTCATACAAAACACCAAGTTTCACTTATTTGTGTCTATTACTTAGTTTTATAATAAAGAGGAGCTTATCCATCAAGATGAGAACTAGAAGAGGATTCTACACACGAGGAGCTCAAGCAGCATTATGATGTTTCCATCCGAATTTTTAGAAGTTAAGCACGAACAGCATTATTTCTGGTACTTACTGTTCAGATCAAATTCTCCTGCCTGCAGACAAGACATCCCTTCTGTATGCGACAGTTTCTAGTAAACACCAATTAGCAGTTCAGCTTGAATGTAAACTGGTGGCCTTAACACTGATCCACTGGGATTCAAGATCATTTGTTGTTACTCCAAAACAAGAGATCTGAAACCATCTGCCTTTCAGCCATTTGTCCACCATTCTTTCCACATGGTTTCAGCAACCAATGCCAATATACCAACTGCCTGAAGCTTCCCAACCAGCCACTGCCAACTACATGCGGTTTACTCTCATACGAAAGTTATTTCAAACCTCTTGTTATTCTACACAAATAAACTTTCTCCTACACTGTTTTAATTTTATTTGAGATCTTGATTTTGGAAGAAACAAATTATTTCTCTTTTCATCCCTCTTTGCATCTACTCTCATTTTTGCTGTCTGAAGCCTACCTGAAACAAGAAGACCAAAGCAGGGTCTCAGAACTTGCAAAAATTCAGATCCTGTTTCACTTACTGTTGTATTAAGCAACTTCACACAACACTGAGTCATCCAGGTTGTAAATCATGTGGAGTACTTAGAATACAAAGTACTTGTTTTGATATTAGGAAAGGGCTCTCCGGCATTGGAACAGGCTGCCCAGGGACGTGGTGGAGTCACCATCCTTGGAGGTGTTTAAAAGGCGTTCATACGAGATTCTTAGGGACATGCTTTAGTGCTACAGTTAAGATTATGGTTGGGCTTGATGATCCTGAGGGTCTCTTCCAATTGAAATGATTCTACTATGAGTAGGCTGACCAAACCAAGCCCCCGAGATTATGACTGATTCGTTAACTAATTATCAGCAAGAATTCATATGGATTTCCTTGTCTTTTTAAATGCACCCTACCTTTTTATGACTAGCACCTTAATTAAGTCCTTAGCTGTATCCTACAGTTGAATAACCATACCAGGTAGTAGAAAAGACAAACCCAGGACTCATTAACAGAAGGAAGTTTCAATTTTCAACTCAATATATACTGTGAAGTCCACTTCAGATTAAGCCTATTTAGCGAATGACCTTAATATTAGAAACCATTATGCAAAGTGGGTTCAGTAAGTGTCTCGCCTTTTTAATTAAAACGAAATTCTATATAATTATAATTTCACCTCATTGCAAGCAACTGCTGGTATCATGGGAGCTGCCCCTGCTGATTCTGTGCCAGTCAGAGCAAATCTCACCACATTACGGGTGATGAAAATTGCTGTGCCCTCTTTGTCTCATTTATGAACGTTTGTTCTTGGCCAGCTACCCAGAACATTCAGAGGATTAGTAACCACACATGTGCAGTGCTGCTCTCACATCGCCCCCTGCCCAAGTCATGGCAGGGAGGACAAGTCAAAAAGGCATCAGTTTTCTGCCTCTGGACTCTGGGGAGATATTATGGCAACTTCCATTCAACATACAATATACTGTCTCATTAAATGGGCACATACCCTTTTTCCATCTCAGGACTCTTGTCACAGTGTTTAGGACTCCTGCTTGTTTTACACAGAAATCAGAGCTACAGTAAGAGGAGGTTTGTTGGTCTCACCTCCCACTAGCTTTTTTGCAGAAACTGAACACCGTACAGTGAACGAGAAAGAATGGCTTTATGATTAGAGAGCAGAATGATAAGCTAGTTAAATGGATTATATGTGGCTGATAAAAGTAACTTGGTGATGTAGGCCAAGTCACGTAAACCAAACTTTGTTTTATCGTGCATTCTTCAATGGAAACCAATTCCTCACGTATACTGACTGCCTATGATTTCAAGCAAAATCAGTGTAATTTGGGAATGTTCTGCACATCTGGTAGAAAGACACACTATATTATGCTGGAATAATACACGGACAACATTCAGAGGATTGTGCTCGAGCCTAATTTGCACCACTGTTACACTGCCTGCTTTCCAAAGGTCACCTTTCTTCCTGTTTCAGTATCTTCAGTGGCAAAACACAAATGACCATCCATATTCATCCATCTTAGCAATTCCTGAGAGGAATCCTGGTTTCCTAGTCTCACAGGACTCCACCTAACAAGTCTGTCTCAGAGATGTGCATCCTGCCTTAGGGCAAATAAACTGGTGCTTCCAGGCTGGTACAGTTCCAGTGCTGGGTTCCTGCAGTTCACCTTGTGTTTGTGAAAGTCTTTTAGAACCTGTGACACTGGGTGAAAAAAGGCAAAAAAAATGAGAAAGAAAAAAAAATAAAATAAAAAAAGCTTAGCATATCAACATCTTCCAACAAAAAAAGCCTTCCCACAGAAAATGTGTCTGAACTAAGCGGTCAAGCTGCAGAAGCAGGTCAACCAGGTTATCCCAAGATGAAGGGGAGAGCATCCTGGCCACTGGGTGTAGCAGCCAGGGTGTCTATGCAATCACTGCACTGTGCCAAAGAGACACATCCTTGCAAGTCTGAAAGAAGATTACTGCAGCAACAGGAAGAACAGCAGAAAGGGTAAGACAACAAAGTTATAGGCTGATTGCCACACAAACCAAAAGATGAGGCAAAAATAAGGAAAAGGAATGTTCCTTCCATTGGTCTCCGGGAAAAGAAAACAAGCCGTATCAGAACCTCTGCTGTTTTAAGACAAGAAAACAAGGGTTATATCTGTCCTCGCCTTAGAGATTTGGAGATTGAATGGTACAAATACATTCCAGAATTACAGAGCCAAGTGCTCAGAGAAAAGAAGAACATGAGGTTACACAGCAGAAACCTTCTGGCAGTGAGACTTGTTCAGCCATTTAGCAGTGCCTCAAGAGAAACGATCAATATCCCCTACCATTAGGTTATTTGTAACGGTGCCACCACAGTCCTAGCAGATACGTTGTAGGGAACAATCGTGGCTGGGGAGAGGGATGCTGGAGGGTTCCTTTCCACAGGGTGCAGGAGCTACAGCCCCTCCTGCTCAGCTCGGCCGTGCCACCCACCGGCTGCCAGCAACAGCGCAGCGCTCACTGGATGCTGCGTGAGGAGCTCCATGCCCCAGCGCTGCGCTTCCACCTTCTGCAAAGAGTAACAAGAGTCCTTCACCCACTCTGTTCTCTACGAAGTGCGGCAGGGGGCATCACCATCTTCTCCAGTTCCCTGCAACCTTCAGAAACTGCATGACAGTCTTTCCACTGGAGAAGAGGGGTTTACTTAATCAACAAAATCCTCCTGACAGAGTATCAGCCCTTGCATAAATCTATTAAAAGACATGACATTCAAAGTGAAAGAGTGAGGATGCCACTGTCAACATTCACAAATGCATAAAGGTAAACACATTCACAAGCTTCTAACAAAGTGATGTGGTGTACAAGGAACAAATTAGAGTGAGATGTGATGTTCTCTCTCTGTTTCTCTTAGATTAATAAATAAAGAGGGATTTATAGTCCTGCAAAATATGAAAGGGTGATGATTCAGAGGACAGGGGTCCTCATTCTGTTAGACTGACAGACACGACCTTTCTAGGCTCTAAGCAGCTTATGACAAGACTTCTGTTAAGCCACAAAATAAAATATGCATGCATCATCACATCTACACAGATGAGAATATGCAAGACTATTGCTACATTTAACACATTTTTCTTTTGACTAGGAAACCTAAGCATTTTGGCAAACTGCAGAAAGCATTTAGAAAAATAATTACTAATTCCTGTGTCAGATTTTCTTAAAGTTCTATACATTAAGTCAAAGCTGGGTAATTGGGAAGAAGCAACCATCAAACAAAACCTCCAAGCCCTCATGCAAACACACCTAGAAAAATGGTTAACCATAAATAAGAGACTGTTTTAGACAGAGCACCTCAGAAACATCAATAAAGGGACAACTCAAAGGGGAAAAAAATCACACAGAACTAAAAAAAAAAAATGGGGCATATGCATCCATAATGTTAAATAATGAAGACAGATGTATATGCCTGGATAATCCCTTTCAGCCAGTTTCATATGAAAGCATATCAACAATTAAAAACCAAAGCCTTTGCAGATTTGGCAGTACCTTCCCCTCACCGCAGCTCACGCATCCCCCAGCAGGGAACGCACACCTTCCGACAGAGCTCAGCTCAGCCACACGATGGGTTTGTGAAGGCCAAGTGTTTCAACAAGTCCAGCTCCTACGGGTGTTGGGAGAGCTCTCGGAAGCTGCTCAGGATATTGGTGAGGGGTCGCAGCTTTGGGGAGAGCAGCAGTAACCAACGGGTGAGGAGGGAACCGCTGCCAAGTACCGCTGCAGGGGATGAAGGCGGGTGTAAGACATGCAGACTAGAGCTATGGCAACTAATTATTCCAGTGGAATGACTTCATTTTGAGAGTTGCAGAGGGAACGCGGAGCTATTGCAATCATTTCACAATCAGCTGTTTTTCATCTCCCTTCAAACTTTCACTTCCACAATTCCAATGCTCCACTGGGTAAAAAGTCTTTATTTAGGAACAACTGAAAGCAGGCATTTAAATAACAAAGGGGTTTCTCGCTCTGTGGATTTTGTCAGTCAGCTCTGTACTCAGCTCAACGGCAACACTAAATTCTTGCATTTCTCAACAGAAATTCTGTATTTCTGCAGAACGCAGAGGCTTTGCACACCCGCAGGGTGGCCGGTAGCGTCTCAAGCCACCCCCACAACAATGCCAGTCCACAGGAAACATTAACAGTTGTCTTGATCTAAAAGATCATTCCTAGAAAATATCAAGAAAAAATCCGTAAGGAGAAGTATTTTATAAATCCAAAATTACTTAAGAGAATCCAAGAAATCATAATCTAGGACCGCAAACAGATGTGTGTATGACTCCTCTTGCATATATTTAAGCACAAATCATTTTTTTCTGAATTACTTGCAAGAATAAATATAAAACAGGTACTTATGATTAACTGAGGTACTGATGCAGTTGAGGGGTGTAGGGGAAACAATCTTTCCAACACCCAGGTCCTTTGACATCTTGTTTAAAAATATGTAGTTAATTTACTTACTTGTTCACACTTCAGCAGACAAAATACATAATAAACAGTATACATCAATTTATGAAACAAATAACCCCACCAAAAAACTGAACCCCAATGCAATAAACACTGAAGACAAATCTTAAAAAAAAAAAAAAAGAGCAATAATAAACTTAACTGTTGACTATAACAACACTGAGTTTCAGAAGTGAGAAACAAGAAATAACTATATTTTAAGAACTGCAAAGTTAGAAGCAGATGATATGCCGAACTATGTAATCTTGTTTGTTTATACGGGAAGGACATCCAAAGTCAGCTATCCTTTCAAGCAAGGCCTACAGAATGAGAAAAGTACATCAACAAGCTATCAAAATAAACATATTTCAAAATACTATAGCATTAACATAACTCACCAGTACTGTAGTATCTTTTAAGTTCTGTGCGTCTGATGTCTTTCAGTTGATTGTATTTTTTCTTTTTCTTTTCTTTGTCTGGAGCGGTTTCCTTTTCCCCAGCAATTTTACAGTTGTCTTCAGAGGAACTGATTTGCTCCAAAATAACTTTACTTTCGTCATCTTTCTCAGAAGGTGTTTTGGAAACAGGAGATGCAGGGGAATTGGCAGAGACAGTCTCGGTGTTTTGTTTGGCTTGCCTTTTCTTTTTCAAACTATGCATAAAGGAAAAAAACCCACAACAGTAAGATGTAGCCAACCTCCACACATCAGTTAACTCACTTGCTAACTTGATTGTGTTACAATTAATTTAATATCAGAATTCCTTATAACTCAGTCAAAACCATACATTTGCATCACTCATTTGGTAACTAAGATTATCCTATAGAATACTCTTAATCATCTCAAGAAAATCTTCTCAAGAATAATAAAAAAGGTAATAAAGTTTTTACTGTTGTTTACTGGGGAGGACAAATGGGGAAAAAGAAACAAAAAACATGAAAAAGTTGTTTTGTTTTAAAACCACTATACATCTAAACATAGGAAAACAAGATACTGAATCACGTGCTCAAGATGAAGCTTAGGATAAAACAAAACCCTCTGATTGTAATGTATTATAATGCAACAGCTAACATAACAATTTCACAGTCAACCGCTCTTGCTGTACAAAGCTACTTGTTTTGATATAAACTTGTTATTTATTTCCATTTTGTTCAAGGTTGTCCCCCAGCAGCCACCCACACTACTCCACATCTGTTCTTGCCCAATCCACACCACCTGGTGCTCCAAGTGTCACCCAGCAGCTCCTTCCACAGCGCGACCGATGTGGCCACAAACTGCTTGTGAAAGAACGTTTTCCAGCTGCTGCAGCTCGCCTGGGAGAAATCTTAACAAGCTGCCTATAAATCTGCCAACTGATCACTATAGCAACAAGAGTATTTTCTTTTGAGAAGAATCCTTAAAGCACAGTTCAAGTGAGAAAGATGCTTCAGGAATTCTAACACGGGATTTTCTGCTAAATCACCATCTTTAGCTCTGACTTTGCTTAGTGAGAGCAAAGGCTGCCTTTATGGGCTGAGTCAGTGTCACTACAATAGTCCTCAGTTAAGAATCACTGACACGTAACACACAAAATGAAAAACTAATCTATCTAATGAACCTTCTCTCTAGTACATTAACTTCTTAGTTACAAGATACCTAAAGGAGGGAGTAGTAAATTACTCTTGTTAATGATAAAAACTGTTATGTGCAGAGGAAGAATAATGCACAGAAAATACAGACAATCAATGAGTCACCACAAACGGGAAAAGGTTACATGATCTCACAGCAGCAGCTTATGTAAGGGAAAACCTAATGCATTAATTTATTAATGTAATGTGGGAATTTCAGAGATTCTTCCTTCCACCTTTTATATTTATATTCTATCAATGTATTTTTTCAGGGTAGAACATAAATGCACAGAGGATTTTAGAATTATAGTAAGACATTTCAGGGTACACACATTTTTTTGTTTGTTTTTAAATAAAATATTAAAACAAGTTCCCAAGTTCAGAATATCTAGCTTGAGACCTCTGAGAAGGCTCAGTTTCTCAGACCACATAACCAACAATTTCTAGTGAAACATCTCAAAAGGTTGCCTTGCAAATGTGTATCTATCACACACATATGTATACATTTTTCTTAAATGCCCCCCAAAGTACAGCAGCAGGAGATCCACATTCTGCAGCCAACTCAGTGACGACGGCTCCTATTTCTGCGGTTCCCCATTCATTCAAACCCACTGATTTTAAGACAGGCAGTAGCAGTTCATGCTCTGCACAGCAAAAGAGATTTAGTGTGTGTGAAACTTCATGGATCAGGTCCTGACTACACATTAAAACAATCTACAGGGATTTCCAAAAGATAAAAGTGAATACATCTATATAACAAATGAAGTGGTTTGTTTAGACTAATGAAAATTTGAGTATGGAAAGGAAGCTTATTTTTGACTAATAAGCCACAGCCCTGATCAAAGGCTGCTGTAGCAACCACAAAACATTACAGTCACATTGCATACACAACGTCTATATTTAGCCCTTGCAGAAATCTTTGCAAAGCAGCTCTTTACACTGAAACGCAATGAAATTCTTACCTCACTGTTGTACTTGATTCCAGGCTTGTAAATCAGAGACGGCCCTGACGTTTTCTGTAGTGACTTAATAACCTTCCTGCACGTGTATGTATCACAGGGCACTCAAATCATCTGCTTCAGTAGACAAGAACTGGCAAGCACCCGCTGGCAGCCTCAGCTCTACTCACACTGCATCAGTGCCTTCCACCCAGTCTCAGATTCCTAGTCTGTTTGTTTTGATCACAAACTCTGTTAAATAAGCTTTCTGTGGCATATATGCAGTACCACAAAACAACAACAAAAAAATCTGCTAATGGAAACCGAACTATTTTGTGGAAAAAAAAAAAAAAACAAAACACACAGAAAAAAAAAAAAAAGAGAGAAAAAAACTTCTCTAGATGTTAACAGTCCTTGTGACTACACTAACAGTTTCTATCCACACTTTCCTTAAAACATACTCATTTGAACTCAAGTTTTCAAAGTTGCCTTAGGTAACTTTAAGAATAAAGAGCTAAAACAGAACTGTGATAGCGAAGAGGAAAGCAGAAGCAACCGTTTGAACTGACTGACCACAACATCACTGACTGATGCTTTTCCTTGTAATGTTTAATCTTGCCCGATTCCCACATCCCATCAAGAGCTCATCACACAAGCTAGAGCTTCCACAGCCCACAGCTGCTGCTCTGGATGGGCAGCACCACAGGCACTTTTCAGGTGAGAGCAATCCAAGAATCTGGGCATGCCATAATTTCCATCCCATCCTCATGGCAGACATCAGATTTTCAGGTAGTGCCGAGGCTACTCCTCCTGCCCACAGCTCCATTTCAAGGCAATGATCATCAACTGCAAAAGCGACAACTTTTACACCAGAAAAAAATACCAGATAAAGACCGAGTATGACTTTCATCACAAGGACCCGGAGTTACTGCAACTCTGCCTAGGACTATGATCTCTGCTTGGAAGATGTTGCTTTTAGACGTCTCTAATGCCTGGCCAAAATTACCCAAAACCCTCCATTTCACTCAACTATAATATCCCAAAGAACCAAAACAAGCCTTCAACAGCACTTAAAACCATGACAGCAGCCTCAAATTTACTATGCTTTTTGACATTACATGCACTCTCTTAGTAAAGCAAATACAAAATCCTGTATACAAACAAGGCAATTCATTATTAACATGTGCTGGTACAGTGCTGCAGAGAGCAAAGAGCAGATCCAGAGCATTTACTGTATCTGGAACAAAACTCCATCCCCTTGAGGGACCCTCTTCAGCCTCCGTTTGCCCTTCCCTCACACAGACCTGCGCATCCCAGCAAGGCAGACTGGGCACCCACACCAGCTGCCAGTCCCGGGCCCACTCCGATTTCAAACCCGTCGTCTCCTGACCCATCATCTCATGAAGAAGCTGGAGGCTGAAGGTCTCATTCGCTCTTCTCACAGCTCTCACATATTTCCCACCCTCTGCGGCAAGAGCTGCCGTGGAAGATGGATTTGAGAACACCATTTGTGAATTTATTTCCTTCTTCAACTTCTCTGGAAGATTTCTAGTGGTTTTGTTGTGTTTTAAAGGGGATTTCTCTGAACAAAACCAACATTCAGTCTTGTCCTAACTGTTATGAGAGCAAAAGGGAGCTGAAGGCCAAATAAATAAATAAATGAAACCACTCAGTTTGACAAGTGTCAGGTTTTGCAATTAAATCAGCCTTTCAGACAAAACAATATGCTTCTTCTCCAGAAAATGGATAAGGTGTTACTGCAGAAGATGTTAGTTTTTAAGTATCCGAGTCAATGGATATGTTGGGGTTCATTAGGAAAGTTGTTGGGGGAAGGAACTGGGAGAGAGAAAAGGGGAGGGCAGGATAAGCAAACAGCTTATCTGCAAAACCACTCCGGTTTCTGAGGAAAGAGTCTTATGCATCTGTAATTTCATTTAGACGGCAGATAGTGTTTTTCAAGCTAATTGGTTCTGACAGGAAAAACATTTATTCTGAATTTATATAGAGGCATCCTTTTACAGCTCCTCAAACTGTTTTCTGAACAACTTATAAGCCATTTTCTATGTCTGTCCAAATAGTTTCCAGTCTGTTACTGTGCACAACCTGTGCATGGGGGCTTTTCCACTGAATCCCATCAGAATCAGAGGAACTGGTTGTTAATGGGGACTGTGAGCTGGCTGCAGAGATCTTTCAGGCATCTACCCTGGAGAGGGAACAGGGAGCAGAAACTTTCTGCAACATGACAACCATTCTCATACCATTTAATAAAGACTAATGATCTGACACAGACGTAATTTCAGAGTAGGCAGGTAAAAATACAAGGTCAGCAGTACTCACTTAAATTAATTTTCAACAGACTGCTTAAAAGCTTGGGCACTGACTTACAGGAAAAGAGCTAGGAAAGACTTCAAGAAATAGACTACTTCATCTTCTATACCCAAGTCTATTGGGCTGCCTATAAAAGGGAAGTAAAACTGCATTTTTAGAATAAAACAGCCTGAGTTTCCAATTACACTAACAAGGTAGGTGGTTAGTGTAAAAAGAAAACTGAGCAGAAAATGGAGCGGGAACATTATCTGCACAACTTTCACTACAAGACAACAACCAACCAGTAAAGCTGTGCAACTCTAACACCGAGACAAAAAAGAAATGGAAATCTGACAACAGTTCTTTTCTAGAAATTCCACTTGGTTTTGGTTAACACTTATTCAACAGAAATGCTTAACAAACAACTGAATAGGACATAATTTAATACAAAATAATTAATCACAGATGAAGAGCACTAGGCCCATAGTGTAGGCATGATTTTTATGATGTATTAGATTAATAAAATCATACAGCACGGACAACCCTTACTTTACAAACAAAAGCATCTAACAAAGTGGTCCTCCAAAAAAATATTAAAAAAAAGAAGAGGGAAGGGAGAAGAAATCTTCATTTTATCTTGAAGCTGACACAGTTTTCCTTTTGGGAAATTTTCCACAATGTGCATCCTCTAAAATGTCCCTTGATACCTGGCATACAATCGGCTTAACATCCTGCACAGCACAAACAGATTGTGTTCTACAAACATTTTTTTAATCCATTTATGTACATATGCAGTAAGATAACAGAACTTGTAAAAAATAACTTTAAAACACTTCAAACATCTTTAACTGTTTTGCTCCCATCAAGATTCCCATTAATTTACAGTGTGTACAGAATTACATACACCTGGATTATTTCTTTCAGGATTAACCATTTTCATGTTAATTTTAATCTCACTCAACATGTACTAATTTCGTTGAACCCTACATGCCTTTCTCCACCCATCCAGAATGGTTAAATACATCAAACCCATGACATTAGAAAGACCTACATACAGAAACCTTACATTAAAAATCCCCGTTAGGCTCCCAGTGGTCTGTTCCCAGTCAGTTACTCTATTCCCACCCGCACAGATCATCCATCTCCCAGCTCGGTGCCAGCGCGGCTCGGCCAGCTCCGGGCACGGCTGTGCTCCCATCACATCTGATGTAACCTGACAAAATAAGCAATCTCGGGCAAAATAAATCATTACTGTTTGCAGAGCCAGAGGAAGTCGGATTGCTTGCCAGGTCGTAACACTTAACTCCTGACTTCCACAGTGCGGACACGTTCAGTTCACTACAGAAAGGAATATAAAAGCGTTCATCCTCGGTGAGAATTCTTCCTAAAATTAAACAGCATCCACCCCACGAGAAAACACTCTCCGTGAGACACCAGCCACTTCAAGCTGGTATGCATCCTGTTTTGGAAATGAGCAAGCCACAATGCTGTATGTTTGCTATTAAAACAAACTATTAAGGCAAAAATAGGGTATGGAACACTTTTTTTTTTTCTTTTACAAGAGATTTAAACAAGTCACTGCGAAAGGAAAAAAAGCCACGAAAAAAGGTAACTCTGAAATAGTTATCAATAGTTATAGTGGTTGCAGACATCGAAAAGTGTCCATATTCTGATCATTCCAAATAACAAAGAGCATCGACAGAATGCTCTGATTGTAGTAGCACAGGTCAGAGCTGGAACGCTCCACTTTTACTGGAACTCCCGTTACTAATTTACAACAAACACCAGCACCAGGTTTCACACATGGTCAGTCACCAGCAATGCTGAAGAAAGTTGGCACGCTCCAAAGAGTGAAGTGCTGTACTAACAATCAATGTATGTCCATTTTCTTCCTGATACTGCCATTAGCTTAGAAAAACAAGTCACTCTACCTCTGTTTCACCATCTGTAATGTGGAGGGAAGGATTTGTAGTAAAACTGTTCTGGAATTTTAAAGACTTTGAAACTTCTGATAGATAAAGGTTCTTAGATTAAATGAAAATATGTTTATTTTCCCCCCCGGTCTTCTGGCTGATATCAGGGAATTTTAAATCTCTCACTTAAGCTCCCAATGTTTATTTTAGGGGGAAAAAAATAATCAACATTTTCTAGGGTAAAACTTGAGAGTTTTAAGCTGCGAGAAAGTTATTTTCTTAAATTTAAGAATACAATGTTCCCCACAAATTAATAAACTTTCTGTTTTCAAAGGCAAAAAGTATTACCACCTTTTCTGTTTACTCAGCAAAAGAGCTTATGATGTATTTGGCACCATGTTACCATGACAACAATTTAATAAAATCTTTTCCATAGGGAAAGGATTTTGGAAAACTGTTTTGTTTGATTTAGACATCTCTCTAAACCCTTCTCTTACAATCTCTGTTACTGCAGGCTCTCAAGGAACAGCTTTAGGCAGAAGGCAAAATGAAGAAATCCCTCCCTTTGGATGGCTCCCTTAACTTTGCCTGAAGTTCATTTAACAGGCTTGTTCAATTAAACCCTCAGCACAGATCTGTCTTGTCGCAAATACCAACTCTTACCACACTCCCATCCTGCTCCTCCTCTTCTGCTTTGCCGATGATGCCAGATACTTTCTCCTACTGTGGTCTTCATTAATCACCCCAAACCACTCCTACACATGCAATGAATTCTTCCCAAAGCAGCTCAGCAAGACTGTCCTCTCACTGAAGCACTGGCCAGGGAGGAACAGCCTTGCTCTTTCACCTCCAGCCGGTGCTGGGCTCCCAGGCCCCGTGCCAGCTCCCAACTGGCTGAAACTGTAAGAAAAAGGGAATTGCAGTTGCAAAGGGGGATATTGCAGGGAAGCTGAACAGTTTCTGCACAGGAGAGTCACGGCGCATTAAAACTGTTACGATCATTTGATGAGGACAATAAGCACATGGTCATCAGGCTGGGTGAAGCACATCTCAAGTTCCTCCTGAAACCCTGACAAACCCCTCCCTCCCTGCCTCAATTGAACACTCTTCAAGAAGTTAAACTTCTGTGAAACAATAAGGAAAGCCCTTTTAAATTAGTCATTTATTAACATACGGAAACAAAGGTCAAGAATTGAGTACAGCGCAAAAGAAGGAAAGAGACAGGGTTACACGGAGAGCTGTGGGGGACATGTGCTGCTCCATACAGTTGTGGCTGCACACCCACTCTCTCCCATCAGGTACATACCAAACCTTCCTGACGATACAGCACCAGTTTGAGTATTGATTAAACTGCCTGAAAAGGTCGGAAGGAAATTTAGCACTCAGTGACTCAAACAGCAATAAACATTCATAATGAAGCGATAAAACGGTACATGAAAAATCAATGGTCACTTAAAGCAAAATACACAGGAAATGTGACATACATCATACTGTGATAAGGTAGCTCAATCCACCTCCAGGAAAAAAATTAAGGTAATGGTATTTTAGTATTTCTTATATGAGAAGTACCAAGGGCACCACATTAAGTTCTTTCAATAAATACTTTCAGATACAGTGAAAAGCACATAAAAATAAATAGCTTAGGCATGCTGTGTTTGCTGAAGATGTAAACAGGTACAAAAAGCAACTAATAAAATTCATGATGGCAGGCCTGTGAATGGCTACAGAGAACACAGTCACAGGAATAGAGCCTTTTTTGTTTGGTTGGTTTTGGTTTGGGTTTATTTTGTTTTGGTTTTGTTTGTTTGTTTTTCTTTTTCTCAGCAGGTACCTACACAACAAACTGCAAGAAGCCCATACACCTGTGGGCATACTCATGAGGGATCCCTGCATTCACTCGCTTGGGTTTTTTTGTTTGGTTGGCGGGTAGGTTGTTTTTCATTTTTGAACATCCCAAACTGGCCCCTGTCCAAGATAAAGCACAGTGAGTGCATCAGTAAAGGGGCAAAAAGTACAGCAGACCCCTAAAATTCAGGAGGAACATGGTACTATCGAGGTAAAGGAGACTCAGCTCAAACCTTGTAGCTCAAAGTTTGTAGCTCAAAGAAGCGTTTTAAGACACTTTCATCAGCAAAAAGGCACCTCTCCGCTCACCACTGATCCTGTCTCCAACAGTTGTCTCCAACCTCACATACAAGTGCTTGTTGCAGCCCCACAAGGGCCAGATTTGTGAAGTTATCTAACCCAGCAAAAGTCTCTATACATAAATTACTTTTGCAAAATCAGATCACTCCCCCATTAGATCCCACTTGGCTGTGCTAACATCTGTATCAACACAAAGGAGAAGGCCAAAAGAAGAGACAAGGCTTCTCCTCCAAGCAGCAGTGTTGATTCTAAGGCACTTTGCCCAGCCTGAGGGGCTTGTCAAGGTACAGCCTCATTTGTTCCCTGTAACATTAGGCTGAGATCAGCAAAAACAGGAAGCCAGAAAGCCAAGCCAGACACAGGCCATGCAGCACTGAAGTGGTTGTGGCAGCTTCTTCGCACTTATCCAGAAAAGGCACTTTGATGATGGGAAATTTTCGTAAGGGTTTGAACTGTGAGGGCTGGGAGACAGGAAACTTCCACCGATTGCAAAAAGCAACAGAACAGTGACTTTGCTTCTCCAGTGGCAGTAGGGAAGAGATCATTGCTTTCTTCATAAAGAAGACCTTAATTCTGAATAAGTTGACTCAACTTGGTACGCGAAGTCACCTGGCTGACTTTGCTGATCAGCAAGGTCAGGGGGATCCAAAAGCAACCATGGTCAAGAAGTCAATGTTCAAAGAAAGTAAAAAATTCAGTTCTTTATTTGAATGACCACTAAAAGGGATATCTCAGAGAGGGAGGGGACAAAGATTTAGAGCATCTGTCTGCATTAGCTTTTGCTTTTATTTAAAAAGTTATTTTGAAAATTAACATTTAAATATCACGGCTCTCTGCATCATTGCACCATTCTGTATGGCATAAAACTACAGATTTAATACAGAAGTAAACAGAAGTAATTTAAAAAAAGAAAAACACAAAAAATATACAACTTCTTATTTTCCTATTATTAATAGAGAAAACCAGGATGAAAGAAAAAAACAAAAAACAAAAAACAAAACAAAACAAAACAAAAAAAAAAAAAAAACAAAAAACAAAAAACAAAACACAGCACACACACCACCACTAAAAAAGAAGCCAAACTAATGGTTTTATATGCTAACATTCATGATGACACAAAAATTAGCCAAATGCCATCATGTATTTCTCAGGGATTCTGTTAATCACATCTGGAGGTCATGTTGCACACATGCTTACAAACAGGTTGCAAACCCATCTGTTCAGGAACAAATTCACAGCAAGAAGCACTGTGACACAAGTGGAGAAAGGTTCTATTTAAAGTATTTCGGAGTAGATGTTAAAAACAAATCTCAACCAACCCACCTCAAGTCTCAGTTCTCTGTTTGCATTCATTGTCCCCACACAACTTGAAACCTATTTTGCATGCTGAGCAGTTTAACTGGCGTCCTGAATAGAGTTCCCATTAGCTGACACTCAGCACAGAAAAGGAAATGCCCAAGTGTACTGAAGATCCTGTTACATGGATTAAAGTTCTAAGAAACACCCAGCAATTCTAACACTGGATGGGAAAAAGAGGAATCTTCAGTGTTGAGAATAATGACTGATATTGTCTCATACAGTGGGTATTTCACAACTGAGAATGATAATTCCCTTCCACCCAGACGAGGTGCTTGCAACAATGCTTCTATACAAAATAACATGGCATCATCTTTTTAATACCATAGTTCAAAGAACATTAACCATAAAGATGACAAGACAGCGCAGCGTTTGTCTACATGGGACAATCACATGGCAGTCATGTACCAATGCAACTTCTGATACGCATATAACTTACGCTAAAATGAGTATTTGGCATGGTCTGATACTCTTCAGTAGCCTTACCATTATACTAGGGCAGCAGGTCCTCCATTATGCTTACACTTGCAAGAGACAAAGTGTGTGTTAATTACTGCATCTTAAAATTTCTCTGTGGTTTTTATATCAAATATAATATCATTTATGCTTTTATTTTTGACTGACAAATAGTTTGGATTTTTTCACTTACTCTTCAGCTGAAAGTTTTAACTTGTGATTAATATGTTTACAGTTGGAAGAAGCAGTATTACTGCAAGGGAAAGGCAAAGGGAAGAAGTAAATCTTGCCCTCCATCAGCACGATGGGGCAACAGAAGAACACAAGAGCTTCTGCTCCATCTCCACATTCTCTAGACTCTGTGAGTCCAGGTCTCATCACACTTCAGACAGACACCAAACTAGAATAATAAGCTGAGGAAACCAGAAAGTTCCAGTGCTCTTGAGCTTGATGTCACAAGGCAGCTCTTCTGCTTAGCACTGAGCGGCCTGGCTCCTGGCAGCACACACAAGCACAGAGGCCAAGCGCTGCCTCCACCCCGCAGAAGGGGAACAGGAGGGTGGTGGGAAGAAGCCACCAGATATCTTCAGTGCCATGCTGCATCCAAGGACAACAGCCTCCTGGCAAACTCGGCCGGCTGGGGCCAGATAAGGCAGGTGCTCTGCGACGCCCCGTCCCCCTCTGCCCATTCCCTTCTGGGCTGGGAAGGAAAGCGTCCTGGCACGCTGGTCCTATCCCTGCTACGTGTATGGGAAGCTGCTGGCCTCCCCTCCTCTGGCTGCCCCAGCGTTTCACCCCACAGCAGCCGTGCCTTGGACCTGCTCCCACCACCCTTGCTACACCTCTGTTCTGCTAGCTGCTGTCACCATCCTGTTAAAGCCAACAGTATGGTTCTTCATATGCATAAAATTGCTCAAAGGCATCAGTTCACGGGACCAGAGTCACACGCTATGGGATTGCCAAAAAGGTTTTTTGGCAGCATCTGTAACGCAAAACACTTCTAGAGTAACAAAAAACCCTTCTCAGCCTCAGGCAAGCGGAACTGCTACAACCAGCACCTGCTGTGATCCAGGTGGAAAGAGGGGCATCATCTTTTTAATGCAGATACTGAACATAAGGATAAATCTTCTGCTTAAAGAGATTTGATTTTTAAAGACAGTCTGATTGAAACATGTGTTTAACACCTTGAAGGCATATATTTATGGAAGCATTACTGAAAGCAAAAATCCAGCAGCTGACAGAAATGAATTGTTATGTCAAAACCATAAAATATAATTTAAACTAAGTTTACTTCTGATTGGCTAGATGTTAAGTTTACGTCTACTGAAACAAAAACAGCCACTCCAGAAAAACGGTAGTAAAACATGAGAGTTATTATCAGTACATTAAGTGTTATACAAAGATAAGTTTTCTGTGCCAGAGACTGCTGTCTGACAGGAAAATACTCAGTGCACTAAGAGAGGGAGAGAGCTGATTTATAGCTCATTTACATTACAAAGGTTTTCCAGCATAAGGACCATTCTCTCCCTCCTCCCAAATTCCTAACCAGTTCTGCTGCTCTCCTTGGGATTTTCTCTCACACAAATTAATAGGACAAATCCCATAGACCTCAGTGGAAATGCATAAGAAGGCATAGCTAACATACAAGCTTACATTTCAGATGGTCCTAGGAAACACTCCCGGCCCAGACTACAGAGTAGGACAGAAAAAAAACACCACAAATCTACACTTATAAACCAGCTTCCCCTAATCAGATTGGCAGGAGCCAAGGTGGGGAGAAATCCTGTCCAAACCCAGTCTGGAAGCTGGATTAATGCTGAGGGCACAACAGCTTACCAGCCTGGCACCACAGGGAACCTAATGCCATCAGGAATACCAACACAGCCTCTTACCCTGTGCAAAGCCCCAGGGAAGGGGACAGAAACTACTGCACATGCAACTAATTGTTTAAATACAGTGCAAGCCAACAATCATCCAGTGTCCCCATGTGGGATCCACAGCATTTCTTCTCTTACCAACAGAAGTCCCTTAGTTATAATAGCTCCATAATGCTTTGCAATCCCTCAGTCAGAGGTGAAACACTGCCCCTCTCCAAAAGCACATTCTGCTGGTATCATTTGTATCTTTCCCTTTAAATGGGCAGCACCAATACCAGAAACGGGCCATCCCACCAGCCAAACCAACAATCCAATGTAGCATGGCACATGTCAGAAACAAAAAGACAAGTCTTGAATCATGGCAGCAGATACAAGGCAGGCAGTTTCATCTGTGGGCCAGAAAAACCAGCACCCTTCCTTGAAGACGCATGTCCAGCTTCTTATCAACCTGGGTTTACTTCAGTCCAGCAAACTCTAACATATCTCATGATGCTGACTCTTCTCAAAACACTGTACACCCCACTCCCCACCATGATGTGGTACAAAGCACAGGAGAGCTGACCAGGGCTGCTGCTGCAAGGTGGGAGAACAGCTGGGATCTCCCAGAGCATGAGCAAGAGATGATTAACAGCACCACCAAAAAGTCAGTACAATTAATTATTTCTTCAGGTGTGTGCCTCCATGTCACTTAAACACAACTGTGGCTGCTTCTGGAACTGGCTCTCAGGCCACAGCAGCTCCCTGATAGAAGAAGCTCCACCATCTGTAAGAGATGTGGCAAAACCAGGAGGCTGAGTGGGACCACCTCTTTTGGTAGCATCTTACACAGCATCGCTTTAAATTGACAGCGGAACCACACATCTGCCAAGTATTAATGCTGAGTTTGCACCAACACACATGGCTGTGGGCCACAGGGAAGGGGAGGAAGACAAAATACATTATGACTATGTTAATAGCAACTCTTATCAAAACTGCACAGACCCCCACATCAAAAAGGCTATCGTGTAACTATTTATGTTCTAAAAATGAGACTAAATAAGTTTCTTGTTTTCTTTTTTTTTTTTCAGTTTCTTTTTAAAGGCTGATATGAGACACCAAAATGTCCCTTTGGGAAAAGTAAATATAAGGTCATTGTATGCTTGCTGCCGAACAAGCCAGCCGTACACATATCTTGCAAGATGATTAGTGAAAATTCTGAAACCGCTGGTATGAGACAGCACGTTTGAAGACTAAATAAACAGAAACTCTCTTGTCTATATATACTGTGATATAGCCCTCAAAGATATCAAGAACATTGTGAAACTCTCCCTTTCTTCCCTTTCCTAAAAAAAAGCCTCTTTATACAGAGCCCACACTGCTACCCAGTCTCACTTCACATGCAGGGGGAAGTGAACGGCTGAGGAGATTAACCATGCTTCCCGTCTTACGCAAGCTTTTTATCTCCATAAAAAGCATTTCTTCTACTGGAAAACTTTGAGAAACTCTGAAGAAAGCCTCAGGGCCCCATTATATACTTTCACTAACTCTCTTATCCAATAACAAAATTCTTCTTCAATCCTAAATTACTCCAGTAGTCTTGAGGATGAAAGCACTGGAAAGAACTGAGACTGCACAAACCACTGTCTTATTTATGCTTCCCAGAAGAAGCAATCACATTGGGAATAATTCTGTGATTCATAGGCTAAGTAGACAACAGTAACTCATACTCTTCTGCTGACTCTCATCCTGCACCACAGAATTACAAGACCGCCAATATAAAAACCTCAGAGTCCAGAAAGCAACAGACATGCAAGATGAAGAAACCTTTCCCAAGATAAGCAGCTACTCAACACACTTTTCCCCAGTTCTCCAACACTCTTCACAAAAAGCAGGTTCAATTTTCCCCCAACTCACATTCTCCAGGTTTACACCAATGATAAAAAGAAAAATTTCACATTTTTATATATACAACAGTAGGTTAATAAGCAATGAAGAGCAAGTGTCTCTCAAGCATCTGAAGGACATGATCAGCCTCCCAAAACTCTACTCAAATGCTCCTTGTGCTGCTGCCTGTGACATTCTAGACATTCTTTAATGCCTGAAAACTGCAACAGTTGCAAAGGACAGCTGAAATACTAAACTACAAAGCAGCAGGCAGAAAGTGGGCTGAAAACATTGAAACCCCTCTGTTTTAAGTAACTGGAAGGCAAATCACAGTACTGCATGTTTCAGAAAATATTTTACAGCTTCTCTCAGCACCCAACATAGCGAATCAACTATCCCACACACACACTCCTAAATAACAGAGAAAATAATATCCACTGCACGCCATAAATCTGTAGTGATATCTTCAGCTTTTTCTTAGAAAATAAACCACCTCAGCCATACATGTTATTGGTCAAAACAATACGAGTCAAACTCAATACTGTTTTTAGTTTCAGTAATAGGATTATGAGGTAATGTTTATATGCCTGGAAGCAGAGCTCAGAAATTTCCATTATACAGATGAGCTGAAATGATGTATTATTTCCTAGAGTCATTTAAAAAAGTTTAAGCATCTCCAGGATCTTGGCTTGACTATTCTTCACGCCCAAGATAAATCTCCACAATGGTTTGTTTTAAAAACAATGTGTGGAAACTTTTCCTTCTAAAAGCAAAAAATAAATTATGGGTGCTACAGGAAACCTGAATAAACATCAACACTTTGGCTCAGCAGAGCAAGAACAATTGCAAGGAGACGACTGGAGAAACAGTGATTTGAGGAGCACCCAACATCTGAAGCCTGTTGCGTGGATATAATGAATTTGGTCAATAAGAAAAGCACCTAATACAAAAACCTACGACAAAGTCTCACATATAGCAGATGTCCTCAAGAAAGTATGTCTGCGCATATATTCCTTATCTGGGTTTCCCTCCTTCCTAGCCACTACTGATACTCTCCCCTTCCACACATTCCCTCTTTTTTTCCCATTTTTCTCATTATTTCCCATTATTATATTTATTCCTATTTTTCTCATGTCATCATCTTCTTATGTCTTAACAACCACAGGAATGAAAAATAAGAACTATACCAATACTGAATATGAGAATATAACAGAACAAAACCAGAGAAATTCCCAATTAGAAGTTTATAAACCTATGAGTTTATAAAATGCAGAAGACTGACCAAAGGAGTGACCACAGCACATCAGACCAAGGGTCTGTGCAAGCCAATATCCTGCCTCCAACAGCAGCCACGAGCAAGGACCAGGGAAAGACCGTAACAATATGACAAGTACAGATGTCTTCTTCTCCAGCTACGCTTTCCAGACTCTGGCTGTTTACAGCTCAGCACTGATGCATTAATGATTCCTGCTGTCATGGGTTGTGAATGTTTAATAGGAAAGTTAAGGTTAGGCCATAAACAACTGATGTGATTAGAATGTTGTATAGCATTTATTGTATGGTTTGTTTTACTTAGTTTTAGGTACTAATTAGGAGAAGAAAAAAAGCTGTAAATTAGAGCCTGCTAACAAGTAAATGATAACTGTACTCTCTATATAACTTTTTTAAATCTTGGTTTTCATGTAAAAATCTTAATCTGTATGAATGTAAATTTAGCTATCTAAGCCAAGAATCTAAATTAAATTGAAACATGCCATGAATTCCTTTATTTCCCTTAAATAATCACACCATAAGGCACCAGGAGGTGAACAACAGGTTGTACAACTGGCTTCAGGTTCTGACAGAGTATTAGCAATCTGGAGCTAAAGGGAGTCTCTGTCTACTCAGGGGGGCTTTGAAGCATGTCCCAGACATTTACGTAGTCCTTTTTCGAAAGAAGGATGGTAACAAGACCAATGTAAATTCAGTAAACGCAAAAGCACCCAAATCCCAGTAAGAATATTTTCCCTAATACAAGCACTTCATCCTTGACTTCAGAAATCTGGCTCTCAGTGGTGACTACAAAAAAAAAGAGACTGAGAACTAACATTTGTAATTCCCTGGAAACTATTAAAAAAAAAAAATAATTCAGTACAATTATCAGTTTTATGGTTCAACTCTATACAGCACTCTTCAGATTAAGGCCATCACAAGTTGGACTCATAACTATTAATAAAATTAATGTAAGCATCTCTGTCATCTATTGAAAAGTAACAGTTTTTCAAATAAAGCACTATTTATTTGTTGTTCTCTGTTAACAAACCAATAGCTACTTGACAAAGATCATAGACAGATCATATAAAGCATGGAAAATGCTGCGTAACTCACAGTCAGGAACATTAAGAGAGACAGAAAACTTGAAACTAAAGGAGCGCCTTTTGCCATTTCTTCAGAAAACTACTCAAAATTCTTTCCTTATGATTTCTCATCTCCTAGACCTTCTTGTCTAAATATATCGAGTATCACACAATAGCACATGCAAAGCAATTCCAGTTTCAAGCTGTATATTCAGTGTTCCAGCCTACCAACTTATATCCAAGGCAATTCTTTACATGTGACATATGTCACTCATTTTGGTAGTTTCTTTTTAAATTAAAATTTTAATAGCTATTCATTTCACAAGGTAACACACCTCTGAATTTGACCCTATGATATGGGCAGGGGAAAACCAAGAGGTTCTCCATTCTGTGAGGAGATAGGAAAGATAAAGGGAGTACAAGCAGAGGGAAATGGTACCAGGGTTCAAGGGCACATAATCACAATAAAAAGCACCTAAAGTCACATTAGAGTCAAGGGCCCAATACACATAGATGTGCCATTGTACATCTATAACACACTGTACCATTTATTTTTGGACTTGTTAGATACCAGGACAGACTTCACAGCAGGAAGAGACAGTTCTCTGCAAGAGCTGGGGTAATATTGGTCCATTTGGGAGCTAATGACACAGAAATAAACAGAAGAGCCTAAAAACAAGGCTTGAAGAATTAGGCAAGAAACTTTAACTACACAGAATAGTCTTTAAGTAGGAGTAGCAGTCTTAAATAAGGACCTATTGCATAAGAGAAATTTATGCTTTCATGTTACTCTTTTACTTCTTGCCTGTTAAACTCCCACAAGCTGTACCGTCTTGCCTGCATATTGAATTTAAATTGGTCTTTAAAAAGTTTTGTAGAGATTTCTAATTTGCTTGAAAAGTTATTTGTTTCATTTCTTGCAAACCAAGACAAAAAAATAAGCCCTTCACCACAAAACACAGCAGGTAAAGGAGCATTTGGTAAGAAGCAAAAATGGATGGTGAGGGTTTTATTTCAGCTTCACTTGCAACAGGGAGGGGAAGAAACCTGGGAAGACTCAGGCACTCAGACCATGAAGATCATGTAGTGGAAATACATGATGACTGGGTGGCTCTCTTCTACAGATAAATTTTAAATATTTTGAAGGATAAATGTTTAAATGAGCTTACTTACAACACTAAATTTGGGGGACAGAGATGCAGACAGTTATTTCATGTTAATCCTGCCTCCTCTCTGGCAATTCAGGAGCTGTTTTTTCAGCACACAACCACCACCATGCTAACCACTTCAAATATTTTGGGGTTCTCAAGCCAACCTTTCCCACAACTGCTAATGTAACCAGTCAGACGCTGAGCACCACCACTACCAAAAGCTGTCCAGGATGGTCAAAAGCCGCTTCTGATGAGAACTCAGACAGTTTGGGATGCTGGCAGGGCAGCGAGGCTGCTGCTCGTCCCACTGTTCACACCCACACACTCCCTGGCTCTGCGCACAGAGAACTTGCGTTTCTGTTAGCAGGAAATTAAGACAAGGAGCCATCATCTCCCATTTTTTAGTTAATGCCTCTGTCCTTGTTAATACCACAACAACCTTTCCCCTCACATTAAAGAGTGAAGCTTTCTAGTAACAACTGTGCGTTTTCATTAATATAGTCCACAAGTTAGCTACAAAACATCTTATTTCATCAGCATTTAATATATACATTTTCTTCCTTCTAACCAGGATATAAGCAGGATCCTTCTTCTCAGCCCTGGGTGGAGCAGAGCCCTTTTCCCCACCCTCCCGCCACCGAGCAGAGTTTTCCCTTGTGCTGGCAAAACGTCTAACCCCTTTCCCATTCTCTTCCCTGATAAGCAGTAAAGTCTTCTCCCATTAAAATCTGATCACAGGCAAAAATAACGAGATTCAGATAAGGAGTGGGGAGAGTTCTTTTCTCATAAGGATGTTTACTATACATAAATGTAGATTCTGTAAATACTATTATTATCTTCAACTAACAAAATATAACAGTAATAAGAGGTAAGGGGTGGAAAAAAACAGTAAAGGAAGTAGAGGAGTGCATGTGTTGCAGACTCAGCTAAGCTTGTGTTCTTGGCTAAAAAATATGAGCCCAAGCTGGCAGGAAAATCAGGGTGTTTGAAGTAGCACACAAAATATGAGGGCCAAATCATATTAAATTTGGGTGCTTAAATTTAAGGACAGAACAGGTGTCCACAAAGCAACCAAAGTTGACAGCAACATCAAAGCATGCACCTGATGAGTTTATATTGGCGTCCTAGTATCAGGCACATAAGCTGGGAACTTCTGTCTACACCTAGTCAAGAGTGAAATTTTTAAAAGTTGAAAAAAATATGTAGGGACATTGTTAGAACTGCCTTTGTAGTAAAGGCAATATAATCTGACGGTTATTTTCAGGTACTCACATGACATTTACATGGGTCATGATGTAAAGCACTCTAACCATTTATCTGGAACACACTGGGACACCTGCTTACTAGAGGAAGCATGCTCGACTTAAGATGCTAGATTAAAATCAACGACGTCTAAATTCAGTTCCGCTTCTGTCCCTGACTGCGCATGCAGACAATGTACACGAAGGTGAGGTGGGCATACCACCTTCTCACCTACTTTAGCTTCTATTAAAACATGACTTGAGGCTCTGCAAGAACACTCTTGTAGTAATTATACATGGGTTTGTTTGGAGTGGGAACTTCACTTAATGGCTCGCGACCTACATAAAGGAAAAAGATGCAAGCCAGAAAGGGAAGAGACAGATGACTTAGTCAGAGTTACATAGCAGGTAAGTGCTAGAACAAAAAATTAATTTCAGGTCCTTTTGACCCTTGTCTAGTGTCCTGTGCCCATACAAGACACGCTGCCCCTGTGAATTTTTTAAAAGAGAATAGCCACAGATGATATGAGAAAGCTGCAAAACAGATTTAAATAATGCGTCAAGGACTTTGCTGAAAGCCCCTTGTGGCTTTCCATTTCGTTTAGCAGACAGAATTTGGAGAGGACTAAAAACATTCTCTTCAATACTAAAGAATCGTACTCAGACATCTCTCTCAAAGCCTAAGTCTTCCTTGACAAGAAATTACTTGTTCCTCAGTACAATCTCCTCAGCTACTTCTGCTTTATTCTACTTGATACCTCCTCTGTTATAGGTTCCATTGTTTATTTCTCCTTCTCAAAATCCCTAACTGCACCACTCTTTTCTGTCAACATCAACATAATTGCATTTCTTCAAACAGAAAGCAAGTTACCTGGCATTAACACAGGCCCTTCACCACAAAACTTCCTCAAGCCTTTAGCCACTACTATGTATGACCTGAACAGCAATAAAAAAGAAGCACTGTAACTATATTCATGCTACTCCTTCTAAATGGCGTGACAGGCATGTATTTAGATGTCTGTAATGCACTCAGGGTAGTGTTTTAGTGTAGTTTCGATAATAGTTATTTAGTACAGAGTGGAGAGAGTGTACGCTTTTCCTCTTCAATGGTGCAGAAAGTACCTTTGAGTCAAAGACGTTTTCTTTACTGATTTCTCCCCCTCCTACTCTCCCAAAAGTAAGTGAGCTTTGGTTCTCCTTGTACATCACAGTTCAGAGATGATTACAGACTTGTTAAATTAACAAAGACAAGTTATTAGGAAATCAACATCACTTAGTTCTTAAAAATCACCAATCATTAATTCCAAATAATAAAAATTATTGAAAAAACATCACTTGTATTCATAAAGATGATACAGCCCTGGCAGCTTAACCTATCAGCATATAAATACCCTTTCTTACCTGATCTTGTTCTATGAGATAATACTACTTAGTCTGTGCTTCATTTGAAATCAGATAAACTTTAGGTTTAGACACTTAGTGTTTTTATAAACACTCTTCAGGAACTGGATGCTGTAAGTTCAAACGCAGTGCAATTTGTAACTGAGAACCCAAGAACAGTTTTGTGTCACAAATAACAATTATAATTCGCATTATCTCCACTACCCAAATGGAAAAAGAAAATGCACTCCAACACTAGCGACACAGCAAGGAAAGTACTTTCTGGATACATAATGCAGCATGGGTTTCATTTTTATACAAACTTGAAAAATCGTAAGGCCTTGTGAGAAAGGCAGAATGAAGAGTTCCATATTTTAATCAACATTGAAATAAACCCTGTAACCTTACCGAGCAAAATAGCCTTGTCTTCGTTCTTTCTTCTCTTCCTTGGTCTCCATTATGTACAGCCAAACGGGCCAGGTAGGCAGCCAAGCACGATGCTCTTTTCCCCCTCAGTACCTCATATCCAGGCGGAGTTCCCTGTATATAACATTTAACAACAGGAAGTTCATAAATCAACATGTCAACAACACCTACAAAAAATAACAGGGTTGTGGAAATGCAACTGACCCAGGGACAAAGCAAAGTAAAACTTTAACCAGTAAATGGTTTCCATGTGATATCCATTTAGTATACAAGACAAAAATCAATAAATCCACTCAGGCCAGTTTCTCCAGCAGAGGAAGAGAGCTGCTGCAAAGCAGGTAACCCAAAGAGCAGTAGCAAGTTTTAAAACGCTGGGAGGATTAAAACATTTTGCAAGCTGTTACATAGTTTATATCAAAACATCTTGCTGGTTACATGTGTTTTATATACAGGAAGATTAGGAGAAGCTTTGGAAATAA
Organism: Columba livia; assembly: GCF_036013475.1. NCBI lineage: Eukaryota > Metazoa > Chordata > Aves > Columbiformes > Columbidae > Columba > Columba livia. The sequence continues at coordinate 55,713,567 of NC_088604.1, read as the reverse complement.
CCAGTACAAACAATATAACCAGAAAGACACATAATGCTCACTTCACAATTATTCTGTAAAACAGTTAGAAATAAGGAAGTTTTACAATAATATGAAGGAAAAAAAAGAGTGATCCATATTCTTTACACAGGTTTGTCTGTTGTAAACAACATACAAGTTCAAACGTATACAAGGAGAAGCACGGTGGAACTCCTGCTCTCCAGATGAACTGCAGTCACCTTGGGATTGACAGGACTAGAGGTTTTCTCAGAAGATAAAAAAAGAGGCCAGTAACACCGGGTTTTGACACAAACCCACCACCTCTGCATAATGCAGTACTGACGTACCTGGAAATCAGGAGTTGGGAATTTCAGAACTGCTTGGTAATTACTGCAATTAACAATACGCCACAATTGCTGTCCAAGATTTCCTGCCAAGAGGTTTTATCTTCTTCCCCTCTCCAACACACGTTCAACCTACCCTAATGGCTTGTGCACAAGCACAAAATAAGTTTATTTCTTAAGAGTTCTTTAACAGCATTCCAGATTAAAGTTCAAACCAGAAGTTACTACTAAACATTTTACTCTAATGGGCTGTGTAACAAAGACATGGAAGCCACATAAATTACGATTCGTAGCAAAAGAAGAAAGATTCTTCCGGGACCTAATCAGTTCCCATTATTTTCCTCTCCATTAAGAGATCATAAGCTACAAACTGCCAGATGTCAACAAAAGAGATAATGTTAGCAAAAATAGACTAATCTAGCTGGAAAGCCCAGGAATACATTATGCTAGACTATCATCAGAAATACTTGCCTTAATTTTCTCTCTGTATTTATGGAGTATGACTCCATAGCAATTAAAGTCCCTTGCTTCAAAATGCACCTTTTCTTACTCATTAATTTTGAATACATCCAGTGCATCAAAAAGAATCTAGTCTCTCTGATCTTTATGTGGTGGGCAGAGTCTTGCAATAATGGTCACTCTGTAAATGGCAAATGTGCCTATGACATCTTTGGCTTTATAAAGGGAACACCATTTTATCTCTGCACATTAATGCATGTCACAGTCTTCAACCAGACATGGTTGAAACCTACATGACAGTAGCATAAGAACAGCATCAAAACAAATTGTCCTGCTCAGATGTTGACTCTGTATGAAGACATACTTTCTGAGAATTTTGATACATCCTTATCTTCCCTGTTGGGGCTGGTCCTCAGATCTTCAGAGAATTAAAAATGGCGGCTTTGTTAGCACTGCATTTATAGCACTGCATTGTGTGCTCAAAGCACACAACTGCAACCTCTACAGCAAACTACTAAGAGTTCAAAGTAGGAATCTGTCCCCTTTGCCTGCTTTGCCCTCACTACACTCTGCAATATGTGCATAAGGGCACTGACAGGCCACAGTTGAGACACGTGTTGACACCAAGAATTACCAAATAACCACAGAGCATGGACCTAATATTAAACCCATGACCACGAGGACAGTGGGACCCACAGAAATGAGAAGAGGAAAGTCGGGAGAGCCCCCCTCACCTCACTGAAACATGACCAGCGGGGATGAATGGAGGGAAGTGACACCCTGTGCAAGAGCTAGTGTCGTGCCCCTTCCATCCACTCCCTTCCTCTCCCATCATCTACTGTCCCCAACCAGGGGAACACCAGCCCAGATGAAGAGAGCACCACAGCCCAGGGAGCCAGGAGGACAAAACCCAGCCTGGCCACAGCCCTGTCTAGCCCAATGCCAGAGCAGCCACCCCCTGCTTCAGCAAAGAGGGACACGACAAGAGAGGAGGTCGGGCTGAGGCCCAGACCTCACCGCAGACGCTGCAGGAGATGCCAGCACCGAACAGGCATGGTGCTGCTCAGCCCAACAAGTGCAAGGTTTGCTGTTTGCTTTCATCAGTGCTCAGCAAAGCCAGCAATGAAAACGCAAGTGTGGAACCTGTTCTTCACACATCAGGTAAATGCAACTCTAGGTCCTATAACAAGGTAGAGGAAAGAATAAACACTTTAAAAAGAAAAAAACAAAAACACAACACACACAAACCCACACAACTCCCACCTCCAAATAAATTACACATGACCCCAAACCAACAACAACAACACAACCACAAAAGATAACTGTAATCAGAAAGAACAGGTAAGAACTCTGAAAACTAGAATGTTATCCATAGAGCAGAAGTAACATAAAGGCATCCAGGTGAAAATGGTTTATTTTATTTTTATTTTGGAAATAAGAATACACAGGCATCTCATATCCAGTCACATTTTTCACATTTTTTTATTGTGAATATTTTCACAATAAAATAATTAACATCAGGTCCCACTCTGCTGACTTAAAACCTATTTAACTCACCTCCTTAGGAAAAACAACAGTGCTGTTCTAGGAAGGCATATTTAAGGCTGAAAATTGTGCTTTGAAAATACTTCATTCCACTACTACTGGGAAAAGCATTAGGACTGTAGACATAACCTCCGAGCTTAGCACAAGAAAAATTCCCAACAGAAGCGGCTGGCTTAAAGGAAAAAAAAAAAAGCCTGAAAGCTAGGAGGATCACAGTGTAACCTGCAGTAATTGCTACTGAAAACTGGTATTTCTGAAAGGCCCTTGTCAATTTGTAGTTCTTTCAGCCGTAACAGTCAAAGGCCATGTTTACTTCGTAGGTTGTCACTGATGTTTTAAAGTTTTATCTAAAAAAGAGCAAACCTACTCCATGCTTTCCCCCTACCCATTCTTTTGTATCTTCCAATAAATAAATCTCTATAATTCTCTAATAATATTAACTGCTTAAAATGTTATTAAGGATATATGATTAAAATTGATCTTGGTTTCCTAGTAGCTCCTTTCTGGTAGAGATGAAGACGGATTTGGGCAGACTATTAAAAATGCACACATTTGGGGAATATTTATATGCTGGGAGACAGACATCTTACTCATATATCAAGAGTACAGTCTAAGCTCAAATGATGACAAAGCTGATTTTATAAAAACTTCAGGCTCAGCTTAACCACCTCTACACTGAAGCTAAAATAGAAAAATAGACAATGAAAGCTTGTATTACATTTCTACAGCAACACCAATTCTTTTTTAGATAATTTCAAGAGGAAAGACATTCCTGATGGCAAACAATGCACTTAAGTAAGGATCCTGCTAAAAATTTTCCACTCTCCAAATTTAGCAAATGTCACGTAACACCTCACCTGATAATTATATAAAGAACAAAATACACTGCACTTTTTGCTGTTAGTTCTATTACTCTGTTGTTGTTTTGTTCTGTTTTTTCTAATAGTATATTTTTGCTTTGAGTGTTTAAGCTTGCTGCCAGGGAGCTAATGGGGAGGGCTACTGGAAGTTTGTAACACAGGTCGGAATGCTCCAGCAGGGAACTCCCTGCCCCAAATAATTAAAAAAAAATAACACAGGAACAGATTGAACTCCTGACTGTGGGTACCCACACCACTGCAACTGCCATCACCATCCCAAGACCTCCAGAAATGCTGCTGAGCACTCGTGCTGCCCACCCTGCCACCTGGCACTGCCGAACTGCAGCCACCCAGCTCAGGACATTCAAACCAGAAGAGGAAGATGCTCTCAGTGTGAGGATAAACAAAAGGGAAGAGGACTGTATTTTTGACGGGACCATTAAAAGCAATTAAATATGTGAACGTAGCACGTCAAGTCCTCTAAAGACTCTGATAAACTTTTATACCTTTTAAAAATTACTTTTTTTCTCTCCTCCCTGAAGAATAATATTGATCGCTACTTGCAGTTTAAGTAGTCTGCATTTTCATGAGCCAACAGAAGACCTGCTTGTTGTGCTCAAGGGTAAGCAACCAGAAATCCTGTTTGCTGGCTCTAAAGGATCAACAATCAATCCTCTGATTGTGAGCATTACTTTCCAAAACCATGCACACGAACAACAGCACATCCAGCAGCACTAGCAATGAAGCCAATGAAGTGTCTGATTATTTTTAGAACATTCAATGGACTCGATAGCTTCTCTCTGGCCATCTGAGCCCTCTGCAAGTCCTGGAAAGACAAGCAGACTGAAAAAGAATGTTCAGGATCATGCAGTTCTCTGTATATTTTGACAATCGTGTAGGGTCAATACCTTTTAACCAATGAGGTAGGAAAATGCTGTAAATCCCTACTTTGCAAATGGGGAACTGAACTACATGAAGTACCCCCATACATTCAAATGAGAGCAGAAGAGCAACATGTACAGGCATCCTACCACCAGCTTTAATCAAATCAGCCCAAATAACCAGCAGCGATGAGAACACAAAAGACTAATTTGACAAAGAGCCAGTTATTATTTTATGTGTAAAATTTAAACTGACAAACTTTGGAGACTCACAATACAGTCTCACCTTTATTTGGCTCTGCAGACATATGCATATAAATTAAAGCTCAGATTCACAAAAGGAAATAGAAAGCCTAACTCCTCTGACGATCTAGGTTTAAAAGGCCGTCTCAGTTCCATCAGGAAATATGTAAAAAAGGAATTCACTGAATTTAGGGAAACCAAGTCAAGGGTAGTATCCTGTACCTTAGCAGGGGCCCCCACAAGGCAAGCAATGGTGGCAACAATCACACTGTGAAAAGCAAGCAGCGGAAGTGAGAGGCCTAAGCACAGATTTTCCACAGCTAGGAAGACGCAGCAGATTAAGGCAGAAGACTCCCCATGATGGACATGGTCCCCAAGTGGACATGGTCACGTCAAGGATGTAACAGGGAGACCTCACAGTGCTGAGGGAACAGGATGCTGCCCAGACACCCATGTAGTCTGCATCTGCTCTCTAGGGCAGCATCGCACACAATATTAGTTTCTTTATTTTTGCTCCTCTATTTTACCTCTGCCCCTGAGGCTACAGACAAACACAGCACTCATCTGTTCATACCATTGCAGCCTTCCTTACTATCACCTGCTGCAATTCAAACATTCAAATGTTGCCACTGGTCACTTTCGGACATGAAGCATTAGTAATCATTCTGCTTAGATCTGCAACTCTGCAGCAGCGTCTTCCTACAAGTCTTTCGAGTACATCTGCCAATTCTGACCCCTAGAAAAGTACATCATGAGAAATAACGAGGATTACATAACAAGTCAGTCTGAAAAAAGGAAAGATATGTATGTAATACTTCAAGAGCAATATTAAAAATGTCTATCAAGCTGGCAGGATAAGAAATTGTAGAACAAATCACAGAGAGAGGGGAAGCATTTTCAGTGTATTAGTTGTGAAACTGAACCCTCGGGGTTGCTATCTGCACCTCCAGTGAGCTCAAAGCAGTTTCCAGGGTACTGTGCAGATGCAAATAGATAGAAATACACACCAACGAGGCACAGGGTCACACATAACACCTTTAAGTGTAAGACAACAGAAATAGGTTAGCATGGAAGGGGGGATGCATCATAATTTGCTACTCCATCATATAGATGCATATGATTAAGCTTCACAAGCCAAAGCGCTAACATCAACTCTAGCATTCATTTCAACAGACATCCCATTTTTTAAACCAGGAAGGTGAAAGCACATTACGAGCCTATCAGAAATAGTAAATTTTGCAGTATTTCATTAATGCCTCACTGACTGGACTAATCAGGTTGTATTTTACTGTTTCAATATTCTGCTACTGTATTTCATTTGGTGTAAAGATAAAAGTTTCAGAATAAACACTACAGCATCTCAAGATGAAAGGTAACAGAAATGCAGAGCCAGCACAAAGGAGAGCAACCCACAACTTTTTTGGTCTTTTCTTCAGGCATAACAACCTACATAAAAGTGAGATTGGAAGCTTTCAGGAAAGCACTAGCTCAAGCCAATAAAACTCAGCACAGACTAATTACATTGTCACATTCAGAAGAATGAATAAAAATAGTTTATTCTAAAGCTAACTTAAGATAAATACATAATTATTTTAACATAATTATATAGTTACATTATAATTACCATATAAAGTGTAACATAATTTCTAAAACATTAAAAAACTCTATAAACAAGTTCCAGTCCATTATACATAACTGAAGGGTGCTAAACTAACATAGGAGAGCTTCTCCACCTCTGGGAATCTGAGGCTGATGACTCAACCCTTGCTTAGGTGAAGAACCCTTAGTTATGCACACAACACCACTGACCTTTACAGTATTAAGCCTGTCATGTTTCTTATAACACTCCTAAAGTACCCAAATAATTAAAATGCAAACATTAAAAGACTTAAAATAAATTTGTATGCAGAAGTGATTTCTGGACTTCTTGTTCAGATTAAACACAGGCCAGTATCACCATTTCTTTATCTTCAAATGGAGAGGGAGACATTCCATGTGGCTATTGCACCCTGTGGACTCTCAAGGACAGCGAAGATAAGATCTGGAGATAAGGTAAGCAAAGGAAACAAACACCCTTGCTCTTGAGCAACTGGCTGCAATGTTTAGAAGGTTATTATCACCACTACAGAGATGTAGTAAACTAATGGTCCCAGCATTTGCATTTTCTACTACTGCCATAAGAACAGGCTAAGCTCAGATCACCTTCAGCTCATAAACTGGATCTGCAACAGACTGTCCACATGCACAAAGTTCAAATAAAATAAATAAGAATTAATGTAACAGAAACATTTCTGATTCAGAAACATAACAACAAAACTTGATTCAGCTCCAGTGGACCCCACAAACAAATTATTTCTGCCTTGCTTGGGAGGAGACTTTTACCCACTAACTCAAACTGTCATGTTGCACACAGAATAAGGGGAAGCAAAAGAGCTACCAGAAGTTTCACATCACCAGTGACAGTTGTCAAGAAAGAAAAACATCCACATTTAATCTTTCCTCATTGGCAGCCAAACATCACCAGATGCATCTTCCATAAGGAACAATGTATTTTACTGTGTAATTCGGCTGTGGTTCCTAGACAGAAACCAGTTAAAAACACAGTGTAAACTATTACCAGGTAGAGTGCTATGCCATGCCAAATGTAATAGTGTAGTGCTGTTTGAAGTCAGGCCACTTGGGAAGATTTTAGTTTTTAAATCAAGAAGAACATTACTGCAGAAGTTTTAAAAGTAACGCCTTATTTTCTTGTATCCACCGTGTTGACTCATCCTGGTTCAAGTAAGCATCAACCCCAAACCTTCCAAACCCTGCAGCCTTTCAAGCTCACATTGTACAGGTACACACAGTATACTGAGTCTAAACACCAAAATCCTGCATCTTTACAGACTGTTGACAGAAAACACTGGTCTCTTCCTACCAAATACTGTAACAAAAGGTACAAGACAGCAGAAAAACTTTAAATTTGGATGAACTGAATGAATTCTGTAGCCACTGAAATAAAGAAAACCTCATACATACAAACAACAGAAACACCCAAGAATTCACAGGGTGCTGGTTCCAGTTAATTAAGATTCCAGTAAATTTTAGCTACTTTTAACAAACTAAGCTTTTCAAACATTCCTCATCAAGAACATTACTTTCATTTTATAGGGGGAGAGACTGAGATCCAGAAGGATCTTGTGGTCATTCTGCAAAGTTACTACAAAACCACAGATCTTTTATCTGCAAGGCAAATGGCTTACCCTTTGTGCCTTTCTTTCCTGGGACACCTGCTGAATGAAGCAAAGTCTGTGCTTACTCCACATAATAGGTATTTCTATCACAGTTTCTGTTGCATTTCTGAGTCAGATCTTAATTGATATAAAGCATTACAGTTGCATCATCACAGAAGAAGAGGAGGATGCAATTTACCATACCCAGAGAGGATAAGACAGATGTCACTGTTCTCTTACCTCTCCCCGGAACATGCAGCCACACACACAAAGGGTTTTTATGTATGTGTTTAGCAGCATTCAACTAAAACACCAAGTTTTCTAAAAAATAAAAATTTATGAACATTCAACACATCAACTAGCATTTAAACAATCCCCTTAGGACTACCTTGCTGATTTGGCAGTTGACACCAGCATGTTCCTTGCTCATAGCAACTATCATGATTCATTTAGAAACATTTCAAAGAAAGCCTGCACATCTGTTTTGACAAGGTCAAAACATATGCATACAGATAACCACATCACTCCAAGAGCCATTGAGTTACAGGTTCTCTACCAGGTTTTTAAGGGATGGGACCAAGTTCTCCTTAGATTTGCCCCTCTAAACCAAGCAAAGGGACAAAAGCAGTAAAGTTACTCCACCCTCATCACTCCTACACACAGCGTGTATAATGAGAGCAAGTCATGTAGCAAACAAAACTGGCCAACTGCCTGGTGCCACCTTCAAGACGGGTAAGCAACCAGAAGAAACTGTCCGATGTCCCATATACATAAAGCTGTTAAGGGCCACAGGATCCACAGTGTCACATATCCCAGGCCGCACCACACATCAGAGTTGCTTCTATGAATCAGCTTCCACGGGGCTTGAGTGGGATTTGTACTGGGGAAACAGCAGCATCACTGGAGACACATACATAGCAAACATCCTTTGGTGATCAAGGGGACCCTGGCCAGCCGAAATGCCAAGCCAAAGAAACTGAGCTTTCACTCACCTCTCTCAAGCTGTAAAAATACATCCACACAGCAAGCTGCTGCCAGTGTGAAGTATTATCGCCCTTCACTTTCCTCCCTTTCACCTACTTAAGCTCTTTGTTACCACTCCTCCACCCAAAATTAACACACAGATTACCTGCAGCACCGCAGCAGAAGCAGCTCTGTATCTGCAGTTCTCTTTACATGCTTCCATGCCAGCCCACACCCGCTTCCATCGGGCCTGGCTGCACACAGCTGAACTGCAAGCACGCCCTGACGTCTGCCACAGAAGGCAGACCTGACCCGCAGCAGAGGCTCGCTCGGGCAGAGAACCATCGACGTCGCTGCTTGAGCGGCCACTTCGCTCGGTGACCCTCAGCAGCCGCACACTTGGCAAGGGGAGCGCTGCCCAGACCTATGGCCACCTGCATGAGACGAGAAACAGACAAAAGACAAATGCATATTCTCATCTCCACAGCAAATCTGCTCTCTCACTTCTTTCTCAGTTCTTTCCTCACCAAGCCAAAAAAGGCTTTTATTCCAACAGTAAATAAAGCAGAGGGAGAGCAGAAAGAGACAAGTGTTCGAAGAGTCACTTAAAGCACAAAGATGTGGCCTAATGCTTTGCACAAATACCTGTACTGTAAATCACAGGTACCATAAATCACCTTCTACTTACAATTAGTTTAGGTCCCAAAACATTTAAGCATAAAACTAGCTTTATATCTGTAAGTATTCCCATTATACTCAATGACACTTGTTTAACATGTTCTCAATGCTTTACAGATTAAGGCCAGGCAACAATTAAGTGTTAAAATATGAATAAAACCATCAATTTAAAGGGAAGTATTAAAAACGGTCACTGTTTTTTAGGCCAAGTAAATTTCCAACAATAGTCAGAATGAGGCTGTGAAAACTGCTGGAATATTTTCTTTAGAAAGTACCCATCATTTTCAAGGTTTTAGAAAAAGACCCTCGAATTTACAGCCCACTGACACTACACCATGAAAGATTAACATTTAAATATTTCCTCACTTCAAAAAGCAGCTCAAGACACAAAAGCTACTTGAAGGGAAAATTATAATTTTTAAGTTTCAGCTCGACATCCCTTTTTTCAATCGGCCCTAACTCATGCAAATCCCAGGCTGTGGTTTTTCCTCTGTCACCTGCTTCCCAACTGAGAAGCGAAGGAGCTGAGGAGCCGGGGAGAAAGGAGTCTCACAGTAATGCAATGCAAATGTTTTCCTATCTGAAACACCCTTAACAGAAACAAAAAGCCAGGTTTCTATAGCAACCTTAAATGTGTCACATTGCAGACACCGTACATTAAGTAACACATTGAACAGTTTAATTGTAACAGAAAATCCTATACACTTGTAATGTACAAAAGTAACACTGGAAACATTTATTTTTCAATTCTTCAACCTGCAACATTTATTGTGCTACAGCCTGTTGAGCGTGACATTGTATTACATCAGCACATGCAGCTTCACAGGTGCTCAGATGCCGGCAGCATCAAGTGCATTAGAATCACAACAACCACCCTGCGCCCACTGCATAGTCTGAAACCTGTTTTAAAAGCAGCAATGCTTCTAATTATTTCCTTCCTTCCTGCAAAATTCCTTTAGGTATTGTGTAACCGAGAACTATTTCATTTTCTTGCTCTTCTGAAACATCTTTAAAAGCAACATCTTCGTTATCTTACCATTTTTCCTTCCTCCATCTCCAGATTCCTGTACAACACGACACACAGTTTCTGGCCTTGTACTGAGAGTCGCCTTGCACTGAGAGTCGCCTTGCACTATATACAAAGCAAAACCTCCCCTCTCAAACTGAATTCCCCTTGCTACATACCATAGCACAGTCACATTTACCTACCTAATTAGAGAGTCACTCTGAATAAATGCTTGCTTCTTTCCGGAAGTAAAAGAAAATAAGTTTTCTATATGTTTCTGTGTTCTAACAATTTGTGCAAAGCTAAGTGGCTGGTCTAAATTATTCAGGTAAATAAACAAACTTAGCAACCTATTTCTACGTATGTGGAAAAGACAGAACCACTGAATGGTTCACACAAACCAGCTACATACTCTTCTTTTTTCGGCCTATCTAATCTGGACTTTATTTGCTTAACTCTGGATGTGTCAGACAGCAAAGATGGTTCAGGGCTTAATTAACAAAACAAAAGTTAAAAATACACTGGAATTAAGGTTGAGTACTATTGCATGAAAAACAGAAGTATAGAAATTTTCTGGCAAAACAATAGCAGTATATACTTTCAGATTATTCAAGTGTTTTAAACATTATTATTGAATCAAGGTGCTCTTGTTGAACAAAACAGGCTGATTTTGGAACTAAAATTCGAACATCTTACACGGACAGGATCCACAAAGTAACTCAGCATTGCTGAAGATAGATTTTTTTTTTTCCCCCCTTGGGGAGAGAAAAAAGAAAAACTCTAAAAAATTGACCTAATTTTACAAATAGCTTCAATTCCCCCGGTGCTGCATTTTCATGCAAGCCACCTCAGCCACGTCACCAGGTACCGCAACATCGCTGAGCTCTCTACTCAGGTACCAAGTGCATTCAGAGGGACGACTCACTTACATGAGTTATGCGTGTGATACATAAGCACACATTTGCAGAATCAGGGCCCAAAAATCAGAGCTGCTAACTTTCCATTCAGCACAAGTTATGCCTGATGTAGCTGGTAGTGGCGAGTGTTTCACACTGCCCAACAGGTTCCAAACGAAACCTTGCCTTCACTTGTTATAGCTACATCAAAGTACTTGCTTGCCCTTCCTCAAGTTGAAGCCAGCCCAAACAGCTAATGTATAACAAGTCTGGAATTTTTTTTGGTCCATATTAAAGCCTCTTTTTTTAAGGGCCTGTAGTGCATCCAGTTTTGGTGTTAAAACTTAAGATTTGGTAGAGCAATTGAGGTATTTTCACAGTTGCTCTGAAAATCTGTCCAAATTGAGTAGAGAACTACATCTTAAAAAAATCCAGGAAAAGCATCTTACATCTACACCATCTGAGCGCCTTAGCAATTTGTAATTTAAAAGGACTGACACATTAACCATGAGAAGTGTATTACCCCAGAGCTAGATTCATGTTATCACTATTACAAAACCTAGGATTAACATGCACACTTCCAATCTCAAACGTATGGCTGGGCTAACCTAATGAACAGGCAATACCTGGTAGTAGTTACCACAGGTCAAAATTGCTTTTCTGAGCTATCAGCTTGCTGGATTTGTGAAGTAAAAAGAAAAAAAAAGTGAAGAGAAGCAGGAAGAAAGATATGTTTCAAGGCCAGATAAAGTAATTTCCAATTTATAACACAGTATGCTGTCATCCCAGACCATTTCAGTTAGAAAATAACCATCTACAGCTCTTTCATCACAGAATTCACAACAAATTGTATATGGGATGAAGATGAAACCAGAACTTGAACTACAGTTACAAAACACAGTACCAGAAAAAACTTTTATTTTAAATGCAATACAATGCTGACTGCAAAGCAGGTAAAAGTTGAAAATTGTACTCAGTACTGAAGATGAAGTCCTGATTTCAGTCACATCCATGGAAGTCTGATTGTTTACAAAGTTTCTAGATACTAAAAACAACCAATCAAACAAAACAACCAGCCAGAAGAGAGGCTTTTCAAGGCCTGTTACTACTTACTCAGGCATTACAATAATTTTGTCCAAGAAACACACTTTCTAACTTGAAGCCCTTACATGTCAAATCCTACAAAGGTCCACATGACAAAATGAACACACTGCAGTTATCAAGTACAAAGAAATAGACATTTCCTCAGAAGTAGCTTAAAATCAGGTTTGGTACTTCAGGTGACCCCTTCAGCTTCACCACCTTTCCCTCTGTGAACCTCCTCAGCTTTCTGCTGGTACTGGCACAGGTTGCCCACAGCGCTCCGCAGTCCTGGCTCACCCCAGGCAGCGTGTCCCTGCTCTGCCATGTCTGGGTCTGCATTTCCTTCCCAAGAGGAAAACAAGGAAGGGAACGCACTTTCCTTGCTCTTCTCACGAGCTTAATCCAAAGCGTGCTCAGAGTTGAGGAGAAGGGCTAGGAACCAGTCTCCCGGGTGCAGTGTTTTTTGCATAGCTCAGGAGAGCTCACCAACACGTGCCACTGCATAAGATCTGGCTGTTTCCTGGGGTTCGCGTTACTTGCTCTTCCCACCCTGCCTGTAGAAGACTCTGGATTTCTTATACTTGCCGTACCACTTTGGTTTCAAGATCTGTCTCTAGTTCCCCCTCCAGTAAAACCTGCCTGTTACCTGCCAGGCTCAGCCTGGGACTGGGAACTACCAGAGCAGGGCTCAGAAAGGAGTTGTCAAAACACTGGAACTTACTACTCACACAACAGCATCAAGTGCCCAGTATCAACAGAGCAGGAGACAAGAAAACGAATCCCCAGCTCCTTAATCTCTTTTCATGACAAACAATGTGTTACTGGTACTAACAGAAATTATGCATTACAAAGGGGAATCCAATTTTCAAAACAAATAACCCACTTAAAAATGTATCCACTGAGTGATCAGTTAGCAGTAGGGCTCAATTTCAGGGAGTCCAGAATTCTTGTATATAAGGAAACAAATGTGCCCCAATTAGCAATCACATTAGTACTAGCCCAACAGAGGAGATTTTACCTTCCATCCTGTAAGCATGACTGTAGCAAGACACAAAATGCAGATGTCACTGCAAGTTCCTGTCTAGCGTCCATACAGTGATGTGATGATGACAGCCACCTCGTACCACCTACTCACCCCTAACCACCTAACCAACACAGCTCAGCATCATACACTTAAAAAAAACCAAAAACCACAAACAAACAAAAAACACACACCAAAAAAACCCACAACAACAAACAAAAAAATTACTTGTAAATCAAATGACATTTCTTCAGTTTCTTCAGCTGATCCATAAAGCACAAGGCCTGGAGAAGAACTCGCCGCACTGGCAGAAAGCCACCCTTGTCACCCCTTTGTGGTTCTCAATTCATCTCCTAATTGCTTTGATGACTACCCAGACTGCTTGCTACTTGACCCCGCACATCTGGGTAGCTTTCATGTTCATCAGCTGTTGCACAGCTGTCAATCATTTGGCACCTATCTACACAAGTGACTGGCTTACAAAACACCAAGTCAATCTTTCATCACACACCTGGACACATTTCAGCACACTGTTCCATAACAAAGTAGGAGTCAAAGTTTTATCTCCTTGGGTCTCCACCTATTGTCACCAGGATGTCATCACTCGCATTACGCATCTACTGGACAACACCTGCATTTCAGAAGCTTTTGGAGTTAGAACAGATGGAACTGCCTGGATTTTATGTCACGGGTTATCACAACTGCTACCTTTAGCCATCAGTTTTCAGCAGCTTCACTATAAAAGGACTGATCGACAATCAGGATGCAAAAAAAGGAGTACAAAAAGTCAGACCATTACTTATATATAACAAGTGAAGAATTTATTTTTAATACATATTCTAAATATCATATAAATAATCTTAATGTGTATAATTACTTTTTTATACTCTTCAATGCTTCTCTGAATTATCTGAATCTTTGTGAGAAAGTATGAATGTGGCATGGTTTCACCGAGCAGCTAAATACCACACAGACATTTGCTCACTCCACCCCAGTGGGACGGGGGAGCAAATTGGAAAAAAGGGTAAAACTCATGGATTGAGATAAAGGCAGTCTAATAGGACAGAAAGAGAAAAAAAAAAACAAACATAAATAATATACAAAACAAGTGATGCACAATGCAATTGTTCACCACGTGCTAACCAACCCTCAGCCCGTCTCCAAACAGCGACCCTTGGCCAGCTTTCCCCCAGGCTTATACACTGAGTATAATGTCACATGGTATGAAACATCCCAGTGGTCAGTTAGAGTCGGCTGTCCCTGCCGTGTCCCCTCCAAGCTTCTTGTGCACACCCAGCCTACTTGCTGGTGAAGTGGTGTGAGAAGCAGAAAAGGCCTCGACTCTGTGTAAGCACTGCCCAGCAGTAACCAAAACAACCCTATATTATCAATATTATTTTCATCTTAAATCCAAAGCACAGTGATATACCAGCTACTAGGAAGAAAATTAACTCTACCCCAGCCAAAGCCTGTACAAAAAACCTCAAGCCACTCTCTGGCCTACAAAGCTTCGCCAAGCTTGTTACAGCTACCAAAACCTGCATACAGAATTATAACCAGCTTTATCAGAAGTGCCCAGGTCTTTGGCATTCATACAGCTACAAAAAAAGCATTCTAGAAATGCTACCTCTTAAGTTGATGGTGAAATAAAGCCCTTGCCATCACACTGGGGCATTACTTAACCGTGAGACAGTTACCTACAACAACAGAGTAGGGGTACCTACCACCTGATTTGTGTACAGTGACTACTGACACAGCAGGTAAACACTGCTGAGCCACTGACGATGTGGAATTGTTCCTTGTAGCATCCCCTCCAAGTAACAACCGAGGCAGTGTCTGCAATCAGTGTCTGCAACCACAGCATCACCTGATCTGGCAGGAAGCCCTCCACACCTCTTTCCCTCAGAAGAACGGTGGTTGTGACGGTTCATAAATATTCATGCTTCTTTTCTATCTGCTGCATTAGCTTAGAGTATTTAAAAAGAAAACAAACCAGAATATAGGACAGATGGCATGTGGGACAGAAAGTAGGAAAAAAAACCAAAAAATAAACAGGAGTAGCAGCAGATAGAGCAAGCACTGTTAGAAAAAGTTAAATTTACTTGAAAAATTAATCAGGGAATAAATTACCTTTTCTTAAAATAAGGCTGAGTTCAAGGAAGCAGGAGCTCTCCGTGTGAACTTCTGTAAAACAAAGCTGTGATTTCCTCTAACTGGTGCACTGGGACAGCTCTTTGTCTGCCCCGGGTGTCTTAGACTGTGGGGAAATGACTCTCGGGTATTTAAGGAATCATTATGGGAAGATCGCAAAATCAGTCACTAATGGGTAAGACTACTGTAAAAAAAAATTACTTTCTAGAAATTGGTAGCTATTAATAAAAGGCTTTTAAATCCTACTAAGTGAACACGGAGTGAAATATAAACAATCCTGATCTGACTCTGTAACCAAAAGGTAAATGCAAATGTTGCCTGTATAAACATCTCTGCTCAGGTTGGATGTCTTCTGTTTCTGTAAACCAGGTTGATTTTACCATTACTTAAATTACGGGTAGTCATAGAGCCTGCATTTCGAAAAACATGTTGGAAAAAAAAAACCTGTAAAACATACACAGCAGCCATAACAAAGGCAACAAGAGAAAAAAAGTGGCACCTCAGTGAGATCTACACGTACCATGCAAAGAGGCCTAATGCTTAATTACAATTAGTATTACAGGGGGCAGAGCAACTGAGAACAGGGAACAGCTTCATTTAGCTGAAAAGGTGACAGGACCACACAACATATGGAGTTTGAGGTATGCAACTGAAAGCACACCTTGCACCTTAAAAACAAGATCAATAAGAATCAGAAAGGCTTATTAAGATTATGATAAGTACTCTACCCATTGAGAGCTCCAAGTCTAAGCCAGAAGTCTTAAAGCATAAACTTTGGTTCCATGACATTTCACTAAATCTCAAGTGAGTACAGGCGTGTCCCTAGGATGCCACACAGTACCAAGCTGAAATACTGGTACTATTTCTCAAAGCTTGGTCAGACACTGGGAGCAGCAGAAGTGTGAGAGCAAAGCACTGGACTAACTCCTTCTTCTTGACACATAATACTACCTTCTGCATTGCAACCGGGAAGTACCAACAGACCCTGCAAAGGCCACCTGCCCCTGCCCTTGCAAGCAAGCAGAGGAAACACTGCAGATACACAACCACAGCCCCTGCCCCACTGCAGTGCGCTGCCCACCCCAAAACTGAACACACACCTTCCAGCAGCAGCACAGCTACTCACGCCTGCCTGACATTTTGATCAAGAATGAAGTATAGCTTTCTGCCTGCAATCAAAAGGGTTTGCAAAGAAAATGGGAAGAAAGAGTACTGTCGTGTATGCATTTAATGCGTCAATCTGAAACATGATGTTTGCAGGGGGAATATCATGAATAGAATAGAATAGAATAGAATAGAATAGAATAGAATAGAATAGAATAGAATAGAATAGAATACCTTGCAGTGAATTTTGTCACTGCCTCAATGTTTTGTGAATCGACCCTAGGAGAAAATGACAAGAGAATAAGGAAACCAGTCAGATTAAAGAAAAAAAAAAAAAAAATCTGAACACTTGTTTCTCCTACCCTGCTTTTCCTCCTGGTCAAAGGGGGCCACCAAGGTAAGTGCTCTTAATGCTGACTTCACTAAACTGTATCACTACGCTTCCTCTCTTTGGCAAAGTTACCCTAAGCCTCAGAACAACGCCTCAGCAGTAGCAGCGTAACTCGTGCATTTTCCTCCACAAGGGCACAGATCCCGAGACCCAGCTCTCTCACAGCAGGGAGTGATAAACCACCAACTCCATGGCAGGCAGCCATCCCCACCATCAATAACTACACCAGCGAGTGGATACCTCACTAGAACAAGACCCATAAAACCTTAGAATTTTTTGGCTTATTGATCACAAGGAGGGAGAGATGTGTCAGTCTGCTGCTTCTTGGCTGATGACACTAGATTTACCTCACCAGTAGAGCTGAAGACCACAACTGTCTGCTGCTGCGTTGGGCACCCGTCAAGACACAGAGGGCACAAGTCCGGTGCCAGACAGGGAGTTTTACCATTTTTTCTTTACATTGGTTAAGTTCAAGTTTTCCTTCAACGCCTACTGGACAGCAAAGTGAAACTGAGTCCATTCATCCCCCAATTCCATCTTAATTATTGTTTGTGAACACGTCCAGCCACCTGGAGCAGCAATTTCTTGTGTCAGATCCTACTCCAATGGCTCACACTAATTTTCCACCTCTGAAACACTCACCCAGATGGGTGACTACAGGGACCTTCCCTAGCTGTAGTACCCATCTGTAGGGTTCTCACAATTTTGTTAATAACCTTTTTGAATAAATGTTTTCTCCTACCCAAATCACTCTCCAATGAGTTTACCTCTATTTGAACAGAAGGACTTATTCCCTAACACCTTAAGGGATTTGCAAGCTGACCACTGAAGTCAGAACCATAAGATAGCCAAATATTTACTACAGCCAAACCCAGACAATTTTACTCTTTTAAAATCCTGAATGCACAATCAACAAAGCTGTATTCCTATGCAGCAAGACAAGGACCGTTCCAATCAATTCTAAGTCACTCCCAAGGGAATCACTTATCATTCTGGCAGCAGATGTGACGAATCCAAATGGGAGTGTGGTTGCTGGTGCAGTGAGAACAGGACGCTGGGCAACGGCAGGAGTGAGACTCAGAGACTGTGCCTCACAACCCGCTGTGACGAGTCAGGTTTTCTCAAAGTGTTATAACACAATACACAAAGAGAAAAAAAGGTGCTGACTTCAACTGAAGAATTTCCTCCCAAGCCTATGATTTTGATTTGTTATTAAAAAAAAAAATTAAAAAAAGGTGGCGAGCACTTTGCCTATAAACAGTCCCATCAGCTTCAGTACAGCTCTTCACAGGACTAACATGCATGCTTAGATTCTTAAAATATTTTGTGCATATTTATGGACATTTTTCAGGTAAAAGGATGAAACAGGAAGCAGCCTAAAGTTAAATGCACTAGGACTTTTACATTTTTAACCATGACTTACATTTAAAGACAAATATTCCTGATAAAGTATTTTTAATTCATAAAATATACATGCAGATATACTTTTCCCGTCAGTTTCTATTGCCTTCTCCATTAATTTTCTGGAGTCTGTGTGTATATACATACACATCCAAAAGAACGATATTAGCAAAGCATTATTTCCACACTATGTAAGCACTTGCTGATACAATATGCTAGGAGAGTTCATCAACATGCATTTTAAGTATCATCCAAACACAGCCCTAATATGGGTCACAGTACTTGAGGCAAACCATAATCGATTAATGGGCACCTACCTATCTTGAAAGTCCATCATTATGCATTAATACAAGAAATGTATGACTGCCTAATGAGAGAACGATAATTGTGGCATGTAAAGTAAACACACGGTAAAAGCCTGTTATTGAGTCTAAGCGTTCATCATCTTATTTCATCACCTAGAGGACAGTAACTGCATCCTCCAGCACTGTAATACTGCACACACATCACCAACACACAGGTAAGGCCCTCCAGCCAAAAATCAACTCTGAAGTAGTGTATGATAAGGTACACAGAGGAAAAGTCCGTTGCACAGATTAAGAGACAAAAATTATTTACTAACACATCTTTGGCACCCGGCAGCACTTCTGCATCACGACAACCCGAGACTATAAATTTATAGAAAGAGAGCCTGGAACATTCCAGTAAATCATCCAAAATCTGGGGAGGGAGGAAATAAATGAGATTTGAAGCCGTGAAAGCCAACAAAGCAATCCACTCAGCTGTATCGGTTGGTTAAGGGCGGCAGCAAAGGCGAAAGCCGGGACTCGCAGCAGCAGCAGCAGCACCGCAGGCAGCGGCATCGGGCCGGCGGCCGGGCCCCCGCAGAGCCGCTGCCAGCGGGCAGGTCACCGTGGCCGCCCCGCGCCTTCACACACACCCGCGGACACAGGGGACGAGCGCGGGGCCGCCCTCACCTCCCGCGCTGCGATGCCCGGCTGGCTCTGCAAACAGGCGAGCAGGCACACAGCACCCTCGCAACGCAGCGCCCGCGCTGCCCCCGCCGCGCCAGGGCTCAGCTCCCGGCCCCGCCGCGCCGCGCCGCCCCCCGCCAGGGAGCAAGGCCGTGGCCGAGCAGACGCGCCCGCCCACCCACCGCCCGCCTTCCCTCGGCACAGCGTAAACAGGAAAACAACGCGTCCCGTACGCACCCCCCCGCGGCGCGCACCTGCAGGGCGGGCGGGCGGGAGGCATGGCAGCCCCGCGGCGCTGCGCCCCGGCCCCGCTGCCGGGCGGCGGCAGGAGGTGGCTGCGGCAACGCCGGCTGCAGCGTTCCCCGCTCGGCCTTGCCGCTCCCCCCCGCCCCAGACCGCCGCTCCGCTCCGCCCCGCCCCGGCGATCCCGCCTCTCGCTCGGCCCTGGCGGATCGCGGTCGCCCCGGGGCGGGGGGCGGCGGGCGGCAGGCTCGGGCTGCGCGCAGCGCTCCGGGAGTGAGGGCAGAAGGGCGCGCTTTTCCCGAGCCGCTTCACGGGCCCCGGCACACACGCACCCGCTGCGGTGCCGGCAAGCCCTGTCCTGGGGAAAGGGGGCTGCCTTTGAGACCAAAAAAAAAGCCGAGTAATTCCTCGTAAAGCGCAAGTGCCGGGCTCTGCCTCTGGAAAGGAGTTTTCTCAAGGACAGTACCAAAACAAAACAACCTGTTTTGAAAATTGAGGTTAACCAAAGCCTTTAGATCCATGGGAAACAGAAAAGCCTACGAACTTTATCTGCTGTTTCCACATTGCCAGCATTCAGGTTTCTTCACCCAACCCCCCAAAACCAAAACCTGCTACAGTTACCAGAAACTCCATGCCCTTACCTGAGGTAACTTGAGGTAACCCTTCTAGATGTTTGCTTCTCACCTGAATGAGATCTAGCTTCCTACTCCCTCTTTCCATCGGTAATGAGCTCTGAAAGATTGGAAAGCTTAGGGAAAGGCCTACAGTATTGTAACACCATTAAATGTCAGATTCTACAAGGCAAAAGCCTGAAGATAGACAGATACCTACATAAATAAAAGCACAAAGTATATCCATACACACGTACTAACCATGCTAGGAGAGTGTGCCAAAATAGCAAGTGGTGCAAGAATATTCTTGTAGTTATGTTACAAATCAAAAAAATGTTACTTTTAAAAAAGGTATTTGTCTGAAGCCTATTTTTTTTACTCTAACAGCTGCTTAAAGGTCCATTTCAAAATAATATGTGTCATTTTCAGGACTAAATGCAACTCCAATACAGTCACGTGGCCATCTCCCAGCACTACCATTACATAGCACATGCTTTCTACCACTCAGTGTCAGTACTGGGACAATCACCGTCTCGACTCCTCTGCTCTTTGTTGCTGTACTTCCAGCTAAATGTCAAGTTTGCATCTGATTTTTTTTTGTTTTCCAAAACAGTGTATTCTATAAGACACAGATTTTCCTTAAAACAGAGTCTCCTGCTTAGAGGATACATTTTGATGGTGTACTGCAGTTACTACCTATTATATCTATATCATTACCCAGGCAAAAGACAGGAAAGCCCAAGGTTACATTGGTTAAAATCTCAAAGACCTCATTGGCACAAGGGTTCTCTAACACAGCACAGAATGGGGCCCTGCTCTCAGTTACTCCTCTGGCACTGCTTAGGTAACAAAATTGGGAAAAAAAATAGGAGGAAAACTGCAGACCTAAAATAGTACCACCTACCTGACTTATTTTGGATTTGCCAAATTGCAATAGAAGATACGCAGCCCTGGCCATTGAAGTGGTGGAAGACCTACTTATCTCTTAGCTGAACTTGCACAACAATGGCAGTGACTAACACCTTATTTTAGCTCAAGCAAAAGGTGTCTCTGTCCTTATGTACCAGTTCACTGTCCATCATCATTCCAAGCACAATGCATAGATTACATACAGCAGACAAAGTAACTACACATTTCTACAGTATTTGCATTGCCCCAAGCATTTTAAATACATATTCTAGCTTGCTGGCATAGGGAACAAGTCGCTCAACCTCCTGTCAGAGGAGAAGAATAAGCAGACTAGGACTGGAACAGAAGCATCGTGCAAGTTCTGGGTATCGCACTGTGGGTTATTGTCTGAAGCTCAACCCACAGAGTTCATGTCATTGGAATAAACTGTGTGAGTGGGATCTAATACACCATTTTATTTTATTAAGTCTAGAAGTAAGAGGTCAGAGTCAGTAAGACTGACTGTTACAACAATGAATACAAGAGATAGAGATAGATACACACACACATCACCTTTGAAATAAAACCTTTGGAATAAAATTCAGTTTGGGTCCTTCTGTGGCTTGGAGGGTAGAAGACAGCCTGGATGGTTTGCTGTTTCTCAGGGCAATATGCTCCACGGCAATTGATTTGAATAAAAATGATCTAATAGAGTTTAATTCATTGTCTTTGTGATATCAATGCTTAGAATATCTGAGAAAATCTTACATTCATGTCGCTCATTCATCTCAGTATCGGGCAAATTTGTTTTATCACTGCACTATTCTGATAGAGACAAAATGCAAGTTTGCTTTTTTGATCACTTCTAAATTGTGAATTTTTACCCTAGAAAAATATTTCTTACTCAAACTCACACACATAATACATGGAAAACAGAACAGACTTGGAACACTTAAGTACAATGTCTGAATGGGTTTTGATCTCCCACAATACACACTCCAGTGTATATTAATAGAGCTGCACACACATCACACACAAAAAAATGGCCAGAGTTACTGACAAGAAATTTATGGCCTGCACTCTGATCAGTTTACACTATTTAAGAAAAAAAAAAAATTGTATTGCTCATGTATAGTTCACGTAAATAATTTGAACATCTGCAACTGTTTGCTTATGGCTCGTTTATTTAAGAAAGACAACCTGGCATAAAGAATTACACTGATGAGCTTGAATACCATAACAGTCCAGTTTTGAAAACGTATAAAAATTAAGGTGACACAAATCTTTTCTTTTTCCACTAGTAGTCATCCTGGTTTTCCCAGTTAGTCTTAGAATTATTCACCATGAAGTAGTCACAAAATAGGTTTCATACAGGCAGATTTTTATGCATAATCGAGGCTCTGCTTGATCCTACCATGCATTGAGGGCTGACTTCTGTAACAATACATCGCTATTTTTAGCCTGATTTCTTCAGTTTATGTAATGATGAATTTTCTGAGTGTCCCCAACAAACCCTGTAACTTTGAATTGATTGTCCAGATATCACTAGGTTTGACAGAGGTATTAAAGATTTCTACAAGTTTCACAAAAACAAAGGACACTAGAGCTTGAAACCTTTATAAGAAGTTCTGCCTTAATAACCGGCTCTATGCACACATTTCTACTGTCTAACAGAGCAAACCAGAAGTTTCTTCCAAAATGTTTTGCAGAAGAAAGACTGTAAAAGAAAAAGCATTTGCTCAGATACATGAGGAGATTATAAAAAAGTTATATTTGCTTCAACTAAGGTATTTTGCTGAGCTCAGTGGACACTGGATAAAGCATCCCACTGCCATACCTTGTCCTGAACCCCAGAATCACATGCATTTTAATGCCGGCTAAGGATACAAAAAAGCTGACACAGGTCTTCCTGGATCAAATATGGTGTGAGGGGAAAAACAGAAGATCAAAGAAAACAATACAAGACCTTGTAAAATTATTTATAAAAATATTCTTAGTGAGTTACTCCCTCATTTTACTTCAGGATTTTAAAAATATTTTCTGTAAATACTAAATGACTAGTCTGCACAATATTAAGACATGACACTGCACATTCTCACATACTGCCCCCTTGCTTTATTTAAATTAAACTGCAAGAAGATAGAGCAAGTCACTGCACAGCTTGGAAGACGATCTTGTAGCGAAGAGTATTAGAACCTCTGTAACATTTGGACAACTCTTTTGAGATTTTTCTTAGCTTCTTTCCATAAAAACACTATTATAGTGAAAATAGATATAAAAAATATAAACTACAATATTATTTTTTCCCCAGAAAATCATTATAATCTAACAGTTAGGTAACAATTCTGACCATACATGGCAATTAAACATAAAACAGCAAAAGATTGTGCATCATCTTTTCCTCCCCTTTCCTCTCCACCTCCCTGAAACCAGGATTATGTACATTTAAAAGCAGGCTAACTTAAATAAGAAAAGCTGATGCCAAGACTTTCCAGATCAAATACACAGTTGAGGAAAGAGAGAAGTGATAAATGCACACGTTATACGTAGTTACAAACAGCATTTAAAGCTTCTGTGCAAACCAGGATTTTCACTGCTGCTGAAACATGTACCCCAGGTACTAAAGGCTATTTGTACTTACCATTATATAGCAGAAACATACCCTAATACTTTCAGTAAATTAGCACATTACTTTGATGTTATTCTTACTCATTTTTACATTGTAGGTCTACTGTCATACATCAATTAACATGGCAAATTAAAGCAATTATAATATGTAATATTGCATGCTGCTTTACAGCTTGCATTTAAAGTAATCGCTCTGTTTTTTCGGGTTCAAAAATTCAGCTTTGCATACCCGACTCTGAAAGCTGGGGTACAGTACCTCTAACACTGAAGGTTACTCACATGGTTTTACTGACACACTGCCGTTCCGTTGTGTTGAGTTAAAAGTAGCATCGGCCTCAGACATTCCTTCCCTGGTGCTTTCAGGAAGAGCATTCCTCTCCAGCCAGCATCGCAGGGATGCAGGCACAGGCACCGGCTGCTTCTGCGCTGGCAGGAGGCTGAATCGCTGGCAGTTTCACCGATGCGTTTCTCTACCAGGTACAGGAAGCCAGAAAAGCGGCATCATCTTTTGTCAGCGCACATGACTTGTACAGAAAAGATACTTCTAAAAATAACTAGACAACATATGACTCTCGGTGCTACTTTTCTGGTGGTCTAGTAGTCCGTCCCCCACCCTCCACAACCTGTGTTCACATCCAGGAAAAGATTTCTTATTTCAGTAAAACTTCTCTAGAACACACATCAGAGTTTTCACTACTCCTCTGGTTGTAATCAATGACACTTTCACTGGTCAACAGGAATTTAGTATGATATATTACACATCTTGAAAATAACTTCTTGATTGTCAAGCATAACAGAGCACGACTTATTTGTTTCTACATCTGAGAGTTTCCTAAGACATGGACAAAACACATTTGCCCACCCTGCCATCAATCATGAGATCTTTCATAGGCTCAGCTACTTTTATGAAATTGTCAGGAGGAATATTTTATCTCTATCACTCAGGCAGCTTAAGAATCGGGGAGCTCACCCCCACCTTCCTCTGAGGTGTCACACAACAAAGGCACTCCAAGAACAAACAGTAGCAACTATCCTTTTGTAATAAATTCCTTCATCACTGCAAATGCAGCTGATGTGGACCTGCTCTAGTTTTAACCTAGCTGTCTCAAGTGTGCTAGTATCACAGCCATCAAAACACAGAAATCAGTACCCTCCAAAACCCATCTGAGAAGCACCCAGCCTATGCTTTTAACCATGACACTGTGGACCTAGTGAAGAATAAGAATTCCTTTAAAGCTAGTTCAGTTTTCGCAGGGCAGAACCATTTTAATATTTTGCTGGTGTTTCTTACAGGTTCGGAGTTGCAGGAAATCAGGTCCCACTTTGCCTTTTCTCTTCAACAAGGGGCACAGCTGACCTGCCGGGGCCAGATGACCTCAGTCACCTAATCACATCACCCTCTTAGCAGTGGCCTCCGAACCTGGGATGCTTCAGTTTGAGCTGTGCTCTGCCTTCGGTGCTCCACAGCTCGGTCTCCTTAAGGCCTGAAATGCTTTGGTCTTACCCAAGAAGCTGCTATTGATACACACATATGAAATGCAGTTCCTGCAGTGTATAATACATCAGACTGTATCTAACAGGGTCTGATTGTAAACTACATTTTATAAGTTATCTACCTCATTGCACAGTAAAATTGCTGTTTGGACAAAAGAAAGTTTCAATGTAATTAAGATACGCATTTTGTTCAAGTCTGCTACTGCAAAGGGTTTGGGATGAAAGGAACTGTTGGGTGAACAGGGACTCTGGTAAGACAGAAACCAAACACAAACCTCCTGAGTACATCCCTGAGGAAAGTGGTCTCGATACGTTTGCTTTCAGATTCTAAAGCCTTTAAATATAAGCTAATGCATATTTGCAGAGTCCACAAGCATCAAGTTTGAAGTTTACCTATCTTAACACGGAAAAGGTTTCTTAGATAATGCATTTCAGAGGCACAGGGTTTGAGAACTAGAGAAATTTCCTTGTGTAGAGCAAACCCTCTGACAGACACTGTTAAAATAAGGAAAAATTATTTTGCTAGAACAGTTTGCAGATCTACTTTGCTTATGAAATCAACATGCCAGAGGAAAAAGCACTTACGGACGTAGCATCTGCATCGATGGCAGAGTTTTCACTCCTTTCATTAAAACCTTAACAAAAAAAACAAGAGTCACAGATTCACATCTATCGGGTAAGGCGGCCCCGGCAGCGCAAGGCAAGGGAACTGCCGATCTGGTTTCCCTCTGTGGCGCCACAGGCTCCCACCTGAGGCAGACCGGACACCGAAAACCGGCGAAGCTGTGTGGTTTGCTGTTCCCACAGCCTGCCTGGAAAGCAATTAGAGCGGAGCGGCGGAAAACCTCCCGGCCTGGGAGCCGGCGGCCGGGACTGGCAGCGCAGAGCGCCTGGCTGACGAGGCCTTGCCAGGAGCCGTTACGGCAACACGCCGCAGAAGGACCATCTCCCAAGGAGCAGAGCGAACAGGCAACCCGAAAAATAACCCCGCTCAGTCCTGCTCCCGCCGGGGTCGGCGGGAGGAGTGAGACCCGGCCCGCCCGGCGCCTTCCTGCTAACGACCCGCCCGCGCTCTGCTCTGTCCTGCAGCTCTTGCCTGTCGCGCTGGGCGGGAGTCACCGGCTCCCACTCCTGCACCGCCAGACCGACGGCAGGGCCCGCCGACCTGTCCCGCGGGGCCACCCACGGCCATCCCGCCTCCCACCCACGGCGAGTGACCTTCACTCGCCTTGCCCGAGGCGGCCCCTCTCCTCCCCACCCCCGATTCCCCCTTTCCATGGGGTGGAATGGAACGTCCCACCCTACACACAGCTGTCTCCGGGACTTGGTGCTGCCCGGAATGGGGGAGCACAAAGAAGACAAAGCAGCAGGACAGTGAGACACCCGAAGGGGGCCGGGGCGTGGTGTGTTTATGTGAATTAGTTCTTGAGGAAGGACTTGGAAACATAGTGCACAAGTCCCTGGTGGTCTAGTGGTTAGGATTCGGCGCTCTCACCGCCGCGGCCCGGGTTCGATTCCCGGTCAGGGAAGCTACTTTTTTTTTCTATTCGGTTTCCCTATCGTCGTTGTTTTTTAGTATTCTCTCCGACCTTCTGCTCGTACAATTCAGGGACCTTCCGGCCGGCTGTTCCGCGAACCCGAGGTATTGGCATTGCTGCCCAGCAGGGAGTTTAAAGAGATACTTGTCAGCTTGGAGGGGTCGTGCATGATGGAAGCAACCAAACTCACACCACCCTGGGCAGGTACAGGCAGGGAGAGGAAGCCTGCCCTGGTGTAGCATCTGTCTAGAGGTCTTACCTTCACAAAACTGCCTATGGACACCCCCATGCTCACCTTTAGGGTTTCCAGCGGTCAGCAGCTGGCTGCTGAGTAATGTCTGCCTAGAGGGGCACAGGCAGGACTGTTGGCCACTGCTTACAATTTTTGTTTTTGTTTTTGTGGCTGCTCTGATAGCTAAGGGTGTTCCCACACCTTTTCCCCCACAGATAAAGGGTCACTTAGTGCCATCATGAATCCTTGGGATGTCCTTAGCTGTCCCAGCTGTGCATGCCTCTCTGAACAAGTGTCATGCACCCCAGAGAAGGTGGGAAAAGTTTATCTCCTGCACCTCTCACCTGGCAGGAGAGGGGCTGCAAGTCTCTGTGGTGTCTTCTCACCTGAAGAACAGACTGTCTCTTTGCAGTGTATTTGCAGAGCTCCCACAATGCAGGGTTGTTTGGTATATGGTTAGGGGGACAAGAGAGATTCCAGATATTCTCTGGGAGGTGGAAAGAAATAAACAGAGAGGGCAAAAGAAGTTTTAATACCTCCCTGTCATTACCATCTGTCTTGCTCCCTCCTACAAGGAAGCCCTCAGCACACCTTCTAAGCTCCTAAAATTGGTATAGGTGCCTCAGAAGGTGAGGAGGAGAGAGGTGATGAGAGCAGGGTAAAGCCTCTTGAAGTCCCGCATCAGCAGGGTACCTCCCCTTCTCCTCCCAGAGCAGCAGCCAGCTCTGTCCCATAGCAGAGCACATTGGCTGCACACTTAAACCTGTGTCCAGGGCTCCAGCACGAGCTGCTCTTCTTCCTCCCATAGTCACACACCTCTCACCTCTGCCTGTGATTTATGAGGTGAGAAAGAGGGCAGTGGGAAGACCTCTTCTTTTGGATTGATAGCAGTGCCTTGCCTGTGGTGGAATAACCTTGGCTGGCCACCAGCTGCCCACCCAGCCATGCTCTCACTTCCACTCCTCAGCAGGAAAGGGCTAGAAATTAAGATGAAAAACTCACTGGTTGAGATGAAGGCAGTTTAATGAAAGAAAGCAAAGACTGTGCACAGAAGCAAAGCAAAAAATATTTATTCTCTACTTTCTATCAGCAGGCAATGTCCAGCCACTTACTGGGAAGCAGGGCCCCATGTAGCAGTTGCTTTGGAAGTAAAACACCTTAATAATTGGTGTAATTACCCATCTCTCCCCGCTTCTCTTAGCTTTTATTGCTGAGCACGACAGCCATATGGTGGGGAATAGCCCCTTTCGTCAGTTTGGTTCAGCTGTCCCAGCTGTGTCCCCTCCCAAACTCTTGCCCACCCCCAGCCTACTGGGCTTGGGAAAGGGGAGTGTTGGAGAGGCAGCCTGGATGCTGTGGGAGCACTGCTCAGCAGTATCCTCATCACTGGCATGTTATCAACACCCTTCTAGTTCCAAATACAAAGCACAGCACTATGAGGGCTGCTATGGGGAAAGTTAACTCCATCCCAGCCAGACCCAATACACTGCTACAGGTAAAACAAGAAATATTGGTCATAAATGCATGCAATAATTACCTTAGGCAGATCGCAAAACAGAGGCTAGCATACCTAGCAGATTACGATTTAGCAGGGATCCTCGCCACTGCCAGGAGTGAGCCATGGCCATTGTGTCACCTGTGTAACTCCTTAATGCTGTAAGGTAACGCTTTATGCTGGGGTACTTTGCCCTGATGTGAAAGCACCACTGGAAATAATGGCTTTGGCTGCCTTTCCCAGGGTGTGCCAGAGGTGTACTGCAGCCTGGACTGCCCTCTGATGCAGCATCTCATGAGAAATCCCAAGGTACTTCCCTATATTTGTGTATAACAAGGGGTTCAAAGAAATGGGATCACTTTTGCTTTAATGCACAAAGCAAAAAGTCAAAAGGGCTGTTGTCACCCTTTAGACATTAAGAAAAGCTGCCCAATAATAGCTGAGCACTGAGACAAAGGATGTTACCTGAGGAACTATTGCATTAATGTGGCTAGAGGTTAAGAGCAGGTTTGGCAAGCATCTCACTGGAAGTCTCAGGCTGGGCCAATGGAATAGCTCCAGAGGCCTCCTTGGAGCTTTTAGATTCCCCTCTGTCTCTTCAGTCTCAGTGAAATGCATTACCAAGTTGTCAGAAGAAGTTGCTGTTTTCTACTTCATAAAATGATGCGTTGTTTAGAAGCAGCTAAAGTGAATTTCGGGAGTTAACTAGTCTTCTAGAAAAGATATAGGTATGGTTTTACAGAATGGTAGCAAAAGAAGCATTTTCTTCAGTTTTAACTCATATTTTGTGTTAGTATATTTGCACACTCTTAGCACCATGAGTCCAGCTTTAAAGTCATTAGAGAAAGCATAATCATATGTGAGATTTTAGAAACCTGGAAAAGTCACCAGAATAGCTCTTGCACACAGAGTACAGTTTCCAGTATTTTGCTAGGAATGGAAGCATAATTTCTGAAGAAGCTGCCTAATGGACTTCCCAACCCCTTCTCAGTCCGATCCCAAGCCTGAAACTTGCCATTGTGCAGAGGACAAATATCCACTCAGTAAGGAGTGGAAACCAGTCCTCTCGCTGGTGTCCTACCACCTCAGTTCCACGGTGATTAAAGGTGTCCTCATTTGGGTTGAAAAGACTTCAGGAGAAGTGATCTCCTTCAGCATGGATTGAGTGGTTATGGCAGTGTTAAGACGGACTCCCTGTTTTCTGGGCCTTAGATTAATGTGATGGAGGAACAGCGTACTTGTTTTTAGCAGATGGAAGAAGCATCTCTCCTAGAGTTTTTGTTATTATTATTGTTTTAAATAATAAGTAACTCACGACACTGGGATGTTGAAGCCCCAGAAAAGGCAGGCTATTTTGCAGATGATAGGCAGTACCATCAAAGACACGTTACAAAAGCAATATGGCACGTGGCTGCACAGGGTAGAACAGAGATATCTCAAACAAATATAAGAATGATGTGGTTATTATTATTGTTGTTATTGTTATTATTTGGTTAAGATTATGATCATTATTATTAGTGTCAACGTTCTCAAATTTGTTTCTAACTGGGATATATACTGAAATACCACATCTCAAGTACTTTTACTTTCATTTCTGTTCTTCCTCAAAAGCTTGACCAATTGCCTTACATCTCGCCGCAAAGGTTGATGGGAGTGCACTGCAGTAGAGATAAGGAAGGTAAGGAAAACAATACCTGAACTACAGATCAATTTAAACCAGCAACTGAGTTTCTGGTTAAGCGTCTGAACTCTTACTTTTTATACTTTACTGGAAAATTCAGGAACAGGAGCTTTCACATCCAAACTTGATCTGACATTAACTTTTCTTTCTGGCTATTTTCTTTAAGTTATAGTCCTACATTAATTGCATTTCGTAAGTTTTTTTCAAATCTTATATGAAATGGCTTGCCTGTGAGTGAACATAAATATTTGCATGACTTTTACAACCAACAGACTCTTTAGAAAATGAAAGCTTCCTTTTTATTTTTTTTTTTTTTCCTAAAGGCATATTTTCTACTCGTCCTCATATTGCAATTCTATCCTAAGGACATACAGTTCTGCAGTCGTTAGATTTATTCTGACCTCAGGACATTCTGGTGGCCACTTCTCCCCTTATTATTTTTGTTTTATTGTGGACATAAACAAGTACAACCTCATGCTCTCCTGCACAGGGCAACAAGCCTCCGCTTGGTGACACAGACGCCACTGGGACACGCCACGAGGTGGCAGTCCGGTGCCGTGTCTGCCGCTATCCACCCGCGCCTCCCGTGGGCCCTGCTGAATGAGTTTCAGGTTTAATTCCATAGGTTAACATTGTGCCCATTAAATTCCCACGAACTATAAAGTAACGAAGGCTTTGCATTTGCTGATAAAGAAAACTTCCTGTACAGATGAAGCTATTACTAAGCCAAATCATATATGATGTGTTTCCTTGAGTCTCAGGCTGTGCTTGGAAGCTTCACGTTTTTTGAACAGCATTAAGATAGCATTTTAAAAAGAGAAACTACAAAGGAGTATCAGGAGCATGGCTTGGATTTTTCAACACCTCAGCCCATCTGTGGTGTTCATGTATTGATGATATATGCCAATACCAGGTGACTGTAAACTGTGTGGCCCACAACATGTCCATCCTCCCAGCTGCTCAGTTAGTGGCATCTCAGCTTTTCACTTGTAGTTTTGAACTAAAGATCATGCAGAAAGTCTGTGCCAAGGCAATGGAGGGAACCCAGATCTGGATCCCAGGACATCGCGATCAGCTGGCTGGGTTGATAAGAAAGATCTGGTTGTATTCCCTTCTTCACTCGCAAGGCTGGCAGACCATGGGAGGACTCAGTGCTATGATATTAGTGCTGTTGTCACCATGGTAGTCAAAGCATACAAACAAGGCAAAGTGTTTATTAAACTGCTGGAGTTAGAAGGAAAGAAAAAAAATGCTTTCCGGCACACAATCCCTTCTCCAGACTTCTTTTTTTTTCCCTTTCCTTTTATGTCTCCTCAAGACTCTTTCTGTAAAATAGTGGTGTCTTAAAACATACCTATAAATTTCTTCCTAGGTACAGATTTGATATGGAACACCCTCAGGACAGTCATTTAAAATCTTGCTAGGACTGTCCCTTCGGAAGTACAGTTGAAAAATTTATTCTGAATCATGTTTTAAGATAAATTATTTTATCCAAACTGAGTCATTTTATTTTAGGTGATGATAACGAAAGTCCAATTCAGATTTAATTACTATACACAGATCTAGATAATGCTATCCAAGGACCATTTTCCAAAATGTCCTGTTACAGGAGCAATTGCCATATCCTATTAAGAAGTGCTCTGATAATGAAATTATGAAATCTCTGTTCCTTTCAAATGCCTGAACTTTTTCAATTACACACTGCAAATCTGCTTTCTAGACCACTTTTATTACTGCCTTTTGGCTACAGTCAATTATTACCTTCTGTTTTTCCATGCTTTTTTTCGCATGTGCACCTTTGATTAATCACATTTTAGTAAACTACATTGACAATGTTATTATGCTGTACGTAATCTTTGTCATGCTAGCAGGACAACGGAGCTGGTAGGTGCCAGCTTCCCCCAAAAGCAGGAAAATAACAACAGACCATAAACTGATATTACAACACATTCTCTGGCTGGTGGTGCTACCCGCTGTGTGTAACAGGGAATAGCGGTGACCCCGGCGAGGCCCAGGCGGCTGCTGGAGCGTGGCCGCAGCAGGGGGCCTTCTGCAGCTCTGCCGCCGAGCGGCTGCGTGCTCCAACTGCCCCCATATCCTTTGCAAAGGACTTTTTTGACATAAATTACATGTATTCCATAAACGGCATAATCGGTACTGTGTAAGCTGCAGTTCTGCACAAGAGATCCAGCAAAATCAATGAAAGAAACAGGAATGATCTTCCTCTCTGTTCAGGTAAGGGACTGACTGTCTAATTCTATCGGGATGAATTTTTGCAGCATATAATCTTCAGTTTGTCCTTCTCTACCCCAAGGCTGGGTAGAAAGTCTCAGCTTCATATTTGTTTGGACAATGACATTGGATCAATTGAAATGGAGCATCTTGCTGTAGGCTGCCGGGTAGTTTTCATCCCTCCAACCACACTCCACTCATCCCCCCTTAAGCAAGCAGGCTGAAGCATGTGAGATAATGAGTCTGAGCTCCTGTCACTGTGGCTTCCCCGCTTGCTGCGAGGATCACAGGGAGTCTTTGTGTGCATGTGAAACCTGGTTCTCAAGTGCTTACCTTTGGGATTCCCACCATGACCTCCCTAGGTCTGTGTTTGGTGACAAAGGAGTGACAGGAGCTGCTGGTGGCTTTGCCTGTGAATGAAGGCGATGCGTAACAGCTGGCTGTGATATTCCTACCACCACACTTCTTCAGAAACACAGAAGTTTGGAGAAGACTCCCATCATCCCACACCTGTCTGCTTTCCTGGTGACTGCTCGCTGTTGCTGGGATGCTTTGAGCGGATAACTAATGGCAGCGTGAGATGAACACGCCGCAGGCAGCAGGAGCAGGCAGCCGTCTGCCTACGGGCAGGCAGGAGTCACCTCATCCCAAGCACAGCATGACAGCTCAGAACAGCAATACCCAGAGATAGTGTCCTGTGGTTATTCACTCCTATCACACTCGTGTACTTAGAGGCACTTCAATGCCTTTGAAAACCACATATCTTTAAATCTTTTGTACCTGCTGTCTATTACAGTTTGCTGGTCCCAGTTTAAGAGTAAAACAAAAAGAACGGTTTAAAGTCATTTAATGAATACTGCTTCTCCTCTGGTCATACGATTTGAAGGGGATTTTTCTTCCATGTGATCCCTAATGCCACATAAATTTGCCTGCCTCAGTAGCATCTGGGCTCCAGGACAGCTAGAATGTTATCTCAACTGAAGACTTATGGTAAGGGCCAGAAACTCAATTTAAGGGTGCTCAGAAGATGATTATGAGTTTGGAGACAAAATTTCCCCTAGAGTCTGATGTCTAATTAGACAAGATCAAGGACAAGAAACTAAATTAGACTATTCCCACTTAACAGGTGGTCAGCCAAGCAGCAGAGGAAAGAACAGTTGTATTTCTGAAATGTTTAAGCAGTCAAAAGGATCTTGTCACCTAAAAATTTTTATAAATCAGACAAATGAGAATGCGTCCTCTAAAGTTTTGGTCCCACAAGGGCTTAAAAGCATGTATAATTTTATTTATGCAAATAGTCCCATTGAAGTGGAATAGTTCCCTCTGAATATGCCTAATGTCCTTAGTCTCTCTGCAGGATAAGTCCTTAAGTGCATATTGTTTCTGAACTATCAGACTGATCTCGAAAAGCAACAGGGAGCCCTCCCAAAGCAGAAAAAATCATGCACATCAATGGTAGCTAAAAAATATCTTTCTAACATACCCAGCATTTCTTCCCTTAAAGGGTAATACACAGGAAAAAAAAGGGCACTGTTTCTCTTTTTTTGTCTCTGATTTCAATCACAGACATACTCCACTGCAAAAGCTGGGTATACGGGCAAGGAGGTTTTATGTATTTATATTGAATTACTACTTCTCTATTATTTTGTTGGTGGCTACTGTTATTGGGCATCCTTGGGTTTTGACGGTCACATCAAAGGAGCTGCTCTGGCGTGAGAACCGGTCAAAGTGAGCCAGATAATTCATGGATTTATTACTGAGGTCGGTTCCCATGATTGTCAGTGGGCAGCAGCCACTGCTGTGTTGTAATCCTCATTCTCTTGGTAAGGCACATACTGCCTTAAAAAGGTTTAATGATCCAATAGTGATTTACTAATGGGAATCTTTCTTGTGGGTTTAGGATGCCTTGGAGGAGGACAGGCTGGCACATGAAGGTCAGTTTTCTGCAGTATCCAGAAAGGTTTTTATTTGTTTTGAGATTCCTGTTTGTAGAATTTTTATTGCTCCCTGCAATAATAAATTGAAGACACAAAGTTGTCGTGGGTATTGGATCCATGATAACAGGAAGGGAAGGAAGCAGACACTAGTGATGGCATGTCACGACTGAAGATCTGAGGTAATTATCAAAAAACATACACTTTGGCCTTTGCAATGGACAAAAGGAAGAAAACACAATGAGAGTAACTGGGACAGCCTCATGAAACCACATTTCTTTGCTGCGATTGCAACCTGCTTGCCTTTCTTTTCTGTCAGAAGAGGAGGGAGGGGGCTACCCGGTGGGACAGTTGCCCAAAAAGAGTGCAGGGGAGGGAAATGGTGAGGAAGTGGCTTTGCCAGCCCGGAGGAGAGGAGATGCCCCCGGTGCCTGAGGAGCCATCAGGCCCTGCCGCCGCTCCCCCTTGCCGCCCCGGTGCCTCCTCAGAAAAACAAACCCAAGAAAACCCAAACAAAATAAACTCCCTTCTCCTCCACCAAAATACATTTAGAAAGCAAAAGAGGGAGAGGGGGTGAGGAGAGAAACAATGTTATTTTATTTTAAGGATTGTATATTAAACCCAAGTGTTGTGCTGGGAAGTGTCATTACAAACTATTTGGACTATCCACACACAACAGACTGCATCTCGTTCATCTAGTTGCAAAAGTGTACCTCAAATGCCTAACATTTTGTTTTGTACTCCTTCTCCTAAAGAAAAATAAAGTTACTTGTCTCTCTGATACATGAAAAACAAACAAACAAAACAGCATTCAGAGTTAAATCAAAACTAAGGGGGGAAAAGTATAAGCCTTTAAGTAATAATAATTTTGTCTCCTTAGGTTTTTGGATTGCCTTCTAGTCATTTGCTAGATTTTTACCTACCACATAGTAATACGGAATACTATCTATGGGCATTCTTTGCAGGTAAAACACTTTTCTTCACACCTTCCAATAAGACACTGTTCCCTGGAGTGGTGTGTTGATTCCATAGAAGGAGGTCTTGCAGTGTAACAGAAATAAAGAGGTGGACAGAGTTAGAAATTTCCCAACTGCTAGGTCATTGCAATCACAATTCCAGTGTTGCGTCAAGGTATTTTTTTGATCCTGAAGACTTTCCTTTGTAGAAAGGAAAAATGCTGAATATAGACTGCATGGAAAGCAAAATTAAGTCCACACTTCAGAAGTAGTACTGTTCAGCTAAACACTGTCTAAAACATTTAGCTTTTCTTTAATCCATCTGTAGCTGTGAAAAAGGAGTCTGCCTCTCCAGACCAACATAAGCAATTCAGCCAGACACATTTCCTTTTATTTCCTATATTCATTTCCTTTTGTCTCTGATTTTTTTAATTTTTAGGGTACAACACTAATACATGTGTCCCAGCTTTGCCCTGTCACCATGAGTGCAGAAAGAATGCTTTAGAAAACAATTATATTAGCATAATCTTATAACCACTGCCACTGCTGCAGCCAGACCATTAAGAGAAATTCGGAAGTTAGTGCTGAATGCGATGTTGACTGGTCTTAGTTTAACAAGATCAATAGACGATAACAACACATTATCATCAAATGATTTTGATACTGTTCTCTTGTTTCTTCAGGTGAGAAGGAGGCTGATTCTTCGAAAAAATTAGATAATGTAAAAATATTATTAAGCTTCAAATCCTGTCTCTCCATGGATGATGCAAAATAGAGAAGGAGAAATTCAGTTGCCTGGCCATATGCATTTAGTGTGACTTAAGCAACCTTGAATTTCCCTGGCATCTGTACAGGGCTGGCAGAGATGACACAGGATACAAAGGAGACCTGCTCCTTGCAGAGTGATAGTGGAGCCCAGCACAGGACATGACAAATATTTAGGCAACTAAATGCCAACTAAGGAATCATATTTACACATTAATAGCACTTTACAGCTTCCAGTGGTAGCAATTACCAGAGGAAAACAAAACAAAATATCTCCCCCCCACACCAAGACCTCTTTTCAGATAATCATCTGTCATAATTTTGTTTCATTTGTAAACCAGGAAAGCTTGGGTTTACCCTCAAGTTGAGATCCCAGGATTTCTGGCATCTGCCTGCCGCTCTTCCACTTATCATTTCTGGTCATAGTCAGATGTGTTACTGTGGCCATCTCTTTTGAGACCTTTACACATTACCTTCCAAAACACAAGTCTTTTCTGTGTAAAATATTGAAGCAGAAGAAAAGAACGCAAGCAAAAATTTCAGCATTGAGTAAAATTACGCTCAGGTTCAGACAGTAGCCTCACACAAATAAGGTTGGGCGCATGAAGCTTGCAAACAAAGCTATACCAATTTCTTCATTTTTTCTTGAAGTTGTACCTGTGACCTGTGACTATTAAATCACTCCGTTCCTCATTTGTGTGATTTCAGGCTGTTGGTACCTATAGAAGCACATGCCTAATGAAACTGGTACATACAGAGCCAGTAACAGTCCACACTTCAGTAGCATTTTCTGATGTAGTATCTTCTGATGAAAAGACACTTGAGACCTTTTTCTATTATGAAGAAGAAATTCGTCATTTACAATAGCCTGAAGAATTTGCCAATATCTATGTCTCAGACTTTGATAAATGGCCTTTACTTATCTCATGACATCCTGATTGAAGTATCATCTTTCAGAATATCTGCAAACAAACATTTTGAAGGCTCACAGTAAGGAGGCAGCAGCATGAACTGGCACCTCCTGGCAGTTATTCAGGCAGATGTAGTCAGAGCCAGATATGATTATTCTGCTTTGAATATATGCATTCAGCCCCAGGTTTTCTTCTGGGGCCATACCTAACACTGGATTTCCTTCACTTGCAACCAGAGCAGGGGGAGGACAGGCAGTACTGCCTCTCAATTGCCTGTCTCCTCTCTGGGGTTATCATCTCTCTGTGCTGTGTGACACAATTAGTCATGCAGCTACAGCAGCTTAAGTGCTTTTTATTTGCACTGCTGAGGGCTAGGGTTTCGAGCATGTTAATGCTGACTGACAGAATTGGTTTTTAGCTTTTTCCTCTTAAGAAAAACATTCTAGGAAATTGCGTAACCTCCTTTGATACTCTTGATAACTGCAATTTAAGGGTGAAAACCCACCCATTGAAAAGTTGGACAAAGCCAACTGTTTACTGTTGAGCAAGCAGACTGATTCGCTTTTTTGTGTTATGTGCTGTGATCCAGTCCTAAATTATATAAATTAAAAATGTTCTTCTTCTTCCAGGTCCATTCATCATTGAATGCAGAATAAAGATAGAAAAGGACCAACATCATAAAGTTGTGCATGCACAGACATGAGTCCTACCTTTCAGACTTGGTTATGCCAAGGAAACAGCTTTTGCTTGCTCTGTTTTAAAAATTGCATAGACTCTTTCGGCTCTGATCTGTTAGCACAGCTACAACCAAAGCCATCAGAAGCTATTACACTCTGGTGTCTTTCCAAGAGCACATGTAAAATATGCTTCTTCACCATTAATTTCTCCCTTGGAGATCTTCATCCGCTGTCACAGACATAAGAGTCCCAACAGAGGCTCAGGACTAAATAAGCATGAAGACCGAGCTCTTGCCTCCATGTGCTGCTCCCTTCAGGTGATTCAGATTAAAACCAAAACACAATAAAACAAGAAAAGAGAGGTGACATCAGCAACTCAGCATCCATGAATTTGGCCTGTTTCGTGAAAGTGAAAATGAGGTAAGCCTGGACATAAAATCTGCACAAATCCATCCATGGTGTATTGTTTCAGGATGCTAAAATAAATATGCTTTCATATTATCTGTCTCTCAGAAATATTTTTTCTAACTCCCTTTTTTAAGAATGAGGCAAAATGTTGCATTTAAGGTAAGAAAGGGTAATGTTTCGGAGGACATCAATTAGATTGATACCCTTAGGTGGAACCAAGTCAGTGGCTGCCCTTTTTTAATATGATATGATGCATTGGAGAGTTCCTGTCAGGCTCTTAGAGGGTAGGTTAATAGTTAACAGCTTAAAGTCAAGGAGGGTTGCAACCTGCTCTTTTTCATGTAAATAAAGCTCACTTTTTATCTACTGGCCAGTTCACTAATCTCATCTTTATTCTTGAAACTGCTCATGTGGAAAGTGGTACCTGAACCAGGAGCTGCTAAACATGTCAGTACAGCATTTGTGTCCTGAATAAAAAAACGTCAAATTCTCCCTCAAACAACAAAACTTAAAAGAATATCAAGGATGATTTAGAGTGCAGGGCTAGCAAGCCTCCTTCTTCTTTTGTCCATTTTCTCCGTGGGACCACATGCTCTTCAGGCAAATCACAAGCCTTTCTCACCTGGGTGCTGGGTGCTGGGTGCTGATGCAGGGAGAGATGGCTTACACAGTTAACATTTGGGAGAAAGGGATGGTGGCAAGCGAGTCACTGAGCTGAGTCTGCATTTTGGCAATGATGGAGTTTCCGTCTGGCTGGCTGAAGGGTGGTCACCTTGTTTCTGTGCCTCAGTCTTGTCAGCTGGTATTTGGGCATAATAATCTTTGAATATCTTTTGGACACACAAGATTTTGTGCTTATCCGTACGGACAGAGCTTTACACACCATCTAAAGACGGGCTTTGCAGATCTAAGGTGAAACAATAACAAACACTTGCCTCAGTGAGAACTGGTAAATTAGAAAACCAGAACGAGAGGAGAAAAAACACCCTCCCTCAATCTAGATATTTAGTGATGTCATTGCGTTTAAATTTTCCCATTCTAAACACAGGCCCTTAGCGATGATCTGAAGAAAAGTTGAATCTAGAAAGCCCAACAATTCTGGGGGTTGTCTGGGATGGATGGATGGGTCTGTGTCATTAGGCAGAACCAGTCAACAAGCCTGAAAAACAGAGATGCTTTCCTAGCTGCTTTTTTCTGCCTGTTTCAACACATGCTGTATGAGATGGGCTTCCTGGCTGAGCAAGGGGAGCAGAAGGTGATACAGTAGTCAACAGACTTGCTACCAGTGGCAGAAACTGTCTTTGAGTCTATGAGTATTCCTCAAGAACAAACAAAAGCTGTAACAAATCATCCATAAAACGCAGTCAAAAAGGACTTCGTTTAATTAGTGATATGTAAAGACTTTTGCATAGAAAAAAGGTTAACAAAGTAATGCATAAAAGACCAACTAGGTACAGTATTTTTAAAACAAATATTTTAAAGTATATTTTGCATAATGTTTAACATTCTCAATGCTTATTGCTTTCTCCACACAGCAGAGAAATCAAGTGCATAATAATACATGCTGTGTTTTTTTCGTTTTTTACATAAAATCTCTAGTTCTTGACTGGATGTATTAAAATACTTAGGTTATCTTAAGTCACTGTAATAAAAAAAAGAAAGCAAACCATTTTATGCAGCACTAGTGTTCTGGGTATTGACAAAATAATTTACTCACATCCTCTTTAATACATTCATTTTGGTTTGGAATCAAACCCACATTACAATGTTGGCATTTTAATAGCCAATTTAAAAAATATTCCTACCGTAACTTCATTCATACCCAGAGTGATTGTTCTCCCAGAAGCTGATAAGGAAAAGAAGAGTGATTTTGCACAGAATCGGCTAAAAGTAAATGTCCAAATACAGCTAAATAAGTTAATTTGAACTCTTACAACACTGAGTTGCTTATATTGGCATGAATCAACTGTATCCAAGTGTGCACACTTTAAATAGGTGGTTACTTCTGGGTGCATGACAAATTCACTGTTTGTGCAGATACAAGCTAGCACCATATTTAAGCCATAAAAGAGGGTGCCTCAAGGCTCACAGGCAGTGCTGAAACATTCATTAATCCCAGCACTGATAAGATAATTGCTTTTACCAATGCTATGCTACATGTCACAATTTGGCAAGTCTGTACAAAGAAAGTGAACGAAGGAAGCGAGAACTAGGCCTGTCAAATTTAACATTCTTCCTCAGCATTCTTTTGGCTAAAAATACCTCTCCCCTTCTGAAGTTGAATCCAGGATTTCACCTCTCTCCCATACCATTTCCATACCTGTGCAATGTTATTTGTTTTAGCAGAACACACATATATATATATTTATTTATTCGTTTATTATTTTTTCAATGTCAGGCACTTATGAAACTCAAACTCTTTTTCTAGCTTGGGTAGACCCGGTAGGTGCAATCCCTCACCTCTCTGCCAAAGGAGGATGCATAGCTGGAGAATTATTAGTTCTAGTGTCTACCTGTTTCCCAGGAAACCTCTACAAGCCAATATGCTCACGCTGTTTCTGAAAGCCACTGCTTCTCCCCCAAGGTGCCTCCAGTGAAACAAACCGAGAGGCAGAAGGTGTCACCCCATGTCCTCTCCGACGCCTGAAATGAGCATATCCGGGCTATTCCTCGGTGGGCTTGCCAGCACCTCTCAGGCCCTTTGGGTGAAGGTGGTCCCTTGTTTGGGCTGAGCGATAAGGACACGCCGAGTCCCTCGGGCTCGGGTGTGGCTGTGGGTGCGCCCGTGGGCATGTGCTGAGGGAGAGGAGGGAACCAGACCTGGAAGGGAGAGGGGGGACTTAAAAGGCTCCAACTTCAGTCCCCCAGGGTCGGTAGGGTTTAGTGCTGCCCCCGCTGCCAGCCTGCTGGGGGCTGGCAGTGGCCGATACGGCCAAGGGAGGAGTGATGGCCGTCGCTGCAGCCACAGCAGCGGCGGCCGCGCTGGGGGGAAGCATGGGGAAGGCGCCGGTGAAGGAGAGGGGGAAGCTCTGGGCAGCGGCCGTAGCTGCCGCCGCTGCAGCGTGAACGGTAGCTGAGAGGGACAAGAGGGAGGTGGAGAGAGGGGGGACACAGGGAGCGACGCTGCCAGTGGAGGGGACTCTGAGGGCAGCGTCGGTGTGGGCGAAGGTGGCCGTGAGCAGGGCAGAGCCGTGCGGGGGCACGTCCGAGGAGAGTCTGCATGGGGCAGCATCGGAGGCGTGGAGTCCGTTTGGCTGCAGCAAAGCAGCTGGGAGGTGGTGAAAGGCAGCTGCCCAGTGGTGAGGGTGCAAGGGGTGGTGGTGGTGGGCCATGGAGGAGGTCATGGCGGCGGCTTCCCTCTGGGAGGCACAGGTGCTCAGGTGAGAGACGAGTCTAACACGCAGGGGGTCAGACGTGTCAAGGCCTTCCACCGAAGTCAGGTACCTCGCAACTTCTGTCAAGCACTCCCGGAAGCCAATGCTCATGAAATCCATGGCCAGAGAATGAGCGTCAAAATAACCTGCAAGGGGATGGCAAAAGATGCGTTGAATGTCGAGCCAGTTTCCCAGCTAATGCTGGATGGCATGGCTAACCCAGCCCTTCCTTGTTCAGCCGCCGTGTTTCCCATTAATGGGTTAAGATTTGCAACACGAAAAGTTTGTTCTCTGATCTGTAAATTATTTGTGTGACCATCCCTGTAATGCAATAGGCTTCAGTTGTTTTTGCAGACAATATACAAATGAAAAGAATTAAGTCCGTAAGTACTCGTGATACTTAAAAAGATATATGATGCCTTTCCTGAAATTCCTCAGCAAGCTGCTGCAGCGCAGTATTGACCCTGCACATGTGTGTGAACCAGACGTTTATGCACAAAAAGAGACAGTCTGGAGCTCAGAGAGCTTGCATGTGCTATTCTGCCTTTCCTTCCCCACACTGGCATTCACAGCAATGCTCTCAAACTGCTTCTCAACGTTGTGAGATAGTTGTCGCAACTGCTGCTGGGGTCCCATCTACTTCACAGAGTCATTAAGACAATATGACATACGGTGTTATTTAACTACAAACTAAAAACATCTTGTCATGACTCTGCACACACATAGTAAAAAGCTTTACTGAGAAAACGTTTTATGTAATGCCATTGCTAATGTGGAGATGGAAGACTGACAGTCATATGGCCCATGAGGTATTTCAACAAACAGCAACTGGAGCTCCACAGGCTGGAGACAAAAAAGCATTTGAAAAAAAAGATGTCTTATTAAATGCACATGAAAAGATATTCCCTTTCTAAAAGGGTCTACGGTCAAATCTAGTGCTTAAGTTGCAGCTCGTCAACTACAAAAGCCTATTCCAGTTTTCTGAATTTTCCTGTTTTAGTTTAAAAGTAGTTTCCTTGAGTGAATAATGTCCTGTCCACTCCCACGCTGGTGCTGTGTTTTTTCCTCTTGCTTTCAATGAAAATTTTTAGGTATGTGTGACTATGGTGTGTGTTAGTATATAAAGATCAAGTGTCCTTATTATGGAGGAATGGGGCAGCAATGCCTGCATTAGGCCTTGTACTCTCTGGTGTGAAATCATCTCAGTCTTTCTGAAAAATGCTAACACCTTAGACAGTTTTCACCTTTATCAACTTTCAAGCAAGAAAAGGGCCTGTCACTGCATGCTCACATTATAGAATTAACTCAGGCACATTTATGGACATTGCTTCAAATATCCTACCTGCTATATACCCCTTCTTGCCAAATCTCAACAGCAGTTTCGGCATAGGCTGCCTTGCCCATCTGAGGCTATACAAAACCCGAGGGAAACGCCAGCTTAGCCAGCAGATTGCTGAGCACAAGGGGTCGAGGACTCGCCTCGGCACGCACTGACTCCTCGCAGCTTTTTTCCTGCCAGGTCCACTGTGACCAAGGAATTTGAAGTACCACCAGGGTGTGAATCACCTCCTGAGAAGCAAACACCAGGCAGGCTGGCGGTGGGGAGCAGGCAGGGTACCTGCTGGGGTGCCAGCCGGCCTGGCGTGGGGACTGCCTCTGCGCTGCAGGCTCCAGGACCTCCGGCAGCTTCAGAAGGGCTGACACACAGCCAAAGACGCCTCCCAGCTCTGGCCACCAGTCAGCCAGCCTGGGAGTCCTGAGAGTGTCGGCTCAAGCCAGGGCTTCCCAGCCTCCCTCCCTCCCAACTGGAGGAGATGTGGGGGATGTGGTTGTCACCAGTTCCCCTGAGTCTGAGCCGCTGGCTTTGTGACGAGACGTCTCAAACCTCTGGTGATCCTGGCTCCCTCTCAGTCTCCTATGGTGGCTGAGACATAAAAACAGA
The DNA here is from genome assembly GCF_036013475.1 of Columba livia. NCBI lineage: Eukaryota > Metazoa > Chordata > Aves > Columbiformes > Columbidae > Columba > Columba livia. Next base: position 55,670,364 of record NC_088604.1, on the reverse strand, counting down.
GGGGAGATGAGAGCTGGGACTCCCAGACTCCATTATGTTTTGATTTTGATGGTTATCTTTTCCAGGTTTCCCCTTTGCCGGCTTCCCCCTTCTGAGAGAGACTTAAGAATGCTGTTTCTTGTTTCTTTTCAAAACCCAATAACATCCTCCACCACCACCACCCACACGCGTACATGCCAACGTTTTGTAGTGAATGGGAAGTCTCAGTGTTACTTCAGCTGTCCTGGTAACCCACCTGCTCTGCATATAGGACATCGGCTAACTTATTTGAGCTATATTAACCCATGGTGCTGACCCAGGTGTCAGTCACCCAAGCTAAATTTGCAGTGAAGCTGCAATAAAACCACACTGAGGCCTCAGCAAGCGACTCGCTGTTGACAAATCACTCCTCCCCTGTGCTTGCTTGCACGGTCAGCAAAAAGCCCTGGCTCCAGGCCAAAATAATAACAACTCAACATGAACAGGAGACCATCGCCTACACCTGCATCAGGGTGATGGAAACAGAGAGCCCACCCAGGACCTCAGAAGCAGCAGCCTGCCTGCCCAGGCAGCTCTGAAAGGCAGAGAAAGGACAGGAGCCACATCAGGTTTTCTTCCTCTGCGCCCACCTCGGGCTCAGCACGCTAAGCAGCAGCCGACTCCACCCCAGCTTTCCTAGCCCCGGGCTTTTCCCATCGTGGGTGTCCTCTATTTCTCTGTGAGGAGGAAAAGGATGAGCTCTCCCAGGCCCTCAATGCAGGGGTGCATAAGGATATCAGGACGCGTTTCTCTGTACCGCAGCAGCAGCTTTTGTCTGTAGTATAAATGATAAAACTATTTTTTCTTCTTATCCAAAAAAATTCTTTCTCAGAAGATGAGTTACAAAGTGGGAATAACTACATTTGCAAGTAAAACAAACAACTGCCTTAAAAAAGCCCTAAGAAATTATATTTAAAGCTGTTACTTAGGTTGCAAAGTAAAACATTAAGCAAGCAGGAAACACAGGCTTAAACTTTGCCCGGTACTAACTCACAAACCTCTTAAAGTTTCTTAATCCACGCACCGAGATTACTCTTATCTCTGGGTCAGAAGGAGAAGATAAAAGTCATAGTATTTGTGAAGCGATCGTGTATTATATTGATGTACCACCCGCTACAGACCACAAGTAGCAAACAGGGCTGCGTATGCGGTGAAGGCAGCTGTGGTTGCCCAGCTGGCGGCAGTGGGCTCAGGCAGGTGTCAGACAGCATCGCCTCTGCCTGCACCCTGATGCTTCATCCTTCCCCACACCACTGTCCAGCAGCCACAGGCACACTGGTGTCAGCTGGGGCAAGAAGAGGCACAGCAGCAGCATCCGTGGACCGAGGAAGAGACCACAGGACCTGGGACTGATGACAAAATCCAGCTTGTCCAGCTGCAGCCGGAGGCCAGGGCTCTGCTGACACCTCTCTCTGCCCAGCAGCTCCCATCCCAGGCATTTCATCTCTTGCCTCACTACCTGAGCCACCTGACCTGACCCAGTTATAAAATAATCCCCCACATACTTTTTTCGGGCGGGGAGGTGGGGGAAGGAAGGTTCCGGTTAAATTAAGCCGCCCATCGGTTTGACCTCTTGGCCCTTCCGCTGTCAGTGCAGACATTGGAGGGGTGGAAGCTGCTGCAGCTTTTAAGAGCAACAATGCGCAGCGTGAAGCAGGGGTCAGGCTGGGATAGCCGAGCTGCACGTCATGCAGGGGGGATGAAGCGACACAACCAGGGGTTCCCTCAGCAGCCAAGCGTCGATCACCCCGTGCACCGAGCGAGACAGAGCTCGTGGAAAGCCAGCACGCAACCCCGCAATTAAAGACAGCACGGTCACGCACACACAAAGGATCTGAATTGAAATTGCACAAGCGTGATCAATGCTGGTGTTTCGTAACTTTCAAAAGTGTAGCTTTACCAGTTAAACAGTGTTTCTTAAATGAACATTTTTAGATATAAAATTATCATTTTCTAATTTAATTTTGCACATTTTGCACAGGAATCAAGACCTGTGTCTGTTGTACAAATGGCAATAAAATCCCTTTCACCTCTTATAGAAGCTACCCATAAGTTTTAAGCTTAAATGGACTCCTTGCAAAAGTCTTTTAACACCTAGAAAATACATATGTCAGCTCGGTGTTTAATTTTCACAAATAACAGAACACCAGCCTTCATCATGCTTCTCTACAACCATCTGTTGTTAAGCATGCACCGCTTGTAAGTTGAGTTCTATAATCACTGCAAGGTACAGAGAGGATAAATAATGTAATCATGAGCTAAAAACTTTCGAGTTTAATCAAAAAAAGGAAGAGAGCAAGTGGCACCCGCTTCTTCTCTAGCCTTTACTTATAGGGCAGAATGGGTCAATTAAAAATTGTCTGGTTTCCATCTCCCAATTTGAACCATAATCACAGCCAACGGCACAGGACATAGCACTGTGCCTACAAGAAACCAGCAAGTTTTTCAGTCCGAGTAAGTTCCCAAACCATGACTACACAGAGCACCTTGTGGGTGGCTGAAATCATTTGGCCTCCAGCCTCGGGACCGTCAGCTTGCACAAGCGAAGTACGCTCAAGTCCCGGCAGCCGGTTGATCTAATGGGTCAGCCAGGACAGCCCCTGCGTCACGCCAGCACCCACTGACAGGGACCTACCCAGACCTCTGACACACAAATATAGCAAATAAATAATGAGCGCAGAGAGCTCCACTAGCCATCTGCCTGTCTGCTTTATCAAATATCTGCAGCTTCATACAAGTAGACTGGGTTTTGTCCTGGTGAATGAGATGGTCTAACCTGGCATTTAGAAGTCTTCCCAGAACAAAGAAAATACATGAACAATAATGAAAGTTCCTCTCCATCCACTTCCTTCAGTATAGCTGCTGGATAATGAGGTTTAGCATCGGTTTTGGGCTACACAATTGTTGCCACAAACCTCCTGTTTATGTTTGGTGTTTGTGTATTTATTTTGTCTCCCTGTGCAGATTTCAGTGCTCTTTGGAAACCCCAAACAAATCTCTGACTGGGCTGCCTGTGAATGAAGCCTTTACTCCCACAGTGTTATGAAAGCAAACACAAGCCCAGGGTCAAGTGCTTCTTTTGTCCCAGTAGTTCTTTCCCACGAGTTCAATCCCGCCATTAGCATTGATTTCCACTCCTTTAATCTGGAAACGCCTATCACAGCTCCTCAAAGCACTTTTTTTTGCTGAGAATTCCCCAAATATTAAAAAAGAAACTGTCGGCTCCTTACCTTTACCTCCTGTCGCTTGCAGCATCTTCAGATGATCCACTGTCATTTGCAATATTTCCGCTTTTTCTAATTTGGCAGATCCCTTTGAGATAAGAGATTCATATAAAGAAAGGCTTACAAGTACTAGAAACGTTAATTTGATATACTTTCCACTGAGCCCAGCCTTATGGTTTCAATTTCCCCTATCAATAGGACATTCTCAGCTTAATTCTTTTGTGAGCATCTGCCTCCCAGACTTTGCCTAAGGACTAATACTGTCTCCTCCCTAGCAGCACAAGCAGCAGAAGCACAATTTCGCCTCGTTGAGGCTACAGCTCAGTGTAGCTCTGGCCTTAAAGATAGGGTAGAGATGACATCTTCATGAAATGAGAGAAACCTGTAAGTTTCTGGACTTTCTTTGTAACAACAAACACAAGTGGGGAGAGTTAGCAGGACAGGTCTGCACAGTGATCAATGAAGACCATGATACAATATATTTTTCTGTTGTTACCAGTAGGTGTCCCTGTGGACACACACCCAGACGGTACCCCTCTTTCTTAATTGCCTGTTAATTTTCGACATGTCATTTGGCTGCTAAATATTCTATCCTCATTCTTGACTGAAAAAACAACTGCACAGTCCACATTATTTTAAGTTAGCAAGAGGCCTAGTCTGCAGGGACATGAAGCTAAACACTGCAAAAAAGGAAGAGTTTAGCTCCTCTGTCAGCAAAAGTATTTTCTGTTGCTGAGGGTGACTCACAGAACTATGAAAAAAGTGCCAGAAAAGTATAAAATTCAACTAAAAATGTAGTATTAACATATTAATCTATAAATAAAACTATTTTGCATGGTAGCATTACCTCCAATATCTAGAGCATACCCAGATGACTGAATTTACTATGCAAATGTTATTCCAGTGCAAGAGATCATCCCTTGGCATCAGTTAAAACTAGGGCTGCACAAGCTTCAGCCTCAGCCAGACTGCACCCTGCAAGCCAAATTTTTCTCTTAGTTATCACTGAGGCCACCTCACTGTCATCAACTGTCCTGTAGCCTCAGCTGGCTTTGCCCAGGTTGCACACGTGTAAGGTAAGGCTTGCACCTTCCTCCTCCATCAGTGCTAATCTCGGCAAGAGAGTCTGGAGAGCAGAGCTGCGATTTCAGGAGGGAGGGAAGTGGAAGCGAAACTAAACCTCCAACTTGGGAACTTCAGTGAGCTGAATGTCAAGGAGCTGGAAAAGGACTGTTGACTGCCCTTGGCATATTGCAGAAGAATGGTGGGGCTTTCTGAACAAAATACAGCGTGCGCTCATATTTTTGCCAAAACTTTTTTTTTCCCAATCTGTTCATTGCTTTCGGTACTTTCCTTGTACAAACGTTGGTGTGCCTGTTAATTTTTGGTCAGAATTCCACATTTTACATGCAGCTACATCCTGTACTTTTCTCAGACTTCATCTTTTCCATAGACACAGTATAAGCCATCTCAGTGAGAGTGACTAATAGCTAAAAACTGCATGGCGCTGGGTAATTTCCAAAGGCTCTGTAGGACTTATTTTATAATGTTTGTGGTTTTCAAGAAGTAAACAAAAAATGGGACAAACAACTGTTGTCTCTTGCCCTGGTTTATCTAGCTGAAAATACCTCTGTTGTTCCATTTTGCCAGAACCTATGCAAGGGCACAGTTACAATTACTTGTTTTTAAAAGTGTGTTGCAGGTGACACAATTGATGCTCTCACCATGATGACAATATTTAAAATTTATTTTTAACTTTTATTCAGATCAGGGATGTAACAGGCCTAATATGGTGCAGTGTTTGCCACGCAGTTACCACAAACATTCAGCACCTCACAATCCTGCTCTCAAATTTTACTTTTTGGTTTTTATTTTACTACAAGTAAATTTATTTTACAAGCAAGTCAGGTTCTTTATTCTTAGTTGGTTCGTTTTTGTTGAAATACAGTGTCAATTGCACATATCCATAGATCTTCAGATACCTCCAGTAAAAGAAGAACAAGGCTAAATATCAAATCAAAGCCCCGAAAATGAAAAACAAGATATGAAAATAAATAGTTTAATTTGAATGCCATAAACAGAGTGCCCTTCTTACAGCACAGTTTGTATTCTAAACTTTTGGTCTGTAATCTCATGATCAAGGAGCTGAACCCAAAGTTCACTGAAGTTAGCTGGATGCTTCCAGCCTTCCTATTTTCACTGAAAGTCTTTGAAAATACTGCTGACTTCGCTAGCTGACAAGACATGGGCCTATTCCTTCTCCTAACGCACTGGTTCTATAAAGTAATTTTAAAATGTGAATAATGGGGACTGCCTGTTCTTGTTTCAGGAAACTGGATTGATTAATTTGCAACTGAAATTATAGCTTAAAAAATAGAGGTTTCTTAAAGTAGAGGCAAAGGAGATTATACTTAAGTTTCAGACAGAAGGCTAATTGATACAGGTTCGGGGAGCTGTGTTGGGCTTTTTTTTTTTTAAATACGGAGTGAAGTGCATTTTTAACAAAACCACTACTGGAATTCATCGAAAGAACAGAGGCAACATGAACACTATTACCCTTAAGGGAAAAACAAGCCAAAGAATGGAAATGTTTTTCAGCCTTATAATGAATTATGTTTCTAATAGTTGTGCCACAACAAAGCATTTTATTGAAATGCCTGCTTTGTGCCAGATCAGGACTCGTACAATATTATTTTAATGAATTTTACAAGAGAACTAACATTGCCAGATGAGATACAGAATTAGAAAAAAAAAAAAAAAGGCTTACTTGTTTTTCAAAAGCAGTTGGCACAAGCCGCCTCAGCTCTGATAAACTGTTATTTATACGATCACGGCGCCTTTTCTCTATAATCTATTCCCAAAAGAACAAAACACATTAAGTTTATAAAAAGTGTTGAAGGGCAAAATCACAGTACACATGCAAATTGTCAAACAGGAAAACAATGAAAGGCAACGTACCCCTCTTCTTTTCTTTCTGGCCATAATCTGAGATGTTGTTGTTGGGGAATTTGATCGAATGACAGAACTATTAATTTGCCTGTGAAAAAATAAAAGTATGTCAGGTGTTGCACAGCTTGACATTGCTCTTTGAAGACACCTTAAGTCACCATATATTAGGTATGCATAGTCCCCCTCACACTGTTTTCAATGCCCAGATGTGCTTTGCAGTGCACAGTATTTTAAGAGAGCAAGAGACATCTCATTTTTGATTGCAACAGTGACTGCAACAGCATATATTTTGAATTGACAGACACTCTTTTGGAAATAAAGTCCCTTTCTGGAGACAGTTCACTGTCTGGCTCAGTGGATTTAATTTTCATTGCATATAAAGTGCTGGCTATGAAATACAGGCTGAAGAACTGAGTCCAAAACCACATGTACCATCTATACATGCGAACAGCATCGGTAAGTACATGTATCCGATGCCACAATCTCTGCCTGGGTGCTAGGTTTTGACATCCCTGACCATTGCTGCAAGAGTCAATAGATGTTCCAGTACAAATCCAGTTCCCCAGCCCGGGTTTGCTTCATTGTCCTGCATAAGGAACAGAATTCAAAATCCACTTTTAAAACTACACTACCCGCGAGGATGAAAAGGTTTTTATTTCATCATGAGAGAGGAAAAAAAAGAAAATAATCCAGTAGCTTCTGATACTCATTTAACCGCTGATGCAGATGAGACAAGGGCTCTGGTACTTGTGCCTCTACATTGGCAAGACCAGCTTTGAAGACCGGTGCCATCGCTGCCGAGCTCTCAGGCTGGAGCTTCTTCAGCAACCACCATAGCTCACCCCCAGCTCTCACACAAGGTTTGCTGAAGTTACCATTCAACTACTGTGGATCCCTGCTTACTTTCCACAGCTCGTTTCCCACTGGAGCCGATTCCCTTGGGGTGTTCGGCCTGCTCAGGAGGTATTTTGGAAAAGATCTGATTGAAAAATGGCAAATTAAGCGGAGCTAATGAACTGCAGCCTGGAAGCTCACAAGCTACTTGTGTGCTCCACGCAATTTCCAGGCCCGCGCAGCGAGACCGCGGGGCAAATTCTTGGGGGCCTATCAACAAGCTGTAAGTTATGCTGGAGGAGGGCAAAACCTCACCCTGCTTCGCACTCGGGGGCCGCCACCCCCCAGCGGGGGGGCCGGGCTCCCTACTCGCTCTGCCTCATGTCGAGGCGCATCCTGACCCCAGCCGCCGCCCGCGGAGATGGTAGTCCCGGGGAGGCCGGGGTGTCACACTTACCCCGAGTAGTTGTTCTCACTCCCCACGTCTATAGTCTCGTCCATGTCGCTGTCTGAGGTAGTTTCCTCGCAAGGTCGCTTCATCGTGGGCACGGGACGATGTGGGGCAGAGATAAATAAATCCGGGGGGACTCCGGCACGGCACGCCTCGGCTCCGCACCGCCAGCAGAGCAAACCCTCTCTGAGGCGCTTTCCCACGCCGCGGCACAGCCTCAAGCCCGACGGCCCGCCCCCGGCAAGGCCCGCCCCGCCGGGGGGAACGGGGAGGGGGGCCGCCCACCGCGGAGGCGCGGAACGGCGCGGAGGAGCGGGCGGCCGCACAGCAGGGGGCCCTGACCACCCTCGGCCCCCGGCAGGCAGGGAGCGGATCGCGGCAGATGCCCCCGACAAGGCGGGTAAAGGAGACCGCGGGGCTCCGAGGCAGCCGTGTGGCTCGTCCTCCGAGGGGAAGAAGCGGGATCTGGCTCCCAGCCCTCCCACGCCGCCGGAGGCGGGGTCGGAGGGGCGGCCCCGCTTTCTCACCCCGCATTTGTGGGGAGTCTTGCAGCCCCTGGTCCGTAAACCCCGAGCCGGATCAGCCCCCCCTCCCCGTTCTGCAAACCCCCGGCGGTGCTGGACAGTCCTGGCCGCCGCTCCTGGGATGCCGCGAGACGTCTTGTAGGGCACAGGCGCGCGGGTTTGGGGGTTGTGTAAATCCCGGGAAGGGTATAAATCCCGGCCCCGCAGGGCGGGCGGCCCTCCCTGCCCGTGGAGCTCCCACGGCCGTGCCGAGGGGTAGCGGGCACTCGCGGGGACGGGAGCCAAGCACGGCGATAATCCCGGCTGGAAAGGGCTTGGAGGAAGTTTAGCGGCGCGGTTACCAGAAGTTCTGTAGCCGGCGGGTTTTATTTTGCTTTTGTTTGGGATTACTCCCCCCACCACCCGTCTGTTTTGTCCTTTTAAATTCCGAATTCCTGACAAAATACATTTCGGAGGGGTATGTTCTCCACATAAATTTGATCTTTCACCTTCGATGACTGTCCCCCTTCGCCTATCCCCGCTCCGCCCGCATTGCCACCTTCCTGGGAACATTTTTGTCCCTGGCCTCGCTGCCGGGACGCTGGCCGAGAGGGGCCGCGAGCAGTCGGCGCGCTGCGACAGCGGCACCACGGTGTTATTCTGACTCTCGGGGGACAGACGGAGCCCCGGGTCGCTCAGCAGCCCGGAGGACTTGCAGCAAGGCGATCAGGCAGGGCAGTGATGGGGCTGCCCCCTCCGAGCGGTACCGATCAGCCCCATCGCCGCCCTGCCTGACCGGACGGGGCCACTTGTGCCCACGGGTGGAGTTTGCCCCGACTGCCTTATATTTAGCAGCCGATGGTGCCAATGACTCAGTTTTCCACTCGATTAAATTCTGCTAAAAGTACAGGTGGTTTGGTTTGTTTGCGAGTGTGCGTGCGAGAAAGGGCCGTGGTGTAAGAGAAACCGGCTCCATTTCTTTTTTTTCTGCTAATGCCTTCCATCTATGCAAGTACATTTAATGGCACGTCGGGTGTTTGCTCTTTCATGGTGATGTTGCTACTATGTAAAGGAACGGCGGGATTTCACGCCTCGTTGCCCGACCGGGACATCCTTTTCATGCCTGTGTTTGCAGAGCTACTAAAAGCTTCGCGGCTGCTTCGACAAAACAGAAGTGAGCGCCCGCGGGAAAGGCAAAGACAGCTCCGGGGGCTTGGGACGCATTCCCCACAGTGGTCCCTTTGATGGCATCTGACTTAAAAAACGAAAACAAAAAACACCCAAACGACACAACACACCCCCCCAACAAAACAAAACCACAAAACCAAACCAAACACGAACACAAAACAAACAAATAAAAGTATCCGGACCTTTCGGAAGAAGTGGAACAGCAGGAGCAGCCTGCGGCGCCCGACTTCAATTTTAAGCACAAGCGCTTTGGAAACCTAGGAGCGGACACAGCAGTTCTACTGCTCGGCGTGGGGTTTTCTAGGTTAAAAAAACAAAACAAAACAAAACATCAAAAAACTTCCATTCGTTGTCTGTGGTGTAAGGACACCAGGGGACCTTCGAGGGCCAGGGCCACTTCTGCCGTCTGGGACTCTCGGGCCGGGGCGCCCCGGGAGCGGCCGGGAAACGATGCCCTGCCGGGAAGTCGCCTTTCAGATGGGGGGACGAGATTGGGTAGGTCTGAGGTAAAGTTCGTGTTACCTCGCCTGGGCTGCAGCTGCTCTAGATGCGCCTGCAAACGCTTCTGAAACGGGGCAAGAGGCTCGAGGTTGAGTTTTTGAATCGTCGCATAAATATGTTAAGCACGCGGGGATATGGGTGCGTTTCCGAACTGTCTCGGGGTTTTGCACCGAAATCTTTAATGTCAAGCGTCGGTGCCGCTGGATTTGTAATTTCTGCTCACTCTGGAAACAGTTCCTGCTGCCACACGATATTTTTTTTCGCCTGGAGCACAAATCTTCAGTGCTTTCCTCCTACAGAAACTTGAGCTATCCCACGTTTACCGCCCCGAGTAGGGCTTATGTCAGCGTTGTTTGTCGTGGAACCGGCTACTATCTCCTGGCAGCCTTGCTGAAGTCCGTCCTTCAGAAAGCTCCTAGCCTTAGCAGGCAATTAGTCTTTCCAGTTTAGCCAGACTTTTTTCTAATATTTTATTTTATTTTATTTTATTTTATTTTATTTTATTTTATTTTATTTATTGTATTATTTTATTTTATTATCAGCTCTTCTGGGGAGGAATTTTGGGCTTTTCCGGGCCACAGCTAGAAGGCAGGCCCTTGCACTCCCTCCAGTTCCCGGCCTCGCCGCCACGGCAGGTGCGCTGCGGCGGGTGGGGGTTCCGTGAGGGCTCCACAGCCCCCGCAGGCAGGGCCAGCACCACCACCCACGGGACGGGCAGGGGCGGTGTCGGGCCCTCCGCGCTTGGGAAACTGCGTCGCAGGACCAAGCCTCTTGTTTTGCTTAGGTCCCCGGTGGAATGTTCTATTACTCCCGTGTCTCTTTCTTCAGTGGCCCCATAAAGTGTGGCTGCTCGGAGCATTTGCTGCAGAGGGATTACCCGCTCTGCTAGCAGCAAGCAGAGTTGACAGGCACGCATCTGAAGCTCAGAGTAATGCATCTTTCTGCACTGTCTCCAAAGGGAAAAAAGCCGGACAGAACCGCCGCGCCCCGTCGGCGCTTCCTCGCTCCCACCTGGCAGCCACCGAGGCCCGGGGCAGCCCCCGCCCTGGCCCACGGCCGGCAGGGACAGAACCGGACGGAGACCCTTTCTCCCGGAGCTCCCCGAACCGCTTTTCCCACGGGAGAGGCAGCCGCCGGCCAGCGGACAGCGGCTCCGCCGGAGGCTCCCCGGCCCGGAGACACCCTGTCCCGCCACCGCGGCCGGCGGGGGGTGGCGGGCAGGCAGCTCCCTCTCCTTTCCGACTTCGTGGGTGGTGTTGTGTTTTGGTTTGGTTTGGTTTGTTTTTTGTTTGTTTTTTTTTTTTCCCTCTTGAAAAGCGTGCCGCGAATAAAAGTTCGGTGTGGCTTCGGGGTCTGGAGATGGCGGTGGGACGTGCCGGCCTGGGTCACACGGGGCCAAACTCGGGGCCAGTGGGGCTGGTTCCCCGCTCTAACGGTGGGTGTGTTTCGAGAGTTGGCTTGCGAAATAAGGAAAGCAGCACATTTCTCGGTGTATCTGTAGAGCTGGCTCCCGTAGGGAAGCGACGTTCTTCTGCACCCCCCCGCCTCTCCCCGTCCCTGAAAATGAATCTGCCATTTCCCCGAGATTTCAGGATTGCCCCTTTTATGTAGCTGTGAGACGTTTACGATTAATTAGTTACGAGTTTTAAAAAACATATTAAAAATAAACGTTGGCCTCCCGAACGAGCTGTAGTTTTACTCAGCAGCCCTTTTCAAGTGGCCTCAGGGTTGTCCCGAGTTTTGTTACTGGACACAGAAGTCACTCAAACTTTTAGTCTCAGAGCTGGGGTTTTTTATGCTTTCCTCTCTCCCTCTTAAACAAACTTTTTTATCCCATATTCTTCACACAGTGAACAGCCTCTTAGGGGTAACCGTTCGGATCCTCTTAAGTTACTTGCTCCTATTAGGAAGCTCTGAGAAGAGCAGAGAAAGATAATCCGCATTCATGGAAGATGGACAACAACGCTGTATTTTTTTTCTTCATGGACTCATCATTAACTGTCAGGAAAAGCTGAAAATGTAGAGAAAAGCTCGTCTTCTCCCCCTTTACCCCCCCCCCCCCCCCCATTCTTTTCTTTTCTTTTCTTTTCTTTTCTTTTCTTTTCTTTTCTTTTCTTTTCTTTTCTTTTCTTTTCTTTTCTTTTTCTTTTCTTTTTTCTTTTCTCCTCTTTTATCTCTTCTCTTTCCTTCCTTCATTTCTTTTCTTTTTTTTCTATAATGTGATTGTAACTAAATGCTTAAGATGATTTCTGCCTAAGTTCATGCCAAGATGGGACTGACAGACTGAACAGAGAGTAGAGAACTGAGGAAACCATGTGTTACGAAGCTGAAGGAAATAATACTCAAAAAAGGTGGTGAGACCTTAAAATGTGTGGATTTGCCTAGACAGTGGCTGCACTCGGGTGGAAGTGGGTGTGTGGCATTCCACACATTTTTGTGTCACGGAAGAGTATTTGACTATTAGCTAGGCCGTAGAACTCTAGCCGATGGGTCAAAGTAGGGGCTGATCCACTGGTGGTTGCTGTGGTACTACAATAACCATGTAGGTACTGAAAGAATTGTGCTGGCCTGAGGTGGATGCAGTCATACCTGTAGATCCCTTCAACTTACTTTTGGGAAGTATAAAAATTGCTCAGAGACTTGCTGTAAGAGACTACAATTTCAAGCTGAGTATGATTAAAAAGAAAAAAAAAAAAAGTAGGAAGGAAGATGCAGTGAGTATTTATAGATCTTTCTCAGTGACATCTTTTCATGTTTATCATTGAGTTACACCTTCACAAATCTCATCTTGGTGAAGTGGTCAAGTTGACTATCTTGTTTTTAGGCTGACCACGAAAACGTGACGCCCTGTCTCCTGTGATGTGTCATACTGCTTCCCTGCTTTCGGTGCCTACAGAGGTCAATGAATGTACCCTCCCGGGTCGAGTGCTTCCTCCTGGCCCTTAGTCAGTAGGTGTTGCATGTTCGCCCAGTCCTCCCATTAAATGCATGAAACGCTCTCCCTGAGAGCTGTCGCTAAGTAGCAGGTGACAGGGAAAGAAAATAATATCTCCCCTGGCTCCCAGAGAATCAAGGAACCAAGGCTGTGCTGTCTGGTGATAATGAGGATGGTTAAACAGTACCCCAAGGAAAGGCTGCTGGAGAGAACTAACCCTGTAGTTAAAGAGCCTCATCCTTAACTCCTTGCACCTTGGCACACTTCCTATGTGAACTCAGGCAATCAGGACAATTAATTAAATTAACAAAAGGTGTAAATTTAAAGTGCCTGTGAACTGTATTGAGCCTCAATTTGCATGCTTTTATTCACAACAGAACTGGCTGCAATTCGATTTAAATTAATTCACTTTCAGAATAAAATAGCACTGAATAGAATAAAAGCAGCTTTAGTTTTGAATGGATGTCTACATAGAATTGTTTGTGGTTTAACTAATCCACTTTAGAAATTAACTCTATTAATTTTCCTGGGCATTTCCATCTACCCTAGCTTGCTTTGTCTCTATTTTAGTTCCCTATCAGTAAAATGGAAATAGCAACTGCTTGCTAACATTTTAAAGCCATTGTGTCAAAGGGTCTTGGTAACTGCAGCATTTTGCCTGATACTCAGTGCATATGTTCTGCAAAAGCCAGGTCTTTATTTTCTATACATGTGCAAAATTCTTGCCTGATGGTATTTTGTGAAGACTGTACCCAGCTGTACTTGGCCACAGGAGACTTGCAGCAGTGGAGAATTAAGGCCTTAATGTGTGTTTTAAACTTTCACTGAACATCTCTTTGTTTTTGTCTCTGTGTTTTCTTCAAAAACTGCGAGTCAAGATTTAAGAACTCTCTAACTTGAGTCATCTTAATGAACAGCTTCAATGGTGTTAACAGGAAGTAGGTCACTTTCTTTAATGGTGGAAACTAGGCCACTTAATTACCTCACAAAAGTATACAGAACCTAGTCTCACAGTTTTCTACACAACACGACTTATGAACTTTAATCTGTTTTAGAGGTAGCTTTATTAAAATCCATAGAGTTGTAGCAAGAAAATGTAGCCTATTATAATGGAAATAGAGTACTTGTAAAAATAAGCACAGCTTTCTTGTTGAAACTCATTTCTATTTAAATAAATTTTCACAGTGATATAGTTGTGGTTTGACTAGCCCATGCTGCTAGTAACTGTGGCAAGGCTAGATAAACACATCATGTGCTGAAAATTGGGACCTTCTTGAAATTTTTCTATCAAAGCTTGGTGGGCTCTTTGCTAAGGGACTTTTTTTTTTTGTCTTTTTCCCCCTAGTCGGCTTTCTTTAGCATTTTCCTTTCTTGAATGTCTTCACTCCAAATGGGACTTCTTTTATGCTTTTTGGTTGCCAAAAACTGGAGAATTGTTGTTATTAGAGTTTTGTTGTTGGTTTTCTTTTAAAATAAAACCAAGATGCTTTCCAGACAGTTAGAAAGGAACTAATTTTCAGGGAGTGCTAAGGAAACATCAGTGGCATTAGCCGCATTTTCTTTATGAGAGAAAATAATGTATCATTTTCAGGTTTTGAACCTAGATGTTAATAATAAAGCACATCAGCCAATGCTCTAAAGATACTCCTGTACACAGACTATTAATATAATAAAAAGAAGCAACCCTAGATATTCTGACTAGATCCATAATTCTTTTAATTAATTTTCTCAGTAACAGTAGTAATTGTTGGTGCCTGTAAGTGACTGTCAAGCTACAGATTCCCCTAAAGCTGGGTAAATAAAAGAACACACTAAACATTCACTTATTAGTAGAATTTATGATCTCTTAAAACATAAAATTATTAATTAAAACATCTTCTAAGTCTCTGCAATGAAACACGTAGGGTCAAAATGAATATTCAACTGGTAAAATTTGTACCAAAATTAAGCAGGCATAAATACAGTCAAGAGCCAGACACTTCTGCCACAGAAGAGTTTGGATCAGGATCTTAATCCAAAGAAGTAAACTGGTTTTCCTCAAACTGAAAGTTTTAAATACTGCAATGAATGTGTGTCTATGAGGGGAACAGTTATTCTAAATTGCGGAAAGTTCCTTTTTGTCAACCACTGTCATTTTCTGAGGGACAGAAATTGTTTCTGTCTTGGTTGTGCTCAGTCTAGTGTATTATGTGCCCAAACAAGTATTTTTGTGATACTTTTGTTAATATTGCACTTGATCCTGCTGAGCTTAATCAGGAAAACTTGTGTTGACTGAATATGACTTTTGCTTCAATAAGGAAAATGCAGAGCTCTCTGTAAGAGCTGGGCCTAATTCCAGTTTTCTTGTCACTTCTGTAGTAAAAGGATGCTGTCAAGGTATTTTTGATTTATGGTGACAAACATTTTTCTCTCCTTCAAAATACTATGTTAATTTAGTAGTATTTTAATTTAACATATTTTGATTAATTTTATTCTGTGTATCTTTTTTTGTTTAAGCACAGTTGAAAATAACCAGGTCATGTTACAGGAAAAAGAGATCAAACTTTCTCTTCACTAGGGAAGCTCTGAAGCTCTGAGGACATCAGACTAATTGTCAGTGACTTAAAAAGTGTTCACTGTTCTTCGTGATGGAAGACATGAAAAAATTTGTCTGGACTGAAGTCTTTCCAAAATGCTAAATGCTTTCTTTTGCTTGGTAAGTTGTCTTCTATTTAATTTTTTTTATGGCAGATATTAAGCAATGAACATTACTGTGATAGAGTGCCTTGCTTTTGGTGCTTGCCAGCTCTGCGTGGGTGTTGGTGCTCACCTTTTCGAGGAGCAGAGGTTTCATTTCACACCAATGCTCTTCGCATTTCGGGCTCCGCCTCAGGACCCAAGGTAGCCAGCACCGCTTCCTCAGGTCTGTGACCCTTCTGAAGCCACAGCAAATGGATGCTCCAACTGCTGAAACAGCATGAGGTTCCTGGGCGCTTTCCTCCTGGTGTTAAGGATAAAAAGCCTGCTGTTATTTCACATTCTTCTTATCAGCCCCCACCTCAGTGGCTGTTGAATTGTTTTTCACCATGCAATGCTTTTTTAACTGGAGATTTTAGCTTTCTTTTCTGAGCCAAAACTCAGGCCTCTGAAACTTTCTTTTCTGCCTCATACTTTCAGGCCATCACTCCTACTTGGAAAGCTGTCCTCCATGGCCTTCTGCAAGCCTTGCTCCTTAGCTTCTTTCCCTGCTTCCGAATGTCCCTTTATTTCTTACTGCTTTTTGTGAGGTATGCTCAGGTCTCCACCTTTGCTCCCTTCCTTTTCTCAACTCCATCTCTGGGAACAGGCTGAGGACATCTTAGGGACTGCAGCTCACAGTAATTTCTAGCAACAACTTCTCCCCAGGCACAGAGGTGGCTCTTACATTGCATCATTTTTTTTTTTTTTTATAGGCTTTCCCTCTTCTTATGCCTCTTTCTTATCTTTGGCCTTTACACAGCCAGTGCAGAACTGTTCTTCTTCCTTCCTAACTCCCTCATCTTCTCTGCTTCCTTGGACATGGCTGAGGGCATCAGTTCTTCCAGTCTCAGAGGCAATTGTTTAAAATGCTGGTGCCTTCTCTGCCCTTTTTGCTTAGACATGAAGGCTATCTCCAAGTGCAGCTATCAGGTTCTCCTACAAAAGCAGAGAATAATCTGACTTCTCTGCTAGATAAACTGCTCAGGCTTCTGCTTGGCTTCCCAAACACATCTCTCTCTGCTTCCAGACTGTTAGAAAAGCTGTCCAGTTCATCCTTCTGGCTAATAGTTCTGGCCACATTGCTTCTGTCACTCCCTCTGGCTTACTCATTCCTACTCTGCTTGAAATACCCTGCTTTCACTGCCTTGGCCCTTCCCCAGCCCTCCCTCACCCCTGCCTTTTCTCTTACCATATTCTCTCTTCCTTTCTTCCACTAGTCTGGTCTAGCCAGACTTATCTGCCTTCCCCATGCCTGTGCACATAAAGGATTTCTGAAGCATTTTAGTGGATTTTCCAGATACTCTCAGCGTTAGTAGTAGCTGCACAGAGCTCTCAAACACGAGGGCTGTGACAGTCCTCTGTGTCATCTGCTCAGACTCACCAAGATGATTTTCCAGGCTCAGCAGATTCTCCCCAGAGCAGACTAGCTCCACTATTTTCAGGTCATATTACAGAAGCACTTCTAGCATAGCTCCTATATTACATTTGTATTGTTTCTAGGCCTAAGTATAGGCACTGTAAAGCCTGGATGCCCCCAAGGCTACTAGTTATGTCCATGTCCCTAAACTGCCCTCCTGCTGGCTGGGAGCCCCACATTGAGGTACTTCAATGCTCGTGCTGCTTCTTGTGATGCGACATGTCAGACCAGTGGTAACTTGCACACCATCACCTGTCCACCTCTGTGGGTGATTTGAGTTCATACAATCAGGTTGGATTTCTCTTTGCTGCTAGGGAAATTCCAAGCTGGAGATGGAGCCTGCTGGCTCTGTCAGGGAGGAGCGAGGTGAGAGGGAAGAGGTCCAGAAACCTCCCTGCTGCTGTCCTTCCTCAGCTGTCGGTGAGGATGGAGGGTCTAGATGGCCACGTGGGGCTGGGCAGGGCAGAGGCACATAAAACATTTCCTCTGAGGGAACAAAGTCTGTGCTGAGGAAATCTGCTGGGCAAAACTTTCTGCTCTGCAGTAAGGAGAACAAAGGAAGACCACTTTGCTAGTATTGATCAAGGAGAGGAGATTGTCACGCTGAGCAAGTGTCCTGCTGGAGGAGGTTTACAAGTACCTGCTTATCTGAAATAGGTTAATACCCGTACAGTGGGTACACACCACCTGTATGCCCTGCTTCTGAAGTCAGGTATTGCAGGGCTCAGGGCCATTTCGTGTAGTGTGAGGCTTTTGCTGTGATTTCAACAAGGCCAGAGCCCTCATGTTCTCTAAGTCCATGGGCTCATCTGAAGTCCATCACTTGCATTACTAACGAACAAATATTTCATTTGTTCCATACAGCAAAACATAAAATAGCATAAGTAATATGTATTTTCATTTTTCAGCCCACTCTTCCAAGCGGAGTTTCTCCAGGAATCCTAACTTTCTGCTGACTACAATTATCTTAGATAAACCCACCGCTATAAAGAGAGAAAGACTGCTAACAGACCAGATGCAAAGAGGAGATAGATGCCAGCAATGTATTACAGTCTAAAGAGAAGTGCCAGAGGGATTTGGTGTTTGGGCCATTGATTTATTCTGTATTGGTTTTAAATGGGAAGTAAGCAAACTACTGGAGACATGCTAAAGAGAGCATGTAAGATTATTTACAATTTAGAGACCTGCCAATAGCAGTGAGGACATGGGCATGACAGAAAGCAACCTGGAGAGCTCAGGAAAAACAGCCCAAGACGCAAGGTGAATAATGAGAAATGGGGGTGTGTTCCAGAGAATGGAGGAGCACAGAGTATTTACAACATAGCAAGTCTATGAAGGGACTATGTAGCTCAGCTGGTCAAATGACAGTGCACCTGTAGGATAGGTCTGCATAGGTACAAATGGAGTAAATCCTCATGGTACAGCCAGTTGCTGTCATGTCAGTGACAGAAGCAGGCCATTCAGTCCTCTGAGAGCTCGGGAAGAAAGAGGACAGTATGGGTTGCCTTCTGTTGTGTGTTCCACGCTGTTCTTGCCTTCTTGTCCAAGTCACAGTTTTTTGATTCAGAACATGCCTTGTACAAAGACCAAAGTCAAAAAGGGGAAATATTTAGAGAGGTTGATAACTGTGTAGAAAGAGACCAGAGTTTCATTGCTAGGGACAGAGGTAGTATGAAGTGCATGCATCTGCACAAGTTTGTCCATACACCTACTTCTCACCTTCCTCTTGGGTGTAGAGGAGGACTTGGGGTTACTGGTGGATGAAAGATTAGACCTGAGCTGGTAATGTGTGCTCGCAGCCCAGAAGGTGAGTCGTATCTTGAGCTGCATCAAAAGGAGCAGGGCCATCAGGCTGAGGGAGGTGGTTCTATCCCTCTACTCCACTCTGGTGAGACTCCAAGTACTGTGTCCAGTTTTGGAGCACGCAGTACAGAAAAGACATGGACCTGTTGGAGGGGGTCCAGAGGAGGCCACAAAAATGATCAGAGGGCTGGAACAGCTCTCCTATGAGGACAGACTGAGAGAGTTGGGGTTGTTCAGCCTGGAGAAGAGAAGGTTCCAGGGACACCTTATTGTGGCTTTTCAGTACTTAAAAGGGGCCTATAAGAAAGACGGGAACAGAGTTTTTATCAGGGCCAGTTGTGATAGGACAAGGGGTAAGGGCTTTATCAGGCTAGACATGAGGAAGAAGTTTTTTACAATGAGGTTGGTGAAACACTGTCACAGGTTGCCCAGAGAGGTGGTAGATGTCCCATCCCTGGAAACATTCAAATCCAAGCTGGACAGGGTTCTGAGCAACCAGATCTAGTTGAAGATATCCCTGCTCATTGCAGGGGGGTTGGACTAGATGACCTCTGAAGGTCCCTTCCAACCCAAACTGTTTTATGATTCTATGATTTGATTTCACACCACGATCCCTCTCCTTCTACACAGGTTCAGACTCTTTCACTGTGGGGAATGTCAACCCTTCAAAAACAAGGGAAGAACCTGTTGAGTTAATTTTCAGTGTAGCCAGTTTTGCAGTCTTGGGTTGGCTGGACTTCTCATGTTTTGATGATGGTTGCTGGCAAAACGACTGTGGAAGTATTATTTCAAAGAGTCATCTAAGGGAGAAAACATCCTAATAGAACACATTCCAGCAAATGACTGACTTTCAAAAACATGGTTTGATAGTTGCTCATATAACTCTAGATCATACACAAAATCATAACAGATGAGAAAACAGACCATTGACATCTCTTTTCCTACATCATTAAGTATCTTCTCCAGTAAAGACATGTTCAAATATCTCTTGTGAGAGATATTATAAACCTAAAAGCCCAGAGAGTGATACAGTTTTTCTGAAATAATGGTGTAACTGATCTGCTGCTATTTTATATTACAGTAGATTTGCATAGTCCATGCAATGCAAGTCCAAAGACCTCCGATGTTTTAATAATAGGAACTTTTTCAATGACTTCTATAATAGCATTACTGCCTAGCCTAGTTATTAATCACCTCACTGACTGCTAATTAATTAAGTGCTTAAAAATCTGCATCTTGTTAATATAGAATAACTCAGCTTTTGAGTATGGTAGCAAATTATGTTGAAATATTTTCCTTGTATTTTTTAACAGTTTGAGTGCTCTTCTTAGATTCAAAATACCCAGACTTAGTGGCTCCCACATAAAAAATGAAATTGTTCAAATGGCAAAGCTGCAAACCTCCAGTTCAAAGGGTGAAAGTTTTGCAAAATGTTCCAGTAATAATAAATGTAAATTTTGCTATGACCACTTGGTGTCATCTAGTCAGAGCTAGTTAGTTGGCTTCTTGTTCTAGAGTTGGTTTTAGCATGAAAAAGATCACATATAATCTTGATTATCTGAGACCTGTGGGACCAATACTAACTCTTATTCTCTCCAGATGAGCTCCTCAGAGACAGGGTTGCAGGGTCAGCAGAAGACCACCAGCCTTAACAACTGTATTCCCTCTTGGAAAAGCTGTTGTGGGAGCAGACATAGGCATGCAAATGAGAATTTTGCTCAGATTGTTACCCTGATTGCTCAGAAGTTACCCTGATTGTGAATTTATTTTGCTGCCAGTGATGCCGGAGAGCAGGCAAGGTGAGCACATCCTGCCTGTTATATCTGAGGTGGAGTGCAAGGGTCTGGTGTGAGGCAGACAGCACTATGAAGTGACACCGGTGGAGCCCTCAGGAGCTTCCTGTGCAAATCCGGTGTCAAGTCAGGACAGCTCTTTGCTCACTTCGCAGCATGAGCCCTCCACCTCCTTGCCAGTCTGCTAGCGAGAGGAAAATACTCAGCCCTTGAATGAGACAAACAACTCCAGGTCTCTGGGGAGAAGCACATTTTTCAAGAATTCCTTCTGAGGTGAAACACTTGAAATTTTTATTTTTTTTTTTTTCTTTGTGAAGAGCCTCCTCTGTTCTGCCCTCCGGTTGGGCGATCCTGCAGTGAGTTACACCCAGCAAATGGGTAATTGCTTGGAACTTGGAACAGAGGCTTGGAAAATCTTTTTGTGTTTAAATCTGTACCTAATCAAATATCTACTAACTCTGTGAGGAGCAAGAACATAGAGCAAAGAGGGGGAATATTTCCCATCAGCAGAAATGGAAGGCAATGTTTTGATTTTGTTGTTTTGCTGCCACTTAAATTCAGTTTACCAGGAGAAAGGATGCTTTTGAAAGGGTTTTAATTGTTTCATATATCACGATTTTCTGTGTTTTAAATATTTACATCAATTACCTTTGCTGCTGACAGACTAAGCAATCTGATTGTGTCTGGTGCTGCCTACTACAATAAGTGTAACATGGAGAGTATAACGGAACTGGAAAAAAACAGAGGTAGAATTAAATGCAATTAGTAAAATGCAACAAATGAGCAGTTGGTTACTTACCAAAAAGAAAATGGTCACACCTTATCACCACTGCAACTATCCAGTTATTCAGAGATCAGAGCATTGCAGATTGATGTTGACAAACTGAAGGTAATTCACATAAAATAACTCAAACTGCTGTTGGGCTTTAAGGACTGGTTTATGGGAAAGAGTAAACCAGCTAGATAAAGCCTGTCTGTCTAGGTACTTACATAACAGTAATTAATGTGATGTATTATCCTGTGTGGTGAGGGCTCAGTGGAGGCCGAGGGACCCAGTAACCACTTACAAAGTTGTAGGCTGTAAGCACGAAGAAAAGAAAGAAGTGGGTAAGGATTGCTGAAGGAGTACAAGCACTAAGATGAAAAGGAGGAAAGCACATGCCAAACACTAGGAAATATTACCTCCTGTGAGAACTGTTAGGCTGTGGTCAGAAGTTATACAAAACCCCTCAGCTGAGTCATTTAAAC
The DNA here is from genome assembly GCF_036013475.1 of Columba livia. Taxonomy (NCBI): domain Eukaryota; kingdom Metazoa; phylum Chordata; class Aves; order Columbiformes; family Columbidae; genus Columba; species Columba livia. The sequence continues at coordinate 55,648,782 of NC_088604.1, read as the reverse complement.
TGAATTGTAAAAAACACTCTAGAAAATATGCTGTATTGGCACAGGGCGAGTCTAGATCGGGAACAACCAGCCTACTCCCTGGTTTCCTTTTTCCCAAGGGCCCTTTACTGCTAGTATGGTAGATATTAATTGACTTAGCAAGAAGCAGAACAGGGATGGCTGGAGGCAAAGAGGGAAAATTCAGTACATGACTTTTGTGCATCGTGGGAGCTCAGTGTGGCTGCCCTTACACAGATGCAGTAGTCTCACGGACACGGCATGTTGCACGGACAGGCAGGAGCCAAATGACCCTTGTCCCACACTGAGGCATTGTATCAGCTCATATCTTATCTTCCCTGTATCCCTGACCAAAGGAGTCTGCACCGAGAGGAACTGCTGGAAGCCATAACGGGGCAGAACAGGAGATCTGCCACAGCCGCTCCTGTTGCATTTGTATTCATGGCTTATTGTGCCTGTAGAAGGGGAGCAAGAGGCTTGCAAAGACATGTCACCTTGCTGCACCGACGTGTTTTTACCTCTTTCTCCTACTAACACAGATTTCCCACATTTTTAGTTATGAAGAAAAACAGTTGAACCTGTCACTCTGAACATTTTATATTTCCTTCCTTTCTTGTATTGATAAGGCAGGAGTTCCAGGGATTTGGGGGGAAGTTTTATGGCAGTTGGAGACAGTCTGGAAAAAAGAAGAATTATTCTCTTGGGAGACCCAGGAGAAAGCTGCAAAATGAAAGAAATTGTTCTCTGCTGTATGCAAAATGCTGGGTCTGCTTATTCATCCTACTGAGGTCACCATGAAGGCTTGTGGTGTGCAGCTGCACCCTATATACACACACAACCATGGCTGTTTGCTTCTCCATGAGACTTCTCCCTGTGGCTTTACACCATCACAGCAAGCACCATGTTCACCTGGCCAAAACTAATGTAAAACAGTCTTTAGCAAAAAATAATTTCTTTATTGTGAAGGAATATTTGTACTTTTATAAAGTCTCAATTACCTGTCTGTATTGGTTGGAGAGTCTTATTTTCTTCATTTCATTTACAAAGGTGCCTCTGAGTACATTGTTCAGGTGGTGAGCAGGGGTGCTCATTTCCCTACAACACCTATAACTCCATCATAGCAAAATGACACCAAAAATGCAAAGAATTAAGCACCTCAAACACTCAAATGTGCTTTATAATGATGGTACTCCCCCAAGCTGCAGAAATGTTTTATCTGGTGAGAAATATCCTTTGTATTATGCAGACAGCCATGAGGTGGACTAAGGACTAGATTCCCAACGAGACATTGAAGTTTTGACTCTCTCTGACAAAACCCATGCCTCTGAGTTGCTCTTCCAAGGTCTGCAGGCATGTCATGGGGATAGTGAAGTACCTCTGAAGAGCAGTCACACTCTGGGATGTGTAGGGGCATGTGTCATAGATGTAAATGATATTTACGTGTTGCTTATCAGGCTGGTAGGAAACAATATGGGTATATTGAGCTCCAGGCCTTTCTGCATCTCTGATGTTGATGCACAGCTGCCTGTGGGACACAGCCAGAAGCTCTCACCTGGAGGAAGACCCAAAAGCATTCCATGCTTGAGGTTCTCAGCAAGCCACCCAGCCTGGTGTGAGGTGAAGGAATGAGAGAATGGACTGACCCTGGAAAGAGAAAGTGGAGAAGGAAAGGATAAATCAGAGACAGAAATCTGGGGGAGAGCCCAGCCTGCTGTTCCTGCTCATGGGTGCATGCCTAGTGAAAGGAGGAGGTAGGATCCCCCAGCAGAAGCTGGTCATGCAGGGTCATGCAGCAAACCCAATTTCTCAGGCCTTTGCCACCAGCAGAGCAGACTACAGGGTTGCCATCCTCAGCTGCCTACATCCAGTCCCAGCTCTGTGCTAAGCCAGCCCTTTGAAAAACAGCCAGGCTTATCTCTTTCTTTCAAAATAGACTTAGAGGTGCAGTACTTGTTTCTTCCATGCCTCAAAATTGCTGAATGTGGGAGGGGATATTTGCCTTCGCTTCCATTGAGGTCATGGCCTTTTGGGATGACCATAATAAAAAAGAATGAGTGGACCTGCTCTGTCAATGGATCATTCTGTGAACAAGACCACTGCCAGCCTCCTGACAGCCTGGTGTGGAGGAGGAAAATTTCATGGATTAATGACACATGGCTTCGTGCCCGATCAGCACAACCATTCTTCTCTAAGTATTTAGAGAGTAATAGTCTTAATAACAGTACTTAATACTTCTCAAGTATTCAGATTTTTGGGCATTTTGATCTAGGGGTCTCTTTTCTTGTGATGTACTATAGCAGGGGAGGCCAGACTCAGATGGAGACTTTTTGCTCATATGGGTGTGCGAGCTGCAAGATGGCAGGATGCTCTGCAGAAGATGTCCTCTGGCAGAGGCTTTGGTTGCCATACCTGAGTGTGTTAAATACCTCCATCCTGAAGTGTGTTAAATTCTGTCTGAATTGCAAAGGATTATCCTTTCTCTCTCTGTCAGACTTATGGGCTGGGTAGCAAAAAGTGGACTTGGCAGCTCCCAAACTTTAATGAGGTCTGTGGTCTGTTTATTTGATAATGTATTTTTAGCAGAATATGATACATATCCTTTTCTGGGAGAGAAATGCAGTAAAAACTCCACTGAATAAATACAAGTTTTTGTTTTCAACACTCTCCTCCTGGACTCCTGCTGTCAAGTGACTGCAAAATTCAAAGAGATTATTTTGGCAGTTCCAAAAATTTGTCATACAGATCGGAGTTTTTTTTCCTTGTATTTGTCAATGTGTGACTAAGCACAAGTATTACAGGAAACATGGAAATGTTTGGGCTTTAAAGAATGGCTGTGGAAAAAGACCTCCTACTGATTAACAACTGCTGTTTAATAAAATAATTTTCGGATGTCCAAATTGCTGATTGTTCCAGTGAGGGTTACTTTCTGACAGAAGGGATCCCACCAGTCCCATGTCATCAGCCCGGGTGCACTGAGAAGAGGCTTTTCTGCAACCATTTCCTGCTTCAAAACAATGGAGAATGAGAGATGCCCATCTTTGCTCCCCACAGTGTGGGGATCTGTTTAGCACAATATCTAGGGTGGCATCAAAACCAGGGGGAGCAGGAGCTAGGAGAGCAGCTGGAGTGCAAGGGAGCATCTTTGTTTTGGAGATGAAACCCACTGGTTCATTAGGAAGGCCTAGCTAGGGTAGAAAAAGAGAAGGTGTCTCCCACTTGCTGAAACACTGAGGGTCATTGTGTGCCTACTGGGAGCTAGCAGGAGGGAGAGAGGGGGAGCCAGGCACCAACGTGAAGCTCACCAGGAACTCCCCTATTCTAAAGTTCTCCCTCTGTGGCAGGGTCCCAGCCCAGGGCTGCTCTCCTGCTGTCCTCTGCAGGGCTGGCACTCGGGCTGCCCACCACACACCAAAGCCCTGCTTGGCACTTGGGCTGTTTTTTTGTATTATAATTGTGCTGAATTAAGTGCTCACATACACAAACTTTTCTCTCGTCTCTGTTACGTTTTGAGCCTTTTTCTGCTGTGCTGTGAGGCTCAGTTCTAGTTCAGCCGTCTTGTGAGGCTGACAGAGTGCTGCCAGATGGTCTTTCCCAGGTGATGTGCACAGCGCTGCACCCGAATTCTTAACATTGAACCAGGGCCACATTCGTGGCAGGTCTGACACACTCCTAGTAACATGTGTTCCCTCTGCCAGTTTCACACTGGGCACAATACATGATTCCAGCTCCATGCAGTTGTATATTCTTAGCCTAAATATGGCAGAAGGCAGCAAATTGATGGGACTGCTTTTTTTTTTTTTTTTGTACAGGCATCCAGCAGATGCCAGCAAGGGTTGCATATTGACATTAATCATTACCCTGTTGATAGCCCTGAGCAGGCTGCTTTAATTGACCAGAACCGAATCCAGTAATCATATAATGGAAAATATACATCATATTTATTTCAGTAGCACATCTGAATTACAGCAATATGAGTTCATGGCACAACTCTCCGTGACTACATCAGAAGCAGGAGCAGAGCCATTGTCTGATAGTACAGATGTAACTGGGCTGTGCCGCACAGTCTACTGTGCTTAGGCAGGATAGTGAAGCCATGTCCAAAAAGTAATAAAATTATCCTCTGGGATCCTGCAGCCCTAACTCTATTCAGACAAACCAAGTCTGTGCATGGTGGTTGTAGAACTGTGTTTTCCATTGTTTTCTTTGAGTATAACTCTCCAATAGGGGGGATGGACACAGTCCCTTCAAACAGCACAAATGCTCTAATAAGAATACATAAAAGAATTAATCCAAAAAGACAATAATTACAGAAGCATGTCCTCTTATCCAATTATCTACAGAAAATGATAGTTAAAAAACAGCTGAGAAAGTAAAGCAACAAGAAAAAAACATGTAAGATTTAGTTTGATCATTTTATGCCTGGGAAAAAAACCAAGAAGTTAATCATCAGACAATATTTGTATATTGACTAATGTGTTAATGAATTCAATTTTTGTTAAATAGCATCAACATGTTAGATCTTAAATTGAAAAGAAACGAGGATGAATAGCTGGCCAACATAGTCAATTGACTCTCTTTTTTCCATGGTGAATGCAAAATCTATGACCTTTGTTTAACAGAATGGTTGAGAGATGAGGCTTGGGACTATGTTAAGTTACCATGAAAGCAGAATCCAAGGGGAACAGATGTGATTAGTTGTCTGAACTTGACTTGTGGATATATTCCTGTGGATCTTTTCTCAGTCCCTTTCCTGCAGCACACAACCTAACAGCTAAATGTTAACTACAATTAAAATGTGGATTAAGATGTTGATTTGTAAAAATTACTAGCTTGAGTATGAAGAAACTCTTTACCGCTTGGGCTCCGTGAGTGTACATATATTATACCTGCTTAACTTTGTGCATTAACTGTATTTGTGGTCATTATACTGATTCACTGGCATCAAAATGGACAAAATATAACTTTTGGAATGGTACCATATAAACTAGTAGGTTTGTGTACATTGTGCACGATTTAACACATATAAGTCTTATTAAACTTTTTATAAAATAATGAGATATTATTTTATGCGAGAAAAATAAAATACGAAAGGTCTCACAGTGAGAATTTTACAGTCATTTCAGATATTGGTGTAGTTTATTACTATAGGTATGTAAAGCAATGCTGTTACAGTTCTAGGCAATACTCACCCCCTTAAACTCTGCTGTTTCTGAGAAAGAAGATAGAATACACTGGAAAGCAGAGTAATACACACGCAGTAAGATGTACAACGTACGAGTATGTAGGTACTGAAAAGGCAAGTAGTCTTTAAATTGATTGTTGCTTCCTTTCTTGCAGGAAAGTTGTGTTTTAAATCAGGAGAGATCTGCAAGGGTTTCAAAGGGGAAAATGGTGTGGGGAGGATGTTGGTGAAAGTGAACAGAATACTCTGCCAGCGCCTGTCCAGGGGGGCTTCAAAGGGAGGTAGAACTCAGGAACAGATCAGAATTAGTTTACATTCCTTTATATTGCAGTGGCTTAGTATGAAATTCTATAAATGTAGTTTACTTAGTAGGGAAGACAAACTCTTCATAGCAATGAGGAAGAGTCTAGAGATAGATTGGTGTTCATAGCTGCCTTGACTTCGGAAGGAGATCCACTTTTGGGTTTTTTTAAATGCCACATTTCTTTCATGTTTTCATCTTTATTTCAAGCCAGCGTGATAATGCATAATGTTAAAAACTAGACAATGACCAGCAGTCTCCAGTAGCAGAAATATTGCAGCCTATAAGACAAAACAATTCTCAGAAACTACAAACTTAAACTGACTGCTGCCTCTTACGCAGCCAGGTGCTACTTCCAATTTTGGAAACCACACAAATTTTAATGATGAATCTCAGTTTTCAAGACATATTATTAGTAACCAGAGATAAATTGTAATGATATTTTAAATTATCCTTTGACTTGATCCACATGGGATCTCCTCAGAAAAACTGGCTGTGTGTAGTTTAGGCACATCCTTGAGTGATTTGTTGTCTCAGGACCTCTAAGCTCAGGTTGAATGTGCCATGGCATCATGTGATTTCCTTTCTGCAGACCTTTGATAATGAAATCAGAAACACATCATGTCAGAACGCACCTTTCCATGACTTTAACCTTAACCCTCTTCTCTGTATAGATCTGTGCTTTGAAAGAACTGGTGAGAAAATTCACAGTCCTGCTGCCTTCCCTGCATTCAGCCTCTCCTAGAAAATGACTGTCAGGCTATGTCCGAAGAGGAAAAGTAAAAAGAATTGAGCTATAAAGACTGAATTTCATTTTGTTGCACTTTCAGAAAGAGTTGAGTTACATTAATGATCATTTTGTGCTTGAATTCCCCTGCCAGAGTTGCAGGGACAACATGTGAAGGACTTCCTGCTAATGAAATGCTCACCTAACTGGCTGGGCTTCCAAATTTTCCACCGCTAGTGCTCAATAAATGTGCAGACTGGTTAAAATTCACCTCTTTCCATTTAGATGGTTGGCCCCAGCTGTTTTTCCAAGTGCCAAAACTTTGCTAGGGAAAAAAGAAGACTCAAAAGAATGTGATGCTACTTTATGGAGGAGAAATCTTCTCTTTCTACCCTGGCATTAAACTCTTGAAGGTGAACAAAGAAGGAGACATGTCTAGAAATGCACAAAGAAGCTGGGCTAATTAAGAGAGCTCCCACTGCCCCGCTTCATGAAAGCTGCTATGCTTTTGAAACCTTGGAGATGGTTTCACTGTGAATTTGTGAGGTTAGGAATACAGCTGGGATGCTGAGACTGTGGGCTGGGTGGTATGTATAGAATGTGTTTGATCAGTTTCCCTGGTTGTATTAGAAAGAGATGGCATAAAACAAATGGGGTGAAAATAGGCAGAAAGAGGAGCAGCTCCCTCTGGGATAAGTCTGAACTGATTTAGATTGTCAGAAATATTTTTTTTTTTCTGTTGAATGTATTTTTTTCATGGAGATTTCAGTGAGAAGATTTTATTTTCTCCTAATTTTTATCAGTGTCACAGAAAATATTTTTTGAGCTTTCAGAAACACGAGGCTCAAACTTTTCAGCTCATTCCTCCAGATGCTAACATGGCATGCTACAGCACAGCTTTCTGTATATTGACATGAAAATACCCTGCCAAATCTCACTTTGCCTGTGGCATTTTGCAGTATCACTGTTATTCCATACTTGTTCTTTACCATTTTCTGGTCTTCAATCCAGAAAAAATAGTTTTCTTGCCTGAAACATCCCCACTGAAGGGGTACTTGAACACTGCTATCTCTGGGCTAAATATATACAATTGCAGCACATTGGACAAACAGAACCTGGATGATACAGGACGCTGTGTCTCTCTTTATAAGCCATTTAAAATGAATAAGGAGCCTTCTTTGCACCTCATTAAATCTACTAGAGGTTGCCCAGGAGATCACAACACATTGATAAGAAGGAGATTCATACAGCATTCAGTCTTTCCCATCATATTCACGGGCAATAGCTCTTTCACTCCTTAGTCAGAATCATCGAATTAAATGTTTAGGTTGGAAAAGTCCTTTGAGACCATTGAGTCAAATTGTTGACCTAATACTGCCAAGCTCACCACTAAACCATGTCTAAACCACTAAGCATCGCATCTACACATCTTTAAAACATCTCCAGGGATGGTGACTCAACCACTTCCCTGGGCAGCCTGTTCCAGTGTCTGACAAAACTTTCTGTGAAGAAATTTTTCCTAATATACAATCTAAACCTCCCTCATAACACTTGACACCATTTCTTCTTGTCCCATCACTTGCTACTTGGGAGAAGACACCAACACCCTCCATGCTACAACCTCCTTTCAGGTAGCTGGAGAGGGTGATAAGGTCTCCCTTCAGCCTCCTTTTCTCCAGGCTAAACAGCCCCAGTTCCCTCAGCATCTCCTCATCAGACTTGTGCTCCAGACCCTTCACCAGCTTCGTTGCCCTTCTTTGGACATGCTCCAGCAACTCAATGTCTTTCTTCTAGTGGGGGTCCCAAAATTGAACACAGTATTCAAGAAGAGCACGAACAAGTCCTTTACATTGTCCTGAAATGCATCAGAATCCTCGTGTCTCCTTTTCCCTGATTAGTCCAGCTCTGATCATCTGATTCCTATACCAGTGAGGAGGGATCTCCTCACTCAACAAGACCATGGATAAACTTGGCAGAAGGCAAAGAGCATTAATAAGAACAGATGTTGTAATGTTATGTTTACAAGACCCCTGTGTGCTTCATGTATCATTTGAAATTATATCAAAATGATTAATTCTTATTTAATTAATATGAGATAAAACATTTGCAGAACAGCTCAGGGCTTTCTAAAGATGCAAATAAACAACCCCGAGTCTGTCTGAGAAATTCTATGTTTGGACCTGACTTCAGCCTTTAAAAACTGATACTCAATTAAATGGGAAACTGTAGTTTTGTTTCAGTTTTTTTTCTTTTCTATTGAAAAGATGAGAGCTGCATCAAGATTCTACTGGGAAAGCAATACTAATTGAGGAAAAATAAGGCATTAGAAGGGAGAAAAGGGAGAAAAAAATAGCGTTTGTTTGAAAACTTTATGCAATAATTTCTGATTCCTTATCCTTTTCTTTCAATGTGTCTTCCCTTTGGCTTTTATTCAGCAAGCTGCTTAAGCCTATGGCTTGCTTTAAGCAGGCAGCAGATTAAAATCCTGTTGAACTGGGGTAGGCACAGTTACATGTTAGTTCAACTCAGAATGATAACTATTTGCTCGTATTAGTGCTATGCAAAACTTAATCTTTAAGCTCATAAAAACTCTCTGACATGAGCAAGGGACTTGGAGTCTTGCATAAGCTTCTCAAGGACAAGTTCCCCATGGACAAGGTGCATGAAGGTTTATTCAGAAACGGCTATGGATCTGTAGATCTGTGATGATTAATTCAGCAATTTCTGGCAATCCCGGAAACCCGAGTTCCCTGGGGCGACAGAAGGAGTACTAACATATTTGACAAAGGAGAGGGACTAATTTTGTTTTTTCTGCCAACTAGTTGACATCATATTCTCCCTCATGATGTCAAGAAATGGACAAGCAGTCAACTTCTGAGTGCAAGTTCCTTCCTGCTTTCCCACGTGACAGTTTGCAGTACAGGAGTAATGGCGCACTGGGGCAAATCACATCCAGAGCAAGCAAAAGTTGGCTGACTTTGCAGTTTTCATGAAGTGAATCAACTAGTTTCATCTTAAATTGTAACGGGAGGTTGAGACATGCAGATTCACTGAAAGACCTGGGTAAATGAACCTGGAGCTCTTAACATTTTTAATCTGAACATTGCACAAAATGAATTAAGGAGAAAAGGCAACAGACAGATTACTTACCCATAACCAGCAATCTTTGAAATAGGCAGTCCCTATGTACAAACGCTCATTGGTTAAAACAGATACACTGGTTTGCATCTGAGCCTTCCTCCATCTCCCCAGGCTTGCTCAATGCACATGAACATGACACCATCTCAATTGCCATGTCCCCAAAGAAGTAGATTACAATGACTCTGATGGAGAGGGAAATGAGTGTAACATACATTCAGACCACACATCCTGAAACGTTCCTGTTGCTGTTGTTCCTGCCTTTGAGGCATTCACAGTTACCCATGAAGCACTTTCAGGAAGTAGGGCTCGGGCTCCAGGTAGGTGCTCGGCAGATATTATGGACATTATCAGTCCTCAGTGAAGAGACCGAGCTTGCTTGAGGCTATTGTTCAAGACGTTGTAAACGGCAACCAGTAAAAGGCTGTGTAAAGGAGCTCAACCATTCTATCTCTCAGTTTCTGCAAACAGGTTGCCAGGAATTACTCTGTTACAAAGCATTGCCATGACAAGTCAGGAGGTTCATTGGGACTCAGAGGGCTGTGTCCCAGCTGAGTACTGAGTGCCACATTCATGTGCCTCTGAGGATCATGTGAAGGTGGGAGCAGGCTAAGCAGTCTGTGGAGGAAGGATCTAGCACCATACCTATGTGTACAAGCTGATGCTTGGAAACAGCATGTAGATGCATTGAGAGGGGCGACAAAACAGATTGCTTTCATCGTAAAAGACAAAAAAAAAAAAACAAGCCAAAAGTCTGACCATAATGCAATGCTCAGGAGCACTCTACAGCACTGCTTGTCTTGCAGATTCGGTCTTGGTAAGCTGTTCTTTCAAGAGGCAGAGCCTCCTGTCACCTACCCCATGAGAAGCTGGAGTGACTGTGGTCCTCTGTGTCATCCCCAGGGAGCCTGGGCACTGACAGCACCACCCCTGCACTGGGACAGTGAGTGCCACAACTACTTGGCTCCCACTGTTAGTAAAAGGCCATGAAATTCAACTCAATGAGCAATGAAAGCCTGTGCCCTGCAGATTTTTTAGGCAAATAGCTTCTTCCAGATGGGGAACAACTCTATGTGTCCCTTTTTAAGCACTCCCACCCAAGAGGCAGAAATCTCTTCTGTCTCCTCTTTAGCAACAGGAAGGTTTGAAAAAAATGCTTTCCTGGAATGAGGCTCTGAGCAGACTCAAATTGCTTGAACCACATTTTTCATGTGGCAAGAAGGGCTGCTCCGGTTGTTCACTGTATACCAAAGCCCCTGATTTTTTGTCCCCACCATCCTGAACACATTCTGCCACCATTTCAAAAACTGAGAAGCCTTGAGCTGGCTTTACATTAAAAAAATAGTGAAGTTGGCCGAGTACTTAGGAATGTGGAGGCTGAGGAACATTTGAGTCATAAACAACCGTATTATTCGAGTGAGACTCTGTCTGACTTTGAAAGAAATACTCTGAAAATTTAGGTATGGGGTAATTTAAAAGCTTTTTTGCCCCTTTTTTTTTTTTAATTTTATTTTTTTTAAATCCCTAGGTTGCAATTTTGCAATTTTAAAGCCTAGCCCCTGTATCTCCCCCAATCCATATGCTGGTTTGTCAGCCACAGCTTGTGGTTGTCTCCTTTACAAGTGGCTGGGCTCTATGTACAGGCAGTGCAGGCGTCTGAGGTGGGTTGATCCAAACCTTGGCTGCGGCAGCAACACTGAGGTGAAACTATGTTGACAGATTTGGGGTCTGTTGTATTGCTACTCTGAGATTTGTGGGAATTTGAGACACAATTGTGGTATTTTGCAGTAAACATTTTAAAGAGAAGAAACAATTTTTAGTAAACTGTAGGGAGGGTGGGAGAGCAACTTTGCTGTTAGAAGAGGAAGCCTGCAATAAAAGCTTTTGTTTTTTCCTACATGGAGAGGTCACTCAGTGTTTCTGAACTTCCACTTACCTCCTATAAAAATATTACAGCTGTTAGTATGAACTATTGTAGTGCCCAGGTACAAAACCAGACAAGCTGAATGGTAGAGATGGCCTTTTTTTTTCTTTTTTTTTTCTTTTTTTTTTTTTTTCTGGAGGATAAAATGAATGTGATTGTAAAGTCTTAAGTCTTTTTTCTCCATTTTAAGTTGCTATAATGAAAAGGGCCAATATATATCAGCCACACAGAGAACAGCAGAGGGGGCAAAGGATGATACGGTCGCCTTATGGCTTAAGAAACAGAGCTCGTTAGGCTGGCTGCAGTATTGCATTAATGAAGGATTAATCCCCCGTCCCTGCAGTAGCTGATTTAGAAGTGGTTTGAGGCTTTCTGCAAGGTGTTACCCGCACTGTGCCTTGTGGATACATGTTCCCCGTGGATGCACATCTGCTCCTGGAAGGTCCCCAGATGGGGGCAGCTCCTCTCCCACCACAGGTCTGCAGCTGGGGGCACAACCAGCCCAGCTAACCTGGCGCTTCCCCTGAGATCCCTGGGTTAGAAAGACCAAGGAAATGCATGCACTCCTGAAACAACTCCAGCTGTCTGTTTCCAACTACCCTCTCTTTTCAATGGACTGCTGGCCATGGGCATGGACCTGTCTGTCTACCAGCTCGGGTGAGAAACCCAGCTATGGTGTCCCAGGGGAGGGAAGGAGGCGATGGGATGAGGCTGCCCCTTTTGGGCAATCCAGCTGGGTTACATCTGCTCTTAAGGGCCCCTGGAAAAGGCGGGAAGTGGAGAAGTTTTTTTTTGCACACCCAGCATCTCTGCACTCATGCACTTCTGTCAGTCATGCTGCTGATAACTCCACTGGGTTCCTCTCTAATTCCGTGGCAGAGAAGCTGGTGGTGGCATGGATTTTGCTGGCAGCCAGCTGTGCCCTGCTTGGGGAGTGGCACTTTGCTTCTGTTTCCCAGCTTCCCAGCCTGTCCCGGCTGCAGAAGGATCCTGTGGAAAAAAGCTGAATATCAGGTATCTGAATAAATGTATACAAGGATCTGAAATTAGCATCACACAGGGAACCTTATTTTTATACTTCCTAAATTTTAAGTGCTTGACTTTGCACCTGACAATATTAATAGGATTTCTTCCTCTTTTACATTTTGTTATTGTTATGGGAAGCTCTGGCTGTCCATTAAGTACTATGAGTGCTCCTGAAGAAAACCACAGGTTATTGGGAAAGATATTAATTTGTTCCAGATCTTATTTTGCTTATCACCATTGATTTTGTAAGCCAGCAACTCTAAAGCAGACTTGCAAATAACTTTAACATGTTAAGACCCACGGTGGTGTGTAAGTTCATCTGTGTGTGCCATGTGTCTTAATCAGAGGTGTGCATTTTATGTCAAACATTCAAAATGACCACTTAAGAACATAGGAATTTATTAAATTTTGGCTGCCCAGTAAGTGTTTGACTACATTTCCACTAAATAATAATGACATCAAGAGCTTTGTTAGATTAACCGCAAGACCAGTATGTATTTCCTATGGCTTTCTCAGGGGACATCCGGTACACTAATCCTGCCAAAAGGCAACATGCTAAAATATTGCAGGGACAGAGTACATGTGGAGCAAGACTGCAGCCGACAAATGACTGTCAGGAACTGAAGTCCAGTGTAGATCTACATAATTTAGGATTATCGCTACTATGCTGGAATGTGAAATTAATCCAATATCGGTTTGATGTCAGCTGCCCTGCAGTAGCCTGACTGCTAGAATATGTAGCTGAGGATGCTCTGCCAATGCCAGGAACTTCATGGCACATATGCTTTCCTGTCTCTTATGTACCACTGGGTTTTAGTACCAAAAACTGCTGCCCCAGGTCATTCACACAAGCAAACGTTGGCTGCTGTTTTGTGTATGTGTGAGTAAGTCTGTCTTGCTTAAATATCCAACTAGAAATGACTGTTTCGGTTCCACTGTCTATTGATGAAAAGTTTCAAAGAGCTGATCTAGTGATAGAAATATTATAATATGAGTTAGGTATAACACGAATAGCATATATGTCAATAAAGAGTTACAGTGAATTTCTTACAAACAAAATAATTTTATAAAATGCAGAGCTTAAAAATAATTTATGAATGGGAAAAAGGGATGGGTTTGTTAAGTTTTTGGGCTCAAAGAGTTTACTTAGCTAGGGTGTTGAATCAGCCAGGTTTTTACACTCATGTCCAAATGGTGTCCAGCTCCAGGAGCTGCAGGAGCTGTGCTGAATGCAATGAAGGTCTGTGTAGAGCACAGTGTCTCCTCTGGCACGTATCTCTTCCCCTCCATGGGTGCTGTTGTGTGCTGCTGCATGCTCACAGCTTTGCCCTGGAGCTTAGGGATGCGGAGCTGCTTCTGCTTTTTAATAGAAACTGCCTTGCCGATAAAATATGAAATGCTAGAAGATATCCTTATGAACAGTCATAATTCATGCTCTGGAGACAAATACCTGCTGCTCCAGAAAAAGCAAAGGTAACTGTGAGTATCTGGCAGTGATTCTTTGCTGGGAGACTGAGGAGCAGAAAATGCACAAAATTCTGTGCATCATTTCAGACACTCAGACAAGGGAAAATTGGAGATGAATGAAGAGAAAAGGGAGGGAAAACACAGTAGACACAGAAAGGGGAACTTCAGTAGCTGAATGTTACTGACTTTCTCATCCATGTTGATCTGATCATCTCCTGTCACGTCCATTCTTTTCATACCTAGCTTCATAACAGTGATCTCAAGGAAGCATAAGGACTGAATGTCACTAGAAAACTACCATTTAAATGTTTTATTCCAAATAGCCAGAAAATACACAAGCATACTCTGACAATGATAGGACACCTGAAAGCACCCACAACATGGGTGCAGGGTATGGAAAAGCTAGACTTTTGCTTTATATCTGCTCAGTATACCAGTTAGATTCTCGTGATTCACTTTTTGGTAAATACTTTCAAGGGCATATGACTTTTATCTTTGTAATAACCTCTGGAGTTCAACTAAGTTTTGTGGTATTAGTTAAACAGCACCAAAATGACTATGCTTCCAATAATTAATTCTTTCAGTGTATTTAGAAGCATTTAACAGAGATTTAGGCTGAAAATTGTGCTGAGTTCCTAGCTGACAAAAAGGAATAGTCATGCCTTGCACTCAACTAGCAGCATGTTTTTTTGACGTGAGCATTTTGGGTGTTATGTACTCTATGATAACGTGGTCATTAAAAAAAAATATAATGAAGGTCAGTCTTAAGGAAGTACTTTATTTTATATGATGTTCAAATTATGACTGACATATCTGCATAAAAAAACCTTTATTGAAGCAGTTTGTGATCATAGAATACCACCACAACTGGTGCTAAAAGAAGTAATTACCACTGACAGCAGTGACAGCAACAACTTCTGGCTCCATAGGTGGCTCTTGACTGGTCAAGAGATATTTACATTTCTTTCTTCCTTTTCCTACAGCTTTCCACCATATCCTCCACCAAATGCATACCAGCTGGTGTATTTTCCTTCTATACGTCCCATACTCCAAAAGACAGTTGCTGTTGGATTGCCGTTACCTAGCTATCTGAGTTAATAGAGTATACAAAAGTAGTAATTGTCAATGTAGAGTCACCTACTGCGATGATAAGCATTAACACCAGGGATAATAAGCAGCTGCTGATGTTCCCCTTGATATGATTGATACATCAATAATGTAGTTGTAGCCCAGACTGGGAATCATAGCTGTAGGGTAAGGCCTTGATGTATATAAATCTGACTCCATGCTCTCTTGTCAAACATCCAAGTGGGTCAGTTGTGCGGCCCACTGTAGAAAGCATTCTGGTATATATGTTTATTATCATTCTCAGTACATGGCAGCATTAGTAAAGGCATAACTTTTCTTGTGGTGTCAGAAATGCAAGAGAATAAATCTGTATGCCCAAGTGACTCCTTGTGGTCTGCCGTTCAGCAGTAGCAAGACGTGTTCATTTCTTAGGTCTTGGGGGGTGGCCAGGGCAACTGTGCTGTAGTACAAGCTCATTATAAAGATATTTTGGGACATGTTTTTCTATATTGCCTGGTTTAGTAATGAAATATCAGTCCACTCAGAAAGTGAACAAGTTCAAGTAGCAGGAGACCACATTTTTACTGACTAGTGACTGTTTCTGGTATTTGCCCACTAGATGGCTGCAATTGTTGAAGGTATTTACCTTAGATGCTTGGAAGGGGCTTCAGAGGGCAAAAATCTACTTTCCATTCTTTCATGAGCTGTTGTCCTCACTTTCATTACTTAGAGATCATGAACTAAGAAGCAGCAGTGGGCTGGAATTCCTCAAATCGAAGGTGTAAAATCTACCTTGATATTTCATCTTCGACAAGCAAGAACTTGCAGAAAGGAGTCCAGTTGTGGCCTAATGAATTGTTGTGTCGAACAGGAACTTATGAATAAACTTGTAGGCTACAAGGAATAGAAAAAAGTCTTATCATTTCTAGAAGTCAAGCTCTAAACTTGAAAAAAAGAAATTACAGCAAATAACAGCAAGTAAAGCAAGTAAAGGAAAAAAAGAGAAAGGAGTGCATCTGTTGTGCCATAAGAATGTTACAGGTTTTAAAGATAATCTAAGTATCATGTGATAGCTACACAAACACTTTGTCTCAGCTTTCAGTAATGATGATATTGATCATGAGGTAAAAAAGTAGCAAAGTGAATGGGAGTAGATATATTAGAATGAGTATGGTGGAAATAAGAAGGCTCAGATAAGCTACTCAAATAACATATGGTAGATTACATAAATATCTGAGTCAATTTACTGGGTTAGACTGAAAATATATCTCACTGTGCTGCCCAATTCAGGGTTAGTCTATGAGCCTCCAGCAGTTTGTGGTCCAGGGATTTACATACCCAGAGCATGCATGGGGAGGATTGTAGTTATTAACTTTCAGCTGCTTCCTCTTTCATTGACTCATTCGTGTGCCCTCTCCTCTGTTTTTATCTTAATCATCTGCAACATCTCATGACAAGAAATTCTAGACCTTACCTGCAGTTTGATTGAAGAACAACTTCCTTGTGTTTGCTTTGAATGGGCTTTGTGCTTCTTGGATTGGAAGAGACAGTGAAGAACATGTGGTCTCCAAGCCCATTCCATGTATTCAAGTCAGTACACTGGACAATCTTCACCTGTGAGATCAGTTGGAGAACTGTAGTTCTAGCAGCAAGGATTTTTAGCACAGCTTACTGTTGACATACAGGATAAATAAAGAAATAACACTAAATAGAAAACAGGACAAAATATTGCCTTGGTTGCATAAAGCATTCCATACTGATATAAAATTTCTCTGAAGAAAAATAAGTGATTTTCTTGTTAAAAGAGATATAGTATGTCCAATATTCCTGGTGCCCAGTGAAGTATTTGATATTGTACCACCTGAGAAACTGTCAGATTGGAGAAAATGGCAATTAATATGACATCCGTGAGTTGCACATAAAAGGGAAGGCACAACATGCTGTGCTGAAAAGAAACTTGTCAGGCTGCAAGGAGGTGCCTTGACACCCTGTCTTGGCAAAGGTCCCACTCAATGTGTTTGTTTCTTGAGCTTGGCATAGAGAACAGGAATAAGCTGATGAAAACCACCAGTGATAAATAAAAAGAGAAGCACATCAGTACAAATGAAGATCAGATCATTGCATGAAGATGGCTTTGAAGATTAATTTGAAGATGATTGGAGCAGAAATGGGATAGAATTTAATAGTACAAATAACAAATTATTGCATTTAGGAGATGATCAGAACCTCTGTTATAGACTGTGTATCTGTAAGAGGTAATAGGGACTTGGAAACTTCAGTATAATTTGGGAGCCAAAAGTAATTATTTACCCTCAGATGTTTTGTCAGGTCTGGCATCTTAGATGGAGGTAGAGAGATACTATTTTGCAAGGTAATTGTGAGCTTGTATTCGAAATTTCATTTTCACTCTGTTTATCTTACTTCAAGAGAAACTAGTTTGGACCAGAGTAGATGTAGAAGTGGAAAAAAATAGTAATCATGGAATCAAAGATCCAATTTGCAATAAGAAAATAGCAGAGGCTGGTGTGTTAGCTTAGTGGGGGGGATATGATTACTCTCTATAAACACATGGGGAGAGAAGATAAGCTAATTTAGAAAGAAACTAAATGCCAATGCGAGCACAAGAACAAGTGCCTAGAAACTGACTGTAAGTAGGCAGAAAAAAACCCAATTTTTTTGATAGAATTAGATTAAGTACATAAAACTTTTCTTCTATCAGTTCCTCTGGCAATAAGGGAGACTCTAGGAAGATCTTCACTTTATCATTTTCTGTCACTGACAGTGACAGAAGTGGCTCACTGATGAGCCATTTGCCTCTGGTCCCTCAGGAGTTTGTACTGGCAATACATGCCCCAGCGAAGGGCACTGCTGACTTGGTGGTACCTTTCCTGGTATGGATTACGTGCCAGCCTTGAGCAACTGCCAACAAAATGTACAAGAGACTTGGCACATTTGTCTGTGGTTGGTCGCACCAGTTTCCAGAACACAGTGTCCTTCCCACTCTCTTTTGGAGAGCCCTGTCCCATGCTGCCTATTTTTAGCTCCCTTTTTGCCTGTGGTGGGGGGTTTGCCTCCAAACTCTTAAAATGCTCTTCGTGTTCTCCTTCCATTTCCTTAGTTTCTTTTTTTCACAATCCTCTCTTGCCCTCGAGAATTGTAAAGCCTGCACAAGGCTGTCTTTGAGATATTTCAAAAGGGCACAACACTCCCTAAACACAAGGTTTTCAAATGCCTTCCTCTTTTCTCTCCAGTGCCATACTATCTGATATGTTTATATTTTTCAGATCAGCTTCGTTGTTTTCTGGTCATCCTATAAAGCTTCTGAGAAAGCTGTGTTAGTCTTTTATGCCTGTAGTGTAAGAGACACCTGGGCAGAGCTGTATTAATGACTTTCAAGGTATTGCTGCCAGCAAACCTAAATTTCAGGAGTTCACAGAGCCTTTTTTTTTGCATGTGTATTGTAGGGCTGGTTTTGTGGTTTGTTTTACACTACTGTTGAAGAGGGGGAAGCCTGAGTACAGTCTTCTCCCTCCCCTCACTGTCCTAGTATGTTAGTTCATCAGACTTGGGATCTGCTGGAAAACGCTGGAGCTGCCTCCAGCAAACACATCTGGCTTCCCTTCCCTTGGGAGTGAGGGCAAGAGGGAGAGAGGGGGCGAGGATGTATGTCTGTGTCTCATTTTAACCTCCCCCACAGTCAGAATGAGGAGTTTGGACATGCCTCAGGCATGGCCCTGAACCAGCTAGCTGGTTTCAACACATAGCCTTGTGCTATCTAGGCTCTCACCTGTGAGTAATATCAATTCATCTTGTGGTAGTTTAGGTTTGTAAAGTTCATTTTAAGGGAGGAACATCAGAAGCTGGAGAAAACACCTGTTTTGCCCAAAGCTGTGTCAGGTCTGGTGACAGACTTCAGAAAATCTGATCGCCAGACCCAGTAACAAAGTCAGGTGAGCAATGAGCTCATTGACACCATATTTGATACTGGGATTTTTTCCATATTTTTCCCTTTGTGTGACCAAGCATACAGTCTCCCCACTCTTTTCTTATATGCTTTGCATACCACAAGGTGAAAACCCACTCATGGATTACAGAAACAGAAAGGTTTACCATGATTAGACAGGCATATGAAGAGATGCCATGGGTTATAGTGCAGTTTCTCATTACATCACATAGAGTAGCTAATGAGATTTCAGCAGTGCTAGTGGTGAAGGGTATGTATGTAAAGCAATAGATGACAGGTGGGTCCGTGTCACTGTTACGTCACTCTTATGAGACTTTCTTTGCACATCACACTTTAAATGACAGTCACAAATGGTGACTGTACCAAATGATTCCATTTTCCATGCAAGATACAAAAATATAAATCAAAGTGTTTTTTGGGAAGCTACCTCTCATTTTCTGATTCTCTTGCAACAAAGGACCTGTCACCAATGTCTGTAGGACATCTATTCCAGCATAAATACACCACAGTTAAAGCTTGATTTGAGATCCATCACAGACATCTGAGACAAGAGCACATCCATCATACGTTTCTTACTTTTTGTGCCAGTTTGCTAAAAGCCCTCCCAACATTTTCTAGAATCCTCTCTTTCTTCTTTTCTATCTCTGTTGAAGGGAACATTCTGAGAGCTAGGTTTTGTTGTTGTTGTGCTCGTTTGGTTTTGTTGTTGGGTTTTTTGGTTGGTTTTGTGTGTGTATATGGGGTTTCTGTTTGGTTTGTTTGTTTGTTTGTTTTTCCTGGCTGTCACAGGATATAGAACACAGAGGGACACCTTGGGGTGTTTCAGTTTTACTGATCTCTGTTAGGTAATTTTTGTGAAAATTGATAAACAATGCTGATGATACGAATAAGAACAACTACAGGGAACTGGGAAAGAAGTATATGGATGGGGATTGGCTTAAGTTATCATTTGGTATCTCCAAAATGCATAGAGATCAAGGAAATATTTATTGAACTATTTAAAGAAGTGCAGGGACATTTTGAACATGTGCCACCAGTCTGTACTCAGCAGATAACCCCGTGTCACAGTGGTCATGCTAACATGAGAGTAATAAGGGACACCAGGGAGAAGCTGTCAAGGAGGACTGTTCTGCTTAGGCATAGCTGATGCTTTTTCACCGTAATGAGAAGATTACCTTGAACAACCTTCCTGAAACTCTGTTGATGCTTGATATTCTCCAAAATAGGGCAATGGCTGTTCTGAGATTGATTTCTTGGGCTGAACATCCTGCATGACTTCTCCCGGCAAAGCTCCCCCCAGTGACTCAGAGCGCTGGCTCATGGCAAGGAAAACACCACTCCCTTTTTGTGACTGAGCCCTTTTAGGCTCCCCTTAGTGCATCTCCTGGCAATGATTAGGAACATCTACTTATTTTTTTAAAGGCTACTCCCCCCTCCCATAAACTCCAGTCCTGTGAAGTCCTTAGGAAACATACCAAGATCTGAAAAGCTATTGTTTGGTATTTCAAATCCTGGTCCCTTTATGTCCAGCTGGTGGGAAAAGAGGAGAAAGAAAGAAAATAGGAAGACGGCAGCAGGGAACGGGGTGGAGGGTTCGAAGTTTAGAGAAAAATGGATAGAACTAGGGATAAATGGATCCAAAGGACAGAGAAAAGTGGGACAAAAGTAGAGCAAGGTATGCTTAGTCCTGGTCCTGCTGGATGTATCACTAGGGACTTGATGAAACCAGGGGGAGGTTTCCTTCTGTGAAAGAGCCTCTAGGGAGAAGTAATCAAAAATACAGTCATCCCAATAAACAAGGTGAAGGTTAAAAACCAAAAAGCAATCAGAAAATCAGCAAGGAAGAGAAAGAAAAAATATCTAAAAAGTATCTGGAATATAAATGCAAGAGAAAAAAAAAAACAAAAAACAAAAAGTAAGTATTCTGCAAGTGGCTTCCTGCCAAGGACAGATGATTTTATCTCTCTGCCACAGTTCTTCCCACTGCAGAATGGAGCCATGGATGTTCTTCCAATTCTTCAGAGATATTTGAAGTCTAGGAGTTGTTAGGATTGCTGTTAGCAGTGGATAATGTAGAGTGAGAGAGGCTTGCTGCAGAGATGGAGCAATCTTGGGACTATCAAGACAAAGAAAACTTCACAACAGCCACCATTATGTGATAGTGATACCAAGACTTTATGGGAGAAAACAAGGACATATTTAATCATAGAATAGAATCATACGATGTCCTGAGTTGGAAGGGACCCACAAGGATCATCGAGTCCAAATCCTGTCCCTGCATATGACAACCCCACAGTTCACACCATGTGTCTGAAGGCGTTGCCCAGTCCCTTCTTGAACACTGTCAGGCTTGGGGCCGTGACACCTCCCTAGGGAGCCTGTTTGATGAAGATGAAGAAAGCATTAACAACACATACTAGAACGAATCAACAATATTAGTATGCAAAGAATTGACTTAACAGGTAATTTCAGTATTTTGCCCACCTATAGTTAAAGAACTTTTTTTTTTCCGTTTACTGTCTGAACTTTAACACAAACTTTTCCTTTGGCTTGAGTTTACCCCTTCCATTCCCATCTCCAGGCTGCAGGTCATCAGATTTGCTTACTGTCTCTGTTGGAAAAATCTTCAGAATAAAGCCTTATATTTAGATGACTGGGCCAAACACACAGCATATTTACAGAGTCTGGTATCCTGCTGCAAATGGAATTATTGGCTGTCTGATAATCTGATGTTGTACTTCTGATAGATGTGTATAAATGTACAGGCTACATGGGAAGTTTTGTATGAGATTGTTTGGCTCGTACTTGGGTCCTTTTCTTGGCTGAAATAAGTTTGTGAAATGGCTTGCACTAGTAACAGCTGAAAATTATAATAATCTCTTTCATCTTTGACATCACTGAGAAACACATGGCTATTCTCTGTCTCTCGCAAAATCCCGATGGTCTTTGTCAGTTGCTTGAAACTTTGGCTATGGATGTATCTTCCTTATTAATCCCTGCAGTATCTAATTTCATCTCTATCTCATGTATAGTTACATCATGCAAACTGTTGGATGATGATTTTTTTTTTCAGCACCACCATGCTTTAAACTCCATTTGAGTCATGGCAAAGTTTGGGCCATGCTTGGAAAAACAATGTCAGAAAAAGTCTGGATGGACTTCAGATCTCTTATCTTTAAAACATTATTTGGCTGCAACAAAGACAAAAAATTGTGACCAAAGGATTGTATTTTCAATGCTTAGGAAACTAAAAAAGATAAAATAGATAAGAAGTATAAAAACATAAGGTTATAGTTGCATTTGTATGTGAGCAGCAAGGCACAGAAATACCCATTTTTTTTAAAAAATGAGGATTTGTTTCTCTGTCTCTCTCTAAGTGTGTACAGAACACTCAGTCGTAATTAAGGATAGAATATCTTCTGAACTCCACTCTTGGCTGCAGGGGGAGACCTGCTGGTGACTTTGTTTAATGAAGATAGCCCCACAGATTCTCTGTCTTCAAAATTCTGGGATTAAGAAATAAAGAATGCAAAAGCTAAAATATCAAGTAAGCAAACATTTTTCTTATTCCACTGATTTACAAACCAAGTGTGGACTCCTTGTTGTCCAGAACTGGCCTATGGAACTATCTCACTCGTATAACGTTTTGAATTAAGAACTTGTTGACAAGGTTTCCTGATGATCTGCAGGCTGTCGGTGACCTGTGGCTGCCGGGATTCAGTATTCACTCATTGGTTCAACATAGATTTTCACATATGACTCTTGGTAAAGGACAGCCAAGTGTGTTCTTAAGCATGGCTATACAGCTGCAACATCTGGCTCATTCTTTCTCCCATTCTTCTTTTCCAGTGCTCCATCTTAGTAGTGCTGAATGCAGGATGCTACACATTCCTAATGGATAAAGGCAAGGACAAAATTATCCTTTTCTCTGGAAGCATAAGAAGTGGCTGGAAGTTAAAGTGGCACTTCTTTATACAGGGTGACAGCAAAGCTACCATGTGCTTTTAAATACCACTGCTGCCATAATGAAGAAATTGAGTCATGGCCCATCAGCTGTGTTATGAAGGGATGAGCAAATGAATACTGGATTCTATGAATACTGGATTCTATGAATACTCCTATGAATACTGGGTTCCCTCCACAGGTTTTCATTCTGGCTCTGTGGTCCTTGTGATAATTGTAACGGTACAGCTTACAACCAAGCCAGGAATGAAAGGATTGCCGAGATGCACAACATAAGATAATAATTTCAGCTTTAATTAAGACTTCAGCATCAGTCCTTAGATTGTGGTGTTTGGCATTGCTGTAATGTTACTGTCAGTAAAGTACCTGCAGCCCCACAGCTAGATCTAGGGAGGAAAAAGCTATCTACTCCCTCTATTGATAAAAAGAACAAAATTCTGTCATGCAGAGCTTCATTTGGAAAACAGACATTCAAGACGTAGTTTATCATAGTTGTACTTGCTTTTGGGGAGTTTAACAAAAGTGTTATCTTGTAGCAAAGACTTGATTTCCGTGCTGTCAAAACTTCCTGCTCAGGTTTGCTGCAGAGATCCCCATTTCTGGAGTCTCTGTTGCAATGGACTGAAGGTGAGTGTGGGTGATGGCGAAGATGACTTTGCAGTGGGAGGTGGCACACAGGACAACAGTTCCTTTCTCACCTGTTCTGCTCCTCAGGGAGGCTGGAAAACTGTCTGAGTAATGGAGTGATGCTCCCACAGCAGTCTAAGCAAGCTGGACCTCCAAGGACTAGAGGCAGACCTGCCAAGAGAAACCTGGGCTACTGCTCTGCATTGACGTGGTCTGTGGGAGGTGGTGGAGCTGTGGGACAGTCTTCATCACTAGGGAAAAGGGAGTTAGAGAGAGGCAGAGGCCTCTGCTATCTTAAAAAGATGTGAGAGGAGTACTCTGCCTTATCCACTGTATTTCAGTGGTGTATTTTATTTTTTCCCCTCGAAGTTCATGATTCCATTCTCCATCCTCTTCTAAAGACTTTACTTCTACAGTCTAGGTGTACTTGAATGTGAAAAGTAATGTGGGGAATAGTCCTAAGGAAAGAACACTGAATTTATGCGTATTTCTCTACTAGTCTTGAACCAATCCTGGTAATCACAAGACTACCCACAGACACTAACATTTAAAAGACTCATGGGAGCCAGAGGGCAGCCAGCTGCAGACTGGTGGCAATGCGGCTGGGGGATGCTCAGGCAGCCCTTTCCCTTTCCATTCACAGGCTGTTCGATGCGGCACATTTCCAGGACAACTTCCCAGGGCTTATCTCAGGGACTGCCAACAGCAGCCACATGGCAGCCTTTAGCCCGTCTAAATCTTTGGGGGTAAACTTCACAAACTAGCAAAAGAGACAGCATTTCAGAAAATACACTGATTCTGTTTTTTTCTCTCCCTTCCTTCCCCCCGGCAACTCAGACAGGACCTGCCAACTGCTTTCTGCTGCCTCCACGGAGTGAGAGTGTCTGCCGCACCACAGTGAACTTTGTCTCTGTTAAATCAACCCTAGAGGCTTAAAATACACTTCTGAAGGCCCTTTTGTCTGACTGCTGCAATGTCCTGTGTCCCTGGTGCTGATCACATTATGTCAGTTTTACTTGCCACTTTTCTGCTGTCTTTACAGGATTTTATTTTTGAAGTCCTCTGCCAACAGTCCATTTGTACTGCTGCCTCCCTATCAGAACTGGGGAAATATATTTAAAAACTATTATTAATCTCTGTTTGAACCCATGAGTTTCTGCAGTACTTTCAGAAATGGGAGAAACTAGTGGACTGGGAAGATCTTGTCATTTTAGAGAAGAACTTGCCACATGACAAGATGTTTAAGTGGGCAGGAAGTGCAGCTCATGGGATACAAACATGTATTACCCCTATAAGCACTGAATTTCTCCATCAAAGTAGAGGAGAGGATGTTGAGAGGATTTGTCTGGAATGTAAAAATACAGAGTACTTACTCAGTGACTGCAAGGTGCTAAAATATAACTTCTATTAAATTACATATAAGATATATTTATATAATTGTACAAACACATCTATATTTGCTCATATGTTTATTTTTTTTTAACTGAACACTTTCTGGGAAAGAAAAGGTAAAACTCTGTTTCTGCTAGGGAAAACTCACAGCTTATGGAAAAATTATTCTTCCCATTCTTTGGTGTGTAATGAGATGCAACTATGCTTCCCCACCACCTTTAAGTTTACAAAAACTTGTTTATGTAATCATGTGGAAAATACTGCTGGCTCTGTACCTGAGAACTTCAGAAATGAATGTTATATTTCAACGCCCTCTACCCTGTTCATTCTTGTATCTATTGTAATGATCTTTTCTTTGAAGTTCAAAGTGTCACACACTCAAAATGAATACTGGAGATATAGCCATAGGTCGGCGTGTGCCGTTCATGGCTTTAACTGTAATCTATGCCCTGGTTTCTCCAGGGAATGTTTGACCTGACACTGCACTGAATTTATGAGAGTGAAATCCCTTCACAAAGGCAAATGTGGAAAATTTATTATGTCTCTTTCACCTTGTGGGAAAATTATTTGGTTTACACAAAATATGAAAAAATGAAATTAAATCACGCAGCATCCCAGATGTAGGTCACTTCTGCTTCGGGGATGTTTTCTTCTTGCGCCTTGCAAACTGCACAACAGCGTGACTGGTGAAAATGTTACCCTATGACTGAAAAGACAAGAAACTAGAAATCATAGGCAAAAGGAACAGAAAGGCAATTTAAGTTCCAGAGTTAGTGCTGGAAACAACATCATCAGAAAAAGCCAGACACCAATTTAATCCATCATCAGTGTAATTTTAACCCAGTCAAGACAATGTAATTTGTCATTGTATGTCTCCTCTATGAGAGCACTGAGGACCCTACATAGCATAGTACTTCGATGTATATTTGTATTTAGGTACTTCTGTAAGACTAGTCCTTTCTATTTTATCCTCACTATCATTAAGGAGAACCCTAACCTAAAGTTAGAGACATACTTATGCATTCTGCCCCATCTGAGAGCTATGAATGCAATAAAAGCTTGTGTTGTTCTATGCAGATGGTATGCTGCAAGACCTGGTAACCTGGTCCATCACACTTAATTGATGGGCAAGTCCTACGTTCAGCCCGGTACATCTGCACTGCTTGTTGAAGAACATATTATAGTTTTGCATGTTGCAATTATTGTCATTACTGTTATTGGTTTGATTTTACTTTCATGATTACACAGAATCACAGAACCACAGAATGTTTGGGATTGGAAGGGACCTCAAAAGATCATCTAGTCCAATCCCCCTGCCGGAGCAGGAACACCTAGATGAGGTTACACAGAAAGGTGTCCAGGCGGGTTTTGAATGTCTCCAGAGAAGGAGACTCCACAACCTCCCTGGGCAGCCCATTCCAGTGTTCTGTCACCCTCACTGAGAAGAAGTTTCTTCTCCATTTTAAATGGAACATCCTGTGTTCCAGTTTGTACCCATTGCCCCTTCTCTTACCATTGGTTGTCACCAAGAAGATCCTGGCTCCACCCTTGTGACACTCACCCTTTACATGTTTATAAATATTAATGAGGTCACCCCTCAGTCTCCTCTTCTCCAAGCTAAAAGGACTCAGCTCCCTCAGCCTTTCCTCATAAGGAAGATGCTCCACTCCCTTAATCATCTTTGTGGCTCTGCGCTGGACTCTCGCCAGCAGTTCCCTGTCCTTGAATTGAGGGGCCCAGAACTGGACACAGTATTCCAGATGTGGTCTCACCAGGGCAGAGTAGAGGGGGAGGACGTTATTACTGAGACAGCTGTGCAGGCAGAGCACAGAAAAGATTTTCATAATGTGGTGATTTTTCTCATTGGCTGAACTGGCTTCTGGTGCTTGATGGTTGCCATGCAGAGAGCTTGCAGAACAGCTAATTCTAGGAGATCTTGCCTTATTTAACTAGTATTATTTGTGCTAATACTGTATGTTAGCTGTCATATTCTTCTGCTCGCAATTCTTTACTCATCACTGCTTCTAAATCCAGAGACTCTGGGAACATCCACCTTGTGGGAATGGAAACACCCAAGCTGAGTTGACTGAGCTGGGGTCAGGTCTGAAGTATTAGTTACAGTGACCCTGAGTGCAGAGATCTCAACCCATGGAAGTTGACAGGTCCAGAACCAATGCCCATATGGTCATTCAATACCAATAAGACGTAATTGAAAATAATTATTTTCACAATTCCGGTAATAATGCAATTCTATAGATTACTGCTTCCACATCTATTCAGAGGAAATTTTGTGGGATTACTTTACTGTTTTGAGAGCACACCATACCAGTGGACCCTTGCACTGGGTTTTGTGTGTTGCTATCTGCTGCACAGCAGAGCGATGCTCCTCAGTCCTCACAGCGAGGACTGTGGCACAGGAACACGAAGCAACAGAAATCAAAGTCAGGCATCCTGAGAAAATGTCAATTACAGTAATTGTGCTGAAAATGCATCAAGCATCAGGCAAACAGCTGATCTGAACCAGACCTGATTCTACAGTTAAATTTATTTCAGTAATACATTGTTCTAAATAGGATCAGTAGCAATATGATCATGTGTTAAAACATAGGTACTTGTCCATATGTATTTTATTTCAACCACACCTCTTTACCTCCAGCAGCAAAATTCCCCGAGTGCCTGCAATTCTGCATTGCCCCTGGGTGTGGAGAACTACATGTGACCTTGCTGCCCAGCATACCCCATGAGGTCTGCCCCAGTGGGTGTTTCCCACAGCAGACATACAGAGTGGTCTGAACATCGTGCACCCGACCTTCTGGAAGCCATGATGATGGGTCAGGACCAGAGGAACACTTGCTCAGAGGCGGCTTCAATAGGTACTACATCAAAGGACTAAGAAGAAGAGAACAACTTTGGTCAGTCCCTGAAAGTTGTTGCTGGGGAAAAGTCTGAATAAGAGAATGCTTGGTGTATAAAAATATTTTTCCTATGACACCGCTCTCATATCCTTCCCTGGTAGAAGCACTACTCTTTTCCCTCCCCTTGTATTAGCTCTCAGTGTCCTCATCACATCCACTGCTGTGCCTGGGCTACTTCTCATGGCAGCCAAACAATCAGTTAAGTTTCTGTAGCCAAAGCCCCTGGCAGGGGTGAAATAGATCTGGCTGCCTCATTTGTGTGGCTATTTGAGAGGAGGTGTGGCAGCAGCAGCACTACCACTGTCCTCCCTCCTGCTGGTCACTGCTCTCTCTGCCCCTTGCCTCTGATGTGTGGCACTAAGGTGACAGAAGAGACAACACCAGGCAGGTCCCAGGTGCAAAAAGGGCTTCCTGCACAGCCAGCCACCATTGCTATCCATTCACAAATTGCTTCTTGGTTAGACCACGTGGAAAATATAGTTTTTAACCTTTTACTGTAGATGCACTATGAAATACTGGGATGGACTGAGAAAAACTGCCCCACAGCAGCCTGTACCCAGTAGCACAATGCTTTCCAGGATGATTTGAACCACAGAGAATTTGACCAATCCATATAGACTGTACTCCTTTCTTCATTATCTTGCAGTGACTCACAAAGAATTAATTTGATACTTCATTCTAGAATTTTTCCTACATTAAAGATAACGACTGCCCTACAATCCCATAGTGTCTCCTTTTTCTGAAGATACAAGTGCAATTCACCTTACATGACATGAGATGTTGGAGCATTAGATATCCAATTTAAAATAGCTATCAAGGTTCCCTCTGTAATTATGGGAGAAAAATGTGTGCCTCAAGAGAGTCATTTTAGGAACCATTTTAGGATGAGAAAATTACCTTCTGGAGAAGATACTTGTCTCCAGTGACTGTGCAATGTGGATTATTAATGATGTCTGACTTTCAGATGATCTGCACTGGGTGGCATGGATGTCCCTTCTGTATTTGCCTGAGTCCTGTGAAACTCCAAGGTGGTTTCAGCTAGTTCTTTAAACACCCCAAGATAAAATTCATCAGGAATCTAATTTGGGAGACAACATAGCTCGACAACTAAGTGTTCTAAATACCCCTCTTAGCCTGAGAACTGGGGTCTGATGTAGGTTGTTTTAACTGTGTAATTCCACACAATCTTTGTATTGAAGGCTGACACAAAGATTCAATATTTTGCCTTCCCTTGTGTGTTCCAGTGGTGTTATTCCTTCTGCACTACATGGTGGTCCGGCTCTTTTCCCATCCTCTTCTTACTACTAATGTAATTGGGGTATGTTTCTTTGTTGTCCTTTATGTCTATTGGTACATATATGCTGTAGAATTGTAATTTCAGCCATGCAGGAATCTATTTTGAATGATTACTGCATAGCTGCCTTGTAAATTCTGACACGTCAAATGTTTTAAGAACACAGACTGGGATTAATTCACATCATAGACTAATCTGCTGCAAATGTTCTTTTAAAAAGTCTTTTATATCACTCCTCAAAGAGGGCACCAAGCAATAGAAGAAGAAAAACAACTGTGACAAAACTGAGAAGAAATGAGGTTCTTCTTAACTTTAAATGGTGTTAACTGTCTCTGTTTGTTTGTTTGTTTGTTTCCATATTTCTAGGCTGACACCGTTTGGAGTACATGCTCCAGAACAAATTTCTCTTATGATCATGCAAGCAGGTTGTTTTGATCCTAAAATCTAAGACACACCATTTTTTGACTGTAGTGTGATGGTAATTCACAAAGTGAATTTAAAGAAAGAGCATGAATGTCCTTGTACAGGATCTTCTGTAAATATAGTGCAACTGTACAAAGTCAGCTGATGTTGTTGTATCCTAGACATGTAGAAAAGAACTATACTGCCATAGCCCCGTCAGAGCCCTTGCACCCCCATGCAGCCCTCATGTGCACTGGGCAGTGTTTCCATGTGGCTGCTGTGGGTGCTGCTGAAAGCTGATGAGACAGACGCTACGTGTAAGGCAAAGCACACAGCCCTGAAACATATTGTGCTGTCAGTTTTTAAGCACTGTTGAAGACACGATGGCACAGAGTGGTTTTTAGTAATAAATGCAAAGGATTAAGTGTCCTAAGTGGAAGGCAATAACAGCAGTAAAAAACAGTGACAAAACTTGGTATGACATTCTCTAAGCTGCTAGGCAGTCTTTTCTCTAACGGCACGACAACCAGGCTGTGACACTTTTGCAAGCTGAACAAGGCTTTGGGATAGGACACCTTGCAGGAAAACTAAATGCTCTACAAAGAATAATGCTCTGCCAGTGGTTCATTAAGGAGAGGTCATTCTTCCCCAGAAGTAAGGAATGAATCAGTGTCCTGGCATGAAGCTAAGGGCTCCAGACCTCCATGCTTATTGTCAGGGCTCCAGTAAGACTTTTTGTAACAGTTAGTGTCTCCTCTAAATTTCAAGCTGAGAAATTATGTTCTGGTTGTCTGTTTTCCTACAGTGGTTTTATTTGGGCATGATATACTCATTGTCTGTAGCTGTTGCAGCGTTGCTGTTTGTTCTCATAGCACACAAAATGTTCCACCTTAGAAGCAGCCGCTTTTCAGGGATAAATAATGGCAGCATATGCAGCACATAAAGTACTTCAAGATTCCACAAAATGAGGCATCCTATATTTTGAAGAATTGTGTTCTTGTTCTTTTAGGCCTCAAACAGGAAACATTTAAGCACATTTTCAATTAATTTGCATTGAAGTTAGAATAATTGATGTCCATATTTTTAGCATGTGTTTCTAATTAAACACATCCATAAATGCTTTCCTGATCAGAGGTCTTCAAGCCTGCAAAAGTGCAGAAGCCGAAGCATCCATTGTTGACTACTCTGGGTGCTTATTTGTGTACATATGTTTGAAAGCAATCATCATATTCCCTCCTTTCTCAGTGCCTGAAATGGGAACTGCAGTTGTACCTATACAGTCCCAAGCTCAAGGCTATGGGTTGCTTAAAGCACTACTGGAATGTATGGTGCTTGTATATTACAGAGGAAAGAGTCAAAAACACATATAAAAACAATAACTAAAGAAGAACTGAAGCTGAAGGTGGCCTAGAGATCCAGTTTCATAAATGAATTTACTCTTCCTAACATGCTGCCTTGAAAGGAGACGTCATGCTCTAGTCCTCTTCAGGACAAAGACAGCCTGATTTAAGCCATCACAAGTTTGCTATGTCTGGAAAAAGAGGAAAAAAAAATCACAGGAAAGACTGATTTGTGCTGAGCAATGGTAATCACATTTTTGCACTACGAAACACAGATGCTTTAAGCTGACCATTCAGGGTTACACTAGGAAGGAGCAGAGCAGTGTGCTCACAGGTAAGGCACCGGTTTCAGCTGCCCACTGCAGTATTGGGACTCCATTATTGTCCTGTTGCTTGAGGAAGATACTCGGACTTTCACAGTTTGAGATCACTGAAAGAAAAAATGAATAAAGGACTAGATCCAGTAAGATGTACACTGCAAAGTATCTGGCTGGTTGGATGCAAATGTTTGTAAGTGCAAGCTGCATGCCTTTAATATGAAAATTAATTGCCTTTTATTATTTTCTGTATTATGTCAAGTAAAGAACATGGGACCTTTTCAATCTTTCTTCCTAGATTTGCAGTTAAAAACATAGATGAACAGATTTTCTTCATCATCTACAGGTAATAACAGCAGCAATTCTATTTCAAAAAGAAAGGCAGGAACTGGTTGTGATTTTGTGAAAATAACCTGGCAGTCATTTGCTGGCTTCTTTTACTGTGCTTATCATATAATTTTTAATAGCTCATCAGCTTGTAAAAGAAACAACAACAGGAGATTCCTGCATCTTTCTTCATCTCTCTTTTTTGAGAGAAATGTTCTTGAGTGCTTTTAATTCTCTAAGTGGATGGAGGATTAATGTTACACTACGTTTCTACATTTTCAAAGGCTGTGAATGCTGATATCCATGTCTTCCTGCTGTCTTTGATGGGGATGTGCTGCACCTGAAGGCTGGCTGCTGTGGAGCCCCTGCCTGCCAAACACAAGGTTGGGACCTTGACAGGTCCATTGTCCCCAGGAATGAAGCTGTCATGAGAAGTTGTTGTCCTCTAAGCTTGGCCCACAGGTAATTTTGATAGGTTTTATGGAGGATTTTGACACAGAGGACAAAAACGAGGGGCTGTTGAAGGATGTGCCTATAAAACATCAAAGAACAGACTGTAAAATGTTATAATAACACTACAGAGGGCATTCAACCAAATGTTTGCACAAGGATTGAGAAAATAAAACACTAACTTGCTGATTTCTACTCCAAAATAGAATACGTTGCTAGTGACCTTTATTACTGGAGTATGAATGCACTGCAGTATCCCAATGCATTTTAGCTTCTGGTCACCCAAAGCATGGCACACTGTCTTAGTGAAAGCCTTTGTGCTGATTTCTGAGGGTGGTAGCAGCCTTAGTTTATGTATCTACTCTAGTTCCAGGCACACCCCTGCTGGAGCTCCAGTTTATCCCTCTGCATGTTTTCCCATAGCAAGACTCAGATAAACACTCCCGCACTGGCACTTGACACTTCTTTGTCCCACCCTTTAGCACATTTTACCTTGTATCCTCAACTCCCTAGAGACTGGCTCTGTGCTTTTAATCTCTCATTTTCTTTGATACCAGCTGTGAACTTCAGCTCTTCTCCTGTTTCTCCTTGGCTCCAGATAGTCAAGCTCAGGCATCATGTAGATAGCTAACCATAAACAATCTCTTGGTAATACTCCAGTGTTTGTGACCTTGTTTGCAGCAAGATGAATGTATTTGTTACGCCTCCATTTCAGAGAAGTTTTTTCAGCTTCCAGTGATTATTGCGTGGCCTTAAGCCTTGTAGGAGTTATTTAATATTTTATTTTCCTTGCAAACACATGCCACAATGCTGTACTTATTATTTAAAACTTTTCTGCTAAAAAGCCATTGTTCATGAATTAGTTTGATAAGACTTGTATAAATGCAGAGTTGTGACTTGACGTGTGAACTATTTAGCATTTTTCATAAGAAATAATTGCTAGTGTTAAAGGCTATCCCCTACCACATAAATATTTTTTTTTCCCTTGCCAGAAAAGATGCCCCAAAGGATATGAGCTTGTTGGCTAAGGTCATCTTGAGTATTTGTACTTTTTGAAGACATGAAGTGATAAATCCTTTATAAGTAGAGATATCATTGCTCATTTTTGCCATCTTTCTCCTCCTCCAAAAACTTACGATGTTAGCCTCCTTCTGTGAGCCTCAAATTATCTACTGATAGATTGTATAAAAGTGCTTCGTATGTTTTTACACTTCTAAGAGGTGACATTTACAGACTTAGCACTAACTGGCTGGATCCCCCATATTTGATATGTTGGGATACCATCTGACTCTTAGAAGTCTCCTTTGACAAGGATGGATCGATTCTTTTTCCCTGGCCAGAGATGATCAGGTTTCCTTCTCTGCTATGAAAACATTTACTGCAATTTTATTATCTTGATGGTTTATTTGACCTGAAAAAGAGACTCCTGTACACCTCACTCTCTTGAGTTACATATCTGAGACAAGTTTTATAGTGCCTATTTTAATAAAAGTTTTCCAGCAACTTTCACAGCTCCACTATGTGCTTTGTTGTTTGGTATGTAACATCAGGGTGCAGTGAGTGTGCTCAGGAGGAGGGATAATAGGTACTGTTCCACAGGGTCTGATCACAGTGGTCAGTTCTGGGGCCTGTGACAACATCTATCAACAGCCCCTGACACACCAAACCACAAATAGGGCCAGGGACCATCCAGGTTCTGCCATCAGAAGTAAGAGAAAATGGGGCAAGGCTACAGCGTAGGTCCAAAGTCCGTCTAGAGCCAGAGGCAGGGCTTGAGACAAGCCACAGTGTACATCCAGGAAAGATGCTGTCTATGGCAGAGGTCCAGTCCCTCCAAAAGATAGGGCTGAAGACCAGCACCGCTATGGTGCTGCTAAGACAGTGACCGACTGCCCGAGGCTGAGCTGAAATGGGGTCCTGAGCTGTGGGCAGTGTAGGGGTACCCTAGTGGAGGCTGGCTGCAAACAGTGGAACCTGTGGGCCCTCAGAACAAGAACAGGTAAGGGGACTGCTGACACTAATCATCAATGACATAACTTGTGGTTTTGTTTTACAAGGTAGCCGGGTTTTCTAGGAAATAAAGCTCCCAACATACCACTTTGAGTGGTATGCACATGTTTGTTCATATTCACATCTCCCAATATTTTTCAAACCAGCTGGCCAATTTCAGCTAGAGTTGGTAGGGATCACCAATGTATTAATGATATTCCTGCAATCTTACTGAAATCACACAGAACTATTGTATCACCTCAACTGAGAGAAACACTGTTGAGGGAGCACAACCCCAGTAGACAGGTGAGAATCCACTGGAGACAGAGCTTTCCAAAGAAGAAACTTTACTCCTCTTTGGACACCAGCTTTGAAACACAAGTCTGTGGGAAACCACACACCCTTTGAGCTGGCACCCAGAGTGACGCATTTGGCGGGCACTTCAGTTTTCACCTCTTACACTTCATTTGGCAGCAGCTGGCTGTGAGCAGCCAGCTGGTCTGGTCAGCCCACATTGTTCTCTATTTTCCCTTGAACATAAAGGTACATTCATTAGAGTCTGCAGTTAGTACTTTTTGTGCATTGACTTGTAAGGAAAGGAATAGTGGCAGCAATTGAACTGGTTTTACTGAGGTATCAGGAAGAGGAAGCTATCTACACAAGGAACACAGGACTCCAAAGGAGCATCTACAGACCTTCACGTTCAAACTGATGTTTGACAACAAAAGCAGACCTTACCCAGTGCAATTCCTTTCCTAAACTAAGCATAAAATACTCTGTCACCTCACCACAAGAGTGCAAGCAACATTATTGACAGTTTTTTTTAAAAAAACATGAGGGATCAGAGCCGTATATGCAGAAAGACACACAAGCAATAGCAGTGCGAAAAAGCAATGCTGCCTTCTTTTCTGTGGGCTCCCAGGAGACTGGGTTTGTATCACAGAGAAGAACAATCCTTTTGGTGTCCAGCTGGAATCTCAAATAACCATCTCATTTTTCTTTTCCAGTAGCGGGGCCAGTTTTGTGCAAAGAAGTGCACATGGAGGTCTAGAGACAGAAGAACTGTTAAACCCATGTGTAAGTGCGATCACAGCTGGCAAAAAACTAGAATGAGGCTTCTTGCAGTAAGAGGATACTTGGATACAGAAGTTGTAGCCTGAAGGTGTTTCCAGGGACAACTCTGTACCTCCTTTCCATTGGTATCCTTATGTTTTGTTGAACATGTCTCACAGTGGACAAACATGAGTTTTGAAGAGTACAGGAAAACATTTTGCAAGTGTACCAAAAAAAACATGGCTGATGTGGTACAGTTTGGCTTGTCCTCAAAATGTGATTTTATGCACTCTACCATCAGCTTACAACTGAGATGATTTGCGCCTGTGAGGACATTCTTCACTATAGTTTTTAATACCTAATAAAAGGCTAAAAAATCTTTACTAGCCCTGGTACAGTGCCCTTCCCTACTCCTTGTCACTCAACCGCTGAGCTTTTGGAAGCTTGCCAAGTCCCTGACAGCAGATTCCTCTTGTGGGAGCAGAACTGCATGACACAATTTGATCCAGGAGAAGAGAAAAAGTTTTCATATTTTATTCTGATGTCAGCAGCAGAAACCTTCAAAGCAGGGGAATACTCCCCAACTGTGAGCTGGGTTGCTCAGGAGGTACCACTCCTGTCGCTTCGTCAAGCCGATCAGGGTAGGGAAGAGCTCTTTTTCTAGGCTGGGTGCACTGAAGAGGTGCCAGGGCCTCCCACCCACAATCCTCATTAAAGTAAAATAGCAACAGCGCAAAGCGCAAGGATTGTTTACTTATTTGTAGTATCTCAGCAACAGCTACTCTCTATCATCTGTTTTCGCTTTGGTGATTTCTTTTTTTATTAAGAAGAAATGTCACATGCTGCCACACAAGTAGCTAACCTCCTGCTGCCGGTCAGAGGATGCCCATCATGCCCAGGCAGGATGGAGCATGAGCTCTGCTCCCCAGCTGTTGGACCTGGCTTAGAAGGAAGGGGCACAGGCCAGGACTTTGCAATTGTTCTCTTTTCCCCAATAAATCAAGCATTCACCCAAAAAAGTTCAGGCTTTTGACACGGGGTCAAGCAGGACAACTAATTTTGGCTGATGCAAAAACTAACAAACAAATAAAGTTCTGGAAATGCCCAGCTGGTTCATTTCAACATATTCAGAAGGAAACATTGAATTTTGGAAGGCTTAATTCATGAGGCGACTCAGTGGCTTTCACAACGCAGAGAATAAAGAGATGGTTGCACATCCCTCCCCAGCAACCCATTCTTATATTTTGATGTCCACAGCACTTGTTTGAGTGAGTAATGGGTAATTAATTACTTTAATTACTTTTGATAAATTGAGATGAAGTTTCAGTTAAAAATATTGGGAGACCTCCACTCTAGGTCACCTTTTGTGAGTGTTGAGGCAAGTTCCTGAGAAGCAAAGGGCTCAAATTCAAGGGTGCTGTTCTCTGCAGCAGAGACACAAAGAGGAGTGTTGAACTTGTGTGTCCTCAGTAAATACTGAAAGAAATGATCTTTCCTGGTTAAGGACATAAGATAAAGGCAGAACATGTTCTCAAGGTTTTAAAAGTCATTTGGTAAATCTAGCCTTTAATTTGGAAATTTCTTTATGTTAAAGATCTCCAAAATGAAGTTATGGTTCAGAGCAAAAAATCAGTTAAATTAGTTCTGAGTCAAATGTTGAATTTAAAAATAATTTTTAGGAAGCTGTACTGCAAATGAGCAGAGGCAAGGGCTAGCACTGTTTGAAGAATTAGCAAGTTAGTTGATTCTTTAAGATGGGAATTGCATTATTGCATTTCTGCCTGGGACAGATGACACCTCACTGATGTAGAGTTCTGTGTGAGTATTAGGCAATTCTTTCGCAGTTAAACAGTTGTAAAACCTTAATGAGTTGTGAAAGATGGTTCTGGCTTACAGACCAGTGAGTACTTCTGCCTGTAATGAAGAGTCTGTCAAACTCTGGTGAAGGAAACCGAACCACTGTCTCATGCTAAGTAAAGATACCCAGACAGGATGGTAGTACAGGGTGATAAAGCTGGTAGCAACTGTTGTTAAAAGATAAAAAGGGGAAATCCTACGTGGACAGCCATCTATCTGCTTTTCTCTCTTTTTGGGCTACCATACAGTCTCTCAGTGACATTGGTGTCCCTGCGGCAGGCACTGCATAGACATGGGGAGAGAGGCCATTCCGGCCTGAGGACTCCATAGCTGTGACACACAGATAAGGCAGATTCTGGGTGGGCAAACAGAAGTGCTGTCACCCCGTTCATGTAAGATTTCTTTTCTCATCCAGTGTTTCAGTTAGTCTTTAGCTGAGAGAGAGACTGAGCCTAAAACACCTGGACATCAGTGCTTTAACCGTGTGACCATGTGTGGGGAAGACTCAGAAGAACAACAGAACAACAAGAATGACTGACTTGAGTCCCAGTTGCTCCACAGGCAATTTCTGTCCCAGCCACCAGGGCAGAGAGGATGACTCCTTTCCCTCCCACACACTGCCACACAGCTTGCTTACAGGCTTCTACATCCTTTGTACTTGCTCCCTTTGGTTAAGGGACTGCCCTGATCCGGCTGGCGTGATGAGCTCTGCATGTACTGGTGTAATTGAAGATGGTGAGGAGCACACAGCAGGAATTGTCCCTGAGTCCTGGAAACAATACTTATAAAATCACTTCATAGTAGTTGTAATGCAACTTGCTGGAACACAAACAGCTTTGGAGACCAATGGCTACTCAAAAAGCATTCTGAACAAAGAAGTGTTTATTGTCTTCCACTTTCAAGTTCACCTGTACTTCTGATCCCTCAGCAAAGGGGAAATTTAGGAGAAAATGAAGATGTCAGTGCTTTCCATAGGGAGATATGTCTGTGCATTCTGCAACTGAAAGAGAGAACATGAATTTATATGATGATTTTGCAATGGCTGGAAACACCGGGGGCTTGATTTTCAATCATCAGTTCTATGATTTAGCAACACATGTAACTCTCTGGTTACTGATTTTCTCATGCAATATAGATATGCAAACTACATACAGAATTTCAGGTGGCCTTTAGAGCTGAAAATCCTGAGGCTATCCATGCCTACCCCAAACACTAGCAGGCTGGAAATGATGCTGATCATTCCTCACTTTTCTGCATTTTCCAAGCAAACTTGGAAAAAAATCAGAACACAAACATTCGGTGCCCTTGCAGACCCAAGTGCTGAACTTGTCTTTTTGAAATGCTATGTCAACAGCTCTTCACTAGCAGACCCATTATTTTTATTGGCTTCAGCTCTCTGGCTAGTGTTGACAGGTTAATTTACAGTAACAGTGACAGTCACCTTTACTCACTGTACCAGAAAGTGCAACCTGCTCTGTGCTTGAATGCCACACTCGAGAGCAGGAATGTTGGAGAGAGAGCAAGCGCTGCCTTGTAGCCTTGCACAGGCACTTGGGGACTTGCACAAAAGAATGCTCTTTTGGTGAAATAATTGTTGGGAGCATATATGACTTAAGCAGGAATGGTTGCAATTATTTCTTACCGTGCTTGTCAGGGAGGACATATGGGAAGATTAACCTCAGGAATGTCACTTTTGGACAAAGTCGTCTTCCCATGGGGATTATGCCACAGGTTTTTTTCTTTGTTTCACGTTTTCCTCTTTTCTTTTTCCCTCTTTCCAATACATCAAAGTTCATTGTGAGAAATTTCCCTTGGTAACGTGTACAGATAGTCCTAAGCAGTCCCAGAAAATATTTTCTGTGGGGTCTACTTAAAGGACTGTTCCCTTTTTCCTTTCCTTTCCTTTTCTTTTTCTTTTTCTTTTTCTTTTTCTTTTTCTTTTTCTTTTTCTTTTTCTTTTTCTTTTTCTTTTTCTTTTTCTTTTTCTTTTTCTTTTTCTTTTTCTTTTTCTTTTTCTTTTTCTTTTTCTTTTTCTTTTTCTTTTTCTCTCTCTTTTTCTCTCTCTTTTTCTTTTTCTTTTTCTTTTTCTTTTTCTTTTTCTTTTTCTCTCTCTTTTTCTTTTTCTCTCTCTTTTTCTCTCTCTTTTTCTTTTTCTCTCTCTTTTTCTCTCTCTTTTTCTCTCTCTTTTTCTTTTTCTCTCTCTTTTTTTCTTTTTCTTTTTTCTTTCCCTTTCCCTTTCCCTTTCCCTTTCCCTTTCCCTTTCCCTTTCCCTTTCCCTTTCCCTTTCCCTTTCCCTTTCCCTTTCCCTTTCCCTTTCCCTTTCCCTTTCCCTTTCCCTTCTTTCTTCCTAAGAGACCAATTCTAGCACAGAGAAGGAAGTTTTAGGCTGAGAGAAAGGCCTTTTCTCTAGCTCATAAGGCCATAGTGCTGCAACTGAAAGTCTTGGGCTAGGCTGACATGACACAGATTCTGAAGAAGCCATGAGGAAGCTGATGGAGAGCACATACATTGGAGAAGTAAGAGGAATTCAGGATAGTTAAGGAAGAAGGATATGTGCTGCCAAGAGGCAAATTATGACAGTCAAGGTACAGATTGACAGACCTTGCATCACAGGAAAGCTAAAAAAATCAGTGTGTCTCTGGGTCACATTTCTTTAGTATTGTTTCTTTTGTTTGTTCAGTGTTTGTTTGTTTGTTTGTTTGTTTTTATAAGACTACCTTAGACAATGAGTGAATCAATAGTATTTTAATCCTAGAAATATCAGATACCAAAACTTCTAGATGTTTGCAGTATCCCCATGTAAGTTGGCTCTGGCACTGTTTACACAGCACAAGAAAGCACCAAGGCTGGATCAGATATAAGAACTTCTTTCAGCATTGGTGGATGTTGTGCCACAAAACCTACAGCCCTTAGATTCAGATGTTTCTGTTTTGGCTACATGGCCATTATAGATCCAGAAGACATACCTCTGGTATTGCAACCATATTGGAGTTTGGGGTGATTACACTCTTCTGAAGTGGTCATCTGAGTCTGCAGTATGACCTTTTTCCAGGCTAGCCATAACTTTTGCTTTTACTCACTCCTGACATAATGAGTAAAATTGTAAAAAAAATTCATGTTTTTAGTCTGCAAATCACTTGGTAAAAGGTTTTTAAGAAGCTTTGGGGTATTTATGCTGTACAAATTTCAGATCTTTGTGTTTAAAACTGCTCTATCACAAATCTGCTCTTATCAGCTAGTTCTTTGAAAGTC
Organism: Columba livia; assembly: GCF_036013475.1. Taxonomy (NCBI): domain Eukaryota; kingdom Metazoa; phylum Chordata; class Aves; order Columbiformes; family Columbidae; genus Columba; species Columba livia. The sequence continues at coordinate 55,608,810 of NC_088604.1, read as the reverse complement.
TTTATGGCACCTGTCCATCCTGCTGGCTCAGCTGTAGCTCAAGATCTCAGAAATTGTCAGTTCTCCCCAGGTTGGAAAGACACAGAGCAAATCAGAGAAAAAGCGGGGGGAGAAAGGAGTATAAAATTGTTTAGAGATAGATTAAGTTAGATTAGATTAGAAAAAGTGAATCTTGGTTTTCTGTTTTCACACATGGACTTCTATGCACACACTATGCATATATGCAGAGCCACAAAGGAGTGCCACTGAAACATATAATTTCTCAGTCATTGAAACAATCATCTCTACAACACACTTGTTCAGAACACATGTATTTAGTTTACAGAAAAAGATTGTTTTGATGATTAGGATGCCAGGTAAGGCTTGAGTGAACCCTGTACAGCTAACATGATATAACACTTATTTCCTCTTTTAGTTGGTAGTGAGTAAATGTCAGACCTTCTTGGGTAATTGTGAGGGTAAATACACTAAGAAAGCATTCAAATATTAAAGCAATTATGATCAGGAAAAAACTATATGCAGCCAGCTTCTCGTTCTTACTTGACATGTATACTGCTGTTTTCAAAAGATCTATAGAAAATCAGGACTTCATTTTGGCTAGAGGTGAGAGCATATACAGCAAAACAGAGCTTATTGAAATAAGCATTACAGAATTCAGGTATTTCCCTTTGTTATGTCTGAAAAACAGGTAATCAGATTTTCTCCAGATCACGACCCTACTGTCAGTAAGCCCCATGTAAATCATATGGTAGCCCTTACCTACAGTAGCTTTTAACATGAGGTGTAGCTTGCCAATAGCTTACCAGTTATAAATGAAAAATTAAAGAACAGCTGATAGAATTACTTTTCTTTCCATGTTGAAGATAGCTCATGCTTTTAAAGTTCAAAGGCTTTTACACAATCTCTGCAGGCTTTGTAGAAGGACTGTGGATGAGGTGGGATCCTTGTGTTAGCTCAGGATCTTCAATGCCTCAGTTGTATGAGGACGAACGGAGAAGATCAAATTGCAAGAGAATTTCAAGAACCTTCTCCTTGAAAATCAGTCTGCTTTAATTTATTTTAACACAGGCATTAGAAAACTGAGAGGCACCTTAAGCTATGTCACTTTTGAAAGCGTAATGTGGGAAATCAGGTTTAGGAGGAGAAGGCAAAACTTTGGTGTTGTGTGGTGGTGTCAAGAAGACAGGAAGGCTGGGAGTAATGTTGTGTCATGTAGAGAAGGTGCTGCAGACCTTACCTGGGCTTGTAAAGGCTCCTTCATTCCTTTGCTGCCCCATATCACTGCTGAAGCTCTAGTCTGGGAAGCCTCTCCGTTTGAGCAGCTAGTGGATGGAGACGTTCCCACAGCCTCCTTTGCACTGCTGCAGCTCAGTCACTGTGTGATAGCAACAGACAAAGGCATAGACAGTGACACTGAATCAGAAAACCTCATCTCCTTTCAACCACAGCCTCCTACACCATCTCTCTTGCTCTCAGCACAGTTAAAAGAATGCCAGAGAGATGGAGTTAAACACACCAACTCGCCAGCGCTGAAGGGTGCTCGTCTGCTATTGAGACTATACTGAGAGCAAAGGCAATAACAGAGGTGTCTATGCGAGGCACTAGCCAGTAAAGTTTCTTGATGAGCAACATTTCCAGCAATTACTCCACATCTGTGGTCCAAGACCCACTGTGCTAAAGGGTGTAATAAAAACAGACAAGCATTGCCTCTTCTCAGACCAATAGCAAGCCAAGCAGGATCTGCTGCTGATCCCACTGTCATCGCTACTTCCATGTTAGAGGCTTGGGGAGAGTATGGGAGGGAGAGTAGGTGTGGTGTGAGTAGAGCAGCCCATTGTGCTGCTGTCAGGACATCCCAAGGCTGCTGTTGAATTGGTCACCCTTATGGATGGCCATGCGGGGTGATCAGTTCGATGGCAGCCTGTGGATGTCCTAACAGCTCCTGCAGCAGCAGCAGCACTCATCTCCAGCCTCTCAGGGAGGGCTCCAGTTTGGCTGAGTCCTCCCGGGGCTGCCAGCTGTTTGCAAGGGGTTTAGCAGAACCCTTGTAATGGGAATGTGCTGATGGTGGGAGACTCCTGTTTGAGCAAAGTCCATTGGGCCCACAAATTTTTTGCCACTTATCTCACGACCAGCCTTGGGTGGGAGGGCAGAGACATTTATCATTCTGATACATGTTCAAATGCTATGTTCAAAGTCATACCAGAAGACTGTGATAGGGCTGAAAATTAAACCCCAGTCTCCCCATGTTTAAGGTTACATCCACCTTACATCCCTAACCAGAAGAAAGGAGAAGTAGCTTGGGTAGTGGTAGACTTAGATAGTTAAATTATTTCCATGAAAAATGGACTTCATATCCAAGTCCCTAGTTCAGCAATCTGCAACATCTGTGACAAATTTTTGAAGTTAATATCTCTGCCCTAGTGTTTTCCAAGCAGCAGAAATGTTACACATTTTTTCATTGCACTCATCATCTTTTGGGACTCACAAAAGCACCCCTGGTTCACACCGTACCGTCATTTGAAGCTGTTGCCTGTTGAAGAAAGCAAAAAAGTGATCAAAATCCCCTGTCTGTGCATTTCTATACAGTTTCTCTATGCTCCTAGCAGGGTCAGAAGAAGACAGCATAGCAGTTACTATGAATTATGCCTACACATAATTGACTGAGAGATTCAAATGTCAATGGCAATTCATGTCCTCCTCTCTGATGTCGTTACACTCCTTAAAAAAACACATGATCTTCTTTATTATACTAGGAATGTAAAAAGCCCCAAACTCACATATTTTTACAAGAGGCCATTATTTGTCACAGTCATATATCTTATGTGTCTTTACTCTTAACACAATTATTTTAAGGGATATGTTATTTATAAGGAACACAAAGGAAAAACTGAAATGTATGACTTACACTCTTCAAAAGTAGTTATTTATAGCTATATTAGTTGTTTTGTTCCCTTAAATGCTGTGGGTCATGGCAACACAGCTGGTTTTGCTCTGGCTAGTAAGCCTAGTAAGCTAGTAAGCTTTGGACTAAAGTTACGAGGGAAAATTTTCAAGCCTGTTAGGAACAGCTCACGAGTAGTGACACAAACCTTTTAGCTGCCTGCTGTGAGCTGCTGAGAGACTGCAAAGGCGGAGATTTATTTGTGCTTTATACCACACCTACTCCCTTTCTTACAAGTAATCCATGACATATTTTCCCTTGACTATAGAAGTCACACACAGTAGAGGACAAATTTGTCAACCAATACCACAATTCTCCTGTAACCTTTTAAAATACCCTGCCCTGTACTGCAGGCAGTCAGTAAGTAGTGCGGACTTGCTGCCTTTCAAAAGGAATGCAAAAGGCTTGAAAAATCAATTTGGTATTTTAGTATCTCAGTGTTACTTAGTGAAGAATATTTAATTATTTAATGCAATAAGCCTCTTCAACAGATACCTGTTAGACATCCAGACATGAATTTGTGAGTCAGAACGATCCTCGCAGAGCTCGAGGAGGCTGCTGAACACACATGCAGCATACACCTGGCCCCTGACCTTGTTATAGAGCAGAGACAAGGTCTGACTTCCCAAATCATGTGCTAGATACTAAACGAAACTCAAAGTTCACTGACAGAACTAATAGATTTAATCAACAGAATCTAGTTATCTAGAGTTTTGAGCCATATAAGCTACGCAAAGCTCAAGGATTCATAGAAATCATGATTACTGTAGCTACAGGACAGTGCAGAGACTTTCATTAAAGGTGCTGGGGGCAGAGGTACTGCTTTGTTCTATGGGGATCTGCATGTGGAGCCTCATGGGGTCAGGCACACAGCCAAGAAAAGCCTCCCATGGTTGGGGACCACACAGGTGTAGTGGGAACAGGACGCTGTAATGAAAAAGCTAAAACCAGGACTATAATTCTGAAGTGTTGCAGCTGACACTTAAGAGCTCAGCTGGTAGAAAGTGTTACATTAGTGAATGAGGTTAAACAGTGACCAGGTCTCTTAAACAATTCTGTGCCAGATATGATAGTGAAAATGGAAAAGATCCTACTTAAGGTTGATTCTACAATTATTAAAATATTTTTTAATAATTTTTTTTTTTAGGAATATGGTAGTTCTCATATCAGATCAGTATGTGGCTCATCCTGTTCAAGATGCTACCTTAAAACCAGTCAGCACTAGATACTTCGTGAGAAAACCTTGCCTTACATAGGCAGGCAGATTTGTGTCCCTCCTCAGCAGGTTTCTTTCTTACCGCTAATATTTAGAGCCATCTAAATCCTGAAGCAACAGGTTTAACATCTCCTTTGCATTTTTTTCAGCATTATATTTTATAATTTTCTATAGTTCTATTCTTCACATAGTTGTCCAGTCTCTTTGTCAAATGTAAACTCTCCCAGAAGCACTAACAATCTGGATTTTCTGTCTCGGAGGCACATTGAACAGTGTTTTTACTGAGGCCTTCCAGAAGGTACTTCAGTCTTCTTCCTAGTGGTTACAATAACTGGTGTATTTCTTGGATGTGAGGTAAGAATTACAACTTGCTATGCCTTTCCCGTGTCAGTACTTTACAATTATCCCAAGGAAAGATCAGATCCACTGATTTCAGAATAGAGAATTTTGGAGAACTCTGTTAATGTCACCGCATTAAAATATGACTCTTTATGGATCCTAGCTTTTTCCTCACTCTGCTGTTTTTGATTTGTAGCTGGATTTTGTGTGGTACCAGGAGAATAACCATATGCAGGGTTGTTCTCTTTGATTTTTTCTATCTTTCAGTTAAAATTACTTCAGTTCTGGAATACTATTCACCTGTCAGTTCAGACTGAGGGACATCTATGTGGTTGTTTGATATGCAAAGTTAATTGCCCAATGTCTTGGCACACAGTTACTGCAATTGATTTAAATGTTGGACATTTCCTCTTCTGATCCCTTCCTACTTATGCTTCTGAAAGGGCCTGTGTTTTTAAAACAATGGCAATAGGAAGTGTATCGCGGTACTCACAAAAATGGGTCCTACAATTAGAATTTGCCTGCTCAAAATGCAGCAAATAAAGGAGTTGGAGCATATTACAGTTTTAATCACACCATCCCGGAGCCATTAGGAGGAAAGATGGGACCTATTAATGATAAGGATAAAGGCAACCCAAATTAAAATGTTAACATGTAATGTGTTTTGTCTTTCAGAAGAATGTGATGCATGCATACCAAACAGTAATAAAAGAGATTGGGGAAGATCTTAGGAATTATTTTTAATGTGCAGCCAGCTATGCACTGAATTATGTTACCTGGGGAAAATGAGGAATCCCATCACTTGAGATCTTAAAGAGGAGATTCCATAAACACGCCTGGAATGGTTTACATATAACTGGTCCTTTCTTGGGGTCAAGTCAGAAAACCTCATCAAGCCCTATAATAGTTTAAAGGTCGGCTCATGATTCTCTTGTGATGCCGCAACAGCAAATGGATGTGTTTCCTGACTTGCTACTTGCTTGGAAAATGCTTAGTTTGAAACAAATTGTCTCTGTTACTGGTGTGACAAGAAACTCTTACAATGGCTGCACTGTTTCCTAACGTGGACCCTGGATTGTTCCATATCCAAAATGTATTGCTATAAAATTATTTTTCTCTGTAACAGGTCATGATAACACCTATTTTGTGATTCTTTAGTTTCTCCATTAATCTCTGATACTGAACCAGCCCCATCCCTTTGAGACCTGAGTTACTGCTCTCTGTTCTCCTGAAAACTTGGCGTACTTTACACACCAGTATACTTGGCCTTTGAAAATTGGCTTGCAGTTAGCAGACAGAAGCAGGGTCAGAATTAGTTCAAAATAAATTAATAGTCAGAAGTTCTAACTTGCTAAGCTGCATGCAATCCACCCTTCAAAGGATATTCACCAATTGCTGTAATTGCTCTCTTCAAGGGCTTCCAAGAAATCCTTGGACATGCTAATTAATGCTGTTTTAGATATATCTTAAGGTATTTGACCTGAGAGTTTAATTCTACAGTTTAATTCTATAATGATTGTAAATGGTAGGACTGCTGCATATTTAAAAGAACATTAGTGTGAATTTAGCTAGCTGTTGGCAGTTTAAGAATGACTAACAGATATTAAATAAGCATGAAATTCTAGTGGTGAATGACACTTTTATAGGGGCAAGGGCTGGAAGCTGAAGGCAGGAGAAAATATTGCAACCATCCATGGCGACCTTCCTTTTCTCCTGGATTTTACAGAACCTTTGGACAACTTTCCCAGCATCAAGGCAAGCCTGGGTTTGTGGAAGGGTCATGCTCTTTCAGGCTTGGATGGCACATCATGAACTTGGTGAGATTTGAACTCCTTGATATGCTGAAGTCATTGACACATCCTTGCTGATGCCACTGGCACCAGGATTTCCCCAAAGATCTGAGTTCTCCAGCCACTCCAAGTTAATTGTGTCTTCCAGTATTTACAGTGTCAAGGCAGAAGTGTGTGAATTCTGACCTTCCCTGCCAGGTTTGGGGTTTTTTTTAATTACTTTTCTTTTTTAAATTGTTTTTATTTTTAAAAGAGGACGTCAAAAGAAATCAATTGCCTACAGAAAATAAAAGAAAACAAGCTGATCCTTTTATTGTTACTGTTCAAAAGCATCCCTTTGTTTTAGCAATAAAAATGGTGGCAAGTGACTTTTTTCCATCCCACAGTGGCTATAAAAATTTTGCTACTAGGGGACAAACATCATTGATTTGACCGACTTATTCAAAACAGGTCATGAAGCTACAGCTTGTTGTGTCAATTCTCATCATACAGTGATGTGACAGGTTTTATGAATAAAATATGGGCAGTTGCTGTCTGGGAGGATGCCACATCTTAGCTACCCCAAACCCTGCGTCCTTGAAGAGCAAAGCTTTGAAAAATTAGGACCATGTTTCAATCCAAGCTGTACAATATGCTTTTCAATGAAGTGTAATATATTGTTTTTAGCTGAATAACTTTCTTCTCTTCTCCCCTCCCCCCATCCCTCCCCTACTTAGGAAAAAAAGAAAAAAAAGCCATGGCATCTTAAACTAAAGCACACTTCAGTCGGTCTCCCTGTGTGTGCTCTGTGCCAGCAGCCACAGCACTTCTTTCATCTTGGCTTCAAAGTGGTGCCGAGAGGGGGAAGGGGGCATTTAATGATAGAAGGGAAAACAAACAAACAAACAAACAAACAAACACAAAATGGGGGAGGAAATGAAAAATAGCAGTCTACCTTTCAAATCTAAGTGTTGCCTGCAGGCACACTCTGCAGTGGATGTTGCACTCAGCTTCAGCCCCTTGTATATTTTTTTTTTTGTTATTGCCACTTCCCATGCTGGGAAGATTCTTGTCATCCCTCACATATTTTATCCGCAGAAAAGGCTGCCCTGCCCTGTGCTTGGTGATTGAGGCTGTGCCCCTGGTGTGCCACACTATCAGTGGTTCCCAAGGCTGCCTAGCCTGGGAAAAGCTGCATGGAAACGGTCCAAAATCAGCATTACATGCATTATTGTTCTTACTCTCTCTGATTAGAGTGCACACAATGAAAACAACAGCAACAGCCTCGTTTTCTAGCCCTCCTCCCAACACAAGGCTGTTCTTAGACTGTTTTTCTTTCTCGGAGTCTTCATAGAAATTAACTGCTTCTGTGCTGGTGGGTCCCAGGCATTCCAGCTGCTTCTCTGAGGGAAGCCTGAGGAGCTTAGTCCAACTGGTACTAACAATTTTAAAAGTGTCTAGCTGACTTGTAAACTGAAATACTTTTTTTTTTTTTTTTTAAAGTAGATCTAGAGGTAGGCTCCTTTGTGTGTCACTGGAAATGTACCACCCAGATGCTGTGGTAATATGCATAGAAGAGTAATCCCTGTAAAACAAAATGGAATATGCTGAAAGGTATTTAGGCATTTGTCCCTTGAATGTTTATGCATTGTGTTAAATGCTGGAAGCAACACACACATCCTAGAGGTGGGTTGTAGCACCTGGGTCTCCCCAAGCCCAACCACCATCACTTTTTGGCTTATTCAGTGGTCAAAGGGGTCTTGCTGTCCTGGTTGAAAAGCACCAGAATGAATGGAGGACATCAATACCCAAACCACCCCTCCGTCTTAGTGACCACACAGTCATTTTTCAGGTAATAGTTTAAATTGCAAGAAATTTTCAAGTCTGGCTCTTCTACATCCTGGGGTAGCCAGTTTGTGATGGGATAAAGCTCAGTGTCATTGCTCTCTCTGAGGAAATGGTATCCAGTGGCCAGCCCAAGCACACGGAAATGCCTCTTTGGAGGCAATGAGTAAGGCATATCAGACTGAATCCTCTCCTCTGTGTTTCGTATTCCCTGAAATATATTAGGTAGCACGTCAAGGAAAGAAGGAAATGCATTTTCTTACCACTTAGTAGATTGGATTATGTCCCAGAGTACCAAGTGCCTGTACCTTGAATGTGCTCAAGTATTTGGTAGAAGGTGAACTCGTACCGCTGCTTTAGGAGAGGACAGCAGACAGCCCTGGGTGTTAACATGAGAGAAGGCAAATGACAAGAAAGACTGAATGTGTTTTACACATAAAAATACAATAAAGTACATTTTTTGTTCAGTTGTAATAGAAGCTACTATTTGTCATTTAAAAAAAACCCAACAAATATGCATGTCTGTCTTCAGGACACTATTGGGAACACATGTAGGACCAGACATATACTGCTGGTGATGTTTTGATTTAGGATTAGTTTCTGACATTTTTGTATCTCCCAGCTCTATTGCAGAAAAGTGCTGCTGATGCCATATTCCCTTTTTCACAGAGAAATGTATAGATGCACTGGGTTCCTCAACACTCAAGGACCCCTGAGAGCCCTGAGCATCTCTTGCTTCTAGGGATCCAGAATCTGCACAGGTATCAGAGAGGTTAATGATAAATTTTCTTTAATTGCCATTCAGCAGATGAAACACAAATGCTTACTTTTCAACCAGTTGCAGACCAAAGAAAAAAGCAATTTGAAATTTTAATTTCTGCTACATGAAGAAAAAGAAACAGTACTCTAGTTAGTGCTAGGTTTATTCTTCCCTTCTTAAAAGGGGTTGATCTGAACCAAGGAAAACAAAAATGTTAAGTTTCATAGTTCTGTTCTGTCACTTGTTTCAGTGCCACAGTGGTTAAATATGCAAGTTTTTTCTAGCTTTTGCCAGTTCAACCTGAAATTACAGAATCTGTTCAGCATTTTTTTCCTGCCTTGAGTGTAATTTTTCATAAAAAATGTGAGGTCAGTTCACCATGTTTCTAAGACTGTATGGCACAATGCAAGAAAAGATTTCATTTATTCTTTAAGAGCTCTATCGACATTGTATTCCTCAGAAAAATAAGGTTGTCTCTATGCTAACAAAGTACTTATGGTCCAAAGGCAAAGCTCTTCTCTTAACTGACTGCTATATCTTTTGGAAGGATTGACCCTTTGGTTATCTTTTATGTCAGAATTCTTTTAACTCTTGGGGACTGCATAAAGAAAAAAGTAAATAGAGGCCTATAAGAAATAATTTAAATCAGCTTTTCTGAGCTTTTCCATGTTTTAGAAACAGCTTCTGTTATTTAGTATGTGAACTTAAATACAACTGGGATGGGACTTCTGTATCAAAAACATTTCCTCTGCTAAAAACCTGGAAACTGGCTGTCATTACTCTTGCTTCTCTTTCTGCCCAAATTAAATAGTTGTGCCAGCTGTTTGTTTTGTTTAGCAGTCTCAGTCAGAGAGATATCATGGCTAATCACAGTATCATTTTCTAATGTTCACTGGAAGGAAATCTCAAATTGTTATTGAGAACTTAAATATTAGGCTTATTATAAATCTGATTAAACAGAGGCACCGCTTCTTGAAGACAGGATGAGTACAACTCCTAGGGAACAGTGAAAAACTGTCTAAATGTTTTTGAACCACTTTGTCCATAGATTATTGCAGAGACTGGTCTTCCCGAATACGTGGATTTTCTCTGCTCTCATTAGTTTATTTCCGTACCAATGTTTTTCATTACTGTATAAAAGTGAAAAATTTAAAAGGAACTGGCAAAACCTGTCCCTGCACCCTTTGCTAATATGTCCAGCATGAAGTGAAATGCTTGTTTTCACCTTTGTGCTGGGCAAAGACATGGAAGTCCTGTTGTGCCCTGCACGGGGCTCATGACCACATGTTCATGTCTTTGTTGTCATAACATCAAACAGGAATGTCTGTTGGGGCGGTGGTATCTATGGATCAAGAAGTGTGAAGCCCAACCTTATGTGAAATGCTGTAATTACCATCTTAGACAAGCTAATAGCCTCATCAAAAGCTGGAGGGAGGTAGGTCCTCAAGTCACTTTGAAAAACGGTGTTTAGATTATAACTGAAATAGATGCTTTAAGAAATATCATCTTAAAACTACGGAGAGTAAAGCTATTACTAAATCTATATCAGAATCACATAGGGCACCCAATTTATCTTTTTGTTTGTTTGTTTTTTTGATGAGTTACCATCATGGACAATTGCCTGACTGAACAAACAAACCTTCATTATGGCCCAAAATAAGTTCCCTTGGCACCAGTTTGGAGTTTCACTGAGATACGTAGGAACTGGATGTGACAAAGATATCACGTGGGCTAGACTTTGCAAACCCAGTGGGAGTTCCAGCAGCAGCTGGGGGGACTGTGGGGCTGTTGCATCAAATCCCACCCCGCCTCTAGGGCAAATGAGGCTGAGGGGACCACTGGCTCCTTCTTTTGGGGTGACAGCAAATTTGCGATGACATACTGAAGTGTGCTGACCTCCCCCTTGCTGGAGAGCCATCCCTTTATCAGGTGTCTTTCTCCTGGACCCAGGGAGAGGACATCTACCTGACCTTTGTCTGGGCTTTGTCGTAACTTCTTATTTCTACAACAGCTGAGGCATTTCTCGTAGTTACTCTGCTCGAGTACAACAAGATGGGATGAATCCCGGCAGTGAACAGGCTAGAAGGCAGTGTACTTTCTTTCTTAATATTTTATTTATGGGATAGAGGCCACACGAATAATTGAAGATGCCTGTTTGCACCCACTGCAATCTGTGAGTGGTTTGAAATGTAAACATGTCAAGTCACAATTGGAGCTTGAGAAACACATGTGCTGAAGAGCCGCGGGCCATTTGTCTGTCTGTCACACTTACCTTCCCAGCAACCCCCTCCTCCTCTCACGCATGAGCAGCCCAGGCGCAGGGCACTACTGTCCTATATGACGCTGGTGCAATTTTCCATGGAAAAACTGATGAGGAGGAGAATGGAAACACGCTCATGACATGAGGTGAACTTATGGTGCATTTTAGACAGCAAAAAGCAAATGGTATTTCAGACTGGGCTTTTTTTTTTTTTTCCTTGTGTGACATACAAATTGAGATCAGCTGAGGCTCCAACAGTGGTGCATTTAAAGAAACTGAAATGCTGTGCAGAAATACATGACAAGAAACAGCAGACAAAAGGCCAACAGGGAGAAGCAAAAATTGGAGAGGCCTGGCGTGTTGAACGGGGATGTTGGACAATCCTTGCATAGATATGGTAAGGCATAGCAGGAGGCAGAAGTATTGCTTTATAAGATGCCATGAAAAATAGAAATAACAAAAACCCAGGGTTCTCTAAGAAGTGGCAAGATCTCTGAAGTCTTTTAAACCTGATTTTACTATGCACAGGTCAGACACTAAATGAATCAGACCCTCAACACAATTCTTGATCTGGTATGATTTCTGAAAACAAGTGCAACCTCAGGAGTTAGGGTCGTTTCCTATAAATAGCAAAGAAAGATTAACGTTCAAAATTTCTGCCATCCTAGAACCACAGAGTACATGGGAGACAGCATTTCATCCTCTCCAGGTCTAGGGTTAGAGGGAAATAATGAACTGTTGTTTAGACATGTTAGATTAAAAATTTGGCAAAATGTCTGAAGGATTTTCCATAGCCATGGTGGTGAATTAAAACAATAAAGTGGACACATCAGACTCTAGAAGAGTAATACAGGGACTGTTCTGAATGTAGAGGGGAAATTTTGGAGATGGCTGTGGGGCAGACAGAAATATTCAGAGACAGCCATCATTGCTTTGTTTTCTTTGTACAGAAGTGGAATGAATGAATAGGATTTTGTAGAAATTGCAGTGTCGTATCAAACTGAGAAACTCATCCTACCAACAGTTTCAAAACCATACATTTATTTAAAAAATTTAGGTGGTAGGTGAGTAACAGCACTGTGTCGAAAATGCAATTGATGCAGACAACGAGGTCTGGTGTGGACTGTTCACCAACTTTGCTACAGAGGACCCAGCCCTGATTAATTGCCCTTGTCAGTCAGATCCTGGGAAAGAGTTTTGAATGCAGACTGATAGTCCAAGGCCATGTCAGATGTGAGGTTACTTGATTAGGGTCTTAGCTGAGAGCGGATCCATAATGTTTAGAAATGCTGGGCTGCAGTAGTGACAGCGAGCATTAAGAACTGCCATGTGTACAGGTTCTGCCTCCTGTTTCTCTGTGTGACTAAAGGCCTCCCTCTGAAAAGTGTGCATAGCTCCTGTCAAAATCAGTGGGAATTATGTGAAAGTATCAGAGGGTGATGAGATCATGGTGCACTTAAGTTTTCATCAGTTGTGAGAATTGTCTCACTGCATTGTTCATTTGCTAAAGATTGGTTTCTGCAACTTGAAGTTTTTATATTAATGATAATAATGTCTAAGATTTTTTTCTTGAACTTTCCTGAATTAGGTCATGCATCACTTGTATCTAAATTTAGTCTGGGTACGAATGCTCTAATATTTTCTCTTAATTCGTATTCATCTCTCTTCTGTCTGCTGGCTCCATTTCAGATGAAGAAAGTCAATATTTTCTCTGCAAGTTATTTCATCTTGTTGGTCTATGATATCATAGCAAATGTCAGCTGATCTGATGTAATATGGAGTTGAAGACAGACTGTTATCCTTCCTTTTACAAATAAACAGATCTAAATAACAGAGATTCACGGTCAAAATAAGTATTTTTAGAGCTATTAAAACAGTTAAAACAGTTTTCTGCTGATGAGAAAGTCTGCCTCTTTTCCCAGTGGCCTCTTGTTTCTCCTCCACTTGCATTTGATCTCTGTAACACTGACCATTTCGCTGGTAACAAGAGTCATCATTCACTCATTATTTTGCAAGTCTGAGCCCATGTTATGGTTAATAGCTGGATTGGCAGCATGGTCCAAAATTAGCCTCTTTCTGCTTATACTTGCTTAGCCTGTATGTCCAAGGCAGTATAAAACTCAACATGTGGCAGGAAGCAGCAAATGATAGCTGCTGTGTTTCCTTACACCAAAGGGGCTAAGTCCTCCCCTGTTTTGAATGCAGATAAGTCAGTTGTTAGCAGATGAGATTGTGGTCCAACAGCATCGGGAGCCCCACCATCTCTTCAGTCTGTGATCTGGACAGGAGCTGGATATCTCTGTTTGGTTTACAACTGCTAAGTGGCCTTAAAAGGTCTGTGATAGACACATACAAACATTCCTTGACTGCGCAGGCAGTCGGAATTAGTGACTGTGTCGCAGGACTGGCGTTTGCACTGCTTCACTGTTTGCCTTGCTAGGACGCAGCTGGGGGGAGCAAGACCAAGGCTGTGGGAGCTTCTGGTCAGCCCTGACTGTCAGCATGCTTAGATTTTCCCTCCAAGCACAGCGGCTTAACTTCTGCTGCTGGCAAAAGGGCAAGACGAATATATTTTAAAATCTCTTCCTCTGTGTAATCAAGAGGAAAGGAACATGACACAAAAGTTGGTGAACAAAGACCAGCCAAGCGCACCCACCCATTCAAACTCCCCTTCAATCACTCCCACTATGGCTGGCTCTCAAGGCCCGTCTAGGTCATATTATGACTCCTTTATTAGTGTGTAAGGTCACTGGGAGACATGCAAGTGCATCCTATATCAGGAAGTGTAGTGTGTCTCGAGAGTGAAATATTTGGCTGTTAGCAGGAGCCGTGGCTGCGACTCGGAAATCCCGGGCAGCGCCCGGAGGGCAGGCAGGCTCCAGGCGCCGGGCTGCCTCTCCGCAGATAGAGCCGCCGGGAAGCGGGGCGGCTTTCCTGCCATTCTCCGCACGGGGCTGCCTTCCTCCCAGACTTCCCTACCGAGTGCCGACAGCCCCTGTGCCGCCCTGTCCAGCTGGCTGCGGGTTGCATTTCAAAAGAACTGGCCTCCACTAAGGCAGGTACCCAGCAGAAAAATGTGCCGCCGTCTGACCTGATATGGTTGCTCCTGCAGGAAGACTGATTAGGAGCATGTAAGGCGGGTGGGGAGGAGGTGGGTGCCAGCCCGCAGCCCTCTGTGAGCGGGCAGCAGATTTATTGGTGCATTTATTGGCACTGGGCTCTGGGAGACTTGGCAAGCATGCGGAGGCACGCCGCCCCACAGCATGCACCGCAGCCCGACGCCTGTGGGTACCCACCATCAGTGGGAAGGGGAGAAAACAAGAGATGCAGTGCTCGGAGCCATCTCCTGATGTCTTTAAAGTCAAGGCTGAAGGCCTTTCTGGAGCCGCAGGTCCTGCAGCCAAGGTTAGATCACAAGTGAGGAGATCCTTGAAAGGCGTTGGATGGTAGTTCTGCAGCTTCCTCAGCTGTACCCACATCCACTCTGTTGCTCTTTTGATCTGACTTGAACGTCACTCGGACATATCCCACCTTCAGAGTACACACAATTTTTTATGCAGTGTGCTTGACAATAACTGAATGAAGCTGCTCTTGGCAAAATTTGATGTAAAAAGGGAGGCGGAAACAGGATCGTTTTTTGTTATCTACGTGATAAAGTTCAAAATATTTATGTTGTATCAGTATGTGCAAGGATAATATTCCCTTCTCTTTATTGTTCTCATCTAAAAAAGATAGAGAGAGACAAAGGTATGTAAACATCAACAGAAATTTTAACACTGAAACGCTTGTCAGCTCTTTCAGCTCTGGTCTTTTTGCAGGGTGGAGAATCCTCTCAAAAACCCATCCAGCTGCATAGTAAAAAAGTGGATGTCTCCCCTTACAGCAGAAAGAGACTGTCTTAATCTGACAGATTGACAAGTAGCATGTATGTGTGTTTTTATATGCGTATATGTGTGCATACACACCAAACACATATTTTGTGCTTTTTGTTTGTTTGTTTTTTAAAGGTTCTGTGAAATGGAGGGTCAGCCAAAACAAACAGGAGAAAACAGCATGGAAAGCATTGAGGCTGATTTGAGTTTGCAAGATCTCCATTTGGAGCCATTTTTCATTTCCCAAAAAAGTATTTGACTTTTTAAAGAGATATTTGTACTGAAATTTCATTAAAAATACACTTCAAACACATTTTGAATGGGAAGCAAACCAATAAGCATCTTAAAAAGAAGGCTTAGTGAGGAAAAACTTGGCAAATTATTTCAGTGTTAATAATACTTAGATTAAATGTCTGGGCTTAAATGAAAAACTCCAATAACATCACCAATGTGCAAGTGTGCAAGAGTCATCTTCTAAAAATGCCAATTTTTTTATGAAACATTTTTGTGTGTTTTGATCAACTGCAGATTAATTTCCTTTTTTTTTTTTTTTGTACAATGGAAGGAGGGGGAAAATCACATTTTATAAATGCTTAAGCCTCTGAAAAAAGGGTGTAGCTTTAACTTCCTGGCTCTGAGTGAATTTTCAAACGATCAGAGACATTTTATTAAAACAGTTCATGTAGGTAAAAAGTGGTACATGTACATACAGAAAAAACTGTTACCAAAAATGTCAGCTTTACCTAAAGCATTTTATTGTATCTAGAAAAAAAAATCCAATAATAGGCTATACTTATGGCACTTACCCGTGTGTAGTAGCAATTAAGTACTGGCATTCACACTCCTGTGTCCTATGAGACATCCATCTGCCATCATGTGGCACCTCCAAGCAGCATCTTCGCTCTGGGTAGCTGACACGGGCATGCACAACATACCCCCTTGGGGAGCAGTTCACAGAGGGAGATATGCCTGCGTGCTGATTTTGGCAGTCAGATCAGATTAGTAGGTCTAACTTTATGTCAGCTGGTTTTGACAGGCTCTTCATTACATTATTTATGGTTGTGCTGCAATAAAAACCGTCTATGCCTCATATTGCGGCCTTTAGAAGATCATCTATGATTACCACTATTGATGGCACCCAGAGGGTCAGCTGGAGACCTTTTGGAAACGTTAATCTCAACGAGTCTCATGTGTGGTTTCTCCTGCTCTTTCCTCACCCGTCTCTGGAAGGATGTCTCTCCCACCCACAGTGGAGGTAGCAGGAATACGTGAGATGATGGTGATGGGCAGAGGGTTTTCTCCTTTTCTCTTCCAGAGAGAAACACTGTTCTCTAGTGCAGACCATGCAAGCCTTTGCAGGCCTGGAGAAGCTGAGAAGGGTTGTGTGCAATCTGTTTTTCTCACGCAGGTCTGAGATCAACAGAGTGACAAACCTGGCTGTGTCAGACATACATGTCAGGCTCAGAGGATTAATAAGCATTTTTTTTTGGCTGTCACTGTAAGACAAGTCTCTGCTTTGTAAATCTGTTCAAAGATATTTACTGCTTGGGTAAAGAAACAAACAAAACACAACTGTTGGACAGATGAAATTAATTAAAGGTTTCACTTTGCTGACTAAAATTTCGTATTTCCCTCCACGTAGGCTATAATAGGTTGCATGATGACTAACCTAAACATTGTCACACGACATGCTGTCATCTTTCATAAATAACATAAGGATTGCTGTAATCCTGCATAAACCCAGCTTTAGTTGTTGAGAAATATTATGCAAGTGTCCAACATGAAAAGAATCATGTTTCTTATTCCACCACTCTGGCCAAATACCATGTTGTCTTTACTGGAAAACTGATGTTCATCAAATTAGTTTAAAGCTGAGAGTGGGAGAGGGTGGGACATTGCATTCTTGAGAAATGACATTATAAATAGTACGGTACTGCTTTGTCTTTGTGCTGTTAGTAAATCTGGGATATTATAGAGCAAACAGGGAGGGCACGCTATACTGTGCTTGCGCTCCAGCTTCACTTTTTTCTTTGAACGCACAGACTACATGAGGTGATCTGTGTTCACTGGGACTTCCCGTTTCCTTCTGTTTCACTCTATTAAGCTTAAAGCTCTAAATCAAGAAATATCAAACTTTCTCAATCTTTAACCCATCACCAAAATGAAAAAAGAGAAGGGGAGGAAATAAAATCCAACATGGCTTTGCTTCTGTTTCTATTAAAAATAAATATTTTTTTAAAAAGGATGTTATAGAGGAAGGAAAGGACTAAATGAGAGGCCAAGAAGTTGATTTTGAGAGGTCGTGTCACGGAAGTGTTGAGGTATAAGCAGTTTTTCTGCATGTCAGGGGCTTTCCAGAGGACACGTGTCTTCAGATCATAAGCATTGAGGAGCTATTTTACAGGTGCAGTTTTTAACCTGTGACTCTTTTCTTTCTTTACGTAATATTTCACCAACTGACACAGGGTAGACTGTTTCTTTGTTGTTGTTGTTTGTTTTAAATAGGATCAGGCCTTTTTCCTTTAACTGATGTAACAGACAGTATTGTAATGCATGCTTACTGTTCAAGATATTAAAAATAAATTTCACTAGGCAGGGTTGGAGGTCTGCAGTATCAGCTCATGGTGCACTGTGCCTGTTTCAGGGGTTTTAATGAGTACATCAGTCTCACATGGACGTGCTGCTGATGTGTGCTCTCGTACGCAGGAACTGGGTGGAAGTTGTTTAGCTGAAAGATGTTAATGACCTCTCTTATCAAAGGAAACAAAAGTGTTTTATTATTTTTTTATATGTACTTTTTGTTTTATTTATTTCTTATATGGATTTCTATGGCTCCCTGGAAATGGCAATGTTGTCAGAAATCCTGGAAATTGTCAGAATGTTACAATAAACAGTAATAATGAAGGGGTTTTTGAGAAGTAAAAATCCCTTTCTTGTGGGAGCTTTTTCTGAACAGCCCAGCAAGATGTGGAAGCTTGCAAAATATGACTTGGCTGCAACAAATCCCAAACTTATGCAAGGCTCTTCTCTCCTTACCATGTTTTCCTCTCACTATTTATCTCTCTTCTCCCCGCTTATCATTTCACTTTCCCTCCCTCCCCTGTTTCTCTCACCAGGACACAGCTTTTGGGACGGAAGGAGACAGACTGCTCTGTCCCCTCCCTATGTAGACACAGAGGACCGCAATGAGAAGGAGCCTCTCTCTGTTCAGCAGGATTCTTTAACACACTTTCTGCTTGAACATCAATGCCTCAAAAAGCTGGTGGGGTATGGGAGCACTCCACGTGACACAGAATCAGCTGTTAAGCATGGACATAATGAAGAGAATAAAAAATTAAATAGTTATTATCCTTCATCTCTACTTCATAGTGAGAAGGGGAACTGAGTAGGTTAGTTGGAGATAAGGACTTGGTAAAGGAGAATCAAAGCGCTCTCTAGCCAGTGCTGGGTGGCAAAGGATGCACCCTCATCCTGCAGAGGGAGGGATATGGGCGTGGCACGGGACTGGCCCCAGCCCCAGCTCTTTTCTTGGTAGCTCTGTAAATATTGTTGACATTGAGATAAATTTGAGTAAACTTGAACAGCTTTAAGACCAGAGTATAGAGCTTTTGTGTTTCTCTATAGGGGGAAGTCTGGTCAGGCTTTAGCCACAGTAACCAGAAGAGAGTAGGGAGACGTGTTTGGGAGAGATCACTGAAAGAGCTTGGAAGTGGGCAGGGCATTTCCCTGCAAAATTTCCTTTATCTTTCTGAGCATGCGGTATAGAGATATTAATGCAAAGACAGAGACTGTGGTTTCTGTTCACTGGGAAGCACAGGATAGACTTCTTCTATTCATCTAAGTACTTGTAAGGTTGTTGTAAGCCAGTGAAAGCCTTTAACTTGAATAATAAATATCTGATAATGAACACTGCTCAAAAACTCACCTGGTGAAGGAGAGTTTGGAGCTATTTTTTGAGGTCTCAAGCGAGCTTCATCTAGAAAAATTGTAATGCTTTACTGTATAAAGCCTCTGACACAACAGAAAAGTTTGCTTAAAGAGAAAAAAAAATAGTTTGTGAGACAAAAATACATTTATTTGGGGTCAAATCAGAGAATCTACAATAAACTTATCCAAAATCTAATTACCTTTTTTTTTTTTTCCCTCAAATGCATTTTTGTTCTGCTCTCTCTTACACACACCACCATATATATTCTAAAGGAAAAGGCATAGCTTTTCCCACCTTCCCAAAGCTAATAAAAAAAGACACTTCCTTGTAGATTCTTGTCCCTTCAGGGAGAAGATGAGAAAATAAGCAGCCCACGATGACTGATATACACTCACAACACTAAATGCACTATCCCAAGGTCTAGATAGTGCCGTAATGAGCGTGCCATAAGAACCTGCATGCAACAGAATAAAACATCATGCTTCACCTTTATGTTTTTCACCATCCCAATGCACTAGAAGGGGTATCCTACTGGTGCCATCTCAAAAAAACATATTTGGGCACACTGGAGCAGACACGGCTTTCATCTTCAATTCTAAAGTAATTTCCTATGCATTTTCCTTTTGAAGAGAACCTTAAGAAAACACGAGGGTTAGCATGGAAAATCTTAAGAGCCTTTGTAGGAAGGTATATAAAATGCATCGGGGAAGAGACTGAAAGCAGGAACAAGATAACGTGTTTGTGAAAACCTGGCTAGGTTGTCAGAGAAGGTTTCCACAACTAGTTGTCTTCAAAGTAGTGTTGGCACCAGAAAGCTCTTTTTTTTTTTTTTTTGATTACCTAAAGCACGATGCATGATGCCAGAGCCAGCATTAGGACTAAAAAATTAGGACAAATGCCTGGGGTCCCCAAACATGCCAAGATGTGAAGCTAAACTAGGAAGCACTACAAGTCATCCAGTATTGGATGGGACAAGAGAAGGATCTATCCAGAGGCCCCTGTCTAATGTTTGCCCTGGCTCAGTGGGAACTGTGATAGTACGTATCAGTCTAATAAGACCCATTGTAAAGGAGCATATGTAATTAAGAGGCAAAAACCCCAGCAAACCTGTAAACTGGCAACATTTGTGGAGAATTTGTGTAGATACAGGTTCAGACAGCAAAGCCTGTTCCAATGGGGAAATGCAAACATGATCTAAGAGTGTCAGAGAATTTGCCATGGAGACAAGGGGAAAAAAAAAAAAAGTGAAAATTGGGGTATTTTGCATTCTTTCCTCTTTTTGCTTTTTATTCATTCTTAGTATTGAACTGACAGCTTTATTTTGTGTTCTGAAAAGGAATGGCTAGTTTATGTAGAGTAGATGATGCATTATTGACTGGGACTAGAAGAACCTCTCTCTTGTTAAAACTGTGATTTACTTTCCACGTGTGGGCTGCAGTCTGGATGGACAAAACGGAATCCATGAGGATATGTACCTTGCAACTGCATGCCAGAAACCCTCATATAACTGTGTGCCAACACAGATGCATAGGAGTGTAAAAATATTTAAGAGTAAATCTATTCCGTATACATATAAGGCAAAACTGTGAAGGAAACAAGGCACTTATTTAGAATAAATAAATTCACTTTTGAACCTCAGGGTATTCTTTTGCCTCATCTAATCTCTATGATCTTAAAAATATTGATTTTTGTTTAATTCTTGATACCAAACATAGACATCAGAGACAATTTTGTAATGAGAATCTAATCTAAACCTCAAAAGTAGAATGGCATAACCACCTCTTGGTAGCTACTACCAAACAGAAACTGTTTAAATGTAAACGGATCAATAAGTAAAATGTTCTGCTTTAGTTTACAGACTTTTTTTTTTTCTTTTTTTCAGTCTACAACAGCACTGAATAAAACTGTTTTGACTCCAGTGTCTTCCTGAAGTCCCTCCCATCTATCCCATGTGGAGGTCCCAGAAGCATGGACTTTGGAGCACTTTTACAATACTCTTGGGTCACTGTGGCATACAAGTAGCAGAACAAGGTCTATTCACTTCAGCTTTCATATCCAGGCTGGCACAGAACAGTTCAGATCAAAAAATTTCCAAAAGGCTTTCTAATACCTAACCAGTGTTTTGTGCAGTAGATTTTATGCAATAAAATTTGTGTTTTCCTGGGAAATAATAAATGTATTTTGAAATAACAAATATATTAAGGAAATCTGGTATTCCTTCATAACAATAGATAGCTTAAAGGAAGATAAGGTGGAGTCTTGAATATACCATCTATTTGTTGGATAACCTTATTAGATGCTTGGGGTTAATACTACTAATTCCTGCAAATTGAGCATTGTTTCATGATAGGATATCAAGAAAGACAGCTGCAGAAAAGAAGGGGATGCCAAACGTTCAAATAGTTAGAATTTTGGGCTTGGTTTCTTAGGGTCCCAAGATGGTAGCAGGGCAAAATTTCTAGTATTCACACTAATAAGGAAGGCTGCTATCTCACTACTTGACAATATGGGAGCATGTAATGAGTGTACCTCGTAGGCTGTCCATTACCACAATAGACTCTTATTTTGTCACTTGAGTTGTTTAAATTAAGACGGGTTGACTTTCCAATAGAATTGTTAGAAATTGGGGACATCCTAGTGAAAGAGATGGAAATTTGATGTTAATTACAAACAGTAAATTCCCATCTTAAAGATATTTTGAAACAGAAATCTAGAAGAAGCTGAAATTGAAAGTGCAGAACTAGGTATCAGCTTCCACAAGCTAATTTGCTTACTCTGTGGTAGTTAGTTATAAATATGGTTTAAAATGCATCTATTTATATCTACAGTGGATGTTTTCAGCTTCTACAGTTGGTAAATTTGTAAACAACACAGCACAGCTACTTAATTAAGAATATAGATGTGGTTTTGACTGCTTTATATTTGGGATAAATTCTTCTGCTTTTCAGCTCATGAGGGCAGAGAAAACAGGTTTTGGTCTGAGATTTCTTTGTTTGTTTGTTTGTTTGTTTTGGTGGGAGGACATTGTTTTCTCCAAATTGCCTATATAGAGGTTTACATTAATAGGATTGCAGCAGAGTTTTTAGAGAAACTCTGAGGAAAAAAATAAAACAAAACAAACAAAAAACAACCCTCCCAAAAAGCAAACAATATATAAATATTTGCTATTCTGCAGAGGACTTACGTATTAAGCTGCAAATGAACCAGATAATGAGGAGCTTTATGCAAAAATAGAATCAAATGCTTCTCTTTTGCATCTTTTTATGCTAATGTAACTTTAGTGAAATGTTTCTTTAACATACTGAGGGTATCCTGCAAGGGTGAATTGGTTCCAGAAAGCACCATGTTATATGGTTAACTGTCTTTAACTTGTTTACCATAGAAAATATCTGTGACCATTCATATTTTGCATCTCCATGAAAACTTTCAATTCAACAGAGAGATAAAACACTAAACATTCTGGGATATAAAACTTGCTGGACATTATGCCAAAAGTAATAATAGTGGAAGTAACTAAATCAGTACATCCTCTGAGGCAGACCCAGATTTAATGCAAAAAAACCCTGCACCATGATCGTAACAGCATCTGTTCTTCTCCCTGGAGCCAATAACAGGGCTGCCATGAACTAAATACTATTCAAATTTCTGTTGTTCAATTTAGAGTAGATAGCTTTGAAGTATTACCTCCAGTATTATAAAATGAGAGAAATTTTCTCTGCAAGAGAGATAAAAGAGATATGTCTTCTGGCAAAGACCTAAAAGTAGGTACTCAAGGGTCTACAGGGCCCTAATCTTTTCCCCTCTAAGGCAAACTAATTTAAGAAATATACTATCAGGCATACAGCAGATCATATGAACTCTCCAGGGCACATCTGGGTAGTAGATTGGGAACATTAGTTGCATAAAACCGATTAACAGAGCTGTGCAATCAGAAACATAGAGAAAGCTTATGGTGAAGGTCTTACAAGAAGTAACTTGTTATTAACTCATTTGAAAATGTTATAGTAGCATATAAATAATTTGGAAAACACTCATTTCTGTGAAAGGCTGGCTCTTACACTTCACAAATGGGCATCTCTGATAAACTCCAGCAAAGAAGGCTCAGAGTTATCCTGCTAGAAGTTAACCTTCCTGTTCTTCACCCACTGCACAACAGCAGGGCAGGGTAACTGGAACTGTACTGCAAATCAGTTCTGCTCCTGTCTGAATTTAAGGACAGGACACTGGAGACTCCTCTGAATATAAGGTTCAGTAGGTTACCAAAAATATAAGACACAGGAGGAAAAAACTGCAAAAGAAACCAGAACAGTGGTGAAATATAGGTTATTGACAGCTCATTAAATGTTCTGGGCAATATGTTGTGGACCATATCAGAAGAACTCTTATTATAGGATGCTGAAGTTGCTGTATCATGTGGTATGACCCATGTAATATGTCTCTGCATTTAAACAATGTTTTGCAAATTAACCACTGAACAGATGAGGACCTATATTATAATTGCAAAGGTCTGCGAACATGGATTTCATCACAAAATGGCACATGCTGCTGTGATGGTTGTCATCTCCTGCTTGTGCATGTCAGAGGCACTGTAGAGGAAGAAAAAAAAAAAGCTTGTATAGAATTAATTGGATTGCTGAAGAGGTAAAGAACAAACACGGAGGTGGTATGGTTTGCAGAAACTTAGTGCTTCCCTAAACTTACAGGCTTCAACTTCTAATATAGTTCAGAGCAGTCCTTGAGTCAATATCAGACGACTGGAATGATGACATAAAGGTCATTGTATTGGTTGAGCACTGGTCAAAACTGTCTACACTCTAGGCAAAAACTCATTTACTATTAACACACAACTTCCAGACCTCCCAGCTCACCTGCTACCTCTTCTTTCCAATGACGAAAGGCAAGTAAGGCACCCATGTATTTTATACTCATGTCAGAGAAATCATCACTTGCTCTCAGTTTCTTTATTCCCACCTCATCCTTTTCACTTAAGAGTTAGTTTCTTTGTCTGTTCTCTGTAACTTTACTCACTGTGAATTTACATCATTGCAATTGGGGGAGTTTTGTATTTTCCTAGGAGTGGTATTCCCTGGTATATACTGGTAGCTGGTATTTCCTTCCAGGAGTGAGATTCAGACTTTGACTATTGCTTGGTTATATGAAACCACTGATGATGAGTGAAGTCAGATGGGTTTCTAATTTTCTGATGGATTTCATTCATATTTCAAAGAGGTTTAAGAAGTATAGACATTATGTTGTCTGCTGCCAGACATACTGCCAAATTGTCTGAGTCCTCTATAGTTTGTGCTTTTGAAAGAAAATATTTTTCACAACAGATAAGCACTTCCAAAATGCAAAGGGGAATAGCACTGAATATAAAATTAGTTTCTTCATTTACATAAAGGTAAGGATTGTGTTGTCATTTTGATTGATAGGCAGATTGAATACTTTGCTATATTTTCCTTTCCTAAATCAAAATGAAGTGCCATTCCTCCAAGGAATGCCACTAACTTGATTGTTCTGTGCAACAGGTGCCTCTCATTTACCTGTAGTCCAGTTTAAAAGCATATGATGACTTTGAAATACTCAGTAGATTAACATTTATAGGATGATTTTAGATTCCTGAGAAAACTGGTACAAGACAATACAAGTAAATATAGAAATATGGAAAATACTCCTATTTTGACTGCTGTATCAAACGTTTATGTAGTGAGAAATCAGGTGACTAAAGATGACAGAGATGATTTTGCCTAGAGAGACCAGAAGTATGTAGTCTTATGAATCCCTCCAGGAGGAAGATGACTACTCTAAGACAATAACCTTTACTTATAAAACTTCTTACACAATGAGAAATAAATTTACAATAACACATGGCAATTTTGTATTATTAAACTGAAAACAAAGTCTTACACTGAAGTTAGTAAGTGGAAAAGTAGCCTAATAGAAAATGGTATAAAATGTTACAGCAGCTGCTTTTAGATTGTAGACCTTGTTATACTGAGTATAAAAAGAAACAAGGAAAGAATTTGTTATTGCTTCGTATATTTTGAGATGTGAAGCTTTTTTTGTAGAATTAGAAAATAAGACAAATATCTCCTAAAATGGCTAACTTAGAGACTGTATAGTTCCTGGTATCTCAGTAGAAAGTGTTGACAGACTGTATGTAATCACTGTATCGTTTGAGCAGACCTAACAAAAGAATCTATCAAAACCTCCAAGACCCCAAAACCACCAAAAAACCCCAAACCCAAGCTTCTTATTTTCAAATGGAAGAGAAGCATAGACTAGAAGGACACATAAGGAGCAATGTGTCTGACTCTACTGGTTGTCATCTACACTTCACCGTACACCTTACAAATTGTGGGTTATAGCTATTACTATCTGGTCAGTATTAATGAAATGGAAGTGTGAAAGAAAATGCAATTATTTACATTTACTCTAAAGAACAGAATTATAGGCATGAGGTTTGCATTTCACCAGACACAAAAGGAATGTGAAATTCAAAGTGCTTCCTGCAAAAGGCCATTTTAGGAACAAATGTTACAAGGATAATAAATTCAAAGGCCTCCAGACAGAAACTTGTTAAAATAAGTATTTTAGCAATGAACCAAAGTCAAACCACTCAGAACACAGAAATCCAAGTCTCCTCACATTGCAGCGGGTGGATACACAGCACACTTCAGAGATTTGGGGTCAAGTTTTCACAGCGATGATTTAGGAGCCCAAGTCCAATGAGCATTCCCTGCAGCCACTCCTAGATTAGAAGTGAATTCTCTTCTTTCAGGTGGCAGGATAGATGATGTGGCTGCTCTTTGGCTGCTGCCTGTCAGCTCCATTAACCTGAATTGGCTCAGCCTGCAAGGCGGATGGCAGCTGGGGCAGGCTGGGTACAGAGGTGAGGAGACCCTTGGGGGCAATGACCTCTCAGGGATTACCATCCCACAGACCCCTAGAGCTTCTGAAGGGACAGCTAGAGATCAGCAAGCAAGCAACAGAAGATCCTGATCATCTTCAGGATGTCAGAGGAGAAATAGCTTAGACAGGAATGTTAGACAAATTTTAACTGTGTCTTTTTTTTTTCTATTTTTTTTTTTTTTTATTAGGAGAGATGTGATCAGAGAAGGCTGGAGAATTTATATCTGGATATTTATTTCATAGCGAGCCTTGATAATATCCATGCAATAAAGATACAATTTGGTATCGTTTCACTCCCATTGAGTACACTGTACAGCTCTTCAAGAAATGTCACTGTTGAAACCAAGAGTTACACCCATACCAGGAAATAAAATGGACCAGGGGCCACTCTCTGCCCTTGGAAGTAAGTGGTATGGTGTAGCTTGTGTCTGTACATCCAAACCCTTCCTTCCTGCCTCATGGGAAGAGTCCCTGCCTGTGCTTTCCCCGGGTTGTCCCTGGCACTGGCAGATGACCACCTCCATGGGTACTGAGGTTCAGTACCACCCAAAATGCTCCCACTGCCAGCCCAGAGAGCCCAGGACCCACCTGCCAACCTCCTGCCCTGTATCCAGTGTCCTGGGAACCTCCAGCATGTCTCCATGTCTACAGGCAGCCAACTGAGAAGAGCCCCTCCTGAGGATCTTCTCTCTAAGATCCATTGACAGGGAGGGGACCCGGTACGGGTAAGGTAGTTTACGAGCTCTGTCCCCCTCTTTCTCTGGGAGCTGCAGAACCACACCAGATGACACTTAAATTGCTAAAGCTAGCTTGGGAGGTGGGAGTTTTTAGAAGCACTTTCCTCTTCCACTTAAACAGGTCAGAAATAGTCTTATTTGTATAAAATGGTTTGAAGGGGATCGTATTTGGGAAGAAGGTTTGACTAGACTTTCACATAGTGTGTATTTTTTTTTAATCTGAAACAAGTTTTTGTGATGGAATAGTGCCACCATTCACACCAAGCGAGGCTTTAGGATTGAATTTGATAATGTTAAGGAATGGTGATTAATTATTTAGCTCTGCTTTGCATTGCAAACGAACATCAGATATGGTACAACAGTTTCCTCTTTGTCTGGTCTGAGCAGTATCCTGACACAGATCTTGGGGCTTGAATCAGGATTTTCCATTATTTGGCTTCTGTTGGGCAAATGAATGTTCAGTTAATAGAGGGTGGTATTGCGTTATATTTTCATATACACATAGACTTATACAGCAAATAGATCTCAGAAGACTTTTGCTTCAGTTAGATAGTACTACTGTGAATAATCATTTCAGCTCTTTTTTTCATACAGTTACAGTTCTCAGTAAGGGCTGAAGGAGCACGTTCATGGGTGTGCAAAGCCCAGGAGGAACAATGTTACCAAGCCTGTTTGTAAAGAAAATGCATGTAACAACACTTGGAGTACTTAAGAGCGATTTATGTAGCCATCTAGATAATGTTACAGGAGTTACTGTTATGCTAAGTGCATAATACTGTGTTACTCCTGCTTATCTCATTTCACTTACTTGACAGACAGTTCTTTTACCAGACCAGTTCGTGCTTGTGTGAAATAAGCAGTGAGAATAATGCACAATCGGTCTTATTTTAATGTTTTTACCACCTGGAGCCAGAAATGGGCAAGGAACAAGGAAGCTCCTTTCATAACTTCCCAACGAGCTCATGCTCCCTCTGTTTGACATCATGCTGCACACAGCATGTCTTTCAACAGATGTTGTAGAGCCTATTGATGAATACCTGCTCTCCTCTTAAAGCTAGGGAGTTATTTCACTGCCCAGAAGTGCAAGTAGAAACAAGGAGAGAACTCTATGTGTAGGTAAGGATACAAATCGTGTCCTTTATTCCCTTTATTGAATATGAGTTTGATCGAATATCTGCCAGAGTCCTGTTCTCTGCTAGTGTTGATAATGCATTTTAAACACTGAAAAATAACACTTGTAACTTATTGTAGGGGGCTAATACAAGCAGCTACTATTGTGTTTTATTAATGGTGTATCAGTAGGGGTGGATGAGCAAGAGAGGGATAGGCATGGCACTAAATGCTCTGCAAGACCAATATGACCTGCATTTCAGAAAACTTCAGAACACAACTGGAAGAATCTAAGAATGCTATCCTCACAATATCGTATATATGTTTTTTTTTTTTTTTTCCGTGTGACATGGTGACTGGAAATGGTAGCTTTTGGAAGTAAACTGATGTGCTTACTTTAAAATTTACCCTGTCTCAAAGTACATAAGAATTCAGAGACTGTGAAATGAGATAATAATATAAACTAGATAAAAAATAGAAAATCATTATTAGGAATCTATGATAACATCACTGAGGAATGTTTTCCCCATTTTGCCTACAGGTAAGTCTTATGAATTTTCCTTTTGTGCTTTGGTGCTTTCATCCATGAAACATTTGAAACACTTCTTTCATATGGAATACTGTTAGTTCTATTAGACTGTGTTGCATTAACTCATAGAAAAGAAGATAATCTGCTGGTGACCATTTAGGAGTCTAATAGTTCTTTTTCTATAACTATCAAATCCCACAAACAACTGACAATTGAGGATTAAAATGGAACCTACATCACAATCCTGTCTACGATAGCGAATCATTGAGTTAATTATCCTGTAAGGTTTAATGCTCTGTCATTCTCTTTCTACTAATTGCTATCAGAGTGTCTTTCTCACTCTTCATTGAATAACATGACGATTTTCTTGATAAGAAAACCCACTGAGGTCCCACAACACAAAACACTGATCAAGAATGAACTCACATCATCAGCAAAAATGTGCTAAAAAGCATTGACAACCCAACTTTGTACAAGCAGGATTTACGCCAGATCTTGTATTATCTTCCTGTTCTGCTCTAACTTTGTGCTGGTTCAGCTATTTTAAGTCCTCTTAAAGTCAGAATAAAACTGGCAGAAAAAAGCCTAAAACTGGCGTACACTCTGTAGTGTGTGTTCTGGTTAATCTGACAGAGATGTGGTTGTGTGATGATGCTTGGGCTTCATGGGTGATCTGATAGGGCTCTCAATCTCCAAGAGATCACAGAATCACAGAATGCTAGGGATTGGAAGTGACCTCAAAAGATCATCCAATCCAGTTCCCCAAGATGCAGAGTGGAGAATGCAGAAACATCAAAGCTGGGATAAAGCAGAAGACTTTCATGGACCAAACTGAATCCTTGGGCTGGAGCCACAATCAAACATGTAAAATGCCCTGGTGAGACTCCAAACATCATTGCAACAACCTGTTCATAGCAGGGGTAGGAGAAACTGGTAGGAGAAATGGATAGCTGACACCTAGTGCTGGCACTTGAGAATAAAATGATGAACCAGACAGAGATCCCCCTGTTTAGCCCTAATCACTGTATACTCCTGGCTCTTCTGAAAGAGTCAACTTGGTCCAAAATCATTTTATCAGATAAATTCTTCTTTCAGCAGAGAAGGAGAAATTCCTTGACTCTAGGACCTCTCAGTAATTTCTTTATTGAAGTTCTTTTCAAATAGGTTACTTACAGGGATCAGACAGTTTCTGTTGGAAGTACACACAAGAACACACTTGAATGTGTTCTGTAAGAATAGAGAAAACTCTGATACTAACTTAATAACAATATTTGTTTCAAGGAAGAGGAAAGACCCGTGAAAATACTTTTTATCAGGTCTCAGGAGTGTCTTCTATGGCCCCTAGTAGTCAGATAAAAGGGTCTGTGTGATGTTTACACAGCCTCCCGCAGATTAATTGCCATAGCAGCTCATATAAAAGCAACAGTAGAAAGGTGTAAAAGTCATTTGCAAGGAAGAAATAGGAAGCAATCAGCAACACTTTAAACAAATTATTGCCATGAAATCGCTCTCTCAGCTTGAGATAAGCACTCATGGTCTGCTAAAGCTATAAGAGCCTTGTGGCTTCTCCTCCCAGGACATTTTTCTGTGAGGTTTTTATTCAGAAAATGAGGAATGCAGTGGAGTTATGTTTTGAGCTGGTCCTGAATATACTTGTCTTCAGGCTCTGCTGTGTACCTGCCCCCATGTGTGAATATGTATATGTGTATGTGTACATGCAAATGTATCTATGTGAGTGTACATGTGCACGTGTGTGTGCACAAAGACTTTTCAAACGTGTTACTAAGAGTGCTGTCCTCTTGCAGTGAAGCAATAGCCCACACAGGTTAAGCTGGTTAGAAGTAGCTGTTTGCAGAAGAGCCACCTGCAGATGTCTGTGTTAGGCAGCAGAGCTCTGAGCTGCCCCGAGAGGGAAGAGCTTGGCACAGGTGGGCTGGGAAAGGAATGCCCTTTTGGAGGAAACCTGAAGGATGGGAGGATTTTTGGGGCTTCCTGTGAAGCTGGGCCAGCTCTGTGACCACCCTGGCTCCCTGAGAGGGAGATGTGCTCTCCTGGCACTCTGCCTTTGGAGGGAGAAAATACCACCTCTGTGAATCCCTACCCTGTCCTTGGCGAGAGGCCATGTCTGCACTGAACATTCGGTTGCTTTTTCCAGCTCCCAGTTACCACTTCCAAATAGCACTTGAACTGTGTATCCAGTTTGTTGTTATGGGAAACTCAGAAGTGTTCACTTCAGAAACAGTGTTATTCTGTCATACTCCTGGGTGTGGCAGGTTTTTTGGCTATTACCTCTGCTTATTCTCTCTCTTAAAAAAAAAACAAAAAACAAAAAAAACAAAAAACAAAAAACTAAAAAAATAAAACAAAACCAAAGCTTCTCTTTTGCACTTTTGAGAGCAGATGGATGTGGCTGTAGAAAATGACTATGAGACCAATCACTTTTGCCTTTTACTGAAAATTCAAATGCCTGCCCATTTTCCCTGATGTCACTAGTAGGATTAGGAGTGCAGGTGGGGACTAAGCAGATGAGCTCTTGAGAAGGAAATTCTCATTTTGCAAATCTTCTCTCTGAGAGAAACTTGGCTCTCTAGAAATGCAGGGCTCCAGGGTTATGATTCAAAGGGAAAAACAGGAATAGCAATGGATGTGGTAATATGCTGTGTGCATATGTGCAGACCTGGGTTAGCAAGAAGGAAATCGGTGATGAGGTGGGATGGTCCTCAGATATGGGGAAGGGACAGTGACTGGGAGGGATGGGAGGTTACAGGGCTACCTGTGCTGTGAGAAAATGGTTCTTGGCACTGGCAAACTGTGCCCAAGCAAGGCCTGGGGGTGGGTTAGAAGGGAGATGTCAGCACCGCTCCCAGGAGCCTGCTGGCAGCCAAATGGCAGCTGTGGGCCAGTGCTTAAGCCTGTGCCTTGGTCTTGCTGCATTTGCTGGAGCAGACGTAGCAAGAATGACACCGGCATACACAAAGCAGAAGCTGATCTGGGAGAAGAGAGATCTCTTCTGTGAAGGAGAGGAAATGCTCCCAGTGTCTGACGGACAGAGGTATTGCAGGTAGTCCTGAAGTCAACAAGAAGAACCTGGAAAACAGGAAAACAGGAAAACAGGAAAACAGAGATGCTGCAAGTTCCCACTACAGACTTACAACAGAAAAGAGCCAAGAAATCCCCAGCTGCCTGTTTTTAGGTATCATTTTCTGATTTAGGTGAACACAGGCAGCTGCAGGGACAGCCCCTTCAAAACACAGAGTCCACCTTTGTCAGATGGAAGAGAATTGCAGGTGTCATGGAGTCAGGGCTCATAGACCGTCAGCAGCATTGCTGTAAAAAAAAACTGTGGTAAGGTCTGGTTATTATTTTGTTCCTTTTTGACCAGCTCAGAACCACATATGTGGAGTGCCCACTTTCTTGGAAGTAAATTCACACAGGGAGAAGGGTGAAAGAAAGATGCTACTGGTCTTTGTTGCTGCCTTGCCACTAGCCTGCGAACCTTCTTAGTTGTACTGGAAGGTACCGCTGCTAGTTTTGTTACTGTAATGCTTATTCCCTTTGTCACTTATAGGAGCATGAAAATTACACTTACTTGCATCAAAGTATGTGACACCAGTCAGTCTCCTTTTTAGTTTTGAAGCATCACTGAAAATTGACTCATTTTACAACACTGGTTGTGTTTTGCATTTTCCTTCAAGCTACTGTATTTTCCTTGCTAAAGATTTGACTTTTGTTAATATTAAGTGGAGATGTGTCTGGAGCACTAAAATTGGATCCATTTTTGGATTCAAACTTCTCCAAAATTCAGGCACAGTGCAAGATAGAGTTTGTTCAGGCTCATGTCTGCATGGAAAATATTCAACCCTGTCTCAAGGTTTGTTTACATGTTTTTTTATTTCAATATTACATGAACCAACTACTATTTAATTAGTGAGGCATTGTAGAAATTCCTCTTATGGGTGTAATTTTCTTTGATCTCTTGCCTGAAGAAGGAGTTTAGCAATGGAACTACTGTTCCTTGCTAATATCAGCACACATAATTGTAGTTGCTTTTGTCCTGGCTGTGGATTAGATTATTTCTCTACTGATTTTTAAATATTGCTTCTTCCTCTCAAATAAAGTCTTCCTGTCAGGAGCTAGCCATACCTCTCTCAAGTCTTTGTTAGTCTGTCCCTGTTTAGCCGTTATGCTGCATGCTGCTGCAACATTTTTTCTTAAGGCCTTTTGACTAGGAAAGTGATTAGCAAACATCTTTGGAAAGCTGGATCCATAACCTCATGGGCTGCTTCAGATCTTTATTTTACAATTTTTTCATCTGTTTGGAGAACAAGCAACATCCAACAATTGTCACCTATGCAGCCCGCTAACTCGAAAGAGTAGCACATGTGCAGTTATTTCCTTATTATGATGGCATTGTCACATTGGGGCTTTCTGGGCCATCTATTCCACTGACCTCTTTGGTATTAGGTGGCCCAGACCCTGTGCGTGGCTCTCTTTTAATTGTATTTACTCTGGCAGGAAGGAGTCTGCCCAGACACGCTGTCAAGCAGAGAGCAGGAGGTGAGTCTGGCCCTTTTCCTTCAGGAGAAACAGCTGGGCTGGAATCAGGCTGGGAGGAGAGGTCAGCAGGTCACCTTGGGGTCAGGGATGCAAAAAACTGAGTTTGAATAAAGTCTCTGTTTCCACAGAAACAGCAAATCTTCCCTCCCACTTTTTCATCCCCTTCTTTCATCTCTCCCAGCTCCTCCCTGCAGTCTTGGCATCTGATGTATTGTGGCCAGCTAGCTCAGAATCATCTTTCAGCAGCAATCACAGGAGCTGCTGACACTCTCACTGTGCATGCCTTTTGCAAGCCCAGCAGCCCAAATACTCTCCTGCACTGGAGGTAAATCCATACCTAGCTACAGCTGTAGACCAGGCTACAGCAACAATGTGCCCCCCAGAACTGGAGGTTGAATGAGCTGAAAAGGCAGAGCAAGCTCTAACACTTTAGCAAGGTGAGAACACAGCAGGACCTAGTTGCATAAACTAGGAGAGGAAGGAAGGCAAAGTGAAATGCTGCAAGAGGCAGAGAGAGGAGAGCAAGTCCCTTCTTCCCTTGCTCACAGTCTCAGCTGAAGGGATTTGCACAGGAAATGAGTCTTGCACCCATTTATGGTATAAATTCTGAGGGATGCAGAGTGAACTGTGTGTGTTCACTTGGAGTGATTCCATCAGTGACCTTGTGACTGAAGTTTTATCCCCTGTAGATTATCATGCACTTTTTCCATCATTTTCTGACAGTTTGGACTGACAGCCTCAGTAGCTTCCTCTAGAAAAAACCCTAACACACAACAAAGTATGCCAAGCAATCAGCATTCAGTCAATGCCACAGCTTCCTTTATTCTCTTTTCTCACTCCCATACCCACTGCCTCTGAAGATTAGCATCTTTCCTTGGTTTTAGAAAAAGCAAAGTAACAGATTGAAGAGAGCTACTGAAACAGGAGAAAGCTCCTTGCAGGCTGATATCTCTCAGCATACTCTGTGCCTCACGTTCATACCTCTAAAGTGGTGGTGATACTAAATGCAGTGACTGTGGAAATGAGACTATGTCAAGTAACCAGAAAGACAGCTGGATAGCATGTCTGAGGAAAAAACAATGCTGAGCTTGTCTTCCTGGAAAAAGGAAAGGTGAAGCCCTGATTTAATAGAGCAGGATGAAGCCTCATACCTAGAAGAGCTGACAGCTGTGAGAAAGAGGCTAAAAGTCACTTGTTGGTGTGCACTCATGAGCAGTGCTTTTGCAGCACCCTGCTGTCGTATATTGCTGTGTCCCTTTTAGCTTCTCTTGCTGAACTCAGACTTCAGTCAGACCCTCTTGATGTCTGGGTAGAGACTTCACTCTACTCATTGCACAAGGAGCTATGTAAGCTGCCCAACTCATCTTTTGAAGCAATATAATGGTTTGTGCAGCTCCAGTATCCTCATTCTGAACGCAAACATATTTTACAACATCTATTTGGGTTTTGGTATGGTATTATTATCAGCTGGCTCTCCTGATAGACAGGCACTGTACAAACATGAGGCAGAAGTTTATAAACTAAGTAACGTGTGCTGCAGCACTATGTTATAAAGTTTCCTGATTATTTGTGCAAGTGAAATGAAACAAAAAGGTAGCACCCTTCACTGTGCTCTTGATGTATTTTGTCCCCAAAGTCAGGGATGCACTGCTCAGACTCCCGTGAGGTTGTCAGCAAAGGGACAGGGTCATGAGGGGGTGAGGACCTGGTGAAGGGCGGTGTGGGGGTGAAATGAGGGTGTGCTGAAAGCAGCTGTCCTCATCTGCCAGCGCCTGCCATACAAACATGCCCAGAGGTTGGTGAGGGCAAGCACTTGTGATGACGGGAAGTAGCAGAGTAAAAGAAGGTACAGAGGTAGTGCATGGACAGCCTTTAAAACTCAGCAGGCTTGAGGAAAGACATTTCTCAAATTGCTGTGGTAAAATCTCACAGAAGGTATGAACCAAGGGGGAAGAGTTTTTTTTTTCTCTCTGCCCCTTTGTTGCCCTCTTGCTTCCTATGACCTCTTCCTTGACACAGTGAATCAATGTCCTGTGGTGGAGGGATGGGAAACTCTGAGCCATAGATCCTTTCTGTCACAGCCACGCTCCCAACCCAAATTCCTGCTGATCTCCGTCATCTCAGCTCCACACAGCTCTCACCTCAGTTGCTCGTAAAGCAGTGCTAACCACCTGGCTGCCTCCAGACATGCATTTTTGGGACACCCAAACCAACAATTTACATTGAGGTAAAACCTCAGTCTCATCATGGTTCCTCTGGAGGTATGGAATTGAAGTAACACGTAGAGCCCACACTTTGATCTTTCCCAGACTACAGATCTTCTTTTATTCATTATAATCACCTAGGGATTTATTTAGGCAGTTGCAGGCCAGACTTTAAAAATAACTATTCAGCCACCTCAGAAAAGGGCAACAGGATGCTGAGGCTGTCACAGCAGAGCTGCTGCCTCTGCTTGGTTGGTGACTCCAGCAAGGTCTGCCTGGCCACAGGCTGCTCTTCAGGTGACTTGCTGACCTCAGTGGCAGCTGGTTGCCTCACCACTTGTTGCAGATTTGTATAGTAGCAGAACCAATCTGAACATGGGAATAGCTATCAGAGCAGATAGCTATTGAACAGGACTTAAAATCTTGTCTAGACCAAATAATCTTTCATACTCTTAAAAGGCTTCCTAAGATTCCTTGGACACCTAGGATATGTGTGTTTCTGGTGTTTCTGCATGGCATCTTATCTGCCATCCTCAGTCAGAATTTCAACATTTAACTAGTAAGCTGGGGAATGATTACTAGCCAACTTGGCATCCAGAGGTGGAATGAATCCAGGCTTCCAGGCTGTATGTCATAGGTACTGAGGCTGGAGAGAAGTGTGGCAGGTGATTGAGGAGGAGATTATCAGTTTTTCCCTTGCATGAGGAAAACTAGCCTTTTCCCTTGCACTTGCACACCAATTTGTTACATCAACACATACGAAAATATGTATTTACAAATAATACATACTGAAAATACATAATGATAACACAATAAATCCTAAAATCCTTGCTTCAAGATCTTCACACTTGATAAAATTGTTTTTGAAACACTTGAGGATACTTTGGTTATTTCATAAGCCGTGACTAATATTAAGAATTACACTATTTTCCCAAAACAGCATTGACTCATACCTTTTCTAAGCTACAGAGCTAGTAACACCAGTAGGAAGCTCTGCTCATGCCACTCCTTGGATCTGCAGGAAGGTGGATGCAAGTAAGGGGTAACACTGTCTTGAAATCAGTGGAAAATCTTGGACTAGTTTCTGTGGTAACAAAACAATACAGAAAATGCTTTTTAATGAGAGAGTAGATGGCAGATGTCTTGAGATGTTATAGTTAGTATAACTTCTGTATTTATACTGCAAATTAAGCCATGCAGCAGTGGCCATGCATGACTGATCATGTATGAGCTGCACTTTGGAGTCTGTGTTTCATGTGACAAATCAGTGCTTTCCATAGCAGTGGACTATTGCTGCTACTTTTAGCAAGAGTGAAATGTGGAAGCACTCTTGAGCGAACTGGAGTGTTTTGACCAAATAACTCCTTCAGAATCCCAAACTCCATTCCTTGTTCTATTGAGCTAAATACCCCATCATCATAGCCAAATTGTAGGATGGTACACAGAAAATGCATTTAATTCCAAGATTAGGAACACGGCTACAGGTAACTGTCTTTTTAGATTAAACAGCTGATTTAGGAGCAAGGTTGCACCTTCTTTAAGCTGTATATTGCATAAGTGAAATATATAACTCAATAATTTTTCTCATAAGCAAATATATATTTTCTTGAAGTTTCGAGAGGGTTTCTAAGTCAGCCTATTAATTCTATTACCTACATTAGGCTCCAAAGCTTTCATTCATTAAAGTATGCAAGGAGAAAGGTAAAATCTGGAATAATCCAGAACAATCAAAAATGCCTTTTAAATACATTGTTCTGTTCTTAAGTAAAGACAAGTTTGTTTGTTTGTTTGTTTTTTATTACTATCAGCAGGTTGTGAAGATATAAATGCAGATCACATTAGGGCTGATATAGGGGGAGATTTACTGCAGCATCACATCTATCCGCCACCACAGAGAATACTCTGATGCCTGACCCAGTCTTAGGCATCAACAGTTTCTCTCTTTGCTTTTCCACTTTGCTGAGAAAGCATCTTCCCCTCTTGCAGCTACATTTCATCCCAAGTTTTCTCTTTCCACCCTCAAGTTGTGTAATAAGTCACAGCAAGGGCATCTAATCATCTCCAGAATGTGACAACATTTGGTTCAGATTCCCTTATCAGCATCACCTTTCCTTCTGCCTCTGCCTCATCCTTAAAGAAGACCAGGCGGTGGGCCTTAGAGATCAGTCACACGTCGACCGCTTCTTCAAACACTTCACGTGGGAAACTGTTCAGAGGCATGATTGCTGAGCTGCAGACCTGGAAAATAACTGTCATCGAGACCTTTATATCTGTCAAAGGAATTTCATCCCAGTGACACTGCTTTGCCCTTACCTTTTTTTTTTTTTTTTTTTTTTTTTTAAAACTTTAGCAAGCCCTTGGATCCTTCATGACCTAAAACTACTACAGTGGGGCATTTTTTTTTGAGGATCACTACTTCACACAAACATTTTAGCCAAGAATTAGTTACATACCTCTAAAATGAAAAAGCCTTTTCTTGTATTGTTTATTGTAATTAGGATGAAACAGTCTTCTTAGTTTCCTTTGTTCCTGTCAATCTGTGGAACACCCCATGCTCCTGCAGCCGCAGGAAAGCCAGTTGGATCTGGCTCTGAGCTGGTGGGGCTGTGCTGGGTGTGGGGAGGCCATCCCCCTGCCTTGCTACCCTATGGCTCTTAGCCAGACCTGCCCCTACCCCTGGTGGGGCTTGGCCACTCCGAGAGATGCCATGGCAGCTCTGCAGAGGGCACGTCCTGCCTCGTGCTCCTGGCTGCCTGTGATGGTCTGCCAAAGGGAGTCCCAGCCCTTTGCTGCTGGACCAACACCATCCCCAGGAACTAGGTCAGGTGGTCCTCACCCCAGCCACATTGGGTGAGGATGGGTGGCCCTGACCTTGAAGACGCTGCCTTAGCCTGTGTCTGGCTGTAAACAGGTGGTGGAGATCTACTGAGTTTGGTAGGACTGAAGGCTGGCTTGCACTGATGTGTTCTGTCAGATAATAACACTTGGGTACATTGTTATAAATTTTACTGAATCAGGAGCTGATCATGTTGGGAAGTGGCCCATTGCAGAACACTAAATACTGTTGCATATACCTGCATTAAACAATACAAATACTGTTCCAACCATGACCACTACTGCATCTCCTTAAACCTTGCAAGGTGCCAATTGTTTCCTATCTGAGTGTTTTTACATGTAATGGCATTGGAATGTAATGGCATTTAGTGCCCCACAAAACACAATTTTGGTTATTTGGAAATTTATGCACAAAATCTTTTAGTTCTTAAACTGCGCTCATATAGGAGCATATTTTGAGAATCCTACATAAATCTCAGTTTAAAAGCCCCTTTTAAGAGCTGTGTATATATATTCTAAAATTTTTAGGGAAAATGCAAGTTATGCATTTTGAATACATTTAAATGCATCAGTGTTATCCTGCTGCTGCCACTGTATGTGGAAGGTAGAAAACATTTTGTGCTCTTACACAATTTGCATTTAAATTATGTTGAACATTTTCATCAAATGTTGGGGTTTTGTTTTTGTTTTGGTTTGGTTTTTTTTTGCTTTGGTTGAATACAAAGTCACATCCAAATATTGAAATTTATGTGATTTGAAAGCAAATGCTATCTTGCCTCTTCTTCCCTTGCTGGTAAAAGCAAACTTAAAAAGACGTGTTAATTTCTATGAGGCTCTGTCCCTTCTCTGTAGAACAAAAGGTAAAATGTTTAGTGAGTTAAATAAAACCACATAAACTAAATCAAGGTTCAGCTGATCTTACTATCCTCCTCGCTTTATTAACCTTTGTGTACTACTTGATAAGTAATGCTTTCAATTCACATAGTTTCCTTTTCCTTGAAATAATTACCTACCAGCAAGAACTGCAACTATTTAATTTGTCTCTTAGTCTAATATCCATATGATTTTCCTGGCACATTAAGTGTTTTTACCTCCATTTAGATCGGAACAGTAACTGGGGTGACCTGAAGAGGGTCAACTCCATCAGCCTTCATGTGCTGTGCCCTGATTAGGGGGAGTCAGCTCTGCATGTGATTATAGGTCTTCAAGCAGCCAATGCGTAAAGCAAGGATATTAAAAAAATGTATTTTCTCCCTTCTAACCTCTTTTTTCTTTCTTTTATTTTCCTTCTTTCCTCTTTTTATCTCTTTTCCCATACTTCCATCCATCCATTCATCCATCCATCCATCATATTTGACACTGCAAGACATCCAAAGGCATACTGTCTCAGCCTGCTGTACACTTACTCTGAAAGGTTCATATTCATATCTGTTAACAGATCCACAACTACTCATAAGGTATTCCTTTACAGTCTGTGTTGTGAGGTATGGTTTTTCTGGATGGGTCATCCTCAGCTGATGGAGTTATGGTCAGATCATGGTAAAGAAATGAAGAGGTTCAGTCAGATGCAGAGGAAAACACATGCATTAAGCATGACAGAACCGTACTAGGGGAAGATGATCCTTGCAATGGAAGAAAAAGTCAGCAGCTCATAGCCAGCTTAGCCTGTCAGTCACCAGCTGTGGCTATGGGGTTATCAGGCTGTATGTTTCTACTGAAGATGAAGAGATAGCAGCTTATTTCTAAGAGACCTTTAATTGGCCTTAGTCAAGTAACACAGAGCACTGATAAGTTATCAACCCTTTCTAATCAGACACCAGTTCAGTTCTCCAACATCCCAGCTAGACCTATTTGCTCCATGGTCATATGCCTGTAGCTGGAAGTAACTGCTGGCACAGGCAGAAGTTTTATTTAAAAATAGGTCAGTGAGCAGCTAAAAATCCATGCTCCACAAAAAAATATTCATGTTTTCACATCAGAGGAAAGAAAATAGATTCCCAAAGGGGACGTGCTTTGTTTGTGTACATGGCAATGCAGCAGCCTTTCTAATTATCACCTAGTCAAAAAGGATGTTTTC
The DNA here is from genome assembly GCF_036013475.1 of Columba livia. Taxonomy (NCBI): domain Eukaryota; kingdom Metazoa; phylum Chordata; class Aves; order Columbiformes; family Columbidae; genus Columba; species Columba livia. The sequence goes on along the minus strand of NC_088604.1, from coordinate 55,568,916 downwards.
TGTTGTGTGCCTATGGCTGCATGTTACTCATTCCTGGCTGCGTTCTTGCCCCTGTAATTTCAGCACTCATCTGTAACACTAGAATGCATGCCCAAAGAAGAAAGTCTGTGAAAAACAGATTTGTAAGAAAAAAAGAAAGCAAATCCCCTCCCCCTTGAAATCTAGAGCAACATTCCCCCTCACAGTAACGGGACACTTCAAAAAGACGGGTGTAGTGAAAAATGAAAAGCACGCTTTGGCTTTGTGTTTAGGAAGCACTAGCTCAAGTAGCAGCAGGTATCCTGCTTTTTCTGCTTTGGGTTTCCCCACATCAGAATTGCAGTCTATTCCCATATGCACACCAGGAGCATGCATACAAAGCATATACTTTTATTTTAACAGAGATGCGTCTCATCTCCTTTGTACAATATTGTCACCACTGAGAGAGGATGTCTCTTGCAGGGACCCTGTCATTAGTAATAGAGTATTCTCATTAATTTCTCCTTTTTTTCCTTGATTTTTTACTCTTTGAATCAAAACACTGCCAGAACAATTTACATATTTTATTAGTGCAACAACATCTTTATTGCTGCAAAAGTAGTTATCTCTCACAGAAACCTGTAGCACAAGTTATTAAAAACTTCATTGCTTCTTCATTAAAGTCCTTTCCAACCCAAATCATTCTATGATTCTATGTTTTCACCGCAGACATATGAGGAAGTCTCCTCTTCTTGCATAGTTCTGAATCCAACTATTGCCAGGCACCTTCAGGAAAGAAAAGCTGCCTTGTACACATTGTGTTTTAAAATAAAGATGTCATGTTTAAAAGCATGGAGTAATTGAAATCTGAGATAATCTATTTCTGGTTTTCATTAATGTAAACTGCACATAGTTGCTCACCATGACACATTACAAAGTCCCAGTGCCCCCATCACTCAGAAACCATCTCAGCCTGAAAACTGGTGGTTAAAGCATGCTGCAGCTCCTGGACCACACATATACCTGATTTTCCTCAGCCTGGGAACCACAGTGATCAAGTGGTGGAGGGAAGTCTCCAGAGATAAGCATTCTGAGTACCTACCTACTCCCTTGTGCCCACCTGACCTGATGAAAAGGGCATGGTGTACTAGAACACATGTGGCCCCAGCATCTGAGCACCTTGGTCATTCAGGGAACTGATGTGACTTGTGTTTTCAGATGGAGAATTTGAGGTACCTGGAAACCAGAGTCTCAGACTCACAAAGGGGAATGGAATTCAGAGTTAACTAAAGACCTTTCTGGATTTTTCTCTATCTCACACAAAAACCTATTCTTCTCTGGAGCAGTGGACCAAGACCTACACAACCTTAGACTTTAACTCATCCCCCTATCAGTGACTTGCTTTCCTTCCCATCTACTTATGAGATGATGTTAGAGCCTGACTGGATGTCAGTCCACCCCCAGCTGGTCTGGAGTGGCTCATTCCCAAGCATTTGCTCATCTCTTCTGCAGGCTTGTTTGCAACGCATCAGTGGTGGTGTTAAAAGTTGGCTGAACTGAAGACAATGTAAACAGACAAGTACTGTCTTCACGCTGTCCCTCTGAAGCCCCTCTTAGAAAGTCTGGAATAAGGATGTGAATAGTTTATTAAGGACAGTACACTAAGGACATTGCTACCTTTGGAGACAGGTAACAAGGTCTCTCCCACTCCTTCTACAGACACAAACCATCTGAGCGTCTCTTGCCTGTGGAATGGGACATGGATTAATTAAACACAAGGCATAGCCTAGTTACCCGACAGCAAGGCTGCGGCTGTGGTTTGCTGGGGCTGAGCTCTGTTCCCACCAGAGAAAGGAGTCACTTGGACCCCTGGGTAGTCGGGCTGCCCCTCCGGTCCCAGGATGCTCAGACTGCTATCAGAGAGGCTCCTTTAAATCTGCAGCCTTTCTTTCCATTTATTCTTGAGAAACAGCAGGCCATGCAGAAAAAAAAAAAAAAAAATCAAAAAAACAAAACCCAAAAAACGTAAGCTTTCAATTCAAAGTGCATAGTTGTGAAAAAGCCATGCTCTGAGCTGGGGTGAGGGAAAGCAGCTCAAGGCATATATTTTACCCTGGCCTGTACTTAATTATGTGTTTTGAATTGAAAACAAACATTTTTAAAATGGCTACTGAGACGCACTTTGCCAATGAATCCAAGATGGTGGCAGATGTTACGGCTTCTGTGATAAATGATTTCAAAGGCGCCGAGGCCCATTGCCTTTTTAAAGTGACAGCACTTGGTTCTCTGCAGCCACCTTCCAGCTCTCTGGCGGTTTCTTCACTCGACTGTTTTCGGGACGCCTTTCCACCCTGCGTTTCACAATATTGCCACATCATTCAAGCGGGCTGAAACTGAGCCGTTTCTGTGACAATTCGTGCAGAAGGACGGCCACTGTGATCTTAAAGAATGTAGCACCCACAAGCAGACACATGGCTTTGATATTTTTTATTTTATTCAGAGCCCTCAAATTTAGAAAACCATGTGTCACCAGGCGAAACCAAATGCTCACTCGCAGTGATCGCAGCCTCCTGCCTCTGCTCTCTCGACTCTCCTCCCCAGTAGTTAACAACTCAAGAAGTTGCTTGAGAAGTTGCTCAGGAAAGTCTCGCCCTGCAATTTTGGAGAAATATCCTTTGCTGGCTGCCAGTTAGCCAAGAGGGTAAACTGCAAGGGACTACTGCCCCAGCACAAGCCTTAAGAAACAGAGGTCTAAAAAAAGCCCAGAAACCTATAAATCATAACCAAGAGTAAATCATCAGTTTTGCCTTAGAATAATGGCATCCTTGGTAGTGGTGTAGTGGGAAAAATCAATATGTTCAAATACAACAAAAGAGTTGTGAAAAATAAATGTATCCTAAGCACCGACTTGGGACTGCCACATATAGTAGATGTGCAAAATTACTAATGTCCCAATATGGGAGAGGAAGGAGGGGAAATAATTGTGGACCAGAATATAATGTACTGGACAAAAAAAATGTCATCTAGATCATATTTTCTCTTAGATAGAAGACAAGTCTCGTCTCAAACATCTCTTATAATTTTCTGGTATGTCCATTCCTTTCTTTTCTGCAACTTGCCACTGCTTTTGGAGAAGGCTGTGCTTCCCTGACTCCCTAGCCCAAGCAGTCTTGCTGGCTACAGGGTGCTCTGGGAAGGTGTACAACGTGGGTCTGAATCCTTATAGATTTGGGAGATGACTCTGAAGAGCCTTCTAAACTCCGGGCTGTAAATCCTCATCAGACCCAGGTTCCTTCCTGCACCCTCGCTGGGAGACTAGGTACCTTGTCTGGGTACCAAAGATACCTGCTGATCCCCTTGGGGATGGAGACATCTTCCCCTTCCCCCATGCTCTCCACTGGCTCAGGCAGCATTGGCTGCTGTGCCTTTGTTCTCAGGGAGAGAAATCTCCTGGGACATCACAAGGCCAACTACTAACCTTCATCTCTAGTCAGTAGCTTCTCCTTTGATATCCACACAACAGTGACTGCCTTAGTACTTATGGATCAAAACCACAAGCACTTATTATGACCAAGTCCTAATTTCCATTTGGCTTATGTACCTAAACACTTTGAGGGCTGAGCTGACATCTCTACATGAGTTCAGTGGAGATTTCCACTAAGTTTTAAACATAACCTTTTGCTTATTAGAGGCAGTCCGACACTTGGGCTGGACAATATTCACCCTTCCTGTCTTTGGTACGTGTCTTATTCTCCCAGGCTGCTGTACAGAGCCCCAGTGCTCAGTCTGGATGCCAAGGATCCTACTGCAGCACAAAGCACCTACAGCAGTAAGCATTTCAGTGCTAAAATCTTCCTAGTGAATCTAACCCCAGCCACATCTGACGTGCCTATCTTCTTTTGTAGGATAACACTTCTTAATGGAGCTCAGGTTCAGGCAATAACAGGCTGTTATCTACTACAGAGTTCCTGCAGATGCTGTAGGATGAGATTAAATGTCTGATTGACAACAGTGCACTTGGCTAAGAGAGATCCTCCAGATTGCTATTCAAAGGCACATGCCACATCTTAAGCTGCCCATCCACCAGTTTAGCAGACTAACCTCATCTTAATTTCTTTTCCTTTGTTCTGTTTTTATTATTCTAAGTTATGATCTTCAGTGAGGCAGCCTACAGGACTGAGGACCATTTTTCTTAGTGTGAAAGTATGCTGTGTAAAAGGAGGGATAGGTATATTTGATAAAAAGTGAGTTGGTGGTTTAGATGGTATGGAATATCTAGATAACAAAGTCTAAAAATAACAATGCTAAACCTGAGCCTGTACACCAGAGGAACTATACTTAAAGGAGCCACACTATAACTTTTCTTGAGAGAATGGTAACATGCTAGGTTTTCTTTGTCAGAAGATAGGACTTCATTCTCACTTGCTACAAGGAGACATTTCTGTAATTTGTGGTGTGACATAAATATGCAGTCTGTGTGTATGTTGCCATCTCTGTCACTGGGTCATAAAGAACATTGCCTCTTGGAGCTTATATAGAAAAAAATGGGCTGTCAGTGTCAGAGAACACCTATATTGTCCTGCAATCAAAGTAATAGAAAAGATAACATCAGGTTGTATTCCATTGCCTAAAACTGTATCGTAAATATCAAAGTTGGGAAGGAGAAAAGGAAGACAAAATGATTTACTTTTAATTACATAAGTACTTATTAAGTTACTAAATATGTTTTTGGTGATCCTTTACACTGACAACACTTAGCTTCTCTGTGGCTGGGAAGAGTCAAGAGATATGCTATACCTCACCCAGTTAGTTCTGCTTGACCTCCCACTTGACTCCGTTACACCTCGCCTGTGATGGAGACCATGACCTACTCTCAGGTTTCCCACTTGTGAGTGTTGAAGTGTTAGTCCCATAATCCTGTTTGTAAGTGGACTGTAAGATGGGTGCATGAGGCACAGTCAAATTCCTGCTGCAAGAGGTAAGTCTCCAGCAGTCGCAGGCATGCGGATCAAATGGTGCAGGCTGGGGTCAAGGCTCCAGATAAGCAGAAGGCGAGTTCCAGGAGTATCCTGCTTTATCCTCCTGAGGAGAGTCTTGTAGCTCATTTTCCTTGCTATATATATATGTAGCAGCATGGAAACTTCTTCAAATATCAGTTTGGTCTTAGAATTTCCCAACATCAGTTCCTGTGACAGCAATGCTATGATCCTTGGTACAAAGGGGTGCTTTCTGTATCAAACTCTTCATTCTTTGGTTACAGAACCTAAGTGAAATCTATGAACTAAGTAGCAACGCTTCTTAGGAAATCTAAGAGAGATTGGTTCCAGTATAGCCACCAAAACAAGATAAAACTTCTTCAGTTATGTATATTATTAACTAGTCAGTAACATTGTCATTCACTGTTAAAAAAAAAAAAAAAATAAAAATATGTGGAGCTCTCATACACCCTGCTATACTCTGCCATTCTGCCAGGAACAGCCTTTTGGAGGATGGAAAACAAAGCTACATATATATATAATGGCTGTTGGCTTATGCCACCATCCTGAATGGTGTTTGAGAAAACTTTTTATATTTTTTCATTAGAAAACACACCGAAATGTCAGTTCTCTGCAACCAGATTTTGCAGCACTCTGGCACCTCATGCCTTCTGCGGTGTATTTGTCTGTGTATGTCTCTGTGTGTCTGTACTTGCCACATGTGCATATGCATACGGTCATGCACACCATGGTCACTTGTCTTCCAAAACATCTTGGGGTTATTGCTTGATTGGGCTGTATTGTAAATATACAAACTCTTTCCTCTTGGCTTATCGACTGGGCGAGGTGTGGGGATGGCAGCCACATGACAGTGATTTCATTAATATCTGTGTTGCTGCTTTTCTTCCATGGCTTTTAGCTCCCTAGATTGTATTTCACAGTTAGTAGAGCTGTTTGGAGCTAGATCAAATAAAAAGACACACACACCTACAAACTGGGTGCTTAAGCCCAAGAATGTAATCTGAAAATCAGAGTTACACCTGTTCACCACTTCAACAAAGTGTGCTGAGTGCCCTGATCAGAAAGCCATCTACAGTCAGTCAATAGAAAACAAAAATTGTGGAATTGCATTGGAAATCCGCTCAGATTCCAGCTGTCGGAGCCAAGATTAGGGCTGCAAAGTTGTTGTCTTCCTCCAGAGAGAAAAGATGTCTATCCTTGGGTGGTACTTCTCCTCTGAGCCAAATGAGGTGGCCACATTGCAGCTGATGATCTTCTTGCTTAGACTATCCTCTTACTCTTACCACTAGGAGGAAAGAAACCTGTGGACTCATCCCACAGTGGGAAAGGATTCAAGGCATTTGAAGCTGGATGGGCATCCCATCCTGACAGCCTGTTGTGTGTGCCTGGCAGATATTTTGCACTATCCTGCTGATGCTGTGCTGCTGTGCAGGGGAGCTAACTGCGCAAGACAGGACAGAAAACAGCTTCTTGCCTCACAGAGACTTTGGGTGAGAAACCAACACCCAGAATTATCCTGACATCAGAGATAGAAGCCATACTTTTTTTAAGAAAGATGTATTTTCAAATTGTCAGAAACAATTCACCTTTCTGAAGTAGGAACTCAGGTCTAACACACAGCTGAGATTCTGTGGCCAGAGTTGCGCAGAAAGCCAGTAGAACCCATATGGTCCTGCCAGCCCCAAAAATTTACATGGAATTGCTTTTCTTGTTCAACACTTTTTGCTGATTTACCACTATAAATAATTTTCCCGTATTTTGATCACTGTGAAACACTAAGTCTCCTCTTCTCCTGGGAGAAAACCCTGTTTGCAACAGTTTACCTCCAGCCCATGGCTGCGGCACCGGAAAATCCCTGCACAGGAGAGGGACTGACACCGACCACCTGACAGAGTTGCCTTCATCCCTGCTCCTGCTTGTGTGGCTGCCATCGGCACGTATCGGCTGCGATGGTAAGAAAGGAAAGCCGATTCTACAAACACCACAGTGTAAAATGATGATGAGAGAGGAAACGCCAGAGACAGAGGAAATGGGAAAGGACAGTTCAATTTGCACAAGCTGTCAGATAGGCAAGTACGACTGGGAAAACAAATAAGCTGTTAGGGAAAATAACAAATAAATAGAGAGAAAACACCCAGGAAAGAGAGAGCCTGATCTGAGATTTGTAGGCAGGGAGTGTCTCCCTGCAGTATTATCTCAAGGAAAGGTTAATAAGAAAAAACACTAAGGGGCTTTTTTAAAGCCATTTGCTACATCTATATCAGTAAACTAAACAGTGCTAAAGCCCATTCTCTGGCCTCAAAGCTGGAGACACAGTCTGACCACATCTGTAACTACTAAACTGTTCTAACCTCCAAAGTGCAGTAGCCACTCCTGCTGCCTGTTGGGATCAGGCCATGTGTGAGCTATGACCAGGAACTCCTTGGCATAATTACTAATTGGCATGGTGAAACTGTACCAGGGACCTTTCAGAAAGTTCAAAATGTTCATGACAGAGCGTGTGATCACAGATCTCAGCATGTGTTTTTGTCATAGGTCCAGCCATGGGTGCCAGTGTGTTTGGCACTCCCATTAAAATCCCTCATCTACAGGGTTTGACGGGGGGTTGTAAGAATAGAAATTGAATAGTGAAAAGTATAATGCAAAGATGTTGGGGACATTAGAAATGGAAAAAGCTCTCTATGTGATCCAATATTCTGTCTCGAAGAGTGGGCGAGGACTAGAGCTTTCATGGGAAGCTGGATAAGCATATTACAGAATAGGTGTCCCATGGTCCAACATAGTCCTTGTGGCACACAAAGGTCTGCTATTTTCTCCTGTAACTCTAAATGAGTTAATTTACAAATAAGTTTTAGAAAGAGTAGTTCATATCATCTCTCTTCTTAAGGAGATCCTAAAATATAAAGCATGCTTTATATTTATCAGCCCATTGTACTTTTGTCATTATTTTGTCCATTCGTTCACACTCTCTGGATCATATGTAGCACCCTATGATTCTCTCTGATGTGAAGCAATGCAATTGACTTCTTTACCATGAAACTTCGTCTTTTTTTCCGCCTGAATGAGACAGCAAGACAGCAAGCAATGACTTATCAACAAGCCAAGCTAGTTGGCCATCTAGAATTTTAATATAACATCATATTTGTCCTGAGTGAGAGAAGTGACCTTAGATTATATCCACTTTTGTTGCTTTTGTTGTTGAACTTGCAAGCACCAAGGAAAAGCAAACCACAAATTGTACCTGCCAGAAGTGTATTTAAAATGGTCTTTTGAAGACAATGACTCTTCCAAACTAATTTGGGTTCACACTGGAAGCAGGGTGGGAAATGCTTTACCTGTTAGAATGCTGGTGTTACCTCTTGACAATGCCAGACCAAAGCTGCCTGAAGGACTTCTGGTTTTGCTACAGATACAAATCAGAAGGCATTTTAAAATCTGGATTCCACTGATTAGCTGCATTGATGCCTGTGGCAATTATTACTCATTTTCACAAGTGAAAGTCAGACTCAAGTTCGTTGTGTTTTACAGGTTGAATTGATCATAAAGTAATGGACTGATTAAACATTATTAGACAACCAGGCTGAAAAAGAACATGCCTCTTTCTCACCCATATCTTCTCATTGAACACCTGCTTTCTAGGTCACCTTCTTTCACAATGAGTGCGCTTCTTTCTACCCTACTGTGAGAAAGACAACACTAGTATTGTTTGAAGTAAAGATTAATTTGGTTAAGCCCAACTTGATATAAGTGACTTGGACAGCAGGTGGAATTGCAGGACAGCGAGGAAACAGAGATTTTCTTGCATGCAGAGCTGGAATTTGGTCTCCAGAGCACTTGCAGGAAAGCACAGTAACATCATTAATGTCAATGCCACCAGTGCTGTAGAAAACAGAGCCTGGCCACACTGACCTTTTTTCCAATCTTTATGGGCCCAAGCTCCTTCCTTAAAATAAAATAATGACCCCCAAGGTCAGTTTTGTTATTTTGAGTAGAGTTTCTTCTTTCAAGCAAACTTCTGTGTAACTTATGAGAACAATTTCCAGACCTTTATCAGAGGGCCAGCCAAGGAGTGCCTAGCCCACTATCTGCACCTTCTGAAAGAAACAATGAGAAGCTGAAGGCAGGCAGTGAGGCGAACGCTGGGGAATGGTAGCAGGGGTGGGAAGGAGGGGCAATCATCGTCCTGTTGGGAACATAATAGCCCCTGGGTAGGCCACTGCAAACAGGAAGGGTGTGGACAGGATCTGAGTGCAGCTGCTGCTCTGCTAACAGCATCTGTTCCCACTGGCTTTGATCTGGGGGCATGTGGCATTCTGTGCCATGAGATAAACAAGCTCTTGGAGTGGGGTTTGTTTGCCTTACACATATCTCCCTAATGAGCTACATGCCCAGCCAGCCCTATACTCCAAATCCGGGAGCAGCAGCAAGACCAAGCCTTTCTGGGAGGGTTGCAGCAGGTCCTTACAAACTTTTCACGAGTCTGGGAAAGATGACATCATACACAGATTACTCGCCAGCCCCTGGTTTCTCACAGACCAGCATATTCACAGTCCTCACTATCACTCATGCAAAACTGGCTAGACTACTTCTCTTGTGTTTGCCTCTGTGGTTCAATTCCTTGGAGCAGGGCACCCAATTTAATGTAATTAACTCTCGGAAGAAAATTACTCTAGCTGGCTTCTTGGCATGGCACAAGCACTTTACATGCCCTAGCTGGAGCCCTTAGGTTTGGAAATGAGCAGGGGATTTTAAGTTCCCAATTAACAGAGGCCAGAAACACTGCCTCACTGGGAACAGATTTGGCGTTGTGCCTGGGGGCCAAATTGAACTCCCATTGAAGCCCACAGGCAGCTGTTCAGAAACTTCAAGGGATATCTGTGAGCCTGCTGGTGGATGTGGAGGGCAACTGAATAAGTGTCATGGCCTTGGCTGTTCTAGAAGCCTCAAAGGTCTCTCACCTTCCCAATAGCCTAAAGGACTTTGAGTCCTGCCTGTTCCCTTTAGAAGGTCACCTCAACCCATGAAGTCTCTGGAGGGTCCCTATGGATAGTAACCAGGTGCAGAAATCCATCTGGAATTGTTTTCTTCCTCCAGTCAACAAGCAGTGATATACACGGCATGAAGATATGGTATGTTGGCTGAAGAACAGGCAATCAGCTGTAAAAATGCTGAAGACTGGGGGCAAACAGTGGTAAATGGGGACCTTTATTCTCTTTGTACTGATATCCAAGGCAAGTACATCACACTACGTCATGACAATGTCCAGTTTAGTTGCACTCCTGGGAGTAACTGCCAAACTCAGCTGTATACAGATGTGTTTTCTGAAAGCTTGGTTATATTGAGAGGAAAGACTTTTCAGCTGTGAAAAATTAGTCAGGTGGATGACAAGGGCCTTGGCTATATTGCCTTTTGCAAATGAGAACAAACCAGCAAAACTGTACTCTAATTTGCATCTGCCCAAATCCATTTGGCCAAATCTACTCAGAGAATTATGTGGTGGATGCGTGTTTGTAAACTACAATAAACCAAGTCCTTCAGTTGCTGCCTTTGATCAACTTTATGACAGTTTGCCAGAGTTAAAAATTAATTAGAACCTCAGGATATGGCTCAATATAATTTAAACTCTGCCGTTACTTGGTGGAGTGTGGCCACTAATAACTAAATAGATCATGTTCTGTCAGTGTTCACAGGTTTGTGGTGTTTTCCAATGAAAAGGTGCAGGCAAATAATCACTTCTGTCTGCATCAAGGACTATACTTCTGTTTTCTTTATTGTGGCATTCAGGCGTCTCTCATTTGTTTTGTGAACTGTAATACTGCTCTGGCTTATTAGATTTTGCTTCTTCATTGACAGTCATTATGGCTATTCCAAAATACTCCTCTTACCTTGTGCTTTACTCACATTCACTGAAGTCAAAGGAGAGATGCCTTCTTTTGTCCTTCTGAAAGAAAAATAATGTTAAAGACACAGGATCCAAACCACTGTGTTAATCAACTTATTGCAGTCGTCAAGTGTAGCCACCCGGCAATGGGCAGCTATGATGGGCTTCCAAACCTGGGGCACAAGGAGCGCCCACAGGGCTTAGACAAAAGCTCCACAGCACATTTCCCTTCAGCTTCAAAGAGGTTTGCATCCAGCCCTGCAGGCACTTATTTCAGAAATACAAGATTGTGGGAAAGGGAAGAAAAAGCACTGAAATAACATTTCGTTTTGTTTTGTCTTTTTTTTAAGTTTCTTTCATCTCTGACCAGCCTAGTACACTTTCAAAAGATTATTCCTACAATATGTGGACCGAAGTCAGTATCAATAATTTGACAATAACTATAATTCTCTCATTTACAGCCACAGTATTATAAAAAGTATCAGTTAGATAAGCATTTAGAAAAAAAAGTTAAATATTATATATGTGTTATATAAAAGTTCATAGCAAAATCTCAGCAAAAACACTGATTAAAGTAGTTGCAGATATTATAAGAATCTCTGCATTTTTGAAGAGCGGTTAGGGTTCATACATAATGATCACAGCAGAAGGCTAATTTCTAAATCTATCTGGTGGTGAAAAGTGGCTCTCTCCTCTACACTGAAGAGGAGAGAGCAAAGGTAGAGCTGCTCTTTATTAACTAAACATACTCCACTGTGTGCGGTGGCTGACTTGCTCCTTCTTCCCTGTTGTATAAACTCACATGAGGTCCTGTCCTTCAAGGCCCTCATGTTCTACCTCTACCTTCCATCAGTATTGGGATCATCCTCTGCCTCCTGTTTGGCCCTCTGACCCCTGTCATTTCCCCAGGGTCTAACCGGGGGGTTGTTTATATTGCTGTCCTGCCAAGATTTGTATGATAACAGGGAAAGATGGGAAAAAGGGATCTCCCTGAGAAATATCAGAGGTAAAAGATGGTCTCCCATCAGGCACTGTAGGTGGGAAAGGGTAGGAAACAGTGCTCAGTTCCAACTTTGAAAATGGCATTTTTTTAGCATATTGGAAGATGAGAACAGTGTATTTGGGGAAGCTTGATTAGATCCAGGATGTTTTAGACTTTATCAGGAATAAACATAAGCTCCTGCACACATTTAACCCAGTGCAAAGAGAGTGCAAGTCTCATAAAAAATATTAATTTATTTCATATTTCCAGAGGCATGTCATTTATTTGACTTCTTTTGACTTATTAAGTATTTGTGGAAACTTCATTTTATGCAGGAAATAGCTATAATCACCAGCAAATGTGACTTTAATAACTGAGATACTGGGAGCCATTTTTGGTTGGTACTAAAAACCACACACAGTAAAACCTTGTGATAAAAGAATCTCTTTTCTTATCTGGAGTTGAAAGTCAGGACAAATCTGACTGATTAAGAAAATCTTTGAGCAAGATATGATATATCCTCTCTAAAATTAAACTCTGGCTGAAGATTCATTTAATTCCGCTAGACGCACTCAAAATGTAAATAATGACAACAAAAATCAGTCTGTAGAATATTTCAGTTTTCAAAATAATACAGTCCCTATCATATCTAACAGGTAAAAGAATATAAAGCACAACTTGAGGAACAATTTCGAGAATGTGGACAAGAAGTTTATTAAGAATTTATTTCCTTTTTGTAATTTAAATACTAGCCAAAGGTTTTTGACATTTTTGGTCTTTCAGCCTGAGGAGGGTTCATGTGAAAATACATATGCATGTGCAGGTTAGGGCAGCCACTGACCCTATGTCCATTGAATTAAATGGAAAGGCTCCCATCATTGGGGTATTAAACTTTAAATAGAATAATGGAAATGGAATAATGGAAAAGATTCGAGCCCTTTGCAAATAGCAGCCGTGGTGGATTTGTTTCTCACCCATCCCCACTGCCTGTGGGACACACGACCCTCGGGCTCGCTACCCAGACAGTCAGACACACAATAAAAAGTAACGCTGGTCCTGGGAATCATAAGGGAGGAAAAGGACATGTCCATAAACAGGGACAAACATCTTTCTCTGAGCAAAGCTGTCAGATCCATTTTAGCAAAGACCTGCTCAATCTTTTCCTCTGGGGCCACTTTTTCCTGTCTGGGAACGTCTGTGGCATTGCCTGTCTGTTCCCGAGTGACCATCACTGAGAGGTTTAGATAAGGCAAGAAATCGCACTCAACAGTCTTATGATCCCAGGCTCCAAGACAAAATGGGAAGGCTGTACTTTTGCTAACACTCTTTCAGAGGAAAAAAAACCCACACCACCACCCAAGCATGTATCAGCTGAACAAAGGTTATATTGTCTGCTGGGAAACACTGATCCTTAGCAATTGTCCTCGTTTGTATCTGTGTAACAGAAGTGCTTTTAGGTGGTCCAGCTCAAGTATTAGTATGGGGGTGGCAGTTACAAGCTTCAGCTATGTAGCTGACTCTAGAATAAATTAAATGAGTGAGAAAAGAAAAAAAAATAATATCTGTATCAACATGAAGTTGTAAATACCTCATAGGGAAGCTCATGTCCTGTATTAGAACACAGGGCAGAATACATTGACTGCAGATTGCAAATATTATTAATAATATCCTTTAGACACCACAATTTGGTGTTTTAAGCAGGGAAAAAAGTGTTACTTCAATAATCTATGATTACATGTACAGTGACACTCATCAAACGTTTACATTTGCAATGATTTTAATAATTGAACAAACATAAATATCCCTTATGCCTGAGCACATGTCTTCTAATGTACCTCAGGTGTAGGTTGTCATTGCAGGTGTCTTTCATATGCACTAAAATGGTCAGAACCTCCTGTGTACCAAATGACTGTATACGAGGAGCTGAAGACAGCAACCTGAACTCACCACATCTTTTAGAGTTTAGAAGGATGCCAGAACACTTGGTCCAAACTACCTTTGACAAGAAGACACACTTCATGGATCAAATACAAATATTATTTATTATTTGTACTGGAAAGTGGCCCAGAAATGTCAATCACATCGTGTCTGTTTCTCAAGGACCCTGTAAAATAGTTGTAATGAGAAAAGAGCCCATGCTCCACAGACCTCAGAAGATAGGACTCTGCTTTCTGTTTTGAGAATATGTAGGAGCTGTTGATAAAGGAGCACAATGTGAAGATGCTGATGAACAAAATCATGGGCCATGCCTTTAGCTGGTATATATTTGCACTGCTCCAGGGACATCATATTTTGTGCCACGCCTTCAAATGGTATATACTGGCACAGCTCCGGTGACTTCACAGAGTGATGCTAATTTATACCAAATTTGTCTGGCTTTATGTCCGTAATTATTGCCAGAAACAATACACAGTTATAAAGGAGAATTACTGTTTGAAATCTTGAATGAGAGGCAGACAAGATGTTTCTGTCTCCCAAGAGAAGATGCATACTGGTTTTTCTTTTCATCATTCAGGAAATTTGCCAATTAAAGGCTTATGCCAGCACAGGCTGAAGTTGGTAAAATGTTTCTTTATAATACCCTGGGAATTTTGCTCTTGGTTCTGATGCTGCTTCAGTGGTGAAATGTGTTTTCCATGGTGTGAGTTCGGATCAATACAGTACTTTTGATAGGTATATAAAATAATATTGGGAACATCTATCAGAGACAGTTAATTTTTGCTGTTTGTATGAGACCGCACTGGACATTAAGTCAAAGTGAAAGCCCAGGTCTGAGCCCTATTGGTTCTTCTCTTTAAACTGTTAAACCCTTGACTTTGATGTAAGATGCCCCTGGAGGAGGTTGTCTCACCTCCAAGGTGTGGTGTGAATGGGAAGAAAGACAGAGGTGTGAGGACAAGGACCCTGCCCCAGGCTGGGAGTTAGGACTTCTTTTCCTTCATGTGGCTTCTTTGCAGGAGTAGCAGGTTGACCACCAACACTTTCAGAAAGGCTTTCAGAAAAAGGTTTTCTGCTTAGGGCTCAGCAGTTGACTCACCCATGCTGCAACTACCAGAATTGGTGTGATAAGCAAGTAGATTTATATGCACTCATGTGGCAAGATGGGACCAACACCAGTGGGCGGGTGTGATGTTTTTCTGACTATGCCTTAATAGCCAGCACTAGCCATTGTTCCCAAAGGGCTGACAGACCTCATGCCCAGATGAGCTGTTGTAAGACAGAGCTTGACAAATTTACAGAAGAGATTGTATGACATAGTGCCAAGAAGAGCATTGGGACAAACTTTACTTCAGATATCCTTTTGCAACTTGTGTATTACTCTGATCCTGATATAAAATGACAAAGGCGACATCCCACTAGAATGAGTCAGAGTACCACCTGAAGATGGCAAAAAGCATTATTCTTGAATTCTGCTATGTTACCAGTTTGTAGTAATTACAAGAGCAGGAACATTCTTAAAGACTGACTGAAAGTACTTGCTGATTGGTAAAATACAAAGGATTACGATTGCACTGCTAATAAAAGCTGACTCTACACTTGTTCAGCAGAAGAAAGGGTGAAACCTAGTCTTTTAGTTGCCTGCAACTGAATCAGAGGTTTAAATTTCTTCTGAATCATGAAATGTTTAGAGGAGCTGAGCAATGCACATAGCTGACCACTACTTAATAGGGAAAATTTCCAAGTTACTTAATCTAACATTGCTGTTGTGGCTTCATGTAAGTCAACAGAGCACTGTGCTCTGTTCTAGCCTTAGCCAAAAAAACAGTGTTATTTGGTTTTCAAACTTGTTCACTGAAGCTACAGTCTGAAATCACCATCAGTATGGAAGTGGGAAATACTGTCTGTTTAAAAAATAACAAGCACATTCAGGTTAAACAAAATGTTTGATGAATTACTATTTATTTTGTCACTTTGTTTCAGTATGAATCCTCCCACCTTAATTCTAAAAAGTCTATCTGATTTCTTCAGTTAGCTCCAATCTGGATTCAAGTTTCAGACTGATTAAACTTATTAAACTCCCTTTTTTTTTTTTTTTTTCTTTTTTAGGAAAAAAATAGAAAAAAAGGAAATATCTCAATTTCTGTTAAAAATATTATACTCAAACCAAAACAATGCTTTGAACATGGCCACTTGCTGGAAATTTATTTTAAAAGCCATTTTAAGCTGATTTTCTTAGAGTGATCTCAAAAAAATAAAAGAAAGTGAAAGGTTGACAGCTCTTCTTGTGGAGTTTTAGTTGTTCTATGAATTAAAGAAAGGAAAAGATAGAAGTTGATCTGAGAAATCCTGTTTCTTAGTATGATATGAAATCTGTCCCATTAAAAGTTTATTACCAAAGCTAGATTAAGGTGAATGTTTCTCTGTTGGATCTATTCTGTCAGTATCAGATTATTTTGAGAAGTTTCCTGTCTTGTCTTAGGTCTACAAAATACTTATTACTGAACACAAGTCTGAAGTGTGTTGCTGCAACAGAGGCAAATCAGATCCTGGGTTGCATCCACAGGGGCATTACCAGCAGAGAGAGAGATGTGATTGTCCCACTGTACTCAGTGATGATCAGGCCACACCTGGAGCACTGTGTCCAGTTTTGGTCCCCAAAATTCAAGAAGGGTACAGAGGGCCTGGAGAGGGTTCAAAGCAGGGCAATGAACAGGATCAGAGGGCTGGAGAACCTGCTGTATGAGGAAACATTGAAGAAGTTGGGTCTTTCCTCCCTGGAGAAGGCTCAAGGGAGACCTCATCACAGTATTCCAGTACTTAAAAGAAGGCTACAAATAGGACAGAGTCTCTCTCTTCATGAGATGCCACATGTAAAAGACAAGGGGCAAAGGATACAAGCTGCACTGGCAGAGGTTTCATCTCAGTATAAGAAAGACATTTTTACATTGAGAATAATCAATCACTGGAACAATCTGCCCAGGAACATGGTAGAGTCCTCATCACTGGAGGTTTTCAAGATGTGACGGGACAGGGTGCTACATAATGCCATCTAGACTCCCTCTCCCACTGAAGTTTGGAACAGATGATATTTTGAGGTGCCTTCCAGCATGAGATGTTCTATGAGTCTATGATTTTGCCCTAGATTCAACTATGTCTAGGTGAATAGGGACAGACATCTTTTGGTACATCTTCTAGTTTCTAAATGTATCTTCACATAAGAAATTATCTGAAATACACATTAGCTATATTTGCTTAAACTTACTTTTTGTATACAATGAAATTATAAGATTTCATATGTAGGTAGAAGTAAAACTACATAGATATATGTGGCCATTGATGTTTTGTAGGCTTTTTAGCAATATACCTTACTGAATCACAAAAGAATTTCTGACATCATTTGCAGTGTCAGGCAACTGGAGGATATTCCTCTTTTCTTTTTGACTTTGGCTCTGACAGCACAACATTATTGTCAATGAATGCTAATTAAAGAAAACTAAGTTGTGTGAAGATTGTCTTTGATCCGTACTAATGAAAGTCCAGCATGAAGAAAGGGCTTCAGAGCTACAGCACAGGTCTCTCATCGAGACTGAGCTCATATGATTATAGAAAGTAAAATCTTAAACTAAATATTGTGTTGATTTTGGTGTTTTTCCACTGACTAGTTTCTGTTCAAGATTTTACACAAGACTGTGATGTTGTCTCTAAAGTGGCTCTGAAACAGATCAATAATTCACAGGATTTTCTTCATTCAGGCTGCAGAAGTAAATATGAAGGAAAGCATCAAAATGTTATAGTGCTGATGTTAGTGGACGAATACCCCTACTATTTTAATAGTAGTTACTTTTGTGTGGAAGGTGAGAGTCTGCTCCATAGATGTGACACACTATCAGTCTTTGGAAACTCGGACATGTTGAGCCTATTGCTGTGACTGTGAAATTTTAGAAATTGCAGAAGAATCACTGGGTAGTTTTCATGTTTCAAAAGCATTAATAGCCAAGCTTTTTTAGAGTTTCTTCAGAATCAAGAAACTGAAGTTCCTTGCCATGCCCCAGCACAAAACAGGTGCAACCAGCAGGTTTTGGTCACTCGTGGTGAGGGAGCTGTCCAGAGGCTGCACCATAGGCTCCTTTAGTCCAACAGGAATATTCTTGGAGAGCAGAAAAATACTTTATTTGGTTTCCAGGGCTTTAAGTCAACTTTTTCAGGGTCCTTGGCTTAACAGGAGTCTTTCAAACGCAGGCTGCTGCAAGACATGCTGCACTAACTGATCCTCTGTCTGCCTTGGGAGTGTTTTTCTGACTCTGGAAACTAAGCAGGCAGGCTCTGATGCAGGAGCTCCTGGCATTTCCAAACACATTCTCTGTTGCTGGAGTTTCCTAGTTCTGAGGTATACTGGGAAAAGCCAGAATACGTTCACTTTAAATCATGACCACCAACCTGAATGGAATGACATAAACATCTGGGAGTAAACTGGGTCTGTTATGTCTGGAGAAGCTGCTAGATTTCCAGTAGACGTTTTTGAGCATTATTTCAGACAAAAATATTGCATAGAATGTTTTTAATTAGCACTAATTTCTTTCCTATTGTCAAGGTGGTTATTAGTTAAATGACCTTCCTCTTTCTAATTGATGTTTTGACAGCATACCGTGCAAAACAATAACAATTTTTCTCCTTGCTGTTTTTAAATACCTGGGAAACAGGTGTCAAAGGTATTTTTAAGTTAATTAAGGATTCAGTTGGGTTAAAAAAAAGTCCAGCTGATACTGTGAGGCAAATAATTTTAATAGTAGAAGTACCCCCTGGTGTTGCCCTCTGTGATAATTCTCAGACAGATCTACAAAATCCTTGTCCTAACAGGGCTGATGCTAACTAGGGTGGCACTGAAGAAGACAGTAAATTCTAATGCCAGTACATTTATTTTGGCAGGTGAACACAGTGGTTGCTTTTCCTTAAAGTACATGAGTTGAAGCTTGCTAATAATACCTAGAATAAGAGAACTGTATCGCAAGTTACATAGCTACTTTTCTAACAGAATGATGTGTCACATACTGGCTCTGGTTACTCCTGGGGAAAGCATGCATTAGTTTGAGAGAAGAAACCTAATCACAGCCCTGAAGCTGAATGACAAATGCCAACAAGGGCTGCCTTCTGTTTCCATTGGTGTCTCCTGTGAGTCTCTGCACAACAGCAACCCCCATGCCAAGTGTTACGGGAAGCTAAATAGTGAGGCTTGTCCATAGATGTCACAGCATCAGGTTACCTGCATTCATAAAAATAAGTGTGGATACAATTAACTTCTCAGCCACCCTTCATTAAAAGACAAACAATTCCACATTGCAGGTCTCTTTCTCTCCTTCCCACACTGGTTTTGTGTCATCCTACCTTTCAGATACTACCCAGTGCTGCCATTCCAGACACCAAGATCAGGATCTTAAATTACAAAGCTGCTCACTGGATTTGGTCTTTTCTGCTTTACTCAGACATGTTGCTGAGTTCCTGCTGGCCTTCTATCCCAAATCACAATGCACAGTGCCTCTCATTTTATAAACTTCTCTTCTTGTTGTTTAGGGCTTTTTGTTTTCTTTAATTCCATGTCCGGAAAGGACTTTTCACCAAAACATAAAGACTTAACGCTTTGAGACCTAAATTGCAGATTATTTCATTACAGAGAATTTTTGAGGGATTCATCCAGAGTTAATTAAGTTTCCAAGGAAAAGGTTTCCAAGGAAAAGATCTCCCTCCTTCCTACCCATCTGTTTTAATCATCACACTCCCTTACACCATTCTTTCTTCATTTATTTTTCTTCATGTATAAGGTGCAAAATAAGGCTGCAAGAGCAGGCTCGTAAGCCTGATTAACTTTAAGCATGTCCTTTGCATACAACTTAAGTCAGTAAAATTAAGCTTTTACACTTACATGACAGAGAGGAAGCTATAAATTACAGCCTGCCGATGAAGTGACTCATGTAGAAACAGAAAAACAAGGGGATAAGTGAATAACAAAAACTGACCTTTTTTTGCAGCAGCAGCATGAAAGAGAACAGACTTGGCTCCACACATAGATCCTGACTTTAGTCAGGAGCTCATAATAAAACTGGGAGACTTAAAAAAGCAGGAAGGTTTGAAGAAAAAAATATGGAACTGGAAGTAGTTTTAGAAATGGAGGGGGGGGGGGGAAAGAAAAAAAGGTAGTCAACCCCAAAACCTAAAACCAGACCAGCACCAGGCCACCCTCCAAAATGTCCCAAACTCTGAAAGTCAAGGTCTTTGTTGTACAACATATTTTTAAGTCTCATGTGGTGACAATTTCCAGACCCCTGGCATGTTCCTTAATAAAAACGAGTTCCTTTCAGACTTGAAAGCGTATCACAAAATTGTGAAGTTCTTTTGCGTTTAATATCAAATTAGCTGGGACAAGGATATTTGTATCAGTGACTCTGTAACAGAGTGTTCCTGGCTTGCTGGAAGTATTTGACTGACCAATAGTGACAAGTGGTCTGAAAAGAGAAAATATCCAAAACAAGAAACACTTGCTAAACAATTCCTAAAACCAGATTTTCATTGACTTGAGAGGAACTGCACCAATTTGCCCACAGCAAGAAGCACGCTCACTTTCCTCAGAAAGCTGTGGAGACGCTCACCATGAGAAAAGTTACTTCTCGGACTACTGAAGATACTGACTCCCACCTTGCATGGCATTTAGCGTTAAGCAACAGCAAACTCAATCAAGAATTTAGGGGAAAAACAGACATCCCACTCACAGTCTCCAAGTAGCATATCCCCAGCTTAAACATCTTACAATTACAGGAAAAAAAGGCACTCTAAGCCTTGAATATTAACTATGTAGATTCTAAATGTTTTTATAAAAGAAAAAAAAAAATTCCAACACTGGGAGCATTAAATTTTTCTGAGTTTGGTGGTGTTGTGCACAGCATTTGAGACACTTGCAGACCTCCGGCCACTCTTCTGTCTCAGAGCCAGCGCAGGTAGGAATGTGACAGCCTGACAGTCCTGGCACTTGGGCAATGTTTCTTGCTCTCCAGATTACTCCTGCTACAGCACTTGAACTCTTTAGTCTCTCAGCATATTCAAACTCCCAAAGCACAAAGTAAGAGATAATAAGCCTCTCTTTATCTGTTCAGCATTTGTAGCTCTTTCATGCATCAAACACAGTCCTGTGGGACTTGTTCATATTTTTTCACGTAGGAATGTCTTGTTCTTCTGTCTTAGCAGCTTTCTGTATCAGCCACTGCAGTCCAGATACAGGAAAAAATGTGAAGGATTCCAACAATTCAACTTAAAATGACACTCGAGGAACACAGTGCAACATTTTTCATTACATGATCAAAATATAGTAACTACCTTTACTAAAATGTAACAAAGTAGTTATATAAACTGAACCACTGCTGATATGTTGTTATTATTATATTTTACCTGTAGAGCTAGTTAATATGGTTTGAGCACATGGTTAGACAGCTATCAAACCAAGTCTTCTGATCATCAGTGAAGTAGTCAGTAATCAAGGGCTGTCGCAGATATCCACAATGCTTTGTCAGCTGCAGTTTTAAGGAAGATCAACACCCAGATATATCCTTTATTATACCTCTGCAATAATACTGAAAACCCATTTAAGGAAGCTTTTGGTCCAGGACAACCATGTGGATATTTATGGCAAAAAGTAACAGCTCCCATAGCTGTTACAAATTAAATTAGTTCACTTTCTTTTGGAGGTTCATTTGCTTCATTCAATGGCCCATTGGTTTCCTTAATTCAATCCCACATTTCATGTCAGTATGGTCTAGGAAAAGAAATTTTCTCTTAGTACCTCTGCATCATTTTCTTCTTTTGGTGCAGCCTGATTAGATCTATCCTACTGTTTTCTTCTAAAAATAGATCAGTTTCCAAGCTCAAAATGATCATTCTATGGTATTATTACCTCACATATAAACTGCTGGCAATTGCTTATGTTTTATGGATGATTTTGAATTCCTGAGAAAAACAAGTGGTGCCAAGGAGACAGAAAAAATGAAACAGGAAACAGTGCAAATAGTTCAGTGATCTGGACAGTCAGCTCTATCTTGTTAATGGACAAAATAAGTGGCTAGAAGTTTACTATCTAAACTTATCTGTAATTATTTTATCCATAAATTGTAGTAATAGAATGATTACTATGAGCAATATTATATTATAAAACTCCAATGTATCTCTGGACCGCTAGCAGCTTTTTGATAAGGTGTCAGAAGAGGACTATCACACCTAAAGCCAGTTTAAAACCTCAGATAATGTGATGCTATTGGATGTATACTAAAAGTCTACATACTTTTTTCTTGTATACTTTCTCCACGCTGTCATCATGTGAAGAAATTTAGCTGTAGAAAAGAAATCAGACAACAGGGGCAAAGCAACTTAGAAAAAACATTTTAAATAACAAAAGAAAAAGTAAGGCTAAAATTCTATATGGGAGAATCAGGAACTGGGTCCTTGTGCCCATGAGGATTGAAGCGCAAAACAGGGTAGCAGGTAGGGAAGGAAGGGCTACAGGATGAGCTTAGTCAGAGATGCTGTTAGAAATCAGGGATGGCTTTGCTTCTGTGGTGTCTTTACAGCAATTATTGGGCTGTGTGCTGAATTGACAGCCTGTACCATAATGTCACACAAAGGTCAAGAAAAATGAAAATACTTTTGGACAATATTAATTTTTCTGTAATGCACTTTTTTTATGGTGACCTGAACTCACACTTGTGCTCCATAAACATCATATAGGCATAAAATCAGTCATTTGTGCATTTACGGAATAGTTGCTAAACTATGTATTGCAGATCTTAGTGCAAATCTAATACCTCATTGCATGCAAACTTAACCACAGAATTTACAATTGCTCTTGTGTTAACAGGATGAAGGACTGGTTTTCTGTGAGTTAGGAGATGACTTCTCTAATCCTTATTGCTTTGAAAGGCAGTATTGTTGTTTTCATCACTTGACCGATTACTCTTTTCATCATTTAATTCAATTATAAACTCTCTTGCTAATGCTGCTAGCTTGGATATTTTCCCATCCTTTTTCATATGAATTCCTGTTCGCCTACTGCTTTTTTCAATTTCCTAATCTGCCTTGCCATTAACATCACTGCTGGAAGTTAGAAGCTGACACACAAATCCATTTAAAGTAAGAGCTGCATCTATTTTTTGATCTGATACACATTTAACCAAAAAAAGCTTGACAAAATTGTACCATTTCCTCTCTTTCAAGCAAGCTCAAAGAGAATGAATACTTGTCTGTTCTCCCACAATGTGTAGGGGGTGACCTGGGCTGCATTTATGTGAAGTAGATGGCATTTTGGAGGTATGCTGTAGAACAGTCACAGCTCTCCACACTTTTCTCCTTCTTTCAAGACAATCAGAATATTTTTTGCAGAATAAAAACAACTCAGAAACTTTCCACTGATGTGTCACAGAGAATGTTTGCAACACTTTAGTTTTATTTTGGAGCCTGTTGAATTTATTCTATCCCCAAGCATATCCCTGTTGCAAATTCCTTGAATGAAAAAAGTAACAGGTATTTTCCTCATAACAT
Source organism: Columba livia (assembly GCF_036013475.1). NCBI lineage: Eukaryota > Metazoa > Chordata > Aves > Columbiformes > Columbidae > Columba > Columba livia. Next base: position 55,545,584 of record NC_088604.1, on the reverse strand, counting down.
ACAATTACTTTTCAACTCCAAGTGTATCATCACACCTTAAAAGTGTCCATTGTAAGATATTATGTCTCTTTCCAGCAGTCACCTTAGTATCATTACCTCATCTAATATACAGTACTGTACTGCCAGGATGGCATTTTCCTGTAAAATCACATTCATCACTACAGAATACATTGAGATCATTATTTAATTAACAAACTAGTTAATTATTAATTTTTCTAACTAGGTTTCTACTATAATTTGTATTGCTGTTGCATGCATGCACAGGCCTCATAATGCTAGTTGTTGTTTAGCTATGTAACAAAAAATCTATAATCAAGCACTGATAGTCTTGATTAATGGTAAGATGCAATAACTGAAAGGCACAGGCTGCAGAAGGAATAAAAGGAAAGCCAGCAAATTTCACACCTTAATCCATATCTTCAGCCCACCATATGCTGTGCAGAGTGCTAATACACAAAGCACAGGAAGAAACCACCACCGATACTTTTTTCCTTGTGTGGTTGCTGTGGACATTTATTTTGTTGGTTATGTGGCCTGGATGGCTCTAATGTCATCAGGCATCTATATTCAGTATTTCTTACATCCTTCAAGGATAGTGACTGCTAGGAAGGACATCAGTGATGCAAGGTTTTCCAGCAATGGGTTTCTATCCATCCTCCTTTCCATGTAGACGCCAGTTCAACCAGATTTCCAGAGGTACTCTCTCCTGGCAGATCTGTTTTACAGATGTTAAGTGAAAATCCAAGCTTTGTGAGAAAAGCAACACAAATAAATGATTTCCTAATTGCGCTGGATTAGAAAGGAAATATAAACTTACATCTGGCCACTCTACTCAAAGCTGTTCGTTCTCTGTGTTTTGCCTCTCTCACCATATGGATTGCACAGATTGTACCATTGTCCTCCTACATGCTTTCCCTAGCCCAGGGAGCAGGTTCTGGCAAAGGGCTGTGTGGATGTGTCCATGTCATGAGCCACCCTCCTTCCAAATAGGAGAGCAAGAAATGATGTTTGTACACAGGCTTTGCCCTCCACCTTCTGATTACTGAGGTTTGCAAGTCGACTCTTAATGCTTCCAACATTCAGTTCAGATATTTTAAGATGGGGCTGACATTTAGGTTTAATATAACAGCCAGTCTCCCCAGTTTGGTATGACTGACTGAAAAGCTGACAGGCTGAGTAACTGATTGCAACCAACCTCTCTCTTTCTCATCTAAGTGGAAAAGAAGCATGTTTAAAAAAATCCAGTGACAGTCTTCTGTATAAGTTCAGATGTCATAACAGGCTGAAAAAGCACATATATTCTGTTTCACAGGGCTCCCTGAGGAGCTTTTTACACATAAAAAATGAATTAATGAAAAACTAACTGTTTTTAGTAATAAAAACATAGTTGTGTAAAATACTACTCACACTGTAGAGATCACTGGATCAACATTATATCACCATCTCTATAAGCTTCCTGCTCCCTGGGGCAATATTTGACTCCAGTTCCATTCATCCTGATCTCTCTCTGTATTAAGCTACTGAAAAATTGATCCCCCTCCACCCCATGCTATTTGCCTTCCAAATCTCCTCCACTGCCACAGGTGTGTTCTGTCAAGTAAATGGCAGGGTAGAGGGGGGAGAAAGGGAGAGCACCCTCCTTAGCTGCATTTAGATTCCAGCCGGTTGTTAAGGTTATGAAAGGAAATTCTTCAGTTTGAGTGCTGAGCACCTTGAAAAACAATTGCCTCATCTGAAATGCAGAACAGGAGCTGGCCCAGCAGTGGCTTGTTGTAGTGCAAGGGAGAGAATAAGGTCTCCTTTTCACACAGACTGCCTCAAAAGCTAATAAAACAACAGGGCTTACTGGGTTAGATTGCAGGTCTACCTTGCCCAGGATCTTACCTCTGACAGCAATCAGTAGGTGTGTAGAGAAAGCACGAGAGCAAAATGAGTAAGCAGCAGTACATCCCCACAATGTTCTCCTAGCTCTCAGTGGTGCTCTCAAAGTAAAGTGGTGTTTTTGCATAATCCTTGACTGAATTTCCTTCAGTGATTTTGTCCAATTATTTTTTAACCTATATAAACTCTTGATCACCCACAACACCAAATCCAAGGCTCAACTGTGTATAATGTGAAACAATATTTGCTTTTGTTTGTTTTGCTAGCTCTGCCTTCCCTCAGTACCTTCTAGTTCCTGCACTGAAGAGCTTCACAGCAGCCATTCCCACCTCCATGTCCTTCACAACCTCTGTTGCAAGGCCATCACTCATCCCTTTTCCAGGTATCAAAGTGCTCTGAGCCTATTTGGGTCTTGCACTGAAGCTATTCTGTACCGCTGAACATCTATGGACCTCCCCTCAGTGTCTGTCATAGTCCTGCTGAGATAAAAAGACCAGAACACAGAAAAAGGCCTTGGTAGAACAGTAGTGAGCACTGAGATGATTTCATATATCTATTTATTGCAACATGAAGATTTTATTCCTGACTGGTAATGGTAACTGAGAGCCTATCCTAGTAGGCGCAGGGGTTGGGAACGGGTGGGATGGAGTTTGCATTTGTCTATGTTGAATTCTGCTTGCCAGTTACTATTGACAAGGTCTTCCTGCAGTTTCATATCACTTTTAGCACTAATTCGAAGCAGGTAATCTGCTGCATCCCATGTAAAAAAAGAATCCCAGTGTAGAAATATTCCCAAGCTGCTGTAGTAGAAACATAATTTTGCACATCTTCCTAAAGAAAATGTCATTTTGTTCTCTATGAGTAAATCAACTCTTGTCCTACAGATTCTCTGGCAAGCTGCTTTTTCCTAACAACTTGAAAAATTCTTTATTATGCATGTTTATGTCTTTTGCAAGTAGTTTCTCAAACTTTCCCTTTTTGGGGGCAGAGGGAGGTATTTTTCCTTTTAACCTTCCAGAACTTTCAATCTTTGCTATTTTCCTGAATTGAACACAACCTTGGCACATTGAGGGATGCCCTCTTCCATCCATTGCCCTCTTACCAGATTTCTTCTGGTCTTTTCATGGTGGTATGTATGGTAAAAGATGTGGTATGTATTTTCTATCTGCCTCGGATATACTAGCTTTAAATTATCTACATGCTATCTGTAAAGGCTTTACTCTTTAGAAGTTTAAAGTTTTAAACACACTTTTACACAATTTCCCTTTTTGAAATTAGCCACAATGATACAGATATTGAGTGGATTTAATTGGTTGTGCTGCGATAATGAATCCGAGCCTATTTTGGTCCCTGTTATAGAGTGCCGGTTCCACAGCGGCATTCATGAATCAAGTCCAGCATTGCTCAGGGCAAGGTAAAGAGCTGCTTATTCCATCTTAGGTTCAGTGAGTACTTGGGCCAGGAGGAAGTCATTAAGAATAACTAAATGCTTCACTTTGACATCACATCCCAGCAGAGTATTAGCCAATACACCCAGGAGTGTTTGCAGTCTCCTGCCACAGCTGTGTTTCCTGGCCTTGTGTTCTCATCTCCACCAGCTCTTCACAGATACTGCTGCATTCCAGTGGATCACTGGGTCACACAGGTGTCCTATAGGTGACAGGGAAAGGACCAGACCATTAAGCATTGCCAAAAGTAATGCAAACTACAAGAGGACAGAAATATTTCTAACCTGCTTAGAAAAGTCAGTGAAATTTCAAGGTTTGGAAAAATTTGAATTTGATAAATTTAGAAATATAGAACTAGCTTTGGAGTTAACACTGAAGAAGTTCGAATACATATGAGGGTTTGCCTTCTGTAAGTAGCTAATCTGTAGGCAGCTTTGAATACATCACCCAAGGGACTGTTTCCATGTCTTTGCACTGTTTTACACAGCAAAAATACGCAAGCATAAAACTTCATTAAGGTTGGCTTATTATTGTAGTGGGTCCCACGGGATCTGATATTCTGTAATAAAACTGTAATAAGTTGTGCAGAAGCCTGGCTAGCTACAACAGCTAGTGAAGGTAAGAATGGTGGAACAGAATGAAAAAGTATTTAAAGAAATGGTGCAACAAAAAGAGGGATAAACATAAATAAGTCTCTTGTCTTTCTAATCTTGAAACATTCATGCCCTTGTTCAGAATGAAAAAGATGCCCAAGACAAGTAGGGTATTGTACTGAAAAATATTGGCTGCCTGATGGCTTTGGAAAAAAATATGCCATGTTCACAAATACCTCCCCTGACCTGTTTATTAAAAGGGACAATAAATGACTGAGCAGTGAATATTCAGGGCCTGGGAGATTTTATCAGGCATAATGCTTCTGAAAAAAATGGTATGATACAATTGGCTGTGGGAAGAACTATGAGTTCAGATCTTTCTTAGGTCAGCTGATTCTGTTCCCTTTCTAATTCCATGTACAGTTGCTATTTAACATTTTGCCGATCTTCTGGGAAAGTCTGTCAAACAAAGGTTTTGAATGTGACTTGCACAGATTGCTGATTGCCTTTCATAGCCTGAACATTTCATGAAGTCCTTCACGGATGACCGTGTTTTGTTTTATTTTTTAATGTATTCCATAAAGGAAGAATTCTGAACTAAGCCACTGTGATTGCACTTAATCAACTTGCAAACAACACACAGAAAAGAATTCATTATATTACTATAGTAAATTCCTGCTATTTAAGGATAGTGTCATTATGAATAAAGCTTATTGAAGCCAAAATGCCTTGATTTATTTATAGATCTTCTGTGAAAATGAAAGGAGCAAAGGAATTTGAAAACAGCCAATATGTTTGCTGTGATGTTGGCTTTCCTGGAAGTCAGCTGCGACAGGGACAAGTCACCAAGGGTGAGACTTTTTCTCAGTACTTACCTGTACCTGCTGCTGTTGAAGTTCCTCACAGGAAACAGAATTATGCCAACACTAAGTTCTTCTGAAAAGATATACTTCTGAAAAATGCAGAAGACTGCAGCTAACAGGATACTAGTGTTTCAGCAACACTAGGAAGCAACATTTAAAAATCCAAAACATTTTGCACTTGGAACTATAGTAATATTTTAGAAACCATTATCAGGAGTCCAAGGAGGTTGATTTTGTATCCAGTAAAAGTACAGAGAAATAACCTCTCAGTAACATGTTTTCCCTGTGCTGAGATGCTTAGAGATACTTCTCTAAAAAACACCAATAGATTAACAAAGGATGTCGTTAGGCTGATGCTTTTTATCTGCCTAGGAAGAGTAGCAGCTTTAATAAGTTGCAAAGAAAACTTTTTTAGACAATATTTCATCACATGGAAGAAAGATGATCCAGTTAGCAGTTTCAAATATTTTATACCACTGTGGTAACTTCTGGTGCCAGCATACTACTAACATCTGTACTATTTCATAGAAAGGAATGCTACAGACACTGAATATGCTGCCAAAGATGCAAGGCTTTCACATCAAGATACTACTGCTCCACTGCACCGATGTCAGTCAAAAAGAGCCCCACAGGAGTCAGTGGAGTTAATGAAGCAGAGGAGAAGTGTTAGATCAAAATTAGGCCTTGTATCATCATTTAAGAAGTACTGCTTCTCTTCTAAATGCGTAACTCATTAAATCCTTGAAAACAGCTAATACCCCACTAATTCCATCACTTTCATAATCAGGGAGTTAGGCACTTCCTGGCCCCAACTTAAGTCATTAATTTATTGAAAGAACTGCACAGATCAACTTCTGGCAACTATTATTATTGTCATTATTATTATTATTTACTTATGATAATCAGCACACACAGTCTACTAGTCACTGCCTCAAAGATATTACTTAAGGGGCTTTCTCCCTTGTCCATTGGCTTCTGAGGGACATGGATTGAAGTCAAGCAGAGCTGCAGGACATTTTCACTTGAAGGTGATATCCTAGCATGGAATCTATTTCAAGCTGAACTGACTAGGAATTTGGCTCACTTGTACTTTGGCTCACGATGGTGTTGCCCATCAAGTTCATGATGACAAGTGAACAGGAAATTTCACCACTGCATCATCAGAATGTTTCAGATTGCTCCAGGTGCAGCACAGAGCCAACCTCTCTGTAGAAACCCTGAGATGTGATACACAATGAAATCACTGTCTTTTGCTCTCCTAACAGCATGCTTGAATAGGCTGTGGCGAAACCTCCTCAGGGAGACAACGGAAGCCCTATCACTCCAGTCATTTAGAGCTGGATAGTAGGAAACAGTTATGAATGTACTGTAGGGAGCAATTCTTCTTGGCAGAGGCTATGTTAAATGATGTAAGAGAGGGCTTTTCAGCTCCTATTTCTGTGCCTTTGAGGATATAGTGTTGCTATTTGGCATTTTTAAGCAGAGTTCTGATCCTCAGAAGGAATACTACAGAAAAGGAGATAATCAAATAACTGATTTCCTTGCATGCTTTCCATGCATTCAAGGAATCTTCAGAAGTGAGATACTGGGCCAGAGGCAAACATGATAGAGTTATGATGAGCTGAGAAGCAAAGTGGTTATTGGTGTCCCTTAGGGTCTGCTTTTCCTATTATTATCTTCATATTTTCTGTCACACCACCATGCACAGATGCTTTCCTTGAATAACACTGGAAGGTTTCAAATTTGTGTCCAAGATTTTTATGTGTTCTGACAGCTACAAAAAGCTGGCAGATAAACATAGCTTTGTAGATTCGAAATGGGAATAGTGCAATTAAAAAAACTGGAAACAAAATATTTATTACTAATCAGATGGTGGTCAATGATAGATATACAAGTGCTGTAATCATGTTCGTGCTAGCTCTTGCTAATCTTCTATCAGTCTTTTTTCGGTCTTTTTTTTTCCTCTTCAGCAAGTTTTTCATTAAGTAGATGGAGCTTTGCCAGATTCAGCTTTTATTCATATCACTGTAAATCATGGCTGAAACCTGTGGTATTATTCCTGCTTTCTCCATGTACAACTTAGATGAGCTTTTAGGCTGTTGCCTTAGGGCTCAATACATCTTGATGCCTTTTGGAAAAACATTTAAAAAGTGAAAGAACAATTCTGAGACACCTTTGTATCTCACTTTCTTTCTCTCTTTCTCTCTCTCTTTTTCTTTCTCCATGTCTGTCTCTTTCCCTCTTTCTTTGCTTGCCTGCTGCCCGAGGCTCATGTAATCTTCCTTGACTTAGTAAAAAAATTTAAAAATGTAATCATGATGAGCTAGTGAGGTAATTTGGAACAACTCCCAGCATTCCAGCAATGTTGTGGTAAAAATCTGAAACACCCACAGTTCAGAGTTTCTACAATGCCATACCTACTCCTTCTGCCATCTGTTTGTTCTCTCACCTGCAAGCCTGTTCACATGCTGAAATCCTCTCATGTCAAAAATCATGCACAGGGGTTAAGCTTCATAAAGGCATGAAATGTGAGACTCCAGTAACAGCAGTGTACTTATATAGCAGCATTTGCACCAGGATTTTCTTGTGGCCTTAGGTGAAGTTCATGTATTTTCTTTCGTATCCCATCTTTAGGGAATACATTATTTATTACCTTTTTGTTTGACTCAGAGTCTGAAATTGGTGCTGTTCACATATCCTGACTATCATTTTTAGATGCCCCAGGCAACCTGGGCAACCTTGGGATAAGGTTGTGCTGTACTGAAACAAGTCAAGAGTATGGTCGGTGGAGTGCTAGGCCATTCAGTGAGTTATGAAGACAGATTTGCTTTGGAAATACCTGAGCAGTTATGTAGAATAGATATGGTAGATGACATAACAACCCCTGACTGAACATGTCTTCCAATCCTAACTAAGTCACAAGTGATTCATTCCAGATTTCCAATTCAATGTGTCATAAACCCACCAACCGGTCGCTGTAGATAGCAATTTCTGCTCAGCAGCTGCTGAAAGTGGCAGTTACTGGACTTATAACAATGATGTTCTCTGGCACGCCAGCTGAGTTTACAAAGGTGAAGTACCTCCAGCGTGTGCAGATGCTCAGTATTCACCTCAGCAGAAAGCTGCACTATTTTTCAGGCGCTGTGTTAACAGAGTGCCCCTGAGTATTTTGTTCTTAAGAAATTAATTACTTCCTTTCTTTCTTCCTTCCTTCCTTCCTTTCTTCCTTTCTTCCTTTCTTCCTTCCTTCCTTCCTTCCTCCCTCCCTCCCTTCCTCCCTCCCTCTCCTTCCTCTCCTTCCTTCCTCTCCTTCCTTCCTCTCCTTTTCTCTTTCTCTTTCTCTTTCTCTTTCTCTTTCTCTTTCTCTTTCTCTTTCTCTTTCTCTTTCTCTTTCTCTTTCTCTTTCTCTCTCTTTCTCTCTTTCCCTTATACACCTCAAAGTAGTTGCTACAAATCTTGCTTGCAACAGGGCAGCAAAACCTTCCGAAGTGTCAGAGCCTTGGAAAGACAGGGTGGAAGATGCTGCTGAAGAGTAAGGCAGAAAACACAATGTCTTTGTAGTTTCTTTTACTCCTTCTGGCTTTGCTTCTACCATCCTTTGGAAGCCAGACTTATCTTGCTCCTCCTGGTCTCTTCTGCAGCTTTGTTCTAGCTCTGATCATGGGTGGAATAATCAAGACCCTGCCTGGGGCACGCCTTCATTCTTGGGGCAGCAGACATCAATTTTGTATATGCCGCAGGTGAGTTTTCAACTAGTTCTATAATACCTAGTCACAAGCTTCCATTCTTATCTCAAAAAGTATTATTTATTTCTGTTCTCTCTGAATTTTCCTCAGCAGATTACACTGTCCCTTAGTCGCATTGTCCTTACAGAGCCTAATATTGCTTGAGATGGGAGATCATACAGTGAGTAGATGCATTCCTTTAGGATAATTATTTAAAGTTGGCTTCTAGCATTTTTTGTGCACATAGCCTGGGGCCAAAGGACATAGCCCCTCTTAGTGTTTGGGAGATGCTAGATAAAGAGAAGTTGAAAAAAACCCTGCTGTGTTGATTGCTATAATTGCTGACACATTCCTGTGGTATACTTGATCATTAGAACAGCTCACTTAAAACAATATTTCCTTTATAGAAAGGAAGTTGGTAATCGAGTTGTTATGCTTCTCTGCTTTGCATTTTCAGTTTAAATATTCAGCTGGCATTCAGTGTATGGTTATTGGTTACAAGAGCGTGTTGATTCAACGTTTCATTATCCAACAGCAAGCTCATTTTGTTGAATGTTGTTTAACCAGTTGATTGCTGCAGATTTTCATGTATGGGCCTTTTGGATTTTAGTCAGGAATGTGAGCCATTTGAAAATGCTGTAATCTCTAACTACTCTGATTAAAATGACTGTGACACAGATTTGGATTTGGTCAAGTCTATTTCCAAACCACAGTGACCAAAATGAACTTGTAGAAACCATGTAAGGAAATCCATTATGTAAAGTACAAATCTAGCTCTGAACTGTATGAGACTAAGTGGAGTCTTGCCAAAACAACCCATTCTACTGGCTGGGGATGAGCTAAATCTGTGTTACTGATGACTTTCAATTGCTTGTGGCTGGAGGGTAAAGTGATATAGGGAACAGTAGCCCTACGGAGGTCCTAACTCTTCCCCCCAAGCTGATAACCCAAGTTATTCACATTATGGTCACTCCTCATCACTCAGTGTCACTCTGCTAGCCTAGCCATTACCACTCTGCTGTGAAATGCCACCGTCTCACAGTCACCCTCTGCCCAGCAGCAAGTGAGCACCATCTAAATCCCCGGTTCTCTGAGCAACTCTCTCTGCTCAGACTGCCCTTGTCTATACCACCCTTCCTCAATTTTTCTGGACACTTTGGAAACCAACACAATGCATTCAGAGGGATTTATGTGGTAGAAATGAAATGAAAAGGAAAAAATAGATCTTCTACCGTCTGTGACATACTGTCTTTCTAGCAGAAAGGGCTCTTCTCAAAAAAGCCTATTGTAGTTACCATGTTCCATGAAACCTCCATAAAAAGGACTCTTCACCAACAAAATATAGCACATGGACTTCATTGTTTTAGAATTCATCTGATCTGTCTGCAAGTTAGGTGTCTTGTATGCATTTGCCATCTCTGTTCCTTCAGGAGTGAAATTCACACCTCAGGAAAGTAATTCAGTGCACCTATCTGGAACATCTGCTGTAAGATGTAGTTATCTGTATCTGTCCACCAAAAATACAGGCTGTCTAAACAATTAACTTGGGCAAGATATTAATATTTTCTTTCGCAGCTTAGGTCAGCTGCATCAAAAGAGTCATCGCGGTGGCTCTTACGGAGTGTGTGGGACAGGAGACAGTTGTATTTCCAAGCAGAAATTTACAAAACTATTTACTAACTATGAGATTATTATTCATCAACATGCACTGAAATGTTAGGAAGTCACCCTGAATGAAATTTTACTGGGTGAGTTAAACCCATGGTGTCTCACTTAGTAACAGATGCTGTCTTATTTATTATAGAAATGGAAAACGAATACCGCAAAACACTGCTGGAAAATCCCGAAATAATTAATGCAGATGTAAGTTGCCTGGGCATGTCATTTAAAACTTTAAATCTTGCATACTCAATTTAAAAGACAATCTAAATCTCACAAAACTACTAAGGTCAATAAATCCTCCATTAAAACAGAAGCGTGCTCATAAAAGTAATCTAATCTGTGGACTAGAGCTTTTGCCAGCGATGACTTCCTGTGCTCCCTGGTCTTTGTGAACGAAATGCATATCCCTGCCATGAAACACTGGGTTCATGCTATACTCAGATTTTTTATGAGGTCTGTAGTCTTTCAGTGTTTCTTCAGAATAGTTTGTAAACAATATTCAAAATCCCAGTCTGAGATTTGGTGGGATACAATTCTGCCATGAATTGACACAGAAATAATAGCTAGTAAACTCTAGACTGATCAACAAACTTCCTTTCCTGGTTCACAGCAAGAAAAATTCACAGAGAGAGTCATCTCATCCTGAAAAAAACACTTAAAATAAAGAGCCCGGAAATGCTTTCTGCAAAGGATATGAGAGTACCTATTTGGGTACAGGTGAATAAAATTCTTGTCAGACTAACATCAGGCAGGATGAACAGAACACTCCTCTTTTCAGGATTAGTAGAACATAACCCTTGCAAAGCAAACTTCTGATCGGGCAGCTGGAAGTTTTCATGCAGGAATACTGTTATTTCAAGTTTTAACATATGAAACTATTTCTAAGAAACTTAATTAAAAGAGGATTAAAAATTTCAGCTAATATTTGCAGATGTTACCATGTTACCCCACTTCTATGTACATACAGCTATACTTGCCTCACCTTTTCTTGCTTGAGATTCAATTTTAGTTCAATTACTCTTAGAAATTCTTTACACTTTTGAATGCTAAACTGCACTGGCAGCTCAGGAAGAACAATGAAAGATCTACAACATGGATTTCTTGAAGCTCCAGTTTTCTTTTAGAGACCATTATAAGACTATTGGATTGGTTTTCAAGCCAGGCTTCAAAAGAGTAATTCAGTAATAGTACTGCTTAAGATTTAATTGTTAAATGGAGCAATTACTGCATAGTGTGAATGTCTCAAGTTCAGCCCCCAAGTATTCTTTGAGCTTGAAATGTATTGCAACAACAAATAGCCTCACAATTTAATGTAAGCAAACCCTTTTATTGGCATAAATTTTTCTGTACTCACCATGAGGGAAAGAAAAAGGGAAGCACGGGGTGGGTTCTCCCTCCTCTATGTCTCAGATATTGTTTATTCTGCAATGCATTATTTTGTTTAGCCTGGTATTTCTTTAAAATGTCTTCACTAGACTAGAGTGCTACAATTTTAAGCCTCACAGGGAACCTTTAACAAGTTATGAATAACCAGGGAGTGGGATTTCAATGTAATTCAGGAATGAGAACTAAGCAAAGAGAATAATATTCAACCTTTTCATGGAAAGATTGTGTATTCTTTTCAAAGTCATATATCAAAAAGCCACATACAATGGAAACATTCTCTCTGCCTAGAACATAAAAGAAGAGGGAACTGCCTGTTATGTGTTCTGAAATGATCCCTTTTCATTACAACTTCAGAATTTTTCTCTCTGGGGATTGCTGACTTCAAACCATGAAGAAAGGGAGAGAAATGGCATCATACTATTTCCATTAAAAGCAGCCATGCGTAACCTATATTTTTTCCTTTCCTCTTTCTTTTTTTTTCCCTTCCTATTTCACAATAATATTTGCATTCCAAAAAACTTATTGCCTTTTTGAAGCACTGAGGTTAAGCAAATGAGGTTGCTGCAGACAATGTTGTTCATAACATTGCGTCTGCCTTCTTTTAAGCCAGTAGTAGAGAGACTGCTATGTCTGTGTGACATTCATTAGAAAACAAAACATTCCATCTTTCTTCATTTGGCCTGACCCTTCTTGTTTACCATAATTAAGTTACAAGAAAACCATCTTACACAATAAGAATACAAAATTCTCTCATTCTTGTAAATGCATAAGTTAGAATCAACTTTTTAAAACCATCCTGAGTACAGTATATTCAGAAAACTCTTGTATATAAACAGTGAGAAAAGAAATAAGAATAAATGATTCAGAGACAGTAGAAGAAATCTGGAGAAAAGGGAATAAGTGTGATAAGGCAAAGGTTTCATCTGACTTTTAATACAGTGAAGAAAAAATAAAATGAAGAAAGAACAGTCAGTATGACACAAGAAATATAAAAAGAAATAATAACATAGTCCCAGAGAATTATTTTTCCAGGTCCAATGAGATTGAAGCAAAAAGCTAAGTTTGGCCATTTTAATATTAGAAATATAAGATTACTGTAGAAGAGTTTAGAGAAGGGACATAAAAAATGACCGTGAGACATAAATAGACTAATAAATGAAAGAGAAAACAACACTCATCATTCACATATTGCTCTTCAGATGTTCAAAGCAGCATATAGACATTATCCATTAATTACTTTATAATATCAGTTTAAGGCAGGTAGATTTTTAATCCCTATTTTATAAATCAGGAAAATAAAACAAATGTGAAATGGCTTGACCAGGGGCCACATAATAGGATGAGACCACTTTAGTCTCATTCTTGTGTTTATTTCCCCAGATGACAATGCAGCGATAATCAAAAGACCTGTCTAAAGCATACTATATAACATAGATTTTCTTTTTTCTATAGTCAGATAAGACCAATCACAGATTTCATGATTCTTTATGAATTTCTGAAGTGTGAGCTGTCAGAAAAAAAAATATATAAAATTATTAAAAAGTCATTAAAAAGTTATATTAAAGATTTAATATTTTGTATATAAAAGGTAATGTGAAATCATTCAGATGGTAGTGTCTGGAGGCCTGAAAGAGTTTCTCAGTTTTCTCATATTTTGCCCATACTGTTGCTGCAGCTACTTAAGTGTAGACTGTTACAACTCTGTGCATGCTGACAAGATTGTGCTGAGAGCATCTAAAGTGATTTACAGATTACAAGCAAAATTAGCAAATGTATCTAACATTTCCATATTGATACAAAGACATGGTGTTTGATGTAACTTGATGTAAACTTTAAATTGCTGTCCTTTGCGACATCCACATGATGCTTGCATTTCTGCAGCCACACAGAGTTTGCAAGACTACATGAAAGTGATTGGTATACATAACCAGCATTGGTAGTGAATATCAGGAAAACAAGTTCTGAGTTCGTTAGAAAAAGTCATCTTCTGAAGTGAAGAAGTAAACCTTGCTATGGGATTTGAAATTAAAAGGTTCTCTAAAGACGTTCATTTATACTATCTGTATAAAGAAAACAGCACTTGTAATACAATATGGTCGAACAGGATATGCGATTGCTATTGTCTCATATTGTTTGCAAGAATAATGACGTAGTATAGCAGCACTAGTTTTGTATTGTCTTTTCTGGAATTTAAGGGCATAACATTGGATACTGAAAGCACTTCTGTTTCTCCTTGGTGCTTCCAAAGACTAAGACATGAAAAATATTTATTTCTTTGTCATCAATTCATTCTCACATCTATATTGGTTTTCCAAATGTTTTCAAAAATGTTTGCTGAATAGCTATGGGAAGTGATCTGGACTTCCAGTATGTTCCAAATGACGTTAGATTCTTCCTTTGTTTTATGAAAGTTGTGTTCTGTATTATTCCCAGCATTTAAGTGGTTTGTGATCTTTTCCCACTGCAAGTCATCTGCAAAATTGATTAATATGCTTTCTTCCAGTCATTCCTGAAACTATTGCACACAGAAAACCCCCAGAAGGCACCTTCTCTCAATTAGCACTGGAGGGTTTTTGAAGGCATTTCTCTGCATTCCCATACTACAGATTATGACATCAAACAAGTGAGATTAGGATCAGAGTCTGAACAAGCAGGAAGGACACATGTTCTTAGGGGGAAAGATCTCACACACAGAGATATTTTCAGTAAATGGTGGATTATGAAAGCTCAACAAAAGCCCAGGCTTTAAATTGGCTTATTTTAAATGCTGTTCATTTCTCTGCCACTTTTAAAGCAACATTTGGTCCTCATGAAAACAGAAAACTGAGAGCATGAGACCCATTCAGCCCTAGAAAAAGTCTGGAGGAGGCACCTCTTACTCATATGGATGTTTTTGCCAGATCCCCATGCACAGCTTTGCCAGCTTTCACCAAGTTTTCCTGAGGAACTGAGGTGACTTGGTGTCAATTCAGGCATCAGACAATTCTAAGATGGCAAGGAACAGCCCCTTCTGATGGCTCATCTCCTTCCTTTCTGCTTCCACAGAAAGAACAACACAGGCATGAGCAGAGAGGCAGAAGAGGACACAAAGTTTTTCTTGAAAGAAGACAATTCTGGCCATCAGGTTTCTGCTCATTCAAATTGTCATTTCTCCTTGCACACAGGAGGGTAGCAGAAGCAGAGACATTTGCAAGAGTCACATAGCCACAGACCTCTCCATCCCATGGCTGGAGAGGAAGCAGAGAGGTGAAATAAAGGTTGGATTCCCCTAACCTCTGGCTGCACAGTGATTTTGACCCTTTTGAGGTCTGCCAAGGCACAGGAGAAGAAGACTCACCCTTGTTCTGGAGTCCCTGCAGTATGGAGAGCCCCATCCATTCTTGGGTTTTGTTTATGTAACAGATATCTTGATTTTGGGAGCCCACTTGCCTTTTTGTTATCTACTTAAATCAGGTACAAACATACTAAAACACAAATGTGACAAAAATTAGGGCTGATATTTTGAGATCTATAAAACCAGCTTTTATATTAATCAAAAGTTCTCAAACAAATCCCTTTGGTTTCACAAAGCCAGTAGCTCCTGGGTATTTTCCTCAGTGATGCACCTTTGTCCAATAAAAAAGCTACGCAAGCTGCCAGATGCATTTGAGCATTCATTATTTCCATGGCAAATAACACAAGAGTTGCATGACAACAGAAGTACCAAAGGAATTTAACTCTCTCACATCATTAAGAAAGACTACTCATCTAGTCCCAGAAGGTTAAATGTAAATATTATTGTCTAAAATCACAGCTAGCCCTAACTGAAGCTGTAAGGGAGTGGAACCAGTCAGGAGAATGCAGTGAGAAGTGTATTTTAAACTCTTCTTGTAGTTTTTTTTTTTTTTTTCTACATAAAATCTAAGCTAGTATATGGCTATGGTTGGACTTGATGATCTTGAGGGTGTCTTCCAACTGAAATGATTCTATGATTTTATCAATCTGTTATATATTTTTGAGAGTTTTAAAAATATTACATCATTTGCACTGCCTCCATAAAATAACATTATTAGTTCACCTGATATTTTTGAATAATCTCCAAGTACAGTGACCTTTCTTATAAGCTAAACAGTAATTTTTAGAATGTGTTCAAATTAACATACAAATGAAAAAGTGATCAGATGAAAACATTTGTCTCTTACAATAATACCAGAAAGCTGCCACTTAATTCTCTTTCTGCTTGAGCTCAAAGGAAACAATCGATCTGATCCAAATGTTTTTCATACTTAGAGAAGAAAGCTATCTTAAGACAAAGAAAATACGTTAATTCTATGGTCTGACCCTATGTTGTCTGGAGATCTGAAAATATCATTCTAACATTTCCCTTGAAAGGGATTCATTCATACAGAAAACCAAAAGGAAAGGAAGTGGGAAGGGTGTTGGGCAATGCTTATTTTTTGTGAACCTACAGGCTGAGGCTAGTGTTGGTTTATTGGGTCAGATGACACTTCGTCATTTGAAGAAACATCTTTAAGAAATTAAGAACATCCTAGTGGCTTAGTATGAGCATTCCATTTATATTCGAATGAATTAAACAATGCATTTTCTTGAGAGGCAAAAGGAAACTTTCTTCTCCCTACTCTTCTGATGTTTAATTTTAAAGTTTTCCAACCGCATATGGTTGATGTGCTTAGAACTGCTGGAGCAATGAAACCAAGATTAAGAATTTAGCACCATAATTTCATGAACATTAGAACATACAGAAACTCATAGTTAAGAAGTATTGATTGATCCAGAAATCAATCTCTTTAATATCTGTCTATTAGTGAAAAAGAATGTGATTTAATGGATTACACCAGCTTTCGATTACACCAGCCTTCATTGTGTCATGGGTCAGAAGTGGAGATGGCAATTATTGTATATACAGACAAAAGGTAGGCTAAAAAAGACAGAATTAAGATGGCAGATAGAAAAATGAAAGACAAATTTTACTGCATACAGGTTTACTACCACCTGGAAGAACAGAAATACAACCTTGTTAAGATAGCACTTTTTCCTGGAAGTAGGAAATATGAGCGGCATTTTTGAGGATAGCCATTAATTAGTTATATTGATATCTAAGAAGCCTGGGAGTGTGAAAATAAAAGGAAGATGTAAATAAAGAGCTAATTCCCATGCCAGTAGGAGGAAGGGAAAGGCATAGGACTGCTTGAGATCACAGTGATATGTTTTTCTAAATTTATTCTACTCCTGAGACTTCCATAGAAAATCCAGAAAGAATGAAAACATGTAGACTTTTTGGTAGCCTCCTTTTCAAAACGGAAATCTTTCTTCAAAAGTTAAGGATCTTCTTCTGCCTCTTCAGCTGGGAAAATTCACAGAAAACTCTAGCAAAGTTTTCCACTTTTCTAACTTCAGCTTGTAGGTATTTCATGAAGGTTGATCCATGTGAATGTTAAAAAAGGTAAAATTTGGGGCAGGAGAACGGAATTATGCTTAAGCCAAAGGTTGAATATAGAGTGAGACAAAAAGGAATTAAAAGAATTAGCACTTGATTTTAATTTTCTGGGCAGAGGGACAGTAAGCAAGTAAAGAGAAGAAATGAAGCCTCTCAGTAAATAATGTGGTCTGACTCCAGTTTTCTGGGCACTTTAAAGTCTGGTGAGTATGGCTTCAGGAGGCCATTAAAATGAGAATTGCAACAGTTGACACAGAGAATAATTGTGGCTTGGTTAAGAAAGATTGCTACAGGGACAGACCTTGGTAATGTTTCAGAGAAAGCAGCAGAAATTCAGATAAGGAAAACAAAATGTGTGTGTGTTTTTGTTTTTTTTTTCTTTTTAAAGGATGATCACAGATTTGTAGTTTCAGAAATAAAGTTCAGACTTTAAATACAGAGAGTGGAAACAATGTCACAGCAATGGAGCCTTTTGCTGACAAAAAGAGTTTCATTCAGAAAAATACAGTACACAGAGAAGCTGAAAGCCCTGACAGAAAAGGAGGGTATGGAGTTACCAGAGGTACCTCTCTGATCAGAGAGTGATCTTCAGCTGTTGTTCATGAGTACTCGTAATAAATTAGTTTCTTGAGCATGTAGTGAGCAAATTTGTTTCTTGATTTGAGTCATATCTCTCCTTTTGTACTCATGTTTATCACATCCAAACCCCATTTTCAACTCTTTTGACATTATTTCCACCAGACCACATGGGAGAACACTAAATACACTTCATAAATTCCTGTACTTAAGCATCAAAGAACCTATACCAGCCCTACTGGCATTGCAAGCCGTATTACATCTTTTGTAGATTGATACACATCTGCAGGGGGCAAGGTCTTTCTCATATTTCTGTAAAGCTGTGGCTTAAAACTTAAAAAAGATGAATTAACATTTTAATACAAACACAAGAGCATCGTTTACTTGTGAAAAAGCACTGAAGTCATCCAGAACAGCATACTCCAAACAGAAGTATACCACATAAAACATGCCTCCCTCTGTGGCTACAACTCTGTTTCTTGTCTATAGATGTTAGTGTGGACAGTATGGGGAGCATCTCATGTTGCACTCTGATGACTACCAAGGAATACTACTGACAGTCTCTGCTCGCCGTCTTTCTCCCTCTGCATTCAGCTCAGCCCTCTGATCCACTGTAGGGAGTTTACAGTGTAAATTACAGGGACACTAGAAACTTCTGGAGAGGTGCTTAGAGGAGTCCTTGGGCTCTCTGCAGAAAAGGAGGGACTTATGCACATAATTGGAGGAGTGATGCAAGCTCATACTACACCAAGCGATGCTGGTGGCTCCCCACCCTCACAGGAGACGTTAATCTGCACCTGCAGCTAGGTCTTCAAATCTGTGTCTTGTCATCACATACATAAAAATCTGAGCACCTCAATGCCTAGATTTTCTACCCCACAGAAGAATTCAGAATCACTGTGTGGCACCTCAGATTCCCTGCACCATACATACACAGCAATAGCCTAGAGTGCAGAACACTTAGGAGTAGCACCTTGGTTTTCTCACCCTATGGCACCCAAAGCAAGGAACAGCCTGAAGTTAACATGCCAACCTTACCGACAGCTACAACTAGAAGGAACTGGAGGGAGGCCATGCTTTCTGCCTTGTGAGAGCTGTTCTGTAAAATACTCTCCTTGGAGCAGGAACTAGCAGCTGAGTTCCCCCATTGCTCATTTTGTGCTAGCCCTCTGAATCCACCACCAACAGGACAGGCAGAGAGAGACCCTCTCATACTAAGCTATAGTCTGGCAGTCAACACAGCCTCATAGTAAGTGGGGATTTGGAAGGTTGAAGCCACGCTCAGGACCTCCACAGTTTACCTGTGCAATCTAATTGCTAAGTTACTATTTAAAGAGATTGATGTAAACCAAACCAAACCAAACCAAACCCAAAACCCAGTGATTCTGCTTTTTGTAGGTAGCCAGTTCATAGCAGTTTTGAGACTGCTCCAAAACCACCTTTTGATTGAACATCTCTGAGGACACGGACAAAGGAAAGACACATCTCTGGACCATGTTCAGGCTTAGATGTTAATGGAACTTGGCTCGCCAGCTCTGTTACTAGCAAGATACTTCTGTTCATTCCCAATGGCAGACCTTTCAGGTGCCTATGCAGTTTCAGGATATAAAGTCTCATTAAGTTTAGGTGCCACCTGGATTAAGTTGAAATTGCATAAGGACTTTTCAGATTTCATCTTTCCAGCTGGTCAGACTGTTTTCCCCTGAGTTCTATTTTCTTCCACTAGATTTTCCTGCTTTAGATTTGTTCACTGAATGAAGAAGGACTGGGCTATGTCTCACAGAGGCAATGAATTCTTGCAAAGTTCATCTATTGTGTCCTTTTTCTTTTTTTCTGCCAGGTAATGGAATTTGTGCCTTTTTTTATGAACAATTTTGCCTTTTTTTTTTTTTTTTTTAATGGACAGAAACTATGCTGTTAATTGAGAGAGATGTGCATCAAATGAGTTGGCCATGGGAAAACATGAACTTTGACATGAATCAAAGCAGGAAAAGGAGAGAAGAAGAAGAAAGTGTCATAAGGAAAAGCACTAAGGATTTTCTTTTTGTGGAAACATCATGAGGTGAAAAGTAATCTGCAGAAACCTATGTTGTTCATTAAAAGAACACAACATTGTTCAGCCATGACCCTGATCCTTCCCATTAAAGATAGTATTGGCATGTAATCCAGTCTGGGAAAAAATGGCTAATGAAAACAGGTTTCCATTTAAGCCTAGTGACAGCAAGACAATGAGGAGATACAAGCAGCTTCCTTAGACCTAATTCAGTTTAAGGAAATAGGTCCCCAGAAGGCTTATTCAATCCATTGGCAGGGCATAGTGAGCTTCCAGCACTTCTGCAGAATATCTGTTACCTAAAAATAGCAGACGCTTTTTGAAATTGTAGCTATTTCTCCTCAGTTTTAGGCTGGTACTATTTATTAGTTTAGACATCACTGATTCCAAAAGGCCAGGGCAGTTCCTATACAATTAAGAGAAAAATATGCTTTTGACTCGCAGGAAAATTTCCCTCCCAGCTCCCAGATTCCCGTTCAGACTCTCTGTGGGGCGAGTGGTGAAACCAGCTTTTGTGAAGAAGAACCACACACGCAGTCCAGACCTCTTCGGACAAGGCGCCATCATTCACATCACTCGCATGTTGACAAACACTTTGGTTGTGTTGCTAGGGCAATGGTGCCGGAGCAGCGAGCACATCCCAGTTAAACAACCCCCCGAGGGCAGTGGGGACAGAGGGCAGCAGGACCAAATGGTTCCACTCATTCCCGGCAGTCAGCCATGGCTCTGTGCAGGACCAACTGGTAGCCGCTCTCCAGCCGCCCAGCCCGCTCAGAAGGCTTGTGGGTTGCTTTTCTTTAATTGTCTCTTTTTGAGAAACATATCAAAGGCCATTTTCTTCTCCTAAGCCACATGTTTAGTTGCTCAAAATATTTCCCGGCAGCGCGGGCTGCAGCAGCAGTGTGAAGGGTGGCTGAGATGTTGAAACGCAAATGCACAAGGGGCAGGAGCAAGAGGCAGATGATCGCTGGGGCTTGGGGCTGTACAGAGCTGCTGTCCTTCCCCTGCCTTTGCTGGTGGCTTTTGGTATGGTGTCTTTCGGCACGGTGGCTTTCGACATGGCACACCACTCAGCCACCCCTGGGTACTGGGGCAGCTGTGTGCTTTTGCGGTGAGGGCACGGGAGCCGTCGTGAGAACCAGAGCAGGAGAGGGCACTGATGCCAGAAAAAACTGCACTTGGAGGCTTTTCCTTTTTTTTTTTTTTTTTTTCCATACAAAAGTTAATAAATAAAAAAAGCAGCATGTACCTGCTTTTATCCCATTTGTTTTATTTTCATTTCGCTTTGGGTAGGGGGAAGTGTGCTGACAGAAGGGGGTTGCTGCAAAACATGAGTTTCTCATCTTGCCTGTGTGTGCGGATCCAGTTTCCTGTCCTTGATCCCAGATTATTTTCTCCCGTCAGGAGACAGCTGGTTTGGCAGAGCAGAGCACGGGGCGGCTCCGCAGGCAGCACCGGGGGCGTGTGGAGCAGGGCTGGGGGGAGGAGGCCGCCATGGCCGGGCGGCGTGAGATGAGCTTGAGGCTGCCTGCGGGTGACTGGTGGCAGCGAGAGGTCCTGTGAAAGCCGGCGGGGTGGCCTCCCCTGGCTGCCCTCCAACCAGGGCTGTTCACAGGCCTGTTCTCAGCCTCTCCTCTTCCACGGGGCCCAAGCAAGAACAGAAAATGAATTGCTTTTTTATCGGCCTCAAAGAGGTCTTTGACAGGCAAGCCTACGCTTGCCGTTGCTGTTTGATCCCCCCTGCCGAGCTGACCCTGACGCTCCTGCCCTCGCCACAGTGGCAGGTGACGTTCTTCCAGCCCACGGGTGCCCCAAGGGGTTCCGAGCCCCCATCGTGGGGCACAGCTGGGCGATGGCACCTCCACCAGGACCTGTGCTCAGGGTTGGAGCCTGCATCCCGCATGCACAGTCCCTGCGGCTGGCAGTGGCTTCCAGGAGCAGGAGGTGGCCACTTGCTGGGTGTTTACAGCGTCTTTCCTTGGCTGGGCTTTTTTCTTTTCCCCCACAACTGCTCTGAGAGCGGCTTTTAGAGAGAACTTCCACCTCCAGAAGACACAGTAGTTGATCTCCTAGGCGGTGCCAGCTGCTTGCACCCCATTTCAGAGGTCCCAGAGGGGACATTCGTGCAGCGGGTGGATGTTCCCCAGGCACCATGGCACAGCCGATCCCTCACAGCAGTGGCGCGAAGAGGCTGTTTGACATCATGTGGTGTCTGGGTTTTGCGGTTGGGCCTCAAGGACCATATATTGCGGCTTTTGTGCACCTTGGGAAAGGAGCAGGAGCTGAGTCAAGGAAAACAAATAAGAACTTTTAAAGACATGTTTATTTAGGGACAGGCTTTCATGCATGCATCTTACAGCACTCTGCATAAAATATAATTAAAACAAGCATCACACTGAATATGATTCAGGAAATAAAAATGTCTTTAAATACAGTTTAACTGCCAGCAGCTTGTCATACTTCATTCCTCTGGGGAAGGAGTAACGGAGACATGAAGTTATGTGACTGCAGAAGCCACGAGACGTGGGTATTTTTAGGGGAAGTACAACTTGGGGGAAGTAACTGACCTGTGACAAGGGTTCAATACAAGAAACACTCCTGAGGGCAGCCAGCAGCCTCAGATGGCAATTGGGACCTTTGGGAGGAGGATGGAGAGGGAGGTCAGGACCCACCAGCTCTTCTCCTGCAGCTGGACACGGAACCCCGCAGAGGTGTACCTTCACCCAAACAGATCTTCAGACACTTCTGTTGGCAAGGCTGTCTGAATGCTAGTTAACATCAGTAAAACGGTGTGAGATCCTGAATGCCTGACACGGTTTTCTACCATTTCTGCCGCCTTTTTTTTTTTCATTCCAGTTCAGGTCTGCAGCCAGGGAGGCATGTAAAGCTGGCCCCAGGGCACCGAGAAATGGCATGCACGTAGAGCTGCGGGAGGTGCTTCCCACTGCTCCACTCCACATCTTACAGTGTCTGCTGCCAAACTGGGACAGCAGGAGCTTGGTTACGGCCCTGAAATAACAGAGGTGCTTTTCTGCATTTGTCACTGTGTTTGCCACCAGCACTGAGACAAGCCAGGACGCTTGCTCATAGCCTCTGTTGAGCAATCAAGGGTGAACATGTGTGGAACCTGAAATAACCTCAACCTGTACTGTCTTTCCTCCTCCTCATTTTATTTGCCAAGTCAGAGGAGCACATTTTGGGAAGGTAAATACCACCTGTTATCATGCTATAGAGCTCAGAAAATGAGTATGGACTCACCTAATGTTTTTACCTATGGACATTTTACCACTTGCATGACTTTTCAAAGGCTTTCGCCAGCATTCTTTCCATTAGACATACCAGGATAAGGGTGTTTCTCATGGGATTTGAAAGGAGACATTATTTTAAATACCTCTGGAAAATAATGTTGGGTTAATACTGTCTGTGATTTTCCAACATTCTTCACAGCAACATAGGGAACTTTCAAACTTTCTTCCTTGTCAGTTTCAAATTTTCTTTTTATTTTCTGAAACTTTTTAGGGGAAGAGGCTTAAATTCATTTTCACAGAACTGTTGTTCTAAACCTGAAGCAGGAGTATCCAAATTTTGTGAGGAACTGAGGAATTAGTTTTGTTTATATACAAATTAATTAATACTGTAAATTTTTTTTTCTTTCTTCTTTATTCCAAGTTGCCTCAACATATGCAGCACAATTGGTACCTCACCCTGTTTTGCAGTGTCCTCATTCTGTTTGCAAAAGAAAATGCAATTCAGCTGTAGGTCCTCTTGCCACTGAAGGCAATGCCAAAAACCCAAAAGAAGATGAATGATGTCAGGATGAATCTTATTTAACCATACAATCTATAGGGTACAAAGTACCTTTAAGAAGATCTGGTTGTAGATTGCAGATTTATGAAATCAAGTTGATAGATTTGTAAGTATCATTGCAAATTCTCAAACCTCAAACTTTCTTATTTTTTGTCGGATATATTAGATACTCTAGCTGCATAATTGTGTTGTACTTCTGTAGCTTATGTCTTTCATAAAATGAAAAATGCATATAGAAGAGTGTTCTACATTCTTACTATTTCACTTTAAATGTATTTTCTAATAGGTTGGATTCAAGTCTTAGTCGCTTTTTTCTTATAGTGTATTTAAAATTATTTCTGAACTTGCATATATGGTGGATGGGTCCTCTAGTTTGATGGATACCCTTTCTACTTTACATACATTTAAGTGGAGAAATAAATTACACAGACATCAGAAAATGAAGCAAACTTGAAGCTGTCTACTAGTGTGTTATATAAATATAGCTGCTTTAAATGTAAGAGTTTTATCTCAAGCTTCATCTCCCCACTGCGCCCTGAGAGAACAGGTGACAGGTAAGCAAATAAAGAGTCAACCTTGGAGCAGACTTTTCTCTGCGGAATTCGCTGGAACTTTGCCACCAATTTCACGTGTCTGAACTAGCATTTACCCCAAATGCATAGGGTGTCGCTCTGCCACCTCTTCCAGACTATACACAATCCAGCGGGTTTCTTCATGAGGGAGCAGATAGTGACTTCATCTCTAGAAAAGATCCTTGTGACCAATATAAAACCTACAGGTGCAAAATCTCAAGCTGCTGAATAAATGGGCTCTGACATTGTCAGACCACTCATTTTCAGGTACTTAAATGCAGATTTCTGAAAAGTACACCTTGTGTCTCAAGGCTATAAAATGTATTTTGTGCTCCTTACTGATCACCCAATATCTCAGCTCTGTCCAAACGCATGGCTGTGTTTTCCCATGCACTGGGAGGAAATGGAACGTCTCATTGCCCTACAGCTGTGACTGCCCCCGCAGTGAATAGGTGATGACAGACAGGACATTGGTTTTGGAATTCACATGATTTTTGAAATCCCATGTGCTTGCTGGTGGGCATGGCAGTGTGTATTCTCATCATTTTACACCCACATTTTCCCTCTGCTGGTTTATCTTAGAACAAAGACAATTACCATGTGTGCATGCATATATTACTATTATTTGAAAAAAACCCTCAGATATTTCCTGCTCTTTTTCCACTCCTGCCTCCCACTACAGACCAGCCCAGCCCACCCCAGGGAAACACTCTTCACGCTGTGGGCGTGCATTGTGTGGGCACTGGCAAGTGCTCCGGGGTTACGCTGGAAGGGAGCAGCCGCTGAGTCAGAAGCACTGCGGTAGCGCTGGGCTGGGCTGGGGGCAGCCAGCAAAGGAACAGCGGAGAGACAGTTCTGCTGCTGGCTGCTAATGAGCTTTCTGGTGGCAGCGCTGTTCTCATCGGGACTATTTGTTTTTGCAGGCTGCCCTTTGTTGACTTTAGTCTTGTTTTCCTTGCCATGCAATACAAATCTTCTCAGGCGTTAAGCTTTCCTTGCCCCTACTGCCACCTTTTCATCTGGGACCATGTAGGAGCTAAATTTAGACTTGATTGATAACATTCAAACCAGAGAGGGTCAGGGTGCTGTTTTCCTGTTAAACGTTCTCTGGTTTGCTTCTTCTGTTTACAGTCATGTCTCTGAAGTACTGTAGTCAGTCCGGCTTCTCAATGGAATCTCTCCTGCTTTCCTTCCCTCTGTGGGATAGTTGCTCTTAATTATGTGAAGACTCATGCTGCTTTGTCTGATCCTAGATGGAGGCCTTTAAACCAGATGATGCCATGACTTACAAACTCCCTCTGTTATAATAGATATCAGGCCTCAGATTCCTCTCTTGTAAACCACTAAACATGGAAATACGAAAGTAGTCCTGGTTGTGTTTTCCCTTTCCTGACAGTCTTTGAGAAATATCTTCCTTGAGCAACCACACATTCCACATAACCATATGAGTTCTTTTTTATAGCTCTGAAGACAGCAATCTTACTGTCTGTCTCAGTACTGGATGTAAGTAAAAAATTCCTCTCTGCCAGATGTCTGCGCAATCTTATACACATTATTTGCACATACTTTGATCATGACACCTCTTGCTGATGTCAACTATCTGTATACATAGGCTTTTACTGACTTCACCTAGTTACTTTATACTGCCGTTGCCTCTGTGGTAAAATTCTGACAGACTTAGGAAGATAGAGGAGTTTGGAGCTTGGGATAGAAAAGCAGGACATCTCAACTTAAGTCTTCACACGTTTTCACTTTTTTG
Source organism: Columba livia (assembly GCF_036013475.1). Taxonomy (NCBI): domain Eukaryota; kingdom Metazoa; phylum Chordata; class Aves; order Columbiformes; family Columbidae; genus Columba; species Columba livia. The sequence continues at coordinate 55,519,822 of NC_088604.1, read as the reverse complement.
CTTGTTTGGTTGTTTTGTTTTGTTTTGTTTTGTTTTGTTTGTTTGTTTGTTTGATTGATTTTTTTTTTTTTTTTTTTTTTTCTGGAGAGTATATGTCCTTTTATTGAGGAGTTACAGTCTTCTATTTTCAAAAATAATCCCTCCAGCACTGATGAAATGTGCACATATGGGTACACATAAAAATGAATGAAAGAAAAACACCTGAAGCATGATGTGAAGTTGGAATTCTTTTTAGTGGCTTGAAAAGCCCTTTTCATTTGTTTGCCTTTATAGTGATGTCATATTCTTCACGATGTACCTGGCATGTTCCTTAAAGTACAGTGACAGTCATCTGCCTACACACATGTACCAAGTTAATTCACCAGTGCTTTTCCATGTTACAGCCCATCAGGGTTAGAAATTGATTTTAGGAGCTGTTGACAAATCTATCCTAAAAGATGCATGTCCTGACTCTGATGCTGCTCTCAAGTAGCTAATGCTTTCAGTTCAGACTGCCTGTGACAAAATGTCTTGAATATACAGAATTTTGAGTATAATTTCTTTTAAAAATATATCATATGAGAGAGCCACCTCACAGTCTAGAACCTTGCCAGTTTATACACAACGGTTGTGCATTTGCAAGTTGCTACTGCAAGAGCTAAAGTTTATATTCTCCTTCAGAGCTATGTGGGTATACATACACACACTCATACACTTTACCTCATGCAGAGAAGGAACACATTTAAACAAGTAGGTACACCTCTTAAACTATGCTGCTATTATAGAATCCTTATGGCTTAGCTGCTAGGAAACCAACAGCATTAGACTGGTTTATGTGTTAAAAATTATGATGGATGAAATAATATTTGTCATTCGGGTGTGGAAAATTTGGAAACAGAAACTTACTCTCTTGAGAAGTACAAAAACAATGACAAAAAGAAAAACAAACAAATAAGCAAACAAATAAACAACTCAAACAACCTAACAAGAAAATATGAGGAAAGTAGTTGGGAAGAACTGTGTACTAGTACTTGTCCAAGATCTGTGACCCTGTGAGCTGCTTGAAAATGGAAGAAGGGTCAAGTCATTTTCCAAGAAAGAATCACAAGAAAAAGATGAGCAGATTTCTGCATCTTACATATACAAGATGAGGGTTTCAATTTACCTCATTTAGTTACATAAAAATGAGGTGTCTCTCTTGGGTAATGCTTTCCTGTCACTTTATCAGCATGAGATGCAGGAGTGGCCACAGGAATGTCTGTACTAGTTGAGAGCAGATGTCCCTCTTACGTGGTTTTCCTTCTCCAATGGAGTCCATAAATGGATGACTAGGGATAAATAAGGACAGGACAAGAATGTATGATACTTCCCTCTTTAAGTCCTCTGACATATCCAACTTACTTTGGGTGAGGAGAATTTTTTTTTGGTCTGTTTAGTAACTTTTGATGATCTTTCTTCCAACTACTCATCCCGTCTGTCTTTGAGGCCATATGAATATTTTCCTTGGACAACAACAGGTATAGATCTATGTTGTACGAAGAACCATCTCCTTTTGTTTGCTCCAAACCTGAATTTTATTGCCTTTGTGTGATGGTTCCTATTTCATATATTGGAAGAGACAGGAAAAAGTTAATTCCTAAGCATCTTCCTCAGGCTACTCATGATTTTGTAGACATCTATCATATCTCATTCAAGTTGTCTCTTTTCTGGTCTGAAGATTCCTACTGCTACTACTCAGTTGTTTCTCATGTAGAAAATGTTTCACGCCTTTTTTACTCTTTATTGCTCCTTTCCAGTTTTCATGTATCGTCTTCAGAAGAAGAGGACCAGCACATCAAGTACTGGCATTTAACTTCTTCTGGACTCTCTAGAGGTCATTTTGCTTTTTCCTGATGTACTGGAAGAATTTAGTCTTGGTTTTGATTCCTTCAGCATTTACTCTCATTTGGCTTACTTATGTTTTTATATTCAATATGTTAGAACGCATGTTATTGTGTATGTTCTTTGCCCAGATACAAATTAATCTTTTTGAAGAGTATCTTGTGTGTAATAAAGTGCCTTGTTTTGCCAATAAATAATATCAGTTTCCCTTTAACCTTTTTCAAGGCTTATCTAACAGATGACAAGCAAGGAAACAATAGCAAGATTTCAACATTGAGTCCTGCACTATTATCCCCATCACATTTCTTAGGTGCATCTTCTAGCTTCTTTTTAACAAGCTTGGGGGTTTGTTTGCTTGTTTTTAAACAACAACACCACCAGACTGCAAACCAACCAACAAAAAAAAACAAAAAAAAAAAACAAAAAAAAAATCACAAAAACAAAAAACAAAACAAAACCCAAAAACATAGTTCTCATTTGGAATCTGAGCACAACATTTTGGACTTTTTTACCTATGTTGTCCTGAAAAACATCAAATCTAAGCACATTGGAGTCATGATACATGGAGAGGGCTGGTATCCCTGAGGGAATTTATTCCTCCTATCTTAAAACCACACCTGAAACTGGCTATCTCACCTCCTTGCTGACTACAGGGGGATCTGGATGACTAACATAGATATTAGGCTGGATAACTCATGGTTACTGTGCTATAGTTAGATTCATTTCAGTATCCAATCATCCAGTGCTGCTTTCTCAGTCAGCTTGGAAAAGCAGCAATGTTAGGTACGAAACACATTGCAATGTATAGAAGCAAGTGAAATAAAGGCTCTGATGAAGACAGTGGTTCAGATCAGCTGCAGGAGTAATTTGACAACAATGGCTGATTTTTATCAGCTTCAGTTGATACAAATACACTTGAATCTGTTGGTGTTAGATTTATATCAGCTGAAGCTATTTGCTCAAAGTGTTCGACATTTTTTTCCACCTTCCTGCTTTCCTGCTCCTGCAATTTTTCCTTCGCTCTCATGCACCACTAAGTAGGGAGGAGGTTTGATTTTTGTTTTTTTATTCTCACTCTCGTTTTGCTTACCTAGCTGATCCAAGTTGGTGTGTGATCCCAATGTTATTATTGTCAGTAAAAGGACATGGGGAGATGTATAACAGGAGTTAGTGAAGGAGGAACCATGGCTTTGGCAGAGGTTTGTTCATAGACTGGGCTAAGCCAGTTGTGAAACCTCACCCTTCATTTATAAACACTAATTATCTTTTAATGTTACCATTGTAATTAATACTCCATTCCTGTTTCTTTGTTTATGCCTTTCCCCAGGGGAATAATTTATATTTTCATTGTGTTTCTTTGTAGAGAAAAGGCTAGGAACTGCATTTTAAAAATGCATGAAAGCTTAGTAGTCCCTTCATACCATATTTTGAATCAGTTGGTGTCAAATGACTCACAATAATGTTACCTTAAATCTTAGTAAGTGTAACATGTCTGTGGCCCAGGCAAAATTGCCTAACCCACTGTTCGACCAGCAGTGTTTCCTTTGGGTGCAAATTTCATGAGTGCAGAAGGAAACCTGAGTCTAGAATTGAAACTCAGTTTTACATTTTTGCTATCCTACATGCAAATGTGTATGTCTGTTAAGACAGGGATGGTGTACATGTGGGGTTCAAGCAAAACCCAGTTGAATTTCGGTGATGAGGCTCCTACCGAATATGATGGTTTCTTTAGTGGAACATCAGAAGTCAACTTTGCTACTAATAAATAATGTTTATGAGAAAAATCATGATACATGTATAAAAGTCTCACATAGAAAAATGTGGGAAATATCTTCATCTTCAAAACAAAGACTCAACTCAGGACACTGCCTAAGTTTGGTTTTCCAGAGCAACTTATGCAGAGGACAAAACTATATATCCCTTCTTTGAATGCCTTGCCGTTAGTGTGTCAACCTTCATGTCTTTTAGGTGAAAGCCTTTATGCATCAGGTCACAAACACGAGCTTCCAGAAAGTGCTTCTGATAAAAACCAATTATCTGAGGGATTAAAGGTGACTCAATAATTTACAGATTTCAGATTGTCCTCTTCCATCCTGTTTAATATCTCTGTTTAACATGGGTTTTGCCTGAGTTCAGAATTGTGGAAGAATCATTTTCCACCTCCCTTATTATTCCTGATAATAACTAAACTGTTATAATTTTCAATGCTGCAGAGTTAAACTGAGATCACTGCAGGTCCCCAACACAACTAATCACGAACAACAGATAAAAACCCCTCTTCATCTTGGTGATGTCTTTCTAGGGGTAGTTAATTTGTGGTGTTTGAGATTTTGTAATTCACACATTAAGTAAATCCCTGTATCTGTGTCCTAAGGACACGACCCATCATTGATTGCTGTAAATGTAGAGCAACCTGCAGATTTCAATATGTTGCTTTTGAAACAGGCTATTCTGGTATTTCTGGGGTACTGTCCTGCTGTAGGATGCTTTGCTCAGAGTATTTTTCTCTTCCTCATCCCTTTCTCCCTCCATCTCTTTCATATTCCTGGATCCAAAAGGTCCAAAATAAAACTACACCTATGGACACTACACAGATGCCAGGGCAGCAGGTCAAACACTTCCTGTTTTCACATTGAGACAAAAAAAAGTTGCTTCTCTCTTCCTCTGCTCCTGTGACTACCAGCCTCTTCAGAGCTGTCATTTTGCCAGACTTTGCTGCTCAATGACTGGACAACCAGCTTGAACTAAAACAGCACAGCCATAGGTAAAATAACTTTTATAATAACCATGGTGATCTGAAACAAAGCACTCAGCAAAAGTATCTTTTATTGAACAGCAGGACAAGGTGTCCTGTAAGGTCTCAAAAAGTCCAAAAGTTACAAGCTTGGTCTTGGATGTCTCAATTTAATTCTGAGTAATAAAGGAGCAGAACAGTATAAAAAAAACAAAAAACAAAAAACTTCTGAGTCTCTTTCAATCCACAGCAACTGCCTCAGGGGCAGTCATGTCTATTATGTGCTTTTCTCGTAGGCTGTTTCTGGTAAACAGTTTGTTTTAAAAATGTCTGTCACTATTATCCCTGCACTTGCAGGGAATGTTATTATTTTGAATACACAAAATGCTCCGCTGAGACAGTCATGTAATCAATACAAGACTGCCTGATGATGTTCTGAAAAATATTCCTTGAGGATCTTTCAGTATAGCTATTTCTTGAACTTGCTCCCTGTGGTAGAATACAATTGCCTGAATTTTTCCAATAGAGAAACCTCTAGTAAAAAAAGTCCCTTGTAAAAGTAGCCTGGTGAGCTGCAGAAGGACAAGAACCTCTGTATGGGCTTTTCTCTGTAGAAATCCTTTTTCTTTTTTCATGGTTCTGCTTAGTTACTCTGAAAGACGAGTGGCCATTTCTTACTCTTTGACACATGAACTTTCTGAAAATTAAAGTCCAAACAGCATGTCATTCCCTCCTTGACTGCCATACTGACTGTATTTCTCTTTACTATGTTACATGTAGTGCTGGAGAGAACCTGAAACTAGACAAAAGGACTGAAAATTCAGACAGGACATTTATGGTGGTGGCGTATAGCACACTGTAAGAATATAAAGGAATAACACAACATTGACTGACTTCAAGAAAATACTATAGGTCTCCATCTGGAGATAAAAATATTTTCTCACTACAATTTAGTTCATGACTAATGATTAATCATAAAATATTAATGTGACTAATATCTATTATGAAGTTATAGCATAATCTGAGGAGAGTTTCCTAATATCCTTACATCCTCCAGCAAGACAAAGGAGGACATCAGAATTCCAACCCCCATTTTGTTTTTATTTATTGTAGATGAACAGTGTTACTGCAAAGAAGAAAGACTTCTGGCATGTAACTTTAGAACTTTTTTTTTTTGTAAAATGTCAGAGGTTATTGTCTCTTCTTCCTCTGGTGACATGTCGGTAGGCCAAGCCTCACCTAGGGGAATGAAGGTACGCCGGGACACTACCTCTTGTGAAGCATGTAGTAAGAAGAATAGAAGGAAGAAGGAGCTGAGATTAGGGAAATTTGAACTGATACAAGGGTCAAAGGAAGTGAGTTTGTTTAGTCTAGAACAGATGAAAATGAGGGAGGACATGATGGCAGTTTTCTAGTATGTAAACATTTTTAATTAATTGCCTGCTATATCCACTGCTTTTAGGACAAGAAATAATCTGATTAATTTTAAGTAAAAGGGGTCTAAGTTAAATGTTAGGAAAAAGCACTTCTTATTAAAGAAATAGTGAAACAGTGGCACAGAAAACCAAGGGAGGGTAGAGGGTTTCCTCCACTGGAGATTTTTGAAAGGAGGTAAGATAAACCTCCCTTTCAGATGGTCTTGGTAAATGATATCTTACCTCTGAGTAAAGGGAGTGCATAGATAATCCCGTGTGGTACTTTGAAACTTTGTATTTCTACGATTATATGATTCATGTCTGGAGATACATAAGGTCTCCAGGAGCGCCCTTCTCTTTCCAAGGATTCTCAGCTGCCTTCCCACCTCTCTGGTAAACCCATGGCACCTGCAGTGCTGGATCATAGACCATTTTTCACCTTGACCACCCAACAAAAACTTGTTATGCTTACTGGATGTGGAGAGAGAATGTGCTAATAGATATGTAAGATAAACCTATTTCCCCCTGGAAGTGTCTGGCATTGTCTTCTCTTCAACCATCTACAATAAGCTACATACAAAAAAATCCACAGCCATGTAATAAAATGCATGAGGATGGAAGATCAAGCCGGCCAGCCAGAACCTTATAGTTTTAATATACAAACGATATGGCTAGACACAAGGTGAGAACAAAGACTCGTCTTCCTGCTGTCCATCTCAGAAACCTTCTTAGCAATTGCATTCAGCATCTGTTACTGTAGAGGTCTTGACCATATCTGTCCAACTAGGACAAACAGATTTCCCTGCTCTTTTTGCTGGCCTTCTACCTAAAATGAAACCCTACATTTTACAGCTTCCATTTTCTACTGTCTCATCAATCCTTTGTCTTCTTGCCAAAAAGAATAAAAAGTGCCCTCTATAAAGGAGGAATCTTATGTGTCTTTACTCACTGCACAGCTAGAAACAACTAAATTGGGAGCCAAGGAAACTGTTTGGCTATTAAGTTCTGAGGGTTAATAACAAAGACGGTTCTTTAGAATGGTGGGTTTTTTTCCTTGCTAGGTCTTCCTTTCTTCTAGGGGGGTCTCCCAAACCAAACCTGTTCCTTGTCTACCAAAATCTGAAAAACTTATAATGCTGCTCAAAAAGGGAAAAGCAATTGAGGAAAAGAAGAAATGGTTTGCCACCAGCACAACTCATGTAATATCGTTCAGCTGTCTTTCACTCTTAGAGATCCCCGCTGAGTTACTGATTCAGAGGAGTTCCTAATATTATTTGTGAATGTGACTGGTTCTATCTCTCTTATTCAGAATTAACGGTGTCTTTTTTCTTTCCAGCACTATTTCTGAGACCCACCTGTCCATGGTGGGTCTGTGAGGATGTTCCAAAGGACTCTGCAGTCCCACACCAAGCCTCTAATACAGCATACATGAATGCCCTGAGAGAAAGAATGCAGGGAGGCCACCAAGCTCTGCTTCGTCATTTCTCACCATCCCGTTGGGGAGAACAAAACACTTAATTTTTTTCTTATTCCATAAAGTTGTCTTTACTCTTCTAATTACAACTGCATTGTTGAGCAATCAAGTACGTGATTTCTAACAACTCCATCCAACAGCCATTGCCCTAGTCCCTTCAAATCTGTCTTGGAACAAGCCGTAGGTTGCACAACTCCTCATCTGATCATGATATATATAGGCAGTCTAATGAAATACCTGGTTCTCCTCTAAAATGTAAAATCCATCACTTTTCTACAAGGATAGTATCCCAATACATTCTGTTGCTCTTTGCCATTGCATGTTATATTTTAGTAATTTCATAATTTCAAATTCCTTATTGTGTTTCTGTATTACTGTCATCTTACTGTAGCTAAAAATACTCACAGTAACTATAAGCCATGTTTTCCTTGGTTTTACTTCTTCCTTTTTCACCTCAAGATATGCTGACTTTCATGAAAATGGGCTCGTCAAATTGAAAACTTGCCTGTAATCCATCCATTCATCCTTAGCATTTGAGATTTCTGTACACTTTCTCTGTTGAAGTTTCTTCCCATATTGTTCTTTCTTTTCTTGATCAACAACTTGTCAGTCTTCTCCACTTTAACACAGTTCCAGACTCTCCATAGCATCCTTGTTTTCTGTCTCCTACTCCCTCCCTTCATCAGCATTCACAATTTATTTTATTAGCAGGAGTCCTTTCCTCTGAGTTAGACAGATCTTCTCATTCAGCTGGGACCTTGATCAATGTCTGTAATTTGCTCAGAAATTTGTCACCTTGAACGTTGGAAATTATCCTTATGTAGTTAATGATAAAAACTATTCTCTATTTTTTTACATGTATGTCACACATCCTAATTTCAATATTATTTATATCAGAGGCATTAGATCATCAATACGTTAATTTGCTCATTTCAGAACATTCAGCACAGACAATGCTCAGCACAACCACACATTAAACAGGTTTGTACTATCTAGATCACTTAGAGAAATGCTTTAGGGACTCATCGAAGGACTCTGTTATTACAGAAGAGCTCCATTCTACAACCAAGTCTGTCACAGTTTGTTGTAAAATTTATCAGAAACAAAGGCACGTGAAATAAAGATTTGGTTGCTTTATCACCCTGGAAATTGGATCTGAAACACATAACATTAGCGTAGGCATTGAATTCTTTGCTACCTACTGGTGTTTCCATTTGTACGGGAAAGACACCTAATAATTTCAGGAAACGAGCCACAGCAACAAAAAGCATGTGGGATCTGAGTTTGTGCCCCTGTGTAATGGGATCTGTTTGTGCATTTGCACAACACCATCCTAAGATAACATTTCTGCTGAAATGGCCGTAAAAAAAAAAAAAAAATGCCTGATATTCTGCACAAGGGTTGTTTGTGGCATCTCTTACGTACTTGAGGAAAAAGTCTTACCTTTGATGCTCTTTGCATTCTCTGATATTTGCTCACAAATCTGACACTCCAGGTCTCATACTTTTTCTCTCTTTTTAGTGCTGGGATTTGGATGAAAGCAAGGAATCCAATTCAAATACTAAGAATCACCAGCTCCAGAGTGCTGATGGCTCTCATAAACGTCCTATAGCCTCTTGAGTGGAGCATCCAAACTGGGATAGGACCTCAAAAATGTTGATGGTTCCTCTTATAGACAGAAAGAAGTCACAAGCGTGGCTATTTTGTTCATACATTTCTGACATATAAGAATGCTGGTGGAGATTACTGCTTGCTTTCTAAATATGCATTTTCTAAAGACATTTCCCAGAAAGACTGGACCATGAGAATCAGTTCCCATTTAACAACAGCTCTCCCTGGTCATCACTCACAAGCAACAAAGTAAATGTTGTTTGCTCCTTTCCTTTCAGCTCATCCTTGCCAGTCTCCTTGCTCCCTGTTCCCTCTAAGCTTCTACTCACCACAGGGTGAGTAGAACCTTTGCCTGTTACAGCAGCAACACTCATAACCTTGGTTAGTAAATCAGTGAGTTCCACTGTCTTTGGGAAGCATTTTCTGCCTTCAGCTTCAAGGAATCCATGCCAGGTTACCCAGATGTTTAGGAAAACAGAACTGTCTCTGCTCTTCCCATGGAGGCTGCATCCATCTCATCAGGAAAGGGTGGGTAAAGCAGTAGCTTTTCCCTTCCTTTTTAGTTTAAATATCCTCAAAGCCAGAGACTGGCTTCATTGGACATGAAGGGTTTGCAGTCTGCTCTGGTTGTTGCCAGCAATGAAAGTCACATAAATTCTTTGGATTTCCAGGCATCAGCCAAATCCAAACCCTCTAAGTGTGGAGCTGTCATGTGCGTGACTGGCTGATGAGCTGCACTGGCCCAGGCAAGCTCGACTAGTATACAGCGATGTGGCCGTGGGTAAACCTGATGCAACGATGTGATGAGACTAGACCACAGGTCCTGAACTGGCAAAAGAAGTGCACTGGAAGTCAATTCAAAGGTTGGAGCCCAAAGAGGAAGTATCTCACCCCTTGAACAAGGGATGAGGTTGCTGCACATGGCAGAATGAACATTGCTGCTGCCTTTGCCAGAGACACACTGAGGTACAGTCGTCTGTCTTAGGCATCTGTGGATGAGAAGATCAAAGAGAAGACAAGGCTGTGAATGGATTGCCCATATAAAGTGAATTTGCTGCTTCACTTTGTTCTTCTCTTAGCAGAATACAAACTTAATAAAATTGTAGCTGATATTCAAAACACAAGGTATCTGGAGTCTGCATTTAGTTAAGCACTTCGTCCACATCTTTAAGAGACACAAACTGGTAAAAAGCTGAAGGTAGAGTGACAAAACTCACTCTGCACATACGGAGATGTAAAGAAAGAAACTACATGTTGTGAGTGTTACAGTGCAGCATTTAACAGTATGGTAGGGAATCTCCTCTCAGCACTGAAAGTTACAAAAATAATAAAAAATCCTAGATTCAACTTTCATTCTGAGTGTTTCATCATATTAAAATTTGAATTATAACTTATTTGTTGTGCCCTGTTTTGAATTCCTAACCCAGATAAAATTCCAGTAACTAGTTTCATAAAGGCCTGAGTAAAGCATTGAGAATTGGAACCATTGTTTTTATATGACAGTTTCGCAAGCAGATGGGCATGTCTTTGAAAACCAATGGGAACATTATGCACTGCCTTCTGGGAATATTAAACATAGAGATTATTGACTGATCTTCAAGAACACAGCTTTGTGTCAGGTTCTATTTTCTCTGTTTCTACACATAAATACTGCGTATATGTGCTGGGCTATGGGTGGAGCAATTTACTCCAATACTCCTTCATTTAAAATGGTATTTAGTACAGGACCAGTTTTATATTTCAATCATTCATTTTCTCTTAGAATTCGGTTTTGATACGAGATTTCCAGAGATACCTGGAGTGTGCAAAGCAACGTGGAGGAAGAAGCTTGTCTGGTAGCATGTGGTGCATTTTTGGCTCCTGTCTGGAGCAGAGATGAGAGCTGGGGATTCGTGCGTCTAAGTAGTATTTGCAGGACTGCTTGTGGGCAAAGTGCCATTCCACAGGCTGCGGCATAAGACATCGAGAAATGAAAGGAAGAAAACAGTGTTAAGATCTGCAAGTGACTTAAAATTTAAGAAAAGAAAACTTTGCCTGTCTTACACAAAATACTTATGAAAACAAGTCTTAAACAAAAGCATTTTTGGAAGTATTCTCAATAGCCTCGAATGGCATATTTCCAAAGTGTCTTTTGGAAATAAGGAAAGGAAGATTTATTTAAAGGTGCCTGTAGGGGGAGATGGTTGCCCAGGAGATTGGCAGTAAACATTTCATCTCCAGGCCACCAGCCCAAGCCAGCTTTGCTCACTAGTGGCCAAAAGCCTACTCTATTATTGTCATTAGGAAAGGACATGAATCATCTGAGAGTCTGTGGAGACATGAAAATGTCTGCTTCAATAACATATATAAATTATTTTCTTATAAACCTTTTGGGGACTTCTGAAGTACACACAAACACAAACATCTCTTTGAATGTTTATACAAACACTAGCCTAGAAAATCCTAGTAATTTTAATTTAAAAAATGAAGTCACTAGCTTCATCAACTAACTTAAACTCTCCTCACCTCCCCTCTCTGCCCCTCTCCTTCCTTCCTTCCTTCCTTCCTTCCTTTCTTCCTTCCTTCCTTCTTTCCTTCCTTCCTTCCTTCCTTCCTTCCTTCCTTCCTTCCTTCCTTCCTTCCTTCCTTCCTTCCTTCCTTCCTTCCTTCCTTCCTTCCTTCCTTCCCCCTTCCTTTCTCTTTCTTTTGCAAATAATTTCAGTTCACTTTTGAAGTCACTTAAATCACAAAGCTTATCATCTGTTTCCTTTTAAAATATAGCAGACAATTGGAATTTTGGAGAAAAATAAATTATGTTTGGGACCATTTTTCCTCTAGAAAAACAACAATAAACAAGGCATTAAACAAAATGTTTTGCAGCAGCCACTGTCTGAAGCGTGTTGTAGCAAGGCACGATATGCTAAAATGCAACTCGATCAGATTTGATTCAGGATGATGTTTTTCTTTAATCCACTGGAGAAGAGAACAAAGCTTAAGCGATTTTATTTAATAGCAAACAGACAATAATATCAATAGTACTTCCCATTTAACTTATGGTAACCATTACTATGTGCTACGCACATACCCAAGAAAAAGAGACATTTTCCCCATTTGGTTGGTTTCATCTTTTAAAGCATGTCTCCACCAAAAAGCAGATTTCAATTTCCTTCAGGGACCACAAAATACCCAGCTCTTTTCCCCTCCCTCACTGTGGTTAGAAGTTTATTTTTCAGTTGTGGTAAGTGCTTTGCACCATATTTATCTGCATGTTGTTTGTTTTAGGAGTGGAGCATAGAACATACTATTTTCAACATAGTCTTCTACCAGGGGGAAGACTAACAAGCAAAAGACTGTACAGAAACAGTTTAATGAAATTGTTATGTGTATCCAGACGGCTTGAATCAGAAAGTCTCTGAGAGTCTCTGAACCACAGCTGAGGAGCTTCTGCAAGAAACATGGGGCTGAGGCCTGAGCACAGGCCCAGCCTGCAGCTGGGCTTGGCTGCCCTTGGTTCTGCACATCACCCCAGGCAAGCCGCTTCCCTTCCCAGAAGCTTCGTCCACATGAGGGACATTTTATATATATTTTCTGCCCTGGCTTCTTCCAGTGGCCTTACAGCTTGTTAGGACCGACACGTCTACAGGGTTCTCACCGTCTTTTATATTGCTGCAACGGCAAATTAACATTGATAGCTGGTGCAAGCGTGAAGTCTCATGGAAAGCACAAGCCTTCCTAGGGGGGGCTCCTAGTTCTTGTAATCTGTTTGTGTGATGATTCTACCACTGGTAGTTTCAGTATCTCCCATACATTTCTAAGCTATTTGCAGGTATGTTAGCCTAAATGGGCTTTGGCCTCCTTTTGGAGGACATCAGAGAGATGGTGGTGAAATGAGATGAAAACATTTGCTGTCTTCCTTTTTTATATTTACTCTGAGAAAAAGAGAGAAAATAATAGTTAAAACAATATTAAAATGCTTGTTAAATATGTTTGTGTATGCATGAATGTGTGCACTCACACATTTTTCTTATTACAAATTCAAAGTTGATTATATTTTTCTTCCTGAAGAATTATCTGCATGAATGGAGAACAAATACTGTAAGGTACCTCTAAGTAAAGTCTCAGTAGTTTGAGAAAGATGATTTAAATTCATTGTGTATTTATTTGTTGTGAACATCTGTTCAGTGCAAACACTCTATAAACATTGAACAGGATGACCTTTGAACAGGATGATTTTATCCAAATACTGGAAAGAAGCAGATGAAATTTGAATACTTCCAGGTAAAACGCGTGAGGAAAAATGTGTGTGTTTCTTGTTTGCATGTAGGAAACATGTTTTGCTTGTTTCTTGATTTGCCAGGTTTGCTTTATGTTTTTGATTTGAATTTGCTCCTTAAGGTGTTGGCCATTATTTGCTATGTGAACTATTGCAATTTTTGCAGCTGCAGTGATTCTGATCCCAGTTTCGTTACACTATCTTTCATCTTCTGATACTATCATGTTGTAATCAAAATAAAATTAGTGTTTCTCTCAGTCTTGTCACAGCATCCATGCTACACATCACAGCTCTTTTTCTGAAGGGACTGTTAGATGTACTCCAAATATATTTTTCTGAAAAAGCATTTTTGTTTCAATTTAAAAAAAAAAAAATGTCCTGTCTTGTTGTTGAAGCCATTTTTCACCCTTTCCTGTTTTGCCCTTGCTTAGTTATTTTACCTGCCAAACAGACACCTTCCACTAGACCAGGTTGCTCAAAGCCCCATCCAATCTGGCCTTGAACGCTTCTAGTGATGGGGCATTGACAACTTCTCTGGGCAGCCTGCTCCAGTGCCTCACCACCCTCATGGTGAAGACTTGCTTCCTTATACCTAACCTGAATCTACCCTCTTTCAGTTTAAAACCATTACGCCTCATCCTATCACTACAATCCCTGATAAAGAGTCCCTCCCCATATTTCTTGTAGGCCCTCTTTAATTACTGGAAGGCTGCTATACTGGATTTCCATCAGAAGGTGAATTTGTCCCATTAAAAATGGGCTCTGTCTGTCCATAGCTGAGAAAGCTTTGGCTTTCATTAGTTTTTGGCACATGGAACATTTTGGAAGAAAATATTCCATTTAATTAAATAGGAAAAGTGGATAGACCCTCAATGACAAATAAAATATATCAATGAAAATGAGTGGGAAATTAAATGAATGTGAACTGACAGGACTGCTCTATGACATTTTTCAAATCTACAATCCAGTACTTTTGCCTGCATTGTTTTTTGGTTTGGTCTTAAAAATAAAATTAAAAAATAAAATAAAATAAAATAAAATAAAATATAATAAAATAAAATAAAAGTAAAGTAAAGTAAAATTGTATGTTATATTAGCCTGAAAATAAATTTCAGGTTTAAAACTGAAAGAATGGAATTTTAGCAGCTCTACTAACTATAACAAAAGCCATATTCCACAAAACACTTTGATCGAAATCCCTGTTTAAGCAGCATTGAAAAGTACTAAGGGTTTACTGAAGCAAAGTTGAAATTAACAGATTTTTTTTTTTTTTTTTTTTTGGGGGGGGGTGGGTAACTAAAAATTAATCAAATTGAAAAGCTTTTACAGCCTTTGTGAAGTAATTTTTCAGGACAATTCCCCCTGATATCAATGAAAGCCTTGGCTGAGTGTAGACAGAACTGATACTAAGAAATACTTACAGCTAAGCCAGAAGTTTTTTAATACAAGCTCATAACATGCTCTGTTTTTTAGGGTTATTTCTGAATTTTTAAAACCTGCATTTAAAAGGCCGTTTACTTTTTCCAATACCTTGTTTCATGTCAGAGGGAGTTTAGGTAAGTTTCATGCTAAATTTTGACACATCATGATTAATGCTGAAACGGAACCCCTGTTTTTTTGTTCACTTTGGTTCACGTGACCCTGTACCTCTGTACTTTTTAGGAATCATATGTAAGCAAATTCACTGTCAATGTGAAGTGTAACTGAACTGTATGGAACAGTGAATCTTGCACTATTCCAGTTTACTGAATTTCCTCCCACACTTTGCTTTAAGCAAAGATGCTGAATAGTGCTGAGTACTGGGGCTGTTGACAGGTAATGAAAACAAGAGGTCTACAACCTAGCTAGCTCAAAGAGTCCTGCAGCTTTAGCCGAAAATGCCTGCAAGCTGGAAGAGCTCCAATAGCAACCATGAGGATATTTGTGTGGTTAGTTATTTTTGCAGTGCAGTGGTTACTGTGAATATGTATGAAATGTGTGCAGTCATCTATGTAGCTAATTAGCAAAGGCATGATACGTATTTCAGAAGTATTTTGCTTATATAGAGACACTTGGCTAGTGACTTCTAAATCCTAGCTGCAGGGTGCTATACCCATTGCTTGATGCTTGGCCAGTATTCTGTTGCTTGTCATACTGCCTAAATGAAGGAAACTTGAGTAATGAGTGTGATATGAAGTCAAATTTGTAGCAAGGAGGGGGTCTCATGTCTCCAGTTAATGGGAGTGGTAGCCCTGGGAGAAAAAGTAATTCCCATCTCCTAGGAATTCCAGCTCCATGCCAATGCCTGTTCTGCGAGACCAGCATTGTCTCAGGCACTGATTCTAATCAGAGACCAACGCAGAGCCTCTCTTGTTCATGCCCAGTTCCATTTATCCAGCAGCTGTCTTGAAAGAACTAAGAGTGCTAATAGCATGTGCTGTTAGCATGAAGTTTTTGCTTACACAAAGGCATGTGTAGGGTGTACTTTTGGGACAGATCTTTTGCCTGAAGGATCCCAGACCTCACTTGTGGACATCTAGTGCCTCCTACCATGACAAAAACATCTCAAATTGGCAGCAACAGCTACTTAGCTCTTTTTGATCTGTGTTCTTTGCTGCAGGACTTACCCTGCAGCGAGAAGACAGGATGCCATGTGCTTCCCAACAGCACCAGGAAAAATTTCAGTGGAAATCTCTGATCTAGTAATGTCTATTTTATCATTATGAGTTTCAGTACACTAGTACACTCCATACTACTTCTCAGACCTAATGGTCCTGGACAAACTTTTCTTTGGTTCTTTTCAACAACTTTTCAAGCAGATAATTTGCTGAAGTCACTAGAAAGTATTCCAGATTGAAGTCTGCTGAGGGTATAGGGACCTATCCCTCACCTGACTGGGAGGATTTAGCTATTAAGAAGCATGAGGAAAGAGGCAGAACATCCATGTGACGGTATGATTGCCCTGTCTGATTAATTGTAATTTCTACTTCTGGAGAGCCAGAGTAAATGTGATGTCAAGAGGGCAATATCCTATATCTGCTTTGTATAATGAGAACTACTTAAATATAAAGCAGCAGCATCATGCTCAGAATCTCCTGCTGAAACTGAAATAAAATTAGGTTGTCCAGCTTTGGTTACTTATTCTGGAATTTGGCCAAAATTACAAGGCTAATCTCATTCTTGACAAGTCTGTGTCGCAGTGTATTCGTGTGGTCAGCACCTTGGCAACTACATTGTACACAGCCCCTGTTTAGATAACTCTTTTCATACAAATACTGTAGAAAGTCCTGGCTTTCACATACAAAGTAATTTTGAACCGGAATGTACTTATTACATGAGTGCAGCAAAATATTTCTGGAAAATTGTTTTCCTCCTCCTCGCTAATCAGTTACAATCGCATGGGATAGCCAGGGTGTAGTGCAGATGGAAACAATCAGGGCTCAGGAAAATAATCAGTTTCTACAGGAGACTTTAATTTTTTTTCCCCCAAAGCTTATGTTTGATTACTCTTATTTTGATGTTCTCCAATCTCTTGCAGCACAAGATTATCCTCCTCTCCTAAGAACATCTTGATTACAAGTTTGGGAGTATGTGTTTAAATTCAATAGAGTCATCAGCTTCTTTAGAGAAGAAACCCATGTCTTGCCCAAGGTGGCTATCCTTAGACTCCCACTATAATGAGCAGAATGACAGATGCTGCTCCCACTGATGATACATAGCTCCCACTTCATCCTCCTGCTCTGAATCTGTCAACGACACCAAAATTAGGTGCATAAGGTGAGGCAGAGTGAATCTTTTCCTTTGGTTCATTCTGAATTACTAATGGGCAAATTTACAGGAGATTTGCTAGGTCATATTTTCAGAGAAAACAGTTAATATCCAGAGAAATGGTTTAGACGTACAAATAAAGCAGGAAAGAAATGTTCCTAGCTGCCACTTTTTGCCTTATTGACCCTTGCCTTGTGGCAAGAAAAAATACTGAGTAGTCACCACAAATCTCATTGACTATTGCTTCAACCAGAAAGTTGTCCTCATCCTAATCCCCACGCAGAGTTCCAGCAGAAGGCATTTTGGGTCAAGCTGAGGAAGCAAGACAAAATGCCTAAAGGAATTTTATACGCTGGTGATTTTGTAGAGGGCCATTCCAAAAGGGATGCATGTTGGGGTTACTGGTACTTTACCAAGTTGATGCATATCAGGCCTCAAAAATTTCCATGTCATTAGCATTGGCACAAGGATGTATTTCCCTGTTAGCCTTAATATAAGCCAGTATAGAGGAAAATGTACCAAAGGGAAGGCACGACAGATGTGAGTCACCTCTATTAACTTGCAAAAGTCATGTACATGTGTCAAAACAGCATATTAAAATGGATTAGCCATTCATACAAATAAGAACAACATGTGCATTTGTTTCAGCTACGATAAAAATCACAAAGGCAATCAATTCTCATACAGCGTATGTGAAAGAAAACTTGGCACAAAAGACAGCTTACCCCAAGTGTTCAGACACACATTTCAAGTAAGCATATTATTTTTTCAGATTTCAGGTTACTAGGCTGCTCCAGCAGGTCACGAGAAACCACAGCTTGCAGGGAGAAATCATAACTTTACTCTCCCAATTTGTTCTCTAAAGTCACTATTTTCTATCTTGTTTGAACATTTTTTCCATGTGGCTTTAAATCCCATTCACATAGCCATGCTAAAATGACACTAATCTACACAGTAAATACATTGTAACAAATACAGTTTTCTGGATAATATTTACATAATTGGGCATTTTTCCATGACTCTTTTTAGTGATAACTTTACCATGTAGAGAGCTGTCACCTGGCATGCATACACCACATTTTCCAGCAGTTGGAATCCCACTGCCAGCCATGCATGACAACCATGTTGATGGATGGACCAGATTTACTTGAAAGGTTTTGGACAAAACAAGGAGGTTACAGCTTAGAAAAGCATAAGTATTTTGGTATTAACACATAATATTCTCAATAATTTGCTCTTTTCATTGGGATTTTGTAAACAGCTACCAGTCACTTTTCAGAGATGATAAGAAGTGTCACTTTGCTCATCAGTTCTCACACACAGCAGAAATTTGATGTTGTCTAAGAGCATGGAGCCATGTCATATACTAAAAAGCAGGGTAGAAGAGCAGTATATCCCTTGGTAGAGATGTAATTCCTTAGCTCCAAATCACTTCCATGAGCATTCTGACAGAGCAGGGAATCAGAGTCACAGCTGGACAGACACTCAGCCTCGCCACCTTACAAGTATGCTTTCTGAAAAGCAGCCAGACAAAAGCATTTGGGTTAGATAAAATTATAGTAGTCAATTCTCCCTCATTTCCTCTGACAGCTCAGCATATCCACATATTGGCCATCTTTACATTAGACCCCAGTGTTCTCTTTATTTTGATGGCAACGACAAACTTACAGAACTATAGTATTGCCTTAGAAAACAATTTAAAAGCCTGAAATATTATTTTGATCATACTTTGAGTAAGTGTCTTTGCGATTGCAAATACACCACCACAGTCACCCCGTGTTTTCAAGCATAAAAGTGTAACATTTCCTCTTTTGAAGCAAAAGCACTTATGCCTTGTGCAAAATGCAGCAACTACATCAAGGCACAGACCTGCCAGCACAAGCTGACTGCTGGTGGAGACAGGCTGCATGGCAAGGCAAGGTGGAAGACTCAGGGATCACTGGCAAACTTTGTTAAGTGTTGGCTCTAGTCAGTTCTGGGTAAATTGGGGGAATGCAATATAATCACAGGACCAGGTATCAGGTTGTGGCCATACACGGAGACTGCTGACAGCTGCTGTTGAGCCAAATTAGCTGTGCTGCTGGGATCAGTAGCCAAGGATTTGATTCTCAGGCACCTGGTTGAGAATCCACTTGAAATCTTTTAATTGTTTTCAGATAATATCTCTTCTCAAATATACTCAAGGTGGTCACTTTTATGTTTCCCCTTAAATGCTAGAAATCGAGTGAATTGAAACCAACCTTAGCCATCCCTTAGCTTTTTTGCATTTGTGTCTTTCAAGGGTGGAAACAGTTTTCTGGTCTAATTAATTGGAGAATAAAAATCAGTATCTAGCTGAGATATAGGGTCTTTTTTTTTTCCCTGTGGAACTAATTCTCCCACAGAAAATAGACATTTGTGTTGGAAATGCCAATTCAGATGAAATCAGAAGACTGTGATCAGGGTTGTCAAGAACACCAGAGATTAACATTGCATTAAATCTTTGTGGTTGAAAAGAAGCCACAACAGTCAAGCCCCTTCTCCCTGGACACCCGCTATGCCTCACTGCCCTCTGGTTTCTCCCTTCTTTCTCATATTTCACGATGTGAGCGCATAAGTGTGTGCACACACACATGTGGGAGGGTGCTAAGCTGTGCTCTCATTATGCTCTGTTTCCTCTGGTAGTGCCTGCTCTCCTTCCCTGCTGCTCGCACTGCTGTGCGTGCCAGCTACATCTATGCACACTCAGTGAATTATGCAGAGTCTCCTCAGAAGCCAAAGGAGGAGGTGACAATTGGTGGGCATCTTTCTCTGCCTGACAGGATACGTAGAAACAGTCCAGCTGGACAGACTTCTTTCTGTGCTGAGGGGGCTGGCAGACTATTTTTTCAGTTTACTGGCTTGAAAGCTCAGCATTTGAATGCCTCAGTGACTAGAAAGCTATTGGGCACAAAATCCTGAGAACATGAGAACCA
Source organism: Columba livia (assembly GCF_036013475.1). Classification (NCBI taxonomy): domain Eukaryota; kingdom Metazoa; phylum Chordata; class Aves; order Columbiformes; family Columbidae; genus Columba; species Columba livia. The sequence continues at coordinate 55,499,775 of NC_088604.1, read as the reverse complement.
GCCTTGGAAAATGGTATTTGTGCCTTCCCCTATTTTTCCGTCTTCATTTCAGCAGGCAGAGAGGATAGTCAGTGTTGAAAGGAGAGGTATAATAATACTGGTGATTTATAAGCTGGCAATGGGATGCCATTTATACAGTAAAGCAACAGCCATTCAAGTTTCCGAAAATCCCTGTAACAAGTCCAATTGTAGCTGAAATTGCTTTGCCTTCCCCCTGTTTCTTCAGGGAAAGCTCAGCTGGTAATAAATAGTGATGGAAACAGAAGTGGGCTTTCATTCGCAGAGATGGTCCCTTCAACTTGGGTGGAGGCACAAGGGCCAGGAAGGGTTAAAAGCAAAAGTTGCTGCTGCATCTGGTACAAGTCTCCACTGCCTCAGCATCAGGTAATGCCACATCTTGTGAGATGTGGAAAATATTTTAACTCTTAAAAGACTTGAAAGGTTACTGTTATTCTAGTGAAACCTAAAGCAGGACGACAGCCCTGTTGTCAGTTCGGGAGCAGACTGCTTGTCCATGTACTTGCCAGCGAGTTTCCTGCCAAAGGCACTTGCTCAAAAGACCATTTAGTTCTCAGGGCACTTATGGTCTTGGGCTGGATCCTTCTGGGTGATGCTGTGTACTGTGCCTCCGAGGCCTTGTCTTCTCCAGGAGAAAAAAAAATAAAAAAGGTCTGGTCCTTTGGGCACGGTTGCTCAGGGCTCCCATCCCAACCTTAGCTGGAGCATCCCTAGGGAGCTAACCTTCACGCTGGCCATAGAGTCTCCACAGCCCCACAGCGAGCACTTTCAGTAATGCTGCTGATGCTGTGCATTGCCAAAAGGTCCTCAGTGTTAGCCCCAGTGCTGTCCCCCAAAATAGCAGAGATTCTACAAACTCCTTTCTGGGCAGCTGAGAGGCACCTGCACTCGCAGGTTTTTGAGCAGCCCTGCTTGGCTTAAAAAGACACCAGAGACTCTCCACTCCAACAGCCTTTGCAGGGGAAGTGTCTTAGAAAGCAGTTGTTCTCCCCAGACCTTGGGGAACAGTCTTTTTCCATTACAGTCATTGTGAAGGCAGTGACCTAAATGCAATGGTGCTTGCACAGTGCATACCTAAGCAGCCCTCTTGTATCATCTTCCTTGTGAAAAAGAAGCCACATTTTGAATCAGCAGGTCTCAGTACAGGCTTTTTGGGTGACCAAAGGATACGTGATGTACCAATGATATTTTCTTTGACAGAAAAGTTCTGGTCCCCTTAGGAGAGGCATGAGAAGTTATTTTTCATTTATGCATTCAGCCAAGCACTGAATATTATGAGCCAGACAGTGTAAAGCAGTTCTGTGTGAACATTTGACTTGTAATGTGATTATTCAAGTGCTTAAGCTGAGACATGCTTTAACGTTTTCCTGAGTTTGGCGTCATACAGTCAGCTATTACCTCCCTTCCCGCCACAGAAAACATAAACTCTGTGTCTCAAGAATGGAGTAACACAGATCTCAATTCCTCTTTACCTCATCTGTGAGCAAGCTGTAAGCACAGGAATTTTCCATGTGTCTTTGGTGAGTATTGTTTAGGGCAGAGAGCAAATTTCTGTTTATCTCTTACCAGGTAAACCATCACATTTTCCCGGTGTTATGATAGTGTAACTGCTCATCATGTTTGGTGCAGAACTACCTATATCTATCTTGCAAAGGCAGAATATCATCCTGGGTAGTTTTCTTATTGTTTTTGTGGTTTGTGTTTTTGTGTTTTGTTTTGGGGTTTTTTTGTTGTTGTTTTTGTTTTGTTTTGTTTTGTTCTTTTAACTTTGTGTAGACAGGGTTTCGTGTTTGCAATACACAGATTTGTTAGAAAATGTGAAATCCTAAAACAATGCTATGATGGAAAGTGAAAAAACAGAGAGACAAAGACATCTTGAATATAAGAAAGCTCTGTGCTGGAAAATAAACTGATTTTTGAGGTATTCATGCTCCATATAGTAAAATAAAAGCTATAGTTCTTTGCGTCTAACAAGCTAAAGAACTCTTTTTGCATGAAAGGTTCAATTTTCTCTTTTATCATGCTTCTTTCAAAAGGAGCCACATTACAAGATAGAAGATGCTTGGACATAAATAAAGATGAGGTACAACAGATCTGGGACACATTCTCTTCCAAATGTAAAAAAGAAACAGCAACAAAAAACCCAACTCATAACATTTTACATTATTGTATCAATGAGTTGAAGTTCTAGATCTCTGTATGCAACAGACTGTTCCTTTGAGTCTATGATCTTTTTCGAGACACCTTCTAAATCCTGTCCGGAGCTTAAATGAAGTCATGTTGTGTACTTGCTTCTAATTTGTAAATCTAAGTAACTTGGCTTAAGAACATTTCAAAATGAGTTTTTAAGTATGTCTTTATAGTGTTAAATTAGAACTAGAAGCCATTACTTTTCTAAGACAAGTAAACTTCCTAAAACAAGCAAAGTTTTACTGCTCCAAGAATTACTTATTAACTAGCCTACCTATATAACAAATGGTAAGTAAATGTAATAAGAATTCTTGATGGTTTTGCCTATTCATGTGAGGTTATTTAGGTATATAGATATAAAGAAATCTGTTTAATCTAGCCTGGGTACAATGTACATGACAGGCAATACTTAGAACAGCAGGTACATCCAGCTATGCTGGTGGATCTCTGCAACCATCAAATAGAAGGTATTTCTGTTTCCTGATGTTATTGTCACTGCTTTCATTAAACGTCCCCTGATGCAAGCACATATTCACACATGTTTCATGCCTTCCAGACATACAGCCATAGTCACACATACAAGTACAGACTCAATCTCAGAGAACTGGCACCTTGCTATTCATTACCAATACCCAAACCACTCTGTCTGCAAAAGTCACTATTGCATATGGAAGACTCATCTAGACTGAGCAAGAGGTGTTTTATAAGCCTCATGTTTAAATTTAATTATCCTTATCTAGGAAAGAAAAATTGTCATTCTTTGCAACAGAGTTCCACTGCATTTCCCTGACAATAATTCTAGGTTTGCAACACCCCTGTCTACAGAAACGGTCCTACTGTAGCTCCTGAAAGCTCAGAAGCTGACACTTTGAAACTCATTTCTGGTGTCACAGATTACTCAACAATTGCAATTCTCTTCTGCTGGGCATAATATTCCTGCACTGTCCATGGATCCTGCAAACAACTTATTTTTCTTTCAGGCACCAGGAGTTCTGCTGACACAGCTGAAGCCAGACAAAGTTAAATTTATTGTTAAAAATTGTTCAGGATACTGATTGGGATTTTTCTGGAATTTAGTGCAACAGCAATGAAGTCAGGTCAGCTGCTTAGTAGTTAAGAAAAATCTCATAAATAAATTCTTCAGAGCCTTCTGCAAATCTTGCTAATTTTAAAGATAATGGCAACTTGGATGCTCAGTACTGAGGCCGGTCCACTCAGTAAAACCTCTCCAAGAAACTGTAGCCTTCAAAAGTACCCAGGTCAGGGTTGGAGCACAAAGGTCATAATCAGCAAGACTGACCACAATGTCATCCTCAGTCTGTAGGGTTGGGGTGGTTCCACAGCCCATATCGCAGAGTGCAGGATCACGTCTGCACCAAGAGAAGGAAAGGCAAGGGAAGGCACCAAGCCCTCGTAGCTCTTATCCCAGACATCTGCATCACTTTTTGATTACAGCTTCCATCCTCCTTTGCCCTCTTCCTGTATGTGCCAGAAGACTAGCTCCAAGTGTCTGCATTAAAAGGTTTCCCAGACACAACCTGCTCGAAAGGCAGGAAAAGTGTTACTGACTGGCCACTCCAACAGAGATTTTCACAGTATCACAGTATGTTTGGGATTGGAAGGGACCTCAAAAGATCATCTAGTCCAATCCCCCTGCTGGAGCAGGAACGCCTAAGTGAGGTCGCACAGGAACATGTCCAGGCGGGTTTTGAATGTCTCCAGAGAAGGAGACTCCACAACCTCCCTGGGCAGCCTGTTCCAGTGCTCTGTCACCCTCACTGAGAAGAAGTTTCTTCTCAAATTTAAGTGGAATCTCTTGTGTTCCAGCTTGATCCCATTACCCCTTGTCCTATCATTGTTTGACACCAAGAAGAGCCTGGCTTCGTCCTCGTGGCACTCACCCTTTATATATTTATAAGCATTAATAAGGTCACCCCTCAGTCTCCTCCAAACTAAAGAGACTCAGCTCCCTCAGACTTTCTTTATAAGGGAGGTGCTCCAATCCCTTAATCATCTTTGTCGCCCTACGCTGGACCCTCTCCAGCAGTTCCCTGTCCTTCTTGAACTGAGGGGCCCAGAACTGGACACAATATTCCAGACGGGGTCTCACCAGGGTGGAGTAGAGGGGAAGGAGGACCTCTCTTGATCTACTAACCACTCCCCTTCTAAAACACCCCAGGATGCCATTGGCCTTCATGGCCACAAGGGCACAGTGCTGGCTCATGGTCATCCTGCTGTCCACCAGGACCCACAGGTCCCTTTCCCCTACACTGCTCTCTAATATGTAATTTCCCAACCTATACTGGAACCTGGGGTTGTTCCTGCCCAGATGCAGGACTCTACACTTTCCCTTGTTAAATTTCATGAGGTTATTCCTCGCCCAACTCTCCAGCCTGTCCAGGTCCCGCTGGATGGCAGCACAGCCTTCTGGCGTGTCAGCCACTCCTTTTATGTCCAAGTTGCTCTCCTGCCAAGGCAAGGACAGGACCCAGCCTGTGGGCTCCTGTCATCCAGCCTCTACACAAGCCTCTTTCTGCTGTAGCCCATGTCCTTAACTGTACCCACAAAGCTCTGGAGGGTTCCCAGGATGGCTTTCAGCAGTACCTACACAGATCAGTTGGGTTCAGCATTGCCCATCTTGAATTCATTTCAATCATCTGAGTGTCCTCCTGCCCCGCTTACTGGACTGTGACCCCAGCTTCACCGGTCCTCCCATGATGATTGCTTACAACAGATGGAGGCAGGTGAAGGAAGTTCAGAGACTGAAGGAAAAAACAGAAGGAAAAGCCTTCTCTTTTATCTATTTCAGTAAAATTTGTAACTGTCAAATGTGCCTTCTCTTCCCTGAAGTGATAATCCTGTCCCCCTTCCTGCGTGACCTGGCTGTAGCCCTGGGAGGAGGAAGTCATTTATTTCAAGCCCTGTTGTTTTAATGTGTCTCAGCCTTTAGGCTGGTATTTGAGGCTGCCTGAGACATGTTTTTCACCTGTCTGCCAGCTCGGCTGTCTCCAGTCACCCAGGAAGCAGAGCCAGGGACTGGTCCACTGCAGCAGGAGCCCTGCACAAAGGGCTGACATGGAAGCACAAGCAAGGCTTATTTGTTTCACATCATTTCCTCAGTGCCCGTGCTGACAGACAGACAGCCTACCACCAGTCCCCATGGGGTACCGAGCAGCCCTGACACTGCGGGCGTGCAGCTGGGAGGATGCCAGTGCTCCGCATCTCCTACCTGTTGCCTTAGAAACAAACAAAGGGACACAGGCTTTTCTTTTTTTCTTCTTTTCTTTTTTTTTTTTTTTCCCCTTCTCTTTGCTCCTTGGCAATGCACTGTGTGCCAATTCTCAAGGTAGGAGGGAAGAGAGAGGAGAAAAAAAATAAAGAAAGGAGGGAGAAGAGTGAGAATATCAAGACCAGGAAACATATTTTGAGAGTAAATATGAAAGCAACAGGCATTGAGACAACTACTGGGCTCGTTCCTGACTGCTGTCCTTCTGTGACGTGTGGCAGGAGGTCACGGCTGCCACACTGAGAGCAGTTGCACGAACCAACTGTGACATCTGGCTTACATTGAGGGATCTGAATGCTGGAACAGGACAAGGTTTGTTTCCTCTTGCTTGAGCCTGAATCAAAGATTTAATTAAAGAAAGCTCAGAGATATTTTCAGTGGAACTGCCCAGGGTCAGTGTGCAGAGGGTGCTTTTTCAGGGATGTGAGCTGGTTATGGTCTGACACACTCCCTGAGGTGATGGGTGTGTTTTGGGATGAGGAAGGAGCTGCAGAGTCTAAAGCAGCAGAGATGGATTACACACAGAAAGATCCCACAGCTGCCTTTGTGTAGGTGGAGGCCCAGGCCCCGAGAAATAACCACTGTCCCATGGATTCCATTGCCTCCCGCATTCCTCCTCTTTTTGACAACAGATGTTCTTGTGGCTGATCAGCCTCGCTGCACTTCTTGCAAAATCACCTGATTCTTCTCATGGTTCGTTCTTAATTTAAAGCCAGTCCTATGGCTTTCCTCTCACCATTCCCAAAAAGGAGCACCACAGCAGTCCCCGCTGCTGGCTGCAGCTCAGTTGTTGCTTAGCCACTACTGTAAGTTACTAGTTCTCAAGCTTTTGTATTACACAATTCTTTTTCTTTTTTTCCCAGATAATTGTTTTTTAAACGGTTAGTAATTCTTTGAGATAGTTTCTGAAATAGAACAGTTCTATCGCAATTTCTGCACAGCCAGTACCACCACAGTAAAATATTTCAAGCACATCAGATCTCTAGAAACCCCTTGAGACAGTTCTCAATTCCCACTAAAATTGCAGCAGCAGTTCATCTCTCCAGGGCTATGCTTGTTTGGAAAAACACCCATCGCACATCCTATGCCTCCAATGCAAAGCACAATCCATACAGCTGTAGCTCAGGCAATTCAGCCCAGAGTCGATATGTCACAGTCAATCCGTAGCAACAACTGAAAATCAGAAACTCAAAGCAGAGAGGTAGGTTTGTGGGATCCCCTTTTACAAAGAGTGAACATTAAAGGGCTTTAATCTGTTGGATATAGCTGAGACTTCTAGATTGGCTGCTGGTGATGTCACAGCCACCCGTGTGCCCTATAAATCTATTTTTTGTTTTTATGTGTAAATGATGTAATGCCCACTAGCTTCCTCAGTCAGGGTTCATTATTTAATTTCTCAGGTGGCTGAAGTCGTAGGCTTTGTGGCGTCTGCGGCCACCCATGATGTGTTCTCACTGCCCAGAAATGAGCTTCCTCTTAGGCCTTGTTTTCTAATTGGCATCTGCAAAATTAAAAGTCCGCTGACCACTGCATGTCATGGGAATACTTGGGAAAGTATCTCTGGAATGATAAAACCATTTAGACTCCAAAATAATCTGTGTGCTTAAACTAAGGTCTTCTCTGATAGAAAGAAGACAATTAGAGCCAAGTTTTGATATGGTGCCACACCAAGAAAAAAAGTCAGTTTCCATGCGCAAACATATACTTGGAAAATGACACCAAGCAAAATAAAATCCTGGCTTTACCTAATCTAATATTCCACATTTGACAGAATTTTATCCTGAATTTTCTTTCCTAAATGGGAGTGCATCTTTACTTACATCTCTGGGCTTTTATTTTCCCTCGGGGTGGTTCTCACCCGTGGAGTCATGAGGATTTATTTCTCCTTTATCTTACCTATTGGTGCTAAACACATCTTTCTTTTAATCCTCACATCCTCAGTGTTGTTTGTTTTACCAAAACATTTATAAATCCAAGGAGTTAATAATCTGTGAAAGGCAGTTTCCTGAACACAGAGGCATCTCTACACCGGTCCAACTGGCCCTGAGAAATTAGCCTTCTTTGTAATACTACACAGTATCAGGGTACCCAAAACAGTGGTTTTCTGATGATATCTGTGATCCTTTACTTTTTGGCAGACTAAAATATTGTGCCTTATTAGCAATTAAAATAAATTTAATGGAGCAGTGCAGAGGTCAAATTATTACTTTATAAACACTGATTAGCATTCCCTAAATTCTGTATATCCTTAAAGCCTGAAAAGATAATCTTCACAGATTGCAGTTACTTTCATGAAGCTAGAATCAAACATCTCAAGTAAAATTAGCTTTTGGAAGGGCCTGGTCCAAAGCGCAGTGATATCTATGAGAATTGACTGCATCCCAAAGATACAGAGTAAACTTCCTCACTACCAGAGTAAGGATTCTTACTGAGGAAAGACAGTACAAAAGACAATCATAGATAAAAGCACATATTTATATAGGAACACAAATATATTTGCAAATATGTTATATGCTTGTAGGCAAATCTGTTCTTCTACAGTAGTTGAGTCATACACAAGATGCTTCAGATAGCGGTTACGTAATTTGGTTTATATGTATCATAAATACTAAAAGAAGAACACAGGGAGAGACATCATTTTTTCAAAGAAGAAAATCTGGTTAAGAGAATTTTTAATCTACAAGATTGTGAATGACTGAAACATATTATTTATCTTCTGAAATAATTTCAACAAAAAAATAGCACCATGAGAAAAATGGATGTTCATGTTGTAGACAATACAAGTGGCTCCTGCCCTTTCTCACAGTGAAAATGCTCAAAGAATGTTTTTGGACAGGATGTTTCCAGCAAAGAGGCTCAAAACAGCATTTTACTTTCTCTCAGTCGAATACAAACCAGAAATTAAATGGTGTCAACGAGAAGAAAAATACATAAGGAAACTTCGTCCTCAGCGGCACCTTTCTGCTCAGGGATAATTTTTGCTGTGGAAGAAGAGACAAAGGCAAATGGAGCTAGTCAAAGGATTTACACCTAAATATTTCTTCCCGTATTTTTGTTCAGTCATTTCTACAACAGATGTGTGTTGACCAGCGTTTCATCACTGTAAACCTGTTCCCCTTCACCTTCCATCTGATTTTTATGTCCTTGGCTTATCATAGGACTTCCAGTCCCCCCCTTTCCTCCTTGTCCCCTTGATTCTTTTAATCAGCCTTATTTCTTGAGGGGCAAGGTGTGAGTAGCATGGTGCAGGTCTCACCAAGATCACCTTTTACTCCCAGGCTTCCCAGTGGCCTGGACATTACCTTCTGCATTGCTTGTTTACTCCACGCACCCAGCACTTTTGCCTGGCTAGAGCACTGCACCACACACGGAACGTCTGTTGCTGTGCACCAGTTTCATTAACAAAACCCAAGGACCCAGTCCGATGCTCAGTCTTTGCAGGCACTGCCTTTCAGGAGCAGCACACCACTCTCCATCAGCCTCCTCACTGCCTTCAGACAAGGGGCATGAAGGCTATAGGGCAGATCCTGGGACACTGAGTGATGTACAAAACCAAAATGAGTTTGGCAGTGCTTTCTTACAGTGAGGGTAGTAAAACACTGGCACAGGTTGCCCAGAGAGGTGGTAGATGCCTCATCGCCGGAAACATTCCAGGCCAGGCTGGACGGGGCTCTGAGCAACCGGATCTAGTTGAAGATGTCCCTGCTCATTGCAGGGGGATTGGACTAGATGATCTTTGAAGGTCCCTTCCAACCAAAACTGTTCTATGAGTCCATGATTCTATGAGTTCATTATTCTAACTTCCAAATATTATGAAGCAATACCATTGCCACCGGGGGTACAAACAGGGACTTAGAGCTGAGGTGTGCTTTGCAGAATGGAGAGTGTTTAGGGAGGTGGTCTCTATATTGCAGACCACCAGGTTTGCTGACAATGCTTGGCTGGCTAGAAAAGTCACCCCATTTCACAAGGCTGCAGCTGACTTTCAGAAAGCCACACTGTGACGACAGCTGGGCTTAAACCCTCCCCTGCACACACACAAGGTCTGCTACTTCCCAAGTCTTGAGATGTCAGGCCAGGCCCTGAGAGTTGCATTGTGGAAGGCAAAAAATAACCAGCCCGGCACTGCAGGCTGCTGCTGGGCACCCTTCATTCCCATGAGAAACTTGCAAAGTCGGTAAAACTGCGTCACAGCAGCCTGCAAACCGGAGGCCTGGATGGTTTAAAAATACTGCCTGTTGCAGATTTCCCAGACCATATATAGTTCACACATCTCACGGTAGCAGGAAGGAGCTGCAAAGACACACAGAGAAGGAAGAAAGTAACAGGGGACACGGCTGCCAGCGTGCAACAAAAACAGGTTAAAAATAGCCTGGGCTGCAACAGCTCCCTTCTAGCAGGAGTGCGGGGGCCGCTGGTTCTCCCTGCCCTTGCTGGCCCTTCTCTCAGCTGTCTGTTTTCTGCCAGGAGGAGAGGGCAGAAAGGAAGCTTTTTGTTCCTGTAGGCAGAAGGAGACGATATGACAGTTCTGCTTGTTTTGACACCAGGCAGGCTCACTGAGGCTTGCAAAGACACCTGGCTGAAACTGCAGGCCCCCGGCCCCAAAGGGTGGGCTGAGGGCATGGGGAGAGCACAGCCTGGCACAGCCTTGCTTGAGACCCCAAGCAGCAGCAGCAGGTGTAACCCTGAGGGATGTGGTGCCATGCTGCCCTGAGATGTCATATCACACTGCCTAGAAGGGAGCACAGCCTGTGCTCTGGTGAGGGCTTTGAAGCAAGTCTCATCTTCCTCATCCCCTGCCTGTTGAGTGCTGACCTGGAGGCAAAGCCGAGCTGTCCAACCCTACCCTGGTAAAACAAAAAAAAAAGCAAAAAATGCTTGTTTTGCTCATCACCTCTTCTGTCCCACAGCCCAGCCTCCCCAAAGCCACTGCAAAGGGAAAGCAGCCACATGCCAAAGGGGGTTATATCTCATGGAGAATCTTCTCCACCACCTTCTTCTAGCCTGGTTCCTTGCAGGAAAATTGAGAATATGAAAGCGTTTGCCATCGAGCCAGGGCATGTGAGCCTGGCCTTCTACAATCTCCTTGCTTGTTGGGATTTCTAGTGCCCAGGTGAGCATTGCCTGGTCCATGGCTTGGATGGAAAGAAAGAAGTGCTGGTACATATCCACGGCAATTCGTAATGGGGACAGTCTTAATTTGTTCGTTAGCATACTGGGATTTTTTTTCTTTTATTCTTGGTCACTTGCATCCTGTAGGCCTGGCTTCCCCAGCTGCAAACAACTTCTGTCAACTCCTAGATGCCGACACGAGGCACCGAGAAGAGTCCAAGCCAAAAGCCCAGATTCCAAACATCCCTGAACTTTGGAGAAGTTCAAATCAGAGCACACATCTCTAGTGAGAAGAGGAAAGCTGTAACATGATCCCAGCCCTGGGCAATAGAGGTAACACTCCAGTGTGGTCTGAAGGTGACTTCCAGAATATGTGGTGTGGAATAGAGCAGAGGAGGAGAGGAAAAAGCATGAAGGCATTTTTTTGTATGTTAAAAAAAAAAAAAAGGCACTCTAGGAGGGAGCTGTGTGTCTGCGGTCTGTGGAAGGGTGAGGAAGGTTGCTGACAGAGTAAAGGGGGTTAAGAGAGGTGGATGAACTCTGAATGGAACAAGGAGTGATACCAAAGAGCCCTGTAGGCTGTCAAAGAGGTGTCAAAACTCAGGAGGGAGCAGAAAGACCAAGAACATTAGCATGAAGGAAGAAGTCCATCAAAGCACATCTGTGTATCTATGAGATCTTGAGACTGACAGCTGCATTCAGGCTCACACACATCCATGCTGTGTTCTCTGCCTGCCTTTCCCATGGACCAAAACCTGCCTCATGCCTCAGCTGCAGTTCTGTTTGCAGGGGAAGGATGCCTTGGGCTGGAAGGGCAGGGCTGGGCACTGGCTGTGCCCCATGTGGGACAGTGAGCAGCATCACTCCTCTGCATGCTGCCAGCAGCACCCACCACAGCACTTCCAGTGAGAGAGGCAGTGTGGGCTTTTTTCCTCTGGAGCACAAGGAGCTGCATGTGGCTCCTCCAGCTCTCCATCAGCTTGCAAGTGTACAGTTCGTCACTTAGACTTGCAAGAACTAAGGCCGGTCACTAACAATGTCAGGCTGCACAAGCAGAGATGCTTTTTTCACTCCACACTGGAATATAGACTATTTGATTTTCATTGCCAGAAAATCTCCTTTTGTAGACCGCAGAATGGCAGCAAACTGCCTGACTGGGTTTGCCTAGTGCTGTATTAATGTGCTGAGTGTGCTTGGACATACCAGTCTCTGTATTCCCAAGAACAATCCCTGTGTGGGCCTTAGCCCAAAATTAGAGAGCACTAGGCTGCAGGACTGGGGAACCGTCCGGACAGATTACACAGGGCTTAAGATCAGAGCTGTGCACAGCTTAAGGTGATAGCAACTCAGGAGGCCATGCTTGCAGGAAGGTGAGATGACAACCCCAAGCAGGACCATGCATGTAGTGTGCATGCAAGGGTGACCATATGTGCACCATGCCCCTCTCGTGGGCCAGAGAACTCCTGGAGACATCTAACCCCCCTTCAGCCAGCTGTCAGTGACTGCTTAGATGGCTTTTGCACCATCCCATGACACCAGCGCAAAGAGTAAAGGATAGCTTCCTGGCTCTCACTTCCTCAGTTAACGACTACCACCACTAATTAACTGTCAGTAACATGGAGCTATTCTTGGCCATAGGTGGATCTTAATGAGGTCATACTGGTTGCGGGTAATGTAATATATTACTCTGTGAAGTACTTTGGGATGCAGCATGAGAAGACTAGTCGGGAAGTGCCAAAGCAGTAATCCAAGTCAGGATTTTCCCCGGTAAGGTAAAATGTTCCATACTTGCTGTGCCTCTGAGAAATAAAGCATCGAAGTCGCATTGGCTCTGGTGCAATGCTGTAAAGATTTCCAGATTCATCGGTGGAAACAGAGAACTACTGTGCTCAAGAGGTGGGTCCCTCTTTGGAGTAAAAGAAGTGCAAGGCATTTATTTTTTCCTTAAAGCAACTCAGAAGACCCAAACCCCACCTCGTGGGAAGGCGGGAAGCATGGGGCAGGGGGCAGACGGGCAGACAGCAGCAGGGTCACGTCATCCAGCCCGTGCTAGGACTGCAGCTGTACTCTAGGTGAACTCTACCAAATTAGCTGTACACGGTGCTGCATTCCCTCCTTTCTTGAATGATCAAAGTGGCTGGATCCAGTCCCAGCTTTCTGCAGATAAGCAGGTCACAGGACTAGTTTGCACCTCTCTGCTGCTTGTAATACACCATGTTACAGATTCCTCTGGATTTCCTACTTTGTGCCCATATACACTGGATACTGGTGGTCACATTTTTTCCCTTCAGCCTTCTGAGCTAATCTGGTGACCTGGGATACTTCTACTGACTCTTAACAGCAGTACAGACTCTTTGGCAGTGTTACATCTGATCGTAAACTACTACCACTGTTCTTGCCCAAATGCACTTTACGATTCCCTTGTTTTATATAAAAAGCTCATTTTGTCCTTTGAAAGGCTTCTCTTCCCAGGGCAGCAGCACGAGGGCAGGTGCAGCAGCTCAGCAGCCTGGCTTGGAGCAAACACTTTCTGAATGGTGCAGGCAGACAGACGAGGCCATACCTGGTTTGGTGAGCCATGAGGCATCCCTAATGGTTGAGCAAAATGTATGTGAAGAACAAGGGGGAGGAGGGAGACAGCAATAACTGGAAATCCATTTCACTTGCATAGAAGCGTTAATTAGTTGTTTATCTGCAGGCACACTGCCGGCTTCACAAAGGCAAACACAAGTTAAGGCAATTAATTACTGGCAGGGTCTGGGAGACTATCTCCATAATTAAAATTTGTGATCAAGCAGCAGCAATGGGTAATTCAAAAGCAAACAGCAGAACATATACATATATATTCCTCTTTAAAAAGATAACAGGGGTTTGTGTCATAGGACTGGGTAATAAATTGACTGTAATTTTAACCATTGCTGTTGTTGAAGCAACAGATACATTTCTAACAAAAAAAGCAATAATTTTAGAGTAATTTTTTTTACCTATGCATTTTATCTGTCAGTATAAGTAGACATATGTTGAAAATCTGCAAGAATTTAAGTCAATTCCAACAGATAGTTTTGGATGGAAAAACTGAGATAAAATTGAGAAAAAAAAAGTTTTCAGAAAGATTTATTTAATTTTTGAATGCTAGATCATGACCTAATGTTCCTATTTTAATTAAAAGATAAAAAGAAATCCCTGAGTCCAAAGTACTCTGTTGATTCGAAGGTAAATATTTTTCCCAGTTCTCACACCCAGCTATAGCAGCAATAGATAGCACATGCTCCCAGGGTCCATCCTCCTCAGAACATAAACTGTTTTTAAGAACCGAAAGAGAGAGAAATTAAAACAGAGGTATCTTATCAGCAAAGAAAAAGATATGGCAATGCTTTGGATAAAGCATTTAAAAGTTTTAATTTGTTTGTGAAAAATACGTTGTGTGTAATAATAGAATAGCATGGAATTAAACTTGTACAACTCCAGTGGGACTGGAAGCATTTTGAAGATTTTGGCTTGGGATACTTCTTTATAATTTTTTTTTTTAAATATCTGATATCTGGAGCAATGAAGACTGTTCCCAAAATAAAAGTGACATTCATAATTATTTTCATAGCCTATTTTTGACAAGGCTGATTGATTGAATATGATTTCCAACTAGTGTATTTTAAAAGCGACACATTTGTCTTTCATGTTTTCTGTTCACAAAGATATTTATTATTGAAAATTGCTCACAACGTCTTTTCCAGAATATTTTTTGGCCAGCAGACGTTATAAGACAAGCTGTGAGTATTGTCCAGCCTATATCTGAGCTGTGTTCATCATGGATAGTGACTGTTGCATTTTCTGTGCTCTGCTGGGTCTGAAAAGTGCCTGCAAACAAAGTTCTGGAGGTGCTGCTCCCAACCATTCCTCAAAACTCCCACTTCCAGGCTTTGCACGTCATGAAAGATCAACTGCTTTTTCAGGAATATTGCGCCAAGAAGCCAACAGAAAGGTTTGCTGAAATGTTTCCATGCGGAAAACAGAAAAGAAATGAGCAGAATAAAGTTCAAACTGATGCCAACAAACTATATTTGGTACGGCACAGCCTGTTTCTCACAACTGCGCTCAGAGGTGAAGAAAACGTTTCCCCGGGCCGAAGGGCTCCCCGGAGGCGAAGGGGCTCCCGACGCGCAGGACGCGCGGCTCTGTGAGGGCGCTTCGCAGCGATGAAACCCGGGATCCCGTGTCAGCTGCTTACCCTGGAAGGCTTCCCTTTTCATACGTGCAAGTTACAAATTCACAGCAAAAAGTTGCACGAAATGGAGCTGTAATGTTATATCTAAAGATGTAATTCAATTATAAACTGACTATTGTGGCCATTTGCCATGAAAGAAAAGTCTGATTAATGAAAAGTTAAAACCCAAGACTAGCCCTTGATATACAATGACCACAAAAGAACAACCCACAAAAAAACAAATTCAATTATGTGAAATATTATTTCTTGATCGTTCTTTAGCCTCCTAGTTCGGACACTAAAACATTCCTGATGTAAGAATGGGAAAGGGTGAGACCAAGATTTTATCCCCTGCTGACAAATTAGGTTTTGCAGCTTTTCTACAGTGCAACACTTTTTTCTTTCAGAATAGTATCCACCTGAAACATTTACCTTATAACATAGCTGCTAAGACCTAAGTTATGCGGGAACAGGAAAAGTTAAAAAAAAAGGCGGGGGGGGGGTGGCAGAAAGATTGAGGAAAAAAAAAAAGAAAAACAGATTGAAAAGAAAACAAAGTGAAGAAAGAATAAAATTGAAATTAAAAAAAAAAAAAGAAAATAAACCTTAGATAATGGCAAATAAGCTTTGTGAGAAAGCAAGGATTTATCTTTCACTTTTCTGCACTTACTTTTTTTTCCTTTTTATGCTATAATTTTCACAAGAAAAAGTGAAATAACAACAATGAATAACCGGCACACCAGTGTAAAAAAAATCAAAAATACTTGTGAAATCGGGGATTTTGGGGGGGCATTTACAGTTGCCCCTTAGAATAACTTAAAAAACATAAATGTAATGCTTACCATTAGTAGGCTCACAGTCCACACCAGAGAAGGTACAAAACTTTAAGCCATCAGCTGAGGCTGAGGAAAAAGTCATTGCTAAATTAGCAGAGTCGAACTTCAGTCAGTCAAATAGAAGACTCCCCTTTCTACCAGTTATATTAGACGGCCAGTCTTCTCCAGCTCGACAGCCATCTGCACCTCTTTAACTTGTCATATTTGGTTTGATTGAAATGTTCACATAGTAAAAAAAAAAATACAGAACTTTGAGGCGGCAGGAATCTTACTGACAAGCTTTGTAAAAATTAAACCTATTAACCAAAAAAAAGCAGCTAGACAAAGAGGCCAATATACAGACATTTTATTGTGGCAGGTTTTATTGTGAATTGTAAATTGCACAGTAACTAGTTTACAAAAGTCAGCCAACTACATTATCCAGGACAAGTACGAATCTCACCCCAATTTAATAATGTGACTCTTTTGTAGCATTATTTGGAATGACCCTCGAAATAGCCACAAAGCAGCGCATGTTTTTCATGTTGAATCATCATCCAAGCATTGCTGTCATTTTCCTAATGTCACCACACCGACCTGTCAGTGCCCTGCCATGGAACACTTTTGCACAGCGGTTATCAGGATGCCTTGCACTGGGATATTGCAACTACCACCAGTCTTGAAATGCTTTCTTGAGACTTTGTATGCATGCTGTGCCACTCTCACATTCAGAGCTCTCTCTCACAGCGACCTTGCTCTTTTGCTTAGGAAAACATTCAGTAAGCTTACTCCGAGCAAAAACAATAAAAAAACAAAGCACATATTCTCACAGAGGGGAAACAGAACTGCACCTTGACAGGCATGTATAACATCTGCCAATGTACTCGGCCAAAAAGCTTGTAAGAGATACACCCTTCACAAAACGCATGTCATCTATTTAGGTATGTCTACGCAATCTGTAAATTGATTGTAAATTTGCATTAAAGTGCAAAATATACCAACAAACAAGTATCCAAATGAGTGGTATTTTTGGGAGGAGGGAAAAAAAATGGAAGTTCCTGTAAGCGTCAGCACATTTACCTCACATAAAGAACCTCAGTTTAAAAACCAGGTATCTTAAAATCAGTATTTTTCTGCATAGCAGATATTCAGGTTGATAATACTACATTTGATTTCCCATATGAAAAATACGGTACGTGAAAATACGGTACATGATGTACGTGGTACATCAGAAGACAATTTGTAAAACTGAAAAATCTTGGGAATTTCACTGCTACATGGCTGAATGTCTTAGTTTTATAAAATGTTGAGGATTTATGAACCACTTGCAAAGAAACAGTAAAACTGTGCATATACAGAAGCACTTCATTAAACCCTTGCATAAATCTTTACATATAACTAAAGTACGTAGAGTCAGCAAAGCAAAAGTAGAAGAGTTAACATCTTTTATTTCCCATTCTAGTGAGTCTTTTTTTCCCCCACTTAAACAGCTACATATGGGAAGATCCTCTCTTTTTACAGGTGGCATAAAGGGATGATATTTTGTCACTGAAGATGCTCAGGGAGGTGGTGGAGTCCATCCTTGGAGACAGACAAAACCCATATGGACATGGTCCTGGGCAACCTGCCCTAGCTGCTCCTGCTTTGAGTAAGGGTTTGGATCAGATAAGCTCCAGAGGTTCCTTCCAACTTCAACCATTCTGTGATCCTGGTATCTTCATTAACAAGAATGATGTGTGATGTTGCACAAACATGTCTGTTAATCACATACTAGTCAATTTTGTATGTGCTGTACAATAGAAAGGAAGTGTTTTTAACAAGAAAAAAAATCCATATAACTTTCACAGTTTAAATAAGATTCAATTATACAATTCTGTTTTCCCAGAAGGTGTCTTACAGCTGAATGGCTTAGTGCATTTTTAAGTGCTGTAAGACTACAGAAAATTTTCCCTTACTTGAGTTCTTTAATTTTCTATTTGATGATGAACTGACAAAAAATTGAGATAGATAACAGTTCTAAATGTTGCATTTCATTGATGGTTCATCATGGCATAGATTTTACATGATTTTATGTATAACGTAACAAAACTGCCATTCCCCACCCCTACTCTGAACTGTTTTTTATGAGAAAGAAGAACTCCACAACAAAAAACATAACATTGTATTTAGAAAGTCTCTGTTTGAACCATTAGTGAGGCCTTTTCTTTTCCCCAGTCTGAGTTTTCTCAGCCAGCAAATCTGTACCACATAAGATCACAAATCACAACATTCTTTTTTTCAGTGCATGCTATTTTTGATGCTGTCTCAGAAGAGCTCACGCACAGCTGGCTCCCCTAGTCCCATTTTATTCTTTGTACTGGTAGATGGTCTAAAAAAGGGAGAACTGTTTGGACTTCAAATGCATGGTCATTTTCATAAATTTGCTGTGCACTGTATATACTGCATCCCTCTGTTTCTTCCTAGCCAGGATGGACCCTTCACCAGCCCCAAAGTGGCTCCCCTGAGGCTGAACACAACCACTTGCTTTCACAGCAGTGGCTGAGCAAGACTGCAGTCATTCCCAGTTGTTAAACTGTGCCTAAAAGAAAAGGAGTTGTTGATACAAATTCAAGGGCAACAAAAGTGACTCTGGGTTAAGAAATGTTGGGTAGTTGTAAATAAAATATTATCTTGCCCTACTTCTTGGAGGCTATAATATTTTCCCAGCTTCCTCTTCATAGCGCCCCATAGTTTGTAACTGCATTTGGCAAAAGCTTATCTTCCACAGTCTGAGTGTGGAAGAGTTTTGTTTATCTATTGTGTTCATTATTATGAGATTAGACAGTAGCCACCACCCACTGTAACCATCACGTGAAATGAGGAATGTGTGAAGATTTACTGCTTACTGTCTAAATGCAGCTTGGAAATATATCTCTGCAGGAATAAGCTTGCTTTTCAACTTAAAAAATATAGAGCGTACCTTGCTTCAGAATGCTGAGGAAAATCAACATAGCAGGAAATCCCCATGTTGACACTTTCAGGTTGGTGCCACTGTTCTGATCTCAGGAAAAGAAATGACTTACAAGGACAAGCTATAAGCTGGGGTCAGCAGCCTCTGTGATGGAGCAGTCTCAAAGATCCCTGACTGCTCGACTCAATGGTGGCATTCAGTCACATCTACAGCACCTTCTCAGCCTCCCAGCTTGGTTGCAACAATAGAGCCAGAGATCAAATCAGGACGAAAAAGGCTATAGTGGAAGTCAAAAAAGACTGGTTTCCTCCTTCTTGCCAAACCACTGATTGCATGACTGCTTTATTCCCTCACAGGTTTCCATGGCTCCTCCAACACAGTTCCTCCTGCACAAAAGATCATGTACTGTTGTTCATCTTTGTAGATCACTCGTGCTTTGCTTTCTATAACTGTACCATGATAGCAAACTTCACCTGTCACCTTCTGATTACAGTCATCCAGTGTCACAAAACAAACTGCTCATAACCCCCAAGAGGGCTTGTGGGGCAAAAGACAAAAGCTGAAGGTAGGTAGCGTTTCACATATTGCTAATTTTGGGACTGTGGGAGTGGTAAGAAGGAGCTGCCTCGGACATGCTTCCAGGTGGTGGGGGACAGGTGCTCCCTCCAGCCACTGTTGGGCTGTGGAGAGAAAACCCACGTACACACCTCAGCCTCACCACAGGCTGCTCTGACCCACTGCCCCATCTGGGTGACCAGGGACCAGGTCCCCAGGGAGTACTGCTGTGCCCCATGGGAATGCCTCAGTGTCACAGCCTCACTGAAACCATACAGAGACAGAGACACTGAGCTGAGCTGGCTGAGAGAGGAAGCTTGTCTTGCACGGTCCATGTCCTCCACAGACTGTTCAGAGGAAGAGCCTAATTTAAGGAGTGGGATCAGGGTATGTGGAAACCTTCACATTTTCAGCTGTCAGAGCTCAGTAGGATTTTACCTACATGTCTCCTCCAGCAACAGTATCTCAGCAGCATCGTGCCCCAAGACACAGCATCAGCCCCAAATGCTGCTGAGGGCAGCCCCCCACCCTGAGCCACCCACCCCCCTCATGGCTACATCAAAAGACTCTCCCCAGAACTTATTAATGAGTTTTCTTTAGTCTGCCCAGCTGAAAAGTACAGTGGCATTAAATTGCATACTTTTTTAAAAAAACAAAACAAAACAAAACAAACAAAGCCTCCAAGCCTGACAGGCAAGGGCAGGGATGGGATTAGGCAAACATCCTATACAGACGGTTCCTCTTTCTGTCTGTCAGCTTGTAAGTGCTTTCTCTTCTGGAACTATACAGTACTAACTGAGCCGGAAACAGCTATTTAAAAAGTGATTATATTGTGACATTTTTGTTTGACCTAACATCAAGTCATGTGCAGCTTAAATGTCAGCAAAGCTATTTACTATAGGGACAGACAGGCCCTAGCATGCTTAAATCTACACAGCGTCTCAAAACTGTATGTTGTCTCCACTCAGTGCACATGAATGCTGCTGAAGCCAAGATGTAAAGTATGGCACTTTGTAAGCTGCGATGATTGACTAATGTGCTGGGTGGCACAATGCATTCAGTGAGAGGCTCACAGAGAGGAAGACAAAATAATGGCTAATTAAAGCAAATATCAGGTTAGAAAGCAGGAGAAAAAATAAAAGTTTCCCTTGGATCAGCAAGAGCATGCCAATAGCTGGTGTGCTTCATCCAGGGATGTCTGAGGAGCTCAAATATTTGGACAAAAATAGCAAGCAGAATTTATTTATTTATTTTTTTTTTAATTAGGCAGCACAGGAGCTGCATTGGCCATATGAGAGAGGAGGGAGCACAGCCCCCAGCTGCGGCTGTGGGTGCTGCCCTCAGCATCCTCCGTGCAGCCCTGCAGCCGAGCCCCCTGGCCTCGGGGCTGAGCCCCCCAGGGCTGGCAGAGCACAACCCTGGCCCCCCGGCTGCGGAGCACACGCCGGGTGACAGAGAGTCAGGAGGTCTTCCGGGCCCTCTCACCAGCCGGCCAAATAATAGCCAAGTGGTAGGGGAGAACGAGGCTAATGCAGCTAATTACATGTGTCTCTCCCTGCGTGAGAACCGACAGGAATGAAGCAGATTCTGGTCCCGTGTGAGCACGTACAGCTAAAAAGTGATAGACAGAGTTATATAGGATCATGAGCTCTCCCTGAAGACAATGAACTGGTTTGCAACGGATGGAGATAAGGACGCTTATAGGTCCTTAATGGGACTAGCGGCGTATATTTGGACAGCGTTCCAGTCTGACCTTCTCTCGCAGCCTAAAATAACAAACAAATCAGTGTGCTTTTATTTTGAGAAAATGTTGCTCACAGTAATAAGGGTGGGTGGGGGAACTGAAAAGGAAGCAGAACTGTGATAAAACTTCTATTTTGTTCTTTCTTGCATGTCAGAAAAGATTTTTTATTATAATTCAGAGTGCCTTTCAGGGTTTATTTTTCTTTACATTGTGACATGCCCAATCACATCTGATTTTGGAAGCTAAGCAGGGCCTGACTTGGTTGGCATTTGGGAGACTGCTGAAAATGCAGTAGTTTGAGCAGGATCTGTGTGCTCGTTATATGAACGCGTAGTGTCTAAAAACATGATCGGGAGGAACGACAAAAATATTCACAGCTTCTCCGTATTTTAAAATATTGCTTTTCTCCATATATAGCAACTGAAATAACACCATGACCAAAAATAATATCATAAATCTTAAGTAAGCATTTTTTCAAATAATAATAAAAAAGCAACTGCTTGTGAATACTGGTTAATACTCTCCAAAGAGCACAGAAAAACTCTTTGAGCAAACTGATCATCAGGTCATTAGAGATAGGAAATAAATTCTTTAATTTCTGTCTGCTTGCTATTTACTTTACTAAGTGTTGACAGTGGCAGGGGACTATAAAAACCCTTAAAAACTCATTTAAGTACAATAAGTAAAAACATTCTAAACTTTTTCACAGAAAAGATATGAGAGGTTAGCCCAAGGATTTTTTTTTTAATGTGGGGTTTACTGTTGTTCTTGGTGTTTTCAGTGACAAAGGGCTTAATTATATCATATAAAGGTTCTTTCCTTCTTGCTTTACCTTAGAAAATTCCAGATCAAAGCTGATCTCTTACATTTTTGCTTGGAGGCTCTCAAGGAAGAGTTACAATTTCAACAGGAATTTCCTTCATTAAAAATGTTTGTTACTCATTCAACTTAAAACAAATGTAGTTTAAAAAAATAACAAATGTAACTAAAACTCCCTTTGTCTCTTGATTTCTTATCAAATGTCATTAGTGGGTACTGCTCAGATGCTGAGTGGGCCTTGTAGTCCAGAGTGAGCTTTGTGTGCTTTGTTGGCATTCCCCAAAAAAAGTTAAAAAGGCAAAACCAACAGTGAATATGTTATAGAGAAAACAGATTTCCGAGTGTCTTTCTTGCACCTTTAAACCATAAATGAATATGATATGGCAAAGCATGGCAAGCCTCACATGCTGTAAGCCTCTCCCAGGTAGCGTCTGAGATGCCCTTGTTTTGCAGCCCTTCTTTGTTATATCAAAATGTGAAGGATTTCTAAATCCTGATTTGGATGCATCCCCCAGCAGCAGAGAAACTGACAATTACTGAAGCAAGGCAAGTTGTTTTCAGTTTAGCAGTTTTTTTCTAAGCCGGGCTTGTGGTTTCATTTAAAGTTTGAATGCTTCCATTCTCTGAGAAGCCCAGTTGCTTTTCAATAGCAGAAGATCAAATGATGTTAATCAGGCAGTGTGACCTAATCCTTTAATTCAGCTGCCTTTTTACATTAGAAATGTTCCGCTCACGTAAGATTGATTTGCTCTTAAATTGACTTTTTTTTTGTTTGTTCGTTAAATGCGCTGTTCTGAAGTTCTACTCCTGGCTCTGCAGATCTAGTACACAAGTAAGGTAAAACTGCTTTTTTTGTCATTTGGTAAATTTAGGTAGGCTAATCCTAAGGGTTCTGATAGGAAATCACTTGTTAATCACTGGAAGCCCAAGATGTTACGCAACAGCAGCAAGAAGAACATTTTTCTATTTGGTATTACAGGTTACCTACACTGTACGGGGCTATTCCTATCAGATATTGCTGACTATAGGAAGACCAGCATAAGTGTAATTTCACCTCAGCCTTCAGATATACCTTCCATTGATGCTCTCACATGCTTCACCACAGACTGAAACAAGCTCCTCACTTTTCCCATTTTGTTTTTGTTCCCTCACTTTTTCTGATGTGGTGGCTTTGGTGTGGCACCTCATGTGACCGCTGGGAAAGGGCAGCTGGAGCAGCGTTCCTCTGCAATGTGTCCCCTCCCTCCACGCTGTGCATCTGCGGGTAGACCACAGATCGCAGCCACACCTGGCATGTGGGATCACAAGAACCAAAACAGCCTGTTGGGTTGCTCCGTAAACAACTGATGGTTTGTGAGGTGTCGTCTGAGGTGCCCTCATGCTGGTGTGAAGAAGGGGGCAGCTGGATGACCCCCCTAAACTCAGCCTGTTGGACGTGGCAGGGTTTCTTACACTAACACCAGGAGAGCTACTGAGGCCTACAAGCACTAACAGATAGACACTCGGCACTGGTTGTGTCTACCCACCTTCACAGCAGCATCCCCTAATGAAGGCTGCACAAACAAATTGCTAAGAATGCTTCAGGTAAAGAAAGATATAACATGGTCTGGAGAAGTAAAATGACCATTTACAGTGTGTGGCAGATGTTCTTCAATCTTTTTGCCCTTAAGGACATCATCAGGGCTGTTGTTCCTGCCTGTTGGATCTGTGATACGCAATCATTTTGCTGGAAATCAGTGAACTACACAAGTTTTTTTTTCCCTGACATATGGTAACAAATCATAGAATCATAGAATAGTTTGGGTTGGAAGGGGCCTTCAAAGGTCATCTAGTCCACTCCCCCTGCAATGAGCAGGGACATCTTCAACAAATGAATGAAATAAAATTAATCCAATCAATTCAAATGAATCAAATCAATTAATTACTTTGCCTGAAGATATTTTACCAACACAAGGTTTGCAGCATCCATGTTTGGCAGAACATACAAGCATTTTCAAAACCCTACATGTTAATATTGTTGTTACATTACGTAAACCTGATTAAGATCCACCTTATGAGTAGTTAATGGGTCTGTCCCCAGTCATCTGGCATTTGTGGAGATGATTTTCAGATTACTGTGCCAAGCATGTAAAACAACCCCCTTTTCCTCAGAGGTATTTCTTAAAGAAATTGAACCATAACTTCAGTCTGGCATCACGCAGCAGCAAATGTGGTCGAAGTGAAAATTTGTGGGCAGAGAGCGCCATCTCCAGCTACCAAATAACAGTTACTCTGCAGAAACAAAACCACTAATTTGGTATTTCTCCTTTGGAATTGCCATCTGTTCTGGCAAAAGATGGAGGAAAAAAGCCACCTGACACCGACGAAAGATTGAGATTCAAGCCTTAACACTATCTTAATACTTTGTAGGGAGACCTCACAAACCCTTGCTATATTTTCTGAATTAAATATAAAGGCTGCTTAAAATTGCAAAGAGCTGAGCATCCCTAATTTGTTTCTATTTTCAGGCTACTTGGTTAAGAATAAAATAATAGATTTTAATAGAGTTTAAATTGGTACTATATTATGGTAGCTCAGTTTACAGATGTAGCAAATGAGGCACAGACTCTCTTTAAGGTGCAAAGAGAGATATTTATTACAAATTCAGGCTTGCATTTACACTCGCTATGATGCTTGCTCAAGCATTTGCTGATTCGCTAAGTTAGTCATTACATAAGCGACATATTTTGTGTTCCCACCAAAGTTGCTGCCATAAAAGCATTTTTTGGTGTATCACAAGCTACCCTTTGTCACGGGGAGTGATTTTAGGGTTCTGCTTGCTGCAGAACAACGTCTAGATTTCTTAAAGGGAAGTGTGACCTTAAAGAGTTCGGTGACGGGTTTGATCTATTATTTACTGCATGGGGGAGACATACCAAACCAAAAATCGCTTACCTTATTTCCAGGCGCGTGTATTTGTTCACTAAGGAAACCTTCAGGCATCTTCTCTCCCTGAGGACTGTTGGCTCCAGGGGCTGTGTTTTGAAGCTCCAGAGGCAATCTCTTAGGCGACGTGTATACCCGTCGCAATGCAGATGTCCAGGGTTCTTCTTCCCCTGATAACTGTTCGCTCTGAAGCCTGTGCTTGGAGCTCCAAAGGCAAACTTTCAGAGGAGAGCCGTAATCGCATGCAAAATAGGCTTTCAGGAAGCAAAATTTTCAGGAGAAATATTTAATGGAGTAAAATAACAAAAGGGCTGGCTCAAGCCGGGTACCTACACAGAGGTCCGTCCAAGCATAGAGAACTACAAACTTTTATATCTTTACAGACCACTCACACCAAGATCCAGTCCAACAGCAATATTTCACCACCACCAATATTTTCTTTGCTTCCCGTTGGACCCCTTTTCTCTGGCTCCACATGGGCCTCTGTTTTGTTCAGCTGTAGACATTGGTTTTGGTTCATATCCTCGAAGGTGGCGTTTTGTCTGGATACATTCTTTCTTCTTAGTGAAGTGCAAAAATAGGGCCCGCTTTCCAGATGTCTGGTCTGTGATGTCTCCGCATTAGCCTTGGATCGTTGTTTTCCCAGTCAGTCCCCTTTTTCCCATCAAAATACAAGTTGGACTTTCTCTTCCAGGTGTTTAGTGTAGTCTGCAGTTACTGTTGGTAAATACAAGCAGGACCTTACAGCTTAAAATTTTAGCAAATCTAGTCTACCAAGTAACATGAATCAAGGAGTACACTAAAAATCACACAACCTTATATCTCTAAACAATTCATTACATTTGTTGTGCATCTACTTGAGCTAAATGATCAATATTGAACTTCAATTGGGCTCATCCACTGATCTGTGAGTAGTAAATCCATTGCCATACAGCTCACTTATTTAGCAGGGAGAGCTCACAGTGGCTCATTCAGGCTGTCGTATTTATAGAATGAAGTGGTCGACTCGTAGTCAAATTGCATACAGTAGGAAAAGTCTGCATGAGACTCCCTGCACCCACAGATTATCGGTGTTCAGTTGCTGTTCTGTTTCCTTGTGGGTCTCCTGGAAGGAGTTTTTGGCCTGGCTGCAGCTCAGGCCTTTACCTCCTCTGGAGCCTGGACCGAACTGCTGCTGGTTTGGCTGGGAGGGGGATTGAGTGCATCTGCCACACTCCACCCCCTTGACCACAGTCAACCCACTTCATTCTCTCATAGAGTGGTAGTGCAGTTACCTCTTGACTCTATGTCATAAATACGTGGCATATTGTAGCTCAGTGGTAAGAGTCCAATTGTTTGATAAACTATTCGGTTTAAATGCTAATATCATCTACATATACTGTTAGCAAGTATGTGAACTTATGTTTAAGCAAACAGCCTCAGTAATATAGAATATCACTATAAATTGTATTATCAGGGTATTTCCTACAACAAATAGAGATTCTTTGCTTATATGTGTACCTGTCATTTATACACAAAATGATTGCAAGTAACAAGCACAATAATGTTAGAATTAACAGAATTACAACTGGACAAAGCATCACATTCAAACTTCCTGTTGTGGTCAGTGGCCATTCGAATAGGGTCTTCCACTTCAGTCTCAACAGGACATGATGTACCTTCGGCAGCAATAGGATGATATATTGTACTTCCATCTTATGGGAAGCTACAAGACAAAAAGATGAAATAGACTGGTCTTGGCAGGGTTTGACGGACACATTATGCCATTAGAAATATGGGAAAATCTATTGTGCACTAATTCTGCATTTTGTAGCATTGCTTTTATCTTTGTCTGTAGGAATCTTAAGGATATATGGTAAGGTGCCTTTACCATTATTCACAGGCATCTTATCTAAACAAAGATGTTCTATTTGTGGTTTATGTGCTTTTCTACACCCCAGCTTCAGTCGCCTGAGTGTACTTACAATGTTCCTCCTCGCCATCCTTGCGCCATTCCCATATATTCCACCCCCCTCACTCAAGAAACTGCTTCTGCTGGGGCCAGCAAAGCCAGAGGTGTTCACCTGTGTTTGTGAGGTGTAACACAGAGCAATTTATAGAGATACATAACAAACACATATAGGAAAAGGAATAAACATATCTGTACAATGATGTTTTAAATCAGGCATTCCGTTGGAATTAAATGAGCCATTCATCCAGGCATCATGAATAGATTGCTCTTTTTGATGCATAAAGTCTTGGAGATGTTAAATGTTGTCTTTCATGTTGGCTGATTCATCTGTTATGTTGAAACAACAGATGTTTTTAAAATTGAAGGAGCTTTTTCAGCCATTACCTACTCATGGAAAACAATAATAAAAAACATTAATATCAAAATCCCTTAGCATAGTATAATTCTGTAATAAAGCTACCAGGGTTGTCATGCTGGTAAAACATATTGTCAAAAGGTCTGCAGCTGTTGGTCTTCCCTTTATGCAAAAGGCAGATGAAATAGTTACAGTAGAGGCAAAATAAATCTAAGTATTTACGTAATGGTCTTGTGGAAACATGTCCAGGGCATATGCTTGTTGTACAAGACCGCAAAGTACATCGAGCCAGCCTGTGACAGGGAAGGAAAACAGGAGTGCAATCACCTTCCGGTAATACATACACATTGTTCCAGCTCCTGCAGCTGATGATGTTACTTTGGGTCTGATAATCTGATGTGAGATAATGACCCATACAGTTTGGAGAACTCTGGTTTGCACCTTTTCAGAGAGAACTTCAATGCAGTGTTGCATTCTTGACACCAATGACACTGTTCCAATGCTGTCTCCTGTATATAAAGTACAGGTATTTGTTGAAGGTACCTGAAACACAATGACTTGAGAATCTGACATGAGCAAAGGATATACATCTAGATCAGTAGTCTGCAGTCCCACTTCACAATCCATTGGTGTGAATAATTCCATTTCTCCTGTAGTTAGTCTTGACACTGTATCCACAGCAGTGTATACATACTACCACACCCCTAGACCAGGGCAGAGGGCCCACACAATCAATCTAACAGGTATTCGAGGCCCAGTGGCCATGTTTTATCTTTCCTCATGGCCTACATAATGCCCTTAAGTGTAACTGTGTACAAGTAGCACAATGATGTGAGCATGTTTTACAGGTATACCATAGCAAAGGGGTTTGAATGTGTGTGTAGTATAAGCTGATCCATGTCCAGAAGCTACATGCATATTTAGAGCTTGAGCATGGAGCTCAGCAGAGGTCATATTATCTGCTTGCCCATTGTTTTATGATTCAAGTGTATCAACCTCATTGCGTTCTTCTATTAACCCTTCACAAGGGGAATCCTCCACAGAAGATGTGAAGATAAAAGTTCTCCAGTGCCCTAAAATTCCCAAAAAGGCATGTAATTGTTTTACCGCAGCTGGTACGAAAAACTGCTGGGCTGTGTGCCGCATCTTATCTGGTGTTGCTCTAAGCTGTCCATGCCAAACTATTCCTAAAAATAGTACAGTAGCACTAGGACCCTGCGTTTCAGTCAGATTAATTGTCCAGCCTTGGTCCTGCAAATGCACTTTCAGAAATCCGGCAGTGGTTTCAGTTTCTTGTTGTGTCAGTATTAAAATTTTTGCTCCTGTGTCTATTAAAAATTTCAACAACTGTCCTCAAGGGACATCTGGAATTAAAATGTATGGGTCATCATCACTTATCCACTGATAAGCTTCTACCTCTGGACAGGCAGGCCCAGTTGCTGTCTGGACCTTACTTGATTTTTTGGATTGGTGTCCTGTGGTACTTCCCTCAGAGGGAGGAAAGGGTTAACACTCCTTCTTGGAGCAGGCACTGGAGAAGTTGGAACGCCTTCCTTCTTCTCACAGCTATCTCCTTCAGGAATGCTTCAATGAGACCTAAGATAACAGTGGAAGGCTGTTTCTGAATTGCGGCTTCAGGAATGCCTAGTGCCAGTGCCTTTCTCCACAGCTTATTTCTCAGTTCCCAAGACTCTGCTTCAAACTTTTTAAATGCCTTTTCTCGTAATTCAGCTTCTGTCTTAATAACAGACCTAGCTTCATACTCAGGAGGATATGAGAGAGACAAGGAATCACCTTCCCCAAAATCACCATCATCAGGGTCACCCCATAGATTTCCATCCCATTCATCAGGGGACACAATAACTTTTCTGATCTGCAGAAGATTAGGGGGATGAGGAGCCAGCATAAGTATCATTCCAATTTTTTCCTCTATTTTTTTGTTTCTTTCCCTTTCTTCTTGTAGCTGTTTCTGCAGCTGCTCACATTTCAAATATAATAATAATTCAGCGGCCTTCTTACTTTCTATAACCTCCCTCAGATCTTGTTTTTCTCTATTCCAGGTCTCCCATTCCTCACAAGTGGCTTCTAGGCAAGTGCCTAGCATTTTACAGATGATTCCTTTTCCCTTCCCATCCTTCAGATGGCCCCTAGCAGCTGTTAGTTGCTCCTCCACAGCTTTCCAATCCTGCAAATTATTATAAGCCCATTCCTCTGAAAATCTATGACTTGGATTTACTTCATGCCTCTGTAAATAATTAGCAATAATGCCCACCATCCCACTTCTGACACCAAATTGTCGTGAGGGAGAATGATGTGTGATGTTGCATGAACATATCTGTTAATCACATACTAGTGAATATTTGTATGTGCTGTACAATAGAAAGGAAGTGTTTTTAACAAGAAAAAAATCCATATAACTTTCATAGTTTAAATAAGATTCGATTATACAATTCTGTTTTCCCAGAAAGTGTCTTTCAGCTGAATGCCTTAGAGCATTTTAAGCGCTGTAAGACTACAGAAAATTTTCCCTTATTTGAGTTCTTTAATTTTCTATTTGATGATGGATTGACAAAAAATGGAGATAGATAACAGTTCTAAATATTGCATTTCATTGATGGTTCATCATGGCATAGATGATGATTTTACATGATTTTATGTATAATGTTACAAAACTGCCATTCCCTGCACTTACTCTGAACTGTTTTTTATGAGAAAGAGGAACTCCACAACAAAAAACGTAATCTTGTATTTAGAAAGTCTCTGTTTGAACCATTAGTGAGGCCTTTTCTTTTCCCCAGTCTGAGTTCCCTTGTCCATTCCCTTTTTAGGAGCCATTGATCTACCCAATGTTGTCCATTTCAATTTGCATACATCCTGCATGGATTTTTGTAATGGCTGATCAATGACCCCTATGAAAAAGACCTTTGCTGTTCAAAATCAATGTGTACTACTGCGACAAACTGGCCTAACACATCCCTACCCCATAAGGTACACGGTATAGGTGCAATAAATGGTGCAACTCGTGCATGCTGTCCCTCAGGTCCAAGCACAGTTAACAGACGTGCACTCTGACGCAGCTGTTGAATACCACCCACTCCAATAATAGTGGATGCGGGAGTGACAGTGGGCCACTCAGTAGGCCATTCAGAGCTGCGAATGATAGAGACATCAACATCGGTATCTAGGAGACCCTGAAACTTCCAACCATTTATGAAACAGGTAAGCACGGATTGTGCTGCCTGAATAGTTTTTGACCAGAAAATCTGGGGCTGACCTGTGCTTCCAAAGCTACCACCACCTTGGTGCCCTTTCCTTGCAGGGGTAGCACTACAGAAGGATATTAACTGAGCAAATCGTTAACCTTGAGGGATGTAGCAAGGTGGCACAGGTGTCCATGCCATAATTTTGATTTCACCTTGATAATCAGAGTCAATTACTTCAGGTAAGACAAACAAACTCAATTTGGAGGTGGATAATAGACCTATTAATAAAGCATGCACACTACGTCCTAAAGGCCGCCACACTCCTGTGGGAATAAGGGCTACAGCATTTGTAGTTATTGTCACTGACTGGCTGGCGGCCAAGTCCACCCCTGCGCTTCCAGCTGCTGGGGGAAGGAGATCACGGGCCATGAGTTGACTCACATTTCTTTGATTGTTTGGGGCATGTGGTCCCGCCCCCCACCTCCCCTTTCCCTGGGAAGGGTTAATTGGCTCCCCCTTTACATTAACCCTTGAATGACATTCATTAGCCCAGTGCCTGCCTTTTCTACATTTTGGACAATCTCTAGGAGGTACAGCCTTTGAAGTCTGGCGTGCATACTTTCTGCAATCTTCTTTACATAACACAGTGGCCCACAACAAAAACATTTCCATCTCAGTTTTGTTCCCAATACTTGTAACTGTTCTGCTAAAGTGGCAGCTAGACAGCTAGCAAAATGTTCAATTGTCCCTATGTTTTGATGTGCTCTCACCATGTCTGCTATAGTACACCTTTCCTTATTCCTAACACCCTGTAACACACGCCGACAATCAGCATTAGCATTCTCAAAAGCCAATTGTTTTAGTAGCAACTCAAAAGCTTCATCATTAGCAATTTGTCACTCCAAAGCAGTCTGCAAGCGGTCTAAAAACTCCGCAAAAGGTTCTCATGGTCTTTGCAAGAATTTTGAAAAGGACGTATTGGCATCTCTCCCAATATCTGGTAATTTCCGAACCGATTTCATTGCTAGTTTTGCTATTACACCATATAAATATCTGGGATATGCAACTTGATTCTCTGGCAAAGCATGGGCACCTTCTCCAGCTAAATGACTGCAATCAATCCCTCTTTGCTGATATACATTATCAATAGCCTCTATAGTACAGTTGTCCCGAAAAGCAAATAGCCATAGAGTATACTGAGTAGCGGTTAAGATCATTTTCAACGAAGAACGCCAGTCATGCGGAGTAAGTATGTAGGAGGAGCTTAATGCTTCTAAAATATTTATAACAAATGACGAAGTAACTCCATTTTCTTTAACTAATGTCTGTAAATCTTTTACAACATCATACGGTAGCTGTTGAAAGCCCGGAGTTTGCAGTTCACGATAGATCATAGGGCATGCTGCAACCACTTTCCAGTCTCCTGCTTTCAAAGCCTCTTCTCTGCATTTATCCCACATGGTTAAATTAGTGTGCACTTTCGGTTGCAAAGTAACATCCAGGGGGAATAAATCAGGCTTTCGCTCCAAGTCCTTTGGGCCAGGATCAAGGGGATTTTTGGGTGACTCCCACATACCATCATTTGTCAAAAGCATTTGCTGTGGCTTACAAGCGAGGGCTTCATTATCAGACAGCCCTTTCTCCACTACTGCATTTGCGGTTAGTGCACTTTTGCCCGATATAGCTACAGGATCCCCCTCCTTCCCTGGCAAAGGAGGAGCAGAAGGCTCCCAGTTAGTTGCAACCTGCACGACTACTTCCTTCTGACCAGTTTTTAAAGTAGTCATAATTTTCCCCCAAGTAGATAAATGTTCGCAAGCAGCATTATCTCCAGTCGCTGCCTGTTCAAATAGTTCTCGTCCAACTCTGTGCCATGCCTCCAACTGAAATGTACCAGCTGTAGGAAAGTCCGGCACATGATTAGCAATCCATTCTAATAAAGTCACTAATCGGACTACTGCTACGTCCTGATTTTGCTTTCTTAATAAACGTTGAAGGACATCTAGGCTTTGTCTTTGTTCAAGGGATAACTTCCCTCCCATGGTTCCCATTGCTCACCTTTTCTTGGTGATGGGTGCATGCTGTGATTTCTGTTTCCCAGTACTGTTTCCCAGCTCTGTTTCCTGGCCCTGGTTTGATTTGGCTTCACTATTGGAATGACTGCTTCCTTTACGGCCTTTACTTTCAGAAAGTCCTGGTTCAGGGCACCATTTGTAGCGAACGAGGCACAGACTCTCTTTAAGGTGCAAAGAGAGACATTAATTACAAATTCAGGGCTCCATTTATACTTGCTATGATGCTTGCTCAAGTATTTGCTGATTTGCTAAGTTAGTTGTTACATAAACGATATATTTTGTGTTCCCAGCAAAGTTGTTGCCATAAAAGCATTTTTTGGTCTACCACAAGCTACTCCCCTGTCCTTGGTGTATCAATCCCATATCAATCCCCCTGTCTTTGATGTATCAAGTAGTATACAGTCCCGGCTTCTTGTATTTTTCCACCAACACTCGTTCTCATACTGTTGACTCTGGTCAGGCCCGATGTCAGAATACTGCCACAACAGAGAGTCTATGCATCTAATACATAGGATACATTTGATAAGTACTTGGAAAACTTCATAAATGATATCTCTAGCATTGTCCCAGAATGACCAGGTCAAAAACTAGTGCAAATAAGCAATATGTGAAAATACCATACAAAGTGTATGCAGAAGAATTCTATACATACAAATAATACAAAATTTACAAGTATCACAAAAATTACACTACATAAAAATTCCATAATTTAATTACATAGATACATATATTCCAAATACTACAAAAATTACATAAATACAGATATGAAAGAATACTGGTTGCATTACATACAAGTATATTTTGTATATATTTTATGCCACATAAATGGGTACATACGTTAGTGCACACTTTTAAAGAAATCCGTGTTAAACAACAACAACCACCACCAAGACATTATTTATAGCTGATGCTTGAGAAATTGTTCTCCACCACGATGTTAAATGATGTTGTTGCTTTCCTGTAACCCAGCAGCTTTCTGTTCTTCCTAACACCACAGGAAACCTCAGGTCTCCAGGGCATTCACTGCTCCAAAGGGTTCGGATGAAACAGAGACATTAGGTGCATTAGAGAATCAATCTGTGAATGCGGGTAGATACAGCATCTTATTTAAAATGCAAATGATTAAATTACTCTGTGTTATTTTTATGATTGTTTGAGTTCAGAAGGTATTTGAAAACCCAAGATTCAGTTTGCAGCCACAGAGACTGCAAGATACAGAAAGCAAGCTGATGAAGCTCTGTTAGAAAAAGACCTGAAAGCAAGAGAAAGCAATCAAGAACAGCTGGCATGGATTTCTGGCAGACAAATCACACTTGGCCAACCTGATTGCACCCTATGATTAAATGGCTGGTGACACAGACAAGGAGGGAGCAGAAGCCAGAGTGTAAGGGGCCACACAGCAGCAGCCTACAACTTGTTTACTAATAGGAGTCAGCTACGTTCTCCTTGGTAGTGGTAGGACTTGCAACAAGAAACCATTGGCAGAAGCAGCTCAGGAGGTCCAGAGGGGACATTATGAAACAGTTTATTTAATTGGAAGGTAGTTAACCTGGGCAAACTATGAAATTTTTATTTTGGATGGTTTCAAGAGCTGTCAAGATAAAACCACAACAGATGTGATTTACTTTCAGTGGGGGGGGCTGGACTGTGCAACATCCAGATGTGATTTCCATCCAATCTGTTTGCGATTGTGCACCAATATAAAGCTAATGATAGAAGCAATGATAGAATGTCCTGAGTTGGAAGGGACCCACAAGGATCATCAAGTTCTACTCTTGTCCCTGCATAGGACAACCCCATAGGATATCTCGCCTTGTCTATGCTTCTTGTTCATTGTGAGAAGATAGCTTTAAAATGGTCACCCAAATGCTGTCTGGGCTTTATTATGAATTTGGGAGTGTGTTTTGAGTATACACACGAGCAAAAATAACAATGCTTCACCATCTGGTATCTGGCAAACTGCAGATGTTCTTTTCTGAAACCGGAGTATTTCATTGCCACATTTAAACTGCTATCCGCTATTTCAGCTGGCAATATTAAAAGAGCAAAGAAATGCAATGTATTTTGAAAATCCACGGATTGTAAAGCAATTCAATGTATTATTCATTCAACTTGCAGAAGGTACGAGATGTGCCTGTAGCCAGACCTTGGGAGTCCCCAAAATAACTTAGAAGCCGGAGTGCAGCAACTCGAATAACTACCCCCCTCTCTTCTCTGAATAATTACAAGAGTTTGTACACTTTACTGCTGTTGCGGGGTTTTTTGGTCGTTTTTTTTGGTTTTGTTTAGTGTTTTGTGGTTTTTGCCCCCCTTTTTTTTTTGTGGTTTTGTTTGTTCGTTTGTTTTTGTTTGGGTTTTGTTTGATTTTTCTCTTGTTTGGGGTTTCGTTTGCGTTTTGTTCAAGTGTTGACTGAGGTATGAGCTACGCCTACCTGCGCCCCTGCCTTTCCCTCGTTCCCACCCGCGACTCCCCACTCCCGCACGCAGGAGCGGACCCGCCGCCCGCCTTCCCCTCCCCGCAGCGGTCACGCCGTGAGCAGCCCGGCCGCTCTGTCTCCTTTCCTCCTTGCAACCGCAGCCCGAGTCGCTGTTACTGAAGCGCTGTGCGGTTAATTAATCGCTGATGACGCGTCCACCATACCCCGGCACCACCTTCCCCCACACCCGCCAGGAAGGCCGCGGCTGCCGCCTTCCCCTTCCCTTGGCGCCGCCCAAGGCCGCTGCACGGGCCGGCAGGGCGAGGAGGAGGCGCGGATGGCGGCGGGGCCGAGCGGCGGCGGGCTGCTGCCCTTCTTGCGGCTGCTGGGGCAGCTGAAGGTGAGCGCGGGAGCGAGGCCCGCCCGGCGGGGCAGCGGGGCCGCCGATGGGTGTCTGCCCGCGGCCTTTCCGCGGGGCGGCGGGGCGCCCTCACGGGGGTTTCCCCAGCGATCGCTGGGGGGAGGGCGGGGACGCGGGTGGTGGCGCCCGGCCTGGCAGCGGGGCGGCTGGCGGAGAACCGAGGCCTGCGGGGCTGGGGCTGCCGCGGGGAGGCCCGGACGCCGGGCGGGGGAGGACGGGGGTCCCGGCGCCTCGGCGTGAGCAGCGCGGGCTGAGAAGGGCGCTCGGTGCTGCTGGTGCGTTCTCTGCCTGTGAACAGCAAAACGATCCCGTCGCAGCCTCGGAGTAGGCCAGTCTCTGGGGCGGGTGTCTCCCAGCAGCATCAGAGGTCATGGCGGGACAACATTTTTTTAGTGGCGCCTCTGAAGTGAGGTTCTCCAAAACCGAAGGTTTGAACGTTCACGTTGCTGTG
Source organism: Columba livia (assembly GCF_036013475.1). Classification (NCBI taxonomy): domain Eukaryota; kingdom Metazoa; phylum Chordata; class Aves; order Columbiformes; family Columbidae; genus Columba; species Columba livia. The sequence continues at coordinate 55,464,287 of NC_088604.1, read as the reverse complement.
ACGCTCTCCTCACACAGAGAGTACCGCGGACGGGATGGGTGTACAGGAACGTGGCAAAGCCGGAGAGCGTGTCCGATCATATGTACAGGATGGCGATGATGGCTTTGGTGAGCGAAGACAAAAGCCTTAACAAGGACAGGTGAGACTGCCTCTGGTTATTGTGAGCACCTGTTCATGTTGTGGGAGAGCTGCAACCAGAATGCTTAAAATAGCTGTTGTCCTGAGGAAGAGCTTTTAAATCACGCTGAAAAAGTGTCACGGAGGCACCCCAAAGTCAATTTAGGCAGACAACAAGCTCCAAGCAGATTTATTCTAGCCAAAAAGTATAGCCAATAAGCCAACTAGAAACAAGGTTTATACAAATTATTCAGCGCTCAAACAATGAGAAAACCAGGTTTGGATACTAGCTGAGGAAATTATTGTTGTACGACCACATAAGGGTAATGAGGATCCACAGGGTGCATGCATTCACTCACCCAAAAAAACCCCAAACTAGAAGCATCTTTAACTCGAGGGTGCCCAGCAGATAATAATTACTTGCCCGGGGTGGGCAAGGGCTCACTTGAGGATATATCCAGAAGGAAAAAACAACAAAAGAAGATGTGAGATGTACTCAATCCCAGAAGGTCTCCTTAGGCGGTGTCCCAATCTAAGGGCTCCAGTTCACAGACCCTGTGCTCTGAGAAAACCACTCAAAGGGGGTCTTTGGCAGGGGCCCTGTTTTATAGCCTGGTCAGACCTGGCTGTGGGCATTACAACATAGTCCAGAAGCTTCTCAGTTTCTCTGGGCACGTGCTTTGTTGAGGACCCTGCCAATCGACTGAGGGTCCCACCCCTCCTGTCCCCCCAGCAGGCTGGAGATGAAGTCACCCTGCACTGGGGTGGGGAGGTTGTGACTGTCAGCACCACTCAAGGTGTGGTTAGGTACAGTGGGGCACAAAATGTGTTTGGGAGCCATCAACTGCCCTATTGGAGGCTCGGGATCTCATCAGGGGCTGTGGAACTGCCACAGGGAGTTTGAAATCCTTTCCACTCATGTTCTTCTTCCATCCTTTGGGCAGGGTGCTGTTTACCTGGAGAGCTGAAAGGAGCTAAACACTTTTAGTGCTAAATTCCAGGTGCTGAGGCAAGTTGTTAATTTGGAGGCTCTGATCTCTTCTCTTGAGCCATAAGTAGGCGAGCTGAAGACACTCGGTTAAAGCACAGTTGGAAGCAGCAGACAGCAAAGGCAAAACCATGGACCATGTAGGGCTTGACAGACTTAGCGGCAGTAAGGAGCCTCTGAAATCATACAGCGTAGAAGAGAAAGCAGCACTGGTGTTGAATGAGTTGTCAAATCTAGTATGAGATTGTGTTTGCTTTGTCCCTTCAGGAGCTGATGGAAATAGCAGGGACTTTTTTGAGTATGTGCTGTAGATTGATATGCTACAGAGCTGCTGAGTGTGAGATTATATATTGAATTGGGGATGGCTCCAGTCAGATTACCTTCCACCTGTTGCAGCATTAATGTGAAATGTGTAACATAGTTAGTTACCACAACATCTCCACAAGCCAAACATACAAAAGCTGCGTACATAATTTTTGAATGCCAAGCAGCAGTAGCTAGAAATTGGGCATTAAAATCATGTCAAGGTGGAAACTACTTCCCTTAGCAAAGAAGTGAAAAATGTTCCGTAAAACTTAAAAAATCCCACCCTGTAAGGTGTTTTGTTTTTTGTGTTTGTTGTTGGTTTTGTTTGTTTTAATAAGGGGAATGAATTACGCAGTCTCTTAGCTTTATGAATAACAAGATATAACTTAAAATGCTGAAAAACTAATTATTCTGTCTTTGTTTCTTGTCAGATGCATACGATTAGCTTTGGTTCATGATATGGCTGAATGCATTGTTGGAGATATTGCTCCTGCAGATAATATCTCGAAAGAGGAGAAACACAGGAGAGAAGAGGTAGGGACATAAGGTGCAGAGCCACATCTGCAGTGTTCTGCCTGTTTTTAATGTACTGGGGGTGGTGAAGAGACACTCTAAGCGACGTAATACTGTCATTGGCACTGGACAAGGATGCCACAAGCTACCGAAGTTTTCAGCTCGTGATTTTGGTATATGTAACATCACTGGGTACAAAGTTAGAAAGGAGAACTTTTGAAGTAATGTTCGTGTTGATCATTTATTCCTGAACTAGCTGGATTTTTGGTAACCTGAATTAGCCATGTTGACTAGCTCTACCAAGAGGTGCAGAGCAAGAAGTAAGTGCATTGGCAGTTCCCGGTGGATCATTTGTGTGGTGCCAGTTCATGTGGTTGTGACAGAGACTTTAAACCGTTTATAGAGAATTCCAGACCCAGGTGCACAGGTCATAAGCCTTTGAGTACAGTGTCCCTAGAGTTGTTTTACTTTTGGTCTTGTACGTAGCCAAACTGTTGGTAGTCATTTCTGGTTTGCTGCGGTATTTGAAGAAAATGTGAACCACTCCTTCAGCCACGGCTAGAGGGCAACGTGGTGCCTCAGAAACTCTTTGGAGGCCACAATTAGCTCTTCAGACAGTGTAAAAAAAAATAAAATAGCAGTGATTATTTCCGCCCCCCCCCATTATGCTTCCTTTTTTAAAACTTGGGGTTGGGAGTCTATGACTTACTCTAGGAGTAAGCTCTTTGCTAAGAAAGTGGAAGTTAAAGATCAAAGGGGTATTCAGCATTCTTGAAGTACTGTCCTCACTGACTGCAATTTTTTTTCAATGCACTTCCTAGTGTCTTCTTACACTAAACAATAAAAACCTGTTTCCTGGAAGCCTCCAAAGGTTGTTTTGTCAACTGAGGATTGGGCTTAAACTTTGCTAAAGGGAATTCTCATTTGTATTTAGGCAATGAAAAAGATACTTTGATGTCTAAGTATGGTTAAGAAGTTTTCTTAAACAATTTCCAGCTCCTTCTGCTCCCATTTCACTCAGTGAGGACTTTGATGTTGACTTTGTGGGAAGGAGGGTCAAGCATTAAACATTTAGGCTGACTCTGGAGCACTTAGTTGTAAAAAATACAGCAAGGGTAATGGTTTCATGAAGTGGCTTCAGATGAATTATCAATACGCTGCTGCCACTGCAGAGTTCTCCTTTTTTCCTCTTTGCAGCTGACATTGAGCTGGTTCTGAAGTTTGCTGCTTGTGTAGTCATCTAGTCTCACCAAGCCTAAAGCAGCAGAAAATGAACTTGATCTAAAGAAAACCCAAGTGTTTTCTTTGGGGTTTGTGGGCTTTTTTTGGGTTTTGTTTGTTTTTTCTAGTTAAGTCATTTTGGCCTGCTAAACTTGAAATCTTATGAGTTGTGGGGTTGGAAGGAGCTGCGAAAGAATGAGACCTTGATGCTTCAGTGTGGGTGAGCAGCTGATCCCTTCAGCCACATTGTGAAACTATACCCTGTGTTTGAAGTGGAGAAACAGTCATGGCACAAAACCTTTGTCTTGGCTCTGATGTTGGTTGTTTCAGAAGCAGCCCTTAGCGTTCCTAGGAAAACAGTAGAAATTGCACAGCAATGAGACCGATCAGCTGGGAGAGCACGAAGAGCACGCAGAGTAATTTCTGCTTGCAGGCTATACCATCAGTCTGATATTGCATTAAACCTTGTACCGAGGTTTTTTTATTGAACAAATGGTATCTCACTCTGGGAGCACTGCATTTTATTGCTGCAGAGTATTAAATTGATTTTTTTTTCTCTGTTTTTTGGAATTTTAGATTTTTAAAGGTTTGTGTTGCCTGCCCGCCTGCCAGTCAGTAGCTGCAGCCCTGCTAGTGGAAATGTACCCACTGAGTGACTGTAATGGGCAGTTGCCTGCCAACACCAAGAGTTAGTCTTTGAAGCTGCTTTTATGAACTGCATCTATAACCTGTTAAGTTCAAACGCTGCGTTTGCTAGTTAAATCTGGAAGGCAGAGCTGGTAATTGATGGCAGTTCCCTGGCATTTGACTTGTCTGTTTTACTCTGGGCTTCTTTTTGGACTCTTGAAGATACTGGATGCACTTTCAAGTTGTTTTTCTGTTCTAACAGTTCACTTAAGCAGCATCCTCCACTGAGTGGTCCTACTATCTCTGGCAGATTTATGTACAAGTGCACTTCAGAATAATATCCTGTATAGTGTATGTTTCTACAAACCTGGTAGCAAATAGTTATTTCTTCAAAAAAGATAATGATAAAAATGTGCTTGCTTAAAAAATGGATATATGGAAATAGCTGCTTTTTTTTTTTTCAGTCAGCTATGCAACAACTGACCCAGCTTCTATCAGAAGACCTTGGAAAAGAAATCTATGGACTCTGGGAAGTAAGCTTACATTCTTTTAATCATTTGGTAAAATTCAGGGTGACCTATTGTCCTCTTCCTGTTTACCGATGAAACTTTTTATTTTGACCTCAAGAAAAGTAGATAAATTCCCTTGGGAGATAAAGCTAATGGTATGAATCGAGGTCATTTTGGAATCTGTTTCAAAAAGAAACCCCAAACTTTGGTAGAATAACCAGTTTCTGTTTTTGACCTCTCAGAGTTTCAGATGACCCATCCAGGGTTTGTATAACTGAAGGAAGAGTTTGTCTTCTACATCCAGCCTGCTTGGCTGAAATATTTAGTCGTAACTTCTGGTTTTAACTTCAAATGTGGTCTGTTAACACAGTGCTTTTCTACAGACCCCACAGATTGCTGGCTGGTCTTGGGTACCTTAAATGTTTCTATTGGAAAGTATCTTCTATATTTGCAGGTGATTAACTTTTTGATGTGAACTTGTGCTGTTAATTGATACACTCTTTCATGTTTGCAAACTAGAGATGACGAAATTATTTCCAAACAATTCAAGTTTATAGTTACTGTGCTTTATCTTCTCCTGGCATACAGTTGCATGAGGACAAGTGCATCCACAATCTCTTGTTTCTTGGACTCTATGACCCGAAACTGTATTTTATGCTGATATCCTTACTTTTCCACTTGGACTGTATTTAAATTCCAGATATTTGCAGTCGATTTCTGCCCTTTGTTGCAGCATCCTGTTTGTGGTGTGGTTTTGTTGTGGGGATGGTTTTGGGTGTTTTTTTTGTTTCTCTGTGTAGTTTTGTGGTGAAACTGGCAATGGGGATAGTTTTTCAGTGCTGTAATTCAAGGTGAAGGGGGTTAACCAATATAACCAGATCTGGGAAATAAACGTGCATTTGTTTAGTGAGCACTGGTTCCTTTTCCCCTGGGCAGCTGTTATAATTGAGGGAAAGGAGCTTTTGATAGATAAGAATCACACAGAACCACAGAGAATAGTTCTGTAGGACTTTTTTTTTGCATGTATTTTTTTTCTTTGCCTCAGTCTCCTCCTGTGATTGTAGAAGAGCTGGTTCAGTACGCAGTTCTTCAGCATGTTAGCTTTTTATCATTCCCATTTACCATAATTTAACATATGCATACTTTTGATCATTTTTTCTTTGTTTCTACCTTCAGGATAACTTATTGGCATTGAGTCGCTAATGCAGCAGTATGAGTGTAACCCACATAGCAGCAAGTGTAACCTAAAAATCTAATATTCACATGTAGTCCCTCTAGTCTTACTTTAAATGGAACAGCTAGGTACTTCTTAAAAAGATTAAAAAAAGAAAAAAAGACAGAAAATAAGAAGCCTCTGATCACTTGGTATGATACTCTGCTCTCAGGTAGCCAGAGGCGTTTCCCTCTGATTTCTTTTTATGAGTGAAGGAAGTTTTGGCCCAGAGCTGAACAGTGTCTGGGAGGAGATCTGTTGGCGCTTTTAGCAAGTCCTCCCCGCACCGTGGTGCCCTCACCTCTGCCCCTCTTTGCTTTTCAGCCCTACACACACTGTTGCTTTGGACTGTGTTGGTGGGCACTCTGCCAAGTGTGGTGTAGGGGGGAAAGGCAGCAGAAAGATACCCCTGATAACGTTTTTACATTACAACTTAATCTAGAATAAGTTTGAAAAATCATTAAAATGAGTCTGCACACTTCAGCTCTGTCTTGTTTTTTTTATTTTCAAGAGCAAAACCATGGGAGTAATTTTTAAAAGCCAGACCATGGTGTCTGAGAGACCAGTTACTGTTTTTTCCAAAGTCTACTGTTATTTCACACTCTTAAACGCTTGTTGGGAGGAAACACTAAGTGTTTATTTCAGCACTTTGCACAGTTGAGCACACAATAGCTGATGTTTCTTGAGTTAATATGAGCTGGTGGGTTGTATGGCACGAAGAGGCTGGTAACAGGTTGGTACTCCCAGTTAACTGCTCAAGGTGGGACAGACCTTTACAAGCAAACAGCCATAGTTCTCCTGCTCTGAAGTTCTCCTTTGTAATGCTGCCAGGAGTTTGTTCTCTTTGGTGGCCAAAACAAAAAAAAAAGTAGAAATAAATAGATTTAATAAAATAAGTAGTATTTAAACAATTTAAAGATGAGGCAGAGCTCAGATTGAAAGGAGGAAAGGAAGGTAAAAATGTTGAAATTGATTACTAAAACAATGATCAAAATATAATTGAAAATTCAGAGCATTGTTCCAATCCAAATAGAGGAGTATATGAATCAGTCATGGGTATAAAAATCTGGATTTCTTGACTTTCAAAGGTAAAGCAATAAGCATAAGAACAAACAGGCTCCTAATAGTGTGACCATGACACCTATCTGAGCATCACTGTGCTGGAATCGCAATCCAGGATCTTGCCACTGTGAATGACATCCCCCCCCACCCCCACATTTGTCTTCTTAAGATGCAGAAGGAGATGCCACGTTCTTTGGTCAGCAGGAAGAACTCCTCTTGCACTTTGCTGCTCTCGTGTGCAGAGTTGCTGTGTGTCACGGGTTGTGTGGATCTGAAAGCACAGACGGGCCGGGTATGCACTTGAGCCTCTCTGGTCTGATTAGTAGTGATGGTGATGGTGATGGATGGGGTGAGACCTGCCAAGGATACCAAGGTGGTGGTAACCTGCACTGAAAGAAGCCTTTTTCTGCAGTTTTTGGAAGTCAAGACCGGCTGATGAGACATGAGATACAATGCAGTAGATTTGGAAACTAGAAGATTAAATGGCAAACCCATCTGCGGCCATCACTGGAAGCCAATGACAGCAAGATTGTTCAAGTTGACTGGAAATGTGAATGACTCACAAACGTATACTGAGGATGACTAGAGAGAGGGAAAAGGTAGCAGAGAGATTAAAGGACTTAAGGTCTGAAGGGGACCCTTTAATGACTCCCCTCCCTATCTCCTGGGAGAGACATAAAGACAGAAGCAGCTCAGACAGATTAGACCAAAGAGATTAAGAAGGAGTGACAGGAGAAATGTAAAGAACAACCCTTTATATAAAGGAAAACTATAAAAACAGCAAGTGGTGAAGAACAGTGCGAAATAGGTCTTAAAAACAGGTAATGGTAATACATAAGCACACACTGTGGTAATTCATAGCTTTAGCCAGGCCTAAAAAGATCTATATATATAAATGGGACCTGTTATTTAGCTTGTACGTTGTGTAGGGTTGTCTCTGTATCATCCCCCATTCAGTCAAAACACTTGGTATGTTTTTTAAATAGAATACACAAAAGAATTGTGTTCTTAAGTCCTACTACGTTTAATAGAAGTTTAGCATGTGCTTATTTCAAGGGTTTTGCTCAATAGCAGCCTTAGAAAGAGAGTGAAAGATATAACTCATGAATATTTATGGAGCAGTTTGTACTAATAAAGACAATTCTAGATATATAAAAAGCTTTTAATACTCTGTTTCAGAACAAAAAAATTGTTTTCTTATAACTACAAATCTGTTCAGGAATATGAAAACCAGTGTACTGCAGAAGCCAAGTTTGTAAAACAGTTGGATCAGTGTGAGATGATACTGCAAGCATTTGAGTACGAAGAGTTGGAAAACACACCTGGCAGACTGCAGGAATTTTACGATTCAACTGCTGGTATGACATGTTTTTCTTTCATAAGTTAAATTATATATATATATATATATATATATATATATATATATATGTATAGCCTTTTTTCTGATAGAGCAAGTAAGAACTAGGTTTTTTTACTTATTGCTCAAGTACCCTAAATATTTTTGAGGAAACTTACTGCAATGTGAAAATACCTTTTGCTTATCTATATGTATTGAACCTGAATTTCATTTATGCCAGGGTCCTTTTACATCACTTTTTACCTAGAGAGAGGTCCAGCTTTCATTACACTTGCATGTTTAAGGATCTTCCTGTACTACCAGGCAGCTATAAAGGAAGCTTCAGTCTTCACTGATGCTCTGTCAGCAGCTTGTTTCTGTGTAGTTTGTTTCATGAACCAGTGAAGTAAAATTTGTTATCCCTACATGAGCTGTGCTCTTGTGTGACCTGCTCAAGGTACATGTGAGAACCAGCTCAGTTTTAGGTGCAATTGTGTTACTTTTTATTCTCTCCACTACTTTTCATCTTTTCTGAAAGAAACTGACAGTGCAAAGGAAAACTAGCTAAAATTAGAGTCTTTATTTTAGCAAGGGGGTTGAATACTAGAAGAGAACTGTGACTCCAAGTCATCCTATCCTGGGAAAAAACTAGGGGCAAACTTGGGGAGAGGACCAGCAATGACCAGGCACAGTCCTTGACAAGTCCCATTTATACCTTGGTGACTCAGGGAAATAATCTCTCTGAAAAGTGCAATAATTTGATTACAGAAGAAGGGAAAAAAGAACACCACCAGCATAACTGGAAGGCTCAATATTCTAAGTGACATCTTTGTCCTCATGCTAGAACTCAGTAACTTAAACTAAGCTGGTGTTTCAACAGAGCTTACAGCATATACCCTACATGCATGTGTGACTGGGGTGGTTTATTGTAGCAGGATGCATAGCACGGGATTGCCCTGGTTAGGGTGCATCCTTTTTTCAGCTCTTAAGTGTCTTAATAGAGCATGAAATATTTTTATGAGTTTTGGGGGAAAAAGCTGTAGCTACTCTTAGAGTTATTCCGTAGTTGGAGTAAAATGGGAGTATTCTTGTGCTTAAAGAATAATTTGGCATTTATTTTGAGCCTAAAACAACATTCCTGCTGACCTTTCATTGCCAGCCTTTCACACACAGGAAAATGAGAGAGCATTTTTAATTAACTTTACCTATCTTTTGTTTTGCAGGAAAGTTTGTTCACCCAGAAATCGTCCAGCTTGTATCTCAGATTAACACAGAAAGGAATAAAAAAATAGCTGCTACATCTCATCCACATTCCTGACGTGTTCCTAAACACCATAGCTATAATAAATATTTTTGTTTACATTCTGTGCATTATTTTTCCTTCCATAACTTCATTAATTTTGTCAGCAGTTTGTTTGTTTGTTTTTTTTCTGTGCATTAACTGCTGAGAATCCCGGGACTTCTTAGAAAGAAGCTGGTAAATAGTGACTTGCCAGATCAGAGGTTATGGCAAGGACCAAATCCTTAGAATTTTTTCTTTTTTAAATCAGCCTCTGATTAATGTAGTCCCAGTTACACATAGATTCTCCACTGGGGAAATTCAGGTAAGTTTAACAATTAGCTGATTGCAATCTGAGCTGTTGATGTAATGCACTGAGGGGGACAGGCAGTTTTGTTCTGTGACTTCCAAGTACACACAGATTTAAGTACCTTCTGTATCAAATGGGTAAACATCCGTTCACTGCGCGACCCAGAAGCGAGACCAATGAGTATATTTCTCTAGACGCTCTTGACAGAGTCAGACTTAAAGATGGGATTTCTTTGGAGTGCATAAGCCTTAAGAAATGATGGTGGGTAAAACTGGTAATGCCACTAATTAAATTTTCTCAATACGTTTATTGTTTCATACAGTATTTCCACTGTTCACGTTGTATCAGGGGATGGTGCTAACACTTCAGTAAGGGCAATATTCCTGACTCCTGGCAATTTTATGGACTCTTGCATGGTCTGTTGATAATCACAGAATAGCTGTGATTGGGAGGGACAGTGGGAGCTTGCGCAGTCTAATGCAAACAGCCATGTAAAGCCGGCCCTCCCTTGGTTGCGCTGTCACATGCTGGCCCTGATTCTGCTGTGGCAGTTTTTAGTGGAAGTAATAATGCTAACATAAAAGTATGGTTGTCAGGTAAAGCTGTAGTGGTGGTAGATGCCATAATGAGGCCAGTGTCTGCACAACTGACTGATTTGTCTTCTGTGCAGCTGGAGAAAATGAAAGTTTACACCTGGAAAAATCAGATGCTGGAGACCTGGAGCTACTTGTCTGTCTTCAGCCTCCTGTCAAATGAGGCAGCATACAACTAAATTGGATTGTCATCCCCTTTAGAGGCAGGTGGTTCAGCTGAGCACCCATCTTCAGCCACCATGACTCCAGGAAATGTCTCCTTTACCGAAGCTCGCCCTGGGTTCTGTGGCTGGTGCCTCTGGCCGGGGCACAGAGCTCTTGGCTGGGTGTCCAGCACAGTGCCCAAAATTTGCAGAGCGTGCTGGTCCATGTGAGACGTGGGATTCCTGCTTTGCTCAGAGAATGCCACAAGGCAGCAGCTGTGCTCTGTGGAGACCCTGGAAGGACAAGCTGCACTTTACTGAGTGATGGGGAACTAATGAGTGGTTATTGGTGGCTGATTGTCACACTGCACAGGTGACGGAGTGGGGCCCACTGAGTTTTGTCTGGGACCAAGCATTCTTCAGCATTTTTATTCCACTGAGAGGTGCACAAACCATCGTCTCTTATTTTGTACTGAATGCCAAGACCTACAGATGCCTTGGGAGAGAACTGGGAACATACCTCACAAGCAAGAAAAGCAACTTTAAAGAGATGTTTGATAGAAACAGAGCACAAGTGCTACCCAGGCAGGAACAGTTGGTTCGTCCAACGCAGCAGGCAGCTTTATGGGCTGGCGATGTGCCGTTCTGCAGGGGGTCAGGGTCTGGAGTGCAGAGCCTGGCAACAGTTCAATAGTGTGAGAAAGGTAAATATTACCCTGTGAAAGATAGATGTGGTTTGAATGCATGTTGTGTGGGGTTTGGTTCTATTTGAAAGAAATCCAGCAGGTACTTTGTGTAAAATTACATCCCCATCTACTCACTGCAGGTGCACTTGTGTGCCAGTTTTGGGCACTCTCTTTTAATAGAAATAGGAGTTAGTTGGAAAGAGATGGGAGGAGAAAGTGCAACTAGAAATCAGAAGCCATGATGAGAGGTTGATATAAAGGTTGGCAAGCAGCCTGTGGGGCTTCAGACTTCCTCACGCACCACTGAAGTGCAAAGTTCACGTGTAGGAAAATGCTGGGCCCCGGCCGTGTGACCTACAAGGGGAAATCTCCTCATGTCCCTCTCCTGCAACTACATGTAGCAGCAGCTGCTGGAATGACAATAACATGTAAGGATTTACATGGAAGATAAGTTTGTCTGGCCAACCTGTCTACACTAACAGCTGAGAGAAGCTCTTCAAATTGTGTTCTTAATGCATGCAATTTAAAGCCATTTACTGCTATTCCAGAAGCATTTTTCTGTGTATATACATACATATGTAAATAAAATGAGGTCTAAATTAGTGTCCTGTAGGAGGTGAGAATGCTTGGACTCCATGTTTTAATTGTGGTTTGGCTGCTGGCCCTGCTTAAAAAGAAAGTCAACTGTTTTAGACCTAGAAGATGGTTCCTGCCATGCATGTCACTTTTACTGAACCTGTTTCAATTCAAACCTCTAAATTTTCAAAATGTTGGCCACCATTCCCATGGGGAAGTTGCCATCCAGGAGGGACTGAACAGATTTTAAGAACTAGGAATGGCAGATGATGTTTTTGCACTTTACCTTGATGCTCTGCTGTGACACAACAAGGCTTGGAGATGCACAGTAGTACTGGTAAATACACAATTAAAAAGAAAACATCACAAAATGTAAAAGACTAAGAGAGAAATTTATTTTTAATAAGAGTATCAACTTCATTTACACAAACTAAGTTGACTATTAATATTTATTTAAATAAATTCACATTTATGCACAAAACCATGTAAAATAAGCTAGGAAACCATCACAAAAAAACTGTACTAAAAAAACCTAATTAGATTTGCTTCCATGCTAAAAATCACACTAAAGAGGCATTTGATACAAATATCCAAAGCTAACTTATGTCCAGTAGAACATTACAAAAGGACTTCCAACTTTGTAAAAACTATAACAGAAGCCACACAGGAAAAAAATCACTTAAAGCCAAGTTTTCTCACAAGATTTTAAGCAGTCTGTAATGTCAAACTCACTAACACTGAAGCTTTGGCTTATGCTAAAAAAAAAAATGCATCCATATTGCAAGCAGCCAGACTCTTTTCCATCTTGTTTATTGACAAAGATGTTCTCAGCTCAGTCTGGTGAACTGAGTAACGCAACATGCAGGCTGACACGTGCTCACTAGACAGCAAGACAGTGTCACAAGTGTGCTGCTCTTTTTTTAGAAAAAAATGTTAAAAGGATGCAAGAAAACATGCTGGATCAAAGCTGCGAGATGACTGGCTCTTAGTGAGCAGATACAATGCAGTTGCTGCAGTTATATCCTAGACTGAAGCACGACAGAATTGGACACCAAAAGTGAAGTACCTACTCATCCTGTGTATTGTAAGATAACACGGTTTACACTAGCAGCTCTCAAATGTGGACTGAAGGTGTGGGCTCGCTAACCTGTGGCACATCTTAAGCCAATTGTTGGGTTTGGATTCTTTCCATTAAGGCTGTATGTTGACTGAGGCTCACAAACAGACCTTCCCTTATTTTTGAGGGGAAGACATGGAGGCAAAAATATTAGGCGTTCCCTCCACTCCTCTTCCTTTTGTAATTAACTAGCTTATACTGTCAAGTCTTACCAAATCACAGAGAGCAAGCAATGGAACTGAAGCTTTTCCAGCTACAACAATCATCAAATCAGCAGCTGCGATCAGTTCAGCTTCTATATGAATGACTGGGTGTTTCTTCCTGTCCTCCTTGACCCTGCTGACTCATGGGCAGAGGGCAATGCCAAACTGTACCAGTGAAGGAGAAAAACCAGTTTGTGACAATAAGTGATTTAATTCCATTAGGAAATAAATCATGTACAGACACTCCTGAGCTAAGGGCACCTGGTATTGACCAGTAGGCAGCTGGTATATGGACTATTGCTGGCAGTAGAAGTCTTTGCACAGCTCTAGGTCCATCTGTCTCATGTGGCACTGAGAAGGGAGTTGGAAACCAAGAGATAGAAAACAGTAAACTAAAAGAAATAAGAAAGAGAGACTGGGAGATTGTTGGAGGGAAGTTACATGAAAATGAAAACTATTTTGGTCACTTAACATTTTTAGAGCATTACAAGTCAGTAACTTGTGTGTCTTTTCTGTGGTCTACAAAGTACCTGATGATAAAATGGCCAAAAAACAAATAGAGAAAATGCTTCTCCAGCACAAGGCCAGGGAGGCAGTTTTCCAAAGCTGACAAAACCTTGTTGAGCAAGTTAGGTGGTGAGGGAGGTCTAAAAATTACGGGCTGGGCAAGTCTCTGAAGAGAGGCCTGGAGGCTCAGGACGGCCGGCAGTCTAACACTGAAGCTCTTCTTCGGTCTCGGGGAGCCGGGTGCCAGCAAGAGAGCTCTGAGCGCTGGCGTGGGCTGTGGAACTGAGAACTTCTTCAAAACTGCCCCCTGTGTGGCTTGTCCCACCAACCTTGGTCTGAAACGAGGCAAAGAAAAAGAACAGCAAGTTCCTCTGCTCATACTGTGCAAGTCCCATTTGCACTGCACCCCATGACCACCGAGGGCTGGGAACCTGTTCAAAGCAGGCAGAGAACGTGGGGTTGTTTTTTTCTTAGAACAAAAGCTATAAAAACAGTCAAATAAAGCAACCCCTTTTTCTTCCCCCAGTTTCTAAACTTCTAGGCTGCAATCATAAAATCTGCCAGTGGCATTTATCATATGCTTAAAGGAACCAGTCCTTAAATATGAATAGATGCCGACAGGATCCTAGATCCTACCATTACACTTAGTGCAGTTCTTATACATGAGTAGCTCACACTGGTTTCACTGTTTTTTCCAGTTCTACGCAGGCTGGATAAGAGATGGGTATTAAAATGAACCGGTTCATTTGCTGACTAAAGTGGCCCATCTGTCAGCAATGGTAACACAGCTGCTCTCAAAATACATAAACCATACTTGGATTTCGGAGACTAGGACTACAGTAACCCAAGAACAAGACCAGCAGCTTCTCTCCTTGTAGGTAGTGTAGCTCTCTAGAGACTGATATATAAAACTGCTCACAGCATTTTCCTGGGGGGAAGCGGGGGGGGGGGAAGAAATACAAAATTACATGAATGATACATACGACAATGTGCTCACAGGTAATCTACTTTCAAAATGCTTCAGTTTGTTGTATTTGTAAATGTAAGTATTAAAACCCAATATGACTAAATCTCTGAAATAGAGTTTTCCTGACAAAGACATAGAAAGATTTGGAAACAACCAAGACTAAGTCACAAAGTGACAAAGCTGTTTTGACTGGGTTGTCTTGGTAAGAGAATGTTCTTTTATGGCTTGGCTTGCTGATATGCTCACTGGAAGTGGACTGAAGCCTGAAAATAGGGCAAAACTTTTTATTCCATCTTAGAACTGCAGCAGGACTTAAAGAGAAGCTGGCATTCTGTCCAGCCTGTCAGCCACTGAATGCTTAGGAAGATTATTTTAATTAAATGAGTTTTGTGTCCTAAGTTTCCAAAGGGTTAATCCTACGTAATCTGCTGTTTCATCCACTAGCACAGTACCTTGCCTGGCTTGAGAGTTCTATAAAATAAGGTAGAAGTAGGCTTAATATTTGCTCAGACAGTTTGAGTCACAGTTATTAAGAGCTCCCATCTCAGGAGGTACCTGTATCCAGTCTAGTGGGTTGTGCTGACTTTATGGAAGTATTGGTCCATCACTGATTTTTGCAAACAGCAAAATGAAATACACGTATTGTTACATGTTGGTAGGCCCAAACTTGCAGTGAAAAGGCAGCCACTGACTAGTAAAGCTGCTATTAAGTTTTCATGGCAAAACATATTACTTTTATTTGGCAATTAAAATTCTTAAGAGAACACTGATTTGGCCTGATCAGAGCGATTATGAAAGCAGACTATTCCTGCACTATTTCAAATGACTTGGATAACGTGCATCTGAATTTGGACACCTCAAAATCAGCAACATTAATGCAGTTTCATTTTCTATTTGCTTTTCTGCCTGCTCTTCCATCCGAAAACAAGAATGATGTAAGTAATTTTACCGAATGCCTCTGCCCAGTACCTCGGTGTTTACAGCAAACATTTAATCCAACTGTGTTCTGATTTTCAGGAACATTAAAGAGAGCTGGGCATCCAGGTCCTGTTGATTTTCAGGGGAAGCTGAACTAATACACTTCCCTAAGAAAGTTGCAACCCAAACTCCAAGAGCAAATAAAATCTAACTTGAAGTTTGACTTCTAAAAGTATGAAATTTGAACATCAGTTTTGCTCAACTACAAAACATTGCAGCACCACTGAAGATGTACAACTAATATGGAAGGAAGAATATTATAATGCTAGTGCTGTGATTTTCTTTTTTTCAGAATCCTCTCCGGGAAGTTCTCCACTTTTTCAAACAACAACAGGATCCTATAACTGAAGGGACAGCCTATGATTTCTCCCCCCCAACCCTCCATCCCCTGGTTTTCCAAATCTTCCAAGCCTTGGAACAGTGGCAGGGAAAAGGAAGAACAGCGCTGCGACATTCCCAGTTTTCCACAGCCTATGTTGGTGGCACCCTAGGTCCATGCCTCCAGCTTCCTTTCTCCATTTGCACAAAGAAATGAAAGAAAGAGAATACAGACAAAAAATATTGTAGAAAATGCCAGTGGGTTTGCCAAAAAAGATGGACAACGACGGTTGCATGGGATGTGGAAGATGATTTTAGACTCGAGACTTTTGTTTTGTCCTGCTTAACTGGAGATGGCTTACATGATGATTTAAGAGCACCCAGAACATGACAGGCCAAGAGCTGGCACGACAAACAGTCTCCTCTAGAAGAATGCCTTTGCTTAGTCAACAAAATAAGATCAGGCTCTTAAAAGCAAAACAAAAGGCCTTAGGCTGTTCTTCTCACAGGCTAGCCATAAGTGTAGAAGGAATGGATGTGTGGTGTCTAGAGTAGTTCAGAAGCACTACTGAAAGCCCTGAGAGTAGGTTTAGCATCCAAATGGGTACAAAAAGTGCTGCACTTCTCCACTGTAGTTTCTTTTAACTTGTGAGTGGTGAAGAACACGGAAAAAAATCCTTTTCAGGCATGTGTTGCAATGAGCTGCATCTCTTGTCTGAATGGGTAGAAAGAACGTAAAGAGATAAGCAAGCAATACACTTGACTGCAACAGACAGGAGTTCAGACCTTGCAAGCTGATACACTCCACTGCATGAATGATTCTTCCTACATTGAGACTGAGTATAAAAAGTATTTGCAGCTAAGGTGGAAAGAATTAATAGGAAGGTGTAAACAGGCACTGAGCTGAGGCTCTGGAGGTTGGTGTTCTGTTTTAGCTCCTTGGGATGCTCCCAGTCTTCCTTCCCCACCTGGGAAACTGAGATGATGTTTCCTTCTCTGACATGGTGTAATAGAGATGACATTGCCCTACACTATCATGACTTCAAGTTGGCAGAACAGCCTATGACTGAATAAATGTCAGCATTCAAAAGGTAAAAATGATAGAGTAACTCTGCTCATTCTTTGATGGACATGCATCTTTAGAAACATGAAAATAACTCAAGCGCTCTGCTGCCTACTTTCCTAAGAGGCCGACTGGAAAATTTTATCTGCCTTATAATCTCACTGTGGCACGGAAAAGACAGAACTTCCCTACGCACGTGCTGCTTCAGCTCTAGCTGTAATTTGCATTTTCTATAACAAGAAATGTTCTCCTTCCCCAAGTGGAAGGCCATTTTCTTGCCTTTCTAATGCTTTACAAGTCATAATGCCCTTTGGCATTCATCTGGTATTTTCAGTTCCCCCTAAAATGAGGGGTGATCAGCTTGGCCCTTGTTCACTGACAGGCTGTACTTGAAATGCATTGGGATGTTTCTATCACAGCAAAGTAAAATGCCATTTTATGAGCACACTTAAGTTTATCTGAAGAATAAGAACTATTGGGAGACAAACCCTCTTGTTCTTCCCTTGGATGTGCCCTACCACACAGCAAAGATTATCTCACTGCAAATTTGCCATGCTCTGTCGTGTGAAATAAGAGCCTTAACAAGTGCTCTTATTTTGGCCAGAGAGGTGGTAGATGCCCCATCCCTGGAGACATTCAAGGCCAGGCTTGACAGGGCTCTGAGCAACTGGATTTAGTTGAAGATGTCCCTGCTCATGGCAGGGGGGTTGGACTAGATAGCCTTTGAAGGTCCTTTCCAACCTAAACCATTCTATGATTCTATTAGTGATAACTGTTAACTTTGGCATCAGACATTCCTGTCCCAGAGCAAATATGTCAACACAGTTTTGAAATTTTAAATCCAGAAAAAAACTTGGAAATTTGAGAGGAAACACACCTGCATTAAAGAAAGACGAGGTCAGTACTAAGAGCACACAGGTAGTATGAATCACACCTGAGTTACACAACAGCTCCCACCAGCTGAGTAAGGGCCACTCGGTGAGTACATCATCTCTAGTACTGAAAGAGGGGGAGCTCAGGGATGGAAGTTCACTCTGCAGGGCACACGGCCGCCTCTGTCTGGCAGGGCACAGCACAAAACTCAAGAGGCCACACTGTTTTCAAAGCCTGGCCTTCCACCTCCATATGGCTCTGCCTTGGACAGCATCAGCAACTGTGGTCACACTTGAAATGTCTCTGCTTACCATTGTAGTATGGCTATACTTTTGCTATTTCTGAGACTACTTTATTGCTTTGGCAGACAACGGAAGTAGTTTATTAGTAACGAAGCAGAGAAAGACTTTCTCTGCATATTGCCTTCATTTTCCATTAGTGCTCCTACAGGTCTGAGAAATTCTTGATGGAACAGCAAATACAACTGGTCCCTATCATCTCAAATGATAGGGACAACTAAGCTGTCACACTTTAACACACACAGCCATGCAACTCTGCCCCTAACCTTTACCTTAAGGCTTGTGACAGTGGTCTCAACCTTCTCCTCAAACGATTTGAAAGTTGGGGAATTCCTAGGAGAAAAAGAAAGTTGAAGGAAAGAAGAAGAGTCAGTTGCAAACGTAACAGTGTAACTTCATAATTTGGTCAGTTCTTACCAGGCAGCAAGGCTAGGACAGAATGAAGGCTGGCTGGCAGCATGGGGATATGGACTGATAGAGTACAGTCACTTGTGCACTGTCAGTCAAATCCAGTTATAGTAATTGGATGAGTATTTTTGAGCTACAAATTTGTAATAGCAGAACCTGCCTAGTAATTGAAACCGAACAGTGACTGGCCTGCCTACCCTCTGATACATTTATCATGTTCTCAGAAGAACAACCAGAGAACACGGGCTGTAGTGCTGCATTTCTATGGCTTCATCCATTTGTCTTGTTGCTGTCATGAAACTTACTGTTATGCAAGTTCATAATCTATATAATTAAAAAGATGACAGTTTAATGTCCTGAGGCTAGGATAAAGGAGATTAGAACTAGGTAGGAAGCAGGTCCCAAATGCCTTTGAGGAATCCTGACTCCCCACTCCATGATTTTGTGACTGCAGGTGTATTCTGCTGCTTTCAAAGATAAAGTCTGTATGGACCCTTGTTCCAAGGGTGCCCATCTGATAAAGCTAAGCCATTCTCTGCCTTTCACTGCCTGTACAACAGAACACAACACTGTTTTGGGGAAAACTGTGAGTTGAACATATCTGAAAAGAATATTAAAAAAAGGGCAACAGATGTGATTTTCCTTCTTAAAGCAAATCACATATTTGCTTTGCTGGTTTGTCTGACAAACTTGTTTGTTCTTTCTTCCTTTCTCTCTTTCTCTCCAAAACTTAAAACATAGTTTCTGTCTCATTTTAGATACATTCAATTTTTTACATTTCTTCCTGCAAACAGAACATACTGACCACAACTAATATCTGCCATGTAATATGAATATAATGCATATGGTGTTTTAAAGTGAGAGTACAGATCCCCACAGAGATCTGTACTCAAGCTGCCCCTCAGTTGCCAGACGGATGTCTCTTCTCTCCTTTTTGCAGCAGCTTACCCAGTGCTGATAATTCCTGTCCCACGTAGCAAGACAAGCTAAAAGCAGGGAAGCTGGAGGGAGCACAAAAACTTGTCTCCTCCTCCAGCAGCTCAGCCAGCACAGGGGACTTGGACAAATCTACTATGGGTAAAGGACACCTTCTTCTGGTTCTCTGCTCCTGGTTTAACAACTGAGAGCTCAATTACAGCACGTTTGTGCTTCAGTATTAGGGAAGACTCTGCAGCTCAGAAACTGCTGTCCAGCAGAGTTCCTCTTGTACTTTCTTTACCACAAGAAACAGTGAGGTGACAGGATCTCCATAAGCCCAGTGCAGTATAATGAAGCAGTCACTTAACTGAGCGTCTAGTTCTTCAGCTTTTTTTTTTTTTCACCTGTCTATTGTGGTATATCCACAAAGAGATTATAGAAACTACTACCCCTGAAAGCGCAGTGGTAACTCCTACCATGGCTGGCACGATGGACTAAAACCATGACATCCATTTGTTCTTACATGAAATAAAACATAACAGTGATCTTTACCCACAATGGAGGGTGCCCTCAGAGCAGAACAATGAGGCAGAACCACTTTACCCTGGCAGATGTCTCCATGTCAGCCAGTGGGAAAGTCAAACATGCAGGAGCCTGCACTTCATCTCACAAAGTGATGAAGCCAATGGCTGCTGAAACTTCAGTGTTCTAGCTCATCCTCTTTGCACATCCTAGGAACTTACCAGGAGCATCATGATAGCATCTATTTCTGCAAATACATTTACATCATATCCCTCATCAGGCTAAGTTAAAGTGACTCTAACTTAAGGAAAGGGAAATGGAAGGCAGTTGGAAAAATAATGCAGATTTACTTTTGGATTCTGTTAAATAGGTGACAGACTTTTTGCAGGCTAAGAAGGGTCAAAAGGAGAGAGAAATTGAGTTTTATGACTTACATTTGACCCGTAGGTCACACTGGTGAATAGCCTTAAGCTATCCACCTGCTGAAGCTGAATGAATTAGCATCCATCACATAGTTAGGAGATTGGTTTCATTTGTTTTCCCCACATGCTTGGCAGGGAGTGGGGATACTCATATATTTAGAGGCTGAGAGGGTAAAAACCAAGCTGGATCCTAATTTTATTGAAAACAGTCAAAGCTTTACTTGAACAGACATCAATATTTGGCTGCATTCAGTAAAGCATGATTATAGCCATTAAAATATGAAAGCACTCATATAAAATCCCTCTATAGGAGCATGAGCCAAAGCCTGCTGGAGTGGAAAGCATCTCTGATGTTAATGGGCTTTGGATGATGTTCTAGAGACAGCAAAACAATTGCATTTCAGATTTAGTAATACAAACCTGATAACAATCAACTACTCAAATACCTCTCAGAACTGCTTTGTTTATTCAATGCTTGTACAAGAGATTAAACAGTTAATACAATTAAAAGGAAAATAACACAGACGGCCTGTCCTGAAGCCCTTATCTACATGAATAACCTAAACTGATTAAAGTGGGACTATTCATCCAAGTAGAAACTGCAGGATCAGGATGAAAGTATGCAAATCCCCCCTCATCACACTGTTCAACAACACTGTAGCAAATAGAACACAGGTAGCATATTACCTCATTGCAGGCATGCTTATGGAATGGCGAATAGAGTAACTGTGGGATTAAAGCAAAAGAGAAAGAAAAAAGCTGTCAGATCCAGTTTGCAACGTGATTATAACAATTATTTTTTTAAAAATAAAAATATATAGAGACATATATTTTCAACAGTGCTGGTATTCTTAATCTGACGGCAACAGCTTGTCAAACTCACTTGTGAGTCCCAGCTCAGTGTCAGCACTGGAGATCTTAGCACCACATTCTCATGTCAACCAATCAGCAATTTAGCAGGGCTCAAAAGAATGATGCAAAGCAGCTCCTGGAAATACCCATTTAAATGGCACAGACCCACGCCACCTACAGAGATACCCAACACATGACACAGGAACAGGGAGCGACCTCCGTGTCCTGCAGTGACAGTGATAAGCTCTGCGTTGGGAGCCTCAGGTTTGTGAACACAAAGAGCTGGTCCAAGGCAGTAGGTGAGGAGGCAATTGCTTGTCTTCGTCATACGTGCAATGTACGCAGCCCAAACAGCACTGGCCTCCAGTATGTATAGCACAACAGGCTACCTAAACAGGAGGTTTCTTCAACCAGAGACACAGCTCTCAGCTGCAGCAGTTGTTGTCTCCATCTCTAGGATGCTTCACCTCCTCCTTCACATCTCAACCTTACCAATGGTAGAAAGCAGGTTTCCACAGCCCTCATATGGCTCTCCTTGCCAGACTTCTTTCCTCAGACCTCCCAGCAGCAAGAGTATTGGAAGGCTGGCAAGCAAAGGATGGAGCCTCCGCATCCCTCAAAGATCCACAAATCCTCTAGCACGCCTTTAACCCTGCAGATGGCCACCCACTCTAACCACTTGGCTTACATTAGCCATCCTCCCACCTGAGCCATGAAAGCCAACTCTGCTGTAATGGCCTCACCTGTTCCCTGCTGCTGGGACACACCAAGCCTGTTTTGAATGCTATTCTTTATTTGAAGTGTAAAAACTGCCCATAAGTACATTTAGATCTTAACATTATACATAAATTGCACACTGCAAGAGTATGTATTATTTCAAAAATTCGTTCACGGCTACTTTCAGCCTGCTTTGGTTGAGAACAGCTAGAGCTTTACTTTAAGGGACATCAACATTTGGCTGCAATCAAACAAAGCATGATTATAGCATTAAAACATGAAAGCTTTCATATAAACAGCACGTGTTTGTTCTAAACTATAAAAATTCAGAGAAGCATTATGTTCATATACATACAAAAGATTTTTTTTTTCCAGATTAAAGATTCAGAAATGTTGGGGGGAGTTGGGAGGAAGAGCTATTTGGCAAGCAGGTGGGACAGAGAGATTTTATATGAACTGTTTGTTGTTGTGTATATTTTAAGGCTTCAGCTGAGCTCAGATAGACAAGAACTGACAGCAGACAATGCAAATGTTTCATGTTCAATTTTTCCCATAATTTTTAAGACTTACAAAAGAGTAGCCAAAACATTTCACAAGTGCAGCAAATCTTTAACAACCCTTGTGAAATTAAATAAGCATGCTTGCCATTTTAGTCTTGTAACACAAGACAAATAGGCAAAAATAAGATTTTGGAAGTATTTCAGCATAGGCTGCTCCTCTTCTAATAGCAACATTCCAAATATGAAGGCCTAAGTAAGAAGATGACATTGTGCCAAATTAAATTTCCACAGCTGAGAGATGGCATGTGACAGACAATCTGAATACTAAGAGCACGTTTCACTGAGTTAATTTAATTTCTTTAAAGAGGTAAGGATGCAAGTTACAGGAACAGTGACAATGTCTTCTTTTACTAGAAGCCTAAAACACTAAGCTTTTTTGAAGACACACGTGTCTGTGATGGTGATTAGTGCAGAGGCAGAGAACAGAGATCCTTCCTGACAAAGGCTGCTAAACGTTACATTTTGGTTTCACGTCAGAGTGAGGTGGGAATGTCAATCTATGCCCCATTTTGAAGCTTTCTCAGTGAAGTAGGAGTTCATGTTAGGATTACTTAGCTGAACAGAACTATTCTCCAGCTGTCCTGTGCACTGACCATGCTACGAGGCCAGAGGGACTGCTGGGGATTTGGGCTGTTCAGCCCCTCACGGGGTGAACTGACATAAAGCCAGACCGCTTGTAGAATCGTTCAGCACACATAAAATTATTTTATAATTCATCATATACTGAAGTGCTTTACAGCATCAATAAATTCAAGCTCAAAACACAAAGAACCCTTTTAATCATGTGAAGAACTTGGCCTGCTATTGGAAATCTCCCCAGGCCTCAAGACTTTCAAAGAGCCACCATGTACACTTCATGACTAATATACTTTTGGTTTATTGAAGAGGAGGTAATTAAATACTTTACACAATCTTTCTAAAACTCTGCAGGCTGAACAGAACTTTTACTGAATGTTTGCTCTTTATGTTCCAACCTTTGACACAAAAAGATGGTTGATAGAATGTGATTATGTATAAATAGGTTTTCCCAAGAGCAACGTATTTGGAATGTGTTTATTATTTGAATTTGAGACTAAGCTACTCAAGAGCAAGGCAAACAGTTCACTTCTTTCCTCATTATACTGACCATGCTGTAAAAATAAGGCATTGCTTTTTAAGTAGCATATGTTTTTATCATATAGAACGATGCTGAAAGGCAAGAGGTTACTGCATTACATGCCACAAAAGAAATTCTGTCCAATACAGAAGCAGTATTCAAGGAGAATAACATGTCTTACCCAATTGAATGTGATCTGTGGTGGATGCATGAGGAAAGAAAAGCAAGAGTTAAAAGTATTAGGAAAACACAACAACACCACACATACATATCTGTAGTATGTCAAACTGCCCCGAGACAAAAATACAATCATTTGCATTCAAATTTTGATGCTGGAATTCACACTAGAATATGGATCCGTTGAGATTCCTTCAAAACAATAACTTTCACTGACTTTTCCACTACGCAGTCACCTATTCTGTGTGCAACAAAGAATGGAAATTTTGTCTGCTAAACTTTGTGTTATCTTCATTAGATGAGATCTAAACAATGCTAACTGGTTTCCCTCCCAAAATCCTACCTTAACCTCATTTAAGAGTAAATATAGACAAACTAGAATTGTACATCAGCAAAAAATGTCTTTTTTTCCCTCTGGATTTCTTAATCATCTCTCAGTTGAGAAAGGTATGGAAAAAATACAGGGCTTTTAATTCCTAAAATGACATTTTCTAAATTACTTCTTCCGTCTTGGAAAAAAATACTTGAAACACTTTGACCCTGTTTTCCAGCTCACAAGAAACTTAATTAAGGCAGCAGAACTGGGAGAGGCACACTGATATATAATATTCAAAGGATGTCATTAAGGTTCTAAAGTCGAGAAATGATGAGGCAGACAGCCTCTCCTTCATCTGTGTGTTATTGATGTAGTCTTTAATTACAGACCACTTCAAGGGAACACCTGCCTCGTGCAGTGAGCCAGATAGATGTTGCACACTTAATGAACATCTCCTCAGTATTTATTTTTCCCATCCTGTTTCAATGTGTGGTGGGATGTGTTATTTGCTGCACAATATGCACACCTTGCCCTGAAGAAAAGCACTGATTTCTTCAGGGTTATTTACAGGGCTCATCATCATGTATATCGGTGCTTCTGAAACATTAATGGGTTTATGCTTAGAGCAGCTAAGTAATACTGTTGTCATATGTACCACCTTTTCCTACACGCTGACTCCCAGTACCAGCCACCCTCTTCTCCATGTTAATACTGATACTTGTACAGCCATAAAACAGGGAAATCTGTGTTACTGCAGAGCTCTAAAAACCAGCATGAATGAAGGGGCAAGTGACAGCAGAAATGGGAGAAAACAACTGCTTCACCCATCAACAAAAGAAATACTTATAAAATTACAGACAGAAGCAAGACAATATTTCCGTTTCCTTTGTAGGGGATATCAGAGACACAGAGGTTTAACAACGGTAGTTTGGGGCATGATAGCTACAATATTTAACTGAGGGAGTCCAGCAACAGTTTTAAGCGCCCAGAACATGGTAATCCTGGAAACGTACACCAAAAGGCTGTGCAAAAACTCCACCACCACAATAAAAAACCCAAAAGGCACACCAATAAATGTGCAGCAAAAATCAACTCCCACAGCACTAAAGCAGATTAATTATACCTGAGCCACCTTCAACAGATATTGGCCTAACTTCTAAAAACTTCCAATGAGTGAGATTTCACGGCCTTCAGAAATAACTTGTGCCCACAGTCAGCTTCACTGCTGAACTTTTTTCCTGCTCTCTCGTATTAACTTCCTACATCCTCACTCTCATTATTCAGCCACATTCATCAAACACTCTCACTGGCTGTATTTTCTGAAGCTTTTTTTTTTTTATTTTTTTCTACTATTTTCCTCCTCATTCCTTCCAGTTCATTGGCAAACTCTTCCAAGGACGCTGCCCTTGCACTGGCCCGAATGCCCCAGCCAAGCGCTCACGGGAGCTGAGCAGAGCAATTCTTTCCCAAATCTTACAAACAAACACTTCTGTAACACTTACTGGAATTCTGTTTGTGTCAGCAGTGACAGCATCACTGCGTTGACTCCTGCTGCATTTGTGAGCCACCTGCCTAGCACTTTCTAGGCCCATATCTGCAAAGCCACTGCCAGCTGGCTGGTCAGTGCTCCTGATCTCTGCTTTTGATTTTTTTTCCATCTGTCAATAACGTACCTGACACTTTCTTATACTGAATTTTATTTTATCATTTAATACAATTTTTAATTCTAATCCTGCTGTTGAAAGTGCTTGCATTCCATCCCACTGCAGTCATCTGGGGATTTTAAGTGTACACATGATGCCATCATCTAAACCTGTAATGGAAAATGCCAAAGACTAACAGACTCAGGACAGATGGAAGCAAAATCCTGCATTATGGTGAGCTACTGAGACCTATTCTTAATTTTCAATTCCCTATGCTCTTTTCCTGCTAAAGCAGTAACACCTAAACTGTATTTCTCTAGTACACTTATAGGACTGCAAAAACAGTATGGACAGTCTTACCAAAGTCAAACTCTATCACATCTCCTGTCTCTGCTCTGTCCTATGCAACAGGTGCTGTCAGCTCAAGATAATTGTTCTTGACAAACCCTTTTACGCTTTTGCGATCTTGGTATCTTCTAAACACTTAGAAAATGCTCCAGCAGGGGGATTGGACTAGATGATCTTTTAAGGTCCCTTCCAATCCCTAACATTCTGTGAAAATAACAGGTTAATGCATTCCCCTGGTATCTGCTTTGTATTTTCCAGAACTTCCCTTGCCCCTTTCCAGAAGGAAGAACTTTGCCTTCCTCTACCCCTCCGGGCCCTCAAATGCCTCCTGTGCTGATTCTGCTCATCTCGGAGGGGCACATTCAGCTGCCCCAGCAGTGCCCCCAAGCTCTCCCCCCTGCAGCCTTCTCTCTCTTCCCACAGGTGCCTTCCAGCTCCTGGCAGGAATAAGGCATCATTCATCTTTATAGCTGGCTCGTCCCAGGCACTGAATTTGAAAGGGGTCTGTGTGATCATGTAATTAAGAGAAAATGTACGAGACAGCTGAATGAAGGATGTATAAGCAGTATAACTGCTGAAATCCTAATTTGCATGCATGCCTTTGTTAGATTAATCTTTAAATGCATGTACTTGTATAGTAGTAATGTTTGTGACAGCGTGCATGTAGTAGTGTAATGTACGTAATTTCCTTTTTCTTATTTTTTTAAAACCAACAAAAAAAAAAAACCCAGAAAGTTTCCCACTCAGTATTATGACTTATTTTTAAAAATGCGACCAGCAGGGCTGAAACTCTTGGAGTCACAAAGACAGCTGCAGAGCAGTCCAGCAATATTGCTGAAAAATATCCACACTTTACCAGTGTGCAAAAGTGCATGGGGATGCACTGAGCTTGGGATGGAAGGGCTACAAAATACCCTGATAGTATATCATTAATCACAGGAGCTATTGATGAAGAATCTGTTAACTATATTAATAGTTCCTGGTTTGTAACCCAAAGCAAAGAAGTATGGGTGTACTGGTTTTATATGCATTTCTGGTATTCCTAGTAACATGATAAATAGAATGCATTACAACTGTAAAGAGACCTTACAAGCACTAATAACTAATACAGAATCTAGAAAATGTAAAATGCTAATGATTATTCATGCACAAAATGGGTTAGAGAGTTGAAACTCTTGGGAAGCTGGAGTGGGGATGAAAGAGCAGCACGGCAGCTGCATCAAAAGCATTCTGTCCCCAAAGGGAGGCTTCTCTTCTTTTTTTCTTGTATATTTAATCTTCTTGAAATCTAAAACATCGAAACAGCACATTCAGGGGAGTCTATCTGGCCTGTTTCTGATATATGATATTTTAGTAAATATTTCTAGAGATAATCCAAGGTGAAAAATCTTTCAGGTTATTAAGGCCCTGCATCTTCAGAACAGAAACATATGCGTTTCATGGGGTGCATAGTACAGATGACATAGAAGGCAACCTGGAAAACAGAATTGTGTTTCACGAAGAAGGCAGGATTCAATATTTAAAGTCAGACTGCCTACAAACCCTTTCAAAATCACCATTGCCACAGGCAGGGGGTAAAGGCCAAACACACCAGACTGCTGAACATACTGGGAATTATGATGACCATCTGGATTTCAGAAATCAGTTTTTCAAGTGTCTGCTCTGAATGAAAGCAGAATAGGGATTTTTCATCTGGATGCTATTGGTGGCTATCAGCCTTAATGCCTAACCAAGAGAATTAAGCCAGAGTCTGATGTGTGTTTAAATCAGCATTATGGGAGGGGGTGGTAATAATCCATATTCTCCATCGCTGAAATAAAATTATTTGGATTAGCAACAAAGCAAGCAAGCAATAAAACAAAGCATGCATGCCTCCTTACAGCTTACTCCCCCAAAAACAAAGGGGATTGGAGTGGGATAGGGGAAGATTTTTAAAAACAGGTTATTTAAGTGATAAGGTTTACACAGAACTGCACCCGCCCAAGAGGAGCAAAGATCTTCAGCCAGCTTTGTTGCTGAGAGAAGCATACTGACCATCATTCCAGATTTAGGATGTTCAGCAGATACAGAAGGCCCAAGTCACACCATGTTTTATGTAACTACGGGATGCTGGCTACACTGCTTGCTGCTTCATCACCAAGAGAACCCTCCTCACTGAGAACTCAACTGAAAACAGTAAGCATCCACAAAAAATGGCAGTGCCGGCAGTTCATATTTTCCCAAAAAATTCCCAACCAGGCTCAAGGTAATAATTTCAATCAAGAAGCTTGTTTCTAGTAGCTTTCTTTGATTCATCAAAATGCTTATGGACTTAGCTTCTGCTTTGAGCCCTTGGCTAAAGAGCTAATGGGATAAATGCCACCCATCTGCTTCCCCAGCACTAGTCAGAGGCATGATCAGCATGGGGGGTGATACTGACAGGTAAGACAAAGGAATTTGGCAACAGTGATTAATTAAGGGAAATACCAAAGGACAGACATGCTTTATTCCATTTCTGCCTTGGCAGTGAATTTCGCACCCTATGCAGAGCGCAAGCGACTGGACCTGGGAAGCACCAAATTGCCAGAATCATCCTGCCCTCCGTGATGAAGAGCCCGTGCCTAAGGTGCCTGCAACACCCACTCCTTGGTCACTGCTGCAGGATCCAAAGGATGGAAGCAGCAACAGGACCTGGTCACTGAGCAGTGGGCTTGTCTTCGGTGCAGGAGGAAGTGTTAAAAAAGAACAGAAAATGAAACAGAGGACACATTTGTGCCACACGCAGCACACACATCATGCATTTCTCAAAAATACACAATACAACTACAAGTGCAGGGAAGGCAGTAAGAATAAACAAAGGTAGGAAAAGGCTTGCAAAAGCAACTCATGCAACTGAAGCCTCAGCCTGGAAAAGAGGGAGCTGAAGGGAAATACAATAAAACCACAGGAAATCATGAGTGACATGAAGGACAGAAGGACTACACTCAGTGTTTCTCATCACAGAAGAGCCACAAGGTATCAAAGGAAAAAACAGAGAGACTCAGAATAGGGAATGAACAAATAAACCACAAACTTCTTTACCATATAACTGTTAGTATCTGTTCATCTGAGGAGACATGAGGTTATATGTATCTCAAAAGCTTATACAAGTTAAAATAATTTTTTTAAAAAAGATAAATTCATAAAGAAAAACTCTTCAAATACTTTTAAATGAAAGTTCAAACCTCTGTTTTAGAAATT
This sequence comes from Columba livia, assembly GCF_036013475.1. Taxonomy (NCBI): domain Eukaryota; kingdom Metazoa; phylum Chordata; class Aves; order Columbiformes; family Columbidae; genus Columba; species Columba livia. The sequence goes on along the minus strand of NC_088604.1, from coordinate 55,435,285 downwards.
TTTCAGCTCTCAGACTGCTGAATGCTAAAAACAAGGTAGTAGGAAAATGTAACTGCATGCCTCTTTATGCTTATATTATCTTTTAGGCATATACTATCTATGGATTTTTTGCTGTACTGAGTCAAACAATTCTTAGTTTATGTTCATACCCTGGTTGCAAGTCACTGACAAGATTTCCATTTTAAACTGCAGTGTGGAAAAAGACATTATAAAGCAGACCATACAGTGATGATCTTCCTTTTATGGTTTTATCTAGAAAAACCGTAGGACTTCTGGAGGGGGTTTATCAAGCTGTACGTAAGAGGTAGGTATGAAGGAAGGACTCTAAAGATTTCTTAAGAGTCAGACTAAAAATTTTTAAAAGTGGAAACAGAACATTTTTTAGCTACCAAGAACTATGCTTCAGCCATTTGCCAAAAAACTAAAACCAACCAACCAAAAAAAAAACCAAAACAAACCACTAACACGCCCTCTCCCCCAAAATAATACAACCGAAAAGAAGCAAGAAAACCTCACAAACTCAACCAACCAACAAACATATATATTTGAAATACTGTAAAATGGATTCACACAATTCTTAGGATATGGTTACCTCACACATTACGAAATGACATAAGAAGTGACTACATATAAATGTCTCTAATAAATGAGATTCTAATTGCGCAGCTCAAACAATATCTTGTAGAGTCACCCACGTCTATTTCAACACAAAAAAAATCAACTCCCTAAAACACCTGAGAATAAGTTTTGAAATACTGCTACCTAGTTGAAAACTGAAGTGCTGGTTTACAGCATCAAATTTCTTCATTTATGCTCTCATTCTGAGGAATGTTCAGATCATCACTTTTAAAGATACATCAACATATAAAGCCTGACATTTATTTTGTACTTAAGTGGCAGTTCTTCTCCAGACCTCAACTCTGGTTATTTTCACAGTATCACAGTATGTTTGGGATTGGAAGGGACCTCAAAAGATCATCTAGTCCAATCCCCCTGCTGGAGCAGGAACGCCTAGGTGCGGTCGCACAGGAACATGTCCAGGCGGGTTTTGAATGTCTCCAGAGTAGGAGACTCCACAACCTCCCTGGGCAGCCTGTTCCAGTGCTCTGTCACCCTCACCGAGAAGAAGTTTCCTCTCATATTTAAGTGGATTTTTCATATATATATATATATATATATATATATTTTATAAATACAACTGCAGAATAAAGCTTTGCCTTTGTATCTCTTGAAAAAAAATGATGAAAATACTCTGAAATGTTTTTTGATATATCTCTCCACAAGCAGATCCAAGGCAGGCTTGTTTTTTTTCAGATAATGTTGGCCTCCAGGATCCATATATGAATAAAAGTGGGTTTACTAAAGACCTAACAGCATTTTTTTTTGTTCCATTTTACTTGTACATTTCCTGAAGCTTGAACAGTTATTCCAAAAGGATTTCAAATTTCACTTTTTTTTTTTTTAACCAGGACTCAAGTAAGAACTTTATCTTCATTCATCGTTACTCCTTCTTTCTGGCTGAAACCATGAATGTTGTAAAATACACTGACTACAAACTACTTGAACTTTTAAAACACTAATACAGAAGGAAAAGAAAAGCTAACAGAGGACTTATGCTTTTTGTCCTGAAAACAAGACCAGAGAAGGAGGAGATTCCCGTACCTCATATCTCCGAACTTCTTGCTGATAGCAGTTCCCACATTGCTGATAGCTGCTGTCGCTTTTTGTCCTGCATGGCTCAGGGTTTCATGTGTCTTCTTGTAACTAGAAACAAAAATTAGAACAGAAATAGTGATAATTATTAAAGAACAGAGGCTAGAATCCCCTGCAATTAATTCCTTTTTCCCTTATTTCCACATCTTAAGGTCCCATCCACTGAAAGGTTAAGAAACACAATAGCTGTAGTACGAGAAATTACAAAGATGCTCGCTTCTGCACAGCTTTCTAAGGGCAGTTTAATCCTAATGTGAGCAAAATGCTCTCCAGAGCAATTCTTCACCCCCTTGCAGATAACACCCCCTGAGTGGGGCAGTGCAAGCTGCTGTTTAAAAGGCAGCAATTTATTGAATACCTGCTTGATACAACTTCTACACATTTACATTAAATTAGCTTTTTTTGCAGAAGACACTCTGTAGCAAAATCTGCTGAATAAAACACTGAAAAGAATCAGAACATATACAGCTCCATGCATATACATATTAGGTACATTTAAAAGATGCACTACACAATTATTTATTGATATTTCAGATGAGATAAAATTGATCAAATCTGTTTCCATATGCTACAATTTTATTTTTAAAATATTATTTAAAGGAAGAATGTTTTGGAAGAGACAGAGAAAGATGAAAAAATATAGACAGTGAATGCATATTCTAAATAGCACTGAAACCTTTTAGAAGTCATTTCACGTATAGTATATACATTCAAACACAGAACCATTTAAATTAACTGATCCAGGATAAATGCTCTGACCCACAGAGACTCTTCAGTTAAGTTGCATTCTCAGAGTAATCAATAAGCTTTTCTGCACAGATGCTTTTTTGCTGAGTAAACTAACTCTGAGCGTGTCAGAGGCTTCCTTCCGTGTAAATGATCTGATACTGCCAGTGACGCAAACAAGCTCAGAATTAGAAGCACTGACCTAGTAACAAAAGGAGAGCATAATGTAATCAGTCTTGGATGCTGTGGTGTGCGTTGGCAGACAATAACTGAAGAAATTATAGTGAAAAATGAAGAAATACAATTCCGCTAGTTCTAATTGTCCTTTGAACAAATTCTGTAAGATTGCAAATTTGTACCAAAATGCACTGGAGATTGATAACAAAAATCCACTGCCTAATTCCTGAAATGGAGTATTTTCTTCTTGCTTTTAGGTATATGAAAACAATATAACTTTGTGGAGGCAGGAGGGGAAATAAGAGAAGTTTAACATTTGCAATTCTGCACATCTTTATAGCCTGAGCAGTACCTATTGCCAAGAGCCCTTTGCTGAGGAGTGTATTTTACAAACCACCGGTTAGAAGGCAGATGCCATATAACGCTCTGTTCTTTCAGATGGTATTCTAATCAACAAATCATTTCCCCCCACACAAATGTTTTTATGTTCCTAAGCCACAAAGTATCTCACAGCCCACTGACCTAGCAAGTTTTGAACCTGCCAAGTGCAATGGCTCGTTCTGTGAAGGTGCTCGTCCCTGTTTCCACTGACCAGAAAGGTCACCTGCAGGGACCAACTCGGACCAGGGTACCCAATCTCTGGAAAACCAGAGTTAGATAAGCTGAAGCTATCGCATGCACAATGTTGAATGACAAGGGCTAAAACACTGCAACGGTGACAGAAGGAAGGCAGGAGCACTTATGGTAGGTTATACCTGTTTTATTTCTTCTGGTAGAATACAAAGGAGACTGAAGAGATTGTTTTCACTGGGTCTCCTTTCTCCTCAGCCCTGCTGGCCTGTTCCTGGACACCGAAAGATTGCAACACTTATTTCACTGAGGCCTCATACTCTAGCTTGATGAATTCAATAGCTCTGTCATTGTCTTCTTGTCACTGGACATACTCTCATATAAACTGGTGTGGATGAGACCTTATAATTTACATTTATGAAGTTTAAAACTATGAGCAGGTAGCTTTTTGATAAGTCTTGCATATTATAAAAAAATTATAATGCCCGTGGGTTTATTTATATAAATATATATAATATATATAATATATATAATATATATAATATATATAATATATATAATATATATAATATATATAATATATATAATATATATATAGGCATTTCTTAAAATGCCTACATTATTGCATACAAGTCTTTAGACACTTTCCTAACAGGGAAGCTTCCTAAACCATTCAGCATGAAGTGGAATTTTGCTGATGACAAAAAGTCCAACACTTCACTTCTAGGTCTAAAATGTTCTTGGTAGCAGAACCTATTTATGTACCGTTTGACTATACACAGTAAAATACTTTGCAGATATCCTCCCAAGCCATTTTTTGAAAATGATACCTTGGAGTTCATTTTATTCACAGGCATATTTAGTTTTATGATAAAATGTCTCCATGCCTTACTTTTCTGTTGCAGATTCTTCACACTATGTACAACTGTTAAGAGAATAGTCCCAAATATGCCATACAGCAGACAGACTCACCTTTAATTGAGAAATATTAGAGTCTCCAATGTATTTCTGAACATTACACTGGTCAGAACACACCTTCTGGGAATTGTCTGAATTCCAATTAGTATTGTGTTTTCTTTGTAAATACCATAAACCAAACATCCTCCTCTCCCATGGAGACTGGATGTATGTTCCTAATACTTTTGACATTACATAACAGTGTAAATCCAGCTAAGCCTGTTATAAAACTGGTCTTTTTCAGCACCAACTTCAGCAAAAATGACCTTTGACATGAATCCCCCCTCCCTCCAGCAATGCTGAAAACCAGCTTGAAGGAACAACAACAACAAAAAAATTAAAAGTAAAAATGCATCACAACATGCAATACCTGTCAGCAGAAACAAGAAACAGTAATTTGCATCTCAGCAGACCTCACTGATAGCTTAAAAGTCAGGCACCCCCATCCCTGCCTCTCCCCCATTATGCATATCACTGCACCTTCTTCATAAATAAATTATCTTTCCACAGATCACATTCCCTTACTGTAGTTAGTTATGCTCTGTATTGACATACAGCACAGTATTTTGGCTCAGATACTTTTATCATCATAGTTATGTCATATTTACAGCATTTGAGACCTTGCCAAACACCCTAGTAACAATGATCTCTTTAACATATTCTCTCTGACCTCTGGGAATCTTCTCAGTTATATGCAGCATTAATAATCTGCGCAAACAATTTTGATATCCTCATGTGACATCAGTTTGCAGCTTTGTTTTAATGCACTGAACGGATTACATAATTTTCAGAAACCTTTAAGAGCAGAAATAAAGTTGGATATTCCAGGTAAGACCTAATAACATTTATTCCTGGGAAAAAGTGCTGTAGGTTTGGCATACGTCCTCCTAACACCACCGGTTGCTCCAGCATGAGAAGTCACCTGCAAGACGTGCCCAGCTTCACGCTCTGAGCAGCCACTGCAAGTCCTGACCACCCAGCTTGTGGCAAACAGCATCTCAACAGGCTGTCAGCCATTGGCTGAAATAAGGAGGTTCTACCTGAATATGAGGAGAAACTTCTTTGATGGTGTTCTGTCTGGAACAGGCTGCCCAGAGAGGTTGTGGAGTCTCCTCCTCTGGAGACATCCAAAACCCACCTGGATGCATCTGCTCTGGGTGAACCTGCTTTAGTAGGTGGGTTGGACTAGGTGATCTCCAGAGGGTTCTTCCAACCCCAACCATTCTGTGATTCTGTGACCCTGCACCTTACAGCAGAAATGCTGCAGCAGAAACAAACTCCAAGAATTTTGGATGCAGAGATTCAAGAAATTTCGTCTTCCACCCAACCCACAGTGTGCAGTTTTCACACCAATAAATCATAAGGCTCTATGTTTTTCTTTCACTAATACAAAGTCACCATAACCTTCCCAAGTTTAACAGCATTTTGCAAGATGCCCAGTAGGATTACTAAAAGTAGAAACAGGCTACTTGATTTATGCAGTTATAGTAGGAATACCTTCTCTGCTTTTGTGCCATCTAAATGTACCCCCTAGCACAGAAAAATTGCTGGTAATGGCTAACATATCCCATGCTTTTCACTTAGCACTTAACAGTAAATATTTATAACTTATTTCACAGACAAGAAAGAGAAAACAAAGGGTATGTGAATTGTTGTCACAATTGTAAACTTGTAAATAAAATTCACTTGTGCCATTTTGAACATTAACTTTTTATGGCATTAACTGGAATTCCATCTATCATCTTCCAATTATATTTTTTAATAGGGTATTTTTTTAACAGAAGCAATTGTTTATAGAACTGGTTATTAGAGGTTATAATGAAATATGCTGATATTGTAGTTACATTCTGATAATATGCCCAACACATTTAAAAGAAGCTTTAAAGATAACTCAACATCTCCAGTACTGTAACATACTAATTAGGCAAAGTAGATTTGGAGCATATTTTGACTGCTTTTTCACCTGAAGTTTCATATACTGCATTTAGGTTGTACTATCATATGACAACCAGGACTCACTAGCTGCTTTTTACAGCCAGTGAAAGCAAATGAAAGAAGATACTGTTCCATAAAACGCAATGTGCAAAGGAAATAGTGCTTCATATGAAGTATAGCCAGGCAGCAGACACAGAGAGGTCAGAGAACGAGGTGTTTAAATGACCACCATCATCTGCAGGGTCAGACAGGATGGATAATCACACTGCATGCTATTTGATCTCAACTCAGTACAGAATTGCCCTTCGCAGGGCAATTAAATCTAACCTTCCTTCATGGGTGCAATACGTGGACTGTTGACAGAAGGAGGCTACAAATATAATATTCATATTTTACACAGCAAGCTGCACATTTGACCTACTAGAGGAAATTACAAAGAATTTAAATTTGGCTTCTGTAAAAGTAGTACATTGCTAATTAGTACATCTTCATTCAGCATTGTGCCTCTCCATCAATGCTTGCTGGCAAAATTAAGCCATTTGAGAAACTCTCTTCTGTGATAAAGCTTACATAAGATGCAACAAAATGCAAACAATTAACAACAAAACCATACAGTAGAGCAGAGCCTGGTAGCACAAGCCATGCCCTGTGGAGCTTGCTTTTTTTTAGTTTTCAAACCATTAAGTCAGCTTAAGAATGGAATTTCTGGGATCAATGTAAAGCATCTGGATCTCTGAGAAACCCTCATCTAGAAAACCATTTTTCTGTCAATTTTCTGTGAAAAGCAGGGGCCAGCATTAGCTAAATTATGCTAATTCTCAATTGAAATTACTGCACATATGAATGGCAGATAACACAGACATAAAATATCTTCCAAGAACATTCATACTGCCATTTTTCCCACAAGTGAACTCTAAGGTGTTTTTTTGTGCGCTTTTTGTTTGTTTTGTTGGGTTGTTGTTGTTTTAAGTGCTTATCTGGAATTCATTCCAACTTCAAAAATAAATGACAGATGTACTTTTTTAGACATTCTTCCCTTGCCAGGTATGCTAAGAACTAATTGAGACTGTGCTGCCACTTGGCTGGGTACATATGCCTAAATCTGTCAAAGGAAGCGTGCCCCAGGCAGTTCCTCTCCCACAGAGAGAGGAAAGGCAGAGCTGAGGAAACCAAACCTCTGCAGGTCGCAGGGGACCTGCCTGCAGCCAGAAATCTGTGCGCGGCACACAAAGTCGACTGTTCAGTGGGCTGGAGAGAGTTATGAGTGCCAGACAATGGTGACAAATATTCTGTGCTGTCTTGCACCGGAATCCTCAAAACCTTCAGAAAACTGGGGATACAATTGTGTGAAGGGCACTATTTGTACAATGCAGCATAGCATAAGGGCAGAACAAGCAGCTGTACAGTTAATCTCCAGGCAGAAAAAGACACAATATGTTGGCTTAAGCACAGATGAGTTTAAGACATTCCAGGCCAACACAGTTCATCGCACCTTAAACAATGCCAATAACAGTATCTGTGGGTTCTGCACTGTAAACTAGATCAACAAAATCATGCAGATTAAAAATATCCCAGCCTCCCTTTTCTTCCCCTTTTTTTTCTCCTCTTCCTCCTTTTCTTTCCTCTTCCTTCATTCCTTTTCCCTTCCTTTTCCTTTCAGTCCCTCAATTTCCTTTTCTTTTCCTTCTTCTCTTCCTCTTTGCTTAATTTAGGTTTTTCCTTTTCCTTCCATTTCTCCCTTTCCTTTTTGTTACCTTCCCTTTCTCCTGTCACCTTTCCTGGATATTTTTAATCCTGGTCATTTCAGATAGACATTTACACTCAGGCCTCCCCTTCTTACACTTGGATATACATACATACATACAGATAACTGTAATGTACTTGTATATATTTTCTGGTGCACCACCATAATTACAGTGGGTTCCTCCCTGAGAAACTGTAATACTATATTCTGTGATCTGGAACAGATCACCTGATGTTGCTGTGAATTTTCGATTAACTGAAAATTCTGGTGTAAACAAAGGGACACATGTCTTTTAGAAAAGGGATAATGAAAATAGACTAAGTTAACTTCTCAAAGTCCTTTCTGCAACCTTATTTTCCATGACGCCATCCTTCCAAGTTCAAAGACAGAGGTACATGTAGAAGATTGACAAAACATTGTCTTTGAAGAAGGCATGAACATTGCCTGGTGGACACCAAGTCAGTGGAAGTGAGAGGCTCCCTGTATTTCCACGTAGCACAGGCTCCCAGGCAGGGAATGTGCTTGCTAAAGCACTTGCTAAAGCACTTCTTCACTTATGCAACTGCTACATTTACTTGCAAATTTAGAGAAGAAAACGTCAAAAGGTGATTACACATTGCAATTAACAGAAAAAACACCCACATTACTTTTACTACCACTCATACCAGGTATGTATGTGGGAACATGGTATACTGAATTCCTGAAAGTCACAGTAGGACCATAGTTGTCCACAAATTATATCTGGCTTCTCGAGGAAATTCTTAATCTCTGGAACACAGTACTATATATTTAAAGTTATACTAATGAAGACTGCAGGTAGCATAGGCTGTAAGTTCAAAACACATGCAGCGCAGTTATTACTTTCAATTTTCTCATCACCTGACAGAAAACTGAATTACAAAACATTAAGTTCCTGCTATTTGTGGAAACCCTTGCAATTGTCCTCAGGTTCCCTATCAGCAGAAGTAAGCTTGCTTACATGGTTTTCAACTGGTAGTTAATGAAGAGAGCCTTAGTCTGTCTCTGGATGGAAAGGCCAAGTCCAAGTTGAACGCTCTTGTCCCAAATCACAGTAAGTATCACATGCGAGAGCAGAGCAATATTTGAAACCTTTTTAGGAAGTTTTCAAAGAGAGCCACCACTTGAGAAAGCCCCAGGCACTGTCTAGGAGATATGCTGTTCTGAGCTAGGACTTACAGTTCTCTTGATTCTGGCCACTAATGAGATTTTTCCATTTCTACAACACGTGAAAATTTTTTGTCTGTGATGGCAAAAGCGGAAAAGTCATTTTGAAAACATAGCTTTGTGAGATTCCTATCCCAGATGCCACTCTTGCATGGGTCCACTTTTTATCACATCAAAGGTTTCCCAATCCCCTGGTTGGAATCACTACATCTACGGACTTTGAAACATTTAACTTCATTTTACTACTACAGCCTTCAAGGAGAGAATGAGTATTCTTTAAATTTTTAGCTATTCTAATAATTTATTTGCCATGGCAGAACTGCTGTTTACAAGTGGTTTGAATGTCTGGAGTACTGCTTTTTGGGTGGGTTAGTAGCAAAATCAACCAGTTTCATCTCCCTAGAAGTGATCTCTGTAGTTAGAGTACTATACCAGCTGTGGGTTGAAAGATTATCCATTTAGAACAGAGGAGGCTTATGCCTTCCAACAGTTGCTAACATTTCAAGAAGGAATGAAGGGACGTATGAGGCTGGAATGAGGTTAATGGGTAATTTTACAGATACAGCTGCTACTTGGAAACTCAATAGTACCAAAATGTCTCCCAAGAGGGCAATACTTTGATGTCCTACTGGATTTTCCCAGAGAAACACAGAGGAGCACCAACTTAAAAGCTGAGGGACAGACAAAACCGAGCATGGTTACAAATGTATGCTTAGCAAAGGCCAAGGTATCTTGTGGATCTATTTTTTTAGTGCTCCATGTGAGGGATGGGTGAGGACGATAAAGTAATCCTTGCAACCTCGTTCATATATAATGCAATGCAATTCTGTAACTGCATTGAAGAATAGTATTACTTAGGAACTTGACTGTTTGGAAAAATGTAGCAACAGGAGTCCCAAGTTCAGAAAAGGGAAATGCAGAGTCCTGCACCTTGGAATTAATAACCCCATGCACCAGCAGAGACTGGGGACCAACCAGATGGCAAGCAGCCATGCAGAAAAAGACCTGGGGTCCTGGTAGACAGTAAGTTGAACATGAGTCAGCCATGTGCCCTCACAGCAAAGGTGGCCAACAGCATCCTGGGCTGCAGTGGGAAGAGTGAGTACCTGTTGAGGGAGGTGATCCCTCTCCTCTACTCAGCCCTGGTCAAAGGCACACCTGGAGTGCCAGGTCCTGTTCTGCTCTCTCCAGTACTGGGCAGACATGGACATACTGGAGCAAGTCCAGCAAAGGGCCATAAAGATGACTAAGGGATTGGAGCATCTCTCCTGTGAGGAAAGGCTGAGAAAGGTGGGTCTGGTCAGCCAGGAGAAGGCATAAGGCGGGATGTCATCAATGTGTACAAATAACCTGATGGAAGGGAGTAGAGAAGCCAGACGCAGATGTTCCTCAGTGGTATCTAGGCTAAGTGCAAGAGGCAAACTGAATGGAATAATATTTAAACAAAAGAAAAAGGTTTTCAACAGTTAGGGTAACTGAACATTGGAACAGGTTGCCCAGAGAGGCTGTAGAGTCTCCATCCTTGGAGATATTCAGAACCTGACTGCACACAGTCCTGAGCACCCTGCTCTAGCTGAGCCTGCTCTGAGAGGGGGAGCTGGACTAGACAGTCTTCTGGCATTCCTGCCAACCTCAACTATTCCAGAATTCTGTACAAAACTAGGTCAATCTTTAGAGAAGCCATCATCTTACCTTAATGCACAATGCAGTGAAAATCTGAAGTACAGGAGGCTAGAGAGAGCTACGGAAACTTTACTGAAACAAGACCAATCAGACAGCTTTAACTAAACAAACATCCTGCATTCAGGTTACATAAAGCCTTTTCTTTGTAGCAAAATGTGAATTAGACAAGCTCAATTATGGTCTTTGTAAATATCCCTATAAAGACATTTTTAATGATTCCTTAAGCTAAAATAAATAACCTCAAAATCCACCAACATTACTCTGCTTCTAGCATCTAAAGAAGAATGAATTATCTATGTTTAAAATATAAATAAAATACCTGCACTGCGAGAAGCTAACTGAATATCCACCCACCTCTATTCACTGCAAACCTGATCTTGAAAAAGGTGTGTGTGGGAAGTCATTCCAATTGAATTCCTCACCACCGTGAAAGCAAATTAAACTTGAGGCAATAATTTTCTCTCTAATTACTGATATCCTCTAGAGTAGAACACCCTGCCTTCCCTAACACATAGATTATACTAAAAATCAGTGCACTGAAGAACAGAAGAGGAAATGAACAAGGAACTTGAAAAAATGCCTTATTATTCTGGTCATCATAATAAGTGGATGACTTCCATGTGCATTTCATGCCAGGCTGAAAAACGCAAATAACATTACAGGTTTTCTTTTGAGAAGAACAAAACTGATTGAAAAAAAAAGCTGATCTGATACCAAAAAAAGTTGCACATTATTGCTCCAAATGCAATGTCTTACTAGAGGTAGTTAGAATTACTTTTGCATACTTTAAAGCATTAATTGGTGACAAGGGAACAGACTCTGTACTGAACTCTGTGTTGAGCCTGACATAATCTTCAATCTATGGAGGACATCAGCCCATCAACCTCCAGCTCTAGGTTTCCTCACTATTAAAACTACAACTTTTATTTTCTTTTCAATCATAGCAAACCTTTAATAGCAATTTCTGAAAAGTACATGTCAAGCATGCTCAGGCTAACTCCTAAGCTACACAAGGCCAACAATTTAAAATGAAGATGCTTAAAAATAGTCAGAACCTTGGGTTTACATTTAGTAATTAGAGGTGGCATCTGTCCTGTGAGTTAGGTCATGAGTCTTAACTAGTTGATCAGACATACTTTGCAGAACTGTTTTTGAGAGAAGTCCACCACTCTGCCTCTCAGGCCGCTTTAAGAATGCATCCCTAAATGAAGAGCTCCAAAAATTATTAACAATAAGGGGACCAAAATTTGGTGCTTAATTGCTGTCTGTGGCTTTGAAAAGTTCCCCATTAAAAAAAAAAAAAAAAAAAAGTAGTTTTAACTTCCAGAAAAGTGTAGCAGCTACAAAACCCAGTGAGACTGAGTGAAAGAAAAACTTGTCTCCTTAAAAAAAGGTCTTTTTTAAAACTTAAAATGACTAATTGTGGATTTAGAAGCCTAAGGTACAGGTATGTAAATATTTTGAACTTTTATTTTTTAAAACAGGCTTTTCACCCTTACTAAATCAGAGAATCTTGGTGAGTAATGCTATCCCCATTGCTATTTTGGTACAGAACTATGAATCACCTCTAATATTAAACTCATCCATTCTGAAAAATGCCAGATTACCATGATTTGCTCTGGCATCAGCATAGTGGCATGAGTGTCAGCCACAATTATATAGCAGTTGGACCACAGACATTGGGATTTTCAAGGGCACAAATAGACTCCTGCAGTTCAGTTCCATATAACTACTTGTGGACAAGCATAACCTAATGGCTTGCTGGTTTTGAAACTCATCTTAAATAAGTAGAAGCTACCATGCCGATAAAGTCTCCTAAGTCTCTGTCCTTGTAGAATATGTCAATATTGTGAAGGGAAAATGAAAAGCTGTCTTGGAATTTTCAAGTAAAAATAAAAGCTGCTGTTTCTCGTAATTTTGCTGGTGTGTCCCAGTAACTAGCTCAGGCATCTTGTGCCCCTCCTCTCTTCTAAATCTCGGTGTCTCAAGACCATCCTTCCCTAACATATACCAGACACACTCACTGAGCCAGCATCAGTGCCCTTGTTAATAATGTGTCATGAGAAACAGGACCTAGCTGAGCAAAAAGAGCTTGAAGCTCACAAGTAACATTGCCAATCCTGGGTCTGAACAGTTTTTTGTGGCAGATTCAGGATAGGTCTTATCACTATGTCCACACGTATATTTTTAACTGCTTCCTTATACGAGACAAAAGGCTTGCACCAGTAGTTCTTGGCAGCAAGTCGCAGCCCAAATAACCTCCCTCCTCTGCTTCCTCATCCAAGAAATGGTGCATTTTCAAAGGCACCCTCCTGGAAGTCAGCAACTGGCTTAAGACTACAGAGTTCCACAGTATAATTGCTCTGGGTCAAAAAAAAAAAAAAAAAAATCAAAAGCATTTGAACAACAGCAGTGGGGTAACATTTCTTCACATTTATGCATCACCTTTCACTCTGGCAACTGCTTATACATTACAGAAGGCAAGTTTCAGTGAACTATTTACCTACTCTGCACAGTAGTAAACCAAGGCTGTCAGAGGTGCCAGGGACTTGCCTAAGGACCCACTGCTGGAAAATAAAAAAAAACTCGACAGATGTAGAACTTACAATAACCTCAAAGATGGTACAGTTATTCCAACAACATTTCCTGTTAGCTTGTTTCTTTTGGACAACCAAAAGCAGGAATTAATCAGAGTCCCACATCAACTGATGCTGCCAGTATTCTTTATAATTCAGATGATGGTACAATTTTTTTAAACAGTTGTTAATGTTTTCATAATTTTTATTATTTTTTTTTTTTTCCATCGCCTCCCTTGGAAGTTGAAAAACACAATACATTGAGATTAACTATGTCCTTGGTCTCCACACTAAAGACTCTACAGGAATGTGTTATGGGACAGGAAGATAACCACCTCAGTGCCCCTGCAGTTTTAGTTGCTGTGATTTTGCAAGCATCAAGTGCAACACAGTAGCAAAGAACGTTGCTGCTGTGGAAGGGGCTTTTTTCAGGTCCCCTTGCTCTCAGGAGCTTGATGTGTTTGTCCCGGCCATCTACTCCACTTGGCAGGTATTACAATTGCTAAATTTCATACCAGGGCTCATCAAGACAACACCCCCAACATGCTGCACAACATAGAAGAATGAATATGTGCAAGGTCTGTACTTACGCAGAAGTTGTCTGCATGTCATGCCAGCTTTTGCTGAAGTTCTGCTTCAGTTCATTCATCAGACTCACGCCAAGCTTTTGTTTAATTTCAGCCAGGTGCTTTTCTTTGGCTGCTAGCACTTGCCGCAAAGTTGAAATTTCATCCTCTAGCTGAGAGACACAAAGAGGGAGGAGAAAGGAGAAAGGAGTTCGCCTGTTCCCACAGAACGACAAAAACATACTATGTCAAGAGATTTAAATGACATTCACAGAAACTTGCATTTTTCCTAGGTGACTAGAGGGATTCAAGTGCTTGGACACATCACAAAGACATGTCTAGAACAGAGCTGACATTACATTAAATGAATGTCTCAAACTATGCCACCTATGTGCACCATCATACACATGCAGCTGATAAGGGACAGAATTCTCCAGCAAGGAAATGACTATTGAGCAACTTGACCAAGATCTGCCTTAGGGCATTAGGAGACTCAAGTATCAGCTTTCCATTCACTCATAAAATGGGAATGGGCAGAACAAAAGACGACTGGATAATTCAGGCAGATATCTGTCTTTGAATGCACAGGGTTTTAACTTAATATTTGAAGCTTTTTAGTCTTGCACTCAGGAAAAAAAAAATAGATGCAAATTCTTAGGAGAAAGTTAAAAAAAATCAGATTATAACATATGACTTGAGAGTATCATAAAGTCGTGTTCTTGTCACATGAGTTTTATCTATACATTTTAGGCCATACATATTTCAAAACAGTAAAATAAAAATATATAGCAGATGGACTGTTAACATGAAAGAACAGGTCCTACCCAAAGCATAGAGTCATTAAAGAGACACAGCATATTTGTCTTTTCAGAGCTTCTAGTCATTAACCCAACTGTGCAAAGCTGTAAAGACACCATTCAGCCCAAACAGAGGAATACAATTCTCCCTGCAGCGGACGTGATTTCAAACACTCAAACCAAGCCAGCAGTTTTAGCAAGGCAAGGACCAGAAGCTCGGACTGAGAGGAGGGGCTGCTGGGTCAGCCTGCCCCTGGCTGAGCATCCTCTGTCTCCCTTGCAGCCCCCGGGGATCAGGGGTTTGTGTTCCTCCCCTAGAACCTCCCAAGCCAAGTACACCAGCAGTGCTCAGAGGCACAGAAGCTAAAGAGGGCAAGTGACACCAGAGCAGCTGCCTTTCACTTCAGCTTCAGAAGTTTCCTTACCAACTGTGTACCTTCCTCCATATGCTAACAGGGTAACATATGGTAGTGTATCTGACATCCATACGTTAAGTTCCCTGGAACCACAGTCTCCCTATGATTTAACTCCATGGGCTGCAGGAAACAAGGCAGCACCAGCTGAATCAGTTGCTATATTTGGCACATCGATACCAGTATTATTTTTATTTTACACACACATTCTGCTTCCATGTAAAACTGGCTGAAAGCTCCTTGTTCTTGGTAAAGTCTCACCCTCCTCAGCTATCAGTTTCTCTTTCTTCACTATATGCTATCTTAATTTTTCAAGCAGATCATGAATTAAGCAGCTAGACTATGAACACAAAGCAAAAAAAACCCAAAAACCTGAGTGAAGTAAACACCAGGATTCACCAATGCCTGTGATGCCAACACTTCACTGGTAGAATACACAACAATTATTATTCCTTCCATATCCTTTATGCTCCATTATATTCCCAACCTGCAAAGGAAATGCTGTCAAGAGGCAGCAGGAGCTTCTCTTCTGAGAGCATAAATGGTTAAATGCTTACAGAAAGAAGAAATCACAAATGTCAGCATTACTTGAGTGGCAGTTCAGAGCTCCCTTTAGTTGTTTCCCACCCACAGCAAAACCCCTAGCGCACAAGTCTGCCTGAGTAACGCTGCTAAAGAACTTAACTTAAACCAATACCAATATACTTACATGTACTTAAACATTAATGCTTTCCATATGGGCCAGCACTAGCCTGATCTTTAGGTACCTGGATATGTAAACATTTGAGGGAATCTATTAAAATTACTTTCCATCTGTTCTGTTGAACAGACACCTAAAGCTGTAAAGCCCTAAGCAAGAATTAACCATGTGCTCAATGGCTTAAGCATGAACAACATTTTTTACTGTATTAGAAGTTACAAATTTTCTTTAGAGACCAGAGTCTGGCTTTTATTTGACAAAATCCTCCTCGAGTTCAATAATTTTAAAATAATGGAAGATACAAAACCCCCCTCAATTGCTCACACATCAGTGATTGAAGACTGAAGTAGGCAGAAAGGATTAGAGACTTACAGTGGGATCCTGAAAAGCATTTAAGTAGGTTACATACCTAACTCCCATGGAAATCAGGCATCACCTGCTTAGGCATTTTTGAAAAGTCCACTGTTATAAATGCAGACTCCATTATGGAACTGGTCTTAAGTCAACTGGAATACAAGCTTCTAGTTGTCACACTTTCCTTCTAAGTGAGACAGAATCCGGAGAACAGAGATGCATCATACAAAGTTCCCTTCTCCCTTTTTTGTGTGCTTAGGAATCAGAGTTTCTTTCCTCTATTATTGTGTGGGACGTGCAAAAGCAAGGAGAACAGCTAACCACCTTAGACACTACAATTCCCATGATGAGTTACATAAGTAACATGTAAATCACACAAAGGTGAGACCCCAGGAAAAAATACACAACTACAGACTGTTTTGATTATTTTAGGGTAAATTGTCTGTTTTCAGCATGCTTTTAAGATAGTGGCCTGCCTGAAAAAAAAACACCGCAGTAATTCTCTCACATATAACCTTTCCCACTTTCTCCAGTAGACACTCATATAACAGTGCATAAAAACAAACTTCAACAAAACTGAGCATTCTGTACAAACTATTGTTAATAAAAAATTATGTCAGTTGGTATTATCTATATTCTGAGATACACACAGTACTAATGTGGAGGTGGAAAGATTCAGCTATTGGTTGGAATAATACTGATGAATGGGTTGAATGGTAAACTGAATAGTGAATTGAGTATTTATTATGCTTGGTTTAAGGATCAAGGCAGTAAGCGATTAAAACATTAAGGGGCCCCAGAGAAAACAGAAGCCAGCACAGTCAAATGTGTTCTTCTAAGAAAGATTAAGCATTCTTTTTCCCTACCACTACACCACTCAAATATGTAGTGCCCTGGCCTGGCTGTTTGCTGAACCAGGTAAAAGCCATCACAGGAAAAAACAAGGAATATTTTTAAGCCAGATCAGTTCTCAGATCCAGTGCAGAGAGGTGCTCAAGTGGGCACAGTTTGCAGGGCAGGAACAAGTGGCTGGAGATGGAGAAGCGAGGAAGGCAGCGATCCGTGGAAGCAGCACAAGCTGAGAACAAACGTGCAGTAACACACATGGCTGAACTTAGAACCTGCACATCAGCTAGAAAGCCTGAAGGTATGGGGGGGAAGACAGCAAGGAGTAAATGGCTGTTTTGATGAGCATAATGGAAGGACAACTGACAGCAGTGAGCTAAATAGCTCAAAACCTCAGCCCCCGTGATGACTCAGGAGTCATTGTACCATGCTCCTCACACTGAGGGAAGAAGGGATGAAAGGAGGAAAAGAAAAAAAAAATAAATCTGTTCTGCTAACAAGCTTCTGGCCTTACCTAAAGTTTTCTGCAATTATTCCTAAGTGTCAGACACACCTCTGTTAATTCAAATGACCATCAGAAGTTTCTGTAAGAGCTACTCATTTTATTTGCATTGTAGAAATTCCAAGGCTCGATTAGAGTCAGAGCCCTGCTCTGTTAGCCAGGCTACAAGAACAGTTAGTCCACACACAGAAAAGCTACCAGTACAAAGAAGGTACTGGCAGAGGAATAGGAAAACAGCATACAAGAAACCTGTCAGAAAAACAGCAGTGCTAGTCCCCCTCCTAATGTCAGGGAGGCAAGGAGGAAGAGGAAGAAGGCAGATACACAACGCAGATATGGAACATATTTTTTCTGTTTAAATACATGCACAACAGGTGCTCACAATGGCTCCCCATTATATCCACTATTAAGTGATTCCAGCACTAAGGAAGATTTGAACCTTTCAGAACAATAAGAAGAAAGGTGCTTGTTCCAACAGGCTCAAGCAGGTATTACCTAACACACAAGGACATGGAAGAAAACAAAACCACCACTCAAGGAGGAGAGGGGGCTTGAAAGTACAGACTAACGGCTTTTCAAAAGGAAACAGTAGCCAATTCCCCCAAAGGTTTCTTTCTGATGGAGCCAAGGTCTTACACTTTTTTTAGTCTTTTGTGAGAATCATAAGCCTCATTTAAGTTTAGACATTATTCAATCTAAATTCAAGTTTTCCAAACCTTTCTTAGGATAATTATCAGGTTTATTTTGTTTTTAAGCATAAGCTGTATGCCAGTAAACTGCTACAAGCAATTCAGAAAATAATTTCTAGGTCAGCTGAGATCACAGTATTTGAAAGGCAACCTCTCAGTCATGTGTTGGTACATGGATTAAAGCATTTCTACCATCGGCCATGGAGAACTCTCTGCTCCCATTGAAATCAGCAAGCAGGAAAGATGCCCAGAAACTCTTGAGATTAATTATGTTGAGAGAGGCATATAATTCTCAGATGGTTGCAGGAAGTTCTTTTCTTCTTCCTTGTTTCCATCTGCCTTTTAAGTCCCTTTCACCAGAAAACAGAAGAGAATCACCGAATGGCTGAGGTTGGAAGAGACCTCTGGAGGTCATTGGGTCCAGCCCCCCTGCCCAAGCAGGGCCAGGCACAACCAGTTGCCCAGGACTGTGCCCTGATGGCTTCTGAGAATCCCCAAGGATGGAGACTCCAGAATCTCTCTGGGCAGCCTGTGCCAGTGCTTGGTCACTCTCACGGTGAAAATGTGTTTTCCGATGTTCAGAGGAATTGTCCCGTGTTTCAGTTTGTGCCTATTGCCTCTGTCCTAACAAAAAGCCAATCATGAACATCCTAACTCTTACCGCTGTGTGATGAACTGAACATGTAAAGTTTTAGCTTCCTTCTTATTTATAGAAGTGACAGGATCAGCAAAGAAGTAAAGATTAACTAGCAACTCAGAAACACAAGGCTTGAGGAAAAAAAGTGAAAAAACAAACTTTTGATTTTTGTTTCACTTGAAAATCCTAATCAGCACTGAAGGTAAATGACATGGGAGTCATTAAGAATGTGACTTCTTAGAATATTTAATATTGCAACTTAATGTTAATTTGAACATTTCTGTTGTATGAAAGACAGGGATCAATCTCTGCAAAATAACTGTCCTCTGGATGCCCCCATTCTATGTGCTGCAAACCCTTCACAGAGCACTACAGAACAATTACAAAGGAATGATTTTTCCCTAGCCAGCTTACACTTTGAGAGTATATGCTCAAAGTCCCAAATTTTGGGTTTCCTACTATTCAAATGGGTTGTTATTTTGTTCTTGCTATGTGATGTTTCCAACCTACTGTCTTAAAAACTCATTATTTCAATTAAGACAGAAACAACTCCCCCTCTTCATACAGCTGTGATTTCTGTTATTTGTCTCATATTTAAAATAAGTAAATCCTCACTTTTTCCCATTCCCTCATTTTCCATTTTGGAATTTCACTTCTGTTTCTGCACTATTCAGCAGCAGTAACTAAAACTGAATCTACCCTCCTACTGCAGACCAAATCTAAACAATCTCTTTAATCTTTGTAATACAAAGACCACATGATTCATGTATCTTTCCTCCCATCTCCTTGTTATTAAGTATTATTTTTAAACCTCTTCATGGTGTCATGGCATCTCCTGAAGTTCTTCAATTAAGCGTACAAAAATATAATGCTCTCCTAACACTACAGTGCCAAAGCAAACAAAAATGTGGTGACATTACTGTCTCAACATCATCAGTCTCTTCTGTAACCATCACCATCGGTTTTTCCTTTGAGCATCATACAAATAATCTTTTCCATCAGGTGTTACAATCACTGTAACAACAATAACACAGATCTAATAAGAACATCTTTCATTCTTTTAAAGGAAGGTTTAGAAATAAAGACACGTATTGACCAGAATTGTAAGGTATATTTAACTTTCTACAATCACCAAGTAGAACACATTTTATCTTCAAAAAATATCTAAGGAAGTAAATTGCTTCACACTATTGCAGCCTAGAATAATTTCACCGAAAAGGAAGAGCATACCTTCATATGACGTGTACTTCATCCTACAATATATTTCAGCTTAAGGAAGTAGAAACAGTAACACTCACAGAAATCCAAATTAATTACCTTGGCTAGCTCAATCTTTAACTCTTCTTTTTCTTCTTCAGAAATCATACTGGTGAAATCAACATCAGTGACCACATCTTCATCTGCTTCATGCAAAGACTGGGTTTCCAACAGGCCTTAAAGTAAAAAGGTCAAGACAACCATTACCAATTATTTCAGCTCTGATACTGATCTCCCCTAAAATCTAAAAACGATACAATATTCACCTGACAGGAACAAAACAAAACAAAAAAGAAACAACAAATAAAAACAAAACAACCTTTTCCTGCTAAAGGTCATTTGGATTCTGCTCCTCTTTGCTTCTGAAGAGTTATTGGAAGTATCAGATGGTAATGTCTGCACAGAAGCAATTTAATATGTGAAAGCACTGCTCATCCCAGAAGGCAATCAGCTTGGACCCCACCAGGCCCCGATATGCCATTTCCTTGCTTCTAACAATGCAGAAGAAAAAAAGGAAAAGAAAAATAAAAATGAAATCTTTTTCTTCAAAATCAGAATGCTGGTTAACGTAGATCACTGATGTGAATAGCGGCAGTAGTAACCTGAGCAATATAGGAAGTATATTAGTGAGTCCAATTCACTTTAAAATCCCTGGCAGTAATCTGAGAACCTTCAGATGTAGCCAGTCTGCAGAAGCAGATGCCACATCTACTGTTTGAATTTCCTGAATGTCAGAGGGCAGCGTACCTTGATCGCTCAGTCTAAGCCTGTGAAGGGTGAACAACTAGACGGGATCTCCAGTTACTTTCTTCTGCATGTCCAAGGCCAAGATCAGTTTGTATCATAACCAAGATAAGCACATAAATGTTTGCAAGACCTAGGTGTGCCTGGTATAACATATACAGAAAAAACAAAATATAACCTATATCCCAGTCATTCAGTAAAGAGAAGAATGATTGTTTTCTGTTATCTCGTGTTTTCAATTGTGTTGTTTGCAGACCATGAAGAATGAGAGGCTACTAAAGGCTGGAACTGCAACATTCTCTGTCCTTTGAAACTTGTTTTGAAGTTCTCAGTCTGTTTCTGTTGTGCCAGAAAATTCTCCTCCAGGCTAAATCTGGGATGACTCTTTTGCCTATATTTCAGTTCTTAGCAAGGTAATCGGCCATCTCAGCTGACTCCTGACACCTGTATACTGCTTAATACAGAAGAGTACAAGCTCTTTACCAGGTCCAAATAGGCCTCTATACTCTATTACATAGAAGTTAGACCTTAACTTTGTTAAGTTTTGGCAGTAGGAAATAGATGTTACAAGCAGCAAGTCTGGAGTATTCAATACCTTGAAATTGAGTGCTTAATATTTTCACGTAGAAAGCAAAACTCCCTCCAGCTTTCTGTCATTTCTTCCACCTAGAGGCCCCAGCATACCTGGGTTTCCTCCTATGTAACTGAACAGAACTGATTTGATTCACACCGCCAGCTTTACTGCAGAGCACAAGCCTTGTTCATTACAGCCTCCTCTGAGTGGGAAGATAAAGAGCAGTAACACGGGGGCTGAAACCCCACCTGGCACCGTACTCAAGAACAGAGCACCATCATCACGCACAAAACCTATTAAAAACCATGAAAGCACACTGAAGTACTTGATACCTTAGCTATTACCCCAAAACCAGCTTGCCAGGAAAACCTAGATTGCTCAAGTCACAACAAAAGAAAAGCACATTTATTCAGTAGAAATACTCCCAAATCACCTTTATTAACACCCCTCCACCCCTAAACACATTTGTTATTTGGTATTTGTTTGAGGATTAATAGTGTTGCTATGGAAATCAGGCTAAACTTAGTCCCCACGGTCTTGAAAGCAATCTCTTTTTTGATGGATAGAGGAGCAGCAGTGCAGGGCAGCTCTTGGAGATGCCACACACAATCTTAGGGGCAACAGCCTTAAGGCTAAAAACTCTTAAGGAGAAAGTCTTGGAGTAGATGTGAGATGAGGTGGTCTTGAAGCAACTGATGCTTGAGCTAAAATGAATTTGTGTTCAAGGGACAGCACTAGTTTCGGATTGACTATGTGAAGAGGCCAGAAACTGCTAGACAATGGTTAGATAGAGATGGAAGCTATAACAACATGGGCCAAAATCACCAAAGACAACTGAGTTCCTAGTCCGAATCATTACTGCCAAGTTATGAACAGGCTTTATGTGCAGGCAGCCCTCCAGTGCACTTTATGGGATGCTCAGTTACGTAACCTGGCAACACACAGGTAGCCATTCTGGGGGAGAGAGTATTTTTGCCTAAAGATGCATAGGTATTAGTCATGTACTATGGAAGGTTTGGTCACTTTGGGAAGGAAGTTGTACAAGTAGCTGAGATATTTTCAACAAGATTAACATAAAATCTTTGGTAAAAGAAGAAAGAAAAAAAAAAAAAAAGGAGGAAAATATAAAATAAAAAGTCTGAGGTTCCCAATGCTCTTCCTTTTCCTGAGTAGTATGTATGTGCTTCTTCATGGAGGAATCACATTCAAGCTGCATTCCCTGCTCCCCTTCCCCACTCTTCTCAGCAACACTTAAGATCATGCCTTTTTTCTATCTGGTCAAAATCAGAAAATCTGGAATTGTGATGGTTATTAAAATTGTTCAGATACACAGCTGCTATGATTTCAGAATTATACCAATATCCAGCTGTGGCATCAGTAACTAACTTTTCACCCATTTAGAATAGCAGTTTACTTGTTGGGTGGGTGTAAATTAGGTGTTGCAAGCTTCCCAGAATGAGAGAGGAGCTTCATCCAATAGATTACCAGCCATCACAAGAACCCACTGCTTGGGTGATGTTCTATATCTCTTATATATTTTACTAACAGCACCATATTTTAGGCATTGACCTCCATGTATTCATCTGAAGTACAGGTTTTCCAGGTTTCATTCAAGCAGGCCACTAACAGATAGGACGTGAGCATAGAGCCCACACACCACCACTTAATAGCATCTATTTTTTTGTCCTCCTCTATTTTATCCAGATTAAGTCAATCCTGTTTCTCCCAAGTTTAATTTGAGTTGCTGCACCTGGTGCCCAGCAGTTCTCTTCCACTGAAAAATCACACAAGAGGCATCAATGGAGCAGAAGCCATCTCAGAACCTGTTCCATGAACTTCCCATCCCTCATTCTCCATGGCCAGCTGAAGAGCCCATGCCTTTGTCTCCGCTTCTTCCAGTTGCACTCAAACTCAACCCAGAAGCTCAATCAAAATGTAGCTCTGGGATGGGCCATCACAGGACTCTGTCCAGAGACAGATGCAAGACTCAGCCCACCTCCCTCATTATGTCTTTGAGACAGCCCCTCTTCTTGTAGCCTAAAATGTCTGGGGACAAAATATGAAGGTCCCTTCATAGCCTCATGCAACCTTATATTCCTACATCAAATGACACTAGGAATATAGTCACGTGTAACTCACTTATCTTCCACAAACAGGCAGACTAGTGATAGTCTGGACATACGTTACTTCAAAAGAAAAAAAATAAAAGCTCCCATAAAGCATGGGAAAGCATATAGTAGGTATAACGCAGTGCAAAGAGCTGTTTGGCTTTTACTTTAAAGCAAGTTTTAGTACTTACTGTCACATATAATTAGGTAAAATATGCAGGAAATACGAAAAGTGGGATTATCAGTAATTAGGAACTGCAAGTCATACAGATGGATCCAACTTGAAACAACTCAGCGAACAACCCTTTGTATGAGGATATTTATACAGAGAAAGTAGGGGGTGGATAGCTGAGGGAACACATTTAATGTGATCTTCTGAAAGATTCATATGACAAGATAATACAACAACCGTACAAGGAGTTCCAGTGTGCTGAAACACTTCACGGGCATTTTTGAGTTTTCTCTCAAAGTTCATGGTAGTTGTGGCTGAGACAAGTAACTTAAGTTCTACGGCCTGCTGTTAAATCTGATTTAACGCAAAAAACTGTTTCAGCATTGATATCTACCTGTGCTTATGTTTGCTAGTAGAATTGTAGAGATGACAATTAAACAAGCCAATTAGAAACTACAGGATCTCTAATTATCCAACAAAAATTAATCAAAGAACAGAATCATGAAATCCAAGACAGATTTTTAGACTCATTCATGTATCTGAAGTTTAACCGGATAAAGGTGTTTTAAACCAGTGCTTTTAATGTATTTTCTCCGTATTCATCTCAGGCTCATATTCTAGAGCATTACATATCAGGCTCATTTTTGTATGTTGACCTTGCTAAAAGAAAAACAAACAAACAATACCCCACCAAACACCCCACACTATTGGCAGTGACATCTGTTGAAATAACCATAAGGACAGCAAAATTAAAGGCAAGAACACCAAGTTTTTGCTCATGTACGTTCTCTGACATTAATTTCAGGGAAATGTATAGATGATCATTTATTCTAACAAATCAGTAGGCATTGACCCTTTTACTGCTCTAATTTTTTGTTTCTCAACCACTTAAAAATAGCATGCTTACCTTGTTATCTAACATTCATACCAAATAGTGAGAAAACATCTTCTAATTGTATAACCATTGTAGTAAACAAAATGACATTACAGCTTCTTTTGCCGTGTTGTTATATTGTATCTACCAACATAGGAGAGGAACAGAAAAACTGTTTATTTAAAATTGGAAAACACTTGTTTACAAATTTAAATTGCAATTAAGTCTTCAAAGGGATGAAGTGGTAAACAGAACAAAGCAACTGTCCAGACATTGCATTAGTGCCTTTGATCTTCTTTATAATGTGGTCTTAATGCCAGACATAGAGATTAAAGGGGAAAAAAGGGACTAGAACCACGTACAGTAAATAACTAAATTGATCAGTAAAACTATTAAAAATTGCAAGGGTTTCCAGTAACATTTTTTCCACTCCAAAATTATTACAGGAGGTTTAACCTAGAAAACGAGGTACTTGAAGGAAGATCTTCCCTTCTGTGTTTGCTTCTAACTGAACTGCTTGAGCCTAGAAATTACCATACAGCCAGCCTTTCTCCTAGAGGACTTTGAAATCAGAAGAGAAGAAGGTTGATTTTGAAGCTATGATTGGAAAATAAAACCTGAGGCTGGGTTCATCTTGGTTCAGAGAGGGTAGAACTCAGGACATACAAGTCATGTAGATCAAAAGTGTAAACAGTAAAAAAAAAAAAAGGGTAGATTCTACCTCCAGCGACCACGGGAGCTCAATCTTCTTGTTTTCTCTGAGTATACTCCTTGAAAGAGAGATACAGATGCACAAGTATCTTCATTTCCTCTCTCCACTGGGCTTTGGGTCAGGGGTGGTGTCAAGGAGAAGGAGGGAGTAGAGCTTTTGGGTGTTCAAGAGCTCTAGGACATAGTCTAACATCTCAGAACAAGTGTCCCCAGTCGTCCTGGAGCAGCTCATTTCAGACCTTACTAAGACTTTCCATTCCATCTCTTAACCCTGCAAAACCGGGCATTAATAAATCCATCCATAGCTCTGAGAGAGATTGGCAGGTTTCCAAACAAAGGAACACTTTTATTTGAAGCTCCTGGATGAACAGCCAGTCTTAGTGTGCTAATTCTTTTCTCTGTTTTAGTAAAATAAGAAATTAATCATACACTGAGGATCTTTTCATGTTATTTTTCCCTCAGAAGCCATTGACACAGCTGTCAGGCCTATGCAGTAGAGAGGATCTACACACAAATAACTGGCAGAAAACAGACCTCACAGCTTGACCACCGCACTGAGAAGCCATGCACATTGGCAAGGAGTTTGATAATCATTCCAAAGACAGAAGGGCAATGGATAAAAATGAGAATAGTAATAGTGGTAAAAAAAAAAAGCCTATCATTTACTAAAAGCAGGTACCAAGACTCAACCTGAGAACTGATCTTCCAAACAAAAATAATTATCTTAAACATCCAGAAACACAAGGCATGGTCTTATGCATTTTATCCCATAGCTACCTCTTTGTATAAAATAATAATCCTGCCTGCCTGTGGAAGACAAGGGCGACACTGATTTCTAAGCTGTAGCTATGGAAATACAAAGCAATTGTTGTGAAATGTAACAATTTAAAGACAGCAGATGCTTCTTTCTATTATGTCAATACTGAACGTAATGACAGTATTGTACCATTTACTGTGCTTTCTATTGATCATTCTGCACAACTTTCTGTGAGGTCAAGGGTAAGAAACAGATGCCACAAGTGGAAGGGTTATCATCTCTCTCTCTTTCTTTAGGCAGAACAGAAAAAAAAAAAAAAAAAAAAAAAAGGAAAAAAAAAGAAAAAAGATGAAGTCATGATGGAATAATAGGGAATGAGAAAGTGGATGACACTGAGTCACAAGAGAGACTTGTTCTCTACAAATAAGGTACTCCAGAAGCTGTAACAGACTGCATGAAACAAATGAAAGGATAAAGCATACATAAGCAGACTGGAGAAAAAGTGATGTAGGGGAAGATAAGAGCTATGACATGGAAATGCTGGCAGTCAGAGGTGGAAGTTGTCAGTCACATGTCTTAAATCCACCCTTTCACACTAAAAATACACATAGGTACTTTTTTCTAATCTCGGAATAGACAGGCACCTTGGGTCCCATTCTCAGCTGATAGAAGTGACTGCAATCCCATCAATCGTACAATTAAGCTCACACATCTGCTTCACTGAATCAAAATCACAGAAAATTAATGGCAGGATTTGATAACCTCTCTCTCCCAAGAAAGAATAGGTTTATTGTATTTTTCTAAAGCCAGGTGCAAAAAAAATATCACTAGACAGCGATCTAACTGCAGTATAACCAAACTCACAAACCTCATCAATTAACTTCCAACAAAGTATCTGTGCTGCAAGAAGTGGTAAAATTATATTTTTAATTAAAAAATGAATTATTCAAGTAGCTATAATTTGTATCCTTTAGATCACAAAACACATCAATAATGATATTGTCTAAGTCTAATTTAAAAAATGAGTGAAATCTTACTGTAGTTAGGCAGATGTGTCAGTTCTATTCCTGTAAACTTACTAGAAAAAATATACAGGAAACAATTATAACTGGATACACAACAGATTCTTTATTCTCCTCAGGCTCAAAGTAATAATTCCCATTGCTTTAATGCAGATTAAATGTCTCGGCACTGTTATATATACTAAAATATACATTTAGGAATGCTGAGAGAGAAGGGACAAATTATCCTCCCCTACATCTGCTCAATCTCTCACATTGGGAGAGTAAAGACTACAGTTGTTAAGGACCAGGACTGTCTTGTTGCATACTGCTTGGCACAAAAGGTCCATGATCTGTGACTAAGCTTTGC
Source organism: Columba livia (assembly GCF_036013475.1). Lineage (NCBI taxonomy): Eukaryota > Metazoa > Chordata > Aves > Columbiformes > Columbidae > Columba > Columba livia. Next base: position 55,407,947 of record NC_088604.1, on the reverse strand, counting down.
AAACAGTATCATAATTATAAATTAACAATAATAAATCACTCACTAAGTTGGAATAAAGGCACAGTTCCTGATTTCAGAGTTTTCCTTAAATGTTTATGTTAGACTATGCAAGAACTCATGGCCACCAAGAAGAGGCAGTGAATCAATATGCTCCTCAGAGCAGGTGTCTTGTGTCCTTCCCCCCACACATCGTTTTTCTAAGCACCACCTGCAATTCCCCTTAATCTCTTCATAATTAAGACTAGCTACCCTGCACCAGTTCACTTTTGCCTTCCCAAGGCAGATCATCTGAGAGTATACACTTCCTCCAGCCTTCCCTAAACAAATTTGACTTTCTCTTAGATATATATCTACCTGCAACACAAATGCATTCCCATGTAAACTAACAAAAATAAAGCTAACTTGTATTAATATTATTTGAAAACAATCCATTTTACCAGAGACAAAGGCCTCATAGAGGCCCTTTAAGATAAAACAATTTCTTCTTTGTTAAAACAAATACTCCAAGTATATTGAAGAGCAGGTCTGATTTGTGTCGCCTCGTTTCTTGCAAGTGCAGTGCCTTGCAGCTGGACAGTCAAGGCATTGCTGCAGTGGGTTGATCTGATAAATCCAGAGTTTATGTGACACTAATTCTCTGGACATGGGCCACACAAAATACTTCTCAGTCAGAATAGCACCATCTAGCTCAAACTGTTCAACTCGAAGTTTCATTTGTATTTCCTCCAGGTTATCTTGCCAGCACCGTGAACTGAGAAATGAGGTATTTATTATTCTGCTCTTCATGTTAAGCTCCGTGTTAAGGCCTTCAGAGTTTTTGGCATCATTAAGTTTGTGGCTTTGCCCACTCAGGGTTTTGTAGCATGCCATGACAAAGAATGTGTTTGCTTAGTGAGGCTGTGGGTGGAGACATCTGGGGTTCTGAGCCCTGGATATCCGTGAAGTTCCCATAGAAACAGGTTTCTGGGCCTGTCCTTCTGTTGGGTAGGGTGTGAGGACAGAAGACATGCCTCCGCACTTGGCCCAAGTTACACAAGTGACAGTATCGCAGGAGGGGAAGCTCTTCATCAGATCGGCGACAGAGGCTGGCACTCGCACTCCCAGCCACCCTGTACTATCTCACTCTTTGAGGTCCCCAATTTACCCTCAAATACCAGCTGGAACGGCAGCCATCACAGACAGGGCGTGGTCTTTTCCTCCTTGAAGACCAGCAGGGAAGATGAGGCCTGAACCATAGAGGGTCGGCTTCTCTGAAGACTGCTCTGGGCACGGGCAATGGCGGGCCAAGGGAAGGAAGGGGTCTGGGCACATGGCACAAGTTACTACACCCTCCAGGTTGCATTAGAAGATCACAATTGGTGGTAAGAAGATCAGACAAACTTCTACCCTACCCTATACATATCACCCATTGCCTGTTGTAATTTTAGTGCCTTAAGAAGGTCTAGAAAGGAGAGTATGACAGTCTTTGTCTTCTCTTCATTCTTCTACTTTACATAAGAAGATTTTTCTGAGGATGTTTTTGCAGGATGGACATAACACAACGTACTTTTCCAAAATAAACCAGTATCCCAATGCTTGCATCTCTAGTAACAATTTCCATTCACCTCTCCATCCCTGTTCAGTTTGTCAAAATCTGATTCTTTCTTACTCTTCCCATCTTTGACCCCCACGTGCAGTGCATAACTATGACTAGAATTTTGCTGCTCCCCTTTCAGGACATGGTCATGCTCCATGTTTCTGTGCAGACCTGGAAACAACTAAGCATTCTTCTAACTCTAGATCTAGGTCTAAATCTACTTCTTATCTTTGTAAACCTCTCTCAAATGGGTACAAACTACTATCATTACATACTTCACTCCTTGTGCTCAATCTAGACTTCATCTATATTGCTCACTTCTTATGCGTCTCTATTTTTGAAGGAATTTAAAGCCACAAGGGGAGATATATTGTTTCCTCTACCTGTCGTATTTAGCCTCCAGTTTCCTGACAATATGTTATTTAACTCTGCAAAGAATCTTCAAAACTACATTGTGATTCAGCTTATATGAATGACATTATACAGCAGCCATTTTTTTTTTTTCCAATCAGTCAGGCTGTTGAAGTAACTGTTCCTTCTTCTCCATCATCTTTTCTTTGCTACCTGACCCACAACATGACTAAAGATTTTACTCTTGCAAGACCACATGGCTTCATTGGTTCTTCTGTATTCTCATATGCACATAACAGTGTACAGCACTGGTTAGATAGTTTAATTACATGGCAAACATCATTCTCCCTGATTATGACTTTGATTCCTTCCTCCCACAATAATAAGTTAATAGCTGCCATCTGCCTATTAAAATACTTTGAGCAGAAGATAATCTTCTGTTCCTGGCATAATTGCCCCTTTAACTCTGTAATGTACATTATTTTCCTTGTCTCTAAGGAAAATCTGGTTGTGTTTAAATACCACTACCTCTGATCACTTTTAAATGAAAATTTATCATGCACCAACCCAGGAAAGAGCATAAAGCATTTGAGGACTTCAGAAGATATTCTAACTAAATACATTTGTGCTGCATCATTCTCTAAAAATCTGTCAGCATTTCCTAGAGTGACCTATCTATGACCTACTCAGTGGAGTGAAGAACATTTTAATTAAAGTGTAAAACATAGAAAGAGGAATTAGATAAGCACCTAAAATACCTCAGCCAACATCAGCATGACAAATTATTACTTAATCCACCTAAAGCACAACGAAAACAATTATTCCAAGGAAACTATGCAAAAGTATTTTAAAACTTTAAGATGGTTATGAGCAGCCTTTTTGTGACCACAAAACTGTACCACCTTAGTTCCACCCAGGTGGCAGGACAATATCCTGGTGAGGAAACAGGTGAAAAAAAGAACACCTGAACAAGCAGCTGAACACAAAACACCCTAACTCTTTAGTGAAGAAGCAAACATTGGTGGCTGAAGGGAGCTGATGCTTTCATTTATAAATATCTACAAAATATAAATCATACAGCCTTGGAAATCCACAACATACATAGTATTTAATCATGTTTTCCACACATTACGTACAATTCACAAATTAGTAACTGTAATTATTACGCATTCATTAGTCATTCATTAAATACAACTTTTAAGTGTGGCACAGGTACTAAAGAGTGACAACTTGTGCATTTGGATAGCTAAAGAAGAATGGTGTTTCACAAGTTAAAGGAAAACCCAGAGGGAATCAGCCTGTACAAATGGAAAGAAAAATCAGAGAAAATGGTTCTCAAAAGAGGAAGAAATAGTTTGGATCTGGTCCCTTGGGACTTGGGAAAGCAAATAACAACTTCACTGAACAACAAACAAAAGTAGCCCTTTCAATAAGAAAGCACATGAAAAGAAACTGCATTGCCTGCTATAAAAACATTTTTGCAAACACTTTTTACTGGGAAAACCAATACCATATCTATAGACACTTATGCTTGCACAAATATAAAAAATGTTTTCAGAGTATAATTTTACATCTCTCTTTGCCAAAAGCACCACTAGAGCCCCAGTTCCTGTGTTAAACTAAATGCTGAATCTTCAGTTTGCATTTTGAGGAATCTGTTGTTGTTAAAAGTACTTTAAATTCTATTATCTTACAAAAACATTAGAATTCTAATTTTGCCATTAGAACAGCAAAACTGAAGAATGACTGCTTTCCATTACACATTTTAAGAATTTTCATTCCTTTAAAACACTGCACTGACTAGGTTCTTGGTGGACAGAAAGAATAACTGCATGCTAAGATAAATTAGTGGTGATAGCAGGACAACTTTACAAAAACCAAACCCCAGAAGACCAACAAAAGAAAACAGAAGCAAGCATTTTTCCGGACAGCTCTCCTTGCTTCAGAAAGAACTGACTGCTGAAGGCACAGCATTACCTTCCCTTCCCTGGAGGTGACACAAGGCGTTAGACCCCCTTCTGATCTTTATACCCACCACCTGTTTCTCTAAACTCCGTGGATTGTCCTTCAGTGACTAGAAATGCAAAGATGTAAAAATTGCCCAAGAACTGGATCCCTGACTACATAGTTCTTAGACATCTGAAAGTCCATTAGTTGGAGAGCAAACTAAATGAGAGAGAAGCTACTGTGTGTGGCCACAGAAAACACACACACATATTTCTGTAAACCTGTCTTCATAGATTTTTCTGCTGTATTATTCTTATGTGGTTGTTGTAAAAGCCCTGGCTTTCAGCTACAAAAATGAGATGGCTTTCAGCAACCAGTCTTACTTAAGAAAACTTCATGACAGTGTGGAGAGAATGCCAAAACTCTTAGTTTTTTATGTGACTATTTGCAATGGGAACTTTCTTATCTCATTAAGGATCCAATAGTGGATCATTCACTTTACAATGCCATTATTATAAATGCAACAGCTTTTAACTGGGATAAGTGAAAAATAATCAAAAAGTTTAAGAAATCTTGCACAGAAGTAATTAATGAGAACAGGGAGACTCCACACAAGACCTTTATCATCATGATAAGGTGGTGCTTGAAGCAGAATCACTTCATGTACATCACATTCTTCAATTTGTTTGCACTTTCAGATAAGAACATTTGCAGAAAGATCCTCACTGCTGACATTCTACTTCTTTTTACAAAGTGAGAGGAAATGAGAGACAGCACAAGGGAAAGAAAAGGAGACTTAGTGCTGAAGAGCAATACAAACACTTGGAAAATGACTGTGTCTTTTACAGTTATGCATCTGCGAGACTTAACCACACCATGGATGCAAAAGTATATTGATGATAGCCTAGTTAGATATCATATGCTTTTGATTCATGGATTTCAAAAACGGCTATGCAGCATCACCTGTGTCCTAGAGAATTAAACAAATAAACTAATATTTTGGAGAAGATCTGTGTGACATCTACTATTTAGAATCCAGATTTGTCAGTCCTCTCTCACCATTTTCCATATATGACAAGCCAAACTTCCCACTTTAGAAAGCAGCGATATGACTACAGCAGATTACGTTTCTAAAATCCAGCATTGCAGCTGTGCATTTCTATGAGATACAAATAAAACCAGATAAAACTAGCCTGCCCAGTTCTCATATTTACATATTACCCCAAGAGCTATTTTCTGATTAGTAATAAAGCCCTAATTTTACCCCAAAAACACTATCTGAAACAAACGCTGACTACAGTCTTTCTGAACCCAAATTCCAGAACTCTACGCTAAGACAAGCTACTAAACAATATCTAGATTTCTAAATAAGGCTACACAGAACATACTCCAACCCCTCTGCAATCTTCTGCCAAGCTCGTGCCATATCCTTGACCTTTAAGTAGCACGTGGCCTAAGCAAAGCACCTCAAAAGTTCCACGCATTTCTGTACTGCACAAGTCAGCGAGGCACATCAGAACAGCATCAGCAGACTCATCTTTCCACTAGTGCACTTGAGAACACTGACTGAGGGCAGACTCAGAATACCTCATGCTGTCTGACCGCAGGACTCATACCAGCTGTCCTGTGAAAATAAGATGATACAGGAGAAAAAATAGAGCAAGAATTCAAAAACATGTTTTAGGGTTTGATGTGTTTGGTTTTGCATGTTCTGCATATTATATCTCCATGGTTGTAAAACTGGCCACATTACAATGCCTCATAAGACTGGCGCTAGATTTTAAAGGAGGTATCTCTTTCATACTTCTTTTCCAAACCCCACTGTATTCTATTCTCAGTTCTCACATGTAGCATGAAACCACTATTTTCTCAGCCTCAGCAATCTGTACCTCATTCTGTGATAAGTGTCATCAAGTTGAAAGCAGTACAGGTTCAAAAGGGTAAAACAGAAGCACTGCATTTGATCTCAGACATTTATCTGCTTGAAGTCCGATATACTCAATAATTCATTCCATGCATATATTTTCTCTCTGTCTAGTATAAAAAAAAAAAAAGGATAAAACAGCAACTATCTCCAGTGCTGGGCACTCTTGTTAAATATTTAAGAATCCTATTGTAAATTACAACCCTACCATTTTAACTTGACCTCATCTTCCTGTGATCTTATTAACAACCCAGCTGAGACCTCCACCATTCAGTCAAACACACAGGTTATCACTGGCTGGGTCAATTACCCCATTGTCCTACTGACCCTTTGCAGAGTCTTCTCTCCCACTTTCCATAGTGGGGCAATGGTGAGCTCCAGAGAGCAGTGAGGAGACAGCACAAACCCCTCATTAAAAGGAGTGGTTGTGAAGCCATTGAGGCACGTATGGCCATGCACTTTCCTTGCAAAGATAGGTGGGGAATGTAAATGTACTTCTCACAATGGAAGGAACTAGCATCTCCTGCTGGGCAAGAAAACTAAGGCTGCCCTTACCTCATCCTTCCCATTTTCTTACGTGTATCAATGCTGACCAACCTGTGTGCTAATGGACTTACCCAAGGGATTTTCTGCTCATAGAAAAAATACACTACATCAGCCCCAAGCCACTAGTTTTACTCTGCCCTTAGAGGAAAGGTGAACACAGAACAAAACAGTCAGTGTTCTTCAGTAAAGCCACTAACCCCAAACATGAAGCTAGGGAAGATGCTGCTCTTTCCAGCATGACTGTGCTTTGGTGCATCAGCCACAACACCGCTGCTGCAGTGAAGTAACATCTCTGTGTGCTCTGTATCCCACCCTACCACTGTGAGACTGACTATTATCCAGATTAATATCTGTATTAGTAACCACATGAGTGAGGAAAAAGAGAGAGAATGCTGACCAAGCTGCCAGTGTCCTGTTTTGGCGAGTCTTGTATGCCATATCATAGGCAACACAAGACCTCCTCACCGCTGCCTCCCACCGTGGGAGCCCTCAGATCATCTACCTGCAGGCTGACAGGTGACACAGTGGCAGGGAGAGGGCTGCTGGGCTAATGCTGTGGCTTCTGATGATTTTCTTCTGATCACAAGCTCCAGCCAAATGGCATGTGCCCAGATGCTGCCCCTCAGCTCTGTAACATCACATGCCAGTTGGAACTGGCTTGAGGATCACAGATGAAGCACATGAGAAGAAAGCAGCTGCAGGATGACAAGACACAAGCTTCAAGGAGTCATCATCCAACATCTGAGCCAACTACAGCTCTCACCACAATACAGGTGTATGCATAGCCACAGCAAGCCGTTATGGCTACAATGCACAACTAGTAGAGGATGCAGAACATCTGTCAGGAACAGCTATAAGATGAATTGCTAGGACAGGGAGATGCCTCAAAAACCCTTTCAGAGGCTGGAAGTGCAAGAAGCTGGTTGAACTATCTGGGTAGGTAAAAGGGCAAAGAGCAGAAATCTGCACACCAAAGTTGGTCAAGACAGGATACAACAGTGAAAAAAAAGGAGGTACAGTTATAGCTGGATACAAGAAAAAAGGAAGAATTATTGCAAAAGGAGATGTGTGAAGAGCAAAGCTCCAGTGTTAAAAGTTACATGGGATTCTCAGGTGAGAGACAGATGAGGACATCCATGGTACTGTCATTATTAGCAGATAGTCACAGTTTTAAATGAGAAAGCAGGACTATGCTAGATAGTCAGTTAATCTGGGCCTGGACTAGAATGAGTTATGATGAGAGGCAAATACACAGTTCTGACTTTCCTGTCTTTCAGAGAGAAACACTGTTCTTCAGACTTCCAAAGTTTGCACTTTAAAAATTACAGACGGCCATAGGAAGGAAAACAAATATCCTCTCATGGAATTTTTAGCACCTAATATAAGTACAGCTGGTGTGTTCCTGGGTTCAGCTACCTCTGGGACCATTAAGAGAAAAAAGTGATCAAAGATAAAAGCACCTAGAGGCTTAAAGATACAATTTATGTAAAGGTACCATTTATGATTTTTATTACCCATATTAATTTGTTTACATTGAACTTATGGTTATTTATTTAGAAAATATTTTTAACATTAGTTATGATTACTCTCTGGTAGACTGTCTCATCCAATTAGTATGAATGCTGTAAGACATATTCAATATACTTAAGTATAACAGTAGCTCTGTTTCAGTCCATGAATTCTCTCTACTGCTTTAAGATAAATATCAGAGCATTTAACTTTCATAGTCTTTGGTGTATTGACAGATGTTATGTTGTGCCTTGAACCACACAGAAATTCCTGATGTTAGCTGTGACCTCTATGCAGTACCTTGGTACAGTTACATGTAATAATACTTTTTTTTGGTCCACAGTCACATTAAGATTTGTAAAGTTGATTCATGCTGCTAAGTAAAAATGCTGAAAAAAAAAATTCCCTTCTCTGAAGAAATCTACATTTTATACTTGCATGTGTTTATTAAACATGAAATTAATCTACTCAGGCATAGCCTTCCTTCAGGACAATATAAAATGGCACAAACAACACAATTCTGTATAAAAGTCCTTTCAAAGAAAACCTTTAAAGTATTAAACATGAGAAAATTGAGAGTGCTTTCAAATTCATAGCTTTTACTTTGTCTTCTCAATTGGAATGCAACCCCCCAGCAGAGCACACTGGTACAAACCCTTCAGGGTTCATTACTCTGTGGGCACCTAAAGGTTCCTTAGAAGCAATGCATAACTCATTAAAGTGTATACACATCTATCCTGCTGCTTAAGTAGGTACTTGAGGTTTTGGGGTTGGTTGGTTTTTTGGTTGTCTTTTTTTTTCTCCAAGCAAATTGACTCTTTTGTTAGTAACCTCCTATAACTGACTATGTTCTACAAGCTGCAGAGTGGAACTGAAAAATTCTTATTTCTGGCCAGTGCATAGATGTACTTAATTGAATTCAAGTGCTTTAGACACATACAGGTTAAATTCTTTTTGCCAGCAAGGCTCTGTAACTGCAGTAGCATGCACTGAATTAAGACTAGAAGAAGGACATTTTGGAACAAAGGTTTGCTGGCATGCAAATACCTACCACAAAAATCTCAGCTTGCACTGCTAGTGTATCAAAGAATGGTATTTTTTAAGTAATGGGAGACTGTTCTGAGAAATTGTAGGAATAAAACACGTAGGTGAGAAATAGAAAAAAGTGACCTAAGAATTCAGTATTTTCCTGCAAAGTCCTATATTTGTATTTCTGTCAACTAAGTTTAAGATTAAAAAAAAAAAAAAAGCTCCTGCATTACATGCAGAAAAATTAATAGCTAAGAATACCCAGTCAGATAAAATTAAGCAATACAAATTGTTTACATATCGTCTCACTAACCAATAGATATTAATCCAGAAGAATTTATTAAAGGCCTATGGCAGTAACAGAGTTGCTAACCAAAACATACATTAACAAACCATATTTATTGGCTTGACTTTTTAACACATACTAAGAACATACTTACCTTACTAGTCAGGGAAGGTAAAAAAAACTGTCACATGCACCTACACCACTATCTAGCTAATTAAAATCAGAAACTGCTTTCCATTAGTTCTACAAAGCTAAAAATGATCATATCCTTTACCATATGAAGTTACTGTTAAAGCTCCTGTTTAAAGAACCCCACAGTATCTGTACAGATGTATTCAGAAAATTCGATTAAATAACAGTCTTATGCTATAATCTTAATACTGACTTTTAAAAACCCCAGGAACTGAGCCACAGATCTATTTATTTTGCCAATCAGTTTCAGCCATGTATCCATTAAGGTGACACTTACACCACACTTCTGCTGGAAAGGCTTTCTCCTTCACAAGCATCATGAACTCAAGTTTCCTACTATGTTCCTTTACATACAACCGTATTTGCAATCAACATTTGCCTCTTTTATGTGTATTTGTTTAAGACAGTTCTTAACTATTCTGGAAGGCTATTTTGTCAGTTAATGTCAATAAGCCTATGTCTCCCTGTTACTTCATCTCCCTGTTTAATAGATGACATAAAATGGTTTCTAAACGCGCTGCTTTTGCAGAAATATCTGTACCACCTGCTCAGCACTGTGTGGCAGAGTTATAAGGTTCTTCAGAAAACAGAAGCAAGATCATAAAGGTGCGCAAGATCTGTGTATGCTAAATACTTTAAGTTGACCAAAACGTCATCTAAACGTTGCATGAAAAGTTTCCTCTGTTCTTTGGAGGCCAATTAAACTTTATCTAGAGACAGAGATGAACAGCTAACTTATTCCTAGCTGTTGCAATAACGAAAACGTTCGGTTTAGGTTAATGAAGGCTGTGTTTGCGGAACTGCAGAAGTGTTTCAGCACATCCAGCTCCAAGCAGGTCTGGGTGCAGAGCTCTGCTTCAGCCCAGCCGCGGGGTCCCAGCTGCCGGACACACCTGTCGCCTTCCGAGACGAGCGCTGGGATTTCGGCAGGGACCCGCACCCTCCTGCCCCGGGAGGCACCGGGGAGCGGCTGCTTTCCCGGGGCGTCCGGGCCCCGGGGCAGGACACCGCACACGAAACTACATTAAACAACCTGCAGATACCCCAAATCCTCCCCCAGATTAGCTTAACGCAAAGTTGTGGTCCAGCTACTGGACCGCGAAACGTTTAAAACCAGCAGGAGGAGAAAACAGACGTCACATCCCAGCCACGCAGTAAAATAAAGAAGCCAAAGGGAGCCCGGCTGGGTACGGGGTGCACGGCGAGGACGCTCCGCGGGCCGGTCCGTACCGCACCGCGGGGCGGCCACGGCCAGCGGGGTCCCGGGGAGCCTCTCGCAGGTACCTCACGCCGCGCCCCTCTCACCGGTCCCCTCGCCAGAGGGGCGGGCGGTGCCCCGGGCTCGCCATCAGGCTCTCCCCGCCGCGGGCACCTCACGCCGTCCACGCGTGGGCTCGGCCCTGCCTCGGGTGGGAGCGGCAGTCCCCGGCAGCGGAAAGGACAAGGACCCCGCGCCGCCCCGGAGAGCCCTGTCCCGACGAGACTCACCCCGTGCCTGCGGCTCCATGGCGCGGGGGGCTCCGCCGTCCTCCAGCCGCCGCCGCCCAGCGCGGACCCGCGGCTCTGACAGCCGGCACTCGGCTGCTGCTGCCGCCGCTCCTCTCCCCTCCCCCGCGCCGCGGGAGCCGGGCGGGGCGGCCGGCGCCACCTGCCGGCCAGGCGCGGGCAGCGCTGGCGCCGCTCACCTGAGACCGCCCCCGCCCCTTCGCCTCAGCTGTGGGGTCGGCTCTGGTGAGGGGCGCCAACACCCTCCAAGCTACAACCTCCTTTCAGGTAGCTGCAGACAGCAATAAGGTCTCTCCTCAGCCTTCTTTTCTCCAGGCTAAACAGCCCCAGTTCCCTCAGCTGCTCCTCATCAGACTTGTGCTCCAGGCCCCTCACCAGCTTCGTCACCCTCCTCTGAACTTGAATACATACAGTAGGGACACAGAAGTGTCATGAGTGACATGGAGGCAGTGAGTAGGGGCTGGCTTCTCACTGTCTGTTCCCATACAACACATATTGGCATCTATCTATAAGGTCTCCCTCAGCCTCCTTTTCTCCAGGCTAAACAGCCCCAGTTCCCTCAGCCACCCATCATCCAAATATCACCTCCTTTACCCTTCACATTGAGTTTCATGTCACTGGTGCTCACATCTGAAAACAAGGTGGCTGAGTAGCCACAGCCACAACCCCACTCCATGGATGCATGATTCTATGGCTCCTCTAACAATGAAGGGAAGAGGAGCCGAGCATATTCCATCTTCCCAGTAGTGCTCTGCTTGGCCAGTGCCATTCTTGCTTGGTTTCCTTAATGAACATGGCTTTAACCGTGCTGCACAATATGAAAATCTAATCTTAAGTTTTGAACTTGGAGGCAACTGTACAAGCAAAGCTTCCAGCTTAAGGGTCAAAAGTAGCCAAGGTAGGAGATGTTACATCCCCACAGAAACCTGTGATATCCCCAGGACAAACCGTGTGTCAGTGGCCCTCTCCTGCAGCCTGAACCCTTTCCTGGGCCAAATCCTCAGCTCCGAATCTGGCCCTTGCTAGCCTTCCTCAGCTGCACAGTTGTTTCGCCACTTCTCTGTCACCCACCTCAGGCCACAGCTGTCCCCTGATGAAGGACAGCACCTGGGGCTGCTCCCCAGGGGAAGCCAGGAGCCCCAGGGCACTGACAGCAGCAAACTCCCACCTGAGCAAGCAGGTACACCTGGGGTAACAGCGGCACGGTGAAGAAGTCTGGTGCCTGATGTGAATGCTGTCGTGTGCATTTAGCAGTTTAGGTAAAATTGGATTTTTTTTCCAGTACATAGGTCTGTATCCTACCATTCAGTGGAAGCTGAGGTGACAATGTATACATAGTTCACAGTGCAGGGCAGATTTAGTCTAGATTTTGCTCATGTCAACATAACCTCCATCAGTTCATGTTCATTTTGTGTACAAGGTACTACTGAATGCCTTCCAGGACTCACTGAGGATGCACAACATCTCGAGGCCTGTAATATTAAAAATAACAAAACAAGAGGAAATAAAGATGAAGGAAGTATTGAACGTTTGATTGTGAAGCTATACAAACAGTTAACAGTTTAGCTGAATAAAAACAAATCTGAAAGAAAAATGTTATGCAGTGAGATTAAAGAGAAAAGAATGTTTATAGGTAGGAAATAAGTTCGTTTCCTTAAAATATTGTAGAACATAGCAAAATGTCACATTTACTTAGCTCCCAACTTTGCTTTTCTAAAAAATTAGAAAATAAAGGCCAAGGCAGCTTTAATTTGTATGCATCTAATGATGTTTGCTTTAATATGCAACTGCTGGTGGTTTTGAATTTGAATTACTGTAAAATGTGAATTACCATTATTTTTTTCTAGGCAAGCCTCTCTTCATTGTCATTTGACATCTCCTTAGGCTGGAATTCACCACTTACAAAAGCATAACAGAGGTTGTCAGAAGAACAAATTCCTGTACTCAGATCATTTCAAATAAAGAGACATCCTACCATGACAAGATTTGAATTCAGAAATGCCATCAACTTCTACATGAAAAAACCCAAACCCAAGACCAGCCATAAACACATGAAACAGCTGAGAAATTTCTCTCAACATGTGAAACTATCAGTATAATTAGAACATGTACTTTTCTTCAAATATAGGTAAAGGTTTTTTCAAGCAGCCTAAGCAATTTTATGAAGCATAATGAAAACTGAGCACCCAATTTACTTACAGGGTTATAACAATATTAACACCACTGTTTGTGTGGAAGCATAATTAAAAATCTTACAAAGGCATATGCTGCTCAAATGACTGAAAACCAGAAAATTTTACCAAATTTTAGATGGTGTTTTTTATTTATTGTTTACATTCATATGTTACTTATTTTTCCACACTAGAAATGCACTCTTCTGTAAAGAAAATCCAAGCAATGTTTTATCTAGGAAGTACTGGGAAACAACAAAACTAGTTCTGCAGTTAAGACATCCAAAAATATCTTCCAGGAAACAGACCTATAATCTTTATGAGAGTTGTAGTAGCATGTTCATCTCACGGCCTGTTACACAGGAAAAAAACCCCGTCATTTACGAGTTAATATTCTCCTGTAACATAGTTAGGAAATCAGCATTTTAAAGGTAAATCTGATTAGAAAATTAATATCCCATTGAAATTATGTTATTTAATTGCAAAGTAGGTGATTCATTTTCTACCTGCAGTACAGCAGGACCCGTTTTCATATTGTTCCACATCCGTCACTGGTTTGGTGACATTCCTCATCGAATGTGAGAGGTGTTGTTCCACTTTTCTGTCTGAAGAGACTGGCAAAATTCAGACTTTGTTTTCTGTCTTTGAAGATCTTGATCAAGTTGTAGCAGCTTAGTTGTTGCCAGGGAAAGGTCATTGTCCCTCCTATCATGCTAGACTTAAATACAGGTTTTGTTTGTTTGGTTGGCTGTTTTTTTAAGAGGTCAAACAGAATAAAACAAATACTTGTGTGTTACTGTATACTTCAGATTAAACCATTTTTGAAATACAACAGTAAAACGCATCAAATAAATGTATTAGGTTCATGGCATTACACTGTTTGTTTTTTGTCCTCCAACACAAAAGTGGCACCATTCAATCCAATGTCAGACTTAAGTGGATCTCTGTGTGCTTGTAGGGAGTAACTACATGCATTTGCAGATAGAGGTGAAGGCAGGATTCTGCATGGTGTTGAGTATCCTAAACTCTTATTAAATTTCTGTGGAAAACAATGAGGAAAAACTGTGCTGAATAATTCACATAAGTGCAAACATTCTAAGAACTGTGAAATACCAGTGGAAATTGTTGGTCCTTCAGGCTGAATGATTGTGCAGTGGGATAAACTGCAGCATGTACACCCACACATTTTGTAAGAAAAATGGCAGGCTTCAGTGAGTACAACATTCTAGCTGTGATAAAAAGTTAGATGCCCCAGCAATGGGCAGGTTAAAACTTTCTAGTAATATGCTGTGGGTGGAAAGGCCAAGGATATGCCGTGTTTCTTTTGTTTCATTAAGACTTTGGAAAACCACACTGTGAGGTGTTCAGAGAAGACATTACAGTTTGTTTTCTTCCATTCAGAAGTCTCTGAGTTCTTTGCTAAATGCTCTACACTACGTGTTCGATTCTTGGCATATTGTGGGTTCCAGTTTTTAAAGAAATATTGAAAATGAAAATACAATACACACCTGTGCTGGTTTGACTGAAAATGGGTTAATTTTCTTTGTGCAGTTATAAACGTTTGTTTTTCATAGCTATCACGCTCATTATTTGGACTTCATTTGAGAACAAGCAGACAACACCCCAGCACAGAGTTAACATTTTTAATTGCTCAGGTATGAGAGCCAAGGAGGTTTTGAGAGCTCTGCCCACAGGTGCGAGGCATCAAGGAAGGGGGGAATGGATAGGGCAGAGCTTGACTGACATCCAGACTGATCAATAAGAGTGTTCCATCCCATTAGTGTCATGCTGCATATTTAAGGAGTCGGTTTCTTCTGCTTTTGCTCTCTGGCTTTTTGGGCTCTTTCTCTTGCATGTGTTGTGTTTTGTTTTTTTTTTTTTTTTGCTTTGCTCTCTTTTGTTAGAGCCGGGGGAGTTTTTGGTGTGGGATGTTTAGTCTGGCTTTTGCTGTTTTGCAGATGCCTCTGAGCCTTTCTGCCTTTTTCCTCTCTTTTTCTCTCTCTGGGATCAGTTGTGGGGCCAGGTGCAGCTTGCTGGGACTGGCTGCTCAGTTGTGGACAGAGTTTGTTTGGAATTGCCTTGAGTATCTTTTATTTCTATTTTATATATATTTACTTGTAGTGTATTAGTATTTTGTTATTTTATTAAACTGTGTTTATCTCAGTCCAAGTTTCTCCCTTCCTTTTTGATTCTCTCCCCTACTGGGGAGGGGGCAGGAGGGGATGAGTGAGCAGTTATCGTGGTTGTATTGCTAGCTTGGGTTAAAAACCATGACAACACCTCCAAAGAGTGCATCTCTAGTGGTGTCTCCAACAATGCTCCCTTCCAGAAGTCCTCTCCTGCACCTCCCACCCCTCATGACTGCCATCCTTTCTTATGTTCCTTTGAGCAGAGGCACCATGTGCTCCTCTGGCTGATATTCTGGCCTGCGGTGGGGATATGTCAGTGCCAGCCCACCACAGTAATTAAGCACTAATCTGTGGAGCCATACAACCATAGGATAGCCTAGGCTGGAAGGGACCTCAGAAGATGATCTTGTCCAGCCTTTCATGGGGAAGCAGCCTTTCCAATTTCATCTTGAAAACCTTCAGTGATGAGAACTCTTACCACATTCCTGGGGTGGTTGTTCCAGCAATTAATTCATCTCACTGTAAAAAAATTTCTTTCTTGTATCAAGATGAAACCTCTCCCAAAACTTCTCTCTTCTTCTTTCCTCAGTAGACAAGGAAATCATGTGCAGCTATTTGTAAAAGTATTTTCTGTTCCATGTCAGGCACAGCCATCTGCAATTTCAGAACTTTTCTCCATCAACATGAGGATTCAAATTTTGGTTAACTGTCAGCTTATCTGTAAAACACACTGGTAATTTGGAATGCCAGTACTCTGGGATAAAAGGTAGCTTGCTTATTAAAAATCTGCAGCACATTCTGATTTCATCTTTTGCTTAATAATGGGTGGTTACAAACCAAGGAAGTCTTTAATGGTTCCTCATTTTTTCACCTAATTCATAAATGCAATTAAATCACTGACTACATACTCCTCTTTGACATATCTGTGCACTTTTGCATTTTTCTTAAAACAAGTTCCACTTGTTAAGCCATGGGTTTATCCATGTGATAAAGTGGCATACCTGCTTGCTGCTTTGATGTTGCAAATTCTAAATTCAAGGAGAGTCAAGACAACATGTGGGTCAAGCCAAAGGATGTGTGATCTAGAGAGCAGACTTCTCTCAGAGGCCTGAAATGAAACACTCCATTACTCAGAGGATGCCTACAAAAGCTTTCTGAGGCAGGCATGAAAAGCAGTTTGCCTTTCAGTGTAGCCTGCTCTGAGCAACCTGACCTAGTTGAAGATGTCCGTGCTCATTTAAGGGGTGGTTGGACTAGAAGACCTTTGAAGGTCTCCTCCAGTGCAAACTATTCTATCAAACTATTCTATGATTCTATAAGCCAGTGCCACAGAGAGCCCCAGCCAGAAAGCTGAGCTGAAGGCAAAGTGTGTGAGCTTGGATTCAGTGTTGGTTATTGTGGGGAAACTGCTCCTGTTTGGGGGCTGTCTGGGCATTTATTTGGGTGGAGCTGGGACACCTCTGCCTGCAGAGCACTGTGTTGCCATTCCCCAGATCATCTTCCCTGCTGACAACGAAGCCTGCAGCAACCCCTCCTCTGCTCTGCCAAGTGCTGTGTTTTGGAGGATGACAGCAGCCTGCTGTTATCAATCATTCTCTCATGATGAGTGGCTGAGGTCTATACAAGAAAATTACACAAAAGAATTGTTGTAGGCTTCATAAAACTCAGCAGTTCTCCCTTGTCTCTGTCCCCAGCGTTCTTTGAAGGGTGTCCCTCTCTCCCCCCGTTCCCTCCCTTCTTTCCTCCCTCTCTCCCTTTCCTCCCTCCCTCTCTTTCTCTCTTTTTCCCTCTCCCTCTCTCTCTTTCTCTCTCTTTCTTTCTTTCTTCTATGATACACAGGCATGCTTCCATATTTTGGTCTTGATTAATCATTAGGAGTGTAATTTTATTAAATACCACATATATCTCTGTATTTGTATTTGGGATTCTAGGATCTAACGCTGGGACAAACTGAGAGAAGGTTTCTGTGTGCTTCTGCCCACTGCTGGAATTACTGGCCTTTCTCTAAGCGCATTGTCCTTTCCTGATGCTGGACAAGTTACTGCATTCAAGTGTATCCAGTATTAAAAAAATAATTTTGAGGTTTTTTTCTGCATGTAACTTCCTAAAATTTGGTCAAGATCTCACAAACGGTCCTTCAAATTTTCCTGCCCCTTTTTTAAGGTCCAAGAGATACATGAAAATTGTAATATTATGAATTATGGATGTAGGAAGATGCTGAGCATTCTGACTTCCAAGAATCCTACCAGAGTTTGCAAATTCTCTCCACTTCGCAGTATCAGAATCCTAGACTCTGTTAATACTGATTTCAAACAAACAGTAGCTATTTAAGTCTCATCTGTTACTAAAATATTGTGCTTATGTGGCTGAAGAGTAGATGTAAAGAGAGGAATTTAAACGGTAATTTTAACAATTTCCTTTTCTGATAAGCTGAATTGTATCTCCTGTTTCCACAGCAAAATGGAGGAATGTTTTCTGCATCAGATATTTCTCCTCAGATAAACATGAGGAGTTAATCCAAGTAAATGCGTTGAGTTATTCAGTGATATCAGGAAAAATGCCTTTGACTGTAACATAAGGATTTTCTGTTGGTTTGCTGCTCTTTTAATTCCTCCCTGGCACAAATTCCATTTCCTTCTCAGAGATCAGCTCATCTGCCTGTCTCTTCTTTCTCTTCAGTTGTGTGATCTCATCCACTAGAGTCTGCTTCTCATTAAGATAAATTTTTAAATAACAAAAAGGTTGGGTGTTTTTTTTCTCTTTGTAGAACAAAAAGGTCTTTTTTTATCCTTAATTGATAAGCACACACTAACAAAATTACAAACATTTATGTAACAATCAACCAGGATAATTATAGATCATTTTACCCCACAGGTAGGTCAATTATTTCTTTAATCAAGTTATGCATATATTAAGTGTTGTCTGTACCCAGGCTGGTACTAATTGAAATGATGCATGATTACTGCATAATTTAAAAGCTCTTCAGATTGCAGAATTTGGTTTGGCCTAGCAAAGAACTTTGTTGTTGTTATTATTTTACAGCCAAATTAATCGTACTCTTTTAAATTCTGTATTTCATTTCTGCTGATTTTGTCTGCCTACACTTGTCTCCTTTGCAGACTGACTTTACCAGGGGCTGTGTCCCCATTCAAGCCCATTCAGTGGCCAGCAAGGAAAAGTTAAGCAAGCCTAGAAATGATGCAGGTTACAGGCATCACAAAGAAAACGGAATAACAGAATAGTCTATATCAGCTTTTATCCTAAAATAAACAGTATTTTCACGTTGATCACCTGTATAATAAACTCAACCTCAGTACTCTAAACTGAAAAATAGCAATGTTGATTTCTACGATATATTCAAGCTGAAACAATGATTGATCCAAGCTAGATTTTCTGGAAACACAAGCATTTAAATCCTGTACTTTTCCTAGAAAAATGCTCAGGAGCGTTTTCAAATAACGTCAGTAAAACGCGTTAAAAGATCATTTAGGCACGTTTATAACATGCAGCTTTGTAATTGCCCCCTTTTTGATTCTCGAGACTGCTACGAATAAGCAGTACACCGTTTTACCGCTTGATGGTGCTAAATGTTCTTCACACTTAAGCAAAGCTGTAAACAGACTTCAAAATCAGGTCACCTTCTGAAACAGTTTAAGTTGAAGCTTGAATCCTATTTCATTTTCATGGGAAACATATATTTGTCATTTGGTATCATGGATATTTGAAGATTAGGCATTACTGTTCACCTGCTGTAACTTCAGCACTGGAAACTGTTTTAAATGTGTAAATGTGTTTTAAATGTGCCAGGGATTCATCTGGCCTCCCCCTCTCAGATGCAGTTCCCCCCGCCACAGCTGGTGTTTATACCCAGTAGGTAAGGACAGCTGAGCACCTACAGGTTTCCCATGAGCTCCTTTTCCACAGACATGTCCCTGTCACTGTGTCTACTTCATGGTCACCTCACAGAATCGTAGAATAGTTTGGGTTAGAAGCGACCTTCAAAGGTCATCTACTCCAACCCCCTGCAAAGAGCAGAGACCTCCTTTCCAAACTCAGCATCATGTCCTCAGCATTCTCAAGAGTCACTGTTGACTCAGCAGCAGAACAAGGCTGACTCTGAGCCCATGGATTAGCACCACCATGAGCAGAGTTAGGCAAGAGCAAGGGCAAGATTTTTCAGGCAGGTCTTAGCTTAGGTTAGCACGGTGCAACTGGTGGGATTGGTTTGATTTGGGACAGACAGCAATACTAGGGCTTAGGACAATTCAGCATTAGAAGAGGAACAGTCTTGGTAATTAGAAAGGGTGTGGGTGGGGATCCATGCTTGGTCCTTAGGACTTGGGTGTAGTCAAAGACAGCAAAGATGGGGTGAGAGAAGGAGTTTGTATGTGCTTGTGTTTAGGAGGCTGGAGGCAGAATTTACAGGCAAAGTGACATTTTGCTGTAGTGTGGCTGCTGTCTGGAGAAGCTCAGGAAGGAGACCACCCAGGTGCTGCTACTCCTAACCTTTTACACAGAGCGCTTTTTAGGCCTCAGAGGAAAGGTCTCCACTGGCTTGCTCTCCTTCAGGATGGACGTGAACAACATGCTGTGCCTTTACAAACTCACTGGAATACTCATCACAGTCTCCCTAAGAGCTGACATGTGTGTTGCAGTAGGTATCCTGAACATGTCTTCTTTTCAGCCCACAGAGTTTGTAGGCTATATGCTTAACAAAGTCTGTAGATATCTTCTTAGAGCATGGAATAACTCCCCACAGAGCTAGTGAATCTAGCTGCAGGAACTTTTATCACTCATCTACCTGCTTGTTCCAGCATCCATGGGGCTCTTGTGCCTCAGAAATACCCTGCCAGTAGAATCCATCCCTACCCTCTGGAACATATGTCCAGCCTTCACTGAGCTCCTGAGGCATCACTGGTGCTTGGTGTTTCTAGCCAAGTGAGGAGACCTGCACACTCTGATTCTTACAAAAGGTCTCGAGCAACCACATGCACAGAATGAGAATTTTGTCAGCCTTCCATATGCAGTCAGGCAGGATGACATACAGGATGCATGGGAACTCCAGGGCTGGAGAAGTACTGGAGATTGCAGCCTGATCCCTTCTCAGATAAAGCCATGTCATCACCCTTTTGCCACAGCACCGAGGGAACAACCCACCGGAGAACCACTTCCTGCATTTGCACATCAGGACCTGTGCCCTCCTTGGCTATACTTTGTCTTCAGAGGCAGGGACAAAAATATGCATCCAGGTAGATTTGTACAGGGAAGCTGCCAAAGTTACGCTGAGTGTGAGTGCAGAAGGAAAACAATGTAAGAAGGGAAAGTGCAGAAGACACCTGTCCTGAGGACACCTTGAAGATGTTAGGAGGCTCTCTAGCTGTAAGAGAGTTACACTGAGATGCAGGCCTAGGTGTTGCACCCTTCTGTGCACATGGGAAATTACCTACCAGTCCTGTGAAAGATGCCTTGTGACTGACTGCAATTTGGGAAAGGGGTTTAACTGCGCTTTCTAGCATATGTGCTAAGGCATAAGTGTCTCTGCTATGGTAGGAGTGTCTCAGCCATGTATCTGCAATTATATATATTCCTGATTAACTTCAGATCAGGGTGGGATGTTGGTATCAGAAACCACATTAAAAAATGCCAAGAACTTTTGCAGCTCTCTGAGTATTTGCAAAACATAGGTTAGCACACTAATCTCACTAATACAATGCACAACATCTATCTGCTACTTTTGTATGTTTAAACTACTTCATAAAGGCCTAATCAAACCATATTAAACAGTGACTGTTCTCGGTCACTGCCCCAGCCCAAGAGCTTGAAGATGCAAGCCTGTCAGAGCACAATTAGAATCAAACTGCAAAATTACATGGCGGCCTCCCCAACTCCAACATGCACACCAAGCACTTTTCAAAGCAGGTTTTTCCTGGAAAACTCCCCTTGCTTTCAGCTGCTCAGTTAGCTCTATATTTTCGTCTGCTGTGCTGAAAACAGCATGTAGTAATGAAAAGCTCCATTTCTGGGGCTTTGCCTCTCTGCCTTTTGTTTGAAAGAAGTGTGCTGTCTGTTCTGGGGAAGACCTTTCCTACCCAGTTCTCACTTTTAGCACCCACCTGCTTAGCTGGGATGGGATCCCTGGTTCAGGGTGGTGCTTCCACTGAGCTCTGACACACAAACATCCATTCTCAGCTGATAAAAAGAGCTGTCCTAATCTTAGGTCACCTGTGGTGAGAAGGATTTGTTAGCGTACACACCTCATCATAGTTGCATGTACAGTTCAATACAGCATTGCTGCCAGTGCTGCTGCTAAAAAATCTGTGTAAGAATTAACTATATATAAAAGTAGTGCAATCAGACTGAAAAAAAATCAATAACTAACAAGAGTCAAATTATGTGCATACATATATGTGTAAATAGTAACATACTTTAATAAAAAAATGAATAATGCAATGTGTAATAATGCATATGTATATATATAGGCTAAAGGGAAAAATAATCTGCATATAAGAAATACACTATTTCATTATTTTTCTGTTTTACATAACCGTCAAGCAAACCAAATCACTCAGTCTGAAAGTTTGGCTATACATCTATATCCATAATGTCAATAAGCAGGCTGGAAGTTTTTACAATGAGTTAACTTCCTAATGTGGGTGGAGAAAACAACAAGCAGGGAACTTTCCTTCTGGAGAAAATCTGCCCTGTAGTCTGAAGGCTGCATAAGAAGTTAGTGGATAGGTGAAAGGGGAACATTTTGCATCATATAACAAACCATCGGTTATCCCTGTAGGTAAGAGACAAGCAGGGTTTGAAACCTCATTGAATATACCAGAACACCAGAATTCTGAAAAAGGACTGAGTAGGACCCAAGCTCTTTCCCATCTGGGCACATATCAGTATTTTAGTTATTGGTGTTCAGAAGGAAGATTTTTCCTCTTGCCAAATTATTTAACACCTGCCCAATGCATATTTTCTTGCATCTCTTTTGGAAGCAATAATCGACAAGGCTCTTTACTGCTGGAGACAAGATTCTAAAACAGAAAAAATAAGTGTTTTAATCTACTAGAGATATTCTTCAGATCATAACATTGAGGAGACGGAACATATATATGGGCCTATATAATGAAAAAAATCTATATTTGAGGTAACAGAGAGTAACAAATGATTTAATCTAAAAAAAAAAAAAAAAACTGGTGTAAGAAGAAATTTACTTACTTTTCCACAGGGACAAAAAGCAGCTAATCAAGAAGGAAGCTGAAACAACCTCCTACCTTTCGTGTCGCTTCACTGTGTTAACCAACCTGCCCAGACCTCAATCTAGTACAGACTAACTAGGATTCAGAACTTAGATCTTGATGTTACAGCAGGTATTTTCAAAGAGCTTTCACTTCTTTACTTATTAGCAGTTAAAACACCCCAATCACACATGAAGAATAAGCCATTATACAAATCTGTATTTTCCTAGATATTAATGACCATGTGCACATCTCATCTACCTTCTGTACTGTATCACCCATCTCAAAAAAGACATGACAGAACCGGAAAAAGGTACAGAGAAAAGCAATAAAGACAGTCAAAGCTTTGGAAGAATTTCTATTGTGTAAGCACCTCACAGACCAGGGCTCCTCAGCTAAGAAAATACATTAGGCAAGGGAGAATGCGTAGAATTTTACAGAATGATCAAAGAATCATTTTGGTTGGAAGAGACCCTCAAGATCATTGTGTCCAACCATAACGTAACTCTAGCAATAAACCATGTCCCTAAGAGCCTCATTTACACATGTTTTAAACACCTCCAGGGATGGTGACTCAACCACATCCCTGGGCAGCCTGTTCCAATGCTTCACAACCCTTTCTGTGAATGAATTTTTCCTAATATCCAATCTGAACTTCCCCTGGTGCAACTTGAGGCCATTTCCTCTTGTCCTATCACTTGCTACTTGGGAGCAGAGACCAACACCCTCCATGCTACAACCTCCTTTCAGGTAGTTGCAGACAGCAATAAGGTCTCTCCTCAGCCTCCTCTTCTCCAGGCTAAACAGCCCCAGTTCCCTCAGCTGCTCCTCATCAGACTTGTGCTCCAGGCCCCTCACCAGCTTCGTCACTCTCCTCTGAACTTGAATACATACAGTAGGGACACAGAAGTGTCATGAGTGACATGGAGGCAGTGAGTAGGGGCTGGCATCTCACTGTCTGTTCCCATACAACACATATTGGCATCTAGTATTAATCCCAACTTCCAATCAATCCTGAGGACATACTGAGTCCAGTAATGTTTGCATTTGTTCATAAATGATTGGGAAATTTCATTTTAAAATATCTGTAAGGCCAACGAAATACAAAATTACCAATTCTCTTCAAGAAGACCCTGCAGAGTCTGGGAGGATGCTTAACAAGTTCTTACACCACTTCAGTCACATGTTACCAGACTCTGTCTGACCAAGCACAGCTGCTCGTACAAGCGCTTACAGAAGTTATTGATTGGGGTAGATGGTTGTGAGCCATTGCTTGGCTAACTCTGCAGCCCTGTGAGATCAGAAATCTGCCTTGGAGTGACCGTTCCCGCTTTATTCTGTCTATGCTGTCTTAACATCCACAGTCTGCTGTGCAGTATTGATCACTCCCTACTGAGAGGTAAAAAGGAATTGAAAATCTAGAGGAAAAATGACATGTGAGTGACCAAGGATTGGAAGCAAATATGTTGCTCTCCGGGAGCAAAGAAGAGGATATTTATGACCAGTGAAGAGATCAGTTTATAAAAATCTATGTGGTCTGTTAAATTGTCAAATTGTGAGTGGGGAGGGAGGTAATGAAAAAATTAATTTGTTGAGACTGGAAAAAAAAAATTATCACCTACAATCTCAATCTGGTTCTTAACACATCCTCTTGCTTTCTGCAGAATACTTAAACCACTTTCCTTTTGCTTTAGTTCCAAATGGAAACCACCAGCTTCAGTTCATAATGGCCAGAAGAAAATATTTAGTGTGTTTTGCGGTGAAATTTTCATTAATCTCTGTAGCTGAATGTTTCCATGCAAGCAGTCAGTCATGTGCCTTGCTGTCTCTCAGGTCAAACTAATAAATCTTAAAAGAAAAAAATCCATATTAAAAAAGGCATTCAGACGGAAACTTGCATGCTTAGTGCCTGATAGCATTCTACAGAGTCAACATCAAACTGCTGTCACCTTCTTGCTGAAAGCAGTTATGTTCAGACATGCTAAAAGTTTGAATTATGGCTATATAACATTGTTCTCGGCCTCTGTACTATGTGCAGAAATATTTCAACTAAAGTAGTTTTAGCTAGTTAGATTGATAAAATGTGACACATAAACAGATTGTTATTGTGAGTTGTATCAGTTATCTAAAATATAATTTTAGACATAACATCTGAACACATCAATCTAAAAAATACTGGCTACAAAGGCAATTTCTAGAATGAATAATTGAGTGATATGTCATTTTTTTCCCACATTTTAAGAATGCTAGGCCATTTTCAGCTGGTCTCGACTCTTATGCTTGTTTATTCCCAGTTGATGCTACACAGCTCCCACCCAAGAGCCTTTCCTGGCTCCTGTGAGTTGCTCTAGAAAGAGCCTGGTTCTTCAGGGTGAGTAGGAATGGGACTAATTTAGATTTCAAATCACTCAAACAGACCTGGTTGTGGCTCATCACGACTTACAGGTGGGGCAGCTTTTGTTTGCACACCCCATATCAAATGACACCAATGGATATGTGAGGCTTCTCAAGACACAATTTATGCTGTGGCTGTCTGGCTTAGAAACGTGTTCAGAGGCCAGAAGCAAAGCAGGCAAAAATTTTCTGTTTGTGATGGACAAGGTCAAGTCTGCAGAGAGCCGGAGCCTGTGTGCTGAGGCAGTGACATGGTGAGGACGTGCAAGACGTGGCATGTTGCCTCTGGTAAAAGTCTCTGCAGGGTCAGCAGAACCGTGTGGTGGGTGAGCACATCTTTCTGGTGCAGTTACACGCAGAAAAGAGACGTCATTCCAGCTTCAACTACCTTTGAACTCATGTGCAATAAAATGCAAAGTATGCATCTGGCTAAAATCTATTTTGAAAACATAATTGTGCTCCATTATTTTGCAAAAAAAAAAACCTTTCAAAGGTGTATGCTTTTACTACCCATTTTTCAAGCAGTTCCTTCCCTTTAAAACATGAATTTGGACAGCATTCTTCAAACAGATAAGGCTGACACTAGGCTCCCAAGTACTTGGCACCTTTCCAAAAATGCCTTGCATCCATCAAATCCACTGAGGTTGGTCATATAATGACCCTATTCCATTTCAATGCATTTCTGAACAGAACTCCAGGGATTATGACTACTCCAATTTAGTTTTCTGTTCACAAGGAAAGAGTACAATATTCCTATTCAGTGAAATGGCTGCATTTTTTTTCCTTGTTGTTACATGCAAAATGTCACATAAAAATGCCTTAGTTTGATTTATAATAACGAATACGCTTGACATGCTGTTCTTCTAGTGGGTCATTTTTAACTTTTGTTAACTCCTGCACTAATTCATTAAGTGCCTGGTTACAGAAGAGTATGTCATACAATATTACTTAAACATGATGTAAACCACTAACACACAATAAATTTAATGTCACATCTCTTGACCCACTTGATTATTTCCTTTTTCTGGCACGGTGGGCTCTCAATAAAGCAAGCGGGCATGAACATGAGAGATTTAGTAAAATGAAGTGCTTTGTCTCCTAAGGCTTCGTGTCTTTGCCAACATAACCAGAATGAATAAGAAAACTTTTTCCATATATAGTTATATTGCACTGTATTTGGGCTTTTGAAAGTGAACTCTTTACCTCAGTGATTTTAGCCTCCATCTAGGGAAGGGCTTTAGTGGACTGCATGGCCCCAGCTGAAACAGAATTTTGTGGATACTTGTCTACCAGGGAAAACAACAGGTGAAGTTATAGTCAATTAGTCATTTCACTGTTGTCAGGCCAGAAATGAACGTGTGGAAGAGCACTTGCTTCTGTACTGGTTTTCCAAAAACACAAATGCAGGGATTTTTCCAAGATAAAGTAACTTAATGCCAGAACAGGATGGCCATACGGAGGACTTGCAACATCACAGCATAACTGCTCTGTTTTAGTTATGCTGGTCTGTTGCTTTGTCCTGAGTTTCTTAAGTCCCTAGTTACTATCTCTGGCTGGTTCTTTTAATTAAAGCAAGTTCTTCACTGAACATGGTCAGGTAAGATAGCTGGAAATTGTCTCTTTCCCCAGCACAGGAAAATCTTTGAGAGGAAACTGTTAGGATGATACAAAAGTAATTGTAAGAAAGTTGAAAAATACACATCGATAGTATTATTTGTAGTATTTAAGTTTACAACAACAGGAATACTCCAGGGGAAAAAATGGTGAAGGAAGGACCCTTAATGCATTTTACATCAGCTTTTGTATAGTCTTTATGAGCGTTATTTGACGATTACAGGTACACAACAGCTGTACACAGATGTTTCCCTGCACACAGATATACAACACAATATCACAGGTAGCCCAACTGCTCAGGTGTCTTTGCAGATCAAAGCCTTATTCATTTAAAAGTCCCTGCTAACTGACGTAAATCAAACAATAAACTGAATGATAAAAACAACACAGTTAGACTTAGTGGAAGAGAAGTATCTTTAAACTGTTTTAACAGGCTCCTAGAATTTGACAGCATGCTTTTAAAACAGTTTCTGTCTATTAAAAAAAAACAACCCAGCAAAAACAACTCTGAAATATTTAAGCTAGAGCATTTACAGAATAAACTTAATCAATAGAGCTACTTACAATTTATTATAATAAATGCAAACGACTGAGAAAAACTTGTCTGGTGATTTTGAAACATTTGTGCAGTTTCAAAAATGATCCATAGCTGAGATCCACGGCTTTTTGAATCTGCGCAACAGTGATGATTGAAAGTTAAGTTTGTTAAACAATTTCTAATTTGTTATATGTCACATATTTTAAATTTAAAACTAAATAAAATCTTTTCTTATTTAATAATACATTGAAAGCAATGGAATTTATTTTTATTGGCAGTTTTTCTTTGATATCCTTCTTTACCAATTGCTTGCCTGGTGACACACACAGCAGGACAAAGGGATTAGAAAATTCCAGTTCCAGAAATTTTTGCTAGATATATAGATATTCAATGCTCGAAGAAATAGTCTCTATAGCCAGGAAAGATCAGGTCAAAACTACTGGTACCTTTTAATTTCTATTCCTAGTTCCAAATTTTATTCTGTGTTTGTCTATGTACCTCTTCTCCTCATCATATACGTTTTCATACCCCCTGCTAGTAGTGGTATCCAACCTACAGCTGTGACCTTTCAATCATCTCATTACCATTGCTGTGTTTTAATATTAATGTTAAAAAATGAAATCTCAAACTGAAGATAGAATTTTATACATGCACATGTGAAAATCTGCACTTTGTCCTTCAATTCTAAAGAAATGAGGCTTATAACACCACACAGTGTGGTAGCCTAGAGTAATGATGCTCGAAGGTGTCATGCTCCTATATGATTTTTTAAAATCAGCACCCAATTATAGATTACCTCCAGAGCAACTGAAGTACAAGTGCTTCAGTGAGAAGGAATGAAGCGCCAGGTCACTGTTATGTGGTGGGAGGGCAGCCAGCCTGCCAGCTCCTGAAGAGTGGTCTGGCAACCAGCACAGCTCTAGAAAATCATCATTGGGCACCTACGTGCTTCAGAAAAAGGTCGAGCATGTGCTGCTTCTTGCTGAGCTAGAGAGGGGGAGAAGGAATCAGGTGAGGACCTACGGAACATAGCGCAAAACTAGAGGGATTTAATGGGAAGAAGGGTGCTCATATAGGATGAAGATAGGTTATGGTAGAAAGGTACAGAAAATAAATCCACAAGAAACCGGACTTTGTTAATCTTTCTGCTCATGGAACAACTAATTTTAAATATTGTATGCCGTAACAAACAAAGAAATTGGCAGAAACAGTGGCTGGACTCTGCTTTTCATCAGTGAGTTGTGTTAAGGTTTTCAGGTACATCAGTCTAACATGGCCAGTCTCTAACCTAAAAAACAACAAATAATTCTCATCAGATGTGCCTTCACAATGGTCATTTCCTTTCTTGCTAATCCTGTGCTGCCATCGTCTTTACACCTTTGAAGCCATTTCTTGGTTTTCATTTCACTTTTCAATATACACATTCACATCCACAATCTCCCAGTTCCTTGTGCTTATCTTAAAGGTGGTGGATAATAATTACATAAAAAGGCAATTACTGAAGCAAAGAAATAGATTCCCACACTGGAATGTAGATAAATCAGTGAATTAAACAAATTTAATAATGATAATAATAATAATAAACCAAACAATCGAAAAACCTAGAAGTGCACATGGACAAGAAAACAGGTGGCAATTAAAATTATTTCACTGCAATTCTTTTGTTCTGTAACATGACAAACCAGCAAGCAATCATTAATGCTGTTGGTTTGCTGTTATCTGTGTATGAATATATATGACATGATTATGACATATCATATATACTATTACAGTGAAATATAGAATTTATTTTTATGTATTAAAGATATATATATGCAAAAATGCATATATAATGCAAAAGAGCAAAAGCTTCTGCACCACAGTAATATGTTCATGGACATAGCCAATAAACTGCATCACGTAAATGTACTTTTCTAAAATCCACGTGTCATAACTTAGGAAATACTTGTTAGCTAACTTTACAGCAGACAAACCCTGTGCTGAAGGATGCCCTTTTATTCATATCTGTGTAGTGCTCTGAAAAGATGTCAGTCCAAAATACAACACTCACTAATACCTTACCTTTATACATATATTACCTTTATACCTTTTTCCAGCGGCAAGAATGTGGCGTGCAGAGCTCTGCTATGACTTGGCTGGACCTACTGCTGTGGGGGAGCAGGCACCCCATGCCAGCACCCCAAGACCAGGGCTGCAGGACCTGCTGGGCCCCCGTGCACGTACCCCACACTTATCCCTCAAGTAGCTGGGGAAAATGGCAGCTCCGGACAGGTTGCCACAACCAAAGCAATTACTGCAGATCACATTCAGTCACTGTTCTTGGAACATTCCTCATCTGCTGGGCTGCCAGCTGACTGAGTAGCTTCGGCAGCTGCTGCTCCTCACTGATCCTCTGATCAGGCTGACAAGGTGTCCCCACATAGGCTGGTTCTTAGGAAGTTCAATTCTGACAATCATGTTGAGTCCTTGAATGTTCATTTGTGGGAGACAAGAAGTCAGCCTTTCTCTAGCTTGATTCCTTTTACTGCTACAGGAAAGATAACACTACGCTCATTTCTCAGCTGCAAAATATCTTATTCGAGATTACAATGAATTAATAAGGCATACATAAATAGAGTCCATATGTTGCCTGTCAACTAAGTAACTTATTTTTTTTTTAAATAACATCATAAGAAGAGTGGTGACATAAAGTACTTGTTGTACAGGAACCTGAGAAAAAGGCAACAGCAGACACCGAAAGTCTGAAACACTGGAGGCGTTATTGGAAAGCTCAGCTGAATTAATGTTTGTTTGACTTGGCGAAGGTTTGCCACTTGCCAGTTTATTATTAGCTTGGACTTGTCTATCACCTCATAAAAGTCAGATGAAATTAAGATGGAGCTACATTTTGGAAAATATTTTTAATAAACACATGGTCAAATGAAAGGTTAAAATATACATTGTTTGAAAATAAGAAAGTTAAAATTAAGAAGGCTTGGGGAGAGCTGTGAGAAGTCAGGAGCCCGCTAGCACTGAGGCTGGGGCGGAGAGAGGGTGCTGCCATACAGACACGCCATCTCTCCCTGTTCCCTCTGCAAGCCGAACTTTTCCTGCTCTGCAAAGTTTTGGAACTGAAGGCTTGGGCCTGCCATTACCTTGTCGAGATATGAGTTAAAAGACCGTGCATGGTGGAGTTTAGGCAGGAAGGGACAGACACAGGCTGTCTGGGGACAATCACCCCCATGATGCGCAGGCCCCAGGAGAGAAGCCATGAGCCCAGTCGGCTCCTGTGCCCCAAGGCCACCGTGCGACACAGCCACCAGGGAGGGTGACCCTCCGCCTGGAACCCCCCATATTTGCTGCACCCGCTGTTCCTCAGCTTCAGGATGAACCACGCTCCCCTGGGGAGCGGGAACACCTGAGGCACGGCCTAGCCCCACCACGCTGAGAGACCATGTGATGGCAGGTCCCATCTTGCCCCGGGGTGATGGCTACGGTGCCTCAGGTGCCAGGTGTGGAGGCTGAAATGATTCTTTATTCATCAGGCACTGTGGCAGTGTAGGGACTGTGACTCAGGGAGCTGCGCATCGTAGGTATCGTTTTTAAAACCCACCTCAGTGAGGCTTCAGACTCGATATCACCCCTCACTAACTCACCGATTCCCTTAAAAAAACAACCAACCAACCAACCTACCCCAAAGCAAAAAAAAAAAACCTACAAAGCAAGCATGTAGTTAACTCTTTAAATGTCACGCACATGTTAAAATAATACAAATAAAAATTACAAAATTAGTATACAGCTGTACAATTATTAGCAAGAGTATCTCTAGCAGAGCCCTGTTTAACTATGCAATGCTGCTTTTCAGGCTTAACTGACTTTATCACTTTATTTTGATTTATTGCACTTTTCCTTCTCTCTGCTAGGAGATTTGGGAGACTATCCAGCCTTTTTTAGCATAAAAGAGAAAAAAAAAGAAATAATCTTTCACAAAATAAAATTGAATTCATGAGACAGAAGGCACACAAAAATGGGCTTTGGGCACCCAACTCTGCAGCTGTCTCATTGAGGCAGAAATGTTTCTAGGGAGAAGCAATATTATTTATGTCCAGTTGGTCAAGAACCAAAAGTCTGGGCCAGCACAGAACATGGACTTAAATGTGTTCATCACTCTTACAGGGTTATGAAAACAAAGCTTAACTTCACTTCAGTATTCCAGTAGGGGAAGTGGTAAGGAGGAGGAAAAACAGCCTGGGAAAGGCTGAGGTGACTGTGAGTACAACCAAAAGAAGATATGTGGATAAGTTAGGTGGAAATTAGGTTAATGCAAGAGCATTGCTCAGATTAGGCAAAACAAAATTAGGTGATGGTGAGAACAGCACACCACAAAGTGGACAGGCTTGCACCACTTCTCAGCTTTGCAAGTCTCTCTCTTATCAGCATCTCCACCTGAGAAGTGGGGTAGTGTTTTCTACAGCCAAGTAGCATCTCCCATCCATCCAAAATGGATCACTGCTGGGATCTACTATGACATTCTCCATGCCTAGTAACCTTTAAATGTAAGAATACAAAGAGGATGACCTAAAAATACTGGGACACAACAATGCTTCATGGAGCCTAATCCAGTAAGCAAAACCAGATGTCTGGGGAACAATGCAAGATACATCAAAAAATACTACCATTTGCTACTGTTCAGCCTCCAAACGTTATTGACTCAACGACTTACTGAGCCAAACAGGGTAGCTGTACATTTGGCGACTGACACAAACTTCTCTCCTGTAAACTGCTCCAGTTTCCATTTCAGCCTTCAGCACCTACAACATCCTTTGCCAGTAGATTCCACAAGTCTTTTCCTGTTTGCATAAAGATTCCCCCCCCTTTTTTTTTTTTATTACAGCTCCCGCTAGCCTCATTTGATGTTCCTTGCTTCATCATCTCTTCATATAAAGGAATACTTGGTCACTATTTTGACTTTCCTGCATCACTCAAATATAGAAGCCTTTGTTAAAAACATTGTAACCTTTATGTATCAGTCATGTCATTCCCATGTTGAAGT
This sequence comes from Columba livia, assembly GCF_036013475.1. Taxonomy (NCBI): domain Eukaryota; kingdom Metazoa; phylum Chordata; class Aves; order Columbiformes; family Columbidae; genus Columba; species Columba livia. The sequence continues at coordinate 55,375,968 of NC_088604.1, read as the reverse complement.
CTTAAGCTATTTTGTTCATTGTCCAAACCCATTCATTTGATCATTGTTACTAGCTCTCATCTTTACTGTCATGGGTAACTCTCCATCATCAGCATTATTTGTTACTCCATCACTTACCTTTCTCTGTTCAAATAATTTACAAAGACATTCAGGAGCAAAGTCCAAGCACAGATCTCTGCAGAGTTCAACGGACTTCCTCTTTTCACTGTGAAAGCTATTTACTCTAACTGTTCCGTATCTTCTGATGGCACAATGTCCACATCGTCCATGCGAGATCCTCTTTCTTAGCCTGTGTCTACTTAGTTTCATTTGAGGCTTCTGTAAGGAATTCCAACAAAGATTTCTAGAAATTCAAATAGCCTATATAAAAAAGATAACTTGCTGACCCAAAAAATAATCCTTGTAGTTGGTAAGGCAAGACTCTTTCATAAAAGCCATGTTGACTTACCCAAAAGGACAGCTTTACCCACATGGCTGCTAATTCTATTTTTGTTCTCATGAGCTGGTATTTCACATATTCCACATTAGTGCCTCATTCTGCTGCTGAAGCCAAACTACTAAGGAAATGCATGATAAATTCAAATATGTTGGAATGTTCCTTTGTTTGTATTATTAATGGTTAAATGTAATTTCTTATAAGCAGCCACAAATGCATTAATGATTTAGGGAAAACACCTGTCTTTATTTCTTATAATCACTATTTCAACTACACACAAAAGCACATATCAATCATGTGAAAGGCAAGCATCTAAAAATTATCATATATCTGTAATCTCTGTGGAGCACATTAATCCTAATTACTTTGAGAAATACGATGTTCATAACCAAAGTCTGCTTTTCTGTCTTTTGCCAAACAGTTCGAGATTGCAAGTGAGAAGTTAGCCTTTAACTTCAGTTTCAGCTCTAGGGATATCAATTTCTTTGGCCTCCTGACCATCCTTCCACTGCTGCAGGCTTCATGCTGGAATTCCTGCAGATAAGGAACCTCTGGTATGATGCCCTTGACATTTGGTTGCAAATCTTGACTGTTTTGGAGGGGGCTGGGGAGAGGGCTGAAACGCTTGTCCTTGGCCTGAGGCACCTAGCACGGGCCTCAAGATTTTTGCTGTGTATTTCACTTCAGTGAATTGTTCTTTTCAGCTTTATTTCCTACAGAAACAAACTGCTACCCTGTCTGCTCGTGCATGAATGTGCAAATGCAATTTCATAATGAAGCATAATACTGAAAAATCCCCGACATATTAGAAAAACATTGTCAATATTATCAGTTCACAAAGTGTGGAAACTGAAAACAGTTCCTTCCCAGGGAAAGAAGCACCTGGTTCAATTAATGGATTACATATTTGAAGTTCACAGCTACGGATTGCTTTCTCTAAACACGGTCTTTAGAAGAGACGGAGCGTTAGGAAATAGTTCTGCAAGGGAATGGGAAAAAATTTGATTCCAGTGTATTTTCTCCTCATTTTCTACTAGGTTATTTTAAGCCAACATTGTAACATCTCAACATTTCATGAGAAGCTAAGATTTTGTATTACATACTAAGATGCTTTTAAAAATGAAAACAGTAGCTCAGAGATGATACCTCATGGCAGGGGGTATTTTACATTAAAATATTCATCATAGTAAACTGGCTTTTTACCTTTAGCTACTTTAACACTGAAAATTAAGCCAAAGACTGATGCAACTGTAATACAGTGTTTGTGAACACAAAGATTCTGAACTTTAAATCATTTGGTGTTTTTTTTTTTTTTTTTTTTTTTTTTAGGATTATATAAGAATCAAAAAAGATTATAGATTTAAGCAAGACTCCTTAGAGCTGGTCAACTATCATTCATACATACAACCATTTAACCAAAAAGAGTTAAACATTCAGACAAGTTTTATTTTTCTTTTTCAAAACTTTATTAGGTAGACGTTACTAGATGACATTGTAAAACCCCTTTTGTGCAAGTGAACAAACTCTACAGCATATGGCTTCCCACAAGTCATTAAATCCACAACCCCCCTCCCTCCTATTTCTCAATATTGACTCTAAGACAGGTGGAGTGCATTCAAATGCTACCTTGCATTCTTCCATTTCGTCATGGGGAAGCACTTTTTCAGTCTGTCGGTAACAGGGGCTGGGGATATCAGTGTAAGTGGAAGGAATGCCTTTAAAGGAAACAAAGTACTGTAAGTTTTGACTTACAAACTTCACTCTTTATATGGAAACCAGATTAATTGCAGAGTCTTTTAAATTAAACTGCCTACCATGGATATGATTGTATTTAGCAAAGTGAAGCAGTACAGAGACATACCTACTACTGAATACTAGTGAGGTAATATTTTGAAAATAAAACTGTTAAAAAATTCACTTACTTTCAAAAGGTCCTGTCCAGCAGGACAAACATTGGCAGAACACCTTCCCTTGTATCCATGCATGTACATGTGCATATACAACCTGTGTCTACTATAGCTTTTTAAAGAACAGGATTTTAGTTATACATTCATCAGGACGAGTTTAAAAATCAGACATTACTACGGTAGATTCAACAGAAGACTTCAGTGAACCGTCTCTAGACCTCTTAAATTAAAAAGGCACTCTGAAGAGGGCAGCAAGAAATAATCCTTACAAAACACTGACACGAACTAAAGCAGCCACAAAGGTAGCACACTCAACAGTGATTGGCATACATTTAGAATACCAACTTGAAGATGGATTATCAATAAAGTATTTCCCGAGACTACTGAATGTATTTGTCAAGTTATTACAGCATGAAGACCATTGTTGCAATACTATGCAACAAAAAAAATACAGTTATCAGCTAATTGCAAGAGAAAGATAGTGGGAAACTTCTTCATTATTTGGTTGTGTTCCTGCTGGTTTTAAGAGAGAAGAATTTAAGGGAATAACTTTTTTAAATGAACAGTAACTCATAAGATTGAAGAATTATTTTGATACATGGTGCCTCCAATTCAATGGGTTACAGAATGACTTAGTTAATGCCTAATCATTGGAGATAATACTGAAATAAAAGATATCTGTAAGAGTGATAATTCACTCATAATTTTATTACAGTATGGCTCCCATCACCAAAACCTTCTGATATGCAAGCTGAATCCTGATTAGATGCTTTCATTTGATGCTTCATGAAGAGATAACACTGCAAATAACAGCTATATTACTAATGAAGAACTTGTGGGGGGTGGGAGAGGGCTGCTGGGGAAAGCCTCTTCTACAGTTCTGAAAAACTCACAATTTCAGGAGAAGGTTCCAAGAGATACTCTTCTCATCTTCATTTCTCCCTCTGTTCTTTCCTTCCTTCACAAATTCTTAGTGGAGGAAACTGAACACAGTAAAACCATTTTATGATTATGAAACTACAACAGATGGATGTTCTGAGCATAATTTTTCATCTTACTCCCCCTATTATTATCTCAATTACCTTCTGATAAGTACCTCTTTATAACTTCAATAATTTTTAAAAGATATTTTCTAACAGCAATTCATATTATTAAAGATCATTTTAGAAAAGTATCTTATTCTTGGCACCTGACTTCCAATAAATGGACAAATTGGGAGCAATGTTAGTAAGAAAAAAAACCAGGTCCTTTAGAAAATGTAGATCTTAAAAGGCAACATTCCACTGTCTTCTGGGAAAGGAAGTAATCCCAGCAGAAGAAACAAACCCTACAGTATCCATTTTGAAGCCATCTGAAGATGGTAGAGCAATAACTACTTTTGCATATCACACTTTCCACTATGCAATGGAGGGCTGGGCAGAGATCCCAGAGCTGCTCCACTAAGCTTGTTTGATGGTTTACTCCATCAGGATACCCAAACCTTAGAGAAACTACCAACTTATATTAACAGGATACATTAGTTCAGGTTGGATACCACTGAAATGCTGTTACACTGCTCTGGGCTACAGTGCACTTGCACACCTCGCTCCTCAGTGCTTCCAGCTTCATCAATTAGTGCAAACAGGGCTTGTTTGAGGGTACACATACCATGGGCTGTGGTCTAACCTAACTGCAGCTGAATTCTCTTTTCCAAAGAAGTTGCATTTCTTTAAGTGGCTGAAAACTCCTATCTGGTTATGCTGGAAGACCCAACTCGTTCTGACAACACATATAAGATGCATTTATGCAGAAGTCTGAAAGGAGACAGGGGGTGGGGCATGTGGTGTGTAAACAGCAAGGTAGAAAACTCAAAAATGAGATCAAGATCATCAGAATTAAAACGGGCATGCCAAATTACTTTTATAGATCATATAAAGATAAATTTTTCACTAATGTAACATTTTTCAACTTTCTGAGCAAACCAAAATTTGGCTACTTTGGCTTTACATGTTGATAGGAGTACACAGAACAGAAATTCCCATATTGCTTTATGGAGGGAAACAAACACTTTTCATTTGTTTCAAGCAATAAGGCACTTACACATTTAAAATTCCTCATTATACAAAACACACTGAATACTGGAATTCAAGCATTGATTACATGGGTATTGCCTAACCACGGTTTTTATAACTTCTTAGCCATCAAATAAATATACTACAGAAAGTTTGTAATCACTCATGTGTCCTGTTTGTACGTAGCCCAAATGTGGAGTTAGGAATTACTTTCTTGATGAACCTGCAGTGTTTAGGCGGCACTCTAGTTGTGCCAGAAGCCTGTAGGATGAAAATGATCATCTCACTACCCTGACTTCCTGTCATTTAAATTAACATTATTTTAAAGGGAATTCTTTACCTTAAAATATATAAAAGAGATGGGGCAGGGGAAGATTTCTCATTGAATTATCATGGAATTAAGACAATGTTCAGCTTGGACAACATCCTCAGAAACATAGATCATATTTTCTTTTTCTCAGCACCTATTATTCTCAACTCTACCACAGTCAAAAGAATAAATACCTTAAGAAGTTATTTGGATTCAGATGGTTAGTTATGTAACAAACATGACTATGCTGTATAATTACATTTAAAAAAATGAAAAGCTAAAAGTCCTTTCAGCATTTTGCATTTAAGTAATTAAAATACAACTAGTATAGCTCAGCAAAGCATTACTGAAATGACCTCTCATGAGACCACATTTTCCAGGTCCAACTTCAGCTGTTTTCACAAGTCATTTTCAAATTACAAAATTCAAAGGAAAAGGAGAGCCTTAGAAATAAAGTGTGTAACAAATAGAAATATGGTAAACATTTTCTTATGAGATGGTAAACACAGTGAAATGTAGATCTACCCCTGTACTTGCAATTTCTGGACATGAAGCAGCAGAATGTAAATTGATATGAAGAACTCTTAAGAGCACATTTTTTACCCAAAAAGATACTCCATGACTAAAGACTGGATCCATCTGCTTATCCAGAACTTGCATAAGGCATGAAAATGTTTCTTGACTGCATCAGCACTTGTATAGGACAAGTTTAAAATATCTCAACAGCTTGTTTGCATTCTGTAAGTAGATTTTCCTTCTAAAAATGAGGTAAATGTGGCATCATATTAGTAACATCATGCTCAGTGACTGCAGGTTAAAATTGCAACAATACTATTTTCAGTCTAACAAGTTTTCAACAAGTTAAACACTGAACGGGGTTAGCATGCCACTGTGTTTAAGCAAGTATGTGCAAAATCCATGTTTATGCTAAAAATATAAAATATTTTTACACAATAATTTTTCCCACTTCTGACTTGGATCCATCCAAAACACTTCAGAATATTTTTTCAAGTTTTGATAAGCCAAATAAGCTCCAAAAAGGTTTTCTTTTGCACAATATGCATTTTTAAATAAACTAATTGCTCTTATAACTAATCTCTTTTTATAGATATATTTAGAAACAAACAGCTGGAATTCTGCTGAGAAATGTATGTATTTATTTGTTACTAGGGAGTAAGTAACCAAAGCTTACTACACATTTTTACCTTTGAAACCAGAGCATGCACTCCAAGATCAGTTTTCATTTCCCTCCCTTATGGTGTTTCACTGTCAGGCTAAGAGGAGCATCAGTGATTAATTGCTTAATATGAGCACTCCATTCCTTACTGGAGAGAGAATGTATAGATCCTGAGTCTTTATGCACAGAATGACAATGAAGAATGAGCCAGGAAGTCCTGTGTAACTGCAACAGGCTGCATTTGTTAGTTTTATTAAGAAAAAAGTTTGGGCCTGTTGTGTTATAGCTTAGTACTTAAGTGAAAACACCGCTAGTCTTGCAGATGAATCAAGTCTAAGCTGTTTTTTCATACAATGGTAGCAAGACAAGCCACCAAATATATCAGCAACATAACTTTTTAAATGTTTTGTGCCCTCTTTTTCAAATTCATCTGTTAAGTCAAAAAAACATTGAACAGGTGTAATTCCAATTCTTATACTGTGCTCACATCTGTTGCACTGAAGAGAGGAGAATTTTAAGATACATTATTTAACACTGTCTAGGGATGTTGTTTCTAACTTGAGTGGTGACTCAAAACATTACAAAAGTCTCTTTACTATATTGAAAACTAGTATTCCTTTCCCTGACAATTTATTTCCTTTAATAAAAACGTTGTTTGGAAATTCTTCCCTACTCCCTGCTCTCTCCTGCACTTTTTATTAACCAGCTCTACTATCATTCTGCAAGTAAGAGGATGGGCTCCATGGTAGTTTGCACTTCTGAAGAAGTGAACCAGATTTGCAAGCTCTTGCACAATGGCTATCAACACACTTGCAGATTTTTTATCAAAGTATTTGGGGCCAAATTTCACGCTGGCATAAAAATGGGTATGACTTCTCTGGTTTAATGAGGCCATGACTGATCTCAGGAATGATGCTGACCTGCTCCAACTATAAAGCTGCAAACTTAAAAGAAACTAAGAAATTATCTCTCTAATAGTTTCCAAAGGATTCTTCGCATTAGCAAAATCAGAGATCTACTATAGCTTATAAAAGTAACAGTAACCCATGGTTCTTACCACAACTTGGAGCTACACAATTATCATACCAAGCATTATGAATGACACAAGCTTTGCTCAAGAAACAAACCACCACAACTAAATTTTAAAAAACTCAGAGTCTGCATGACAAACTATTTGGCTATTGAATACGAAACAGTTTCTCAGATCTAACTGGCAAGAGAAACCATTCAAACACTAAAGAATTTGTATCCTCTGACAGAATTACTGCCCTACCCACACACCACTTAACACCGTAGGAGCTATGGCAGTCTTTGGAAGAGCAGAAAGCCCCTTGGCTAAAAAGAATACCTGATGGTGATCCAAAATATCTGCTAGTCAAATTGGCAATAGTCCCTGCAGGTTAATATTTTTAATAAAGCAAATCTTCACGTTGATCAAACTTTCAGAAACAATAGATAGATGTAAATTAAAGCAAAACAAAAAAAAACGTTGCATGCCACAAAGAGTTACAAAGTCGGCATCAGTAACATCAAAATCCTCCCTTACTTACACACTTGCACTGCCCCAAAGGAAGATAATAGATCAAAGTGCGCTGTATTTTAACAATATTTAAAATATATGAATATGCTGTTTATTATAAAGAGGGTGAGAACTGAAGACTTTTTTGTGTGTAACTAGAACATGAGGCTGTTTAGAATTGCCCTACCTCTTGCTTGTATTCTTACTCAGTTTCATCTTCTCACTGGCTAATGGGGATCTGACACAAGGAAAAGCACAATTATTTTCCAGTCACAAGCTCCTGGCTAAGCTCTGCAAACATACCTAACCGTGCCCTGAGAGTCCGCAGCACTCAGACTCACGCTGCCCCTGACATGGTCGAGAAGTCCTGAAACTTGACCCAATTAATGAAATACAACTAATTACTTGGAGTGGAGAAAGAGAGCAGGACCAGGTACGCGCAGCTCCCACCTCACACCTGCAAAGATACCTCAGTGCCTGGGCAAACCCTTTTCCAGGCGAGCCAGGAATAGAAAGCTGGTGTAGAATGGATTTAAGCATTTCCTAGTCTGAACACCGATATCGGTGAGCAACAACTTCTCACAAGGATAAATAATCTTAAATATTAAATGTGGTGAAAGCAATCCTGATGATCAGCATACAGTAGCACAAAATCTGCCTTTGCAGGCAAATTCAGCTGCTTGCTGAAGCTTTCTGCTAATAAAGATGGAGCAGAACAGTCCGATAGTTTCCATACAGTTATGAAAAAAGTTTAAATAAAAACATCCTTGAATTGCCAAAGTTAATTCCATTTCTTTCAAACTGATAAATTAATGCTTGTAAGACAGATGACATGACTTTGATGTATATAAGATTTCCTATGATACGAGAAAAGCTGTTTGAAAGCTAACATTTTACTGAATGAAGTTTTGTACTAAACTACTTCTCATATTTCAGTTGGTTATGCTGTATAATATTGATGAAAAATTGTATTTATGCATTATTCAAGTGAGGATATTTTTAAAGGGATGGAAAAGACTTCCATATCCCTGTTCTGCCTGGTTCTTGAAATTTTTTCCTCTTCTGCAGAAAAGCAAAAGCACATATTATTGTCATTCTTATTTTTTTTCTACAGAGAAAGCAAGATTAGATTCAACTTTACAAGGTCAAAGATGCCTCGTTTTTCTATGTGTAGAAAATGAAGAACAATTTCCCTTTGATTTAATCTGTTCCAATAAAATCAAAATGGTCTAGATGAAATGATAATGTAGGAGTCAAGATGTGTGTTCCTTTCCTTCACCCACAATGATATGTGTTCTGAATATCAATAAGTACAGATCTATTATCTTCCCTTTTATGCTCTTTATACTAGCATTTTAATTTCAGATCTTGGTGAATTCCCATCAGAAACTGAAAATGGCAAACATGGCAGAGCGAAAACAGCTACAAAACTGTAGGAATATCTCACATACTTATAAAGAACCAGAAAAGAAATTAATCAACTGTATAGTTAATTACAGGTAATCTCAAGTACTAAAATATTCTCAAGTGGAATAGTTTGACACCACATTATAGACTGCACTGCAAACCCATTCTATCTCTCTCTCTCACTCTCTGAGGTCTGAAGGTTTTTCTAAATAATACAAAAATATCTTCTATTTGACATTTAAAGAAAGGAATAAAAATCCCTGAGTAAGTCAAAGACAACTGATACGTACAGCCTCAGAAAACACACTCAAAACCAAGACCGATTTTAAGGCAGCTTCCAACCTCAGACAGAACATAAATAGAAAACTGATGTGTCACAGAAGAAGAAATCTAATTAATGGGTGGATTTGCATTGACAATATGCTTTGAACTTTACTTCTAAATGTCATTGCCTCCCCGCTTAATTTACAAATCTTAGGTACTATTTCTACTGTTAGGACAACAGGGTCAACATGCCCTTAAATTCAAATGGAAATATTAGGTACTTGTTGACTACTACGGTGTGCTTGCACACACTGTTCAACAAGAAAAAAAACCCAAGAAAACAAAACCAGAAGCTGACAGTAAACAAGCATAGTAGCCAACTATGGTAAGTTGATATTTGTGTTTCCAGGTAAACAGAATTCATCAGTTTCTTCCACCCAGGCTTTGAAGTCAAAATGAGTGTCTTCTAACAGTACTAAGTTGGTGGGGCAGAACACTGTTTACTTAGAAGCTACAACTAGATTCAGATTTAATAACAATTTTCAAAGAAAGCGGTGCAAAACACATCCTCTCAAATGATACGCTACTTGCAGGCCTAAATTTTGAAGTTTATGCACTCTTTGGGACGTTGCCCATCTCCCTGCTTCCCCCTCTCCCCATATATACACACACACACAAATATATATATGTATCTTCAAACACACACTGGGGAAAAAAAAAAAGTACCTTCAACAGTACAAATCCAATCTTCTCTAAGATCAGCTTATATTTTTAAAGTATAAAGTACATATTTATCTTATTCAGTTCCTTTCTTTACTGTTTCAGTGTTCTGCTTACACAAATTAATTTTATTCTATTTTTTTCTTCTAAGTTATATTTGTATGATAAATTTGGATTATAACTAAAAGTGAAAAAAAACCTCAGTAGCTGAATCGTAACTCTGAATTACTTTGTTCTTTTGGCCATACGCTGAAAAAGAGGCCTGGTGGCAACCAGTGGTACTCTGAAGTTAGGAAAAAGAGCAAGGATAGGTATTCTCTTCAGATTTGTAACATGGCAGGAAGAGAAACACTGGAAGCAGAGAATAAGAATGAAATGGTCCCCTAAAAATTCATGATCCCTCCTCTTAACCAAAATTCACAGATTTTTCCTCATGAGACATCATAAGAATGCTCTAAGGGTTCTGTAGCCTACTTCAAACAAACAAAAAACCAAAATGTGCTGTTTAGGTTATAAAATTTTGTCAATTCAATCTTCACACAGCTAGTGAGTAGCATGTGTATTATATGCCAAGTCAGAACAAAAGAGCAGCTTTTTTTTTCCAGCTTTACCGCATTTCCTGGTACATCCTGCATCATGTTTCATGGATATCTTGGGACAGGACACTGACACCTCTTCTTATCTACACCCTTCACATTCTTTCTGTACTGTGCAAGTTTCAAAATGCTGTTTTCTTCCAACAAATCCATCATCCCCCCAATCACTATTAATACACTGTTATAAACAAAATACTAAAGCAAAACCAATCAGCATATTCTCAAGTGTGACAGAGCTTCACTACTAAGGATGTTTCCCTCCGAGGCACTGCAGTTTGGAGGGGACAATCTACACTCTTGCTCACTAGCAGGAGGACTCAGAAGATAACCAGCTGTCGTGCTCTGGCATGTGCCGGAGTTTCGGTATGCTGAACAGAATGCTGTGGGATGGAAGTTATTTACAGAAGTAGTTTTTAATACCAAAAGTAGTATGCTCAGTACACAGTAAGAGTCCAAACACTTCTAAGCATTTCCCCATTAAAGGCCGACACTGAAGTTAAACGGAGCACGTGTTAGCAGTTAAATGCTTTCTTCACAGGCCAAGTCGGTAGTAGAGTTCTGGCTACAATACAGACTTTGATTGTCTAGTTCAGAAACTTAGACTCAAAAAACCCTCCAAAGTAATAATTAAAAAACAAAACAAAAAACCCAAACAAAACGTTTAAAAAGCAGCAGTCAGGGGGTCCATCTTGTTCAGAGTGAACCAGAGCAAAGAGGCTTTCCGGTCTGCAGTAGTGTTTTCGGCTGAGGGAAGATGGCAGGAGATCTCCCGTTCTTCTTCTTCCAGGGCGGTGGCTTTGACGCTGTCACCAGCACTGTATTGCTCAGTTGCACAAAGCACATGTAGCCCTTGCAGGACCAGCTCAGTTCAGGTGAGTAAGGTCCATCCTTACCAGGGCATACCTGTCCGTGACCTTTTCCTCTGCTTTTTACAAAGGCAATAGATAGGAAACACAAATAAACCTGCCAAAAGAAGAAAATAAGAAGAAAACCATAATTAAATGCAATCATTTGAGTGTGCATTGTGTTTTTTTTTCATTGTACACAGTGTATTCAGATGCAGCTTTCCATGTCTCAAGGGAATTTAGACACAGCATTTGGACAAGCAGAAAGAAGTATTAATTTGCAACAGTCTCTTTGGTAAGGAGTTAAGCTACACTTTTGGTTTACTTTCAACAATCGCCTGCTAGTCCTACTCACATCTCTGACAAATTAATTCCCAAAACATGCTCTTTTGTGCAAGATACAAACTTAAAAATTTTAAAAGCACTTTCACAAACCTCAGATCTAGACCCAAAGCTCATTTAACTAAACTAGTTTTCAGCCCACTTCACGTGATAGGGGCAGCATGTTACACGTTTACTATTTTTTCTTAAAATATTATTTATTTTTACAAACAACCTAATCTATTGTGAAGTAATACCAAATGTTTATCTTTGCCTGGGCAGGGAACTGTTTATTCTTAAAAGTCTTTTGAGAGAAAGGAAGCTGTAAGAAAAAAAAAAAAAATCAGAGTTGTTCAAGTGAAAAATAGTTTGTCATAAGGGATACTCTTTCAAACTCACATGAGAAGCATCTACCTCTTTCTCTTGCCATCAGCTGACTGAAATGGTCAAGATTTTCAGACATCCTTATAGTAACACCATATAGCAATTGACTACCACAGTCACCAGGGTTCTTGCTTTGCTCAATAATCTTGTAAATTGTGTAAAATGATTTTCAGTTACGATACTGAGATTATTTCAACAGTTGTGTTAGCAGTAAATATCACTGCAATAACCTCAAACCCAAAACTTTCCTATAAATAATCAATGTTTTTGGAACTGCTCTTTTTGATTGTAATCTTATCCAGCCATACCTAGAATGGGACTTTAGTGGCACACTGGATATCAATGCTATTATTAAAAATTTTTAATATAAGCAAAAGAGCATTTTTTTTCCAGCACAGGTTATACCAGATTGCTAAGCAAAATAAACTTTACTGGCATTAAGTAGTCTTGATTGTCTTTATTTTTGGCCTAAAAATGCCACTAAAAGAATAAATATTTAAAGATACATATATCTTTAGTGAACTCAACTCAGAACATTGATGCAGGAAAAACATACGTATTTTTAGCGTAAATATTGAAGTTAATAGCAATATTCCTTATTTGGCTAGATGTACTCTAGAAAAGGTGAAAGGGTATTTTGGTTACATGCTGATTGGCTAAGTACAATCTTATTAATGAACTATCCTGGTATAATTCGGCTCTACTACATCAAAATAAAGTTGCCACATTCCAACATGTCTCAGGGCTGGCCACACACTGCAAATTTTCAATGGAGTAAGTAGCTTAGTGAAGAGTTGTGAAGGAGCATGATCCCCAATTGACACATCACTGCCAACATAAGTAGTGAATATGCACTTAAATGAGAAAAATCATACATTCATTGCTACAGTTTATTTCATTTCTGCAGAAGAATTCAGTTAAGCTCGACAAAGAGCAGATTTGCTAGAATAACTACATCCACATTAACACAACCACGTTAGCAGAGCTTTGATACTATATCAAATGAGTTCACAGTACCTTTTTTTGTGATGGAATCCAATTTGGCAGCCCATGCACTGAATCAGATTTTGAGATTGACTCATCCCAATTTGCTGCTGCTTTGTTGTTGCTGAATCTTCAGGCTGGAGGGCTCTTGGGACTATGCCCATTGCCTCAAAAATCTTGCTGTGCACATGGCCAATATCTTAGAATTGTGATCCACTTGGGTGATTAACGGGAGGGTCCAAGTCAGCCAGCTCCCAGCATTATATTTAAATGATTCTGGCCTTTTGAATAGTTTAACTACATTAGTTAAAAATTTTGGTTCAGAACAGCCTTAACGACCAAATAATTGGGAAAAAAAAAATAAAGCTAATAGGCAAGTAAAATAAAAATAAAGCTAAAATGCAAGTAAGAAGAAAATACTCTAACGACAAATGTTTAAGAAAAAAGTCATGTGCTTTAACTAAAACAGTATCTATGAAATTTGTACTTTGTGTCCATCTCTTCAAGATGAAAATACTGAGACGTCATACAGAAAGTTACTGCAGAATCAGACTCAGACTTATTCACATATGTAACACTTACCTATTACAACAGCTATGGCTCCCAGTGCCAGTCCCAGAACCAGTATTAGGGGTGTAATGAGTAGTTTTCCAGCTGAAATGCAAAATTCATTTAACAACTCAAAGCAGGCATTTTATTTTTCCCTTTCCAACCACCCACAAATATTTTTGATATTGGACTTCCAAAAGCTGGTTCATTTTTTTAATACTTTACCAGGATTCTTATTTATAAACTCATCCTCCAAATCCAGCCAGGAGCTATCACCACCCAGCCAGCTCCCTGCACACATTTCTCTTTGCCCTCTTGACTCACCACAACTCTCTGAGCACGGCTCATTTTGTACATTAACAGTTAGCTTGCATTTACTTCTGTTTCCATTCTGAAATCCCTCAGGCATCGGCAGGAACATGATAGCTATAAAGCTACTATCGTTTGGCTTCTCCAGAATGCTACTGTTCAGCAACCACCCTGGAAAGATGCCAAGCAAACCAGCATCTTTGAGAGTTTAGGTTAGTTCAAGGCAATGAGACCATCACCTCTAAATACACTTCTGCTCGCTTTAAAAGGCTGTGGTAAAGTCCTTATGTACAGTTGAGATTTAGGTCTAAATCAAACCACAGCCAAGTCTATTTTGGATCAACATTTAAAAGGATATGTTGCTGCTCCTACATGAGTAAGGCAACGAGGTTGTGCAGAACACCAGCTAGAGCATAAGACTCTAAGAACAAATAAAACCTGCTCATATTCTTTATTTCTGTTGAGTTCATGATCTGTAGAAATGCATGGCGGGAAGGCAGGTTTCCTTCTGACACGCTTAAGCTCAAGCTGAACTTTGAATCCCCGTTAGTTTTCTTGTGTTGCATGGTTCCAGCTAAACGGCAGAATCTCCCTGGCTGTGCTGGTTGAGCGGTTGGATCAAAGATGTCGCTTGTCTCTGCTGCTCAAAAATGCAGCAGGGCAGGCACTTGTACTGATGCACCAGCAGCCTGATCGGGGTTAGAAATTAAGCAATTTTTTAAGTTAAGCATGTGTTTGAGAGATCACCTCTATAAAGAAACAAAAAGTGAGTTCATTACCTCTCTCTTCCCTACCCTTCCCTCTCTCAAGTCACTTGTATCACATTACAGTAAATGGATTACTTCATTCAATAATGATGTAACCCTCTCCATAACCCGAGCCACTAATTTGGGCAGTCTGAAGGAAAAATTAGATATTTTGGAAATATTTACAGCAGTTAAATGAATTGGTCCTTTTAACGTTCTGTTTTGATAGATTTTAAATTTCATAAGAGCGTTGTGGGTGGGAAACTAATTCCTAGAAGAAAAAAAATGGCAAACATTATTGGTATTACTATAGTTGCTAGGCATCCTAATGGTAGAACTTCTTGGGACTCCACTGTGCTGCATTCTATACACACAGAGATTGTCAAACAAGTTACTCAAGGGAAGACAGAAGGAATGTAGAATGAGGAAAACCTCAAAATAACTCCAAACAAGAGTGATTGAAAGCATTTAAAAAATTACCAATATCATTTGCTTTAATAGCATCATTACATCTTCTGTCCTGTTATGTATTCATGAAGTACCTAGCAATTGATTTTGAATAAAATTCGCCCATGTGAATTCAGGTGGTACTTAAGTGGTATCTTCAGTACATTTAAGACAGCTGAACATGTTTTTCCTTTTTGTGCAATTCATCACTAACTCTAGTTATAACCCAACATTCTGCCTTCAACAATGCAGCCAAATAATTACTATGAGAATGAAATCTCTAAGTCTGCTGGGACTGAAGTATAAAAGCAATTTCACCTTACTGCACTGGTCACAGGACAAAGTTTCTCTAAAAAATGCCAGCTAAAGGGGGAGAGAAATGTAATCAAATTCAGACACCATTTCTGCTCCCAGTTTTGACTCTCCTCCCTGTAATTTCTATTAACTTTACAAAACCATTGGTGTATGAAGAAAAGCATGTTTAAATTTATGCAACCATAAATGCTTTTCCCTGGTTTTTATTACAGAACAGTTTATGATTGTAGGCACAAACGCTTCCCAACAGAAACCATGATAGCATGCCAGCCTGCCATGAAGTGTTCTTTCCTTTCTACACACCCCACCCACCTGGATCCAGCAGCAACAAGCCAAAAATCTGCACAAGGCTACAAAATCAACACATTTACTTCAGTATTTCCTCTGCACTGCAAGCACATAAAAAAGAAAGTCACAGAAGAACATGTACCTAGCAACACCCCACCAGTCTCCCACTGACAGCCAAGATAATGTCCTCTTAATTTTCACTACTTAGCTAACTAGCAGAGGCATTTTACTACAGGAATTCCAACCTTTATTTCTTGCCATGTGTTAATAAAATTTAGAGACTATGCTTCTCACAACCTATTTTTCTGCTACCATCTCCACTTTCTAACATCTTCTGCTGGCTCTCAGAACAGAACCAAAATCCAGGCTTCTACAATAACACCTACTGATGATGATGCGCCCCCTTTTGCCTAATAAAGCCTTAATATGTTTACATTTACAGTTTTAGATACCAGGACATCTCTGATCCCAGGTGTGATCCTTAACTGGAATTAAACATTTCTGGATTTTCAACTTGATCTTAAACGATTAAGACCAGGAACCTCCAGTTCAAAACAAAACAACAACAACAAAAAGCAAAGATAATGACAAAGAAGAATGTGATGGAGGATCTAATAAAAGGAAGATATGAGAAGGTAAGTAAGCTATTCTTATTTACTCAGTTTCATCATAACAGAAGTAACCAGTGACATTATCAGGAATTGATTAAAAGAAACAGAGGAATGGAAGTACTTTATTCACACAGCACATAGTGAAATCCTACAGCCCCTACTAGAGATGTTGTGGAAGTAAGAACTTAAGAACTGTGGAAAGTGAACTGAGAAAATGGTGAAGGATACATCTATCGATAGTTATTAAGCAACGGTTCAGATACAAACCTTAACTAAGGAAGTGACTAATGCAATGATTACTGGAAACAGACAGCAAGTGAGATTTTAACTCTAATTGACCACTGTTGGGGACAAACTCGCCAGGCAGACCTTCACACTCGCCTAATTAACAGGCATAGAACAATTTTGTTGAAGTTTTACAAAGATAGCTGATCTTGACAAATTTCCACCATTCAGGATGGCAGAATCCACAAGTCGAACTGACATTGTATCCCAGTCAGGGATTGTACCATCTCGGAAGAAAAATGTTAGGAGAGATGATCTTACAACAATATAATGCCATCTTAAAAAAAAAAAACAAATGTGCACACCCACATGTGTGTTTGTGAAGGAAATGGGGAGAAAAAAAAAAAAGGGGGAAAGGGGGAAAAAAAACAGGGGAAAGAAAATCTAGACTGGCTTACATATGCCAATAATAGTCAAAATCTAATCCAATGGAGGAAGAGCAGTTAACCAAATTCTTGAATCCTAACCTGATGTAAATAGTCTAAACTTTTATTTTTTTTAAATTTTCATCTGAGTTCTGTTAGAGTTCTAGAATCTTTTGGTAGTTATTTGTGAAGTGTATCAGGATCAATACTAAAACTTACAGCTCTAGAGATTATGGGGATTAAAGGTCATGAGTGCCAATGCAGAATAATTTGAATCGTTGACAACTTGGCTGTAACAAGCTATTGTAAAAATGAGGGCAATTACTACACACACTGTCAGGTTCAGCCAGCTCTGTCTCTATTCAAATGATGATGAGTCCTGTGAAAAGTAACACCAAATGACAGAGGTAGTCCTAGAGAAAAAATTTTAACAGAAAACCCTACAAGGAATTTAAGCTGAGGCTTTGAGCTTTGCCAGTCTTTCTTGGTTTACTAATTAAGGCAAACCACAAGTACACTTGCAAAGAGGATATGCAAATAAAATATCTTATACCTTCTCTATGCGTGCTTTTATAAATATGAATATATACATCTTCCTCACTAAACTTTAAAGCTTATATGCACTTGCACATTTCTTGATTGCCTCCAAGTCGCTGTTTGCAAATAAACTAATTTTCTTTCTTACTAGTAAAAGCTGTTTCTTTTTAAAACAGAAAGGCTATGTTATTGCTTTTCAAAACAATGAACAAGGAAAAAAGAAAATTTTAATAGTAGTTATGCACATACAGTACATGCATATGTATTTTGGACTTTTTATGTGGCATTAAAACATGCTAACTGCATATTTAGATACCTTACATATAAACCATTGCAAAAATTAAGATAATAACAACATAGTTTTTGGCAGATCTATGTTGTGTTACATTTGTAGCCTCATTGTCCATAGAAGGTTTAATCTTGGACAAAGGTTATCTATGATTTTGCACATGAGCAGCAAGCACATAGTTGGTAATGTCTCTGAGCACAGTCCCGTGCAATCACAGATGCTAATTCCACCAAATATACCAAGATCCATTTCAAAACAGCTTACAACACTGTTTGCCATTGTGACTTTTAGTAAAAGCTCTTCCGAAAAGTTACTAAACTTTTTAAATGGTTATTTAATTTTAGGCCTAAATTTATTTAGTAACAGTTTATACCCATGTGCTCATGGGCCAGCATTGTCTTTAATCTGGACTAGATTCTCTCACATGCTGAAATTTATCTCTACAAAACATATCAGAGTAGGCATATCCCATAATTCTGAATTTTTATCTACTTTGCTATTTATTTCTGTATTTTTAACTTTGTTCAAAAGCCTCGTAAGTTCCTGAGATCAAACTAATGAGCCTGGGTGACTTACTGTCATTTGTTAAACCAGAGTTCCAGGTTTGTGAGTCTCCCACAACTTCGCAGCGTGGCAAGACTGGCATTGTTGTTACCAGGCCTATGAGTTTGTGTGCCAGCTCTTGTGTTACTCTAAAATGGAAATCACCTAGTTTTCTAGCTGGAACATGTTTGGCTGAGGAGTATTGTTTTCACTGCAGGTCTGCTGATTTTTATTTCTACGCATTCAGTCTCTTACCTTTATGTGCAACATCACCAATTGATAAGCTCAAAGCATTTCCTCAGCCTAGGTGAATCCCAAGTCATTTCCAATTTCTATGCTCTAAGTACAAAATGTCCTGTTCTCCTTAGGAAGTCCCCAGCTTTTGACACTTAATACAATAATTTCCTATAATGCTACAGATAGCTTTACATGCTGTAAAGTCACTACAATGACTGAACTAAATGTATATGCAAGATACCATATAAGGTAATAATCTATTTCGTTATATGGTTTTTTGTGTGCTCTATAGGTTGAGACAGGCACATATCTGGTTCAAAAGCAAATAGGAGTTCCTTTTTTTTAACAAAAACGTCCAGCTTTTGGTATCATATTCCTGTGAGAGTAATTAATACATTTCGTTGTATGTTGTTTTAAGCTGGATTTTATCAGAACCAAAGCTAACAGTTAAAAGAATGGGTAAATGTGAGTTATTTGATTTTGCAAACCCAGATCAGGTTCAAATGCAAACAACAATTCAAATGGATCCTTGACACAGGGGTTCATTTAAAAAAAGGTTCCTGCTGTGATCCATTTCCTCTATATGCTTTTAGAACTACAATCACAGCCAGCAACATGTATACGGACAGTATTCTTTCCAGTTTGCTTACAAATTGCAAAAGGTTTGGAAACAGAAGCTATCAGAAGAGGACACAATACTTACACAGTCCAAGGAGTGCAAATGCTAAATATTTAAATATATTTAATAAATCACCTTTTACACAACTAAACAACAGGCTGCCCATCCAAGACTTGAAACCAATAGTTTATTGCCCCCCCCCCACCCCAATCACCTCATTGTGCGGCTCTCCACAAGAAACGTTTATCCACTCACCACAGACAGAGCCTCGCACTAATCTCCTTAGATGGGGCCTCTCGGGGAGGTAGCGGTATTTGCATCCAAAGATACTGAGGTTTGACGTGTGATCTCCGAAGAACCGGAGCTGGCGGTATCTCTCCCCACAACGGTAACAAAAATTCGTGTTACACTGTGAACAAGTCATGTGGTCACACCCTTCTGTTCTCTGGATGTGGATCTTTAAGAGAAGAAGAAGAAAAAAGGAAAAGATCATTTCTCCCCCTTCCTAAGCACAGGAAAGCGGGCGCTACCTGGCACAGTCCATGCCTCAGATGAAAAGACACCACAAGCAACCCCTTGCTTAACTCAGCATTTGCATTAATTAATACTGCAGCTGTACGGAGACAATGATTTTCTAAGGCATGTGTCAGAGCATCAAATACGAGTTATGGTTGTTTCCAGATTTCCAAACATAACTTCCCATATAATCCTCCTTCTTTATTTAAAGACTCTTTGTATCTGAGTGATCCCTGCCCTTACTGAAAACTTGTTTTAATTACTTAGACACATTAGAACCAAACTTTATTAAAAATAAAAGCAGCACAGTAAATATGGTTATGACCTCTGAACTATGAACTCCATGGATGGGTTTCCCTCTTACGCCACCTGTGGCCCTGCTCCCTTTCTCATTACCATCACAAATTTGCCATTTTGTAATAAATGCCAGAAAGGCTCTGCTGTTAATGTTTTGGGAAAAAAAAATATGGTGGTGGTTGTTGGTTTGTTTAATGTTTTTGTTTGTTTGTTTGTTTTTTAAGAAAGGTTCCACAAACCACGTAAAAGAATTACACCAAGCTTTCATAATAATGCCCATAGTACAGCATCAAGCTGGGCTGCCTAGGCTCTACATCCATCTTTCTGCTGTTTACCTGCATGAAAAAACTTCATACTCCATACCTGTATTTCCATGTACTCTTCTGCAAAACCGATACATTTACTTACTTTGCACAGTTTTTGTAAGGCTTTAGTTTTAGTTAATAGTTCTGAGAGTCTTACAAGAGAAGGTCATGTTGGGGCTGAGTATTTCACTAAATCAACTACAATTACACAACTACTTCTAAACCTTGCCAGTTAAAACTATAGCTAACAGGGTGGCAAACACACACTTTCCTAGCTCACAAAATTGCTAAATGCCCTCCCAACCTGGGACCATGCTCCACAACAGAACAGAAGATAAAGTTACCTAATAATTGAGGTTGGAAGCAACCCTGGGATGTCATCTATTTAAGCCCCTTACTCCAAGCTGGACTAACTTCAAAGTCAGATCAGATTGCTCCATGCCTCATCCCACTAGATGTTTAAAATGTCCTAGTACAGGTATGTCAGAGTCTCTTTGAGCAACCTGTCCTACACCTCACCACGCTCCCTGGGAATATTTTTTTCCCTTACATCCAATTGGAATTTTACTTGTTGAATAATTAATGCTTCCTGAAATTCTTATCCGTATCTATATGTATTTATTTTGCAGGGAGGTACAGGTAAAGACAAGAAAGGCATCAGTGCTCAGTAGTCCTGCAAGCACCAGTGATGCTGAAAGCTCAGGGATGCTTGTGACTCCTGGGGTATCCGACATTCTTGAGAGGGTGAAGCGTGTTTGTGCTCTGGTACTGATCAGGGTTCATCTGAGAACCCTCACACACCTGAACACCTACTGAAACTGGCACTTTATACACATAACAAACTGAAGTACTTTTGGTTAAAGATTCCAGGGCAGATGTAATTAAAAACTAGCTCCAAGTACACCTGCCAACATCCTTGTGCAAACAACAGCACTCTCAGAATTTATATCTCTATACTTCCAAATGCTTCTTCTATGCATAAGAAGGGAAAGACATTCACACACATACAAATAAAAGAGGATTGGGCTATAAAACCTCACACTCTATTGGGCAAGTAGGAGACTTGCATTCATCCCACAGAAGGGATGCAAGTAGACTGACCAAGCAGTTACTTATGTGCCCTGAGGAAGGCTGCTGTTTAGTTCAATGTGTCATTCCCTCACATATATCACAGGTGCCCTGTTTTCCAGAAGCACCTGAAAAAAATACCATTGTTGGTAAACTTTATTAGATACTCAACTTCAAAATTTTCACATTTAAGCATTTACTGCAAGTAGAGTGGAAAGGAAAAAAGTCTACCCAATACTATACCAACTTAAACATAACTTCTTAAGTTACTCCCTTCAGAATAAAACAGTGCATATTGTTAGTTTGACTTTTGCCTGTACTTTCCAGCTTTTATATGGAAAATTGTTGACCCTACTCACAGAACCATAATTTATTTCATTGGATTCCTAAATGATTAACTTCAAATGAAATTAAGGAATTTTAATCCTGAATTGTGGAGTTTGCACATGGGGCTTTATTGTATTATAACAAATTAACTTTAAAATTTAATTCCAGTTAGTTTTTCAGGGGACTGAAATTCAGACAACTATACATAACTTTGTAATTTTATAAGTATTGTTCCTTATCTGCTGATTCAGTGACATATCTCCATCTTAAAAATGTAAATGAGAGAACAAGATCTTATGAGACTAACATAACTGTGTTTTTTTTCTTTTTAAATCAAGACCATTTAACTCTCCTCTATCTTCTCCGCATTACCAACCCAATCTATTAAGTTACCATCCATCCTAATTGAAAATCTTTACAAGGCTGGAGCCTATAAAAACCCTCACTGCAAAGACTAATATCAAAACTACTACATACTTATTTCAAAAAGAAATTTTCTTTGCTGGTTAGAACTTCAAGTACATGCTGGCAATAGCTTTATACGTTCTACCCTCAACATCTTTCAGAAATACCCACCTTTTGAACACTGCCTGCTACCCTTCTACCCACGCTTTCCTAGAAGCAATCAAGCTCCAGTTAGCCAGCCACCACTCCAGTCACTCCAAAATCTACTTCTTTCTGTTCTACACCCTCCAGACATAGTGTCCTCTTAAAACATAAAGAAGTCTATATAAGATTTACTTTCTTATGGACACATATTGCAATTACATGTACTTTATCTTCACTTCTTTAAAAATAAAAGTATTAATTTTTAGTGACCACTCATCTGCACATACACAAGCATCTTCAAAAGGTGCCAATTTGCAATAACTGATTTTACTTGCCTATATTTTTTGTTACCAAAACTTTCCCTTTGATAGTGAGGAGAGACTTGATTAAGAAAATTAAATAAAAACCCTTCAAATCTTAGATGTGGAGATTGGACTCCCTATCAGATGCATGCAGACTGACAATGCCAGATGAACTTTGTATGATTCAGTCCAGCTGCTTTCAAGCCCAAGACATGACATTTCACCAGATCAACTTCAGCTGTGGTTCAGATGGACGTGCCTCCCTCCCCTCAGGATAAATCTACTGACAGAGATGGATGACGAATCTATAGGATGGGAAAGCCATCACCAATGGGTCAGATATCTCACAAGTGTTCCTGCTGCGCAGGCAATGCCGTGGCAGGCAGCCGGGGGAACGCAGGGGCCAGGAATGCAGCTGGCTATAGTCAGCTGCGGTCACACGGGGTTCGGTGCCTTGGAACAGCAGGAAAATTACACACCAACAGCAAAGAACACAGAGCTCAGAGTCTTAAGGAAACAAGTGAAGTAGCATAGTGGCTATTTCAGACCATCACATTACCACCTCTGCATGTTACATGCACTCTCCCACAAATCTTCCATGGAAATCACTTCCAAGAGATCTGAGATTAAGAGTGGCCATTTCTCCTCCAGTCCTGAAGAAAACCTGGTGCACAGACTTAATGGTTCATACACAAGCAAGGACTCTCCTCCCTTCAGAGGACGAGAAATAATTCACAGAGTACCTTCAAAAACGATGCCCCGAGTTGTATGATAACACTCATATTAATCAACAGAAAAGAAGTAGATATTCCTCAATGTGCATTGACATCCTTGCTGTTGGCAGTTAAGCGAGAGCCGCTGTTTGGTGCTTCCTCAGACAGTGGTGGTTTTGAAATCTGCAGTAAGGTAACACCAACATGAAGTTCTTCCTTGGTTTTCTCTACTGTAACACTTGAGGAAAAAAGGCATTTTGCTGCAAACCTGCTGTCACAAGAAGTTGTAAAAAAATCCTTAAAATAGGAGTGGGGAAAGACAAACAAGGCTACGGACTTTATGAAAAAGCATCTAATAAGGTGTAGCAAATTTGCACTCATTAGCCAGCTCCCCCTCTGTATGGAGCCCTTTATGGACAAGCCTTGATGAGAAAAATGGTCTAGGCTGAGTTTCTGAAAACAGTGTATAACAACTTTAGAAAAGGCTCAATTAAAACAAAAAAAAAAGGTCAAAATTAAAGACAGCGTTTTAAAAAGGCAGCATTTTGTAGTATCTCCATGCTCATCTATAGTCACAAAATGAACCTACAATTATGTATTTTGACAGCGTATAACTTTTTTATTTGCTCATGTAAGCATATCTCAGAGAGATCAGGTAAATATAAGCTATTTCTATTTAGTACACTAAAACTGTATCCACCTATAGGAAAAAGTAATCAAGTTTAAGCTTATTTAACAGTGATGCTAGTATTCATATTAGAGTGCTCCCATTTTCTGATCTCCTGCACACCCAGACAAGATAATAATTGTGCATTCTACCTCTCCATGGTATGGCTACTTGAAGAGTCTCTGTGTATATGTGTCTGTGTGAATATATAATTATTTCCAGAAGATATCTATAAAGTATGGTCACAGTTTACATTGTTATCAGTATCATATATCATATAACCTGTAATTTTACAAGTTATCTCAGTAAAGAAATTCTACCTCTACTGAAGTTTCTACCTGTAATTTCTGTTAGCTTCAGTTTTAGTGTAAAGGTTTAATACTAATATCTTGACACAATTTAATCTTGATGTTTCCTCAATCCATTTAGTAATTTTGGCTCCTGCAAATTTTTAAACAACATATGAAAGAGGTTCTTTAAATAGAATATAAATCTGGTGTCACCTGAAACATTGCCTATGCAAACACAGAAGGGGGAAAAAAAATCAAATAGTATATTACCTACTCTGTTTTCTGTGTCACTCTTTTCTCTATTTTATTTGTAAATACAATAATCATCTGCTTCAATGTTATTTGTATAGAGATTTTGGGGGGTGGCTGGAGAGAGAGACAGAGAAAGTATTAGCTTCAATACCCATGACTCCAAATGATTAACTCTTGGTATGTTTATTCCCACGTGCCCATACATGTATTAATACTTTAATGAAGAATGCTGCATAAGATGTATTTTTATAATTACTCAGTAACCAATTAAAAAAGAAAAAAGAATAGTACCACTAACCACTGGCTAAGTGCTTCTTTTGCTTGCTTGCTAGTTACAGATTTGATTTAAAACACAAACAAACAACATTATTGATAAAAACACTTTAAAGGTTGCAGGCAGGAAGAACTTTTTTCACCTCTGAAGAAAAAGATATCAGGTAACAATAACACCCTCTTCAATAATCACTTATAATACCACATTACCAGGTAGGACTTGTTAACAAAGGTTCTTTTTCTGTGCTAGTTTCATAACTTTCCATACTGCCTCCCACCATGCAGAAGGTTTTATTTTCTTTTAATTAAAAAAATAAACCTAATGTCTTTTTGGAATTAGTAGCCAAACTCATGCAACTTCAGGCTTCAAAATTAGTGACTTAACCTGAATAAGTTCCACGCATCTGGCCTTTTCTTTTGAAGATGGCAAACAAAGCTGTACATTTAGCATTTCAAATCTAAAATTTATTATGGATAAACATATTAGAGTTAGCAGTTTTAGTTTCTTTCTCCTTCCACCTAGCAGCTCTCTTCTCCCTGCTTTCCCACATTCACACTTTTTTGCTTGGTGCATTTTCTTCTCTTTTTGGACAACTTGTTTCAATAGTTACCTCATTCACACTGTCATAAAATCTGAATTTGGACACAAGTCAAAGAATTAGAAACAAAACAGATACTTCTTCTCACTCCAAAAGGAATAAAGTTTGCAAAAGGATTTCACTGTAAGACTTCCCAGAAAGTGAACATGTTTAGAACTGGCTCAAACATACCAACTCTTGTCAAACAGCAAGCTGTTAAAACTTTGTTCAAATGTCACATGTGCATGGGAGGAAGGGTAAACAACCAACTGCTGATTTCAGAGCTTTCCGAGTTTCTCTCCGTGTTTTGAAATCTTTCAGTTTCGAGCTATGGCATCATAGCCATTTCTTTTCCCAAGACCAGAATAAGACACTTAGTAAACTGATAAACATTCTCTTATTTGCACAGGGTAAGGCTCAAAGTGTGACAAAGTATACTGCAGACATTTAGAAGTAAATCTTCCCATTCAATATTTATTTCCTACCAAATGTTCCGGTTTCCTCTCCATGAAGTAGATGTAAAGCAATACAGGTTCAGATTAGGTACTCCCTTTCAAAAAAAACCAAAAAAGGACAGTCTCCCACCAT
Source organism: Columba livia (assembly GCF_036013475.1). Lineage (NCBI taxonomy): Eukaryota > Metazoa > Chordata > Aves > Columbiformes > Columbidae > Columba > Columba livia. The sequence continues at coordinate 55,350,182 of NC_088604.1, read as the reverse complement.
GAAGGTTTTGACTTGCTACTCTATCAGTAGCTGGAATTAAGTGCTGTGAAAAAATTAGTGAACAAACATAATGGCCACCTTCATTAACGCAGCCAGGGCAGGGGTGTGCAGGGCTGCTGCATCTCATTTGAATAGTGGGAATTATTTCCTATCCTGGAAAAGATTAATGACATTTTTAGGGTGCGGGACTGCACTTCAGTGTTGAAAATTAAACTAATTAATGAGAAAGGCTTGTCAAGAACTGACATTTAATCCTAAAAAAGCTTTGGCTTTTGCCAAATCTTAAAGTCTCCCTTAGTTAACTTGTTGATAGAGTAATTTCTGCCTTGCTCAGAAAATGAATCCAGCCAAGCTCTTTGGAAAACCTGACAAAGGGCATAATATTTCTCTCAAGCTTTCCAGTTCTTTAAAGCTTTATTTTAGGAATAATTTTGTAACACATTCAGTTTAAGTATACATCAAAGCCCCCTCTTATGATTTCCATAATGTTTCTTTTACATGGGGAGATTCTGCAGAATCAGTGCAGGAAAAAGCAAGTAAAACATCTGATATGTTTTTTTTCAGCAAGTCATTGACAACATTCTGCATGGCAAACGTGAATTTCATTTCCAATGCTGAGCAGAACCTACAAGTATTTACTTTAAATACAAATCTAAAGTGTTCGAAGTCACTACGCCAAAGGAGAGCAGCTCACCTTGCATTTTGGACACTTCTGGGCATTCCTCTGCCCATGTTCGATTTCGTTGGCCCAGTGACGCAACAGCTTGTCTCCTTTCTTGTACTCTTTGCAGTTAACACCTTCATGCCAGGGAGAGTGGCACTTGAAACACCAGACAAATTGGCAAGACGGACACTGGATCTGTATAAATGAGAGAACACCACACATTTGCAAGCTGGTTGTCAAACCAACTGGAAAGCCCATTTTAAAACCACTGCTCAGAGCAGCTGCCCAGCAAAGGTTTAACATCTTTTGAAATGTCTGTTTTAAAAACACAAGAAGTTGTTGAAGCTAACTTTTTTTTTTTTCTTGTTTTTAAAGAGAGAAAACACAGAACTAATTTCTAAAGTCAGGAAAGGCCCCAATCAAACAAAGCACGAAAACCAAATTCAATGTGTGGCTCAAACACCAAAAGGCAAAATCCAGGAAGCTTATTCAGTTGCCTCCAATACACACACGAGATCACCTCAAAATCAGGAGTCAGTTTTCAGTGTGGTGGATCTGAGTCTTCTAGTTATAAACACTGCCAAGGCTATCACCAGGGAATAACGGGTCTTCTGAAGGGGCTCTACGGAGCTCAGAATGGGTTAGGAAGCTTATATTAGAAATGGTCCCGGGAAAAAGGGGCCAAGTGCAAGGGTCTCAATCAAGTGCCACAACTACCACCTGGAAGTCAGTTACCTCCTTTTGCTCTTGATTGTGAAAGGGTGAGTTGAAGCTGCACCAAACCACCCGCTTCCTACAGACAACACCTAACATCAAAAAAATACAAGTCAAGCTCCCTAAATTGAGAAAGGATTTATTCTTCCCACTTCCTGGGTTTTACATAATTTTGTCCAACAGGTACCATTGTCATTAGGTCCTCCTCCAGAGCCTGGGTATGTTTTTGAAAAAAAGGCTATGGCAGCTGCTGTGGTCATAGAATAAATACAGGCACATTGCAGTTGCTTATCTGATACAAAACTGACCTCCTACCTGGATCACGACCAAGACATTTAGTTTTTCACCTTTAATGTTTCACATTAAAAATCTAATTGACACAATGGCTTAAGCTGAGCATTTTTATGACCTTAGCTGACACATTCTTCAGTGGTTGTCTTTAACTTCACCTGGAGAAAGCAAATGTGTGTTTGTTGTTATGTTTGTTTTTTTCACACTGCAGCCGTGTATAACATTCATAGCTTCATTTGTATAGAATGATGTACCTCTGTCTGTACAGCACTGGTTAACCAAGTATTTTACCTTCAGTGGTGGCCTGTATGATGAGGTGCTCGATGCATCACTTCAGCTTACCTCTTTATGTCAATCCACATCTACAGATCAGCAAGTGCAAGAATGGGAGTTAATGGTCAAGAGAACTAATACTTTTCTCCTTACCCATAAGACAGCAATTTTCCCTCCAAGATCCTTTGACTGGGCATAAGGCTAAAGTACAAAGAAGGGAAGCAGCATCAAGAAGTTGACTGATTTTCCTATTATAATGCATTAACATTTTTGTGAGTTATAATACCCTCTACTAGCCATTGTCCTTGTAAAAATATAAATATATATATATATATATATATATAGTATGTGCACGTAAGTATTAGAATACATATGTTTCCTTCATATCAGGCAGACTCTAAGAGAGTGTAACATTACAACGTATGAAATTCTGATATCCTGTACCCAGTGCAAGTATGAGTTACAGCTTTGTATTGCTATTATACGAAGTGACATTTCTGCTAAGGTACACACTGAGAAACCTCACACAGAAGAAAACTGCGCTTATGCTTTCTGTCAAGTTACTGAAGACCCAGGTAGGCTGCACAAAAGTAGGAAAGAACACTAAAAGAAACTTGTTTGCAGGGAAACAACCCATTAAAGCTGCAATGCATGGATTACAAGCATTATTACTTTTTGCATGAAAACACAATCATGTCTAACGCCAAGATAAAGTATAAAACCAAGGCAATACAAAACATAACCCTTTCTCTAATTTGTTGGTCTACTGGCCCAGATGCTACACTTAAGGATTTACACGACCCTGCATCTCTGCTTCCCAGATGAGTTCTCTTAATGGAACCTGCTTAATAGAGAAGAGAAAAATTCCCTCTAAAGAATCTAAAGAATAGGATAAAACTTGCTACTAACCAAACTAACATGGAGCACTGATCCATGTTTCCACAATCCTTTGGAAATCAATATGCACAACACAGATTTACTAATGGTTATCCTGCCCAATATCTCCATATCTTTTTTCCCTTCTTTTTTACCCAAGTTTACATTTTTCAATAACGCACATCATGGTGACCTGCTGTTGGGAAGATGGAGTGTAGTAGGTATTGCATTGTATTACTCAGTATTTGTTACGCCAAAGATGAAGTTTGTAGCCAAATTAAGTGTTCCGCAGCCTGAAAGTTTTTATCAGTTGCAGTATTCAGACATTTGAGATGGAATACAAATGTTAAAAAATACAAACACAAACCAACAGATCTGGGAAGTGGCAAGTTAAAGCTTCTTCCTTAAATAAAATGCCAGTATATTTTGAAACATAAGTTTCGTGGGGTTTTTTGGGTGAAAATCTGACACAAATACATTGCGGGTTCTATCTTTCTATTATAGCATGTATATAACTGCAAGAAATATAGCAGCCACCAGGAAATATATTTAATCTTACACATGCACACTGACTACAAGTATTGAAATACAGAATGAGGCTAGAACCAGATGAGCTCAGAATAATATTTGTTACTATGAATGGCCCTGACTAACTGAAGTAAACTAGTGGGAACTGAAAACTTCATTACAGGTTTGGAGCTCCTACTTTCCTCTTCCACCTGCCAGCCCTAACAGCACCTTCCACAAAACTGCACTGGTAAATATTTTTTACATTTTGAAAGGGCCACTTGACTTCTCTTAGAGCAGTCTTTCAGATTCTTATTCCATGCTTTCTCTGCTTTTCTGACAGCAAAAAAGTACTATTTGCTTTATGCTTCAATATCAGTGCATGAAATCATAATGAAGACACGGAAATGCTATCTACCTATAATTTAAAGTAGTAAAATACATTATAGTCCAGCAAAGCAGACAAACTGTATCTGAAATCAAAGCATTTATACAGTGGTTTTAGAAATAAGTTTTTCCTCACATTTTTCCATTTATTTATGACTTCCATCTCAGTTGATCAGAATTGACAGGACGGATACACACACAAACTTCTATGCCTTCTGGAGATCAGTATCCCTTGAAATAGAAAAGATTATACAACTTCTCATAATAACCCTTTTGGTTCTCAGCTTTCTGAAACACTGACCTTTGAGGCTAACATTTTTCATTTTCTTAGCTAGTCTCTTTACTGCAAGCTATTTTAACTATCATTTTCCTTCCCTCTCAGAAGAAGACCTTTTAAAATTGGTAGGTAACAGCAATAAGGAACACTGGTCAATGTGAGATGACAATAGCAAAAATGACTGCACATTAAAAATACTGTGGGAGCCTGAAGCTGCAAAAAGCTTAGTGCGATTTTCTGCTGCTTAGTGGACTGCTACCTATAGAATAGAATAGCCGAATTAATTGTGCAGCTGATTACATGAATTACAATCTCTAGCCACATGGTCACTTTATTCCAAAATAAATACGGGCTTCTGCCAAAACAGTTGTCTCCTCTATCACCAACCAATCCCTTCTACTGTACCAGCTGAAAATGCAAGCAACAACAAAACAGATCTTGTCTCCCATTGGAGCTGATCTTTGATCCAGCTCCCAGTGTGACACCAAAACTTCAACATGAGCAAAAGCAAGCTGGTAGGAATGAACAGCTGAGAGAAAAGAGGGAGAGCACCATGTCCGCAGCAGTTCAGGCTCAAGGCAGACTGGAGTGATGTCTAGCCATGAAGATACCTGCTACTCAAGGTTAAAACCTGACCCAAAGAGGGGGAAGTGACTGATATGAACTGTACAGATCCACTCCATCACAGCGTCTTTGCAGGTACAGATTCCTACTAGTTCTAGAGCACCAAGCTTCAGAAACTCTTGACTAGTTCTAACAATAGATAGTTCATATAGCAAACACATTGAAAAACACATTTACATTTCCAAAGCTAAGCACTCAAGCCCCTCTTTTATGTGATGGATATCTCTTGACAGAAGTGAACAAGAAAACTTCATTATGAACCTCACAGATTGATGAGGGAGAAACACACTCTAAGAATCAAGAACTTCTCCTTCATGGAAGTCTAAAGAACTAACAGGTGAAATCCAGGGCTTAGGGGAAAGCAAAAAAAACCAGACAGACACCCTCCTCCCCCTCCAAAAAACAACTCTCACAGAACAAGTCAACATATTCATTCTTATGAAACCCATATCTGTTCCATGCATAGGAACTGAATTACCAATTTTTCAATTTGTGGCAATTTCCTTTTGCACTTCGGTACACCAGCTTTGACTAAAGTTTTATTAGGATCTTGTCTACAACCAGGTCTTACACTCCCAATTTATGTCATAAGAGAGGGGGCAGGGTTATCTCCTTATTTAAAGTTGGATCCATTTGTGATATAAATATTTGATATAGGAAAATAAATAGTCACACTGCTCTACTGTGCTGTCATGCTAATGGAAGAAGAAAGGTTTGGCTAGCAAGTTTCCTTTTTCTTCCCCTCCTTCTGTCTCAACATAAATGCATCAGTTAACACTCTAGGCTTAGCACACCAAGACTCTGCTCTCAAAAATGAAACACAGCAGCCACAAACTGAACTGCTGGGCTTAGATCAGTTTAGCTCACATAAACCAGCAGTAAGGAAAATTAATCTAATAACTTTGCTACCTCTTTAAATTTAGATGTTACGTTTATTTATAATTTTGAAGTGTATCAAATTTTAGGAATGCCATTAGTAGCATTCCAAAAGTATCTGCTCAAATGTACTCTTGGGTTTTACAATGTTTTCCTGTTGCAGTGTATAGGAAAGTGAGGGTACTGGCACTAAGCCCTCGTGTGCAGTCATCCTACTAGCAGGCTTGTGCGCAGATTTCCCTACGCATGACTCAGTTCTTCTGAAGGCAGCACTTCCAGTGCCGGTACAGAATTCCTCTGGTGCAACTGCTGTTTATAATGCTCCTGTGTGAATATGCAAGTCTCCCAGTCTCCAGTGGGATGTCTCCTATGCTATATGCAGAAGAAAATGAGTCTGTACCTCCAAAGAGACTATAATTCAAGGCACAGACAACTTACCATACAAACAAGTCACATGAGAATCCAAGAAAAGTGAGATAATAACGGTCCACAGCTACATGTGTATGTAATTACTTACATATATACAATGTTATATATAGTCTTCCTTTTACATCCTTATCCCTGCAGCAAAACTCTTTCTTGTGCTAAGCTTAAAATAAGTCACTAAAACTATACCTATGCCAGAAAAGAACACAAGTTCAGGGAGCAGGTTGAAGCCCTGGGCTATGATCGTCTGTGCTGTTTGCTATTGCTTTCCTAACTATATTTCCGGCCAGCATCAACTAGACATTCTTCCAGGCAACACCAGGCCACAGCTCAAAGGACACATTCAGCCAGAGTCTGTTCCCAGGAGACTTGAGCTCTGCAGATCAGAGCTACACATAAAACATCACTACAGGACCAGGGAACTGCTGGTACTATTTAATGCATCACAGAGCCTCCCAATTCCTTCTGTTTATGATTTGTAGGGAAGTGGTGGGAATATTTTAAATCACAAAAGAGCACTGGTGGGCAGAATGACCCATTCTGAGCCTTGAGGAACACTCTCAGAGTTGGCATGCCCATGACACAACAACTGCACCACTTGTGACCCTCGTTGGTGGGACAGTAACAGCCCCTGGTGCCTTACGAGAGGCTGCTGCAGAGGCATTGCAACATCTCATCTGCCCTGGACCACACAGCCTGCCCACATCTGAGGGAATGCCAAGCGGATGTGTGAAGAATGGCGGTGGGCGGAAGGAATTTTACCTGCAGTTTCAAATTTCTCCACCTCCACGTAAGGTGCCAAAAATCTAAAAACGATGAGTCCAGCAGACATTGTGGCCTGTAATTCACACACTGCACAGATATATAGAAGTAGCTCAACTCAGAGTTAGCTTTACCAAGGTTTCAACCCCACTGGATACAGAACCTTATACCTTTTAATTTCCATACTAGGTTGAATCTTGTGCTGTGTAATTAGGGCTATCTAAACAGTCATCTAAACTCCTACTGAGAAGAACTGGTTTGTCCAGGAAAGGCCAGCTTAATCATGAAATTAACCACAATGAATCTAATAACCGGATGGAAAACTTAACACAGAGCATGATGCTGCAGACAGAACCTTCATCTTCTGGAAATGAGATGGATCTTCAGTAGCTCAAAACTTCTTCTAACTGTATTCTCTTGCTTTTTGTCTTTGATTGAAATCAGAGTATAAGCAAATCTACTAAAAGAAATGCTGGAAAAGTGTTGTTTTTTCTCTCCACCTCCCTCCCTCAGCCCCCCTCTCCGCACTGGATCATATTTCTCATTTTCTGTATTGTGAGTGATGAGACGAGAGTAATGTATAACCTTTGGTAAGAGGATGAAGAAATTAAAACCAAGCAGCATAACAGGCCAAGAATCTCATTCTAAGGAAGGAGCAAGTCAACTGCCTAACTCCATAAATGCCCAGAATTCATTTGCTCAGAGTATCAGGGAAAACTTATCTCTGCTGGAGCTTCTCTAGTCTCTTCTGATCGTGATCACATTGTTTGCATGTCAGAGAGAAAATACTCTTTAAATTGGGTTTCAGGACAAAAATCACACCACCTGCCAAAGAAATAAGGACTGAAGATCAACTGCTTGAACTGTTAGAAATCAATTAAGTGGTTAATCAATGATGTACTACAGATTCATATTCCTAATCACAGCTTGCACACAGCCCCAGTGATCCAAGAAAGCTCAACTGATGCCCACCAAGTGCTGTCCTACTTTTGCGGTGCCATCTAACCCACAGCCCTGGCAAGCATGCTCACTTTGTATTTGTTCTCCAATTTGGCAGGGGTAGGAATGTGGCCTCTCCTCCGGAAGGTTGTAAAGTGCTTGCACTGGGGGCATGGCTTGGTGCTGGAGTCAATGCGGCTGAGTTCCAGGAAATATTTGTACTTGATGATGTCATCGTGGGGCAGGTTATAGAGGACAGTTGTTTCATCCAGGTGTTCATTGCACTCTGTGATCGGGCATTTTATATCCGCTTGTCCCAGCTGCACCTGCGTACGGAGAAACCCAGAAGAGCTGTAAGACCTTTTGCTTGGCAAAAGCAAGCAAGCATTTCTGAATTTTGTGAGAAAACTTAATTTCAAGTTCTGTAACAATCCACAGACTATCAAGTACATTGTCTCAGAACTATTTTGATTTACTCCAAACACGCTGCAGTTTTTCCAGAAGATATGTTCAAATCCAAACAGAAAAGCTAATTACCCTTATGCAGTTATTAAATGTCTAGTCTCAGTGTATGTACCATGGCTTCACCGAACCAAAACAAAAGCCCTAACTAGCGGCACTCATCCAGAACTCCATGTTTTGTGTGCAATAGTCAGCACTCCACTATCACAGCTCATAATGGCTGCGAGAAAGCAGGCAATGGAAACTTTTATATATTGTTTCACTGCAAAACATGCTGGAAATCACTGCGTGGATAAATTAAAGTCAATTCAGGATCATCAGAGTCTAGCAGCTCTGACTCAGCACTAGGCCTGAGCTGGTTCCTGGTCAGCAAGCTCAGTGCCTCTGCAGGCTGCTTCCAGGAAGCTCCTCACGCACCACCCAGCATATGCACCAAGTGTTAGCTGAGCCTGCGGCTGACCAAAATCATAAATTCTCCCAGAACAACTCACCAAAACCCCCCAAAAACCCTTAACAAAAACCTCTAAAAAGATGATGAAAACAAAAGCACATACAGAAGCAAGCTCAAGTTTAACAGGGATTAAACCGTTGCTGATCTAATGAACCCTGGTGGTCCCAAGCTGATCCATATGGTCAGATATTCACATGTTTCCAGAGCTCCCGGATCCAAGAAGAGCACTGCACCCTGGTCTGCACCCTTCACGCCTGGCAGGCTTTAACAGCTCGGACTCTGTGCCAAAACACCAGATCCTACTTGGTATGGGAGCAGCAGAGCTGCATTTGCTTGGCACTGACCCAGAGTTAATAAATTGTGCTGGGTCTCGAGAGTCTGCAAGGACCCAGCTTGAGCATGTTTGTGTATCCCTCAAGTAATCTTGAATGAACGAGTGCCGACTGTGCAAGTAAAGCTGACCACAAGCCCAATTCCTTCATTAGCAAGTATCTCCATGCAGAGAAAAAGGGGTTTAATGGTGTAACCAGCATCTCTTTCTAGGAATTACTGCTTCGAGGTTGGCAAGTTTGATTTCCCTAGACGGCTTATCCCTTAACATGGTTCATTATGGCAGTCTGCCAAACAACACACTAAATATGGTAGGTACACCTCAGATTTGCATGCAGATCTTACTGCTGCATAGTGGTACCAGAAGACACAAAGACTCCACTAATGCAGTATTTAAGCTAAGAAAGGAGGAAAAAAAATCCACAAACCAACACAACAGAACCCTGTCATTGCTGCCTCAGCAATGGAGCCATATGGGCTCTAGCTGAATGATAATTAACTGAGTCAGGAGCCAGGGGATTAGAACAGTCATAACAAAATGGTATAAAAATCCAAGCTTTGCACTGACTTCAAAAAGATCCCTATTGTACTGCCTTTGTTCTCTCAGCAGTGCAGCTAAACCCAAGCAGAGCAAAGAAGTTAGGTGTATATTAGGGAGTGAAAAGCAGGATGAGGACAGTAGCAGCCCACCCCAGACCAGAGTATGGCAGAGATGACCTGGACAAGCACTTGGTGCAGCAGTGCCCTGTGCAGCCACAGCGGAGGGTGCAAGCAGAGCTGCCTGTGCCAGAGGAGAGGCGGCTCCCCCAGCAATACAGCCGCTCTCAGGAGGGAACTTCCCCGAATTTCATTTCCAGCTATAAGAGATGAGCAGGCCACATGCAAATAAGGCTAGACTCAGTTTGGCTTTTAAATGGACCAGTGGTAAGTACAGTAGGAGTATGTACTCAAAGGTATTAAAAAAAGCAACAAACCAATCCAGAACAACACAACCAACACCCCACAAACTACACGCTGGGGAATGTCCACATTTTATACCTGTAGGATACTAATTCACCTGCAGCAGCATGTGAAAATTTAGCTCTGGCATATTATGTATGATCTTTGAAAGTGCCTTCCAATCCAAACTATTCTATGACTATGACATCATCAGAGTGACTCTTCTCAGAAGAATCACCCAGTACATCATGGAGCTGTGCTTAAACAGAGCATGATCAATCCAACACTAGAACATGCTAAACTAGAAAAACTATTTGCCACAGAAATATAAAGAGCTATCACGCTACTGGAAGGATTATTACAGACTTCTGTTTAAATAAAGTGTAGGTAGAACAATTTAAGGCCAAATAGTCAAATTAATCCCATCTAGGACTACTTCAGGGTTTCAAGGGTATTTTTAAGCATTAGGGAAATGCTAAAAGAGGCAAGTCCTTTTGCTAAGAGTAAAGTAAGCTATAACTGAGTAACACTTCAGAGTGAGAAGGCACATTGTATCTGTCATCTAAGCTGGTACTTAAGAAGTACTGCTTATAATAAATGCTAGTTAGAACAAACCTGCATTTATAAAATGAGGCAATACAAAGCTGAACACTTTCTGTATTTCATGCCCACATAGAATATGATTAATACATGTGGTAAGAGTCAAGTGTGGTTTCAGTGTTTATTTTGAAAATATGTTTTACACCCACTCGATGTAAATCATTTTTATCCTCTGTAATAGTTTCAGCCTTTCACATTTGGCAAAGATTGATCCTTTTCCTGTGTTTTGAATAGGACTGAAGTGAACAGAGCTGGTTTGCTTATTAGCAGTAACTTCAATGGAGCCTTGTCTTACAAAACAGTCCATCTTTGTTTGTGCACCAGCATCAGCAATTGATGCAATACAGCTTTAGAGGTAGCCTGCAGACCCTAGAGGTGCTACAGGATGGGAAAGAAAAAAGAAGAGAAAATCTCTTATAACATGGGCAAAGTAACTGGTTTTATTCTTTCCCTTGATTTTTTTTAAGACGTTTTGAAGAGCCTTATCCTTCAGTATCAGCTTATCACAATGTCAAACCCCCAAGTTTTAAGAAGTCCTTGAATTTCAAAATACCACTTTGTATTAAGAACTTAAGAACTCTTGGTATACACAACAGCATGGTGTATTTTAACAGCATGAGGAACAATTCAGACACGTCTAAAAGCAGCTGAGCTGTAGTACAGTGGTGAATGTCAGGCAGCACCCAGTTCTCACTTCTGTGAAGCATCTCAGGAGGGGCCAGCTCTGCTTACAATTCATGGGGATAAAACAGTCATGACTTTCATCCTACAGAAAGATAACACTAAAATTATCAGGAGAGCAATATGTACCTTCATTATCCCCCTCCGCCCCAAGTTTTTGACAGTTTATTCGAAAATATTTTGGCAGGGGGATGGGATGGGACCCAGACTTTGCATAGGTCCACTTACTGCCCTAAAATACAGTGATATCAGCAACAGAAAACAGAAACAGATGGCATGGTACTTTAAATCGGAAAATTATTTCTGCCCCCCCAGCTTTCTTTTAAAGGAAATCTTTGTTAGCTACACAGAAAGCAAAGTTCAAAAAACACTGGAAGCATTGATTTATACCTGCCACTTTGGCTGGATTTAACATAACCTGTGCAGACGGTACTTGGGTGGCTGTATTACGGCCATATTCCTTACAGAAGGGGCCATTCTACATACAGACACATATAAACAAGCGTTTTCCAACAGAAACTTTATTCTTAGTTCAGAGATGCATATGCTAAATAAATCAGTAAATTGTTCTCACTTCTTACCTACTAGTGCTGAAAGAAAAGTGAACAGTGCCAAGTCTAATCTGCACTTCTGTAGAGCAATTATTTCTGCCAGTGCACCACATTCTCCCCTATAAACTACCAAAGATGTTACGCATTAAAAAAAAGTATTTCGGAAATGCACAGATGCAAGTGAAGGGATAGTCTGGTCTAGAGGACCTTCAGAGTCCACAAGGGAAGAAACAAATGGATTCAAAAAATTAAAAAAAAAACAAAAACAAAAAAACGCCCACCAGTACATCAAAGGTAAAGGTTTGACCTTCCTACTCCAAAAGCATATATTCTGAACGCTTTACAACACATATTTTAATGCATCATCAATTTAAATTATCAAAGTTCATCTAGTTGTCATAACCTCAGCCACAGGCTGGGATTCCAGCTCCATCTGAAATGCCCTGAGGACAGCTGTGGGGAGAGCGCTTACGAAACGTGTCCCCAGGGCGCGGCGGGATGCTGCAGCCACACACCACCGCTGCAGCCACACACCACCGCTGCAGCCACACACCACCGCGGAGTCTGGCATCACCTGCATGGGCAGTGACCAGAGCGACTTTCGCCCCAGAAACCAACCAAAACCTTAACTGGCAAAAATGGCCTCCGCAGCCTGGAGCAAGCCCCCAAAACAGTGTCTGTTTCCCATTCAAACTCTTTCCTCCATAGTCGCATCTACAACTGTGAGGATAAGCTAGCAAGAGATTCTTCAGAATACATCTACACTCAACAAAACCCTTTTTCTTAAAACCCTCTTCATTTACTTCGTCATTTGACTGCTGGCATGAAGCTCTATACCTTTTCCCTTCCTTCCACAGGACGAGGTATGCTCACATAGATTTTATATTGACAGAAACATTCAGCTTCTATTTGTCCTCTTCACATAGGAATAACTTTTACAGAAAATTACTTATAGAACTACATATTTCAAAACCCACTGTGGATACTCCACTTTCAGTTGCCCACTTTATCAATTCAGGGAAATAGTCATCTCTTTTTCCATCAAAGACAACAGACAAACCTTTCTGCAAATTTTCTCAATAAGTGAACAAATTTGTACATATTCTTCCCATTCCTTAATAGCATTTGTGGTAGGACTGCTGCATTTCTGCAATAATAGAATAATAACAGAATAATATAGAATTAACACTTGTAAACAAGTAATCATCAACCTGCATAACCTTCCCCCTCCACTGCTTCATTTCCTGTTACTTTCGCTAGCACCAAGTTAATCAAAAAAGGAAAAGATTTTTACCTCAGTAATGCATTTAGAAAAACTATGCTGCATTAAGCCATGTTTCTGCCTGCTAGCACTCATCAAACCTGGCGTGCGGCATCAGCAAACCTGGAGTTTACATGCTTTCTGCTGTGTTTTTTGTTATCCACTGTGAGCTGAAACCCACAGCAGAGGCAACAGTCCTGCAGCTGCACAAAAGTGGGGCTGGTACACCTGGACGGCTGCCCGCTGAGCTCGGACACTCTCTGACAAAGAAGCACACCAGAGTCAGACTGAGAAATTGGCTGGCAGAAAGCTTTCACAACCTCTGGGCGTGCTGGAGCATGCAAGATAGAGGAATCCTTCATCTCTCCTCCTGAGGCATGTGTGGGGGCAGAGGAAGGTAACCTGGGAGGAAGCATGGCAGAAACTGCCAGTCTGGGAGGAATATGACCCTCAGGTCTCTCAGCATTCATTAAAGAGAAAAAGGAAAAGCACAATAGTTTTCGTGTTTTGTCTAGGTGTGCAAACTACCAATGCTATCTAAGTACGTGTATGGTGATTTTCTATTCCTTAGAAGATAGAGTCTTTTACCAAAAGTGAATGTAAGATGCTCATGAAAGAAGAGTAGAGGACAGCAGAGCAAAGTACCTGTCCTTTTTGGGGTGGAAAAGAAGAGGCAGCCTAGGAGTGGGATCAAAGAAGCATACTAAAACCAAGCAGGTGTGGGAAGGGATTTCAGAAGGGAAGCAAGGGAGACCATCTGCATATCATGATATGCTAAGATAATGTGGCCATTATCTTAGTGAGTGAGCTCTGCTCGCAGGGGCTTAGTCACATTAGGAAACACAAGTAGTGAAGAAGCAAGACCTTCAGAAGATAATGGATTGTTGCGCTTCCAGCATCAGAATAAAAACATCACAGGCAAATAACAGAGAACCAAAACAAGCTAACTCTGACATCTGATTCTTGTAAAACAAACAAAATAAAAAGTGGAGGAAAGGGGGAGAACAAAGGGAGGGAGGAAAGGACCCATCCAGATCATTCAACTCTCCCTTTCCAGTTAATAAGATTAAAAAAAGTGTGCTCAGTCACTTGAGCAGATAATTTTTAATGTACGTGCTGCTTTCTTTCAGGAGCAACACTTACAAAGGTACACAGCTGTTTCCTCATCTCACAGCAGAAAGTCCTGACCAAACTTCAGCCTCCACTGGGTTCAGACTGGATTAACCCAGAGTCAGATTAATTCCAATGGAATAATACCGTTAACTATTAACAATAATTAGCATCACAACCAAATCCTTTCCCATGCTTTTCTTAAAGATAGACAAAAAGTTAGCACTCGTAACCTGTTACAAAAGAGTGAAAATAACGTGTTCTCAGTATTAATTGGAAAACATCACTTCAGTCTTCAGGTGGAGACAACATCAACAACAACAGCAGAAGTTTATCCTACAACTATTTATGTTGAAAAAGAAGAGATTAATAGCTTATTCTTCTACTATTTAGTAGGCAGGGTCCCAACCAGACCCAAAAACCAGAAAAGGCTCCTGAGTTCACTTTTGCCAACCAGCATTCCCCTTTCAAATAAAACAGGGCCCAAACCACCAAACATTTTCACAACCTGTTCAGTAATATGTATTACTAAGCCCAGATAAACCCAGCTGGTATCATCAGCAGTAGTTAAACCTTTGGTTTCAACAGCAGCCATTGCTGATATGTTTTACCGTTGTACCTAGAGAAACATTTCATGGTGCTTAGTATTTTCCCAACTAAAAGTGGTATTTAGCATAAAAGAAAAGCTCCCATAATCAAGGGAAGAAGGTAGGAGAGGAGGAGCATGTTCCCACCTATCGCACTATTCCATCCCAGAAGATGGCTACAAAACCTAACAAAGAGTTGCCATGGACGTGGGTGATGACTTAAAAACTGCAAGAACTTTTAACATAAATCTCTCAACTATTCTCTTGACCACCCAGATCATCAACATTCCTTGGCCTATAGAAAAAAGGACAGGCATTTTATAGCCATTCTTAAACTGCTCTGCTTTCCTTAAGAAAGCTACCTACAACTACTTAGTTGTCTTCCTACACCTGAGGTTGTAGGCAAGTTTTCTTGTGAATGTATTAATAACCCATGTTTTCACACTTGACTGTCAGACTTGAAACCAATTTGTTCCCTCTTTACTTGGTAAATTCAATAAACAGCAGAATTGCATAGGGACAAGCAATCCTGAAAAGTATTTTTTAGCTGGTAGATAATTGTCAAGAATGACAGTAACATACCTCACTTGTAAGACTCAAGGTGAAACATGAGAGGTTAAAATACTATCATTTGGCTTCCCTTACAAACAAGGTTAACTTCGATACATTTGTTTATGCAATTAAGTTGTTACAAATAGCTAAGAACTTAATTAGAAGTAGCTACTTCACTCTGCCTTCCTGAAAAGAGACCTGTCTCATACAACTACTATCTATCCACAAGAAACAAAGCTGCTTTTGGTGAAAATTTATGCTATTAAATCTACTACAAAGTGAAACTAATTGATAATTTTTACAGAGCTTAAGCAATAAGAGGAAGGGTGTGCACACTGACCCATTTTCAGGAATAAATATTTCCTGGCAAAGGCTAATTCAGAATGGATTTCCAAGCTTCTACCCACATATCATCATCTGCACAAACCTCAGATTCTGTGCTAAACCTCCATGGCTTTATGAAGTTATTTCTCGTAATGCTTCGTAAGTCTAAACCGCATTTTAATACACATTTAATGCAGCCACAACAGGGAGCAAACGTACAAGACCGAGACATGCAAACAGCACAGCCTTCTCCAGGGAGGTGTCTGGGGCAACAGCTTAAGCAGTGGTTGTGATCTATACCTGAAGACGCTGATGGGAAAAGCAAAGCAGAAGCATCACCCCAGTTAGGAGCAAATTGCCCACCATCAAACAGTTAAACTGTGACCTAAGATAGTTCAGCAGAAAACTACGGCACAGACGAAAAATCCTCCTATGGAAGTTGAAAGCACAATTCTGCCCCACAACTAATCTAATCCAGTAGAGAGCTGCACTTGTCTAGCGCATAGTAGTTTGTAAGCAGCAAATTTAACAGCCGAACTACCAGAGTGAATTCTCCTGCTGATCAAACTCTGGCTGTAATTTTGGGTTTGTTAGTGTGTCAGGTCAGTCTGCCAGAATTGGGTCCCAACTGAAGCTGGAAGACAGCTCTCACCCTGATTAACAGAGAGCGTTTGCGTATCGATTGCTGCAGACTTTACTTGTCACGAGCAGCTAGAATCTTTACAACATCACAAAAGCAGTAGAAACAGCAAAACAAGGGGGGAAGCAGACAAAACAGATCTTTTACACCAGGAAAAACAAACAATAACTGCGTTCAGAACAACATATTCCACTTACTACTTTTTCATGAAGCAAAGAAAACACAAAGCAAGCTCGTTTACATTCCTAAAGGCAGATCTATCAGCTGATTAGGCTGTTAAAATACTTATTTTCACATCAGTTTTGCCATAAGAGATGAAATTACAATTTCCCATTTGTTCCAAAGTCTCTTAAAGAAAAAAAAAAAAACGACAAAAAGAAACAAACAAAACCCACTATTACTTATTCATCTCCTGTTTATATATATGTAAATCTACATTGAAAAAAAAGTATAAAAACATAATATGACCTTTATTACAAACCCTTTACTAGTTCAAAATGGTGATATGGATTTGACAAACCTGTTGCATGCATTATTGTGCTCCAAGAACCTGCTTTTGCTGTGAGGCACAAGTGAAGAATAGAGGTAGAATAAGTCAAAATGCGCCAGGTTAGACTCCATGCTAAAATTTGAGAATTAACAGTCAGGAAGAGATCTGATTCTTGCAAAAATACTGCTGTGATCAGATAAGACTGTAGAAATACTTGCATTCAGGAGGGGAAAAAAAAAAAAACAAACCGCAAGGTAATATAAGGCTTCCCTTCGCTGCCTCTTGTTTTCAATCACCTTTGCTCCTTTGAGGATAACAACAGTCCCAGCCAATGCCTTAGTATGAAGAGAAAGGTGGAAATAACTATTGTAATCACTGAATTCAGTTCTCTGCAATCATCCTTTTTGGCTGGTTAGAGAGATTGGCCTCAAACAGAAAGACAAAAGACTACTTCTACCCACACAGACTTCTCTTTATGGATGCTGTGGCAGGCTTACCCTGTATTACTGGGAGTTTAGCCAAGATCCCTAAGTTATGGGATCAAACACCTACACGGGCCTGAAAGGTCTGGGGTGCAGAGCCAGCCAGACCTCTCATATATCACCTGGTCCAGGTATCAAAGCCCTTCAGCCACCCCATCAGGTCGCAGTTGGCCAAGACTGCTCTTACCTCAGACTGTACCCTGCCTAGTGGCTAAAAATTATGGAAGAAGCCAATCTAGCTTTCCCTTCTCCCTCTCTTCAGAGAGCAATTGTGAGGCTGCAAGGAGAGAAGCTTCAGCTGGCTAACAGAGGAAACTGAAGTGTTTTTAAATTAGTTTTCCAGTCGATCAGGCAGTTGAATTTATTCTCCCTGTGACACATGATCCCTAGCTCGCAACCCAAGAGAAAAGTGTGAAATGCACAGCCAAGGAGAGAGAACCTTGCAGACGTAGCTGGCTGCCAGTCATCTTACCTGTCAACCTACACCTTCAGATCATGTACTAGGTACTTTCATGTTAACTTTGCTTACCTTTAGGAGGCTACAAACATGAAATATGCTCAGCAGCTCCCCTCAGTAAAAACAGTTAATGGCAACTACAGAACCAGTGCTAGAGGGCTGCACCCGATCCCTTCTCTATGCGAGTCTATGCATCAGTGTTTTCCACATGTCCTAATATTACTGTTCTTCAGAAAGCAGACACAGCTTTTGGCACAGCTAGGTGATTATTAGGTTTATGAGTACTAATGTGTATTTTTCTATTCTGTACAAGCACCTAAAATGCTCAACGGCCTGGGTAGAAATTCTTCACTGAGCACTTGCCCTGACACCCACCCTGTGGTCCTTCAGATGGTCTTCACACTTGCCACTTCTCTGTTGGTGCTATTTCTGCTCTCAGCTGTCTCCCTGAAGGATACAAGAGTCTTACCTGTGAAGCTAAAACAACAGGAAGAGTTATGAAGTAACTAGACTTTTAAGATGAAGAAATGCATTACTTGTCATGAAACAACTAAGTAAACAGGTATCCTCAGCAACTTCTGATCAAGAAGCAGGGAGGAACTCTACTAACAACTGTCACACATGCCACAAAACATTGTGAAGCCATTGACTATAAGAATAAAATGATTATAAAAGATATACAACGAACAGGACACCTCATTAACTTGACTTATACTGCAAAGAGTTTTTACTAAATACATTTCATTGTTCTGTTCCACGAATAAAGACATCACCTTCAGAGACTCCAACTTAGAAACAGCTATGGTAGGAAAAAATTGCTTACAATTGGACGAAAATGACTCTCTATCACCTCTGTACATACTGCCTATCTATATACAAATTATTTTAAACTTGTTTAAACCTCCCCCACCAAAAACAAACACACAACAAAACCGCCAAGGATTATTGACTATGAGGGTTTGTAAAGTGATTAAAAGGTTGTTAGATATCTTGCAACTTCACTTCTGCCAGCACTAAACTTTTGCAGGGCTCCAGAAACTGAGTTGCCACGCTGAACATTTAAAGTACCAGCTTTGTTCCTACCAATAGGCATCAGAGTTTTCAGAACACCACCAGTAAAGACTGCAGCTTGGAGACCAGGGGTGGGCAGGTGAAGTGAGCTGAAGCAAGTAGCAAGTCAACTATATCCATTGCCACTTCTGAAACCACAGACTCTAGTAGTAGTTTAATTCAGTACCAGTTGAGGAAATTCTAGTTTCAGTAAATTATTTCCAAAGAATTTATATAATCCTCAGTGGGAGAGAGGTTTAAAGGTACCAACTGAAACAGCACAGGAGGAGAAAGGAATTGTTGCAAAGCATGATAACAGAGAACACATGAGAGGCCTTGTACACAAGGACACGCATCTCTCCACCTCCAGATTTTGCAAGAAAGGATCAACAGCTTTCATGACAGAGAGAAGAAAAATAAATGTCTGTTAGCAAGGAGATGAAAACTTTTCAAAAGCATTTGATTTCATATTTAATTGATATTTGCACTGAACTGGAAGCACACCACACGATGTTAAACACCACTGACCTGTCCATTCAAATATGATACCTCTCAAAATATTATTTTTGCTTCAGATTTTTAATGGTATAAGTACTTATTTTTCTTAAAAAACAAAACAAAACAGTTCTTCCAGAGCAAATACTTCTATTAATACCTAGTACACGGGTGTGAAACTCATTTTCACCAGGGGCCATATCAGCCTCACAGTTGCCTTCAAACAGATGTAGGAGTAAAAGTAGGAGTAAACGTAGGAGTAGTTACATTTATACAGTCCTAAAATTATCTTGGGCCCTTTGAAGGCAACCACAAGGCTGCTGTGGCCCCTGGTGAAAATGAGTTTTGACACCCCTGACCTTGTTGTTGCAAAATGCAATTACCCTCTATGGTTAATCAATCCTTGACAATCACTTGGCACCAATACAAGCTTCTGCGGACACCTGGCTAGGTATCATGATTTACCTCAGAAAGGAAAAAGCAGTTACAGCTGCTCTAGCTTGCATGGGGAGAGGAAGACGAAAAGGGGGAAAAAAAAAATAATCCAGGAGAAAGAAAGAAGAGGCACCCAATTCCAATTCAGCTTTTCCTAGGAAATCCCATCCCCTGCCTTTCCCACAAGTCACATAATTTTCTCTCTTGCAGTTTCTTCCCTGGAACATAATGTCCTCTTGCCTGAGATACAAAGGGAAAAATGTCTACTCTTCAAAATCTTCTGAATCCACCTAATTATTTCCCTCACTTTAATAGCACACACACAGAGGCTGCATACCGTCTGAACTTCTCCTGCTGCCTCATACCTTCATCCAGGGATAGCTCTACATGTGTAAAGTCTCCTTTTAACTTGCATCTGTACCAAACAGAAGGAGCTGCCGCTGAGAACTGTTGTTGCTACTGCCCAGGAAACTGCTGCCTCAAAGCACACTGATTTTCTGTGCAAAAGAAAGGCAGTAATATTTGTATTTGTGATTTCTGTGGTTTTGGGAGCACACCCAAACACCAAGATAAGCGATGTGTTTGTTATGCACTTTTCAGCAAAATGCTGCCTGCAGCAAGGGAAATGGGTGGCATCCTGCACCAGAACCAGGTTCTAAATTGTACTGAGTCTCTAAAAGAGTCAAAACATCACTGCATAAGAACAAACAGGGCTGTGTTCATTTCCTAGTAAATTCAGCAATTTTGGCATTTCTGTCCATGTGTGCCTATTTTTAATTCACCACCCCCCCAATATGCTACAGGTTTTTGAAACAGAAGTATCATAAAAGCTGAGAACTTTTGGCAGCACCAATAGGACAGAAAAACAGCTTGACAGTCCCCAGTAAAGGACTTTCCCTGACAGCTAAGATCTCTGGTACTTGTTACAACAAGTCTCAGCACTTTCCCTGGTGGCGAGAGATCAGGCGCAGTGACTTCCCAACCCCTCACCCCCACCGGGATGGGGACAGATGGCAGAAGTGCACCCCCAAGCCAGTCCCTGCCGCTCCTCCCTGCCCAGTACGATCAGCTGATGTTCTGCCGTGTGCCTGTGCAACTCCATTATTAACTACAAACACACAGACTTACTAGTAACTTTTCGTACAAAGTAACTAATGATGCTAACATTAAGATGAAATTCAGTGGTTAACTGAATTAAAGCCACTCTGCGACTTTCCTACCTCCCATACTGTGAATTCCCTACATAAATCGAAAGTGACATAGTTGAAACAGCTGAAAAAGCATTTAAAAAACTAATTATTCTGTCAAACTTCATTTGGAAACAGGGTAAAGTAACTTAGAAGAACATTGAGGAAAAAGAAAAACAAACAAACAAAACCCACCAAACCAAACAAACCTGTTAGAATATGATCCTTTTAAACTGTCACTTGGGTAAAAATGACAAATTTGAAGAAGCCAAAGGATGCTTATACTTGAATCCACAAGCCACTTGCTGCCAAAAAAATTATAAAGCAGTATCAAGGGAAAGTTTCAGAACATTTTATGGAATCAATTAGATTCAATGAAACATCTTTTATTAAAGGCAAAATTAATCCTTTGTTGTATTTGGGTGCACAGGACATCCTAATTATAAAACCATTTTTAATACTGAGGTCTCTGGAGTCTCCTTCCAACCTCTACCCAAATACATGTTCAGTACAAATATTTTAAAGTAAGCATACTAAGAATTAAAGACATCTGAAGAAAAGACATATATAGTTTAAGTGGAATAGAAAAGTGCTTGAGTCTTCCAACTGATCAATGATTCCCCCAACTGATCAGTTACATCTCACACTTTCACATGCAGAATAATTGTGCAAGTTTTGCACAACAAACAACATATTATATGTGAGAAAGTCTGAGAAAATTATGTATGTCAGGAAAACAGCAAACATTAGCTAAATTAGTAAAAAAGTAGTGCTGGTGTGGTTTCTTAATTTCCATATATTATATACATTTTGTGTACTACATCTCCCAAGTACAAATGGCTATGCTTAAAACTAAATGCAAATTACAGTTGAACTTGATTTCTCATTTGTAAAACTAATCAATAAGAAAGAACAGGTTAGCGAGTTTTTCACCACACAGGAAGAATGATAAAATAGAGGTCATAAAAGCCTTTTTTAATGTGCATCCTCCGCTATTTCTGCACACCAAACCTCTGAAGAAAATTATTAATTTCTCATTATAGCATAAGAATGTCTTGCAAATAAGAATGTCTTTTTCCTAATGTCACCTTGATTTACCTCAAAGCATAGCTCCTCGTGACTTTGAGTGCCAAAGGTGAGCTCACAAACTAAGTGGCTGCAATAAGTGGTCAGCTGTGAGAAGTCTGAATTAGTGGACTTGGCCAGTATCACCATGGAAGGCTCAAATACTGCCAGAAAAAAACAACAACAGCAATGCAGTTCTCCTACCTTCATATTACATTATTCTCTCTCATCTCATGGCTCCTAGACCCATGTAAGCTGTAATAATTCTCCTCAAAACTTGTTGTATGGGAGAGTATCAGCTTCTACACCCTTTGTCAGCAAGCTGGAAGGTGATCATCATGTATAGAGCAAATACACCTGATGCCTGGACTTTGGGAATAACCACGAGCACTACTAGGCAGATATTTTATGCTGATCAGCTAGTAGAGAGAGACTTGCAGGATAGAGATCTCATCCTAGGCAGAGCAAACACAGCAAGCAGATCCCTGCAGCCTGAGCTGCAGCTCTGCTGGCAGGAATGACAAAATGAGTGGGTCTCTCTGAAGTATCCAAACCAACTATTTGCTAGGATTTTCCACACAGATTTAAGTGGGATCGAACATTCCCATTTGGAAGAAACCAAGAAAAATTAGAAATCTGGGTTAGGATTGCTTGATTCTAACAGCAGACAATAAATCGCAACTGTGATACATGGAAGATACTTTTACTCAAGAAAAAAATGTACTTGATTAATTCAAATGGGACTTCAATTATTTTCTCCTTAGCTATAAAAGTGGATAAATTTCTCACAATGCAAGATGGTGGATTCATGTCCCACATGGGACTAGACAAACTGTATACATGCAGCACTGGCTACCATGCAACAGAAGTACTTCTAAGAGACACTTGACACTTGGAAAGTAAAACCCATTGAGCTGCAAATTCAAGTGCAGTACAGCAAGAAAACCCAGCCAACCAGCAGAAACTGCTCACAAGAAGAGACTAGGGCTGTTTTATTTTACTGCCAAACTGCCACCAAGATGGAAGCATCGCAATTCTACCTATATTCTAGCACTATTACAATTTCTGACAGCATGCATGTTCAGAAGGAAACTAACAGCAGGAGTCCAAACATTAAAAAACAAAAACAAACACAACCAAACAAAAGAAAACATGAAAGAAGAAAGGAAGCTATGCAAAATGTATATATTTCCTCTTCCATGGAATAATCTGCAATTTAACTGTTGTATGAAGGCTTAATTATCATCATAGACATTTGTATAGTTACAGTAGTCAGTGCCATTCAATACAATATTTACAGGTTTAGAGAAATTTCAACAATTAGGTAGCATTCCCCCGAATTTACAGTTTTTGAGCAAAAAAGGCATTTTTAGAATTTTACGAGTTTGTAGCTAATTTCAAATGAAACCATAACAAAACCCACCATCCCTTCCCCCAAAAGTGAAGCAAACCTGATTTTTAAGGAAGGCATTATTCCAAGGTTTTTCCACTGTGGTCACTATAGGACAGCTAAGACCGATCAGCTATCCTAATTCTGCATTTTACCAGTTTAAAAAAAAAAAAAAGCTACAAGCAATTTCTTGTTTGCTTTCGTTTGCAACACATGTTAGCACAATTAATATATCTGCTGTACAACTCAAGACGCGAAAAATGCAGATAACTTCTCTAAATCCTAAACTCCCCAAAATACCATTTCTAAAATGCTAATAAGTGTTCAAAGCAAGAGTATGCTAAATCAACACCAACTTTCCTACTGCCACGTGATGTGTTCTCTCAATTGGATAGTAACAGCTGCTCTTCTTTAAATGAAGCCCATTTTCTTTCTGGTCTCATTAGTGCAGCCCTACCCATCCAGCTGTATTAGTCACTTCCTGCATTAGCACTTGATCACCTATGTGGAATCAAAACACCTCTTATTACATCCAGATTACATCCAGAACAGTACACAGGTTTAACTGAAACACAGAAGCTGTAATTGAGCAAACCTGTCCTGTGCCATCATACATAAAGGTGTTGCCTGTGAAACACTCTGGATAAGAACTCTACAGCCTTAGAGAAAAACTAACTCCTTCCCCCCTCCCTCCCACCCCCAACCAAATTATGCTCAAAGAGAAGAGGGGAAAAAAAGGAGGAAAAGCAGACAAATGAAATCTTAACCTCATGGTTACTCCACTCTCTACTCCTAATTTCTGGCTCTTGAGAGACAGGTAAGAAAAGGGAGAACAAAATCAATAACTCTTCTGCTACTTAGGCAGGTGAAGTCTTCAAAAAAACATTTTGTAATGAGCTTTTATGATTTTATACTTTCAAATTTCACAACTGATCCAGTTTACTACCAAAAAATCTGCATTATTGAAGCACAAGGTTCTTGAGCTTGATCTTTAAAATCCGTGTGCTGAAATCACATGCTGCTGCTGAGTAACACACAAGCTAGTCCAGAAAGGAGATAAATCCCAACTCCTCCAAGCCACGTCACTTCCTATGACCCTGCAGTAAGGAGGGAAAGAAGCAAAAAAAAAAAAAAAAAAAACCCAAAAAACAGCTGTCATTTCACTGCTGTGAACATCAGGACAGCAAGGAACGGTGAAGAGTTTCTTAAGCCAGCTCTGAGTGATGTGTCCTGAAGGTTCAACCTTGGCTTTAGCGTCTCAGTTTAAAGCTACAGTGTGACACCACCAGTACAAAGTGTGGTCAGCTCTTGAAGAAATCTGCTATGTAGGTCATACTTGCTCAAAAGCAGCTGTACAGACAAAAGGACATGACATTTGACTACAAAGATCCTCCAGAAAAGAGGTCTTTCTCTCCTGGTCAATTATACATCATCAGGAAGAAAGAGACTTCAAAGATACAAAAGAGATAAGAGTCCATGGCCGAATAACAATTGCTTTCCCTAAAAAAATCACACAGCAACAGATGTTTGATTTCTTCCAATACAAAACTTTCACTTTAGTGGCATTGATGAATAATATATAATGTGGCCAAGTTAGCCCTAAGTTGTATAAACCTCTGCCTTTCAGAGTATGACTGCAAATACCATAAGCAAAAGGACCGCTATGGAAAGGAAATAGCATTTTAAAAAGCTCCTGACCGTGAAAAGGAAGCTCATCCAGGAAAAGGAAAGAGAGCAAAAGTTAGAAGCTGGTGAGAACAGAGGTCACCTTCCAGGATCTTCACAGCACTCATTAGATAAGCATATAACTTTTGAAGAAGCTCAACTTCCTGCTATAAATAAAGGTTTTATAACCCACTCAAAATACATATTAACAAGGCAATTAATTCATCTTTGTTTTCTTGCTCTTTGGGCAGCACTTCTGCATTTTTCAGGCATTTCAATAGGCCACTACCCAAGATATACTATTATTTCATATGTTCCAGATATAGTTCTCATCAGTTTTTCCACCCTGGGAAGACCCAGGGAACTACAGGCCAGTCAGTCTCACCTCTGTACCCAGCAAGATCACGGAGACGATCCTTCTCAGAACTATGCTAATGACATGGAAAGTAAGGAGGTGACTGGTGACAGCCAACATAGCTTCACTAAGGGCAAATTGTGACTGAAAAATTCAGCGGTCTTCTACAAAGGGGTCACAACATTGATAGATAAGGGAAGAGCAACTGACGTCACCTACCTAGACTCATTTGACACTGTCCCACACAACATCCTTGTCTCCAAATTGGAGAGACATGGGTTTGATGGATGCACCATTCAGTGGGTAAGGATTGGCTGGGTGACCACACTCAAAGAGTTGCAGTCAATGTCTCGATATCCAAGTGGAGATCAGTGACGAGTGGTGTTCCTCAGGGACTGGCGCTGTTCAACATCTTTGTCAGTGACATGGACAGTGGGATCAAGTGCACCCCCAGCAAGTTCACCAATGACACCAAGTTGTGTGGTGTGGTCAACATGCTAGAGAGAAAGGATGCCATCCAGAGGGACTTTGACAGGCTTGAGAGGCAGGCCCATGCAAACTTCAGGAAGGACAAAAGCAAGGTCCTGTACATGGGTCGGGGCAGTCCCAAGCACAAATACAAGCTGGGTGGAGAGTGGTTGAGAGTAGCCCTGAGAAAGACTTGGGGGTGTTAGTTGATGAGAAGCTCAACATGACCCAGCGATGTTCTCTTGCAGCCCAGAAAGCCAACCGTATCCTGGGCTGCATCAAGTGTGGCCAAGCAGGCTGAGGGAAGCGATTTTCCCCCTCTACACTCTTCTCATGAAACCACATTTGGAGCACTGCATTCAGCTCTGGGGCCCCCAGAAGTGAAAAGGGCATGAACCTATTGGAGTAAGCCCAGAGGAGGGCCACAAAGATGATCAGAGGGCTGGAACACCTCTCCTGTGAAAACAAGCTGAGAGAGTTGGATTGTTTGGCCTGGAGAAGAGAAGGCTCCAGGGAGACCTTACGGCAGCCTTCCAGTACCTGAAGGGGACCTACAAGCAAGCTGGAGAGGGACTTTTTACAAGGGCATGTAGTGATAGGACAAGGGGTAATGGCTTTAAACTGAAAGAGGGTAGAATTAGATTAGGTGTTATGAGGTAATTCTTCACCATGAGGGTGTTAAGACAGTGGAACAGGCTGCCCAGGAAACTTGTTGATGCCTCATCCCTGGAAGTGTTCAAGGCCAGGCTGGATGAGGTTTTGAGCAACCTGGTCTGGTGGAAGGTGCCCCTGCCCATGGCAGGGAGGTTAAAACTGGATGATCCTTAAGTTTCCTTCTAACTCAAACCATTCTTTGCTTTTACGATATTTGAAATAATCCATTAAAAATCATAAGCTTACATCTTTCAGAAACATTTTAAATGTTTCAGTGCCTGTTGCTGTGAGCATATATCAGTCTTTGTGTTTGTGTAAGATTTGTTCAAAACTAGCAGTACATTTGTCATGATAAGATTAGTGTCTGATACTGATTTCAGAGGCAAAAATTAAATTAATTAATGCTTCCATGAAATTTATATTCCCAGACTTCACTGGTCAACTCAGAGAAACTACATGAAACCAAAGTCCTGCAGGAGACCAATTTAGCCTGGTATAAACCTAACTTAACAAGAATTAAATAAAAATATCCTTTAATGCTACACAGTCCTCAAAGGTGCAAACACATGCAGGACATAAAAGACATAGGCCATGTGTGCTTTGCTACTCAGCCTCCAGCGCTGTGCAAAATTTCTTGATTTTCCCTGTGGATCTAACTTCTGCCTATAGTGGCTATGAAGAGCAAAGCAGCCTCAACAAGTTCATTTAGGCAGCTTGCAAGTATATTTTAGGATTAGTACAGAAACTCAACATTTATTGCATCTCAGACTTCTCAATAGCAAAGCGCTCTCTATGTACACCAGGCCAGGCACAGAGCCAGGATGGATTTCACCAGAATCCCCAGTAAGTCACCTTGAGCAATCAACATAAGTACTTTGAGGATTCTAAAATCCTTTCACAAAATTTGTCAGATATTACTACAAAAAACTGGAAGGAAAAAAACCTTAGAACAGGACATTAAGAAATAAATCCGGAATAAAGATGCTGCAGCCTGTCAAGTGAAACATAGAGCTAAACTAAAGACTAACAGAGAGGCAAGGAAGTTCAACAAAAAACAGCTACTACTTTACAGTAATTTACAACAACTCCAACCAGATGATAACTGTAATTTCACCAAAAAAAGAAAAATCAGAACAAATCCCACACCCAAAACACTCAATTTCTGATATTGATTTCCAGTGTTACATAGCTTTTGTTTGGTACCTTAGTCATGTGTTCTGTTCATTATTTTCATGTAAAAGTAATCTATGGAAATTAAAACAATCACTTTACTAATTGTTCTTTCTCTCATAAGTTTATTTATACAACAGTCTGACCGAATTCCCTTGGAGAGTTGTTTTACAAAGGCATCCTCTACAACCCAGGGTGCACCAGGTAACAGCAATGCAGTCCCTTCTCTGCCAACCGAGGAGGGCATCTGACTCTTGATTCAGCCAGATCAGTCCAACCAAAAATATAGTCTCGTAACTATAATTTTGGAGTTTATTTAAAAGCCATTTCTTCTAAAACCAGTCTGAAGTATATTACTTCAGATTCCTTGCAGACCAAAAAATGCTGAACACAAAGTATGACTTGAAGTGCACTGCTTGCAGGTACACATTCGGCATTAGGAAATACTTTGCTGTGTTCAATGGTTAAAAAAAAACTAATGCCAGACAATAAAACTCTTCCATTATTTCCTCATTGGACTTAAACTTATCCTCAATAGGGCATGCTCTCAGAAGCGTGGGTGTCCTTCCCATCCAGCTGGGCCAAATTCAGCACATAATGGTCCCACACATTGAGTCCCTACTGCTGGCATCAAAGGTGCTGGCCATGAGAACTGCTCAGATACTGGCATCCTTCTTCCCAAATTCACAGAGAGTGGAGGGGCTCTCTGAGATCCCTTTTATTTCCCAAATAGGCAGGCTCACACTGATTTCTAGTCTAACTTAATTCACATTTACGTTATGCCAAAATTTCTTTGGAAGTGCTCACCCAACTTACACTCTCTTGCATTTAGAGACAGTAGTCATTTCTCCTCACAGTTCTCACTATGTTAAAACAAACGGTTCTCCAACCACACAACAGCACTTTTCTCCTTGCAGTCCTTCTTGGTTCATGCCATTTTTCTTAAACACTGGTGCCTGAGATTCCAAATAAACCCTCCCCTCATGAAGTGGCCTCATTGCTCTCCTCTGCCTACTGCATTCTCAAGTATCATTACTAGCCTCTTGCATCATCTGTTATCATTATTCCAGATTTGCTCCCTCCTGGTAATGTTCCAACAGTCAGGTGGGCTTCTACTTGAGAAAAGAAAAGCATCACATGAAAACAATCAGCAAATAACCTCTTGCTCTTTCCTTTCACCAGAAGGTCTAATAAAACTTAAAATTCTCCTAAATCAGAACTTGATACAGAAGCTAAATAGTAAAGTAATATCAGAAAACTTACCTTCTGGTGCTAGTATATTATTGAGGCAAGGAGAGGGGACCCTCTCCTTGTCTTCTTTGCTTACCCCAAACATCCTAATGCTTCTCACTAAGAAACATGCTTCTAGCTTATGAAAGCTGTAGGCAGGGCCCATTCACAGCACCTGCTAGAAGTGTGGATTACACAGAGCTTAAAACCCAAACAAACATAACAAACATACTTGTAAAAAGTAGGCTTAAAATTTGTATGGGTCAAAAATCTAAACATGACAACTACAGAAAGAGAGTGAAAAATAAGATTTCGGAATAGTAATGAATTGGCTTTGATTGCCTTCTCCTTAAGCAAAGAGCTCAAGATAATGCATTCTAGTTCTTCATGACAGTGCTATTCCTTGGTCTGTTGTGCATTTTTAAACATGACATGCAATTTTAACATGACATTTAATAATAGTCTTCAGGCACTTTGTGTCTTCGCAAAAATTCCCAACAACTAAATCCCCCCCCCCCCAAATCTTTCTATCATTTAGAGCTCTGCCTCTTTTCACTTGTTATTCAATTAGCTAAGTAGCAGAAAGGAACTTCTTTTGAGAGCTCTTTGGTGCAGGAAAAATTTCTTTCAAGAAAATAATGATAATTGCTTGGCTGCAGCAAAATAAAACTGTTCAAAGAAGCAAGATCAAAAAAAGGGGTGTCCCATTTGCAAGAATACTCACATGAAAAACTTCACTTATAAAACTGCCTTGGGAATTATCTGTTCAATGCTATAAAGCACTTGGGGGTGCTTTAAAATCCCAGCTGGTTGAAAGTTTCTTATTTAACACCACCACAGGCAGCAGAGACAGGACTGGTGGGTACCAACCCTGGCTGGACTGAGAACCTCAGTGCTGGGAGCAGCTCAGAGAAACACTCTGGACTGTGCCACCACGCCTGACCAAGGGCTGTGGGTGCAGATGCACCTTCAGGTGCTGGACAAGCTGTCACTGCCATCTGGATTGTGAAAGAGGAAATGATGCAGCAACAGGACCAAATTGCAGCTTTGATTTCATCAAGCTCCAATGAAAACCTCTGCATGCACTCATCTTGGACAGGTTTTTTCCCCTTCCATCACGCCGCCTTTTCAATCATTTTGTACTGACAGGCTGTCACAGTTACAAAAATAAATGGCCCTGCTTAGCCATAGAGAATTTATTCAGTACCATGTTGTAGTGGAATAAACATTTGCATGCTGTGCATGAGACAATTAGGAACTGGGTAAGAAAAAAAAAAAAAGAATGGTTGTAAAAGGTTAATTTTAACCCAGTTTAGTTTTTCTGTGGGTTGATCAGATGTTGCAGAAACAGTAGAGACACCAAGTTGAATGAAGGGTGAGTAGTGATGCAAGCTAAAATGACTGTAAATGTTCAGTTTCAGACAAGCGGTCTACTTTTCTTGATACAGAAAGAAAACAAATGAGATCTAGAAGTAATTTTAGATCCTCAGTTTACTGGAAGTGATGGCTTGGCCTTGTCGGGATATGTGTCCATCTGTGTTGGCTTAGGTGAGGTCCTCATGAAGCATTACACTCTGGGATACTTCAGCCAGGATTTGCTGAGTTACTCTCACAAAAAGAAGGGCAAATCAGGCCTTCACATAAAACATCTATTGAGGCAAAGCACTCAGTAATGTCCACCAGCAGTAGTCACAACTCGCTATAAAGAGGTTTAAATCTTAGTGACTGGGAAGCTGCCAGTAATTTAAAATAAAATTAGAACTCCAGATAATGCCTTGAAAGAATGAACTTCTTCAGAAGTTTGAAAACTACTCTTAAGTGTTCCTGAGAAATACAACACAAGCAAGGCTGAATCTATATTATACAAATGGGTGAAAACTTCTGAGGTTGCTTTATTTCCATAGTCCATATGTAAGGAAAATGGGACAATACATACGTACATACTTTAAGATACTTCAGATTTTAATAATGTATTTCACTTCAGCCTTGAGGTTTAGATAGCCGTGCATACATCAATACCCATAAGTCTCTAACAGCAACAACATTTAGGCAGAACTCCAGTGTTCTACAACTGATTTTCTAGCCCTGCTCTGAGTAGGATTAGTTCACCACAATAAAATGCACTACTGCCACCATAATTCTCCCTGGAGTCTAACATCTACATTTTGTAGTTGGTATGCGACACTTGGTGTCCAAATACTATATGGGGCATGTTTGCTCTTTTGTGGATCCATCCATTCAAAAAAACTTTTAAGTTGCACATTCCTTCCCCTTTTCAAGCTCTATGCTAATACCATAAAGTTAACTAAGCAGAATTTCCAAGCTATTGCACAACTGAGCTCCACATGCACTTGAAAAAGCACTGAGCAGTTTACATACTTGCTTCTGTAAGGCCTTTAAAGGAGCACTTCTAAGCAGACAAATTATACCTGGCACTGCACAGGTGCGCTGGAGTGGAAAGGCACATGGTGTCCTCTCCCCAAAGCACGCTCCGCTCGCACGGCAAGCAACATCAAAATAGCTGAAAGTGCTAAGAAACCCTCCTCCACCACTTCTCTGCCCCCATACAATAGCAACAGTACTGACAACATTGAAGCACATCTTGCCTGTTCAGGAAAGCAGCCCTTCCCACAGCACCTCTGCAATCATATCACCAACATTAGGCTGCACCTACCTACTCGACCCCTCTCTGCTGCCTATAAGGTGCAGAAGTCTTCCAGCAGTCCCCTAAAATACTATCCCATTATTTTCCTGGAAGTCCTATACCAATGTTACATACTATAAACTGCTAAAATCTGGGGCAGGGTTAATTGTTTTTTTAAGGTTAGATTTATTCCTTGACCACCCCCATCCGATAGGAAACCAGACAGAGCTAGTCTCATTTCACTTTCTCACCACCATTTACCAGAATAACCAGCCAGTATTCAGCTGCAGGTACATACAGACGCCAAAGATCCACCTTATACATGGAGGCCACCAGTCTTCATGATTCCCTTCTGGTTTATGAAAGCTTATCCTGAGCAAGTCCACCTTGTGGGGCAAACCAATTCTTACAACATCACCAAGCACTTCCCATCCTGGCAATCTTCTTCTTGGTCTTTTTCCTTCCTTGTATTGTGTGAACAACTGCACAGAGCCACATCACAGCTGAAACAATTTGGATAGGACATCCCTTTCCTACAAGCTAAAGGCACAGAGTTGTTCAGATCCTCATCCTACACCTCTGAGCTGATACACGACCATTCCTATGAGATAAGGGAGCCAAATCAATCAAACTAGAAGTACCTATGATGTCAGTGCTAGCAAACACCACACAGCAGCATCAGCATGAATCAGCTTGAGAAAGCTAAGCTTTGCCCCTTGTATTTTCCACTGGTTTGTACTGTTCTTAAAAACACCACTAGGGAAAGAAAACCATGGAAGCATAAAGATATTTTTATAATTTGAATGTGATATTCTTTATAAAAGAGACATTTGCCATTTTATGACAGCACTATGCAGTCTACTAGCAAGCTTGTAAGGAAAAGAAAGCAGGATAACTTTAGAAATATCTTTATCTTTTCATGAAATTGTAATCTGGGAGGTACACAGCATTTCTCACAATTAAGTGAATAAACAGGAGCAACTGCACATCCCAACAAGCTTGTCAATGAAAATATACACTGATTGAAATTGAAACAGTGAGGTAGCTACTAAGGTAAGCGTGGACTCTAAGACATTTTTGTTCCAGTTCCAAAACTAGCTTAAACTACTGTTAAGCATCCAACATTCTGCACTGAAATCCATAAAGTTTTCTTCTGTAGGAGTAAAGTCTTGAATTTGGTATTAATTCCAATTTTTTTCCTATTTCACTTCCATTAAGCAACTGCTCTCACAATGCTTATTTAAATATACAATAAATGTATGCATGCCATAGCAGGAAAACATACATTTAAGAACTGGCTATTCAACAGGAATGCTGTTATTTTTACATTCACATTAACTTCCAAATAAAATTAATTTGCCTTACCATACATTTTTCAAGCATTTAAAACTGGACTCAAAAGTTAAATAACCTCTTCATCATTAGATAAATTTGTCACTTTTTCTATACTAGAAAAAGTTAAAATTACTTCGCTGATAAAATCCTATAGACAAGGACTTTTTAAAAAATATAATTTATATAGAAAGTACTAAAAAAAAAGGTAAGAGGAACAAGTACAAGCAGCTAAAGTATAGTGACAGAGAGATAAACCAGTGTAACTGGGTGGATAAACAATGCACTTCTTCACCATTTTAAATTCTTTTGAAGAAATTACAACCCTTACAACTCCTAATCATTTTGACAACGTATTTGCATCCTGGCCATGTAAGATATGTACTTTCCTTGAGCCTGGCCGGTTTAGACAGCAGGAAGCAAGATATTTGTATAAGAAAAAAGAGAAGAATGGAGGGCCAAGAGGCCCCACAGCAGTTGGAAGAACGGTTGTTCTGGGTGGAGAAACAGAGGAACAGGGCAGAGGTGAGCTGAAGGCCTTCCCAACCCCCATTTAACACATTTGTTTCTCTTTGTTTGGGCAATTAAAACCCAACAGTTCAGTTTTCAACCCATTTCACTTTAAAATCCCTGGACTGAAGCTCCTGGTAACAGCTGGAGGGAGCAGTGGGAGTGAAGGAACCCGGCAGACAATCTCATCATGACTAATACTGTGGTCCCCAGTGCCAACATCACCAGCAGACCAGCGAGGTGCAACATGCTGGCTATAGGAGGCAGCTGACAAGCAGGGCTTCTGCTTCACAGAAATTCTGCATTTTCAAAATGAGGTTTCAATCTGAACTAAAAAACAGTTCTCCATCTCCCACTGCAATTTCACATTCATAGGAAGCTTTTACCCTTCAAAATCAACCTTAATATCAACACCAACAAATTTGTGGCATCGCTGTAGGACTCACTATCTACCCTCACCCCTTTCTACCAACATCAAACATTTCATAACACCATTTATCCTCATCCCAGGAATTCAGGCTTTCCTGCATTAGCAAAACCCTTCCTGCAACTGTTCAAAGCAACACCATCCTTTCTATTCCAAACATCTCTGATCCTACAGATCAGAGATCACAGAAATCTTTGCTGTAAGAAGAACAGACACTCTTTTTCCTCTCCCCTCCATAATAGCACAGCTAACAAATGATGGCCACATATTGCAGGTCTACATCCAACAGACTTACCCAAACAAGAGAAAATCATAGCTATCCGTGTAAAGTAAGCTTGCAGCCACTTTACACAGGGAACAAACAGGAAACAAACATACCACACAAAGTGGTGGTATGTTGACAAGAGTATCTCAGCATTGCTCAAAACTAGTTTTATTTAAAAATAATTTAAAAGCATTCCCAGCAATGCCTGATTGTGTAAAACCTTGTACCAAACTTAAGTTTTGGCCCAAACTGGGTCCATCAACAAGCATTCAAGAGGGACTGGAAGCCAGCTATATGCCTAGTCAACTTTAAAGACTAATGCTTACAATCTTAAAGGCACTTGGGCATCATCCTGAACTGTGACAATAACCCTTGGGCAACTGGCTATGCAGCAGCATTTTGGCATTGGCACTGTATACAACATGTCAGGAGAACAGGACAGGCTTTCAGAAGCTGTTGGTTGAAAACAACAGTGAAGGAGTTTAGGTGGTCCTGCAGCTTACTGGCTCTTCACAGATGATGAACCAGGTCTATCTGCTTCCGCCTTCTACTTAGCAATATAGCCACCCTACAGTGGCTGAAGTGACTGGTTTGGTTTAGAAAGCCCGTAATCTAGGAGGTAATATATTCTCTTCTCCTCCTGCACCTCTCTTCCACCTTTGGAAACTTCTGTATTCTTGCAATATCATCTGAAGGGTGGTTGCTCACCCTGCCACCACCTCCTGGTAGCCAGCCTGCAGTCATCCTTGCAACTTGCCAGATGATGTTAAAGCATGTTTTTGGATTAATAACCCTCACAAAAACAGAACTTCTCCCCCACTGAATAACAGTGGCCCTTCTGAGCTCTGGTTTGACTCAGGGCAGAAGCAGATCATTAACCATCAGATGATTCAGCACTTGGTGCCTACATTTCTGCTGGCTGGTTTTCATCAGCTACCAGACTACAGCTTTGAAGGTGTATCATTTACATGACACAATCAGACACCTGAAGAGGCACACAGGTGTCAAGTCCCTCCAGTTCTGAGCTGGTAGAGTTTTAGGCAATACAGCCTAAATTCTCCCCTTCATTATGTGGCTTTATAATCACATTCCCCACAAAAATACTGACTGTAGCAGCCTGCTGCTTTTTTCCTCAGGTTCAGAATGAGATCATGCACAGAAAAGGGTTGAACACAAGATCTCAAGTCACAAGACTGGTAACAGGTCCCAGGCAGGGAGAAGACAATCGCCACATTTCATGCTCAGGAAAGGACAGCTGGATTTTAGTCTCACCAAAACCAGCCATACACAAAATACTGTTGGACACAGCCCCTCCCTGCCCCCCAAAATCCCTTCTGATTTACTCATGGCCACTAATCTCATTAGAGTTCCTATAATTAAAGCACCATAATATCTGATCAAGAATATAGTATGCTCTTTAAATTAACTCACTCAAAGACCTTTAATACAAGAATGACTGCTCCAAGAGAATTACAAGATTTACAAAATAAAGCATCACTAAAGAGCATAGGATCAAAACTGGATTATCAAGTTTCCTGATTTGCATGCAGAAAAAGCAGGCTGTCAAATCACCAAGATTTCTATAAAACTTTTACAGCCACATTATAGGAAAAATTAAACAAGTCTAAATACAATTATATATATATATATATATACACAGCTTCAAATATTTATTAGAGAACATACTGTACTTTATAGATGTTAAGAAATAGCAAATGTTATTTTGTTCTAGTCAATACTTGCTGAAAGGTGTGGAGTGAAACTGATGTTCTGAATAGCACTTGTCAGGTTTACAGACTGGGAAGATGAGAAAAAACACATAAACCGTAGTCTCTTTACCAGTCTAGTATAAATTAAATATAAAAACCTAATTAAACTTTAGGACTCCCCCCTCTCTTAAGTCAAAATTCTGCCCTATTTGTCTGTTTTTAAAGAAAATTTCCAAGCATTCCCCACACGCCACCCCCCTCCAGACACACAAATGGACAAAAAGCAAAACCAGGCGTAAATACTCCCTCTGACTCAGACATACAAGCAGCCAGGAGAGGTTCGGAAGTGAATCACTCATTTAGCAAACCTATGTGTGCGCACAGCTTCTGGAATAACCCAGGTTTGGTGCCACATTAAACGGAGAGGAAGATGGGAAGTGACGAAGATGTGAATGCAACATTACATCTGTGAGACTGAGTGCCCTGGTTCCTCCAAACTTCTCACCCTCCCACGCTCCCCTGACCCCAGTTTGTATTCTGGATGCACAAGTGTAGAAGCCCGAAGCTCCCAAACAAAGGGGAAATGGTTCTTCCACACTTCTGACCCTAATCCCACTTAGCATATACCTGAGAGTCCATGGAGATGACCTACGTGAGCACCAGAGTCTTGGAAGAGCACTGATATTTCAAACGTTCACACTCCTCAGCCTTAACAGTTTTATGTTTGTGAATTAGCATAAGAACAAAGAAGAGCTACGGGCTGCATTGATTTCTGGAAACGGGGCTTGTTGGGACTTGGCCCAGGCTCTGAGGGACCCACACCAGGTCATGAGGTGCAGTAGTCACAACCTCTTTCACAATAACCCATCACCCATACCTACCCCTCCCTCAATTTCTCAATTTCTCTGGGTCCAAGAGAATAAAATAACAGAATTTTTTTTTTTTTGTAAATGGTAGATAAACTGGCTGCAATCAGAGTCTGAAAAGCCCCGAGGGGTCTGCAAGTATTTGGCTGGGAGAAAGAACAGCTAAACTGAGGCAGAGGTAAAGTTATGCAATTAACCAAAAGTCAGGCTCCAGATCAGCCTGGGTGCTCCAGGCTCGCCTGCTAAGCTTCTGCGCCAGCCATTAAATCTTTGAAAGGGATTATGCAGCAAGGTGCCAGTGATAAGAGAGGTTGGATTTGACCTCTAAGGACCTTCCGATGCTACATTCCTAAATGAATTACCCTCATTTTCAGTATGCTGGTAACACTACAGACAAACTCTGCAGTTGGAGCATTTTCACCTGGATAATCTTCATTTCAGCAATGCCTAAAACTTCAGTTGATTTTCTGATCTCTAAAAGGCTCCAAGGCAGAAGTTTTGATGCTGTTATATGCTTGCATAGAAGAAGGCAGAATGCATTAACAGAGATTTTACTTTGCTATTCCATTAAGCATCATTTCAGAAATCACAGTGAAACCATCATCAGGAATTCAGCTTTTTTCACTGGGACATTAAAAGCAACATGAAATATTGTAAGCATTATACTTCTGCCAACATACTCCACATTTTCAGCAAGGAAGACCACTCCTCCAGAGATTTAGAATCAGTCAGTGTCCTCTCAAACAAAGGCCACAGATTGTTACTTCTCTGACAAGTAAACCAGATCTAAACAATGCATATTACTGCTTTGGGGTTTGTGTTTTTATTGTTTGTTTCTTTTCAACTTCAGGTACATTCCTAAATCAAGCTGAATGCATCCAAATTGAAAATGTTTAAATTTTCAAACAGAAACAGTTTTTCAACATTTACTCCTTTTGAACTTTTGGTATTTTTTTTTTTCTTTGCTACAAAAAGTGCTAAGTCTCAATGATGAAAGGAGCCTTCATATCTACCCTATACCGCCTTTCCACTCATCCTTCCTAGAAACTCCTCTAATATAAGTGACATGGAGAAGCCTTTTCTCTTTCTCCTCAGGATGAGTCACAGGGTCCTTCCACAGCACAACAAAAAGATAAATCACTTCTTGTTCTTCTCAAAGAAATATCACTTTCTTGTTCTTTTCAGAAAGGAAGATTGGGGACGAACACATCGGACGTTATTTGAGGATATTTTGTTTCCTTTTTCCCTGAACAAATGTATCAAGCAACTAAAATTCTGCCCCGTCATAACAGCATCTGTAACAACGTGCCCACAGAAGTGCTCTGTGAATCTCCCTCCTCAAGATCAGTATCCCTGCTGCAGATGCCCCCTCTGTTGCATCCATATGCCTGCCCATCTTTTTTTCACAGAAGCACCCATTTGGTTATCTGCCAAGCAGACCTTTTAGTAGCTGCTGGGATAAGATTTGCAGAGGGCTCAGCAATAGCAACAGCTTCCTTGAAGAGGGCATCCATGCACACACATCCAACAGCTGGCCAATGCTAAACCCACTTCATGGGTCATACAGCTGGTTCCCAGGCCAGCCAGCTGTTTCAGCCACCAAGCTGCTGGATCGTCCTCCAAGAGCCCAGCCTGAACCAGGCAGGAGAGCTCTCTGGTATGGCTTTAGCTACCAAATCACATAACTTCCATTAGACCACTGTAAGGTGCGGATACCTGCAGAAGCCAGAGGAATGTACCCTGACATCACACCACTTCACAATTTCCAGCTTCAAAACAAGATAACATTCTGACACAACTTCAGTGGCACATACATGCACTGGTAACATACTCTGAAAGCTTCCTGTGGGTTCCCAGTCCACCACTTAACTACAAACCAAAGCATTATGGGCTCTGTGCATGAAATCTCAAGAAGGCTTTTTAAGTGTTCCTGGGTTTCAGTATTACAGGACACATTCAAAACATGACTTCATTTCTCCCATCCATCGGATCTCATACTAAGCCCTTCCCTGTTACGTAAAGATAACAAAAATGATCCATAAAAATGCTAGCAAGCTTACTATTAGCCAGAATGAACACTATCAGCACTAATAAATGCCATATATGCCAACAATGACCAGAGAAAAGCACATGCTTCACTTTGGCCAGCACGTGCAATTTCTAAGCAGTGAAATGTTCCCTGGTCAGAACAGCCTGACAACTATTTATAGTGCTTGAGGGTAGCTGTAGCCGCCTATGCCGTCCTGACATACGCAGCCCAGGGGGAGCACAGACTTCCTCAGCACCGCTCCCTGCCACAACGGGTGTGAAAATTCATTCTATGACCAAACAAGCATGTCTCTACTGAGCACATCCCAAAAGTTTCTGTTGAATAAAAACACAAAGGTGGTTAAGCAAAGAGTGTGTTTTTGTTTTTCCCACATACCCATGCTTCTCCCATTGCTCTTTGGGTTTAGGACATGCCTACACTAGTGGCAGAAACAATGCACAAATGTTTTCTGATGATAAACTAGCCACTAAAAACACTAGCAAAGACAAGGCTTTGTTTTCAAGCTGCTGATTTCATTTTGAAACAGCAGCTCTGACTGACAAAACAGTGAAGAAGATACAAGCAGCTTGTGAGTACATCTAAGTACCCACCTAAGCACAGCAAGCAGCTATCTGCGCCCGGGATGGAAAAGCTGTCTTTTTTTGTTTGTTTGTTGTTGTTTTCTGTTTGTTTTGTTGTCCCCTCCCCCAGATGTTCTTGTTTACCTTTGTAACTGCGATTCTTCACGAACAGCCACACAGACACACCCCCTCACACACACTATTTTAATCTTACATAATTGGCATAGTACCAAACGTGATGTATTCCCAGAATAACAGGCCAAGCGGCTGCATCAAGGGCATGCCAGACACCCGCATGCACAAGCGCTGAGCAGTGCGAGGGGCTGCAGGACGGCAACCAAAATCCCCAGCCCCTAACTCCAAGAGTCGCCTCAGACGCAGCTGCTAACGCTCCCAAACTCCGTTCCTTACCATTCTTTGCACACATCTTTAAAGGAAGCTGGCGCCAGCCATGTAACAGCAAGAGACTGAGAATTCAAAGAGAAAATTCTTTAAAAGATGGGCAAGAGCCTAAAAACATAAAAGCGACCAACCCGACAGGCTGCGTAACAACGCACAAACACTTCGGGAACAAATGGTCATTAAATCGGCAGCTCATACGCAGGCGGCTGCCAAACGTGTTCCGTACGGGATGGGAAAGGTTTCCTACGCCAAGGCACAGAGCCGGAGCCCAACTCGTCGGGCGCACAAGCCGCGGAGCCGGACATGCAGTGATGCTCAAGCCCCTGACCCGCACAAGCAGCGGCTGCAGGTCGGGCTGGAGCTGCCTCTGCACCTTTTAACAGTTTTCCCCCCTTCAGCACAACTCAGCGGCATCTGCCGGGCCGTACCTGGGAGCTGAGGTACCGCTTGAGGCACTCCTCGCACACCGCCTTCTTGCAGCAGGACAGGGGCTTGATGGGCTTCTCCTCCAGGCACACTCGGCAACTCAGCACCAGCAGCGGCCCGAACTCCCCCGCGATCAGCCCGGAGAAGGGCTCGGGCAGCAGGTACAAGTCCACCACCTCGATGCTGCCGCCCGCCGACAGCGGGTCGCTGCCCGCCACCACCCCGCGCCGCGCCGGGGGCTGCCCCACGCCCAGGCCGCCGCCGCCCGGGCCGCCGCCGGAGGAGGCGGGGGCCGCCGCCGGCCGGTCGTTCTCCACGCAGTAGACGGTGCAGTACACGTGCCGCCGCGGGGGGCGGCGGCGGCCGTTGCCCTCCTCCGGCCCCTCCTCCGCCAGGGCCGCCGGCTCCCCCACGGCCGGCGGCTGCTCCGGCTCGGCCGCCGCCTCCGTCTCCTCCTCAGCCCCTCGCCGCCCAGGGCTGGCGGGAGACGGCGGCGGCTCCCCGCTTCGCCCCGGCCCAGCCGCTCCGCCGCTCGGAGCTAACTCCCGCAGTGGAGACGGCTCGTCCGGGCCCGGCTCCCGCGGGTCCCCGGCCGGGCTCGGCGGCGCGGCGGCGGCGGCCGCCCTCGGGGCGCTCAGCGAGCTCTGCTGCTCCCCCATCGCCGCCCGCCGCCGCCGCCGCTTCTTCCCATCCAGCCGCCTCCCGGCCCCGCTTCTGCTTCCGGGTCCCGAGCCCCGCGGCCCGCCGCGCTGAGCCCCGCGCCGCCTGCCCGCCCGCCCGCGGGCGCCGGCCGCCGCCGCCCGGCCTCCTCCCTGCGAGGCTGCGGGCGCGGAGGAGTGAACGGCGGGTGCCGCTCAAGTCAGCGCCACCCGCCGGGTCTCGGCCGGAGCCCGACCCCCATGCCGGGGACGACGCGGGCAGCCGACCCTGGTGCGGCGGGGCAGCACGCCCGGCCGCGCCCCGCAGCCGCCCCGGCCCTCCCCACGCGTCCCCGCCCCCTGCCTGCGGCGGCCGCCCCGCCGGGCGGGCGCGCCCGCCCCTGTCTCCGCCTGTCCCGCCCCGCCCCGCTGTGGCGCGGCCCGGCTTGGCCTCGCCTCCCATTCAACCGTAAACAGCGCGGGTCTGCCCGCACGCCGCGGCCCGGCCCCGCCCCTCTGTCCTCCCCGCCGTGTGCCAGTACCTGCGGCGGGATGCACCACTTCCTCCCCTGCGCCCGCCTCTCCTCCTGCGCGGGCAGCTTTGCCGCCGATCCCCCGAAGTCATCTGCTCGAAAGCACGGGCAGGGGTGTAAGAAAGGGTGTTGGGAAGCAAGCAGCAATTTGAATTTCATAGTGCCCGTATGGTTCGAGAGAAACGTCTTCTGAGCAAACTGTGACCATCCAATTAAAAAAAACATCACTGAAGAAAACAAGGTCGTAGTGAGCAGAAACAGTGCTGCTGTGAGAGCTGCGCACTGAAATTAGGTGATATAGTGATATTCTCAAAATAATCTAAATAAGTAAAAGCAGGTGGATCCACATACGTCCAAAATGGTATCTGATTGTTTGGCTTCTTGCAATTAAGGTGATTAGACGAGGAACATTTGCGTGTTCTGCTCAGAGTCAGCCAATATGCCAGTGCCTCTGCTTGACAGTATCTCCAGACCTTGACATCACCAGTTGCATCATCACAAAGGGCAGATGTCATGGATGTGATCCTGCAGCAACTGTGTAACTTAACAGGGACTGTGCATTTTCCAACGCATACCTTCTCTAGAGTATTAACCAGAATGTGAGGACATGAATCTGGGTTAACTACAGTAAGAAGAGGAGGTAGAGGTCTGCAATGGGGAGATGACAGTGGGGGATAGGAGGGGTGTCTGCATGCTGTCAGCTCAACCTCTGTGAGCCCTTTAGCTCAGCCTCACACAGGCCCTGTAGGACCTGTAGCAGCTCCATGAGTTTGGCTGTCAAGGTCACTGGATGATGGGGCCAGCCCAGCTTTGGGGGGCCCTGCGTGGCACTGAAGTGTGTGTGCGCTCTCTGGTGAGGAGCCGAGCCTCCTGGAAAGCCACATGGGGAACCTGCCTTGTTCTACTGAAGGCTGGAAATCATAGAATCATTTTGGTTGAAAGAGACCCTCAAGATCTAGTCTAACTGTCAACCTAATACTGTCACTAACCCATGTCCCTAAGAACCTCATCTCTACATCTTTTAAACACCTCCAGGGATGGCCACTTAACCAGTTCCCTGGGCAGCCTGTTCCAATGCCTAACAACCCTTTTTGTGAAGAAATTTTTTCCTAGTATCCAATCTAAGCCTCCCTCGGTACGACTGGAGGCACGACTGGCTCTTCTGGGTGAAAATTTGCAACATCTGCTGGCTTGGGGTCTCTTCAGCTTGCAAATGCTATATTTCTTCGAGACCCAAGCTGACCTGAAAGTCAGCATGAATGAATTTGTGAAGTGCCCAACTGCAGTTATCCCTGCAGGAAAATCATATAGAGGAATTATTTCTATTAATCAACATGGCTTTTAGCTTTACTTATTTGAGCCTCTAGAGATTATGCTCCCAAAGCTTACTTTGAAAATATGAAGTATAAAACTTCTAGTGAATTAACAAATATCAGAATTTCCCACAAACCTGCCATTGAAGAAGCTGGAGCTTAAAGAAAAAAACCTGGAAAGGCGTCACTGCAAAGAGCAAGCAATGTTGCTCAGCTGTTAATTCAGAAATGTGTATGCAAAAGCACAGCAGGAGATAAATGGTCCTGGGCAATGCAGGACAGCAATGTTAACCGTACTCAGCTGAGGGGAAGCGTTAGGCAAATATGAGTTACAGAACTGCCCGTGCTCTACCAGACTACGGACTGAGGATAGTTTGGTGACCTGTGCCCGGCCATGGGTCCTGCTTGTCCTGACCATGAACCGTGGGCAGATGTGCTGGCCTCAGCTTCTCCCAGTGCTCCCCATTCTGCCACCTGTCTGGGATGGTGGGACCAGCCGTGTCTGGTGAGGTCTTGCCTGACAGCCTCCAAGGGGACCCTGCCACTCCCTGCTGCAGGGAGCCACTAGCTGCATGGGTTCTTGACACAGGTGCGCTCTGCAACAAGTCTTTGCCACATTCTGTAGATAGATTATTTCAGGCATATTAGAAAAGTATGGAATTATATAATAGTCGATAGAACTATTGAACTGAGGTAAACATAACATGACCTGCTGTACATGCCTTTCCCACCTTGCCTTCATACAGATCCGTATTAAAACTACGAAGAAGAATTTAAAAACAAAAAGTCCCCACATGCCCCCAACAATCTGACAACATATAGCAGTGTGTTGCATGGCACTCACTTATTCCCCAAAAGGATCTGATGAGGGAACACACAGTTTGAGGGATGCTTGTTCTGTTGCTGAGTGCACTGCTGGTTGGTCTTGGTGTGCGATAGGCAGGAGCCCAAACGGGGCTGGATGCCTGGTTCCCAAACAGCTTACATGATGCATCTTCAGCTGGCTGTTGGCCAGGTTTTAAGAAACTATGAGTCTGATTTGCATCCAGAATGGCTCTGTTGCTAAAACCTTCTTGTTTTAAAATGTGATTTTAGATCCACACATTTTACAGTCTCTGTAGAGCATGTCTAGACTTTAAATCAAACCTTATGGAAGATATTAAAAATATAGCAGCACTACCAGATTTACATAAGATAACATATTGAAATAAATTATCCTACAGAGATAAACCTTTTTCTTGCTGAACTGTTTGGTTCATGAGAACTTCATCATGTTTGAGCACAGTTGTGTGGAACTAAGTCTAGTTGCTTGAAACATTACTTGTCTCCCTGTGATACACTGCCAAGTCAAACTCCACAGAGATTCACATACTTGAGCTCTGCAAATGAAGTATGAGGAAGGAGCTGGCAGGGCCTTCATTTTCTGTGAGGGATCCCCAGTTTTCACAGAATGTTAGGGATTGGAAGGGACCTCAAAAGATCATCTAGTCCAATCCCCCTACCAGAGCAGGAACACCTAGATGAGGTTACACACGAAGGTGTCCAGGTGGGTTTTGAATGTCTCCAGAGAAGGAGACTCCACAACCCCGCTGGGCAGCCTGTTCCAGTGTTCTGTCACCCTCACTGAGAAAAAGTTTCTTCTCATATTTAAGTGGAACCTTTTGTGTTCCAGTCTGAACCCATTGCCCCTTCTATCATTTGTTGTCACTGAAAAGAGCCTGGCTCCATCCTCATGGCACTCACCCTTTATATATTTATACACATTAATAAGGTCACCCCTCAGTCTCTTCTTCTCCAGGCTAAAGAGAACCAGCACCCTCAGCCTTTCCTCATAAGGCAGATGCTCCACTCCCTCAATCATCTTTGTGGCTCTGCGCTGGACCCTCTCCAGCAGTTCCCTGTCCTTCTTGAACTGAGGGGCCCAGAACTGGACACAGTATTCCAGATGTGGTCTCACCAGGGCAGAGTAGAGGGGAAGGAGAACCTCTCTCAACCTACTAACCACCCCCCTTCTAATACACCCCAGGATGCCATTGGCCTTCCTGGCCACAAGGGCACAGTGCTGGCCCGTGGTCATCCTGCTGTCCACCAGGACCCCCAGGTCCCTTTCGCCTACGCTGCTCTCTAATAGGTCATTCCCCAACTTATATTGGAACCTGGGGTTGTTCCTACCAAGATGTAAGACTCTACACTTTCCCTTGTTATATTTAATTCAATTTTTCCCTGCCCAACTTTCCAGCCTGTCCAGGTCTCGCTGGATGGCAGCACAGCCTTCTGGCCTGTCAGCCACTCCTCCCAGCTTGGTGTCACCAGCAAACTTGCTGACAGTGCACTCTATTCCCTCATTCAAATAACTGATGAATATATTGAATAATACCAGCCTCAGTACTGACCCTTGAGGGACACCACTAGATAAAGGCCTCCAACTAGACTCTGCCCCACTGACCACAACTCTCTGGCTTCTTTTCTTCAGCCAATTCCCAGTCCACCTCACTGCCTGGTCATCCAGTCCACACTTCCTCAGTTTAGCTGTGAGGATGCTGTGGGAGACTGTCAAATACTTTACTGAAATCAAGATAGACCACATCCACTGCTTTGACATCATCT
Organism: Columba livia; assembly: GCF_036013475.1. Classification (NCBI taxonomy): domain Eukaryota; kingdom Metazoa; phylum Chordata; class Aves; order Columbiformes; family Columbidae; genus Columba; species Columba livia. The sequence goes on along the minus strand of NC_088604.1, from coordinate 55,305,203 downwards.
GTCCACCTGGTTATGTCCTCATAAAAGGCTATGAGTTTGGGTAAGCATTTTGGAAACCTCTGTCCACTGCTGTCCCCCAGAGCCTGGATTTACTTACCTCTGGGAATGCAGCAAAGTCCATATTTTTTTTCTTCTTTGTTAAGACTATTGGAGAGTTTGGTTTGAATAGATATGCTTACGGGTGGTCCTTTTACTCATGCCTGATTTTTAAATTCCACAGTTGAGATCCAGGACAGGCACTTGCATTTTCAAACAATAAATGTAATTGACTGCAACAGTTCTGGTAATGCTTGAATTTATTTACTTATTTATTTTTGTTTGTTTCTTTGTTTGTTCATTTATTCTTCACACTGAACAATTAAGTTGTGGTGGCTATTGCATCAATGAATTAATTTTTTCCTAATTTGTAAAATGTTACAAAGTATTGCCTGATAATTTCCATCCTCCCTTATTTTGGCTTAGCTCCTTTTTTTCTTCCCTTCCTTTCCTTTAATCAAAGAGCACAAGCTTATGTAAAACTTCAGCAAAAGAAAGTCCTAGGCTATGCAGCATATGAACAGACTGCAGAATTCATTACTGTGCAAAATCACTGAAGAAGTTCTATAGACAATTTAAAAACCAATTGGATACTATTAGCAATACTGCAGAGCTAAATCAGGCTGTGCTGTCTGTATCAGCTATATATATATCTATATATATATGTATCTATATATTTCTGTGTGTGTACACACATATATTAGAAAAGGAGGACGCAATTTCCCAAGGCTGCAGTTCTTGAGGCTTCATGAAAATTACTTTTCCAAAAAATAATTAATATTTTTAGGATGAGTAATTAACATTCATTCTTCTGGGCTTATGCTGATTGCCTCTGAGAAAAATTGAAGATAGCAGTGAGTAACCAGCAGCATGATATTGGGTCATTGGGTACAGAACTTACTGTTTTACTGTTTTTTACCTCACTATTAAGGTTTTTTTAAGTATTCAAAATATTAATTTTCTGTTTTGCCTACCATTGCAAATGTGTTCTGAGTATTTTATGAAATGTCTTTAACCAGATGTTGATATTTATTTTGAAAATGAAATAAAAATCCAAGGTCTCACATTTGCCTCTCAACATTTGTAGTTTTCAGTATTATGTATACTTCAAATATAATATATTGTCTTACATTCTCCAGAATACATCCCACGTATACCACTTACACTCTGGACATAGTCCAGCTTTCAAAAATTATAAGGTGGCTATGCTGGTTTTGCAGTTTTCACAAAAAATATCTATAAGCTTCTGTGACAAAAGTTTGTGGCAATGGTACAGCAGTAATGGCAACTTCTTTTCTGGGAGAACAGAGCTCTTAAAGCTTCTCTTTCATCCACAGTTCTGAATTTAGGTGGGATATATGGGCACAACTTATTTTGTGGTAAAGAAGATGTAGTCATGTAACTCACCTAGAAAAGTCCTCCTAGCATACAAATTATAGTATGCAAAAGAAAGTATTTTTGACAGTATTTGGTTTTAATAGTTAGGCAGTATGTTTCTGCAGCTAAAATGAAAATACAGTTATCTCCTTGGGTTTCCGTTCATCTTGTGAGGTGAAAGAGTCATGTATGCTTTACAGAAAGTGTAGGTTAGAAAAAGGCATGTCCTAGAATAATTTCTTACGAACATCCTAATTAAATCAGGAAGAATGACTGTGTGCCTAGTTTAATTGTTACAGTATTTATTTTGAAAACAGTCTGTGCCAATATTTTTATCTAGCACTATGGAAACAACCTTCGAAATATAACTATGTATCTTGAAAGTACCTCTAGAAATTCCAATGAATAGCTTTTGCATATGTGTTCTTTAGAAACCTGTGGGTGGACATGGTCATTGGCACATCACTGGAATTACAAGATAGATATATTAACATATGTTAAGTTTCTTTAAGTAGAGACAGCATTGCCTAAATGAATCAAACCTTTTGGATCATAGATGCTCACATCTGGGCTAGGGAGAGAAAATGCTTTCTGGAATTTATGGATCTTTCCAAACAGATCTTATCAGTGTCTCAAGTCACCTTTTAAAGGGCACCTAAAACCTCAATGCATCCTTCCTAAAGCTTCACTTGTTTTGGAGCAGTGTGTCCTACACACTTGTTCAAAATCCTCCTTTACACCTGTGACACTTTTTATCTGAATTCTCTGCCTGCATCACTAATTTTTAATATCTTTCTCTTTTTTTCCTAACACATCTTTTTCTTCCTAAAAATACCATGAAGCTCTGTGTCTAGGCTAAAGCTTTGTAAATGGACTCACGACCATCTTCCTTTTCCTGATCTTTCTGGATCCTGTTCCCCATTGAGGGCTAGAATCACCAGCATCTTAAGCTGATGGAAATGACTTCTTCCTTCTCACTCAAATCTTCTATTCTTCCTCAAATTTCTTATCACATTATCATCCCTGATGTCACCTGGCTTCATAAATTGGGAATCACATTCATCTTCAGCAAATGCAAAGGACCACCTGAGTGAAGCAGGGTACTTAAATATCAAACTTGGCATAGAGCAGAGTGTATATTTCTAAGTTTTTGAGTTTAAAACTGAGAGGCTGAGCTGGGAATCTTATGACAAGAGATTGCTTTCCCAGGTGGGTTTGTTTGCTGTTGGTCCCAGAACCACAGCTGAATCAAACTATGCTCCATGTATCCCACAATCACTGATTTTCTCCTTAACAGCAGACAACACCCAAATAATTTATCAGCATTAGTCTAGAATGAAATGCCTTAATGCACAGCCTGGATATGATGCCATCATTTTGAGGAAGCTGATGCTATTTACCACTGTCAGCAGCAGTACAGGCATTGGACCATTTCAAACTACATCAGCATTTTTAGACTCTCCCAAAGAAAGAATCTTTCATTACTGCATTATTTTTATTAATATGCCTTTGAAGTTGTTTTTATAGTAGTAGCTGGCCACAGGATTACCTGACAACAGCACAGCAAGAGTAAATTCTGCTGAAGGGCAAATATATTTTATAGTTATTTTTGTTTTAATTAACTATGCAGAATGACAAACAAATAGAATGTTTTGTAAAATAAAGACTTAGCAGCTACTTTTTCGATAATCTTGTGAGTAATTCTCTGATTTGCAAATTATTATCTTTTCCTTCTTAGCCTCAGGCCTGAAAAGCGATTGAACATTTGTGAAAACAATTGTCTACCCTTATTACAGGATTATCAAATTATACTTTTTAAATTTTGTATTAGAGGGGTTTTTTTTTACAATGTTAATAATTTTAAAGGATTTCAGAAAATAAATTAAGTAATTAACCTGATCAGGCAGTGGGTATACACAGAGCTATCCAAATTAGCTATTTTTTAATTATGCTTCTTTACTTCTTAAAGCCAAACTTCGGAGTGATTTTGAAGTCTTCCTTATGCTCCTCTCCACGATTCAGCAAGACCCACTGTTATCGGCAGAGGCTCCCATTACACGCTCTGTGACTCTGCCGAGACTTATCACTTCTGCATGGAGCTGCTGTGACAAACTGAGCTGCTTTCGTGAGCCGAGTGGGGTCTTAGGGGTACCAGAGTGGGGGGCCGGGACCCCCTTCCTAATCTCAACTCTGTGACTGACTAGCCATGTGACTTTGGACGAGATACTCCTGTATCTCTGTTTCCCCTTTTCCCCTTTGCCTGTCTCAATTATTTAGACTATAAGATGTATGCGACAAGAAGCGTTTGCAGCTATGGCACGGTGCAGCCCAGCACATGCCCTGGTCTCAGCTGAGTCCTGGACGTATTGCTATTATGCAGACAAAATGCAGTCTTTTCAACATCCAGGAAAATAGCTAATTAGTAGCACATTTTATAGCTAGAAGTAAAAAAAAAAACACCTGTATTTGTGACAGTTTCTCTGCTGGGCTGAAATCATTACCGAGCAGGGCATAAGTGCTGTGAGGGTTTTACAGGTATAACCTGACAGCAGCAACTTCACTCACCTTCAGTCTCCCACTCTCTTTGTGTGAGAAGGCAGGATTCTAAACATTCTCCCTTGCTCAGATTGTGTGTCCAGATTTCCAGTGAGATTTTACTTGATAAGTACCAAAGCAAATATTTGGCAGGACAGGTGTGACAATGCTACCAAGGAAATAAAAGCCAGAATAAAATACTGTAATTCCTCTTCATAAACTTGTTTTTATTACTACCATGAGAAGTACTGTCTCCTTACACTCAGTAAGTCATTTTGCAGAATAAGATTATGCCAGTTTTGTACCATCATGCATCAAAATGAAGGTTTATTTAATGGCTTTGACCCTAATTTGCAAATCCCCTTTGTTCTCCAGCCTGTAAGGCTAGCTTCATGGTAGTGGTGCTGTGCTCATAAAATCTTCACAGTCAGATGGGAAAAGGAGGCTGAATTATGATTCTTCAAAATTAAAATACTGGTCTGTTGATTATTCTATATGTTGTATTGTTGTATTGATTGTTCTATAAATAGCTTGACTACGGTGCACTGCACGGGGGATTGAGAAGCATCAAAAATAGGAACAGGCGGTGAACTGCCTTGACCCAAACTTGACAGTTTATTTGCTGCAATATATATCCAGTATGTGATGCAACACATACACAGTGTCAGGTGGCATATCTTTTCTGAGGGGCTGCTAAGAGACAGGAATTAACAGGAAATGATTAAATTATTTCCTTGGAAGGTAATTTCACTATTTTTGCTATGAACTTTTTGTTTGTATGAGGCATTCTTTGCTCCCTTATAGTTAAGCTGAAAGCTGGTTCTTAAAGTCTTTGCTGCATACGTTGAAAAAATTCTTGGTAAATGACATGCATTTTGCTTTAGGAATTACAGTATACAGCTGAAAACACCCATACATTTGTACATACATCAGTAAGAAGTCTGCACACAACATCATGTATTTCCGCATGTAGTACTTGGCACCCTTGAAAGAACTTCTCCTTAAAGTCTTTTCCTGTATTCCCTTATCTATATAACATGTCTTGTTTTAAAACAGGCCAAAAGTGATAATATTAAAAAGTGCAGCCAGTCAGAGCAATCTAGAGACTGCAACAGAAACCTGTTTTTACAGAAAATAAAAGTTCAGCTTTGATAAATGTGAGCAAGAAATGGTTTGCACTCTCCGTACAGAAGTTGTTTTTAGTAGCCATTTTAGGTGTAACATTAGTACATCTCGCCCTAATGACAATGTTAGTTGCTTGGTTTGTACAACAAGTCCTAGATGGAATTATAAAAAGAGAAGTTGAAAAAATCCCTGGGGTAATGAGAGTGCATCAATAAACCTCTTATCATAGGGAAGCATAACTAGGGGAAAAAATGTAACATTTGAAGATACTGTCTGGACAGAAAACAAAATCCTTAGGCTGTCAGAGAGGAATCTGAGGCTGCCAGCAAGCCAAGGTTGTGGTGAAAGCCCTGCAGTTTGTTCTGTGGATCTGGTGTGCTTATCAGCAACATAAAACAAAAATCTCAAAAATGCCAAGCTATCACAGGAGCCTTCCCAAGAGGCCACTCATGTCTGTCTGCTGGGAAGTGGCAGTGGTGATGGGTTCTTGCTACGTGAATCTCTGTTCATGAGGACAAAACGTGAGACTAATTCACTTGATGTAGCTTGGGAGCACCAGGATAAAAAGCATTGGTATAACTTTACACCTCAGACAAATGTGAATTAGACTCACAGAGAAAATTCTCACCATCATACTCTTCCGTGCCAAGTCAGAAGTTTCACTTTTACATGAACAGTGGCAGATTTTATAAAAAAATAGCAAATACAATTACAGTGAAGAGTGTTCCTTCTGTTAATTAGATGAGGAGGTATTTGACTACTTACAATCGCTTGACTTAGTGTGAGTTCACCTGCTACTTGGAGTGATTCGATCTGCCATAAGAGCCAGCATAAAAATAAGGAAAACTGTGGGAGATCACCATATAACCATGTCATTGCCATTGGATTTCTCTTTTAAGTTTTTATCACCTGTGAACTTTTCACGTCTGAAAAGATCTAATGCTATAAGACTACTGGTTAAGCAATTCATATGTGAAACAGCTGTAGGCTTTCTTTATGCTGCCAATACTAATGAAGTGCATTTATTGAGTACTTCTTATTTTCCAGTGAAAACATTCATCTGTGGTTCCTCCAGAACACAACTATAAGGTGTATGTTAGATCTTTGTAAGCTAAGAATTGATCTGAACACAGCCCTAACAGCATGATTTTTAATCAGTGAAATTAAATTGGTGCAGTTCAGAGCCAGTGAAGGTAAACTGGTATAACCTGAGTCAGTGCCAATGAACCTATGTCCGAAACAAGACAGATTTATTTAAATAAATCAGTTAGTGTATGTTAGCATCACGTACCCCTAGATAGTGTCTTGTCAGCTTTGTTAGTTGCAGCAACAGGACAAGAAATTGGTCTAAAATGTCTAACATTCACCAAGTATGCATGTATTTAAAAATGGGTGAAGTGTTTATCTTAATGCTGCATATTATTCCTCTTTAAAACACATCGCATTGCAACAGAAGTAGTACACATGTAAAATAGACAAAAAACTGGTAAGTAATTTCAGAAGTGACTATTGATAGGAAAGGATCATCAGGTGGGGCTGTTGTAGAGTGCGATGGGGATTAGTACAAGTCCTGCCATCGCTCAATAATTTCATGAGCAGGGTGGAAATAAATACAGTGACTAAAAGGTAGTGAGTAACTAACAATAAGGATGGAGCAGTTGTATAAAGGAGTTTAACTTGAGTGTGTTAGTCTTGTTTCAATAAAACGCCTTAATATAATAAAAGTAAACTGGTGTGTTTCAACATGCATGTCCAGTATATAATAGATTTTGTAGTGCTTAAAGTCCTGAAGGATGGATGCTTTTCTATAAGTTGTCTTTCTGTCAAACACTCATTATGTGTATTCTATACACATTATATAGGTAGTAAATAAGATTCAAATCTATTAGAAAAGTCCTTCCTGGTGTTGTTTTTTAGGAATCCATTTGTAACCAGTGAAAATTCTGCACGTTGACCAGACCTGATAAAAGCAGTTGTTCATGTCACCTGAGCATTTAGTCCTGGTGCTGCTGCATGAGGCTTTTTCTGTGTGACAGTGTTAAGCATCAACATGAATTAGGGTCCCAGCTCTGCTGGAGCACTGAGATACACAGAAGTGTTATTGGGGAGAATCACAGCATTTTTTGGCCACAGACCATTAAGGAAATCTATATGCTTCTTCCAGGTTAACAGCTTTGCCTGTAGGGCAATTTTCTGCCTCGGAGCTACATTGATGCAGTTCCTAGTGTGGATGTAGATACGTTGGGTGCTTTTATATTGAAGCAGTCTTTCCCATTTCCTATCTGGGAATAAACTAAACCAGCTTAAGCCTTCAAACGAGCAAAACTGCATCCAAATGCGAATGGGGTTACAGCACTTAAAGGATTCCAGTGCAGCTGTTGCCATGCTTTCATTTTTGCAAGGTTCACACTTCTTACACTGCTGAAAATAGATGTCTTGAACTTTCAGTTCAGAAAGTGGAAAGATGACCTAGGAACCATTTTAACTCTCCTTGGCTGTCTGATACAATGTGCAGTAATGCTGAAGCTAGACTATGTAATCTATTATTCAGTATTTAAATATGTGAAGCAGAGAGAACACAGCTAATAAATTTGTCATTCTTTAAAACACTTTTTAAATTTTTTTTCTTTTTTTCCCCAGGGTGGAGATACACACAGAAACATTTGAAAACTTTGACAGAAATACTTTTACTTTCACATTTGTGCATTTCAGCTCATGAACTTGTTCTAGGTACATTTTGAAATCTTTATACCCTGTGTTAAGCACCAATTAGAAACTGAAAGTGAAGAATAGTAAAGATTTTTTTTCCACATATTTCTTATGATTAATATAAAAAGTATGTGTGACAGAAAAGGATTACAGACCAATAGCACCACTTCCCCTGTAATCTTTATCCCTTTCCTGACTAAGTGCTATCTGCTAATACAAATCCCCAAGATCCTGACCTCTCTTTTTTGCTTTCCTTCCCTGCAAGCACAGTAGAGGAAATGATTCCTGTCACGTAGCCAAAGGGGGCATATTTACATGGCTCCACATGATGTGATGAGGAAATCCTGTTGCAGAGAATTCAGCAGGAAAACAAGTAGGTTGCCTGTTCTCCTGTTTTTTGGAAGTCCTGCCTCTGCTCCTCTACAGATTTGCTTCCTGAATCACCACTTCTGTGAGTTTATCAGTACAGATCTCTTTGTTTTACAATTTTCTTTCTCCGTTTTTGAAAGTGGAGATTTCCAGGACATTATTCTCCTTCCTGATATCTTGCCATATATTAAGAGATTAAGTTGTTATCTGCTGTGGATTTTTTTGCTTTGCAGATTTTGCTTGTAGTACTCATTTTTTTTTTGTTCCTCCACTGATCATCTTTAAGCTTTGCACCAAAGCAATGAATAACTGTAAGTGCTTTAATTCTGTTCTCTTCTGGGCTGGGGGAAAAAATCCTCCTCTATGGACAAGAGGGTATTATCATTTCAAATCCTAAAGCATTCTAAGAGGTTTTGTTGTAGCACAGAGGAAAATGAACAAAGAAGGGTTTAACATTTATTTTTAAATGCATTTATTACATATATAATACTGCAGCTAATATATCCCTTCCCTACCAGCACGGAGATCTGTAATCAGAAGCATTGGTGAAACACATCAATTGACTAGAAAGGAAACCTTTAGCAAATATAGGACCCTGTGTAAAATCAACATGAAACTTATGCAAAAAGGCATTTTTATTAAATGCTTACTATAGTAAAAGCTTCAGAGAGGTTGTTAAGAACACATGATGCATGTGAGTGTCATTCTGGAGTTTCAAACCACGAATATTCTCCTTTGAGGGTTGACTGCTTCTTCAGCCAGCAGCCAGTTTGGGTGAGTATAGAGCTGGGTCTGATCAGAGACCACAAGATTAAATACAGAAGTACTTTTCCATTGTAGCATTAGTTTTGATCCACAATGCTGGGATGTTAATAATTTTAAGCTTTGGGAACATTTAGGTCTAGATCCTGCTTCATGCCTCAGAACTATGCTTAATTTTGTGCAATGGACAAGAGCCTATTTTAAAACATATTCAGAGAAGAGTTTACCTAAATAGAAAGATTTTGTTATTTATTCCAGGCCTGTAATTCTACATATATGTTTTGGTCTGTGACTCCCATTTGTACAGTCTTTCAGAATAACATAGAACGGACACAGCAGGCCTCCTGTGAGTAAATATAATTTACCAAGAACAAATGATGATGCTGTGTTCTGCCTTTGCCAGTCTCAGGATATGGAGAGTCAGATCCAATTTCCTAGTCTGGCATCTCCAGCATGGCAGTAATTTAGAAACATGAAGAATGAATGGTCAAAGCCTTGTCATGCCAAAGAGATTGTGCAATCATTATTTGCTTATATTTTTTTTAGTGTTTTTCTTCTTTCTAGTAATACTGGAGGTTATCCAATGCCAAAAACATTTTTTACCTGCTTAAAGATGTTTGGGCTGAAAACCTGACATCTTTTTTTTAAGGTAAGAACTACTAGAAGGGTAAATACTGTTAGGGAGCAATCAAGTCTGAGTTCCATGGTATAAAGGTGTACAACCCTATAGAATAGAAACCTGTAGAATGCAATAAATATTTCAGGAGAAAAAGCAACTTTTCTCCTTAAAACCAGTAAAAAATAGTAAGAACCAAAAATGCTAATGACATCTCATTCTATAGTGCAGCTCTTTCCCCCTCTCTTCTTCAGAGTGGGATGTAAAAAGAGGTAGAAGAAGCAGGAGTACAAGGGGAAAGGCAAGAAATATTAAATATATAAACAATCTAGTGTTTTTTCTTATTTTATTGAGAAACCCTGAAACACTCAATAAATTTAAACTTCTTGTCGCAAAATTTTGTTTGATTAAGATATTTCTGTACCTCAAAAGGTGAATGAAGCTTAAAGATGAGACATTAAAAAAGACTAGCTACATTTCTAGTTCTGCCTTACAATTTTAAAGGACAGAAAAAAAAATCCAGTATAATTATGGAATGTGAAGTTGCCAAAGATTATAAGATCTGGGTTTTTTTCTCCTCACAATTTACTTTCAGCAAGTATGTTGAATAGCGAGCACTCTGAAAAGACATAACTTGAATAAGAAGCCAGCACTATGAAAAGGTTCACTAACATCGCTTGTATATACGGGACCTCGACTGTCTGTGATTTGGACTGTTTTTGACATGCTGCTGGGACATGGGACCAGGGCTCTGTATCTGCCCACCTCTGGGCATTGTCCCTGTGGCCACCTGCCCCATGCATGGCCCTCAGCTTGCTCAGCAGTGCTGGGGGGCAGCAGCACCTTCGCTGACTCTGGACTGTTAGATGGGACACAGCAAGATCCAACACCTACATGTGGTGGGATGAGAGCTGGCACCACGTGCTGCTGATGTTTTAGAGCTACATAGGTTTTCTGTTATGGATTTCCTCAGTTTAAGCTATGAAAAATGCAACTTCTGCGTGTTTGACTGCTACTTTATGAGACCATCCATTTTTAAGACGATTTTATGAAGTCTTGATCTGGGAAAACATAGTTATTAGGTAACTTCTATCTAGTTTTAAAAAGAAAATAAAAACTACAAATAAAGTAATAAAAATGGGCAATCATAAAAAACTCTCAAGGTTTTTGTGTGTACGAGGGAAGATTTAGGTTCAGTTTTAACTGACAGGAAGAGGCAGCACTGTAGATCTCTAATATGAATCATTGTCCCTTGCTCATCGTAAAGTCTAATTTTCAAGTAGTTTAGCCTCAGATTACCAGAAAATAATTTCTGGTTCCACTCTAGATAATGTTGAAGTGACAGCTGTAGATTTAAGGGTCATTAAAGAATTCTTCACAAAATTATGCACATACTCTTAATCACATATTTCATGCTAATTGAAGCTAATGGGATTTTTAAATGTTCTTCAGTCCTTTTGCTTCAATGGAATTTTATCATTTTCTTCAACTGTAAATTTCCTTAAATGTTTGTCTTAACTGGAGACTTTTGCACCATCCTGCCCTGTGGGATCAGCCTCTGGGTCATTCCTCTGTGGCAGGCTCCAGCCTCCCAGGTATGGAGGGGAGAGGGAGCCAGGATCTGAATTGGGAGCAGGGTGAAGCTCTACTGCCTGATTTGCTCTGTAATGGGAGAGACACTATATGCAGCAGCAGGCAGCAGTGTCTATACCTATGGAGAAAGCCTGGAGCCTCCCTGGTACATCAGTTTCTGAATCACCACTCACACAGCACAGGCAACAAGTACCGCACCTTGTTTTTCCTGCTGCAGATACAAGTCAAGGTTTTTCCCCCTGATTTTCTACAGATTTGAACAGGGGGAGGATGGTTTTCATCATTATTTTTCTGCTGTAAGTGCCTTTTGCAAAGAAGTATTAGTTAGGATCTGATAGTCTACTTTCAGTTGTTTGTCCTCTGTATCCCCTTGGCCCTGGTGTGTTTTCTGCTTTGTAGGGAAACTTGCAATTTTGTACACTTAGCCAAACATCCTCCAAAGCACCCAGGAGAGTAAAATCTTAATATTTCTTTTCATAAGGTTTTATGAAGAATTGTAATGATTATTATTGTTTACTATTTTATTTAAAGGAGAAGCTCCATTCAGGGACAAAGAAAACAACCTGTTTGGTGTAACCGATCAAATGACATTCCAGGAGCAATAACATCACTGGGGGGCCCCAGTGACTGAAACTTCAAAATGCTTGGATTCTCTCCGTTGATTTAATGACAGAAAATGTGGAATGCTTTTGCCAAATTATTTGGAAGCAACTTAACGGTGGGTAGTCTGAGTTTTCTGTCTGTTTTTCCATTCCCAGTGAATTTCAGTAGTAGTACCTAAATTCCTGTGTGGTGTGCTTCCAGCCACAAAATCAGAATAAATGAGTCTCTAGTGAAAATATCTGACAATTTACTGAATATAAGGCTAAAATGGAGAGCCATGGGGTAGCCAAAGAGAAACATGGGTAAATGGATTTTGTCTACTTCAATGTGGAGAAATCAAGTAGTTTTTATTTATTGCTACCTATCAAATAGGCAAGATTACCTAAGTTTTTATTTACAAAACAATCCGTTTGACTTTTTTATTTTTATTTTTATTTTTATTTTTATTTTTATTTTTATTTTCACTTTTACCAAAAATATCACTACATCACTGGAAGGAAACAGCGTAGTTTAATTTTATTTTTCTTTGCTACCAGGTAGAAATGTCCTAATTTGGTTTCTTTCAGTTTGGAAAGGAAGAAACAGAATATTAACAATTCTTAATTGTTATATTGCTTAAACATGGGAAAGAACCATAGCTATAGTCTATCTTAACTTACTAAAATAGTCCAATAGGTAGCGTTATGCGAAGTTTAAGTATACACTAGGTACATTGCCTGAAATAGCTTTGCTAAGCAGTGCTGCTATTTTATTTAGAAATGAAAAGAAAATGGTTTTGTAATTCAAAGTTTTGTCAAGACTTTGAATGTAGCATCTCTCAATAAATCTTAAATTGCTTTGTGAGTGTAGGTAAATGACACCATACATGTCCCATGTCTATCCAGGCACAAGCATCCGTGTCTGTCCTGTGATCTTTACACTGCATTAAACTGTCCAGCTAGACTCACAGTGCTGCCGTGGCTCCCAGATATTCCTGTCACCCTCATTCACACAAGTCCTATTAGCACAGAGAAGCACTTGCCTTCACCAAGGTCAGCCCATAACTCAATGTGCCACCTACATAACTGGCTCTGCTTGACCTCTGCCACTGCGAGGCTTTCCTTGACACTGGTAGAAGCAACTTGGGTCTTGAAGGGTTTGTTCTTAATGAGTTTTCCTCAGGATCTGTCTGTACTTCCACATGGTGAGTGCTCACTTTGCAAACCTAGCCACCCCTCTCAAAGTTCAAGAACCAGAGACCTGTGGGATCCCTCTCTTATCACAGAATCACAGAATTATACATATATAGATATATATATACCGCAGGGGACTGCATGTGGTACCACTCTTAAAAGTATACCCAGTCCTGGAGCTGATCAGTGTCAAGAACATGGCTGTGAACACCTCCCTTGGGTTCACATGCAGGGTAAGCATGGGACGGCTGGGGCTCTGAGTGTGAGTCCTCTCCTCAGAAGAGCAAGTCAGGAGACAATGCTGTGCACTGTTTCTGGCAAGAGACAAAACCTGTTGTTGTTATTTAGTTCCCAAAATAACTTTGTTCTTTTGTCCCACAGAGACTGAGATGAAGAAGATGTCCCTGTGCTGCAGAGAGGAACGTCCCTGCAGGCTCCCCAGGGCAGTGCAAAAGTCACACCAGCTGTTTTTGGACAAAAGAGCTGCTGAGCAACTCTAGAATGACCTGAAGTAGGTCATTTAACAAGGAAATAGGAGAGGCCTTAGGCTTAGCACATTTCCATTTTGGCCTTCTGAAGAAACCTCCCTTGGCTGCAGGGACAGCCATGCTTCTCTGCTCCAGCCCACCTGGTCAGTCCCCATGCCATGTGAGCAAACTCTGCCCAAGCATCTGTCCCCCTCAGCTCCCTCCAGCAGCACCACAGGGTCCCCTGGGGAAACCAGGACCTGTTGCCCCTCCAGAAGGATCTTCCGGGCCCACCCTGTCTTGTCCTCTGGTCCAGGAGAAGCTTTAAACCCTGAGTTACATGAAGTGTTTTGAGGCATGCCATCCTTAATGCATCTCAGGGAAAGGGCTTTGCTCTGTGTTTCAGCAGTGCCTATAGGACCAAAAAAGAAATACTAGTCCAAAACCTGCTCCCCCACATCCTCTATGTTCTCTGCATATCTTCTATATGTACTTGATCTCCTGAATAAGACTGATTTCCTGAGAGGACTCCCTCACTCCCAGGAAGCCCAGTGTAATAGTTGTGCTCAGGAGAAGAGGAATTTACCTTGCCAAAGGCCTGTGGAGGAAGAGGAGGGTGGTGAGGATGAGGACAACAGAACATTTGACAGTAGGTGACACACTCATGGCAGTGGGGCAGGGCAGTGTGCCAGGTAAAAACCAGTGTTTTTTATCTAGATAAAAACCATGAATTTTAGAGTGGTCTCCAAGTATTCATGCATCTGGGCTATAAGCAGGGATGGTGTCTGTTTAAGGTGGCCAGCTGGCTAGAATAAGCTCCAATGACTTTTATTTTCTTTTGGACTGGGCGTAGGAAGGAAAGGAAAACAAGGAGCTGCCCTGGAACAAAATTAGAGTCAGATGCATACACTTGTGGGATGCCAGCCAGTGAGGTACAATGTTATTGTCCAGAGCTTTTCCAGCTCTGCTGAAACTGGCTGGCAGGGAGATTTTGTCAGCTGATACTCAGCAGTAATAAAGAAGAGCTCAGGATGGAGGAGGGGAGATGCTGTATGTCTGAAGCCAGGAGATAGGGGGAGTCCAGCTGTTGCAACCCCACCACACAGGCAGGTCTGTGCTGAGTTGGTGTGGGGAAGGTACCTTCTGACTCTGGCCATAGCCCTTCCCTGGTGTGAAGAGCATGCTGGCTCAGCTCTGGTGAGCAGGAAATCTCTGCACAGCTCACAGAATCGTAGAATGTCCTGAGTTGGAAGAGACCCACAAGGATCATCGAATTCAACTCCTGTCCCTGCATATGACAACCCCACAGCTCACACCATGTGTCTGAGGGTGTTGCCAAATCTCTTCTTCAGGCGTGGGGCTGTGACTGCCTCCCTGAGGAGCCTGTTCCAGTGCTCCATCACCCTCTGTGTTGAAGAACCTTTTCCTAATGTCCAACCTAAACCATCCCTGGCACATCTTCCTGCCATTCACTCAGGTTCTATCACTGGTTGCCAGAGAGAGCTGTACATGGCAGGGAAGTGGGTCTCTCTGCTGTCAGGCAGACCACACAAAGAGGTTCAGTGGCTCAGCATGTGTGTGAGCAGAGGCAGTGCCGGGATGCAGACCCAGGCTGGCCAGGCTGGACTGCTTTGTGGATTACAGAATCACAGAATGTTAGGTTTTGGAAGGGACTTCGAAAGATCATCTAGTCCAGTCCCCCCGCCGGAGCAGGAGCACCTAGATCAGATTACACAGGAATGCATCCAGATGGGTTTTGGATGTCTCCAGAGAAGGAGACTCCACAACGTCCCTGGACAGCCTGTTCCAGTGTTATGTCACTCTCACTGTGAAGAAGTTTCTTCTCATATTTGAGTGGAACCTCCTATGTGAATGCATCCTTCAGTGAACCTGGGCTACTGTCATTCCTTAAGCCTCAGAAGGTGGAGGACTACGTACCCTAAAGGTTTTTTTTCCAATAGTCAAGCTAGAATGTTCTTTTTCTGACTCCAGGTAACTAGGTGCAGTCAGAAGTTGCAGAAGTTATCCTTGAAAGTGCTGGGAGAGACAGCAGAGGAGATCATGTCAACCTTGTCATCTCACCTTGCTCTCATGCTTGCATACCTGCTTGTATCCTTGACTTTGACTGCCATATATATTCTGATTCAGCAGCAGACCAAACACCTAAAACACAGTAACTAGGTAGTGTCAAAGACTAATAAGGATAATGGTTCAAACATTGTGGCAAATGTTCAGACAGCCACAGGAGATGGGACATTGCAAGGAGCAGGAGATGCAACATTCAGGATAGGGTCAATTGCGATTTGCATATCAACATCAAGCCACAGACAAAGGTCAGATGGATGATACAGGAGGTGGAGGACATGTTGGAGAGCACGTAGGCTCCTTCTTCTGATAGGCCCAGCATGGCCCTAAGGAAAATGCCAAGACCCTTCAGGACGGCCCAAGACCCTTCAGGACCCTCTTTTGCAATCACCCCTCAGTAAAGCCCGCACAAAAGACCAAAGATTACGCAAGCAGGCAATCCAGAGGACTATAAAGACCCACCTTGTGCAAGCGCTGGTGGCACCCACCCACCATCCTGAGGACCACTCTGCCCATCAATCTCACCTCAGGGACCAAATAAGACACTGGAGGACACCACACATCACTGGATCTGAGATTATGAACCCCATCATACATAAAGCAGAGCCATAAGAATGGTGAAATCTTTCTCTCTCTTCCTTCTTTCCTATACTTCTATTCTTTCGCTTTCCTTTTTATGACTAATATATTAAGAAAAGATTTACAGCCCCACATGTGCAGCAAATTTTTTGTGTTTACCAATTGAACTTGAATCATGTAAATCCTTCTGCCACCAAATCACTCGCTGATTAGGTGAAGCTGCAAAATAAAAGCCTTTTTGTTTATGGACCTTAAGTATCTTAAGTATCTTTTTCAACCAAAGGGACCTACAAACCTGAGTCACCTCTCCACCCACTCATAGCTCTGGGTGGGACATGACAGGTGGCAACCATAGAGGACAAAAGATAAAAAACTTGTTTAGGAATATGAGGCAAACTAGGAAGAAACAGTCGCTGAAGGTAAGAGGACTTCACAAATGTAGTTCAGATCCATCCAGAGATCTGTACAATCAACATATTCATAGATAGCCAAGCTCAGTCAGTGGCAAAGGAAGATTGTGGAATACCCTAATTTGTTTAAGGTAATAAGGCTAATTGTGGGATACAGAAAGACTTCACACGGCTGAGCTGGCAGCAAAATGGCAGATGAAATTCAGTGTTTGTACGTGTAAAGGAAGGAGATGAGTCTTTCCACTGCAAGATGAGGATCTGACTTCTCAACCAAAAGAGGTAGATGTTAAAAAGGGATCTGAAAAAGTTCATAGAGGAGATACTAAATGCGTAGAAGCTATATTTAGCCCAGGAAGTCCCCAGGCTGGAAATAATTGATGGCTGGAAGAGCATTAGAGGTATGCACTGCACATACTTGTCTTGTTCTTACTCTTCCCTGAGCAATCTTTTGTGACTACTTTTGGCAAGAGCACAATGGGCTAGCTGGACACAGCAAGCATTATCCAAAATAAACCATGAGCATGGGTAGCATAGTGCTGTCTGTTCCTTCCTGTCTTCCTGCCTTCCTTCTTTCCTCCTCTCCTTAATGCAAGAATTGTGTAGAAATGCGGAAGGTTAAACAGACCTTTAAAATTTTCAGCAGCTGCTATTTAAAGGAGAGTAAAACAAAACCTGCACAGTCACTGAAGGTAGGTGTTTTCAAAAGGAAACTTTTAATTTCTTGTGATGTTCCTTTAGCATCCAGTGGATGCAGACGTGGGCAATAGGGGACAGAGTTACATTCACTGAAAAATGAAAGGTGACCAAGGGGAGAACAAATTGCTCCCTGTTAGTGGGATGATTTAGGATTTTATTTTATACAAACAGCAACACTCTTGTAGTTGTGATAGTCTAGGGATATAGATACAGCAAATTTTGAAGACAATGCCTTTTGTTAAGCTGACTGATACAGCAGTAAAACCTATTGGGCAGTGCTGCAGCAAAGGCACCATGGCTTTGGGCACACAACCCTTCCTTGTGGCTCTGAAAGACGCCTCTGACTGGGACACACAGGCCTTTCTTTACTCTGAATCAGAAGCTTTCCCTGAGATGGGAGGAAGGGCTTCTGTGCCTGAAAGCTTGTTTGTTTTCTGCAGCTCTACCAGCTGCTCTAATGTGGGAAATCATGCCTCCCTTAACTTGTGTTTATCTGTTAGGGATCGCATATATGAAGTACCAGGAGATTGTATGCAAGAGATTTCAGCACTGTTTTTGGATACTGTAAGACTACTTAAGTTTTTCTGCAAAAACCTTTTGTGCACAGTTTACATTGGGGCTTCATGACTGAGACTTCATAAAAGAATAGAGAACTTGAGTAACAAAATTCGGTATGTTCACAAGACCATCGCAGATAGATTGTTAAGCCTCCACTTCAGACAGAGCCCTGGCCAGCTCAGGCTCAAGGCAGCCAGCATTTGTTATTTGGAGCCCCTTGGGATGAGCAGTCTGCAGCTTCATCTGTGATGCTGTCTGTTTCGAGAGGTGTGGAGGTGGTGCAAAAGGTGGGCAAGGAGCCACAGCTTGTCCTGTTTTCAGTTCTCAGAAGTTTACTCTTTCAAGCAGTTATAAGCACAGCCAGGACAGTCCCACATTTGCAAAACCATTTTGCAACCTGAGGAGTGCAGTCAGGGAGGAATTAAGGGATTTACTCACCATGATGTAAAAGGCAAGTCACAACTCACAGCATCTCCAACATCCTCAGTTATGTTCAAGACCAAATACTAATGAGAGATCTGTATCCTTGGTTGTCTTATGGTGTGTTTGACTGTCTTAGTCATACTCTGTGATCACTTGGTCTCACTGAAACTGCAGTTTAACAAAGCTGTGCTCATAGTCATCATGCTGTCAGGAATGACAGCTTTGCCTGCCTGCTTCGCTGTTTCTCACTTTGATGTGAATCCCCCACATCTTGAGTGAACTATCTAATAAGTCACCTGCTGTGTAAAAGCTGGGTATAGTTCCTCCTCCCACTGTATTTTTTAATGAAAATAACCATGGCATCTGCTTTAGTCAAACCTCCAGGGACACAGCTTGTCTCATCTCATAATAGGGCTTAGGAGGAAAATAAGAGCCAGAGTTTACCTAGGTTACAAAAAAGAAAAAAAAAAAATGCAGGGAATTTTAAAATTCAAACAATGTTTAATTTAGCCCTGACCAGGGGTTTCATTTCATCTAACATTGATCACCTAAAAGGGAGGCATCTGGTCTAGTCTTGACTACTTGGCAGTAGAGAAAGCACCTTGCAACAAGAAGGCAAGTCATCCCCTCTCATCTAAGCCCCTGTTTAGGGATGGGGTAGGAGGAGCCCACTTTCCTTCACTTGCTGCAGGTGCAGGGCTACCTTTCCATGCATAGAATTTCACTGATGCTAAATATCCATTATTCAGATGGTCTCACAATTATGCATCATGAGTTGTAAGTATGTACAGGCTGAAAAATATAATGGTCTCATAAAAAGCAACCATGAGTCATTACTGGTCTCTAAGAAAAAATACAAACAATCCTCAAACATTTACTCTGATGTAGAAAAAATCCAAAACACTTCCATGAATTAGTTGTTGGCCAAACCCTTCAATCAAGAGCACCAGCTTCTCATTACCACAGAAGATAAAGTGATCAAATCTGCAAAAATTACAATTCCAAGACATCTACATTTCTGTTTTTTCTGATTTTAAAGGCAGAATGTCTGTGATTCCAAGCACATCATAAGTATTAGCAAAAGAGATGTGTAATACGTGGTTTAACTCTGATACTAGCTCAGAGGCACCTGAAATATGATGCCAAGGCTACATTATTGTCTATAAGTTGGGCACTTCAGAAGACATAGCCTCCAAAAGCTCCGCTTAAGAAAAGAAACTGTTTCTGAACAAGACAAAGTACCCTGCTTGTAGGAAACAAAACATCAGCATGTATGTTACAGTTTTGGACAACAGATTATCGATAAAGTCATGATAGGTACTCCTGGTAAATGTTGCTACGAGTTTTCTTTTACTAGTTCTTGTATACTTGAGGTAGAATTTATAGTGGATTCCTGTATTTAAATCTGCTGAGGCCACCTTCTCAATTCAGTTTTTAGAATATCTTTCAGAAAGATATCTTATGGTACAGTATTTGAGCCAGTGTCATTAGATCAGGGGTAATCTTGAAAAAGTTAGAACTTTTGGGAGATGCAACCATTACTGCTACACTATTTGCAAATTAAGTTTTAAAAAAATCAGACTTTGTGCAGACAACAAAGTGACAAGAACACACATATTAAGATAGGAAAAGTATTTTTCTTTTTTATCTCTAAACTCTGTCTGCACCGGATGAATGTAAAATTATCCTGATTGCTCTCTAATTCCCATTTTTCAAGCTGACCTATCTCAGCAATTCCAAGGGCCTGTTTTCTGCTTGGCTGCCCCTTGTGCACTCACCAACACTTATGTCACAGTGATCTCATAATCCTAGAAGGCGTTTCTGTCACACCAAGTGGTCAACAATCTTTGTAAAATATATTTCTGCAGTTGGAACATACAGGTAAGACTAAGAACGTTCATGTCATGGCTACATATAACACAAAACCATTTAGAAAGAGTTTTAAGAAAATGGCTGACATTAAACTTCAGGCTATTCTCTCATTATTTCTGTCATCTTTTAGCCATCGTCATGTGTTGAGCTTTGGCAAGGCTACTTTAGTGAAAATCAATCTGGTCCTACAGCCCCCTCTCCTGTACATTCATCATCAGTGCAAGAAATCTAGCAATTTGGTCAGCTCTATAACATTTGTTTCTTGCATACTTTTGTAGGAACTTAAAAGTCTGCTCATTGTTCCAGGTTTGAACAGTTGGTAGCTAGTAGTGAATTTATAGCCATTGCACCTCAGTGTGTTCAGGGAGTGCTGTTAAAGTGAGCAGCTGAAAAGGAGACAGAAGCACCTACATTTTTTCAAAAACTTAGAAAGATGCAGATCAGCACCTGCTGGGTTATTCAGAAATGCCTGCAGAGGCTAAGTATCTAGTTTTCAAAGGGAGTTTATTAGAACCTGTTTATGCTTATTTGTCTGTCTACTAAATGCCGGTCTTCACCCTGGGGCTTCTAAACACCTTTGAAAGCCTGCCGGAGAAAAGCTGCATCTCCAGGCTCCAGTGGAGGCATTAAACTAGTTGAGAGCAGGATTTCATTTTTCAGTGTCGCTTCAATGTCAGTCAGAACTTGCCTGGTAGAATCAGAGATTAAACCAGGGTTTTAATCAGGTAGCTATCATTCCTTGGGTAAAAGCTGAAGCTAATTTTATAGTTGCATTTACTCTGCTGATGACTCTCCCTCAAAAGCTGCCTCTGCTAGGGAACCTGACCTCTCTGCCACACACAGTTCAGGCAATACTGTCACTGCGGCTTTCTTAACCCAGGCACCACAACAGTGCCAATCTGATAACCAGTGAGCTTTCTGTTCCCTGCCTGAAGCTTCTCTTCTGTACCAAATTCATACCAATTTACTGCATTATTTTCCCACTGTTTTCATCAGGTGCTTCCCTGTGTGACATACAGATATAGACCACAGAGCTGATGTCATGTGCCTTCTCAGGTCTGGAGCTCTCCCAGCTTGCAATATATGGTTTACAACCACGAGTGAGCCCATGCTGTAGTGATTTTTTTTCACATTTCCTACTGCTGCAGAAGGGCAATACCATTCTGTCAGGGCTGCCGCAGCAGAAGTGATTGCAAAGAATGGACTTCTATGCTTTGAACGAGGGGTCTTAACCTGTGTTGATCCTGGGTGTACGACATCCTGACAGTGACTCCACTGATACTACATGTGGATCTATATGAAGAGCTGCAAAGTGACATTTCAGTTTAGGAAAGCACCAAGATAGAGAAAAGCCTTGTTGCAGCCATGAAAATGTGATTTACTGCCTGTTGTTGGTAACCAGTTTATGACTGCTACTGTTGACCCATGCATGGCCCTAAGTGCTAACAAGGACAAACTGTGGACAGTGCTCAGATTGCTCATTTGATGCTAACAGCTGGTCTGACAGCCAGGAGAAAACTGCTGTGACCTAGGAGTTCCCCCCTGCAGTGTTGCTCCCTGTCACTTCTTGTCACTAACCCCCTGTCACTTCTGCTGTTCACAGCCACAGCGAAAGTGTTCCCAAACTCAGTTTGATCAGGTAGCTGGCAGGACAGCCAGCCAGGAGGATGCTGGACCAAAGGTCCTCCCACTGCTCCCTCACAGATCCCAGCCCTTTTCTGTACTGTGCACCCTGGGAATCCCAACTGAAACTCAGAGAAGTCCTGGCTAGTATTTGGATTCAAAACTACTTTAGAGAATGGGATTTAAGTCAATAATTTTTAAGCAAAACCTGGACATAAATTATTGAATTTTCTGGAATGGAGTTTTAAATTTTCCATGTCATCCATCATCCACAGGAAACCCCCAGGCTCGGTGCTCCTCCGTATGCCTGCCCCATTGAAGCTAATCTGATTGGTGATCGCTAGTGAGGTTGCAGAAGAAGTACGCTGGTTATCCCCCTTTTACCTTAAAATCAAATCAAAAGAGAACATCTTCATTTATCTAGTACTAAAAAAGTTCTCTGGGACACAAAATAGTGCCCTCTTCTGCCTGATGCGACACAAGATCCCCCCTTCAGAAGCTTCTGGCCCAGGTTTTGGAGTTGTAGCGTACCAGTGAGAACAATCTAAATCCCTCCTGTTGAAGTTACTCTGCTTCCCATGAAATAACAAGTGCTTCACAAGAGTCAGAAGACAAAGAGAGCAGTATTCTAGCTGAATAGTTGGAATAACCCCATGGTTTCCCTTCTTGGCTCCAAGGGCTGCTCACTGACTTCATACTGTGTAACATACAGGCATGAATGACATGAACAGAGAGCGCTCACAGGAGAGATGGGAACCCAGGGGTTCCTCTGTCAACATCAATACCTATCATGTTCCTTCTGTTTTTCCTTTCCCTCC
Organism: Columba livia; assembly: GCF_036013475.1. Lineage (NCBI taxonomy): Eukaryota > Metazoa > Chordata > Aves > Columbiformes > Columbidae > Columba > Columba livia. Next base: position 55,282,775 of record NC_088604.1, on the reverse strand, counting down.
TACCCCAATGTTTGCTTCTTTTTTTCTATGCTATGACTGAAGGAAAAATAGGTAGGGGACAAATTTCAGTTTTAGTGAAAGCACTGGGTTTTTGGGGGCTGGAGGTCTTCAACTATTGCTTTTAAAAATCACTGCTTGGTGAGAAAAGCCATTGGAAACCTAAAATCATTGTACCATTTAAATGTTTCTGACCAATTGGACTAGTAATTCATGCATATAAAGAAAAGAATATCTCTATATGTTATACATTATTAATATAATGGTATTCATTAGCAAGGAAAAAAGCACATAGCGATGAAGAATAACATTAGGAGCATTTTAAAGACTTTTTAATTTGCCAAATAAGTATAATAGAGTTCTTATGGGGGGTACAATTTTAGGACACCGTCCTGATCTTTTCCATTTGGGGTGAAGGGACAAGAGCAAATGTATATCTTTGTTCTTCTCAGTTTTTATTTTCTTATGACTCTTTGCTCTCTTTTTAGTGCTTCATATGAGAGTCTACATGAGCTGTATATAATATTATTTTAGCTTATTTATGAATGCATTAAGTATCTTTTAAAGTTCAGTGCGTTCTCTTCCCTCCAAGCTACTCAAGCCCTTTTATTACTTTGTTCTTCTGAATCACTAACAATATTTTATCCTACTCTGATCATTATACAAAAGCAGCTATTATATGGAAACAGAGATACAAGGAAACACTTTTATTTTCCTGGAATGAAAGCCTCATTAACCAGACTAATTCTGCCTTGGCAACTGCTCATTTTGACCCTGGTCTGGAAATATATAATAATGTGTGTAACACATCAGTGAAACTTGGAGACAGAGTTTTGTTATATATGATCCCGGTGGGGTGTCTAGCTCAATGGGACTCTCATACCTGCTGAGAGTCTCTTACGTGATTCAAAGGCAGAAGCAGAGTTAAAAGCTCAGAAAAGAAGTAGCTGTTCTAGTTTATCATTGCGCACAATCAGATTGTGTGGGAATAAGATAGCCATGAATAGATTAAGGTTTACAATTAGTAGAAAGGTCCTAACTATGTGAGTGGAAAGTTCAGAGACAGCATGTTTTGGCAGCAAAATAATCTGACCAGTTTTAAGGAGTCTGATAACTATTTAACCACTTGGGTGAGTGGAGGACTAGGACAGCCCATCCATTGTTCTCTTTCCGCTCTGCAGATGCTCGATGTGGCTATTGCAAAAAGTTTCAGCTCTGTGCCCTTGTCTGGTTTACCTTGCCTCCATGCTGATTTTCTACATGGGTCTAGATACTGCAGTGGGGAGGTTAAACTGTTTGGGTCTTTCTTAGTCACTCAGAGTGCATTCCCAGTTCAATGTCTATTGATATCTTTCTCTCACAGGACACTTGCACTGCTCTCACATCATGCCCTGGACCACTGCCTCCTATGCCCTTGTGGTTACCTGAGAGGTCTAACTTATTTGTCATGCCATTTAGGGACTCAAGGCTTTGCTTCAGAAAGGTTGTTGCACAATTATTTATTTTACAAAATTACAGAGCTTAAAACAATACAGTCATGTACATTCACCCCTAGTTTACACCTTTCAGTGCACAAAGCCTTGAGTCCCTGAATGCTGACTTACATAACAGCAAAATTGTCTCATTGCTCTGGAACTTATGGTTTAAAATCTAGCCCAGTCCTTTGATCTCTCCACTTAGATAAAGTCATCACTGCTTAGCTGTCTATAGCCTTCTGCTGTCAATGACTATCTCCAGCAACAATAAACAAGCCCTGAGATGTGATTGAGACAGAAAGGAAGAGCTGTGAATTGAATAGCTCCTAATATTGTTTTACAGGTGTACACCAGGAATCCCACAGCCTTCATGCTTGTCTTTTCAAAACTTTTTTTCTCCATTATAAATAGGTAAATAAAACCTTTCAGATGGGAAGCTTTCACAATTCAGTGAAGGTATTTTTTGTTTCTGAACAGAGCCAGGGCAGCAATCACCCTGCAGTGTCAAGGAAAGAATTAAATGCAGGTGTTGAACTAGTGGCATTGTATTGAGTAGATGAATGGTTTTTGGGCACATGAGCTCAGGTTCAGCTCCAGATGAAGGCATCTAAATTCAAATGTTTACACATGAACTTGGTATCTACACTTCCACTATTGTCAGAGGCATTTAGGGTGTTATTCAACAGAGTGAACAAGATGTCTTATTTGGGACAAAGAATCAACCAAAAAACTCCATGGATGGTATTGTCTAGTGCCTTGACTCAGTTATCTGAGCACAGGAGTCTAATGGCACTAGAGATGTCTGCAACGGTTTGGCAGATATGACACATCAGCTGCTGAAATGCGTGCCCTTCTGGAAGAGAGCTGGAGGCCAGCGGGGCACTCCTGGGTGTATTATTTGTCTCTGTGCTTGAATGTATCAGCAAAAGCACTGAACCTTTGAATTCCATCAGTAGCTATCTTATGTGCAGAGGCTTAAATAGGTTTCCTGATCTGGAACTGATTCATATATGTAATGTTTCCTTCCTGGCTATGAGAATACCCAATGAGAAATGAAGCTCAGTGAGATGGCTGCAGTTTTCTTCTGTGTGGAGTGGGAAAAGCCTCCTGCCCTTTGACATGGATCCTGTGGGAGTACTGAACCCTCAATTCCATACTGACATTGAGTATAAGGGAGAAATGTACCAGGAATCGGGTGGATACGGAAACCATATGAAGTCATATGGTTAGCACAGGGACAGCTCCTGCCTCTTGCAGCTCCCAAAGGATCTTCAAAGTCTGGGAAGAGGAACAGTCATAAAGGCCAAACTCAGCAGAAGTGCTGTGGAAGCTCTGCACCTGGTTCCCTCCTCCTGTGCTGTCTAGCTGTAGGTCGTTAAATGCGTGTATTTTGCAACAGATGCCTTCAGCTTCTACTCTTTCATCAATAGATGGCACTAGGCAGTTAGCAAGAACCATGTCTGTTTATGACATATTTGATCAGTAAGTATAGACTATCTATTTCAGTACTCAGTACCATGTACTTTATATGGCTTAAGATCATATTTTCACAGATTCTACCACTCTTTCAGAGTTTTCTTAGTTATAAAGGACAAAAGACGTAACAAGAAGCTGGCAGCTCTGACAAAGAGCTAGTAGGCATGAAGACTCTAATTAAGATTGTAAGTGTAGCCTGCAATGGTAGTTTCTTTGTGAAAGCTCTGACCCAATCTTGATTTCCTTGGATTTTGTTTATACCCATAATTTCAGATCAAGCTCTTTAGCATTATTCTGAGCTATAAGGAATAATTTGAGGCTATTGGCAGGCTACATTTTCCAGTTTAATGGTGTATACTGGAAAATACCTTGTGAAGAAGGAGAGGGGGAAAGGGAAAGGGAAAGGGAAAAGGAAAAGGAAAAGGAAAAGGAAAAGGAAAAGGAAAAGGAAAAGGAAAAGGAAAAGGAAAAGGAAAAGGAAAGGGAAAGGGAAAAGGGAAAGGGAAAAGGGAAAGGGAAAGGAAGAGGGAAAGGGTGAGGGAAAGGGATAGGGAAAAGGAAAGGGAAACGTGGCAGTGAAGGAAGTCCATGAATTACAGAACCTGTGAATAATAGTGAATCTATCACACACTATCAGGAGGGTGAGCAGACATGTTATCACTAGGTTTCTGAAAAGAGACAGGTATTAAAATCTCACCTGTAACTCTGCAGCTTTTTCCATCAGGTCAAAGTAGTTAATCCCTCAGCAGCATGTCTCATTCACTCTGTAACTGTGTGATTGTTGAAGAGAAGCAAGAGGAGAGCTGATAAGATACTTTTAGCTTTGTAAAAAAACATTTATGGACCAGGATTAGGATTTTTTGATGGGATCAAGATAAAGTATTTCAAAACCCCAAAGAAGTTATGATAAGACACATGGGAGCAGACCCCTCTGTTTGTGTCCAATACACAGGATAGAAAGTGCTGTTTAATCTGTTTAGCCTGGGTCTGTTAACAGACCCAGTTGTTGTCTCAGCAAACTGTATATGCAGCACTCCATTAATGATCCAAAGCTATTTTATCCATGGAAGATCTTTTTGTGTATGAAGAATTATTGAGGCAAATTTAATTTTACTTTTCCCCTGAACTAAATTAACACATAATACTATGAGTGGCTGCTGGTGTTATATTTTCTGAAGAGGCTGTCCCATATGTTTTGCTCTCTAGGACAGTCTAATGACAGTGTTGGACCCTGACTGCATGTCAGATCACAGGCAGAATGCTGAGTGCAAAAGAACCCGGAATCAAATAATGAAGAGCTCAATGGAAGGTGTAAGTTTCACATTTTTTTTTTTATTTTGCCTGCTATTTTGGGAAGGCAAGGCATTTTTGGTCTTTCTAAATGCATGTAGTGCTGATCTTTTCCTCGTCCCAGCTACAGCATGTGCTAGGGACTGTTCCTGCATTAGGCTGTAATGCGGATGACACTCTGGTGTTCTCATAAATGATGGAGATCAAAAGGGCATCAGGAGATGCCTTCTTTTGCTTATACTTGCTGGGTTTGGCTCTTCTGATTTTGTATAAAAGAGCTACAAGCAATAGGCAGCCTTAGTTTGGAAGGAATATACTTTGCCACAGTCATTAACTGCTTTTAAAAATAGAATCACAGCATTTATGAGTGAAGCATAAGCTGTAGATGTTCTATGTTTGGATTGCACTCCTATCCTTAATTACAGTGTTGCACAAAATTGTAATCTCAAAATTAGTTCAAACTGAGTTGGGAAAGGAAACTTGTCATGCAGATTGAAAGCTGACTGCAATACCCATAAACAAAGGGTGATGGTAAGTATAGATCTAACCCAACCAAAGCCAAAGGCTCATGGTGATTCTGAGGGCTGATATAATTTAACAACTTAGTGACTAATCTAAAGTGAGGAGCAAAGGTTATAATCATCTCTTGACTGAAACTCTGGAACAGAGAGTCTCTAGGGTTAAAACATGAGGTTGTTACACAGCCTGGCCTGGAAATGGGAGCTGGTAACAACTCATCTGTTCTGCAAGTTGTAGTACCAGAGGAGGTTTTATCTTCCATGCAGCAATAGGTTGCATTGATAGCATACATACTGCTGAAATATGTATATACTGGTAATAAATGCAAACACCCAGGAAGACAAAGAAAAAATGCAAACAGTAATAACAGCTTGACCTCAAATCTCACAAAAATAAAGGAGAAGATCACAGGGGGAGTGTGTGTGTGAGTTTAGTGTTTTTTAACATCATTTGGTTGGATCAGGCTAGGAAAAGAACAAAATGCAGTTCAGAGTAAGACACTGGGAAAGCAGGGGTGCAATTTAAAACAAATTCAGTAGGACACAGGAACGTGGGTAGCACCACAGCTGAAAGACATCCAGGGGTGATGGCTGGCAGCAAAACTGTGCTGCTTTCAGTGTCTCACGAGTTCAGGCTACAAATATGACAGTTCGGTTGCAAAACAAATCATTTCATAAAATGACCAAGGCATATTCTAGGTAGAATATTCCATTTTTCAATACACTCATTTTTTAAATGTCTAAAACATTTGGCTTTTTATGAAGTGACTGATTTTGCTGTTGCAGTCAGGTTGTTCATCCTGATGCACTGAGCATCTTGTGGTGCTCCTGCTGTCATGAGTCAAATCATCATTGGGAAACAGGGTCCTCAACAACTTTTTACTGAAATAAGAATACAAATTAAAATTTTGACAATATACAAAACTTACACAATACATTTTGCAATGTGCTTGTCACCCTTGTATCACAATGCCTCCAGCTATATCCTTCAGGCACTACATAATGTCTAATGTCACGGGGCCCAAGAAGTCTTTCTCTGAATACTGACAAAACTTGTTCTTAGGGTCTGTCTTCATTGCAGATGCCAAATTGAAGGATGATATTAGCCACTTGTTTAATTGCTTTTCAAGCCTGCCTAGCTGTCCATCTAGTAATGTCTCCCACCCAACCCTCACCTTTTTAGGACCTGACTAGAACTGTGAACTGTGATCTCTCCCCCTCTGGCCATTTTTTTTTTCAAATAAATTCAAAAGTTTTCATTGAAACTCAGGCTGCAGAGTTGCTTAAGCCTTTTTTTTTTTTTTTTTTTCCCTGAGGTAAGCAAACTAAAGATGACCACAAACTGCAAACATGAAGTGTACACACATCTTCAGACAATTCTGCAGGCAAACAGGAGGTGAGGGAGACAAATTAGCTGAAGTACTAGTAGATCACAACTATGTAGCCTTTGTTCAGTTTGCAGCATGGACCGAGTTTGCTTGTGGATGCCTGAAAAATGCCATGAAAATTCAGAAATCATGCGGAGACAAGAGGTATGACAAAGGTCTGTTTTGGACCTGACTGACTGGCATTACTTAACCTGAGCCACAACATAACATGACAACCCTTTCCAACTGATTTATGCCAGAATGGTTTAAACATGGAGTACTCCAAAGACTGTATAAAACTGTAGAGTAATCTTGTATAAAACTGTAGAGTTATCTTGTATAAAATAGCAGGGGAGCCCTTGTTAGAAAATGTGTTACAGGACAGAATATTAGGAGATACTAATTGCAAAGTATCTGAACATGGTGCATTTGTAAGTTGGCTTTTGGATTACCCCAAAACCAGCAAACTCTTTCCAGTTATTTTGCAACCTGCAAATGCATGTGCCAGAGCAAACGTGGCATTGCACTGTAAACCCAGCAGCCTAAGTTTGAACTTGGCTCTGAAGTCCTGCCCAAAATGCCTTCCCCTTAGCCAGGAGAACAGAGGTAACAGCATAACTCAAGCAATTTGCAAGGTGACACTGGACACAGAGGTGGCTGTGGATGTTCCCCGTGGCTTTGAGCTCCTGGCTCCTTTAGCCATGGGCTACTGCTGCCAGCACAGAGCTTATGGCAGCTGGTTCTCCAGGGGCTGCTGGTGGGGTAGCACTGAAGCAGCATGTCCTGTGTTCACATGTGTTTGCTGTGTGGATGGTTGATTCAGAAAAACCCAAGAGAACCCTCTTCTGCCTCCTACGATATCCGATATCAAACTGATGAACAAGTCTTGAAACAGCGGCCTGCCTTCTCCCGCTAAATAAATTTACAGATAAGCACCGTTTCTTTTGTGAATCAAACTCCTTGACACTAAGCAAAACAATTGTAATGGGTCTTCTGGGAATTAAATGTATTTACTGCTGATGTTGTTTTTAAAATAGTTGTTTACCAGGTGTCAGATTGTAAGACTGTGTATGATTCATAGCAAATAGCAGCATACCAGAAGTTTAAACTCATCTTGCATAGTAATTTGCCTGATAGCTTGGGTGGATGAAGGAAGAATATTTAGCTTTCTGCTGTAAATATACTTTACAATTGGCACTCTTAAAACAGAAAATGGGAAATACAGTACAGAAAATTCTGTTAACTTTTCTATAAACAGCATTAACTGAGTGCCTTCTGTATTGTATTCTCCTTGCACTTACATTCCAAATTGACCATTCTCTTCATCCTAGGAAGCATCTTCTGTTACAAAATCTACCCTGATTTCCTTTTTTTTTTTTTTTCTGTATATGGTTTGAATTCCATTTCAATGACCTTGATAGGCATCTAGGACATTTTGAAATATGTAGAACCACTTACTTCATTATTTATTGAACTGTAACTGCCCAGAAATGAGTGAAAGATTCTGCTGTATTTGCCATGATATTGTTGAGGTAAAACCTGATTAAACCTGCTACCATGATGTGTAAATCACTGGACAGCTGCATTGAATTTTTTTGGTGTACTTATAGAAAATGCTAATGCACAGTTGTGACACCTGTTCTGAGTGGCTTAGACAAGAGAGATATATACTAATCTTTCATAGGCCATTTTTTCTTACCTATTGGAGTGAAAGATGTCTTCTACATGTGGCAAACATACTGTATGCTCTTTGTAGAGCTATTTAACTGCTTCTAAGAACACCTTCTATCCTCAACTCAGATCCCCAGTGGTAGAGGTGGTCTGGGAGAAGATATCCATACCTCCATCCTGGTCAGTGACATTGTCAAGGGACCAGGAAAGCAGTGGTGGAGAAACCGGTGTAGGTGTTCTAAGCCTTTCCATAGATGAAAGCTACTTCACATATTATGCCAGGTGCTAGAATGGAGACTGTGGATCTATAAGTTTCTTTATTTTGCTAACATTTTAAAAGATCTGTATACTTGACTGGATGTTGGACAACACTGAGATGAGAGACGAATTGTCCTCTTGATAGGGTCATCTACAATACTTCATTCATTCTCTTTCCTCTGCAACATGCATACACATGCACAAACAGACAAACAAACACATTCACTCAATTTCTGCACATATTTTCAAAATATTTTGGATCTCCAAAACACACAACCATAAAAAGATTAGAATAGTATGGGTTATGCTGGAACTCAGAATAATGGCACGATTTATGCAAAAAGCGTTCAGGGAAATGTTTCGTGTGTCATTCTGTTCACCAGTTACAGTCTGTGAAGTTCATTTGTCCACTTTTTTCACCTAGTGAAAAAAAAAAAGGCAGAAAGATAGCTTTAAAATTGCTACATAAACTACTAAGGGGAATATGTCATGGACTAGTTTTTCTGCTATCGTAGTTCTAAATTTTAGAGTAATGTAAAATATTTATTTTTTGTGAAATTAATTTATTGCCATGCTTTTCTCTCAGTCTGTCTTTCATCCCCATGATGTTAAAAGTACTCACAATCCAGCTGTAATCTGTTACCACAGCATTTGTACAGCTGCCAAGAAAACTTTACTGAATTGTCGGCATGTTTTCAACTTCATTAAAGATGGCAACCTGGCAGTCAGCTGTACAGGCTGTCTTATCACAGTTACAGGGAAATCTGAGCTGTTTTCCTGTCATTAAATCATCCTAACAGGAACCAGCATACTCCAGAATTGAGTTGCTCACCTCACTCTTTCATGTTTCCTATTAAGTAGATTTGAATGAGTTTGGAATTTGCTTCATATGGATTTCTGGAACAAAGGCTACTCCTGAACTGCTGCTTGAACTAGCGGCAGAGTGTCAATGTAGCTGTGACAGGTTTACTAAGGACAACTCATTTTGAAATAAAGTTTGAACTGCTTTCCCACTGAATTTATGAACTGAAATTTGTCAGGGACCAAAAGTCCAGTTCAAAGAGAACTGACTTCTCATAATGCTGGTTAAATTACGCCTTCATTTCACTAAATTGTGATCTTTTGGAAATGTCATGTGCACACAGGCAGGTAATTTTATTTTTTCTAGAAATCCACCAATACAAAGCATAATACTTCCTTACAGAAATGTTTTGAAAGAGTGCAGAGACTAAAATTGACATAAATGAAAGGCAATGCAGTCAAGGAGAAGGAACTAAAACTGAAGAATGACAATAACATAAGGTGACATCTACATAAGTCAGAAGACACAGTTTATTTTTTTTCCCCTAAAAAATATAAGAATAATCTAATTAGCTCTTCGTGACCAGAACTTTAGGAGTAGGACAAAGTATTTTATGCAGGGGTGGTAGAACAAAATAAATAAATTCATGCCAATTTTGGAGATGACCAAACAAAATGGTTAGGATGGAAAAAAGTACAATGGTGGTGATGACAGAAAGGTCTACTCAGAGTTCATCAAGACAAATGTTGGTGATGGAACAGAATAGAACTATGGGAAAGGAGACCAACTGTTTGTCAGATACAGACAAGGTAATATTTTCTATAGGAAATAGAAAGAAAATAATCAAAGATGATGCAAAAAAACTTATTGGAAAAATTTAAAAGATAGAATCAAAGAGATATGCGAAAGAATTGTTTCTCAGACATCAGATGAATTTAAAAGGGAAAATATGTATAGAAGAAACAAAGCGACAACTCCAGTAGCCAGATGAAACATCTCTAAGTCAAAAAAAAGAGCAATTGCAGACAGGGGAGGACACAATGAGCATATGAACAAAGAAAAACTGGAGAGAAGCCAAAGATGTCTTCCTGGGTCATAAGAATAATTCATGAAATGTATATGATGGAGAGCTGTATAATGAAAAAACAGATGTATAAATTTAAAAAAAAAAAAAAGTATGAAAGCAACAGGAAGTTATGAATGGCAGTTGGAGGCAAGCATGTGGCAGAGTACCATCACAGGAAACATGTAGTGTCTTCCAGACCATATCATTCAAAGAAAAATACCCTGAGTGGGGCTTCTTGCCAAACAGCTGATGTTCCAAGACCAGATAAATTTACTATTGGCTAAAGGCCTCATATTTTTCTGATCAAAAGTCCCCAGACAAGAAGCATGCAAATGCAGTATATCCACAGCAAGCTTCTGACACATTATGCACGTGTTGTGCAATGACTGTGCATGAACTGGTTGCTCGGATTTGTAGTGCATGTGCAGATCGATTGGACAGCAAGTGCCCGGTGGTTTTAATGCACTTTGGTTATTCTGGATTTGCTCTAAGGAAGAGACAAAGCTACTCTGTGTGTGCACAGTGACCATTTGTCTAGGATTTCAGGGCATCTGCAACCCAAATTTGTTATTTTACAGAAGGTGGAAGAGGCAATAGAGGAAGAAATGTGTGCCAGTTCTGTCAGATAAGTATATCCATGAAGTGTGTAAGAGCAAAGCATTCTGCAAAACATGGGCACAGAGAAGAATACAGTCCACATCCTTGCAGAGCAGAGATACAGATTTTAGCAGCAGTACAGCCACTTTTACTTTTGCTGCAATGCAGTATGTGGAAATGTACTTGTGCCACCTGTTTGTTACTTGAACTGGTTTGCCAGAAGAGGCAGAACAACTTGGAGTCTTGAGTCTAAACCACAACATTCATACAGTTTGTATCAGCAAGGCTGATAATGTCATGAAGACATACTGGGGAAATTCAGGTTTAGATGTAAGTATTTGAAAAAATCTTGACACCCATGTGACAGCTATGACAGCAGAGCCACTCCTAAAAACATTTACCTTAGCTTCAGGAAGCCTGATACCAGTTTCATAGTCTGTGGGATGCCTGTGAACTTGTCTTCCATCAGAAAAGATAGAGGCAATTATTCTTGGCTTGTTTAAAGGATCCCTGATGCCTCCCAGATTACAACGATTCAGCTCCTTCCAGATGAAGTGTAGTTAGTGCAGGTGACATAGAGACTGCCGCTAGTGACGGGGGACTGCAACATACAGCTGCAAATAACTGAAAAAGAGGGAAACCTCAGCAGCTGACATTACCAATACTAGCACGAGATAAGTGAGCATGTGCCTTCTGTAGCTACCAAAATCGAGTATCAGCCTATCTACAGGCTAACCACCCTAGAGGACATCAATTACAGGCCCTCCTCAGCAATTACATTCTGTTTCTGGACACTGTGTCAGATTGGATAAAGAAGCAGTCGAAGTACACTCACTTGTCTGTCTAGAAGATGGCTTTTACAGAATATGCCTTCTGGTATATTCATAAAGCAGCTGCACAATTCCAAAAAGGGTACAGTGAAATATTAGATAGAATAGAAGTCCTTGCTGTTGACAATTGAGTATATAGAGATATTACATAGCACCTAATAGCACTCCTCATAAGATGGAGTGTCATCTAAAACTGAATCATAGCAAAATAAAAATTGGTGTCGTGTGAGTTACTTTGATCAGACCTTGGAAAAAAATACCTCTGGATCTGCTCAAACAAAGTGAAAACAATAAAGCATTTTCAAATCTCCAACTTCTTGGTGGAAAAATCAGAAGCCATAATAATCATGATGGTTTACCTAGCACAGTTTAATACAGATCCCTGCTATGAGGCCAAAAATAAAAAAAAACAAAAAGCACATCTTGTTGGGAAAATTTAACGAGAACTTTGAGAACACAGAGGCTGTATCTTTTTTAAACCACAATAAATGACAACAATAAATGACAGCAACAAAGTCACTGGATGTGTTCCAGGGTATGTTCCTAGAAATTCAGGTCACAACACTGCAAAGGTAGATATGCTGTAAATAGTGGACAAAGCAGTATTTTGCAGGAGACACTTTTGGAGTATAAGGATTGAGAGTGTAGAGCTATCACAGGAAAATTATACTCAAATAGAAAAGAATTTACCACTGTCACTGGATGTCAGTACATTCTGTGCAGCATAGCTGAAATAGATCACAAACCTTAGGGGATATTCTTGACATATCTTAAGCTTCTGCACCATCTAGACTTCACACATGATCATAAACCTACAAAGGCAAGACTTCAAAGTGAAATACAAGCCCGGAAGAGAAATTCCTGTAGCAACATGTACTGGTGTCTGCAAAAAAAGGAGCAGAAATTCTGAGGAAAAATAGAGAGCATAAATGTGATGAATTTTTTAAAAGAATAGGTCAGGATGGCTTGCCCAAAACCAGCTTCTCTCGGCCTATCAGGACTTCTGGAGTGTAAGAAAACAAAGTTAACCTGGAAAATGAAAGCAAAGAAAGCAGTGACACTGAAGAAAACTCCTTCCAGGCATCTGAAAAGATTTATGGATTTGACAGTGATGTTACGGGAAGTCTGAGGATCAAACATACTTCACCAATCCCGAATGTGTGTGAAAGACTAGACATCATTAGGACATGCAGATGATTTGCATCTTTGTCTTTCATATGGCAAGAAAATGTGTATAGCAACATCCGAAACATTTGAATAAGCTAATCTGCATTAATGAATTAATAGATACTTCCATTATGGAAACTACTAGAGGCAGAAGCAGAGGCTGTTATACTAACAGATGATGTACTTTAGAGAGCCCAGGAGCAATGGATAACTGATCTAGAGGATATTCTTAACCTGATGCTAGATTATTAATACAAAAATATTTTTGAAGTAGCTCCAATAGACAATGCATTGCTGATCTCTGGACAGGGTGACACAAAGGCGATGTTCATCAGCTAAAGCAGCAAAATGAGTGAACCACAGGGCACATTTGAAGAATTTCAAAGTGCTGGTGTTTCAATTACGCGCAGGCACGCACAGACGAGCAGAGGCTGAACCAGCCACTGGCATTGCGCACCATCCCAGGGGCTGCCTGAAGTGCACACAAATCAGCAAGCGCATTCAGATCCTGTTCAAGGTGGTCAAAAGCACTGCTACTTCGTTTATTAAGCTGCTAATACACACCTTGGGAGGCAAGCATTTAATCTTCACAGGCTGCAGCAAGCAGAAAGCACAGAGCTGTAACACCTGTGAAAAGAGTGTCTTTTCATTTCTAAAATCTCAAGTCAGGATGAAATAAAGCAGTTAAGTGAACAGAGGGAAAAAAGTAGAAATACTATTCATGATGAAAATGCCAGTATACAAAATCCCTTCCAAAACAGGATTACAAGGGGCAGTGTCACTGCAGTGAGAAAACTGAACACCCCAGGCTGGGTTTTTGGGAGCCAAATAAGGGGTTCTTCTCTGGGTGAAATCACAGATGCTTTGGAGCTGCTTGTAGCAGTATGAGCCCAGCAGGTGCTGGACCTACAAGCCCTGTGACATGTGGAAGGTGACTGCCAGAAAGTCACCTGCCTCTGGGAGAAAACAGGCAATACAGCTCACAGCCTACTTGCTCCATGGGTGACTTACTGGCAATACACAGAAATTCACAGAACAGACTGTGCTACCTGTGGAAGGGGTGAACTTCACTATCACTTCAACTGAAATGAAAGTTGTGTCCACCTGCATCTGGGTAAGTGGTAAGGCAACTCAGGCTCTCTCTAGATAAGAAATACGCACCTAGTTCTCCACCTTCTCTAAAATTCCTTTGTTCTTTAAGGATCTTCCTTTGCCATGCACACATCTTCCTAGCACTTGCCTTCTTTCTTTAGCTGTTGATGACCTGGTATCCTTCTGAAGAAAGAAGTGGAACAGCACCAGCTGTGTCCTCAGAGTGTCTAGGAGAATTCAACCTACACAGGAACTCAAGATCTAGCAACTCACTGTGATAAAGTGCTCCAGATTTCACAGGCAGGATTTGGGGTACTGTTTACTCCAAACACCTTGCTGTCTTAAAGCTTGAATTATTCCATATCACCATTTGTGCATTCAAGGCAGGTACTGAGGTGTGTTCAGATTTAAATCTCCTACAAGCAGTGATTCTGGCACAGCATGTTTTACAATTTTGCTTAAACTGATGTAACAGAGAAGTATAGAGACCTCGAGTTTACGAGGTCTATATACTTGTCTTATATGGATAGTTTTACTTACTGGTTGCCAAGGATTGCTGCTGCTGCCAGCAAGAAGATGTTTCACTGAATCACTGAACGGGTGAGGTGGGCAGGTATCACTGGAGATGGGCTAGTCCAGCCCCTGACAGAGCAGGGACACTGAGAGGATGTTGGCCAGGACTGTTTGTAATTTGGTTTCTGAATTTCCTTTGCCTGTTAGAGGTCTATGTTATGGCAGACAGAATTCCATTAACAAGAAACTTCAGAGCTGGTATCACAATTTTCATTTACAGGAGTTGGACTTGATGATCCTTGTCAGTTTCTTCCAATGCAGGATATCCTATGATTCTGTGATTGAAGTACCAAAATTACAAGTGACAGGATGAAGGAAAGGGCACATTTCCAGTCCAAGGGATTCTTTGTGAATAGGAAGATACAACAGCATATTTTTTACATCAGCTTAGGGTCTTATTTGGAAAGACAATACCCAAGAGAGGTGATCTGTCTAAGGAATTAGGCCCTAATTCTGAAGAGTGTGAAACTGTCACGTCAGCTTTGCCAGCTGAGCAAATCGGACAACACAGCCAAAGACTCAGCCAGTACATTAAGCAATTTCAAGGTGTGCTGTCATTTAACTTCTTTGTATTCACTTCCAAAGCCAATAAATATCTCCCTGACTTTTCTCCATATTTTCTCAAGTAAGCGTCTTTTCTTTAACATTATGTTTTCTTCTGTTTCAGGAGCTATTTCAGGCTGGCCTGATAATGTTAAACATTTTATTTTTCAGATTGGGAAAAGTGCATGGAAGATGCTGGTTGTATCCAGGGCACTTCTCTACTAACCAACAAGAACTGGTAACAAGAGCTGCCAAGCTGGTGGCTAGGAATATCCCTTGCTATTGGCAAACAGCAGGGAGCAAGGGGCAGGGAAATGCAGAGAAGCCCTGGGACCTGAGCATCACACTGGCTCCAACAGCTAGCACGACTCCTGGCTGACAGCGTGACTCACTGATGTGACTCAGACCTGCAAACCCATCATAGATGTGTAAAGAAACACTTTGTCAGAGAGCAAATTCCTCAGCAACATTTTCCCTGAGTGCCCCAAACTCCCAGGCTCTCCACTGAGACTCACCGAATCCCCACGTAATGCATGTCACCGCAGTTCCTCTGCAGCAATGAAGGGACTGGCATCTGTAGATTTTGTTTATGGCAGAGTGTGACAACTCATAGCTGTATTACAGTAATTCATGATGTTATGTTTCTATAACACTACTTTTTCAAGAGAGGCAGAGTAAACGACCCCTAAGTAGCGTTTCTTGGTTGTTATCAATGTGTGCCAAGCCTGAGTTGCTGATAACAACATGCTTTTCACATCTTTATTAATTCAAAAGCCTGTTACGTTTATTTCAGGCTGGTTTGATCCCAGATCACTGCTCCCAGAAGCCAGTGCAATACGAAGGACAGTGAGACTGTCAGCTGTCACAGTCAATGGGATTTGGAAGATCTTTGTTCTGAGCCTGTCATTGCATGGATTGATAAATTCTTCCTATGTGACACCCTTGGTTTCCACTATTTTCAGTGCAATTAAGACTAAAGTTTGTTACTAATCTGGATGGAAGTTAGTGTGAAGTTAGGCAGTTCAAGGTGAGAAAATAAAAACACCTGGACTCTTACTCCAGACAGGTATTACATTACCTGGTACTTGATATTAAATGGTACTTGCTACTTGGAAAAAGAAAATACTATACATACAATAAGAAGTGTTGAAGGTTTTGAAATTATTTTTTAAAATTTTGATTATACTAAGGTTGGCAAGTCTCCTTTGAAAAAGAAAAAAAATGTTTTAAAAGCAGTTTCATCTCACTATCTTATGTTTTAACTTTTTGTACCATGCTATGACTCTTTCAAATACTGCCTGATACCTTGAAATCATCTTCTCCAAGACACCATGCTCAAGTACGTGTGCCACCCCCCTAGCTTTATGTCCTGTTGCCAAGCCTGTGAGTAATCCAGACCTTCTCACAAATTTTCTCTTTAACAGCACCAAACCACACATGTATCAGTGGCATTTCTGCAGATAGCTGCACACAAAAGACAAAGCCTGGCAGTTACCATGGGATTCTTTCATTAAGCACTTACTGAATATACTGCATGTTTAGCCTTGAGAAAAAGAGGCTGAGGGAAGATCTTATTGCTGTCTACAACTACCTGAAAGGAGGTTGTAGCATGCATGGTGTTGGTTCTTCTTTCAAGTAGCAAGTGACAGGACAAGAGGAACTGGCCTCAAGTTGTGCTAGAGGAGGTTTAGATTGTATATTAGGAAAAAATTATTCACAGAAAGGGTTGTCAGGCATTAGAATAGGCTGCCCAGGGAAGTGGTGGAGTCACCATCCCTGGAGGTGTTTAAAAGACATTTACATGACGTCCTTAGGGACATGGTTTAGAGCTAGAGTTAGGTTATGGTGGACTCGATGATCCTGAGGGTCTCTTCCAACTGAAATGATTCTATGACTCTGTTCTATGATTCTATCCTTCACTGTCTGTTAATCTTTGCTACTTTTCCCCCTCTCCCATAATTTTCTTGCCTTCTATACAGGAATGTGAATTGTGTCAAACCATGGTAAGGACAAGAGAGTTCCTGTGCTCCAGCACCTAGCAGCAAGGTTCCATGGTTGTGTTCGGCTTGAGAAATCCCATCTTTCAAACCCTAGATGAGTAGGCATTGTTGTGTATTTTGGCAAAAAAAAAATCATCAGCTACTGCACCTATTGTTACTTATGAAAAATAGTGAAAAGATTTGAAGAAATGGGGTACTTAATCTGCCCTCCTGGTGACTGTTGGGCTGGGTTCTTATTCTCACTGAGCCCCCTTTGTGTCCCTTTAGCATGTGCAGGAGACTTCAGATAGGTGTGTTTTACAATCTCACTCTCCTGAAGGCCCATTTACACTTCCAGAGAGGTGTGAGAGGTCCCAGTAATGAAGACGGCTCAGATTATTTTTTCATGTGAAGCAAACCTTTCTGGTTTACATGTGTGTCCTGTGTACCCAGGCTTACAGGAATGGTCCCTGGGGAAGACTTGGCTCTGCAGAAACACTAACTGTACCCAGATGTCTCAGCAGAAAGATTTCTGTCCTTTATGATCCTGTATAGAGCAGGGTATCACCAGCTATACTGAAGCCCCCAGGGATGCTGATGTGACACTTAGATGCACACACTGTTTCACTTAAGACAGCAGGACTAGGAAGGGTTTGTTTCCCACTTTGATCCTCAGGTAAAGGAGCCTGAGTGACAGATTTTTCCCTCTGTTGTCCAGATCTCCAGTATGCTCCAGATACGTCAGAAAAAATCATCAGCTATCTCACTGCTCGCTTGCTATGGATGTGCCTGTTTCAAGACAGCTGCTAGCCTGGATCAGGCTGCCTGCACCGGCCCCACGTGTTCTGCAGGCTGCGGCACAGAGTTGTGGCTGCTGTAAACCTGCAGCAGGTTTTAGAAAGCTGGGAGGGGAGTTACAGTGACTTGCTGCTGGCACACTCCTTGTTAATGTGTTTGCTCACTTTCTTCAGGACGAGAATTATCAGAGAACTCAGATAACTGACAGGATCTTAGTTATAATTAGTAGCAGCTTCCTGTCTGACATACAGGAGGGGCTAACAACATTTTTCTTAAGGCAGAGTTGTTACGCTTTCCTCTAGACATGTACTTTAAAAAAAGCATTTTCTGGCAAAAAGCCTCTCCCACTTGGTTAGGACAGATGGGAGAGGAAAAGATTCTGAAGTGATGGAGCTAGAGGGTAATGAAGTATTGTACAAACTGTCAACAGTGTGTGGGCTGTTGCAGATCAGCTATTTTTGTTATTACTGACATACATCCATTATACTGGGAACTCAAAGAGAAGTCACCAGTGGAAAAATAAAAATACCAGCACAAATGTGGATGAAGTTTCTGTTTCTCCCTCCATACAAGCTGTGAAAAATCTCAGGGAAATTAGCAGAGCGTAATACATGTAGAGCCCTGAAAAGTGAGAGCTGAATCAAATCACTGCATTTATTTAGCCTGATGAGCAAAGTGTATCTGTCCACAGGGTCTAATCACAGAGCACTGATTTTCAAAGGTCCTTCTGTTCCATTTCAGAGGAATTTCAAAATGAAAATAAACATTAGTGGGACTTTAAAAAAAGGCCTAAGAAGCTAAACACCCAAGAAGAGTTTAAGATCTGCTGACTTTCAGTGAAACTGGGGTTCTGATTTGAGGTTAACTCTCCTCACAAACACTACAGAAATAAGGTACCTGAGGGGATAGCTGAGGCCCATTCTTTACAACTGCAAACAGTCCTGTACCTTTTGAGGAGGTTCAGCCTGAGGGACCCTTACCCATTGTATCTCCCCAGAAAGTCCTGCAATTTTACGTGCCAACAGGTCCTTCTAGGAATGCCTGGTCTCTTTCTCCAGGTTCTGTTATGGACAATAGATATGAGAAATGAAGTGCAGAAAAGGAGTAATTCAGGGACAAATACTGAATGATGAACTTCCATTTCACAAGCCTGGAGCCCTTAAGAGAACAAGCTACATCAAAGGTTATAGGACTATGAGATGATCCGGGGGAGTGACCAGTCAACCAAGTTAAACAGAGTTTCACAACCTGACTTAAACAGAACTTCTGGCTGTGATTTGGATGGCTTTCAGGACTGAGGGGTTTTTTTCAGTGAAAATGGTCTGTAGGTCTGAGCTTGAGGCTGGCTTTTTAGATTGATCCCAGTGGTTAACACGGCAGTCCTCTGGTGCTGTATACCACTTTCATGTCATTTTTTCCTGTGATTTCTTTTGTTTTTTACTAAATGGTAAATGTACTTCCAAATGTACAATTTTCCTCACTGAAATGGGGCATTATTAAATAATAAATAAGTAAAGTAAATAAGTACACCAAAAACAGTAATAAAAATAATTACAATAAATAATTATGCATGTGACACAAAGTGTCTTCACATCCATAAAAGAGGACTAAATATGTTCAAGGTCAAACAGTGACTTTTTTCATCTAAAGTTTATTTTTCAGAAGTGCACCTGATCTATAAGTTTCCTAATGCAAAAGTTTTGGAGTGTTGTCCCTGCTTGCCAAAACTCCCCCCTCTAACTGAACTAACTCTTCAGCAAGTGCCAGGCTGTGCTTCGTCATCTCAAATATAAAAAGCTGGAGCCAGGCAAAAGTCTGACTGCTCCTCCTACAAGAAAGGCATGATACGAGTCAAAACAGAGGCCTGAGAAGAGATTCCTGGAGATCCAGACTTGCTGGTCCCACTGGTGCCAGGAGGATGTGGCCTGTTGGACAGTACTGTTGCTCACCTCTGGGGATGGCTGGGGCTGGAATTGGTGCAGGGTGCGGGTGTTTGGTACCCTGGCAGAAGTAGGGAACAGGGCGGTAAATCTTGCTGCCCTTCCTGGCTGCCCCTGCTTGAAGGGCTTCTCTATTTCAGGTGTGCCTAGAGCTGGCCCTGCTCAGGTGGCACAGCACCACTGACACACTGGGTGCTTTATCACTATGGACATAGTCACCCTGCCTAATTTTAATTGGCACTCATCAATGGTTCAGTTTAATTACTCAACATGCCCATGAGAACTGAGGCTCTTGTGGGGCGAGCGTCTCAAGTATCCAGGCATGAAAAAGACAAAGTCAAGGGAACAGACCTGAAGAAGCAATCCTAGTTTCTCATCTATTTCCTTTCATGGAGCAGAATATGAGGTCGTACACATCAGTGACTGTCAGGTTGGGGGCCTCACTTGAACAGAATTTTGTCAGGAACTGCATTTCAGGCTGTGAATTAATGAACAAGAGGCATTTTGCGCAGAAGAAACTGCAGACTGAGTGATGCTTTTGGCAAAAGTATTGGACTTCCAGGAGCACCAGATATTATTAGCCCATCTTTTGAGGTTGTGCTTTATCTTTCTGTGTATGTGCAAAAATTTCCCTGCTGCTGAATTAGTTTGCTCAATGGAAAACTTATCAAGTCTGAAGAGCTCTATGCAATTGAGTAAAAAGCTAGATGGATGTGAAATACTTAGTCTGAGAATTGTAGGTTACAACTAATATTTAACATTTATTTATAAAGGGGAAAGAGGTCATGCAGCAGATTCCCACTATCACATTGGCCAAATAGCTATGCAAATGTCTTTTGATTCCTCCTTAATACTCGTGTTTTGCAGAAAGTCTCCCAGGGTGCTAATCCTCTGGAGTGATATTCATTCATATGAAATGAAATACGCAGAAGAGTGGGAATGACAGAAAGATTTTACTGGCATAAATGTGGCAATGAGCAAGTAATGTAGGTCAGCACAAATGAGTATAGATAAATTTTTTATATCAACAGACCATGCATTTCACAAACGCTGAGCATGAAAGGGGAAAAAAATCAGAAAATTTGTAGAGGTATTTAAAAATTAGTTGGGGTAATTGCCATGGGTTTCTGCTTTTCAAGCAAAGCAAATTTTACTGCATCTTAGTTGCAAAGAGTTAGATCCTGAATCCTTTACTGAAAGAAACAGCAAAATTCCTCCTGACATTAATGGACCTGGGATTTCATCTAGGTAGCCGACTGCAGGACAGCCAAAGAAGGGAAAAATAATAACCAATACATTTTAGAAACTAATGTTTTTCCTGAAAGTTTTTTTTTAATACATCAAAAACTTATTTTCACCACAAGGCTTAATTCTGGGACTCCTTCAGGACAACAAGCAAGATATTTGCATTTTTTTGAGATGATAGGGATATTTCCTTTGGGAAACAAATGAAGCTTAAATGAGATGTGAATAACAGAATCAGAGAATGGCTGAGGCTGGAAAGTGCCTCTGGTGATCTCTCAGTCCCCACCCCCCCTACTCAAGCAGGGCCACCTACAGCAGGTTTCCCAGGATCGTATCCAGTCGGAGTTTGACTGTCTCCAAGGATGGAGACACCACAACCTCTCTGGGCAACCTGTACCAGTGCTCAGTCACCCTCACAGTAAGAAAGTGTTTCCTGATATTCAGAGGGAATCTCCTGTGCGTTAGTGTGCGCCCATTGCCTCTGGTCCTGTCACTGGGCACCACTGAGAAGTGACTGGCTCCATCTGTCTGTTATAAACCAGACCTGAGGATAGAACTTAATATTTGCTTTTAGGACTACAGCCTGTTTTCTTTTAGAGTGTGTAATTTTCAAACTTGATAGGAAGAAGAAAATAGAAATCAAAGCTAAGAACAAGAATTCTAGCAACTATTTGTATTACTTAAAACAGTGGAAAACAGTTCCAAGAGAACAAAATTGGTGGACAGAGAAAAACAGAGAGATAGAGGCAAATGATACAGGTTGTATGTTATATGGTTCTCTGAAATTGTTCCCTGTGTGTTACCACCACATACAATGTGACCATGTGCTGCCTTTCTTGACCCCAGGTTGTCTTCGCAGACAAAAGGAGCAGCACAGCATCATTGTTCCTGCCGTTGGGGCACTGTTACTACTTCAGATCAGCCAGGGGTATCTGGTATAGGGCTCAGACTCTCATCTGTGCTGTTGTGGTTTGCTCTGACAAGGATAAGATCCTTGGTTTCACCAGTCGCTCCACCATTACCCTGGCACCACAATTTTTTGATTGTAATGAGTCATATCATGGTCTCATTCTGCTGACATCTTCACTAGTCTTTAAATTTTGCACTTCCATTTTTCATCCGTCTGATGCCTTCCAGTTTATTAGATAGGGTGGAGTATTCTAAGTTCACTGGGGAAGGCTGCCACACAGTGCAAACTGTCATGGATCTTGTCACTAGGACTGTGATCTTTTACTTTTCCTAAGAAGTTGTTCTAGCCATGTAAAAGCGGGGTCCGATTTTAGCTGGTGTTGAAAATGCCTGAAAATCATGCGCATGCCGCACATATGTATGCAACGACCATATGAGAAATTTAGATGTTCAGTACTTGTAGTTTAGAAAAATTCACAAAACGGGAATTAATGTTATAAATAAAAACATTCCTCCAAATGAGACTCAGCATTTTCAAAGCATGGTTTCCTTTCTGTTTCAATTATTCATCCTTCACAGACCTCTGTCCTGCCCAGCATCTGCCATTTTGCAATCTGTGATTCAACCTAATTTTAACATACACATATATTTACTTTGAAGTACATATTGTGACAATATTAAAATAAAAAAAGTTATTTAATCCTGTGGAAAACATACTGAAGCTGCTGACATTCTTAAAACACTCTTGCATTGTTTTTTCTGGATTTGAACTACGAAATATGGGACCAAATCTTATGTTCAAAATGCTTTTCATAGTAAGTTTCTGTCCAAAGTTTAAGCAGGTACCCGCATGTTGTGTTAGACAAGATCATACATGCCTGTCATGTTGATCACACATCCCTGTCATGTTGATCACACAGGGAAAACAAAGATTAAATGGGAAACATGACTTTATATTAATTATGGATGGCTAGTATTTCTCAGGACCTGAGGGAAACAAACAAAAGATCTTGGCTCTTGGAAGCTCTGAGTATATTGCTTTAAATCACTAAATGTGGACAATTTACATGCATAACATACCACATATCAGCATGAAAATATTTGTCAAAATTGATGAATGAAACAAGAAGAATAATGAAGAAAAATAACAGTACACATACCCCCCAGAGAACAAAATAAACAATTTAAGTGTTTGGTAAATAAATCCCTGAAGAACTCTTAGAAATGACTTACTTATTCATTGAATCAATCCATCAACCTTTTGTGATGGCATCAATTTGCAGTCCCTTCGATGTTGTTCTTCTTCCATAGCTACTGCTTTAGATACCTTAAAAATGTAGGATATCATGTAATGCATCTTTATGGAGCTATCATAAATTGTTTCGATACTCTAGGAGATATAATTGGCTCATTCTTTTCCTCAGCTCTCATATGCACATGCTTAAACTAACCATATCACCTTACAATTGTACTCCAAGTTCCCTTTTTTCCCACTTCTCTCCTTTTACTGAAGCTTTTTGGCACCCACTTTTTTCATTAATCAAAATTTAACAGCAGAGTGGGACTGTGAGATCATTTTTTAATGGAAATGGTCTCATTTATGTACTTTATTTAACATATAAACTCTTTGCAGAAAGGACTGTCTTGTTTACTTTGTTCACAGATTGCGCCATGCTTGTGTCAGAAATTCCAGTTTTTATGTACAGAATTACAGAATGCCCATCTGAAAAATAAACACTCAGCGCTTTGGGTCTCTTTAGAGAAGAAGTAGGAAAAGCTAAATAGAAAATAAGAGAGACTGCGTATGGTTTTGCATCCCCACCGTAAAATATACTCAGACAATAGATATGTGTATGTGCAGAGAAATGAGCCAACATTTAGGATAGATGAACATAGAAGCATGAATACTGAGAGTCCCATGTGAATCAATACAATTGCACGTACTTGCATGTTCTCCTAGGAATGAAGAGTTCCTTTCTGAGTAGCTGCGCGCACAGAAACCAACCATCCAAAAGTTTGCAAGAGGAAAAAAAAATCTGAGACAAATTAAAAAAGACTGAAATGTGAATCTGATTTAGTCAATGTGTCCATAAACTAATTTTCTATGAAATTTCTTCTAGTTCACCTATACCTTTTGTGGATCCACATATTCATGACTCTTTGTACTCACTGAATTCTAGTTTTAGCAAATGTGATCACACAATTGAAAATGGTTTCTGCTAGGGCTCACTGTACCTCACAGCTTCTGTAACACTGCCAACCTTTACCGTTCTGTTGAGTGTCTCTCTGTGTCTGGGGCTTTTAGAGAACATATGTAACCTTTGTGCTTCCCCTTCTTCCACTTTTGCACATGTCCGCAGGCATACCGTCTTCCATGACTGTCATTACCATCATCATGTGAACAGTTTGAAACAACGAATGTGACAAAGAGCAGCATGTTATTTGGGGAGGGTATCTGGTGTCAGTTTCAGGCAGAGGTGAAGAGAGTGGGACAAGAATATGGTTACAGGGAGAAAGAAGCAAAATATGCATAAAATAGCAATGTGGCAGAAGACTGTTGAAGAGCACAAGCTGCATATGAACATGCTTGCTCATGTTTAGCTCTATATAACCTATTTCTGAGCAGGACAAAGGCAAAGGTAGGAAAGTGGTTGGGTAATAGATGGCAGCAAAGATCCTCTTCCACTGGTGAATGCAGAAGTCTGGCTTTTGTACAGGAGATTTAATTTTGAATCGGAGATGATCGTAAGCAATTTTTTAAAAAATTCTTAGGTTTCACAGTGCTTCTGTTTATCTAAAATAATAATACTGTGGCATTTAGAAGTCCCAAGAGCTAAGTCTTCTACTCAAAAGAGAGCAGAAAAGATGGTGTTTGACAGGACCTGATGAAAAAAGTCTTGAGTGATCTTGGCATGATTTGGAACATGCTTGTAAAAGACATTATCTGTCTTGGTTTGTGAGAGATAAAGGAAGAATGCGTTTTAAAGGATCCTTGTTTTGTACATAAGGAAAGAGATGTGCAACAAAGGCATGTATGATGCTACTTTAAACTCCACATTTGGTACAATACCTTTCTTTCTAACTCAGCTATGCAAAGGTCACAACTCCAACTGGCTTCAATTGCTCCTCTTGGTGAAGGTCTGAACAGAGAGACTTGTCAGGACATGGGACCAGCCAGAGACAATTTCTCAAATTTCTCAACCATATTAGTGACTACAGGAAGGAAACACCTCTTACTGACTCCTTCTGTGTAGTGCCACTTCTATGCATGAATGCATAACAGCAGTCTAAAGGGCAGTTTCTTTTATGCATGGTAATTACCTTTAATATTCCACATAGCTTGGAGTGGACTGATTAGCATAACAACTGTCTACGTCTTTCTCCAAGAAGCAGTGAACACAGTGTTGTCTGCAGTATTATGCATTGGTTCTTCAATAAAGCCTGTCTTACCTTTAGTGTCTGTCACCTACCCACACAATCTGGGAAGAAGCCAGATTTGGATTAGATAGAAAACAAACTCGAAAAGCCTATCAATTTTGTCTCAGCTGTGTTGAAGGGACTCATCAGTAGAAAGAAAGCAAGCAATACATACACATAGACTATTCATGGGGCTATTCACCTTTGTGATAAAAATCCTCATCCTATGAGTAATTGCATTGAAAAAGAAAACAGAGGACTGGAAATAAAAATATTACAAACTGGAAGGTTTCATGGTGTATGGAGTTTTGCTTTGCCTGATGTCAGTATGCTCGAACAGAGGGTGAGAATGCAAGTGATCAAAACCTCCAGACACTGAGTTAATAGCCACCTCTGTCCGGAGACATCCAGGGATCAATACAGACTGCACTGCCTTTGTCAAAATGCTGTATGGCAGTTGAGTATTGTAACCAGTACTTAATTTAAGCAAGTGGAGCACAAATTGTTTCTCCTTACCTGACTGAAAAGTATCACTTGCGCTATAATTATGGCATAAAAAATCCTAACGATGATAATTAATGAACTCTTTTGCTAAGCAATAGTGTTAGGAGAGCATGGCCAAGTATCTTGGAATGTGTAGTGTTCTGCTCTGCCTTTACTAAATGACCTCAGGCAAGCTGTCAATGTATGTGAACTCTATAAAGACATTGCCTATGACAGGATTTCATCATTTCAGCAAAGGAACAATAAACAGCATATAAAAGAAAATTAATGCAGTGGAAATATTCACATTACATAGCTCCCTCTTAACAAGGATTACTTTTGCAATACTGTACACTGTTGGCAACTGTAAACCCATCATAAACTTAAAATTCCTGATGAGTGGGCAAAACCCCCCCTGTTTTCTAAGTGAAAAGTCTGTTGCAGTCAGCCTTGTAGAAGAAGCCTTTTAGTGTCAGTGATAATCAAAATACCTGCTATCTATGATAGAGTTAAAATGATGTCATGACCTGGCAATTTCTATTCAGCGCTGTCACATCCATGCACGGCACAGATCAGCATTGTCACCATGTAAATGTAATAGGATTCTTCATCCTGCATTGTTGCTCAGCTGGGAACAGTAATTCTAAGTTTCCGTAAGTTGTGAACAGCAGCAGGGGGGCATGAATAGCTTGGAAACCTATATTTTTTCCATTTATTTTTTTTAAATGCAAATTACACTAGTAAGTCAAAAAAATCACTTTTGTTAAAAATACATTCAGAATTAACAAATGCCAAAAAGAAAAGAAAAAAAAAAAGACACATTTGGATTGTATCCCTTGCCTTCTGAATATTTAAGTTTATAACAAAAGCCCAGCCTAGAAAAATAACATTCTTTACTGGATTTTGAGGAGGATACAGCTGTACAAATCAAAAATGTCATCCAGATACTCTCACATTACTGTGCTCTAAACTGCTTCCAGAAGAGATCTGTCCACTAATCACTTAGTTTAGTAGTCAACAGTCCTAATTTATTCTTAATGGTAGTGCTCTAATTGCAACGTAAGCAGGGTTATGGATACCGACTTCATATAGGTATGTATGTGTATATATATGTATACCATGTGTATGTGAGTGTGTGTATATCTAGTCTATATGTAATATATGAACACGCATTTATATTGTAATCCTTAATAGTTAGATATGTTTCCTATTTCCTAAGCACTTTACAAACATTAACAAATCAGACCTCACAAAAAGCCTGTGAGGCACATATTATTCCCATTTTATAGCTGGGAAGACTAAGACACAGAGAAATTAAGGCCAAATTTTCTAAATTCAAATCAGGCCTAAAAGCTACATATAGACACTTCATTAAATTGTCTGACTTCTAAAATTGCTAACTACCAGTAGCCGCTGTTCCGTGGGAAATCAGCAAAAGGTATGAAAAATTATCTTCTGAAAATTGGATTGCTGCTTAGGTGCCTAAAATGGTTCCTTTTCACATTAAAAAAAGATTTTTATAGAGATATGATTTTGATTAACTGGTATACAGGGAAAGCTAAAATACCCTGTTATGACATTTTCATTCCATTTAAAACTCTACATTGCATTTAATACTATACATCTGCTGTATTTAATACTACATAAAAGTAGAAACTTTCAAAATTTTTCAAGTTACGGGAAATTTCAGCCTGGTACTTGGAAGCTGCATGATTTTCCAGGGGGTGAAAAGCAGCTCTACCCATAATGAACTCAGGATTTCAGGTCTGAAAATTTAGATCTGAGACACAAATGGGCAATGAACGCTTTAGGGGATCAGGCCTAGGGGATGTGCCTAATCCACGCAGGAAATCCCCAGCAGGATCTGGGAACTCTTGACCCCCTGCATCAGATGATTCCTAGGTTATGCAACACCTGTCAATAGTTATTCCTGTCTATTTTATATACATAGACATACACACACACACACACTTACATATATATATATATATAAATTTCATTGAATAAATAAATACAAATATAGTTCCTGAACATGTCGCAAATCTTGTTTTCATTGGTGAATGCCTGTTCCTCTGTCCTTGTCCAGAGTTGTTGCTTGTGACACTGTATATCCATGCAGACACAGCAAAGGGCACTGGTTTGTACAGGGATGGAAGAGTGGCATGAGGGCACAGGCCATAGTTGCTTGGGAGCTGTGCTAGTCCCTGGGTTTGGCCAGCAAGGAAAAGGGAGTCACTCAGGGGCAGCATGAGCCTTTCCAAGCACTGACCTTCCCTCTTGCCCTCAAAAGCTACGTGGTCACCTCAGATGTGGTGGGTGCTTGTGTTTGCCTATGCAAGGTCTGAGCAAAGAAACAATGACAATCCAAGTTTCTGAAAAGCCTGAGCAAAATATTGTTTTTTTTCCTGATGAAAGCCACCTAAGTGCTTGAAAAAACAGATCAGATGTAGAACAAAACATATCTTCCTAGGATTTCAGAGTATTTCATATACACATTGACCTACTAGCAATATTCCCAAAGGCATCTTGTTGCCAACTACGTAACAGCACAGTTTTTTTTTTCAGCCACAATAATACAGGAAGATAAAATACACATTCTAACACACAACAGATCCCCCAAATATACCACAAAAAAGTCTCCAATATTTCTTCAACTCAGCTAGTCCCTCCCTGCCCTCCCTAACTGAAACCAAAAAATAAAATATATGGATCCCTTATGGTGCAATTAGAAAAAAAAAAAGCTCACAGAGAATTTTCAGTTGAAAGTAGATACAAAAGAGTAAACATAGCTAATACATATTCAGTTGGCCTTTGTTGATAGAAATCTGCAGATGTCTCTGTAGTTAGTAAAAGACGTTTAGAGATAGCTATAAAAGCACCTACAGTGCATTAAATAAAAACAGTGTGATTAAGAAGCACTGTTTCTGCTGCTTATTTCCAGTAGGTTTAATTATTAGTTTAGGTTACCCCTTCTCCCCACTTCAACTCCCCAAAAGGTCTTTTTTTTTTTTTTTTTTTAATTCTTATAAATTGTTTATTTCTTGACCACTGTGCAGCCTCAAAAGTAAAGCACTTCTCAGACAGCTGGCAGTTTTCTACTTGGTTGCTCTGGAGCTGTGGAGCAACAGAGCCTTATTCCCTGACATGAAAACAAAACAAAACGAAACTAAAGAGAACCACTGACTTAGAAATCGTTCAGAATTAGCAGCAGCATGTTGAGCCTAAAGGACGTTACTTCAGAAAGCTTGCACTGAGTTTCTCTGATGTGCAACGCAGTTGGGTTAAGGCAAGTATGAACTGTACAACCTTCAGGGCAAACAACGTGCTGTCTATTGACTTCTGCTGCAAGGTCATCCTGGTATTCTTAGTGTTGTGTTGACTAAGGAGACTCAACGGGGTCAGGAGTGCAGAGGGGGCTCCAAAAGCACCGAATGGGCTGGGTTCATATTTTAATCCAGATGGGCCGTGCTGGCGGTGGCTGGGTCAGAGAAGAGCCAGAAGGTGGCACCAACGGCTCTGCTCTGGCCCTCTGGTGCTGGGAGGCTGGAGGTCCAAGGTGAGGGTCTGGGGCATCACCCTTAGTAGCTGTTAGAAAGAGGGGCTGATGGTGTCCATTGTTTTTTATCTCAATGTTCAATCAGCCTTTTTTTTTTTTTTTCTTAGCACAAAAAGTGGATTTTTTTTGCTCTTTGAAGAACCATCCTGAAAGTTTCTGTGACAGGTCCTCCAGCCCATGTTGAATAGTCTCCATGTTTACTTTGACCTAGAAGAAAGAAAAAGAAATATATGTATAATCCACAATATATTTGCTGCTCTAGTGCCCTATTGCAAGCAAATGTATTCCACTGACCAGTAATGGTTCAGCAGCACATGGGATGAAGAGGACAGAAAGACAAGATGTTTCTTCACATGATCACTTTGCTCAGCTCTCTCTGGAACATTGTCAGAGAAGTCAGCACAGGTTTTCTAAACCATTCTAGGCAGGACTCGTATTTAATGATAGTTTTAACTATATGTGCAGGTGTCAACTGGAAGATGACCTGACCTGTAATAATCCATGACCTGACCTAGAATAATCCATCAGAAATGTAGCTGTCCTTGTAAAAGCAAGAAGTGATGGAGTGTGAAGATAGAAGGGCTGAATCAAAGTGCCTGGCAAAGTCACCCAAGGCTCACTTGCAAAGCAGAGTGTGTGTGTGAGCACCACAGCCCCGTACACCTGAAGACTCCTGTCCCAAACCTGTGTTTTGTAACTCCAGCTTTCAGTCTAAAACAGACAAGATGTTGTTGGTTGGTTAGACAAGGCTTAGCTGGTATTTTATTTAAATAAAATGTTGCCAATAATGTCTGAATCCCACAAACATTATGAGATGATAACACAGCAGATTTGTACTGCATGAATTTGCTGAATGTCATGGTCGTTATACTGCAGGTGCTGATTTTTGTGTCTTGCTTATGATTCATTTATACTTCAGGTGAACGGTAAAGTAGGTACCTTCAGTATGAGAAATTATCTAGACAAACATCTACAGTTTCACGCTAGGAGACCATGGCCAGTATAATGCATATGCAAACACATTAGAGAGAAAAGACAGGACCAGGTAGTAGGGCAAATATATTAATCCCTCCTACACCCTCCTGTGCCTGAGTTATTGACTCAAATTCCCACTAACATTTGGTGCAGAAACTATCGTAAGTGCCTTCTAGTGAAAAGCAATGCTTACCAATAGTCCTGCATAACAGAATACACTTAAGTGGGCGTGTGTATATATATATATATACACATATATAAAGGGGTCTGTGTACATATAGGTGTGTGTGTTTCTATGCTTACATAGTATATGTGTTTGTGTATACATATATACATAATATGCAAAGATTCTTAGACTTCACAGAATATGAGGAAAGCAAGATTTACTTTGGGGCTAAATTGCTTTTGAGCAATTTCTCCAGTGCATTAGGCATCAGCATCAGACATGCATGCTTCTTTTTTGCTTCACTTCTTTTCTTGAGCAAACAAATTTATTGTGAAAAACATAAAGAAAAATCTCTCTCCCCCCCACTCCTTCCTCCTGTTTTTGTAGCAGTGATCATGCAGTGCAGTCTTATTCCACAACCATAATTGTATTTGATCATGTGCATCAGAATCAGTGCCTTGTTTAGTCACCTGCCTGGATCACTTCCCAAGAGCAGAATTTTCTCTTGACAATTGATTTCCACCATCTTATTGTGATGTTGTCCTATGGTATGGAAATGAGCACTGACATCTCCAGCACAAAATGCCAAGAAGCTCCTTTTTAGGACATCAGCTGTGGCCACACTGCAGGGAGGTATATGAGTACCGGTTCTGTCCCATTCTGTTTAAAAAGTGTATTCATTTTGAAGAGACTGTCTAGGCTTCTTGGCTTGTACAGCATAGAGCACACTGTTGGCACTTAAAAAATAAAAAAACCCATTTATGACAGGTAGATAAATGTCACGGTAAGATTTCTTCCCACAAATACCAGTGTTTTATTTAAAACATAATTTTAAATTGAATATGTTTTTCTCTTTAAAAAATGAGCTGATTTCAATTAAATGCGAAATTGGGAGAGATGATAAGGAGAGTTGTGATTGGAATTCAAAGCCTAAAATACAGAGGAAAGAAACAAAGTGAGAACGAATCTAATAATTCTACACTATTTAAGGAAACAGTAGCCAGGGATATTCACCTCAATTCACTATCTACAGAGAACATTTTCTTTTCATAAATGAACAATTTTTTTTTCCTTAAATATCCTGTTCATTTATGGTAGTTTTGCATAACTGATGAAGTTCCACACAAATGTACTGTGTGGAACTCTAAAATCAGCTTGAATGATTTTATAAGTAGAGCTTGATTGATATCACAAATAGAAAGTAATAATTCTTTAGTTAAAAAAGTCCTGACACAATAAAAATGTAAACATGAGGAACCTGAATAAATCACTATAATTATTTAGTTGTATGTTTAAGTTTGTGTAGGCTCAGTATAACCTCCAAATCAACAAAATGAAGTGCTAACTTTAGCACACAGGAGGAAAGTGGTTGCAAAACAGTGTGTCTTAACAGTTAGCAATTGCTAAACCCAGCATTCCTTCAGGATAATAATTAAACTGTGCATGTATAAAACAGTTAAAATTGATTTAAATCACTTGGATGTAAATCTGTCTAGTTGGAACTGAAATAAAAGTTTGTGTTGATGGAATTCTGTCATGGCAATCCACTAAATCAATTCGCATCAGCAAGCAGTATGTGGATGATGACAGTGAGCTACCACATGGCTCTATAAGCCTTTAAGATTTGTACTACTTCTGTATATTAGTCAATCTGGTAAATATATGAGGGGTTCTCTATGCTCATTAATGAAATGTGTTGAAATCTGCATTTTGTCAGAATCTGTACTACTATTAGAAGCTGATATTGTTTTGGTAAACTCTTGAAAGATGAGGCCATATGTTCTCTGTCATTTTCATAGAGTGTCTAGCACACCTATTGGTACTACCACACCACAGACAATGAAAAGGTGCTATTGTGTCTTTAGAAACACCTAGTAACCAGATGATTTAAAGGCAACTATCTCCTATTTCTCTCATAAACCCAGAGCTCTACAAGAATGGCACCCAACGTGAGCCTGAACAAGAGAGGACACAGAGGTGGCAACTAGCTATCTCTATATTTTCTCAGTCTTTTGCAATAATTAGGCAGGAGAGTGCTTAATATATCCTCCCCTGCCTATGGATTCAAAGACATTTTGAGCAGTTGTGGAAATAGTCATATGAATACAGGTATACGGATATGTATGAGTATAGTTGTATCCTGGATGGATACAATTATCCCTTGGACAACAGTGAGAATATGGCAATGGGCTCCATAAAGCAGAAAGTCTCCTCTCCTCTCCTCTCCTCTCCTCTCCTCTCCTCTCCTCTCCTCTCCTCTCCTCTCCTCTCCTCTCCTCTCCTCTCCTCTCCTCTCCTCTCCTCTCCTCTCCTCTCCTCTCCTCTCCTCTCCTCTCCTCTCCTCTCCTCTCCTCTCCTCTCCTCTCCTCTCCTCTCCTCTCCTCTCCTCTCCTCTCCTCTCCTCTCCTCTCCTCTCCTCTCCTCTCCTCTCCTCTTTCTTCATTGTATGTTAAATGATTATTATCTTTTACTCATTCCTTAGAGATGTTGAACATTGTAAAGTGCAGGTGACATTGGCCAGAGAGTGAAGTCCTGTATTTTTTCTTTTCATTAAATATTGTGGAGGCTAACACTGGTGTTCATTGATGAACAAGATCCCTAGGGAACCAGACCCTTCCTCCTAACAAATAAAGCTTTAAAACATCAGGCATAGCCTGCTGTTATCATTGTGTTTTGATTTCCACTATGCAATATTGCTGTAAATAGTGCTACAAGCAGATCAAACCACGGCATGATTAATTTGACATTCGAATTTGTCACTCCACTACCTAATGGTCTGCCCATATTTATGGAGCAACTGTAGTGTAAATACATATGCATGTATTCCCGGTGCACCTCAGCTGTAAATAACAGAAAGGTATTACTAAATGCTGTAAAAGCCTCTTAAGGACAGACTACAGGAATTCTAGAGAACCTTGTCAAATACTATACCGTCAGGGGGAAACATAAAGTGTTTGTGTGACTGTGGCTGGGACATTGGACAAAATGTCAACTCACATAGTGATTTCTGTGTCACAGTTAAGACAGCAAAATCTTCTATACTCCAGCAAGAATGCAGCATTGAAATAAGGTGGAATGCAGTTTACATGGATTAATCATATATCTCTTGACTCAGCTACTAGCTTAAAAATATTGCCTTCTTTTATTCCACAGGTCTATCTTGCTTTCCAGTCAGTATGAAGATGCTCAGTAAATGCAATCTGCTGTTCTGGAAGAAACACTGAGACCATAAAGAGAATGGGATAATATCTCAGCTAGAGGGCTCCATATGTTGATGACAAGGTATGGTGTACTGAGAAAGAAATAGGATTAGAATTGTTCTAAGTACCTATGAGTCACACATAATACTAGGAAGGAAATAACATTTTCTAAATGCACTGCACTGTGCCACCAAAAGTGCAGGTGAAAAATCTTTACTTTAGCACAGACAGATGGGAAGCTGAAGTTAAGATGGCATTGGAGATATGCACTATTGTAATTTGAGATTATTAAAAAGCTCCTAACAAAGCTCCCAACAGGCCCAATCCTGAGCACTACTGTAGAATTGATTGTACCACTGATTAAGGAGTAAACGCCAGTCCCATGCAAAAATCTGCTAATATATTAGCAGACTTGCTTCCACTAATCAGAATAACTGAAATTACATTAAAGGGTGTTTGAAGTGCATGTTGGGATGGATGTTGTTTGCCTGTATTCAGTTATTTTCCTCAAAAGAGATGTTCAGCAGAGAAACAGTGGAAAAAAGTAAATGTTGCCATTTTGTGAGGTTTTTTTTGCTGTGCTTTTACCACGTAGGTCAGTGATGGTAAATAAAACACATTTCAAAATGCTGCAGCAGTGAGGTAAGATTTATCTGGGCAGTCAGGACTGATCTGAATTGCGATTGGCATCAGTACAAGAAATATTTGGAGATGATTATTCCTGGACTGGTCTATGGCTGGGTGCTAGCTCTGGTGTGAATGTACTCCAGTTGTGTTTATGTGCTGAGATTTGTTTACCCATTTAATCTCCAGCTACATCATGATGCACTTCTAGGCAGTGGATGGAGTTGTCACTTACTGGTTTGGTAAAATACGGTCTTCTATTCAAACTGTTTTTAAAAGCCATATGTTGTTACACTTTTTTTTTTTTTAAAAAAAGATGGAGACTGGAAATGAGGTACAGAGATGCCTGAAGGAACAGATGCTCTGGTAAGACAAATGCCAAATGCATCCACCAAATTAGCAAGTTGCTGAACTTTTGATAAATCTTAATGAAAACCACTTTTTTTGCAACAAAGTTTTGTCAGATCTGACTAGTTTTTACTAAACCAAGTTCTCATTGCCTATGAGTGGAACCTGCTTGAATGAAAATGGGGGAAAACCAGGTGAGAGCTGGGTGTTGTTTAAACACATTATATCCCACTCTAAGAAATTATTATAATTCATCAGAAGAGCAATGTTGGTGATCTATCAAAAAAGGCTTCTGCCTATTCTGAATTTTTAAAGCCATGTCATCTTTCAGCTTAATGATCTTTTAATATCAGCCTTCTACTCTGCAGAATATCTCAGAAATTAAGTACTTACATATACATGGGCTGTAGCTGTAAATGAGATGTCTTCTGTGGACCTTGATAGCCGTAAGAGTCAAATCCTCCTATGAAATCAACTGAAAGGGGGAAAATTGTTTTCATTAGCAACATCTTTTCAGAAGTGATAGGCACTATCCTTCAAGGATCACCCAGCACACAGATTATTTTTGACAGACACCCTA
This sequence comes from Columba livia, assembly GCF_036013475.1. Taxonomy (NCBI): domain Eukaryota; kingdom Metazoa; phylum Chordata; class Aves; order Columbiformes; family Columbidae; genus Columba; species Columba livia. Next base: position 55,247,833 of record NC_088604.1, on the reverse strand, counting down.
ATAAACCACTAAAATTAGACCAACTAATTGTGGAAATGCAGAGAAAGTGTAAAAAAATAGAGAAAGGCAAAGTGCCTTTTAAAATGAAATTAATTTTAAAATCACAGAAAGACAATGAGGGATTTATAACAGCCATCTATCTATGAGAAATACCCACACATCCTTCTTTTTTAAGTAGGCCACCTCCCTGGAGTACAAACCACCATGATATTCAGATATTACAAAGGCTGAAAACCATTTATTTATTGGCATGAATGCATTGCTTCTGACGGTGATTACTGTGCCTGGCTTGCTGTCGTACTGTGGTTCAGGGATAGAGAGGCAGGAGCGTATTGATCTGACTCTGTCTGAGAGACAGAAGTTTCTCTGATTCCCTGCTTTGACATTCGGGTTGAAATGCACGAACAGAGGGTTGGAACAATTTATCTGAGCTTCAGAGATGAGGCTGCACAGATCTAAGGAAACCAGCATTTCTCTCAAGGCACTGGAGGTCTGCAGGAAGGTTGTAGGGTGGGAGTTATTTGTTAATTCACATCACTGACAGTTCCCAATGGTCTTCTCATGTTTATTTTAAACAATTTCCAGGGCAATTCAATCTCATCTGAGCCTGACACCCCTGTTTCTCTGCTATAACACTTTCTTTACACAGATAAAAGTGCACCCTTTGCTTCCTTTGCACCAGCAGACCCAACTATTGGCTTTTGAGGATTATTTGTGGGCAGCTCTCATCCCTGAAATATCGCCTCTTACATAGCAGATGTGAATTTGAAATGACTTTGATAGAAAAGGGCCAAAGAGTTCAGGTATAGAAGCACATTTTTCACAGGTCTTGGCACTGCTACTGACAGACTGGCTCTGTGTACATTAAAATCAAAAAAAGGGAAAAGGTTCTTTGATAGAGGATAGCTTCTTGTGGATCTAAAATTAAGTAACGTTCACTTAAAAATCACAAAATGTAAATTTATAACCCTTGTTTTGAGAATCTTCACAGTGTTTGAAGTCCTTAAATCTTGCATTTATGAAGTTATTTAACACTAAGGTACCCCACAATGTGTGCCACACTTATCAATGCAGTCAGACTCATTCCAGACATCTTACAGAATCAGATTATTGTACCCCTCTGTCCACCATTTCCTTTGCAAGCAAAAAGCCACCAAAACACTGGACTGAACTGGTACAGTGTGTCTCCATTGGAACTACAGACATGTGGAACCTCTCAGCCACCTTCTTCCCTGACAAGAATGGCCCCTGCAGAAATAATTTAGCTGTGTTCTGTGGGACCATTATGTATACTCTTATTCCAGAATGATGTTTTACTAGATTAATCCCTGACATCTCTAATGAAGGAGGTTCTATAATCTGTGTTGTCTTTCCCTGCACCTAACTTCGTAATGTCTAATTGAAATGTAATTTCCTCCAAATTAACTACTTTTCTACATTTTGGCCTTTTCTCCCTATGGATATGAAGACAAATGAGTTACTTTTTTTTTTCTCTCATAACTACTTTTAAGCATTTTCAAAAAGTATTTTAATGCTATCCGTCTTTTGCAGATTTAAGCATACCTAGTTCTTTCAAATTTTTCTCACAACCCATGTTTTCCAAACCTCTAAATTTTCAAGCCTGAAGATCCTTCTTCAATGTGCTTGTGTTTTTCTTACAGTGTGGTGCACAAATCTGAACTAACTGGAACAACTGCTATGTAGGTCTTCTGTACATTACCTGGCATAACATGATGGTGTGGGTTTGTTTGTTTGTTTGTTTGTTTTCTTCTTTTTTCCACAGCATAATGCAAATACTTAATAACCAGATATTTATTTTTCTGTTTTGACACTAACTAGTCTAGCCAAGTAGTCCATATTTTATCTGAAGACACTTGATTGATTCTTCCCAAATGGAGTTCCTTTGAACTTGTCAGTACTGAACTTCATCTTCTTGATTTCAAGCTACTTCTCAAGATCATTTTGACTTCTAATCCTGTCTTCACAAGTGCTCATACCCCTCCCACTCTGGCTTCATCTGAAACAAGTGTTCTCTCCTCTGTCATTCTTGCTGTTACACAAAAATAATGACCAGAATTAGCCAAAGTCTGAAATGTCATCCCAGAAGGCTGATAGCTAAATAGAGTTTTAAAGAATTCTGCACACAACCTATGATGACTGCACCTGGATAGCGCTTCCCTGGTCTGCTTCCCTGGTCAAAATCTTTTAAAAATCAACATAAATGCCATTTGTTTGTTTCTATTTGCTGTCTGTAACCATCAGATAACTTTATTACAGTGAGGTCATGTCTTTGGAAGCACACTAAGTTTATAGGCACAGAATGAAGAATTCACTATAGGAACACTGTTGAATGAAGGACCAGACTAGCAGAAAAAAAAACCCAACAACCCTCTTATTCAAGTAAAAAGTTCAGCAAAAAGAATGGACACTGTTTAGCTATGGTTTGTTGTTCTTTTGCCCAGGTGTTTGTGGTTTTTTTGTTTTGTTTTGTTTTGTTTTTTGCCCCTCACTCTTGACCTCTGACAACACAAGTCAGAAAATTCCTCTGTTGGACTGAGTTTTTCACTGGTGTCATGGTGTCAACCCATGTCACTTTACAGATGTTACTTATTTGCATTTGTCTGGGTTGTGTACTTCCCAAGACCCTTCATGCAACCATTATTTGAAGGCTGCAGGCATAGATACTCTATTTTGCAACCATTGGGCAAAAGGCCTTAAGGGTGATTTTAGGCTTGTTTTCAGAAAGCTAAACCAGCGTGTTAAGACAAAGATTTCTTTGAGTAAAGCGAGTTTGTTTGGGCATAGAAGATTCACGCTGGATATCTCTGCATACATTGTGTCTTTGTCCTGTTGCACAGAGTAAACACAGAGTGTTAACAAGCCAGATTGTCAAGAGGTGAGCAAGGTAAGTTTGTAGAGACATTTCTAAGTTCAACTGACAGTGGAAGTTCCCACGTGTGTATCCCAATGATGGTAGGGCAGAGAGTACTGCTGTGACCTTGTCGTAGGCATACAACGACTTCTTACACTTTACAACAAACTTTGAAAGGCAGGTGAAGGTAAGCAATACAAAGTGAGCTCCAATACAAAAGGATTTCAGCAATTTCTCTGTAGCAAGTTTTCTTGATGGTGGCAGTTTCTCAGCGCTGCAAAGTCTGCGATGTCCAGACTGTGCTAAAAGCTCCCTGTGGACTCTGAGCTACTTTCTTAAAGCATGTAGAATGCTGCCCTTTCTGCAGGCGTTTTATCCTGGATGTGCCTGAAAGGTCACCAAAAGAGTCATATGACTGATACATTCCTCGCAGCAGTAACATGAGATGAATAAAACAAAGCTCATTAGATGAATTGCTATAGAGGTTTCCATCCTTAACCTCATCTATCAAGCACATTTTTGACCATTTTATTGTACATTCATCTTGTGTGTCACTTTTATCAGAAAGGGCTCTTTTGTTGTGTTTTGCTCTAGTAAAATCACTCATGCATATACAAACAAATACAGAATCCCATTCCTTTGAAATTTTGGGTGCTGAGACAGTTGTTTTCCTAGCTGGAGTAAAATAGCATAATAACAGTATTATTTATTTGTAAAATATGTTACAAGAAATACAGCCAGAGCGTATTCTTTCTTTGCTGGAGTTAAGGGACTTATCGGGTATATGTCTGTAGTTACAATGTAACACGAACAGGACATATGGCTCAAAGTTGGGACAAATTTTCTATTACTAAGTACCCATAGGGATATGAAGTTTCAGCCTTTGCTCACAGTTACAGTTCCCACTGTCTCCATTGTACATCAGGACAGGATGAAAGGCATAAATGGGTTTCTCATTTTTAATTTCTAGAAGTTTGTGGTGTATAAAGGAACCATTAAACTGAAATACACAAAACCACCTCATGAGCATGGATGTACATATGGGAGAAGGGACTCTAGAAAACTAGCAGCAAGAAACAAACTGATAAAACCAACAGATGGACAAAGAGAAAGGAAACACCATGGAATAAAAAAAATAGTATCTTCCTGTAGAAAGCAAAAGGAAAAACATTAAATAGAAACCAGGAGACTAGACACTGTTATCTGTATGGAAATTTTAATCTGTAAGATACAAATACAGAAGCATAAAGATTCAGGTCCACAGCTATTGTATATATATTTATAGTTTCAGTGACTTAATTGAAGCAATGATAATTTACATTAGCTTAGGATCTGACCCAATGAGTCATTCAGGGCACATGTGTATAGAAACGTGACTGATGCTATGGCTTTTCTTGGATTTTAGTAGGCGTGAAAAATCAATGCAGACTAGATATGAAAGGATATAGAGTTTACGAATGAGAAGGGAGATGAGTGGCTTTATTTGTAAATAAAAGGAAATGGAAAGTTAGGGAAACAGCCATGTACTTGGCCAACCTGTGACCTACAGTATGGATGACTTCTTGACTGTTTTCAAACCCTCTCCTTACTTTGTTCCTTGGCTACTACTGTTTGTTTTGCTGATTATCTCACCCCTACCCTTGATGTATGAGGCTCTGCCTCTCACAGCAGTGAATGTGCTGCCAGCACTCAACCCTGCCTTCACGATAGCATTTGCTTCCTGCCAGTGGCTCCTCTTTGAAAAACGAAAATGTCTTTGGTAGTAGCTCTGTAATGAGGGTGACTTCTGTCAGGCTTGGGTCTGTGACTGCCTCACTGGAACAGGCTCCCAGAGGAGGCAGCCAAGGTCCCAAGCCTGACAGTATTCAAGAGGAGACTGGACAACAACCTCAGACCCATGGTGTGAACCGTGGGGTTGTCCTATGCAGGGACAGGAGTTGGACCCATGATCCTTGTGGGTGCCTTCCAACTCAGGACAGTCTGATTCCTCCTCTTCTCCTTCAGTTTGTCCATCCCGTTGATGAAGCAGCTTGGGCCCTGCAGCTCTATCTATTAGTTCTATCCCAGACACCCCTATCACCTCCTCATCCACTTCCCTTCTCCCATCTCCACTGGTTTCTCTCCACACCATCTCTCCCCTTTCTTGTATGAAAAAACTGACAAAGTTTCCTGCTTTCTTCAGTTTGCCAGCCCTTTTCACTTCTTTTACAGTTAATTTCCCATTCTCTCTTACCATAGTCACAGGAATTTTGTCCTGTAGAATTTTGTTTGTCCCAGTGACAGTTTTTCTCTTAATCTCTTTTTTTTTTTGTTTGTTTTTGCATTTCCCTCAAAATACAAATACATGTAAATTCCTTTAAAAAAAACCCAACCAAACAAACCAAAACCAAACAAACAGACAAAACCAAAACAAACAAACAAACAACAAAAACAAAAAACCCCCCACCCTTATCTCTGCTTGTCCCACTTTGTCTCCTGATGATTTCAAACACTTTCAAACACTTTACTGTGTTTCTGTAGAAGATTTTTGCTGATCTTATATTCTGTCCTTTGCACACAGCTGGGACCATAGTCAGATTACCTCTTCCTATGCAAATTTAGATACTGGTAACCTCGAGCACACAACCCTCTCTGTGGTCATCCAGCCACCTTTCACACAGCCACTGCTCTCTTCTTCCTGAAGTCTTTGCCTCACTGCTCTCTCCTCTGCAGGTTCTCACCTTCCTCCTTTCATCATTCCTCTCCTGTCTTGCTGGTTCTACCTCCAACATGTGTCAGAGTCCCATGAGAAATAACCTTCGCCTTTCACTTTTCCTCCTGTAAATGGGGTAGTCGCACTAACAAATGCAAATTCTGCTGTCGTTGGGTCTCTGAGGTGTCACAGAGTACTGGGCTTGTGCTCACTCTGCTCCCTCTATACAAACTAAAATCTCAGCTTCTCTCTGTGATATTTACCCATGGATAATTAAACATCAATTCCAGTTCAGCATGGCTAAAACCAGAACTCTTAGCTGCTCCTCTCTAACGTTCTCTGCTATGCCTTGTAGTGAATGATGGCACTTGTATCCTCAAGGCTGCCTGTCACTTGAGGATATAAGTTAGACGTAAACTTTGGGTTTGGTTGTGCATGATTTAATTTCTGAAGATTATTTTTGCATATTGAAGAAGAAGACTTTTCTATCTGTTGACACAGCTATAACATTTACCCAGGGCTCTCAGTGTCAAACACCACAATTGTTCCTTTTATTTGAACTCACCAAATGTGTAGTTGAGACAAAAGCTGCAAGACTAATCTCTTTGGCTAGGTTACTCCCCTCCACATCCTGCTACTGACTTCATCTTCTATATTACATCAAGTAGAAGCTAAATCTTGTCACATTTAAAGTCTTTTGTAGAGACTTCACATCAGTCTCTCCTCCTTCTATTTCTAAATTATATATTCTGCCCCCATGCTGCCAGCTTGATCTGCATATTAGCAAAATTTCCAAGCTCTTTCTCTCTTTGTGAGAAACAAACAGTTCTCTCATTATTTTCCATAAAACTCTTCTTAGTTCCTTTGGCAATAATTAGGTCGCCAATGCCCTTATATTCCTGTCTACCACAGTTAATAATATTTGCTCAGTTTCTTTGTGATCACTTTCTGTCTGTACCCACCAGTTGCCTGTTGTCTAATACATAGATTACAAGCTCCATGAAACATGGCTGGTGTTCATGTTTGTACAGTGCTCGGCATCATGGTAGTCCTTAATGAACCTAAATTCATGAACCTAAAGCACTAAAATAATAATTAAAAAAATTACAATTATCCATTATAAAGATGTTACCATGTAAAAAGTGCTAATGACCAGGGAAGTGTATGTGCATGTGCACACAGATGCTTCTTGCATATGCATGTCATGATTGGACATTTTTCCCACATGGTATAGCAGAGAGAGAACATGCGGTGTACATGTCCTGGAATGTGATGACCTAAACTTATCTACACCAGCTCTTGAAGCCAAGGACTTGGTCCTCTGGACTCAGACCTGGGAGGTGCAGGGATTAAGCTTCACTGCCAGGGCAAGGTATATGAGGCAAGAGAGAGCTGTGCACAGATGTTGGTATCCAAAAACCAGCCAACTCAGAAGAAATGCAGGGGAAATGTAAGCTTGGTTTTAATAACTTTGGAAATGACATATGGGAAAAAAACGTAAAAGAACATATGGGAAAAAAACCGTAAAAGAACATATGGGGACGCCCTTGCTCCTGCAGCTTTGCCAGTATCCTGCTACCTGCCTTGCTGTCTGGTGAAGACACTTCCAAACACTTTAGTGCTGCTGCCTTTTTATGCTGTGAGCATGGCCTCGTGGCTGTTCCACAATATAGCACACAGGAGGAGGTTTCCTTGAATACAATCCCAATAAAGTTTGTTTACAATGATAATCAAATGTTATTGGTCTTTGTGCTGAGTGCACAGTGATTTAGAGTCACAAAACAGGACAAAGCCAAGCCCTGGCAAAGCAAGGGGAGAGAGGGCATCTGCAAATACGTGAGGCTGTGTCCTTCCTGCTGGCACAGGAGGGCTCAGAAACAGCATAAGGACTTGGATTTTCACTCTGGTTCTTGCAGTGCAATGAACTGCATTTCTGCCAAATAGCCAGTAACCCCTGTGTGTGCTCTTAGCTCACCCATTTGCAAGGCAAAACTAAAACCTCAGATTCTTAAACTGTAACCTCATGGCTTTTCTGAGCCCTGCAATGTCCACAAGAGCAACAAAGGGAAACCCCTACACAAATTTTGGTGGAGTTTCCCAGCTTAGATTCTGCCCCACTGTCACTATTTCCATGCTGTTTACTTTTATAATTGTCAAAATTATTACCTTTTTTTTTTGTTTGTTTGTTTATTTTTTTTTTTTTCCTCAGGGGCTTTTTGTCCAGATTTTTCTCCTCTTACCATGTTTCTTGTTGGATAAAGGCTTGCAGCATCTTCTTGTGTCTCTGTTGCTGCTGATCCCTTGGGTAATTCTTTGATCAGCCCTTCTGAGATAAGACATAGTACTGGGGAGATATGCGGATTTGTGAAGTCTGGTAAGTGACACCTTGTGTCATCACCATTACAGAGGCTCTGACAGGGATCTCAGCCTGATACTCCTTGTAATTAGGACCAAGCAGGAATGCTGATGTTGCATTCAACATGAGCCCAGCTCATGGTTCTACCCAGCAGAAAACACCAAGATGAATGATTCTGAGGGTTCAGATATCGGAGAATCTAAAACGCATCTCAGACTGCCCAGCAGACCAGGGATCTGGTCATGAGCAGAGCCTCAGAGCAGGAGGTGAGGAAGACTATGCCCTGGAGCAATGCCTCAGCAAGGCAGGGCTGGCCAGCCGGAGGAGCCATGTCAGGGAGGTGGGAACCAGAGTCATGGCTGAGCAGAAAGGAGCCAGATTGAAAGCAGCCAGAAGTGACCAAGCAAGTGCTGGGAGGCATGACCAAGGCTTTGGTAGCCAAAGGCAGAAATGGGGACCAGGAATAGGGCAGGTGAGAACAAGAGCCTGAGACCAGGAAGAAAAGGCTGGAGCATAGCTGCAGCAATGAGAAATACTGGCCTGAAATTTTCAGCACTACCTTTTATATCTGATAAATGCAGCAAGCCACCTGTCAAGCCTATAAGCCTGGAAATAGGGTTGTGGCCAGGTGCTGCCGCTTGACTCCTGCAAGGCTTTTCAAGGCTTGTCCAAGCTTGCAGTGGGGCTTGTGCAATGCTCAGAAGAGAGTCTGTAAAAGACCTCCACTCAGCTATGAGAACATTTGTAGTCTGAAGAATATATTATTTTCCTAAACTGAACAGACCTGGACACTGCTGGATATTAGCAATCTGCTTTCCAATTTTCATGTGTGAGTACTAAGCAAAAAATACAGTGCTGAAATAATTTTTGACTGACAAATAATTCTAAGAATTAAAGAAAATGTGGGGTAGGCTGAATTATCATAGAAGTTATCAAATGAATCATTAGGAAAAATTGTTCTTAGCTAGATCGTTGCTAGGGGCAAGCGATAAAGAGAGGAAAAAAGAAAAAAGGAGGAAAAAGAAAATGCCAGGGGCAGTGGCATCCAAGTGTGACCACCGCACTAATAAATTAGAATAAGAGTCATTAGTAGGTTCAACAAAGTGGAGAATTAAGGCCCAAATCTATGAAAGTTAACAATCCAATACTAATGAAGACCTATCTAGATATGTAAAAGAAAAAGGAATAAGGAAAACTTTAACAGAAGGCATGCTGATAAAAATAATTTAGTATAAAGCTATGTTCCAGACATGTAGAAAATTGCAAGGAGCTCACATTGACTGTCTTAGCAGGGAAGACACTAAGAGGCTGTGGGCAGGTGTCCTTTTCAGGGCCACTGGAAATGGTTAACAAGTCTAGTCCACCCACAGCACCTCATCGCCACTATTCTCTGAAACATAGCTGTCTTTCAGTCCAGACTGAGTATGACTGGCAAGGACCTGCCCTGTTACACCCGCTCATTTTGGCTGAGCCCCCAAGGAGCCAGCCAGCCACCATCAGAGGATGGGAAAGTGGGGTGAGGAAGGGGCCAGCAGCCCTGCATCCATCAGGGTGGAGGAGGAGATGCTCCCCCAGGCATAACACAGGAGGGCCTGCCCCAAAGCTTGCCCTCCCTGTTCAGTGCAAACAGCAATAAATGACTCACATCAAAATGAAGTCTTTCACTGACATCAAAACCAAACATGACAGTCTGCCTGAAACCATTTTCTATACAATTTTCAGCTTGTGGAGAGTCTGAGATTTTGCTGATTTTTCCTAATTTTGAATATGAGTTTTGTTTATTTTTAAATGTCAAAATATTTCTATGGCCAGGAAAACCATGTCTTATTTAGCCATGGCAAGAATCTGAGCATCTCTTCAAATAATCTGTGGCTTTTGTTCTCAGAACCATCAGTAGCTACTCTCTCATTTCTGCTACTGGTTTGGTACAATGTGTGGGGAATTGTCTCATGATCTGGACCTCTTTGTGTTCCTCTCCTGAAACAACTAATTAATGCCAAACCAAGCAATATTTTCAAAATGTTTTGCTATGAAATGTATCTTTCTTTGTAAAAGACGTTAACTCTTCATTCCCTTTTCACATGTGTGGATCTTTTCCAATACTTCTGCATCTTGTCTTTCTTGAAAAGACGAAACATGGGTTATGAATAGTTAAAAAAAAAAAAATGATACAAGGTAAGTATGTCCCCCTGGCTGTTACAATGCACTGATTTTATTAAGCGGTATTCCATTGTGACAAGCTGCTGGAATGGAAATGTTACTTCCTTCAAGCTCTACATTATGTTATTTAGACATTTTTTAAACTTGACGTTGACAAACCCCACAGGAGGTGGTGATAGATGCAAGGGGAGTGGCAGGGAAGACAGTGAGGGAGAAGAGAAATTATCATAGATGGAGCCAGCAACACCGCCATTTTTCCCTGTGTGGCTTTATTTATATATTTGCCTCATACCACAGCCCTGTCTCCTAGGGATTCCTTGAACATCAACTTCATTAGTTACGAAGGCAGCAATCCATAACCAATTTTCTTTTCATGTCAAGCTTGTTCATGTATAAACCCAGCCCTTTTGTTGGAAACATTTGCAATTAATCCCACAAACAAAGAAAATGCAAATCGTACAGTTTACCCTAAGCAACCCTTCTGACTCAAGGCCCTGACCACCAACTATTATACACTAAAATGAACTGAAATTCCCACTTTGAATCTAACCTAATTTTCTAGTGATAATAGGCATGGATTCCCAGAAGCATTCTATGCATCTAGATAGTAACGTCCTAATTTCCTTTCCTGGTAAATGTTTTAAATAAGATTTTAACACCAAAGGAAATTAACCTTTAAATTAATTGTAATTATAATATGCCATCACTGATTTTGTCTTCAGACTAATTACTTGCTATTATTTAAACAAACTGCACCTCCTTTGAGCTTTAAGTTTGTTTCTCTCTCTGCAGTGCAGTGCCAAATGATCACAGACAAAGCTGTGTAATGTCTGCCAAGCCCTGTGACACCTTGGACCGCTCAGGTCCATTTGCATCTCAGATGCAGCCAGTTTCAGTTGTCATATCTTCCCACCATAGGCTTTCCCCGCTGCGCTTCAGCCTCACTCTGCAGCTCAGACGTTTTCAGCCTGTGCTTTCTGACCAGCCGGCATGCCTTGTGGGATGCAGCATACCTGTGAGAATGAGATGCTCGGCATTGGCCTTCTGCTTGGCAAAAGGTCCCCTTCAAAACAGGACATGGCTAGAAAGAATGACACAGGATCCAGCTGTTGATACGTGCAAAAGACTGATGCTGTACAGGCATCTCAGGGAATTTTCTAAATGTTCCTGGTGGCACCGCGACTCCTTAAGACAGCTCTCTTTAGGACCACAAGCGTGAGGCAGTACCATGGGATTTCAAAGGCTTCTCTTTCTCCATGCTTCCATCAGCATCCTGACAGCTGAAGACACACTGTTTTCCTCTCTTTAATTTACTTAGCTCACGTAGCAGTCACCACACTAAATGAAACAAGTAAATGGAAAAAGCTTCTAATTTAGCTGCAGGCTGTAAATTGGAGAATGCAGCTGAGCAAAAACAAGCTGTAGCTTCAGCTTTTGTAGCCTGTTCATTGAATTCTCATTCATGAATGACCTGTTCAACAGTTGGAGAACAGCTGTATTTTAAATATTAGTTTGTATTTGTTCCTACACTTATTTGCTGCTATGTTGCCTCTGCAGAGCGCCCAGGCTGTCCTTAGCATTAACCAAACAAGTCAGACCAGCAATTCACCCTGTTGTGAAAGAGGTGTCCACCACTGATAAGTCAACTTGCTCTTTGGAATTATATCTCTGCCTCCATTGACTGTAGTGGAAATCTCAATTGTTCATTTAAACTGCAGGCCTAACTACATACGACTGTAGGAATATGATATGAATACCATCCTTGACTTCTTGTGGCATCAGTGAGGGGCCCAAAAATGCAAATGTGTTTCTCCTCCTGATACTGCTGTTCCTTTGACAGGTTCCACTTCTGTTATTTCAAAGATGTAAAGGGATTAAAGATGCGGAAATCACCTCCCACCTGCCAAAAAACTATCACAAGTTCTGTAATATTCCCACATAGCCTAAGGAAGGCAGCTGATGACAGTTCATAAAGCCTGTGGTAGCATGGAAAAGATGAGGGTGGAAAATGTGAAGATAGAATGTTCACTGCTTTCCAAAGGAAGACACAGGACACATTACACAAATACTAGGTGCAAAATTAGTAAAAAATATAGCTGAGATGCTGGAACTCCTTCTCTTGGGAGGTTATGTTTGACAAAAATATTCTAATACAGGAGTACACTTTCAGGAAAAAAATATCATTGTGGGCAATGAAATATGAAACCACTTCTGGCTAAGGAAGCCCCTGAACTGCAAACTACTGTCAAGATTTTTGGGGAACCACAAACTTACTGTGTTCTTATATGTCTATATGGCAAATAGATATGGAAGTAAGCATCAGAAGTTCTTCATTGTTGGATATATTGGGCTAGATAGATCTGGTATCTCTTATCTTGTGTTATGTTACACAAGTGTCACAGATAGAGCTGCTGTGTTGGCAGGGCTGCAGCTTACACTGCAGCTGTGCTGTCACCTTTCAGCTGGCAGGAGGAAGGGACCTACCAGGCTACCTGGGAAAACAACCTCCAGAGATGCATTCAAGCCCAGCCTTGATGCAGAAAGATGGTTGCTGTCATCTTCAGGTGTCTCCCTCAGCCTTAGTTTGTTTTTCCTTCCTATCTTTCTCCTCTCCTGGTAGGTTCAGAATTTGCAGCCATATTCACCAGAAAATGAGAAAGGAAATAAAGAAGCAGAAATAATAGCTGAACATTTGCTACCAGTTTCTCTTTGTCTTTGTTTTAGAGATTTTTAAGCAGGGATGGAAACCGATGTATTATTTCTCTGTAGTGTCTCACTAAGCAGATTGTGAAAAGCATTTGGCACAGAAATAAAGTAATATCTGAACATATTCTGCACTTCAATAATGCCTTTCATCCCAGAAGCTCAAAGTTATGAAGCAACACGCCTGTGAGCTTGTCCCTGTCATTATTTTCCATTTTAAATATAGGAAACAGAAGTATGGAGAGGTTAAATAACCTGCCCAGAGGTGGAAGGTAGCCTGTAACAGAGCTAAAAATAAAAGGATTTTCTAGATCTCCCATATGTTTGTCAAAATTTCACCTTTCTCACAACTAATGAATTTAATATTTTCTTTTAAAATAAAATCTTTGTCATCACATTTGTATGTCCTGGGTCAGGCCTAGGATCCCACAGCGGATTGTTATTTGGCACAGAGTTTATTGGCACAGAATTGCTATGTTGTATTGCTCACCGGCAGATATCCTCTATCTGGGGTATTTTCTTCCTGAATGTTTCCAGTAATTCAAACAGAATCTTGAAGCTTTTATGTGAGGTGTGAAATAATTTAAAGCTTTATCTAGAGCTTTACTTCTGTGCCAGACATCCCAAAAGCTGGGCTCAAGGGAATATGCAGCAAAAAACTATTTAATGGAGCTGCAATTTCTTTTGCTTTGCAGTTTACCTGGAAACAATGCCAAGATAAAAGAAGATAGTGTATGTGCAGGTTGGATCCCTGCTAGTGTGAGATAGTGCAAAGGTTGTACCTCATGGCACTCAGGCAACAGTCAGGCCATATTTATTCTCTCATTGCCTTGGCACTATGTTATAGTAGGTAAATGCTGTTTCCTCCCTGTCTGGGTCTGCAACGGAGCCTTCTGGATTAGGATTTCACTGTGGGATACAGACTGAATTGATGATTTTTTTTAGGCTGGGGTTCCTTCCTAGCCAAAGCTGTACCCCTATTAACAAGCCAATCCCCTTTCCCTCAACAGAACCTGCAAGACACGCAGAATTCCCACTTCATTAACCCAGGTTACTTTTTTAATTGCTTACAGACAGAAAGCCCCAGGAGGATGTTGCTTTATTGCATACATTGCAGGGTTTTCCACAAAATATCTGTATATTCAATAACATTTTCAAAAATACATTGAATTTTCTTTTAGTAAGGCAGTAACAGCTTATAGCAGGGAGCCAAATTGCTAGAGAGGAAATGCACATTAAACGAACATTTCAATGTTATTAAAAATAATGTGGAGGCTTTAAAAATGCAAGCCTAATATGATTTTGGAAAACAAATGAGGAGCTCCAATAAGTTACAGCCATTGCATGCCTCCAAGTAATGATCGTTGCTGACATTTTCATGCTTTATTTTTAATTGCTGCATCTAATAATGCTAATGAGGTAAGAATGACAATGGCTTAGGCATACCAGTGGCAGTAGCAAAGAGGAGAGCATTGAGGCTGCAGCAGCCCTTGCTGGGCACCCGTCCTGCCTTGTCTTTCCCAGATGGAGACCTGAGGCACTTGAAGTCTCAGGGTTTCTCCTCCTTACACAGGCACAGGTGACAGGATGCAGAAGGGACCTTTGGGAGTGACAAAGCACCTACAAAAGAAGCCATCCTTGTCTGACCCTTGGAGGTGGGTGTTGCAGTTGAGCTCTGGTGCAGCCAGCATTACAGTGCTGCTTGGGACTGTACCAAGAAGGAAAGCAGCTTCCTCTTTAATCTGTGATGCAGAATTAACCCAAAGTGGATTGTTCTCATGAAAGGTAGTGTAGATATGTGCTTTGATTTAGGTGGCCTGCTACTGGATTTATTTGGTGTGTGAGTAATTAAAACCTCTAGACTTGCTGATTTAGCCATAGTTATGACCCTGATTTGATCACTCTATTGTTCCATTCTTAATCCTTTAGTGAGGTTAGAGCAGGTTAATCTTAGCGAAATGTTTGCTTAATTCTACCCTTGCTCATTTGTTCTCTTAATAAAATCTGCATAAAGAATGGAGAAATAGTAATTCTTTCAGCTTGTTCCAATTACTCTGAGAGCAAAGCTAATTCAGCCGAAGCATCTTAAGAGCAACTTGATTGTATTTCTACAGTTGAGGCTCTGTGCCAACAGAAGATGAGGCACCTTGTCTGCTCCAGAGCAGTGTCATTATACTCCTCTGGTTAAAATCTGGACCATGCTCATGTTTGGCTCTTGAATGTTGCATGACTTTTTCTCCAGTCTCATGCATTGATGTCCACTCCTGCCAGGCTCAGTGTTTCTGCCTCTTCTGCTCCTCCTCTGGGCTGCTGTTTCTCCCACGGCCCATTTGCAAAGCAGATTGAGTGTACAGGTGTTCACCACGTCCATTGTGAGAAGCAAACACTTTTTCTGTTGGGTTTGTCCCATAAGACAGGACTTGTGGCTAAATGCTCCTTTGGTGTGACCCAGTATGGTCATCTTTATGGTCCTCTGTGACTGGCAGTCATAAGTGGTCTTGAAAACATGAAACTAGATTTCTCCTGTGATGTCTGTGGATATATGGGTGGATAATAAGACAGCAGTACCCCTCTCTTGTTCTTCACAAATCACTTCAGAAGCTGGGAAAGCAGGGTAGTGGTATGGGAGAGTTGCTCTGTGGTGACTGGTTTTACCATAGGATCTTTCACAGCTAACACCTCTATAGAACATGAGGAGACGCCAGCTGCTGGACTGTGTGCAAGCACAAACTCATCCTCACCCCTGACCAGGTATGGATGTTAGACAGGGATTGGTGGGCAGCAGAGTAAGGCTTTTTTCTGCTACGCTAGGTGTCCTGCAGTTCTGGAGGATGGAATGCACTGCAGACAGGAGGGGTGTCTTCATCCCTCTGTGCCACAGAGCTTCCTCCATAGCAGTATGCAAGGGTGAGGAGCTGAAAAAGTAGAAAAGGAGATTATGGAAAAAGAAACACAGCTAGCACATCTGGAGTGACCTCAAGATCAAAGACTTGAATATACAGGAAGGTTTAGTAGTGGCTCTGGGACTTTTCCTGAAAGCCTTTCCCCTTCACACTCCCTTAATTGTCTGCATGAGATGATAGCATCTGTGAATGTACTGAGGAAGCTATGCTGAGGCATCTTCCTCTGGAGTACAAGTGCTGAATAACGTGACATCCGTAAAGTATACACTACTCCTCAGAAGATCATGAGTGATAGATATGTTGCCAAAAGGGAGGGAAAAGGAGAGAAAACATATCTAAATGGAAATAAAAGAATCTAAACTTTAACCTGAGCAGGGGGTATCTGTAAGGACTGTAGCCCTTGGCTGTCACAGTGAGCGCTTGGTGCATGTCACAGTGGATGTCTGAGCAGAGAGAGAACTAGAATAATTCTTACCCTCTGCTAAATTAATCCTCTCAGTAGAAATCAAAGCTGCTTTAATTTTACAATACCTTGAGGGGTCAAATCTGCTCTGAGCATTATTACAGCGTTAGGATGATTCAGCCTTTTTTTTTTCTTTCCCCCAGCCACGTTTCCAGAGCTCACCAGAGGTGGTGAGCTTGCACTTGTGGCTCCTGAGCTTGCACTGGCTTCCTTGTGCTGGGTGGAGATTTGCTCCTGTACCTCCGAGAGATGCTCACAGATGAGTAAAATGGATCTTTGGCTGGAAAAGGAGGACTGGCTGAGGTGTACTAACAAAGTAATAAAAGCCTCAAAATAGGCAAGACGATGGCAAGAAAAGGTTCAGGGAAGCATGACAACCTGTGGCTTCTGAACAACAGGAAGCACCCACCACAGTGAGCAGCAAACAACACCATATTGGCTGCAGTGATTTGCTTCCAGGAATGCTGCTTTACAGACCACAGGAGAAATCTCTCAAACATGCCCCAGATTGAGTGCTTATTTGGTGAGCCAAGTCACAAGTCCCTTCCTCACTTCTTACTTATATTGTGCCCTAAAACATTACAGAAGAATGAAGAAAAGATTTAAGCCCTTAGAAGAGAGGGCAGAATGACATGAACCAAGATTTCATTTGAGGACCAAGTATTCACTCTCCTCCTCCTCTTTGGATAGTGAATGCACTTAACAGGAGAGTAGAACACACATATGACTGGGTCCTTCCCTAAAAAGACAAGACCTATTTTTGACATACTCCTGCTCCACATGCCTGTCTCAAACTCTTTTTACTCTTACACCTTCCTTGCCTCCGCAGAAAGACAACTGAAACGAGTGTAGTCAGAAAGACCTCCAAAGTCTGGTTTGATTTTGACACTAAATCTCCCCTTGACGTCTCACAGTGGCACAGTATTGCCAATAGATTATAGGGTTGCAGCTATTTTCTATGCAGGAGAACACACAAAGGAACCCCCACCAGCCCTAGCAGCACTCTCAATCAAATAAAAACCCTTTAGCTTCCTGTTGCAGTGCTTTCTCTAGATTCATGTATATTTTATCAAAGTTACATGTAGTTCTGATACTTGTTTCTAAAGTGCTTTACTATGAATCCCAAGATGCACTGAAATGCGGCAGTGGCCCTTTTTATAAAAATCAAGGTTAGAGAAAAAATGAAATGGCTTGGCTCCGTAACATGTAATAAGAGCAAATTCTGCTCAACAGGCTTCTATTGATATAAATAAGCAGAAGAAACACAAACATACATCTATATGAAATCATTTCGCTCCTTGTAAATGTACCTTGGGAGCAGCAGGAACAAAGAGGAGCTCCGCAGTTTCACCTCTCATAATGAAGGTCCTGCAATGATCTAAAGCATTTTTTTTTTCCAGAAGTGCCTTTATGAGCCAACAGAGAAGTCAACAGAGAAGAGCTATACCCTCAGTGGTAACCAATTACTGTGAAGATAGTTAAAAACAATCTGGAATAAGAAACAAAACAAAACAAAACAAAACTGCTTGTATTTGCCAGTTGGTATTTTTGCCTTTTTTTTTTTTTTTTTTTTAATTTCATGTCCTAAGTTAAGCTCTGAGGAAAAAAGAATGCAATGATCTTTTCAGAAGAAAGGAGTATGTATTTTTAAAAATGCATTTCATGACTCCTTTGTCTTTCAGGCATTTGCAAATTTTAGATCAAGAAGGATGGACAGAAAGCATGTTCTGGCTACAGTGTAATAAGGCATTTAGGTTGAAATCAGTAGGAGGCAGCACAGTGGAGGGGTGATTAAAAAAAAAAGAATTAATTTTGGATGTAATAAAGCTTTAGTACTTACAGCTGTCCTCTTCTTCAGTAATACATTTCACAACATAACAGGCATAGATGAAGCCCGCCAGCTGAAACAAAATGTAATAGTGTTAGATATAAAGGAAATACAATAGAAAAACAAGAGTTCATTTCAGAAAGGCAACAACAGAAACAGAAATAAAAAAATTACCAGACTCTGTTTGATGAGGTAATGACAATTCTTCACAACAGTTTGGTAATTTTAATTGGAAATAGTCAGAGGAATTTTACGTCTTTCTTGAAAAACACTCCCTTTAATAAAATTCCCAAAAAAATGATCAAAAATTTTCTGTGTCCAAATTGCCTTCTTTTTAATTATTGAAAACCAGAAAAACAAATGGGTCATTGGACAGATGGACTTTTAGGCACTGAAAATGTAATTATTTCTATTAAAATTTGTTGTCCAACAAAACCTACCCTCTAGTAGAACTGGTTTTAGCAGAACCTTGCCAGTTAAACTGGGGACAAATTCAGTGCATTTGTAAACCAGCTTTAAAGTGATATTTTATCACTTGAAATTAGGGCTGTGGATTAGTGGGGCTTGTTTCTGTATCTGCAATAACCCCTGAGCCTCAAGACATATCTAGCCCTTTCGATAGGTCTGGATGTGTTTACAACAGTGTCTCATGCTGCAGCTGGCAAATTTGTATCTCGTTCCCTTCATTCCTCTCCTCAGAGCATACCTAGAAGTGAACTGTAAACAGAAGCAACAGGATTTAAGAAAATGAAAATCTGGAGCGGTTCTCCAGTACCATGGCAGATTGCTTATCTTACACTATTCCCTGAAAAAATGAAAAAAAGGGAACAAATGGCCAACATCACACATGGCATGGGTCAAGTGTCATGTGAGTCCCCTGCTAGCCTCTCCACCACATTGACATCACTGAGAAGTTATACCAGAAGCAACAGAACAAAGGCTGGAGCAGCAGCATGTGCTGCGTGTTGCATGCTTTAGACAGCTTCCCTTACATGTAGGTCTGCAGAGTTTTCTCTATGGATTGCCAACAAGCTGGTTTTTATCCTTTAGCTCATCACTGAAGTTGGCACGGTAGGACGTCAAAAGAATTCAGGTTGTTTGATCTCTTTGTAGTGGAAAGTGAGCTATGCTGTCAAAAAGTGTTATTCTGTACAGGTCACCCCACAGAGATATTTTCACGAGCTGCAAAACCAACTGCAGACTTTGGGAATTAGCTCCCTGAAGCCTAAATGCTTCAGCCAGGACTGAGCTCTCTGTGTGCATGGTGCAAAACCCATGATCTCTGACTGAAGGGAATGATGGTCTTAATTTCAGTCAAAGTAATCAGTGGGTCAGATATTAAAAAGGGTGATATCCAGGAGATGACCATGTATTGTTATGAATGCTGTTACTGCAGAGTTTTTTTTCGTGAATCTCAGGCACATCAACAGTCATTGAAGTATTCTGGGTTCTTAGCGCTCTTAAAATTACTTGTATACATGAAATACAAACAAATCCATTCTGTTTCCTAGTGGTTTCGTACTCGAGGCAGTGAACATGCCTGATTTGCTCAAGCTCTTACACAGGTCTTCTTAGTATTTCTGACAGTTTCCTATGCAGAAAGCTCTCCATATCTATGAATGCTGTCTTCTAACATCTGTATGGGTGAGAGACGGCTGAAGGAAAAAAAAGAAAAAAAGGCCAGCCCCAAGACTTTTCTTAAAAGATCAAGAATTGATTTGGAGATCACACTTCAGCCAGCATAGATGGTGTCTGCTAACAGCTTAAGTTCCTGTTGGGAGCCCAGAAGCTGCATTACAACAGAACCAAATCATTAATTTTGTCATTTATTATAAATCTGCCTCATAGTGCTGCTGGGAAGATTTTACACCTGGGAAGGATTAAATATTCACCACTGGACACAAAGAACACACTGTACCAAGAACAGTGGCATTCAGCTAATATCAGCATTTCATCTCTGTTGTATTGGATCACTCTTTCCTTTGGTTTCTTGGCTTCCAGACAGAGGGCTAATTTGCTCCCCTGACCTATGTCTTGCATAACCCTATTGACTTCAATGACATTACATGAGGTTTAACTCAGCAAAAATTAGGCCCAGAAATGTTGTTCATAAATGACTCTTGGATGTGAACTCCAGCTTAAGAGTTTATCTGTTCTCTTTTTACAGACCATTAGATCCAAGATAGCTGAATAGTTGCATCTCTAGTAGATCACAATAGTAAAGCTTTTCTTGTGATACAGTTCAATACTTTAATTCTTGCTAAAACATCCCAAGTTTACATGTTATTAACTAAACTTCTCTCACAAAGCACAGAAAACAAACAGTTTCACGAACTATGCTTACAGCTGATCTTTTAATTGTATTCAGTCACATCATTTAAATGTCTAGGGAACTCCTTTGATATATAAGTAAATCCTACAGCATTTCATCAGATGAGCTTGCTGATTAAAAGAGTGCCTTAAAGCTAGAAATTGTTCTGTTCTAAATACAATTGGAAGTTTGTTTCCCATGAGATAATCAGAGTTCATAAAATAAACCTCCCCTTCTCCCACATTTATCCAGCTCTCTCCTTGGTACACATAATAATTTTGTTTTAATTTGAACATCACATTTGTTTTTTAGTTTTTATCTTTTTTTTTAACCAAGCAGTTTATTAGTTCTGCTCCAGTGACAGGCATTGAAGATTTATCTTCTAATTGCATCAGCAGTGGAGGGCATTCACTGAGAGCTGAGGTTCAGCATAGAAAGTATCAGTGTTCATTTTGAGGATGCTAAATGGCCTTAGCCCATGGTGACTACCGAGACCTTTGGGCTGGAGACCAGGAACATGCTTCCTCTTTGGTGGACTCAGACTTCTTGTAGGAAGGGTGCAGCTCATTTATGCACACAGCAGAGATTACTTGAGGATGAGTCAGTTAAAATCGTTAATAAATTTCCACATGGATGAAGGGCTTTCACAAAATTTACCACCTTTGTTACAGTGCAAGATGTGTTTCTTTGACCATGTTTCTCTAAGAAAAACACATTGTAATGTACCTAAGTAGAGAAAAAAAATCCAAACAAAATGCTCCACAGATCACACTTCTCCTCCTGGAGAAGAAGGTGAGAGGAAAAAAATAAACAACAAAGCAAACCCAAATGATAGAGGTTAGTCACACCACTTAATATAATCCTGGGAAGACCTCAAACGCAGCAGTGCTGAGTGCAGTATGAGGCTTAAATAGAGTCTTCCTGATTCAGTATCCCAGGAAGATTTTTGTCTTATGTGAAAAGGAAGGGAATGAGTCCTCAGAGGTAAAGAAGAGAAGGAGCTGGACCATGTCAGAAAATCAATTTAAAACTAGGAAATCAAGCTTGAAAATTCTTGTTGCTTTGCATACTTTTTTTTTTTTCCTTAATGTTTATTAACCAAGCTTTCCTTTACAAACCATGTAGCAATAAAAAGGAATAGGTGCAACAAACAGAAGATTGGATCTGAATCCCAGACCCATCGAGATTAGGTGTCAACATCTGTCCTGTTCACATTTTAATGTTGTAGTATGAGCCTCCAGAGGAGAAGGAAACATTAACAACACTCCTGCTCATTTATATATATAGTGATTAGTGCATGCATGCTTTTATGAACCTCATTTTCTGCAGCTTGAAAAAATCTGCTTTTTACAACTTTTCCTGATAAGTCCATATGAGAGTATAAATGAACTCTGCTCTTTCTAAAAGTGACTCATTGTCCATCTCTGCACCAGCTCTCTGGGTGTTACTTTGATGGCATCTGGTGACCATTTTTACATATAATGATCTCAAACACTTTTTATTCTTGATAAAACCATAATTCCTTCTGCCAAGTAAAAAATGAAGCCAAAAAAAAGCTTAAAATAAATCAGCAATATAACAGCACTACCAAAGAGATTAATTGAAGAGATTAATTATGGAATGAGATGGCAATGAGATTAATTATGGAATCAAGTTAATACATCTTATTGCTTTATTATAGCCACACAAGGCAAACAAAAAAGTTGACAGAACATTCCCTACCCAAGTCAGTGATATCCTGTGATACTGCTAGAGAGCCTTAGCAGATCCTGAGTTTTCTGTGAGTGTCCTTTCAGACTTGCTCAAAATGTGAAGTACTGTGATCAAACTTAATCACAATCAGTATTGATCAAAATCCTATCTTACTATTTTTTCTCACTTCTTTAATGGAGATTAATGTTTTCTTACATTGCAAATAGCATTAGGTTTGTGAAAAAGACTATTATATGAAAACCCATAATTCCTGGTCAAGGCCACCACCTTTCCCTCTTTTAAAGCAATATCTATATAGATAATGATTAGCAGTAATTTTTATTAAGCTGGACACCTGAAACAAAAGAATGACAGCAAGAAAGAAACAGAAAATAAAAGTGAGTAAGATCCTAGCAGGATAAGATGATGGGGAGAATGCTCAAGATGAAGATGAATGAGTTAAGGGTTATGGAAATAGTATATGGTCTTGGCTTCACTGAATGAACATGTTTTATTCTATAACTGGTCTTTGTCAGGAGAAACGGACTTTAGACTTAAAAACCGACAAACCCATTGTGTTTTCCTATGAAAAGATGTTACAATATCTTCTGAAACAGCTGAGCCTTGTGTATTTGCTTTTCATTATTAAGTTTTTGCAGGATTATACAAACGCTGTGGTTTTAAGACCTTAGCAAAAAAAGTGCTAGTTCAAACAATAATAATGCAGAATTACAAGGAGGTTAATTTTGGCCCTGGAAACTTTATATTGCAAAGTTGTGATGTTACACACCTACCTATCTGATATATGCAAGATATGGATATGATATAGAGACATGTTTATACAGGATGAGCAACTGAAGAACCGGAGAATTACTATCTAGAAAGCTTCCAGTGTGTTGATTCTGAGAAAAATCACACTCCTCATTTAGCAGAAAAGGTGAGACATGGACCTTTCTCTCATTATCTGTAGAATTGTCAGTGTCATGTGGGTTATAAAGCTGCCCCCTGCAAAAATCTTTTCAAGCATGATTTCCCTGCCTGCAGCAGTGCCACATGGGCAAGGTAACATCATTGCTAGAGTTTAATATAAAACTCAAACTATGTTCCACAGAAACTGCTCTGTTGAGGTGCGCTTTTATTTGTGCCTACATTTAACATTATGAGAACTCTGTCATTCCTCCAAGTTTAACTATCTTTCATCATAAAAGGAGCATTGAAAAACTATTGATATCAGGCCAGATTCCTGATGGGGAATGCAGATTGTGTGGCCTTACAGTAATTTTTTTACAGAATTAACTGCCTCTGTGCTGGAAAGAACAATTCATTAGTACGGTCAGGTAGCTCTATTCCGTGAAATAAAATAATTGTTAAAAAAAGACAACATTAAATTACCATGTCCACAATAGTATCAAATGGGTAATCATGAAATTTAAAACCATACCAAACCAAAATCATCATTTCCTAGCCTATGTAATTGTCAAATTCTTTTTCTTTCCATTCTTAAGCTGAAAATTGCCCCAGAGGCTTTATTTTTTTTTTTTTTTTTTTTTTACCAGCAGGCACAGTAAAAACATGAATCATAGATACAGATAAATCTAGACACTTTGGAAAATAGAAGTGTGATAAAAATTGCATTTATTTCAACCAGTGCATCATAACCTTTTTTATATCAACTGTTCAGAAGCTGCTTAGCATAAAGTCTTTCTTATTTCTCAGTGGACTATTCAATATTTTGGAGATTTTATTTTTGAAAAAGCACTTGAAGATCACCATGAAGACCAGCTAGAATGTTTTCCTTTGGTATGCTGCTGGGTACTAGAGAGTCTTGTTCAGGGCAGCTGTTCCCTTAGTGTGTTCCCCGGCAAGCTTTTTCACCTGATGAATTGAAGAGACCACAGGGCACTGGAAATCACAGTACTGTGGCTTGTCAGATAAGAGCTGTGCAAACCTTTAATAAAGGTAGAAAGCCAGAGATACCTGTTTTGAAGCTGTATTACAGACACTCAGCTTGACCCAAATTTCCTGAAAGTTTAATGAGACTTTTCTGCAAATCTGACCTAAAACTTTCTACAAATCTTCCCTCTTCCTAGGTATTTCAGTGTGACTGATGCTTTTGATAACCACATGATATTTGGCACTTTTCCATGACTTAATCTCACAGCTAAAGAGTAGGATGTCCGTTTTCCCCTCCAGACATCAAAGAAAACTCAAAATATAGGGACTAGCAGCTTGTATGACATGGAACCAGAGATCTCTTATTGATGACCTCTGTGCGAACTGAACTGTATAGCATCTCGTAGATTCAGGATCAGTGCTGAACTTTGCATCCCTGCCCCCACAGGTGAAATGCCCCAGCTGAGACTCTGCTGGATTCCCTCAGGAAACTGATGCAGGTGTGTCTCAAGGGGCAGAAGGGAGGCCACAGCAGGATGACTTGCATTGATCCCAGATCACAGGTCAGAGCAACAATAGGGCTGGGAAGCCAGGGGGAAATTGTCCAGCAGCTGCATTCAGCAGGGACTGGGTGCAGCTCAAGTGCACATCTCTCAGTGCAGGCTGAAGGCATTAATGTTAAAAAAAAAAACAAAAACAAAAAACCCTTGTTACAATAAAAACTAGCAAAGTTCTAGTTTTTGCTTTTGCCTTTTTGTCGAATTGTCTTTGCTTTACATTTTCTCACTTGATTAGTGTTAAAGGATATATTTGGTTACATACTTTTGTTAATTCCATCAAACTGAGGCTATGGGAAGCCCTGAAAGTGGAAAAGTCTATTGCTCTGTTTCTTCTCATGGTGTAGCTCTGAAAGCCAACTTGTCATTGTTAGAACAGAGCTCTGGTTGTACAGGGGTCAACAGTGTGCAGTGACTGCTGTTCACATCAAAGGGATTTAGCCATTAGAGCCATGTATATTGGGAAAAATCACCCCATTTATTTTTAAAAGAAAACCAGCTGCCTCTATCCAGTCAGCAACAGCAAAACAACAAAACAAAGAATGAAGCTGAAACAACGACAATGACAACAAAAAAGCTTTAATATATGTATCATTCTGGTCATTCTGTTAATAGTAGGAATGGTTTATTAAAGCAAAAATGCATATGTGTCTGTATGTGGGCTTTGCTCTGAAGGTGTTATAGCAAGAAAACTTTTACGGAAAAAAACTTTGGACCTTTTTTCCCTCTTCTGGGAATGCTTTGCGGAGGTTTAATCATCTGGCTTTGGTATCTGACTGCCTTTGGCAGCAGTAGCTTTTCTTATCATTATGTCTGACTCTGTGCCACCTTTTCCAGACAGCCATAGGATTAGGATAAGAAAAACTGGTTCTTTATGTCACAGACCTCACAAAGCCACAGACTGCTCACAGCCCACCAAATGAATGCCTAGCATTTTAAATTGAACTGCATTTAATGAAACCGTTGATTATCAATGCTACTCACTCTTTCGAGGGACAGTGGGAAAAAATATGTGTATTTGAAGTTTGTGCAGATTGTATAGGGGGAAATATTTTGATGCTACAAGAGAACTCTGAATGCCTTATAAACAAACACATACGAGTGCTTCTGTTCAGTGAAAACCCACCCTGCCATGTTGAGGCACCCATATGGCAAGTGAACCTCGATGATGTGAGTGTGAACACCAGGACCTCGGATCTGGGAAACAGAAGCATTCAGTGGAGAGTGAGTAGAGGATGAGAAAGGCAGTAATATGTTGTTGTGTCTGCCAGTTTCTCAGAATTGTGGTCAACCATGAAAACCATAGCATAAAAGTTCAGAAAGGAAGCACAGGTAATTTGTCATTCTCCAACATTACCTGATAGATTAAGTTAGAGAAATGCTGTCACATAAATGGCAAGAGCCAAAACATTTCACCAGAGGTGAGACTTTCCAGTAACAACTAACTCTTTCCCTGTGATGCTGTTTATTTTCCCTGTGATGAACTGCTGTTTATTTGAAGGCTCTGATGGTGGTCGCAGGATCAGGAAGTTTCATGGTACATGACAGCTTAGGCACTACACTGGCTTCATGGTGGTGATCATGGTGTAACAGCCTAATAATGCTCTGATTGAAACGTTCCTATGATGGCTGGTGATGGTTATGTTGACAAGGCAGTTTGATGTACGGTATGCAAAGTGTACAGCCCAGCTGAAGCAGCTTTTCAGCAACCTGAACAGTCAAGTTAATTACTTTAACTTATGAAAAATAAAACCAAATAAGACATTGATAGGAAAAGCTCTAGGGGGTGTGATCTAGATGAATAGGGCCTGAAGTGATAAAACCTAAACCTTGATTGATTATTAAAATACATTAATAGTAATTTACAAGCACAGTGGGAATTGTGGACTAAACAGCAGAGGAGTAGACAGACTCTTTGACAGTGTCATCAGTAACAGAGCTGCCAAGAAGGTGACTAAGTCGGGGGAGGTTTTCCTGTGCTCTGTGGATGTCTGTGCGTGTGCACAAGATGGGAAGGTGGGATATCTGATAGGATAGCCTCTCTCTCTGGTAATGCATGTAAGGAAGGTGAGGAAGAATGAACTTAGCCAACTAGCTCCCTCAAGCCTCATGCTCTGGAGTAAGGAAAGAGAGGTATCTCAGTGAAAATACAAAGCAGACTGCATGGGGTGCTCCACATCATTGCATCTCCCTAGAATCTGTACATCTAGCAAATGCATTGCTTAGCACAAACATTTTGCTCTAGATGCAGAGTATAATAGCGTCAAGTGTCAGGGGGGTTTCAAGGTCAATAAAACCTCTTCCTGTGGCATCTAATGTTTAAAGCAACTGAACTCAGTTCATGTTTCAATGCTATTTTTCCTCTCAGCACTAGCCTATTGCAGGCTTTTTCCACCCTTGTAATCTATAATAAAAGATAGGTTTCAGTGCTACCTTTTCTATTCAGCAAAATCAGCTAAGCAGGCTTTGAAAAGCAAATGCCAAAGTGCTTTGTGAGACCTTTCCTGCAAAAGGAGAACCACTGGAGAGTTTAAAGGAATATCACAGCATGCAGCCTAGGCTGGTATGAAGAGCCATGCTCTCTAGAGCCTCCAAGCAGAAGGACAGTTTGAATTCCATGGCCAAAGGCACCTTCCCCCTTACAGCCCTTCTGCTGAAGGGCAGGGAATCACTTCTGTGTTTATTCAGCATGAAAATAGTCGTCTCCTTTGCCTGAATTGTAATAGCTTGATGGCAAAGGTCCCAGTCACTGCCTGGGGTGGCAGAAGACATATTAATAAATCCTACACTATGTGTGACCAAAAAAAACCTGATCCTTTTAGCTGAAGATTCCAGTAACTTCATATCACATGAGGCATTTTGGGGGGGATGACGAATTATGAAGAGAGAACATTCTCGGAAAGGCCGTGTCCTCAGAGTCAGTACCTCATTGCAGAGAGTTAAGTGGATGAGTTATATCTGACAGTTTATGAACCTTGTTAATGTAATGCAGTACCTGGGAGTGTGCCAGCCACGGTGATCAAGGAAGTCTAAATTAGACCTCTGCCATCGGCAGACATCAGATGCCCATTTAAAACTAAATGTTTCATCTGAACCAGGCACATCTCTCATCCTCTAAAGCAGTGATTATCAGCTTGAAGCTCTGAAGCTCTGCATGGATCTCAGTAGCTAGCATACATCTCTTACCTAGGTCTCAGTAAGAGGCTATTTAACATGCTGATGCAGAAGCTCCTCCGGTAGGAAGAGCACAAGCATCAGCAGTACTTTGACACGTTAGTCTTCATGAGAAATGTGAGCTTTGTGGGCTGCAGTTCTATCTCCTGTTTCAGGCACAGGTCACTCAGGGCAACTGATCCTGTGGCAGATTGGGATGCCTTGGTCCCTACAGGATAGGTGAGGGGAAGCTTCTGCGCCATCAGAGAAGGACAATCTCCATCCAGCCTCCACACTGGTAATGGACTGCAAGAAATGAGAGAAAAGGCCATAGACCTTTTCCTTCTGCTCTGGCAGCAGTGCACACAGTACCAACCATGCTGGTACAGCAGCTGTTTTCCTTCTTTGTCCCTGAAAATTCTCTGCCTTTCTTCTTGCCTCCAGAAGCTCCTGCTTCTGTGACGCAGAATGGTGCTCCCTGTGACGAGCCTCAAAACAGTGCAATGATTTTCCCCACCCCGCCCTTACAAAATTTGTAAAATGGAGAAAATAGTGTCTGTTTCACCAAGGCACTGTAAGTTTCCAGTCACCATTATGACTTATTGTTTGAGATTTTGGATAGAAAGCATGAACAGTGTTACAGTTATGTATTCTCTTCTACATTGTTACTAATCCATTATATTAGAGTACTCTGCAAAGAATAACAGCAATGTGTCAATGCTTTGTTTTTAATATTGTTTATATTTAATTTTTGTAGTTTTTTTTTTTTTTTTTAATTCTTAGGCTCAGCTCTGTCAGACAGTCTTTGTTAGATAGAGATTTTGAGTTATTGACTCGAACAGATGCACCAAGTCTTTGAAAAATAAATGATAGTGTTATATCCCACTGAGCATCAGAGAAGAAATGATTCTTAGATGTTTGGTTCCCCTACATCACCAGCTCAGTGCCAAAATTGAGAAGTATGATCTTATTTCATCTGGTTCCATTGTCTTGGCAGAATAAAGGGAAGGAAGGTTTATTTAATTGGCGAGACATGAGACAATGCAATACAACACTGTGCAACAGGTCCAAATTGCACAGACATCTTTGAAGACAGCCAAGATGTGCAGCTGCATAACAACACTAAACACAGTGTAAAGCCAAACCACATAATATTTAATGAGAAACTTTTTCCCTGGTTTCTTATATATCCACCGTAATTGGGCAAAGTTCTATTGATATCTTCAAAAATTAATCAAAGTGGTATAAGGGTTTTAGGGAAAATATGCATAGTGATTGAGACAGACCTCTCAGAAGAAGGAACAAAAAATGTCTTGTTGCAGGACAGTTCTAATCATGTTTCAAAATCAATAGCTTTCATCTGGAATTTTGTCTGTGATTTAGCCCCTTTTCAAATATCCAGATACATGATCTTAGTCAGCAGCAAAGTCGTACCTACTAGGAAGCATCAGTAGAATATTCCAAAAAAAGATGAAGATGATTAATTGCAGTATAACGCACTGGAGAACTGATTGGAGAAAAATGATCCAGTATTTTAAGGCATGAAGTCTGTTGTTAAAGGGGAAGGAAGTGTTTCTAGCAAAGATGGAAAAAGAAACCAGGAGCTTGAGTGTACACAGGCATGCTGAGCTGCCCTTCATTTTTCACTGGTACCCTAATGGCAGAGTACATAATCTAATGTGAATAACAAAATACTGGAAATTAGGAGACATGTCCACAACTCTCTGCTTACATCTTCTTTACATCTCTGTTACATCACCTTAAACCATCTATTGACACAATAAGAGACACTACAGTTTGTCCCCATGTCTAGATATGTATTCTGGTAGAGCATGAAGACATTCTGCTTCATCAAAACCCATTGGTAAAGAGGTTAAGTCAGTTATTTGGAATGACTGTATGATTATCAGGTCAATAGCTACTAGGGAATTGCAACATTACTGAGCTAGGATATTTGTTTCTGAAAAGTAGACAAACCGGGTATCTTCACTAACCAGTTAGTGTCAGCATCCTCATCTTTCCTGGTGCCATTGTGTATCTCACAACTGGAGCACCCAAACTTTACCTTAATCATCTGAAATGTAACATATTCAGCAAATATAATTCCTGAATACCTTTGCATTGCTAGATAAACGTTGAAATAGGTCTCTGTTAGAAGGCGTGAAGACAGAATCTGAAAAAGTGTTGATGATTCTGTGTGGAAAAACTTTGCTCTGAGCTAGTGGGCAGCTCTTACCAGCTACTTTGGACTTCTGCCTTCCGCAGTGACAAGTTGCCAGAGATGATAATTGAAGCAAAAATATGTATGTCCTGCTGTTACGAATCACTGTGAAAAGTGATTACTCCTATCGGCCATGTATTTGGAAGAAACTAGCAATTCATTTTATCAAATTCTGCTCTGTTATTTAGACAAAAAGTTTAGCAAGTTCTTCCACATTTATACCTCCATAAGAGAAAAAAATTGTGCAGAGATGGCAAGTATTTTATATAAAGTAAACCTGACACAGGAATCCATTTATAAATTGACCAAGGAACTTATGACCTCACTGATGACCTTTACATGCAGAAGTGCATGAATGAATTTTGAAAGCAGGATTTGAGAGCTTTTGACAAAATTTTATCTTTTATAAGCATCTATCAGTTTAGCCATCTATTTTATCCTATCTGATAGTAAGGACTACACAGCAATAGTTGTTTTTTGTCCACACAGACAAAGTCAAGAAAATGCCAATTAAATCATAACCATTCTTGATAATCCTAGCTAATCAGGTGAATAGACCCTGAAACTTTTTGCTGGGGAGGAAACAATTGTATTTTAACAATTCTATCCCAATTATTCTCTATTACTTTGTTAAATGTCATGCACATCACTGGGAAGGTTATTGTAATTCTGAAGATATGTATATATTGTTTGATCTAAGATTTAAAATAAACGACCTTATCTTTGTGGAAGGTTCTTGTTACAGTTGAGCTAAACTTTCATAAACTCATAGATCTGTTTGATTTTTCACTCATGTTTAGTGGAGTAAAACACAAACACTATCTTTTGAATGCTCAAGAAGGAAACACAGTTCTTGGAAAATGTACAGTACAGTATTAGTGGGCAATAAATCGTCAATTTGCAGTAACACAGGTCTGCAGCATGAACACAGAAAAGCACAAGGTATAACACATTAGGTATGCAAGTCCACTGGAAGGCCAGAGACATTGTAGAATAAATTTAGAGTTATAGAAAATGGAGGAAAAGAAAACTGAGACTGAAAACCAACATTTTCCACAAATGCCAAAGCATCCAAACATTTAGTGAACAGGGACTGGAGTGGAAGCACGCCTTAATAGAAATAAAAGGTACAATTTGCAAGATTTGACCTATGAACATGCTATCCAAATGAATGAGATCCTTTACTTGGATGTCGACAGACCAGAGTTGACACAGGTCCAATAATCAGGTCTCTGTTTCCCAAAGAACTGAAGTAGATCCAGTACATTAATTATACTGAAGAAATAGGTTAAAACTAAAGTTAAAAATGTCAACAGACTTCAAACCCCAAATTTTTTAGGGCAGAAACATCTTATTTTCGAAAGTGCTACAGGTTGGGTCTAAATGACCATTTTGTCTAGTCTCCATTTGAATGACTGGGAACCTGGTTGAGACAAGCATGGCTTAGCACGTTTGCCTAGACTGTTTTTTCTGTGGAAACCGGGACATCAGAAGGGAAGAGATAAATGTGTGCTTAGGTCTGAGCTCATTCTGGGCATATGAGAGCAGAAATCTTTTTTTCACAGCTTTCACAGTTCTTTGTTCACATTATCAGATGCCTGGTGTTCCACTGAAAGCAGCACATTTGCAGAGGCAGGTGCCTGTTTATGTGCCCGGAAAGCCTGGGTGGTCACAAGTTTCTCATTAAAAACCCACAGAATGGCCACTGAAGGCGTAATTCCACTATAAGGTGTTAGACTTTGAGCTTAATATGTGCCTGATTAGCTGGTGCTTGCCTCTGAATTGCATTCTGATCTTCAGCATGCAGCAATCTAGCTATGAAGGAAGACTTTAAAGAACTGGGCAGCAAACAGATGTGAAGTTCTACTGGTGTTCAGAGACATGTTAATCGCATGATTCATGAAGTTATCTATTTTGTCTGGAGGATGGCATCTAGCACAAAAGTCTGCTCTGGGATCCTTTTGTTCCTCATTCTGATCATTTGGCCAAGCCATCCCATGCAACTTCAACATGGAATCTGGATAATGACTTCTAAAGCATCTGATTTTAATATGACAGAGTCATCCTAACTCTCCTCTGTGTTCTTTTGGACACACCCTTCCAAATTCCTTTTAGTATTCTTTCTAGGTCATTATATTTCAGTACCATATATGACAGTCCTGATGATGGCATATTTTTTCTTCATTCCTATATTGATTTACTTGATCTTGAGGTCTTATTGAGTACACTAGGAAGTGCAGTTGGCTTCATTGTCCTTGCTGCTGCCTCATCAGGCACAGTCTTTCACCACTGAGGTTCTTACCTGATAATATTTTTGTTCAATCAGTTTAGGGTCATCATTTGCATCTTTCACATACAGGCTCTCATTATCTATAGCTTCTTCACACTGATATTGGTTTTGACATGTTATTATGGCAAGGTTCTGTATTCTAATATAATATTTTTTGTCTTACATAGGTCAACTACTGTGTTCTCTGCTATCAGGCAGCAACAATCATGGTCATATAGTTTCTATTAGCCATCTATCTAGTGAATTCTTGTGCTATTTCCATCAATTCCATTTTTACCCCAGTCACCCACTACATTACATGTGGACAGACATAATCTAGTCACAAGTACACTGTGGTGTTGAACAGTAACAGTATTTAGATCTAACCTTAATGTAACATGTTGTTTGAACTTAATGACTGTGGTACACATACTAACTTTGAAATACTTTCCAGTTATACCACCTTTGTAACAAATCATACACTTTTCCAAAAACAGTAAGGTAATATCAAGGCAAGCTCTGTGCTTAGTGAGGGATTAATGGAATAACAATGTGTTGATGTTTCTTTTAAAAGCCAAATATTCTTGCTTGCTTTTTCCTTTGTGATATAGTGGAATGACCATGATAGAAATGTCAGACCTCAGTTTTGCCCTCAAGTTTCACTTGATCAGCATTATTCCAACCGCTTCTGAAATTTTCCCCTCCAGAATCACCAATATAATTGACAACAATTAAAATTATCTTCCTTTTTCCCCCATGATTGTGAAAACTAATGGTGCCCTGTGTAGTCATTGGTGAGAGACAGGCACCTATAGAGTGAACAAATATTCCCAACTATTTCAGGCATATAAATAATCTAAATCAAGTTGGGATGAATCTTGTCTATTTTTCTCCACAACTGGGAAAGAAGCCTCATGCTATCTAGATTTGGCTAGATACTAACTTTTAGACAGCTGAAGCATGGTGATTTGAGGTTAATCCTACTCTAGCAGAACAAAGTAGGAGGTTCAGAGTTTCTGTATTGCCTGCAAGAGTCTTAAAAATCAAATGAACTTAGAATATCAAAGACTAGAGAACTGACACTCCTTCAAATCAATCTGAACCTCTTGTTATTCCAAGTACGAACAAATAAAGTGTTTGAGCACAGAGAGGTGGGAAAGCCTGGCTCACAGATGGGGTGCCTGTGGAGTATTGACTCCAGACCTGTGGTTCATATCGTGAAACTAGTTCAATGTGCATTACCAATTTCACACTGAGTTTAAACAGATAGTGTGCTCTGTGGTTATTTATATGGGGACTCTGAGTCTAAATGAGAACGTTAGATTTTGTCTGTATTTGACAGTGGTGCCACTCACACTAGTTTTCAAAACATTTTTTGATGTCTGCACACCAAAAAGGATTTTGAAAAAATGGAGAAGGTTCTAAGAAGAACCGTGAGAATGATTAGAGGGATAGGAATATAAGTAGCTCACGAAGTAGGGAGGAGATAAGCAGGTTAGCTAAGCAAAGGAGATTATATTTCATCACAAATCATAAAAATAGGAAGCAAAATATTGCTAATGACAGGATGCTGCATTTTCTCTGATAAATGTATTGTAAGCATCTGGACTGAAAAGGAGAAGTGTAGACAAGGAAGAAAGCTGAAGGTAAAACTTAACAACAGTTGTGATGAGCTTTCCATCATGGAGCATTTTAAGATCAAGATTAAACATATTTTTAACTGTAGTTCAGGCAGGAATTAATTCAGGGAATCTTTATGTCCTGTGTAATGTAGGAGGTCAAGCTAGATAACAGCATTTTCTTTGGGCTTCATGAGTTGTGACTCTAATATGGTTCATGCAGTATTGGTACACAACAATTTTAGTATCTAGTAGTATTTGTGAAAGAAATTAATTCTGAAAATGGGGAAAAATGAACACTTTGCTTTAGTGGAAGAATAGCAGAGAAACCTATAGTGATAGGAAAGCATTTGCAATTAGTATGTAGCTCACTTAGGTACAGTGGAGTACAATTACCTTCAACTGTATTATGATTTCCTTTACTATTTTCTTCTTCAGTAAATTAACTTCAACTTTCACATTCAGTAATAAGTAGCATGTTGCATATTACACCATTTTTACTACACCTAATTCACTAGATATGTAATTTGCATTGCTATTTGTATGTGCTGAATTAAATTCAAAGAATCCCAGGAGAGGAGTAACCAACTTACTCTAGACCTTGGTTTAATATTTAATATGGAAATATGGGGAAAGAAGGCACACCACAAAAGCTTCAACCCTTATGTCAGGAATTGCACTGAAATCTCCAAAGAGGAAGAAAATAATATCTTAAAATATACCTCTGAAACAAAATGTAGAGGATTTAAAGAAGATGAAGAACACCTGGGAGTGTTAATATAGTGTTAATATAGGGCAAAGAGAAGAGAGTGAGGGAACATGTCACCTTGACTCCTTCTTTTACTGCTTCCTTTTCTTTTAGTTTTTCATATTTTACAGAGCATAATCATCCTGACTCCTCTATTCTACAGAGGGCTGTGGATTAGTATGAAATGTGCAGAGGGACGAAATTTCAAAATAAGCATTGTACGGCCGGCAGAAGGTTGCCTGAGGCAAACACAGCTCCTCTCCACCAATCACCATATAACCCATGTGCCAGGCATTTGCCCTTATGAAAAGATCAGGTGCAGAGACTGAAGGCTACGAGTACACTGGGGCAGGACACCGCTGGTGGAGACCTCCCTCATCAGCAAGTGGCCTTCATGAAATGTATTAAAAGAAGTGAACTGTAGAGATAGCAGTGACAGAGAGTTGTACAGTGACATAAATCAAGTCGCTCATGGAATAAGACTACACTAATGAGGCAGAGGCACTGCACTGCCTAAAGAACTGGAAGTATTTTATCTGAATAAACTAGAGCACATTATTGGGACCTGGGTAATTAATGATGCATGGCAAGATACTCTGGCTGTGGCTATGTTGTGAAACAGGAAAGGGCCATGGGCCAGTCTCTTTCTTCAAGGCCAAATTGTATAGGCTGGCTGATGTCCATAGCACTTTGGTGATGCTCCAGCACAGGGGCTGTGTGCAGGCTGTGTAGCACTTAAGTGAGTCTCCTATGAGTCCTATGTGGTGGGACTTACAGCTCTCAGGCAATACCATCTTCTCTTTTTTTCAGCTCAAAACATCTGAAACTATAAGGGCTGTGTCACAGCCCAACAGAGCGAGATTTTTGCCTTCTATACAGTTGCTGTACCATAAAATGGCTGTGTCATATCACACCCATTCAAGTTTTTCTTATAGTGAAGGTGGCAAGGCAGAGAAGAGATAGAAAATATTCTTGTTTGATTTCGATGTCTTTGTTGAGATGTTCCCTTCCTTTCATCTTATCCTTAACTCTGCAAACTATTACGGGACATAGAACTGAGGATTGTGTTGTGTCTCTTGGATGTAGCGGGAAGGTATGGGGGGCTGCCTGAGGGATCTAAACACCTGGGGATAACACTGGGAAACTGCGTAAGCCTGAAGGAACTAAACATGGTGCTGTCTTAACCGTCCTGTCTTTTGGGAGAGGTCTCTGTAAGGACCGATCATTTCCAGAAATGTGTGCAAGTGCTGTCATAGAAATTGCTTGTGGGAGTACTCAAAACAGAAGCAGGGCATAAGCTGAAAAATAAGTAATGTAATTTATCAGGAGTCTAATGCCTGAATGCTCTCTCTGGCCCTCTCTTATTATGAACATAGATGTACCCTACAAGCACACTCACTTAAGCCTTTCAACACCTGTGATCCAAAGGGTTGCCAACATACTCAAAACACATAGCATTAGTATGATGATTATTATTACTATTATTCTGCAAATCCCCCCACTTACAGTAATATTTACTTTCCGGAGACAGCCTTGCTGAGATAAATGGTCTCCTGAATACTAATACAAACTAGTGCAAGTAAGTGCTACACAACTGGGACCAGTCAGATGGGTGAAGGGCCTAGCTTCTTTTCACATTTTTCCACTGACCACATTTGAGATCTTCTTTGCATCTGTGTAAGGATGTATCTTTCCTCTTGGTTGGAAGTTAGGTCTCCAGCATTTGCATTCACCTTACTCTGCGAGCTGTTAATTCATTTGTACTGTGCATAAAATAGATGGTGCTCCGTATAAATTGTAGTATTTCCTCCACTTCTTTTTTTTTCCAGGGATACTAAGATGTCCTTTCAGACAGCCTTTTGCTTCCCCTGCCACTTTTCAATAGAGGATCTAAAAATGGTGAAAGTACTTGCTAGATATTTGCTGTTTTAAAATGTTTTTCTGTAGAGGATATATGTGTGTGTGCACACATATGTATGTGCACATGTGTGAGAAGTAGGACAGATTTTGGTGTGAAGAGATGGGCCATACTTGTTGCTTCATTCTGCCTGCTTCTTACAGTTAATGAGTTCCTATATACAGGGAATGCATTTTCCTCTTCAGACTAACTGTGGTGAAAAAGATGTTATGGGAAAAACAGCCTGACAACATCTAGTCATCACTCTTTAAAGGTTCTAGTATCATGGCACACCAATATTAAACATTGATGTCATCTAGGCTTTATGTCCAGCTTTAGTTTAGTAGCTAGTTAGGTAAATATTAAAACACAGGGTCAAGGAAAGCTCAGTATATACAGTAGCATTAAAAAAAAAAAAAAGTTTCCTGCTGTGTTTGCTTGATATTTCTGTCCTTACTATGGAGAAAAATGTAAATGGATGTGACACAGGCATTGTATGGAACTGAAAGAGTGCATCAGCAGAAAGCTGAACACACAAAATGATATAGCAACTTCTTGAACCACTTGTAAGATCCAAATTACCTACAGTAAAACCTGCGTAGTAGAAGCTGGTCTGTATGTAGTACCAATTGTCCAGCTCTTCATCAGAACTGATAAATACGAACTGTCTTTCCAACATGCACCTTCAAGTCAACAAAAATAAATAATTCAAATGAATTTATTTTTTTTTTTTCCATCCACATAAGCCAAGGAGTTTACCACAAGGTTATAGCAGAGTAGCAGCTAACTTATTACCTCCCTTTCTAAGTGGGGAATGGGAGATAGGGTGATATGAAGCAGTTTAGCAGCAGGTCACTGCATCCTCCTACTCAGAGCAGAATTTAAGAACACAGGCTCTAAGTCTGACTCAGAGACTACTTTTCTGTGTAATTTCAGGTACAAATAAATTCTCTATCAGCAAAATTGGAACTCATTAGTACCTGGTACTCAGCCAACATTTAATTCATCAGACCTGAAGGAAAAGAAGGTCTTCTAAGGGGAAACCTGGAATATTTTAGAAATACACTGGTAGTTGAGCCTATTATTTAACTATGAGTTTTCTACCATACACATGCACACCTGAGTTTGCAGCAGCTCTTTCTCATTTATGTTTGAGCTTCATGCACTCATCATTACCTTGATTTTACCAGTTTACACACAGTTCTGCTGATAGCATCATATATCTAAGACGTCTCTCATCACACCCTCTACTCACTCTGAATTCACTGTATTCTGTAACAGGCATTTCCCCCCACCAAAAAAAAAGAGAAACAAAAAAAGCAAATTGCTTTTCTGTCCTGTTAACCACTACCTTTTTACAATCCCCATTCTTTCCATATTCTGATATTATTTCCCAATAAATCTTTTATTTCATAAACATCTCTTCATAATTTCTGTTTTATTTTTAGAGGCTTTATATTAGGTCTATACATTTCAAAACCACTTGACTTCTTTTTAAAATACCTACAGAGCAGCCTGCACACAGGAAGTATTCTTTCTCATTATCTTAAAGCATCACAAGTGGTGTGGGGTTTTTTTTTGGTTTTGTTATTGTTGTTGTTCTTTAGTTAGTTTGTTTTATTTTTTGTTCTTTTTTTTTTTTCTTTTTGGCAGTCTTGCGTGTTTTGGTTTCTTCCTTATTTTGTACTAAGCTTTTCTCTGATAAGGTTCAGCTGGGAAAATTCATTTCTCTCAGGACCCAATCAGGTTTTTACATCAATTAGGCTAATTGACAGAAGGTTTAACACATTTCTTAATTATGACTGCAAATACATTCTTGGAAGAAACCCCAAAGCACAGGAGTGAAAAAAAAATCAAAAACAATCAGAAACCTCTTTACTCATAAAATTATTTTGGAAACATTTTAAAGGTAAAACACCAGGAAGGAAGTTTCCTAACGGATAACTATCTCACCATAGCTAAAACTGCTCTCAGTGAGAAAGTCTATATCACATCAAAATGATCACCGTATGCCTAATCATGAAAATGTGAATAATTACAGAACTGGAGAGAATATAGTCATATACAAAAGACATATGTGAAGACACAAAATACAAAACTAGCCACCAAACTACAAAAAAACCCAAAGGAAAACAAAATTTCTGATTCTACATGGGCCTACTGTCATGTCCTTGGTTTGCTTTTTCTGATTTTGTAACAGAACATCTGAAATAATTGGTGCTTATTTGCATTAGCTGTCTTAATATTTTCTTAACTTAGTCTGAACCTCATTAAACTAAACCCCATAACTCAGTTAAGCATTGAGCTTAAGAGACAGCTTACATTATAACATTATACTGTATGGTAAACTATAATTCATATAGCTTCTCTTTCAGGTTCTAGTCCTTCATACTAACAGAAATGACAGAGTGTTTCTAAAATGTAAAGAACTGCCCTTTCTTGATCTTTCAGCTTCCCTGTTTGTCATTCTGCCTCCGTTTCCCTATGCTTTATGTGATGCTGCAGGAAAGTGACAGAAAATTCAGTTCAATAATCTTCAGAATAACCCACAGTCATAAAATATTTTCAGAAGAGGAACCCCTGAGGGAAATATTTAACCTCACTCTTTGCTGGTGTTTCTGAACATCTGGCCACCCTACTTGATAAACATGCTAGCAGTGTTGGGGTTTTTTGAATGTCTGTGATGCACAAAAAACCAAACAGTTTAGTGAATAAGAGCCCTTAGGAAAGAAGTGTTCAAAGCAGTACAGAGGCGTTATATACATAAATCTCTTGGACATATTTTCTGCATAGCACATTTAAAACCAACACTCTATTACTTAACATTGCTCCACTGGAGCTGGAATCAGTGTTAAACGGCAGCAGTGCTTTCAAATAAATGGGTCACGTTGCAATTTTTGAGTGAATGTGTGAATACCCAAGAAGAAGGCCATGATGCCTTTATGTGCATGTGGTACGCACTGAATCCAGTTGTCAAAATGCTGTGTCCTTTTATAGCTACACTGCAGCACCATCATATCTTCTCTTCAGCACAGGTCCCATGTCCCATGCCTGTACTCTTGATTACTTTTTCCTAGATCCTCCCTCAAAGGTACCACAGCAAGCACTTCTTTCCTTTCAAGTCCCTCATTTTGAATACTGAAGACAATGAGGTGTTTTGCCTCTAGAAATTAACCCCAACATGCTAATGACTAATTTAGGCCAGAATATAACCATACAGTGGTTCTGCATATATCATCTAGCTCAGGTGGGAGTTTACTAGACACAGGGAGGGAAAAGACAGAAAGATGTCAAGGTGCCTTTACTTTCTGATGGCTGGTGGTGTTTTGGGGGTTGTCAAGACTGGAGCGGGTGGCTGTGGAATGCACCAAGAGCTTGGGACCCTGTGTTTTGCACCAGAGGCACTAGTTCAGGTATGATTTGCTCTAGATTGTTCCATACAATTGGAATTACAAGGAGCTTCAGCCCCTTTCTTAATATCCATGAGAGCTACCCACCTTCCTGTGATGATGGGCAGGCTGCTGTGTGGAGATCACACAGCAGTGTGGGTGACAACATATTCCTTTGAAAGGTGGGAACTCTTCCCTCCATTAGTTCCAGCCCAGATACTTTTCTCATTTTCTCTTAGCAGCTCTAAACATTTCTGGTCCTTACTCCTAGTTGTTTTCAGCAGAAAGGCAATATTTTCTTTTAGACCAGGTGTGTCAACTAGTGAGGTTTGACAACATGAAAGTATGGAGAGGTGGTAGTAGCAAGTGTCCCTTTTGTGACTGCCATTGCTTTTCTTTATGTTTTCTTTAATGCAAGTCAGCACTGCAGGTCAAAGGGGAGTATGGGAAGAAAGAGGCAGTGCTGCAAATTGGATTGTGCTCTATTCATCTTAATCTCTTGTCCTGATCTTCCTTAACCCTTCAGACCTACTTCTGTCTCTTTACCTCAAGCAAGATTGTGTTCAAGCAATGAGTGCAGACATGGTGTACAATCTGTCTTGCAGGTGGCCTCTCCCCACAGCCACCCTGTGAATCCCCTCTGTTATCTTTGCCTCCCCTCAGTCTGCAGTACCTCACCCAAGCCCCCTGTTTATGCTGAGTTAATGGGAGACAGAAGTGAGGAAGAGAAAGGTTCAGACTGATTATGCTCCGTGTATCTTCACCCATCAAATGTCCAGGTCCCAATGCTGACTGTCCTGAAGACACATGCTGTGTCCAAAATTGGTGTGGAAGGGAAAACCAACAGTTGGAACCTGAAGAAAGCTCCTAATGAAGCAATAGTAGGAACTTCAGGACAGTTTAACAAAAAGGCTGGCAAACACTATACTCAACTCTGTTCTGTCCCCTATCATGGGATGATGTAAGATTTTTGCTCTGATAATCACATAAATTTCCTTCTTCTCTTTCACCAGGGTGTATATAAGCAGAATTTCTTGCTGGATCCCACCTCTGGGGCTTATAGCCCATTTTTAAAGAACACTTGGGGCCATATGAAAAACGGGTGGGAAGCGCATTTATTGCCTCTTCCAACCTCAAGGCAGAGTCAACTCTACCTATATTGTTCCTGACGGACATTTTGCTGGAGGAGTGGAAAACTGCCATAGAAACATCCTTGGTAGCAATTCTTTGATTAGCTTAGTCAATCCGTACCAGTAACTCCTTGCTTCTATGTTCAACATAGAAGAACTATGCTTCTTCTCTATCCTCCTCATTGCAATTTAAACCCAAGATTTGCTGCCCTGGTAACACTACATATTGAAAAGCTTATTTCCCTTTTCCTTCCTACTGTTCACTTCTGAAATAGGAATTTTTCTAAGCAGGTGGGAGAGGGAAGAGTCCTGGGTTCTGGCCCTTGATCTGAATGCAGCTTCTGTGCCCACTGCAGGATGCAGCCCTGGACTCCAGTTGGATTTGGGCTCACACCTTGTGATTCTAGCATGGCTGCCATCAGGCTCATTGCAGCCTTCTGGAATTGTGAAGTCAGAAGCAAACACACCACCATTTTCTCTTTGCAGAGTCAGTTTTCAGCCCTTATATTTGTTCCTCAGCTGCATGACTCAGGTGCCTGGGATTGGCACTGTGGTGTCAGCAGATGATCAGAACCATGTTTCACAGCCAGACATCCCCTGCAGTTAACTGTAAAATCAAAAGTCAGGTAGGGCACAGACTAAATACAGTTACCTAAATGCTCAATTGTGCAAGACTGATACTTCTGAGCAAAACCAAAATGTTAGATGTTCAGGGAATTCTGCTGGTGAAAGCTCAGGCAAATGTAGGCTCCAGGCACTCATAGGGTGAGACATCAGTTGAGCAAAGGCAGCAAATAGTTAATCATGCTCTCTGACAATGGGCATCTGACTGATGTTCTGAATCACCTCTGAGCTTTCTCTACACTGTCTGTAAAGGGATTTTACATTTAGTTTGACATAGTCTGAATCTCTCTAATCAAACATGACTAGCCCTACTCTGTCAAAGCACTGCCTTTAGATTAGTCTCTTAGTAGATCTAACTGCCAGAGCTGGTCCTAAGAAAAGAGTGGTAATAATGAAAGCAGCAACAGCAGAAATTCAAGGTTTTTTTTGTTTGCTTGTTTGCTGTTGAGTGCAGAAATCATATTGGTACTTCAAAATGATTCTATAGAATAAATTGTATACTAATTCATTGAGTCACTGATTGTTGTAGTTTTTTAGAGTCACTGATGGCAACTACAAATCTACTCTATTAGAAAAAAAGAAAACCAATTGTTCGAGAGATTTCTATAGGCTTATTAACATGCTCCATCTCTAATGTATACTGTTCCCCTGTACTGACAAGCACGTACAAAATTACCTTTACAGCAATGCACTGTCCAGGACTGGAGCCTGGCACAGGGAGAATATCAATATTTTAATCTGTTTACTCACAAACAGTGTTCTGTAAAGTGTTAACTGAGAGAATGCAATTCTTCCTCTTTTTGCTTGCCACCACTACTAGACAACTGATGCCAATGAAATTGTAGATGAATGAGCCTGCAATCATCCCGATATGCTACAGCAGTTGTAAATTGGTTAAGGCTCAAATAAATGTTTTGGTACCCAACATTTCTCGAATGTGTTGAAAAGCTAGTATAATTGTGAGAGACAGTCGTCTTTTACTAGAAGGAAGTAAAAGAATTCTTTTAGCCTTGAATCGTACTGGACCCAATTACTTCTGGGAGAAGAATTATTACTTCTGGGAGATGAATTCAAGTACTTCAGTACTTCAACACTAAAATGATCTTGTGATCCTCCATCAATAGATGGTGTAGTTATTCCAGCAGCACTACCAAAAAGTTGTTAGCTGTATGTGGGGACGAGTGGTAGAGCTCAGCAGTGTTTTCATTCTCATGTTTTATTTGCTGAAGAATACAGATTCAAACTGAATGAAACTATTGGCCAATTAGTGTGAAGCTCACTGAGTTTGTGTCAGTTAATTATTTTCTAAAAATATTCCATGTTATTTTCTAGAGACAGTATTTTGATTTTAGCAATAAATACAATTCTAAATGAAAGAAAATAAATAGTTTTCTTTCCTTTGTCCTGTCTGTGAAGGAAACCTGCAAATCAAACATCTATGCAATGCTGAATGTCTGCAGCAAACATAATCT
The DNA here is from genome assembly GCF_036013475.1 of Columba livia. NCBI lineage: Eukaryota > Metazoa > Chordata > Aves > Columbiformes > Columbidae > Columba > Columba livia. The sequence continues at coordinate 55,204,881 of NC_088604.1, read as the reverse complement.
TGACTTGTCCCCTGATAATTATCTTTTTCACACCGTGAATATCCTGGGGCAAATATTTATTTTATTTATTTATTTTATCACAAGTTCTACAACACCTTGCAATGCACCAAAATGGATATGATAAGTACTAATAAAGAATACCAGTGGCTACAAGTATATTTTAAATAAAGTGATATTTGTATACTAACACTTGATTTGGAAAACATATTATTCAAGATCTGATAATCTGTCTGCAAACAGCAACATTGTTCTTCCCTGATTTATTTTCATATTAGAAAGAAATTCAAATCCTACTGGTTTTGAAAAAAAAAAAAAAAAGAGAGTATGTTTTTATCATCCCCGTTTTTTTTTTTTAATTACATCAGTATTTGCACAGTGGCTATGCCCTTTCACTGTTTTCAGCTCTACCTGATAAAGAGATAAAAGGGAAAATGTTGAACAACTGAGTATGAAGATACAAATTAATTTCAGAGGCAAAAAACTGAAAGTGTACAGAAAAAATGTAGCAGGTATTGTTATCATCCTACAGTATTGTCTAAGATGATGAATCACATTTAAAGAGTACTGAAGTACACTTGTGAACACAAGATTTTATGAAGGTAATCTATGTCTTTCTGTCCCTGGTATTCGGAATGTCTTGTCCTCTTCTCCATTCTAAGCCAGCCATCACTTGTTTAAGTGCTGACATGATTACATGCTTTGCTTCCTTGTTCAACAGCTGTTCACAATCTGTTACCGCAGATTATTTCCTCTCTAAACTTCTGTTGAGAGAGGGTTTGGAGTGCCTTAGATCTTTTTGCTTAGAATGATAAAAATAATAATTTATCAACATGATTCATATTCATTTATCTCTGAGACTGTGACATTCTAGCACATTGATAAAATACGAGTGAAATTTGACGGTGGTTTTTCTCAGTGTTGTGTTAGCAGGTTGGAGTGAGAAGTTGTGGTAGACACCACAACTGAAACTCTATTAGAAAAGGTGAAAGAAGGAATATTTTTAGCTATCATAAACATACCATACTTAAAAGTGCAAGAAATAGGATAAAATCGGTGCTACCAGTAAAATTTGGAATTATTTTTCAGTTTGTGAGTAACTTCCCTTAAGAGTTAATGAAAAACAAATGCAGATTCCAAATGACAGATAAACACTAAAGAATATCTCACAAAGCTGTTGGACTTCTGTGCCAAACAATTTATTAATGTCAGAAAAGTCTTTTGTTAGAGGAAAACAAACGAAAAATATAAACTATGATGTCATGAGGCCAGATGTTGGACCAGATAAATATTTCTTGTGCTTTTCAGTTATCGCTAGAAGGTGCATACTCAAGGTAAAACTCCAGTAGAAAAATCCTCTTACCTTTATGCCACTTACTCTGCTTCTTTTTTATTTTTTTCTCTCTTTTTTTTTGACTTATGCCAGTGGACAGCTAACCTGGGAATAAATGCAATTGATGTACAACCTGATCCTACTTGATAGTGTAGAAACAGAACACTACAGCTGTTCCAGGAGGATAGCTTGTTCAAAGATCAAAAGAACTACTTCTTCAACGTGAGCCTGGCTACAGAAGTAGAGAGAAACACAATCTATGGGGTGTGTGTGTGCTCCTAGAAACCTTTTCTTACAGCAGAAAATAAGATTTCTGTTCTGTACTTAGGAAACTAAGCAAATGAAAGAAAAAAAGTCTGTTTTTGGAGATGATGAGGAATTATAAGATCTCTAGCTGAAGGCTCTTAAAGAGCATCCAGATAATTTAGTAGCTCATTAAGCTGGAAGGTGAGAAATCCTCTGATGTGACATAGAAATTTTTTTTTTTTTTTTTTTACATTGTTGGTGAAATGATAGCAACTAACAGTGCTTTACTAGCAATAAGAGAGTAGGTATAAATGTATTTACAGAGCTCATTACCCACCATTTGTTTTCTTGAAATAAGGACAAGAATTGCCTGGGAATTTCCCAAATTATTTATCCGTGCTCCAAAAGGCAGTCCTCCTAAAATAGTGAAATTTTCTGAGACTCAGTTTCCTGTGGTTAGAAAAGTACTTTGAGTCCAGCAGGGAAAAAGCAGGAATGTCATTTTCTCCACTCTGCTCTGCCAACAGCTCTGGTTTATCAGCACATTAAGAAAAGTCTCTGTAGCTTCTTTAATGATTTAAATATCCAGGTCATATGACTGGATATATAGGTACGTAGTCCACCTACAGCAGACATCAAGTAACACATATCCATGCATGAGCTGAACTACATTGTCTGAGAATGAACAACTTTGACTTGAAATTAATGAAGAGTAACTTATCGTGAATTCCGTAAACTGATAAAAATATTAGCTTAGGAACTATTTATTCCTTTCAGATGTACACCTGGCATCCTTTGGACTCATACAAATTTTGTTATAATTTTTAGGTCTTTTTTTCTTTCCTAACTTACAAAAAAGCAACAAGTCACAGGGATGGCAGTTGCTTTCTGGTCTTGCAAGTGCCTTTCAGAGTAGATGCAATCTAGGAAGAATCCCCTGTACTGCTGAATGTGATAAGTCTTAATATACCAGTCATCCCCATGGAGAATTAGCAAACAGTGGCAATAAAAACGCAAGGAGGGGAGAATCAGACCAGATTATTATTATTATTATTATTATTATTATTATTGAGCTGAATAAAACCTGAAAAACAATGCCAGCTCACAGTTTACCACTGTGTGGTATGTGTCTCATTAAATAGGAAACATGTAAATTGAAAATGGGCATTATCCAAAAATCACACCACTGTGAATTCAGATTTTAAAAGAACAAAACAAATTGGCTCATTTGCAACTTGTAATTTCATGTATATCACATCAGCACATAAAAAGAACCATGAACAAGATCAAAAATGCAAGTAGATGTGATACTACTGGAGCATTGCATTGAAGGTTTGGTATAGCACTCTTAGCACTTCCATTCTTGTAGTTCAAATTATTTACCTATCATTTAAGACTCTTCATAATTTGTACTGTCATGTGTTGTTGCCTATTATGTCACTATGTTAGCACAGAAATTTGATCAGTGGCTGAGCTGATATGACTCAATTAAGTACACTTGACAAACCGTGTGATACTCTAAGTTTCACAGAATTATTTTAAACTGTGACAAGATGACACATCATTGTCTCTTGACTGCTAACCTAGATTGGATGACACTGGCTGAGAGCGGAGGCTATCTTGGCTGATATGTGTACATAGCAGTAACTGAGAATGCATCATGCTATTAAGCTCCAACAATTGCTTTACTGCTGTTATAAATGTCAGCTCCAACCTATGATAAAAAAATTTTCACAGCAGGGCTCCTACTCACACTTCCTTGGACATTAAGACTCATTTTTCTAGCAGTCTGGATATTCTGAAATATGTACAGAGCTGAGAGAGTCTTAATTTCTTGTTAGTAGGTCTTACTGAGCCGGTTATACTGACTGTTTAAACAGGAGGTGAGATCTGTCTCACAGTCCTGAAAAATAAACATTTACATTGTTTCTATAGGGACTGCATTTAGCTGTTCCCAATACAACTCAACAAACATAAATACTTATTTTTTTTTTTAATTTTATTTTTTTTTTTTTAAATTACTACATAAGTATGTTGTAACTCCAGTTTCAGTTCTGGCTTTTCAGTGGATCAGACCATTCATATTTGCAGTGACACATATGGTTTTTTGACTACCTAGGTGTTCAGTTATTCAAGAAGCAAACCAGGTTGCATATTTTCCAAAGAGCTCCACAGGCTCTTAGTATGGAGGCAAATCTTGTAAACAGTAACAATTTTGCTGAGTTGAGTGCAAAAGTATTTGCCATAAACTATTATGAAGACAAGCAGCCATTAACTTTCAGGTGGTATCAACAAGAGCAGCCAGGGCACGGTACTGAGAGGAAGCTTGATGAAGACTTAGTGTAATCAAATCTAAGGGGAGATTAGATATGAGAATAAGCTATGTCTTTGATAACTATCTATGATATTTCAGTTATTGTGTTTTGATAAAGTTTACATTTTCAGATGTCTTTCCTACTGCCAGACCTGTATTTGTTAATGGCAGAGAGGAAAGGATGCTTAAACATCTATATTTAATTTTCGAGAATGTCTAATTTTCTTCATGTATATTATCACATAAGTGCTAAATTTTATTTTTTTCCCTCAGCTTTCTTCATTCCTGTCTTTCCAGCTTTTCATTCTTCAGAGGAAAATAGGATAAAAGGAGATTTTTATTTTTTTTTTCACCTAGCAGGCTGTGAAAAACACTGTGAAAAGTTTTTACCTCTGAAAAAAATGTATCTTGGGAATAAACATTACTCTTTCTATCATCTTTCCACATTCCCAGTGTATTAAATTATAAAGGCTGCCTTTTCAATAGCAGGATGGTCTAGGAGGAAGGATGCTGCATTCCAGCTACCATTCTTTCAGACTGTGGTACAGTACAAGTGAAACTAACATTTTAAAAAGCCTTAAGACCCAGAAGAACATTGGAAGGATGAATATAACAGCAGAGAAAGAGGCAGGTACCAGAAAGCTTTTGCATAATAATTTTAACTGTGTTGTTAATCAGATTTTCCTCTATTAATTGGATAATCTAGACTGTTACCATTGGTATCATTGTAATCAGACTAATAATAACTGCTGTGGTTTGATAAAACTGTTAAATCTTTAATTGGTCTCAATAAATTCTTAGTTACATATATCAGGCATGTAAGACTGCATGTAAAAAAACCGCACAATTTAAAATGCACTGCCACTGGGTTAAAGACATGGTTTCCCACAGTCATATAATTTCAGGCAGAGCACAGTGTGTCTAGCTGCTGAACTAGACTTCTCGGGACTAGCTTGGCTCTCTGGATAGCCCTCTGTTGTGTGAGGTGGAGGTGTTTTTTTCTCTAAAAGTCCTAATTTCCTTCTCACAGCTCCCTTAACACTGTACTGATGATCTCTTTTCAAGGGAGGGCACAAAGGGTTGCAGCTACATTAGTCTAACTTAAGCATAGTTACTTTTTGTTCACCCTGTTGAAAAGTCTTTTTAGGATCAATAAAGATAAGAAACACACTGATAACGAAGGCAGAATGTTTGTCATCTTCAAAATTCTCAAAGGATGTTGCAACACAACACGAGTCAACTCCTGCCACCCATGCAAAAGTGCAACAGAGAGGAAGGAGAGACTGATTTTAAGGACAACGGGTGAAATTTTCATTTTGTCATAGTTGATGCATGTATTGGGACTTGTGGGTCAGTCAAACTGTATCAGCTCATTCCAGGAGGATGCTTCCTTCGGTTGTGGGATGGCAAATCGTCCCTTCACTCTGATGCTGCTGCAGCCCTGAGAGTTTTTAACAGCTACCTTGGTGGCCGAGCTCTCCAGCCTGCTCCTAGTTGTGAGCAGGCTGGCTCTAGGCCACCTAGGAGTTTCGTAGACATCTGTGTACATGGGATGACTATGCTCTCAACCACATTTAATTGGTTTTCCTTTCTGTATCTGATGAATACTTTTCTTCCTCAGAGAAATTCTGAGAAGGGAACAAGTTTGAAATGTGCCTCTGCAGGATTTACTATAATAATATCAGCTCAAATACGATGTTGATATCTGCTCCAGTCACAGGCAAAGACATCAGCTGTTTCCAAGAGGAGCTGCAGCAGTAACAGCCAGTGGTGGATACTGGTGGAAGCTTGGTCAGAGCTGATAGTTATAAAATTCGGTTTGTTTGGATGCCTTTGCGAGTATGTAAGTGAGGGTGTGAGCAAATGAAGGTGGGAGCAACCTGACATATGCGACATGTCAGAATCCTTGCAGAAATACAATTCTGCACAATAAAAATAAATGAAGCTCTAATCCCTAGAATGGTTGTGTAGCCATTTTAGCTGTGGGGCTGTCTCCACTTCCATCCTAACCCATGTAAACCCATGTGTGTCATTAGTCAGGTGGCTGAAAGACCCATTTCCAACCCAGTTATTATGCTTGTCTGTCTAGCTTCCTGCCTTGACATAGCACAAAGTGAGTGTATCTAAACTGAAACAAAAGGGATGCCTTCTGCATAGCTGACTCTGATGGCTCAGTAGGCAGTACCAGTGCAATGTGAAAGTCTGCCATAAAGAGGCTTATACTATTTCAAAGCTATAAATGAAAAGAAATTGAGTTCACATGCTGCAGTGAAGCAAATCAAAATCCATAACGTTCATATTAATTGCCAAAAGCAGATAGTGCCTGGGAAGCAGAATGGAGGGTGGAAATGCAATAAATCTTCAAGCTTAAATTTGGAAATGAGCCCAGGTTTTGGGGAGCTAGAGTCTGGTAGGACTTATTTTAAAAAGTATAATTCTATCAGGAAGAAAATCAGTCTGAGAGCTATATTTTAGATCTTTGTTAATTTTGCTTTGGCGTTTAGCCAAATATTGTTAATTGAAGCTCTACGAACTATTTAACTTACTTTAATACCCACAGAGAATTAAATGATCTTTTTTGTAACAACCAATGCTCTCAGACTTTTTTTGTCTTGCTATTTAAAGAAAAATTGGTACAATATGTCTAGAATCTTTATTGAAAAACCTAAGTGAGGACTGAAAATAAGCCAGAAATATATAACTAAGTCAGTTCACTAGTTTGCCTCTTTCTGTTATGGGCTACACAGGAGTAATAGTGCCAGGAACACTATTTATTCTGAAAGACTTTAAAATAACTACTAAATTTAAAAAAACAGAATTTAAATGTAATTTTGCCTCCATTTTAATTACTTAATGGAATAAAACAAGCAACAAAGAATCACAGTACTCTTCGTTATATCTAATATAATTGTACATTCTATTTAGGATACAAATATACAGAAACATTTAAACTAATAATACAGCGATTTGGAACCATTCTAGGGCTTTTCCAGATCAATGAAATGTCAAAAAGCGGTGAAACATCACTGTGCAGTGATGCTCTACTAATTTCCTTTTGTGATGAAGAGACAGCAGCACAACTCCCGAGTTTGCAACACTGAGTTAGGTGAAGTAGCTGATGAATGTAGGTGCATGCACAGAGAAGGGAGTCTAAACCAGCAGTTGTTTAGCAATACAACTACTGTTGCTGCATCTAAGTATCAAATGCATATCAAAGTCCTGAAAGAAGTTCATGCTCTGAGAGTCAGGCAGTCCTACAAGTCTTAAGCTGATGAAAAGCTGAATGCTTTCTCACATAAACTACGTGACGATTCGAGTGTACATGTGTTAGGCAGCTGTTGTGTTGTTTTGTTCTGTTAAATTTGCAATAGGAGGAAAGAGAAGAGGAAGTGACATGAAAGGATTTGGATGATTCCAACAGCAAAGGGAAAAAAAAAATAAAAGGAAGAGAAGTAAAAGTAGTGGAAAAAAAATCTCTCATTTCCCTGCCAGCACTTGGCCTCTCCTTTTCCACTTTGTTTTTCCTGCCATCTAGGCCTCACTGCCTGTTGTCTCCAGTAAAGTTGTGCTGACTACATGTCATTAGCTGGGGTGGCGTTACGGCCTGCCCAGAAAAGTTGTTAAAAAAAAGTTCAGAAAGATAATAGTAAATATGCTGCGAAGCCACAAGATGTCATTTGCAAGACTTTCTGGTGTTGCTAAAAGTTATATATTTTATGCTCTATGAGCAGTGTTTCTTCTGTTGAGAAGAGGGACAAAGGATTATGGTGTTTGTACTGAACCATTTGCTCAACGTTTTTGCCCACAAGCCAAAAAAGGAAGGAAAACGCAAAGGGATAATATTAAAATGAAAGTATACATGTGCACCGAGAATCAACACAGCCACACAAGCCAAGTTTTCTAAAAGAGATATAGAATACATTCACAAAATTAGTTTTCTGCTGCTATAGCTTGTTATTCTCATGAGCAGAGTCCAGATTTCTTATTTTTAAATATAACAGCCTGAATTTCTTTGCTTTTGCTGGTAAAGTTATACAGCCGAGGACAGGAAAGTGAGCTGGTTCTAAAGACGTTCCTAATGGCATTACATGGATTTTCAAATCCTTCCATTTCCATTCCATGAAGATCCAACAATTTATTTTGTCCTGTTCCAGACAACATCCCCAGAGTCATGGTACACACACACACACACGCACACATATCTATCTATCTATCTGTCTATCTATCTATCTATCTATCTATCTATCTATATCTACATATACACACACACATTATTTGTTTGCCAGACTGTTCAAATCACATATGACACAAATCCATGCAAATCTGATAGAAGCAACAGTTCAAACATATCAGGGCTTAAAAAAAGCCCAATTTCTGATCTGCTTTCAATTTGATATAGGATGTACATCTGTCCAGCCTAATTTACTTGAGTTATTTTCTAGTAGCTTAATTTGAATAGCTTTTTTTAGGCCTAGTGAGAGAGGGAATGGGGGGAAAAAAGATTGTCCGGGTGACAGCACACATAAAAAGAGATGCTAACTTGTCAAATCCTGGACCAGGTAAGGTGTCCCTGGTGAGTCCGCAGCACTCAGGTAAGAAAGTGCAGCAGTTGCTCTGGCATTTTCACAGAGCTACTGATGGGATTTTCCTTTCCTGCCTTCTCCTGTGAAGGCATTTGACATATGGTTCTAGTGTTGCTCAATTACACATCTCTCTTCTACCCCACTTAGCATTTTTCATTTATTTGTCATTTCCCATTTTTAACTAGAATTATACTTTATTCATCCTTCTGCATAGCCTGATGTTATTAATTTTTATCAGGGAATGGAAAAAGTCTAGTCTATTATTTGTGACAAGAGAAAGTTTAATCATTGCAGAACCTGGCTGAGAATGAGATATGAGTGTCCCATTTTAAATGCGTTGATTGGTCACCAAGTTTTTTCCCCAAGTGCTGAAAATGTGTTTAAAACTATGCCATTTGATTAACTTGTAAAGTCTGAGAGTAGCTAGCAAATTCAATTATGGATTCAAATTATGTTACTAAATTGCCTAATTTTAAAAAGTGATGAATGAAGTGCATGAAAAGAAAGGGATAATAAAGGTCTAAAGAGGAATTGGCAAGGACTCTATTAATTAAACCTCAATGAACTTGTGTATCTTTGTTATGTGAATAGGTGTGCAGGTACAAATACATTGATGTGCATCAAAAATCCAACTTTACATGAAGTTTGCATTAAGCCGGATTTCATTTCCTACATATTTGAAATTCATTGAAATGCATGTTTATCATGGTAAAAGGTATTAGATACCTGCTCATAACATTGCAACAAGCAATAACTGTGTTAGGACATAAAGGTGTTCAAAAGCATATTGAATGTCTATGCAAAGTATAATGATATCCGGTCATAATCATAGCTTCTTTTGGTTGGGTCAAAGACCGAGATTAGGGAGGGGTCTCCAAGAACAACCAGGTAAGGTGCGAGGGCAATGTGCCTTCTATGAATCCCTGAGCTGTAAATGAGAGTATGGGGCACACACTTGCAAGTGCTGTATCACAGTATCACAGTATGTTAGGGATTGGAAGGGACCTCAAAAGATCATCTAGTCCAATCCCCCTGCTGGAGCAGGAACGCCTAGGTGAGGTCGCACAGGAACATGTCCAGGCGGGTTTTGAATGTCTCCAGAGAAGGAGACTCCACAACCTCCCTGGGCAGCCTGTTCCACTGCTCTGTCACCCTCACTGAGAAGAAGTTTTTTCTCAAATTTAAGCGGAACCTCTTGTGTTCCAGCTTGATCCCATTACCCCTTGTCCTATCATTGTTCGCCACCGAGAAGAGCCTGGCTCCATCCTCATGGCACTCACCCTCTATATATTTATAAACATTAATGAGGTCCCCCCTTAGTCTCCTCCAAACTAAAGAGACCCAGCTCCCTTAGCCTTTCTTCATAAGGGAGGTGCTCCACTCCCTTAATCATCTTCATTGCCCTACGCAGGACCCTCTCCAGCAGTTCCCTGTCCTTCTTGAACTGAGGGGCCCAGAACTGGACACAATATTCCAGATGTGGTCTCACCAGGGTGGAGTAGAGGGGAAGGAGGACCTCTCTCGATCTACTAACCACCCCCCTTCTAATACATCCCAGGATGCCATTGGCCTTCCTGGCCACAAGGGCACAGTGCTGGCTCATGGAACCCGCAGAACAGCTCTCAGAGGCACCCACAGCATCAGCATTGACTCCACAGGAGTCATATTGGGCCCTGCCATGGCCGAGGAGCAGGAAGACAGGAGGTGGCTTAAAGCTGCAGAGTCGCTACATGGACTCATTGCTCTTAATCTTCTGCTATAGCTTTCACCACTTGGGATCAGGCCATATTCAGCTTCCTGCTTTCTGTGTTGGTGAGGTTTTATTGCCATCATCTTTTTTTCAAGGATGGGAGGCATCTGCTCCAAGGCAATTGTTTGAGATGAACACTGATTCTGATGTGGATTTTCATACACCTTTTGTATATGAGACCTTAGTCTCTGTCTACTGGTCCTTTCCTGCACTGAGAAAGGGCTTATACACATTGTCTTGCACACAAACCATGGACAAAACCTGTATCTGCATTTCCAGTACATCTGTGTTTTAAGTAGAAATAGCATCTAAGAGCTGAACAGCCCTGTGGAGAAATACAGGTATCTATCGTTCTTCAGTAAATACAAGCTTAGCACCTTTGTTCAGCAGACTAGATCAGCATCTACACATCAGCCTTTTTCATCTAGCCTTTTTTTTGTTGTTTTGTTTTTTTTTCCCCTGCAGAAGCTTATTCTCTTCAATTGCTAAAGAGCTGGCAGACTGCCCTGCAGCTGGTGAAGAGTACCTGCTTGCATGCCTGTGAAGCACAGAGCTAACTCCTCAGGGACAACTCTTTTCTGACAGACATGGTGTGCAAGCTTCTGCAAACACTCAATTACATTTTCAAGATGAGAGATCAGAATTTCAAAGGTTGTCATGAGCAGACCTCTGTTTAAGTTTCAAGTATTTTCAGAAAATAAATTTAGTTTTAAAGGATTTATAAGAAATAAGAAAAAGTGGGATGCTTCAAGTCCCTTGTGGGTGAAACTTAAATGACAGCACAGGGTGAGGAGATACAATGTGATCTGTGATGTGGGTCTTTTATGTGATGGAGGCTGGAGATTAAGGGAGGGGCACAAATTAACAAAGCAAAACAAATAGTTCTTGTCAAAAACAAGTAGAGTCAGCTTTCGTTGTACAGGTCATACATTACTCTAGCCAAACATTCCCCAATTCAGAGTACAACTGTTGACTGATAAGAGAATCACATAACAAACAGGACAGTTGGTAGCCTGTGAAAGGTTGCTGGCTCCTGTCAAAAGAGTCCTTGATTCACCTAGTTTAAAATCAGGAGCTTTCCCCATAGTCACTCAGGCATCCCTGTTTCCTGCTTCAGAGACTCCATCTCCTGGAAATAGCCTGTCAGGTCCCATCTGTTTTTGTGTGAAGCTGCCAGCCCCCTGAGAGAGGGTCCTCCATTCCCATCTCCTGACTGATGCTGGAAAACCAAAGGGGAATAACCTCTGCAATCTGCCAGAAATTGGTTTTCTGAAAGCAAGGACTTTGCTTCAGGGAGCTGCAATCTACCATGCTTAGAGAAAAATTAGTTTTCTAAGTACAGTGCTTTCTTCTGCTGGTTGCTTCAGTCCTCCATCTTTGCCTGTGTTGCTTCTCTTCACAGTGCAGCTTGTGGGAACTTAAGCTTAAATAACTCATTAACAAGCAAAATCCGGAACAAAAAAATTCTTATTACAGCAGGTATTGTGAAGAGAAGGAAATGACGGCGAAGTAACTTTCAGACACTCCTTGCCATTGCAATGACAGTAAAACTTTGCCAGAGCACTAAACAGGCTAAGGCTGGTATAATTAACAACTGTTATATTTGTCTGTACCTCGAAAATAATTAGCAGGTGTCCTAGTCGATACGACAGATTCATTAATCATTGGAAGCATTCCTTCAAATTGATTTATCAGTCAAACAATTGTGTCCTCACTATTGCTTTGTAAAGGGCAATAATTTTACACTGTGCGTTATAAACATAGATAAAATGACATCCTATACCCCAAAGGACTTAGTGTCTAAATAACACCAGGCAAACATAAACAGTAATTACAGCATAGGGTAAAATCTGAGAAGAAGAAGGATGTGACACAAGAACAAGGCAACAGAGTGTCTCAAAGAGGTTTTTGGAAGAGAGAAAAGTTGCTAATTGCGGAGGGGTTGTTAGAAAACAAACTATAAGTGGCACAGCTAGGAAGAAGTTTAGGGTGATTGCCATCAGAACATTTACATAAATTCAAATCTTTGAAGAGCTTTAAGGCAAAGCAGAAGGCTTCAGGGTGATTCAGCAAACATCAAAAAAGAAGGTGCAAGAAAAATAACACCATTTGGCAGGAAGAACAAGGAAGACAAGAGATAGGTTACAGAAATAAAGTTGCAAGTATAAATCAGTTTTGGAAGTGCAAAACTAGGCTCTTGAGAAATGGTAAAAAGAGAAAGGCCTCACAGTATAACGAGTTAGAGCATCCACAATGAGCAGAGGAACAAAGAAAAGTGACCTAGTGTGCCGCATGGCAAATTTTCAGAGGTGAGAAGGAGGGAACATTCAAGAGGTTAAATGACACCATATAGATGGGTTTTCTTGTAGTTTTTTGTTTGTTTGTTTTAGTGATTTTGGTTTGTTTTGTTGTTGTTTTGCTTTGTTTGTGGTTTTATTTTATTTTTTTTAATTTTTCCTCCTGGAAAATTAGGCAATTTACAGTTACTTAAAGGATGGCCCATTCTCAAACAAAAACTATTTCTCACATGCCATCATTCAGACCAGAGTACAATATTACCGGGTTAATTTGTTATTGGAACGGAGTTACTTTATGGCTTCTTCTGAAAATCATTCATTGGCAGAGTTTTGATATTGATGGACCACTCAGATCTTCTGATGTCTATGTAATGTCTATATAACAATGTCTTTGCTGAATTTCCACAAATTAGTATCCAGACAGCTCAGGCTGGGTCTAAGGCTGAATACAGCCAAAAGAGTGACACAAGACAGAAATCTTGACAATTTATTCATGTGTCATATTTATGTTCGTCAGCATATCATCTGAAGATCTCTTCTGCATATACTGGAGTGAGCTCTGTTTCGTTCATTTCTAAGTAATACTGTAACTGTGAGGCAGTCAGCCAAGTTAAATTTTATTAAATCATTGTATAGATACACACACATAAATGTGTATGTATGTTGTATATATGTATATTCTTGCTTCCTTCTGAATTTGCTCTCCTTTGCACTGTCTTTACCCTACTACAACACAGAATCATACTAGATCTATTTGTACTTTAAATCTTGAGTTGTCTTGAACTATTGAAACTCTCTAATGTCTCCATGGAAACTTGATAGTTCCCAGAGAGGGAGGGAAGATGTTACTATTGTTTGCAATATTTTTACTCAAGTTGTCTGGGCAAAAGAGGGATTTTTTTTGCCCATACTGGATGTCAATGTCTTTTGAAAGTCTGTGTATACACCAAAATGATGCAAAATTTTGTCAAATATCTGCTCACAAGGTAGGCAATGCTACTGAAAAGCAAACCAAACTCTGAAACATTATGATAATTAGTACACAGTTGTGCAAAAGTATCAACAAGCAGACTCTATTTGTATGGAAAAGCAATTACAAGAGGAAAAATGTGAGTCTGCAGATGTAGCACATATTGCTTTCCTATTGTTTTTATGTAATCGGTATCGTTATGCTACCTAATGACACCAATTATTTAAAAATTAAGCACACACTGCTACATACTTCATATTTATTATATTCAGATAGAGTTGCTATTTGCAGCTCTTCGGGGCCAGACATCCTTTAATAAATTCTACATATGCCTTCAGTATTTTCTCTAGGGTTGTATTTTTTTAATGCTTACACTTTTAGTGGGGAATCTCAGACATAAAAAATTAAAAAGGTCGATTTTATGATGAAACACATGAGCCTGGATATTTTAAATGGCACCCTAGACTGCAGAAGCTAATTGCTTTTCGACAGAAGAACTCTCTTAAGTGCTCATGCTGGAAACAGGTTCATGTGAAAAGCAGGATGCATCTCTGCTCTGCTCCCAGGCCTGCTGGGATTTGCCGAGATGAGTGACGCTATGAAAAATAGAAATCACCTGGAGCCTCTTAATATTATAATCAAGTGAAAGCACAATTACTACTGTCTTAATCCATCTGTCTCTATGCATCCGCTTCACTTCCAATCACCTGCTTTAGTCACAGGTGTATTATTATGGAGATGGTGTTGAAAAAATCCAGTGCCATGTATGTTCCAAATTGCTGTCTGCTCTTCCACTGCAGTCTGTCTGTCTGTGTAGCTTCAGTGCAGTCATTTGTCAGGAAGGAGAGCAAACAAAGGCCCCATATTTCATGAAGTACAGCCAAAGTGCCTTTGTGTGTGGGGGCTGGCTGAATTATGCCCAAGTTTATGTTAATAGGTTGCAATTTTGACAAGTGCCATTTATGTTAAATGAGGGTGAAAAAAAAATCAAACAAATGTACTATATTCTGGTAACTTGCGTAAAGCTCAGTAATGTTCAATAGATGCTATATCACGTATCTGGAATGCTAAGGTACCTTTAGTAAACTAACATAAATTTATAGCATACAACAGCAGTTCTACAAAGACAATCTGGCAGTATATGACACTTAGTTTCTGATTTTACTCTGCAAGTTAATTGATATCCTACATGATCAAATTGAGAGACAATAATTATACATGACAAAATCAAATTGCAACAACAACAGCATCAACAGTCAGGAAATAACTGCAACAAACACCACTAGTAGTAACTTTTAGTTTAGAAAAAGAAAATGCTAACTATACTAAGGTAGCGTTTTCAAAATTCAGTAGGTGAGCCATAAAGAGGAATGTTGAATGGTTTAACAATATAGACACTTACCATTTCCAGCTGATAAGTTTTTCACGTGAAATTTAAATCTGTCAGTCATTCTTTGAAAAAAAAATTTTATTTGAATTTCAGCATTAGATTCTGATGTGTTATCTGCTATGTACAGAAAAATACTAGATTCTAGGATTCATACGAAATTTTTTTTCATATGTAATCACAGAGATTCTTAAAAGCCATTTTCAAATGGATTTTGGAATGGATTTTTGAAGGTAATGGTAGATAGTGGAAAACAATGTTAGGTTCTTGTAGATCTTCCTAAGATATTAAAAATAAAACTAAAAAAAGAGTTAGCTTTTCAGGCATGATGATAAATTAACCTCTGTGTTCATGTGAACAAACCAGGAGTTAAGGTTCTGTAATCTTACAGCAGTTTAGCATTGACCCAGTATTTAAACGACACGAAACGTGAAGCTACTGTGTATTAGATGCTGAATGTTCTGATATGACAACTATATCCTTTTAGATTCTACTGTACTTTTAGTGCTCCAAACACTGCTTGCATGTTTCCAGCTGGCATTGTGTTTGGGACAGAAAATACTCCTAAAAGCCTTTTGGAAAAGTGCTACTTTTTAATTTCAGTGAAGTTTTTTTAAACACCTGAAGTTTAGGGAAGAAAAAAAAGAAGCTCCTGAATGATCTATGCAGCTGCATAAGGCAACTCAAAAATGCCACTGAATCACTCTACGAGGTGGTTAATGGTCTAATCACTTTTCATACCCTCTTCAGGATTCCCCCTGAGACTTGTTCAAAGCTTCCTGTGCTGAGTCGAGCTCTCTTAGGAGCTGTGGATCAAACAGAGCCTGTTGCTATCAAGTGTGCTCACAATGAAGAAGGCATCTTTGCAAAGTTTATTCCTAAATTCAGAGGTGTTCTGAGATGAAACTCCTCAGATTAAACCCTGCTCAAATGCAGGGCACTAGTTCACTCTGCTGATGGCAACTGTAATCTGTTGCTCTCCCTTGTCTGGAAATAGGTGTGATTAGTTTCATTATACTGGAGATACATCAACTGTTGTTATTATCCAAGTTGAGATTACACATCTACCACCATCCCAGGTGATTCTCAGTAAGTGTGCAAAAGGATAATACCTTCGTATGACTTTGTAAATAAATCTGTTGGGTATTACTAGTTTATGGATAATTACACAAGGAAAAAAAAACTCCTCTCATCTCTTTTTCTTTCTCATCCTCTTCTAGATTGTTTTAATTAAAATGAATCAGCAAGCTTAAGGAAGCTGAACAGCTACACAAAAAGAGCATTTCAGGATACACAACACAATGTACTGTGGTGGGATTTTGTTTGTCCCTGATACTGAAAAATCATAGGATTAAATGGCTGCTACTTCTGGTAATATTTAGGCTCTTATAATCACAATGAACCTGCCGTTGGCAGTACTATTTGCAAGATCAAAAAGAGACTGAAAATGCAGCGCATATTGCTTACCTATGTTGTACATACAACCAGTATAATAATTTTTAATGACACTAACCCCTTTCAGTCAGTCAGAGCTTCACAACTCGTAAAGTGTAAACATGCAGACAGCATTTGGAAAGGACCTGATACTTTAGAAAATGACAATTTGTTTAGCTCATGCAGTTTTCATTCCTGTAAAATTTGCTGCATCGTTATATTCTGATCATTGCAGCAGGAAGCAATAATCATGGCAAGAAAGAGCTAACAGCCAGGGGAAAAATCATTTTCTTATGACACACAGTGATTTTAGAAACATTTTTACAAAACGCAAAGCCACTGAAACCTAAAATGCAGGTTCAGACAGTGCACAAAACAATGATTTAGGAGATTAATGCTTTTGAAGACGAAATCAATTCATGCAGTGTGTAACAGAAAACGTTTGCAAGAGTCCACTGCAATCTTTGAAATGTATCTGGGTTACATATTTTGTACAGTTGGTATCTAGCGGCAGCGAAATTTCTGCCGACATCTCTAAGAGAATCAGGAGGCTGCCATCTGAAAGTGAGGCAAGTACCACCAGCTGATACAGCAAATGCCAAATGGCTATTTAGCAGTGCCAGCTCATGCTAGACTCACACAGGAAAAAATGTCTTCCCCCCCCTTCTCTCATTTGTATTTAAATCTTCAGGAAAATAAATCACTTCCTAGAATCAGGGATGGAGAAAGCAGTCTATTATTCCCTGACAAACCACAAAGTATTGTTCATATTGACAATCTGTTTTGTATAGGCAAGCTGCAGAAGCAGTAAATCCTATTAACCTGTTCAAAGTCAAATGAAGACATTTAGAAAACAGAACAGCTATTACATGCAGTGGTGAAAGAAGACCATCTGAAAGAAAGGTTAAATGAATGCACCAGCTATTAGATTATGCACAGTTACAACTGGAAAATCCCCCCAAACCTTTCAATCACCTGCTCTTGCCCTTCAGGATATTAATTATACCCCCCCAGTCGAAATAGATGACCATTCAAATACTACCCTCTGTTCTGTCAACGCTAGTTTTCAACATAAAAAGTCAATTTCATGTTAACAGGACTACTATGGAAAAAGCTAATGTGATACTACAGTTTTACTGACACACATTTCCTCTACCCAAAACATATGGCATTTTGTATGTGCAGACCACTCTGGAGATTTACTGTAATTATGTCATGAAGTGCTTATTGTTATAGATTCGGCAGCCTTTCTGCATCTCTACCTGCTTTGTTCAAGAGCAGCTGCTAGCTCCAAGCTGTTGCCTGCTTCCAGCGGCAGAAGTTGAATGAAGGAGTGCTTTCTAGGGAAGACATGTTTTGAAGCAGACATACTGACAATAAACCAATTCAGAAGGGAGGCATAACATTGACTGGATAAAAGTTGAGTAATCATTCTATGATAATTTACTGAAACTGGGTGCAATTTGCTTTAAAATAAAAACTCCCTCTGCTGCTGATGTTGGACTTGGAGGCCTTTAACTGGTAAAAGTGTGGCATTTGCTTTTATGAAGTAGCTGATCTTTGGAGATTCATTAAACCTCATTATTTCTACTTATGCATAAATGACTATTAATACTTAATGAATGAGAGGAATGGGAAGAACAGGATTGTCTGAAGCAAGGCTCGACAGTCCTTCTCTTCCATCTGCTCTCCCTGCTTGTCATGACTGAACACACTGAATTCAATTACTAGGGAAAGCCTTGGTAATCTCATGGTAAAATGGTGAGTGCTTCAGATGGGAGTGACAGGCATTGCCTTGATTTCTGTGCCTTGTTTTGTCCAACCTTTAAGAGAAGAGTATGTGGAAGTGGAAATGGTTAACTAGTTAGGAAGAACTATTGGTGCAAAAATGTCAGAGATTCCTCTGCTGTGCTCTTGTTACACCCTTCTCGCTGCAAATGGCAGCTATTAATATTTTATTGACTTGAACCTCTGGGGTAGATTCCAGATGTCACCACTTGATCACTGTCTACATATAAGGAAAAATAAATTCTGTCATGTCAATGTTGAATTCCCTTCTATTACAACAATCAATACCAGCAGACAAATGCTTCTATGGTTTTGCAGATGATTTTTTTCCTCAGGTTGTGACTATGCACACATGACTGGTCTGTTTGCAGAAAACCTGGACATTCAAAAATAAAATAAAGCAGAGGAAAAGTCCCAACATTTCATTATTAATTTGTATACATTAATAAATAGCTATTACCTTTATTGTATTCAGAAAATAATGAAGGCTAAGCTAGGAGAGCTCGAGGGCAGATTAAAAAGAATGTTGCCTGCTGGGAAAAAAAAAAATCTACTTTATTCATTTTGAAAACATGAATCACTTTATGCCAAACAGTTTCAAGCAGTTGGGTATTGAAAAACTGATATCTCAATAGTGCTGCAGTTTAAGTGAATGGTGCTGCTAAGGACCACATCTCCAAAGCCCCCCAAACACATCAGTAGTGCACGAATGTTCTCTCTACCTGTCCAACTGGTGCTGAAGATAACATCTATTGAAGAAGTGTTGAGAATTGGCTGATGTCTACTGAGAATATTTGCAAAGAACAGATTACTTCTGATTTCAAGGGAGAGTAATTTTCTTCAGTTGGATGGAACAATGACATTTTTCAGTAAAGAATATTACCTGTCATTTAAAATCTGGGCTTCAGGTAGAACCTTCAGCAAATTTAGGACAAAAAGTTACCTCAGACTCCATTCTCCTTAGAATTGTAGCACTGCAGAAGTCAGAATACTGAGAAACCTTAGGACGTGTCTGCAGAGGATCTTTCTCTACTGTGCACATTGTTTTGCGTGCTACATAAACACTAGAAAGTTAGGATTTTTCCTACTGGATTTTTCCTACCTGTTTTTCCCAGCAGTTCATGTTTGATTCCTGGACACTAAGCTGTGGGACCACAGAATGACTCAAACACTAGCTGGAGATCTGGTTAGTGTTGCTATTACTACAGCTCTAGAGAACATAGACTCTAAGTGTGTAATTGCCATGGTGTTGTGGATGTATATAGACACAGTAGCAATTGAAATAACTCAGAGGCTGTCTTCTGACGTAGAGGCCAAACTGGCTACAACAGATGCTCCTGGTTTGTGCTGCCCCTGCACCTATGCCCAGACAATGCCTGGGACGGCAATAGCTGGTCTGGGGCAAATGCATAACAGGGACTATAGCAAACGTTAAACATTACAGATTATCATGTGTCAGTTTTTAGGATGTGTTCTGTCCAAGTATAAATGTACCAAGAAAGTCCAGAGCCAAAGCAGCTGGCTAAGAAATTTAGCAGGGAACCAGGTACTGTGTTAATCATCACTTGCCTACACTTTAAATGAAGTTCATTGACACTGTTGTTTTAAGACTAAACATTTCAGGGCTGATGCATTTTCCAAAAGAATAATTTTTCTTCAGAAAATTCCATGTTAGCTCTACTTCACACAGAATCACAGAATGTTAAGGATTGGAAGGCACCTTGAAAGATCATCTAGTCCAATCCCCCTGCCGGAGCACTTCTGAGACTGCAGGAGAAACTTGGGTCATCAAAAAGAACATAAACAGTTTTCTGACATTTTTTTGGCCTGCATTGGACACTGATTCCAAGGGCCCTAGGATAGGCAGTTGCCACAGAAAGCTAGGTACTTATTTTCTGGATGGCAAAATCCTTGTTATGCTGCATCTGCTAGAAAATGAGGAAAAAAGTTAAAGAATTCATAATGTAATATAACTGTTTTTATTTTACACACTCTGAAGGTAGGTGGCATCTAAAAGCTTCCCAGATTTCCATTTTCCGAGGCATAGTTGGTATTTCTAGTGGGCTAGTTAGCTCTACCAAAAGCTACACGTATTATAGAAATTTAGGATTCTATCATTGAGTACAGTACCTTCAACACAGGTTCAGCTGCAGTTGCTGATGTTGTTCATTTTTGGTGAATTTAACAGCCCAGATTTTCTCAAACAGAATTGTCAAGACTAAACCTCCAAAACAACTAATTCCACTTTTTCATAGATAGCACTGTAATTTTACGTGCTTGGTTCATCATTTGCACAGAAAGCTGTCCTAACAACACAAAAAAATGAAACATGAAGTATATGACATATAGTATATATGTTTCAAC
This sequence comes from Columba livia, assembly GCF_036013475.1. Classification (NCBI taxonomy): domain Eukaryota; kingdom Metazoa; phylum Chordata; class Aves; order Columbiformes; family Columbidae; genus Columba; species Columba livia. Next base: position 55,184,418 of record NC_088604.1, on the reverse strand, counting down.
ACAAATTTGAAAGCCTTACCTAAAAACCTGCAACAGCACTGACCTTTTCTGCATTTTTTTTAAAATACATTGTTCTCCATAACCAAGTGAGGAAGTTAGTTCTGTGTTTTATCACTCCCTCTGTTATAATGAGGAAAAAAAATAACAAACCTTAACTCATGAACAGAGTCCTCTTGCTTCCAGAACCAGAGATTGTTTTTGGAGTGCGGAGCTAAATGACAAAATAATATCTGCCACATTTGTATACAGCAGAACAAGGCAGTATTGTAACATCAGCTCACAATCAGCTCAGAATCAGCTCACAAATGGGGTTGATGAACCTGGCACACAACTGAGTTCTTAATATGAAGAGGGATTCCTTTTTCTGTAATTATATGTTGCAATGGAATACTTATGATTACGTAAGTTTGTGCTTGTTATTGTTACTACTATTCTTCTTGATATTATTCTTGCATCTACAGCACATGTAATTCGGTTTCTCTTCCATGCAAATCCACTTGTAGAGAATGAAAATTGAAGGGACTAGAGTCCCTGTTCAGAATTCTTCAAAACTCCAGTCCAAGGCTTCTGACCAGCATATAGCTGGAAAGTGTTCACATGCTGCTCTTATGCTATGACAGTGTCATAAAAAAGGGTAGCAGGTCTGTGCTAATATCAGAATTGAGGAATAATTTAAATCCCAGCTGTGGGAGGAACCAAGTCAGCAAGCCAGCATCACCAGTTAGCACAGCACCACCAGCACACATAGCCCCAGGACACGCATAAGGCACTAAGCCCAGGGTACCATAATTTCATTTCTGTATCGTATAACTATCTATCCTATGGGGTCAACCAGAATCAGACTCCCCTGTGTAAAGGAATACATATGAAACGGTCAAAAAAATTGTCAAGAAACTTTCCTCAGGCCTCAAACTAATGAGAGTTCAGCTCTTGGTTATCACAATTCCAATCCCCGCCCCAAAAAATAACATTCGCTGTTTGCCTTTGCTAGTGCAAGAAGACCTGTGAGAAGCAGAACTGCTTCTTACAGTTTCAGCTCAGGCTGGTGCTGTTGCCTTTCATTCCATCAGGTAAAAAAACCTCTATGAGACATGCCTGTGTGTATTGGTCAGGTAACTCTATTTAAAGCTGACTTCTCTCTACTGAATCAGAGCAAACTTGTTTGCAGACAATTATCATATAACTTAGCTTTATATGAGCCCAGCTCATTAAGAAGGGAAGCTTTTAGGGAAATGAATTAGTAGAATTCTACTGATGAAGGTCCCTGCTCATTAAAAAACTGTTTATTCTTTGATGTGTACAATTCAGTTTTCTGCAAGAAGTAGTGAAGAAATTCAGGTAAAATTTGGTAGAAACAACTACAGATAACACACATAGGCATACAGAAATCTCTTATGGTAATCCTTCAAAACACTAATGACATATGCTCTAACATTATTGTCAAACAGAGAAACAGCAATATGCTGTGCTCTGAGGCAATGTCAAAGATGCCTGAACTTGATGTTGCTCCTCTGCTAACATGACACAAAACTGTTATTAAATTATCACTTTACAATGATTCATACCTTCTTCCCATTGCACTGATTTTGCCCAGTCCTGCAGTGAAAAAGCAGTCTTTCTAAACCACCAATCTATGTCATTAAGAAGCAATTTTCCTTCAAGCATTGTGTTGCCCGAGAAAGAAACTCCACCTTAATTAAACAATGTTATTTTTCCCCATTAGGTCTCCTTTCTAACTTACAAATATTCTCACTGCTCTACAAGCACAGGGGGAGGCAGTTGATGTGCGAGGTATGTGCATGAGTGTATGTGTGTGGAAGAGGTGGAGGCTGCTGTCAGAATGGAGGTGGGGAAATAAAATTAGCAAGGGTAACTCTGAGTGAGGGCTTTTATGTGAAAGAAGTGCCTCCTGCACAACCAAAGAGGTTTATGTTAGCTAGAAAGGAAAATGGTGTCAGGCATATTACTGCAAATAGATGTGCTACTTTTGGTCAGCATAAAGGAAGTAAGGACTGGAAAATTATGAATCCAGTGTTAATTTACTGCCACATTTGAGGGTCAGATGTTTTGCGACAGCTTTGGCTTTTTGCGTTAGCAACATTATCATTACTTCTTTTTTTTTTTTTTTTTTTTTTTATATCACACTGTATGTATTTTGAGCACAGGAATGGGATATGCTGGTTCATTAGCAGAACCCAAAGCCTACATCAACTGGTGACACCTCCTAAAAGATGTGTATTATCCATCCAAACTCAATGAAGACGTTTAATACATACAAGTTCGCAGGTAGATCCTTGCCCTGAATCTTTGTAGCTCTGACAAAAAGACCTGCCTGTTTGCTTTTTGAATTTCAACATGGACAAGCCAGGGCAGACTTTCGTTTTATTTGATTCCACTCATGCTTATGTTGGGACCCATAGAAACACCCTTTTGCTGTTTGCCTCATTCCTAATGACATCATTAGTTAGGCAGCTTTTATTTTTCATGCATTCATATGACTCCTTCACTTTGTTGCCCATCCTCCTTTCATGCAGTCTGTCCTGCTGATACATCCACATGCTTCACACCCACAGCTCGCTTCTTTTAGTTCTGCTCTGTCATTTGCGGGTCTCTCTGGAGGAACTGCTAGTTGTTTGTTTTTTTTTTTTCCTCTGCTCAGGTGTCATCTGTGTCTTCCCAAATTAAAAAAAAAAAAAAAGAAGAAGAAAAAAAAAATATATATATTTTTTTTTCTTCCTCCTCCCCCCTCACACACACACGTTGTTTCCCTTTCCTGCTTTAAATGCAGGAGTTTTACAAGCTCTCTGCTCCTCCAACCTCTGCTGTCCTGTTGATGCCCTCCTGATCTCTCACTCTGTGAATCTCAGCTTCACAGGATCATCCTGCCTCTAAATGTGCCATTGTCCTCTCCTTACTCCTGACCAATGCCTCAGTCTAGACTGAGACCATCTGGAATGCTACTGCAGAGATGATTTTCCACAGCTTACTTTATCCCTCCATTTCTTCGCTTTAGTTTCTTCCAGTGAAATTCAAATACTCCTTTCAACTGCCAGGCTATCTGTGGCTTGTCCCACTTGGCTTGTCCTTTCCTGCCAGTATGAGGTTGCACCACTGATGAACCGCCAGCTCATTGTAAGCCACTCAATAAATATCAAACTTTTTCACACTTTCCTCTTTTGCTGCCTTTTAGAAGAAATTTCTACCAGATAATGCAAAATTTACTTGTTATTTTTGTTCATATCCTTTTTTAGGGCTTTTCTGTCACACCTACAAAGAAGCTGACAATGGTCAAACAGGAGGTGCACGGAAATTGCAAACTAGTATTCCCTTTCAATTTTCCTGCCTTTCCCCTCTTTTCTGTCTGTATGGGTTGGTTGGCTTGTTTTGTACTTTGAAGGTAAGTTCTTTTGAACAGGCAGGAAATTCTGCTTTGCTTTGCAATCATACTGTCCTCAGCACTGTTGGGGGCTTTTAAGTTAACAACTGTTAGAAACTTATTGGAACATGTGGGTCTAAAGCACAAATAGACAGTCCGGTTAAGAAATTCTTATGAGAGCACCTGATTACTCACTACTCACATCTCCCCACAGGGCATGAGACTATTTAATGTCACCTGTGCTACGCTAATATTAAGGATTTTGAGAGTACCCTATTCTAAGTATTATTAATCCTTGAGAGAAGCAGGGAGCATCACTGCTATTCTACTGTTCTAAGTGCTTAAATATATACACGGACCACCTTTCTTCAATATTTGATTACCTTGCAATCGAATTATCCTGGCAATATCTTTCTGAAATATTTAAGAACCATTGTTTGTATAGTACGGACAATAATTGTCATGAATTAAGCACCCTGAGGAAGGTCATACTCTAAGTCTGCAACACAGCAGAGATTTTGAAGCTGGTGTTGTAACTGCATAGCTGTATTATTGCATCTTAATAACACAGTAATGCTTCATGATGTTTTAAATCAATATGACAGCATCAGAGATTCAAAGGTATTACGCATGACACAGACTTTGCAGAACCTCAAATAGTATACATTTACTGTAACTAGTATGGATGGACAATTACATATTACAAACTTTAAAGCATGAAATAATAATTTTAATGATTGCATGAACCATATACTCAAGTATAACTACAGGAAGGAACAAACAGGAATTAAGACTAATGTACAGCATATAAAAGTCAGTGGAAAGGATCACTATGAAAATGGTCAATACTTTTGTGTAACAGTTTACTTATAGTTTTATTTATTTGGCATGTAAGTTACCATCAATAATGTAGATACAGTACATAAGAAATGCTTTTTCCCTGCTCGTTTTACTGGAATAATATTACACAGTTCATCTTTTCGAAGGCTATATAACTAAAACCCAAATTGGCTAAGGTGATGCCTTCACATTAGTCTTATTCCCATAACTCAGGCACTTAGTTCCACTAAAATCAATAGACTTGTGTGTAAGTGAGGAGTAAAAGACAAGCATAATAAATACTTTTAATCCTGTGTTGTCAAATAGATATGTAATTCTGTCACACTTATCTCCAAGGCTGATCTCTTATTTGCATGTTTTCAGAGTTTTGATCTACAAATGGATTTTAATGTGTCTACTTTTGCAAGAACAGCCTTGTGGGAGTGGGGGCAGGTCATGCATAATCAAAGAATAAAACACAGGCAGAAGGAAGATGCAGAGAATCAAAGCTTCATTTCTGTATGAAATGCAATTACTATTATTATAATTTCCTTGTATCAAAAAGGCCTTACTGTACTGGGTCCCATCCACATTTAGAGGCTTTTTGAGACATCTGAGAGATCACTATCTGTGCAAATGGTGCAGTGTCTTATAAACCAAACACGAAAAATTTAGGCCTGCTTCCCTCGCTGCAGCACTTGGGAAGAGGCACAGAGAGATGAAATAACTTTCCCAAGGACATTGTGGCAGACCTAGACACATAACCCACTGACCTGAACAACAGCTCAGGACCTGAACTAAAAAGATTTCACCTTCTGATATAAGACAAGAGTTCAATAAAAAGTGCCAATCGAGAAAATTGTACATAGGATCTGTAGCTAGAATTAGACATTGATGGGTGTAGGTGGCTGTGAAACTGCTAGCGGGTGACCCTTTTTCAGCTGTGTGACTAAAAAGCTGGGATGCATATACTATTTATACACAAAGACCACCTTAAGCACTGACATGACATGCCAGGGTTAACAGAGGAATATTCCCTTCACTGTGTCTACCCATGTTACTGCCTTTCCCATGGTGAAGCGGTAGCTATATCTCCTAACTTTCAGGGGTGGGAACTTTCATTCAGCCTTCACTCTGTAAATACAGTACAGAATGCAAGTCAAATTTCACAAACCAGTAGCAAATCAAATCTCCATTAGAACCACTGACCTCATTCCTTACCTGGAACAATTCTCTCCAGAGATCAGTAATTTAAGTATATCTATCCTTCATAACCCAGGAGTCCTGAAAATGAAATAGCTTCTCTGATGTAAGCAGCAAGAATCAATAACCATTAAGCACATAAGGACATGTTAATGTATGAATCTTATGGGTATCCAAGTCATACCATCACCAGATAGTTCATTTTGGTAAGATAGGCATGAAGAACAGGGAGAATTGTGGTTGTTGCAGAGCACATTGGATGGTCCAGGTGGTCAAGATGCTGTAGCTCTGTAAATGGGACTTCCCTGAGTGAGGAGAGTGGAATGGAGAATTTGGCCCAGTATGTGAGCATAGGTTGCATTGAGGATTAGCTTTATACAAAACAAATGAATTAGCTGTTGCTGAAATGATGTATTTAATTATGTATTTAATGCACAGCATTAAATGAATTATTGTTGCTGTCAAAGTGCAATGAAGCTAAGATCTCACCTTTACAGGTTCAGCTATGATATTTGCCAAGAATCGGGGAGGGCAGGAAAGGAGGGAATTGTTCCATAGAAATACCTTCCCCACGTGTTTTCCCAGACCCCAGGGTTTCACACAAAGCAGAACAAATCACACACTGTTCAGTTCCATACAGCTGTGTGCTGCAGGTGGTGCCCTAAAAATATGTTTGTTTATTTTGCAGCACTGCAGGCTCCAAAGCTGCTCTTAAGAATGAAATAGATTCCCTTCCCCTGCTTTCTCCCTTCTTCACTCTAAATCCCTCTCTCTTTTTAACTTTCTGGAAGAAGATGGTAAGACATAAAGTGGTAGCAATGTGGCTCATTCCCAAAAGCACCAAATGGGAGTTATTAGTATGGAGCACTGAGTAAAACTGAGAAGCATGGTGTGTGACACTAAGATTTTGATGAGTACCACTTCAGAGAGGCAACTACTACAATAGCTGAGTGAAAAATCAGTGGAAGCTTTTCACGATAGATTTCCATAAACATGAAAAAAAAGATCAGTGGCTGAGGAAGAAGTAATGCGCTGACATAGGAATGGCTAAAAGACTGACATAAAAGTGCATTATATGGTATTTTTTTTAATATCTGTGATGCAAGGATTGATTTACTGACAGGTTCTAAACAGTCTGTAGTCTTCTACCACCGTCATCCAATGCACTAAGTGCTCGTGTCATGGGACACAGGAGCTGCTGTGGTTGCTTTGCAGCCCCTATTATCACTGTAGGTTATTCCAGCCCTGCTTTGCATACATAAAAGCTAAATACCCAAATTGAGATAATTCTAGTTTTGTCAGAGCATTTTCTTATACTCATTAGTTCTCAATTTTTCCCCATTTTGAAGACTTTCTAAACCATAAGCATTCAACTCGTCAAAGCAGAGAGACCAGTAAAATGAACTTTCTGTTACTTCTTCAGTGTGAGCTAAACTAGCAACTTTGCTCAGTTGTTTGTTTACCCTGAGCAAAATCCACTCCTCAGGACTAGCTGGTGAAATATCTGTGCGTCACGACGTCTGTCTCTCCTTAGTCTCTAAGGCTGGTATTATGTAATAAACACCATACCACTCTGCATACTGTGCACTCTTCTGATCTTTGGGATCATTTAACCTTCCATTTGCTTTAAATATAACTTCATTTAAGTAGCAGGAAAAGTGAAAATTCTCCAAAATTTCACGCTTAAAAACCAAAAATCTGTGTTGACTTGCACAAAATTAGCAGCAGCATTTGTATAGTTCACAATTTGGTGCTGTTTGTTTCCAGTATGTGTTTTGGAGACTATGAGAATTCTGCACCTCCCTAGCAGATTTTTTTGTCTGCAGTCCTTGTTTTATTCCACAGCCCACCCTAAGACTTTCTTTCGAGAAAGTATTAACCATGGGGTGGTTTATAGCTTTTATCTTAGCCGTCATATTATTTCCTCTAAGTAATCCACAGCAATTACCACATCTATGTGAAGCCTAACGTGTAGCTGGATTCTTTGTGAGTTTACTGGCAAGCTGTACAAGGAACACTCAGTACAATGCTTTCAAAGGCCGATATAAGTAGTTCTCGGTGAAGCTGAATGTCCTTGTAACTTTTTATTAGTATGCAATAGGAAGCATACTTAAAATTTGCTGCAGTGCCACCAGTCCATGAAAAAGCCAAACATCAACATTAACTTGATCATTGTCACAAACATACAGAAATACAAATAGAAAGCAAGTAACCGATTTGTTGGTTGCAATTTATGGTTTTAAAGTGCATGATCTATGTAATTGACCATAAAATAAAATTGAAAAGAAAGATTAATTTCTTTCTACAAACTGGAGACCAATCTGATCTCAGGCTTGGGTTTGTTGAAAGCTAATTTGCTCAAGACTAAGCAATATTTGCTTTTCTGACTTTGTGTTATATGTCACTGAGCAGTACCAGATAATTCCTCTGTTTCTCACCACATTTAACATGACAATGAATTTATGCTATCCTTTCTATTAGAAAAGGAACCCCATGCCCTCAACTGGGAAGGTGAAAATGATGTAAACAGTAAAGAAGCAAGCACCAGGTCTGGAAAATTGACCCATGCATATACTGTGTAGCTCTTTACCTATGATAATCACACTTACAGTAACATGAATGGAAATCTAAACACAGCTGTGGTTGGCTACAGCTAATGAATTACCGATGATTTGTTATCCTGAACCATTTCCCTGGCATGCAAAGAATGACCTTACCTAGAAACACAGCTCTGTTTAGGCACAGACACAAAAAGCCTTGTTACATCAGGAACACAGTTGAGCTTGAATTATGTATTCCTTGAGTTTCTTGTTCATCATTCATTACACACACAAAAAACACAGAAAAATAAGCCTGGATATCTTATTTGGAGGACTTCAGGGTAGGAAGGCTCTACAGAGGGATCTGGACTGGTTGCATCATTGGGCTGGGCCCAGTTGTATGAGGTTCAACAAGGACAAGTGTCGGGTCCTGCACTTGGGTCGCAACAACCCCATGCAATTCTTGGAGAAGAGTGCCTGGAAAGCTGCCTGATGGAAAAGGATCTGGTAGTCAACAGCTGGCTAAACATGAGCCAGCAGTGTGTCCGGGTGGCCAAAAAGGCCAACAGCATCCTGGCTTGTATCAGGAGCAGTGTGGCCAGCAGGTGTAGGGAAGTTATCATTCCACTGTACTCGGCACTGGTGAGCCTACACCTTGAACACTCTGTTCAGTTTTGGGCCCCTCACTATAGGAAAGGCATTGAGGTGCTGGAGAGAGTGCAGAGGAAGGTGACAATGCTGGTGAAGGGTTTGGAGCAGAAATCTAATCAGGAGCAGCTGAGGGAACTGGGGCTGTTTAGCCTGGAGATAAGAAGGCTGACAGGAGACCTTATTGCTGTCTACAACTACCTGAAAGGAGGTTGTAGCATGGAGGATGTTGGTCTTTTCTCCCAAATAGCGATAGGATGAAAGGAAATGGTCTTGAGTTAGACCAGGGGAAGTTTAGGTTGGATATTAGGAAAAAGTTCTTCACTGAAGGGGTTATCAAGCACTGGAACAGGCTGCCCAGGGAACTGGTTGAGTCACTATCCCTGGAGATATTTAAAAGATGTATAGACGTGACACTTAGGGACATGGCTTAGTGGTGGACTTGGCAGTGTTAGGTTTACAGTTGGACTCTATGACCTTAAGGGTCTTTTCCAACTTAAATGATTCCATGATTCTATGAGTTAAGCTTGCATGATAATAATTTCCATGATTCTATGAGTTAAGCTTGCATGATAATAATTGTTCGTGAATAAAATTGTAAAGCCATTTTAATCTTATTTACTTGTTCATGCTCATTGTGTTGCACTTTTCTCTTTGTTTCTTTTGCACCAGCTATAGCTTGTCAAAATTACAGGTATGAACAATTTGGAGAAAGGGCTGCTTTTGTCCTCCAGACCTATCTACCGCCTTGCTACCTACTTGGTCAGGGTCCCTTTGCTCTGCTACAACACAGTGAGCTGAGAAGCACAAAGAAAACTTGGGATGGCTCCCCTTAAGGGAGGCAGCTGGGCTTTCGGGTGAATCAGCCACCAACCTTTAACACACAGAGCTCACACAGAGATCTATTGACAGAAAAATATACGGAACCAAACTCACCTGGTATTTGGTCATTTACAGTAAAGCTGGGGAATAGGCAGATGGAAAAGCTGCTCACTTTTTGGGTAGCTGAGGTCCACATTACAAATTATTGACTGTCTTACTGCCTTACATCAACTTCTGTATATGGCTAACCAGAGTTGCTCTCTCTTTTGCTGGTATAGTTCCTCTTTGGACAAAACAGTGGAATCTCCTGACCAAAAAATTTATATAGAGGGAGTAATTCACCCAGGCACTGGTCCAAATTTAGGTATAAAGTAACAGTTTTATGTGCAGTCATATGTATCTTCACCTGGGCATAAACATGTTTATATCACTAGAGCAAACATTAAAATGCAGATTTCCATTCAATGTAATTAATTCAGTGTTTATGTCATCTTTTCACCTAGGTCAGAGATGACATAGGGCTAACTTATTTGTACAGGTAAATATGGCTGAAAAACTTATCAATCTCCCCCCAAACAAACTGTTTTATTTCCTCATAAATTTTATGCAGTGTAACAGTGGATATTCTCCTCGTAGAAGGATTTAAGATTTCTGGGTTTGATTTTCATATAACAAGTACAGCATTGTGTTGTTCTGAGAAGAAACTTTCCCATTCACCCCAAGTGCATATTGACCAATATGACTAAAAAAAAAATTGACCAATTTTGAGCCTGTGAACTGATCAGCACATCTATTTTTACTATTTTAAGTTTCTCCTTCATTTTGGCTTTCCTTTTATACTTAATTTAGCTTTCACAGCAATGGCTGTAACTTCTTATTATGTCACAGCTTATATCCTATAGTGTAATTTTAATGTAACCTGCTATAAATTATTTGTGGCAGGGTCAACAGGCAAAATGGCAGTCAGGAAAACAGAGTGTGTCACGTCAGCAGTTCTCACAGCAATAAACAAGTATGTTGGAGCTCTTTGTGTACAGATGTCTTGAACCAGGTGCAAGGCAACCGAGTTTCATTACAAAACCAACACTTAGAGCCAGGGTTTGTAAATGAATGGCACAATACTCCACTATTCTGCTAATGACTTTCTGGAAGAAGAAATCTAGAAAAGGTGGTGGAAATTATATAATCTGTGAACACTTACTGCAAGGAAGATCTGAAGAGAACTGTGAGCCACTTCTATGTACTGATATTCAAGAAGACACCCCGAGACAGTGATATAGCGATGATCCTCTGGTGCCCAGTCTGGGGCTGGGGTTACTGAGGTCACGGTGCAGCCTGGCCCATTCTCCATCCACCAAGAACGATGCATTGAGATATTAAAGGTCAGAATGAGATCTGTTTCCTGCAAAAGAACAAGTGATGAATTAATGTGCAGGGATGGTACTCTGGCATCAAATGCCTCAGGAAGAGATTTCACAGAACGCATAAAGAAGCAAAGAGCAGTGATAAAACCGCACTGTCACATAGAAGTTAGTCGAGCTTGCCTGCAGCAAGTGCAAGTAGCAGTACCTTGGCAGGGAGAATAACCCTGCAAGCCATGATCTGTTCCTAGACATTATGGTAACCTAGATTATAGCAGTAATTTCTGTTACATTGCCCATTTTCCTGTGCAAACCACAAGTACTAGCGCATGTGCACATTTACACAGCAATGCTCATCCACTCATTTCCTAGAAATATGACCCATATTTTGGTGGTCTGATGTACCAAACTCTACAAGAGTCCATTGGAACCAAAATTTCATAGACTTTAATATGAGTGGGTCACCTGCAAGGAGTTTTGTCTCATGGACCCTGTGAAGCAGACCTGCGGTAGTTCTGCTAAAATATTGGAGAAGATTTAAAACAAAGGTTTTTTTGACGTTTTAATTACAAGTATTGCCTCTTTGTAACACCTCCTTCAGATTTCTAACTTCCTAGGAGTCTGTAAGGAAACAGCTAGTGAGTGTTCCTCATCTAAAGATTGCTTAGCTTGTTAAAAAGGAGGGGCATAGAGGCCTGCAACCTTTAACTCCCTTGCAGCTAGTGCCATGGAGTAACTAGTCAGCCGTGCTTTCCATTAAGATTGCATTTATAAATAGTTTATAAAGGATTAATAAATGATTAATATACATCATAAACAACACTACAGATATGACTTTCATAAATTATACTTGGTTGCACATTACCTGAGGGTGTTATACATAGTCATAACAAAACTATGGACTTTGTGGATTCTGTAAGAGCCTACAGTGTTTACCAACCCTTTATAAATTATTTATAAGTGCAACCTCATTGTAAAGTGTGACTATCTAGTCTGTGTGCACATGTGCTCGGTCATGCAAAGAAAATTGCTTTTAAATAATGTCTTTGTGGAGCCAAACTCTCCCCACACCTAACCTACATTTTTTTCAGCCTGTTGATGACATTAATAATTAAGATTCTCATAAAGATTTAAAAATGTAACTATTTAATTAGGTTTACTGTTCCAAAAGGAATAAATAGAATGTCGTTCTGCAGCAGATATGTTGCATCCACATTTCTCTCCTTTCAAAAACTGCTATTTTTTTCAGTCCCACTTATTTTCCCTTTTATGCCCTAGCTCATGCAAAGGTAACTCCATCCAGAGAGGTTTTGGATAATGTCATGACTGACATGTCAGTCGATCCGTGATTACACCTGACACTGTAGTGTAGCTGAATGCTTTTTCTTTAAGTTGTAGTTCCTGTCCAAAAGTTCAGAGCTTTTGTACACCAAAAAAAAAAAAATCAGTGATTACCCTGTATAACCATACTTAACTATCAGATGGCAGGAAAGACTGTAAATATTTTTGTGATGGATAAATACTCTACATTCTGACAACAGCCCAATCCAGCAACTAATAAGCTGTATAAGTAAATGTATGATGCTTTGCATGAATTTAGTCATGCGACTAACATCAAGCATTTAAAAGTGATAAAATCAACAGTGAACATTTGTATAAACAATACAAATTTTGCAACAGATACATTTATCTACGGCTATAAGTCTTCACCCCCAACAAACCTCTTATTTCTCTGGAACTCTCCCTACCAAAGCTGCTACTCCAGTATCTGTCAGATGTTTCTTGGAAATGGGCATTTTAACCTTACATCCAAGACAGAAGACTATTTTTCTTTCTGGAGTCAAAGCTGTTGCAGCCCCTCAGCAGCACACTGGCCTTCTCATCTGGGGTAAGAAGTTGAAGAATGGGTATATTTGGAGTAACTTTGCTTAGAGTAATAGATTTATTCCTGGATGACTAAAATTGGAATCCATCATGTTATGGTCAGAAGAACTTTAAGCCATTTTAATTACCATGGAAAATTCTTTACTTTTAGTCTCCCATAAGAGATGCAGCATGAACAAACAAGACTCATTGTCTGGCTCTATTTTATCATTTGCAATACCTTCAGAAGAATTGTGATGGACTAAAAATACTTTAAGTGCAGACAAGGGATGAAAAATATAATCCTTGAAAAAGAAAGGGATAAACTGGTTTGCAGGAACTATTTGTTATGCATTTGCCAGATGAAGTTAAAATGGATCAGGAGGAACTAAACATAAAGGTCAAAACTGGGCTCTTTGGTTAGAACATCATTGCTCTAGAGACAGTTAGGTTTGCTTACAAAGGGTGCAGTAATCCCAGATTTTATAAGTTAAAAGCACAAGTAAATTTCCCACTTACACAAGAAATATAATCACAGATTAAAGTACTTATAATTACATATATATAAATAAAACTTTATACAGTCTATCTTTCTTCCATCCCTGAATTTATCCCAAAATGATTTTCTGAAATTATTTATTACATTTAGAAAACTCCCTCGCCCTCAAACCATCGTTGGGCAGCTAAATTGAATGCTGATGTTAGGACTGAGTAATCTTGTTTTTTTCAAGACCAGTCTTTTAGTGTTTACCAGTAAAAAATTACAGATCTTTATCAGATCCATACTCTATTCCTATCTCTGAATAATCAGTAAAACACTGTTTTGTTTCCTCTTCTCACACAATAGACCTGATACATGTCACAGAAGTGATATACTCCTTAATTCTTCATATTACTAAAACCAAATAAAACCGACCAAAAACCCTGACTTCAAATCTTAAAGAAGATTGTGGTTGAAAGAAAAGAAGGCTTTCAAGGAATGTAGTGCTTACGTCTTGAATCAATTAACAAACAAGGCCAATTTCAGAAAGCAAAACAATAAGTAAAGTTGAAATCCGGTTTTGGTAAGATTAGACATCATCCATAGCTCAGGTCAAACTTGGCTGGAATAAGCATGATAATCAAACCAGATTTCCACAAGCAAACACCTAACTTAAACCCTGTAAATTCCTGTCCCCCAAATGTGTAGGATAAGAATAAATGCAGAAGGAGCCTATTCACTACACAGTTCTCTTCTTGGGTATCAATTTGTATTGCTTTGAACTTGCCTATAACCTTCAAACCACGTCCCCATGTGTGCAACCACAGAAGCAGAGCAGTTCTTGTTTAGTAATGAATGTCACCCAGGTTATGAAAAAGTTTTACTTCTTAGTGAGAAAACTGTTAAAGGCTTGAATCTCCTTGTAGATCTGTGTAAGCCATTAACATTCTTCTACTGAAAATATTTAGAGCTATTTTGGGACAAATTCTACTTGTTATTTACTTTATTGACTGTTAGAATATAGTTCTAGTGGACATAGACAAAGTCTACACTAGAAGCTGGGGATTTGTTGTGCTCTCCAGCGTATTTTCCATCTGTTTTCTTTCTAACATCTGTGTCTCAAAGATTGTTCAGGGAAATGGAGACAAATGGTCTGATAAGCCTTGAAGCTATGAAACCTAACAAGAACTGTTGATACACATTGGGCATGCAGATATGGTGGTGTTAACAGTCTGTATGTCAAGGAAGATTTCATTATCCTAAATTCAACAAACAGCTGCTTCCTTCATGGACACAGAAATACATCTGTATGAGCTTTACTGATGATCATCGTGCTGCTTTTGCAAATCCTGCTGGTATTTGTAAAGCCTGTTAATGAAAATTGGTGCATTAAAGTAGATTTTGCTATTCATTAAGGAGGGGGAAAAAAAGAGGAAAATATTTAGTAGGACATCTTTGCTAACATTCTTAAGACTTGCTGGTACTTGTGGTGTTCAGGAGAAGTCCTGCTGGATTAGACAAAGGCTAGACTTTGGAGGTCTCAGTCTCAGATCTCATAGATTAGAAGCTGAGACATCTTAAAACTAAGTCTGTAATTTTATTTCAGCTTAGTTTGTAAAAAATGTTGAGCTCTGATGGTTTTGTGCCTGTGTTTGATATGGTAGATAACTTTTGCTGGCGTTAGCTGCACAGCGCATAACATTTTCTGGCTGACAACAGCTGATGACAAAACATGGCAACAGAAAGCTTTGTAAGAGTTACCAGAAATGAGTACAACTTTCTTTGCATTAAGTAGCAGCAGGAGGCCAGCAATGCTCAAAATGAAGATAGCTGTGTGTACTGTATTATTACTAGTACATATTAATAAGTACCCTATTAATGCATCTTTGTCGTAATTACAGTACATTTGTCTATCAATGAATTTTTTTAGGTGCATCTTAGAGAAGCTGATCTCAAACACAGCACCAAGTAAAAAAAAGAGGCAGCAACGAATCAGGGTGATTTTCTTTGAAAGTCCTGGAGATCTCGCAGAGTCAGGAAAATTATATTGTACTGACTTCAATGGTTGTGGTTTGCTGTGTCATGGGAAAAAAAGTATCTTCAATTTCTCTAATTAGGAATTGCTGAAATCTGTGCAAAACTGACCAGCTTCTGTACAGTTTTGTCAAATACAACCACTTGTTTCATTTTTCGAACTCCAACTAACAAGAGCAGGCTGCTTGGAGACTGAATGATCACACAAGGTTTCAGTGATAAAAGATCAGGGTCTGAAAGCATCTGTAGTTCTGGATGCCTCACATGTACAGAGGCCTCTACAGGCTTTTTCTTTTTTATTTCTTCTGTTATCTCACTTTTCCACTAAAACTAACTTGCATCAGGCAGCAAAATTTTCTCATGCAAGCAGAACTTTTCCTGTCTAAAGAAAAAATCTGCTCTCACTGAAGGGTCAAAATAAAGCTTGGCAGTTGTGTTTCTTCCTTTCCCTTTCCCTTTCCCTTTCCCTTTCCCTTTCCCTTTCCCTTTCCCTTTCCCTTTCCCTTTCCCTTTCCCTTTCCCTTTCCCTTTCCCTTTCCCTTTCCCTTTCCCTTTCCCTTTCCCTTTCCCCTTCCCCTTCCCCTTCCCCTTCCCCTTCTTTTTTAATCCACAGTTTATATAAATTATATACAATTATTGTGTAATTGTTTAGGGATCATAGATATTTAACATTCCTGATTTTTTAATCCTGTTGCATCTGAACTGATTTTTAGTCTCTCCACTTTTTCGTATTTATGTGACTATTTGCCTTTCATTTGAATGTTTTTCTTCATTAACCTAGAATCTTGGTCTTTACTTTCTTCTTAAAGAACAGTTTTGTACCAGTAAAATTCCAAATTGGGTATGGAATTTGATTTGCATGTGTGCCTTTAGTCAGGTGAGATTTAGCCAGTCTGAATCCACCCAACAGATTTACTTCTGAAGTTCATCCATGAAAACCAGCAAAAGTGGTCTGACTGTTAGCTTTTCTCAGTATTCTTTTAAAAATATTCTACATGTATCTCAAGTGGTTTCTAATGTAGTTCTGAAGATTTCAATTAATTACTTATAAAGATACCAGCATGAAAAGAAAAGATGGCTCAGGTGTCCTGATTTTCTTTTCTAAAATTAAACTGTAATATTAATTAAAATATTATAAAATAGTCCTCAAAAAGCATAGGTACTGCTATACAGGGATAAACTTCATCACTTACTATTCTGTGATATGATTCCTATCAATATTCTTATGAAATTGTTAGAACTGCAATCAGTATTATCTTAATCAAGACCTTCACGTTTTTCTAGTAATGGAATACGTACATTGACAATGCTAACTATTTTTTTTCTTCTCTGTTTCAGCTCATTAAAAAAAAAGATACCCTCTAAACTGCAGAATATTAATTTCATCAGTTAAGCAGCATCAACATTTCTCATTAACATGTCTGTTCGAAAAGTTTCTATCTACAACTTTCTTTAATTAAAGATGCCATTAAAAGAAAATATAAACTTTCACTTTGTATTGCAAGGTTAGAATATTTATTACTATTACATGAATATTTTTCATATTTTAACAGAATATTTTTAGGCTAAGAATGTTCTGGGCCACACCCTTTGAATTTTTTTTTTCTTTTTCTTCCTTTTTTTTTTTTTTTTTTTCCCCAGAACAAGAGAATTAGGCCCATCCCTGTAGCCCAATGACACTTATAACAGGAATTGAGAAGTTGCAGTCCCTGGGCTATCACACAGAAATTTTAATTTGGCTCTTGTACATATATAGTGAAAATCCTGAGCACTAGAATTTTTGTAATTTCTTGAAAAAAATACCTTCTAGAGAATTTAAGATTGTGCAATAATAAAATACACTGAAATAGGCAGCTGATCAGAGGTGCTTGCATCCCAGAGTAGGAGCTAACTCTATGGATTCTTATTTCTCACTATGGAGTAATCAGGAATATCATTCTGGAATTGAGGAAATTTCTTGAAGGAAATTGCATTAAATTTAATACCTTGTTTTGAAAAGCTTCTGTTTTGAAATATTGCCATTCCCTGAGGAAAAGAGCTTGCTTCCAAACTTTGTCAGTGTAGGTGTACAATGGGTAGTTTTCCAGTCTCAGGTGGTCTACATCATTCTATTCCTACTGATGGGCATGGGATTATCACCAGATCTTATCAAACCCAACAAAAAAAAATAGTTTCTTTCATTCCAAAAGACAAATCTAATCTCAAATTTAGATTAAACTTGAAGGTACAAAGGTGTACTTATTGTTGTACCAGAAGATGATGATCCATGGATACCTTAGAGAGTAAAGTTTCTACTTTGGGGTGGGACTGAGCAGTCTGATTTAGGGCAGGGTCCAGAGCTGGGAACAGAGTGGTGGCACATGGTCTCTTTTCCCACACCAAAGCTGTGTTCCACAAAACTAAGCTAGCAGAGAATTTGATGATTGTATTAAACTCAGTGTGGTTTTGGACCTCTTTCTAAAGTTAAGTGATTGTTCTTGAATGATTCCCAAACCCTGTTTATTTATTTTGAGATGTAAACACAAGATTTCCATGCTTTCAAAATGTATCAGTACTAGATTTTTATGAGTAAGGCATAACGCTTTTAAAGCAGTTTAAGTTCTTTCACCTCTGGGGACTAATTTATTTTTTTTCCTCTTCTTTTTAAATGGTAAAGGAGGAATGTCTCTTGTCTTGGTTTATCCAGGCAAATACACAGATCAATAATGCTTAGAGTTTGCAGACACAAATCCAAATAACCTCTTAATTCTAAATAAAAGCCTTCTAAGCACAAGGACATCTTATATTTGGATAATATCCAAAAGACTGCAGAGCTTTGAGTGAGCTGGGAACACAGTCCTCCCAGCTGCAAACAAAAAGGTCTAGGCCTTGAGTAAAGTAATAGGGTAAAATTAGTATCCTTAAAATTGTTCCCTTTTCTAGAATAAATGTTTTACTGAGTTGCCAGACCACTTCAGGAATACTTTGCTTTATCATCCCTAACCAAGACAAAATTTTAGCACAGTCCAACATTTAGTAAGGAAGGATGCAGAAGTCTATGGTGTAGAACTATAACATCAGTAGATTTATGGAGTGTGTGCAGAAAGAATTTCCAGCTGATATGGTTTGCTAGTGTCCCTTGGTGTTGGTTATTACATAGTGTTATGTGCCATAAAACAAAATGCACGAGTACAGTGTCTTTTCTTTCTTTTCTCTTTTCTTTTCTTTTCTTTTCTTTTCTTTTCTTTTCTTTTCTTTTCTTTTCTTTTCTTTTCTTTTCTTTTCTTTTCTTTTCTTTTCTTTTCTTTTCTTTTCTTTTCTTTTCTTTTCTTTTCTTTTCTTTTCTTTTCTTTTCTTTTCTTTTCTTTTTTTCTTTTCTTTTCTTTTCTTTTCTTTTCTTTTTTCTTTTCTTTTCTTTTCTTTTCTTTTCTTTTCTTTTCTTTTCTTTTCTTTTCTTTTCTTTTCTTTTCTTTTCTTTTCTTTTCTTTTCTTTTCTTTTCTTTTCTTTTCTTTTCTTTTCTTTTCTTTTCTTTTCTTTTCTTTTCTTTTCTTTCCTCTTTCCTCTTTCCTCTTTCCTCTTTCCTCTTTCCTCTTTCTTTGAACAACTCAAATAATCCATGACCTTAGGGTGGAGCTTAAGTCTACAGTGTAGGATTTTTTGTTTGTTTGTTTAAATCAGCCTCTGCTCTCAGGTCTAGAAAAATCTACCACCTGCAGCATGCGCAGGAAACAGTAAGTAGACTTGAACAGAGTTCTCAGACCACAGAAACAACGTTGTTAGAAAACATGAAATTATTGTTGTGTAGAAGGGCTTCATTAAATACCAGGCTAAAGATATATAAGTTGTACATAGTGGTCTATATTCTAAGCACTTCTAGCCAGCAGTGATTTTATACACATAAAGATTTCAGAAAAATTAAAAGAAGCCAGGAAATTACTACAAAGCATGTGAAGACATCTTACTCTGATTCAAATGTAACTTAGTTGAATATTTTCAAAAGGGTTTTGTTTACTTCTGTGAGGAGGTTGCAATGAGCTAAAACATCAATTTAAAATGCATAGCTAGTCCTAACTTGCACTCTCAGTATGAAATAAAATAGCCAGATTTAAGTGATTTTAATTCCTCTGTAGTCAATAGAAAGGACCAAGTTGAAAGAGAGGGCTAAATATTCCTGAAGGACTCTGAAAAGCTGCTTAGGGAACCTAGATGAGATGTTGAGCAGGAAGATAGCCACAGCCTGGTGGTAATGAAGCCCAGAGGCAGAAGTGAAAGTGTGAGCCATCTCCATGTAGCCCTTATGTCCTGTTAGAGAAATTTTGTGGAATAGATGTCCTGCATCGACTTTTTCAGGCTCTTTCACTCTAGCTTGTTCTACTACTGAGCAGGCTGACAGATGTCATCATCCACAGAATTAGATTCAGATCTGAAGCTGTGGAGCATTCATATAGCTTGCAAATTTGGGCCAGTATAGCAAAAGTCAGATCAGTGAAGCCACACGAATCCACACTCTGCACGATGCGCACAAAGCCTGTGTGTAGTGGTCTCTAACATAACACAGCTAAATATTCATAGCAAGGACATTTCTGACCATTAGTTTTATACATTTTACTTCTAGATGTGATGTTTACCAATTTTAAAGGATTGAACAGCTGCAATTCCATCACGTGACATAGGAAAAACTGCCACAGTTTTTGGTACTCAAACATGGCAGGAGCTCCTTTTGCCTGAGCTGTACTCACTCCATAGATTTTGAAAACCACCTTTAGCTCCTATTTGATAGGTTCTATTTATTTTTTAAATGAAAAAGACACTTGTCACAGGAACATTTTTTATGACTGTGAAAAACTTTAGCTCATAAAGAGTTCATTCATGTTCTTGCAGGTGATGATGATTATTAGAATACCTAAGGCTATGTTCAGGTTTCATAAATCCAACTCTTTTCACTTCACATGCAGTAATTAATTTAACAGTAGGTGAAATTGCTCTCTCTCTTTGTGGTGTGACATTATGTCACTCAGCATGGGTGACAGATTAGTTTTATTAAAGCTAATTTGATTATCCACTACTGTCATCTAAGTACAGAAATAAGATCTAACTTATCTGGAACACAGAGCAAATTACAGATGTTTTGCATATTGGTTGCTTCCTTCATTTGAGAATTATTTGAAGTATTTCTAAGAAACAAGATGCATAGTTCCTCCTGTTCTAGAACTGATTTTTTTTTTTTTATCCTTCTCTTCACTGTGCCTCAGAAATAAGTTTGAATAATGAGACTACTTCCAGTTTTAACTAATTTTAGCTTTCAAAATGAAAATAATGTGAACAACACTAAAAAAATGTTTCAACATTTTCAGAAGAAAATATTACGTTTTTCCAAACTCAACTTATTGGGGCATGTAGGCAGCATTTAGAAATTGGAAAAATGTTAGCACTCCCACATATCCAGTATAGGTGGTAGAGGTTCAAATCTCCTTGATTCAGAAATTAAAAATAAGCTATTAACAAACTTCTATTCTGACAATACAAGTGTAATGGAAACAGACCAAAAATAAACTTTGTCATCTGTGTTAATAAACAAATGACGTTAGCAAACATTTCAAGTGTGTGTTGTTTTCTCCTGCGAGCTATTGCTAAGACATCATGATGCCCAACACTTTAGTGAACTGCAGCCTCCAAGAAGAATTTAAAGCCATTTAAAAAGATTCACTGCATAACTCTGGGTAAATGTATGGTTTTTATTAAGTTTTCAGAATCACACCCTGAGGAATAATATTATGATGCCATACTAGCTTTTTTTAGCTAGTATGAAGTAAAATACCTCATGTACTCCAAAAGAAACTGTAGCAATTTAAACCATTTAAGGTATTAATCCATAGATGAATAGCCTGTCACTCTTTTATGTGTTGAGTATGCGGCAGGCAGTGCTGCTAAAGCACAGAGGACTACCTGCATATATAAGAATGTATGTGTTCTTTTATATAATACAAGAACACCTAATTTAAGATGGTAAAAAAAAAAAAAAAAAAAAAATCCATTATTTTCCTAATCTTATACTTTGTTGCATTGAAGTGGCATAAATATTGTCACCAAATATTATGTAGAGATCTTTAATGTTGGAACTACAATTAGGACTCTTCTCTGTCTTGCCAATAAAATATCACAAGTAACCAGGAGTAAAAACATGAAAGTGCTCAACAATTTAGGAAATTTGTTTCCAAGTGTTCTCTGTCTCTTGCATTCATTTCATTTGAATAATATGATCACAGTAGTTAGGTGTGCATATTTTATTTGCAAGCATTTCATGCTGGTTAGCTAAAATTTCACTCAAAAAAACTCTTCAGTCTCCAACTCTGTATCCAAAGACCCTCCAGTTTCCAGCTAGGATTAAGATGAAACACAAGGAGCAATGATCTTTAATGGGCGTAGCTTGAAAGGAGTAACTAGAACAGAGCTCTATCTCTGTAGACGGAATCAGTGATTGAAAACTTTATTTAAGTCACTGACAGGGAGTAGATTTACCATTCTAACTGCAGTGTCTGTGTCAGTTTCTTAAATTAAGTTTTCAGGAGCTGATTTAGCCCAGGGAAATGCAGAAATCTGGTTGAAGCGTCTCTTGGGGCTGCTTATACTAAATTTTTTGTTTGTGTTTAGTGCTAATGCAGAATTAGAGGAACTCTGCTGTCAAGATGTTAGAAGATCGATGCTTTTATTGCTTTGAATTGGAAAGCTGGTATACACAGTAGTACAGTCGCAGAGGGAAGAATGATACAAAGAGCTCTTCTTTGATTGCCTAATGCTTAAAAATATTGCAAAACATTGTGAATCCAAAGAAGTAGAGATCATTTTTTTTGGTCAAGGAATAAACACAGCAGATCTGGTTTATTAAATATAGACTGAGTAAAATTATTTTCAATGAAATGTATATCTGTCCAATGGAAAAATATATAAACTTCAACAAACAATTCATTTTGGCAGTATCTATATAACACTTTACTATGAAGTGTCGGCAATATACCACATGGACTGCCTCTTTCTTCAGAGTAAAACTCTCATAAAATACTTGTAAAAAGGATCTTTAGTTTACACAAAGACACATAGCTTTTACATCAACATTACTGATCTTTCTTTCTTCAAAAAAAAGCATTGGAGGTATTAAAACTTCCCTGAATTCCTAGTACCAGAGCAGTTTTCTTCAATATGCATTAGTGCAATTCTGACTTCACTGGGAGCTGAATTTGGCCAGAGAAGGGCAGTAATGCCCTATATGCTTCCAACCTAATTTTTGTTTGTTTGTTTGTTTCTTTGCTTGTTTGTTTTTGTTGAATCTGAAAGAGTGGTCTAATCTCCAAGATAAGTGGCACAGTTCAGCCTGAAAATAAAGATTACATAGTTTAGTCCTCAAAGGTTAGGAAATGACCATCTCTTTGGTTCTGGCCTAGTGCACCTCAGCACTACAATACAGTATTTATTACACACTATTTTATCACCTGAGCTGAGCACACAGCACCCTGTAAAACTTCATCAAACTACACTCACATGTTTTTCAGTCTTTTAACCTGTAGACACTTACACCTTAATCCAAGGTAATTTCAGAATTTATTTCATTTTTTGTACTGCTGATAATTCTGTTAAATTAATGTGACTGATCACAGCATGTGAGACTAAATTTGTTAGACTGAGACCAGATATTCAGAGAAACAGCTTCCAAGATGTACACTGAATTCATTAATATATCTTTCCATATTGATGGTGACATGGGTATCTTTTTGATTCTGTGCATAGTTTTCCTGCTGATTTTGGTAAACATACTGTGATTCCTCAGCATATTGAAGAGAATGTCACATGAGACAAAGTTCAATATTGTCAAAACTATTTTTGTTCTGACCTCCCCATAAGGCATTCTGAAAAAAAGGAAAACTATATCCAGAGAGAAGTTTCTATAGTTCGTGGTCACAATGGAAAGAAGTATCAACTGATGCTATGATGTGGTCTGTTGAGGGGCCAATTCTATCATATTTTGATTAATTACATGAATGATTGAAAAAAGACTTATTGTATACCAAGAGATTTCAAACACATTTGAGGAAAGGAGTAGAATTCAAAATCATCTTCAGAAGGCTGAGATTTTTTCTGGAAAGCTCTACTCAGCAAGGACAAGTGGGAACTATGACACTTAAGTTGAAATAAGTGAACATACAAACACAGTACAGATAGCAACAGCCTGGGTATTGCTCTCTCACAATGGTTCACAGTGACTATCATGGTCCACAAACAGAATGGAAGTCAACATGTTTGTATTGTTGGAGAAAAGGAGTTAGTCTTCTCGATTGTACAAACAGGAGGGCAGTCTGCAGCACTGATGTGATTCATGTTAGCTTAAGCTAACAAGCAATGCTTCAACTCAAAAGACTTCAAGAAATCCTGCAGACGGACTGGAGAGTAGCCAGAGGGGAGCAATTAGAAAGAGCAGATGTCTGAAAACAAGACCTATTAGGAAAGACAGAAGGAACTGGGGTTTTCTAGCTTGGAAGAGAGAAGACTGAGAGTATAACTGGCTATCGAAAAGAGCTAAGTAGCCTGTTTCCCTGCCTACAACAGAGACACATCCATAACTGGTCCAGGATCTAGACTACATTGCAAAGAAGATACAAATTAGATCTTGGGGAAAAAGTTTCTGAAGCCAAATGTGGGGGGAAATCACTGGAAAGGACTGCCTGGGGAGTGTGTGTGATTTATTGATGTCGGCATTTAAGAACAAGATAGACAAACTTCTGTCACGTTTTCATACATATTTAGGCTGGGGACATGGTCTAATTGACCTACTGACTCATTCAGCAATGTGAATCTATGATTCTAATGACTGAAAGCATGGTTCTGGGAATACATAATATTTATAAATATGTAACACTTATCACCAATCATTCCACCGAGGTTTGATATATTTAATATAATAATTAGAAGTACCAAATATGTAAAGCACAAACATAACTGAATTTAAATATAACACTTTTCCCTGGAGCTTTCTGACAGATACAAGCAATTTTAATGAAAGAAAAGGAAGCCTTGTTCATAGAAGTAATTTTAAGTGAATGACTTTCTATAAAAATTTCTTCTTTCTTAGGCTGCTAACTTTTGATATTACTGCACAGTCAATTCTGTGGAACTCTTGAAACAGATTATGACCTGCAATGGCTGGAATGCATTTCTTTAGCTTTGGTTATTGTGCTGGTTTTGGCTGGGATAGAACTATTTTTTTTTCTTGGTAGCTAGTATGGGGCTATGGTTTTGATTCGTGCTGAAAACAGTGTTGGTAATTCAGGGATGTTTTAGTTAGTGCTGAGCAGTGCTTACACAGAGTCAAGGACTGTTCTATTTCTCACACCACCCCACCAGTGAGTAGGTTGGGGGTGCAAAAGAGGTTGGGAGGGGACACGAGCCGACGTTGCTTGGGAAATCTGAGGGCTCTGAGACAAGGTTCCTGGGGGTTTGTGATACTGGAAAACTGATTTCTGGGTTAATCAACTAAGTGATTGATTGATAAGTGTCTGTGATCTCCAGGAACTGTGACAGTGCTGTAGTCAGTTCCTGTACTTCTGCCAGCATTTGACATGGCTGTACTGCTCCAGATTAAGACTCCAGAACTCTCAACTTTCCCATTGGAACTAAGCACCAACTTCTCTGACAAACATTTGATATCCCACCCCAGAACTGAAAAGGAGAAGAGAGATATAGTGCATTTGTAACAATATAAAAACATTCTGTGGAATTAATATTTGGCATGATGAAGTTGATTTAAGTAGCCACAAAAAAGTAAAAAACAAAAACAAAAACAAAAAAGTATTAAATTTTGCAGGTAACTAACTTTTACCTGGTTCTGTAAAGAGGAATTGGCTTGCAAACTGAAAACTACAGACTCAGTAAAAGGAGACATTATGGAAATCTAATGCACCTGAGATTTTTTTTTCACAGCCTGAGCTTGAACACAAATCTTAAATTGCCGTGAACAAAAAGAGGAAGTAACAAATGCCTAGTTATAAAAAAGTCTCAAATACAGAAACAAAGAAATTGATGATATTAATAGTAAGCAAAAAGTAATGCTATATACCGGTGTTCAAGCAATCAGAGAGACAAAATAACAGATTTTACTTGGGATATCATTGGACTTTAAAAAATCAAATGCAATAGGTTTGATAAGGTGTTTTTACTAGATGGGCCAAATAGAGATAGAACAGGTTCCATAATTTTTTGTCCCCACCTAAATAGCCAGTATAATCTCCTGAAGCTTAGTTTCTCTTAATGTTCACTGTAATCTACAAATAATTTTTTAAAATACAGTAACACAAATGAAAAATTTTGGAATCAGAAACAGCTTGTAGTAGCATTGAGCATGTTTGGTTCATGTTTTATTCAGAAGATTCAAATATGATATCACTTGATTTTGAAACTTTAAATCTGCTTGCAAACAAAGTGACCCTTGATATCTTCTAGATTTTCAAAGGTGAGCCTGACTGTAATTAATTTACTCTGTGGTTAGTGAGACTGATAACCATGTGTACAAGTTCCGCTTTCTTTGGAAGAAACTTAAAGTAATTTTCCTAGTTTCCATTTTCAGATGATTATTTTTATACCTGTTAAGTCCTAATTTCCTACTCAGTATTATTTCACTTCTTAGTTGCCATCATACCTGTTGTTATCTTTATCCTGAATAATTCCAGTCTCTACTTAACATCCTTTGCTACTAGTTGTAGTTATCAGCCAATACTCATGTAACAGGCCTATGGATGTATGAGATCCAGTGACTCTAGATCTCTCCACAGAACTGACATGCTTTTGAAATAGCAGATAAGGTTCCTATTTCTAGCTTCAAACCAGATATTAATCATTGGACTAACATAAAATATATCCTCCTGATAATGAGCCGGTCAGAGTTTATGATTCCTATTCCACATGCAAGGGCCATATTCTGTTCAATATTGCAGCTCTCTAAATCAGTTGTTAGTGGCAGTGTTTGCTTGATAGTTATAAACACTTCCACTGGATCTCTGGAAATAATTCTGTGAAATGGAGTTGCTGATATTACCACTGAATGATGAATCAAAGTGAACAATCACACTTTACATTTCCCATTAAAATCCAGTTATTACTTCCTTAGAGGTATATTATCTCTTTCATACAGAGCAGACAGTTTGGTTAAACATGGAAATGATCTATAATAAGGTAGAACTAAATCTTTGATAAAATTTGAAGGGAATGTTGTAAATTCTTTGATCAGGTGAGATGGAAAATCTTATCAGTGAGGGAATACTTATTGGATATATTTCACAGAGTTAGAGCTTCATTTATTTATCATGCCCTGCACGTTGTTTAACAATTCACACCAAAACTACAGATTGCAGAAGTAAGATATAAGAAGGCCTCTGCCCATTACTAGGAAATGGCATAAAGTTATTTAAGCTGCCGTCTTCACACTGTATAATAGAACAGAAAATCTGCCTGGGTCTGTCTCCACACCATTAAGAATAAACGTCTTTAAGATAAACGCTCAAAACTGAAGCGATGCAGAGATACTTGCATATAGATATGTATCACTGCCTATAGACGTGTGTGAGCATGTGTATACATATTTACATTGACTTTCTCTCTATATGTAAGGAAGGACAACAAGCGAAATTTGTGGACATACGACCCCTGTTGTATGTCAATGATATCCACCTCTTGGCACAATAAGCTACATCAGGAAATAGATTACAGTCTCTTGGGGCTTCTCTTATTTATATCTTAATTACAGCTTTTACTAGATATGATTCCATTTTGTATAACTTACGTACTAGTAGGATACCAATGAGCATAGCAATTACAGTAATGTTTATAGTAATAAAAGTTAGGGCAGGATTAAACTCACTTTAACCTTCTGTAAGTTAGATATCTAGACTAAGCTACCTCCCTGGTCAAGCTATGGACAATGGAGAGGAGCAGGTACTGCTAGAAGGCAACTGCTAACCCTGTTTTTCAAGTACCAAAGGTACTTGTGATGAAGTGTCTTGTCAGAAAATAACAATTTTCTGCTGGCCTAGATGACTATTATAATCTAAATGCCTGAACTTCAAACAGGTACAAAAAATGTGGGTTATTTACTCCTTTTCTTAATATTCCTGAAGCTGGAAGGGAACCTTATTCAAGGTCTACTTATAGGAAGGGAAAAGTTCATGATTATGTAAATGCATCGCAATATTGAAATTGTAGAATCGCAGAATCATAGATTGTCCTGAGTTGGAAGGGACCCACAAGGATCATCGAGTCCAACTCCTGTCCCTGCACAGGACAACCCCACAATTCACACCATGTGTCTGAGGACTGTCCAGTCTCTTCTTGAACACTGTCAGGTTTGGAGCCGTGACACCTCCCTGGGGAGCCCGTTCCAGTGCTCCACAGCCCTCTGGGTGAAGAAACTTTTCCTAATGTCCAACCTAAACCTCCCCTGGCACATCTTCCTGCCATTCCCTTGGGTTCCGTAATTGGTTGCCAACGAGAAGAGATCAGCAGCTACCCTTCCTCCTCCTCTTGTGAGGAAGCTCTAGACCGTGATGAGCTCTCCCCTCAGTCTCCTCTTCTCCAGGCTGAACAAACCAATTGACTTTAGTCGCTCCTCATACGACTTCCTCTCCAAACCCATCACCAACTTCATAGCCCTCTTCTGGACATTCTCCAGTAGTTTAGTATCTTTTTTATAGTGTACCACCCAGAAGTGCACACAGTGCTCCAGGTGAGGAAATATCTGTATATGCATACTTTTTGCTGATTTCCTGTAATTGCACCAAAAATAACTGATCATGTATCCTAATAGTAATGTATATGGTTACATATATCTGAGTACCTGGCTACCTATACACATTCTGTTAATTTAAAAATATTTTGTATATCCAGCTGTGTATGTTGTGTGTTTAATATTCATCTTGTAAAAGTAACAGCCACTACAGTTCTGTTACATGTGTTTATACATAAAGGTTATATTGGGACAAACAAAATTCTGTTTTCACTTGCTTATGACTTTCTGAGTGCAAAAGAGATGGTTTTATCTAGACTTGTATAAATTAGGTACTTTTCTATAAAGCCCATTGAAGCTATTCACCAGTGAGCATCAACCATAAAGTGTCTATGTGCTGGTCTCAATCTGCCCATAGAAGGAAAATATAAGTACATATTCATTTGCCTTAAATAAAAACTGAACAATATTTCCTTTGAGCAAGAGCATATCTGAAACATTCTCATTCATTGTACAAAGGTTTTTTAAAATTTGATAGAAAAGGATGAACAGCATGGAATCTATGAAAAGTTTAATCTTTTAATGTGTTACTTACCATATTATTGTCAGCAAATCATAGTCAAAGCTATCTTTATTTATCTGGTGTCTGAGTTAGAATTCTATTTCAAATTAATCTACCAAGATAATGAACTTCTTTCCTTAGTTTAGTATGCAGAAAGAGTATAAAGCTTATTGAAATACTTATTAGCAAACTCCCTGATGTTAATATGTTGTTCAAATCATCACAATTGGATCAGTAAAAATAAAACTGTCTAATTTTGGGAAATCTCTTTAAAACAGGATTGCTGTTTCTGCTTCATTCACTTTAGTATCATTTAAATATAGGAATATACATTGTCCTGGAAAACTACAGGTCTGGTAAAATGACATTGCAATCTGACCAAGAAGAGGAAGGTAACAGATCATACTGATACATATGTTGCACATGCAATATTTACAGTGAAAACAAAGTAAAAGTACCAGTCATCTCTATGTAAAGTAGAAACTTTGTAAAGGAGAAACATTGGTATGTAGTGTTTGGTTCAACACATTTGATAAATTCAGAGCACAATCTTTACCATTCAGCCCTCCTTTCAACACCATTAGCATCATACTGCATAAGCAATATATATTTTCAGAAATCTTCAGTAGATCTCATAGATACCTCTGTAATCAGGAAATTGTATATTAAAAATTAAGCAAACTTTAATTCTATTTTGACCTATACAGACCCTGAGTTTTCATAGACAACCATACTTCAATTGGTCTAATGAATATTTAGTTTTATAATCTCTACTGGAATCCCATCTATCTTCTAGTCATTATGATAATTACATTACAAAATTGACATATGAGTTATTTCAGTGTGGGCGTTGTATGAGGGCTCACACTAAGTGAACCACCCAAAGAGGAAAAATTTGTCTTATGACACTGAAATCCAGTGTGAATTTTCAGCTCAGATGTATGTGCCTTGTTGGTTAGCTTTAATTTAACTATTTTTACATTAGAAAATTAATTAAGAAGGTGCACAAAATAATTCAGCCACTTACTTAGAAGCTATGGAAGGGCTTGAGCAGAGATACACATTGCTGTGACTATATTACTATCAGTATTTAACACAAACAAAATAAAGCTGTCGTGGTTCTGACTACACAAAATGCCATCTCGCATCTTCCTTGCAATTAAAATGATACTTTAGGTCATACTTCATTTTCTACTCATTTTCTCTGGCATGTGGTATATTAGCATCCTTTTCTTGGTAGAAGGGGTGGCTGAAACAATTTGTATATGTATTTGAGACAATATGCTTTGTAAGGAGGAAACAAAAGGCCTAATGTCTTGCCATTTCTCTTTCACTCTCCTCCCTTTATGACAGCTATCCACTGAGGCAGAAGAAGCAGATTTCAGATAGCATAAAATAACTACATCACAAGACACTTAGTGAACAAAGAAATAAACAGCCAACCCACCAAACAAAAAAACCCACACCAACAACAAATAGACAGGTGAGCATTAAGTTATCACTTTGTACCTTGTGTGAACACAGGCATGAGGCACACCTTTCCAGAAAATAGTAGGATGTGAACATAATGTGAGAACCATATTAAATGTTTATGCACAATTAGGGATGAATTGTAGCTGTGTAACAAATATGCAAACATTCAACTTCCTAAGTATTTTTGTGATGGATGTAGGTTGAGAATAGTCTTATGTGTTTACCATACAAACCCCTGCAAACATTTGTTTGACTTTCTTGGTCGTTCCTCAATTATTGGGATAAAAGCTATATATACTACAGATATCATTGCAGAAAAGTCATTGCACATTTTCACATAGGCTGGTTTATTTTTTTGTCATTTCTTTAAAGATACTGATTCCAAACTTGTCTCCTCTGGTACATCAAGATCATAAAGTGCATTGCTATTGTTTCTACTATTCTTAAACTTTTTTTTTTTTTTTTTAGATCCCTCTGGCAGGTTGTTTCTAGTGTTCTTTTATGGGATTTAAACTAGATCTTTCTGGCTTTGAGAGGCTGTGCTCATTTATTTTTACCCTCCAAGCTTTTGAGTCATTTTTTTCATTATAAACTAATAAATTTGACTTGAACATACACAATGCTAAAAGGCTTAGTTTGCTGTGGCTTGACCTAGCTTACTCTGTCATCTAAACCCCTAAGCTTTATTTGTAAAGGCTGTTAATGCCACATCAGTATTCAGTTCAGAACTTCATGTAATAGTTCTTTCTTCAGGCACAATTCTATGAAACATGTGAAATTAATCCGAGATAATGTAACTCACAACAGAGATAGAAAAGAAATTCCCTTATTATTGAGCAGTATCCAGAAAACCAGAATGTGACTAATAAACGTGACAAAAATAATCCTTTTATTTCTGCTCATCCTTTTATACTTCACAGTGTGTGCACATTCTAGACAGGATGGCACAGCGCAAAAGACCTGAGCTGACATGGGTTCCTATGACTTTTTCCTACTTTCAGTCAGTACATTTGATCATTCATTGGTATAACGTTACTGTTTCTTGATGCTTCTTGAAGCTGTAATGAACTTTGTCCTAATGCTTTCCAGGGATAGCCTTTCAAGAGAGAAGCTTAATAAAGAATTTTGTTTCTACTTGTCTTAAAATTTTCATTTTTTTTGTGATTTTGACTTTTTTCTTTTTGTAAATGAAAATTAAAAATGCTTATCTGCATGCACCTGAAAACCTTCAAAAAATCTTAGAAATCCGTCAATTGAACTCAGTCAATCGTATCAAGTTTAATAACAAGTAAACAGCAATTAAAGTAGGCTCCAGAAACACCTTTTTTTTCCCCACTGAATCTGGTCTGTCTGAAGACCTCCTCACTTCCACAGTATATTAGAGGTTACCAACTTCCCAGATCTGTCATTTAGTCAAAGCCAATTCTGCCAATATCAGTAAGTTTATCAAAGACCTACTAGTTACATTTTTTACACTTATCTGCCTCTCTTAAAATGAAACTGGTGAAGTAATTCATGAGGATCCAATAAACTTTGGCAGATGGCTGGATGATGGAGCGTATTTGGGCAGCTGAAACCCATGTGGTATAATCATGGCTGAAAAAGTTTGGCTAAGTAAAGCCAGTCAACCTCATGCAGTCACTAAGCCAAATAATAGAAGGATTCAGCCTTGCCAGTATCTGTCTTTCAATATGTAAAGAAAATAAGTCTGTGTTGAGTGCCCGACCCATTATCAGACAACTGCCAGCATCTGTCAGCCAGCTGTGACAGTCAGTTTCCTAGAGGGCTGGCCTGGCCCCTGAGACATGGCCTATTCAGCAAATTCATTGGTTGCCTCTTACAGGTCATTACAAGGTTTCTTTGGTTGCTTCCAACAGTCTATTCTTACTTCTAGTTCTTGCCTTTCCCCTATGCTACCTCACTCATGGCTGCAGGCCTTCCCCAAAATACACCTCTGATCACAGCTCTTCACTTGTCTGGCATGCAGCTTGGCAACCCGGATCACAGCCCAGCATTTCCACTTTTAGTCCCGCTCTGCACTTATTTTGCTTATCTCCATTGGACAGTGCATTGAGATTCCCTCCACTGCCTTGACCTGTCTCTGCCCAGTCACTCCTTGGGTGTGCTTGCTGATTCTCACTACCCAGGCTAGACCCATTGGATGTCTACACAGTTTGATTAAACACTCTTAAAAAGTGGTGGAACTCACTGTTATGTGTTTTCCAGTAGTCTCGAGAAACTGGTGATCTGCTAAAATTTAAGACTTCCTATGACAGCTATTCATCTAAGATTTCTTATTAAATCATGTGTTTTTCTGATCAAAAAGTACTAATATTTCTTGTTTGTTTCTTGGGATTTTGTAGGTAATTGCACATTTGTGCTAACGTCCACATTTTATTTAAATCTTTCCTGAGATTCCCTGGGATGTTTAATTGAATGATCACTTTTATTAGAGTGTCTCAGAGAAAGCCGTTGGAGTATTTACATCACTTGTGGAAGTGACACTTTTCAGCAAGTCACACAAGTGTTTCTGTGAAATTACCCCATTTTATGGGCTCTCACATGGTTAGTCCTAGGACGGGCAACTACAATAGATTTTAATGTTCTGTTTTAAGAAATGACATCAAGTTTCGCTTTGTACAACATTTGTATCTCATGCTGGTGACCAGGTCTATTGACCAGATAATTTCCTTCTCAATATTTTTGAAGCTACCGTAGCTAAAAATACAGTCTAGAGATATCCTGTTTTATTGCTTGCACTTTCCACTGTAAAGAAAAGAAACCTTTTTTCTGACGTTGTTTTTTTGTTGTTGTTGTTGGCTTTTTTGTTTGTTGGTTTAGGTTTTTTTATTTGTTTTGTTTTGTTTTGCTATTGTTTTTTGCTTGTTTGTTCATTTGTTTTTACGTGTTTAAAGACAACAATCTGGAAAAGCTTCTAAAACAGAAAACATGCTGCAAATTGGATGCCTTCTCCACAGTCCTAATTTTTGGTGAGAAGTTAGCAGATTGGTGCCTGTATAAAGCAGCTCATTTGAATTTTCTGCACCCTGACTTTATATGAAAACCATGTCATTTTTGCATCTCTGTATTGACAGTAAAGCTCCCTGATGTATCTAGGGTTTGGGATAGTACAGAAATATTGGTATTTTCACACATATTACAGAGAAGAGCATGTGATTCTGCAACTTAACCTATTATTGGTAGTACTGTTGTGTCTGAATAAATCAAGATATTGTACTTATGTTCACAGTTTCCTGTCTCTGTAGAAGAATAATCTTACCACATTTTTCTTTGTAGGGAAGCGAGAATTGCCCAGGATTCCCATGGCATTTAAATGCCTATGTCTACTTTAAGGGGTATTTAAATCCATTGAAAGATCTGGATTTAAGAGACTTTGAAGGATGAATTCTGTGGCAAAGCATGGATCTGAACCAGCCTCCCAGATCCCAGCTTACTGATTCAAGTATTCCATGGTTTCACTCTCAAATTGGACTTCCTAGGAATAATCTCTGATTCTGTAAATATATATGTTATACTTTACTACTACCTTCAACAGGATGATCAATGTTCCCAATCTACTCTGCACTGGCGAGACCTTGCCTGGAGCACTGTGTGCAGTTCCAGGAACCATGGTATAAAAAAGATATTAAGCTACTGGAGAATGTCCAGAGGAAGGCAACAAAGTTCATGATGGGTTTGGAGAGGAAGTCGTATGAGGAGCAGCTAAAGTCACTTGATCTGTTCAGCCTGGAGGAGACTGAGGGTGGACCTCATCATGGTCTAGAGATTCCTCACAAGGGGAGGAGGAGGAGGAACAGGTGCTGATCTCTTCTCTTTGGTGACCAATGACAGAACCCAAGGGAATGGCAGGAAGATGTGCCAGGAAAGGTTTAGGTTGGACATTAGGAAAAGGTTCTTCCCCCAGAGGGTGTTGGAGCACTGGAACAGGCTCCCCAGGGAGGTGTCGCAGCCCCAAACCTGACAGTGTTCAAAAAGAGACTGGACAACACCCTCAGACACACGGTATGAATTTTGGGGTTGTCCTGTGCAGGGACAGGAGTTGGACTCAATGATCCTTGTGGGTCCCTTCCAACTCAGGACAATCTATGATTCTATGATTCAAAGAGGTCACCACACTCATGAAGAAAATTATACCCATTGTTTATTCAAAGAGAATTAGTTTTTTTCATTTTAAGAGAATAATAAATGAAATAGTTCCTGGGTTTTCTGTCAGGTTGCGGGTTGTATCTTCATTTTTTTCTTCTTCTTTCAATACAACCACTGCAATGACATGGTGTTTAACAATCTACCTGCCTACTCATAAACTGTAAAAAACATATTTCTAAAATGTCATTATCTGCCTGGAGTTGACAGATAGAATTCTGTGTGACTTCCACTGAGATCTGAATGCACATACCTAAAGGGAATGTTTGGTTTTAAGAATACACAGATTAAGGATATGTTACACATCTGATACTACTAACTAGCTATGACTGACACTAATGAAATTGCTGGAGGCTTCCATTTCATTGATACTTTCAGGAAGGACTTTCTGCTTGATCATGTAAAGCTGAAGCTGAACAACAAAATTCATTTGTAAGTAGAAGGGAAAATGATTTTCAAAGTCTTAAATCTGATTATTTAATATGAAACAAAAATGTACTTAGAAGTAATTTAGGTGCATTCTAATGACTTGAAACTTATGTAAGTTTTCACTATTGCTTATTTCGTCTGTATTCAGATGGGTTCTTTATTCTCTTAGTTCTGCTCTCATCATCACACTGCGCAGATAATAACATCCATTTAATTGCTAATTATTCTTTGTAATTCTGTTTAGACAGTTTAATTATTTTGTTTAGTGATTTAATAACAACATTTGACTCTTTCTATTTTCAAAGCACTTTAGAATTAATGAATAGCATGAGGTATATAGTGGCAGTAGTAAAATCATTGCAGGTGGAGAAACTGAGACAGGGAAGTGACTCGATTTTGCCAAATTAGGACTGAAGAGCTATTCTTGTTCAACTTTGGTTTTGGGCCATTAGACCAAATTGCCTTTCTCCCTTATTTTGCTTAATGATGATACAAGATTAGAATTTGCTTTAGTTAACAATAGTCTGGAAGTTCCATCCAGAAGACAAAGATGAGAATGATGTATCTATTTCATAAATTAACAACTAACAGAGGTGAACAATGAGTAGATCCAAAATGTATTTTAGGGAATTAGAATTCTTTTTTTTCATAAGCCTGATTGTGCTGGAAATGGAAGTCTTCATGCAATTTGTATCACCTTTTATGGTACTGTAAATGCTTTGAGAAAAGTACATTCTGAACAGGAAGTTTTGACTAATTTTTAAATCCTCATCTCTGATAATGTCAGTGAATACATAAGTATTTAACACTGTACATTTCCAGATTGTTGTCACTAATAGCTAGATGGTGATAAGAGTAACTAAATTGTCCTTTGCTAATGCAAGAGGAACTAGCTTGGGTCCAAAGGAGAATATAATGTCTGAATTTATTTCATCATTTTCTGACAAAATATTTTTCTAGAGAAAAGCCCTCCTTAAAAAAAATAAAACACCAAATCACAGCTGACTGTACTGTCTTTCGTATGCTTGTGAGTTATCTCATTTAGACCCATGTCAGACAACAACATTGCATTTTAATCTGACAAATGACTTGAAAAATCTATATCATTGCAAGTATACATAATTGTAAACTCTTTTGTACAGTATGCAGTAGGATTTCTTCAACAGCACTTCACTTACAGTTCAGAGAAAGGAATGTTTACTACATCAAGACTATTTTATACTCCATGCTGCTTATAAAGTAACAGATGACATCTCAATGTAATATATTATCAGTCTGTGGCTACAAGTGTCATTTGTCAACCCACAGGCTTCCAGCCCCAAATTCATCTTCCTCCAAGTAAACCACAACAATGAATATGGCAAAGGGATAGAAACTCAGATATTATAAAAACTTCCTTATGTGGCAGCATCAGCAACATAAGCAATTCTCACCCCTCCTTCTTGGTGAGCAGTTCTGTTCCATCAATAGCACTGAATACCAAATGAATTGTGTTTGTACATTGTTCTGAGTGTATGAAAACCCTCACAACAGAGGCAATGAAAACAATAATCAATATTTTACCAATCCAGATATTACCATTACTAGATATTTTTACAAGGCAAATTTAGTAACCCTATCAAGATGTAAACTATTAATGTAACCTCCATGTGGCACACAGTTTTCTCAATTGCATTCCACCACATCAGCCTAAAAATTACTTAGGTTACATCAGTAAAAACTTCAGTGAAGCTGTGAAAAAACTCCATGAACAATATTAAAAAGGAATTTCAAGTTTTTTTTGTTGTTCTTTGTTTGTTTGTTTAAATCTGTCTTTTATTATTAGATCATTCCTTATAAATATGTACATTTTTTTGATTGAAATATAGCTCAGAGTTCTTATTTTGGCATGCATAGATGTTACCAGGCATCTACTGCCATGTCTTCATCTGCTAAAAAATCTGCATTTTTTCAAAATTACATGACTTTTGGTGAAAAATATAAAGGAGATGATAAAAAATTAAATGAAATATAGCTTCCGACAACTTTCACAGTTTTTCCAAGTTACAGTGGTGTAACCATGAAATCTAAGAGAAACATTCTGAACTCATACAGCTGGATGTTTTCATCTCCATATTTTACAGCATGTGTTCTAAGATGGGTCAGAAATCTGGTTTTCCACAGGTATATTTACCTCTTCTCTAGATTTTTTTGCTTTTGTTGTAGAAATCCAAATTTATGGGTGGACTCATTGAATCATGGCTGAATGTTGCCTTTTCTAGAATTTACAGGAAGTAATGGGTACCTCAGAAATTAGTGCTGGATGACAGGTCCATGAAGTTATTGCCCACCTAGGCACATAGTTTGCTTACTTATTTGCTACTACCTTGCATGCTGATCACCTTGCTGGTCCCAACTCAGTCTGTAACATCACTGTGGAGCCCAGATTTTTGAAATATGTCATCTAGGTGTGTCATTAGTTGTATAACATAGGTAAAGCATATGATCTGATCTCGCTGTTGCAAGCTTTACAAAGATATTTACTGAGATGATTGTTTAGCTTTTTTTTAACATTTCTTTCAATCTTAATTACCTTTCTACCTACCAAAGGAAAACATCTGACATCCCTGGCTAAATAATAAAAATATGTTTAAAAATGGAGTCACGCATTTCACCATTACATGAAATAGACTATAAGATACATTTTTGTACAGGTCTTTTAAGACATGATCGGTGCTCCTTAAGGGCCACTTGCTAAAACATGTTTAAAAGGGCTGTATGTCACCAGGATGTGGACAGGAACAAAGGCTTTGCAGTTGATAGAAATACGCGTTAGGTCAGCTGGAACTAGTGACGTTCTCTCCTGTTTAGTATTAGCAATAGAAGTACCACTGCTTAGACACCCACAAATGTCAACATATATTATAAAATAAGGTACATAAGTGCATTTGGAAAGTCCACAATAAGATGGATATTATAAAGATTTATAACTGTGTGTCAGTCACTTTGGAGTTTTTGATCTGTTGGAGCCAGAATCCTTGTGCTGCAGTCTACTAATGAGAAATTCTCCATTTCTCAGACCAAACCTGAGATGAAAAGGCAGATCATCTCTGTCAGATGTAAATTTAGCACTAGCAGCAGGCAGAGGCCAGATACAGGTGCTCCAACTAACGTGATCATTTGGGGAACGTTCATGTGCTACTCCTAAGATTAATACTACTGCATTCTGTAAGGAGACTGTGTTAGCAAATTACTGACACAAAAATAACTTACATGACAAAACCTGCTGGAATAGTACTTTCTGCACAAACCTCACAGGCAGAACTGGGATGCAAGGTGCAATAAAATGCTTCATGGCACATTTGTAGCTGAAGTGTGATGTAGCAATTATGTCTATGTGATCCAATGTTCCCTTAGTTCTCATTTTAAAAGTTTGGTATATCTGTTGTTCATTTTTTTCTCTATACAATTGAGTGCATTCAGAGAATAAAGTGAGCCTTTCCAATCTATATGGTAGGAGGTTCAAGATCCCGAAGTCTCCTTCTAAACTGAGAATCCTCTGTACCAAATTTCCACCAGGGGTCAAGGTAAAACCAACCTTATCCTCCTCACTATGATGTTGAAGAGCACGTTGGCACAAGCACACTAAAAAACAGAGATAAGTTATTGTGCTAATTAACATACTTTTTGGCTTATTTTTCGTAGAACTGAAATTTATTGCTCTTCTATCATACCAATCCTAAAAAAAACCCACAACAGTTACTGAGTCATATTATTAACATTTTTACTGGGGTTGTCTCTGTAATTTTATTTTAACTATGTAACTCATTTGATGACAGTACTTTACTAAGGAACAAAACTTTGCTATTAGATCAAGATTAATTATACATCTACTATAGGGATAAAAGCAAAAAAAAAAAAAAAAAAAAAGCCTGTACTAATGAAATAATTAAAAGCCAAAACTAAAGAAATAATCGTTCTATGAAAAAGGGAGAAGCACTACTACACAGACTAAGAAGCATCTTTCCTTACTTTATTAAAGATTTGCAGAGACTTAATAGTAGCAATAGAATTAGAAGGAAGTTAAGACTGAGAGTACTACAGAAAATTTTCAAAACCTATGAATTGTTACTTAATGCTAGGGAGAAAGGATGCACAAATAAGTCTAGGGGAAGGTCCTTATTTTCTTGTATAATTTCACAATCTGCAATGAAGAGAATTTTGCTAAAAGATCTCAATTGTTACTGGGTGAAAAAAGACAAAAATGGGTCAAAGCTCATGTATTCACGACAAGGGTCCTCCCACAGGCCTTTCTGATGTACTGTAATTACTACAGGTTCTGAGGGATCAGAAAAAAAAAAATATTTCTGAGTCATATAAAGGACAAGTATTCAACCTACTTAGCCCTGTTTCAAAAGGCTATTCCCTGTGTGTGGCCCTGAGCTGCGTTGGACATGCTGTTCAATGGTCTCTGTGGGTCCAGACATTTGATGCTACCATTGCTGTAGAAAAAGTTGTTGTGGATGCCCGTTACTTTGGCAATTAGAAGTGTTTAAGAACCATGAGTGCAAGGTTTGTTGCAGATCTGAGGGGCAGGAGGATGCAGGGTCACGTGCCTGGCATGTATTCTCTCATAAGGTCAGTCTCATCTCCTGAACAGCCCTGGTCCCTCACAGACATCCTATTTGGAGTCAGTCACATGCCAAAAAGATTTGAGGGTTCACAGTGAAACATCATGCTAGGACATAAGACAGGCTACAGATATTGCATAAAGTGAAATCAACTTCAGAAGTCCTTTACATACACAGGTTCCTCAAACTTATATTGGGCTTCTATGTGAAAAGATCACATCATAAGAGACAACTCATAATGTTGAAGAGAGTTGGAAGTCTAAAACTTTATGAAAAGATTGGAAATCATGGGGAAAGGGTCATGGCCATTACTGTCTTTCGTGTTTGTAAATGAATTAGTTATACATCCATAGTTTAGCACAGAGCATATCCATGTGAGTTTACTTGTTACTTTGTAGAACTTTTACACTGTACATACTTTCATATTCTCATGGCCAACTACATACTGCCTCGTATCTTGGACATAAGAATTTAAATATATATAGAGAGAATGAAACTCTTACCACGAGCAAGGAAATAGTCAATGCTCTAATGTTGTGTGCTTTAATTATTAATACATGGAATGACATCAAACATTTTTCACAAGCCAAAATACACATGATTTTTGCTGCATTTTAGTTGTTGATCTGCCTGTTAAGGCTGAATAATGACGGCATTAAAAAATTGTCTCCAAAGATTCGCAACTTGAAAACTTGTCACACACTGTTGATTACTTCCAAAGAAGTGGCTAGAATTTAATATTATTTTACTTTGCACATGAAGCATTTAGAAAATAATTCTTTTCAAATAAATTTAATGGCGTTTTTTGAGTTTACCAAAACCTAATATGGAAATAAAAAGTTCTGTGATTTTTTTTTAGATCTTAAAAAGAAGTTATATTTTCCAAATCCCAGATGCTATGGGATATAGTAATACAGAGCCTACACCAAAACGTGTGTCAGTTATTCATGACATCAGAACTGCCTAAAATCACGTTTCACCACAAAATTATAAAACACTTCTTACAGCTTTTTCATTACAGGATAAACCCCCTTGAAATAATTAAAATATTATCTTATACTAAACAATTTTAAGAATTAAAATTTGTTCTGTATTTGTACAGGGTCTTGCATTGCAAGGTGCTCTTCCATTCTTGTGGCTCGTTTCTTCTTTCCAAGAATAAAAATAAAACACATCATTTCATAATTTGATCTCAGAGAAATCCAGAAGTGATGTTAATAGCAAGTCTTCAGTGACACTAAAAATAATGAATTGGACCTGGTCTTCTCAGCAACTCATTATATCATTTGCTCCATATTTCATTTGTATCTGTTCTTCCAATATAATACAGTCATATTCTTTACCCCAGCTGACTTTGTCCCATGCAGAAGTTAAGGAATGAACCACATAAATTTCAATGGCACCATGTGCTCAGCTTAGTGGATAATATGGATTTTTCAGAAATGTCTTAAACTATCCTACACAGAATTGTTTTGAAACCCAGAAAGAATATATTCTAGACACATGGTTTGGTATTGCCTTTTTATCATTTTAGTGGTACTTGTTTCTATATGAGAAATATGTTTCTATATGAGAAATGTATTTCTATATGGGAAATATGTGCCAACCTGCAAAGACTATATATTTGCAAAGGGAACTCTCTGATGCAAACAGTTTACCAAAGACCACTTGAATTTCTTAGAAAAGTTAAGAATTATAGAATAATAACATGCTGAAAAGGGAATTCAAATAGTTAATCATTATATGCAAATTCAGACTTTCACTGTGAATGAAAATCTACAAAGCACTATAAAGCCAGCAAATGATTTCATACTAGCCCCAGAGACTTGGTGAGAATGTCCTGGTGTTTTAACAGCTTCTTTCTTCTCTCTGTAACGTGTTCTATGACATTATGAAATCTGTCTGTTTCTTGTATTTAGTACAAAGAGTAAAAAATGTGTTGTTTGTTTGTTTGTTTTTTTTTCCTAAAATCTGGAGCTTTGTTTTTCTGTGTTTCTGCTAAGTCCCCTGTTTATAGCTTGATGCTTTCATGCAGCTGAAACATGGCTGTGGATGCTTTTATGACCATTTTGTTCTACCTTGTTCCGTGCTCAGTATAAGTCTCCAGAATTGCTGTAACAAAGTCAGCCTGTCTGCTGCCGCTAAGCAATACCATTTCATTCAATGTAGACTCTTATACTGATCTCATCTTTATAATCTCTGGCTGTTCTCCAATAGTGACTAAAACAACATGACTCATATCTGTGATATGTGTTTTTTTTTCCCCTTTCCTATTATTTTGAAGGGAAAAAGGTGGGTGCAAAGTAAATTTTTGTTCTCTATTAATGTATATAAATAATTTAAATTGCATGTTCTATGACATACTGTGTATTTACTCGTCTTAGCATGCCTTACTAAAACTGTAAAAGTGCTTTGAACTTGACATTTACAATATGCTGTACTCCTTTTTCCAAGAGAAAACATTCCTGTTTTTAACATATTTAGAGATGATCTTCAGTCTTTTTTCCTATGTGCTACTTTGTGCAAAGATGAAAATCCTGCTCCACTAATTACTCAGAGTAACTGTTAAAACCAGACCTTAAAAATGTTGTGGGCAAGCAGGACAAAGCAGAAGGCTTTGGCCATTTTTATAGTGGATGCAGAAACCTGCCTCCCTGCTCCAACTCACTGTCAGTAGTTCTGAAATTGCAGGCACACATTTTTTATAGCACACTTGAACTTACACATGTTGGTTCTGATCTTCTGCTAGTTTCCCTGAGAATGATGGTTTTACTAAAAACTTGGGAGGTTTTGCAATAATTTAGGCTAGTACAGAACACATTCAACATGGAGTGTGTTACTGAGCTTTTTAGAAGAGTTCTTTATGCTTTAGAAAAATACTGTTAATATTGTCTCTGCCCACATATAGTATCCTTTTCAAATAAGAGTAAAAACATTTTGGAAAATTACTGGGAGATGTTATGAACTTGTTTCAATAAGCGAGTTCAAGTCTCTACTTTGATTACTGAAGTCTCCCGGGGACTTTTGTGTCTCAAAATATGTGTTTATTGCAATGAACTAGACGGGGAAGCTGCAGAAATGGAGGTGTCCAGCTGATTCAAATTTCAGTCTCTAGTCACTACCAGTCCTCTTCTGCTACCTCTTCAAAGACGGCCAAAAATTCAGCTGAGGGTTCACTGTATTATTCAGAAAACACAGTGTAGGTTGACTATTGTTGTTGTTGTTGTAAAAGACAATGTGGATAGTCGACACACTGGTAAAACAGAAAGACTTTGTATTGTGAGAAACTTTTTTTGCTTGAGTATTCAATTGATATGAGGAATAGCACACCTTATTCTAGCTTGGTTGTGAAGTTGACCACAAATCAGAATTAAGTCAAATAAAGCCAAGTATGTCTTTCTGTATACTGGAAAACTTTATCAAGTCCCCGAAGGCAAGAACTTGAAGGATGTAAAGTGTGAAAGTAAGCAGGATTTTTAAGAGAGCTCTTTGCCCTTCTCTTCTAGAACCATAACTGTTGTACTTAAGCTGTGAACAGAGTGGCTATATAATTTTAGTTCAGTTTGCACATTCACTGTGCTCTCTCACAGGGTCCTGAGACAAAGGTTATGGCAGTGATGTTCTGGGGTAGAGAATTTGGGGCTTTTGAAGGTTATTTAGGGGTCATCAATATTGCTCAGAGAGGCTGAATCAAGAAGCAAATGATCCATTCTTACTTGGTTTTCCTAGTATCTTCTCCTCAGAGGACAACTAGAACAAACACCAGGATCCAGCCATGTAGAACATTTTGATTTCGTCATATGACTTCGTAAATCTCTCAGAAAACTATATCAATTTCTTTATGTGTTGCTAAGGTTGTTAGT
The DNA here is from genome assembly GCF_036013475.1 of Columba livia. Taxonomy (NCBI): domain Eukaryota; kingdom Metazoa; phylum Chordata; class Aves; order Columbiformes; family Columbidae; genus Columba; species Columba livia. The sequence continues at coordinate 55,141,427 of NC_088604.1, read as the reverse complement.
GTAACTGCATAGTCTGTGCAAAAAATAGATTGATACCTAATTTTTGGTGGTGGTGTTTTTTTGATAGAGAAAAGAAAGGATAGGATCAGAGGCACTGGAAAATGGCTGCAGGGCAACAAAGGACCTTCAGAACAGAAGATCCCTGTCTATTTGTGGAAAGAATCTTCAGCAGTTTGGTACTCTCTGCCCCTGAAGGAGCAGTGTTGGCACTCCCTTCAACTTCCCAACCTGGAACTGACTGCAGCTGGGGACACATTTGGATGGACCCGACTTATTATGACAGTCAAAACTAAATGTATATAAAGACTCTTTGCTAATATTTACCTAACAATTTGATGTGCAAAAAGAAGAACATTCTCAGTTAAGAATTAGCAGGTTTATTTCTTGAAAAGATCTTCTTGAAAGAGGATGCTTTTTCTTACAGTTCCCCGGCTAAGTGGAGAAAATTTGCTATGAGATGGCGAAATGACAGCCTCAGATCTTCCAGAAGAGAGTTTGCATAACTTCTTAAGTATTTTTTTGTAAGATACAGAAGCAATGTTTGCTGTCCACCTAAAACATAGTAGTCAACGCGAGCTTCTATAAAACTGTGAAGAGAGTTGAAGGTATACATCTGTAATCTACTTTTTCCTGGAAAAGCCAGACTAGCATGCAAATGGGAATTCTGACTCATAACTCACATTTGTCCTAGGCCACATGAGAAAGATCTGCTGATCCTAAGCTTCTTTGCTCCTGGGACATGTGCTCTGTTCCTGGCAGGGCTCTGGTGAGCTCAGTGCAGTTGACACATTGAGAGACCAGAGCAGGAACAAGTTGCCTAGATCACTACAGGGGATCCATGGCAAATCCTGGCAGCATCGACTAAACAGGTGCACCAGGAAATTTCAAGACTCCGCTAATTTTCCCAAACCTGACTTTCAAATGGAAAACACTAGCTTTGACTTGTCTTGCCAAAATGCTGTTCTAAAGTATGAATAATCCAGAACATGTCAGACACCTACCTGGGAATTTGTTTTGGTAAAACTACCATCTACTCTCATTCTTTGAAGTATCTGAACCTCTGATGAAATTTAACACCCATCACCTCAAATGAAAAAGAAAAGCCTGAAGCTGAGAGCTTCAGTATGGAAAATTTCAGCATGAAAAGTTGACCTAAGGCAAAGTTATAAGCTGCTGAAAACCTGGATTTCTTAGAGGAATGTATTAGGCAGCTTCATATATAAATTTCTAACACTATCCAGTGCCAGAGAAAGTCACTTTCACTTACTTTCAGTAGCTTATTAATGATACCATTTTTATGTCAGAGTTAACTGCTGAGGTGGCAGTACAGAAAGACAACACCTTAAATACACAACCTGTGCTACAACTGAAGAATTCAACTTTTAATCAAATGTTGACAGTTTGATAACAAAACACCACGGCACTCTAATTCTTGACAGGTGGTAAGCAATTGGACAAAATAATAGCTGTTTCTCACAGTTCCTCGCTGAATTATTGTTTACAGAAGTTGGTTTGACCTCAGTATAGAAACATCAGTTAACTGAGCTTCTGATCAGAAATAATAATTGGAGCACCTTTCAGGATTTGCCTTTGAGTAGGAGTTTGTAAGAAGGCCTTTATAAAGTGGGATTTTACTGCATATTTATCTGAAATTTTTGTTTGGGAAGAAGGCTAGGAAGCTTAAAGTTAGATGTTTTGCAATGGAAAAGGAATGACTGCTTGACAGGTTTGAAAAGTAATGCTTGACAGAGTAGTTATAGCTGTTTGATAGTAAGACTTAAATATTCTTTATTGTATGACAGGCCAAAGAACAGAAAGACTATAAAAATAAAACTTATTTATATATATGTGTGTATATATATATATATATATATACATACTCATTTTTTTTCCTACTTAATAACACAAGGTCAAATATGCATTTTAATCAAAAAGCCTCTGAACTTTTCTGCTGGGTCAGGGAAAACAGAACAAATTTAGTGTTCTTTTCAATGTATTTGTCAGTCTGTGTGCAGAAAGTGCATTACACAGTTGTCTTAGCAAAGGCAAAGCTTTTCCTTGATTATCTAGGGAAATTGCCTTTGAATGGGAACTTAAGACTTTGTAAAATAACCATGGATGTGTATTTCAAGAATATCTCAAAGCTTTCTCTCACATTTGCATTTATTAAAGCATTTGGGGACAATATAAAGTTATCATGTATTCTGTTTTTTGGTTTGATATTTCCACACATTCAATAAAATCATAAAGCACATTTTCCCCCACTTTTGTCAATATGTCTGATCCTTTGTAAATTTTTTTTTTCTTCATATGTTTATGAAGATCCATGTCTTCATCAGATTGATAAATGGATTAAATTACATTAGTTTATTTCAAAAGGGAGCATTGTTCAGGATGAAGTAAAGATATTAAACTTAGTTTATTGACAATTACATGTTATTCCTCAAGAAAATTTTCATACTTTAAAGCTTTTGCTATAGTTCTCCCATATCAATCAATAAATATGGCAGGTTTCTTGATTTGCCGTTTAAGGCTTGAAGAGTGTTGATTGTAGTGTATTTTAGTATATTTCATACTGATATTAACTTTTTGTATAATTTTTGTACCTATATAACTCAAATCTGTGTTTTTGTTTGTCCTTCAGTACCAATCACTAATTCACACTAAGAATAAAAAAAAATACTGTGAGGTTATATTTAGAAAAATAAATTTTCATCCCCACTTTTTCTCAGCTATACAGGGATGTTTTTGTCTATGATAATATTTCTCCCTTAGTGCTTAGTCCTATATATTGATTGGAAAGCATAATTTACATATTCAGGGACTATTGATTATACATAAAAAGGTCATTAATTTGATTTTAAAATTATGTTTAAAATGAACACAGAAAAAATATCATTTTTTGAACTTGAAAAATAATTTTAAAAGCACAGCATTTTAAATCCATCCCCTAGCTTGCTTCTAAGGTTTATTATAAAAACCTCTGAGGTTCGATATTTTTCTCTTTTTATTTTCTCAGTCACTTTGCAGTAGGGGAGAAATATTCATTCCCTTTTGCAACTCCCATTATTCTTCATCTATGCTGCAACTAAAGCCCTGGTCCAGGAAACAGCTGAACACATTATTTTTCCTATTGGGTTCAAAATATCAGCATGTCCACCCTTGAATCTAGGTCAAATTTTTTATTCCTTTGTGTTGAAATACATATAACCATTAGAATACATTTCATTACAAAACTGCATCATTAAGAGTTTGATACAATTGAATAATTAAAGTAAAATCTCTATGTGAGGAACAAAATTGATTTATACAGGAAAAAAATAATCTTAGGCAACAGTGTTAAGGATTTATTTTAATGGTCTAAGTATAATGCCTGAAATCCCAGCAGATTCCACTGAGTTCACCATCCTTGCAGAATAAAAACAATGAATTCTAAGCACAATTATGGACTGAGTCCATAAGTCTTCACTCCAGCTAGATTTGTAATTAGCTCGCTAGTCCTTCTACAGCTTGAGAGACCTTTTAAGAGTCAAGATATCCCTTCTCTTGATAGCATCAGAGTTTTTATAGTAAAAAATTACTGCATTACTTTGTTTATTGGTCCTCTGGTCAGAGTTTTGCTTGTTAATATGACAGGATTAAAATTCAAACTAATACAGAGCCAGAGAGCATTTTTATGAGAATAATATCACTCGTGAAAGGAAGTACAGTGCACATCACCTCTGCTATCCCAGGTAGACATTCATTGCCACTAGATTTTTGTTTACAAATGTGTAAATGTTTCACCTAAATATCATAAGGAAATGTATCATTTAAGGAAAGAGAATTCGCTGCATCCAAAAAACACCAACTTGTTAGTGATTTTCCTAAAATGTGAAACTTTCTGGCAACTTTCTCCACCATCTTTAACCACTGCAGATGGCCAGTGGTGACTCCCGCAGAAATAGAGAAGATCAAAACCACACATTCCTAAAACTTGAATTATGCTATTAAAAACCATTATGTTATAAAAAAAGTGTTCTGTTCAGAGGCTCAGATAAGCAAGGTACTTAGGACTCCATCAGACCTCAGTCTGCCCAGTAGTCTAATGCTTTGAACCGGCAAAAGTTAGGCATAAGTCTACACATCCTGCTGAATTAGTGTCAGAAGAATGAGAAGAATGAAATTCCCCATTTTGTCACATCAGGTTGTATCAAACGTATTGAAGCAGAAGGTACAATTAATATGCCTTTGCAAGGGAAAAAATAGAAGCCAAGAGGCACGCAGCACATTACTTAACATAACGGCAAAATATTTAATAAGAATTCTATCTTCTGGTGCAAAATAAATTCTATCTTCTGGTGCAAAAAAAATATTTCTCTTGGCTTCACAAGACCTGTCGGATGGTGAGCAATGCTTTTGTCAAGAAAGGAAACATTTTTCCAATGGTTGCACAAACAGAATAAACCAGGAAAAGAACATTATTTTATACAAATGATCAATCTCTTCATGGTCCTTGAGGCTCATTTCAGAAGAGATTTCTGCAGGGCTACACCTGGGAGTCTGTGATGCATGTAATGGAATCAAAAGAGCTCCAATATAACTCCAGACTGGTAGGATCTCTGTTTATCTCCAAGGTTGCTTTTTCTCACATCAGGTCTAGATTTAATGACTTTGGTAACTTACAAAAGACTATCAAGCTGATCTTTGAAAATAGATTTTACCTGTAGCTCATTCTGGTAGCTTATATAGGTGGTATTTTACTTTAGGAAACGATGGAAATGACAGAGCTATATTACATATAAAGCTTCTCAACATAAGAGCAGATTTTACTATTCCTACTCTAATGTTTTCCAGAACTTCGAAGTGCAGGAGGTTGTTGCAAATCACTCTAAAGAAAACACCCTGAATTGCATTAAATTACCTTGAGCTGTAATAAAAAACCTTTTTCTGGATATCTCAGTGGAAGCTAAGTAGTGCTATGTAGCTCCACAAATGAATGTAGAAAGACATAATAGGTTTATTTAAGCTGACAGTTCAGCTCCACTCCAATGCTTGTTCTTATCCTTTCCCACACAGACATTTTCAGAGTTCATAGAAACTTTGCAGTACGTGTAGATACTCATAATCATAAAAGACAGAATCCCCTGTAATAGGAGACCCATAATACCTTGCCTTATTTTCTTTCAGCTGCTGCCCAATATCCCAACAGAAATTAATACTTTCTGGAAATGAATAACAATGCTTCTCTTTGTTCTATAAATCAACTATTTTAAACCTTGGAGCAATAGCACTGCAAATGTTGAAGCACAGGTGAATTATACAATCTATATGTTAACATAAAAAAGAAAGGGTGCTCTTCTTCTGACCCACATACATGCATGGCAGACTTTTAAGTTTGTCAAGAAGAAATCACAAGAACAGATTCCTGGTGAAGAACAAACAGAAAAATTTGTCAGCTACCCACAGAAAGAACTTCAGCCTGTACTGTTAATGGTGTACATAGACCTTCATCTGCAATTTTCACCATCACCAATTAATATTTGGCTGATTTATCAAAGCAGCAAGAATTCAGCAATAATTTTTAAAAAAATACGATTTAAAAAATCCTTTGTATACCAAGATATTTTAAATTTCATTCAAACATGCCATTTTTCTGCACCTGCTTAAAAAAAGAAAAAGGCTTTTCAGAACAAATTACAGAATGGATTGCATATTTTACTTCATGCTCTTACTCTTTTTTTGACCCTGCAAAGCAGGTGAGAAAAAGGAATACAGTGAAAAGGACTGAAAATCTTGGGGGATCTGATTTCATTTGTGCATCCACACCAAATATTTTTCCCCGGGGTCATTTCAGAAAAGTCCGTTTGAAATCTAAAACTATCTACTTTTGTAGGACACTTGCACCAGTTCATTTATTCACCTGCATTTCCAAGACAAATCATACAACCAAAATTTAGTCTTATCAACACACTGTATTTAATGGCAGAACTGGACTTTTTCCTACAAATGTTGCCAGATGATGCAGACTACAGAGTAGGACAAACAGCAGGATAAAAGTTCACTTAATTATGATGGTAGTTGCCCGATGGGTTGTGGGACACATCTGTGGGAAAATTCCAGAGCAATGCAGTGAAGGCAGAGCTGGTGTGAAAGACTGATGACAGATAAAAACCAACCTAGTATGCATATATATAGATATATATATATTCATTGCTGGGGGGAGATTATCTACAAATCTGAACAGAGAAATCACTACTATCTCTCCCCATTTTAAGATCACCGGTCAAAAGAAATACAATTTATGGATTTAAAAAACCTTGTCTGGCCTCGCTGGCTCAGCCTGCCCAAGGATTTTCCTCCAAACTGGGAGAGCAGGAGCAGTTTGTTAGAAAAGCTGTGGCACTAATTTAAAACTCTTTTAGGGATGATCATGGATAATCTCATTTAAAGACTGTAAAAATTATCAGCTAACAATATCCTGAACTTTTCCTGCTGGGCTTCAGCAGCAAAAGTTGATGACTGCAAATTAGAAAGAATAGAATAGAATAGAATAGAATAGAATAGAATAGAATAGAATAGAATAGAATAGAATAGAATAGAATAGAATAGAATAGAATAGAATAGAATAGAATTTCAGTTGGAAATGACTTACAGTGATCATCTTGTGTAACTGCCTGACCAGTTCAGGGCTGACCAAAAGTATGTTGCTAAGGGCATTGGCCAAATGCCTTTTAGACACCGACAGGCTTGGGGCATTGACCACCTCTCTAGGAAGGCTGTTCCAGTGTTTGATCACCCTCTTGGTAAAGAAATGTTTCCTAACATCCAGTCTAAACCTCCCTTGGCACAGCTTTGAACTACTCTTGCTTTGAAAAACCCTTGCACCTACTTCAATGAAAGGTACCACCTGGCATATATCATCTTAAGGCACTTTGTGACTAAGGATGGCTTCATACAAGTAGGAGTAATTTTATGTGCGAAGGTTAAGATTTATCTCACCTCTCTTCAGCTGATTCATTGCTAGGTTTCTAGACTAAGCTAGCTGTTTAGGCTTATTTGTCAGGACTGAGCAGAGACTGCCACGTCCAGTGGATGAATCATCCCACCTACCCAGATGATTACCTCCAGCTGATTAGCTTTGCCTTGGACAACTCTCGATCAGACAGCTGCATCCAGTGACTACTACTCAAAGTAATTCCAGACTTCCATTCCATTAGAGTGTAACAAAAGAGGAGATCATAGGTATTTTAGGCAATATTTACCCATTTTGAAAATCCCACAGGTGGATGTTACAAGGTAACAGAAGGTTTCTCTCTTTGCCAGTTGTGTAAGCAGGCACAATATTTCCACGTCCTTGTGCCACAAGTGATCAGATTCAGCTTGGGGATCCCACTGCTAGTATTGCAGCCAGTTCTCCTGTCTCTGCTGTCTCATCCCTAGCTCTCAGCATGATCAGAAACCACAAGCAGTGAAAAGGCCACTTAGAAGCAGCCTTTCAAGACCACAATACCAACTACCAAATGATCCGTGGTGTTTCCTCACTATGTGTTGCTTGTGCACCAGTTCCATTATCTATATGCCTTGCCTTGACTTTCAGACTTCTAATACCATATTGTCTTGTTTAAACACAATCCAAATATATTAAATGATTAGACCTTACTTATTCCAAATAAAGTTTTATTTTATTGGTAGGAATTACTTCATAATTTTAATATAATTACTTCACTATGGATTAGAACTCACACAATGTTTAGTACTCTTACACATTGCATTGTTATATTAAATTACATAACCTTCCTATTAAATATCTGTCTGTCCTGCAATTTCGGATGAAAAGATTTTCCTTTAGAGTTGTATAGAGACATGGAATAAAGCAACATACTGAACCAGTTTACTTGACTATAGGTACACCAGGTAACCAACAGCAACTTTGAAACAGAGAAGAATGACATTTTTGAGAGCAGTTCTTTTGATTCCTAGAATTTGAAGCTTCCTTCAGAAGTTTCCTTCCTTCCCAGAGGCTCATTGTGTTGTAGAAGGGATCCCTGTATAGGTTATTCTCTGGGAAGATGGGCTTTGTATGCTCTGGGTCATAACTTCTGAAACCAGTAGGTTTGCCCAGGAGCTTCCAGTAAAAGAGAGGAAGATATAATGGAAAAGAAGGCATTATGCCAAATGCAAAGAGTTGTATTAAGTTTTTCCCTACTTTTTCACTCTCTAGATGTTTATTATCTACCAGATTGTAGATTCTGTTGATGAGGGATTGTGTGCTCTCTCATGAATTTATCATATACAGCATTTTCCAGCTCTGAACATGACCATATTGATAAAATTAATAATGATTTTGAGTTCAGTAAGACCTATCACACCCCTGAATAAACAACACCTGCTTTGTGACCAGACAGGTATACAGATGCCTGTCGATGGACAACTAAACCAGCTTTGTTCCCAAAATGGAAAGCTAGACAACTCTTTCTTTTACTTTATTTGGCAGCAGCAGACCTTGATGACTAAACACATCTTTCTATAATAACCAAGAAATGAACCATGTTGCAGGTTTCTTCAAGGAGATGAGTCATCATATCTTACATGAGGATCTCTCTTGGATGTTGGTATGACCTCTGTTGAAGCTGAATTGATGGTATTGACCTTTCCTTCATTTTCTGAGTATTACATACATCAACAATAATTTTGATTAGGTTCAGTGAGTTATGAGAGATTTAAAGCCCAAAATGTCAGAAATAAAACGCAGGCTTACAGACTGAAGCTGTCACTAGTTGGAGATTTGCTTTGGATGAGCAAGCTCAGACAAACTTAGTCCAGAGTAAAATCTGAACTGGTAGCAGTTTCTATAATTTATTCTGTCAGGTTTATGAAAGGATGCGAGAAACAAGTTCCCAACCATAATTATTAAGCTGAGAATAAAAATAATTTTAAAGATTACCATCCTGAAATCTATAAGGAAAAAGTTCAGTTATTAGTTTTTATTTTAATTTTAATATTGATTTATTTAAAAATAAAAAGGCAAGGAAAGAAATTCTGAGTTATTTCTATGGCTAAAACCAACCACCAAAGGCTTATTAAAAGTTGAATGATGTCTCACTCTTCCTAGTACAGGCCACAAGAAGAAACAAAGTCAGAAAATCAAATAGTGGCTTCATTTTCATTTTTGTTTAAATAATGTTAGAGTTCTGTGCCTTTGTACCCCACAAAAGCAAATACAAACTTGCAGACATGACTACCCTTACTAATGCTAATAACTGGGATTATCTCATCAATGAAGTACCATATTTTGCATTGATATAAATTTGTAAAAATCACTTGTAACTTCCAACATGTTGAGAAGCTTTGGATGGCATCAGTTGTTGTTACATGACAGAAAATTATATGTTAAGGTATAGGCTAATCCATAATAACAGCTATAATAATGACTCTGCTTTTTTCAGCATGAGAACTGTTCAACCACTGCTAGTGGCTGGATTTCGCCTGACTGCCACAGGAATTGGATCACATCCAGCAGCAAAATAAAATTGTACAACAGGGAAGTCACAACAGCTAAAACCTGTTGGTTTGGCAACATGAGAAGTAAGAATCCACTAAGATTTCACAATGTCTTTTAACACTACATTAAGTTTGTACTAATCCATTTAAGGCTAAAGATTTCTAAAACATCTTCTTATTGATCTCTCCAACATGCTGTCATTTGCTATCTTTTCCTCTGAAAATTCCTGCATATAGAAAGTGGATGGAGCACTATAAACTCTAATCAATTCTTGCTCAGACAAGCTAAATTGCATGCAGAAATCTAAGTGGGTTTGGGAGAAACAAAAGTACTACGACATGGTGCTTTAGGGCTGCCCATATTACTCTCCTGCTGTCTTGAAGTGTGGCATGCCTCTTTGAGGGTCTAGAAGGAATCAGTGGAAAACAAACAAACAAAAACCTCAATAGATCCTCCTCCTCAAATACAAGGCTTAAAAAAACCCTCAAATACTATGTATATGTGTGCAACAGGTAAAATTAATGCTTTTAAATATTACACAAGTTCATTACAGCACCCTGCAGTAGATGCCAGGAATCAGACAGCACGATTATGGTGGTGGACATTCTCATTGCCCAGCAATAAGAAATCAAGCTCAAGCAACTAATTTAGAAGTCTGGTCTCCCCACATTTCTAGTCATTGTAGCATGGCTGAAACCTGTAAAGAGACACTTAGAATAGGAGGTTAACTTAGGTGATAGAACTACACTATAGAAAAACGTATGGAGATGTGCAGAAGACAGCCAAGACAGCTGGTTTGAATGCTTGAAGTCCTGGGCACCCACAAGACCTGATAGTTTGTGCCTACATTGTTTGTGCAAGCAGCCTTGGAGCAGCCTGTGTTTCAGCAGTGAGCAGCACAGGGCTTCCCTAGGACAAATCCTAGCACCTTATGATCATCTGACATCAGTTGCATACAAGTCCTGGTAACAGCAGATGAGATGGATGAGGTCTGGAGCTTACCCATGTGGCAGGTAAATATAACTTGAGGACTGTATAAATATAACTGTAAGACATGCAGCGCTACTTTGATTTTCCCCAGACCTGCCAAGGCGTTTACAGGACTGGTTTCACAATTGCTGAATCTGGCCACAAACTTGGCTTTGAAGATGTTTCTGTGCCACAGAGTAGCTTCAGCCTTTCTTCTCCATTGAATGCCTAAGTAAATATGGCTCTTAACTCTACACCCACTATTTTTGTTGCCTAAACATACATGAGGTGGCTGACCACCCACTATGATGCATTTTGGCCTTTCATCAGTGAATTATTTTAATTCATTGGTCTGACTTTATAGCTTCTGGCTGGTCATTTAAGTTAAATATCCATTCATACTATTGCAATGGTAACAGGAGTGTTCACAGTCAGTGATAAATCTTGACATATTAGCATAATAAATCCACTTCAGTGGGTCATTTCTGATTTTGAGAATATGAGTCTGAAGTGATCCTGCTTGATATTAGTTAGTCTAATGATTTGTCTTCACTGAGATAACAAGAACAGGCTAGAATATTTCAGACTGAGCCTTTACATTTTGCTCCCAGATGCTTTTCCTTTTCTTCAGACGTGAGTCATCGAGGAGTATCCCTTTGGTGTAGCTTACCTTGCTTTTTACTGATATCTGACCTAAATAACGCAAAACATGTGAGGTGACTTGTAAAGATTTTAAAAAAATCAAAACAAAACAACCCAAGAAAAAAACACATAGAAATGTTTCTTTATTTACAGGTATGTTTAGAAGTAATTCATCAGCTATGAGCACCCTTATATCAACATGCACCACGCAAAACGTTTTGATAGAGAAACCTGAACTTACAGGGATGATTCTGAATTTGAAACAAACAAACAAGCAATACTGCTATAAACGCACTCTGTTTGGACCAGACCTTGGGCATGTTAAAACACATTAGCAGGGAATTCTAGTGACAGGTGCACTAAAGCCAGTCAGAATTGCTAATTAGAACTTTTCAGGGGAGGCAAAAGAATAGGCAAGATATTACATGAAAACCATAAAACAAATATAAATTTAAAAGTAAAATATGTGGGAAAAAAGGCCAAAAGAGTCAATCTTTTCTTTTACTACATTATGTTAACTACTGCTTGCAATTGTTATAAATGTCACTTGCAGGTTTCCAGCTGTTCTGGAATGGGTTTGTTTTTAAACTACTGACTGAATAGAATAATTGTTTTGCAAAGTTGAACAGTATGGTGTGTAGGTTTTTCTTCTGCTTTTTAATGTATTTAACTGAATAATAAAATCTTGTTCATACCTCAGATACATACAACATGATAGAAAATATTCACTTTAGGTATTTAAAGGCTTCATATTCACTTAAGTGATTTTTCTAAGATGTACATTTCCATTGTTGAAGATATATATGCCTGTACCTCTGATTAAGTTAAACCACTTGTGATTCAAGACTCTTGTGGGTTTTAGCTACTGTTCAACAGTCAGATCGCTAGTAAAAGAAAAATTTACTTTTAATGGTTTTGTACTGTGTGGTTATCTACATTACAATCTCCAACTTCGGCAATCCACTTTCTTAATTAGTATAAGTATTTCGAGCTCTAAGTTTGGTTTCATGACCCTCATTGCTGATGTCATCCATGAATTCCCCATCTCCCTTTTCTTGTTGTACAAACTGGGTGGCCTGAGGCCCTGATTCTCTTCTCATGTTGGTTTTATTCTGTGAAATAAATCTAATGCCTTCAGGGAAGTTACTTGTGATGTAAACCTGCAGCAGGGGAAAACCAAAGCTTCAGGTTATAGAAGTAAGATCAAAGACAATTGAATTGTGGTGACTTAACAAGCTGTCTCCTGTCAGCTGAGCAGCTACAAGTTTCCATGAGTGTGCTTTTAGCCCAATTAATTATGAGTATAACTTAGCTTGAAAGAATGAATGAGGGTGAAGAGAACACAAAACATTGGAATAAATAACTTTTCTAGGCTGTTTAATGCTTGCCCATACACAGTAGCTTTGGTCTGTAGCCAAAAGCTATGGACTGCATTCTGGGAGCAAGGCATTTATCACCTTGATGCTAAGCTCCTCCTTCACTGCTGCCTTACAGAGTCCTATTTTACAGCCAGTGGAGGCAAACACTCACTTTTAAGCTATGATTGATATGACCTGTATTATATTTCAGAGGTGAGATTAAATGTATCCTAGATCCTCTGTTAAATATAATACCAGAGGCTGTCAAAGAAGAGAAAGCTGACTGACTTAAACACAAGATTTATGCATTGCCACCAGTTGGATTCCACCTGAGTGTTATATAGTCAGGCTTTATTTACTCAGCATAGTTACTGGGACTAAATTAAGGTGGCTTACTTTCATCTAACTTTTCTAGGCACTTAGGGTGGGATTTTTCTCTCCTATATTTATACATCTAAAATGTAGTCATTTTTGGACTGGGAAAGCCAAGCTAAGCAAGATGTCTGGAACACATTTATATTAAAAGAAAACAGTCCTTTGTAAGGGTAAATACATTTTCTTCCTTTATATATGTACAGACCTTTGCCCTATAGAACACAGGCCAGAGAAATCATACTCCAAATGTACCTTTTACTACATAGACTTATAAATGGTAACCTGGATCGTCAGGCCAGATGGAGACACGAGGGAAGGTGAATCTCCCAGTGTGAAGTAACTGAGAAGTGACACACTCACAGAATCACAGATTTTTAGGGATTGGAAGGGACCTCAAAAGATCATCTAGTCCAATCCCCCTGCCAGAGCAGGAACACCTAGATGACGTTACACAAGGAGGACTCCACAATCCCACTGGGCAGCCTGTTCCAGTGTTCTGTTACCCTCACTGCGAAGAAGTTTCTTCTCATAGTGGAACCTCCCGCCCCTTGTCTTGTCATTGGTTGTCACCAAAAAGAGCCTGGCTCCACCATTGTGACACTCACCTTTTACATATTTATAAACATTAAAGAGGTCACCCCTCAGTCTACTCCAAGCTAAAGAGACCCAGCTCCCTCAGCCTTTATTCATGCAGCAGATGCTCCACTTCCTTCATCATCTTTGTGGCTCTGCGCTGGACTCTCTCCAGCAGTTCTCTGTCCTTCTTGAACTGAGAGGCCCAGAACTGGACACAATATCCCAGTATTCACCAGGGTAGAGTAGAGGGGGAGAAGAACCTCTCTCAACCTACTGACCACACCCCTTTTAATGCACCCCAGGCTGCCATTGGACTTCTTGGCCACAAGGGCACAGTGTTGGCTCATGGTCATCCTGCTGTCCACCAAGACCCCCAGGTCCCTTTCCCCTTCACTGCTCCCTAAGAGGTCGTTCCCCAACTTATACTGGAACCTGGTGTTGTTCCTGCCCAGATGCAAGACTCTACACTTGCCCTTGTTATATTTCATTAAATTTCTCACCATGCAACTCTCCAGCCTGTCCAGGTCTTGCTGAATGGCAGCATAGCCTTCTGGCGTGTCAGCCACTCCTCCCAGCTTGGTGTCATCAGCAAACTTGCTGACAGTGCACTCTATTCCCTCATCCAAGTCATTGGTGAGTATATTGAACAGGCCTCCAACTAGACTCCACTTTATCTGTATTTTCTCTTTCTTTTCTCCTCTCATGCAGATTTTTCTCTCTCCAGAGGTAACATGAAGGACCATACACTTTTTTTCATCCAATATAAAAAAAACGCAGGCAGTTAGAAAAAAAAAATCAGGTCGGGAAAATTTTAATTGTAGTGATTAGAACACAGCCTATAACAATGACTTGGGATGCCCACTTAAATCCCTTGAGCCACTTGCCCTGGTTAACAAACCTTTCTCCTACATCCAGCTAGAACTTACACCAAAAGTGATAGCAAACTGGTAGCAAAGTCAACTGAATAACTGACTATGCAGAGGAAAAAATACATTGCAAAGAGCAAAAGCCCAAAATCATTAGAAAAAACAATGCAAAATCTTGCATCCTTTACATCAGTAGTTTTCAAAGAAATCCCAGACCAACATGTGATTTTAAATTAATTGACAACTCTTTAAATGAAAGCTTTATAGACTCATTACATCAGGAAACAAGAACTGTGTATTGTGAACAGGAAATTTAGATTGTAACTTTCTAGTTTGCTCCATCACAAATAGCTTTAGATACAGCAGTGAAACAAATCATAATTTAATCTTTTCTTCATCTTAATTGTCTGCTTTCAGCAATCTAGAAAAACTGCGTTTTTAGAGTAGCCAAGGGTAAAACCAAAAATTTCCATTCCACAGTTTTACTTCATGCTCAGATTCAGAAGGAAATGCAGACGACAGAAGAAAGGATTAGCTAAAATATACTGTGCTGCTCTGTTCATCTGCTGGTGCAGAAATGATATTCTGGGGTTTTGTCCTGTCTTGTTTATGACTTGAAAAGATTTGAATAAACTCTAAAGAAAAACATGGGAAGCTCACAGTGGCAAAAATGGTAATCAAAATAAACCATTTTTTTCAGTGTCTGTTTTATTTTAAACAAATAGATAAAATCATGGTGTATTGGTGTGCATTTGCATTTTTTATGTATTTGTAAAGCACAAAAGAAAAATGCATCCTTCATGTTGATAGAGATTGATGGGATGTTACTACAACACTCAGAATATGAATAGTATTAAAGGATTATCAGCAAATAACAGTGTAGCAGAGGTGGTCTTGAATTAAATGGAACCCCAGGCTCTGAAGGAGATGATATAGAAGGCAACCATTAAAAATCATAAATTGTTTAATGGAGATGCTCTTAGACGTTTCCTCATATATCTCCTAACTTTCTGTTTTTAAATGTTCATTTGTGATAAAATAAAAGCTTTCTCTCTCCTTCATAAAATGTCACTGTTCTGCTCTTGGTAATAGTTAAGAATGAAAACAGTGAAAGAGACCATAAACTCTTGTGAAGAACCATGACTCCCACAGCTCATCTGCATGTGCATAATTCCTTTTGCAAATATCATTCAAAGATTTATACTTCTTATGCGATTACAAGTTCATTAGAATGTTATATTTTCAATGACTTTTACAGTTTTTAGAATGCTTCTTTCACATAATAGCCACTCTTCCTTGACTCAGAGATTCTACAGGTGTGCTTACAAACATACTGCCCCTTCAGGTTGGTAATTCAGCTCAGATACACATTTCTTCCTTGCTGCATAGCGCACTGAGTTGCAGGCTTAAATTGCAGTTGCCTAGAGTTAGACTAGATCAAGGAGGTTTTTTGGGACTGCTATGACTGAATTTGTTTCTTAAGCAGCTCTTTAGCCATGCAGAAGTGCCTATTCCAGCACATGTTATAGTGCTCTTCCACTCCAGGAACATCCCAGGGAAGGGATTAGACTAATGTTCTCCTCTTTCTCTGCAGAAAGCTAGCAACTTGCTGCTGGCCTACATTCACAGAAGTTTACTGTTCCCACCTTTCCTGTCACCAAGTTAACTGGTGTAGGCAAAACTCCCAAAATAGCTGTTCCCCTCCTCTTATACATAGTAACTAGACAGAAAGAAAATTCTGTCTAGAGAAGATGTAAGATATGAATAACCTGCACAAAATATCTTACTTGAAACACAGTCTACCTTTGCATTTTCTTCACTAGACTTTTTTCGTATTTAAAAGTAGTAAAGGAAAACCTTGTGTCCTCTGAATTTTTGATATTGTTGGGTTCATTTATTGCAGTGTACAAGTCTTACAAGTATTTATTGTCATGGTTAATTCCCAGGTATGCTGGTAGAAGCCAGACATCTTGCCTATAAAGAGGTAAACATTCCAAAGTGCCCAACAAAATCTAGAAAGTTACGGTGCACTTTTTGTGCTGCTGTGCACCGTCACCTTTCTACTGAATGGTGTGCAATGGCAGATCTGCCAATTTATTCCTCTCAGCTTTCCTGTGTACTCACATAAATAATACATGTGAGGAGAGGAAGAAGGCTCAGCTCCCTCAAGAACTACAGAGAAGGTGTGCCTGTCTCAGAAAAGAATTCAGGAGTGGAGTGTTTGAAAAATGATTACAGACTCCTCAAAGGAAAAAAAATAAGTAATAAAAGGAACCCTGATATTACTTTTGACTAAGGCTATGTGACTTAGAAGAACTTCATCTACTTCTAGGTGAATGTAGAGAAAACAGAAACAAGCATTTCTGTTTATTTTACTGCTTTAATCCTGACAGCATCTTTTCAATTTCATATGATAAAGGCCCTCTGCAAGCTTTGCTCTGCTATCTTCAGTAAAAGTACAAAAGTAGAATATTATAACTCATTTCGCTTAGGTTAAGCTTTTCTCAAAAAGGAAAATACGCAATGGTAAATGGAAAAAAAAATGCTCATGAAATAGTAATAATTAAACTTAAATTTTAATTTGCACAAAAAGAAATATACAAGACTGAAGTAGCTGGTAACAGCACCAAACAGAGACAGACATTCCAGGTTAAGATATCTTACTGTAAGATGCACTCTTTCCCTTGTAGGTTTTAGTTACCTATTTAAAACACACATATGCACCTCCCCACACACAGGCACAGAGCTACACACAGCTGTAGTACACTGAGTCTAACAAGTTCAGGGAAAGTATAGTCAAGCCCAAGAACCCAATTCGCATGTGGAAAACAGTTGACAGTGTTAAGTTTGGAACTGAAATCAAAATTTGAAACCTCCCAGATTCAAAGGAAGCTCAAAATGAAGATTTTTTTTTTCCCCTAGGCACAGAAGGACGTGAAAAGATTTTTAATGTTTTACTGAGAAGAAACAATCCAACTCCCAAAGGCCAGAATTATCTAAACCTCGTGATTTCCATTTAGGCTAATTTCTAGTTCCAGCTCCTTCCAGGTCTTGAAATTTTTAGCTAACAATTTCCCTCCAATGTTCTTGAGAACTTTTAATCACCAAGTTCCCGAATCCTACATATTTTCTCACTTTCAGATTTCACATGCTTTTTATCTTCTGTATACCAACAAAAAGACAGTCTGCTGGTGAATCTAATTGCTCAGCACCTCTCTTTCAGATCTTCTCTCTTAGTCTGTGTTGAAATCTTTTGCCACAAACTGTCCAAAAGGTAGTTTTAAATTTCTTCTTGTCTATATTTAATGAACAAATGGAAAGGAGATGAAAGAGTAATTCATATAATCCCAGACATGTAAGATAATATTGCAAAGGCTTCGAATCATAACCATACGTTCCGATCAGGGCTATCCCAATGTGTGTCAGCCGGTGATGCAACGCTTCCCTTTCACCAGAATCCACAGCAGAATTCCTCAAAAATGCTCTTAGGGAGCATAACTGGGAAATTATTCACTGCATTGCATAAGATACTACTCCAAGTGGTTTGTCTCTTCAAGATCCTCACATACAACATGCACCTTCTAGCAACTGCACACAGATTTTTTTTTTTTTATTTTTTCACATTGTGGGAAGGTTATAACTTTACCTTTATTTTCATAAGTATATTTTAGACTGTTTAGATTGGATATTAAACCCTAGATTTGTTTTCTTAAGCATGTGTTACCATTCTGGGTAACAAGTGGGTGAGTTGTAGCTTACCAACTTATTTAATTGGAATATGTTAGCCCCTGAGTTTCAGAGGTACTCTTCTCTTTCAGAGGTACTACTCTCACTTTACTTTAAACTATGCAACTTAAAGAAAACCTGCAAAATCCCTCAGATCCCAGGATATCAAACTCTATATTTGAAAAATATTTTACATAAAAAATATATCAGAGCTCAAAACCAAACAGAATGTTATTCCACAAAAATTATTTAAACAGGTAAACCAGTAGACTGTATTAGGAAGACAGTAAAGTTTCAGCCTATTACCATAAAGTGATCGGAATACTGTATAACATTTATAACAACCCTCCTCCAAAGTTCCCACCTGACCAAGCAGCACCCAGTTGCAAGTTAAAGAGCTGAGCCTTCACCTTGAATTCCTCTTCTCCTTTTGAAACACAAAACTCCCTTCTTGCAACAGCTGTGCCTGTGCTTGGGAAAAACCTGAATGGTGCCACTTGAACAGAGACCAAGCCGGGGATGAAGCTACAGGCATAAGTTGGCCATGACAGCTGACTTGGCAGGTGAGATCTTGGGGCTCTGACCCTGGGTCACACATGCAACATACCTTTAGCAGTCTTGAGAAGAGAAAGGCAAGGTTTTTATCTTGTGCAATATGTGTTTGATATTAGATGTTTCAAATCTAAATAAATGTCATACTTGCTCATTCTTTTTAGAAGCATGGGGTTTAGCTAAGCCTAATCACTGGTATGTTTGAATGGTCTGAAAAAGTCTCCTAACTGTCCCCTGTGAGATTACATTTCGTAAAGACCTCCTTCCCTCAGAGTTCTACGTGCCCGTAGTTCACCCCAAATTTCAGCCAAAGGAATGAAAGAAATTCAGCCTCCTTCAAATCTGGACCTTTGCAATGCACTAAATGATAGAGAACAACCCAAGCAATGCTTCGTTTATCTATTTTATGATATGCAGTTCTTATACAGAGGCTCAAACCCCCACAAAATAAAACAGAAAAAGAAGGAGAAATTACAGAGGTTTCTATGTCAATTAAGGTGTTTTAATACCATTCAATGTAACTGCTTATAAGATCTAGTAATTTTTGTTAAAGAACAGGATTCAATTTCAGTGCACTGAGAAATACATTCTTCTTTAATGTGTGGTAATGCTGAGTATTATTAGCAAAGAACTAAAATCGAATTTCAGTCCTGAATTTATGTAACTTCTACTGACAGTGCTCTCCCTTATTGCTTTGGCAGTATCCATTTATATAATGTTTTCATTTTGAACTTCTCCCATAAGCAGTAGTGTTAGTGTCATCTAGCTGAATTGTTTAAAAGGCATGCAAGTGCATGAGCAAACCCCAAACATTCCTTAGATGGAGATTCCCTTTTGTGATAATTAAATGGTTACATTTTGAGCAAATTCATCAAAAGCAAGTATTTATTTTTTTTTAAGACAGAAGGCAGTGGGAAAAATCCTAAGGTTTTTTGAATCTTAGATGAATGTGTTAAGATGGAGCTTTAGCAACACAAAAATCAAAATGTTTTGACATAAATAAAATTTTGTCTTTAAGGCATTGAATACTGAATGGTACTTAACAAGTTTTGTTCATGGGTCCATCAATGAAATAATAACAAATTAAGTTTCTTTATTGTAACCTCAGTCTTTATATCAGTACAAAGTTGAAAAGATATGATGTCAAACACAATAGTTTTGTTATTTGGCTTGAAGCTATGAAGATTGTCTGAGCAGAAATGAAAGGAAACTTATCAACAGATACGACCCCGTTATCATGTAGTTTTACAGGGACACCCCTGGACACTTTGTCTTGAAGCATTTGCTGAAAAAAGCTAGTTAAACGTTCAAACATAAAATGTTGTAACACAGAGAGTAATTAAGCTGTGGAACTCACTACTGTGGAATATTGACCTGGAGGACAAGTTTATGTAGGCTTAAAAGGCAAATGTAGAAACTAATGGCAAAATGCACAGGCATGACAAGAACCTGAGGACTTCCATTAGCAGCAGTCAGTGAAGGGCTAGGAGGGACTTCTGAAGAAATGTCAAATTACACATGCCTTATCCCTATTATAAATACAGGGTATTTAATGCTGGCTGTTGTCATTATGGCTTTACTCCATTGAAATTATCCTATCTCTACCAAAATCTCAAGGCCTTCTCAAAGGTCTTTCTGAAGGGATAAAAGAAGAACATGAACGACCCAAATGGTTACTGAAGACTGTGTAATCATTTACAAATGTTACAGAAAACCCACAGATGTGAAGAGTCTAATTCAAAAGGGTGAGGGGAGAAGTGCAGAAGAGATTGAGGTGGAGCTGGATGAGAAGCTGCAAACTTGCACACTTAATACACATATAGCCCTGGGCTCTCTCTCAACCCAAAACCAGTACATGCCAGGAAGTGATAAACTACATCATGGACATGCACCTTGCATGTTTCTGAGCCATGTCCTCAGGGCCAACTCAGCAGGTGGTCTAGCTTATGGGGCACCTTGGTCTTCTTGTGCAAGGGGACAACTTTTTGTAGGTGATTGAGGTTGGAAGGGACCTCTGGGTGTCATCTGTTTCTGAGAGTCTGAAAGTGCATGATCCCCTTTCACTGAAGTGGACATACTCTGTCACCTTTCTCCTTTTCAAATTTGAGTGTTTCTCAATCAAATATTTCAATTTTCTAAATGCAAGGACAGCTATTGCTCCCCTCTTCTTGTGTGCTTCCTAGGTACATTTTTTTGTATGTTTTTCTTCTTAATTTGAATGCAAGCATTTTTTTTTTTTAATTTATAAATCTTTTGTGAAATAAAATCACTAAACCTTGATCTTAAATCTTTTACCTTAACTGCAGTGTCTTATTTTATTCTAATACATTCCCTTGAGAGGGAGTTTATAGATGTCTATGAAACTGTTATTCACCAGGCAACTGTGTTGTTGTTTTTATTTCCTTTAAGTTCTTCATGACTTGTAAGATCATTGGCCAGTCAGATTCTCCCTCTCTCTCATCTTCATGACCATTCAACTACCTTCTGCTGTAAGAAAACAGGGAAAGAAAAATCTTAATTTACTCTGCTGGGAGGCCATGGAGGTGATGTTTCCTCGGGAGGAAGAAGTGCACCAGTCACACTCTATCTCTGGAAAACAGATGTTGCTGAGCTGGTGCAAAGATGCACCCTGACTCCTACAAAAAGCTCAGAATTCCTGTCAGTATCCAGTGCTTTGGACATGGATTGTATTTATTTATTCATTTATTTTTAAGAGTACAGACAACTCCACAAAGTATTGTGCACTTAATAAATATTTCAAAAGGTAACTATGTGAAGTTTATGACAAACACGCAGGGATTTCAGTGTTTTATTAATATAAATATAGATGTTGGTTTCCTTATTGACATAGTGTTTTCTGCATTTCAGTTAAAGTATTTCCCTGTAGGGATCTGCCAAATAGGAGAACAGGGGTAGTTCAAGACAGTCACCTGTCAGTGAACACTGGTCATTCTTTTATGCACAGGACAGGACACAACTAGTAACTCTGAGGTTTTGGTCTGATCACTGCTGAGATCAGGAGAGCACCTTGAAGAGAAAGACTAAAGGTCTCTAGAGCTGTTAAGAAATACAAGTAATACAAATGTTATATATTTCCCTGTAAAAGTTTGCTGCACTGGCTGATTTAGGTGCTTGTAATCGCTGTTTCCCTAGCTCTCAGCACCGGAGAACCTCACATATCTGGTAAGCACAAACCAGTTAGGATAGTCAATAGTACACGTTATACATACAATTTTGGGGACAACAGGCTGAAGGGCAGACCCATGGAAACAGATCTGGGCATGTGGGTTGATAACAAGTCGAATATGAATTGACAGTGTGCCCTGGTAGCCAAAGGGGCCAACCGTGTCCTGGCATGCATCAAGCACAGCATTGCCAGCCAGGTGAAGGAGGTGATTGCCCCACTCTGCTCTGTACTGGTGCAGCCCCACCTTGGGCGGTGTGTGCAGTTCTGGCACCTCTGCATAAGAAGGACATCAAACTGTTAGAGTGTGACCAGAAGAGGGTGATCAAGATGGTGAAAGATGTTGATGGCAAGACTTATGAGGAGCAGCCGAGGTCACTTGGATTGTTCAGCCTGAAAAAGAGAAGGCTGAGGGGTAGCTTTATCACCATCTACAGCTTCCTTAAGAGGGGCAGTGGAGGGGGAGGTGCTGATTTCCTCTCGCTGGTGATCAGTGATAAGGCAAGAGCCACTGGAATGAAGCTGCATCAGAGGAAGTTCAGACTGGACATTAGGAAAAGATTCTTCACTGAGAGGGTTGTTAGTCACTGGAACAGGCTCCCCAGGGAAGTGGTCGTGGTGCCAAGTCCGTCAGAGTTCAAGGAGCATCTGGACAATGCTCTTAGTCCTGTGGTTTAGTTTTAGGTAGTCCTGTGAGGAGCAGGGAGTTGAACTCCATGATCCTTATGTGACCCTTCCAACTTCAGGTATTCTATGGTTCTAGGTAAGAGCCAGCAGGCTCCAGCTAGGGAATGCAGACAGAGATGAAGAAAGAGAGGAAGGGAGGTGCACCTGTGCACTCCCCTGTGAAAGTGCAGCAAAGGTGAAAAAGACAAATTTCAACCTCTGTGTGTGTGTGAAACCTGAATTGCTAAGTAGTTCATGCTCCTGTGAAATATTAGCTTATTTTGCTGAGGAAATAAAGGTACAGTAATTCACTGAGGTAAAGTTAGGGACTTAGTATTGAACTCTGGTTTAAGCCTCTGGTTTTGACTCGAATACTCACCTTTCCTTTAACTCAGCTGTCCCCTGGGAAGCCAGTTACATTATTCCTTAGTATGCTGATGTGTACAGAAATTGATTTGCCATAAGAGTGGCAGCCCAATCAGCCATCTAACCTGAGGACAGACCACTGAGATTTCTCGTTGTTATTTAATACTTATCTGAACTTTGGATTTAAAGGGTTATTTTTAAAAGATATATCATCTTGGCTGAAATGTCCTAAGAATGTTTTAAATGGCCATATTTACTCAGATAATCGATAGAGTAAATTTACTTCCCCTTGTAGAGCAGCTGGCATTATAATGTCGTGTATTTAATTCCTCTGAGAGTACCACATAAAGCTATTTCAAATAAAAATAAAACACAGTTTTAAAAGTAATTTTAATTATTTATCAATATAATTAAGCTGTATTAATGTCCTTTATTATCCATATTAAATATTCACAAGGATTTTCATCCCTTTCATCTTTATTAGATGTGTCATAACTTGTTATGTACTTTCATGAACTATTGATGAATATGAAATGCTCAAAAGAAATTTTTTCCTTTAGTTATAATGACTATATGGGGAGTATATTAATATTTGAACAAGCAGTTATATTTGCTAGTTAGTATCATTTCTACTACTTTTCCTTAGTATGCAGTACAAAGGCAACATCCTTAATGCATAAAGTCTGCAGCTTCTTGTAGATGAAAAAGAAATCTTTTAAGTAGCATATACCATAATTACCTATGCCTTATTATCTCATAAAAGTAATAGTATTTTAATAATATAAAGCGTGCAGAAGACATTGAGCATATTGGTAAACACTATGATGAAATAGGCAGCAGCTTCTGTGTTCAAGACAAGTTCACAGAGAAGTTGAATTTTTGCATGAAAAAACTTAGAAAGCTTGTCTCCTGAATTTCAGTATCTACTCTTTTAATTTAAGCTCATTTTTTTTAGAATTAATTACTTACTTGCAATAGAAAGATGACAGCAGAAGAAAAATGAAGTAGTATATGCCATACTTAAGAAAGACTGGTGGGATGAATTTGGAATATAGGCAGAACTGCATAAAGTTTGTGATTTTAATCCCTATTATGTTTCTTATTACTAGTTTTTTATCTTCTTTTATTTTATAACTTGGATATTGACAAAGTATTTTTAGGCCATGGACATATTCTGATACATTTGACCTCCAGTGTATCAAGAGGTCTAAAACACTTATTCCACCCTGTGCTCATCAGGGCTTTTCATTTAAAACTAATAGGACTAACCTAATAGGACTTGCATTCCTAAATAAATTAAGTGCTTTTAACTGTCTAGATGAAGAGTGTGAATGTAGACTGTTCTTAAGTTTTAGTATTTCTACCCAGAAACTTAAAAAAAAAAAAAGTAGTGTTCAGAAAGTGGAAGTAATTATGCTTCATTAGCACTAAGGCAATTTTTTTTCTAAGTTACAAGGACCGGCTAAGAGAAAATAATACAATACAGCTAGAATTGGACCCCTCAGACTCAATACAAATTGATTTGTAGATTGGTTGCCTTGTTTAGGGGCAGACCCTGAACTGTGTTATGCATTTGCATAGATGAAACATAGGAGAAGTTACTGCTCATGTGCAGAAGAGTTAAAGAGTTCTCTAACCACCTGCAGTACCAAATATTTATTTTAAGGGGTCATTTTATTTCTTCGCCTCTGGCTGCATTGCAAAATTCAAAAGCAATATCCTTACAATTATGTCATTAAAATCTACATTCATAATTTATTCATTAAACATGGTAATGAAAAGCAGCTATGCACAAGGTTTTAAAGATAGTTTTATAAAAGCTTGTACTGTTTGAAATTTAAAGAAATAGTTTTAACAATTAATTAACTCTCTTTGACCTGAATTATTCCATACCACTGTAAGGAAAGCTAAACAAAAATGAGAAAGGAAGAAATTGGAACACTGCATCAGTGAGGAATTTGAAGTATATTCTATAATTGTTTGGCATTGATCTTGTGAAATAAAGCTACTCAGTTTAAAGGTGATCATGCTTCCTTAGTGAGTATTCTTCTAACACAGCTTAAAGCAGTCAGAACTAGCTGATAAACTGAACTACAAAATTACTGAAATAAGAGAAATTTCACCTTTACTATAGCATTCTATTCATTTTTCCCTTAGAAAGATAACTCACTGCAAACTTAATTAATGAAAAAAAAAAAAACCCAACCCAAGCTGAACTGAACCAATGAACCAATGAAAAAACAACAAAAACAAACAACAAAAACCAACCAACCAACCAACAAAAACCAACCAACCAATCAAAAAAAAAAAAAATCAAAACAAAACAAAAAACAGAACAGGAAAAAAAAGAAAAAGAATACCGTTATTAGGTAAAAGTTATGCTGGAAAGCAGACAGTAGCATCACTCAGAAAGTCAGGTAGTAAAGACAGGACTAGAACCTAGTCCTTTAGGGCAGCAATAGTTGTCTTAGTTTCTCCCTCTCTTGCAGGCTCCTGCCTTACTATTCCAACTTCAGCAAATGACGTCCTTCAGACAACAGTCACTTTCATTGCTTAATGTGATTTATCTGCAGATCCATTCCACTATGCAGAGAATAAGGCAGAGATCTTGAGAAAAAATATGAAAAAATAAAATAATTAAAGCTGGTATTGTAGGCCACAGGCAGCAGAGCCAAATGAAGGCTGCACAAAACCCATAACTAGATATTTTTTAAAAATTAGAACATTTATTTTACCAACTGAAGTATTTCACTGCCTATTTAATCAGTTGTACATTATTAGTAATGGTCTGAGAATCATTGGCTAACTTTCTCAAGCCAGAGAAAAACAGTAACTAAATACACTCTTTAGTCTACAGACTATTTCACAATACAATAAGTATTGTTCGAAATAAAATTCACTCTTGGGAAAAACATGACACATTATAGTTTGCTCTTTGGATAAAATACGTTGCTGCAAGTATTTAATTCAAAACATAAAATAGAATGGGTACAGCTCCCAGAGGACAGTATTTAGAAGCAGAAAATACTTAAAGCATCAAAATCAAAAGTACATCAAAAGGCAAGCAGCAAGCTATTTGTCATGGCAGCCCATCAGTAACCTAATTGCATGACAGATTCATCCAGAGGAAACTTGAAGGATGATAACTGAAGTGTCTGATGGGCGTCTTTTGGGAGACAGATGCCACTTTTGGAAAAATAGACTTTATGGCTAGAAAGTAGACTCACTGTGATTGTTGTTCAGAGATAACATGGCTGAAAATATTTTTGGGTGTTGTACAAACAACCCAATTTCTTCAGTAGCGGCAGCAATTTAGCAGTAAGTTGACGGGGAGGATTTGGTAACAATATAAAGCTTCCCAGATTCTTTTTGAGAAAGTATCACAAAAGGCCTTTGTTGAGTCATTTAGATTTTAAGACTATCATCTAGAACTTTTTGCCTATTATTATGAATACAGTGAAGAGAGTACATGCAGTCTGTAAAGGGCTTTAGAATCCTCTAACCTGAAGACATAAATGCATTACTACTAAGGAATTATATTTGTTCAATAAAATTATCTTACCTTAGACATTTTGTTATCTTCAAAACTGTTTTGGTTTGGTTTATGTTGCACATACAGTTACTTGAGATGCTTTTCAATTAAATTCCAGCAGTTACTCAGTGGCCTCATCTTTATCACAAACATTTTTCCCAACACATGAATTCTCAGAATTCTCAGCTGGATGAAGAATCAGTATTTGGAAAGTTCTTAGTATATCTTTTATAAGCACAGCGAATACCATAAAAAGTTATCTGTGAAGATCTGTCCCTGATGGTTCATTAGAGCACTGGAAAGGGTTGGAAAGTTAGTATTTGAAAAGCTCATTCGCATTGCAGTTTACTAATCGAGCCTTACCAAAAAAAAAAAAAGAAAAAAAACAAACCAAAAAAAACAAACCACAAGGTGCTGGATAGAAGGGTTTTCCCTTCTCTTTTTCATAGTATAGGGATTAAAAGAAACCCAACCATATTATGAGGTAGATTGATTACAACAAGTTAATTTTGGAGGTGCACATCCTGCCCTTTCAAAGGTCCAAAAAGCCATTTATATGTGGCTATGAACTGAAATGAGAAAGGAAAATAGTATAACATGGGGTTGCTGACTGGGCTGGCTGTGTTTGCACAGAAGGAGTCTGGGTATGAGGGGGCTGGTCTGCAATCTATCAAACCCTGATGTGCACGTGGCAAAACGTCGTCAGTTGTTAAGTCATGGAGGCTCTCTCACTACATTACATTCTTTGTGCCTCCTGTGTAGGATCTCCCACTTCAACTCTATCAACCTATGGTTGAAACTCTGCATGAAAGGCAAAAGGATAGCTTTTAATCTGTGATCAGAAAAAGAGGGATTCTTTCTACTTTTGTAAGAGGAAGCTGAGTTTGTCACTGAGTTTTTGTCTGAAATCCAATTCACTGAGCTTTTAAGCACTAGCATAAATTTTTTAAATATGTTTCCACAGAGCCCACTGTATCCTGCTACAGTGTGCTTTCCAACAGCAGGTTTAACTTGATTGGAAATCAAAAGTACAATCCACATCCTTTCTACAATGCAAAACATTGTGCATATTTGATGAGCTAACATTTTATGCTCTTATTGTATAAACAGCACCTTTAAGGTTGCTTGAAATATGATTTAAATGTAGATCTTCAACCCTCACACACTGTTTTTATCTTTTAAAATAGCATTAAATATACTTTACAGCTATTGAGCCTAGTATATTCCTTAGTAGAGAGGAGATAATGAAATACATTTTTTCTGTAAAATTTCATAAGACTAACTCATTTTCTGAGCAGATGAAGCATTATATATTAAAGCACATCAGAAATTATTCCCTTTGTTACAGCATAAGATGAAACCCTGACGTGACATTTGATAGCAAGACTTGGTTGGGGTTGGTTTCCATGTAATCTGCTCTAATTTTGGAGTGCAAAACAACTGAAACAAAACAAAACAAAACCAAACCCAAACCCAACAACTACAAAGTAAATCTGAGAGAAAAAAGCGAGGCTTTGGCATGTGTTTGCTCAGCAGTGGGTGCAGTTCAGCACAGTTGTTACTCTGAAAGTGGACTTCATGGGAGGTAGGGTAGCATGTTTGTTTTCTTCCTCTGAAGTTTGTGCCTCATATTTAACCTTCACAAAAGTCTTCCTTGGAGCTTTGGGAAGACAGGCAATTATGTATAAATGAAACAAAATTGCTTCCTGCATGTTACTTAAGATATCAGTAACAACCCCCACTTGAGAGCTTAAGGTAGATTTAAATGCAGGAGGTGACTTTGGTTTACAGAGTGCCTGAAGGAGTGAATTTCATCTATCCTGAAAGCAGAGAATCAGTCCTATCATGAGTGAACCCCTGGAAATCCAACATCTGGAATGCAGAAACTTCTTTCCTGTTGTGCCTCTACAGATGGGTCTCACTGGAGAAGGCACACCATTATCTTCAGAGGCAGTGAATAATCTCCCCAGTGTGAAATAAAACAGGCACCTTACAGGTAGTCTTGAAAGTCCTTTGCTACTTCAGATATGGATATGGGCAGCTTCAGCATTTTTCTTGTGTTTAGAAACTTCCTAGTAGGGTTGAAAGATAAAATATCCCTAGAGATAAACGAACATTGCAAACTAATTGATAGTATATTTTATTCCTATCAAAGCTTTTAATAAAATGTAATTTAAAAATGAAATTGTGCCATAAATTCTAGTGGAATAAATATAATTTTTAACAACAGTTTCAGTACTTTTTCTGAATCTGTCAGCCTCTGTGAAAATTTTCTTTTTGTAAAGTAAACAATCAGAAGATATGTGTAGCTATAAAATAGGTTCTCATGCTTTTGTGTGTGGAAGAGCATAAAATATCAGCCACTGACTTCACTAATGATTGCACACTGTATATAAGCATGAGGAATACAGAAACAGATGTATTGCTGACTTTGGAACAGGTTGAACAGTTTAAAAGAAAGAACAGATATCAAAACACACA
Source organism: Columba livia (assembly GCF_036013475.1). Lineage (NCBI taxonomy): Eukaryota > Metazoa > Chordata > Aves > Columbiformes > Columbidae > Columba > Columba livia. The sequence continues at coordinate 55,112,650 of NC_088604.1, read as the reverse complement.
TCAGTGGCATGGACTTGCCCCAAAATAATCAGAAATAAATAACCCTCTTCAAATAATATTTTTAAAAGATCTTTCCTGTCAGTTTTAAGAGACAAACATAAATAACATATTGTTTTCCCCTTCTGCTTGCTCCTTTTCAGCTCAGTTATTTCAGACTGTCCAGAATGTATCCAGTCTGCCTGTAAGCCTTCCCAGAAAATTTTGTCCTGAACATTGTGCCTACAGGCTTTTGCCCACTTCTCCCAGCAGTCAGCTAGAGTTTCCGGGTGTCACCATGTTTCCACCACCATGTTGAAACTAATTTTCAAACTTGGTTTATTAATATCTGCATGTTAACATACAATAGAGACCAACAAAATTTTTCTGTCATACTAAATCTAAAAAACTGTATTTGAAGACATAACACAAGCCAATTAACAAGTATAGCAGGACTAGAATTCAAAGGCCTCATGAAATAATGCTGCAAAACACCAACCTGTGCAGGAGCACTGAAGAGATCTTAACTAGGGGAGCGGGAGGTACAAAGGTAGGTTTTCGCTAGGTTAAAAAACTACACAGCAACATGGGTATTAATGACCACCTGAGCAGGTATATCCATGCAGCGAGACACCCTATGGTAGGGAGCATCACCTGGGGCAGTGAGCTCCATTATCACCCAGTGTTCAGCACCTCAGTGGCAGGACATAATGTTCCTGCTTGCTGCTCTGCTGCCCAGCATAGACCTGACATCCACCACTGAAAAACAGATCATGCTGAGGAGTGCATCTTTAGACCTCCCCATGGCAACCGACCATCAAGCTTAATGTTTTTTACTGTTCACAGTCTAAAAGGCAAAGTGGAGCCAGCGCAGGAGACAAGCATGTGGCACCAAGACACAAGTAAGCTGGGTATGAGCTTCTCTGTGTAGAAATCAGCTGAAGATTTGCTACTGGATATTGTTAGATGGACTTCTAGGCCCTCCAAGGTTATGTCAGAGACGCAGCTGCAGTGCACGCAGAGATCTGAAAAGGTTTCAGCTCACTTGGTTAATCACTGAGCTGCAGCATCATGGCACTCAGGGTGGGCCACTTTGCCAGCTGTGGGCTGTGGGAGAGGTGCAACCCTGCCCGGTACAGCTGCATCACTATGGCTGCATTCATCTTCTTCTGGAATTGCAAACATTCGCTAAATTATGAGAGTCACAATAAGGTTGATGAAGGCACAGGTGCTCCTTCCAATTTTGAGTTCAGATCCACAAGTTGCAAATTACAAACCAACTTTTTTGAAGGATATTTGGACAAAATAGCGAATGTTCTTCTTCCTACCCCATCATTTTCTGAAAACCCATCCCTCCTCCAGGCATAATGGGGTAGAATTCTGATCTAACAAAAAGGAAAACATATAGGCAAACTTAATCAAATGTTAGCATTTGTTCACAAGGGTCTCTCTACTAACTATTTGGCCAGAGCTCTAGTTCTGTGAATACTCATAAGCAATAATCAAAACTCACAGCTATATAAGATGTTGGGTGCAGAATTCATAGTTTTTTTAAGAACTGCATCTAGGAATTCTTAATACCTCTTCTGCATAAACTCATTTCTCTTTGACAAAAATGAATTAACTCATCTCAATAAGGGATTTTTAAATTTCCAAGTGTTACAGATGATTTGGACAGAAAAAAACCCAAGACTTTTTATGCCAGATTCGCTCTGGCTTTCTGCAAGATAACCAAAGGTCCTATTTTCACTCTATTAAAAAAATCCAAAAATCCCTTAAAAATATCTTCCTGCATTATTTGAAAATGTATATCATAATTACATACAGAATATTATCCTTGTATTTCTAACTGAAAGCATCAAACTAGCACATTATTTGATGTCCAAATGCTATCTAAATGCAGAAACATTTTCTCCTGTTGAAAAAACTGCAATTTATGCTGAGAGTTATCAATACCATTAATAGAATTACCTGCATAATTCCTTTTATTTGAACCGGACTCCACAATTTGTATAGGTTTAATGTAATTTTTGGCTCAGTATATTTGTTATCATATAAAGATTTTTTTTTTTTTTTTAAAGATCTTTAATCAGCTAGGAAAATCGAGTACATTGTGTTTGCTCCATAAATCTGATATATCTATTGAAATGATTTCTCTAGTCTCCTCTCCTATTAATGCTATACCACAGCAGGCTCAGGAGCCATGTTTGAGCAAAACGTGGTATTTAAAGAGTTTGCTGCTGAGTGACTGCTAACGCAATAATCCCACTCCAGTGAGAAAGCCCGTGTATTACCCTGGGTGCTGCTCAGCTCTCCACTGTAGGGCCAAGGCTCTTGGAGGTCTGATTTTTCATCATAGCTGGAAACCATAAATAGGACCTCACCACAGCAGCTTAAAAAGGTGCTATGTAGTTCAGATCCTTTTGGTGTCACAGAAAGAAAAGATGCACTGCTTTCTTCTGGCTGAGGCCATAGATTTTTTTGCTTCCCGGGGAAGCGAAAGGAAGTAGGCAGAGGGGATGAGGGATTCCTGTGATCTTTTTTTTTTTTTACACCTATTCCCACTCCTCCTTTTAATCCAAGCAATAACAACAAAAAGTTAAAGCTGCTGTCAATGCAACAGTAAGAGCACTGGATACCTATAATCAATAAAATGAACTTTCATTCAACTCATACTTGAATTACAATTGCTACAAATTGCTGATGGTATCACTGTTTTTCCCTGTAGACAGACAAATGCAGGTGACAGGGCCATGATTAAATTATCTGTCTTGTGTGCAGTAAGAGCAAAGACCATATACTCTCTCTTTTTTTTTTTTTTTCTGGGAAATCTATAGTTCCAGATAATACTGCTGGTTTTAATTAAATCATAAACTTAAAACACTAAAATCTGCTAAGTGCCAGTATCAGTCACAAATGAAACATTTCTGCCTTTTTATATGGAAGGGAGACTTGGTCTAACAGCAATGAGTTGACCCTTTCTTTTCATATTAATTTTCTGTGTTCTTCCTGCTTTGTTCCTTCCTACAATCAGGGCTCTTCACACAAAGTCTAAGCACTAAAACAGGTTTTTCACGGATCTTGAATCAAGCCCAAAGAGATGTGTGTAGGAATGTTCATGCGGAAAGTCTGCAAACTGTGTTTTACCATTGCTGTTTTCTCAAATAAGTCATTTTATGGTAGTGTATAAGTCCTAGGGTCTGGCTTTGAAGTATATCACGCAATGTCATGTCCATTGGACAGGGTTTTAATAGTTCGACAGCACATGACTGAATAAAAAATCTAAGAAGACCTACTGAGTTTCCACAGTGTTCTAGTGTAATTGTGCTTCTTGCTTTGGAAGATTTAGGGAGATACAATTTAATATGGTCAACTATTACCCTGCACTATTATCAAAATGCAGCAGTTCCTGCATCTCATGTGTTAAATGGATTGAATGAATAGCACTCCCTGCACCCCCCAAAATAAAACCCAAAAAACCCAAGATACCGCTCCTATCATTCAATATTCAGCTTTACAGAAAATGACTTCTTAGCCTTAGTGAATAAAACATCTGCCTGATGCGCTCAAATCCAGTCACTGGCACAACTGGTCACAAAGGAAGCACCGTATCTGCTCCAACTGAGTCCCACAACACTCAACCCTATAGAGATCTGCAAAATGCAGAGCAGGGAGCAAACATATCATCAGAAAGTAAGTAACACTTAACTAAATAACATCTTCTTTGTTTCTCTGGCTGTATCTGGCACAACCACAACATGATTTTTATTTGTTGTTAGTATTGTGGTTTGTTTCCATTTTGTATCTTCTTTTACCACTGTCATGGCTGTACCTATTTTAAACTGTCTACATGCCTGCAGAAAGCAAGGAAAAATACTACTATACCACCTAATCCAGCTGAGACCCTGGTCAACTAGAAAGGCAAAAATTGCTTTCCCATTACTGTTAACCTCCAACTTTTCCCTGAAGAGCAGGGAAAACCACTCTGCAGAGCTGCTGGTTTGCTTTAGTCTGTATCCCCATGACCAGAAGGGACATGATAAGCCTGGGACGAGGAAGACTTTTATTTCTGTCCTCTCTTCCTCATGTCTCTTTGCACCCTGCTGCCCTGCAAAAGGAGTCACACTGCTTTACAGAGGGCCCCAGACCAGCTCTTTCCTTCTCAGATGCTGTGGGAATACAGGAGGAGCACCAGGACCACTGGGGCATGTCTGAACCCTGCAACAGGATGGTCTGCAGGGCTCCAGCAGAAAAGCCAAGTGAGGCGCAGCTGGATGAAGGTCCTGGATGTCAGCAAAGGGCTGGCCCAGGACATACCCTGTTCAGTGGAGAAGAGAGGGTGCTTTGCCTGTTGTGACTTTGGGGATAACATCAAGGCGGGCCTTCAGCAACCTTAGCCCAGTGCTGTTTTGAGTAAATATAAGACAACATGGAGCCAACGCAGGCATTGCTGACAGTGAACAGGAGACTGTGTAGGAGAGGAAGGAGTTTCAAAACAAGACCACCCTAACCCAAACCTGAAAATTTCATAGAAACATAGAATAGTTTGGGTTAGAGGGAACCTTTAGAAGTCATCTAGTCCAACCCCTCTGCAATGAACAGGGAAATCTTTAACTAGATCAGGTTGCTCAGAGCCCCTTCCAACCTGGCATTGACTGTTTCCAGGGATGGGGCATCTACCACCTCTCTGGGGAGACTGTTCCAGTACTTTACCACCTTCATTGTAAAATATTTGTTGTAGCTGCACGAGGCAGGGCTAAGTTAATTGATTACATCTATTTTAAGTGGGGATGGTTTGACCAGCAAATATGCTCCTTCTTTATGCCACCCAGCCCCCTTCAGGCTCCTCGACAGGGAGCACAGCAACACTTTGCACCCTGTCCAGCCTTCTATTGGATTTTTTTATTTTGAAAGTGCTGATAAAGAAATATTTTGCTTTGCTTGTCTAAGGGACAATTAAAATACGTACAGAATGACAGTACCTTACTTAGCACAAATAAAGAGTGAGTACAACAGTTTATATATCATATCAAATCATTATCTTTCCTTCTATCACAAAGTGCATGACAAAATGTGCATTTCTGGCACATGACACATCAAAATGACAAATGCTATATTACAGTGGGGTAAAAATACACTAGAAATTGTACAGTGAAGAAACGAGTATTGGCCCAAGGAATTTAAAAGGAAGTGCAGTTGTGATAATGGATTACAACTCCTTTTTTTTTTTTTTTTTTACTGAATGCTATGTCAGAGCCCTGATACACAATTTATGCCCAAGAGATTTTACTTTGAAGATTCAGCTGTCAAAACTTGAGGTATCATAAAAACCTGAAATCTATACTTCTGTAACTGTTCACAGATAACTTTTTCTCCAGTTTGAAATTCACATTCTAAAGACATGGGCATTTGCATATGAAGTCATGCACGTAGAAAAGCTGCAGTTTTTTAGCCTGTTGAATTTTCTTTTATTTATTCCTATCATATATACTTTGATTATTTTATTCCTACTACATGTGTTTAAAATGTCTACTCTTCTGGGATATTTCTGAGAAATAATGCATCTGGGTCATTCAAGAAAGAAAAAAAAGGGCACAAAAAACAGGAGCAATGGCTGCATTGCTTTGTGAGTCAGACTGAGGTATTGGACTGACATTTGTTTGCTGCTTCTCCCTCACCCTAAGGAGGTGCAATGGTGGGAGCCCAGTGCATGGTGCAGTGCAATGCTATTCATTAGTGAGACTCCCCCAGACACATTTAGCAGTCGGAGGAGGTCAGGAGGGGTGCATGGCACCCTCGAGAGAACAGTGAGAGGCCCTTTAGCATGAACTGTCTCAGAGCTGAGCAGGGCTCAGAGTAAGGATGTACCTGATGGTCACAAACTGGAGCTGTGCAGAGAAAATAATGTTTTCCTGGCATTTCTCAAAGGTCATGTGGTGCTTTTTTTTTTTGGCTGAAAACAACATGACAGAAAGGAGAGAAAAGGAGGTGGGAGAAGCCGCCTTTGCACAGTTTGTCCTTATACCTTACAGAAAAGTGCCATATTGACTATCTATCGGGCTACTTTGTAAATACAAGCAGTAGGACTGATCTAGCTGTTTGTCCTAATCACAGTAAAATACAGAGAACATAACAAGTGACATGGGTTGTAGTGCTTGTTTACAGACTGGGTTCTGCTGCTATAAATAAGTACTGCAGAGCTCTAACCCATTTATTCAATTGGCAAGATCTGCTTTTCAGGGAAATTTAAAGAAATTTTCACAGGATTCCCCAGGATGTCATCCTATCAGACAAAAGAAGGCTTGGTTTAATTCTTCTAGCAGTATATTTCATTTGCAAAACTATCTTTAACCGATATAATTTTTTATGTCTTTATTTAGTGTCTTCTACAATATCCAAAATATTGTTTGCATTGGCATACAGACTCTTATTTTAATGGTCTCTGTAATAGTCAGTCATTAGAAAATTGTTTTCCCACTGTTTTATGTTTTCTTAAAGTATATTCTCCTTTACTGGAGTACAAGTAAGAAGAACTAAGCAAGCAAACGCAATGCTACCTTTACCTGGATTTTGGTTCCAGACATGGCTTATAGGAGCAATGGACCAAGATGCATAAGATCTAGGCAGATTTCCAAGATTTGGTAAAATTGTTTTAATAACTGGGAAAAAAAAAAAAAAACAAACAAAAAACAACCTCAAAACCAAACCAAACCCAACAAAACACTAAACGCCTCCCCAAAAAAACAAACACAATGCAAAACAAAACAAAACCAAATAAGAACAATACAAAGCAACAAAAGTACGAAAGAATCCCACTTCTCTTTCCTTCATGTGTCAGTACCTAAACAGGAGATAGTACTTTATTATCTCACAGCAACACAGGAAAGATAAATCCTGTTTGTAAGGATGCAGTGTTCCAGAGATAGGTAGCAGGAATCACTTCCCGACCTCTCCTCCCCTGTAGGGAGTAGTGGGAATTGGATGAATGAGCACAGGGAATGGAGAATTAGAGGAAATTAATTACTTCTCTGCACTCTGGAACCTGTACTTTCGCAAAATCTGGAGGAGGAGACTTGTAGACTGGAGAGTAGATACTACCTGTATTATTCTATAGGTTAGAGACGTGGAACATTTTCTGAGTGCTACACTCAATTTAATTCAAAAAGAATAATAATATAATAAACAAACTTTAAAAAAAGTTGCATTGATTCTACTGAAAGAGCCAAACATTCAATCATTTTCAAGCAAAATATTGCATAACAAGGCCTTATCCTTTAAATGCAAAAAATCTAGAACTAATGTAGTGTTACATTTCTGAAGTTAAAGACTCAAAAATCATACATCAAAAGTAATATTAAGAGAGTATTGTCAGTCATATTGAATATTTTACAGCAAAAAGTGTACATACATACATAAGTGCCACAGATTAATACATTAAGATTTAAGCTAACAAGGGGAGGAAAATAAAAAAAACCTGCATTTATGCAGTGGAAACTACCTAAAGAAAGAGAAAACCTTTTGTGGTATATACATACTGTGATGTTTTTGTGACCATCGTGTTACAAGCACTCTTTGGTTGTAACTTAACCACTGCAGTAGGCTTGCTGTCGCTCAATGTGAGAGCTGTTCTCAGGCCCTCTGATAATGTATTAATAACTCTCCTGGCTTGTCCGTGGATAATCACTGAGACCATGGCAAAGGTGTAGTTTTCTTAGTGCCTCAAGCTCCATCTCTGTTACTTCAAAGAGTGTCTGCAAATGTCTGTTGAAGGCAATAATGAACATAGTGCTTCATGAATTCTCTCTGGGAACTGGCACATGACACTTCTCTAACCAGAAAAAAAATAAATACGTAACTTAACCTGCCTATCAGGTCACCGGGGTCTGACAGAAAAGAAATGCATCAATTAACCTGCATCACGAAAGAGGGATTAGCACAAAAGTAACAAGCTTTAATGTAGGAGAATGTATATTAAAGGTGTACTATGGAACATTTGCTGCTTGATGCAGAATAATTTCTCTTTTCTCCCCAGTTTTCCTACTAGGAGTGCAGGAACGAGTGTGATGGCTATGCACCTGTCTGGCTAGATGTGAGCAAGCTGAAAAAGGAACTAAAAGTCTAGTGCACCTTTCAAGGCTAAAGGTTTGTCTTACTCATGCAAGAAGGTCAAGAGTGTGCTGACTCTGACAAAGCTTCTCCACACCCAGATGTGAAAGGAGTGGGAGAACATGAGGAAGGCAACAATTCCAGAACAAATTTTGAGATATCCTGCTTTTGTATTGGTGAGACTTGTAATTTCAGGGGTCAGCTGCAGCCATGGTGAGGGAATGGAAAACGAAGTGTCTCCTCTCAGCACATTACAACACTTGTGGTCCATCTGCTCCACTTACTGAAAAGACTGGACAATGCTGGACATGCTGCCAGCACTGTACACCTGTGTCTGACATGGGATGAAGGGCTTGAGCCATGCAGGTTGACTCAGGAGAGGCACTGTGCTTCCCCGGACCACAGTTTTGTCCTAAATACCTTCCTGTACCACAGATATATAATTTTACTCTTAAGGTTGCCTCATTATAAGATTTGGAATCAGTTAACTTAATAATTTTAACCCTTTTTCTCTTAAGCATTGTGGCCTTTTATTAACTAATTCTCTGCCCTGTTATTTCCCTGTAACTGTGCTAAGGCATTCAATGTGTCCTGTACAGGTTCAGTATTCAAATCATCCTTCAGTTAGAGCCCGAGAAAGACCTGAGCAGCAATTATTTGTATTGATTTGGCTTCCGAACTTTTACATTGCAGATATTGAATTTTTAGACAGTTTTGCATTAAAACTAACTGCATGCAAATAACAGCATAGGGATTATTTTGTCTTTAAAGCCTTTTTCCCTAACATCTCCCTTTTTTGTATCAGTGTCATCCACGATACTTTCTCCACTTTCCACAAACGCATCCTCATGCCTCTGCCCCTCTCCGCTTCTAATTCTGTCAGCTGTTTGCTTGTGATTATCTGTGATTTGGCATTTGCCTAGTACCAACTAAGGCAAATGCATACACACAGACAGCCAGATGCTTTTGATTATTGCTATTTACAAAGGAGACCAGAGCTGAGCATGTCACAGTTTGGAAACCTCTTTCTTTCTACTGAATTCTGTGTATTTCTCCATCAGAACTTCTTTCCACTTTGTTTAAGGATGAGCAGTTGTATTTTCAGACTTTGTCATTCCTCAATCAACACAACATGCAGGATGTACTTAGAATGGGTAAATTCCCCTGTAGGCCATCTATGGCTACCTCAGTGCATTTTTGTTGTTGCAGACCCAAAGGCTTGTATCCCACTCAGTGTCTGGCACTTTGTGACAATTTTGCTTCACACCAACTATTATACTTTCTCTCTGTGGGATTTATACTTCTTTTTTACTTTTCTAACAGAAATAATTTTTCAAAGCACATTGTGAGTTCTTCCACAGGAAGCAAAGCAAAGCAAAACAAAAGAACAAGCTATAGAGGAATACCAATACAAAAGCCTGCTTTCAACATGGAGATAAGCTGTCACTTCTTTATTTCAAAATGCACATGATGTACAAATGCAAATGTCAGAATCGCCTGTAGCATGAACCACAGTAGGAAGCCGTATATTTGCTCTACCTGAACACAAAGATCAGCTGGAGAAAGACGAATACTGATTTTTTTTTTTTTTTTTTTCCTGAATATAAAGGGTTGTCAAGTTAGTTATGTTGAAATATACGAGAGAGAAGTGACTTGCTTGTACATATACAGGCACATAGTTTTTATGTTGGGTTGTGGTAATGTAAAATAGATTCTTAATTTAAGAGAGAGCTTAGACTAAGAGCACTTCAAAAGAAACCACTTTATCATCATCTCTGATCAATAAATGAAATTTATAACATTAGAAAAGGTCTCTCTGTGTTTGCAAATGAACAATATGCCATGACATGTATATAATTTTTTCTACCCACCATGTGAAACAATGTTTATTTGCAAGCATGATAGTTCCTAATTTATTTTTCTAATAATCTAGTCACTGAGTAGCTATAATGCTTATTGATTGTGATTCTTTCAGATCAATAGCATATTGTCTAAACAATCCTTCAGTCATTCCATAAAACAAAACAAAAAATGATAAAGTAGTATTAACTGTAGAGGAACAGCACCAAACACTTCTTAATATGCAATCATTATGTAAAGCCACCAACAAAGACTGGGGTGTAGTCCACCTAATATTAGTCATCCAAAGGACAGATTTCAGTCTCTCATCTGAGCTCCCTTCTCAGCCAGCTGGCCTGCAGAGGGTAATGAATAGGCATCCAAGGCAGATTAAATTCATAATCTTCTGAAGATGCCAGTCTTTTCAATGAGCAGAGAAGACCTAGTGTTTTGATGATTGCTAGCAGCTCATAGTACCCCAGATTGCCCAAAAAGACTTTGAGACAACTATTAACCTGTGTATGACTAAGTATTTTGGGGAGAAGGCTGGAAAGACTTATTAAGGAACAGAAAAAAAAAAAATTGCTGAGAAGTTCCTGTACCAGGATGATCATCTCTTTCTCATAAGTGCCTACAGTGCAGCACAATTATTCCACAAAGACTGGGAATCACTCTGCCTTTCTACTGACACACTATAAACATTCTCAGGAAGAAACATGTATTGGCTTAAGAAAGACATATAGTAATTGTGAGAGAAAGGGTCCATCCCAATTTTACCCTTGCATGGGTTTGGCTGTCAAACTCAAACATATAAAAATCTTGGACCTGTCTCTCAGAATCCTGAGATTAAGTTTAAAAATATGAGGACTTAAAAATAAAATTGTTTCTCTTTGTTGGTTTCTAAATCTTTTTGCATACAGCTGTGTTTCTTTACAAATGTGAGGTTTGTAATTAAAACATTTATTTTTTTGAGATCCTTCATTAGGGTATTCATATGATAGAAGGATATCTGCATGGTGATTATTGACTCTGGAAACAGGAATTCAAGCAAAACACCAAGTGTTACAGAAATAACTGGTAAAATGGAAACTTTTTGCAGTTTTTAGAATTTGGAGATACCCCACACTGACAGCTGAAAGAGGCCAAAGCTGTTGCTATGAAACATCACAATTTAAATCTTCTCCTTTACTGCCTTCGATTTTTGGCCAGGATTGTAGCAGAAAAAACAGTCCACCCAAACTGTCCTCATAAACTTCTCTTGCTCTCTTATGCAGGCTACATAGAAAACAAGCTTCAAAGGAATATATCTTCCTCAACACTGAGTTAACCACAGAAAAATATTTTAATCAAGAGCAATTAATATTTTATTTTGAGACAGACAATGGTGTCCGTTCATGATTCAAGTAAATCTTACTGACTATCAGTAAAAGCAGGTAAGTGGGTTAAAATAGGGTTAAAATAGGGTTTCTTGCAGTATCAAAATTTTTCATTTTCTTGAGACTCAGAATAATTGCACATTTTTATTCTCTGAGGTTTTGTGAGAAATAGCAAATAAAGCGAACTCAAATGTTTTGTGTCACCTAGACAGGTGTTACTGCTAGCTAACAAAAGAAATACCAAAAATCCCATCCAGAGAATAAACGCAAACCTTGCTCACTAAATAGTCCTTTGACATGTCTTTTCACGAGTATGCCCCTTGGGCAAGGGTCTCTGTGATAAAGATAAGCTCACATTGTAAATGCCTACTTTATAGCCAGCTACAGCGAACTGTGCTAAAGGCAATATTTGCAGTTAACATTACTGTGTGACTTTCTTGCCATTTTTGAGATAGCTAGAAAGACTACACTGCTGATGTTTCTATCAGAGTAATTCTTCTGTCCAATCTTCGGCCCATGTTTTTTGAAGCTACTAGAACTGGAAAAGTTTTTACTGATAGCATAGTGATAATAAAAAGCAAAAACCCAAAAAAGAACCTGAATGAAAAGCTAAAAAAGATTTATTCCTCCTTTCTAGAAAAATAATAACTGTTAGAGAGGACTGTATATTTTATAATTAAATACACATAGAGTCCACTTATATTTTAGATCCATGTTTGTACTGGGTTTGGATGGGATGGAGTTAATTTTCTTCATATTTTGCTATTTTGCTTTGTTTGTGTGCACAGCTTTTGCTTTACCTATGTCTTTATCTCAACCCATGAATTTTCTCACATTTACCCTTCTGATTCTCTTTCCCATCCCACTGGGGGAGAGTGAGTGAGCAGCTGTGGGGGGCTGAGCTGCCTGCCAAGGTTAAACCACAACATTACTTGTTTTAGGGTCAGCTAAAGTGTGGTATAATGCCTTAAACTCATTCTAGCTTTGAATATTACTTGAAATGTAAAGTTATATATAGGAAGTTAAGCTAATTGCCAGAATCACCCTGTCCTCCATTTTCTGACCTCAGAATACAAGAATATGGATGAAGATAGAATGACATTAATTTGCATTGCCATTTACACAAACTGAGGATGTTCTTACCACTGGTTGCACTGAAATTATCCAGTGAAAAAAATTAAGTCATAGGTATGTTAAATCTTCATCATAAACTATAGACAAAAAAAAAGGAAGTAACTTCCACTTTTGTGGCTGGAATAGTCTAACTTGGAAAGACATACATTTTCTTTCTGCAGAGCCCTGACAGCTTTTCTGCAACATGTTACAGCTACTGACATGTGAAGAGGATCTTCTTGTTTAATTGATACTAGGTCAAGGTTTGGTAAAATGGTTGACCACCACCTTTGTTCTACCTTTGTAAAGCAGATTTTAAGTTTCTGATTAGCTGTTCTTGGGACATTTTTCTTCAAGAAGTGTTTAAAATGAAATGGCTAAAATCGCACAGGAGAAATCCAAAGCCTACTACCAAATCTGTGCTGTCCACGTTTTCAGACATGATCACATATTTATACTCACTTGTGAACACAAACTGTTTAGGCATCTCATAATCCAATTTTGACTGGAACACACAGCTTGCTTTCAGAAATATGCTTGCATGTGTAATTAAAAGATATGGGGTTATGCTTACAGCTCCTGCCAAGACATTCAGCAGAGTGCACCATGGAGAAGGAGATGAAAGCAACCAGAGCAGGAGCCAGACAAATTGGAATATGGGGCAGCAACAGCAGGAGCCTGGAGCAGACAAAAGGTTAATGCAACATTTGTGAGAGCAAAATGGGGACTGTATCCCAGGCAGGGCTTAAAAGAGGTCCTGAGATTCACATGAAACAAACTGTGTGAATTACCAAGATGCAGTTCTATCTTGGGACTTGTGGCAACTTCATAAATCATGCTTGCTTTTCTCTCATGGTTTATTATATCATTGGAAACCCTTGATGGAAATATAACCTCATAAATGAGATACCCACTATTTATTCTCTACCTTGTGTATATAACCAACAAATATTTGTTTACAGCCAGCATGACTTACATGCAGTCACATTTGAACTCAAGGACCTCCAAAAATGAAAAGAATGACAATAATCTACAGTTTGCCAAGCCCACCAAAATACCTTGTCACAGTGATGGAGGATGGGAAGAGAGAGAGATGGAGGGAAGAAGGGAATGCATTTCTGTTTGTGTATGCTTGCAAGGAAAGGAAGGTTGTCAGGTGCAGGGTTAGCCCAGGCATGTGGGAAGCAATGCAAATCCATTTTCAAAGTCTCGGCAGTCACACAACTCGTTAAAACCCCTGGGACATGTTTGGCTACATTACATGCAACACTGAAATTTGAGGGGAAAGTCTTTAGCCATTAGCTGTGATATATTTTAGTTTGAAAGCTTAATGAGAGAGGGAAAATCGCATTTGGGGGACAAGGCATTTGCATAGCCCACTTCTTCCACAGGTGTCTAATTGGTAGTGATACAGGTTTCATTAGAATACACAGCAGGTTGTGGAGCTTTCTAAAATGCCACTGAAGATAAATGCATTTTGTTATCAGCAAATTTAGCGTCTTGCACTGGGAATCATCACTGGAATACACTGTATGATACCCGTACTGCAGCTTACCTTTCATCCAGCTCTGTGGAAACACAATTATTAACGCCTTGTACATTGAAGAAAAACTAGTTTAAAAGCCACGATTATGGAAATCTGAATTTGGGGTGGATAAAAACAAACTACCACCTTTATTAGTGTTGTGTTTACTGTAGTCCTTGCAGGAGCAGAGGAGGCAGGTGGTGTAACAGAACCACACTCTGAAGTTAATGGGCTTTTTTACTTTCAGGACACAGTGTGAGAAGGTACAAAGGGTTTATACTAAATCTTGTGTGTGGGAAATTAATTCCTAGATATGCTGTTCTCTTGCAAGTGTGCAGTATTTCTGCATGGGAGATATTAAGGATTGGTGCCTGAGGAGAAAATGGTCCTTGGCTGAGAGTGGATAAGAATTACAAGTCAGAACCCACAAGAAAATACTATTTTTGGACAAAATCCATCTCCCACTTCTGTTAAAATTGAGTGTGATTGTAAATACATATCTGTAAAACAAATGGAATAAATACAACAGTACTGCAGTCTTAAATCTACAAATATTAGAGGACCTAGACAAAAGCAACCAGCTAACCAAAGACAAAGTGAAATATGGGAAAATTGGGAAAGCACACAGCTGCATAGTTAAAGAATCCTAAATAAAGTTAACTCTACCCACCTCTAACATTTATGTTATCTTATGTTCCCTAACCTTTGTGGTTTTTTTGTTGTTTGTTTGTTTGTTTCCTTTAAATAGTGAGCACTTTTGCATGGAACTATCTTTTTGTCATGTGTTTTTACAGCACTTGACAGATAAAATCTTGGTCAATGATACTTACATAAAGGCAATATACTTACATAAAGAACCAGTGTCATTAATAAAAAAAAAACAAACTAGTGTCATTAATTAAAAAAGCATCAGGTTAACTTATTTTTTGTAAGAGGTAGAGTTTTTGAGTATTTTAGGGTAAACAGATGAGGATATTGTTTTGTATTTTTATCCTTCTAAAAGTAAGAAACTTGAAAAGTATTATCACAGGTACAAAAACCTTCATTCTCTGCATGCTATATGTGAACACCAGTAGGCATTTCCATCAGTCAAAAAGTGGTTTCTTATAAGAAGGATAAAAGTTCAGTTACACTTCCAGTAATAGAATATATTGAGGTTTTTCTGGTTTTGGTATATTTTTTTTCCTTCAAGAAATGCCCAGACATTTATAATGGAGAGACAGTCAGGCACCTTGCTGACTGTGTGAAAAGATGGCTCAGCACAGAAACGGAGAACCTGACAGATCTATTGTGTCCACATTTGCTTTCAATAATCAGGGCTGCTCATGTATCTCCTGGGCTTCCTGGCTGCCATGCAGTGAGAAACCACCGAAGCTAAATGTGTCATCCACTTTGAGTTCCCACCAGTCCCAAAATTAAATGAGAGTTTCTTAGGCAACTACTACTAACATTTCTGCAGGCTCTTCATACTTCATACTAAACACCTGCCTGCTGAGACCTGCCGCAGATCTTGCACAACATCATCTGTCTTTGGAAAGCTGTTATTTTCAGTTACAGCTAGTGTTTCACTTAAACTGAATCCCATATCTTGCGTATTAATTAGCCAGTAAATAAATATTCAAAGCTCTGTACTTAATGATATATCGCAGGAACTTCTTTAGATTAGTTTTCTAAGGGGAAAAAAAAAAAAAAAAGAAGAAGCTTCCAGCATCCTACTGCCCATCTTATTTTTCTATCTTACTATATAATTCCTTCTTTCCTTCTCCCATGTAATTTTTGAGCCTGCTGGCAGATTTAACCAAATCTGACAGAAACATCTAGATATTAAAATCGTACAAATTTCATGAAGAAAGGCAACAGAGAAGAGGAGAGACAACCTATTACTATATTAACTGAGGGAAAGCTTAAAATGTATCTACAGTCTTTTTCTGCAGGCTGGCTTGGTGGCTCACTGTGCATCACGTACCTGGATCAGGTAACCGGTGCAAACATAGATTGCAACTCAGAGCAACCGGCATTTCTTGCCCAGCCAGATAGGGAGCAGATAGGGTGACAGGATGCTAAGCACCAGGTAAATCTGTTTTGTTTTGTTTTGTTTTGTTTTGGTTTTGGTTTTGTTTTTAAAATTGGAAAATTGAGGTATTATCACAGGTCTGAAGTGAGGGTAGTGATGATTTGGGGAAAACCTGAGGGTTACTCATGGGGACCATTGAAGGGGAAAAGGAGAGTATTGTGGGCAGAGGATAGCCATAGTAATGACTGTAAAGGATAAAATCACAGGAAATTGAGTCTTACCAGCTACTCTGCCCATGCAACAACTTGCTTCATATTTGCTCATTTATATTCCATTGGTTTTGGGTTCTGCACTTTGCACATAGTTTATCACTAATATTATGTTCTAAGTAGTGAAACTACCCCACCCTTCTTTTTAACTATCAATATAAAACAAAACATTCCCAACTTCATGGAGGGCTGAGTATATGAAAATATTTTGCTTGTCCAAGCATTGCACTGAATATTAAAAAGTGAACATTTATTGCTTTTATTAACTACGGAGAACAACTTTTTTGATGAGTACAGTCATTCTGCAAATTATCCCTGAGCAAGTTAATTAAATCTTTGTATTTATATATTTGTAGTAGTTTGTATGCACTAGTATTTAACCTGCAGAATTTATTCAAAACTGGTCAGTATGATTATTTCCTATTTACTCTGTGCACTTTGATTAATCATCAAAATCAGATGTTATTACTTCTGCTCCAATAATGGATGACCTATGTATCATAAACAGGAAAAATGTCTTGCTTGTTAATGAATTATCTATAAATATCTGCAGTTTTTGATGCCTCTTGTGATAAAAGCAAAAAAAAGAGGCATTAATAAAGGTCCATGATACCTTCTGCTAGCTGTGAATGCCCTATAAATCTATTCTTTCTACTATTCATGATTCATTCCCTTTCCTTGACTATTCTGGTGAATCAAATCTTCTTTATACAAATGTTTGTGAATAAAATCACTGTTAGTTTGAATGAAACAAATCGATATATATAGTCACAGGACACAGTCAAATATCTTGTTACTTTGTGAACCTCTAGTTCAAAGACTGGAAGTTTAATGCTGATGGCTATTTTAGACTAACTCAGGTTCCCAAAATTAGGAAGACAGAGCCCCTATACAGTCCACAAAGAGAGATAATCAGAATTTTTCACACTGTAAGTTACACAGGAAGCCCAGGCCTACATTGTTCGTAAACACATAGTGTCAATCTTATAATACATGTGCATTTGAAAAATGTACACTATGTATGACAATAATTTTCACAGAATCACAGATATTTCTTTTCTTATTGTATGTATAGTAGAGAAAGAGATAAACAAGAACTTGAGGTTTGCTATCTTTTGTTGCCCAAAAATGTACCTACATTAAATTCTGAGAATTAACATCGGATGTAACAGAGTATACACAAAGGAGTCGCTTTGAAAAAAAATATTAATTATACTTGTCACAAAATAAATACTCTATGAGACTCAAGAGCAATATCGCTTAGAAGGAGAGCAATAAATTAGAGTAAAAATGCTCTAAAATGCATAATTATTATGCACCAAGCTGAAAAAATGGGGGATAGAAATATCCATGCTCTTCTAAATGTCAAGTTGAACACCTTGCTGTGAGTCAGACTGCTTAATGTATGGGTGGATTTAAGTTTTGAAATTATAATGCATAAAGGACAGCATGACATGATGTTATAACTTCATAAAGATAACATGAAAACTGTAACATTGCATTAACATTAAATCATTTACTAACATTTCTGAAGAAATACATTTTTGAAGTCTGATACTTTTATCAAATGAGCACAAGTTAAAATGTCACATGCCTGAGGCCACTGCTGTGTTCAATGTCTTAGTTAAGAGTGTAAAGTCAAGGGTCCCTGTGCTCAAGAATATCAAAGCAAGCCTGTTTATTTTTTTATAAAGAAATATAAATAAACAAATCTTGCTAATTTATGGTGTATTTTAAAACTAAGTTTCTTTTGTTCTTTTTCTTGCAGCCCCTGAAGTCATGGTAAAATCTGGCAAAAAAATAAACCCAACCAATCAACCAAACAGAATCAACAACAACAACAAAACACAAACACAACAGAAAACAACAAACCTTTGATGATCCAAATTCTTGCTTCAGATTCAGCTTTTGTCAAAATAGCTGTCTCAAAAAGACAAAGTATTATTCACTGTGGGCTATGGGTTGTTCATCTTGCTGACTCTGCTGTTGAAAGGCAAAATCTTAGCACTATTGCTTGTCATGAGTGATGCCTCACATCACGAAAAGCATCCCCAAAGATACTAGAAGCAATTAGAATCAGACACCACAACTAACCGTGTAAAACACACTTAAACTTTGTGATCCATGCTTCTAAATATAGCGGCAATTGAATGACTATGGAAGTTCAGATAAGTCTGTTCTCTCTCCATTTTTTTTTTTTTTCTTCCTAGGGGTATTTTTTTAAAAGCAATCAGTTTAATACAATGACCTTGCTTCCAAGACCTAGGTTACAGGAGATGATTTGGTTTGCATATGTAAATGTAATTATTTCCTCTCTGAATACAGATAGCTGCAGACTAGACCACAATATACAGAGTGAACAATGATGCAGGGGTTTAGGTAACAGTTCAGAAAAGCTGTATATCGTCATTTTTCATACACATCCATAAAAAAAATCTCCCTATACATATGCATACAATCAAGGCTTCTCCCATGGAATTTGATTACTATTTTATTCACTAGCCCACAGAATGTAAGGAGAAGTAGGAGATGCTAAATGCCACCAGGATTTCAGGAAGTTGCAGTGTTGAGCTTCTTGAAGAAAAAGCTCAAGATTATCAGAAATGTAGTTTTTTAAATGCAGAGGGGAGTGTTAATGTGATATTTCATTTTCTGTAGAACAGGACAGAGAATTTCAGACTTTTTCACCAAGTACAAAGACGCTGTCCAGTGGCATTTTATACATAATTCAAAAAGTATTCACTCTTTGAGTGATGAGAACTCCTCCAGTTCTTAGGGAAGGTTAATTACTTTTGTTTCATAAATAAACACATTAAATTTGCCTGCCTAGAGTTTTAAATCATCAGTTTTTACTGCAACTTTGTTTTCTCCTAGATTAAAAAAATGTTAGAAATTCTCTGGTCATGATCCAGATTGTTTGTATTTTCTGTGAACAGAATGAACGAGTTTCCTATATTTCTTGCCTTGTTTCACTAATCACTATTTTCCCACTCCTCTATTGTTCATTATACTTTTAAAAATATAGGCAGTAAAACTGCATTCAGAAGACTAACAACAGATTAAAAATGCAATGTTCTATATCCACAGGTCATGCTTATACCCACATCCACAGTGTCTGAGACTTTCCTTAATCTCTCCAATTTCTTTCCATCATCAATGCAATCCAAGATACTCTCTCATCTCACAGGAATAACCTATATCTTCTTTTTTTTTCCTAGATTTATGACCTTGGATTTGGTATTATTTGCATTTTTCAAATGAGCCTGCTTCACCAAGCGATCCAGATTAATCCATAAAGCTGACTTGACCCTGTCATTATTTATCAGTCGAGCTAGCCAAAACCAATTTTTTCAGTTGCTGGGAATTTTATTTGTTTGCTTCTAATTTAGTTTCGGTCCTAATCAGATCCCAGCTCGCGTCCAAATTAGTCACGGAACTGGCAGGTCTGCTCCAGGGCACTGACCCCACAAATGACCCCTTATGGCTTTAAAATAAAACTGACATTTTTGTCATACTACTGTTTGCAGTAAAACTGTCAGGAGCACCATTTTCTTAAGTGTCCACTTATTTGTTGTCCTTACAATTGTAAAAAATATACATAGTTGCTTTAGTAACATCAGGGAGGGGCTAACACAATTACCGCTTTGTGAGATTGTATCTAAATCCCAAAATTAAAATTTCTACAACTCTTTAGCATATAAAATATGAAACATTTTCCAAAAGAAAAGAGAAGAAAACTTGCACAAATACTTTCCTTTGGCTTTCTGTATCGTCTCTTCTGTGGAACAGGTGAAGTTCCCTACAAACTAATTACTGGGCAGCACTGGGCACTAACACTGTCCAGACCCCATTGGCTGAACAATGGAGTTAAAAATGAAAAGCTAATCCTGAGAGGCTGTCAGGAAACTGCCTTGGGGGATGAGATGTTTCCAGGGCCTTGCAAAGGCGGTTCTGCACAGCCTATGATATCCACACTCTGCGTTAGGGAGGGAAGAGAGGGAAGGGGCCATGAATGCTGCCTGTGGTGGGACCAGAGCAGGACAATGGCTCATCTAGGGCATTCCTGGAAAGGCAGTCTCCTCCCAGTTGCTCACTTGCACAGAAAATTAGGTTTCTCAGACCATGAGATATACATACCTGCACCTATCTGACAGACAGGCACACACCATATAGGGAGTTTGATTCACCCTGCGGCTTGCTAGTCCCCACTGCTCATGTTTTCTAGGTTTTCTACATGAGCGGGCAGTCTGTACATGCTGAAATATGCCAACAATACTAGGCAGTAGCAAGGTCTTGTGTTTGTGCATATAGAATTTTTCCTGTTTTCTAAATTAGTGATTTCAAATCAGTAATTTCAGATGTTATTGTCAGTGGAAAAAATAATGATATGGCTGACTGGAACAAATACTGTATATTAACCTTTAATTTACTCCTGGCATAATAGCTTGATCTAAGATACATAAAAGCAGCACAGCTGTGACTGTTGCTATGAGGAAAATGCTTTCTCTGATTTTACCAGCTAGAATGTATATGCAGAGAAACAAATGAGTGACTTTGGTTTCACCTTGACAATGACCAAATTACTTTCCTGTTCTCTTCGATATGTTTTTTCTTCACAGAGTTAGAGCTAAAGCAAAATCTTTCCAAGCACAGAGATTTAAGGATAGTAAATGTGTATTCTGCATGAACTTATGTGCATATTCTGGTCTGTATTTGGTATGTGGCACTGCACAGTGTTTTAAATGATGTTCTGAATTACATGGTTCATAAGATTACCACAAAAATTGTCTGAGGGGGGTTTGGCTCTAAAGGTGTCTTTCATTTTTTTTTCCTGTCTAGCAGTTGACAGAAGCTTGTTAACTTAAAAGGAGATGCTGCATCTCACTGAATCCAGCTGTATAAATATTTTAACAACATCGTAGATATTTTCCCTAGTGCTGCAGCACATGATGGTTTCAGCTTCTAAGCACATAAGTATAATTCTATTTCAGCTGGGAAGGGAGGTAAGAGAAAGAGAGCGAACATGTCTAGTGGTGAAAGGAAGGTAGGTGAGGCTCAGTCAGATAAGAAAACAAATGATTCATTAACAAGTGACCAACTTGGCGCTTCAGCTAATTTTGTATTCCTTTGTTTAAGTCCCACTGGGTTGTTTTGTTGTTGGTTTTTTTTTTTGATTCAGTGCTATGGCACATTAGCAGAGCCTATGGTTACTATTAGTATCTGCAAGTATACTTCACCCAGAGTCATTTATACAATCTGTGATAATTCCTATCGGAAAGAATTTGTTCCAGGTGGAGAATCTCACTTTCAAAATGAGAAATGGCTGCTAGGTGCTCTTAATTTCCAACAAGGTGTTCAATCCAGCCTCCATGTACAATTCAGAGTATGCTTTAGAAACAGGAAAGAGAAATTTTATTAAGACATTATGAACTTCTGTGCAAACTGTGCTAAGGGAGCATGATGCCCCAGTGTACAGCATAAGAAAAACGCTTAGAGTCTGAATATTTTTAGAGCCAAATGCAAAGGGCCATTTGCAGGGCTGCTATACAACAAGACATAAGTAACTGTTTTATTTGATAAATGTGGAGCTTTATAGAAGAAAACCCTTGCGTTCATCTTTGCATAATACTCAGTTTCCCATTTACTTCTTCCAGGAATGGTAACTGTACCACCCCATGCCACAATTCTTCCCTCTTCTGGGAAAATCAGAGGAGTCCACTGACTCAAGCTCCACAACCCCCCAAGAGGTCTCTTTGGTTGTGTATTCTGCCTACACAAATGAATGCATTTGTGAAGTGGAACCTTTCCAATTTTCACTTCACTAACCTGTTCCAACCATAAAACTATGCAAAACTACAAAATCTGTGCTTTAAGGATTTAAGGTCACTCTGTTGTATTAAAATCCCGAAGAACTTAAACCCCATGGTTTTAACATTGCAAACTATAGAATACATCAAGGGCTCTTACCCCATGTGACTGGTATTGTTACACTTTATCAATAAGAACCTGGTCTGGTCAGTTGTAGAACAGTTCTTAAGTATTAGTAAAACACACTTTTCTACTACTTTAACCCTGGGAAAGTAAAGCTTTCTGATGCACAATTCCAACATTGGTCTTTTAATACCATATGACTTGTGATAAATTATTGACTACATGTTTCTAAATAATTTATCCTCAACAGTTAAAAAAATTCAGTAAAGCATGGTACGACCGTCTGCCACTAGTTTGAATCCCAAGAGTGTGGTCCTGTACATCTAGAAAACTGAGCACTACTAGCATTGAATTAAACATTTCTGGAGTAATTAGCATAGTCCTATTGCAAAATACCATAAATTGCAAGAGACTGAACCCACACCAGGAGCAGGGCAGCTCACATCAAAGCCTTGGGTTTGCTGGATTATGAACTAGAAAGCTTCATCTCTAGCCCTGACTGCCTGTGTCCTGCTGTTCACCTGGATGGTCCCTGGACCTGACCCATTGTCTCTTCTCATCTAAGACTGTCAACAAACCCTGTCACTGCCACTACATGGACCCTGGTCAGAGCTGCGGATCTGTGCCCTGGTCCTTGAGGGCACTGCCTGTGCTGTGGTCACTCCCATTCCCCTAGCTCATCCCCCCCCATACCAGAGCAGCCCTGCTAGTGCTATTCCCTCATCCTGCCTGTATGAGATGACAGTTTGGACAAGCACAGCTTGTCTGTGAGAAAGCAAGGAGCTGACAGAAGACCTCAATGCTCTCATGTTCTGAAGGTATTCAACTTTATCTTGATGTCTGTTGCTTGCATTGTACGAGAATGCTTTAGACTGAAGCACAAGCTTGATACAACAGAGCCTGTTAAAAGGGATACTGCAATTGCCTATGATTACAGACATTTACAACATGTAGACTGGGGGCACTTCCTTCAACCCCTTTTTTTACCCTCTTCTTCTTTTCACTCCTGAAAATGTATTCTGCTCTAAAATTTCTTAATGAACTTACTGGGACCAGATATGCAAGTATACAGTTAATTTAGCAAAATGATCATCAGTCTCAACTATTTTTCCTTTAACAACCAAGTCCATTCTTCAGCTATGCTGATCAAATCTGCTGTGTTATTGCCTCCAGCCTAGAAGTTTTCCCTATTTTCATCCTTGAATGTGTGGTGTTGTCACATGAGCAGAAGCCCTTGAGGCTTAGTCTGATGCCTTTCACTTTTATTATCTGAATTGTGGCTGAACCAAGCAGCATTCCTTCATCTCAGATTCTTAGCTTCCCTGCTGTTAAAGGGTCCCTGCTTAGCCCGATATTGTCCTAACAGCTTTTTTTTACTGTCTGTGGTTCCTCTGATGGACATTACATAATACTATCTGGGATGGGAAAATCTGTCCCTTGTGGTCATTCCTGACAGACATGCAACAGTCAAGCTTTTCCAATATCCCTTCTGTGTTTTCGTACAGCATTGTCCTTACTCTTGGAGAACCCTAACTACCCAGGTAACCTTGTTTATTCACATACAAAAAGACACCTTTTCCTGGATGGACTGGCAGGTGTCAACATGATCACTGGACTCAGGATAATGTCTTCCTCACGCTTTGAGAAATTGTTTAGGTGCAGTGCAGAACTTCACTTTGAGTTTCTCACTGTTTCCTAGAAGGTTGTGCAAGTTTCAGCATGGCCAGTGTTTCCTTTTCTTTACAGTTTTGCCATTTTCTTCCTTCCAATCTTCATCAAAATCATTAAGGTGCTGCATTCTATAGTCTCATGTGTTGCACTTCAGGATCTACTTCACGTTTTTCTTACTATCTTAGCAGTTATTTCCTAGCACTATGCCTTTGCCATCTATTAGCAAACTCATTATAATTCTTCTATTTCAGTTTGAGAATATTCTGGTGTTTCATTGAAATCAAATATATGGATTGCTCTGTTTAGCTCCCTGGCACTTGGTGCCACTGTAGGCAGACATGTATAAACCTTCTCTTTCTCAGGAATTTCTTATCAACTTACTGCATGTTTCCACTGGCCTCAGAATATTGTATTTTCCTAAAAGACTACTACTTGGTCATATTTGTTCAGTATAATACTTCTGCTTTGCAGTGTGGCAGGTGTTACAGTGCAGTTGACTCCACAAATCTACTGGAATCAAATTTTTCACTGATCTAATAGCATAGTTGCAAAATGCAGCAGTAGAATGGGTGTCACCTTTTGTAACAGATGAGATGTTTTGGAAACATGTAATAATGAACATTCTATTGACATATAACAGATGCTATAGATACATGAAATATTAAAAATCTATTGCATCAGTGTACTGCAATATATGCTTAGGTGCATATATGTATGTTGCAGTACATGAGTGTTATCTGTTCCTATAATTTATCCATAACTCTGATATAGATAAACATAATACGTATTGCTATGGTAGGATAGAGGACAGCAAAGCAGAACAAAAAAAAAAAAATTAAAAAATCCCCAAATAAAGAGAATTCCTACAGGTGAAATAAGCAGTGCTAGTAAAGCAAGACATGACTGAAAGCTGCTTATTGGTCTGTGATCTACTTCCTGTGTTCTTTTATCTGAACAAACCATAGCGTGCTCTAAGAGCCTGGCCATCCCTGGGAAACTTTGACAATGTGCTTGAGAAGAAGCACGGCTGTTGATTCTGGACTCACCCAGGCCTGCCAGGATAACCAGAGTACAAGAAGCCTTGAAGGGATGGCTAGTATAATTTCTCACCCTCTTTCCACCATTGGATAAGGGATGAATATTTTCCTTTTAATCATGCTGATCTTAATGATATCTGTACTGAACCTTGTATGCCTGAACACTTAGTGTTTCTGTCCTGCTGGCTTGAGCTCTTGAAGCTTAGCCAGATGATCTTGTTCCCCAGCAGGGATTATCACCTTTCAGCTTTTATCCTGGATAGCTCGGTCACCCTTGTTTTGGAGTCACTTCAGTGTGGCTGAATTTGTTTCTTTGAAATAATCCCTTCTGGAAGTTGCTGTATCAAATCTTACAATTGATCTTGACTGCCATACATCTCAAAAGCTAACTATGTATTCTTCCTAGAATATGTATTCTTAAGGCTGCGTAGCCTTAAGAAGAAGAGAAAACTAAGAAGCAACATTGGAAAGGTAGAATGTCCTGTGTCCTGTCTCTATCAATGGCCTGCAGCAGGTGCCTGGGGAAGCAGATAAGAAGGGGCAAATATACTGCCATTAATTCCTGAAATACTCTTGCAGTACAGTGGATTATATGTGTTCAATAATCCTTAGTCTTTCTTTTCCATTATAACAGTCTTTTCATGTTAAAGGTAATGAAAACTGGGAGAAATTTTCTAGGGCTGTGGTGGTACTTGAAAAACTAACAAACAGATTTGACAAACCCTGAAAAACACTAATAGATTTGACAATCACATTAGAAATTGCCTAGGCGTAACCTTGTGACCACTGTAGGGATAAATAATTTGCTGAGACTCATTTCTGGTTCCAAAGTAAACCAAAAAAGCTTTTTAAATGGTATCACTCTCTCTAGCCTTTATTGGTGAAATTTATTTCACCCAACCCTTTAGTTTCACATTTAAATCTAAACTAGGTGAAGTTTTCTATAAAAAAATAGAGATTAATAATTATATTAGAGACATATAAATATAAACATATAAAAATTTAGGATGAGATGAACTGCTTCTGGCAAGCAGTTTTATTTCTCTCTATTCACTACAGAGGGAGTTTGGAGTGATTTATTTTTAGAGTGGGCACCTGATGTCAGATGCAGATCAATTTTCCCTAAAAGACAGGTCATATCCAATCTATCGTCTTTCTTGTGGCAGCACTCAAATGTTTGCCAGCCATTTGATATTTAGAAAGTTATGTCTGGCCACTTTGTCTCACTGACTTCCTAATCTGCCCTTTGAAATGGCTAGTAATGAACTTTATCTTCATATTCTTATTTCTATACCCTTGTCCGCTAAACTGGCTACAAATAGAAATATAATTCTTGTTACCACAACTTCTGTGTTTATGCAAAGTTGCTCCATTTTTTTTGGAAATAAAGCTTACAGGTAGGCTGAGTCTTTCCATGCTTCCTGTTGCTCTGTTCCAACATGTTGCTTTCTTTTCCTACTAATCACCCCTCTTCCTTGCTGTGAGTGCTACTAGACAGATCCTTTCTACTTTGTTTCATGCATTGTGTGCTACCTAATCACATTAGTGTACTTGTGCTTTATAAGTCTGAGTAGTTTCTTTATTTATGAGATCTATTTACAAAAATGATAGAATTACAGGAAGATTTCTAGCCCTGTGCAAACAGGCTGGTGCCTTGCCTTTTCCTCCAAACCTCATTCTTTCTTGCAATTGGTACTTCACCCAAATTTCAAGAATGTTGCTCATGTCCAACATCAACAAGATGCTTTTGCATACACTTTGACTGTTGACAATAACAAGAAGAGGACTCTTACATCTGTTTTTGAAATATCTTTATTGAAGCTCATAAAAATAGACTGATGTCATGGTGGGGCTGATTAAACCACGACAGCTGAATCGCTGCTCACACTAGAGTATGAAATCCAGAGAAGGGTGACAGTGCTACTTGGGTATGAACAATTCAGTAGGGGCAGAGAAGCCTTGCTCCAATGATGACTCTGCTTGTCATTGGTCATTGTCACAAGAACTACCATTTGATCCTTGATTTCCACAAGTCAATTTACTCATTGCATTTGATACAGCAGAGACTTAAATCAAAAAAAGAATCAGATATTCTCTGCTTATATGATTTCTACATCAGCCAAGAGGAGACATCCATAACACTGTACTGTACTTGAAAAGCTGAAAACCTTTCAGTGGCTGTATTTTGAGACAAATGAGATCTGAATAAGAAAATAAACATTAGTTGTTACTTTGCAGCAAGGGCTGACTGCTACCAGAGGACTTGTTACTTCAAACTCTTGGAAATCTGCAATCACATGAGGGCCACAAAGATTGTTAAGGGGCTGGAATATCTCTTATATGAGGAGAGGCTGAGATATCTGTCTGCTCAGCCTAGGGAAGAGAAGGCTCAGAGGAATCTTATCAACATATATAAAGAAATACCTGAAGGGAGGGTGTAAGGAGGACAGAGCCAGGGTCTTTTCAGTGGTGCTTGGGGACAGGATGAGAGGCTGTGAGCACAAACTGAGACACAAGAAGTTTCCTCTGAACATCAGGAAACACTTTTTCACTGTGAGGGTGAAAGCACTGGCACAGGTTGTCCAGAGAGGTTGTGGGGTCACCATCCTTGGAGATACTCAAAAGGCATCTACACATGGTCCTGAGCAACCTGTTATACTTGATATTGCTTTGAGCAGGGGGGGTGGTCCCTTCCAAATGGAGTTATTCTGTGATTCAGTCATAAAAACTGTGTGCCTTTTAGATAAATGCGAAAGCGTGCTCATCCAAAGAATAGCTGTCTTTGAAATACAGAATGAGTGGAGAGCAAGTGCAACATCAACACAGATGCCATGACATCCTGCAATGCCAATCTAATGAACAGTCAAGTATTCTGTCTTCCTTAAAAACCAAAACCAAAACCAAAACCAACCAACCAACCAACCAACCAACCAGACAAACAATACCCCCAAACACAAAGAAACAAACCACCCTCAATTGTTTCAAAGTAGCTCCTCTGTCTCTCAGTGATTTATGTACCATGTTTTTGTTTTTCATGCAATAAAACTCTAGTGAATAATACATGAAACAGCCTGGGGACGAGTACTTGAACTGGGTCTTTCCCCCTCAAAGGGAGCAAGATAACCTTTTGACTAAGGAGTTAAATGCTTCCTTGCTCTCTTTTTAGCCTTGTAAATCTTGTATACTTGGTGCAGCTTTGGTTTTCCCATTTTTTTCCTAGCTGCTCTGTGCCCTGCTTAATAGAGACATTTTCCATGGAAGTAGCAGATCAGGATTTGAAACCCTGGCATCTGATGTAGAGACTTATAACCCAGATTTTACATTAACTGGGAAAATGCTTTAATTATTACAGTATTTGTAAAAGATAAGGGCTATCATCATTACCCAAATAACCTTTTCCAGCAGCTAACTTTTTAAAATGAATGAAGCATGGTCCATTGGGCATTTACCTAATTTTGTACATTTCAGCTTGAATAAACTGTGATGTTTCATGTTCAGCTCTGAATTAGAAACCTACATTCCCACAGAATCTTTTTTTACTTGCTACTCTGTTGGTTTTTAAAAGTGTTTTTTTCGTTCCCAGTTTATAAGAAACACACTACTGCAGCTTATAGAAATAAAATATCCAGGCTTTTTATATTGTTTAATTTTTCCTTTTAGAATTGAAGAGTATAATATGAAAAATTATTTCAAAAGAAAAGCTGTAGACCTTCCTTTTGAAAGTATAAAACTGGCCACTGCAAAACATTCAGACTTGTTCTTTTTGAACTGACACATTTTTGTAAACAAAGCGATATATAAAAATAACACTGTTGTAAATTTTGTCTCTTGCTCAAAGACAAAGGGAGGAAAAGATTTACTCACTTTCAGTCATTTCTTTTTTCCTTTATTCACACAAGTACTAAAATATATCCCACAATAAGAATTAAAAGTGAAAAAAAAAGAATGAGCAAAAATTGGTCTTCCCAAGTATTGGGAAAATTTTTTTAAAATGCAGACACCAAAAGATAGCATGACTTCAGTGGAAAAATAAGTAAATTTTGAAAGCTTCACATGCTAAAATTTCTGTCAAAGCATCTTCAGATGCTGCCCCAGTTTTGTTCCTGATGTGTGGGGATTTGCTACATATGCAGTAATCTTACCTCAGCAATTGTGGAGTAAGGAGCACGTACTGAAAAAGAGTCCTTCCCTCTCAAATACCTCCTCAGTAGAGGCTCTTCTAATTCACACGAGTGTCTAATTGAAATATCTCTATTGATCACAATTATATATGACAATAATGGACTTCATCTCCTGGGGTCTAAAAGCACTCAATTTTATGCACAGCACAGTCTCATGAAAGTGAGTGGGTCTGCTCATGTTTTTTACATTAAGCACATAGCTCCACAGAATGGGTCCTAGTCAGCAGGTCTCTATACAAGGCTTTTTAGGTCAAACAGAGCATCTTAAAGCAGAAAACAGCTGGTGAATGCAAAAAGTGTTTGTTTCAATATCTGACTATCAGGTTGTCCCCATTTGTAGCCTGTGGCTTTGAAGGGCAGTTGCATTCAGTGATTGTCCCTGTGTACCAGGTGATGGTAGCACAAAGACATTGCACTCCAAATTGTTTCAGAACTTTCTTGGACTCCATGTGATACAGCTTCTGCCTAGCAGTAGAAAGTGCATCATCATTTTTAGCCTTTAGGCAGATGAGGGGTTCCCTTATAGCTAATTTGAAAAATAATGAAAAAAGGCTTTAAAGAGCAAGTGTTGTTACAACAGTTCCACCAACATTTCCAGTGACCTTACGTGCCTAACATCACCAAGTGTGTTTTAACTCTCCATCTCTACCTTTTTCCCTCTCAGTTATTGAATTCCAGAAAGAAGTGCAAGACACTAATATCTCAGCTGGAACAACCAGGACTGAATATTATTGAGTTTTCTTATTAAATGTGGCATTTTCATTAAAATCCCTTTCTTCCCCCTGAAAAATCATGATGCCGGATTATCTGTTCTGGTACAAGATTGTTGCAGCATGTGCCTAGGAAGTAATACAGTTTAGGAAAATAATTGAAAATGATGGCTGGCCAAAGGCAATTTATACATTTGTTTCCTTGTCGGCAGGTTATATTTTTAGCAACAAGTTCTGCACCTGCATCAGTGCATTGCTTTCACAGTGACAAAAGAGAGAAGAGAGGCTGTTTTGCGTAATCCCATCTACAAGGATGGATGACTCCATCAAGAATGGCAGGAGTTAGATGTTTGTGTTAAATCCAATAGCCTGTCATGTGAAAGTAAAAACCACTTCAGCAATAAGAACATAGAATAATCAAAGTAAAGTGAATGACTAACTGTAAATTTGGCTTATGGTTTAGTGCAGAATTACAGATACTGTCTCCCTACAAATTCCTTGCCCACCTGAAAAGTGCATACTCTGTGCAGACCCAAGTATCTTTTTAACCACAGATGCTTACTCTTAGCTTCCATCTTCTCCGAAACCTCTGTATATTGCAGGAAAAAAAAAAAATAAAAAAATCTATAAAATAAGTTTAATGTTCTCATTTTTCTCTGGTCATCATCACCATTTCTCCATTTCATAATAAAACACCTATTTGGCCCTGGCCCCTAATATCAGTGAAAGGAATCCCTTACTGGGGAAATGCTGTCCAATGAGAGTACTGGGGAGATATTTCCAATGTTCTACCTCCACCAGCTCTACATAACCTGTGCAAATGTGAATTATGTTCTTAGCTACTCTATTTTCTTCATAAGCTGTGATTGAGATACAGGTGCTTAATGCAGAAGCATGGATAACTTTGTCGCCAGGGCTTCTCCCCCTCCTGTGTCCCAGAACTGAATCTGCGATGTGTACCGCTGTTGTGCAATGTTGTGCGAAGGCCCAAAGCAGCAGACATAGTGGTGGCTCATAAAATAGCCTAACAATACCCTCCCAGACTTACCACAAATCATAGGATTTGAGACACTATGTATGTGGCCACTTTGCATTGTGGATGAGGCTAGCTTGCAGTTACCTGCAGTTAACCACACAGACAGACATTAAGCTCCCGATTTGTCCAGAATTCAGATGTGTGCTTAATTTTGACCTTTTTTTGTGTGAGCTGCCCTGCTGGAATCAATGAGATTACTCTTGTAACACGAGATGTTAATGCTGGCAGGGCTAGTGCCTAAGATGGACCCTATTCAGCAAAGCACTCAAGCCTGTGTCTGCCTTTCCCCATTCAACAACTCCGATTAATGGAACTCAAGTGTGCGCCTAAGTGCTTTCTTAAGCCTGTGCAGTGATAGCTTGTATAATTGGGGTCAATGAAGAGAAACTGTGTTAGCAGCCATGTAATGAATGACGTTTTCTCCATGTCAAGCACAGATGAAGTGTTTGAAAGCAAGGAATGGTATTAGTCATTCCTATTATATATGCAAAGTGCAAAAATGATACCTTGAAGTAATTGCACTCTGAAAAAGAAATATTTTTTTTCCAGTGAAACCATTCTATCTATTGTTTCATCACAGAAATAATAAAAATAGAGGTGCATCTTATACATGGATTTCAATTGCAAAAATAAATTGAAAACTACTTCTCCAGTCAGTGGTCAAACAATAACATCAAGAAAGTGTACAAACATGGTTCAACTTGTACAAAAGTAATTTCTTCAATTTTTGTAACCAAAATGGAATTCAAAATCAAACCCTAATAATTATTATACTTTTTATTATGATTTAAATCAAAAGCCTTTGTTTCATATTGAAAAGTTGATTAAAACTTCTGAAAAGATGTTCCAGAAAGAGAAAAGTTAAAACAACTACCTGAACAATGTTACTACCAAATGATGTTTCCCTTTTCTTAATGAAAACCATTTGCTAATTTTGAGTCAACTCTCTGAATATGTCTGGACCTTGAAACTTCAGTTTTCAACAAATGTATAAGAATTAATGAGAAAACCCAGACTGCTTGACTATAATCTCAATCCTAAAGTTAGTTTATCTCTGAAAACAATTTTAACAAAAAGTTATCTCAAATAAATGTTTCTTGTTCTTAGTTTGTTAGAAAACAAAGTCTGGAAAACAGGGAAGGCTCTTTCTCTCTAAATCCCGTGCCACTTATATCAGCAATGATCTAGTGATATGACATAGGTTATAGCTTGCAACATACATAAAAAATAGCAGAGACAACACTACTCTTCATGTTAAAAATGCAAACACCCTGATGGGAGTGCAATGAGTGCTTCTCACTCTAGCAATACAGATCCTCCATAAAAATTACAAGTGATTTCCAAGTATCAGATCACAGTGCTACATCAAGACTTGAGGGCAACCAAAGCTTTTGAAAGATATTCAGCCTTTCTTCAAGTGTTAAGGTAGTAGTTCAGGTAAAATTCATCCTTCATAGTTTATTTCTGGTTTAGAGCTTTTAGTTACTTAAAGTTGTTTTGTTTGGTTTTGTTTTGTTTTTTAGTATAAAGGACAAACTTGGAGGAGAAAGAGAAAGTACTTTTAGCCATATTAAAAAAAAATAATCTCAAATAAAGCGTATGCGCACACACAAAATCACTTCTTCTTTTTCCCCTCTCCCACCCTTTATGAATTTTACAACCAGGGAGTTACTGATGCATTTTTCCTCAAAAAAGATGTACGGGTGGTACGGGTGTTGTGGATTTGATTTTTTCCTATTCAGATAACACCATCTGTATTTTGACTTGTCTACCTCCTTTCCAAAAAACTTTCAGCATTTTACCCTCCTTATCACTTTCATCTCCTCCGAAGCATTTCCTTTTTCTGTTTCTGAAACAGTTTTTCTTTTCAAATGCCACACTTCTGTGTCAG
The DNA here is from genome assembly GCF_036013475.1 of Columba livia. Classification (NCBI taxonomy): domain Eukaryota; kingdom Metazoa; phylum Chordata; class Aves; order Columbiformes; family Columbidae; genus Columba; species Columba livia. Next base: position 55,079,975 of record NC_088604.1, on the reverse strand, counting down.
CTACATTTTTAAAAAACACCTTCATTCTGCAGTTAGCCTTCCAATAACATCATGTTGAAGTTGGATTCTCCCACAGTTAAGCTTGTTCTTAAAACACAGATGTCTCTGCTTACCATCTTCCAGTCTTTCCTCCCTTTCCTATCAACAGTTCTAAAACTTTTTCTTTGCCTCTTACAGATGGACTTTTGCATCTGTAAATCAGGGAGATCTTGTCCTTCACTTTCCAGGATGAGTGATGTGTAAGAAGGAAGTAAAACAAGAGCCGTAAAGCTAACAGAAGTGATTTAAGTATAGCAAGATGACCCCAGCCTCTCAGGTGTGAGGTACTGTCTGTGTCTGTTGCATGTGAAGAGGAACAATCTGCCCCTCAGCACATGAAGAAATGAGTTACTGCTTTTCTGCAAGAGAGGAATGAATAACAGCAGCCAAACAGATGCAGAATTGTTCATTGGCTGCAAGATTTCCCTGCAAATCGATAATTTCTAAATATTACTGTCTTACTAAAATCCTGTAGAACTGAAAACCCTACATTCACCCCATAACCGTATTTATTTCAAAACTAAAGATAAATTCATCTTGTAAATGAAAAACTCACCATCCTGCAAATAACATAGACCATTAAGTAATCTACTTTCACTGTGAAGGGAAACCAGCTTTTTTGAGTCTATTTTGAGCCACTGACATTCTCTTGCTGAAGTTATTTGCCCTTTCAAAATCTAGTCCTTCACAAAGACTCAACATTTATAAAGGTTTATCTTGATCTAAATAATCCTGATGTGAATGACTTGAACAAGAATGTTCTGTTGATGCTTATAAAGCTCTTTGGGAACTTCAGCATAGTCATGTTCTGATTTCCAGGAGCAAATTCGGTGCAAGATTAAGACACCTAACTTTGTGTCTCACATAGGTGTCTGTGTGATAAGTACCTACATTCACATTATATGGGCCTACAATGCTCTGCTGCAGTCAATGGAGATACAGTCAATGTAGTCTAAGGAGTAATTCAAATGACCAGATGATAGGTATCTACTTTCAGATGAAAAGACTTGCTCCAACTCCATTGTGTGCTCCACAGCAATGTGTGTCTCTTCACAAGACCGACAGCACTGTTGCATAGCATGGCACACAAGACACCTATTTCTAAAATGTGTCTAAATTCTGGTGCCTTAATATTAAACTAAAGGCCTTGCCAAGGGGATGGTAGGGTTTCTCTAATGCAGGTGCTGATCCAGCTAGAGTTCTGCTGTCTGGTGTGCAACTGCTGCTGCAGGGATGGGTGCTCCTCCAACAGGCCCATATCAGAGCTGCCTGGCCTGCAGGGGTAACCAGACATTCCACGGCATTTCTAAGGCCACATGTTTTCATGTAGCCAACTCAAGATCTAAGAATCCTTTTAGTCTTTGATTTGAAGTCCCACAATTTTCCAGGTTATTTACATTTCAAGAGTGAGACTAATTTAATGTTTCAGTTTGGGACAGGACTGCAGATCAGCTCACTTGCTGTGTCTTGTTTCACACCACAGAACAGTCCCAGGAATCCTGCATGGGAGCCCTTTTGGGCAAAATAAACCAGATATATTCTAGGAATCTCCCAATGACTTCCCACTGCTGCAGGCATTAAATCCACAGGATCTGACCCTGAAACCTCCACAGTGTTCAACTCAGGTCCTCAGCACCAGCAGCTTTGCTCTCAAATCTCTCCTACTGGGTTGCACTTGTGGCCAATGGAATGGTAGTGCCAAATTAGCATGGAGCTTATTCTGCAATCCCTGGGTTTACAAACTGCATCCTTAGCAGCCTGGATACAGAGTTCTGCAAGGATAATTTTAATAGTGAGAACATTTAGCTGTATGGATGACAATATGGATTTTTAGACCAGATGTCATGGCTGATTAACCATCTGGCAATACTATAGCTGTTGAGTTATGTAGTGATAGCTCTAACGAACAACATAGGTGACTACAAGTTGGGTGTTTGAGCATTTCAATTTTAAGCATGTTGAAGCTACATGAAATTTGGACTTACTGAGCTAAGTACTAGAAATGTAACCTAAAAATCTCAGACAGTGAACAGGCTAACAAGAGAAAAGAAAGCCTTATATAAAAAATGTCTTACATCAATCTTATGTTCACTCCTATGTTATGTAATTTTTCTGTTTGGTATTCAACCCCCTCTCTCAGGTCTTGAACACAAAAGTGCGAAGGAGTCAAACCTTAATTTCGTGTTTTCAGAAAAAGCACCACGTGTTATGCTATTTGCTATCCAGGCTAGAGGTACATTCATGCTATCTTTCTGAAGTTGCATTACTGCAGTGAAGAATTTGGATCCACAGGGCTTTAGGCAGTGCAGTAAGTAGTAAGAGGCTCATCAGGAAAAAAGAGATCAGGGTTTGGATCCATTCTCTAAGATATGTTATTTAATATTTTAGTCAGTGACTCTGAAGCACCAAACGCACAAACGGAACAGAAATAGTATATTTTTCTCATAAAATGAAGGTGTCAGTCATAAGTCTGTGGACTTACACTCACTCCTTTATACACTTCCTCTCTTGAGTTCTTCACAGCAGAGTCTTTGCTTCAAAATTGTTGAGAGATTTTTACTATGAAGTATTTCTGTACAGTTGGTTGACTAAGGTACCTTTCTAGATGTTGCAAGACTTTTGTTTTCAGTGTTGAATGCTGTTATGGGAAGGAAATAACTGAATCCAGATGACTTGTTTCCTCTACAAGAAATCTAGCCACTGGACTGCCACAAAAGTTCAGTTTATATTAGGTTAGAGATTAGGCCCTTTAGAGAATACAGGCATACAAATAATAGATTTTAGGTGGGAAATAGGATCCTCAAATGATGGAAATTCTGGACATGCGCAGGGTCACTGGACACTAAAGAATATTTAAGTCAGGGATGTGCCTGATGATGCCTTTGTAGTCAAATGAACCTGAATAATTATTATTTTTTCTAAGTCACACTTTGTACTTCTGTTGCTCAATACGTGCTTCAGATGGTCACACGCTTTGCAAGACCTAAGCCTTAGTTCTTCCTTTTTCACTACTTATTTTTTTCCTGTTTCCCCAATTTATTAGCAAATCTGTGAATGTAAGCTTTCCATTCACTGTTTTTAAGGCTGATTTTGTTCTATTGAATTTATTAATATAAAAGGAAACTTTAACTTTTTGATCAAGTTGAAGCATTTGCCTTTTGGTTGTTTTTATGTCATATAGCACAGATTGATCTCTGCAGTGTTTTGGATGCCAGAAATGAATAAAAACTACTCCTGAATATAGCAGATGTTAAAATGTTCCTAAATCTCTAGAGAAGAAACATCAATTAACATTGTGACTATGTTTCAATGAAGATGATGACATAAAAATGTCTCTTTTGTAGGATCATCAGACTCATCAATTTTCTGCTCATCACTAGACAATATTTCAGTCAATGGCACATTTGATCTTGAAGAATCCAAAGAAACCAATTTTCTGGGCTTTTTGAGTTCAACAGAAATTCTTTCAGTCTCACAAAGCAGCAGCATTTCCTAGTTCAGATCTCTTCAAAACAAGAATGTCTTGATTCTTTCTCCATCTTTCAACTCAGTCATGCAGAATTGGACAAATTCACAAATATTGATAACTGCTTTTATATTTAGAACAGTTACATTCCTACACCATAAAATCTGAATTACAGCATGATCAGGTGGTGTGATACAAACTGCCTACCTTTCACAGGACCTTTCTGATTTTTTCAGATTTAATCCCCCAATATTTCACAAGTCTCCCCTCTCACCTTTTCTGATTCTTTTCTCATAGTGAGGGTATCTACATTAATTTTTTGATCAAATCTCAGTTCTGTAATTACTTTCTTATAACAAAACCACTGTTCTGATTACTTCCACAGTCTAAATTTCTCAAAGTTTTATATAGATTGTAGTATCTCTATATATTATATTTACTTCTTCTGGTAAGAGGTAAATGCCTTCCGGGCATGCCCCTACCACTCTGTTTCAGATTAATCTTATTAGCCATATAAATAATTTTTCTACAAGAAGTTGTTCCTGACCAAAACATAGGTTTATAGCCAGCACATAAAAAAAAAAAAAAAAAAAAAAGAAAAAAAAAAATCATAACCAAAACACAGAAAGAAACTTGTGATTGAAGCTCCAGAAAGGCATTTCCAAAGTGTCTAGGAAAATCAGTTTGATAAGTGGAGCAAGTACTTTTGACTGAAGTTTAGACAAATGTTTTTTCCTCTGAAATGGTAATTAAAACAACAATAAAAAAATGTATATTCACGAACACACTTGGAACCCCTCTTCAATAACCTGGATGTCTATGATTTCAGATGTTGACTGTGAGGAATATGGTACATAGGCTGAAACCTATAAGGTCTGTTTTCATCTTCTTTTTGACTTGTTGTTTTAAACTTATGTCAGTATTATTTTGACAACAAGAAATGGGAATAAATTGTTCTACTAAAGAGCATCAGGCATCAGTTTTTGCTGCTATTTCTACGATCTCAACAATGCTAAAGTGGCCTTCCCAGTGCAAATGGTAGCTGTCACCCTCCCATTTCCAAAAGCTAATCTGCTCTCAGTGATCATAAAACTGGGAGGGTATAAATGTCAGCAAAGCATCCTAATGCTATTTTAAAGCAGGGTTTTATTTTTATATATACCTATGATCCCCTAGAAAAAATATTGATAACAGGGGAAAGAAGGAAATAGCAGGTAAGGTAATTATGCTGCCATGGTTACTCCAAGCAGAGAAAGCTCACAGAAAATTTTAATATAATTCAAAAAGGATAAAACCAATAGTATTCAACCAAGACACAGAATGTTTCCATAGATCTTTCTACAAAACAGTTAGTCAGATTATCACCTTGACTATGCCTGTGTAAAGATGCAAGTAACAAGAATGTATCAGAGCAAAGCTGTGGCCTGGTGGGAAATGTCACTCTAGAGTAAGAGGAAAGGTATATTAGTGTCTTCACTGCCCTCATACACGTTCATCCTTGAACAGAAACCTTTTCTGAACCCTGTGTAAGGGTGGTGCTGACATGGGGGCAGCATCTAAGAGACCACATCATCAGGGTGAGGCTCCTGCCCCTGGAGTTGTCTGAATGATCTTGGGGACTGCTCTATTTCAGAGTGGGGAAGGCACAAGAACATTTTTGAAGCTGCCTCTTCTTTAGCTGTAGGGGAAAGGCTGCACAGGTGAAGGGACAGCAGCAAAAAATATGCAGACAGCATAGCCTTCAGGGCTAAGGCAAAGAGAATCAGAAATAAGGCGCTCTTTCTTACAGGCCCTCATCCTTTCTGTTTGCATGCTGTCAAATTTGTAGAATTATTTTGTTGGAGACAGACTCGGGCAAGACAGGTAGGGTCTCTTTGTTCCTTCACTGGCACAATTTGAACACTTGTGAGTTTCTGATAATGAAATGATCCCATCAAGCTGCAGGGTAGTCTACACTTTGGAGTTAGATTAAGGCACTTGTACACACTCTAGCACATCAGAATATGTTAAAATGTTTCTGTAAAGAGAGGTGCACCTGTCCAGCCATTGTAAACTAAAAATACAGGCACTTTAAGGTAAGTAGCTCCTTAAGTAACACAGCTTTTGGCTTGTGCATCATTTCCACAGTTGAGATGCCTACATTACTCTTTGTTAAATTCCAGTAAGTTTCCTAGCAACCCAGTCGTTATCTCTGTGGGGGATAAAAACACACAAGCATTATATAGAAGTTGAGAGTCTTTGACCACCACAATTAATTGCCAAACAAGTTGGCATCAGTCCAAAGTCCTCTCCTTCAATAAGATAAGTATCAACAAAGTACTTTGCTTAATGCTAATGCATTTCATTTTCTTCTACATGATAAAATCAGATTCTGTGTATCTAGTATACTGTGCAAAGTGCAGAGCATCCTAAACAAAAAATCTTCGAATTAACCTCTTGTTTTTGCATGTCCAATGTCAAGGATAACAAACACCACATCATGAAGGTGACTTTTTAAGATTTATTTTAGGAGGTAATTAATGACCTTAATAGAAAACCTTTCTAGAAAAAAACCTCTTCCTCCTTTTTCCTGTGGGTTGTATGTTTGCTTTGTTTAGCTTACTTTGTTTTTAAAGCAAATTGTCCAAGTCTGCAGTGTTAGATAATAGCTAACAATGTCAGCTAACTCAGGACTAGCAGCTAGCTCCAAGACTGGAGCAGTAAAGAATATAATTTACAACTGAAATAATAGGATAATTAATTTAAGTTGCCCTGTGCATATGGTTAAGCTGTTAACAGATAAACAAGTTCTCAGAAAAACAAAAGCCAAACAAACACGGACAAGTGAAAAAAAGATTCCCCATTATTATTTCAAATCCTGTGCTGAAATATCACTTTCTATGGCAAGAGACTATCTCTTGAATAATCTGACATGGCTCCCTGTTGCCTGACAGTCCTCAAGTTTACTGAATGTATAAAAGAATGATGACATTAACATTTAGAGAGCCTTTTGTTTTATAGTGGATTATTTGTGGTTCAGCAAGCTTGTTCTTGAATAAAACTACATCTCCTCTTTATATAATATTTTCACTAATAGTTCAAAATACCAGAATTTTGCAGTATTTACTTTTCCTGTGCATTAGAGGTAGGTACAAACCAAACTGGAAAAAAAAAAAATAATGTAACTGCAGCTCATTATAAAGAATTATATTCATTTACTGGCAGTCCACCACTTTGGGCTTGTATCTTTTTTGGAAAAAAAAAAAAAAAAAAAAGAAAAGGGGTGGTTTTGTTTTTGTTTTCAGATATCTATATACAGGAGCAGAAGAAGCAACTAATTCTAACCTCCTTTCTTCAGAAGCTATAGTACTGCAGAAGGAAATGGAAAAAAATGCACTCTAAACCCCTAAAGAACAGGAATTATATTTGTAACCTGCTGTTTTATTTAAGTTACTAAAACCTGCATTCCTTTTTTCCAGGAGTAGCTCAGAAACTGGACCAGACTGTTATTTGAGAGGAAGCCATGACAGCAATTCACGTGGTGTTTAACTCATCATTACTTTCATTCCAAGCAGAAGGAAGAATCAATGCATCTTTGGTGACTCACTTTTTGAAAGGTAAATCTCCTGCCTATTAGTATTTGAGTATCTGGGCTTTGCCACCTTTGAAACATTTTTATTATTTTTTAGGTTGCCTCTATCACCTACAATGATACAATAATGATCATTCAAGTATAAAGCAGTCTGTATTGAAGATGCTTATTTTCACTACAATGATTCCTACAATATGCAGGCAATATGGTTACAAAACAAAACTTCGGACAGCTCATATTACCTCATTAATGTTATGGACTAATACTATGGTAATTTATGGCTCCATTACACATGGTTGTTTGAAAGAATGTAAAAGAAAGAAAGAAAAAGAACCAGGCACATAGAACACTGGCCTGTAGCTTGACACAAACTGGGAATACACTTTTAAACTAAATGACCTCATTAAATTTTGGCAGTCTGATATTTCTTGTCTGATTATTATTCTAAATATTAATGTAATATTATACTATGGTATCTGTGATTCATGCATAGTACCTCAGGACAGATTTCTTTTTGATGTACCCTGCATTAGTCATACTTATCTGTGAACACAGATGATGTATGGTGCAACTTCTACACCTACTGCTGTATTCTAGAAAAAGAATATTAATGCATTACTTGGTTCTATAATTAACACATAAACCCGTACAAATCCAAAATAGCATTTAAGATTCAGGATTGGAAGATAAAAAACATTTTTCTCCTGAAAGTTGTTTTGTTGATGCTGTTAGAGACTATGGTAATAATAATTCCTCTAGTTCTTGCAAGAAGCCTGGTGTAAAAGAGGAAAAATATGAAAGCTAATGGAAAGTCTTTTCTGCAAGACACAAAATTAGCAGCCATAGAGAAAGTTAATAGTCCTCTACATGCTAAGAATCAAAAGACCTTCAGATATCAGCTTTCTCTGAAGAAACTGAAAATCAGACAAAACATATTTATTCCCGAGCAGCTCACAGATCTTAACTGGGTCTTGTCTGCTCCAAACTGGCTGGATCCATTGCAAGATTTGAATGAGTATACACTAGAAGGCCAAATGTGAAAAGAGAACTTCCTTGTGAATGGTGAAGGACCAAATCTAAATTGCGAATTGAGAAGAAGATGACTGTAAAAAGAAGTTGTAAAAGAGGAATATTTTTTTCCTTTAAAAACTGAGCATCATTACTCTGATGTCTTCATAGTTCAATGAAGTAGGTGTGAAGTTCTGCACCTGAGGAAGGATAACCCCTGGCACCAGTATATACGCTGAAGGATGAGCATCTGGAAGGTTTCTTTGCAGAAAAGGACCTGGAGGTCATGGTGGACACCAAGTTAAATATAAGTCAGTAGTATGCCCTTATAGCAAAGGCGGCAAACGGTGTCCTGGGCTGCATTAGGAAGAGCGGTGCCAGCAGATCAAGGGAGGTGATTCTTCCACTCTGCTCAGCATTGGAGGGGCCACAGCTGGAGTGCTGGGTCCAGGTCTCAGCTCCCCAGCACAAGGCAAATGTGGACGTACTAGAGAGAGTCCACAAACATTATTAAGGGCCTGGAGTATCTCTTATATGAGGAGAAGCTGAGAGACCTGTGACTGTTTTCCTTAGGGGAGGAAAGGCTCAGAGGGATCTTATCAACATATATAAATTAATACCTGAAGGAAGGATGTAAGGAGGACAGAGCCAGGGTCTTTTCAGTGGTGCCTGGGGACAGGACTAGGTGCTGTGAGCACAAATTGAATGAAACACAAGAAGTTCCCTCTGAAATCAGGAAACACTTTTTAATTGCGAGGGTGACCAAGCACTGGCACAGGTTGCCCAGAGAGGTTGTGGAGTCTCCATCCTTGGAGATACTCAAAAGTCACCTAGACATGGTCCTGAGCAACTGGCTGTAGGTGGATCTGCTTGAGCAGGAGCGGAGGATCAGATGACCTCCAGAGATCCTTTTCAACCCAAGCCACTCTTTGATTCAGCAGTTTTGTTCCATGTTCTCTTACAGAGATGACATCCTATACCATTTCATCACCTCCTGAGAAAGGCATCTTATGAAGGGGCTGAATTGGAACAACATTATTTGCACATTACCAATCAAGCAGGATGCTCTAATAGGTAAATAAGCTTATAAAATGTCAGAGTAGGGGTCACTACTCCTTGTCTTTCTAATTCCTCACTGTAAAAGTAAGAGCATGCTGGATCTTCTAAGAAGAGGAAAGCAGCTTCCCAGGATTCAAAGTTTCCCTCTCACTAGTCTGTTAGTCTCACTAGTATTCTTGCGACATATTTGGCAGTTGGCTTTCTTTCACTGATCTTAGAGTGGTGAATGTTTCTAGGTCATCCAGCTTTGCAGGTAGAAGGATGTTTGGGACTTATAAGGGAATGGCAGCATTTTTCCATATGATTGGCAGCTGTCAGTCATATTTTTATTTTTGTTTGGAAGCTGAACTGACAAACTGAAAAAAGATTACAAATCTAAATTAATACAATATTACATATGAAATTAAAAATAAAGTGTTGCTGGGAATGAATGAAACATTTTAGTTCTCTAGTCTCCTTTTACACAATCTCAGAATATCCATATGATATGACCGGAATTATGAGTATTAAATATTCACCAGGTTTTGGAAGTGACCATCCCTCCTCCACTTAGGGAAACCTGATGCATATTGTCCAACTTCCAGAGGACTGCCAAGGTTATCATGCTACAGAGTCACTGTCGGTACCTTTCTGCAGTTCACACAGAAGAATTTTCTAGGAAGCAGGACAGCTTAACTAACAGCTGAAAATAGGAATAATGCACCTGAAAAACTTCATAGTTGTTAACTCTATACATGGGTGACTGGGCCTTCCTCTGGGAAATAACAGACATAGTGTGAAATATCTAAAAATAAAGGAAAGGATGGAACCAGGGACTGAGATTTTCTCAGCACTTTAACAAGGCAGTTAGGCAAAGCATTTCTTTCTTCACAGTTTTGTGATTCAAACTAAAGCATTTAAGATGAAAGTTGTGAGTGATCTACATCAAAATTTGTAAACATCTTGGTCTAGACTGATTTTGCTCACTAACACTTTTCCTCACCTGACACAAAAGGTGTTGTGAGGTGTTAACTATTGGCTGCAGAGCACTTTGAGATACATATACAAAAGAAACTCTATAGTTATTACTGATTCAATGAAGAGTGGTTTCTTAAAGCATCTTGATGGTCTGTTTGAGCCAGTCAAGTTGTAGCACTGCTTTAAGCACCCCTGGGAGATTGTTTCTTATTGCATGCAGTTTCACTGTAAGAAAAATACGGCTCTAAAGAAAAATACACCTAATTCCTTCCTTTACTTACTTCCATTCAGTCACTCCTGGTTACTTCTCTTTGAACCACCCTACCTGCTTCCTCTCTCATTTACCCTCTTAAAACACTTACAGATATTCAGTACGTCATCCATGAATCATTATTTAGACAGGCACTCCATATTTAGCTCTTCTCCTTTTCCTCATAAATCAGTCCCTTCCAGACCCTCAATCATTTTTATTGCTCTTTCATAACTACTGATAGTACTCATAAATGAATTGTCTGTAATGGCACTAAGCAAGAAAAAGGGAACAAGAGACCAAGGCTGGAGCTAATAAAATAAAAATAAAACATAACCTAACTTGGGCATCCTCTTTATTTTGGCAATCAAGTAGACATAAATAATAGCAAAACAAGGCAAATGAATTACCAGAAGCTAAAGTGAGGCCCAGGAATACCTGCTGACATATTTATAAGTTTTGTAGAGAGGGAAATAAAAAAAATCAGCTAATGTGAACATCTGCTTCTGGTTTTCAAATCAATATTCTAATATTCTGTGTACATGGCCAGTTGCTGGCGTTCAGAACTTAAAACATCTCAAAGCAGGACTCTCATAAGCACAACGTAAGAACAATAACTGTTGCCACAGGATAACTTTCTGAGCCCATTTATTTTAACTCTGCTTGGCCATGGCTTCATGAGATCCTTTACAGTATTTAAGACACATCAAGCTTCAGAAACAGTTATCATTTTAATCAAGATTGGCTAAACGCTTAGCAGGGAAAGAATTCAATTTTTGACAGTTCAATATTCACAATATGGCATCCTAATAATTTTAGTTTAAAAGAAGGGAACCTCCTTTTCCCCTGCGAGGCTAATTAATGCTGGGACCCTGGAGTTTAAAGTTTAAAAGATGAGATGTAAGTTGTAGTGAAACTTCATACAGGACTTACTTTAAGCTTTCTCATGAAGAGGCAGATTTTTAACAAAGACCATTCTGAATGATCTGTCACAAAAGAGACAGAAAACTTTATGGAAGTCCAAATAAATTTTCTTAGGCCAAAAGACTCTGTCTCTCTGTGTGTGGTATGTGTGACAATACACAGAAGACAAGTTTTTAAGTATATGCAAAATAGGAGGTGTGAAGATGAATCCAGCAACATCTGTTTTTCGATTGTATTACTGTGCACTTGAAAAATAAAGAAAATTAGACAAGTAAATTTTATAAAAGCAATTGTTTTCTACAGGAAACTCAGGAAAAATGTTGAAAATAGTAATTTTCAATATATATTATGTTATAGCAGCTTAGTGATCGGTGGCTTTATAGCCTTTCTTATGGAGCCTTCATCAAGCTCATCTTAAAATCTATTTTTCAATTCCATATAACTTGACTGTTTTAGTTTTGCTTTGCTGTTAAATGAAGCATAAGATATTAGCCCTTAAGATTTGTTTTAAATTTTAAAAAGTATTTAACATGTTAAAATCTGTTTTGGTATTGCATGTATGTAAAAGCATAGAACACTTAAAGTTCTAAATGTAATAGTAATAAAAATAATAATAAAACCAGAGACAAATAAACCAACAAGAAAAAACTGTCATTTCTACCTTAAAGAAATGGTCTTTGTTAGGGCCTGTACATCAAGTCAGATCATTGCTTGTCATCAGACGAATATTTAAACAAATATATTTTTTCAAGCAGTGGAACATCACATGAAGCAAAGAAAGATCAAAACACTGAAGAAAAAATATTATCATAATAACAAAGTTTGTAGTCTTTTGTATTTGGAAGGTATAGCAGAACATTAGTGGTATTAGTTATTAGGCTAACAGTTCACAGAGGGGTTGCTTATTTTACAAAGAACTAACTCTTCCTACATGCATATGGTCTCCTCTCTACCACAATGATTCAGACGAAATGAAAGAAAATTATTAGAAGTCTTCCAGATTAAAATGTTAATTTTATGTAGCTGAAAAATGGGCCCCAAATAAGGCACTGTGAAGCAAAAGGAACATAAAACAGCCCTCAGCACACATAGAGATCCTTCAAACTTTTAGCTGTCATCTGAAGTAGAAAAATACTTTGCTAGCTTGAAGATGCTCTAAACTTGTCTGATGAAACATTTATGACTGCACTACTTTAAGATAAAATAGTAAAAGAAATGAGTCCATAATCTAGAGTAAGTATTAAAAGCTGAAATTTTAATATTACCTCTGATTAAGAAACTCCATTCATCATTCATTATCTTTCAAAGTCCAGAATAAAGAAGGCATGCCTATACACTGTGATGAAATATAGGCATTTGATTAAGATAGTTCACACGGTTTAAAATAAATTATGGTCCTGGCATCCAGAAATCTTGGAAATGACTGGTAGGAATCACCTATACAACAAACATACAAAAAACAGATGATAAAAGTGTTTTGTCTCTGCACATCTTCTGAAGGGCTTTTGTAACGGAATATCTGTGAAGAAAAAAGTTTCAGGCTAGGGAAAATACAGCAATTTTCTAAGAACCACTGGTACAATCTGTCTTACACGGTGGTGAGAAAATCTGGGTGGGCTTTCTGTCAGCTCTGTGCATTTACTTAAATTCATATAGGTTACAATTATTCTCTATACACTGAATTTTACAAATGGCTATACTAAGATTAACAAATGGGGACCTGAATATCTGATGATTTAATTCACATAACAGGTTGCATTTTCTGAGATTTCAGGCTAGCCTTACGTGCTAGGAAAGTATAAGACACACACAGTGAGGAGGAAGTGGAATGTGGAGATGAACACCTAATTGTGCAATGATGTTGAAAAGAATACTTTGGCTGCTCTGATGCTGGGATACAGCTCAATGAACTGGTGAGGAGAGACAGAGGTCATGTCATGAAAAAGAGGAGGAATATCTTCACCTTGAGAGTATCACAGCACATTGCAGCTTTTAATGAAAACCAGTAGTGGTGACCAGCAACAAAAGCCTACAGGTAAGTATAAACACTGGCTGTTGGTAAGAAGGCTAAAGTCATGGTGGTGGTCATGGTGGTAGTGAGATTACATTAATCTTCACAGGCTTGAATAGTGAGGAATTCACTGATGGGTACCTGTACGGTGAGGTTAGAGGTAAAGGAAACATGCACGTGAACTGTAAATCCCATTGTATGGTCAACCACAAGATAACTGAGAATCAGCAGGACACTGACTGGAATAAATAATGCCAGCAGTTACAGCTAACTCAGGAAGGACAGGTAGACAGAATGAGAGGAAGCGTTGACTTGTATGTGAATTACGTCCAACAGATAGTTGTTTTGACATCAAGAATTTAGCAAGATGCTTCTACTTAAAATGGCTGGGAGATTTAAAGGAAGCAAAGAAAACAGATGTTACTTTTGCTGGAGGCCTTAGAAACATGAGGACAATAGAAGTTTTTTTCTCACACAGCTGTAGAAGTAGCAAATACCATATTAAAAAGCACAAGAGGAGCATTATCCTCTGTAAGACATGTAAGATGTTCTTTTTCTCATCCCAGCACTAGCAATGACTCAACTGGGGCATTTCAAAAACTGGTTCTGGACATCAGTCCTCAAAAAGCTGTGGGTTGGCAGAGATGCCTGTAGCAGAACAGAGATGAAGAGCTGCAGTCACGAAAATCTGAGGAAACAGCTCAAGATTTTAGACGGCACGAAAGCAAATCTGAGGAGGCACGTAACAATTGTTGCTGAGCAGCTAGTCTATTACCTCTGTATGAGAACAGGACAAAAGCAGCAGGTTTAAGCAGAAGAAGATTTCCCTTCAGTGTCGTAAAAACTCTTTTAATTGTAAAGCTAAGCTATGCAGTCATGATCTGGAAGCTCCATTCAAATGACTGCAAAAACATTGAGTATTTAAGATCAGACTACACAAGTATCTGTCAGGAGTTTAATTTAAAAGCCTTTTGACAGCCCTCTTTTCCACACAGTGCTTGTCAGTTGTCTAGGCAATGATTGGTAGGCACAAGACAAAAAATGTGTCAGAGACCTGGCTAAAAAATGTGAGGATATGGGCTTGAGCCAGTGTTCCAGTCCCTGCTTGAATTCTGTTAGATCTAATAACACAGATGTAGACTGTATACCTGGACCAGGACCGGTCAGCTTTCTAGATAAATAATATGTGAATGAAATTTAGTGCCAACTAAAGCACACAAGGAAAAACAAAACAAAACAAAACAACAACAAAAACAAAAAAACCTCTAATTCTATAAGTTCATATATGGATTCTGAATTAGATATTACCAGTCAGGAATGAGATTTTGAAATGATTACAGATCTGAAAACATCAATAACAATAAAAGGACAAATAGAATATTTGAATTATTTTCTAATAAACAAAGTAGGAAACTACATCAGAGAGGGCAAAACGGAAAACATAATTATGCCACTGTACAAATACATAATGCATGGAAATCTCTAATACTGTGTGGACACTTCAGGGCACTTGTCTCAGACATGAGGTTATGATACTATTGACAGTACACATAAAGTGACAAGGATGGCTGGTAGTATGGAACAGCTTTCTGCAGGTCAGGAAGTCTCTAAAACACTAATTCACAGAGGCAGGAAGAGGTATCAGAAAGAGAACACCCTCCAATTGCTCTCTTATTTTTTTTTCTTAAATCAGCTGAATGAGTTGAACTATTTTAGTCAGTTCTTGCAAGATCTCCAAACTTCTGATCATCCAAATAGCTTCTGTTTACATCTGATGCTTTTGAATACTTGGTTCTTTGATGCAAACACTGGGACTATGCCCTGTACTTTGTATGAAAATTCAGCCGTAGCTTTTAAAACAGCTTTGATATCTCCCTGTTTAGTGGAAATACCCTACCTGACATAACCCAGGGCTGCATCTGTCTTTTTTATGATCTGATTTTGTTCATTTTTATAGTAACTCCATAGTCAAATAATGAAAGCTGCTGAATCAAGGAGAGCAGAAGATGCTTTATGACTTTGAAAATCAAGCTATTTTCATTTTGGTACATATTAGAGTCTAACAGTCAGCCATCAATTAAAAAGCAAACAAACAAAAACCACACCAAAAAATCACCACCAAAACCAAACCAGAACAAATATGAAATGTGAGTAATCATAAAAAGATTTTAAAAAAAGGACAAAAAGCTTAAAGTATGTCTTCTGTTTTCTTTATTCCTCCCATGAATAGTGATTCCATCCATTGTATTTGTATTTTAACATATCACTAACATATTGATATGCTAGAGTCCACATTCTAATTTCAATGAAAATCAAATATATCCCATGGATTATTCTTTGATTCAGATGAATAATTGAACTTTTATGCTGTTTTAAATGAGAACAGAATTTTGTTCACCATACTTCTGCACACTCACACTTGAGTACTGAGAATGTCTTACTGGATTGGTTGAATTTTTTCTCATAAGAAACAGACATGATAATTTTCATTTGGCAGTTAAACACCTCGTCACTAAATATTTTAAATTCTGAAATTAAATGCCTCTTTATAAGCCATGGTGCAAAAATATGCAAATGCTTGTAGTCAATCAGCATATAACAAGGTATGAACAATGTCTGTGCATTGTAATGAAGCGATGTAAATGACCTCAGAAGCTGGAAGACAGTGCTAAAAGTTTGAATTGTATCCAAAATAAGAATGTCTGTTTTCCCTACAATCTGCTGAATGCAGAATGCATTAGTATCTCAGCACTGCACAGCTGTGTTTTTCTATCGAAGGAGGATAATGCCTGCTTTCAGATTTGGAAAAAAAAATCCTTCCTAATTGAGTTTGGTACCTTTATCTGCATTCAAGCTGCTGCTTATTTATTTTTAAATAACTGAATTTTGGCAACATTTTATCCTGAATGAAACACACAGTTTAAAAAGAGACATTCCATGTCAGCCTTCTGCTATGGAAACACAGTACCTGCTTAAGATGGATCTTGACTTTTTTTCTTTTTCCTCATGACCGATCAACCAAAATTTCTTTGTGATCTTATCTGTGGCTTCAGCCTTACTCCTCCCTGTTGTCTGACACAGTCTTATAGGACAATCATAACATGCGGCCACAGTCCTCCCTTTAGTTGTCCCTGTGCAATCCACACCTCCGTTCCTCTTCAAGGACAAGCTCCTCTCTTAAAGGGGAGACTCTTCTCTTGGTGAGAAGGTGTCCGCCACTTTCTCTTCCATACTTGGCTTGTGAAAACAGTGTGCTTTTGCTCCAGAAGATCTGGAGAGCTCAGCAAGGCAATATCAAGGGCACAGCTGCTGAAGGGAAGGATTCAAGACAGATCTAAGTAATGGCTAAATGGTATCTGAACCGCTCCATGGTTCCAGACATGAAATGTTAGTTATTTTTTGTGTAGAGGCCCTTATTTCCTTTTTCCTTTTCTGGAGTCACTGTGAGAAGATGCATTTGGCACATGTAAGGGTGCTGTTGAGCAGACTAGCATAAACGTGGCTTCTCTTTGCTGGGGAAGAATTCAGTGAAATCAGATCTAGAAAACCTATCAAAGCCTGATGAAAGTGATCTTCAATACAATTTCTCTATAGGTATTATCCATGGCATCTATACAAGTTAGAATGTGCTCTTCTTTTCAGCAGAGCTGTACTACTTCAGACCCCCCTCATCCACAGAGATGCCTCAGGCTGCTAAAATAAAAGTATTTCCAGGGTACTTTGTTATTTTGAAGTCAAAACCAATTTCTCTTTTCAGTTACGCTCCACTGTAACACACAGAACCTCTACTTACATAGTTAGAGCAAATAATGGTGCAGAGTCCCTGTTGGAAGAAGTCCATAAGTATGTGCTTAAGTCTCTCTCTACTCAGGAGTTTGATAGAACTGAAGTACATGCTTGAAGATTAATAACTGTTTATCTCAAACATATTTCATAAAAAAACTTTGTTGGCCTGTATTCAGTTTTGTGTATAAAAGAAATCACATTTTAGTAGTATATTAGAAGGTGAATCATTAGATAATGTAAACAGATCATCAAAACTCCACTGTCTTCACTACAGCAAAGAATCCAGCCTCTGAACCAAGATATTTTGTTCATTTTGTTCTTACCTCCCCCTAATGATACAAGTGCTTGCTTTTCAGAGAGTTATGATTCATTTATTTATATTTTCTCACACCACATTTTTTAGTGTTTACACTTACTGTTGTATCCTAACCAAGCTGAAGTTTTATTTCATACCTTTGCTTTCTATCTGAGCCTATTTCAGCAAAGTACAGATGTGATCTGATTACCAGGTGTCAAATATGACTCCTTTTACACTCTTCTATTAAAGCAAAAAATGTTATTTAACAGTCTTTTATCAGTTTTGAACAGGAAGAATAAAGTTCTGTTCACACAAGAGATTTGTGGTTTATTAACTTAAGCTCTTTTATAAAGTGAATTAGTTGAACTCCATTGTGGATGTATAACTCAGTTTAAAAGCAGTTTATTTCAGTTTAGCTTAAACAGATTCCAATTTATGCTAAATTGAAAAATGCCTCATTTAAACTGCAATAAAAGTACCTCCACAACTTTGTTTACTGGTTTAGTTAAATTAGTTAGATTTATTACATTTGGTTGAATCAAGATAACAGCATAACCAATTCAAAGCTGAAATTTTAAGCTAATATGTAGCCTGGAAATTTATCAGTTTTAGCAGCTGATACATGTTGGTATTGCTAATTATCTCGCTACTTTGGGCAGTAACTAAGAAAGAACATTTCTCAAAAGGGTTACTGTGCAGAGCAGCTGCACTGTGCACGTGAGTGAGACTTAACAGCATGTTAGAAGGATCTACCAAACACTTCAGACCAAGAACAAGTTAAAATACTGGATTGGAACAATCCTCAAATGCATCAAGGTGTTTTAAAGGAAAACTGAGCCTTAGATGGATCCTCTTTATGATAGGGAATTGGTTTGACAGAAACATTTTGTTTTCTGAATTATTTTCCAGTGGTCTCAGTGAGCTCACATTAAGAAGGACAAACAGTACTGTGACTCCTCTAAAGATTCTTTAGAGTCATGTCCATGTATAACCCTAGCCCAGGTGAACAGAACTCACTAGTCCTGTGACTTGTTCCTCCTTAAACTGCATTTTTAAACAGATTGTAAGCTTGCTGCAGGTATGAGTGAATATTCAGCTGGGCACAACAGTTAGCAAAGAAAGTAACTTGATGTACAAATAGAAAACAGGAGGAGCCCGTGACCTTAGTCTCAGCCTTGGTCTCCCAGGAATCAGCCACCAGCTCTCCCTCAGGACAGGAATAGCTCCTTGAAGACAAAAATGCATTCAAACATATACTCAGGCAGCACCATATTATTACTGTAATGTATTTGCAATGATACAAACATTTGTGGAGGGACTTCAGGTGGCAGGATTAAAGTGCAGCAAATTTAAGCCTCAACAGGCAGAATAAAAGAAAAAAACATTCACAGAAGTTATCATTATTCAGACCCAATGATTAGATACCTGCTCAGTTACCAGTGTTCTGTATACTGTTTTCCCAAGTAAATGAAGTCCTTTAAAATGACTAAATACCTACAGCTACCATTTTTTCAGCTGTTGCAGCCTGGTAATTCAGATGTCATTCAAAACAAATCCATGGCTGGACTCAATGTATTTTTTTGTTTTGTTTGTATCTTGAGTTCAATATGTTTGAAAACAGACTTTGCTTTTCATAAAATGAAACTTTTCAGCACAAACAAATGACAAAAAGCACAGGTTCTCTGTTTAGTATTTCATCAATACGTATCTTTATTCAGTTGAATAGGGTTGTTATGGGTATTAACACTTTCACAAATCATTTTTTCCCCCACTTTAGTTATCAACTACATGCAGTTGAACAACTATAGAAATTTTGAACATATGTAGTAATTTGCACACATCTGCATACATTTGTATGCATAAATACAAATTGCACAGAAGGTGAAACTCAAAGAATGTAAGTTAAGAAACTGAAATTTTCTTCAAGGGCTGAGCTAGCTTTGAAGGTAACTCACTGAGCTGTGAGGTAAGCTAAGTACCACATAAATGTATATACTTACTTATTTCTTAAAAGGAAGACACACTACCTTGCAATCAGCTTGCAATTAATATACTACCTTGTTAGCTTGAAAGGTCTAATGTAAGCACAGGATTCTTTTTTGTTCTTCATCTAGTTTGTGATCCTTTTTTTCAGAAGGGGGGAATCTGCTATTTGGAAGTTCTATGTACAAGCATTTTCATATCAAAATAGGTATCTTCACATGAAAGTCAGAGGAACCTTTTTTTGAAATATGTCCTTTTTAAGTTTTTCAAATAATTCTTTTCAAAAAGCCAAGCACCTCATTAGCTCTCTCACACACAAATCTTCAAATGATGTTTTTGAAGAATTGCATTTAAAAGTATGTTCAGTCATATACCAAGCATGAGAAGCTGGAAGAAAAGTCTTTGAATCTGAACTACAGCTCATCATAATCTGGTTAAAATTATCTCCAACACCACCTGTCATTATTAATTCAAGAAGAGAGGCGGAAAAATACCTTCAGTCCAGCTACATTATTGCAAATAAGGTCCATCTGCTTTTCACTGTTCTGTCATATAATAATAGCAGCTATATTTATGATGGATTTAGGATTTTGCCTGTAGTAGACGAATGTGTTACTGCTTTTATTAAAAATGCTTTTCTTTGAGGGTGTTCTATCATCTTAGCAGGCTTTATACCTGATTTTCAAAATTGAATCCTCAGTCTTTGCTATATTCCGTTGCTAGGTACATTATTTTTTTCCAACTATTTATAGCCTTATTTGTAAATATATAATCATATCTATAAATTACTCTATTTAGCATTTTGTTTTCAATATTATAGCTGTGAGAATCTGATTTAAGACATAATGGCTATAAGAGCCATTTTATAATATAGTAAAAAATGCATTATCTGCATCCTTGAAAGAAACACATTAAAAAAATAAAACCCACCAAGTAATATTTAATTTCCAAAAGAGAAATCAAGGATGGTTGTTACATACAAATTAAAAGGAAAAGTTTAAAAGAGAAAATGCTTGTTTTTATAATGGGTAGTGTTCAAAAAATGGCAGGGAGATTCAGAGTAAACAATGTCTGTGTCTACATTAGCAAGTGTTGTGGTGCATTGACCCAGGGGCTGTTGTGTGAATTATTCTCGGCTTGCTGTCTGTTGCCCAAATCTACATAAATTCTAGTGACTTTGTGTATCCCCAAAAGAGCATGCTGGTCAGAACAGCAAACACTCATCAGTAAGATTCTAAGCAGACCAAAAAAAGTAAAAGAAGCTATTAGCAGTAAAAGTTATCGTTCAGATATTTTACTTTGTGTCCAGACCAGAAGAACAGAAAGAATAAAATATCTGGGAAGTTAAAGGCAGAAGCATGACAACACAGACCAAAAAGGAGAGTGCAAGAAAGTACTTTGTAAATGTATTCAACATGGAATAAAAAATTTTTTTTTTTTTTTTTTTTCTTTTTTTCTCAGATTCATTGTAAGAGTTCAATTAGTCAAAAAGTCTTCAGGGCCTATAGATCTTTCTTTCTAGTGGTGCTCCCCCCTTTTGGGATGATTCTAAAATGTCCTAGACAGCAATGCCAGTAGAATAGGTTTTAGAATAGAGTGATAAATAAATCAGTACTTGATAAACTGAATAGAAACATATCACCTGAACTGAATCACATTCACAGAAGAGTGAACACATGCAGTATATGCAAATGTCTGACACTTCACAGCATTTCATAATTTCTACAATGAAAAAAATCAGGAGAGTCGGAACCGGAACAGAGATGTGCAACAAAGTTGCATCATATTGCTGTGCTGAGTAACTGAGCAACCAAATAACAGATGAAATCCAGTGTTGGTAAAACCCACAGGCAGTTTCTAATTTGGGTGCTTCTAGTCCTTCTAGTATAGAAAGAGCACTTGAAGGATACTTTTGAAAATCTCAGCTCAATACTCAGACGTACTTAAAAGACAAATAAAATGCTAAAAAGTATTAAAAAGAAATAGAGAACAAGCAAAAATGGCACCATGCCACTTTAAAGCCATGGTGCAGCCTTACTATGGATAATATGCACAGTTCTACTTACCTGATCTTCAAATACATGAAGCTGAAAGAAGAACTTGAAAAGAAGCATAAAATGGGATAAGGCTGATCAAACATGTGGAATGGCTTCCATAAGAGAAGCAGCTATAACTGTGGAGGGGAGAAGTTCACAGCCTGTGACTCTGCAGCCTGGAGAAGACAGGGCTATAAACTTATATGCAATGACAGACATGATGAAAAAGTGAATAGGATTTTTTTTTTTTTTCACAATTTCTCCTACAGGGGATGCTAAATAAGATAGAGAGCTAAAAAAAATTGAAGGACTTTTTTTATGCTCCACACATTTCAGTTGTGGAATTTATTGCTATCAAGTTATTTGAATGCCAGAACTTTAAATGGACTCGGAACTTTACCACCAAAATTTATGGAAGAATTGTTCATTATAGGCTATAGAAAAAAAATTAAACTGGATGCAAATTATTGTTCAGAAAGTCCTTAAAATATTGATTAACTGAAGCTAGAAAGATTCACAAGGAGAAATAAGTCTACTTGCTCTGCTGTAATATTAATTGCCTAACCACACACACAGTACCAGACAAAACACACATTTAATGAGATTTTCATTCATTCACATATCTGATACCAGGCAAATAAAAATAAAGAAGTGAAAATAAATTTCTTCACCAAATTCATTATAGTTTAAATTTGGAAGATACAGAATGCACTTATCTCTCAATTCTCTCCCACTTAAGCTATTGCAAGGTATCACACACACAGGCATGAGTATTGTAACAGCGGTTGGGGTGAGTTTACTAATAATAAGCATGTCTCTCAAAGTCCAGGAGTAACTGCTTCAGATCATATCAAATATTTACTTTTATGTGAAAGAAAGTTAAATTTTTTCCCACTATATGTATTGTGACTGATTAGCTCTTTCTCCTTGCTTGGCATTCACAGGGAATTTTCCTCCTAAACTTCCACAGCAGCTCAGATCCTAATGATTCTCTATTGCAATTATTAAGACACACATTTGTAAAACTCCTGTTACATGAACTGGGATCTTTATAGGATTTAAACATTACGAAAATGACAAGGGGCATTTTTCTTTTTGAGAGGGAATATTTTACTGTGTGATGCCCTGTAGCAAGTGAAGTAACTCCTTGAAAGGATCAAAGAATTGAAAAAGAAATTTTCAGGAACCTAAGTGACAAGGGATGTAAAGTAGAAAACCTGAACATAACTCACAGTTTATACCATGTTCTAAAAGTAGTCACACTTACACTCCTCCAGCAAGGATCAATTCCAGAAATGCAAATCCAGCACTGCCAATACCGTGTGACTTCTAACCTCACTGCTCCTGGGACAGGTAACTAGACACAGGGAACCAGCTATGCAGAGACTGAAAAGCTGTCTTGCAGGAATGGGATGTTAAACAGTTATGTTTATGTACCAACACCTTGAATTTCACCTTAAGGTTAATTGGTATTTGCTGGAAAATACACAGCATCACTGGAATACATGCTTGCCATTCTAGCTGACTGAGAAGGCTAGCAAGCTAGTTTATGTTAACTGTTGCTACCATGTGAATAACTCATAGTGCTAATGAGTTTCTTAAATTGACAAAGCAAGGTCAGTCCCTGATCAGGCACCCTTTTTGGCTGTTTTTCATCTTGAAGATCTTGTAAAAAACAACAAAATTTTGTGACTAGGGAAACTACTTCGAAGGGATATTCTTTCATCAGTATTTTGCTTTTAAGTAACAATTTGCATTTAATTACACTCAGGCGCACCAGATTTAAACCAGGAATATGCAACAGCCAGTTTGCTTTGGCTTTATGCCTGATATATGAATTTGCATTAGTAGGATTGACATTTTTCTGCTATACTTAAAAAGCTTTGTGAAAGGATGGATAAAGTAAACTGGAATGATACAATTTTAAATAGTAAAAGAAGAAAATTTCTCAACAACCTGCAAAATACTAGAGAGAACTTTATTAATCACAATTTAATTAATTCTAAACAGTCATGTTTAATTAAATAAACTTACATCAGACAATGATGAGTTACTAAAAATTTTATCCTATGAAGACTGAAAGCTTACTGAAATTATATGGTACTGTTAGCTGATGTCATTTGAAACAAAATCTCCTTCCATCCAAAGCCCTGAATAATTATTGACTTTTATAGCTTCACATTGCAAGATCAAAACACGGTCTTCATATTCTAACAGTTCAACAAATATCTCTTAAAAGCATTGCGTCTCTTCTGCAGTGATGCCAAAAAAGTACTGAGGATAAAGCATATAGAAAAAGTGGAGATTTTGACTACTAAAAGGAGGTTATCTCGTAAAATCACTAGGGATTTCTCCACTGATTTTTGAAAGCTTTTCAGTAAAAGCAAGACAGCAAAATAGCAGATTATTTTGGTTTTGTTGATTTTGTCAGGCTGAGGATGTTTTGTGAAATACTGCGATTGTAAGTCATGTTTCAAAGCAGTTTCACAGAAATTAGAAGGTTTTTTGGTTCACTTTTACTTTTTTTTTTTTTTGAGGGATAAGGAACAAAATTTATATTCTATTTTATAACTGACTGAGAGACAAAAAGGATGATGAATTAATTTAACTACATGGATTTAAAGTGCTGCCAACTTTATTTAAGAGCAGTTGGAAGAAATAATTGCTATCTGATTTCTGCTCCTATGCAGACATGAGTGACAGAGCAGAGGTTTGTTCTGGTGTGTTCCTGACAGTATAGCCCAGTCATTCTTTGTGGTATACTGTAAACTATAGGACTTATTTCACATAAGGCAATAGAAAGATTTATTATAGCCTTTTGCTGAATCTCACTCAAGCCACCAAACTCCTGACAAGCTTCCAATACTGGATAACTCCTTTAAGCTGTTTGTGCATTTTCCACCTACCTCACCTTTACAGGTCCTGGAATGAATAATACATTTAATAACATTATTAATATAATATTTTTTATAGCAAGAAGACTATCTTCATTGAAGAGAAGGCAGACCAGGTCAAACTTCACTTTTGAAATAACTTCCCTGAACTATCTATTCAAAATGGAGCAGTTCCTACACAAGGTGCTGCGAAGATCTACTCACAGCATCTAGTGGCTGTATATGTAGGAGGTGTGACTGAAATGTGGGAGACCCAGTTAGGTATTTAGTTCTGAGTCAGGGAAAAAGCTCCATGTAAATGCCTCCTCCCTGGCAGTCATCTGGGCCACAGGAGTATCGCAGGGGTGCTGTCTCTGACTTGGGTCAGTTAATCTGTCCTCAAGCAGTGAAATGCTAAAAAGATGAGGGTGTAATAAAAATTGCTGTCTTATCACAAAAAACTAGACACCCTTAAGGTTCAACTACTGAGCAAATTTTGAAATCTTTTCTGTCAAGAAAAAGGTCTAATTTTTCTCTCGCAACTGGCATGAAACATCGATATCAATTTGGATCATAAGATGTCTGCAAAGTTCAGATTCATCTTCATATGAGGCTAAATGTGATGTGCTGTTTTCTGCAAACTAGATGAACTCAAGCTATAAGCTATAGCAATGACGTAGTGCTATATTTGGAAAGTTTCACTTTGTTTTAGATCTTACCTAATCCGATTGCTAATATGTACCATAAACCAAGGTATTTGTGGGAAGAAACATTCACAATATATTTTCCATGAGCCATCTAATATAACTTAGTTGAAGAAAAAAAAATATATCAGCTTCATAGTTCAGAGTCCTACTGAGTCACAAATAACAACATTTATTGTGTTCATCTCCACCATGGATTCAGTAAAGGTTTCAAATCACCTGAATAGTAACTGTCTTTAATCAATGCAGTGAAGACAGTGGATTCAATGCTTCTGTCTGTGGATTCATATCATCACTCCACTAGCTGTTTCTCTTTTCTGACAGGCTTCAGTCACTTCATTTTCTCACATTTCTGGCTCAACAGTTCAGAATGAATCTAGGCTGATGTTGTTGTAAGAATCATTCAAGTTTTTCTCTGTAAATTTCTTTTGCTTATACTCTGCAGGCTTCATATTAATAAGCATCAATGGTTATTTTTCTCCCCACTTTTCTGAAGTCATAGTATTAATACACAGGATTCTGCTTTTGAGGCTTCAAGGCGAGCATATTAAAGTTATTGCTACACAGTAAATATAACATCAATTTACAGTGGATTTTCAGGTGTTTACAATTTAAACTACCAGGAAGGTCCTTCTCAGAAAACTGAAAATTCTATATTGTAATTAAAATTCCTGCTGTTCCCCTTTACCAGGTCATTTTTCAATATCATATCAAAGTCCCTAAGGGCATTTTTTATTTATCATAGCAAGAACATACATAGATATCTCAATATTTCTTCATTCTTTTAGGATTACCCTACAGATCTCAAAGAAATGGCAAAATCAGAATGCTCTACTTGAAAGAAATCAGCATCTGGCCTAACTATGGAAATGAAGCATAATACACTTAATTTGGGTGCTATAATGATTTCTACTATTAATAGGTTTTGTTGTCTTGTCACATTTTATTACAGGTTAAGTAATGATTGTACATTTTGACAGAATGAACTACCCAAAATGAAGCACTGATGTGACAGATCTCTCATTGAAGAGTAAACGTGATATTCAGAAAATATACCTTTTGTCCTGGCTCTATGCAATTTATCTCCAGGTAAAATCACACAATATCCTAGTCATAATTTAGACTAAACACTTCTAGTTCTGTGTACAGGAATTAATATGCATTTAGTATGTGTTTTTAGAATGAAAATAAGATTAAGTTATACAGATGCATCTATACATACTGGTGATATTCAGGTGACAAACAGCAGAGATATGTGATAAATTCCATCTGCCTTTGAGTTTATGTATTGACTTTTTATAGCACCCACCACACTAAGTGTGAATTATATATGCAGATTTGAACACTCCACCTGCACTCTGCCCACTACTCTATTTCTTCCAAGATTACTTGTAACATGTCACACCTCTACACAGTGTGAAATGTTTGCCATTTTTATTTCTAAAACTTCTCTTCTGAATATGTGTTTCTTTCTTCAACTGAAAAGTTACAGTCATTTTAGAGGCAACACAGGCTACATAGAAAGCAAGAACAGGGAGGAGTTTTACTCTGACACCCTGTGACACTGTATTTAGAAAGAGAAACTACACAAAGTCCTATAAGAGAGTGAACTTGTTTCCAGTGGACAACAGACATTTCAGTTTGAGGGACCTAAGGATACCATAATTTTATTTTTCTCAAACAGCTGCCTCTGCATTGATATTTGAATTGCCTAATAGCTAGTAGGCACTGTTTAGCATGTGCTGTCCAATAATTCCTAGCAAACAATATGCTAGCTTCAAGAACTTCCATGGAAACTGTACCTATATTCCTACATTACAATATAACTTTACAAATGTTCTCATTCACATTACTCTCAGCCCTGTAAAACAGGTTATTACTGATATAAAGACATACTAAAATGTTGTAAGTACAATAACCATAAGAACTCATGAGCTGCTTCACCACCAGTATGTTGCAGGACCTCTCAGCTACTTAGATGAATCACTCTTGTATATTCCATATACTGACACTTGCAGATCTCTTTTTTACCACCTGCTTGATGTGCCAAGCATTACAGTTACATACACATTGCATGCCCAAATTTAGCATTGCGAAAATGTCGTTTGTCCGTTTGTCCACAGCTTTCACTTTATAGATGGTTCTCACCAGGTCTACACTATAATGTCTGAAAACCCAGATCATTTCAAGTGCATTTACTCTCACTACATAATAGGTTAGGAGACAGTATGATATTACGATCTGTTTTAATTAGGCACAGGAAGACTTGGAAGTCTTACCCAAATTTTAATAGAATTCCTGCAGTCAACATGAAACTGAAATGCATTGCTTAACTTTCAGGACCAAAGACTGATTGATCCATGCTGTCCTCTTAGCCTCAGAAAATAAATTATATTCTCATTAAATTCAATGGCCAACTTGCTGCTGAATATAATGCTTTAACTTAACATCATTCCTAAGCACCATACATATCGCAGTTTATCTGTAAAGTGTGAACATTCATTTCGGTGCCTTATTGTAGCCCACTTACTTTGTTTAGTAATAAATTTGGTTTTAATACCCATTAAGCTCATTCTTATGCAGGAATGAGAACTTGAGTTTTGTTGTTTTAGAGATCCAGATTAAACTCTCCAGTATCGTCTAAATGTCCCCATTCCAGAGAATGGCGTTTGGCATTTTGTCACTTATTCATATGTGATGCTACTGGGAAAGAATTGATGCCATAAGTATGCAAGGGATTATTGCATCTACCTCCTGTCAACATCTTTCCCAAATGGCAAGGACACTTTGCTTTTATAGTTCCTGGCTGCAAAGATAAGGCAGTTGGCAGAAATGCAGCCATTATGAAAGGAAAGTAGTTCAGACATAGCAGGGAAGCATAAAAGAAGATGCTCTTTCCATCTTTTACTGGGAAGAGATTTAATTCCCCATTAATACTCCAACTATTTGCAATGGCAATTTGGGATCTCACAGCGGCATCTGTGGCCAAATGTCAGTGCTGAAACCATGTGTACTCTAAAGTTCTTCTAACAGTCTGTCATTAAACATAACCTGACACAAGTCATGCCAATATGGCATGAAGACTGTGCTACTGCTGAACCATCTACCTTAAAAATGCCTTGAATAGCATTTTGGTGGCTAAATATCCAGTATTGCTTTAAGCTTTTGGCTCCCAGAGACTGAAAATAAACCCCCTCCATCCATTTAACACTCAACTGTAAGAGCATCTGGTATGTTTTTTTATGACATAGACCAGGTTTTGAAGCTTCAGAGGAGAACTTGTGCACACATATATCCAGTCATTCTTCGCTGGTGCATTCTTCCATCATTTAGCAGTCAGCAGCTTCCAGACTGATCTGCTCTTGTGCAATCAGACTCCAGACGTGCTGCTGTGAAATTTGGAAACTGTAGAGGAACGCATGGCATTTGTACGATCCAGCTCAGGCAATGGCTCTCCCACGGGGTAGGGGCAACAAAAAAAACTGTCAGTGACTTGACAGCTTGTCATCCTTTGTATTCCCTAATTCACTGGGCTAGGTACTCTTCTTATTTACACACTGATCCTACATTCTACCATTCCCCACCCCTTCCCCATCCTAATGCAGTTCAGTATTAGAACGCCAGGAGAGAGTCCCACTGAAGTTACAAGGATTTTCTTTTCTTTTCTTTGTGTCAGGGACTTATGGCACAGAAGCTCGAGATCTGATTTTACAAAAAATCCTCCAAATACCATAGAATTACATTATTATGACAGCTGGTGTGAGGAATGAAAAGAGTCAGTTTTTATATATATGCTTTAAAATGATCTCATCTAAAAAATTCCTATAATAGTAATTTACTATCAATGTCTTTGCTTAGCTTAAATCTTATCTCTTATTTTCACTCTGTCTTTTCATTCCTCATATTAAAGTGTACTACATACTTTCCAGTGAAAATGCCATAAACCAAATAATTTTACTTTATTTCCTATGGATAACTACACCGCAGTTAACATTGAGATGAAACTGCTGAAAGAACCTTCAAACTATTTTCAGCAGTAAAATGGTTCCTGCAAACATTTCTCAACAGGAAAAAGCTACTTGGCCAATTTTGACAGCCAAACAGCTGCTCTAGAAAGATATATCAAGTTTTCTAATGAGATAAAAAAGATACCTGTTAATTACAGTTATCTAATTATTTTGCATCAGAATTGTCACAGACATGTAAATATGGCATGTTTTTGCTTCTGAAAGTAAATGAAAGAATACAGACTGACAACTAAAAGAGGTCTGTTTTCTACTCAGACTAGTTGCTAAAATGTCTGTGTCACATTTTAATTTACAAACCAGCATATCTACTTATATATTCACATACAGTATTTAAAATGAAAAATAACTTGGCAAGCGCATCTAATTTTAAAAAGACATAATTTAAATTTTATGGATTCTTGAATTAATATTTTTAAACTTTTGTGGTTGTGGCTATGACAAATTTTAAAAACAGTGAATGAATAAAAATGAAAACTTAATTATGTTGCCTGCTAGAGAAAAGAATATTAGCTTGGAGGCAAATTATCATAAAGCCTTTTTCTTAATTTGGGGGGGGGGACCTCAAGCATTTTTTTTTTAATATTACTTTAGCATTATTTAATAGGCAGAGTGGAGCAATTTCCACTGCTAAAATTCAAGAATTTATATAGAAAGTTTATTTTTTCAAGATAAAATACCACTAAAAAGCTGTTCGCTTTTTTTATCATTTAGAGCAAGGGTGTCAAACTCATTTTCACAGGGGGCCACATTAGCTTCATAGTTGCCTTCAAAGGGCTGAATGTAACTTTAGGGCTGTATAAATGCTGGAGCAGTTACAATGAGTATTTTGGTTGATTACTTTCCCCAAGGAGTAGTTCTAGAAAAAATGTTTAACTGAACTGGGCTCGGCTAATTGAAATTTCACCTGGAATCTGATGCAGCTGAAAACCAGTTCATTTACTTCGTTAATCCATGCAGAGATTGTTCAAATCAACCCTTCCAAATAATGTTTATATATGATAATATACATGCTAGAAATCATACTGAGGTTGTTTCATAATTGTGGTTTTAAAGATGTCATCATCAGTATATAGGAAAGCACTGCTGATCTAATTACTTCTTTGCTACCTTCTATGGCTTTCTGCAGCCTCTTACAAAAATTTCAGTCTAATACATATTGCTATGGCACCTGGTTTGGCAATTGAGGATAGCAGACATCTATTAGGAAAGTTAAAATACATATTAGGAGAAATACAGGTCTAAAAACATGGAAAAAAATTATTTTGTTAAAAATAATATCTAAAGAGCAACAAAGAAATGTGTTACTTATTGTTGGTTTATGGTATGCATTTGACCATTTATAATAGAATTTACACATAGCAAAATAGAATTTACACATAGCAAACATCACTGTTATAAGAAAGAAAGATACACTAAAATTAATGGAATTAACTTGTCTATAAGGATAACAGAGGAGAAATATTTCTGTCTAGATATCTTTGAAAAAAAATAATTATATTATCAGACCTGAATAATACTGAAGCCTGGCTGAGTTTTATTTGTCCATCTGAAGCATTCCAGGCAAACAATGCCAGATACTCATGTTCTTTCACTCCCAATTGAATTATAGATTTGAATCAAATGTATACCTGTTTCATAGTTTACTGTTGAAGCATAGACTGTTGTCTAGGAGACCTAAACAACATTCATTTTTTCTTTCACCATGGTAGGAATTAGTCAGAGCCAGTATGCTTGACATGCTGAAAGATCACAGATAGGCCCCTTGTGACTCTTTTAAGGGAAGATGCTATATAAATGTATTGTGTTGTTACCGCACTGAAGAGACTGTTTAAATACTCCATTGCTCATAGGTCAAAATCAGCACATTTCAAGGCACAGATCTTACATCTCAAGTGAAAGAGTAAAATATTGATTCTTCATTATATAAATTTATTCAAATACTGCACTGTTTTGCATTCATGTGCTTTGAGGCAGATTATTCCCTTCTCATTCCACCAGTTTACAAAAAAAAAAAATACATTCTGGCATATAATATTTTATTATTTTCTTTCATCAGTGGTGGAATAGGATTTCAAATATTCCAGAAGACAGGAAAGGGTTTGAACAGGGTTACAGCTTTTCCAGAAATACAGTGGACAGACTAGCTTGCAAAATTCAAGATAGTGTGAGCTTTTATTTATTCTCTCTAAACATACAAATATTTGTCATTATAATATTCAATAGCACTCACTAATACAATCTTAATCACGAATGTAAATATTATAAAGCATATTTTTTCTATTTCTGTATATCTAATGTCATACATTAGATATCTTTGAGATATCTTCTGACTTAAGTGTCCTGTCTGCTAACTGAATTGCCTAGAATGCCTAACTTGGGGAAGAATGAAATGTGTGATAGCTACTGATGCAGATTTTTTTTTTTTTTAATTAGATCCCCATATTGTTTATTACTGATCTCGGAAATTACTTGAGGAAAATGACCTTTGGAGATGGAAGGAATAATGCCCATGCTGTCTCAGTTCGGATATTCTGCTGAACATAGACTGAGACTTGCCAATTAAGTCTCATTATGATAAATATTTTTTTCTGTGAGAAAAGGCTAAGACAGTTGGGGCTGTTCAGCCTGGAGAACAGAAGGCTCCAGGGAGACGTTATTGCAGCCTTCCAGTACTTAAAAGGGGCCTAGAAGAAAGATGGGGACAGACTTTTTAGCAGGCCCTGTTATGATCAGACTGGTTTTAAACTAAAAGAGGGGATGTTCAGGCTAAACAATGAGGGTGGTAAAGTGCTGGAACAGGTTGCCCAGAAGGGTAGTAGATGCCCCATCCCTGGAGACATTCAAGGCCAGGCTGGATGGGGGTCTGAGCAACCTGATCTGGTTGAAGATGTCCCTGCTCATTGCAGGGAGGTTGGACTAGATGACCTTTGAAGGTCCCTTGCAACCCAAACTATTCTATGATTCTATGAATCTGTATTAAGAAACACAGAGAGGCAGGGAGTGCTTTTGCATTTTTGCATTATGTCCTCATTTTTTTTTGCCTTTAACCAGCCCATCTAGCAGCCAGCATTCTGAAATATGCAAGAATGTTAAATTATCCATGTGTAAAGTGCACAGCCATAATGTTGATATTATTTGTGTACTTCCTTCCATATGACAGGAAAACCTAGCCAAGAGAGAGCAATTATTGCTGTTGGACTGGTCAAAGCAGAGACATGGTAAAAAATCCCACAGACCCTTCTAATTGGAAAAATAATTTCCATTAGGCAAATATATTCATTAAATGTATCCATAAATGTATTCCTTGGAAATTTTTCCAAATTTACAACTAAAACCAGAATTTCTAAAAGTTGTATTTCTAGTACTTCACTGGGAAGAACACCCTGTGAATTTTAGTAAACAGATTGTTTATGTCAAAATTTTTCATAGAGATGAAAATGATAACACAACAACCAGCTGTACTCAATGGCTCTAGAAACATGTCATGAAATATGTAGGAGCCAAACTTCAGAAACCCTTTCTTCAAAATTTTCATCCAAAGTATTACATGACTTTCCCAAAGTCAAGTATCAGCAAAGTGGTAAAAATAATAGCGTTTTTTCCAAATGACTTTAGGTTTCATGTACATTAATGAAAAGGATATGTCAGCATAAAGGAAGATACATATTATAGTTTGTGAAAAACTCTAAACATAGGAGTTCTACTTCTGAACATAACTGGATCTTAGTTTAATTAATATATCCAGATACATAGAGGCAACTTGTGAAATCCCAATAAAACAACTGCACAGAGAAACTGAGGTTACATTGAGGGATATAATTATTTCAACTGGCTTTTCCACTTCCAGTTTTACCAAAATGTATTTTAGCTGCTTCCTTTACAGCTGGGCTACGTCTATTTTTCATACACCACTATGAAGCCTTACATTGTGCTCCTAAGCAGCAGATTTCCAACGCATAAGCAGTGTGGAACATATACACCTTAAGTTCTCAGACACCATAAGGACATTTAAGAAGTACAGTGATTTTGGTAAAAAGCGTGGGTAGACTGAATTAAAAAATATTTTTTCTGTAAATACCTTTATTGATGCAAAAGGCTGAGTGAAACTCTGGGAAATATTTTATTTTTTTTTTAACAATCTGTACTATAACAATAACTTTAACCATCTTTGAACAATTATGACTTCATTCCACTATACTTTCCCCATTCCCTTTTTATTTCTGTTAACAAACCGCCAATGTTTTCTCCAAAGTATTTTGCATGACA
The DNA here is from genome assembly GCF_036013475.1 of Columba livia. Classification (NCBI taxonomy): domain Eukaryota; kingdom Metazoa; phylum Chordata; class Aves; order Columbiformes; family Columbidae; genus Columba; species Columba livia. Next base: position 55,046,716 of record NC_088604.1, on the reverse strand, counting down.
AAAATTCTGTTGGTAAATAATATTTCTCTTAATTGATTTCACCATCTAGATGGATATTTTCTGACAGCATGTTTTATCCTAAGTATAAATTACAATATTCAGCATTTGAACTATTGGTCTCAGTGATGTGAAATAAATTGATATATCTATGCAGCCTGTGCAATGAATACTTGATTTTTGTGTGAAAGTCCTGGAAGTCTCTGTGTGTACTGAGTGCAGAACATGATAGGGACTGAGAGATGAGTTTATCAAAGATTCATATATTTGTGCTGACAGTTGTTTTTTCGTTACTCCACATTCAAAAGATGTTTTCAGTTAACTAAAATTCAGCTTCAGGTTTCAGCTCTTTAAGGTGTGAAACAGTACATAATAAGATTCTGATTTTCCTCTTCTGGTATGGATAGAACCATTTAATGATTCAGATCCCTATTTTTGTGACCCAAATATGAAAGAAATTCTACTCTTTTAAGCTCAGGACATGTTTTTCAGTTTGCAATTTGAAACCTAATTTAAAGAACAGGAACTTACTACAGGTGGTTTAGAATGAGTCAAGTACAAGCAGATGGTACTGCAGTTTCTTTGAATCTACTTTCTATTAATGTTTATCATTGCTGAGTTACAGAGCAATGACACACTGAGAATATTTATAACCTACAAAATTTGAGATAAAAGGATTAGCATGTTACTTTTTTCCTTCCAGTCTCTCTTCCCCTCCCCCCTCCCCCCCCCCAAACACACTGTGTTATGAGACTGGTGCTTCTTTGTTGCCCACAGTGCATTAACCATTGCCTTATGTCGGATTCACAGACCCAGATGAGCTTTGACGTTTGTGGAGACTCACCTTCCCCACAGCAGTCCTCAGAAATGATGGGGGAAGGAGAGATTCCTCATCAACCAAGCAAGGAAAGGAATTTATGTGGTGGAAAGCAACTCACTTCCAATGAAAAAACAAAACTATTTTCTCCCTTCAAGAATTGAACAAAATTATTCCATCCAGCAGGGGAGAAAGTAACATCAATTAAGGAAAGAAAAAAAGGACAACTTTTATGTGAGCTTCTGTTTGATTCCTCTGTGGACAAAATTAACTCCTGGAACTCCTCTGAGCAGACATGCCCATTTTATACCACTTTGGAAATAGTCTGATAGTACTGGGATGAAAATTCATATAATTTCATTTGATCAGTTGCTATGTGAGTCAAAGAACAGCATGCTATGCAACAAGATCACCTACTTTGATAGCTTAAATCACAATAAGAGGAAAAACCCCAAACCCTGAAGTTGTAACATAATTCAATAACATGCACTTTGCGGTTTAGTTTTCCTGTATAAGGAGTAGGGTGAGATACAGGTCATGAAAACAAAAAAAAAACAAGTAAACTCTGACGTTACACTGAATATTTAACACGGATTTTTTTTTTTTTCTAATGTAATCAGAAAAATAAAATTCCAACTACTACAAGCCAAGCATATTAAACAAACACTGTTTATCTTCCCAAAAAGCATTGCATTAATTGCCCTGTCAAGTATTAGTAGTCAAATTTTATCCTTTAATGAGAAAAGTGTCATGAATCAGGAAAAGTGAAATGTCTTGAATAATAATCACAAAGTTAAAGAAAATGAATGAATGACTTACAATAAGACATCTTAAATTTTTTTAAAAGTATGATTATCCAAGAGAGAAAAGCAAAGTTACAGAAGAAAGCAGTAAAGGTAGTAAAGCTTAGTAAATCCAGTATGAAAACACAAATACAAAACCAAAAGACAGACCAGAAAGAAACTGCATAGGTTTAATATAAAGACCTCAATCATCAGCTGCAAAGACAGCTGGAAAACATCAGTAGAAATTACACAGAATTAACTCAATGGAAATAGGAGTGTTGTTCTACCTTACTAATTTCTTCAAAATGTGGGATAACAAAGTCTAAATGGAACAAGAAGGGATCATCAAAAGCTCAGAGTAAGGTGGAAGAATTTCACAAAATGTCATGACACAGTCAAAATGCACAAAAAACAATTTAAAACATACCAAGATTTTTGAAATGTTTTCTGTTGTGAAATGCTCATTTACCATGATAAAAATGTTACATGAGAACTTCAGTAGATTCAGGGAACCTTGCTTTAGACACAAAATAAATATATTTTTATTTGTTTTGAAATGCAGTTGAAGTTTTGTATTGTAAATCATTAACATAAAATTAAAAAGGAAACTATTAATAATATATTTATGAAAGTACTGAAATTCTATGTACTTCACAGCTTAAAAAATATATATTATACCATGCATAGCAAGCTTTCTAAAAAAATAGTGAAAACTTCTAAAGAACCCATTACTCTATTGTTAAAGACCAAAAGCTTTTTTATTATAAAATACTTAGGAGCTACAATCAAGAACTGGTTTAAGTGTTTCAGGTAAGCTCTTCAATAGACTTGATAGTATATATAATAAGGGCAAGTATATGCAGAGGCACTATGCTATTGTTGAAATCAATTTAGTTAAGACAACCTAAAAATTATTCTCAAAAGAATAATTTGATTGTGGTTAAAGAACTATTTCTAGATGCAAGTGGGAAGGAAATAAGTCACACTAAATACCAACAAGTCAGTGAACAACTAGAAGAAATGGTGACTGTCATTTTGTGGAAAAAGGGAGACCTTCAACGTCTATTTTTAAACATATATTTTAGAAAAGATGAAATAATGGCATTTGCTGTTTCTCAGTGCTTTCTCTGTCTATCTGTACGTTTAGGCAGATGAAAAAGTGCTGCATGTTAGCGATTTTTCCAGCTTTTTGGAACTGGATTGTTGCAAATTCTATGTGACAATCAAATCATTAGCCCTTGTTGCCAACAGAACTGAACAGATTTCAACTTACAAAAGAAATCTGACATAAATTTAGTCTCTTGTCAGATTTTTCTCAACATCTCACTGGAAAAGAGAGGTGGTTGCAAATTCACCCAATGAAATGTTTGCCACTGGCAAACATCAATTTGAAGAAATCAAGATACTTCATACAATCCTGCCAATTTTCACTGAGACTTCTGAAGATAAGGAGGGAGGGAGAGCTCCTCAGATCCCCTGATCTTCCTGTGGGCATCTGAGACTTTTGGGCCCCACGTTCTGAATTACAGGGCCATACCTCCACTCTCTCCAGTCTAATTAATCTTGAATTCCATGGTGCATAATAGGTTGTGCTTGAAGGATCAAGAGTATTACTACCTCTAAAGAGAATATTGCTGTCAAATCACTTTCCACTATAGTTGGATGTTTAGTGTCGACTTTCCCAGGACAGAAAGAAAATTTGATATCTCCCCCATGGCAGGTGACTGCCATGTCACCCATGTAATCCCAGTGCTACCATGTAAAATGAAGAGTCAACGTTCCTGTGGGCTGGATCTCTCCCTGACTCAGTAAGAACTGCCCTGGGTGGCACACACTTCACATCAGCAGGTGACAGATAGGCTGTAGTGACGTGTGGCTGATAATTGGTATTACAGCAGTTACCCTCCTTGCTGGTGTCTGAATCACCCTCTCTTGGAAGCCTGCTGCCAGGCGTTGTATAAGACACCCAGGCATTCCACATTTTTTTTCTCTGAGCTATTTATTGATGTACATTGAGTCAGCCCAAATGTTTGAATGAGTTCTCGTGGACAAGAAAACAGGAGACATGGCAGTACATGCAATAGGGAGGATAGGACAACTCCAGCAGCTACCTGAAAGATATCAACAGCACTGATGGGCAGCAGAAATGTAGCAGGGAATTAACCCTGGGGCAGCTCCAGGATATGGCTGATGAGCAAGCAACACTTTCTGGGAATTGTTTGGATTTGTACAGCAGGGAACAAAGGCTGAAGAGGAAAAGGTCTGGGTAGTTTGGGTGTACTGAATAGGCATGAGGACAGGGGCTACAATAGTGAGGGAGGGATGGATGAGCACAGGGAGGGAAGAGCTTGGGTGGATTGGAGCCTGAGGAATGAGATGTTTACACATATGGGTGATTGATCGAGCCTTGCAATGAGTTTGGGGCAGTGGAGGCTGGGTGTTACAGGATACAAGGCGTTCAGAGACAGGATGACATTGCTGTTACTTCTGCACCTCTGAAACTAGCTAAAAGAAACACACTGTGCCTAAGGAGTGGTGTACACACATAGCTAGATTTCACATAATATAAATTAAATAAATGTAGTCCTGTGTAGTTTCCTTATGGATTGTTTATCTGGTGAAGGGGAAAAGACAGAACAAAAAAATACCTTTTCTCTGGAATTCTCTCTGCCATAAGCATGAAGGTACCCTTATAAAAATCAGCCATGTCAAGACATGTCCTTGCTTTTAATGTCTGTCATTTGTTAATTGTTGCCTAATTTTTTTTCTTATATATTAAATGACAGTAATTTTTGCAGTTTCCTTCTGAGTAATTAGATTAAATGTATTATTATTAGACAGTTAACATTCAAGGCTTCTACTGGCACCAGCGATTATTTAGTAAGATCTAAGGACTTCCTGAATTAACTTTGTAAACACTTGAGTATTTTCTCACTGTTGGTTCTATTCTCATTCTTGAACAGGATGGGAAAATTCAGAATATTAAGGCTCAAAGAAATAAAGCAACATCATGCCTAATGTGGTTCTCCTTTAGCTGGACCATGGATTACGTCCATCTTTTGTTCTTTATACAGTATCTATTATGATTTTCCTTCAAGAAATGGAAAAGTTGACACCTGATACACCTTGAATTGCTATAGAGAAACAGCACTCTATTACTGGAAAATGGAGAATATAATAAAGAAATGTGAGAGGTGATTCAACTACTAGCAAATGAGTTATTTGATCCCTGTGCAAGATACACACCTTCTCATCCAGTAAAAAACTAGCATCCATGTTAACTTGCATGAGAAAAGTAGAGTGACACAATCTGGCAAATACCCAAATTTGCCTGGCACTAGCTTTATAACTTCAGATCATTTGAAAATGTCTCTGCAGCTGAATTCTTACAAGCCCAGTTTTACAGCAGAATTTATATAATTCATCCATGAATAACTGTGACAGCAATTAATACTTTCTAGTAAGTTCTTATCTTTTTTTCACAGGCTCTCTTCCTGCAACAGCTCTTATAGTTTTACTAGAAAATAAAATGGGGATAATATCGTATAATCACGCAGATAGTCACCTGCAAAACTGCAAATGAGTGATTCACAAAATACTTTATTCTCCCTGAAGTTGACTTTAATGTGCAATATTTGTACAGAAGGACTGCTGTAAGTACAGAAGTGAGGGTATTGTTGCACTGACTCCAAACCCTTTAATTCTTCACGGACTTTGTTTAAAAGCCTAGATATTTGGTTGTTTTGTCCTTGGGAGTGTAAAATCAGGAGAGAATGAGACTCTTATGCAACAGGTTGTTCAAGGCAATATACAAAATTGTGGGAAGGCAAACAGGCAGTCAATGTGGAAATTGCCCAAGTGATACTCTTCAGCTATACATTCATCATGCCCGATTTTTTTTTTTTCTACTGTTACCCTTGCCAGCTTTCATAACGCTTTTGTGATACAAATAGATTCCAAATGTAAACTAAGGGCTAAAACTGAAAATTCATTTGCTCTTGCGTTGCAAGTCTTTGTTTGAAACAAAAAGCACAGAAGAATACAGTTCATTTAGGAAATATGACAAATAGACAGGGTAACAAGTGTCATCAGAGCTTTTTGAAGAATGGTTCAGAAAGGATAGGTATCTCTAACTTCTGTTTTGTCTGAGAAAAATACTTTCCTAGCACTCTCAGTCAAGGTGGGCACATCTTTAGGGAAGTGGAAACCAAGATAAAACTTGACAGCTGCTTTACTTAAATGAGAAATCTAAGCCAACTCAAATTTGGAAAACTCCATAAATCTATGATTTGTAGCTCATGCATCATAGCTGAGGTTACAAGAAACAAAAGTCAATTTAATATTTGAGTGAAATTAAAAGAAAGCTATCTCCTGACCAATAACCCCAACTCAGGTTATAATTAAAGGGTCAGAAAATTCAAGGTTCTTCCAGGACTGTCCACTAACCGAGAAACCTTCTGCCATGTATGGTTTTCCCTTTCCATTTCCCTTTCCATTTCTCCCTTTCCCCTTTGTCCATTTCCTCCCCTTTCCTCCTGCTTTTTCCATATTGCTGTTCTTTTCTCATCTCCTTCTCCATTTCCTTTCTAGTCCTTGACTTGTTTTTTTTCCCATAATATTAATTCACAGAGATACAGGGTGCTCCAGGTTGTGAAAAATCATCCGGTGTTCTGAAAAAATACAATTCTCCCAGTACGTATTCAATGCTTTGGTCATGGAGCCCTGGTATCCTCATTTGTTAAGCCTTTTTATGGTCAGCAATGTGAACATAAGAAAGACAAAAATTGAAGTGATGCAGGGATTCCTATGAGTTCCAGCTGCCTACATAGAGAATCTCGAGGCTCTGCCATAACATCACTATCTTCTGCATTTAGATACATCAAGAAAATAAGGAGATGAGCGGAAAAACATGTGGCAATAGATGCTGGGATTTCTCAGACTAGATTAGTGTGTATTTTGCTATGTACACTGGGAGTTTAACATGACAGATGACAAATATGACAACACGAGGACTCCATGACTGCAGTCATCCTGTGCTTTCCTTACTCTGTTCACACAGAGTCTGATCTGATCTATTTATGACACACTTTTGGTTTTCATCAGTCTGCATCTCCATCTCCAGAAGAGAGAAATACAAATAAAAAACCCCACATCATTGTATTTATTATTCCTAGATGAAAAATGGGCCAGGAAATGACAAACCCATTAATCTCATCTGACTTTGATTTTTTTTTTTTCCTATTTTAGAAAGTGTATTTACTGAGATTCTTGAAGCTTAAGAGGAAAAGATTAAAGAATAGGGCTGGTACACAGCTTTCAATCATTAAAGCAAGTGAGAAAAAAAAAAACCACCCAAATAATATTTTGGAAATATTTTTGGTTTCTAGGCAAAACAAAACAAAACAGCACTGGTTTAAAAATTCACGTAAGAAACTATCGACATTAGAAACACATGTGTTAGCTGTACTTTTCCCTAATTGTGGAAAGCTTGAAGGTTATTCTAAATTTTCATAGTAAGACAAAGAACATCTGTTTCAAATCAAATCTGATATCATTACACTTTTGGTGCTAGGTTAGTCATAGCTGTGATGCCTGGATATCCTTGCCATGGCCTTGTCAGATTCTGAAATGAAAATAATAAATTAAGTTTTCTGTGGAAACTCAAGATAACAACCATAGTGAAGACAGTCTGTGGCTGTTCTGCGAATATAATGCTTTCATTTATATATGTATTTATTATAAAGGAGAAGAGGTGTAGATCTGGGAGAAATTATTTATGGAACAGAAAAGATAAAATTCTCTCGAATAGATGGCCTAGAACACAGGTGTCAACCTCATTTTCACCGGGGGACACATCAGCCTCGCAGTGGCCTCCAAAGGGCCGAATGTAATTTTAGGACTGTATAAATGTAGGAGTAATTACATTTATACATTTATACAGTCCTAGAGGATTCTGAGAAACAATATAAATTATATTTCATTTGGAGGATTTTTGTTCGGTTGGGGATTTTGTTCGGTTTTAGTTTTGCTTATACTTTTTTTTAATGGAATCCATATTTGATAATAACTGTTTTTTTTTGTAAACTCTTCAACACTTTTTTCTGAGTGGCTGGTTGATGGAAGGACTTTCTGAAACTGAACAGATATTTTAAAAATATTTTGTCTAAGCTACAGTCACAAGAAAAGGGTTGGAGATTATCTCATTTCTGTAGGTAATTATGGGATAGATAGTTCTGATGGCTGATTAAGGTGTAGAGGTGTTTGACTCATAACTTAGACATGCACATAGAATTAGGTATATCAGTGTGAGTGAGAACATCAGAGCCTTGTTTCTGTCATGTTAAATTCTCCTTTGGAAGTATATCTCTGTCATAAAAAGCAAATGGGCAATAACACCTGCAGGTATTATCCCACCCTTGTAGCACAACAATCCAGACTAAGAGAATGTTTAATGCTGACATCTAGGGACCAAATCCATTACTGATCATTAAGATTAAAAAAAAACCTAAATGTTTTAGCATCTTAATATCAGCAAGGCAAATCTGGATTTCTGCTAAGAAATCCTGCTGTGCAAACATCCTCAGAAAATGCAGGTAGCATACATAGCAGGTCTTTGAACAGAAGCTAACAATTGCTAGGAAAGTTTTGTGCAACAGAAAGCTGGGATAATATAGAAGTCATTTATGTTGATCTATTTTAACATGAATATATACAGAGTAAGTTTTCAGCTTTGACCTGAATCTTTTTTCTGCCTGGAAGTAGAACATACATATTTCTAATGATTTGTAATTGTGGCAGATCAAAGGCCTCTTTCCTCTGGGCATGCACAGGTGGCTCTGAGGCTGTATTTGTATTGCCATTTTGTGAGATGGAGAGTGACAAATGCATTGTATACGAAATCCCAGCAGACTGAGAATTCTTTTGTTTCATCCTGCAAGGGCTATAAATAAGCCATGTGGCACAAAACAGACTGCTGAATGAAACAAATGCACACACACAAAATAAATCAGAGAAACCTTAGCGGTTTACAAATGGACATTTTCAACAGGATTCAAACAGAGAGACAGAGAGCTTTTTTTGCACAAATGAAAGAATAGTTTTACTGCTTTCTACAGGCACTTCTGGGAAGAAGCTTCTATCAAATATTCATGGTAGCCTCTTGTCTACACAAGTCTGGTTGATGGAGTAATAGTGTCGACTCACCTGGCACCAAAACTCAGCCATTTTCCTTTTCCCCATCCGGTAAATCTGTGGCTGTCAGTGATAGGAGCTGATGGGAAATGATAGCCTTATTGAGCTGCCTCGTGAACTGTAACTCATTTGTTCTGAAGACCCAGACTGACAGCCTCTGCATTTCTGCCTTCCAGTGAAATTGAGTATAAATCACTTTATCATTTTTCCCCATGACAGTTTATCAGAATTCTGGAATTTTATATGAAGTCACAGAGGCTGGTGGTAGAAATAAGACTCATAGTCAATCTTGTTGTTGGAGAGCACTGCATCTTGCAAAGTTTAACATTCTCATAAAAATTGGAATGTGACTTCCACTAGCCAGACACATGCATACATGTGTACACGCACACACTTGACACGGTGACAGAGAGGGAATGCTGATGAGACTTGCTTCTCCTGGGCAAATAATCTAAGCTCTTGACTCCTGTGAACTCAAAATTTGCATTTGCTTTCAGTTCCTGGTAAGTTAATTTCTTATTTTGACTTTTAAGTCTCTTAATATATACCCTGACCAAAAAAATAATGAAATCCTTCATAAAACAATACTACTTCTTTGGAGAAGAAAACCTCTGCTCACCTTCCTTTCCATTCTTGATGAAGTGCAAAAGAAAAAAACAGGGTGGGTATACTAAAAGTATGCTACTGTAATCTTGAAATTGGTTTATGAATTTGTTGTTTAGAAAAATTAAAGACAGTAACCAAGAATCAGAATTACATAATGCTGAAGCTATTTAGTTAGTACAGGACAGCTGGTTATGTTACAGATTCATCTTCTTTCAAAATCCCCTATGAGTTGATATGCACTATGTAAATATTACTCATTAATTCCAGCACTGAAGAACTTGGTGTCCTTAAGCAAATAGCCATCCCTATTAAAAATGTAAAAATTATCAAGCTAGGCCCACAAAGTCTCTACATGAAGCATCAAAGGACAGAGACACATAGAAACACCTATAAGCATACAAAATCAAATGACTTACACTTCTGACTTTACCCATTACACCTTCAAGGACACTTACGGAATTGATGACCACTGTCTAGGAATACAAATCAAAATTAGGAGTCTGGTGTTTTAGTTTCATTACATTGAACTGAAACATGTCTCTTTTGGCCCCTGGAAGTAGGGCACAGAAGATGACCTGAGCTGAAATGACTGGATTTTGGTTTCTTTTGTCCTCTAGGATGAGTTATTTTCTTCAACTGATTATTTTTAGCTTTTTAAGTTATAACATGAAATTTTATTTTCTTGTTCCCTGCAGGTAGGTATTCAAGCATGTAAACCTTTCTATGTAGGTGACAGGACAGGAGGTGGATTAAAAAATGATGAAGTGCGATCTAACATGTTCCCTGTTTGCTGCATTTGTTTTGGCAAGATGCAGCTCTATGGAAGTGGACCACACAGATCTCTCTACTTAACAGCTGCACTGACTATGGCAAAATTCACAGTGGAAAACGTCCTATATGGAATAATAAACTAAAGCCAGTCCAGTAGATAACATGGCTCAAAACTGAAACCATTCAGTCGTTAACATTAACAACACAATGTAATGCATGCCTAAAGCCTAGCTTAAAAGTGGTTCTCCAAGAGCAAAAATTTCATGCGACAAGCCACCAACCTGTTCCCCTTAGAAGGCATGCTAATACCAGTAAGTTACAAGTGGAAAGATGTTTGAATCAGATACTTGTAATGTAGCAGGTGATGAGCATACATATGTCTTAATCATTTTAAATGGCTGAACACTGACATCAGCTACCTGTTTTCTACTCCCTTGGCACTGACTACCATCACTTTAACACTGACCTGGGCAGCAGAAACCTTCCCCACCTTTCTGTACTAAACTCAATTAAATATTATTTCATCCACTTTTGTATCAGAGTGCATGTATCATTAGACAATGGACACTTGTTTGCCTCATTAACTCTACTAATGACATGGAATTTTTGCAAAGCTGATGGATTAGTCAGCTAGAAGAATGTGCACACAGTATGCAGAAAAAAAAAAAAAAAAAGCTGAGACAAATCTGAATTAAATGTAAATGAAAAATGAAAGATGAAGACCCCTGGGAGATCAAGATTAGCACCCTATGTAGCACTTCATGAAGCTTTTAAAAAGTTTCTTATAAAATCAAACGCTAAAGGCATTGAGATGGCAATTTATATCCATGACATGAACCTAAACCAAGAGTGGATTAAACCTGAATGTATTTGGAACCTTAGTGGTGGTATTTGCAGAAAACGAATATGGATAAAAGTGTCTGGTTTACTGGTTTTTTGTTTGTTTTACATTGTAAGATTAAGGCACTTGCGGTCAAATGCCTTGATTTCAGATCTCACTGTTGAAACAAAATTGTTAATATAATCCTGATGGAATTTCTCCTCTTATATAAATCAGTGTATAAAGTTCACAGCCTCATGCAGGCTTCAGGGCTGTAGGAAGAAACAGTTTCAGAAAGGCAGCTGAACAAATATTTGTAAGAAATAACATTTTGGGGCATAAAAAAGGACATACAAATGGAAAAGGATTTTATTTTCTGTTCATAAAAATCCAGGCTATCCAGAGAAAATACTATGCCTATGGAAATCTGGTGCATCTACATAGTTAGCTGTTTTTTTAAAATACTGTAAGGCTCTTATGAAAAAATATTACAATTTTGAAGTCCCTGTCTGCTTTTAACTTTTTTCAAATATGCTGACATTGTACATTAGCCTTGGGTTAAGAAAAAATGTCAAGTGAACAAATGTCCAGAAAACACATTTCCCTGCAACTGTCATAAGGTTATTGGTGTTTTCATGTGGAGAGTTTTAAGGGCTGTTGAGATGAAAAGGAATTATAGCCAAGTCACTTAAGTGTCATGAATTTTCTACTGTGCTTCAGGCATGCTCTTTGGGAGCTTGTGTGTGTCTTGCTAATAGCTTGACCTTCAAGGGTTATTAAGATGGAATTTTATACAATGAAAATACCAAAAAAATTGAATGAAACAGCATATTTTGAAAGGGCTTTGCTTAAAGATGTTAATTGCAGTGGTTTTGTAAAGTGAAATGGTATAATAATTGCAGAGAGGATTGAGATGATGGCTGTTGCACAATAGTATCAGGCAAGTCTGTCTTAACATTTTATGAGAAGCTTTTCTTCCTCTGTGTAGCTGATATTCTTCCCTGTATTTATTTATGAATTGGAGAACACACAAGAGAAACAAGAAGTGCCTTTCTTTAGACACTTGTCTGCTCCTACCCTAAAGTGAGTCAGAAGAATATAATTTCTTAGCATATTAATCGGACTGACTTTCCTTTCATCTACATTCCAGATAGAAATACATATACTATAAGCACTGTTTCACTGCTGGTGAAATTATAGCCCTGAAGGACAACAAAGCTACCAGAAAAAGAAGGCAGGTAAATTATTTCAAGGCAGACTCATGGTTGTTGCTGCAGATCAATTGTATTAGAGCCATGAGGGTCACGAGTTGCGATCATTGAAAAGGACAGTAAAATTTCTGAACCAAAGCACTGCAATTCAACTTTATGAGAAAGGCAGCTTGATATGAAGGGAGAGAATAGTGGCAAAATTACTTCTGTGAAAGAGAAAAAAAAAAAAAAAATATATATATATATATATATATATTTTAAAATATATATATATATATTTGTTTTTTTTTTAAAAAAAAGGAAAATCCAGAGAGATTTTAGAAAGATTAATGGACTGTAAAGAAACAACTGTCAGAAAAGATGGGATTCAAAAATATCTGGAGTTCAAAAACAGAGGAGGCAGATGGTACAAATCCTTGACTTTGTGAGTACCTAATCTGGACAGTAACATTTCACTTGTTGCATTTTATCTTTGCCACAGAATCCATCTTTGCAGGACACCAAATGAGAAGCATGTTTAAACAACAGATTTCAGCATTTCCTAACAAAACTTTATCTTATCATACATCAACTGTAAAACTAAAGAGATTCTTGTTTCGCCTCTTCTTTTGTATCTGATAATATAGTGATTAGAGAATGTAAAATTAATGTGAGAGGTTTAAATCCCTTTGCCTCATTTAGACTCTCCCATCACTCGCACAAATACCACCTTTTGTCAGCTATGGAGTGTTTTGAAACACAAGTCTGTCAGTCTCATCTGCTGAAATTTTGGGTAGATCTAGCAGCACTACCTCCTTGTAAAACCATACTTGGAAGCTATTCCAATTTGTAAAATTATAAGGTATCCATTTAGCTGGAAACAAAAGTGGGAATGACTTTGATGACCCTGTGATTAGGCTTCCCGTATTATCATAGGGTGTCTCTATTCTCATCTCTCCTCTGCCTTCTGAGTGGAACCACTCCTGTGGGCTCCACTGTTACTTCAGCTGTCTCAGAGGGGAGATTTGGGTTAATGTTTTTTTCTGATCTGTGTCTTTCCCGTGATTCCTTCAGGTCTTTAGCCTCTGAATTCATATGTGTGTATATATACACATATATATATACAAGTTCTGGTACTGAAAGGTACTGAAATCGACCCACAAACAGTGTCTTTTTTTTTTCTTTTGCAGGACTGATTTTTTTTGTTGTTGTTGTTTTGGTTATTGTTTGTTTGTTTGGTTTGGTTTGTTTGTTTGTTTGTTTTTCCTATAATTGATGGCCAACAATATAATGTCCTTTGGGACCCCTTTGCTGTGTACATATATTTGAGACATGAGGGCTGTCATATATCCAAACTGAGATATAAAGTATATATACTGCAAATATAGTTCTGCATCTAGTCCCAGATTCAGCCTTGCTTAATGTACTCATATCCATCAAATATTAAATCTTTTTGGAAGCAGATCTGAACAGCAAATAGTTCATCTTTGCCTGTGGATGCTGGTGATGATAGGAATGCCTTACCATCTGTGTCTCTCCAGGTTGTGATCTTGTCACATCTCATAAGGTAAGCAGATTCTGGCCTGCATACTAATTGGTTGGAAACTTTCCAAAGAAAATCCCAGGTGCTATGGGAAGTAGCATTGGTGATTCAATATTTGGCACTCTTCCCTCTGTTCAGTAGCAGACCAGTATCTCAGCATAATACTGAGAAACCATGTGGTAACTCAGTGTGCCAGCTTCCAGGGGAGACACAATCAGTGCAGACAAGACTTGCAGTTATGAAATATCTGGGGATCTTCTTGCAATTTGAGAAGGCAAAATAGCATTTTGGGATATAAACCAAAGATTTTGCTTGTGCGGGAAACTGCTGAGCTGGCTGGGAGGATTTAGTACATGTCATCCTAAAGAGTACTGTAGAGCAATGAATGAACAACACGAGCACACTATCTTACATGAAGTGTTTTGGGACAAGTTTTGAAAACTATTCTGAGGTGATATTAACTAGTAACTATTAGTAACTATTGTTACTACTGTTGGCAATTTTCCTACAAAGACAGGCCAAAGTTTTTAGATGTAGTGTGATTCGATTACTGGGCACTTTTAAAATATGTAATTTAGATATAAGGAATAGCTCCTGTCAGATCTAGGAACAGTCAGGGAGTTGAAATGTCTGATTTGTCTTCCTGTTCTGTTAACACTGTGGCTGTGGCAAGCCATTCACAAAGATATCTGGATTGCCTTATCAGGATGCAGTTTGCACAACTATTCTAATCTATTCATGTGGTGTTTCAGCAGAGTACCTTAACATGCATTAGTTTCTGATACATAATGGGTTTTAATTCATAATTACTATATTGCTTGCAAATGAAAGTTCATGAGAGAGGAAAAAGAAAGTATCCTTATTAAGGCTAAGTACTATATATATTCTTTTTTATCAAAGGAGTGACTGTTCTGCAGGAAAATTTATACTTATGAAGGCAGCCTTCAAGAGGACACTGCTCTTACTCTATGCAGAGATGTGATAATGTGTAATAAACAAGTTATGTCACAAACAGAAATACTGTGCTACTCTCTTAGATCATAACCAGCACTAAACTATAACTGGCATACCTCATGTGGCAGTGGGCTTGATGTAAAAGTTGTGTATGATCATCTATTCATATTCAGGTGTAATAGTACCTTCACAAAAGGACAATAAATTGGGACTTCCTTTTCCAAATGCCTGCATGCTAGTCTTTAAAATTCAATAGCATCCCTTCAAATATGGTATGGTTATCCATGTTTTTTCTGGAGATATATGTAAACCTATATGGAATTGAACATTTTCAATATAAATATTGATTATAACGTATCCCCTAGTTACAATTTAGTAGATCATTTCTTTGATAGCAGCACAGTGAGCACATATCTTAAAGACAGACTGAAAGGGAAGCATACAGAGTACATGTGTTCTCTATGTGCATGTAATAGAAGAAGCTATCTGTATGAAAAGGTGATGCATAGTTGGATAAAGACAGGTATTTAAGACAGGAATTATCATTAGCCTTGTGAATTGGTCACTTCTCTAGATTTAATCTTCTGAAGGGAAAATTACATGTATAAATTACAGAAATAATTCTTCATGGAAAAGTAAATTAAACATAATTTTAACCTTTCCATACTTTTTGATTCTTATGTTGAACATACTCCAAGCAACACAACTAACAGCTACCCCATGTGTTTCCCCAATAAACTTGATGTAAGCAAGACAGAAATGAGAGACAAATGTACAGTGGAGTAACATGTTTTGGCAGTGTTATTGCTGTTTTATTTAGAAAGGATTATTGGATGTGCATTTCCTCAAAATACCTGTTGCTCTGTATTTATATTAAGAAAGAACAAAGTCAAAGATCTTTGTAGAAAGAGCTGCTGAGGCTTGTGATGGTTCCCAAAGAAGTTCATTCTAATACCTTCCATTTTCTCTTGCTTGTTAAAAATAGCAATATTTGTGGCTCTCTCAGAAAAAGAGATTACAATTAAGTAGGATTGTCATCTTATTAAAATCAAATGAAAAAATTACCTTCCTTGGTACCCAAACTATCGGGAACTGTAACGTTTTCAAGTCATTAAGTTGCATATACGTTATGGAATTTCATATTCAAACAATTGCATCTCAAAAGCTAAAAAATGGGGTCATCACTCTGTAAAAAGGGAGCCCTGCCCTACCCTGACTGTTCTTTCTTTACCCTTGTTATCCACTGAATATAAAAAGCAAAATTAAAGGTAGCTGAATTCCTTTCCCCTAGTCTACCCAAGACTCAGTTAACAAAAAAAAAAAAAAAATGTCTCCATTCCTGAAAATTTTCTTCAGAAACTGGATAGCAGATAAGCTCAGGAATAAAGACCTCTCACTCAAAATGAGCACTGAGGATGTTTCACTTTCTCCTGCTTTCTTTGTACTTCCCCTTCTGCCTCCTCAAACTGAAATATAATTCAGTCTGTGATACAAAAACATAGAAAAATATTATAAAATTCATTACAGCAGCTAGAAACTGGTCCCCAAAGCAATAAAAATATGGAAAGGAATAAAAGTAAGGAAAAAATTCCTTAACTTTGTGCCAGAGAAAAAACCTGCCTGTTGATATACTGATTTTTCCCACCTATTTGCAATGTCCTCTGCTTTTGTTTTTCTCTGTGCTTTTATTCTCTTCCCTCAAAACTGTGATCTGTTTTCCTATCCTTAAATATGGACATGATTAGCTTTCATCTTCCATCTCAAGTAGTTAAACAGATATTATTGAAATCAGAGTAAAAACTGCATGCTATCTTAATTAAGTTTCAGTTCCTTCACACCTATTATGTCATAATGCTGTCAAATCTCTGAAATGTCTTCTAAACACTGAATTTCTACTGAAAGGAAAACAGCAAGGAAAAGCAGTCCTAAGTTTTACCTATGAAAATGCAAACATGTTACAAGACTTTTGCTTTTCAGGTCTTTAAAGAATAATACAAGTCTAACTATAAAAACTACATGAATTAGTTTGAAATATATGTGCACAATAGCTTATGGAAATTAATCCAATTATGGGCCTCTTTTTTAACACTTTGGGGGTAACTTTTAAAGTAATGGTTTTGTTAATGCAGCTTTTCATCAGTTTTTCCAGCCACCACTAATGAAAATAGATTAGACTTGAGAAAAAATAGTCTGCTTAAGAGAAACTAGTCTCACATACAAGAATCTAGAATGTCCAAGGATCTTCTGTCTCTTTTTTGCGTTGACACACAATATTTTACCCATGGTTAATTTTCTGTTCCTTGTGCTAGCTTTGCATCCCCACTTTCACCTACTTCTTACTACAGTACCAAAACCCTTAAAATTAGGAACTCAGTATTTGTTGCTTATGCTACATTGCTAATAGTTTTGTTTGGTTGTGGGGTTTTTGTTTTGTTTTGGTTTGTTTGCTTATTAGTTTTCTTTTGGTTAAAAAGGATGGGAATAAAAATCTTAATAAAGAATGCTCTGTTTTCACCTTCATTTGGAATTGAGAAACAATTAAAGAAAAAGGACTGAGAAACAGCACTGTGACATAAAACACCTTTCCTTAGATGTTCAGTCTAGAAAGCAAATACAAATAAATATGTATCTGTTTTCCACTATAGCTGTCTGCCTGAAAACATAGATATTATGAGGAATTTTAAACAGAACTATACACAGCGTAATTGCTTAATCTACCTCTAGATGAATATTTCCTAAATAATTGTACACGAACATGATAAATGCAACATGATAACTGCAACTAGAGTTTGATGAATAGAGCTCCGAAGGAGTTCTAGTTTCCTCACAATCAGAATAATATCCATAGCTAAAAACTAAAATAACTTATATTCTGTGACAGTCCCTGAGAAAATGCTTTAAAACATACACTATAGAGATCTGTGATCCCGTGGAGTGTGTAGATTAAATTTAATAACATTGTCAGAGTCAGGAAATGCTTGTCTTTAAAAAGAACTTTTAAGAAAACCATTTATTGAACTATAGATTAGCATTTTTGTATTACCTAAACAGAGAAGCAGCTTTCCCAAATATTAGATCTAGTCATTCAGTGAGCAAAATATTGTAGGCTCATGGTTCCTCTTCCCTCCCTGCACTTTCATCAGAGATGTATTGAGGACTGTTACAACTCTTTTTATTTTTGTGTCTTATTTCCCCTGCCTTAATTTACAGAGACTATTTGGCTCTGTACCAACAAAGTACTAAACTGCAGTTGATTTCAAAGCTATCACCAAGAACACTGTAATTAAAAGATATTCAAAACACAAGTGATATATTAGTGATTTTCCAAGGGTTTCTTCTAATTTTGGGAACCTAGTTTTAGATCGTGAGGTGGCTTTATGTTCCAGTAATCATAACCAGAACTCTGTTTAAACCAGGACAGATTTTCTAATTATATATCCCTGAAGTCTGCAGCACAATAAAATGACAAAATAGTAGAAAGAAGCTGAATGAATCTAAATAACAAAAATAAAAGCCTCCTAAAATTCACATATCACAACATCATGATACAAACACATGGTTCTTTGATGCTGTTTGCAGACGAAACTTTAGCATCTTCATTAGATCATTATGGAAGGTTAATACATTAGTAGTACTTATATAAAAAGCAGATATAGTGTACAGTGGTAATATTTAGTCAGTTTCCATGGGGAACAGAGAGGTATAGTTTCATGTGACACAAACTGGGTCAAGTTCTATCTTGTTGCCCAGGATGAGACTGTGTTTGGCTTTCCAAGTTATATAATTGTGTTCAAAACACAAAACCATCCATTTGAAATGCGAAGAGCACATCCACAAAGTCAGACATCACACTAAGTTCTATTACCAGGCTCTGTTAAGAAATAAACACTACTAACTGCAGACTAATTCTCAATGGAAGGTAAACACAACCTACAAAGAGAGCAACTGGCAAGCAGTTCTCAGCTAAAGGTGTAAATTATTTAGAACCTCTCTAATGACTGACTGGTATGATACACTCGTTGTGAAAAGTTGAAATTCAAGGACTTGTAGACATTTTATAATTTACAAATAGAATTTCTGGGATGTCTTATAATCACAGTATCACAGTATGTTTGGGATTGGAAGGGACCTCAAAAGATCATCTAGTACAATCCCCCTGCTGGAGCAGGAACGCCTAAGTGAGGTTGCACGGGAACATGTCCAGGCGGGTTTTGAATGTCTCCAGAGAAGGAGACTCCACAACCTCCCTGGGCAGCCTGTTCCAGTGCTCTGTCACCCTCACTGAGAAGTTTTTTCTCAAATTTAAGCGGAACCTCTTGTGTTCCAGCTTGATCCCATTACCCCTTGTCCTATCATTGTTTGCCACCGAGAAGAGCCTGGCTCCATCCTCATGGCACTCACCCTTTATATATTTATAAACATTAATGAGGTCCCCCCTTAGTCTCCTCTTCTCCAAACTAAAGAGACCCAGCTCCCTCAGCCTTTCTTCATAAGGGAGGTGCTCCACTCCCTTAATGAATAAGCTAAAGAAAAAAATGTGTTATCAGATTCAGAAAGCTGAAATGGATTCTTTAGATGACAATCACAAGTTTCCATAGCTAAGCAGGAGAGAAATTTTGCTTCAAACTTATCAATCTCAATTCATCTTCCATTTCCTTTGTTCTAGATCACAGATAATACATATGCTGCTCACAGAATATAATATATGTCCTGTTCACAGATCACAGATAAATCAATGCTTTTTGAGATCAGAAGACTATGTATATCAACAAATATGATAGATAAATAGAAAAATTACTATATTAGTATTTACTGGTTTTACTTAGGGAAACTTTTTAGACCTCTTTCAAGGAATTTCCAAACAAATTACAATAATATTTTGAAAAGAACAACATCTGAGCCTTTCCCAGGACATGGAATTAAATATAAATATATTGCCTCCTAAATGAGCAGGATTTTTTATTTATATTTTTTTCCTTCTTGATTTTAGCAAACTTACAGAAAAAAAAAATAAAAATGAAAGTGACCTCTTCAATTCCTAATATAAATAAGCTTTAGAAGTTTCCCAAGAAAAAATCTCCTTTGGAGAATTCTGAACCAGAGACAATGGTTCCTTGCAGTGCAATCCAAACTACAAAATATTAGTTATTCTATGTTATTTCATAGAATTCTAATAAAAATATTTAATTGGCAGTATTTTTATCTATAAAAATAATTTTATTACGCTTTGTATGTGTACATGTGCATGAACATGCGCTAGTAGTTGCTCAAGTTGACATCCTCAATTCTGGCATAATATACAGATCACATTTTACCTTGTACCAAATTTATTTATACCTTTTATACATTTTGATACACTTCTAAAGAATCTGGATAAGTAAATGGATTTTGTTTACACTTTCCTTCTTCCACACAGAAGCCACAGCTATTCTACCTTACTTTCAGTCCCTGTATATACAGAGTTTGGTTGATTTTCAGTGGATTGCAGTACAACTTCAAAATAAAAGGACTTCCAATATAATATATTTGCTGGTACATTTCAAGAACACTTTGTCCCCCATTTATTTTCCAAGAACAAGATGGCAACAAAATGTATATCTGACTAGCTGGGAAAATAACATTACAAATCATAACTACCCCCTATATATATGCCAACCTCATTTACTGCACAAGAGAAGACTGGATTTGCAAAGTGAAGAAATTAAGCTTTTTTTTCCCCTAAAATCGCACCACTGAAGGGGCAAGACCAGGCATGAAAATATTACATTTATTTTTTTTTCTGAAGGTTTGTTGTTTTTTTTTTCCAATTGTGCCTTTTTGTGTGTGTGTGTGTGTGTTATTTTGTTGTTCTTTAGTGTGACTACACAGGGCTCTTGATGTATTAACCTAAAAAAAAAAAAGAAAGGAAACAAATGCATAGCAAAAACTTAAAGAGACCAGAGAAATTTTTGGCAATGCCATGCAACTCTTGTAGCTGTTCCACAGGAGTAAAAGCAAAATACGGTGTTAATGTAGTTTCAGAATTAATATGACTGCTCAGCTGCTGTAGAGATCATAGTGGCAGCATGGCATTCTACAGAGCATTGCCTGTTCACACTGCTTTACCTTGGTTGAGGATCTGGCTCTGATTAAGACTGGGAATTAAAGATTCAGAATCAATAAATATTCTATGGTGCCTTTTTTAATACATTTAAGTCAGTCTGATCCTTCATCATTGAAAGCAATGCATTCTATGTAGAGATTTTCATCCATCTTCATGGTCTCTCTGGGGTATGTATTCCGCGATGTCCTGCCAGAACAGACAGGACCAGGATTACAATACTGAATGGTGACATAGGCTTTTAAAAGCATACCGCTGAAAGATGGTATGTGATACGGGGTGACTTAATGGAACAGAGAAGAGTTTAAGAAGGCTGTAACCTTTCCAGTAGCATCATCAGTGAAAGACTAGCATCACCTTTCCACATGGCACTCTATGCCATGTGGAAAGTAAGCAATAATCAGCCTGTCCATGTGTATTGCAGGTACTCTGTCCTGTGTGGGACAGTCTGTCCTGTGGCCTGCAAATCAGAGTCCTTTTCCAAGGATATACTACACAAATCTGTACTTTCCAGTCTGCATGGAGATGTAAGGCTATGTTTATAAAACACAAAAATTCCTGTTATTATCTCTTGTAGCATATTTTGTGAAGGGTAGACATGATGACCCAAATAATTATAGTCTGGTTAGCTGAACTTCTGTGCAGTCACAGAAAAGCTGATACAACATAAAAGTAATAAAGAATTAAAGGATGGTAGCATAATTAGTGCCATTCAGCACAGTTTTATGGAAAATAGATCTTGTCAAAACTTCTGATGAGGTGACAAGTTCAGTTCACAGAGGAAAATGTGTTGACATAGTAAAACTTCTGTAAGGGCATTTGTCTGCACAACGTTCAGATTAAAAATTAGCACTATGCAAAATTCCTTGTAGCACATACCAATCATTTGAAAAACTAGTTCACTGGCATATCTCAGAAAACATCTGCTAATTGGCAAAAACTGTGCAAAGAGGAACTTATATTGGGCTAGTACAAATATCTTGACTGATTACTATCCAATATTAATTTATCCAGAAGATACTGTACACTCATGTTAGAAAAAAAACTTGCAGCTGATACAAAAGTCATGGAATGATAAACAGGACCAGACAGTTCTGGCTCCTCAGTTTAAGAAGGAAAATGAATTACTAGAGGGAGTCCAGTGAAGAGCTACAAAGATGATTAGGGGACTAGAGCACCTTTCTTATGAGGAGAGACAGAGAGAGCTGGTTCTGTTCAGCTGGAAAAGAGAAGGCTGAGAGGGGATCTCATCAATGTTTATAAATATCTCAAGGGTGGTTGTCAAGAGGATGGGACCAGACTTCTTTCAGTGGTGCCCAACAACAGGATGAGGGGCAACGGGTACAGACTGAAGCACAGGAGGCTCCATCTGAATATGAGGAGAAACTTCTTTACTTCTAGGGTGCCAGAGCACTGGAACAGGCTGCCCAGAGAGGTTGTGGAATCTCCTTCTCTGGAGACATTCAAGACCTGCCTGGATACATTCCTGTGCGATCCGCTCTAGGCGAACCTGCTTTAGTAGGTGGGTTGGACTAGATTTCCAGAGGTCCCTTCCAACCCGAACCCTTCTGTGATTCTCTGATTCTGTAATTCTGTGTCTTAAGGAAAGAGACAAAATATGTAAACCTCTTTATTAGAGGACTTGTTTAAGAAAACTTTGACTAATTCCACTGAACATTCCTCAGCTTTTTAAGCTGGTGATTAGGTTATAACTTTGGCTATAGGCTATCATCCTAGGTTAAAAAAAATGATCGCACTTTTAGGATTACAAAATTGAAAGTAAAAAATCACAAAATATGTTATATGCATTGCAATATATTCAATGGACTTTCCAACATTCTGCATTTATATTGCTACAAGTATTTTTGTCTAAAGTCCTAAAAACCTACATCCCATGAAAAGGAAAAAAAATTGATGTTAACCATCAAATCAGCTCTCAGGAAATACTTAGATATTTTTAGCGTTGCAACATTACTGTAGAAATACTTTATTCCTCTATTTTGCATGTGTCAAGAATATTCCTAGAAGACCAACAAATTACTATCAATTACTAAGATGCGGACAGTTTTTCCAGATACTGCAGCATTTAAATGTTATAGCCTAAATCAGGAGAGGAGGCATCATTTTATCTTCTGTCATCGCGAATACATTTATATACTGGAAAGCTGGAACAAAGCCATTAAATAACCTATTCTAAGCCAAGCATTGTAAATGCAGTTTTTGATGGCTTTTTATATATGATGGCTTAAAAAAAATTACAATATTTTAACATTAAATTCAAGGTCTAATTAGTCATCACTGGTACGCTATTTCAAATAGTAAAAAAAGACATTTTCTTCAGAAAAAAAAAAACAGTATTGTGACTTATTAGGATTTTCCTCTCCTGGCTTAGTATTTACTTATTTTGCATTGCCTACCATTTAAGCTGCGCAATTCATGTCAAGAGGCTGAAGACAGAAAACAGTTATACATTCAATGATTCATTAATTCTGCCTTCACTATTTTTTCTTAATGTTTCAATGAAATTATAAAAAAATTGAGGTTTCTCCTAAAAAGGCTACAGTAGATACAGTCTGAGTCTGAGCAATTTGCACACTGTAAGTCATTAGAGACAAAACCTGCAAATGGGACTAGTGAGGGGAAGGTATCTCAATATTCAAGGAAAGGTTTACCAATTTTCCCAGCAATCATTTCATACCCAGCCTGAATGCTATCTGTCATTCTGGACTATCACTCCTTAATCTTCTCCGCTACAACACCTATCAACAGGTTGGTGGAATGTGGCTACACTTCCTTAGTCTGTAGTCCTATGTTGTTGAGGGAAGAACTGCATAAGCTACATTTTAAAAGGGAAATAAAATATAATTATGTAAATACCCCCCTCCCCTCAACACTTAATATTGAGATCAATTACAGCAATAACCTGTATAAATACAACAGAGACAAGTAATCTTCAAGTGGGAGCAAGCACACCTCAAACTGTTGGCATCAATTCACTGGACACTATCTTGCAATGTTGCTTCATAGTAAAGATAACTGTGCTCAAAGCATGTTTTTTAAAAATAATGCATTCAATCTCTCTCAGGGAAATGGATGAAAAACAATATTTCCATCCTGAGTAGCCAGAAGTTTGTCATAGATGAGGCAGTCAGCTATAGCATAAAGCTCACAATTTAAAATCATCTGTATGATACCATCTGGTAGTAGAAACACCTAGTATTAGATGGATTGGTGGGTTCTTTTTTCCTGGCCTTCCACTGCAGTCTTCTGCCTGGGCATTAGGGCATGACTAGGGAATCTACATGGCAGAATAGGAAAAATGAAGTAAAATATAAAATGTCCATAAATTAATATTTTCCATATGACTTTTGATTACATTCTGTGTTTAAACATCAAGCAATCAGAAAACAATTTTACTTTGCTTTTTTGTATGGTCTTTTAAATTTCACATTGTTTGGATTCAATGTTAGAATAGGTTATTTGCCTTGTTATTCTATGTAGACTGAAGAAATTCCAAACAACAGCATTTTTTAAACCATAAATTCGACATATCTGGAAGAAGGGAGGTAAAGCAGCTTGTAATCATCAAATTGATTTCTCATTTTAAGTATGTTGTACTTATTACATTGTTTTCACTAAGGTAAGAAGCAAATCTGAATATTATCAACAGCATTTAAAAATCCTTACAGATTTAGGGCTGAAATGCAAAAATGCTCTTTCAGTTGCCTTTCTTGAAAATTCAGCATGTCTTTTCAAGGACTGGTTTTAATGAAACTGAAATGCTTACAGAAATTATAGGAATGTACTACAAGTAGAAATGTTTCACTTGCAATATTACACCCTTTTCATTTATGGGGATATATGTTTATTAAGATTTTATGGTGGTTGTAATGCTGATCATTACAAATGTTTCATCTGAGTTAGAACATCAAGTTGCCTAAAATTGCCTTCCTTTCCTGAGAAGACAAAATACATTTTATTAAATCAGTTCAAATGTAACTGAATAGAAGCTAACAAATTAGTACAAACTAGTGAAAACAAACAAACACAAACAAAAAACAGCAACAAACAAACCCTCAGCAATTGAATGTGTTCACAGCACAGTAGCTGCAGTAAAATAATAGAATTGTTTCTGGATAACTTCATATCGGTGTTGTTCTTCTATTAGCTTTTCCCAAATAAAACAATATGGATATTACCATTGATCCAACAAGGCTCTGAATTGTGCATGCAGAAACTCTCACTCCTTTAGTGAAGTTTTATTGTGCTAATCCCCTTGGAATGCAGCATTTATCACCTACCAAACAAGTGTAAAATATTTCAGTCCAAGAGGATTATCTGCGTTTTCTTCCTCTCTGCTCTACTGGAGCAGAAGAGGAGAGGGAGGGAAGGTAGGCAGGGTGATTCACCAGCTAAGGAAGAAAAACAAGTAGTTACAAGAAAATTCCTAAATAATTTTGGCCAGTTGTCTTTTTCCCTGAGTTCTTTATTGTGGACTTTTTTTTTTTTTTTTTTTTTTTTTTTCATTGCAGTTCTTAAGGGGGCAACAAATCAAAATGTCACGTTTCCTGAAAACAAAATATCTGGAGAACTGTAGCCTAAGCCAAAACTACAGCCCTGACACTGTAAGTGTAAAACAGATACTGGAGGAAAATATTATTTACTCCAAGGAGCTGTGACAGTCATTCACCCCTCATAAAACCATTCCAGCATCCCTGTTGCTTCTTCTCCAAAAATTTTGTTCATTAGTTTTGATACACACAAACATAACTGAACACAGTAGTTAATACTGGGGTTCACCGTGTTTTTTGGCAGCAGAATTTTATGTCTTGCCTGGTGACCTGGTCCCTTCCTAGCAGGCCTATACATTGGTTTTTCAGTGTTGAACTGATGCTTTCAGAGAGCTAGTCACATACCAGATCGTTTTCCTAAGTGGTAACAGCTAACTTAAAGCCTGTCACTGTATATTTATCATCAGGGCCAAATTGTCCTATCAGTGCTTCTTTGTGAAAAACAAAGATTGCGAGATCAGTCTGCAATTCTACCCAGCCTCTTAACTTTGACTAACATGAAGCTCCCCATATACACAGATATTTGTCACCTCACTTTACTCATCACTTTTGCTTGACCAAGGCTGAATATTCTGCTGGAGCAAAGGCTCTAGCACAAATCTTTCTAGGATCTATTGGCCAGTTCTTCCCCTGTACAAAGTCATTTGTTTCCTGTATGCTTATTGATTATCAAGTAATATTTTAGTATTTAAAAAGAAAAAGAAAAAAAAATAAAGAAAAAGGGAAATTAGCAGCATTTTACGGACAGAAAATTATAGCACCACTGGAAATTATATTCCTCTCTGTATGTTGTTCTTTCCCACAGAAAACCCTCATTTCTCCTGGAGGGGTAGCTGTAGGTGGTGGACATGCTTGGCTGAAAAATAATCTTTTCTCTGATAGACTTCCCTTTAATGATAGTTCTGATGAATCATCTAGTGCTTGTCATTTATAAAGCTGCCATAATATTTTTGTTAGAGAGGTGTTGGCCTTTGTGATAAGGTAGATGACCAGATGGATTTAATCACATTCTGCATACCCAAGTTCTTCCTTTTTCAGTAGGATATCCCCTTCTCTTCTTCTCTGATCTAATAACAGTTGCTCATGCCTCCTTCTTCAGTTATCGCTCTGGTCAGCTATGGATTATATTACTCCTATGCCTATTGTTTACAAATTTATATTAGATACTTCAAAATGTAAAGTGATGACTAAACATAAATCAGACTTTTTTTTTCCCCTGAGATTCTTACAAAAAAGTGTCACCTGTACTTCATTTCATGCCATAGGAATGCCTGTTAAAGTGCCTTACTCAAAGTGATTTTCCATAGTGCTTGTCAAGGACAATCACCTTTTCTATAGCAAATTATGACATCTTAAATTACGACAAACAGAAACTTCCAGTGCATCAGTATTCATTTATATGAGTTGTACTTAATTTTCATTATTTAAGCCAGAATATTTGTTTTAGGAACCTAGAATACTATACAAATGTTTAGCCTGCATTATCCCCAAAGTAAATATAATTTAAGAGCTATATGAGTAATCTTTAAGAAATTTTCACTGAAATTCTAAAGGAAACTTGTTCAATTTATCATACTGCTTTTCCCCATTTCCTCCATGCCACAAAAAATTAACATAAATGTAAGGACTCATTTAAACTGGCATTTTGAGCAGTTTTGATCTATAATTATGTGGATGAGTATACTGCTTCCAGAAAAATATTGTTCATATAGCTTCTATAATATGAAACCCAATGGTAAGTAGTAAAAGAAGGTACAGTTACAACTGTGTTTAGTTAATACAGAACAGATTGAATTGTTGATCTGCTCTTCAGGTCTGTTTTTCAGATCTGTTCAACAAAAACCCAGACAAAAGAAATAATTACCAGGATTCTGCCATACATTTCTTACCATTATTTTTTTCAGTGACTGTTGTGAATTACTGAGCAAAACCCAAGAAAATATATTTTTTAAAAATGTAGATATGCAGCTTCTAGAAACCCTGAAATTCTTTAGTTTTTTATCAGTGATTTTTCAAGATAGCACATTTTTTATTGTTGTAGTTTAATTATACAGAAAGAAGAAGTAAAAGTGGCTAATCTGGCAAATAAAGCAAGATCCTTATCTTTGAGATTACTCTCACCAGCTTCTTAAAGAAAGCAAATGCCCCATAGTTTGGAAACTCGACAAATAGATTCTTCTAATCCTATCATACTCATTCAATCAGTAAAAAGAAAAAATCTTTGGACCAAACTGACTGTCAGTCATTAGGTGGTGAAGAGAACCATTTCTAACAACATCATTTTTTTCCTATAAAATTCTTTAAATAAATTGAACATACAAGTATTATAACCATAGCCATTGCAAAATTTAGCAGAACAAAAATTAAATGCTTTGATGACTAGTTAGTTGTCTTGTTAGCAAAGGATGTAATTTCACTGAGGAAGGGAACAATGCACACATGAGAAAACTTAAAGGGACTTATTTCCATGAACAAGATTTCAAATAATTCCACAGTGTGAACATGACTACACATGGTGAACCAGCAGAGTGAGATGTCACTACCAGTACTGCGAGGTGCTTGAGGAATACTGAGCTTAACCTCTCTGTGGTGCTGTCCTGTTCATGCAGAAAGCTGCAATCTTCTTTATTTTACAGTGGCCAGAACTGAGAGCAGGATTTCTGATCTACAGATAATCTGTGTCAGAGCTGAAAAATGTACTCATATCTCCCAAGGTTCAGTTAAGTGATTTGAACTACAAAGTGATGTTACTTTTGTGATTAAACAACTGGCTCGTTCAGTAAGTGAATGATATTTAATACATTAATAAATGTTTACTTCTTCATGTACAGATTCAGAAAGCCAAAAACCAAAACAGAACTCATACCATTACTCATATGTTTTCCTATGTTTTCTGATAATAAATGCCACTACATCTTCTTTACTAAATCTAATTTAACAACTTTTTGGTGAGGAGGGAAGATATCTATGCATGCCTTACACGGTGTCAGTGTAGACACTAAATGCTCCATAACATGATTTCCATATCAATGAAACTGAAATCTTCTCTTTTATTATGAAATTGTTTTTGATGTGTAGAATTCTCAAGACATCATCATGCTTTTAGGGATAAGACTCGACACTTTGAAAAGCCCTTGAAGAGTCTATGTCAGCTCCTGGCCTCATTTTAGTCAATGGAATAAAACAGAAACACGATACATCGGCTTCACCTGAATTTTCTGCCTTAAAAAAAAAAGGGAGTGCATCCAATTAAAAAGCTGAAAGAGCAACCACAGAGAATCAGGAGGACAGATAGACAGATAGACTTTTTTTTTTTTCTTTTACAGTTTTAGAATACTGAGTTTGTGTTCTTTCTCAAGGCTCTGTAACAAAATTGTTATTCCATCAATCTCTGTGTTCTTATGAAATTGTAAGACAAAAAAGATACTTATATGAGCTTTCTTCAGCTATGACTGGTGAGCTGGCTGTAGCAGTTTTGGGGAGGCACAACATTAGGTAGGATATACTTGATTTTATTCTGGCTTCTGACACTTGGCCATGTGATGTCAGCTACATGCAAACTAAGAAAGAGCATAATGGATGTAAATCACCATGAAACAGTTGCACAGCTGTTTTAAAACCTGTTCACAAAGCGTATTTATCAGTGTTTGGCTGTTAAGCTGAGACGGGATTTGAAGTGGAAGGTATCCACTCCAAATTCAACTCAGTGTTTTCATGAATGATTTGGGTGATACAATTGAACACTGTTTATATCATGCAGAAGGATAGAAAACACTGCAGCAGGCAGGACTGTAATCCAAATCATCTTAGCAAATTGAAGATAGATGACCCAAGAACAACAAGGTGAATTAAAGAAAGAAAAGAGCAAAGTGCTTCCTGTAGGCAGGAGAAATCAGACAGACTGAAAGTAAGTAACATTTGACAAGGTGGCAAATACGGGAAAGAAAACTACAGGAGATCGTAACAGTGACTCAGAAATGAGAATCAACATTGTAGGTCTGTGCAAAAGCCAGATAATCTGAATCAGCAAAGCTTTAATGACGGCTATATAGATAAAATACTTGATGTCCTATTCTTCTGATTTACTTGGTGCTGGTGAGGCATCAGCCGAAATACCTCTTTTTTTTTTTTTTTTTTCTTTATACTCCATCCTAAAAATGTACAGCATATATAGGAAGAATCTAGAGGAGAACAATAAGAGACCTAGAAAACATAAGCAATAAGGAAACACAAAATAAATAAATCTGTTTTGCCTAGAGAAGAGAAAAAAAATGAAGAATCAGCATGATAAATGTCTTTTAACACGTAGATGGTATCACAAAACAATGTTTGTCATGCCTGTTCAGGAAAGGTCAAAAATATTCAGTAAAATCATTTTGTTTTATACTAGGAAAAACTTCCTGCATGTCAGAACAGATTACTTGGTAATGATATGCAAACCATTTTATTAGTTAATAAAGCATCACTTAGCTAACCAAGTGTTAGAGACAGCTCAAGTATTATTAATAATTAATATGTGCAAGAAATATTATGAGATCTCTTCTATCTTTATGTTTCTATAATCCTACTATAAGTAATTTAGCATTACCTAAGTAGAGGAGCAACTAGGCAGGACTTTATGGATTCATGGGTATATCTTTCTAAATACATCAGTAACATATGAATATGTAATTTGTTTATTTAATTTTTTTCTATTTCATTCTAACAATAAAGTAAATCCTCACTCCAAAGGACTTTATACCTGACATAGTTCCACGTGATAAAATGTATAAAATACAGAGTTCCATATTTCTACAATTTAATATTCAATTCTAAAAAAGTAAAATCAAATATTTATTTTCTCAAGGACTTACATATTCATCAGTTTGCCTTCTTCTCCTTTTTACCTCATCTAACATGTACCATGAAGGCCGTTACAAAGAAGATACTACAGAAAAGAAACAGCCATTAATAAAAATATACCCTTAAATTTTTAAGTAGGCTGAACATATATGCCTTGCTCAGTATTGGAAATCTTCAGATCAGATCTTTTGCTTTGAATTTTTCATGCAGTCTTTCTATTTTTCTTGTTATGAGTGTCTTCTATAGTACCAATCAATACAGAGCCACAAAATCTTGACATTGCTCTTTGCTTTGAAGCGTGCACTTACTTCATTTGCCTTTTTAAAGATCTCCGCTTTTGAAATTCAACTATTCCGTGCTCTGAACTGAAAACCCAAGGGCTTATTATTAATTTGCATGTTGGTATCATTTTTTGTATAAGGTTTTTAAAACTGACTCCCATTGTTTCATGGACATGGTAGGCAGGTTTTCAATTTATTTCATGTGCAGGATCACTAGCTTACTCTGAAACAAAACGATAGTCAATGAAGGAGGAGAACCAAATAAACTAGGCCACACCAACTGAAAACATGAAGGAGTTTTTCAGTATGTTTATAAATGAAAACTCTACCATTGTTATTATTTCTCCTTTTCTTGAAGGCAAATCAATAAATGCAGAATTTAAAAAAAAAAAGCATTAGGAATTTTTTTCTAGAAATCAAATGCCATTTTCAGAAATTACTAACAGAATAAGCACTCAGATTCCAATTTAAATGCACTTTAGGCTCTATGGCACCAGATTTTTAAATATATTAGGAGCTTGGTGTTACAGGAAGGCATCCCGTTGTGCTTAACTACCATGAATTCAATGGGTGGTAGGTACTTAGGGTTGAATTCAGGTCATTTAAGTTTAGCTGTCTAGAAGTCAGGTATCTGCTCTGTTGGCACTCTAGGCAAAGAAGCAGGGATCTCCAAAGATTGTTTCAGCCCACCACCACCTACATCAGGTAGGTGTCTAGGAAAACCAGGGAGCATAAAAATAAGGACTGAGAGTGTGAAGAATTACACATGGGAAGGCACACATCACACGAGCATGGGAGGATGGCAGCACACAGTGGCATGTTCTGCTGAGGAGTCAGAGACTCAGCCATTGCAAGTCTTTCAAATGGTACAGCCAAGACACTGCAGAAATATCCGTGTCACTGCCTTTATATACATACTAAATCCTTCATGTAACTGTATTATAAGCAGTTGTAAGGAACATGCATAAATCTTAAGAGTATAATTAAGGTACTTAATACTTATGTACACATATATATGGTATTTATACAATCTGTACACACATATGTAAATTATTATATGAAAATATTATCTGATCAGTCACTACACTTACTCATTTTCATGTGTTTCTGTACTCAGTACATAACTATTAGATTATGGGAAAAATGTGCAAATATAAATCAATATGCAGATTTATGTTTATTCATTAACTCAGCATACAATATATCCCAGAATTTTAAAATATAAACTTTCACTTTGAGACCTGAATCACGATAAGTACTATTATATCCCAAAAATGCTTTGGGAGAAATGTTACATCAAAACTAAGTCTCCATAGTCTGTTACAAGCCCTTGCTTTCACTATGTGAAGAGAGACATTTTCTTAAAGAATCCCAATTACTTCAGATTTGTACTTTACACTGTTTCCAAGTGTGAAAGCCCAAGAGTCTGGCAATTATCATTATATTCTCATTCCTGTAGAAGGTTGTATATGCTAATGAAGAGAAAAAAAACTAATTACATAGTATCATAGTCTGTTGTTACTAAGCACTCTTGTAACCTCTTCTTCCAAACAGCTGTCTAAGCTCATAACTTTTTCCTTTATTAAAAATTAAAACCACAGAATTCAGGAAGGCAAATTCAACAGCCAGAAGCTGTAGTTTTAGGAAACGTCTTATGCTTTGAACCCCATCATTGTTTGTCAACCATGAAAAATGCACAGTCAGAAGCATAAAAGCTTTCTGATTCTACACAAATTATGCTATATTGTATATCCTTGTGCTGAGTTGAAACTTCTTATGTGACTGAAATAATTGAAACCATTCACAAAGGCACTGATAGTATTTGGCAAGTAGAACAGGAACTATTCAAGACAGAATAACTAAAAGAAGATGGGATATTTTTGCCCACCGTAAACCAGTGCACCCATTACACAAGACAGCATCGGCTGAGAAAAAAAAAAGTAAAATAAACAAGAGCTAAGAACACCATTCGCTTTTTTAATGTGTGTGGTTTTGTTTGTTTGTTTGTTTTAGAAATCATGACTATAAGAATAAAGAAATAAAAAATACAATATTAAAGAAAAATAATCAGAGACAAAATGACATGTATGTGTTGTCAAATGAATCACAAAACATTGATATGTGTGTCTGTATGTATGTATGCGTATGTTTGTTTCTCAATAAAAGTGAGTGGTTAGTTCTCTAGGCTTAAGGAGAAGCTTTTCCAGTGGAGGAATTTCTTTCAGTATTGCCCATAGCAATATTTCTTGCATAGCCATTTGAACACCTAAGATTAACTGCAGTTGAGTAGATGCTAATGTCCACGGATAACCTTTGCACAACATTTTACATTATTCTTATGTGAATACTTATGCAAGTAGCTTTTATACTGTGTAGTATCTATATTATCTCTGCAATGTATTTAACAATGTTTCACTAAAATTTATATTATGATGTGATATGCAACATATTAAAGAAAAAACCACATCTATATAAACATGATACTGAAATTCTAACGAGGAAAAAAAGGTTTTTAAAAAGTTTCCTTAAGTCAAACTTCAAGATAAACAAATATGTTCCAAATGCTTAACTTCTCCACCTAAATCAATCTCCATCACTGTTGCTGTGACAGATGTCTTGTACTTAGGTTTTAGGAACACCTGTGGGAACACTACAAGTCAGGTACAGGTGGTTACAATGGGCAGTGAATTACAGAATGACAAACTTCAGTGTATTCTGCTAGCAGCAGTTAAAGAGAAATACATGAATGAAACTGCACTCTAACACAGTGTTTCCCCATATTTCCAAAGCAAAATAAAGCTTGTCAATTTAGCCCAAACCAGCTAGAATAGATTTGGATGTGTTACGCATCAGAAGAATGGACCAGCGATGAGCGAAGTCAAGATTAAAAAAAAGTGTTCAGCTTTAATAAGCTGAGGGAGGAAAAGAGGGGAGTGACAAACATAAAATTGTCAAGAAAAGAGAAAACAAGGAAGACAGAAATTGTTTTGTGCATCTGATTGGAAATCATAGACAGGACCCTTATATAGAGAGAGCCCTTCACTTTTAAGCTATGGTCAAAAGCCTGACAAATCTAACACCTTTTTTTCTTTTTGTCTGAGTAGTGAGGTGTGTCTCAATTAGTGTAGAGGAAGAACTTTTTTTTCCCCATAGTTTTGAGCACTCTGATCTTACTCTCCCTCTACATTGCAATCAGCAGTTATTCTGTAAAAGGGTTCATTGGCAGTTTAAAGATACTGGTGAGATACTCAGACACAGCATGTTACTGATCACCTCATTATTGCTGAATTAGCCAAGTATTGTAGGGTGGTAGAAAAGTAGCCTGAGTTACACTGTGGCCTGCCAAAGAACAGGCTGTTAGAATGAAACTCACAATAAACCACACTTTTGCTGAATCCATTTAATCAATCAAATCCTACCCTCAAAACACAGAATCCAATTTCTACCCAAACAGGTGTTTGTGGTAGTCTGATAAGTGGGATATAATGCTATAGTACAGCAGTCTACTCCTGTATAGATAGGATGTCCCTTAAAATAAATGTCATTGAAATAGCAGCAGCAAGATTTGAAAACATCAACACTAGAGTGAACTCACACTCTGGGGATAAATTCACGAAGGTAATCACCGAGTTTAGTGAGTTATTAGAAAAGGAGATGAAATATTTTTCATAGCTAGTCATTCATTCTGAGCATATGGAATCAAAACAAAACAAGCTGAGAGTGTGCTGTCAGCTGCAGTGTGACAGCACTAAAGTCAATGAGGTTTTGCCAGAGAATAAATTTTCTGGTTTATTATGGACAATTAATAAAAATTCATCATCAAATCCCACAGAGTTATCAAAGTTGACATTAGTTAATTCACTTATCCATATCCCACAGATTGCTGCCTTTCAGTAGCAATTTTGGAAACATTCCTTTCATTGGAACAAGAAAAGAAGAAAGTGACGAGAAAAAATTACTAATATTTAAAATTGATTATACAGTTTTGTGGTAGCAATTTTACAGAAGGAGAAATTAATTTGTTTTTCATGCCAAATAGTTACATTGTACCATTTCTGGAAAGATTTGTTTAAATATTTAAGGACATTTTTCTAGTGAGTGTAAATTTTCTTGGGGTACAGAAAGCATGGCACAGCTCTGTGACTAGGGCAGACATTCACTTTGAAATATTTGTGACAGTTTAAACACATTAATCCCTCTTTAGCTTTTATCTGTGTCTTCTCTAGGAGATACTCGCCTGCTCCAGTGCAAAGTTGTATAAGAACATATTTTATGTGGCTGCTAGGAGTGGCTTAAGATATATCCGTGTATTTTAGCCTGGAGATAGACCACAAATGTTCAAGTGCTTTGGTGCTCTGGCAAGGCCACGGGAGTGGGACCCTGCAGCAGACAGGCATCTGCAATTACAGAGCATAATAAGATGATGAACCACTATTAGAAATGATCAGCCACCGCAGCCATTTTCAGCGCACAGCCTTATGGTCTCTTAACTCGCTGCTACCACAGCAGTGGTGAGAAAGGAGTATGATCATGCCACTGCACTCACACTGTTCTATGGGGTGCGGACAATATTAAATAGGGTCAAAAAAGTAGAATGCTTCACAACTTACATTGCTTTCCCAGTTCAATAGATTCCTATTCATATGTGAAAAGACGATGAAGGCAATGCAGAATTTTTATTTCCTACTGGATTAACACACTGGCATAAGTTTCAGTGACTTAAGGATCAGAATGGTTTTCTTTAGAAATTTCCTTGGCATCTGAACGGGCTTAGTATTGCCTTGAAATTTCTGGTACATTCCTGGTTCACAAGATGGAACTTATCTGATAGATTATAATTAGAAGACCGATTATTTATTTATATTTAGAGGAAAAATAAATGTGAAGAAAGTATTTTCTAGCCATTGCACTTACATTTAGCACAACAAATTGTTTAGGACTATCTTAAAGTATTTCATATGTACTCAAAGAGAATAAATTATGAAACAAAAAGAAGGCACCATGAGACAGTGAAATTTAACTTGATTTTTAAAAGTAGAACATATTTTTGTGTGTTTTCATACTTTCACAAAAGATGAGTGGGTGCTTTGGCAAACTTCCCAGCTTCCAGCTATGGTAAATAACCTTTCAGCCCCGGTCCACAGCTGATTCCTGAGTCTGATTTATATACTGATCTATATACATAAGAAAAGTCCTATCTGTGAGAGGCACAGACAGCTCCCCAGAAGAGTTGTCATATCAAACATGCATTCAGTAGCTGTGACCTTCTGAGCATCTGCTTCACTGGAAATAAATTTATCTTCTGATTTTCCATTTTAGGCACTTAGTATTTTATATATGATACAGTATTTTAGGCAAAATCAACAAACTAAGTATACTTTGTGATTTCCTATCACAATTTGCTTCAGCATTAAAGGGATGAAAAATTCCACTTTTATATAAATGTTTTTCACCATATGCTATGTCTACAGTAATAAACAGTTTAAATTTTATAATCAGTTATCGTCTAGCTGGTAAAGATCTTGAGGTCTAAAAATTGCTACAAACTAAATTATCTGAAGCCATAAGCATGCTTAATAGTATCTACCCATGAAACTGCGCTCAGAATAACCTAGCACTGCTGGTTGCCAGCACCATTTTCAATTTTCATCTGTTAGATATATGATCGAGCATGTCAAGTCTGCCCTGAGTAATAGAAGTGAAAAAATAAAGTCATTTACTTAAAACATTTTGATAGCTATTTGTCTGAAAACCCTGGTCAGATTTATCGCTCAAAGGCATTTACCTACAAAGTTAACCAGATGCTTTGACTTGAAAACTAATTTAATTTCTCTGTTATCTTAACAGGACATCTGTTAAAACAACATCCATGGAAGGTAATATGTTCAAAATTAAACATCCTGCAGGTTGCTTTATTAGATTATGTGTAACATTGACATTTAACTGTTAACGACCACCACCTTACAAAAATAATTAGTAAATGTGGAATCTGAGCAATATAATGAGTATTCTAATGGACAAAAAGTAATGCGGAATGAAGGTGTAATTGGTGTAAGCTCAATCTTGTTAAATTCATTGCTTTGTTACCACTGAGTTACACTGAAGATGAATAAATCATTTTTTTTTGTTTCTTTCTTTCATCAGCTTCACCTAGGTATCAAACTGTCCCTTTAAAATCAGAGTATATTAGCTGCATAAAGTGTTCGGCACTCATAGCCAGAATGTTTTTTAAGCATATGAGTGACAAGCTATGCAAATCATATCCTGAAGTAATTTGCATTATTGCAGTCAATTTGCATATGGATATCAACTGCACTTCAGAGCAACTAGGTATCAATCCAAGCAGTGGCATGTGAAAGTCAGACACATAGGTGGATGTGTGCTTGCCAATGTTGGGATATTCAAGTGGAAAAATACTAGCAGGTGCCTATTTTCAGTTGGTCTTTATAAGTTTGTTGGATAAGATGGTGGGGACAAACACGAATGGCAGAAGGAAACTGGGGATCCATGTTCCCTCCCACCTCTTCCATTTATCCCCACCAGCCATGCAGGGCTGATGTTACTCTGTCTATTGACAGGAAGTGCTACGATCATTGCAGCCTCTTCCTCTTCCCATCAGTGTCTTTCAGTGGAAACGGAAAAGAGAAGGGATGGACTGCACTACAGCCACTCAAATTCGGCCATATCTGGCTAATCCTGGACTAACATCTCAAGACACCAAGGGAAAGACAAACTTATCAGTGGTGAAAAGTTACTAATGCACGAACGTCAGCTGTGGGTGGATTTCTAAACTGCTCAATTCCTCCTGAAGATCTTTTGCATCAGATGCTCTGCTGTAGTCCTAGTTGGTTGCTGAGCCTGGCTGGAGGCAGGAGAATGGACTAGCCATATCCTGAAGTCCCTTCTGGCCTTACTTTACTATGAACCATGACTATGAGTATGAAAACACTGATTTTAATCACAGTGTACATTGGCAGTTGCGAAATCCCACTTACTTGATTTATTTCGCTTTTCTTTATTACTCTGCTTTCATTGTATTTCCACAGAAGAGCATGTAAAATTGTGAAAAGTGAGCTGATTATTTATTACATGATAATTAGCTTTTTTCTTGTGAGGTACAACAAGTTGTTTATGGTCTGAAATAGGAATTCAACTGCAGAAAGGACAAAAAAAGAAATCTCAACTTCCTTTTTCTTTTACTTTACAGAAAGGATAAAAAAAATCTTTAGAGAAAGGACAAAAAGAAAGTACTAAACTTCAATCAAAAGAGTAAAGGAGGAAGTGTTGGAAAAGATGGAGCATGAATCTTCTCAGAGGTACACAGTGAAAGGACAAGAGGCAATGTCATAGATTTCAGCAACGGAAATTTCAACTGCATATCAGCAAAAAATTTTTCACAATGGTTAAGAACTAGAGAGATGGTGAAATTTCCATCCTTGTAAAGTTTTAAAACTCAACTGGCTAAAACTCTGAACAACTTGATCTAACTTTGAAATTGGTGCTACTCTGAGCAGTAGACTAGGTTAAGTGACCTTGAGAGGTCTCTTCCAACATGATGCAGCCTGTGATTTTATGGGTCTAAGTTATCTTATATTTGCAGAAATTTGGGGTTGGTAGGAGAAAATATGTTCAGAAACATTTGTTTTCCCTTAAAACTTCTGGCAGAAAATTACCTGATTACGTATTTTTCTTTTGTTTACATTTTAATAGCTACAATACATTCAGTTCTTTGTATCATAGTTCACTTCAATTTTAAATAAATACATTTTTTTAATCATTCTTACTCTTTCTTGTTCACTCTGTTGCAGCTTAGGACAATATAGGAAAGGAATCAACCTCATTTGAATGCAAATAGCAACTTTTTAAGAACTGTAGCTTTCAACTCAGATCTGTAAAATGAGCGCTTAAAATCATGAGGAACTGACTTTAGCTACACATGGTGGGCTACACACATGCTATAGACACTGTGCTTAGGGTTCCTAGGTGCTGTACATAAGCTTTCACAGTATTATTCTGTGAAATTCTACATGTTTTCAGAGTGGAGCTGAAGTAACTTGTATGAAGCATGGAAATTAATTACATAATGGCCAATTATGAAAAAACAAAACATGTAATGGCCACACATGCTAAGAAAAGCACACTATTTTTTCTCTTACTCCTTTATTATATTTTTCTGTCTGCAGCAATACTGGGAGTAAGATCGAGTATGGCAGCCTCTCTCAATTCCCAAACTTGATTCATCACTAAAATAGGCCACACTGTACAGAGATTAAGGAAAGGATTGTAAAAAAAGAAAAAAATACAGTTGTGACTGCATAGTTCAAAGTTATATAAAAACAAATGCACAGAGAGATCTAAATTATTCTTATATAAGCAACTTAAATTCTGGCATTTCTTGATACTGGAGTGTTTGACTTTCAAACACCTAACTTTTGTGTCAAAAGACATACAATTATAACCTTATAATTTAATATGTCAGATATAACCTTCATATGTTGTTAGCTATAAGTAAGCCATGTTGAGAACGCCATAGAAATAGAAATTAAGTTAATTTTGACAGTTAAAATGAGTTTTAAAAAAAAGCATTTTTAGTCAAATTCACATAGTGCTATAGGGACTACAGCAAAGTGATAGCAGAGCTCAGCTAGACAGCAATGAGAGGAGAACTCTTGTATTAACATATGGTCAAACAAGTAGAGTTGCATGCAAAGAGAACTCAAAGTAATGGCACAAGGCTGTGGCCATGTGCAGCAAGGGCTGCTTTGGACTCTGAACCCCAGCTTGTCCCCTTCATCCAGCACCCCAAGTCCAGCCTCCACCTTGATTCCCAGTAACTGACAGCAGCAGCATCTCAACACCCCCATACTAGAGATGGGACCAATGCAACCTTAGCCATGCATTTTTTGCAGGATGTCTACTCAATTTTAAAGTAAAAATGGGAGTTCAATAATTCTTATTCTGTTTCTGTTCTGTTTGTGGGATCCTTAGACATCACTAGGGGAAGTTTTTAAATGCCTTGAAGCGAGAGTGCTGTTTCTTCATTACATTAGCATTTGCAACACTCTTGCTACTGAGGGTCCTTATTCAGAGGTTCCAGCTGAATCTCACAGAAGTAAGTGGGAGTTCTCTCTGAAGAAGAAAGTAAAAAGTGCTAAACTGACTGTTAACTTTTTGTCAGGTTTGGGGGGCTTTTTTTGTTGTTTGTTTGTTCTGAGACATCTGAATCTAGTTCCTTGTGTCCCTTCTTGATATATTTAAAAAAAAAAATGAAATATTAAATTTTCTCTATTATGTTTCCCTTTTTGTTCCACTAGTGTACTTGAGATCTGTCTAATTCAAGACAAGAGGTTATGCTTACATTTCCTTAGCCATAGGCCAAAATAAATATTACCACTCCTGAAACCTTAAAGTCCTACTTGTTCTGAGTATGGCACTCACCAGTAAGCAGAACAACACACAGACTAATTAAATGTTACTGAAGAGTAATATTGAAAAGTAAGTCTGAGAAGTGGGTTTTCTAGGCATTCATTCACAGATCCACATAACAACGAAGGTTAAGAATGAGTGATTGCCCTTCTTCTCTGTTACAAAGCCATAAATATTCCAGTTTGCTGTGAAAGAGTTTCAGCAAAGACAACCATGTCTCAAGGAGAGAAAATACTTAGTGTGAAACCGTTTTCCACAAGATATATATGATTGTAATGGTGTATAATGCAAACAGATTTGCATGGCTGTTCACTAATAATCCTTGAGCATCCTCAGTCTCTTCAGAGATGATTACTTCATTGTTCTAAAAATTTCTGAGTCTTTGCAGTGTAATAAGGAGAAACTGTAAAAATGTCATGACCTTCGCCCTCACAACTAAAATAAAAAAGCATGAAATTAGCAAGCCTTTTGTAATAAGGTATATTAAAAATTGAAACACCTCCTCTTAATTTTATCAGCAGGTGATGATGGAAAAATTCATGTACATACACACAGAATAAAAAGCTGTTCTCTAAACCTTTTAAAAAAGGCCTTTCTTTTATTTTATTTGGTCGGAAGCTGTAAATTATACATATGAAAATAAACTATACCCAGCTGAACTATTATTAGGCAATTCCTAAAACCATGCCGTGCAGGATCCTCTCTCACAGTTTACAACCTCAGAGGCATCCCTCTGGTACTTACCTAAAGGTTATTTTTTATTCTCTATTTAGAACCAGTTCAGACTTGGAGCTTTTTTCAAGGTTCTACATGCCATTCCAAACACAAAAAAGATACACAGGAGTACCACTACAGATTTGAAGTTGCAGTTATTCACAGATGAAAACATAAATAATAGAGAAGATTCAGTTCAAGAGTTATGAATTTAACTGAGCGACATAAAACTTAAAATGATCCACTTTGTAAGAAACCTACATCTGTAAAACAGTTGGAGCCTCTCAATAATCTAGAACTGGAGGATATGTTTTATCCACCCAAACAGCTGGGTGTCTTTCCATTAGACATATATTTCTAGGCCCTAGGTCTTGCAGAAGATTTGGTCACATGGGGAAATTTTGATGTACCATGCACAGTTGAAAGGGAGAGGAGAGTGATGTCCCACGTATGAATTAGACCTTTTGTAGATAATGAGTCTATCTGTATCTATTTCTTAAATTAATTTTCTAGGAGCATTCTCCATTCTTCCTCTCTTTCCCAATGCTGTTGGTCTGAAAACCAGATGAAGTGGAAAGAATATACTCTACTGGGTATTTCAAGGCAGATCATTTCACTGGAACAAATAGTACCTCTAGAGACCAAATAAAAATTTTAACTGCATCCAAATATAAGCCTCAACCATATGGTTGGTTGGGAAACACTCTAAATGAGTCAGCCATAGACTTCAGGAAAAATCAGTTCCAAGTTTATATACTGTTTCTGGCCCATCTTTATTCCAGCTAGCACTTACAAGTGTTCTTAAGCTGGTTTTACACCCATTTAAAACACAGTGCTCTAACAGCTGTTTCTCCTTTCGCTCTTCCCACGCCCTTTTTCTTCCCCTGACACAACAAGCATCCCAACACTTAGAAGTTTAGGAATGAACGTGACTGAAACAAGCAGGTGGAAAGATGAAGGATTGGTTTGACTATAATTGTACAACAGATGCTGGGTTATTGTATATGTTTACACTTACCAATACAGAAAGTATTTTAACCAAATAAAAATAATATATGTAAGTTCTTTTATTTACTATGTTTTTGCCAATCTTTTAATGAGATTGGGCCTGTCTGAAGGTATAAAAACCAGAAAGTGTAACATTTTACCTGCAGAAAATGAGTTTACACCTTCAGGAAATGAAATTCTGATCCTTTTGAAGTCAGCGTCTTTTGAAGAAACAGAATATATTGGGATGAAATATCCCAGTCGCTAGTATTTTTTATACTTTGGGGGTGATTTGAGAGATAATAAAAGTAAGCAAGTATATTTGCTTCATTTATTCCTCCTGTAATTGTGTTTAACTTTCTGCATCATAACGTATCAGTAACTCACAAAAGATCAGAGAAATACATCTGTAATTTACAGTTGGACTAAACTCCCTTTAATCAGGAACAGCAATTAAATACCTGAGTCAAGAAGAGAGTCTGATCTCTTTCACATGTGGGATTCTCCTTGACGGTCGGTTCACAGCACTGTGAGCATAACTCAGCATGGACAACAATGTTTAGACTCAGTTGAAGCTTTTTACTTTTACAAAATAATTTGATATCACTGCTAATCTTTTATCCCACAAATTGCCAGCCTTTTGTGAATGCCTTAAAAAGTATGAGTTTTTGTTTGGGATCTTGGTTTGAGCCCATTACCAACTGTCAGTTTATGTGTTATGTGTCAATAAAACCCTATAAATATGTCTTTCTTAGGAAAACATATTTTTCCTATGGATTTTGACTGTGTGTAAGTGTTCGATCATGACACTCCTACCAGAAGCATAAGGCTGAAAAACACGGCTACAGCCAAACTGCAATCTATTCTGGCACCTCAGTTTACATTTTAATTTAATGAAAGAGATCTTGTCTTACAATTACTATGCTTTGTTATAAGACCCTTGAAAGGAATCCAGATAAGTAACAGCAAGCTAAAAGGTACAAAAACTAATTGTTTACTCTTAGGATGGTAATCTTTTGTATTCATGAAATCACTAATTAATATCTCTCATAGAGGTGAACTTTCCATTGCAGAATTACTGAGGGGGCAAAACAAGGTAGTTTTCTTTTAAAACATATATATCATTATTGTTGTGGGCATCAGAATGTATATGATTATTACTGCCCAGATTAAATGTTTCTAACATACCCAGAATACTCCAAATTTCCATCATACTACCATCATTCTTATAACACTAACAGGATGAGTAAAACACAACACAGCCTTTTGACTAGGGCATGTTAACACAGTGCTGACGGCCTAATGTGTCCAATAGTAATTACCTTTGAAAGGTCCCCAGCCTCCAAATAGAAGCAGATAA
The DNA here is from genome assembly GCF_036013475.1 of Columba livia. NCBI lineage: Eukaryota > Metazoa > Chordata > Aves > Columbiformes > Columbidae > Columba > Columba livia. The sequence continues at coordinate 55,003,761 of NC_088604.1, read as the reverse complement.
CAAACACGTTCCATGTAACCCAAAGGACCAGCCAAACAGCATACTGCAGGGAGGAAGAGAGAAATAGCGCATTAAAAATTTCACTACCAACTGAGGTAAACTTAGTTCATTAGTTCTAAACTTAGACCATTAGTTCAATCCAAGACAAAAGCAGACTATAAATATGACATGTATGAATAAAAATGTGACATATTAAAGAGAATCAAGAATAAATTCTTCCCTTTCACAGACACACCCTAGAGTAAACTAGTAAGTCCTCAGTCACACCAGAAAATCTGCATTTGAGAAAACAGTTGACAGATCTGACATTTGAATTTGAGACTAATCTGGATGTCTCATTATTGTTCAAATGGGGAACACTGCAATATCAAGAGCGGCACGCAATATCGATTATATATGAGAAGTGCAGAGCTGTTAACGCTAATGGCTATTCAAATACAACTTACTAAATAACAAAGGCTAATTGAAGCAGGCACTGGATTCTGCAAAACTTCAGATTTAGTCTCAAGGAACCAAACATACATATATAACCTCAAGAAAATACACATCTCTATATAAATTATTTTTAAGTATTTCTACAAAATATGGAGGGTTTGGGTCATGACAACTGCCTCCATCAATATATTTTGTGACATTCCAAAGCATGGTTCATAACTACTCAGCACCCTCAGGGACAGACTGTATTTTAAATTTCCAGTTCCTTTGGGCTTCTGTTTTGTTTTGGTTTTGCCTTGTTTTGGTTTACAGTACTCATGCTTAAGCATTATCATTTCATTGGTGGCTGACAAATTTCTATTCACATATCTCATGTAAGTAATGGAGTACGTGTTTTCCCTCCTTCTGTCCACTATTTTGTTTCTTTTTTCTATTCACAAAAGCTTATCTGCTAGGACTGGAAACCACATTTCCCTGCCGTAATGCTGGAGGATCTCATATAATAAAGTTTGACATGCTGTTGCTACTCCTACCTAATGTTTGTGCTTGAGAATTTCCCTTGACAAATTATTCCGTCATCTAATAAACCTTAGGATCTACAACTGCTTTTCTAATGATTGTTGTAGCTATCTTCTAGCTGTTCACAACTCAGTTCTGAGTGTTTCCTAATTTCATTCCACTGACCCATGGCACTGCATACGTGTGAAACATGACAGACACACGATGCTATTCACTACCTGTTATACCTGAGGGTTATTTCCTTTTTTTTATATCACCCACTTATTTATCTCAAGTATTTACAGACTTACCCTGTTTTGTCATCTTTTCTCCATACTGTACTGATTAATTTTTTTAAAACTACTTTTCAAATTAGGAAACACTGTTCTCTGCACACGTTTGCATTATATCACTTTCTAAAAAAGCAGACAATACTTTAGACTCTACACTATCCATCCCTTACAAAAAATATATGAAAAACAACTGTTTGTAATCAAGGACAATCTCATTCTCTAAATTCAGTAACAACCTACGTAGGAGTCTTCTTGCATTTCTCTTGGAAGTACTGTTTTGCATCAGATTGTCTATCATTTTACATGCCATATTCTACTTAATCTTCTAGATACTGCAAAAGTAAAACAATTCTGGCCTTTCTCAGGAGATCTAAAGTGAGAATATATCCAACACGAGTAAAACTTAGCCCTGTTCGATTTCTTTTTTTCGTAGATAATCAATCGTAGATTAATTGCCAACCAGCCTAAGTAGACGATGTACAAATCTAATGGAAGCTCACACAGTTTTAAAGGTTTAAATTTTTTTTACACAGAAGTAATTTTAGGTATCACAGTATCCCAGTATCACAGTATGTTTGGGATTGGAAGGGACCTCAAAAGATCATCTAGTCCAATCCCCCTGCTGGAGCAGGAACGCCTAGGTGAGGTCGCACAGGAACATGTCCAGGCGGGTTTTGAATGTCTCCAGAGAAGGAGACTCCACAACCTCCCTGGGTAGCCTGTTCCAGTGTTCTGTCACCCTTACTGAGAAGAAGTTTCTTCTCAAATTTAAGCGGAACCTCTTGTGTTCCAGCTTGATCCCATTACCCCTTGTCCTATCATTGTTTGCCACCGAGAAGAGCCTGGCTCCATCCTCATGGCACTCACCCTTTATATATTTATAAACATTAATAAGGTCCCCCCTTAGTCTCCTCTTCTCCAAACTAAAGAGCCCCAGCTCCCTCAGCCTTTCTTCATAAGGGAGGTGCTCCACTCCCTTAACCATCTTCGTTGCCCTACGCTGGACCCTCTCCAGCAGTTCCCTGTCCTTCTTGAACTGAGGGGCCCAGAACTGGACACAATATTCCAGATGTGGTCTCACCAGGGCGGAGTAGAGGGGAAGGAGGACCTCTCTCGATCTACTAGCCACCCCCCTTCTAATACACCCCAGGATGCCATTGGCCTTCCTGGCCACAAGGGCACAGTGCTGGCTCATGGTCATCCTGTTGTCCACCAGGACCCCCAGGTCCCTTTCCCCTACACTGCTCTCTAATATGTAATTTCCCAACCTATACTGGAACCTGGGGTTGTTCCTGCCCAGATGCAGGACTCTACACTTTACCTTGTTAAATTTCATTAGGTTATTCCCCGCCCAACTCTCCAGCCTCTCCAGGTCCTGCTGGATGGCAGCACAGCCTTCTGGCCTGTCAGCCACTCCTCCCAGCTTAGTGTCATCAGCAAACTTGCTGATAGTACACTCTATTCCCTCGTCTAAATCGTTAATGAATATATTGAATAATATTGGCCCCAGTACTGACCCCTGAGGCACTCCACTAGATACTGGCCTCCAACTAGACTCCGCACCATTGACTACCACTCTCTGGCTTCTCTCCTTAATCCAGTTTGCAACCCACCTCACTACTCTATTGTCTAGACCACACCTCCTCAACTTAGCTGTGAGAATGCTGTGGGAGACTGTGTCAAAGGCTTTACTGAAGTCAAGGCAGACCACATCCACCGCTCTGCCATCATCCATCCACCTTGTTACATTCTCATAAAAGGCTATGAGGTTGGTCAAGCATGACTTACCCTTGGTAAAGCCATGCTGACTGCCCCTAATAACCCTCTTATCCTTGATATGCCTTGAGATGGCACCAAGGATAAGCTGTTCCATTACTTTCCCAGGGACAGAGGTGAGGCTGACCGGTCTGTAATTACCCGGGTCCTCCTTCTTGCCCTTTTTGAAGACTGGAGTGACATTTGCTTTCCTCCAATCCTCGGGCACCTCCCCCATTTCCCAAGACTTGGCAAAGATGATGGAGAGCGGTCCAGCAATGACTTCAGCCAGCTCCCTCAGCACCCGCAGATGCATCCCATCTGGACCCATGGATTTATGGATGTCCAGACTATTTAATTGCTCCCTAACCCAGTCCTCATCGACTAAAGCAAACTCCTCCATTGACCTGGCTTCATCCGGGGTCTCAGGGGTACAGGGCTCCCCAGGACAGCCTCCGGCAGAGTAGACAGAGACAAAGAAGGCATTCAGTAATTCTGCCTTCTCTGTATCTTCTGCCACCAGGGCACCCACCCCATTCATCAGTGGGCCTACATTGCCTCTGGTATTAGTTTTATCTGCTATATATTTGAAAAAGTTCTTTTTGCTGTCCTTGACCCCTCTCGCCAGCTGTAATTCTAAGGAGGCCTTGGCTATCCTAGCTGCCTTCCTACATCCTCTAACAGCAGCCTTATATTCTTCCCAAGTGGCCAGCCCCTGCTTCCATGACCTGTAAACTCTCCTTTTCTGCTTGAGCATAACCAACAGATCCCTATTCAACCACGCAGGCCTCCTGGCTCCCTTCCTTGACTTTCTTCATGTGGGGATGCTCTGATCCTGAGCGTGGAAGAAGCAATCTCTGAATGCAATCCAGCTATTTTGGGCCCCTTTTCCTTCAAGCAGTCTTGCCCATGGGATTTCCCCCAGCAATTGCTTGAAAAGGTCAAAGTCAGCCTTGCTGACTACGTTTCATTGGATCAACTGTTCACGGCACAGCTTGTCACGTTGCACATAGGCAACAGCTGACGAAATGCTCCCTGTGCACGACACATCCAGCAGAACATTTCAAGGCCCTTTGGAGCTGCTTATCCCAGCAGAGAGCCTTATGCGTACCTGAATAAGTGTAATTTCTCTTTTCGGCTCTCCAGTCTATCACCAAAAAAATGACAAATTTATCTGGTTTTTAGATACATTCTTTCAACAAGCATCTGCTGTTATTTGACTACAGATAAGGTTTAAAAATATATTTTTAAAGCATGTTTTAAATGGCTTCCTTTTGAAATGTTTTATTGTTTGCTGCCTGGATTCTGTGGATAAACACTGCGTATAATTGTCTTGAAATACAAGGATGCTTGTGCTTCCCACTGCTTCTTATTTCAGATGCTTCAGATATAGCACATCTCTTATCTCTGGATCACATGCAGTAATAAATGCCTCTTTTTGTCTATGTGCTCCAACAAATTGTTGCAAAATTCAGCTCTGGAGGTCTGTGACAATGACCAAATCCCTCTGGTACTCTCTATAATATATATCTAATTAGAAACACAATTTATGAGAGTTCTTCGAAGGGCTATAGCTGTATTTTTTCTCATATGTTCAAGACAGCTGCATTATCTGACAGAAGCCACCACAATGCTACAGCAGTCACATGTCAACAAGACAAGAACCTTGATGCAAACACACTTGACCAAGCAGGAGATGCTGACAGAAGGCATAGCAATGACAAGACAGCTTATTATTTTTATGGAAATCTACACTGGAAAGAGGTAAAAGTGGAAGTCAAAACCTGAAAATTACGCTTACTATTTTGCAAAGCTGTTGCCAATCAGTAAAACTTTTTTTTCTTGTTTAAATAAATTATATAAATACAGCTATTATATGGTAAAATAGACAAGTAAACATGAATTTTTAACCCTCTGCAAAGAATTATGAGAAGAATTATGTACTTTATGATTTATTGGTACTGTGTAGTTACAGGTTTGAAAATTTGCTTTGAATCAATGCAAATTAATATAGGATGTCTTTTTTCTTGGGGAATGGGAAACTGAAATATTAAAATACTTGAAAGAGTTCTAAGAATCCATTCATCCCTCTTCACACTTCTCTCAAAGTTGGCCAAGTTGCATTATCTCCATTTTACTAATAGGGAAACTGAAGGTCAAAGAAATCAAATGACTAGACTTAACTCCACAGCCCAACAGGAAAATCACCAGCAGGGCACAAGAACCGAAAGTCCAGGTAGCACATTACTGCCTGTGATATAAACCTAGTCACCAGAACTCATATCTAATATTCTTGTCACTTTGCCTGAAGGAGAAATACGTCACCTTTTGAGTATAGTGGGCCATTTTTTTCACAGAACTTTACATGGTATTTCTCTTGCTCCCAAATTATTTTTGGCTATGTGAATCAATTACAATTACATTTGACTGAGGGATACAAGGGCTCCAGACCTACAGGATATTACCTTGTGCAATTGAAAGCAATTGAACTGTTATTGTGATTAGTGATTTGCTACTTATCTTCTTTTAGAAATGTACACGATTATAGTTTCAGCTTCTTCCAAATCTGAAAATATACCCCAAGACTCTTCCATGCACCATTCAGAAAAAGTAGTGACTACATCTGTCAAAGTTGTTAAAAATGTGATTCTTTATGATATCTGCGAAACAGTCCTTGAATTGTTTGAAGATTACATTGAGTCCACCATGTCTGGAAAGGAGTAGCTCTTTCCAGTAACACAGTAACAACTGTCCACTCTTATAATTATCTTTGCTTCTGAAGTTATTGCCCCCTGATTTCCCCTGTCTATGAAGATACACCACTTAGAAACACAATTTGCAAACTTACCTTTTCCTCATTAAATTTGACACCAACTGGAATTCTGAATACTTGGCACCACCATACTATTAAACTTAATGATAACATTCAACTAATCTTTCAGGTGCCTACAGCTCTGCTTACCTTCAAAAAGCCCCTCTCAAATAGAAACGACGATTTGGTGGAGGCAGCTATTCCTGAATAGCAAAGTACATGGTTTAGTTGTCATAACCTCTGTGGTTGCCTGTTCAAACCAAAATGTGAAAATTCTGCCTCTTGTTTCCACCTTCCTGGAACTAGTAAAAGACCTCACCTCGACTCCCCTGGGAGACGTCCATTTGAAATAGCCATGACAGTAGGCTACAGGGTGATTTCATGTGTTCACTTGGCACCATTCTCTTATTTAATCTGCTCTGTGCATTTTGCTGTTTCCTTTCCGTTCTCATTGCCTGTGGCTTTCCCCTGAGAGCTGACGAGGGTGTGGGCAGCACAGCATGGTGGAGAGTCCAGGTATAGAAGCCATGAGGAGCCATACCTCAGTAGAAAGCCTCCAGCACAGAGCAGGATCAGAAACCACAGCCTGATTCCAAAGAGAAGTCAGGAGCCAAATTCATGCTCAGGAGAGATTGAGTTATTGAATACATGAGTACCAGCTGTTTTAAGCAGAACTGCTTCTCTCAGCAGCCTAATACAAAGAGCAACCGTGCTCTGCTTTTAATGATCCACATGAAAGTTTTCCCTGCACAGCAGCTACCTACAGGCCTCAATGGGAGAGAGCTAAGGGCCAAAACCAGTAGACTTTACAACAAATAATAATGTTCCTGGCAGCAGAGGGCTTTGTACAACCAGTTCAACTTCAATAAATGTTCATTCACTTTCTTGGGAAGATCTTGTGGAATGACATAATCCTCCAGATTTTTTTCATTGTTTGTTGGTTGTCACAGAATGCAGCTTGCACTGGTTTTGCTTGGCTGCGTTCCTCACATCATTAGGACTTAGACCCTTTTTTGCTGTTTTTTTTTTCTTCTTTTTTACTTTTTAGTCAATCATGGCCACAGTGTCAGAGCACTGTCCATCTTTGTGAGTTTCTAAGTGAATATGAATTGATTTTATAAAATCCATTTTTGATTTGTTGGACTTTTCTGTCTCAGATTGCAATGACAGTCTAATTTGTCTGCTTGTGTTTATCAGGATTTTTTTAACCCTTTGGCACTGTGAGTCCTTGGCTCTTCAGCCTTTCATCAGTCACAAAGGTATTTATATTTTCTCCTTCCCTTTGCTCGCTCAGGTAAAAATTCTACCTGATATTTTAGTTCCTCTTTGTTACACTTCGATAATTAGCATCCTCTGCCAAAACTGACTGAAAGCTGCTGAACTGTCAAGTGCATCAGGACTGGTCACTACCAAACAGAAAATTACTGTTGGATTGTGGTTTTGCTCCTGAGCAATGACTGCTTGCAGATCTAGAGCAAGTGCTGCTTAAAATTTCTTCCCAGAGGCTTCTATACACCCAGTAGATATGTATAAACTTTCAGTTTCCTTGGGCTTATTTATAAGACCTGATTTTATATGGAAGTGTATTCACTGTATTTTCCCCTTGATTTGTGTGGGAAGGATCCATAAGCATAAAAGTCAAGAAGAAAGCTGAGGCACATTCTGGTCAGGTCACAAATAGATGAGGTGATAGACCAGAGCCCAGCACATCGCTACGATGTGCAGTTGCCCCTCAGTCTACTCATAGCCGGGGAGTTATAGTTTGGGTGGGACTTACAGGGCTACATTTTCCTTTTGGCTTCTGTTTTGTTTCCATTTTATCATGTGCCAAAATAATGCTGGACCCAGAACACACAGCAGAGATTTACTTATTTTCAGGAGACATAGCTTCGACTACTTCTGCATGAGAGAAGCTGGATTTCTACAGAGCACATTACTGCTGGAGTCATATCCATCTGCCTACATTTAGCTGTCCGCAATGCAGACGTCCTCCTCTGAGCAGGGCCTAGATTCCCCTTACAGTCAATTGAGGGGAAAAGGCACTTCCAAGACTCAGTTCATTTCTCAGTGTCTGACACAGCTCACTCCACCCTTGCTGTTTGGAAAGCTAAACTCCTCCAAGGCAAAATTCCCAGTGTCACAGAGGCCATTAAAAATCTTGTACCAGTGACATCAGAAATGAGCTAGTAACATGGCACTATGCAGGTATGCACTCCCTTTTTTCCACATAAACAAAAAATAACAAAGCAATTTAAACATCACCAGTGTAAAATATCCCCAAACGACTGCTGAAGAGACATCTTCTGGGAACTATTGTCTCTTGTATGCTACACACACTGATAGTCCATTAATGCTTAAGCTTGAATCATTCATTTGTTCATTTTCTGTTTCTTGGATTTACAGCTCTTCAGGTTTTAGTGGAAAAGATTGTGAGAAGTGCTAAAGTGGCAGTTGCTCTAGGGTACTGCATCACCTTTGTTAGTTTTTCGGATTCTGTTTCAGTGTCCAACTGCCAAATGACACATTTTCTCGGTGTACTTACTCTCTTCTTAATAAATAATGATTTCTTTAAATGATGTTATAAGGATGAATGGCCAAAATGTAAAAGTTACCACACAGAAATACATAACTTGCATTTTAACATTATTCAGTCAATCTACTATGTTACACCAGGGTGTTACAAATATTCCAGATCCTCAAATGCAAGAACTAACTAGTTACTTTACTTTAGATAACTAACAAGTTACTTTAAAAAGAGTTTACTTTAAAAAGATAATATTTCTGCAATTCTTACAAATTAGGAGTGGAGAAATTTGAAAATTTGTTTTTGTCATCTCAAATGCTTTTTTTTCTTTCTTTCGTAGGTTTCTTCTTCATTCATATGTTAAAGCTCATTAATTCTTTAACAAAAGTGGTAAGGCAGAAATTTCAACAGGACATATTTATTTTGTTATTTTGACTTAGCAGTAGAGATTTAATTGGTTTGGCTTCACTTTTCATTCAATTCATCTATTTCTTTTGATCGCATCTTTGTTGTGAAACATTTACCAGCAGGAAGCAACTTCAAACATAACAGCAACTTCTGCAACACGATACATATGTACCCAGCTGCAGACACATACATATACACACATATATGCACAGATGAAATGATATTTTTCTTTTTATTAATATGTTACTTTCCTGTTTGTTTTTTTTTTTCCAGTTTGTGCAAGAGATCATAAAGTCTCTCAAAATAGAAGTGACTAATTAAACATAAGTAACAGGAAAATGATATACAGATAATTCTCAGTTAAACAGAGTTCAGAATGCTTTCTTTATATAGGAATTCTAGTAATATCTTTATTTTTCAAGACATAACTTGATCTGGTCAGGCAATAGCATCTACCCTTCTGCTTCAATTATAACATGATTCTACCAGGATATACCTCAAGAGCTATTAGCACTAGAAATCAATGCTGTGCACTGTCTAAAACAGTGAACTCAAGGCTTTGAAATGGCATTATTTTTTGAGCAGTTCTTATCAGCTGTTAAATTCATATTATTGTTGGCACAGAAAAGAAGAAAGATAGAAATCAAAATTATGCAATTTTGGAGGTAATTTTGTTCTTCGATGCAAGAGCTAGAAATACTTGAACATATATTTTCCAAACCCTGCCTTCTAGACCATTCTGAAGACACTAAGTATTTTTAACTCTGGATTTCCTCAAAGTTAGTACATAATGATCAGTGTAGAAACTGCATTTGCAAAAATTCAAGCTGTCATTCATGGATATTTTTCATTATTAAATCTTAGGGGAAAACTTCAAGAATAGTTTCTGTACAATTTCACTGTAACTTGTAGCACCACAGAGCGTATTACTAATGAATTACTAATGCAAAAAGAACATGGACAAGATCATTGGCTACTATAAACTGTTACTGCTTTATACAGGGCTTCACCTGAGGGTGACTTTTACTACGCAATGAACCTACTGCAAAAAAAAATGCACACATTTAGCACAAAAATGGCAGATGGAAGAAAGGTTTTGTATGTCCAAGTCTGTCTTAGTTGTTAAGAAATATTTGGAAAAATGCTCAAGAATAGATTGTGTAATTTTTTTTCTGCAGAACATGTGAATGGGACCATCACCTTCCTGAGAGGCTTCATTGATGGTACCGGTTCTTGAGAGTGGTCCAACAAGGTCCACTGACTGCCCAACCCCTCTGTGGGGAATCACTGCTTCTCTATGCTTTCATGCTTCTTCACATGCTTCTCCAGCAAACTGGTGTAGCTACACTTGTATTGACTGTTTCCTTGGTGCCTCTGGACTTTTCAGAAACACTAATAAAGAAAAATCTTGATTATAATTCAGTCATTGAACAGTTTCTTTTAATGGAGTTTTTGGCGGCTGTACCCATTTAAATTCCCTATTAAAAACACAAATCAGGAAACTCAGAATTCTTTCAGTGTTCATTTTTAACAGAATGTAAAAAATAAAATCAACAGATACTGTTGCTAGGAACAGAACTCTACTGACATTTATCTAGGTTCTTTTATTGATGTCTCAGTATTTGAGTGCCAACTGCAACTATTTATAAAGGCAATCCATCTCCCTTAGTGACTACGTCAAAATTCTTGCTAAAACTGAGCCATTTACAATAAGATCTTTTTTGATAATTTGAGAGGTTTCTATTCAACTTCCCAGGTATTGTTTTCTTCCTTCCCTTTATTTTGACTTGACACTTTGACCTTCAAAGCCATGAGGAGTCTGGCCATTGAGTTCATTGAGGGATTTGAGTTTGGTTCTGGCTGTTTATATTCCAAATGAGATTTAACTGAAACTAAAAATAAATGAGGATCACCAAATGCTTTCTCCCCTTTCTCTGAACTATTTTCTAAAGCACAAGTTTTCAAAAATTCCTAAAACCACTCCAAAATTTTGAAAAAAAACCTGGGAGGTGGCTAAGGCACTAGGAGAGTTTGTCTTTCAGGGATGAGGAACAGAGCACACAGAATTTCAAAGTCACTGGCTGGCATCTGTGTTTTGGGAAGCTGGTGGCTGTTCTGAAAGTACCAGTCAACTGCGAAGGTCACTTCCCATTCTTTGGAGATGAAAAACATAAATAGGATCTGCAGAGTGTTTGTCTTTAAAGGGACCTCAACTAGCACTGCTGTTTAGTGCAAATCATACCATGGAGCCAGAATGAATTTTGTTTAGGAAGCTAAGACAGCTGGACTGGATCGACCCAAACTCCAGAGGCACAAAAACTAACACCATGAAACTGTATGGTGATCCCAGGGTTAGATGCAACTTCCTTGTGTAGGGGGTGCATGTCTGTGAGACTGTCACTGTGCCCAAATGAGTGTGACTGACTCACCAAGTGATGCTAATGAGCCACAGGGAGGGGAGAGAGTAGGACAAAGCACACACTTCTCCTTCCCTTATTCTCTTCTGATACATCTGATTGACAACAATGCCTGACTTGGCAATATCAGTGTGTTTTAATACAACATGGCTTTTTTCAGACTTTTTCAATCCTGAATGTTTCAATGAGATAAAAAAGAAATCTGCAGCTATAAAAATAAAATAAAAGTAGATACTCAAACCTCACTCTTTCTAAAAACATTAAAATGCATAATGGACTTCATTTTATAATCTCTTCAGAGAAATTTACGACTATGTGTGTCTAAAAACAACCATTTCACAGTAAAACCAGACTACATATATTGTAAAGAAGTAAAATTATAAAAATATCTTCCTCTTTTATTGATCAATCAACATCTGACTTCACTCAAATCACTAGAACACATTACACTTTGTTCATTGTATGAATTACAGCCTTCCTCAAGAAGATTTATACCTGTGTCTGTGTGCATGTTTGGCTCTGTATTATTCAGGAAACAAAGATAAACATTCTCCTAGAGTATCTTAGGGAAACTATCTTTTCCTTCACTTTCAACTTGCATCAAAAATCATTAGCTAAAAAGATCACAGAATCACAGAATCACAGAATCGACTGGGTTGGAAGAGACCTCAGAGATCATCGAGTCCAACCCTTGGTCCAACTCTAGTCCGTTTACTAGATCATGGCACTAAGTGCCATGTCCAATCTCAGTTTAAAAACCTCCAGGGACGGCGAGTCCACTACCTCCCTGGGCAGGCCATTCCAATGCCTGATCACTCTCTCTGTAAAGAATTTCTTTCTAATATCCAGCCTAAATTTCCCCTGGTAGAGTTTAAGCCCATGCCCCCTCGTCCTATTGCTAACTGCCTGGGAGAAGAGACCAATCCCCACCTGGCTATAACTTCCCTTCAGGTAGTTAAAGAGAGTGATGAGGTCACCTCTAAGCCTCCTCTTCTCCAGACTAAACAAGCCCAGCTCCCTCAGCCTCTCCTCATAGGTCTTATGTTCAAGTCCCTTCACCAGTCGTGTTGCTCTTCTCTGGACCCGCTCCAGCACTTCAATGTCTTTCCTGAACTGAGGGGCCCAGAACTGAACACAATACTCCAGGTGTGGCCTCACCAATGCAGAGTACAGGGGAAGGATCACTTCCCTTGTCCTGCTGACCACGCTGTTTTTGATACAGGATTGTGTGCAATAAGTTCTTCCAGTTCTGAGAATAAACTGCTGATGTAATCAGCTAATTCTGTGGTCCAGTCCTCTTAATATACACAGGCTGGCCAAATGCTATTTCTCTAAACGTGATACAATCAAAGAACAGACTAACATGTATTATTTGTGTCTTTGAGTCTCTTTCATGATGCAACTTCTAAATCCTTCTTTTTGGTAAAACTACAGTAATTGCATTTATCGGATTGCATTTTATTTTCTTTCTCTGAAAGTACCTGTTGCATCTTTCCACTGCATATCTCAAATACCCTAAGTAATGTTTTCACTCTCCTTCCTCTGGAACTCAAATTTGCATCTCATTTTTGGGTGAGCACATGTGCCTGTTTTGTACTGGGAAAGGTTATTGCTACTATTTCCTATACTGTTCACCTTCTTGTCTCAGGTTCCTTCCAGATCAAGCATTCTCAAACAAGTTCTTTATAAATCAAAAATAAAATAGAAGAGATTTTCAAACACCACCCAGAAGTAAGGCTGGCATCTCTGTAACTGCAGATGCAAAAAACTCGGGACATTTAATCGTTAAGACATCACTGACTGGGAAGCCTGCCACCAACATCCACACTTGATGCACATACATTGTCTTTTGGCTCTCTGCAGCTCTGCCCATCTGCTTCAGTGGCATAGTGCCCGCTTATCAGCTAGTTGGACAGTTTCAGTGCACAGAGGTGCCAAATAAAGGATTTACATGGCTAGCCTGTATAGCCCTGAAAGTGCCATTTCTTTTGTAGAAAGAAATGCTACTGCAGAGATACCAATATGCTACGTCTTTGTGCTTTTTTTTTTCTTGCACTCATTGAAGATTGGTTTTGTCAGAACCATTTAAATATCTCTTTAACAAAGGAAGATATGGCACTGATAGTCAAAGGAAAAGCAAGATGTATCTACAGATAAGACACTGATGAACAAAGCCATTATGAGATAAAATTCAGAGAGTATGGCAGATTGGGAGTATAGTGTAAGCATAGTGCACTATATGTCACTAATTCAAAGGACAAAAACCCCATGAAAAAATACAACCACACCTTATTTTACACGTTTTGAAACAAGGAAAGCTTTGTAAATGGATGACACCGGGAGGAATTCAGACAGATTAATATATGGCAACATACAGCTGAGATGTTCTAAATAGCCCTAGTTTGTTCTACAGAGCTGACACACCATTCCCACAGAAATTAAACAAACTTTTTTCTTCACTTTGTATCAGTAGTTTAGTCATTCTTTTAATTAAGAATCATATGATCTTTAAAATATTTTTCCCTTCAGTGCGTGAGTCAGAGTCACAAACTTCCATGGAGACCATTACTGCATCAGAACTAATGACTACAATAGAATAGAATTAGAACTGCATATAAAGGTAAAGGAAGAAGTTGCAGCTATTTGGAATGTGAACCTTTAATCACAGAACAGTTCCTAGTAAAGTCATCACATCATTTCTTTAGGCATAAAAAAAGTCTGTCATTTTTACATTCTCAAGAGGATTTTAACAGAAAATGGTTCATGGTAACATTACTTATTGCTTGTGATGAAACAAGCAAAAAAAAAAAAAGTAGAAAATACTGATTATGTGTTGAAAGCAGCTAGCTAAAATAGTTGCAGCAAGAAACATTTACAATTTCGGAAGATTATTTTCTTCAACAAATTGGTGATTAATGAAAGACTCAAAGGCTGGGGACTTGTTAGAAAATATTTAGGAATAAAAACCCTCTGGTGAATAGTGTCCTAGAGTTCTGTTAAATCTGTCATGAAAATATATGGATACTGTTGAAAATTAAATTAAAATGGATGCACCACCAGACAACGACCATTGTTCAACGCAGAGGTTATTTTAAGCTAAGGCTACACTACATATTTTTTGTAGCAGTCCTAACTCAGCAAATTAGAATTTAAGGAGATTATTTAAGTTTTAAATTAAACAAGTCTTTAAAAATAAATTCTTGAAAATTACATGATGAGGGAATTAAACTGACAAGATGTATACAAATTTGTCATGTATCATTAACACAATCAATTACAGCATAATTTCTGATGTAATAATATTACGAGACAGAGCAAATGGAAACCCAATGGCATGACTGTAGGGTCCAAAGCTGCCTGAAACATAAGACTTTTCTTTGCTTTGAGGGGGTTGTTGAGTGAGATGATTTCCAGAGGTTCCTCCCCAGCTTTTCCTCTAGTTCTTTAATTCTTACAGATCTTTCTTGGCATTATGACCCTTTGCACAGCTCAGACGGAAAAGTATACCCATTATTTTGATAAACAGTCAGTGTTACGCAAACCCTTTCCCAGCACTTTTCAGAAAAAAAAAAAAAAAAGAATATAGCAGATTGTTGAAAGGATGATAGCTCAACAAATTATAAGGAGGTCAGAAAGGTTAACAGTGAGGGAATAAACAGCTGATATTTCAAATGGGGTGGGAATATATCCAGATGTCAAGATGGTATTTGATGATATTAGTAATGAAAGGCATGGTAGCTCCCACATTGTAGCAGAAGGGCCGTGTGATTTCCATTGCAGCAGCCTAGCTTGCTATGCAAAATCTGAGTATCAGCAAGCCAAGAAGTTTCACCAGTGCCCCCAGCACTGCCACATCAGAGAGACTGCGATGACAGTTTTATGACAGGAGACAACAGCATGACAGATTGATAACTTTGCTTGGAAAAGCAATGGGTTTTTGAAGACACCAGGCTGAATTATTCCAAATTCTGTAAGGTATAATGAAAATCGAACAGGTTTCTCTTGCTCTTCAATTCCATTTTAGAGTGCTAGATCCAGTGCATACTCCTCCTGGTATGTGGAAATAAGTACTGAAACACTCAGTAGGAAAATACTGTGATTTATTAATTGCTGTTGCTTTAAGATCAACAGGATAACTTTGTGACCACTGAAAAATGTGTAACTATGCAAACTAAAGTTCATGCTTATATTTCATGGTTGAATTAAATTAGAATATGTTGCTGGCCTCATTGCTTGGATGTTTCAAAAATAATTTCCTGTCCAAGCACAAGAATGTATTTAATGCAAAGAAAAAATAAAATACTTTTAAAAGATGCTTCCAAGCATCCAAAGGAAATGCAAGTAAAATACTGAAAAAATAAGAAAAGTGAGAATGAGAAGTTAGCCACGGTCATTTACATCAACATCCAATTCTTTTTCATAGAATCGTAGAAGAGATTCACTGAACACTGCTGTTCAAGATTTCTTTTTATCTTCATCACTCAGTCCAGCCTTGTTCTTTATTTACTGAATATCATCTGCATTCAGTTGTTTGTTGTATTTTCTTAGGCTAGCTAATTTACTGCAGCTTCTGAGTACATCTTAAGCCTGGATTACCTTCCTAAGACACTGGCTGGGCAGGGTAATAGTTACTAGTCCCATGTTAGCGCTGAGAAATTTCTGCCACAAACGAGTCTGGGATGCTGAAGGCAACCACATTATTCATTAGCAGTGAGAGAAACCCGTGTTGTGCACTAATAAGGAGATGTTCACTTTGATCACGCAATTAAAGACTGTAGCATAATTCAAAAACACAGGTGGCTAAATAAAGGTCACAGAGGCAGCTTCAATTCTGGAGCTTTTTCAGTCTTGGGTGCTGCATTTGCAGCATTCCTTGTTCCAGTGCATGTAAAAGTGTGTGTAGGTATTTTCACAATTGTGCTTATACAGTGGGTAGTGGGTGTTATGCAGCCTGGTAGCCACAGTTAATGAAGTGTGATGAGCAGTGTACTCCACATGAGCTGATGGTAGCAGGAGGATAATGCTCTTTTATCTCCCAGCTAATTCTTCTGTTAATAAATAGGCATAAATACTTCTAGCTTGTTTAATGGAAACACTGAAAACAAAAAGAAACCCTAAGACACTAATGCAGAGAGATGTTGATCAATGCATGAGCCATTAGACACCCTGAGCTTTTCAGAACAGACCTGTGCCAAGCAAGTCAACAAAATCACAGGAGGCAACACCCCACCAGCTGCAATTATATGGGCTGAAGGCTCCGGTGCTCTGTCCTCCTCCCTTTCCTTGCAGTGAACGATGTTTTCCTTCCTCTCCTCCACACGGCTGGTGCAAAGAAAGGATGGTCTCTTTTGTTTTCCATCCCGCACAAGTGCCAGTTGCCCAAGCCAGAAGAGGCACGGGCAGAGTGAGGGCCCGCACAGCCACCAGGGTTCATCTGTGTGTTCAACTGGAGCAGAGCCTGCTCCTTCAGCACCGCGGCTCGGCTGTGGGATGGACAGATGCACGCTGGCTCTCTTGTCTAGAGTTTGCTGCCATCCCCTAATTTGAAATCAATGCCCACTCAAACAAAGCTAGATGAATTTGCAATGGGGACAAATGACAGCCTGAAACAATGCCCTGTGGTACCTCTTCCCTCTTTCTTTCCATGTTAAATATCACATTGACATTGCAAAAAAAAAAAAAAAAACACACATATATATATATATATATATATTAGTGTAAAGGCTATTAAAAAAAAATCCAGTAACTTTTTTGTTTTTAGTTCCATTGATCTAGATGATCAGAAAGGCTGAGTTGCTTTAACTGTAAAACGATAAATACACTTAGGAAAAATTTAGTTTGAAGGACTTAACTGTAGCTTACTCATAAAAGTGGTTAAATATCAAGGTCCCATAATGGAAAATGCTAGACAACTTTATGTGTAAACACTTATTGCCAAACCTGACTGTCATTATTTAAATTATTAAATAAATCTGATAATTTCTTTTTCCCCATCCTGCTTCAGAACTTCAGACGTTGAGTAAATACACTGCCAGAATTTCAGTAATATTCAGCAGATATGCCTCCATTCTTTGATGATACTTAAAAAGAAACCAAGTCCCATAGGAAAGCTCTGCTGCCCCTTTGTCTACAAGAAATTTCAGTGGGTTACTCAAATCTCAGCGCTTTTTGCTGGTCATCTCTTCTTGTTAGAAATTCTTTTCCCCTCATTCATTCATTACAGACATCCCATAACAGCAGTAATATAAGGAACAAACAGGAGAATTTTGAAAGCAAGGAGGGTAAGGAAGATAGAAATATTAATACTGCAAATAGAATTAGAGAAAAAGTCTCAAAAGAGAAAAGAGTGAATGAAAGGTTAGGTAAATAAGATAGTGTTCAAATACATAAGCTGCAAGACGTCATTAGAGAATATGGTCGCATCTCTAAGGCACAAAAAGGGTTATTTCACTGACAGAAGAAAAGACAATTCTGAAATGTAGACAAAATCTGTGCCCTACATAAGCACTTGAGAACAAAAGCCATAAAGATAAAACCCCAAGAGGAAAAAAAAAAAAAAAAAGAAAAATGACAGAGTATCATTATGAGGTCAATAGTGGTCAGCAAGAAATTAGAGCTGGAGGATTAAGAAAACTTCCATGTCAGTTGGATTCTGTTCCAGAACACTAATGAAATGTCAAGAAAGATAAAAGAATCTGGAGAACCACGATTCCATATAAAAGCAATGGAAGTAACTGCAAAGCAGTTTGGCATTACAATGAAAAGGTGGAAATCTAGAACACCCATAGACTCATCATATAGACCTAGCTATACAATTAGAAAAACAGCTTTCCCCCACCAGACAGAAGTGGTCCAAAGGAATTGGAACATCTTGGCTTAGCAGTATCAACATGGATTGATTTCAGGGCTTATGCAAATGTTTTTTGTGTTAATGGGGCTGAGTAGCAAAAGGCAGACCTAGGAACTAGGGAATCCTTCAAAATCTCTGTACTTTCCCATTACTGAACACTTGCTTGACTCACTCAGCCTGAGGCCATATTTGCCTGGGGGTGAATGTATGGGGAGAAAAGGACAGAGCACCAGCTCCAACATCTGCAGTGTCTTTTGCCTGAGCTAATTCTGTGGCAAACTTGTCTCCTCTCAGTTTAAGTGAGAACCTATTATGATGATGGCATTCCCATGGCACTAATTTTGGAACAAAATGCTGCAGAGAAAGCAGATGAAACATCATGAAAAGCCGCTGTGCAGCTGGGATATCTAAACTCACATTCCCTATTTACCCCAGAGCTGTTCTTCTAAGTGTGCTGATGCTTTTGCCTGCCAAAGGTGCATTAGGAAGCAACAAAGTGGGTCTTTTTTCAGTTATCTCATGGGATATTCTTGCAGAACATTCAAACTAATAAATGGCAAGTCTTATAGAAGGTCTTAAGTGCAGATTGCAGACGTGATCCCTTAACTCTCACTGGAAAGAAGCCAGAAGCTGGTCTGTACAATTGTTCTGATTCAGCAGGGATTTCTGTCTTAATACCTTATTTTGTTGTGGAAACTGAAAGACTACTATATATAAACCTGCAGAAGTTAAGTCTTAAAGATCCTACAGCACAACATTTTTATTGATGAAAGAAAAATAAGGGAAACTCTGATTAACTACAGGAATGCCTTGAATCTCTGTCTTAACACGCTAGTCCTCTAAATTCTTTACTATGGCATGGATTGCACTGTTCAGAATTCTTCCTCCAAATGATCTGTAGCTAGCAAGTTTAAATCACTGCTGTGACAGATTGCATGAGAATATCTCTTCAGTGTGACAAACCTGCAGCTCCTTCCGGTGCGCCTTTTGATACCCAACTTATTCCAAACCTTGTGGATTTAACATAGCCATAAAAAAATATCAGGAAGTTAACGAGAAGATACAATGTATTGTCCAGCAAATTCAAAGCCTTTTGTAGGATCAGTTTGCTTCTTTCGCTCTCTACATGTTAGAAAGCAAGTAAGAAATGGACCCTAAACTGGATACATAAAGTATAGCATGTCTAGGATACAGAGATGTAATTAACAGAATGCTGTAAGAGTCAGCATTATGGCTCATTTTCTCACTTTATATTAATTCTTAGGAATTAGGAAGCAGAAAAGAAGGCTTGGGTTTCTTTAGTTCTACAACTGGAATATACCAAGACTATTATCGACACATCTGTATTTTCTAAAGATATCTTACAAGTGTCTTGGTGCCTCCACAGACAAATATTTATTTAAGAACAGTTCCATGAAAATCAGTCTTGATTTGGAAATAGCTATGACATCCATTGTACTTCTAAATGGTAGTTTATCAAGAGGACAGTTGTTCAGGGAGAGGTAAAACTTTTCCAAACAATGCAGAGTAGACCTGCTCTAACCTTTTCAGTAATAGATACCTAACAGGAACCTATTATGTGATATGAATAACACTTCTTTCTGATTCTTGAACTGAAGATCAGTTGTGAAAGACATATGTAAAAGATTGGTTGTCTAAGTTTCAAAATGTACTTGTTTAAGGTTAACTACCCCCCAACTGCATAAGATCTTTCTTATTGCAGGATAAATGCTAAGGAAGGCAATTTATGGATGGACAAGAGTCTTCTGCAGTAGTCCCTGCAATTCTGAAAATCAGAAATCAGGGCTTAAAAGTCTAAGGTTAAACAAAGAAAAAAATGGGTTGCAGATAGAAAAATAATAAATAACACAAAATAATGTGTTGGAGATTTTGTTCCAGTGTAAAAATGTACAGTTTTATTCCTTCCTGTTACATATTATCCACAAGTGGCAGAGCTGCACAACCAATTTAGATGCCTCTGGAGAAAAAGGGATGCTGTTTTACTCTAAGAGCCCTCCTATGATGACATTTTAAGCTGTGATCAGCATTTTCTAGCCAGAAGAACAAACTTCAAACTGTTAATAAATTGTAAACATGCATACAGCACTGTAAGAATTAAAGGAGAAAACCAGAGTTGTCTCTAATAATAACAAACAGGGATTTTAGCTAAAATTTTCAAATAAGGGTTCATTTTTGCTCTTAACGGAAATATTTGGGACCCAGAAGGGGAAAATATATCTAATGACATTTACATGACTCCTGTTAGATCATCAGTATAAGTGCTACTTCATTACTATTTTATCCTCCTTTTCTGTTATTGTGATTAAAAAAGAATTATAGATATCACTACAAATTTCCTACTCCATGTTATTTATAAAGATAGTTTTGGTTTAGATCAAATTCATTTTGAATAATGCAATGAAAACTGAGCAAATATAATCAGCAAGTAAGCCAAACACCACCTAAGCAGGCAGTAAAATTCGAATATCAGCCTAACACAATTTCTGTCCAAGGTTGACTTTACAACTGAAGTCACGCTTTTAATTTTTTTATTCTGTTGTCAGGCATATTGTTGAAATATTTTTTTAGCTTGTTTGTAGCTTTGCTGTACTCTAAGAATAGCTTTACACTTGTCAGTTGCTTCTGGCGTATTTAGAGATTTCCCAGTAGTATGAGATTTCCTGCCTTGTGTTGCTATCCTAAGAATGATCAGGTAAGTAGTCATCAGTGTTTTCCCTGGCATAGTAACTACTTATTTTTTTTTCCTCCCTTTTTTTTTTTTTAAATATAAAAATATCTGATTGTATTCTTCTTGCGATTTCCTTACAGAAAATCTATAATCTTATCTTTAAACTCCTGTTGCTTTGTGACCAAGTGTCTGAGAAGACTTGATGGCTTTATTGACCCATTTGCAAGCAAAAGAGTCGGAAAAAATATTGCCCTATTTTCCAAAAGATTCCACAAATTTATTATTATTATTATTATTATTATTATTATTATTATTATTATTATTATTATTATTATTATTAATAATAATAATAATAATAATAATAATAATAATAATAATAATAATAATAATAATAAAGAAGTAACCACCTCAGCATCACTTCTTCATACTTCCTGGCAGAAACTGCAGAAATTTTCTAGAGCCAGCAAAGGTTGATCTGAATTTTTGAAGAGCTTTAACATGTTTGCAGTTATTTCAACTACAACACTTGTTGCTCTAGTGTTAGCTTGGGATCCAAGATTCATGGTGTCTGATCTGTTCCTAGAGGACAGAGCTCTAAGCAAAATCAAGACTTCATGAGTTCTTGGGAATCCGAGATGCAATAAGCCTGGTATATTTACCCTCGAAAGTAAAACTGGATAACTGCAGACTATGAACTCCACCATGCTGGGCTTTTCCCCCCATATTTGTCTTTTTCCTTTCACTTTTAGCAATATTGTCATATGTTGGCTGACTTTCTGCGGACGTTGTAACTGGCTCTGGAACCAGCTCTCCCTGTATCTATGACGACTGTTTCTACCTTCATAGCAGAAACATTGCTGTTTCTCACCACCCACACAAGCAGTCACTTGTTCTGTTTAATTTCTTATCCCTCAGTATTTTCCCCTTTACCACCCAAATGTGTTAATTACTAAACCCGACTCACAGTTCATAGGTTTCAAGGGCTAAATATTAGAGAAATGATGCTAGCACCACTTCCCTGGAAAATTCTCATTTCTTAACGACCTATACTGGAGATGCTACAGAACCTGTTTACTAATGTTTACACTCTCTCTGCCTGCATGTCCATTTGTCTTTCCCCTTTAACATTTGACAGTACATTTGCTATGTGATAAGTAAAGTGGAGAAATATTAAACATTTACCTAGCGTACTTGAGAACTTCACTGTGGATTCAAAATCCAGGTCCAAACCTATGAAGATTTCAGCATGACAAACCAAAGATTTCCTAACCACTTATCTCTGTGGCAGGATCAATAGACTTCACTTCAGTTAACAGCAATAAATGAAGGAAGTCTGGGGTCATCATCAGCCAATATCTATTGGATGGGCAGAAATATTCTACATTTCTCTGACATCTAATGCTTTAATCTAGTATGTTTAATTTAATCCTAATTTGAAAATACATATAAACACATATGATTAATTTTAAGTAAAGTTCATTGGAGTCAATGGAATTTAAGTACTTGCTAAGCATGAGATACCTGGCTAAAGAAAACGCAACATTAAGTGTAATCCTACTAAAGAATGAACTTTGGGTTTTGTTTTTATTAAATGTAGTGGGTACCTAACAGACAATACTGATGAAAACTGAATTCCTCTACCAGCACTTGCTATGAAATTTCCTCTATAAAAACAAGAGACTAAGAAGAAGAAAAAGAAAAAAAAAAAAAAAAAAGAAAAGAAAATAAAGCAAAGATTAAACAAAGAAGGTAAAAAAAATTCCTAAAGTAGCAAATTATGCTGGAAGAGAGATGTTATCTTTATAGAAATATAACCTAATTTTCTCTCTTTTAAAAGGATAATAATGTAAAATATTTTTGTAAGGCAGTCAGAAACTATAGTAGTGAGTGCTGTAAAAATACCTATTTTGATTAGGTTATGTGTGGCAGATACGCCAAAGCTTGAAATATTTGGTCATGGAAAATTTACATACATTAATATTGTAATTAAACTACTCTTTCACCTATTGGCCTACGATGAGCTACTCGGCAGGTTTTAACGCAAATGCTCACACAGATGCCGACTAGAGTATGCTTGTGTCTGTTCAGTGGATAAAAAACATGACTTAATTCTTTAATGCTATCAAGCTGCCTCTTTCCATGAGAAATAAATCCAAGTAATAAAAACAAAAAGCAAGACTTCAACTAAGTTCTGAATCTGCAATATAATGAGATTTTTGAAAGGGAGAAAGGTCTTGACAAGATAAATACTGATTCTTTTCCAGCTCTAATACTCTAAAACAATTACTCTTACAGTTATGCTGGTGATTTGTTGTTGTTGTTTCTTTTCATTTACTTTGGGGAAAAAAGCATCCAATCAGTGCTACTTTCAGCCCTTAACACCAAATTCTTAGTTGGTACATTCAGTGAAGTTCCACTGAAAGCAATAGCTTTGTGCTTATTTATACCAGGGCTATAATCCAGACATGGACTTAAAATCCTCACATCTGCTGACCTGTGATAACTGTGTGATCTTTTTGTGATGTCCTGTATCTGATATAAGCTACACATTTAATAACTTATATGACATCTAATGTGTCATCTTGTTGGAAAAGGAGACAAAGCTGAAGAGATGCTTATTTTAAGATAATCAATAAACTCTCCCATAATAATTGTGTCCTGGCACCATTCAAATAGGAGACACTGGTCAAACAGAGCTGCAGTGATACGTTTCTGTTCCCCAGGCAAATGAGGTAAAACTTCACTGGGACTTTCCAGACTTAACAATTACAAAAAGGAGCCAGGGAGGGAGCATCAGCCTCTGAGACTTTTCAAGACTTCCCTGTGCTGAGCCTCTTCATGGCCATGCTTTTCTCCACTGTTCCAGCAGTGTTTTTCAGCATGCTGAAGATGTGCGAGGGGTGATGCTCCCATTCCCAGCCCCTCCAAGGTGTTTGACACTCCCAGGAAACCGTAACAAAAGTCCAGTCTGACTTAGTACATAGTTATTAGGTGCTAGGATCTAAATGGGGGATCCCTTTCAAAATGGGAGCCTGATGTATGGCCACTATGGGTCCTTGCCATAAAACACAAGAAGTCTCTCCTCAGTTCAGCATTACTCTTGCCTTTGTCACTGTGATTGCTAAGTTCTTCTTTCCTCACTTTTTAACTTTTCTCTCCAAGTTACTGCCTTAACTCACCACTGTAGTATTTGTTTGCTGTTTAGCATAACAGAATACATTCTTTGCTGGCTTTTAGAAATTACTGTAACAAAAGTGATTAATAATGATATTAACAGCAGCAAACTTTCAAACCATGCATTTTACTGGGTGATAATTCAAATCCCAGCATTCTGCCAAGAAAGCCTAGTTAAACTAAAAGGTGTGAAATTAGTCTGCAATTTTCCAGAGAACATATAATTTATTACTTGCATAAGCAGGTGATACTGCTGATAAATACATTTTCAGAATTGCAAATGCATAGAAATAAAATTTTGTAAACTGGACCTTTTACTTCATAATTATCAAAAGATATTTATGTAAATATGTTATTACTCAAAAGTTTGACTCCTACATCATACAAGACAACTTCTTGAAGCATTGGCTACTACATACCAAGCTTAACAGTAATACTTCAATCTTCTGTTTAGTTTTGGTGAAGACAGTATATTTTTGTTGTTTAGGCTGTTTCATAAATCATATGAAATTCTATGTGTGCATGGCTGTTTTACTCACCTTAATAATCAATAGAGTGAACTAAGAATATTATACATGAATGTAGGATTTGCATTCTGCTTTAACAAATATTCAGGTGTACATGATTATAATAATGGGGTTTCTTTGGTCTCTTAGCTTTGAAGTTCCATGCTTCTGAAAGTCATTTATAAGAATACTACAAGGAAGAGAACATACAGGGAACAATGTAAAATCATTTGATACTTTGTATAAATATTTTCCAAAGTGTGTTTGCAGGACTGATCAGATAAATTTATTTGGTAAGTTGTCTTCAAATTCCTGTTGCAAGTGCACATCCTCCATAGATCTGAAATGCAAAGTCATTGTTCTTTTTATGAGGGTTAGAAAGCTCAGTAAGCGAAAATCCTCTCACATTGTTGATTTGCATTTAAATTTGATTTAATTTAAAAAGAGAGGTTGTTTTTGCTGTTCTGTTTTAAGTCCATATCAAACTGCAGTGAAAATTCTCTTTTCAGTCAATCATATTGTGTATCTGAATTTATGGCCACAATTGCCCCAATGTGTTCATATTTATCTTTATGCCTAAGTAGTCCTCCTGAGTTCAGTGATTTATAGATATGTGAAAAGTTAAAACGTGCACGTAGGCATATGGAAGGTTGATTCCTTAGTTATCTAAGTATCTTTTTTTCGTTTCACCAAGCATCTCATGATTCCACACAGCTGTCTATTCACAGAAAATCAAATAATAGTTAGTTCAACTATTTTAATGAATAAGTGAAATGAAGAACTTCTAATTAGATCTTGCATTAACATCAACATAAACCTTTTTTAGCGTTAACATCCTTTGTACCTTTTCACAGTATTTGTGATACTTGCTAAAGACAGTGCAAAGTAATGAAATGGTGATATTCTGTACCCATTTTTGCTTTCAAAACGGTCCTTATATTTTAAAGAAAAAGTTCCCTATGAGTATTCAGTCATGCCTCGCATTTTGTTGGCTGCAATTTTTATTAGAATCAAATTGAGTTCATATATAATTTAGTTACAGCTAAACTCTCATCATTTAGTAAAAGCTGAAGCGAATTTTTGTACAAGTGTTTGCTCTGGAAGGACACATAGAATTACATAAATGTTGAGAGAAAGCTTAAAATTGAAAAAGCATTTGAAAACAATTAGCTAGCTGAAATGCAGTGCTTTATTGTTTAAGATGAAGTTTATTCCCTGGATTAATGAAAGGAAAGAAGGAGAATTTCAATTCCAACTGTTATCTGTTAAGTATATGAAAACGTTTCCATTTTCACTGATGACAACCACAGCATGCACACAACTGTTGACTAAGAAGCCTTTCATGAGGAATGGATCAATAGCATTTCTCCCTCTCCTAGATATAAATATTTTATCTATAGCTCAGGAACACTTCAAAGAGTTAAACTGTTAACAATATCGTTCTCCACTCTCCTACCAGTCTACTCCTCCTAGAAGTTTTACAGCAGGAAAGCCTTGCAAGAGTGGAAATCAGTTTTCCCTGCAGTATAACATGATCATTATATGCCCTGACTACCTAAATGCCACCTTGTCATCTGGTCTTCTTGGCACATGTAATTAGCTGTATAACTGAAAGCAGTGCAGTCTTGCCTCAAGGGGACATATATAAAGATGGATTCAGCATGTCTGTATTATTCAGATCTTTACCCATCTTGCTACAAATGTATCCTTAAAACTATGGGAGTAACCCTCTTTTCAGAAGAGTCAGTGCAAATCTCAACCACCTAGAACAGTTTGAAAAGGGTTTTTACTTTTGGTATAAAAAATCAAAACCAAGTAATGTGAATCCTTGGGGTTTTTCAAGACCCAGCTGGAGCAACCTGATATTAGTTCAGTGATCATGCTTTGAGCAGGAGGTTGGACTAGGGACCTCGTGAAGTCCCTTCCAACCATAATGTCTGTATAATTCTATACTATACTGGTCTTCTTATGGCATCATGACGCTGTCTGTATTTTGCAGTTCACACGCACATGTTCCTATTTCCTTCTACAGGCTGTTTTCTATTGTAGGTGTTTTATACAGAAGGTGGTCACAGTCTCATCTCTTTCTCCCCAGTAAAATGAAAACCTTTACCAAACATCTATTGAGCTGTGGAAAACCTCCAAATAATTGTTCTAGAAGAATTTGGAGATTCAAATAAGTGCTGATTGTGAACTAATTCTGTAACTCTGTTTAAAGTGACATCCACCTGCTTAATTGTTATTATGCATGATACTAATGTTTCATTTTGTTTTCACAATTTTATGGGGCCTTGACACAATACAGCAATTAAAGGCACTCTT
This sequence comes from Columba livia, assembly GCF_036013475.1. Lineage (NCBI taxonomy): Eukaryota > Metazoa > Chordata > Aves > Columbiformes > Columbidae > Columba > Columba livia. The sequence continues at coordinate 54,977,078 of NC_088604.1, read as the reverse complement.
CTAACACATACACACAAAAAACAAAGGGTGAAAACAACCCTTACTTCTAAGTCACATAAAAGGAACTTCTGAGTTCACCCTGTTTTAAGGAAAAAGTTGCTCATTGGGCCCAGAGAAATTAAAATAGAGATACAATGATAGTATTGAATTACTATTTTATGTGCCGTTGGCTAGGAAAACAGCATGCCTTGTCTATGTTAGACTGATAAGCTACCTAGTCCTGATGGAACTGTTATAAGCAAATAGTATTCTAATAAAACACTAATTCACAAAAAGCCCTCTAATTTTCATATTTGACTTCTCAAGTAAACGTTCATAAGTGTAAATGTTTTCTAATGAATTAGTAGAAGTAGTTCCAAGTATCAGAGAAATCAAACATAAAACTACGCACAAGCATTTTCATGAATATTCCTGACTGGCTTAACACAGTTTTCATCAACATTCAGCACTCACCATGGAGCTTCAAATAGATTACATAAAATAGATGGAGAGACAGATGATAGATTATTCATTGAGAGTCAGCCCCTACAGGGAGAGGGCTCACATTTCTCTCACTTTTGTACTCCCTCATGATAAAGGTTACACTGTAAAGAAATGCAAACTGTCCTCCCATTCAACTGACTGCGACTACTTTGATATATTTAAATGAGACGGGAAGCATCAAATGCTACAGTTAGTGAGTCTTAAACCTCATTGAAAAAAAAAAAAAACAGAAACCCAAAACAGCAAAAAATCCCCCACAGGATACTTAACAAAGCTGCCCAAAAAATACCTTTCCCATTATGCAAAATGAGATTTGATATTTCAGGTTTGTTTTTGAAATGTATTGGAGAAAAAAATAAAAAACGCTTAAAAAGTTAACTAAACGGAAGACAACAAGAATGGACAATAGTTTTATACTACAGCGGCAGCACAGGACGTGTAGGAGCAATTCAAAGCCTATTGAACCTTAATTCTTATTCCTTCATCTCTCAAATGAGCAGTCATTAATGTACCGAGTTATTCTACTTTCAGCTACCACCCTTCTTACATAGATAAATTTGAAATATCTTGGTAGAAAGAAATTCATTGCCAAAACAAACGTATTTCCATGTCAAATTTAAATTTTAATAAAATTAGGATTCTAGCAATAGCAACAAACCAATTAAGAAATGCTAGTGCATGTGAGCTTCTTTATTTTTATCATGAGGTAAACTCATGGATGACTTGGTAAAGTCAACTGCAGCTTGAAGCAATTTCTATCTCCACTTGGATTTCACAGAGAGACTAATGAGACTAATGCTGATCACTAATGTTAACAAATGCCAGTTTCTGTGAAAATGTACATTACTGGTAGTGAAAGCCAATTGTCAAATTGATTGGGCTAAACCTAGTTAGTTGCTAGATATTAAAATTTATATTGGACATCTGAGTTAGTGTTTTGTGAACATTTTGCCATTCAACTAATTTGAAAATACTTATGTACTACTAGGCAACTCGTTCAAAAATAATGTCAGTCTAACATACTGGTTTTTAGTGTACCCTTAACTCCCTGGGAGTCTGTGATGGGACAACTCCAGATTTCTCATTACTAACCCAATATTTTGCAGCTCATCTAATCAGCATCATGTTAATGGTCTGAGGATATGTGAAATTTAGGGAGTCTAGTGGTTTTTCTGGAATATATATGTGTAAGACTACATTCAGATGTGGAACTGAAATCAGTCAAGTTCAACATGCACACCACCCTATCTAAACAGGGCTCAAAGCAAATTAGCAAGCAATAACTTAGACTTTAGGAAGTAGTAATTATGCCAAGGATACAGCCAAGCCAAAACAAAAATTAAAAAAAAGAAAAAAAAACAACCTATCCCATTTTCTTTGTAGAGATAGGAATAAAAACTTGAATTGCCAAAATACAACAAGAATAGAGGCAGAAAGATATTGAAAAATTGCTGTCTTTTATCCTAGGTACTTGTTTTGCCTGGTAGTTCTACTAGCAAAGTCAGACAAAGATATGAAGGCTGATAGAGGATTGAAAGGAACTTAGGAAAAACGAGAAGACACTCAAAGCTCTCAGAGAGTCGAGCCTTGGAGGGATAATATTTACAGATACGTTAACTAGAGCATGAGTCCATAAGCAGGGGGACTGTACAGGCTCCATTTTTGAGAAGCGGAACTGTGCAGAGAATTTGCACCACAGCTAAGCCCAGGAGCCCAGAGATGGCGGAGTCCCTGATTATTGTCCAGACACAGCATACATTAAGTAACATAAGATCTAATATGAGGACATGAGTTGTATGAACAGCAACGTGAGAGCATTCAGTGAGGTTTCTAATTACTAAATAAAGGTTTTCAACAGAGAAGCAAGGTCAAGAACAATACGGTGTGATTAAGTCCATATTCTATTTTGTTTGCTTTGAAGACAATAAAACTTTAACATTTCTGTAAGTCTCTCTTTTAGGAACAGTTCCTATTGTGAAATCACGAGGCTTAAGTATACATAAATTTCCTACAGAGAAAGAAAGAAAGAACTGCTGATAATTTTAAATAATTTAAGAAAATATTCATATACTTTACAGGAAGTAAGACATATAAGTTGCTGAGCTTGTACTTCTTCATCTCTACAAAGATTTTTTTTTAATTTGCTCTTTATGGTTTTATTCTCTCCTACTTGACAAGGTACCACTTAAATATAGAACTGGTTGCAAAATCTATGTTAGTAGAGCTAATTACTTTTAGCATTTTAATTTGCCTACAGTGTAAATATCTTATATGACTTTAGCTTCTTTTTCTGAAAGGTCATTTGAATACTTTTTAAGAACTTATGAACTGTTCACTGATCCCACAATTGTTGTCTTCACAACCATTTTTCAGATGATTGGTTTGTGCTTTACATTGCTGCAATGTTTTGGCTGTCCCATTTTACTGACAACAAAATCAGGTATGGAACAGCCATCCCTTTGTATCCAGATCAAGGAAGAATGTTGGAAAAATCAATGAGATTGAGTATTTTAACCAACTGATCTCTTTGAAGAGAGCCACAACCACTCATTATAAAGAAATTAAGAAGGATAAAGATGAATTGTTAAAACACTTAGATAAATATATGTCCAATGGGTAACTTTTGAAAATGAATAATTTTCAAGACAGGACAATTCTAGTTTTTCAAACTACCCTTATCAGGTTGGCTGACTTATCTATATAGCTTCATTCAACATTCAGAGAACTTAAACAATATCCTGTCCATATGACATTTTCACAAAGTGTACTAGTGTAACTGCAAATGTTAAGAAAAGCCACAGTTCTCCTTGAGTAACTCCATAGCAAGTTTGTGTTGTTTTTAACTGTGCTGCTTGTCTGAAAGCCTATGTGCTTTACAAAAGGAGTTTTCTTCTTTTAAAAGGTGAGATTCTGGGGGGCCTCGTCTGAGTGTGTGGAGCAGTGACTGGATTGCCAGGAGGCCTCTCCAGGCACTGAGTGATGTCCAGGACAATGTGGCTACCTGGTACCAGTGGAGTGTGGGTGTTAGTGCCAGCTGGAGCTCAGGATCAGTCTGCTGACACATGGAGACTGTGTCAGTTGGGAAAAACCCAACTCCTCTGAAGACAAGAAAAAAATACTCATTTATTTCAATGTTGCCAGTGCTTACTTGACACCTCTGTTTCCCAGATGACAGAAAGGGATAAATCTGAGTGTGCTGTCTTCCCTCCCACCAGTGAGACGAAGACTAATTTTATGGGGAAGGCAGCATTGTACTTAAAATCTCCAGTCATTGTTATACTTGACCATATGCAATACTACCCTAACTTAATCAGACCTTTGTAGTTCCTACAGACTCTCAGTGATATGGTTTGTACAGGAATCCTCCTAATATGCAGTCACATCTTTTGAAGTGCAATGGAGTCCAAATAACAGCATATAAGGACTAAGACATCTTTACCTCATTTTCCTGATTTTTATGTCATCTAACAGACAGGCCTTATCTTCCAGTCCAAAAGGATGTCAGTGGCTGTGCTTCAGACATTGCAGTTGTATTATTGCACTTATAATAACTTCAACCTTACATTAATTACTATTTTTCACATCAGGCATAACACAAAAAAAAAGAAATATATGTATATAATATTAATACATAATAACAATTTTTCTTAACCAGTAGCATGGCTACTGCATTTTTATGGGTAAATTGTCCAGGGTGGAATTGTTTATTTAGAGTTGGCTACAGTGTACGCCTTTTCTTAGGTTAGTCCTTTTGACACTTTTTAGTCAACAACATGTGGATTCTTTTGTTTTTATCCTGTGACTTTCTGTAAGTTCAGAGTGAACTGGATTTTGTTTCAATTTCACATTTTTTTTTACATTATACATTTTTGCACTTTGATTAGAGATTGTACCTACTAAACTAAAATATAGGCTACTGAATTTCTGTGGTAATTTCTGTGTTTATTCTTCGTCTCATCTGCATTTGAGCTGAAATATAGACTGCTGACCGGTGCCCGTTTTCAGACTTTTTGTGGCCATAATAAAACTGTACATTTATAGAATAGGTTTTCTAGAATTCAGTTATCAAATGGTAAAAATTCAGCATCAATAAAGTCATCTCAAAGAGACTTCTGAAACAGAAACAGCAACGTGTCTTAGAAACAGACACATATCACAAAAAGCTCCTTATTCACACTGTGTCTATATTTATGTGAATTTAACAATGACATCTTTATGAGGGCAAAGCACTGTCAATCAACTTAAGACATGCAGGCAAAACCATTAATGTTTCTAGTGATTAAATTTATTACAATGCTAGGTCTCTAAAGAGAGAAATTTTATCTAAATTTTTTAGAGAATACACCACATCAAGACAAATTCCAAGATTCTGCCCAAAATATTTCAAATCTATGAACAGGTATTTCAACAAGACTAAAGAGGGAAGATTGCTGCTTCTTTCTTGTAAAGCAGAAGTAGTGAGTATGTATATAAAACCAAACTCATAATTAAAATCACTGTCACACTTCTTCCTACATTAAAATTCAGACAGGAAGTTGCTCTTCAGGCAGCTGCATAATTAAGGTGAAATATGCAGAGTGCCCAGTGCCACAAGCTATGAGTAACTTATTGTGGTTTATATATTATAGAAAAGTTTTGAAGAAGATTACTTTAGATCTAGACTAAGAATGCCAAACTGCTTAACAGCACAAAGTTAAAATAAATGATGCCATCTTAAAATTAATTATTTCATTTTCATCTTTATCACTGGATCAAAACATTTAAGAGAGAAAAAATGGCTCCAATAATTGTGTTTGTTTGTGCATTAGTTACACAATGCTATCCTTTAACAAAAAAATTATCCAAGGACCAACATCTAGGCTCTTCCCAAAGCTGGTGATTTAATTAACTTGGAAAGCTCTGTGGCTATGTCTGAGTGCTGTATTTTTCTCATTGGACACTAAACCCAGCATAGCTAAATGATAACTTTTTTTGACCCATAAAGTAAAGCGAAACACTTATTGGTGTCAGAGCAGAAGCACCACAGAATCTTTAAATAGCTTATTGGCTGAATAAAACAACATGAAAATAAAAGTTGGTTATGTCTGCACTCACCCAAAATTGATACTGAAGTCAATTAAAACAACTATGGAAGATCATAAATTAAATAAATAATAATTAAAGACATCTAACAAACTGTATGACTGGAAATAGCTAAAAAACTAACCAAACTGAGCAGCAGCACCACTGATAACTCAAACTAGTACAGAGGGAATCATAGTGCTTACTTGTAAAACTACAGTGTTACTTTAGTAGACTTATTAGAAGTAAAGTTTATATTGATATGCAAAATTCTGTCCTTAGAGGCATTTATAATTCAAATCATACCTGCTGAGTTCACAGGACATAAAATGCTCCTTCACTGTGATATTTATTCTTTTAAATTTAGTTATTATTTATACTTAAGTTTATCCAACATGAATGAATGTAGCATTAACATCTATGCCCAAGTATACACAATAACCCATAAAAACAAACTGCAAATAAATAGTGCCCTTGATAGCTAAATAGCGAACAATGGAAATTTTTGAACATGCTTAATAGTGCATTTTACAACCCTTCTCGTTGTTTATCTTGCTCTTCAGTGTCATTCAGAAAATGTATCTTCATTGATAATGGTACTCATAGCAACAGGAAAGCTTAAAACCAGTAATGTGTCCCTTTCTTATGGAGCTTCAGCAACTGAAAATCATAATGAAAATATTAAAAATTGAAAAAGGTAAATACAGATGGGAAAAGAGAAACATCTCTGAAGTTCTGGAATGGAGACTTATGATAAGGAGATTTACAGAATTACTTTTATGTAGGTTCTTTTTCAAAGGAAAAAAAAAAACACAAAAAAAAAAACCCCAAACAAACAAAACAACCCATGTCTGGAATATGACTGAAGGAAATAATCTCCATCTCCTCTCAAAATTGGAAATGGTGATTTGTATATGAATAGGATAGTATAACTCTGTGTGATTCTCGATGGACCTTTCCTGAAGCATAACCTCAGGGTGATGATGAAAGTCAGAAAAGAAGAGAATAAATCATATTGCACAGAAAAAAAAAAAACTCTTGGGGGAGGCGAGGGGAGGGGGGAAGATAAGGATGCACTCCAATTACTGGCAGGTCATCCTGTGCAGAGATATAAAACAACTATGACTAAAATCAGCTTCACTGGAATGACTAAAATTGCCTAAAACTTAACCAGTTGGACAAAACAACAACTGGGTTTCAGTGCAACATATTGGTAAGTACTGTTATTCAGACTTTATTTCATTTAAAACAAACAGCTTCATTTTAGCTACATGCAGCACAGTGCCATTTTACACACATGTGTAGAGATCAGTGCCTGAATTGAGGTCAAGAGAATAGAAGACACAGACAGAAGCACAGAGGGAGCTGGAACAGAAAGAGGAGCCACAGCAGAGCTGTTATGATGTGACTACACTCCAGAACAAGCTCTGAACCTGCAGCCTGTTGTAAGGAGAGGGAGCAGAGCAGAGGAACACGAGACTCAGGTAGCTTGGACTAGAGGAAATGTTTCCTGCTCTTTTCTAATGCTTATCTCATTGTGGTGTAAGCTGCTAATTGAAATATATTAATCTTTTCCCAGAAGGAGTGCAACTACGGGTCCCAGCCACCATTGTAACAGCCACTGAGTCTGACAAGAGAGTTATCACAAAGACAGCTTGAGACATCAGCAGATTTTTCCCTTGGTGAGAGATACTGCCCAAAGACTGGTTTATTAATATTACTTTTTTTTTTTTTTTTTTTTTTTTTCTTACAGAAGTATTCCACACTGTTAAGCAGCTCTAATCCCAGTCTTTATTCCTAGAGAGCTTTGGGTATCTCTGCGTTTGCAGGATGCAGTGGATAAAGCACTGGCTTGTAACTTGAGAAAAAGTGGATTCACCTGTTCATCTGTCACAACCTTTCCTCTGGTACTGAGAAAACTTCTCAGTCTTTTAGTGTTTTATTTCCCACTTTATAAAGCAGTGGGGGGAGTCACTACTTCAGTAGTGTGACACAATGACATAGACATTAAAAACTCTGAGGTGGGCAGATACTCCAGGAATGTATGCTATAAACACATACAAGGTTAAAAGATAGAGTTATAACCTCCTTAAGAAGCGAATATGAGCAGTAATTGATATATGGCAGCTAAAAAAAAAGAAATCTAAATAATCAGTGTGGAAATCCATAGTAACAGGTATAGGAGCAACGGTGAAAAATAAAAGGAAATCAGATTACACAGAATCACAGAATGTTTGGGATTGGAAGGGACCTCGAAAGATCATCTAGTCCAATCCCCCTGCCAGAGCAGGGCATCTAGATGAGGTTGCATAGGAAGGTGTTCAGACGGGTTTTGATTAGTCCAGGTAAATAGAAATATTTGGCACTAAATTACAGAGGTCATCTCAGAGCAGTGGAAACATTACCTTATCCTTGCTCAATTTTTAATTATCTCTAGATTGCCAGAGCTATTGGATGTTTGAGAAAATTTTAATACTTTCAACTGAAGTCTAGGTAGCAGTAGCAAAACCCATGGAATTTCTCTCTAATCTCTTCCTCCAAATATCTGTAAAAGATGACATCAACTAAGTTTTTTCATTCTCCATGCTTTTTATAGTGTTTCAACTACAAAGTGCCAATTAGACATTATTTTAACAGAAAGGGTTGCTAATTCTTACAAAACAAAGAAACAAACAAACCAACCAACCAACCAATCCACCTGTAGAACAAAACCCACTAATCATTATAGTAACAAACAAGAGGATCTATTCTAAAGAAAGAGACAATGAAATGTAAAGGGACCGGATGTTTTGGCATCTTTTCAGGGATTCTGTTAGTGAGCCCTCTGATTTGAATGAAAATAAATTACCATACTTGTTACATGTTATTAGCAGTTCTACATGAACTCTACTCTTCAGTGGAGACTCCCTGGAAAACTATCTTCATTTTCTGTGGAATGGTTGAGGAAGAGACGTTTTGAATGGCTACTTTAAAAATGTGAATGTGATTCCTTGAAAGGAGATAAATGCATTAGGAAAGGATGAATGTATTAATAGCTGAGTCCTACACCAGTTAAAATTACAATGAAACTAATAATTAAGGATTTAAATTAAAAATATCACACAGCTTCATGCACTGAAAAAGTTCTGCATAAAATTTCCTGGAAATCAATGCTGTACTTCCTTATATGATGCAAATTATAACCTTGTATCTTCTAATGTTCAACGTATATATCACTTTCAAAACAGTATTAGCTATGTATCTTCAAAATGATTTTTTATAATGGAAAAATTGAGAATCCATCTCAACCTAAAGGAAAACAAAACTCCCCACAGAGCTGTTGTTGAAGTAAACTTTATCCTGGAGTCTTGTCCAGGGTGTTTTTCACCATATTTTCTGAAAATACCCCAAATTAATTTTCAAGATTCTGTGGCTCTTAGAACCTAATACATTTCATGTTCATATAAGATGAGTTTACTGTGTTTTCAAAACGTTACTGTTTAAAAGGCATCTTGGAGTCTGACAGCTTCTCACTCAATTATCTAAAATTAAACTCTAGAGAGCTGGTACACTTTTTCTCTTTAGAACTCTGTTTTTCAACAGTAGGGGACTTCTGAAAAAATAATGTCCTATACAAAATTAGGGGAATCAGAGGCTTAGGATCTCTTAACTGGGATCACTTCCTTTTTATGTCTTGGCTAGTTCTCTGATCAACAGGGAGCTTTTTCCATTGTGCTTCCCGAGAGCTGGCAGACTAACTGTCTGGGTACGCTTTAATCTTGAAAGAAAATTTTACACTTTCCTAAGAAGAAGTTGGGTCAGGTTTTCTGAACACAGAAGAAATTTCCTTTTCATAATTTCCTTTAGATTAATCCTTTTGTACCTCAGTGCCTCACACTTCATTATGTTCCAGTGAAGAGAGCAGATGAAAGTAGTCAAACTTTACTCAGACAATTTATATGAAAAAGAAAACCAAAATCAACTACTTTGTGTGGTCTTTATTCTAAATAATATGAAAATTTTTAAGTCAAGAGTGAAAAAAGGCATAAAAAGCCAGAGAAATTTACTATAGGCTACCTTCTTTCATCTACTTCCATATAGTCAAGACGAAGGCACCCTGTATAACATTATAGGGGAAGGGATTCTCTGACGTATTTGCTCAAGGCTCAACTGAGTCTCAAGGGCAGTAGAATTTGAGATCTGTTGAGATCTCTTGCAAGTTATCAAAATATTTCTAAAAGGAGTCAAAGTCAAAAGCCCAGTGTAATTGAAGCCTAGGCTAGCTTTCTGGACTGATTATCAGATTAAAAAAAAAAAAAACAAACAACAAACAAACCCAACCAACCATCTGTTTTAAACCGGTATTTAATACTTCACTCATAAACTAACCAGTAAACATAAAGACTGACTTTGTGACCACTGGAATACTTAAGCTATTCTTTGTTCAAGTTCTTCACGTGTGCAAGACATTAGAATCAAAATTTGGATTAGTTGAACCCTGACAGCTAAGCTGCTGACCAGCTAGCTATTCACTAATTTCTACTTCCTTCACATTTGCACCCCTACCATAATGTAGGCTAGATTCAGTTTCAAAACTGAATGACTTTCAAAACTGCTGAGCCTGTCCCTTTAAATATAAATGGAAGCACATTTAAAACCAAAACATACTAAAATCTACTCTTTTAACACAACAGGAGCAAAAGCCCTCTATTAAACAGCATACCTCCCTGTGAATTGAAATCCTTTTCAGCAAATGTTGTTTAAAGTCCAAAGGGCAGTCTTCTCCTTACATCCCTACTGATTTTTCACAGCATCTGCCGAAAGTGAGCAAAACTCTCCGATAAAACAGCAGTTAGCAAAGTTTACAAAGGTCATTCTTATGGAGGTAGCATCCAGTAGTGAAAGGACAGACTATAGAAAGAATCCCAAACTCCAGTCTTCTGTGACATCCAAATTGTTAACAGTAATCTTCTATAAGAATTTTTAAGATAAAAAGTTGTAATAGCATACTCTTGCTCCAAGTATTTCTGAATATGAAGATATTGCAGAAAACACTGTCAAGATCTGAAAGAGGATGACTGAAAAAATGATCAGGACAAAGGACCTTTTTAAGAAGGTGATTTTCGACAAAGAGTAAACAACCCTCAACCAAATTATTTAGTATAAATTCTGTAATGAAAAGAATGTTAATTATATTAAATAATTATCATGGAAAGTGCTAAGGAGGATTCATGTTGCTATTAATGGCATGGAAAACATGTCATGAAAGTGCCCCTATGCAGTAATTTCTATACCATAAAATACCAGTGCTTCATTTAGCATTGATTTATCTGACATAATGAAAATGAAACCATGAATGAAACTTGGGGTTAATTCAGGGTCAAGGTGGATTCTCCAGCACTGTAATAGTCTTAATTAATGATATGATTTTGAGCTTTACTAAAGTGTCTCAAAAATGCCTCTGCAACACACTTTTTGAAGGTTTACTAGTTTTCTTTTCAGTTTTATATTTTTATCTGATACTTTTTTTGTTTGTCCTCATACTCTTGATCATGTACTTTGCTTTTCAAATCTTTTAATTACTTCAGTGAAATCCTATGCTGTATTATCATTTTAATAAATTTATTTTTTAATTTACCTCAGGAGACACAAAATCTCACAGAGATGTTTATTTTAGTTAACCATCTCTGCTAAGGAGCCATATGAGTGTGCTGTTTCTTATTCACTTTGTCTCCTTTTTAATTGGGAGTCTCTGAGGATCCTACTATGATCAAGATTTTATTCTTCATTTTTCACCAAGTTGAGGATTATCAAATTTTCATTTCTTGATATTTCCTGAGGCATGGTGACCACTACTATTGTAATCACTATGAAGTGATGACTCAGATTTTTTACCAAATTAATCTGACTTATTTTCAACTGATGGTAAACTTTCTATGTGACTAATTTTCAATCAACAGCCTGAAGAATAAAATGAGCAATCCTTGAGGAACTATTTTGTTAAAGTGTGGCCTCATTAAGCATTTGCTCTATTTAGGTGTAGACAGAGCTTTCCATAATGACCACTTTGTAGGATGCTATCATCTCCTTGATCTTGTGTAGTGTGTATTTTCTGAAACTTTTTGATCTTTCTGACAGAAAATGTAAAGGTAGTGTGCTTATATTACTGTGACTTGAAACTACTGGATGAGTACATTCACTTCTACCTTTCCCAAGTGTAAGAGCTTCTTCATACACATGCAATTCCTAAATAAAATAGCTATTCTGTCCTCCCTGATCAAGGTACACACTCGCTATATAGAGCTTGATTTCTGGAATTCTACTCTTTGGAAAAATTACTATTCAGTCAACATCCTCTTTTGTTGCTCGTCATTGAGACACCTCTCTTTTTTGTTCGGTTTCAACTTTTCCAATGGTTATATGTACATTTCGATTATGTCTGACTTTTTAGCCACTACTTAAGTTTTTACTGATACAGATTTTTTCTGCTAACATGGAAACAGAACTTATGTGATCGTGCACTTCTGGTTTTGATCTGGCCTGTAAGTACTAAACCACAAATCAACTTGTGTTACAATATTTTCAACCTGGCTGAAACCAATAAATCCTCAAAATTTTATACTGAGAACAGCAGGGATAATGATAAAAGTTTCCTACAACTACCATTTCCAATTTTAAGTGGATTTATTTCAGCCTTGTTCAGTTTGTGTTCTGGTTTTCATTCAGCAAAGATTTTAGTAAATATAGTGACAGAATATCCTAAAAAAAAAAGAACAACATTCTGTTGCTGGTATTGGTGATATTTACAGAAAAGAAATTCTGTTTTTTCAAACACATTTGTGCCAGAAATGAGAGTTTAAGAGGCTGATCTTCTTCAAAACATAACCTCTTGTGAGACCCCACCTGGAGTACCGTGTTCAGCTCTGGGGTCCCCAACAGAAGAAGGACATGGACCTGCTGGAGAGGGTCCCAAGGAGGGCCACAAAGATCATCAGAAGGCTGGAGCATCTCTCTTATGAAGACAGCCTGAGAGAGTTGGTGTTGTTCAGCCTGGAGAAGATAAGGCTTCTGGGAGATCTTCTAGCAGCCTTCAGTACCTAATGTGGGCTTGCAAAAAGGACTTCTTACAAGGGCATGTAGTGATAGGACAAGGGCTAATGGCTTTAAAATGAAAGAGGGTAGATTTAGATTAGATATAAGGAAGAAATTCTTCACCATCAGGGTAGTGAGGCACTGGAACAGGCTGGCCAGAGAAGCTGTGGATGCCCCAACCCTGGATGTCTTCAAGGCCAGGTTGGATGAGGTTTTGAGCAACCTGATCTAGTGGAAGGTACCCCTGACCATGGCAGAGGGGTTGGAACAAGATGATCTTTAAGGTCCCTTTTGGTACAAACCATTCTATGATTCTATATAACATCTATTTATTTATGTAGCTATTTTGTTGCTTAATTTACAATTAAAATTACCAGAAATCTACGTAGAATATTAGCCATATTGTATTCAATAACTCAATATATTAAAAGAACAGAGATAGAAACTATGGAATAAATATTCACATTCATTATTATCCTTTGCAAACTACTGAATCAAGGAACAAACTGAGGAATACCATTATGTGTGCTTGAATGACAAGTTAGCAAACAAAACCTCTTGCCAATGGCACATGTTGAAACAGAATCAGTATCTGGATTCACAGTCTCCTGTGAAAGCCAGCAGACAAAGCTGCTACTAAAATGCTCAAGGTCTTTATTTACTTTATTGTACTTATACTATCATTGGGCATTAGCTCAAAATGATAATGCAGAAGATTATGGCTTATGTTCCCAAATTATGATTTGCTCTGGAAAGTGGTGGAGAGCATAGAAGTACTCAGTATGAATATCTGCCTCCTTCTATGAATAATTTTAGTTGCAACGTAAGTAAATCATCGCATAAGTACAATTAAGGATGAAGCACCGCATGATTTGTCACAGAATGGAGACAAAAATACTTCCTGAGAAACCCCTTTTTAAAGAGCAGTTTCGGGAAGGAGTCTGACTTCATAGGCTTCAAGAACTGCGCTTGAGTGCATGTGTTTTTTTGTTTTAAATAAAACAAGTATCATGAAAATAAATCAGATTAGGTGAATAAGGTAAATTAATCTCAGAAGAACTTAGTTATTAAGAAATGTTAAGCATAAGAATCCTTTTATTGGACTATAAGTAACTATTTCATCAGGAAAAAAGAACTTAAAACCAGTTCTCTTACAAGAGTTAGCAAAACAGTCTCCTGAAACGTTTTCTCAACAAAAATTCTGGCCAAATCATTAACTATAAGAAAACTGTCTTTAAAATTAAAAATCTTCCTCGGAGAATATGGGTCTAGAACTGCAGATTCCCTGCTGTCCTTGGCTTTACAGTTTTCTGTGTTGTTTGGTAGTCTGGTATGTACATATGACAGATTAACTGCTGCACAGTTTCAGGTACTACTTTAAACATTTAAAAACATGGAAGATCCTAAATTGCAATATACAACTGAAATACTCCAAACCAGATCTGGCACACTTAGGGCTACTTGTCATATAAGACATTAAGTAGATCCCACTAGGGGTGTTGAAGTAATTGACAATGTCTAGTCTTTAAAAAGACATATATTAACACAGTTAGATTCTGTGGGGCCTAATGGTTTGGCAGACTGATGATGCTGCAAGAAGCTCAGACATAAGGTAATTGCCTCTTTCTCTTTTTTAATATATATCAGCAATTACGTGTTAAGAAATGTACCAGTAATAATCTCCCCTTTTCTCCCAGACTTAACGTGACCAGGTATTATCCTGTACAAGATTCTTCTTGCTCTTAAAGGTCGCAAATTTGCTTTGTGTCAAACTGAGTTTCTTGTACTCTTCTGCTAGTACACTGTGGTCTATATGAGCCCCTATTATGTTCACTATTATTAGTGGGTGTTACTATCATGTTTAAGAGGAGGAAATAATAGAACAGAATAAAATAATTCATGGGAAACTGTTAGTAATGTTGTTGTTCACTGCATAATTTTGCTTCACAGACAACCAAAGCCCACTTGAACTGTGCAATTAATTGGTCAATATGAGAAAACTATTTGTACAATCACCTACTATCACAGGTTTGAAACAAGGTAATTCCTTCTTGATTATTTTTTTTTCTGTCTTATTGGTATGGGATCTTCACTTTATGCTGAAGGTAAATTTATTCAGTGCAAATACTTTTTCACTTTCTTATCACTCTTGCTTTTTCGATAAGACTGCTCAATAAAACCTACGGAATTGAACAAAAATTCTCTCTTTTGTTAGAACTGATTCTAGAAGAAGTAAATATAACAGGTCTAGAAGGTGCAAATAAGCAGTGGAAATTACAGTGGAATCTACTTCCTGGACATGGTTTTCCTCAAATTCTTATGTATCATAATTCACTTTTTCTCTGTTTATGTCACTGTCAAGCTCCACTAGACATTCTTTTATCTTTTTCTCATGGCAGTGAAGAAATAAAGTACTTAATTTTAGAATGCTACCTCTGTAGCACTGGAGAACCATGAGGTATGCTTCATCTGCCAGGTAGATTTCTCTTTTTGGAGAAGAGAATGACATTCAGTACAAATGGGACTTTTTGTCCTTGTTATATATTCTGAGAATGCTTTTTAGATATTTTATGACAACAGTAGAATAAGATTGCCAAGGTTTTCCATAATGCAGGAACCAGAAAACATCAGCTCATTCAGTGGCATTTCCTTATTCTTTTTCTTCCATGGAAGCACAGAATCACAGAACAGTTTGGTCGGAAGGAACCATTAGAGATCATCTAGTTCAACCTTCCTGCCGGAGGCAGAGATATCTTTCACTAGATCAGGTTTCTCAAAGCCCCATCCAACATGACCTCCATGGATGGGGCATCCATAGCTTGTAAAAATGTTTTCCCTTCTGTTCAGTCTAATCCTACCCCCTTTCAGTTTAAACCTATTGTCTCCTATCCTGTCACTATAGGCTCTGGTAAAAAGTCTTTCTCCATGTCTCCTATAAGTCCCCTGTGTATAATATACTGAAGGGCCACTATAAGGTCTTCCCAGAGCCTTTATTCCTCCAGACTGAGCAATGCCAGCTGTCTCAACCTGTCTTCGTAGGAAAGATGTGCTATCTCTAACTGTTTTCATGGTCCTCCTCTATACCATGCTGTAATAGTTCCATGTCTTTCTTGTATTATGGGCCCCAGAGCTGGATGCAGTAGTCCAGGTGTGGTCTCAGGACAGTTGAGCATATGAGGAGAATCAGCTCCCTTGGCCTGCTGGTCGCACTTCTTTTTATGCAGCTTGAGATAAGATGGGCTTTTTGGGCTGAAAGTGCACGTTGCCAGCTCATGTTCAGTTTCTCACCCACTAGTATCCCCAAGTCCTTCTCCACAGGGCTGCTCTCAGTCCATTCATCCCTTGAGTCTGCATTGATCTCAGGGACTGTGCAGGGCTTTGCACTGGGCCTTACTGAACTTCACACGGTTCAAATGGGCCCACTTCTCAAGGCTGTCCAGGTCCTTCTGGATGGCATCCCTTTCCTCCAGAAATTTAACTGCACCACTCAGCTTGGTGTCATCTGCAAACTTGCTGAGGGTGCACTCAATCCCACTGTCTATGGCATTGGTGAAGATATTAGATACTATCAGCCTCAGTACAGACCCCAGAGGGACACCACTCATTACTGGTTTCCACTTGGACATTGAGCCATTGAGTATAACTCTTTGGATGTGGCCATCCAGCAACTTCCTTATCCATATAACAGTCCATCTGTCAAACTCACATTACTCCACTTCAGCAGCCAGAATGCTGGGGGGAACCATACCAAAAGCCTTAGAGAAGTCTAGGTAGATTACGTATATAGTTCTTCTCTTGTCTGCTGATGCAGTTACTCCATTGTAGAAGGTCACTAGATTTGTCAGGCAACTAATGATCCATAGTAGAGTGAAGAAGTGTGCTAAGCAGATCAGCACAGCTGGAATCCCTCTATTGAAGGAATAGGAAGAAACAGAGCCCTCAGGCAGATCCCTACCCCTTCTTTCCAGAACCCCTAATAATTTGCATTGGTATTACCTCTCAGGCAATTGCACTCATGGATCCTATGACAGGACTGCTGAAAAACACATTTACGTCTCAGTCATTACACTAGCTAACCTTTGCTTCTACTGAAATCCTTCTGCTTCAGGATAGTGCTGTTAAACAGTCCTTTTATCATTATTGTTTTCACAAAAAAATGTTTACTTAATTATTATATTTTGAAAATACATCTTTGAAAAGACACTGAATCCCACCCTCAGAACAGATGTTTCACAACTTGCATCAATCGCTCATTTTTTGGTTAATGGTTTAAGTTTACAAGCAAAAATGAATGTGTTCTTGCTGATCCTATATTAGGATTAACCCCTCTGGTGATATTAAACTTCAATTTCCTGTCCTCTTTGTCTACCACAACTCTTTCATCCCATGTAATCTGAGCTATTTTCCAAGGCCTGCAACCACACAAACATCTTTTCTCCTCACCCACTTCCAAACTTCCCTGTAACTTTTGTGAGTTCAAGGACACAGTTTCACTTGTGGTGTCCCATCTGTCTAAAGCTTATTTCCTCTTCTCCTTAAGCCAATGAATCATTTCTTTGAATCTCACTTTAAAACTTCCCTGCCCTCTTTAGCCTATGATTCATAACCTCTGGAGAACATTTTTGTGATACCCTTTATGAAGCACGCACAGCAAAAAGGAAATTTATTGTATAATAGTCTTGTTGAAGCAAGCTATACTTGAGGTACTAATATGACTGTGGATTAAGGGTCTTATAGAGTCCACTCAAGAAAGATTGACCCTTGCAGAATCTATTAAGTCTGAGTATTTACAACCACTCACCTGAAAACCCGATAGTTAGGCCCAGGCAAGGCTGTTTTCTTTCTTCTTGCCTTTGAACTCATAACTCTCTACTCTTGATGTCAGATGGCACCACTGAGTTTTGCCCAAATTGAACAAGGTGCCTATTTTGGACCCAGTAGAACCGAATAAAAGGATTCAGTTCCCTTATCTCTCCCTTCAGTGACCAGTACCATTTCCTTCATCCGTACTTTAGATACTTTCCGGTGAGGGCATCAGAAGAAATGAAAAAATCACAGCACTCCTCTGTTGATCCAGCTAAATGAAGGATGAAAGTTTCCTCATTGTTTCCTCATCTAGGCATTCTGTGATGGCAGATTCAGAGGTCTATTATAAAATCTGAGCAAGAGAAACAATTTGCTCTTAAATTGGCTCTATCCAATTAAATGAGAGGATGCAGGGAGGCAAACTCAGAATGCCAGATGGGCTACACAGTGAGGGTGAGGGGGAGCTCTAAGAAAAGATATGTGTGAAAATTGGTAGGATGGTGTGGTACGATTCATATCATCCAGAAACTCATGTGAATGGTACCTATTTATGAGGCTGCTATTCCTCCTCATTCACAATACACTCATTGTAGCATGTAATTTTCTGTACTCCTGTTGAAAAGGCCATTTACATCTAGATTTTTTTGTTTAGCTCAGCTAAGCATTTATGCTTATGTTCATTTTTATGCCTTGAAGTAGTCTTGGGATGAGCCTTTTCCTCTTTTTATTTAACTGACACCGGCTTGAATTTTAGTTTTTCGTTTTCAAGCCTTTTGTAATGGTCAAAGTGCTAGAAATGGAAGAAGAAAACTCTAGTTCACATTCACATGACTCATAGAGTTACGACTTGAAGGAAACCCTCTAAATATTTAAGGCTTGCAATATGTTTTTCAATGCTGATAGTTTCTGTTTTGAAAAATATTAAATTGTGTGCATTCATAAAGACATTATATATGCAGATATACATTTTCTGCATACAGGAAATCACAGAGATAGAAACACAGACAGAAACATTAATGTATCACTGTTACCATCATACTACTGCAATATGGATGGTAGTGCAGGGATACAAACAAAACCTTTTTATCTCCTGAACAGTATATGAGGAAACAGACTTTGAAGAAGTGGGTACAGATTTAGTGGAGTTATTTTTCTTTTGAGATTAAAATATGGTTGTGTATGGGCAAATCTTTTTGACTGCTGTTTGTCTCTAAAAAGTATACAAGCTTTAACTAAATTAGTAGTCAATTTTGACAGAAATATTGTCACACAAACTATTACTAACAAAAGGTGTTCTGAATGATGGCTTTCAGATTTGTTATTCTGTCTTTATAGACCTACACATGGGGAAAAAAACAAACCCAAAGTATAAAATGAGGATCGCATTAATATTGTATTGTACCCATGAGCACAGCAATACTGAATATGTGTATGAGGGGTAGCTGAAGAAGAAGTAGGTTAAAAATATAAATGTCTAAATCCTTACTTTTATTCTAGAATCCTCAGTCTATAACCATCAAACCTACATTTCTTACTATAATCTCATATTTCATTCTCAACTTGGACTATAATTTCTATGATGGATATACGTGAAGATAGACACTCCAGCGATGATGGCAGATAGCAATAAGAAATGACAATAAGACATGGATCTGTTAGGGAGGTCCAGTGTATCTAGGAAAGTCATGGCCAGCATCCATTCTAGCTCTAAATCCCTGTAATTCTGAGGATGCTGTAATTCTTTAAACTGACTTCACTTCTTGAAAGTTCATATTGTCATGTAGTTTGTGATTATATTGACTTTCAACTTTTGCAAGTTTTTACCACTTAATTATTGCAGGTGTTTCAAAAGCATAATAAGTAAGTGTAAAATATTACAGAAGAAATTTAAACCAAGTCAAGAATTCTATTTGATTTTGGAATGCCTTTTTTTTTTTTTTTTTTACATGCACATCAAAATAAGTAAATAAAATTAAATACTCACTCCTGTTATGTAACGAGGTCTATACTGGATGGTTCCAAATAAGCCAAGTATGACTATAATAATGTGTATAAAATTTGCCAGGATGGGTGCCCACTGATAACCAAGGAAGTCAAATATCTGCCTCTCGAGCACAGAAACCTATGATTAAAAAGCAGAAGAACAAATAGGTTAGAACAGATCAGAAAACATATATTAAGGCCATTCTCCTACTCATACCCAAGGGAATTGTCCTAAGTTACAAAAAAATACTTCAGTCAGCCTTAAAACGAAATGAGTTTGCAATGTTTCACTTTGTTGTTTTAATGAAAGCTGCATTTCTCACTGACAATTTACTGAGTTATATTCAGTTAACTAAAATATTCATGTGGGTAATTCTACTGAGATGCTAAACTGCTCACTAGGATGGTATGTTTGCAGGAGGAAAAACACAAATAATTTTGTTACATACACAAGAAAATGCTATAACATTCTAGGGTATCAGTGCTAAAAATAAGTGGCAGTCTTATGACATCATCTCAGCTACATTGCTTCCACCCACGAACACCATCCTTCAGCCTAGTCTTGTGTCTTTACTTCCATTATTTTCCCACCTTCTATTTATTCCAGCTATCCTATCAGTGGTCTTTTACTAGTAACCAAATGCATGCAACATTTTGACGTTGTTCTACTGATAATGACTGTAGTTTACCGTCTCCTACTGTCACAAACAAGAGCTAAAGTATGAGATGTTACCCAATACTCTAGATACTTAATTTTAAAGGTGAATTAACAGACAGTCTTAGGCTATTGTTGGCTGTTTTCAAGCAATACCATTCCAAGCAGATAGATTAGGAAATAGAAGAACTGCCTTTCTAACAGTATCACTAAAAATAGTTGCAGAATTCAAACAACAGATGTCCCTTAGCTGGTATTTGGACATTATGTCACAATATAGCACTGCACTCCAACCCATAGGCAGGACGGTATATTTTGACAAAAAATATTGACATGAATATTAGAAGTCAGTGTAATAGTGAAGTGAATTTAGCTTCTTTGACACCTTTCCAACAATTTCACTAGGTGGAATGTTGAATGAATGAGTTTTATGAAAATGTGAATAAAATAATAATAATTTAAAAAATGATAATCATAATAGTCATAATAATGCCAACGTCACAGACACAGAAGTAAGAAAGAAAAAACAGGCTGTTTCTTTATAAAGTTTCATTAAATGACAAGTGACTATTTACTCAGTATATATTACACTGTGGATTAACTGAATTAGGTTTATCTGCCACACACTCCATTCATTTAAAAAATAATGGCTTTTGAGATCAAGTACTAAATGAATAATTACTGTTCACCACTGTTCTTGCATGATATAGATATGGGAGACTTTTTCAATTTTCATGCTGCAGTCCACTGCCACACCAACACTCTTTTTGAAATTAAGTAAGAAAACTTGGCATTAAAAAGACAACCTACAGTTACACTACCATTGAAAATGTAAAGAATGTTATATAGCAGTTACTAACATATGTTGAACTTTAAGATAGAGATTGTCAAATAACCTTGGCGAAGCTCGTCAGCCACATCATTTTGAATCTGAAAGTTCATGGTTTCATGTCAACCACTGAATTCCTCTCTACAACAAAGATTCCTTTCACACAATGCACCCAGCTTATAGTCAGTCTTGGTATTTTGCCCATAATTTAATTTCACAGATTTATTGACAGAAAGAGATTCTGGTCCTACACCATGCAAGATCTTATTGCACTGATTTGTGTATCTTACCATTATCCCTAGCAAAACAACATCATAGAAGAGTTCCCAGAATCCCAAGACATAGTATTCTAATGGTGACAAAGTGATGAAGAAAGAAAAGGTGGGTCAAGCTGCATTAGGAACTTAATAAAATTTCAGACTGCCTATGCTTCTAAGTTAATAATTAAGAAATATTTCTTTTACTACTGACATAGTCATTTATATAAAAAAAGATCAATATGTGGTATAAAGCAGTGCTATGTAGGTCTGTGTGAAGTCAATTAGTGGTATCAGCAAAAGACCTGCTACACCTTGAGTGTTGTTAAACAGGTAACAAAGGGAAAATGTTCACTCTGAGTACAGAGCTCCCATTTCCATCAGCTGAACAAAAAAACAAATGAGCAAAAAAGCAAAGCAGTAGCAAAAAGAGTGTATCTGTACGAGCTGCCTAGTATAGTCACAGTAGGGATTCAGCAAGCAAAAAAATATATGGGATGACATGAATTATTGTACCAGTAGGAAATTATACAGTTAAGTATGCTAATTATAGATTAAAATTGCAGCATGGTAGTTAATTATACAAAAAAAAAAAAAGTAGAAAAGCTAATATTCCTTCTGCAACTTTAAGTTAAAAGGAAAACGCACTATCATACAAGCACTTTTGCTTTTGTTGTTGGGGTTTTTTTTTGTCTTTGTTTCTTTTTTTTGTGTTTGTTTGTTTCTTGTCGTGTTTTTTGTATTGTTTTGTTTTGGTAAAAAATGCAGTAGTTCTGCCAAATCTTGTTTATGGGGCAATGCTGGATAAATGGCAATTCTATGTGAATCACTTCCCACACAACAATGTACTACTTTTTTTTTGGATGACTAGCAATTTCTTCAGTACCAAGCAACCACACTCTCAGATTTTGTGTCCATGATGAAACTTCTGGTGGGGGGAATCTGCCAGAAAACATGGCACATGAGGCAGTGGGTAAATATCAGCCGATTAGAACCAGGAGATGAGTCTGCAGCACCTCTGTCCCTGTGTATCTACCTCATGTTTGCCATAGGCAGACTTGCTAATTACACTTTCTTCTGTCACTCCAAGGAATCAGCTGTGTAGGGGAACTGCTGGATATGTGGAACAGCAGCATTCTGGTAGGGTGTGCAGAGCTAAAATGGTGTGGAAATGCAGCTACTGTTTCTTAGAAGATCAGACTAACACAGCAAGGTGCGTTGCAGATTTATAAAGTGAAATATATAAGTCAGAAATGGATTTTTATTCATACTTCCTGAAGAGATGAAGGTGGAGAAAAAATAAAAACAACCCACAAGCAGAAAAATAATATGGACTTTCTACATGCAGTTAATTAAAAAAAAAACCTCATTGGGTCTGTGTTTCTAAAAGGGGAAAAAATGAAAAGTAGGACAAAGTACTAACAAAATTTATTAAAAACACAGTATTATGTAGCTTCCTCCTCTTCCACATATGCCAGAATCATCAGCAATTTCCTTACATAGCCAGAGAAAATACAGACCTGATTTTTAAAGGTGATTTTTTTTTCCTTTCCTTCAAAACCTTACAATTTTTTGTTAAACAACTGCACTTCTTTCCCCAAATCACGTCTACCAGCTTCAAATGTATAGCAATGTTTCAAGGACATTACAGAAAGAAAGGAAAGGACTGACAAAGAAATATTAATCTTTAAATTTTAGGAATAAAAAATTATCCATTTTCTTTCTTCTTCTTCTGGAAACAAGAGTTTAAAATGAGAGTAGGAAAGAGGAAAAATAGATGCTTTGGATGAAAAAGTATACTATGTATACTATGGTAAGAAAACAAAAATAGGTTTTAATTCAACTCCACTTTAATAATGGAGTGGACCCTAAATGTAGGGTTATGGAGATTCAGTTCCTAATGTCAGAAAATAAACCTCTGCTACATCATTTTCTTAGGTTTCCAAATATATAAAATATCATAGACAGATTATCTTATTTAATGATTGATAAAATGATAGAAAAGTTAAGTGCAATTACAGTGAACGATTTTACGATTTTGCATTATTTTTTCCAGACTTCAGCTAAATGTTTTAAAAACAAGATAAAAATAGTCTGTATACTATGAAGCTGTAATAGCTCAAACTACTTCCAGATTCTTGTCAGAGGCTGGTTGTTAACAGGTTAACAGTGTTACTGACCTTGAGGGACCTAAGAATTGAATTTCCAGTGGATAAATAAAACCATTTTGAGATGATTCTTAAAGTATTTGATTGGACTAAAATTTCAGACAGGAACTACAAAGGAGAAACCAGTCAAAAGATGATTTATAACACAAACTCAAAACTGGAAAATGACAAAGTGCCTTTCCTTGGAAAGCTCCTTGAGAAGAAACTCAACCACGACTACTTTACCATGGTACAGAATCAGAACTTTGCATAGATATGAAACAAAGTGCACACACAAGTGGGTACCTACAGTCCCCAAGAGCCAGGTTCTCTGGCCAGCACACACAGCACAGATGGACCAGTTGCACTGGGGCCTAGGGCAGGGTCACGCTCAACTGATGGATTGACCAGCTGAGTCTTGATAACAGGCTCTTGGTTCATTCCAAAGGAAGAAGAGAGTATTAGCTTATATCACAGTGAAGGAGAATTAATCAACTGTAGATTATATCATGACTGGTGCAGGCTTAGAATGAGCAACAGAAATTAAGCTCTAATCAGTAACTCATTAAGTCCCCTCAGCTCAATTGTGTTGCATCAGATGCCCACAGCTTCTAATCATTTGCTTGTGTTTTTAAGTTAGACATACAGCTTTTTAATGACTTTCAGTTCTTGGTTCCATGGCATAGAAAGCCTAATAAATACAAGTACTTTGGGCCTCTGGCTTATGAAAGAATTCTAATGCTAAGGCCTACCTGCATCACATAGGACTTCTCTAGATAACCCTTCCCCAGAACTTCCATCATCTTGAGGCAGAATGCATATATTTGTGCCATTCCTTAGAGAGGTTCATTTAATTTTTCATCAAAATTTCAGATAGCATCCTGAGATAGAAGGCCCCATTACTCAAGGAATTCTCCACAGCTACCCAGCAGAAAAACAGAATAATAATTTGAAAGTCAAATCCATACAAAATACACCTACAAATCTGCAAGTGTGCATGTGCATGTGAGTCAAGTCCTTTTCTGCAAGACAGCAGGAAAAGAAAATAAGATTTTTTTTTTTTATTTTTTTTTTTTTTAAGAAGAAAAAAGACCAAACTAAAATGAAGTTCTGTGAAGAGCTGTGGACACAATGGTGTTCTCAGCAAATCTAATAAAAAACATCACAAGCACAGGTAATTCAAGTTAAAATCAAGAAGGAATTAGTTTCCACTTGTCCATTGGTGTTTTAAAGAAATCACATATATAATACTAAGCCCCTGTCCTTAATCCGTTTGATACTGCTGAGAGAAGGAATAGGCCTTCACCACACTTGATAAGAAGGTAATCACAGTTTTTTAAAATGCTGTGTAGGACCTCATCTCTGCATCCTATTGTGTACAAGTGGATTTCTGCTGTGACCTACTGAGGACAACAGGGCTCTCCACGGGTACAGAGTATATTCTGAGTCTCAGCTGCTGCCTTCTCTAACTGAACACAGTAATAA
The DNA here is from genome assembly GCF_036013475.1 of Columba livia. Taxonomy (NCBI): domain Eukaryota; kingdom Metazoa; phylum Chordata; class Aves; order Columbiformes; family Columbidae; genus Columba; species Columba livia. The sequence continues at coordinate 54,952,301 of NC_088604.1, read as the reverse complement.
TAAAAAACTGGTAAATATCAGCTTTCTACAGTAGGTTTTTGTTACATAGTAATGAGAAGCAGAACTGTTATCTAAATAACACTTCAGTTATTATTACTCGTGACAGGAAAATAAGAAAGATTCTAGCCAAAACTGAGATGGTGAAGCTGACAGTTAGTTTAAATAAAAATGATTTACTGTGCACTGATTATATCTTAAGGGTATTATATTCTCAATTTAAAAACATTTAGACTCTACCACACATACATGGAGACCCAGTGACTCAAACAATAACAAAATCAAAATCCTGTCTTCTAACTACTTCCCTGAAAGAATCACCTCCTGTGTGAGCAGGCAGAAAAAAAGAGGAAATTGCTAGCAAAATACTTGATTAACAAGTTTTATTTTTGCAAAATACTTTCCTCATACAAGTTACCAAACACCAATATCCGTGGAAGTGACTATTGATGGAAAAAAAAAATGGGTGGATGTCCCTGATTTTACACTCAATTATTTGGTATTTTTAATGCAGCTTCCTAAAATTATTTTTAGAGTTATCTCACAGGAACTCTTTTGTTAGAATTATTATTATTGCAAGCAAACAAAAAACCCCAAAATATTGCACTTAAGACATGCAAAATTTTGAAACCTAGAGAAAATACTTGAATTCATGGCAACATTTTACATAGCTACACAGAGCTGTAGAGATAATTGTCTCAGGGTTTTTTTACTGGATAAGACTAAATTCACATTTCCTAATAACTTAAAACAACAATAAAAATCCAGAATTTGTGGGATATAGCAGATTTCAATCCTCTTGAAACCATAATTGTATTGTATTACAGTTCATTCATCTTCAGAGCGAAGTTTTGTATACAACTGCACACTTAATCCCAGTGACTAGTTTAAATAGGTTGGGGTTTTAAGGTCATGTTACAATTTAGATCAAAAAATCTTAGCATGTTGCAGCAAAATTTTTGTGTGTGTTTATGCATGTACGTTTTAAGACTACAGAGTTTCTTGTTTCTGGCTGACCAACAGTAACAAGACCTAGATAAGTATCAGAACCACATCTTTTTGCATGCCTGAAAGAACATTTGAAAAATGAATCTTATGTAAAGTGTTTTACCCATAAGGCCAAATATAATGAAGTGAGTATTTCAGCTACAGGATGAACTTCAGTAAGAATAACTTAGGGGTGCTAAGAGTTTTAACCCCTTTAAAGTATTTTATTTCCTGTTCACAAATACTTGTAATAAAAAGTTGTGCATTATTTTAATAAAACATATTTGCACTCCACCTAAACCAAGAAGATAAGGATTGAATGTGCACAAAAGTGGTTCAGACTCAAACTGACAAATTGGGTCAAATGATGAGGTTCATTTTAACCTTAAAACCAACATAATGTTTTAAGACAAAATACTTATCTGCCAGGTCCAAGCTAGGAGTATAGTAAGCATTTAGTAATCCTGCCTTTGGATTTTAGGAACATTCAAAATCATGAATTCCATTCACCAAAAAAAACCAAAACAAAACAAAACAACAAACCAAACCCAAAGCAGTAGTCACAGAAGATGGAATATATAAGAACAGTTTAATATACTTGCTTGTATATATACACAGCACCTGCGCCAGGTACAGGGCCCTGCTACAAGAGCTGTGCCAGTCCACTGGTGTGAGCTTCAAATAGGATCACAGATTAACAAAACCACTTAAACTTACTGGGAACCTAACGTTTACTGGAGGCAGTGCTCTGCATTGGCAGCTTCATGTGACTACCTGGTACAAAGTCAGGTAGGTCATGAGCAAGGTCTTGGGCTTGCTACCTATTTTGCTTATGTCAGGTCTGCAGAGACAGGTCAGCCGTGACCGTGGCCAGAGGAAGGATCATGACAGACAGGTTAGTGACCACTGGTGGGAATAAATTTCAATGCTGCCAACATGCTCAACCTCATCTCCCATTCTGCCACTGACAACGGAAAGATCAAGAACGATGTCTCAGGGGTTCCCTTCCACCCCTCTGCCCTACCTCTATTTAGCCCTTTCTCTCTCTCCTTCACATTCTTTTTCTAGCAAGAATGTTGAAGCCCTGGCTCCAATGCCGCATCTTTAAGGTAGCAAAATTCATTTTTACTGACACTACTGAGAAGCCTTGAGCCAGTTCTAAACATAAAAACAATTTTAAATTAAATTCTAATAATATTTTATAATTGCACAATCTGAATTTGCCTGCAGTAAAGCCTGGAGGCAAAATCAAGCATTCAGAAAGATTAGCCTTATCTAATACTTCCAAATTGTTTCTGTCTTATTGGAAATATTTGATAATAAAACAGGTCTCGCTTTCATTCACAAAGATACAACTACTTTCTACACAGTGATTCAAATTACAGTATATTAAATTTGTAAACTCAACAAAGATTTGACAATACTGTTATGTAGTTGACAAGAGGATGTATCTAGGACATCTTAACTTGAGGCAGTGAAACTACCTTCTGTGTATATTTCTTCAGCCAAAAATAGAATGTAGCCCACTACCTGAAAAAAACTAGCTCCTAACAACAACAAAAAATTAGTCTCTACTCCTCAGCAGGAAAGGCACACCTATAAGAAACCTCATTAGACAAATAATTTTAAAGTGGTTTTGGCAAGGATCACTCACTATTTCATCAGGACCGAATCTTGTGATAACAAGACCCAAGCGTTTGGTGTCAGATGACTCTATCAAGTGAAAAGAGTCAATCTAGAGTCACTATGGTGGTTTTACTTCTAACATATAAGTGTCTACAAAGCAAGTGAGAGAACAACAACTAATCCATGTCAGAACTCTAATGCACAGAGAGATTCTTGCTTTATAGTCACTTATTCCACAACTAAACCTGGATAAGCAGATGTTGACTTGGCTGACTTTATGGAGATCTCTCCTCAATGATGCTCTGGCTGCAATAGTCATTATTTTATATAGAATATGTGAAGCACCTACTACATTTTAATGCCTTGGTATACCCTGAAAACTGACATTTAAACTATGCAGACCACTTTATGGAAGAGAGATAATTGACATCAGTTATAGTCAGAAAAGTTTCTAGCTGCTAAACTTTGCCTATTACCTGTGTATAAAGCCATTAGTCCTTAGGGAACTCCAAGTAGTGCTGAAGGCAGAAATGCATCTTCTCTACAACATGGCTACATTGAGAGTCAGACTTGTCAAGTGCTCTATGCACCAGATTGCCAGGGACAAGCACAGGGTTTCAGATCTCATCATCCAGATGGCCAGTGACCCAGGTCCAGCACCTCAACATTTAACCACGGCTGGAGAACACCAATTGCTGTCTGCAACTCAGTTCCACAAACAGTTGTGTTTCTTTTTTTGTTGTTTTTTTGGTTTGTTTTTTTTTGCTTGTTTTTTGTTTGTTTGTTTGTTTTGTTTTGTTTTGTTTTTTGTTTTGTTTTGTTTTGTTTTTTGTTTTGTTTTGTTTTTGTTTTTTGTAAAGAAAATGGAGTATTCTCATAGGTTAGTTCAAGTTTGTTGATTAAACACAAGAATCATTGATTAGAACCAAACAATTTGCGATGATTTTCAATATTTCACCATTTGTATTCAATCCGCTTTGGAACATGACTACAAGAAAACAAGAAAGCATATGAAACACTCTCTGTTGTCAGAGTCATTATAAGAAAACCCAAAGTCATTGGGCAACGGGGGTAGGGGTCCCCATTTCAAGCCCTGTGGACAGCTAGAGTGAATCAGTCAGACACTGCCTCAAAAAAATCCCATTAAACATTTCAAGGAAAATACATTTTTTTTTTCTGGTTTTATGAAACACTATGTTTAAATGAGTAGGACCCTAAGTTTACTGTTTTAAAGAAATACAAAACACATTACCTGCCACTGGAAAGCACAGCCTCTGTAATATAAGTAGCAGAGATTACAGTCTCATTCTCTTGACTCTTCCAGCATTAGAGCTATAAGAAAATTAAGAGGCAAACTGGCCATTCCTTTTTTTCTAGCCCCAATGACAAATATAAGGAATAAAAAGTTAGTCTGTAATGAAGAATGTACTAATACTGTATGTTGACCTCGTTTTAGCACACCAATCCTTGTCTGCATACAAATATCTCGTTCTCTCAAGTACATTGTTTTGAAATAGCATCTATTTGCAGCCAAGCTTTATCAATCTACAATGTAACAAATAGTGAAAAACTGGGTAACGTAACAAAGTTCCAGTTTAAGAGATAGTGACTCACAAATTTCTACTCCCAGTCTGCTAAGACTGAGAAATTAAAAATTTGAGGGAAAATGAAAAGGATAGATGCCAAGTTCTGACTAAAAACTAAACATTCATGATGAATACTTGCTATATTCCATAGTGCTAATAGATGGCACCACATCCCACTGATGAGAATGGTGTCAAAATATTCCACTTCCATGCAAGTAGATTTTCCAGAAAATAAAATGTAGTTGGATCAAAATTAAAATATTCAAACAAAAGGGAGAAACAGGAAAGGAAATATAGATACTAAAGAGGAGTGTAATGGGCCTTCTTATTTGCATAAATGTTTACAGCAGTTAATAATGTTTCTGTGATTTACCCCAAAATAATTTACATCAACTAATTTGAAGATAAACTCTGATTTTTACTGTGTGTTTATTTTGTATAAAGGTTAGTGTTGAGTGTCTAGGATTAAGTCCATTTGTTTATCCAAAATATACACTTAATCATAGTAGCAGTCACTCAGCGGTTATTTTTATGATGACGATATTGTTAAATATTATTTTATTTTTTTTTTTAAGTTTGCTTCTGTACTTCATATGGTAAAATACCGATAAATACTAGTATACTTCTTTTTATTGGAGAAGAATTACATCAGTTTGCTGATACCAGTTGGTATCTTAATTATGTGATGAAGCCTGGAGAAGGCTGCCTAACAAACCTGCATAGTTGACATTATGGTGCTTGTGGAAGTTTTTTGCTTCATAAAAGAGCCAATCACATACAGTAAGAAAAAAAATGCTTAATCATCACTAACTATCATACCTTTTTCTGCATTTGCCTTCATATCTTTGTCTTCCCCATCTTCTAATTTGCTTTCTTTAATTCAGTGCCCACAGCAATTCTCCTTGGAAGCTGCAAAAGCTATAATCTAGAACTATTCCTCCAGCAGAGCCCTACCCCTGCCAGCAGCTGCCATCATTCAAGTGACACTTGGCTGGCATGATAGCACAGTTGCAGCAATATCTTTTCAGTTTTCCATACCTCCTATTACCAGCTGTTCCAAGAGGGTGATCACCTTGCTGGTTTGATGACGTCTAGAAAACTCAGCAATAATTATTGTGCTGGCAGTGCTGAAGGCAGCCAGCATCATTAAGGCAGGAATTGGAATGCAGTCCAACCAACATAGCAGAATCTACTAATTTGTTGCACTGAGCGTTTTGTTGTAAGAAATAATCATGAAGCTTGTGATAGACTATGAAAGGCAAATTAAATTGCCAGAGCCAGATTCTTCTACAGTGCCTAGCACAAAAAAAAAAAAAAAAAATGACAACTTTAGGTTAGCTGCTTAAATCTAGCCATTTTAAATGCTATGTCTTGTTAGCAAATGACCTCCTCAAATTATACAAAAAACAATCAACTATGCAATCATGATGTGTCAAAAAAGAGGTGTTTATAATTGTTTCTGACCAATTTAGTGTGGATTAGATTAGGAGAGGAAGGCTAAGAGTATTCAATTTAATTTTATACCGTGTGCTATCTTATTCAAGATAGTAAAAAAATCAAACAGTGATGCTTTTTCACATAATCATATTAATCAGTGTTTTAATTGATGCATGTCTACTGACTGTCTAACCCTTGCTAGACAGTAGTTTTTAATACAGTTATTTGAGGGTAACTACAATGTCTTTTTCAAAGCAGACTCCTATTATTAATGAAACAACAGGAAAAAATAACATTTACATAACACCAAATGTCTGCACGTTTCTTAGTGGTATAGGTGACCTCTCTAGAGGGAGTATTTTTAACTTGAGAAAATATAACGTGATAATATCATGTGTGCTGCTTCTCTCCTAAAGCAATATACCTTTATGCAATGAATGCTGCACCAGCTGGTTCCTGCTTTGTGTTGCATGGCACTGTTTTGTCTGGGGTAATGGTTTACCCTGTGGCTTATCTCTAGCCTGATGACACACTGATTAGAATTCCAGTTACAATGAAGATCCAGGCAACAGACCTCACTGGCAAATAACCAGAGCAGAGCTGACTTCTTTCACTCCTGCTGTTCTGCTACTGCAGCCAATGAAAGAAAGGATCAATTCCCATTCAAAATGCCCTGTTATTGACAGGTTAGCTCTACATTGGAGAGAAGAAGGAATACATAAAGTTTGTGCACATCTAGGAAAATATGAAGTAAAAACAGGAGTCATCAAATTTTCCCTTAATTTATCTCACTATACAAAGAAAACTATGGCAAAAATTAAAACGCCAGGGTAAAGACAGCTTATTGGCGGCAACTAACCGAAGTGCCAGCAGATTTATGCAAAGACCTGCCAATGACTGCCAGTATCTATGACATTTCTGAAGTGATGTCCATGTTCTCGCTCTGTGAGAAGCTCAGGTAGCTTCCTGCAGACCTGCCCTTCCCTAGGCAAAACTGCTGTCCCTGCTGTGGTGAATGCTGCTGAACTGTGATCGAGTCTCTTCCTTCATCCCCTGCCTAGAAGTAGGTTTCACTGCATACATGGATTTAAAACCATTGCAGCTTCCACATCTAATGTCACTACATTCCTAGGAAAGAAGATGCTGTTCTATCCCAGTCACAACTTTTATTTATAAAGCAGAGGTGAGGTCCAATCTACATAATTTAGAACCTGAACTTCTGTTTGCATTTTAGGTATTGAACCTCCACAAAATTTCTGTTATACTTGGTGAAATAATGTGTCTCTGAAGGCCTCCAGAGGGAAATCCAATCTGACTACGTGTAGGTACCCAAATGAGACAAACTGAATATGATCCATCCATTTTATCTAAAAGAGTTATAATTATTACTAAATTAATTGATGCAGGTGATAGTCCATGAATAATCCCCATGGGATTCAGACAAAAATCTTTTAATCTCAGAGTTACACCTAGGCAGTATTCAAATCCTGATTTCAAGACGAAGTCAGTTGGAACTGCAGATTTCATTGATTCTAATTACTAAGTTCCTATTTTATTTAAATATCTCTGAATATTTTATGTGTCAATTTAATCTGCAAGGTGAAAAGTCCTTAAAGGTAAATATATTAGTTTCCAGCATTATTATGCACTGGACTCTCTCTTCCACCCTTGTAAAAGGAGATGAGGAACCAGAAGTGAACCAGCTGATACCCTGTCCTGTCAACAGTCAGTGTGATGAGGTATAAATCTGGTCAAATGCTACTCAACCAGTTTCTTATCTTCCTGGATTGCAGACTACAATTAGGTTAAATTGGGAAAACATTTTGATGAATATAATTTGTTGTGGGAGAATCAACACTACTTTTGCTGAACAATGTTAACAATCCGTGACTGAACCTTCTCAGTATACCTGTTCTCTCATAAAGCTTTGGAAATACTAAACACTTGAAGAAAGCATGTTGTAAGCAGTGTTTATGTGTGGAAATGCTGAAGTTTTCTATCCAAATTTGCAAGGTAGACATTATTAAATTTGACAGCAAATTGCTGCAAAGGATATCAAACCCTGAATGACTAGGCTTCAAAGAGGCAGGTGAAAGAAATTCCCGATTAATTAAAAATTAAGCACTTCCCCGAGAAAGAATATTTAACGTAGACATGGTTCTGAATTAACTATTACTACTCAGAAAATTATAAAATTATTCCAGATAGCATCAAATGTCGGCCTGATGACAAGCAAAACCCAGATTTTAGAAATCATTAGGAAAGCATAAGCAATGAAACAGAGAACTACATTAGTGGAAAGAGCACCACACTTGCAGTAGTAGCCATAGTAAAACTGGAAAAGTATGAAGAAATATAACAGGAATGATCAGAATGGTGGAGGATTTCTACTGAGGACAAACTGAACTGATTAAGTTCTTGAAGTCACTAAAGAGAGAGATGTTGTGAGATATGAAAAGGTCTTTAAAATTAGTGATGATATAATGGAAATAAGTAGGGAATGAGTGTTTGTATTTCTCCTAGTACATAGAGGCACCCAGCTGAAATGATGTGAGAAAAAAATGAAAACCAAGAAAATGAAATTAAAACAGGGAAATATATTGCCACAGGCTTTAATGTTTTAGATAGAAAAAAAATAGATAATTTTATGGAAAATTAGTCCATTGCTAGCAGTTAAAAATGATGGTCCGGCCACTGCCTTTGGTTTAAGAAGTCTCATAATTACAGACTGCTGAAACCTGAAAGGGTGAATTGAAGGAATGGCCAAGTTCTACAGGTTCCTGCACGGTTCACTTGGTAACTATTACTGGCTGCTGCTTGAGGTAAGTTTCTGTGCTTAGGTGATCTTTTGTTCTCCTCTAATATGGCTTTTTTATCTTCCGTTTGAAGCAGCTTACAACTTTTTTTTTTTTTTTTTCAATTTAAATTGCAGTGATATTACTGGAAAATCACAAATCATATTTGACAGCATGCAAGAATATATATACTTAAGTCACAGAATATTATACCTTCAGACTTTAGAAAGTGTTAAGATTTCAACTGGGTCAGGAACAAAAGCAATATAATCTAAATCATATTGCTTAAACTTATTTATAAAATGACTTTTAGACACGACCATTTCAGAGACACCCTCTGTTTATGTTTCAGTAACACTGCAGGACAGAAATCACTTCTCAGGTCCTCTCAAAAGCTGCTCTCTAGTTGCTAATGGGAAAGACCAAGAATCAGGAGAGTATAAAATGAAATTACTTCCTTTATTTACAGCTCCATATCCATTTGTTTCCATTTTAATCTCATTGCACATGTTACATATCCTTGATGTTGAACAACAGCAGTTTAGTACTTTTGAAAAATTTTGTAAGTCTCCGCTCTACTTACATGTCAAGATATAGGGCGGTAAAGGGGTTGGGGAAAGCTGAGGCACAACTCCAGTATTTGTGGATAAAATAAGACTACTCTTGGATTTAGCCATCCTTTGGGACAGCTAACTTTTGTCTGTCCTGGGATAAGTATTGCTGTGCTGATCCCACAAAGATATTCCCCTTTAATTGGTCTCCTCCTCTGTGGTCATTAGCAAGCCCAACTAACTAACTAAATAAATAAATCTGGAAGTCTATTACTGTACATTTTATGTAAAGGCTCTTGCAAAAGAACATGAAACACTACTACCTTCTTTTTAAAAATAATGACCTGAAGAACAAGAAGAATAGAGACCTACAAAAATTCACCCCCAAAACACTTGAATACTCCAGCATGGAGAATGGCTGACATGGCCTAATCGGGATATAACTTCCCTAACCACGGAAGTACATAACCTTTTCTTTCGCTGAAGGCAACTGTTAGACGGAGCTTTCTTTTCATTGTCAACAACCATAAAAGAGTCATCCATCTGTCTCTAACAAACACCTGTTATTTGTATTATTACTTACTCTCATAAGGTATGCCATGAAAAAATGTAGGACCGTGAGGTATATTAATAATACAGTGATAGTATTCCTGATGCTTTAAAAGCACCCAAAATAGGAATGCTTCTTTATTTTAATTAGCCCTTTAATGAGATGAGCACTATCTGGCATGGCACCAAGAGGTGACACATCTGGTAAATGCTACAGGATATGCTCCCACTCAACTGTCATTGTAGTAGGAACAAATCACTAAGTGTATTTTCGACATGGCAGATTAGTGCAACATCATGCAAGCTGGAACACAAGATAGAAGAAGTCTTTTTCATGCTTAAAGAGTAATGTTTGAAGAGAAAATGCATGCCCTATGAAGTCTGGATAGGAAGAATGGAGCAGCAGATGGAAAACTCAACTGAGTGCTTCATCAGCCACCTGACAAACACTGAATGGTAGCCAGTAAAAAGCTACACCTTATTAAGTTATAAAATGGAAGGTGAAGTTGGCACTAGTTGTAAAGTATAGCAATTCCAGGTAATGATGTATAGCTTATGCTAAGCAGAAGAAATTCAAGTTCTGCTTTGAAAATAGCAGAAATAAGTGAAATAAGGAGTGGCAGCAAGGCACACAAGACTTTGCTGCTAATCAGGCTTACAAGTCTTCTTATACATGAAGTCTCCACCTTGAAGCTTTCCACACCTAAATAATCTATTTGCTGTGGGCCACAGCAAATGAATGAGCCATTTATTTTTATGTCAATGACATTGGCAAATGGGTTGGATACGGGAGTTTTCTCCCTGTGTCTTCTAGGTAGGACTTTGGATGGTTTCCTTGAGATGCAGGTAACTATGAGTTCAAGGCTCCTTGGCCTTCTACAATTAGATTACACTACACATATTATAAGATTATAAGACACCTAAGATTACTACACATAAGATTATAAGACACCTCCAAACCATGAAAATGCCACTTTCTTCTTGTTGTGAATCCACAAATGGAAATGACTAGAGATAACAGAAAACACAAACAGTACAAGACAGTTGGTATCACAAGTCTATAGATAAACTGCATTAAGGCAGCTATGATATGACAATTCCATTGCCATGGAAAGCAACAGTGATACCAATGAATGACAGAGAGGTATTGATTAAAAAAGATGGAGATCTGGACACAGAAAGTAATAAGGTAGGGAATCAACTTTCTTTCCCTGTTATTTAAAGCCAGTAAACAAGGAAGTGAGCTGAACTTGGTTGACACTGAGCACTTCAAAAAAGGTTACTTATTCATATGTCTAATACAGACTTACAAACCTGAGCTTCTTATCTCTCTGCTTTTTTACCTTTAGGATGATTAATATAGGCAACATGAAAAATAACTGTACTTGTAGGTATATATGATTACAGTAGTAGGCAACCTAGTAATACTGTCCGAGGGAGAACTTCATCAGATATCTCAACATAGTCAAAATAATATAAACCAACATACACACTTTACAGAAAATGTTACTAGAAGCATGTATCCCAGCCATGAACAAAGCTCAGATTAAATAAACTGCCTCTAACATACAATTTTCATTCTTGTATTGTTAATTAACTCACATTTTACTTGTAAACCTGTGATGGGTGCAGGTGTTGGCAAGGGCTGTGGGAGCAATGAGTGTGGGGGGAAAAAAGTGTGAGAAACAGCCCTGCAAGCCCCAGGATGAGACCAGAAGGATGGAAGGAGGAGGAGCTCTGAGTGCCTGAACAGAGCAGTCCCTGGAGAGGCCAGGATGGAGTAGGGAAACAGGATGAGGAGGAAGGAGCAGTGGAGCGGAGACATCATGGACTGACCCCAAGCCTCTATTCCCCATCTCCCTGCTCCACGTGGGGTGAGGAGGTAGAGGATCTGGGAATGAAGGAGTGAAGTTCAGCCTGAGAGAAAAGGTGTTGTGGGGGAACTGTTTACATTTTTTTTTTTTCTCATGATCAAAATCAATGTTAAGTGACAAGAGATTAAGCTAATTTTTCCCCAAACCGATTCTGTTTTCTCTGTGATAATAATTGGTGAGTGATCTCCCTGCCTTCATCTTACCCCATGAGCTTTTTTATCTTATTTTCTCTCCCTGTCCTCTAGAGTAACGGGAGTGAGAATAGCAGGGATAGTGTCTGGACGCCGGCTAAGGTCAACCCACCACAAAACTAAGAGAAACGTAAACACATTACACCTGAGTTTCCTCTATAGAAGCTATTTATTGGATCAAAAATATTGCTCTTAATGATTATGACTCTGATTAAAGATAACTTTCTTAGAATTTTTATAATTATTGACCTTTTCTTTGGAAGTCCATAAAAACTGCAGGTGATGGTTCACCACCTCTGAGGCTCTCAATTTTTAAATAAACTCTGTTCAGAATTGGTTTATAGCAGTTCCATGTATACTTAGCACTACAGACTGTATTAGTATAAAATAATTCCATGGATCAGAATTACTTCAAAAAATAAGGTCTATGGCTTTTCAAAATTTGAGTTGTTTTACTAACTTACATGAAAATCATCTTTTTTTTTTTTTTTTATCAGGAACTATACTGCTACTGGAGCTGTAGTGAATCTATTCTCCTCTGGCTTACCTGACTTATTCTATGAAGCCTTCAATTATTTTGGTTGAGCTTGCCTTGTCTTGCTGGCCTTTATAGAAAACAGAAGGCACAAAAGATAACTGATGTTTCCCCATCTGTTTCCTTTATAAATGCCCTCTGCTACAAAGAACTGGTGTGCAGACAAGAAAATAGGACTCAGTTATCAAACCATACACCCAGTGCCGCCAGAGATCCAGGCTGTGTTTTGATAAGGATTTCCTGGATGATGCAACAAAATTCTGCCTGAATCTCAGAGGTATCTTAGGCATTTGGCAAAAACACTTCATCCAGATCATGAAAACAAATCACTTTTAATTAGTGAAGTCCTGAACCCGTCTCTCCCCACATCCCAAAAAAAAATCTCCAGCTAAAAAAAAATACCACTGTCTTTGACATTTGAAAATGTGATACCTTGTTATCTCCTGAAGGCCTCAAACGACAAGATTAAATAACAGAAAAAAGCCAAAATTAAAATCTGACTTGTAGGTAAACATAAAACAACCTTCAACTTGCAACCAGAAAAAATCATATGTGATTACTATGTGCACTGCTCGTGAATTATTAGTCTGGTTTTGGATATACTTTTAAGTGCTGCTGTATAAAATCCTGAACCATTTTGAAATATAGACATGCTAACAGTATTTTTGTTCTGGTAAGACATTTTATTGCAGATAAAGCCTTTTATCTTTAAACATATCCCAAAGAAAGAGGGATTTGGATGTACTCTTTCTTTAATCTATACTACCTTCAATGAATTTCAACACGATACTAGGCACTCGTGATCTTTCTAACATAATTGGCCAAAAGTGCTTTTCATACCAATGCTGTGATTGCAAAGGACTCAAGAATGCCCCACTCTCTGCACCTTGCATGGAGGACGGGCTCTGTTTGGATCTCATCCTGTATCTCGTACCTGGCTTTCACCACAAAGGGACAGGTCTTCTTCTTTTATTTCAAACAAAGGAACTCCAGACAAGGGACTGTCAGGCATGCTGCAGTCATAGATACACCAGTTAAGAAAATAATTGAAAAAAAAAACACATTCAGGTTGAAAGAATCAATTCATCCTACTTCACTCAGAATAACCCAATTGTTCAGGTGCCATGCATATGATCTCCTGTTTGGCATCATGTGTTATGAGCCACTGCTAGAGGCAGAACACTGAATGAGATAAATCAATGATCATTCCCACACACCAAACCAAGAAACTGTCAATAGGGTGAAGCACATTCCCGTTTAAATGCCTGCAGCACTTTCCATATGTCTTCGGAAGGAGTGGGGGCTTCTGACTGGATTAGTCCTGATAGCCTGGGAAAGAAGCAATACATTTCCCAGGGAGCTATCACTCTGGAAAAAGTAGGAGAGAGAGAAAAGGGTTTTGGCAAAGCTCTTTGGCAAAAGGTCAAACTATGAATGAGTATTAGTTTTCAAGGAGAAAAGACAAAAAGACATGGAAAATTGTACTGCTACAAAACAAAACAAACAACAAAAAACCCAAACTTACAAACTGATGAAAGAGTTGAGATAAAAAGAAATCTGTGGTATAACAATTAGATCATTTTGTGCTGCTTTTCTTTAAAGACTGAAGTTTCTGGATTTGAAATAGCTCCTTTGGAAAAAGGATTTTCTGAATAGGATTTATAGTTTATTTCTCTAGATACAGATCTCTCTAACAACTAGCAGAACTGCTAGAATGAGGATAATTGTAATTCTCGTACTGTGGATGTTATTGTCTCTGCTGTTCCTGAAAATGGAGCAACAAAATTAACCTAACATCTGAAAATGGAACAGAAGAAACAGAAGAAAGCCTATTGTCTCGATCTTCTTGTGAAGAGAACAGATTTTTACCATGTTCTTTTTTTTTTTTTTTCCCCTTCACTGATGAAGAAAACACCTCAGAGTGAAAAAAAGGATTAATGGTTTGGAATGACACATCGTGATAACAGTTTTGAATTCTGAATTCTACCTGTGATTGACAGATATGGGATTCAGGAAAAAAAAAAGGTTTATGGTTTTCTTTCTCTGGTATATACTTTGCATAAAGTAAAAAAGTCAACTTTTTAATATTCTTTTTTAAGATAAGGTCATTGTGTAATTGTGCTTTGGTGTCAATGATAACAATGGTAAGGGCTTTGGTAAGCCCTGTGCCAAGCATTTCAGAAATAGCTTCCTAATCCATAAAATCTACTTTGTTTTACTGCATAGGTTTGAAAAAGGGTAACAGAAACATCCGTATCTTGAAGTTTTCTAAAGCAGGCCTAAAAAAGCATAGAAGATAAACTTATACATCCTTGAGCCCATTGCTGCATTGACACTTACACCCTAGGTTTATTTGTGACACACTGCTGCCCCAGTGAAAGCTAGGCATTTCAGTATGACTTCTCTGACCTGGAGCAAAAAGATTGATATGTAGACATTACATTTGAGCAACTACAGTGATGGGCAGGTCATCTAAACCGCCATCCTTAAACCACCACTACCACAATAGCCTTGCTCGTTGTCCTGTCCTTTATAACCTTCGGATTGTCAAGCAATATGTCCAGATACTAACAATAACCCTCAGTCTTCCTATAAATTCTATATGTCTCCTCTCCCAAGGCTTCCAGCAAAGACCTGAGGAAAAGATGAGATTGCACTGTGGTGGTCCTGAGTCACATATGCACAGCAGGGCACGTGTGCACAGTGGCCATCAAGGATATCAGAGAAAAAAACGATAGCTATTACATTCCCTTGCAGTCTTGCCCTCAATGATGCTACTAATTCAGTGTCTTTACTCTTTGTCTAGCCATAACTTCGCAAAACTTACAGTATTATTCCAGAGAAAATAATGTATTAGGAAACTTAATGTAAGCAATTAAGAAAAACAAGAAATGCTTATATGAAGTAAACATGAATTTTAGGCAGCATTGGCCAAATCCAATACATCACATTATATTGTATACATACAAACTAATTATAGGTATATTATAGTTCCATCAGAGAACTGAAAGCACCTTATGTTTTTTGTGTTGTTTTCTTCTGGTTTTGAGACTATAACTATTGTATGAGGAAAGATGATAACGCTTTAAGAAATATTACAGAATGTCAGCAGGCATTTTAAACCTGTCTTCTAGAGAGAAATACCTCTTGTTCAGAGTCCTGAAGTGACAGGCACTTGCCAAGCTATATCACTGCAATTTCCTTTCTCCTCCCTTTGCCACTTTATATAAACTAGCCCTGTGCCAAGCTGAGTTCCATCCATCAGCCTTAGTTTCCATTGAGAAGTTCTTTGTTTTCTTTCTTTTTAATTTTCTTTTTCCTGTATATTCTGTTGTCAAGATGGTAAATTTTTTCTGAGTGACTTTTCAAGGACATTCTATAGAGACAGCTTTATACTTCAGAAAGTTACGCTTAGCAGATCAAGATAAGGTTTGCACCCCAGACAGAATTCAAAATTTCATGTACAATGTTCATTTGTATCCCTTAAAAGATGCTCTGTCATTTAAATTAGCTTGTACTAAGCCATTGCGATGATTAAATTGGTTTTGGATTGCTCGTGTTGCAGTCTCCCTCTTTTTACCTCCTCCATAACAATACATTCTGGATATAATTTTGATTCTGTGAAAGTTTGTTATTAAATTGCATTTTTACATCTACTCCAGCATGAAACCTGAATTAGACCAGGGTTCCTGAGGAGAATTGTAGCTTGTGCTGCTTGACCAATGCTTAATGACGGACATTTTTCAAATAAAATATTCAGTCAAACATTACCAAAATAGCAAAAAGCATACCAATTTTAAAAACTCATACAGGATGGAATTTATTCTAGAACAGATGGCTGGAATGATGCCAGTGCCCTCAGTGAAAAACACTTATGCCTACAGACCATTCTGACAGCCAGAGATCCCTGCTGCTTAAAAAAGTGCATAGGAATGTCACACACAAGACGAAGTCTCCATTTGCCAAACAAGATGTGCTGCAAACGACTTTTTGAAACAATATAGACCAGAGCAGCCTTAACATCAGGAAGAGGATTTTGCCCAAAGTTTCTAGATTTTTCAAACATTTGTCATAGTACAGATTCACACGATTGTAAATAATTTTCTTTTTTTTCTGAATTAGAAAGGCCTTGTTTACTATTCTAACGATTTCAGAACAATAAAATTTATATTCTTCCACTGTGTTTTATAGCCAGTTGTCTAAAGACTGCAAGAGCTGATGCGGCTTTCTCAAAACTGTGAGATGGGCCCTTGAACTGCTCTTTTGTTCTGTCTAGTGGGAAATAGTAAAATCTACAGATTCAGAGATGCTTGAGGAATTTTGAGGAAAAATGCTTGGGATGCCATTTTGCTGCCTCAGCAGCAAAGGCCAGTTTGCTTTGCCTTAAACCAAATGCGGCCCTCAAACCCAGTTCCAAAAAATCTGCTTTCCAGCAGACTAATTCTGAAGGTAGTTAAAGGAACCAGATTGTCTTACCCTGTTTACTCATCTCTTCTTGCTCAAAATTGCCTCAAAAGGCAGGGGAGATGACATTCCTTACCAAAGGCTTCATTATGATCCAGAATCAGGCAGACAGGCATGAATTTTGTTTAAATTCCATTTAAAAACTTGGATTTGGAGCTTACCACTTGCTTAACAGTTTAGTGGTTAAGCACTGATCCAGAAAACAGCCAACATTCATTCTAAACTGCCTAGAGCCTTTGGTGTTCCCTAAAAGGGAACAGGGGCATTAGCTAGTATCCTGAAAGTAAGAACTTCTCCTGCTGAAGCTAGATGTCAAAGAAAAGGTGACAATGAAAGGAGAGTTGCTAGAAGCTAACATTTCTTATTGGGTTCATAAATACCATGAATAAGAGGCAGACAATTAACTTAAGACTAAATTTAAATCTGGCTAAATCAGATGTATGACCAAAACAGAGAAAACACATTAGGCAGGCTAAAGCATGCATACCAACATTGTAGGTCTTCAGAGGCATTGGCCTGTTGCCACCTACTTTGTAAGGAAGTCATTCCAGGTAGTCATTCCAGAAGCTAGAGATGCTGGTCAACTTTGACTACACTGAGACCTGAGACACATACCTAAAGTTTTGATGTGTACTGGAAGCTAATATTGGGCATCGAAAAGACTAGATTAGGTTTTGCCCTATATCTAAAAACAGAATACAAAAAACAAAAACAAACAAGCAAACAAACAAACAAACAAAATTAGTCTGAAAGGTTGAAAGTGTTTAAACCTTGAAAAAAATCACCCAGACAGCTGAATTTCTACTGTGATATATACTGAGTACCATAATAACCTTTGCAGAGGTGAGTGAATCCATGCCTCTCTCTCGGTCCAGTCCATTTCAGGCTTGCAAACCAGGTGCTTAAATCCCCTGGAGTCTCTGGTCATATGGGCATATGGTGTTCAGGGCATATTAAATGCCCCAGAGTTCAGCATGAACTACAGCAGTTCAGCCACTTCCAGTAAAAAACATAGCAGGAAAGATAAAGTAAGTGCGGATTTGGCAGTAGCCCTCATCTCATCATATAACAGACTAATGATTATTAGTCCCTGATCTAGGAAATGGGATACCTGAGAACAAGAGACAGAAAATGGAGGGAGAACATATCTCTATCCCAGGTATGCAGGGGATTATATTTCTAACGCGTAGCAGGTACATAATCATATGACATCCATAAAAAAAAATAAATTTTTAGGTCTTCACTGACACAGGGTGTGTCTTCATAACTATAAATGTGTGTATATTTTCTCTTGTTCACTCTTGCTTCATAAATCTTGTATTCTTGGCTCTTTAGTGATGTGAGGACATAGAAAAACACAAGAAAATATGAAGAGGAACAGAAAAAAAAATGTTATTCAGTGAAGAGAACAAGAAAAATGAGCCAAAACTGAAAAACTTAAATTTATAATCCACAAAAAGAAAAATCATGATTGCAGTCTATAAATACATTCAAGCTAGCAATATATGAAAAAGAAAAAGCATGTATGAAGACAGGAAGGAGGAGTAATAGCCTGTGGGTATGAAAGGAAAAATTAAGTAGAATATTAAAGAATGTATTCCCAATAACAAGAATACTATGGAAAAGTAGCATGAAAAATCATTGTACACATTCAACAACAATTAGTTAAACTATTCAGTAGTGAACTATTAGCAAAAAGTTCAAAGTGAATAAAAGTGGTACTTGAAGACTGACCATAATTAATTATCTATTTCTGTGATAAAACAACTAATAATCATCTGGTGCTAGGGTTAAGAATTTATGCACTCATTCATCAAAAATAATAACAGTATTACAGCACCTTAAACTTAGGCACACTGTATGTGATAAAAATGCAGGTGGAAAAAAATAGGACATTCTAAAAGGGAAGAGAGGAGTTTTAAATACAAAACAAGCATGAAAGGTAAAAAATAAATATACATCTCAATAAATGCATAACAAAATCCAATATTAAACAACAAGAATCTAGTGAAATCATGAAACAATCCACAATTATTATTGTTTATTTTTTTTCAAAACTCATCTCACTATTGATGGCAGTGAATTAATCTTAAGTTATCTCTATAAAAATGAAAGACATGAACATACATAGATAGACAGACAGACAAATACTGAAGTAACCTTGAAAAGAGATTTAATGTAGGGTTAAAAATGCAGATACACCATTTATTATTAGCTTATGCTTGAGTAAAAGCCATGATTATTCTGAACAGCATTTATGGATATGTTTTCTGATTGTCTTAATTTTGCAAGTCTAAACATGCAACCTAACTGAAGCAATGAGTAGCACGATTTTATTTTGATTTAAAAATTATTCTTATTCTATTCCATTTGAAAAAAAATAATTTCAAAGGTAAAATGGTATTTCAGGCATACTCTATGAGCACAAGTTCCGTGTTCTGTACGATTTATCTTTTAAGCACTAAAATTATAATTACATTTAAATTACTCGCCAATTCTATTGCATTAACATAATTGTGTGTCAACTAATGAGATGTACTTATTAAATGGAGTATTTCTAGGCCATTTACAAATCTAATAATATGTTATTGTTAAATTTATAGTACACCGAACAATACTTTGCCTAGCAACTCGGTCTTACTAAAAATGGTGCCATTAAATAATAGCAACTCTACTATTTCCTATCGACCTCAATGAACACCCCAGTGCTCTGGAAAGAACATAAAAATTAGCATTGTGATATTACACCTCTGTAAAGAAAAGCGTAGACTTGAAACCCACGTCCAGAATATGAGCTTTCTTAAAACTGCAACACTCTCTTCAAATAGGAAGGAATATTGCCTTTGTAACAGGTGCAGTAAAAGAAAGAGTTAATTTTTGCCTTCATTTTATGCCAGATTAGTAATTCACAAAGACATCTGGAGAGTTAAATTGGGCAATTTCAGTGGTTCAGCGCTGGACCCAGGAAACAAAATTTCCTTCTTCCCCTCACCAGTGTTATCAAAAGTTCACAATGGATTTATTTTCTCTTTCAAAACTGAACCTTCAAAGTGAGAGCTCAGTCATCCCAGTGCAAATTGTTAATTCGTTAATCTATTCAACCATAAAAAAGATGTATTGTAAAATCTTGGGCTGATGAGATAAAGGTTTTGTATGAATTTGGGGAAAGGGACTGACTATAGGAAATATTGTTAGGTTATAATTTACTTCCTTTTCCATCCTGGTGCGGAATTTTTCCCCACAGTATAAATGTTTCTGGAAAAAAAAAAAAAAAAAAAAACTATGGAATGTGCCTATGGACTGCTTAACTTCTGGTGAAACACCGTTAAGTCTGAAAAGCTTTGTGGATGTTGAATGGTCTCCTTGCAGGTTGTAACTGGTGAAACTGTAACTTTACCTAAAAGGCAATGACTCCAGGAGGGTAGAGTCATGGTATATTTTGTTGTTTGAATAGTGTTTTCTCTGTGAGAGTAAAAGCAAATATTTCTGATGTGACAGTGTGGGGATTTTTCTGCTCAACTCCAAAGCAGCACCAATTACACTCAGAAAAGTCTTAGAAGATGCTTTGCTTTTATTTGCAAGTAAAGTTTCACACAGAAAATTGAATGTACTTATTTTTCATGGACAAGTTTGTCCATTTTTTGGTTTCTTAGTGGAAAAAAAAAAAAGAAAATGACAAGATTTCTGTAGTTCTGTATTGTTCTCGATAGTTCTTGGGTGTATGCTATTAGTTTCCAGAAACTGCTATTTTCTTTAAGTCAAATATTCAATCAGAATGAATATTCAACAGAATATTCAACCAGAAAATTAAATCTCCCATTAACAATCAAAGGGTATGCACAATTTACGGGTGAGCGGCTGTTGTAATTAAAAGAAAAAAGTGAATTAGAAAATGACTTAAATCTGAAAATAACTACTGAACATTTGCGCTCGTGTCTTTGCTAATCTCTGTGTTCAGAAGGGCAGCAGCACTGGGCGCAGACCTGGAAATGCCCCACCAGAGCAACAACAGCAGAAGGGTTGGCACGCTGGGAAGCAGGGAGGAGGAAAACTGCTTATTAAGCCTCTTCTTTGCCCTGTCAGTTTGCTCCCTACAGTGTTTTTTCTTCAGCAGCATGTTGAGTCTGGTTTTAAAAGTCCCAAGAGATAAGAGATGAAGCTACCATTGCTTTTCTTAAAGAGCTGTTTCAGAGCCAAAAGGAAGAGATGAATTTTATCCTTTTAGATATTACATTCCAGTGCTCTTAAAGTAATGCTATCACTATGCACAACATTAAAAATAATAATGGAAAGGGAAAATGAAATATCATTCAGATACTTGTATCATGTTTCGCTTTGGTTATGAAAGGAACATTGGATTGGAAAAGAATTTCTGCCTCAGTGACTTTAATATAGTGCTACTCCATGTGATTTGTTTCGTGAAGTAAATATGTACTATCTTAAAAACAGTTTCCTGTTTTCTATTTCTGATGGACAGCGTTAAACACAAAGCTGTCGTAGTTAGAAATCTTCTCATTTCCAGCTTAAAACAACGAACTGACAGTTTATACCCAATTAATTATCTCGATATGACTACTTTTAACTTCATAGTTTTCTCCTTTCCTGTATTTATCCTTGTAGTGGATTTATAGGAAATAATCATCTGCACTCAGCTTTAGTTTTTTTCAGCTTCTTGGTATCTTTCTACTATGTTATGTTTTTGTCTTGCTTGATTCTTTTGGGATACATTCAGTCACCAGTTACACCGTGAGTTCATTTTTTTCTTGGAACCAGTAACCTCAGTTTACAGAGCTTTACAGAGCAGGCCTTAATATTTCCTTACACAATGATATTAGCATTTTTACACTGAGCCAGCTCCTCAACTGAGTTTTCTTTCTTCATGTCTGAATGATTTTGATGGTTCAGTCATCTAATACATCCAACTGTTTTTCCTCTTCTCCTACTGAATATCTCCCAGTTTATTGTACAAATTTTTAGTAGTCCCTAAATCTATGACTATCCACCACACTAATGAATTTAATTCCATGTTCCTGTTCTTATTATTTGAATCTTTAATTTTTAAAAATTCTTTCTTTTTCCTATAGCAGTATTTCTTTGAATTGACAAAATCCTTCTAAGCATTTACCATAGACAAATACCAATGACATCCTCCTGCCTTTTGGACTAAGGTCATTAAAGAAAAAATGAAATGAGAACCCTTACAAACCAATGCTCAGAATCTCTCACAGTAACTCCCTTCCCACAAAGTGCATCTTATCTGTTTAAATATCACCCATGATTTTCTCTCCTTTAGGCATTTACTTCCAACACATTAAAATTCTTGTAGTAATCCTATTTTTAATTTATTTTTGGCACTGAATCAAATATTTAACTGAAGTCCAAATATATGAGCTTTACTGGATGTCATTTACTTGAAAATTATTTACCAAAGGAAAATTGCAGTTAAAAACATGTTTTGTCCCATTCCTAATTGCCTTTATACATTTCATTATAATTTCAGTTCAAAATTTTTCTAAATCTCTGCATGCTATTAAAGCAAGATGAGCACACTATCCCAAATCACTTAATATCTCCCTCTAAATTTTAAATACAGGATTTAGCATTGTTCTCTGAGTGTATGAGATCACCTGGGAAAAGCTAACTAGGAACAGGTTTATCTAATAGAAACGTGGTTTCAAAAATGGTTCTTCCAAAATTCTGGAATAGAGAATATCTACTCTTCCCCATCTGGATCACACAGATTTTTTAAGCTTTTTTTCTCCTGTGAAACAGTAAGCCACATTTCCATGTCCTCATTTTGATTATTTTCTCCAGATTCCTTAACATTGCCTTTAATGAGAGCTTGGAAAAGATTTTCATTTAGAACTTGGAGGCAAATAAGTAATTTTAAACATCCTCCTGTACCTAGAATAAAGAGCCTTTTTATTCCCCCTTTTTCCACCCCCTCCCCCAGTCCTCAATTTTGCATGGCTGAAGATCTCTTGTTTTGATAACTTTTTGTAAAATGTAGCTTGGCTTGCTATTCGCCAATTCTCACACTCATACCGTGTGCTGAATTCTAATACATAACTTTCATACTGACTAGTTAAAAAAAGCTATCTGCTTAAGCTATTTTTTTAAGAGTTATTTATTTATATGTTGTGAACTTGAAATATTTTCCCTTAGCTCAAGTATTGTTTGCATTCATGTTAAGGAAATTCTAAATCTTAATTTTTAAATTCTAGAACTGTTTAGTCCACTTAGTTTCACTAGAAAGTCTACGTAATTGTTCACATTTTCTCTTCTAAAATTAAGAATCTTGTATAGATTTTATGTATCAATTATATAAACCACCAAACTGATCTCTTTCAGGAACACTCACAAGCAGGGTTGTGAGTGTTATACAATACAAGTCTTATACAATGACTTCCTGATGTACAATACGAAGAACTCTTTTGTTGGTAGATTGACTATGTGGTGTAAAAATAGGTATAACATAGTGTAATTTACAGCAGTTGTTCTTTAATCAGGCAACATCAAGTCTCCTAAAGAAAATTTATTCCTTTAATACTAACAATATCACACCAAAGTTTTTATAATCTAACACTGGCAATCTGTAACAATCTCTCAAATTAGATTTTTGATTCTTTTCCACACTTCTGTCACATATCTTGACCTAAAGATATTCAAATTTTAATGATCATGTGCCTTTTTTTTTTTCCTAATACTCCAGCACTTTGTAAACAATCCTGCTTTACTACATTTGCATTTACATATTTTCTCACTAACCAGTTCTTCCCATCTTTGGATACCTTCTCTCTTCTAAATATGTTTGCATCTCCTGTCAACTTTCGTTATCTATGAATTTCATTAACATGTAATTTAGTTATTTCAAATCATTAAGATATTAAATCAGAGAGCATCCTGCTAATACCTAAGTACTTACTTAGCTTTAACCTTGCAGATTGTCACTACATAACACCTTACATATTTTTGCCTTTCCACCCACATATGCATATAAAAATTAAGAAAGCCTCTGTCATCTGAAGTCTCAGACACAGTACCATCCTTTTTTCCTGGCTTGGATGCACACGATCTTGCTCTGTTATCTCTGTTGCAATGATCTTTGTTTCCAGTGAGTTACTCAGAAGCATCCATTTCACTCCATTCCACTTGGTGTCTTTACTGTTGACCCAAATATCAGCCACAAATATCAAGGCCATTCCTCTCACATCAGGTGCAAAGACTGATATCTACCACTGATTAGCTCATGATCCAAGCCTCCATCCATTTACTACATTTAAAGACATCTGTTTATTTTCTCAGTATTTTGCTTTCCAGATTTTGGAAGACTTTTTATATAAACACATGCAGAACTACCTTATTATTCTCCTTTATGTCCTTTAATAAAATTTTGTTCTGAAGTCATCACAAAATTGGTAACAGCTAGGTTGTTAACATGCTACCTATCATACTCATCAGCCTTGCCTCTCATCTCTGGTGGGACTGTTTCCTAACATGCTGTCAATTTTTAAGGGTATAGACTATCATTTTGTTTGGTGTTTACAGAAAGGGTCCTAGGCCATGACTGAGTCTTTACAAAATATTAAAAGCAATGAATTAATAAACCCAGCAAAACTAGACAACAAAAGAAAAAACCTAGGAGTTATTAAAATGTTCATCCTGATTTAATATGAGGCACCTGCACAGCAATTCTTTGTAGTACTACAGATAAAAGTTGAGCTCACAGAAGAGCCTTTTCCAAACCAGTTTATTGCCATTATATTTTTTCCAATGATATAGCTAGTAGTTAATTGACCTAGTTTTATTCCTATCCAAGCCAATAAGAAGCACTGCTATATATTTTTGCTTTTATAGAAATTTAAATAATGTCAAATCTTTTGCTTTTATATAAATTTAAATAAAATAAAATTGTCATATGATTTAGCATACTAATCATAGACTGCAAATAGAAAATACTAGAGGCACTGCTCATAGGAGAAGACCTCATAAGTGATCTGCAGGCAGATATTCCGTAGCACATAACAAGTGTCAGAGTGATTGACAACAAAATACAACTCCAGAACAGATGAGTTGAATTTGGAATCCCTCACAAATGGGTAAACAGTGAAATCTTCTGTAGATAATTTACCAGCAAGCAAAACTGTATCCTCGCCATGTGAACCTTCTCACTGATAATGTTTTTTTCACAGCATTTCTCTGAACAGCTCTGTTTTCATTGAGAGTGTGCAAGTTTGAGGTGAAACAATGCAAAATTTTGCACCTGGATGAAATGTGACAAATTTTAAGTTGCATAGCATTGACTGCTATGACCCAAGATCTACAGGCAAATTTCACTAGAAAATTGTTGGAAAAACAGATGATATGTTTATCACACTAAATACACAGTAAGTAAAAACTTAAGGTTTGTATGGTGCATTTAGGTAACACAATGATATATAGACAAGAGAAGTTTTAATGGAGCTAGTGTTTCAGAATTTGGTATCTTTAAAACACATTCTTGTGCAACTCCCAGAAGAATATCTGGCATGACTGGCCCCAGAATGTTGGTATTTACCATCAAATAACCTATTCAAATTAATCTTGGTTCATATTCAGAGAAAATAATGGTCTTAAACTAACATTGATCATTTTCTGGAACAGGGATAATTTTCTAGGAGTGATGAATTAAAGGAAGATTTTCTGAGTCATATTGTCCACTTATCTGCCTTTGGACTGTACCTGCTCCTTTCCATTATGGGGATGTTGAGGTTCAAATCCAAGACCCTGCACCTGGGCTGGGGCAAACCCTGGTATCAATACAGGCTGGGGCGTGAAGGGATTGAGTGCAGCCCCAAGGAGAATGACTTGAGGGTACTGGTGGATGAAAAGCTGGATGTGAACTGGCAATGTCTGCTCACAGCCCAGAAGGCCAACAATATCCTGGGCTGCATCAAAAGGAGCATGGTCAGCAGGTCAAGGGAGATGATTCTGCCCCTCTATTCTGCTCTGGTGAGACCCCCACCTGGAGTACTGTGTCCAGCTCTGGAGCTCTCAGTACAGTATAGACATGGACCTGTTGGAGGGGGTCCAGAGGAGGTCCAGAAATGATCGGAGGGATAGAAACACCTCTTCTGAAAACAGATTGAGAGAGTTGGGGTTGTTCAGTCTGGGGAACAGAAGGCTCTAGGGAGGCTGTATTGCAGCCTTTCAGTACTTAAAGGAGGCTTATAAGATTGATGGGGACAAACTTTTCAGAAGGGTGTGTTATGACAGGACAAGGGGTAATGGTTTTAGACTAAAGGAGAGTAAATTTATACTAGATATAGGGAAGAAATTTTTTACAGTGAAGGTGGTGAAACACTGGCACAGGTTGCCCAGAGAGGTGGTAGGTGCCCCATCCCTGGAGACATTCAAGGTCAAGTTGAACATGGCTCTGACCAACCTGATCTAGTTGAAGATGTCCCTGCTCATTGCAGGGGAGTTGGACTAGATGACCTTTGAAGGTCCCTTCCAACCCAAACTATTCTATCATACATTATTATAAGAAGACAGACTCCTTACTGGTCATTGGGTGTAGTGGGCTGATGAGCATAATGTAAGGATCCTTACCCACAGGAATGTAACAAGGGACTCTAGTAATCTAACAATCATAATTTTGGACATTTCTTTTTCTCTTGTTATTTTTACTTTTCTATTCATCCAATAAAGAGTTTCAATATAAAGTCAGTTGCAAACTCTGGGGAAAGAACAAAACACGACCCCTTGCTCTTTAACCTGTCATAAAAGGACTTAAAAACCTTCAACATATGAACAGTCTCCTATCACTTCTATTATTTTCATAGCTGAGATATATATGGATGCACCGCATTCAACTTTTTCTAGATATAGCTCTGAGTTTAGAAGAAATATAGAAATATTTACATCATGAGAGTAATAAAAAGGGAATGCTAACAAAGAAATGTGTCAACTTCTTGATTTTAAAATGTTTTTCTTCACATTTTCTTATCTATTTATTTTTTCTTCAAAGCATAAAAAGAATAAATGGAAATAAATAAATGAAAGACCAGTTATTGCTTTCCTGAGCAAATCATCTGATTCTTGAGCTACACTGCTACATAGCAATAAAGGACTAAAAGGCATAGCATAGGACTAAAGGCTGAAAAGCTTTTTGCTCTATACTGTTTGACTTTTTTCCTTCAGACTGTCCCTTCACATCATTTTACCAAATATTTTGGTATTTGGACAGGCATTTTTTTTTCTCTCTCTGTGCACACAGGGATTATCACTGATTCAAGTTGGATTATATTTTGTATTCTTGCAGTCGATAGAATTTTACAGCTGTCAAAATTGTTGTAGGAAGGTAGAAAAGCTTGTACTGCTGCTTCAAACATGAAAAGACTTATTAAGCCAAGAGAACTCCATAATACACAGAAGGACATATGCTGCAGAGGCCGAGTGATGGGTGAGTATGTGGTAGAAAGCTCTGGTGAAAACACAAGGATGTAGGAGGATTTTGACAGTTGGGAGAAAGAGAAAGGATGCCAGCTCCTCTCTCCTGCTCCTGCTGTAGCCACCCAGCGTGGTGAGGAGCACCCAAGAATCTGCTTTACGATAAACGTTTCTCTCAACCATGCAGTACTGATGGGGCTTTACTGAAAGACCCACCGACTTTGCCCTGTGTGTGTCCTTGCACTCTCTGACTTTAAGACACCAGACTGCATGAGTCTAGGGGTTAAAAGATGAAAAAAAAAAATTGCCCTCTCGGAAATCAAGAGACATACCTTTATAGATTCAATATTAAAGAGGTCTACAGCAATCTAGAAAGAGTTCGCCCCAGCCTCCTTGTAACTTCCCACACCTGACAAAAGCAGAATACCTGGTGGCAACAAAGGCTGTGGGCTCTTAGCTCACACCTTGAGAACATTCTGAACCCTCAAAAATAAGTATATTTAAAAAAAAAAAAAGATTAATCTTCCACAACATTAGAATAAAGGCTCCTGTAAGTGTATCTTTGTTAAAACTGAATAAACATGGAATATCCTTTTAGACTGAAGAGATGTATTTAAAATTCCTCCCTCTCAGTCCCCAGAAAATTGGTGCTGCCAATTATAGGACTATTTTTTTAACGTCAAGTGATAGAAGTACATCGCTAATGGCAAAGCAGAATGAATCAGAGCTTACAGTAGCTACTAGAGAGCTGTCAGAACTACTAGCTCCCCAAATCTCTATCCTGGCCCACAGCCCTACTATCACAAAACCCAGAGTCAAAACATAATTTCACCCAAAGTTTGCTTTAATTAAGAGATGCCTAATCCATTTTTGCTGTATCCTCAAAGACATTATTTCAAACAATAGTGTTTGGAATGTTCAGGAACATATTCACATTGTTTTGTTCTGTTTTCAAACAGGAGAAGATTGCTTTAAATACTATAAAATATTCTGAGTGACGGAGATTCAGGCAAATTTGAATAATCTTGTTGTTTTCTTGGCACATTTGAGGTGAGATTCTCTGAAGCTGATGACTGTCTGTTTTTCTCCCATATTTCTGTTTTATTCTTTATTAGCTGCTACTATCTTATAAATCTCTTTGTTTTATATATGCTGTTCAAATTTCCCTAATGTTGTGATTCTTTCCTTGCAAAGTACACTTTCATTTGACTATAGAATCAAGCATGCTGCCTACAGTTTAAATCTTGTCCTGGATAGATCTTACATATATTGTTTTTAAGCAACGTTCCATTGCTTTTACAAATTATTAAGATTTTTTTTTGGTCACACTGAGCTTAATCCATATCTCAGAGACTCCACAAAAAAGAACCAGCAGAATAGAATTCAGGACATTGAGCAAAGGGATCTGAATACAGCTCATGACTGTAAGTCATACCAATATAATATATTTTCATAGAATATAAAATAAAGTTCTTTATTTTTAAAGGAATACATTCCATTCCTTATTTAGGGTTGCTGTAGAAAAAAAAAGGTATACATCCACAGGAGTGAATCTCCCATGTTCTCACTGAAAACATGGCATTTGGCCTCATCCTCTTTTTAGTTAATTTATTTTTCATGACACCTTTCACCCTTTTGAATTAAAGAGATGAACTACTTGGACAGTCTGTTTATTAGTGTATCTATTACAACACAAACTGAACAAGTAGAAGTTATAAAATGGTCCATAAGATAATTTGCATCATCAGAAGAGAACAGGCACATCTGCTGGAGTTCTGCACAGACCATTTACTGAGTTCAGCAGTGTGGAAAGGTTACATGGGTTGATTAGTTCTTGCCACCCAAGCAACTACAACAGCAAAGCATGGGAAGTGTCCTGGATGAATGCAAAGTGCTTAATTCGATTGGGTGGCATGCATAAGAACGCTTTAAAACAAAGTAATTGATATCAAGACAGTATACTGAATGGCATTTCTTTATTATCTGGAAAGTACTTTTGACAAAATAATTTAAATAAATTGTCCATGTGGCTCCAAGCATCATGGACAAGTCCTGAGTCAAGAAGAAAGTATTACTGCTCTTGGATAAATAAGACTGCACTTTAAATGCTATCTCCTGCAGTTACTTGTGCTGCTATTCATCCAATGTTTATTAAATAGTCACTAGGCTAAATAGATCTAAAGAGGAAATTTACGTTCTCTAATGTTTAGTGTCAAAAAAAGAGTTCTTTTAAGAATATTAACAGTTTTTTGGAAGATGGACATCAGCTTATTCTACAAAGTATTTGCAATATTTTTGAAGAATAGAGATTTTGAGAAACTTCTTGTGGTAACAACTTTCCCCCACTCAGCCTACATTGTCATTTTACTGGCTATTTGTTTCTGGCAGCTTGTCGTTTAGCAAAAGATTTAATAAAAAAAAAAAATTAAAAAAATAATAAAAAAAAATTAGTTGACCTCTTCTGTTGATCTGGCAACTGCATACATGCTTTGAAGCACAAAGACCATTATCTACCCTGACTAATCTGCAAGAGCTCAGCTTCTTCCTGCCTCATCAACATCATGGCATCAAAATGGCGTGTCCTATTAAGGACCTAGTCAAGCCTGAAGTAAACAGGACCTTCCAGAACCTAATGGCTTTTGGATGATGTTCCTGAGCTCCTGTTCTCAAATACTTATGCGCTTAGGTCTTTTGGTAAAGAACCATCAGATCTATCCAGTCACTGAAGAACTGATGCAGAAGTGATACATTTAAGCATTGCTTCACCTACTGTAATCCATACTTTAGGTCCAAGGACACCTTTTGAGCGCACATGCAAATGGAAAGTTACAAAAGCTGTGATCATTCAGGCTGTGATAGGATGTTACATGCTGCCTAGAGCTGAACTGTGTTAATGAGATAGAGGCCCCACTGCCCTTCATAACAAACGCAGTGCAGCATGGATTTGTGGACGTGAGTTGTCTCAAATTGGCCAGAATGGCTCAGTTCAGTGCAGCTTTAGTGTTAATGCTGTCTCATTTTGATAGAAGTGGGTTAGAGAGCAACTATCTATGTTGTTATGCTGTCAGATGTAAAAGCATGAAAACCTCTGGGAAGTGTTGAGTAGGATTGAGAGTTACCCTGAACCCAGATACAGATGCTGAAATCAGGAAAAACAGGACTGACTTCCTGACTTAACAGCTTTCAATGAGGATGAAACTATGACTTTTGACAGGGTGATAAAGAATTCCAGGGTAGTGCTGAACTTCCAGAGATCTGGGAATTTAATGGATCCCAACTGTCATGAATTTAACAACAACTGTACAGAGATACGACAAACTAAGAAAGACAAGACAAAATCAAGTAGATGAAAATCCACCCTGTAATATTTGTTATCCTTGTAACCTTTGACATGCACTAGGGAAAGAACATTAGAAGAAAAATTATTTGAATAAAATAAAATTAGAAAGAGGAAAAAAATAAGCATTGCCACTGCCTAGGAAGACAGAAGAAACAGATATGACGTCTTCCCACTTGTGATCATTATTTCCCATCCAAAATGGAAATGTTTAGCAGAATACTACATCAAACACAGATGAAGACTAAAATCTCAAGAGCTTTATTGTGTTTCATACAACACAGGTGTTTAATGATTAGGAGGAAAAGGTACATCAAGGCTTTCACGATTTGAAAGTATCAGGTCTTCAATCAAATCCCACTGTCTCTTGTTTGGCCATTCAGGACAAAATTAGTATCCTTAGGCTACATGTTTCCAATAAATAAATTCCCTGTAACCCAGGGGAAGCACATTGAGCGCTAAGCCAGAAGAATGTGTTCTCTTTTCTGGCAGCTCTTTATACTTCCATGCAGAGGTTTGTTGAGGATAAGCTGGGGTTAAAAGGGTGATCACCAATGCCCCACATTAGTACTACGTGGTTGTGTGGCACAAGCAAATACCCAGGTTCTGTTCTGTTTTGTTTTTACAGCCTAGGTTAGTTTTCAAGCTAAGGAAATATTCTAAATAAAATACAATATAGTTAGAAACTGTAACAATATGTTAGTTTTGGCACTACAAAACCTATTACAGTAACTTTGGGCATTCTTATCAGCAACATTTCACTTTAGGGACTAAGGGGGAAAGACTCACCTGGGGAGGGCAGATAGTAATAACTGAACGAGAGTTTAGGGATGGTTGAATGTCCCCAAAACTTTATCCAAAGTAATTTGACATAATTCCTTTTTATGATGAGGAGAGGTAGGTATATATTTTACATGGTGTCTTCCATGTTGTGGCTTAAGATACAGACTGACAGCAGAAACGTCACCTGTTTGTGTGCCCAAACAGGGATTTAGTCTTAAGGTGTTTGACAAGGCAAACATGTCCTTCTAGAAGAGAGGGGTGAAAAAGAGGATTCAGCACATGAGTGGAGTAGAAACGGTGCCAACTCCAGAACACCTTAGCTGCCATAAACATAATGCAGCTTAAAACTCCTAACAGCCTTCAGACCTGTTTTTAAAATTAGTCTGAATAAAACAAAGAATACCCTGAAAAGATCTGACAAACTTTGATACAGTTGGTCTTAGACACATGATACTTGTTTAGAATTAACCGTTCATCATTCTTCAGGTTTTGATACTGATGTGGTGCATTTGTGAGCCTTTATTAGAGAAAATAATTTATTATGCTTTTTTAATAAGGGCACAGTCAATGTTATACTTCTATTAGGAAGAACTAGCAGGTACATTTTTCCAGGAATGCCTACAGCTTGTAAATACACATCACAACTGAAAAGTTACAATATGTAGAAGATATAATAGTTATGAGAGGCACTTAATGTAGCATGTCAGTTAGTGTCACACAAGGGCTTCTATTATGGCTTCACATTTGTGTGTCTTCCATCTTAACGAAAAATATTCCTTACTTGCTTACATGTTACAGGGTAAAACACAAAGTAGTATGGGAATTTTGTGCATTCATTAAGTCAAACACAAAATCTCTTTCTTTACTAATACATGCAATTAAAAAAGAAAAAACAAACAAAACAAGAAAAAAAAAAAAGACAACATAAAAAACCCCCACAAAAAACATTCTGTCATCCAGCCACCTTCAGCAAAAATTAATATAATGTGTGGGAGTATATTAAGGTGTATTATACAGAGTGTGTACTATAATTTAGAAAGAATGAATAACATGTCTTAGATTATTTTTGAAACTTTTTCAACTCTGAACTTTTGAATACATCATTTAATAAACCTCTATGTTCACTTTAAAAAGAACAGAAACAGTACATACTTAGGAAGTGCAATTTGGCATCTCTAAAAGTTCTGCAGTTTATTCATGGTGATGAAAGTTCTTTGGCATGATAATGATTCCTACTATTGAGGCTTAGTGAACAGGCTTGTTGGTTTTTCGTCCTGCAATACAAAGTACTGATTAACTTGAAATAAAAAGCATAGAGATTTAATCCATTGAAAGTAACAGCATGAACATTCTTAATCCATTCATTCTATTCAGTAATTTTATGAGCAGCTCTTTGTACAGCAGTGCATCTTGCAGGAGCTGTAAGCCATTTTTACACTTCATTTACGTAGCAGAGGAGATGCGATTTGAGGCTACGACAATTCACGGAATCTCTCTATATGCAAGTAGAATACTAACTGAGGGTATGTAGTTATTGCATCTTTAAATATCTCAGAGTATGTAATATTAAGGCCATGTCATGGATCTCCTAGACCAGGAATAATAAAACCTTGATAAGTCCCATTTGAAAGACATAATTAAGGACAATGGACTGCTGAAGACCAGGGAAAACTTTTCAACCAAGTCAGCGCAAGAATGGCGCTTGGAGCAGCAGTATTTCACCAGAAGCAGAACACAGTATTAAAATATTATTATACCACAGTCCTCTAGAAACTAGTCTACAATACTACAAAACCCTTTTTTTCCCTGGAAGAACCATATTTATTTCCCCGAAGAATATGTGCCTGTAATGACCTAACCACTAATGATCTCCCACCAGATCAGATAATGGCTTAGTAAACAGTATATATGTGGCACATCCTGAGGATATGAATGAGTCAGAAAAACTTATACAGTTCTAAATGAATAGCAATTTAGTTTTTGTTGTTGTTGTTGTTATTGTTGTTGTGAACAAGTTTGTTTTCATTACAGTCACAATTTTACAGCAGATTAGTCCACAGCGTGCATGGACTCACTGATGTCAGCTTGACTAGTTACCAATGCCAGTAAAGTGTATATCCTGCCACAACTTCACAATCAGCTGCCCAATCATGTTATACTTACATGGTAAAAGTTAATCTCTAAAAATATTTTTATCTGGTCCATTATAAAGTAGAGACATAAGTTAATACATTTTAAATAAAGTTTTCTTCTCTGGTTGTAGAAAATCCTATACTTTGAGTAGTTTATGAAGCTTCTAGTATTTATTGTTTCAAAAGATGGGTTTGCATGAAAAATCAGAGATTCAAAAGTTAAATTTGAACTTTTGAAGTCTAATCTCTTGTGCATATGAATTTTTTATGTACCTTCTAATTACATAATGATATACTACCCTTTGACTCAGGTCTCACTTTATTAGGGAAGTGTTATTTTTAAACCAGTTCAATATTTTGAGCTGTCTCAAGATTATAATTACTATAGAAGAAAGCCTTTTCCCTGAAAATAACTTAATAAAACAGGAATTCAAAGAATTCCATGAAGAGCTAGAATTTAGCAGAATGGCAGATATGCACCTACAGGAGAAATACTGCTGGCATTTTTCTCTCACAGTCATACTGATTTTCAAAGATATTTATTGACAAAATGTCATATATGAGACTGAACTACTCTTCAAAGTTCATTTGTAAGGAGATCCCAAATGAAACTGTGTTCGAGAAAGTGCTAGATTTTGAAGATTAGAAATATGTGTAGAAGATATTCTGAGTTCTTCTAGATTCAAACTGATCGATTTGCACTAATTGCATCACTTTGTTTTCCTACATTATGACTTCCTCATAAAATCCTGATATATTTTATAGAAAATGATCTTCCTGAGTTTATATCACATATTTATTCTGGATAGAAAGATGCTTCAAAGCATATATATTCTCAAAAAAGACAGCTTGCCTTTTGAATGATTCTTCAAATTGATAGGCTTCAATATAGAAACTATTTAATATATTCCTATATTGAAATTTTGATTGATATTGAAAACTCTCCATTTCATTTGTGATATTCTAAGTTAATGGCGGTTTCCGAAACTGCCATCAATTACTGATGTGGACGTGACAAATAGTGATATGAGATTCACTCTTTTCTTAACTCAGCATATTCAAAAGCTTTTTCCATTCAGTTTGCAAATATTAGGATTAAGGGGTGCATATATACTCTCTGGACTGATCTGTGAACATTAGATCCTGAAACAGACTGGCATTTCACAACTGTATCAGGAGGCAGATCTTGCAAAGAATGTCAGAGAAAGACATAGCATAAGAAGAGACTGTAATTTCTCCCTCAAGAATTAACAGCAAATGTGATCCTTGCCTTGGAAGTATCAGCAAAATATAAAAATGTCTTTACTTGAACAAGGCAATTACTATAATTGAAAGGTACATAGAGAATATATGTTTTGTTCAGCAAGTACTAAGAGCCCAAGTGTTTGACAGAAGTCATTTTCTTTCAGTATCTGGGCTTTAATTCTTAGAAATCTGCACTTGGTCAACCTTTGCACAAAGACACCACAGGTTCTAATCAGCTTGTGCAGGAATCCCCTCGAGTTACAGTTTCCCACAATATGGTCCTTTACTTCCAAAACAAAACCTCCATAATCCTCAGAGGTCATGGAAACATAAAACAATGCCAACTTCATGGGACTCCTTTTCTCTCTTAGGAGCTAATTAACTATTTTATTTAAAACCCAAAGTAGGAAGGTTGCTAATCCTTGACTATAAAGTTCTCTAAATCTAAAATGTAATTAAAGAGAGCAACTCATTCTTCCAATATGAGAAGACTTGCCTTAACATTTCTGTTGCCTTTCTTTCCTTGTTTCCAAAAGGGCGTTGATTTGCGGGAATCCCTTCCTCCCATTCAGGTTCTTGAACAGTGCTTGGGGAGTTATGTCTGCTGTGAGTGCTAGCCTTCAGTTTTTATCCTTCCTAGCTGTACTAGATATAGATTTTAGGTACTGGTGCAAAATAACTGCCTGAAGTGCAAAAATAACAATGGTATGGAAATATATGTCACCGTCAATGGTGAAAAGAAACATGTAAGCACATACAGCTAGAATTTTCACTATAGTATTACTAAAAGTGCCCTATGCAAATATTTCCTAGATACTAGGATGGACCAAGACCTATATATTCTAACTTAACTCTGTAGGTAGCATCATCTTTGTAAAATCTTTTGATTAACATTTCAAAAAAACCCTTATTTAAATATTACAGATAAAACACATGATTTTCCCAAAAGACAGTCCTAGTGAATTTCAACACTAAGTAGAAGAACAACATTTTTAATATGGATTCTTTTGTAGGGATTCCATTATATTTTGTGAAGTAAAAGGAAATCAGTATTAGTTTTTTTTAAATTACAACAAATTATAGCAAGTTGGCTTTCTAGTTTCCATGGTTACAGGTCCCAACAGACCATTCTTTAAGAATTTTCTCCCCTGCTGAAGATAGCAACAGTCCTTTAAAAATGTTATCTAGACTACAGCAAAAGACGATTTATAGCACATTTATGCTGATATGCAAATTAGCAGAGCTTTTGTTAATGAGACTGCCACTTGGGCACAAGCACTGGCATCCTTATATGAGAACGACAGCTGCTGGAAATTATAGGTCTTAATTCTAAATAAACCATGAATACTCTAAAAATAAACTCCACAGCACTTTAGTTTGACGAATATGAGAAATATTTACTGTAACTATCTGACTAACCTATGAATAAGAATCCAAGACAGTGGCTTTTTCTCATGCTGTCTTTTCTGAGTACAGTATTTATTTCTGTCAGTGCCTCTGTTCTATTTTGCACTAATCTCTATAGTTCTTCTATCATTTTCACCAGAATTAGTAAGCACCTTCGCTCACAGCTGTGTACTAAGCAACTTGACCTATGTGTTACATGGGATTGGTCTATACACTTTTTTTATCTCCTGGAGCTCTCATACAGGCTTAAAGGAAAATAATTCAGTACAATTTTAAAACAAAAAACCTCAACTAATTTAAAGGGAAGGTTTTTTGTATTAATTTCTTTCGAAGATAATTAAAAAGAAAAAATGCAATAAATGCAATACAATAAATTTCTTTCACTTGGTGTGAAACTTCACCTGCAATACCCAGATATACTCATAGAGTGGTCAGTTCCCCCAAATTTTCCTTTGAGTTGTAATCACCAGACAAATATTGTGATGACACAATTTTCAGATTTCTAGAAACAATGGTTTGGAATGACTGCAATAATAAAGATTAATGTCTCGGCCAAAAATGATATTTGCCAGGCTTTTTCATCAAAATGATGGAAGTCTACTGCCAATATTATCAGGTGCAACTTTATCAGTGTAAAAGAAACTGGGCAGGTTTAAGCTACCATTTGCTCTGTTTGGCACACAGTGAAAGTAAAGACTATCTAAATATCTTTAAAAATTTAGTGGTTTGGTTGGTTGGTTTTTGTTTGGTTGATTTTTTACTTCACTGGTATTACTAATAGACTCACATGTTTGATTCCCAAGTATGCTATCCTGGCAAGTATATAAGGAAATAAGAACCAAAACCCTGTACAGCAGTTATCTGAAATCCAATAATATGGAGGAAAGTACACAAAAGTCTATGTGAGATTTACAATATTTACTATGTGTGTTTCATGTATACTGATAACCAAAAAAAAAAAAAAAAAGTAAAATGTTTCCCTGTATTAAAATATCCGCTAACTATTGTTTTTTCTGGTTTTCTTAAGATCAATGTTATTTTTTTTTCCCCTCAGAGTCCTATGACTAAAACTGTTTACTGTGTCATACAACTACTAAAAATTAATTATTATTTTCTCTAAACCAAGCCTTTAATTAATATTAGATTATAATAATCTAATGTTAACCTGACAATATGTTTATTTTGTTTCTAATACAGGACATTATAGAAAACTTTGGTGAAGTTAGAAAAGCAGATTAAATATTCAGGTAGACATTAATTCAGCAATCTATCAAGGTATTAGACCATCTGCTCAGGACTCAAGAGCTCCTTATCATTGACAAAGAAGGGAGAGAATGTGGGCAGCAGATGTAATCCTGATCAGGTAGATGCATTTCCAGGTGTGGGAGAGAAGCCATCATTCCATGCTCATTTAACAAACCAGATCCGCCTATCTAAATTGCTGTTTAAGTACCTCAAATTCATCTAGCTCCACAGCAATATAGTCAACTTTCTGACTTGGGGGAAATCTGTTTTCCACCCTCCCCCTTTCAGCTAGACTGTGGGAAGTCAAGCATGAAGAAGTCAAGAGCCAGAAGACAAGAAGAAGCATGAGGAACAATAATTCTAGCAAAGAGTTTTGCACTGAGCTAGGTACTGGCTGCTGCTGTGGTGCTATTTCTTTGTCTAAAGCAGTGCTAAGTAGAGCACTTTCCTGTTCATGGGACTGACTTGGAATGCAGTAGTGCCTGTCCTACACTCCCCAAACATAGGGAGATGACTCGCCCCCCTATCCATAATGATTTCTATGGTCCTAACTCACTGTGGTGTAAGCATAATGTGCAGAGAGAAGCAGATGCTCATTCACAATAGGGACTAGCACGTAAGATGATGAGTTCAGTCTTTCTTGAAATTAATAGGGCCAAGACCCCAGGCTGCCATTCCTCACACGCAGGGCTTCTCTCTCCCAGACAGTGAAGGAGGTCAGAAGTAGCAGTAGTAAAGTAGTAAGTATCTGCACATCCACAGTAGAAGGTTATGTAAAATAAAGCTCAAGGAGACATGACCAAACAGTGACTATTGGCCCTCTCCGCTTGTAGTGGTGAGCTAGATATCTCACTTAAAAAGGATTGGATTGTCTCTTCTTGATGCCTGAACTGCATGAACAACATGTATTCAAGAGTGGAAGCTTTTCTTCATTCAAGTCATAGGGCTCTTATGTGATTATTTTTCTTCCTTCTTCACTTGGTTG
Source organism: Columba livia (assembly GCF_036013475.1). Taxonomy (NCBI): domain Eukaryota; kingdom Metazoa; phylum Chordata; class Aves; order Columbiformes; family Columbidae; genus Columba; species Columba livia. Next base: position 54,914,144 of record NC_088604.1, on the reverse strand, counting down.
TTTCTCAGGGGTTAGAAAATATTTATATGGCCTGTAACCCGCACCTGCGGCACTTCTGTGCTTTCCATTTTATAGTTTAGCTACCTAGAAATCACATAAAAATTATAAGCTTTAGTAAAAGATAATAGTAGAGTGTTCACGCTTCCACTGTAAATATTGCTGGAGATTTTTGATCGCAGATTACCATTAATTGCTATGGCCATTCTATAACATTTGTTTTGAGCAGAACAAAAATGTTAAAAAGTAATAAATAATAACAACAGAATCACAGAATCGACTGGGTTGGAAAAGACCTTAGAGATCATCAAGTCCAACCCTTGGTCCAACTTCAGTCCATTTACTAGATCATGGCACTAATTGCCGTGTCCAATCTCAGTTTAAAAACCTCCAGATACGGTGAGTCCACCACCTCCCTGGGCAGGCCATTCCGCCTGACCACTCTCTCTGCAAAGAATTTCTTTCTAATATCCAGCCTAACAGGATTATATCCAGCCTTAAAAGGGCTAAGCCAAAATTCTCCAAAGCTCTATCTAGACTAATATGTATCTGTATGCTCTGAGACTGGTCCCCTCTTTTGGTCCCCTAATTGCAGAATCAGAGATCTGGACAGACTACATCACGGCTCCTATATGGTTGATTAACACAAGTTTTCTCTCTTTGGAAACACATAGCTGATACTCCTGTTAATCCCACCTTGCTTGGAAGTCAAGATACAAGAAGGAAACATACACAGACCCTTTGGCTGGGATGCACAGCTTGACTGACCTCTTATACAAGCTGTACAAAGCCACAGCAGGGTTAAACAGAGGAATAACTCAGTAGTAAATAGCACTACAAGTGTTAAAATCCACTATTAAAAAAAAATAAATATATATATGTATATTCTGATATTTAATTGTGACAGCAAAGGGGTAGAGTTCACAAGAAGACAGTTTGCCTCTTCTTTATAGTGTAGACAGGGTCAGTGAATAATTTTCTGACTGCCAAAAATTTCCCCATACTGCTACAGAAATAAAAATAACTAGCATCTTGAGCCTAAGGAAATTCATCCTTTCCCTATTAAGTTCAAAATATTACACATGTACTAAAGATAATTTTTAAGGGTTCATTGAAAACTGTGCATAAATTCCACTGAATAAAACCTACTAGGCTGGAAAGGGCTGCCTAGCAGTACATCCCTGTTGTCAGTGGAGATGTTCCCCAACATGACTACAGCTTCATGTGGTATAACTGCTCTGTAAGGAGCAGTGAGTTTCTGACTGGGTGGCCCAGGCACTATATTGTCAATAACTAATTGATATTTGTGGGCTAAAAATACTTGTTTTGTCCCTTGGGAAGAAAACAAACCAAAATTATTTACTTCTTTGCACGAAGGATCCATACTCCTTACAAGAAAACCAGCAGTTATTCTAGGAATTGTCATTTGCAATCTGCATCGTCACAGAATTAAAATATTATCATTTCTAATACTTTGTGATGTTCAAAACAGAATCATTGTTTATATTTCCTGCATATGGAAATATATTGTATTATTTCCTTTTCAATTACTTAGCCTTATCAGCTGGTTGGGATAGAAACAGTGTGAAATAGAATTATATGTACTGAGAATCATAATATGAATAACTGCAGCACTCCTAAACTACTGCGACCAACAATAGAGATAGCTAATTTCCTTTAACTGCTACGATTCCTATTGAAAGTTATTATAATAGCTGGCTTCTTAAAATCTAAGCTTGCTTCACAGTACACTTCCAATATCAGTTATCTTAGTATGACACTTCTGAAAAGCATAAGATCAGCAGCTTCAATTATTTATTAAAAACAGGTATTCACACACAAATGTGGTGTTAGCCCTGGAAAGTAAAAGGAGACTGTCTGGGACAACTGAATTGCATTGGTCTGATTTTCAGCTAAGGCTTTTCTAATAAAATAAAACAAAACAGAATTATCACAACTGATCATAAAACACTCATTTTCTAGTAATTCTCCAGATGATTTTCACTGTTGCATATAAGTATACACATTTAAAGAGAAGGCAGAGGCAAAAGTTAATGTGAGTGTTGGAAGCATTAAATAAGATGTTGGAAAAATAGCAAAAAATCTATTATATAGAATAAAACTAATGGACCTTGGCAGAACTGTCTGCTTATGCTCTTCCTTCCTGCTTCACTTTTCCATTGTCCATTCAGTTTAGGGTTACTAGTAAAAACCTGCAAATCTAGTAACGTTATAGTTCCCAAACTCTTGATACAGTATGAAAAAGTGCTTTTGTCACCTAATAGTCTCCTGTGAACTGCTTTCCTTTTGTTCCAGTGGCAACCAGCCTGCTTCTGTATTAATCTTTTGGTCTAGGCAGCAAAATCATTTGCTTCCTAGTTGTACTAGAGATGGCTATTCTCTCATGACGAGGCTGTCTTCAGTGCTAGTTAATTAGTAAGCAAATGGTAGCAGAGCTGTCCGTCCATCTTGCCCTTTACCACACAAACCAGGCATTTATATGCAGCACATACTGCAGACTTTAATATTAGGACAAGTCTTGCGGTGGTAATCAAGTTCTTACACTTGATTATTTTTTTCTTTTTTTAATGGTAATAACTTATTTCTGAAGTTCCACCTATCTATCCATTAAGTGATGAAGTGTCAGGGCACAGAGGGGAGTAATCTGTTATGTTGTCTATGCATATTTTAACTCTTAATTCAGAGGGGAAAAAGTGTATCCAGTATTAAATAGAGCCAATTATTCTCATCTGCATTAGTGTTTTCTTTACCTCCTCTACAATCTGTGCTTTTAGTTACGTGCAATATTAATCTAGCAGCTTTCCTGTTTACATTCTTTATACAGCAAAATCTGTGACTTAGAAGAAGTCTACAGCATCAGCCTTTGCTCACAGGAGTCCTGGAATACAGAGTGTGTGAAAATATTGCAAGATGATATAAAAAAAGCAGAGGTCGGAGCACCCATTTTAAAATTATTATAGGACACAAGTCACCATGCTTGCTCTCTCACTTTTACATAAATTGTGCAAATCCTGGCCCTGTATATGTCAATCAAAATCCTCTATGTTGGACAATACATGGTAATAAAAACATCCAAGCCAGACACTGCTTAAAAAATTATTCAAGTACTGTGCTACTCAGGCTGGGAAAGTGAGCTTCATAGATTTACTTATAGTTTTGTATTAATATTGTGAAGGCTGCAGACTAAATAGTATATAGTAGATCCTACACATATTTGTGAATGTACTGAATACAGCTTATTTTCCTTTTTTTGACTATAGATAAAAATATTACCTCATTTTGTCATATAAGCTCAAGATATTTCAGATATGTATTTGAAATTAGACTTTTAAGAAACAGATTTAATTTATAAATGTCTCAGAACAGAAAGCTTACACGCTCTTCTTGCCTTTCCCTGTCATCTCCCAAATAACTTTTGAGGCAGTGTCCCAGTTTTAGGTAGATTTAAAGGGTAAAAGAGAATTTGAATTCTTAAAAGATGTTATGAAACTGGAGACTAGAAAAAGGGGGGGTGAACAGATAACTGTGGACACAGCTACATCCTGAGATACAATTCCCTGAGAGGAAGACAGGCAGAATATAACAGCCACACATGCATCCAAAGGCAGCTGGGCCAGACAATCTGCACATATCTAGTTGCAGACTAATTACAAAATGTTTTATCTGCAGGAATGTCACAAATAGACCCAGGAAGGAACAGATGTTATTGCCATGAAAGACAGATCTGAGAGATTAAAGGACAAAAGTCTGTAGGAAACCAGGCACTCTGATTAGCACTACAGCTGACAGAACTAGTATTATATGTATTCACTAGCATGCTTAAGATTTACTGCCTTCCTACGTGGCTGAGTAGTGTCCGTTCCATGGCCTGCCTTATAGGTGATGTGTAGACATTGACAGATAACTCTGATTAACAAGACTCCTTTTTTTGTTTTGTGACTGCCAGAAAAGAAGGATGTGTGGTGTTCCCATGAGGCGAGGGGTGCCCCAACTGCTCTCGTTTGAAGACCACATTGGGCAACAGAAAGATTCAGGGAGACACCAGGGGATGGATATGTTGTACCTGATCACAAGTACCCATATTAGTGTTACCTCCAACTAGACTGACTTCATGGTGCAGATCTTACTAAAGGAGTGTCTCACATGTGACTGGTCACTAAATTTCATTTCTCTTCAAGGCACAGACATGAAGACCTCCAGCTCTTATGATTTCACAAAATACTGAGGCCTACCTCCATTGGAGACTGTTTGCCAAGGATAAATCCTGTTTCACATTTATATGTACTGAGGGTCACCATACAGAGAACTGCTGTGCTTACAAATCACTGCAACCAACAACAGACAGCTGATTTCCTTTAAGCATATCATAAAGATATGCCTGCCACAGAACAGGCAGGCAGCCCTTTTCAAGTTATTCTTCTTGCTCCTAAGAGAAAAAGAATACTTGCATAAAGATAGGTAAATTAAACTTTTTATGTTTGAAGCGAAGTTATTTAGAATTGCTTTCTTGGTGACTGCAAGCCCAATTATGTTTGCTTATGTTTATATTTGCTAGGCTTTCCTAGGCACCAAGACTTTCTTTTACAAAGGACAGTAAAGTCAATAGCATTACTAGGAAGACAGAAATTGAGATAATGTAGCACCTAAATGTTCAACAGCAATAGAATCAGTGAAAGCATGTGAACTATGGGCATACTTTCCCTTTCCAGTATAATGCTGATATAAGTTGTTGAAAAATACTAGCATGTGTGTGTATATATATTTCTTTTCAGTATAACTGCTTTAGGAAACATCTAATTTATTAGTGTACAATACTATTGTATTTAACAATGTCTTGACATCCTAGCAGCTGATGTGCTTTCCTGCTCACGGTGGGGAATTTTAATTTTTCGAAGTGTAGCTGTACTACATTAGTATCATGAAAAACATTTCCGGCTTGTAGAAGATGTTCCAGATCTTCTGACAGATAACCTGAGCAACACCAAGAGTGTTTTTCACGCAAACATTTCCATGACAGGTTTTTAGTCCCCTGCAGACTCTGGACTGAATTGACGGCTGACATTGAAGAATCAGTTTTGCTGACTGTGATGAGAAAAGCACCTGATTTTACACAAGGCCTTCATTTGTTTCTTCATCATTTGCTAAAATTTTTCCAGAAGCTTCCTAGCTTTGTGGAAGATTGGCCACATTTTGTAATTAGAGTTGCATAAAAAAGACAGAGGCAAGCACTGGTTGGAATTTTCTCCATCTTACATTAATTATTGTCCACTTAAGAGACAAGCAGTAGTTGCCAGTTTAATCGTTTTATAAGACTCCATTTATCATTCATGCTAAAATGGCCCTGGGTAGGTTCTTTTTATCCATTATAAATCAAAATAAATAATGAATAATAAGTAATTGCAACTAATGAATCAGACATGGCATTCCTTATTCCCACTACATCAGCTCTATACATGTGCACTGCTTAGAAGTTGCAGAACCATCTTTGCAGATAGCAAAAAACAGCAAAGAGGGTGATGTTGCTATTCCAAAGAATTCAGCATTCAGCACAAGGTAATAATCTGGAATTAATCTGGATGTTTTAAAACCAAAGAGAACAGTCCTTATTTTCTTGTTGCAGAGCCGTAAGATGGAATGGCATCATGAGTGCAAAATTTTTTGCATATTTATGACTAGCGTGTGGGCTACACACGAGAAATAGTACTCAAGCCTCTACTGCTTCAATTTTTTCATACCATTTACAAAATCCCTTAGTTCTATAAAAATAGATTTGTGGATCCTTGCCAGATTTACTTAAATACATTTCATGCTTACAAAAGAAGTCCTGTAATAAATTTACACTTTTTCCTTTGACAGTTTTGGCTAATACATATTCCATATGGTGGTGAATTAAAGATTAAAAATTTTGAAGCACTCTTATTGTTGGGGGTAGCATGATAGACAGACAAGAAGATAAAAATAAGTATTTGATATACAAGTGCTTTTCATTGCTTTATACAACTTCTAGGTCACCCAAAATCCAGCATGCACATTAAGCCTAAGCTAAATAAGCATATGAAAATCTGAGAACTATTACACTAATCTGTCCTCATGTGTAGTATCCAGAGACACTTGATACAATAGGAATCTAGACAACATACATGACAATTCTGCATGCAACACAAATTTGAGCCTCCATAACACTATAATCTTTGACAGATCAATAATATACTTTATATTCAATTTTTAAATTAAAAATGGATTAAATATTAGACCAGATGAACAAACTAGGCCAAAACATTGTTTAAAATTAAAACAAAAACAAAACAACAAACAAAAACATACAAACAAACAAACAAAAACAAAACAAAACAAAAACAAACAAATGGAACAAAAAAAAAAACGCACAACCAAAAATAGGGCAAAGTTGCTTCAGGTCAAGAAAATATTTCATTTACTTTAATCTGAAACTCATTTCTTTTTCTTAAATAATTGAGGAAGACGAACTTCAGAAAAAAAAGTATTTTGACATGAGAAATGGGAATACTTTGTCCTAGAGATCTGTAGAAGTTTTCATTTTCATGTTTTCACTTTTTCAAACCCTTTCAGTCAAAACAATTTGCTAAATTCAATACACATTGTTTACCTAAATCACAGACATGCCTCAATGGAAATTGTTATGCCAGAAAAATACTTCTGCTATAAAGTATGTGGAAAATAACTCTATGAAGGTGTTCATGCTGATCTTGTAGGAATAGCTGAATGATAAGAAAATCTGTGTTATAGTCTTAGTCATAATAGACTACAAATATAAAGGGAAAACCTAAATACATTAATTTAGTGTTATTAAGTAACACAGGAAAAAAACTAATGTTTGATTTTAAAGAAAACAGAAAAAAGAACAATTCTTTGAACTGCACACATAAAAAAAAAAAAAAAGGTATGCAGATTTTTTCCTACATTTCGCACATGATTTAGCAGAAACCCTCTTCACAACAATAAAGTGATATCCAGCAAGGCACTGAAGTCTTGCTTTAGCAAAGCCAATTGCATCCTTCAAATGCCTATTGTTTTTGCAAAAATCACTTTCCCAGGGCACTGAGTTGACCATAGTGCCACTATGCAGCCCATTTAAGCAGAAAATTTAATTGACTTGTCTTCATTCAGTTTTCAAAGCACGATACTGACTATTCCTTTCCTATATATATATATATATATATACACATTATTTTTTTTTCATTTGTCACAGTTTCTTTCCCTGGTGCAATTATGACACATGGCTACTAGCTGTATTTTCAAACATACAAAGTCTTCAAAGTTGCCTCGAATATCTAATACAAGTTCCCTGCAAGCATCCACAGACTCTCCTTTAACCTCCTGTAAATCCTTCCTTGAAACTTTCCACTGCCTGACAGTGATTAAGCTGCTGGTGTGCGGGGTAATGCTGCCTCTTCAGCTGAGCAGCTCTGCCTCGTTGTTTTAAACCACTTCCCCATCTGTCTGTAGCAACCTGCCATCTCTTGTCTCATAACCTCTTTGAGCAAGGGCAATATTTTCATGCCATGTTTATATACTACCTGCTCCAACAGGATGCTCATGCATGACCAAGAATGAAAGATTTGATCAAATGCTGGCAAAGCATACATAAAAAAAATAAATAAATAGAAGAGTTTTGCTGGTTTTAGTTAAGCTTCTGTTCCCTAATTAGAGAAAAATGTTCAGCACCTCAGAGGAAATGAAAGCAAGTCAGTCCGTAAAATAGTACAGACCTCTGGGGGCTTGGCATAAAGCTTTGGTTGACCTGTATATAGACCTGGGTACAAGAGACGATTTTTTATCAGGTAGTGTGTATCAGCAGACCCACAAAAAACTGCAGAGGACTTAACCATTATAGCTCTGGCGGTGTTAATACTCTATCTCTCCTTAAGACATGCTAAACAAGACCTCCAAGAGTCCTCTAGTGCAGAACCAAAGGTGTTCTCTTCATTGCTCCTGTGGTGACCATTTTCCTAAGCACAGGAAGAAACAGTCCCATGGCCATTCTGTATCTCACAAAGCCATAGAGTAATGCTGAATATGCACGAAGATCTGTCCTTCAAAATTCAAAGAGAAACAAATATTTGTCAATCCCACTTTTCCAAAATAAGTGATTTAGAAGGGAACATGTAAATCCTTTTGTAACAGGTGGCAAAGACAGGCTGCAAATATCTCGCTCCCAGGCTCTACTCTCATAACTCAGCATTAATAAGCAGAAGTGATAGAATCAAAAGAATATGCTCAAAATAATACATTTATACTGGATAGAAAATGAGAGAGAAGCACTGCATCTTTTTCACTGTCCCAGGATGAAGAACTATTTTACAACAGGAATGCAACCACTGAAGCATAACTAGCAAAAGGCATCCATCTGAAAGGACATCTGTATTTGCAGGATGGAAGCCAGCATTTCTAACTCATGGATTATATATATGAATTACTTAATCATTATATTTACAGAGATTTAGCTGAGTACATTTTCCTTTTTAGTCTGTAATGGGAAACAGCAGAGGTGCTTTTGTAAACCAGACATGAACTACTGAACTAGAGAACTCCACATGCAACATTTTTTCCAATGCAAGCCACGTGAGCTGAGAGGACTTCAACCAATTAAAAACCATTTTGACTGTGTAAGAAAGCCTGAGGAGAGGCAGGACTAGGAATCTGACTAGGAATAGGACTAGGACTATGAATCTTAGGTAGTGAACATTTTTAGGGATGGCTGACAATGCGGAATACTAAACCAGAGTGTGTCACATCTTTATCTCTACTGAAGAAGGTGACTGGGGAATTTTAAGTCCATAACTGAACAGTAACAGAAACATTTCTATATATGCACAGGGCAAAAGATATATTTTAATTTTTGTAATCTCTTACTTAGCAATTATAGTCCAATGAGGGGTTAGGAGCTGAAGAATATTTGCAGAATACACAAAAGGTAATGGAGATGACAGATATTTCAGGGAGGGATTTCAAGAAAGTCTCCTGTTTAGAGGCACTCACATGTAAAACAAATTTCTGCCAAAAATTATTATGACTTCTGTAGGGCATTAAGGGAAGCAGGTGTCATTTTCTTTTTCCCTAATGACCTTTACAATCATTTCCCTGAGGTATTTTTCAGGCCTACATTAAACAAAGCATAACTAGACACAATTACACTGTACCTAGACCATGGTCTTCCTATCATATTATCCCTGTTTGGACAGTAACCTGTGGCTGGTGCTAAGAGAACAGCGTAAGAACAGGAGCAGTGTGCAGTGAGCCATCCTCCTTACAGAATACAGTGTCTAAGTATTTTGTGTCTGCTGGTGTTTTTATTCTACTAGTGTTTTGTTTTGTTTTTTGATTCATCATGATAGGTTGTAATAGCTTTTGAAACCAGGAAAAAAAAAGAAAAAGCTAACTAAAAAGAGCAAGGATTATCTCAGGATTCTCAGGATTACCACTCGACCAAAGTAAGAATTCATGTGACAAACAATGTTTTTGTAAGCTATAAAAAAAGATTTTAAAAATAGTGATTTTCAAAACCTTACCGATAAAAACAGTTATTTATCAGTACTTAATGAATGCCTTAATATCAGTGACATGTTATGTGGAGGTGCTTAAGTAGGTACATTTACTGTTTCAACTGGCAAAAGTACATGATAAATAGCCCAGGTCAGTGTCATATTTATCACGCATTAACCAACTGAAAGGGACACTCAGTAAAAAGACAGCTTCTCTTTGCCAGTGGTTAGCTGTAAAAGATAGTATGGAACAGTAATGTCAGACGTGAAGATGCCTGAAGACTTATGGACTTCAAAATGAGCAGTTTTTGGTTGTCACCAACTACAGCTATTCTAACCAAATGGTTACTGATTTTGCTTTGTAAAGTGATTTGTATTTATATGTAATACCTTAAAAAAACAATACCTCAGGAAGAGTTTAAAGTAATTATGTAACTGTTACAAAACATGATCAATTAGTGACTTCCCTTTCAGGACACTGGTCCATCAAAAAAATACTTCTCACGACTACTGGCCATGCAAGGATTTGCAATGATTCACAGAAGCTATTTAACTAAAACTCAAAACTTTCAGTAGTTATTGATTTTTCATGAGTCTACACCATTACTGTTGCTGACAACTTGGATATGTTTCTGACAGGTTAGATATTCTTATTGAATTTACAAAGCAATTCAATAATCCTGCATTAATCTACCAAAACATATGCACATACAAAAAGGTATGACTCCTTTCCCCTCTTTTTTACTCATAGTTCTGGAAAGAAGAGTTCAACAGTTTAATAGCCTTAAATGATTTAAAAGAATAATCTTAATTTTGGAGCATCTATGTACATAAATAAATGTCACAGTTGCAATGACTAAACACCATCAATGTAGAAATAAACAACTATGCAAGATAGAAACAGTTCAGTCCCTTTCTTTAAATTGCCCCTTGTAGTAAAATTGCTGAAGAGGAGAAACGTATTAAATGTCAAATTGACTTGGGACAGATAATATTACTTGTTTTTAGCTATCAAATATTTCCTTTTTCTTAATTGGCTATTAGTCTCTATGAACACAAAATGCTCAGGAGAAAAAAGCTTTTATCTTTGTTTTGCTGTTGCAGATTTGGTCGTGCAGCATGTATAAAGCTGAGCTCACATACCATACATCAGGTTCTTTGTAGAGTAAGACTTTGAAGATTTATTCATCTTCTGAACATGAAGAATCAGAATACAAAGAATCGCATGGCCAGCTAAAACAATTGCTTGTGCTACCCATGTAAGCCATGTGTTGTCACTTCCAAGTCATTATCTTTTACAACTCGCAGTTAACACAAGTAAAGAAGCTCATACCAAATGATGGTTATAGTGTCAAATCAGATGCCCAGATGGATAGAAAACAATATAAAACTGTTATTAAACAGGACCTGACAATAAATATATTAATTCCAGGCTTTTTGTAAAAGAAGTCAGAAATGGACATTACCTACAGTCACCAACTGCCTGTATTGGATTTGCTTGACAAGGTTTTGGTAGCAGGGGAGGCTACAGGGGTGGCTTCTGTGAGAAGCTGCTAGAAGCTTCTCCCATGTCCAACAGATACCAGACAGCTCCAAGACAGACCCACTGCTGGCCAAGGCTGAGGACATTAGTGATGGTGGTAGCCTCTCTGTAACAACATATGTAAGGAGGGGAAAAAGCTGCTGTGGAACTGCAGCCAAAGAGTGAGAATTTGCGAGAGCAACTCTGCAGACTCCAAGGTCAGTGAAGATGGAGAGGCAGGGGGTGCTCCAGGTACCAGAGCAGAGATTCCCCTGCAGCCCATGGTGCAGAGCATGGTGAGACCAGCTGTCCTCTGCAGCCCATGGAGGTCCATTGGGTAGCAGAGACTCACCTGCAGCCTGTGGCGGACACCACATCAGAGCAGGTGGATGCCCAAAGTCTGAGACCCTGTGCAGAGCCCATGCTGGAGCAGGCTTCTGGAAGGACCTATGGCCCCATGGGGAGAGGAACCCAGGCTGAAGCAGGTTTGCTGGCAGGACTTGTGACCCTGTGGGTGACACACACTTGAGCAGTCTCTTCCTGAAGGACTGCACCCTGTGGAAGGAACCTATGCTGGATCTGTTTGTGAAGAACTGCAGCTTGTGGTAAGATCTCATGGTTGAGAAGTTCATGGGGAATTGTCTCATGGGAGGGACCCCACACTGAATCAGGGGAAGAATGTGAAGAGTCCTCCCCCTGAGGAAGAAGGAGTGCTAGAAACAACGTGATGAACTGACCACACCACCTACTCTCATCCACCTGCATTGCTCAGGGCGGGGGGAAGGAGGCAGGGAAAGGAAGCTGAGCCCAGGAAGAAGGGAGAGGTGGGAGGAGTGGGAGGAAGGTGGTTTTAAGATTTGGGTTTATTCCTCATTATCATACTCTAATTTGATAGGTAATAAATTAAACTGATTTCCCCAAGTTGAGTCTGTTTTGCCCATGACAACTAATGGTGAGTGATCTCTCCCTGTCCTTATCTCAGCCCATGAGCCTTTTTTTATATTTTCTCTCTGTCATCCGGTTGAAGAGGGGAGTGACAGAGCAGCATTGGATTGGCAGCTGATGTCCAGACAGGGTCAACTCACCACAGTGCCTATGAAAGTTAAAGTCAATAGATATTTCTGTTTTAAACTGAATAAATGGTGAATGAACCCCACCTTACTCACCATCTTTTTCTCACAAAAGTATTTATGTGGAGGACTTGTATCACTTCTGTGTTCTTCAAGTTTTAGGCTGGAATCACTGTATAAAATTATACTCTTGTAAAACTAGAAACTATTAAGCTTCATGCATTTTAATTTCTGTAATAAACACTACAATATCATGCATTTTGGAGTAGCATCAGAGCTGCTCTAATACAGGATCAGGTACAAACACAAGCAGAGAGTTCAAACTAATACACCACTGTGCCCTGACAGAGAGAAAAACAGAGGGAATAGAAATTGATACCTTCTGGTAGCCAAAGGCTTCTCAGTTTGATGAAATGACTAAATACGAATTGAACAGGGTAAGGGAAAGACCTCTTGTCCCAACGCTTTAAATCAACTATTGTAAGTATTTCCAGTAGAAAAAAACAAAACAAAACAAAACAAAAAAAAAAAAAAAAAAACCCACACCTTAATAAAAACAAACAAACAGACCAGAATAATAGAATCACCCTTACTTTCTTAAATTCAGTTGCTACTAGTCAGCTGATATTTTTAAATCAACTTAAGACCAGCAAAATCAAAATAAAAACCTTCATTTCTTTTGACAATTATAATTTGCTCTTTCATATTAACTGATACTTTTAATTTAAAGTCATAAAGAGCTTATTTCTTCCCCCCTAATAATTGTTTTGCATGCAAAAGAGTGAATTAAAACTGCAAATATGCCTATTTAAATAATTATATATACTGTATTCCATTGTTTCTTTACAACAAAAGTGAGTGCAGAAAGCATAAAAACAGTCACTAAACAGCACACTACCCCCCCATGCTAACTTTTTACAAAGCATATATTTTCTGACATTTCTTACCAATTCAAACCAACCTGACATGAAACTCAACATTTACCTTTTTGGTGTAGCAAGGACTGGGTTCTGTATCATTTGTGTTTTGATTTTGAAACCTACTTCCTTTTGACCTTTAAGAGCATATTTAATTCTGTCAAAATAATGTTAACCATCTTACAATACATTTGAGTACCAGAAGAGAGTTTTAAGGAATATTTTGCTGCATGGAAATGAAGAAATCAAATGCAGCATGTTTAGCAGAAAATGCCATTTCCATTAGATTTTATGGTCTTCGCGTCCTAGTTAGTCCTAACAGACAGCCTATCATTCAATATAGTCTCAATTCACTAAGGTACTTACACATGTATCAGGTCCCTCTGAAGTCAATTACTCATGTGCCTGAAAACTAGGCCTGTTCTAAACCACCTTGCTGAAGAGTAGCCTCATTTAACTTTCATTAAAGTCAGTGGAAGGACTCCTGTTCGAGAGACAACATTCAAGTCCTTAACCCCACATCATCTTGTGAATTCTGCATGGATGGGTATCTGCATGCAGTTCATATTGGCCTGTTCTAATATTGTGGCATGGTACCTTTAGCTATTTCTCACACATTGAAGAAATTGCACTGCTGTTTAATTTTGTCTCAAGCCTGTTCTTTCCCTTCTCCGTTGTTCTACCACCCCCTGCCATGATCCCATAGCTGGTGGTCTACTTACACTAGCACAAGATATCAACTGAAGACAATGACCCTGATATTAAAGGTGGTGATCTAAAGTGTTTCAACACTTAAATTTATTCTCTTGGATACCCACATGAAATGTCAAAGGGAGCATTATCTGCCCCTTTGGCCTTTGTAAAACATAAGGAAAATGAGGGGTCTCCAGGTAAGCAATTGGCAAGAACAACTATGTTGACAGCAGAGTTACTCACAGTAGTGCAGTAGCAAATGCTAAGGGTCTGGGTGCAGCAGAACTCCTGCCCATGCTCAATGTAATTCAATAAATGTTCTTTCCATTTTATCATTCCTCCCTAAAGAAAAGCTCTGCATTATAATTAAAACAAGTACTTTGGAGGCTTTAAGATTTTTTTTTTTTTTTTAATAAAGGGAATTTACAGTGTCTATCTTACAATTAATAATAGGGTAGAATTCTCTATTGCAGTGACAATTTCAGCTTAAAACTCGGCAGGACAACTTGTATCTTTACTTTCAGAACTACACTTTAATCTGTCCCTCACAGAAAAGCAAGAAAGAGATGTTTGATTTGCTTTATTATGTAATATAGTAGAAAGCATTATGTCATTCACCATCTTCTCAAATACAATAACTAGAGGGTATCAAATGAAATCTAGAGGGTAGCAAGCCAAGGGAGATGTTGACGCAATGTGTAGCTGTGAGAATACTTCTTCAGGAGTACGTGGATGATAAAAATTTAGATGAATATAAGGGGAGACTGGACAAGTTAAAGGAAAAAGGACTATCAGAGATAGTAAATATGGAAGTAACAGATGTAACTCCGTGGCTGCTGGTATTCTAGAGAAATGTTATGACAGGCTTAGTCCGATTTTATGTGCTTTTACACTTGGCTGTTGCTAGAGACAAGAGTCTAATTACAGAATCACAGAATATTAGGGATTAGAAGGGACCTCAAAAGATCATCTAGGCCAGTCCCCCTACTGGAGGAACACTCAGATGAGGTTATACAGGAATGTGTCCAGGTGTGTTTTGAATGTTCCCAGAGAAGGAGACTCTATAAACCCCCTGGGCAGCCTGTTCCAGTGTTCTGTAACCTCACTGAGAAGAAGTTGATTCTCATATTTAAGTGGAACGTCTTGTGTTCCAGTTTGAACCCACCACCCCTTGTCTTACCATTGGTTGTCACCAAGAAGAGCCTGGCTCCATCCTCGTGACACTCACCCTTTATATATTTATAAACATTAATGAGGTCACCCCTCAGTCTCCTACAAACTAAAGAGACCCATCTCCCTCAGCCTTTCCTCATAAGGGAGATGCTAATAGGTTAGAGTGCCTCTGTTCTGATCCTGATTCCACTGAAGTGACCAACAAAACTATCATTTGACTTATTTCGGGAAGGCAAGATTTCATTCCATATTTTACTTTCTATTTCTAGTATCAAAGCATGAACAAGGTATAGGCCTTATTTTCCTGAGTACATACATGTAACAGGAGAGATTATTGCTGTGAAGGGTCACAGACCACAGTAGTTTCTTATGTAGCAGTCCACATCAGCAACTGCAGAATTCAATGTGCAAAGTGTAGCAAGATTCTAAATCTTTGATTTCACAGCCTGCAATGGCATACAACACTGAGGAAAAAAAAAAAAAAGAAAAAAGGAGGGGATCATAAAAACTATTAATTAAGCACACTTCAAATATTTCTGACTACTCTTCAGACTGTCATTAATAGATTGGCTAATTAATCATAAGTATCTTAAATGCTTCATGATGTTTTTGAATGTTTTGGTTGCCTTGATGTTTCAGGTGAATAATATTTTTATTTTCCCAGCATAAATTTAAAGGAAAAGAAGTGCTAAAACAACAACCTTTTAAAAATGACCTTTTCATTTAGGAAACATTCAAGAGCCTTTGTTAAATTTCAAAATTAACTTTGAGTTGGAGAAGATTCACAAATGGGAAGGACTACAAAGCCAAGCCATTGTACTGTATATTGAGTCATATTTCCTTTGACTGAAAAATCTTTTTCTTATTTTCTGAATTGCTTCTTGTCTGTATTCTCTATCTGTATCACTGATATACAGAGAATGAGCTAGAGCAGAAAGTCATCTTTGATAGAAAGCATGGCAAGAATTTATAGGAATGCCTGAACGTTTCTCGAAGCCTAAGTCACAGTGTCTGAAAAGTGCTTAAATACAGCCAAGCCTAATGCCATTAAAAACATTGTATCTAAAATACTGGACAGTCTACTTTTATCAACAAGTTGTAACAGTGGTTTCTTCCAGTAGCCTGTCTCAAACGAAGTATGACAAGGTGCCTTGGGGATAGTAATGAACAGTTACAGAATAATCTGCCTGTCGGGGACGTTTCCTCTTAACTCCTAAGCCAGAAAGGGATATTGCTTACAAAATCTTTATTTGATAAAATGCAAAGTTGAAAGAAGCATGAAAATGCCTAATTCATTTAAAAACTGTGTTAAGATCTTGGCCTCAATTCTATCCTGCCTGTGAAAACGAGATTCACACATAGTCTGCGCTTACAAAATTTGTATTTTGCAAAAGAACGTTTTTGTTCTTTATTTTCTTTCAGTTATCCTTTTTTTTTTTTGTACAATAACAAAAGGTAAGCATAAGAGCATGCTTTATCTTCACTGTGTGTACCTACTTACACTTTTCTACAATTTATTCTCTTTAATGCTTTCTAAATTACAATAATATGTTGAGTATTTATATGGAAGTCTTTTTACTCAGCCTAACTTCCTCTGCCTACTCTATTTTCTTAATTATCTTTTTTGACCAGAACTAACTGTCATAGCCCAGCCAAGTGGTTATAATTGACTTATGTGTAACATGGCACTATTTTCTGTCTATTTAAACATCTCAATACCCTGTTTAGTTTTCAATTCCTGCTGCAGTCACTGAACAATCTCTGACAACACCACGTCTTTACTGCTCAGTTAGAATCCTGCAACATATATGGTTAGCTCAAATTACACCTCCCAATGAACCCTAACTTTCACTTGTCAACTATGACATACGTCAATCACTGAGCTAATCACTCATCTGGCACTGCTGTGCATCTCTGTAGGTCTTTTCCAGTTGCCACTGGTTTTCAGTACTACGCATTCTGAAAATGGCCCTATTTTTTCTACTCAGACACATCTGACAGAGCCAAGGAGATAAAGTTGGAGCACTGAGATGTTTAGCTAGTTGTAGCTCTCCTGCTGTTAAAAAGGGCTTTAGCAGACAGCTTTGCCAAAACAGCAGTGTCATAGAATAAAGATATCACTGGATGTTCTATGATCTATGTTCTTCTGCCAGAGAATACTGGTTCACCGAAAATGTGTTTCAAGGAGATTATTCAATTTCTGTCAATTGTAAGTAGAACCCATATTTTCTAACTCCATCTGCCAGCTTCAGATATTCATCTGAATATCTTGAGCTTCCAGAAGTTACACTGTAGTAGGCAGAAAACAAGACAAGACAGAAGATGCCAAAAAACATCTGAAGTGCTTTCAAACAAATGCTTTCAAACAAACTCAAGACTTCAAGGCTGGATGGAGCACATCACTTTCAGATTCTTTTCATCTTGTGAATCTGAAATGGCGAGTGGTGCTTCTGCATGCAGGCATTTATATCTCTCTCATTTTTTTTTTCTTTCATTCCAAATCAGAATGAACTCAAACTTATACTTTTCTGTATATTTCTACTTCATTATAGTCCATTTGTTTTACAAGAAAAATGAACATCCATCGCTAACACAGCACTTCATATATATTTCTAGATTATAAACTTGTCATACAATTTGAGGAATGAGAGAAATGAGGAAAGTATACTCAGGCACATCAACATGCACAAGTTATAAACTTGTAAAACTTTTAATGAAAGCATTATATGCTTAGAAAGAGCATATTCCTACTTAGAAATGAATTTCCATATCAAAGAAATACATTTATTCTTATGGTTTAGATAAAAGCATGGTACAACATGAATGGATTAGAAAATTTTTGACAGAACAGTTTTCCATCAGTATCTTTAATTTTGGAAAAAAAAACTACACATAAAGGCATGTTGTCAATATTGAAACTTATTAAAACAATGTACACCATTTGATCAAATTTCATTTTTGGAATAGAACTTATTTTTCATTTCAGAATAAGTTTCTTGTTTCAGATGCATATTTCTATGTTACAGCACAATGTCATTTTTTAAGGTTAATCTTGTTTTCAAAATTTTAATTGCAATTTTAAGTTCAATTTTCTGTCTTTGAAGCTTGCCAATTTAGACTTTGCAGAATACTCTGCAAAACAGTAATTTCAGTTTGTTACAATTCTAGACAGACGAGCATTCCAGGTTCTTCAGAACCTGCGTCAAGAGGAGATTGTAGTCATTGCAAGAGATTTTGTCAATTTCTAAAAATCAAAACTTTGTCCTCTCTTACAATGAGGATGAAAACATATGGAAATACAGATTTCTTGCTTTTCACTGACTCAGTTGGAAAGTCTACCTAACATTTCTGGCAGGCTGTTCAATAACTGGCAGTTGTTGCTAGTTGGAGAAAGATGGGATGGTGATGTTTTCAAAGTAAAGACAAGTTGCTCCTTTTTCTGGCTAATTCTGCCTCCAGCAGAAGCAATTTAAAGATTTTTTTTTTCCAGTTCTAAATTACTTTTTGTAGCATTGGTGCTCACACTTTCTGATGCATCACCTGCACAAGTCAAGCTCTTCCTATCTCTACTGCACTTAGAAAAGCAAAAGACAGACTAACATCCCGAAGACGCACACACAGGAGAATGACTTTCTGTTTCCTTTGTTTGACGCTATTTTAAACTGAAGACAGCTGCTGTTCTGCTGAATGCCAATCTATATTCAAATCCTGTCTGAGCTTTCAGTGTGGTTTTCAGGATGATCCTGTACTTCATGTGAATCACTTTTTGGCAGAATCCACAGGCAAACATGGCAACAGTACTGAATGCAGGCTTATCTTGACATCTCACAGCTCAACCTGTACAAGTTGGGTGGCACGAGAGATAATACTAACCTATAAACTAGAGACTTCAAAATGTCTGGGAAAGGTAGTGTGGTACACACAATGTTGCCACCAGTTGCAGGACAAAACCTAAACAATCAAAACACTAAGAAAACCTACTTATTTCATTAAGAAACTTAGTACAGAACTTATTGAACACTAACTCCAAATAATTTATAACTGTATAAACTGTATTTATATATATATATATATATTTATATATATATTTATATATATATAAACTGTATTTATAACTGTAACACCTGTGGTAAAAAGACTGTTATAATCTTGCTTGAATAGTAAAATTCAAGCCTGGATTAGGCCTCTAGAGTCTGCTAAAACTAAAGCCTGAACAGGAAAATCTAGTTTTTTACAGAAACAGAATGTAACCACCCAATTAGAATCTATGTAATAAGCATTTGTGCAGAAACATACACAGATTTATGTGCACATGACTTTTTATGAAACAAAATTCTAACCAAAGAACTTTAAAATGGTCGCAAGGGTGAGTACTAAACTGTAAGGCAATTCCAGAGGTTGACTGTTCAACTTTCACGTAGCCCCTTTTGCATATACAATATGATTATGTCTTTAATTGCATACCAGTTTTTCCTGCATAATCTCCACCTTAATCAGGGTCCCCAAGGGGCACTACCCACTTAATTAGGTAATAATTCAATATTTTGTTTTGTCTTCATTGTTCAACATGTGGCTCCATGCATTACCTACAGCATACTATTCACATCCTGTTCTAAAGAAAGAGTTTTTCATTTCCTCACAGAGTTATTAATTTTCTTAGAGCTACTTTGCTGGTGCTTCTTTCCATGTTTCATAATATTTTCCAAAAAGTTCACTAATTTATTGTGCTGGGTTGGTCCAAGTTAATTTTCTTCATGCAGTTGGAAACTTCTCTTTTTAGCAGCTAACACAGCTTTTTAGTTTGGATTCAGTATGAGAATAAAGTGACAACACACTATGCTTCCCATGCTTTGTCTGAGAATAGTTAACTTGTTTCTTTTCAGTAGCTAAACTATGTTTTGGAGTCAGTATGAAAAGCATGTAAGAACTCGCTGATATATTGGCTGTTGCCAAGGAGACCAAGGATTTTTCTCACCTTTCCAGCTGCAGATGTACCCAGCAGCTAGGAGGGAGAACAAATGTGACAGCACCTCGATTGACATCCAGGCTGGTCAATGACATGTTCCCTACTCTTATCGTCGTGGTCCATAAATAGCTGGATCCAATTTTCCAGGTTGTTTGTTTGGCTAGTTTTATTCAGGAGTTCTGTTCCATTTGAAATTCGGTATTAGTTTGGCCTTTTGCTGGTCTGACATCACACACAGTTAGGTTTCAGCCTTTTGACTTTTTGCTCTCCTGCTGAGCCTGGCTGTTTGGGACTAGGGTTCTCTCTTTTCTGGAACTGACTGTTCGAGCGCAAACTGCCGTCTGGGTCTCCTCTCTTCTGGGATCAGCTGCACAAGACCAGTATTTTGTGAGTGACTGCATGGAGCATCATCCATTTTATTTTTATATATATTATTAATATTACTATATTATTATTGTTTGCTGTGTAATTAAACTGTTCTTATCTCAACACATGATTTTCTCTCTTCCCTTTTGATGCTTTCCCCCATCTGACTTGTAGAAGGGGAAGAGTGACTGAGACGCTATTATGGCCCTAGTTGCAGGCTGGAGTTAAACGACAGTATTTATTTTCACAACAGCATTTACCCTACTGGCTACTACAACTGTAGCACAGAGAGTTTAAGGTCAAGGCATCTGTTATTTCCTGAGGATCAGGATGAGGCATTTAAGACCTGATTTTCAAGGTTCTGAGCACATGCAGCAATTCAAACACTGAAACCCATTTTCCATGAAAGAGTATAAGCTTCACAACTGCAAATCTGGATCTTAGCTTAGGAATCTTAAAAATGAGGAACATACAATCATGCACAGATAAAGTCTGCTTTAATCATTTGTCAGGCATAAGATAGGATCTTGATGTCAGCAACAGGCTTAGAGCTTTCTCAGAGCAAGTGGCAACTGCTTCTATCCTGAAACGACATTTTTTCTTCTGCAGTCCATTGCCCACTTAAAGACTATGCTTTCTTACTTTTGAAACAAATGAGGCAGAAGTCAGATTAAAAAAAATACTTTCCTTTCATTACTCAATATTGATGGATTCCCAGAGTAGAACCATCCTGCTCTTTGAAGTGTAAACAAGAAAAAGCTTTACAAGTATGTTAGAAGGGGAAGGAGCTAAAGTTGCAGAAGCATCCAGAGCAATGTCATTTCCAAACGTTAAGCTCTGCTTTCATCACTTCAGTTGTGTCCTTTTAAGCTATTTCTGCAAATCATTAGTTGTCTAGCTAGATTTTAAAAGCAAAGCAAAAAAACAACCCCCGTTA
Source organism: Columba livia (assembly GCF_036013475.1). Classification (NCBI taxonomy): domain Eukaryota; kingdom Metazoa; phylum Chordata; class Aves; order Columbiformes; family Columbidae; genus Columba; species Columba livia. Next base: position 54,892,961 of record NC_088604.1, on the reverse strand, counting down.
TTTGATGTTTTACATCAATGTTCTGGCATCAGCTATTATTTGGGAAGCTTTTAGATCTACCAAATAGTTCTTCTACTTCAGGTAGCAGAGTAAGTAGCAACAGTAAAGTGGGCAGGTTACTATTGGGTCACCACCAATTGGAACATCAATCCAGAATCTGCTGGAGGTTTTTATTACAGAAACATTTACAGCTAGCAGAAGAATGGCTGTGCTCAGGAACCCTAGAGGCCATCCCAAGGCATGGACCATCTTTGGAACAGATTCTTCTGCCTGATATTCACAGGCCTGACCTCCCTTCCCCTTCCTAACTGTTCCCCTCCTATTTCTATTTCTAAGTTTTGCTCCTTTTCTCAGTCCTGCTTTTTGACTAAACTAGACCTGCACAAGACTATCAACTCAGTTTGAAGTTTCTTTACTCAACCAACCTTACCACGCTCCTTCAGACATTGAATTCCAGGCTACGCATATCACACAGTATACTGAGGAACAGAGCAAGTTGAAACAGCCAGCTTAATAGAGGAAGCATACCAAATTCTCTGCACAGGGTATTTTTTCCTACTGAGAAGGTCTTTTACCACAGAGGTATTATTTTTCATGTCTAAACTAACTCATTTAAGCTTGCTTAATTTTCTTCAACCCACGTTAAATACTTGCCCACTTTACCTATCCCTATTTTCTCTATTTTTCCCTCTTGATTACAGATACCTTTCAATCACTGCCCTTACTAATTCATCATCCAAAACGTTAAAATCCATCCCTTGCCAGAACTAGGCCTGCCCTGAAAGCTCTGTGCTCCTCCTTTCCTCATTTGCTCCCTATCCTGCTCCTAGAAATGTCTCAGTCCCCTTCCTTCCCATTTGCAGACTACCCCATGTTCTCTCTCTCCATTCAACTGGTGGACACTGATTTTCATATAATTAACTTCTGATGAGATTTTCTTTTAGTGAGGCCCTAATATGTAAAATTTAAACCTAAATAGAACACATTTACCAAATAACTAGTCATCAAGTCTTCTAATGTTAAATACCAGACATCTAATGGTAAATGCTACTGGTCATGCATATAATACGGTAAAAATTGATTGTGTAAAAATGATTCAGATTAGTAAATTTGAATTTGAGCATACTTAGCAAGTAGAATAATCTGGAAGCTTAAACCAAATTTTGCAATTAGATCTACAATTCAGTGACACGATGCATGTTCAAGAACATGTTCAAGCCTGATGCTGTTCAAGAACTTGTTACAATATTAAGGATTTCCCTAGAAGAGCTGATATATTTCTTATCCATAGCAAAGATGCATAGGTAATCCCGTTGTGAACGGATTCATAAATGGAGGGAAGCCATACACATATTTAGGGAATAAAGCACATGCCAATAAATGTCTCTCTACAGCACATTTATTAATTTATACTGCTGAGATCAAAACTTTATGTACCAGTTCCACTGTATATACACCTTTTATTGATACAAAAATGAAACTCTAGCCACAAGACACTATACCAGAAAAAATATTTCTGCTGCTTGCAGAAAAAAAGAAGGACATGAGCTTCTCAGGATCTGTAACAAAATATGTCAATAGCAGTCATTCTCCTAAAAAAGTTTAAAACTGAGTTTATCATAAGTCTAAATTAAACCTTCTTAAAAGTGCATTATTCTTTCAGTGTTAAATTATATCTGGAATCAAAGTAAATTATTCCACAAAATTTGAAGTGAGTTGAAGAAGAGGTTTCTCAAAGATATTATTTTATTTTACTGCAGAGTAGTAAGTTGGTAGAGAATAAGAGTAAATAAAGTTAAAAAAGAAGCTTAACTACATTTGTCTATACAAAATCTAATGAACAGAATGGACTATGTAAAAAAAGCATTAATTATTAAGTATATTAAAAAAAGGATTGCCAGATCTAGAATGTGTTCAACATTAGAGATCTGAGCTTATATTTGGTATGACAGAATTACTTCATATAAAGGAATTAAAATAATTCCTTTCATCTCCAAAAACAAAATATTAAATTCACAAATTCAAATAGTCAGTATGAGGTACAGGTCATAAAATTGGTTAGATATTACAGATCCACAACAGAATGTACTGCTGGAACCAAGTAAACCAAGACATTGCCAACTTCCGCTATTCTCTTTGCAAAAGACACGTATTTTGTCAAGATTTCACATTTATTTTCTAGCACAAAAGGTCTGAGATAGCATGTGTTTTGCTTAGCCCTTCCTGATCTCTGTCTCCCTTTTGAGTTGAAGCATCCTCTGTGACCTTCACTTCCAAATTTTAGTCAAGCACCCACTGCCATTCCCTCTTCTGCAGGCACAGATGCAGTCTTACTCTCCCTAATCTGAATTCATTATCACAAAGAAGCTTTATAAACCCAATTTGGTACCTTCATTAATACCTTAGTAAAGTTGTTTCCTGATGCACGCTGTCAAGAAGCTTGCAGAGAAGGTTTAGGGACACAAATCCCAGTGTTTCAGTTCCTATGTCCCTAGCACTCCTAGATGTGGTGAGAGCTGCAGTCGTAGGGAGCACACAGCTGTTGCAGAGTTTGGTGGATGTGCTCTAAACACCTGTGAAAATGCTGAAGCATTTACCATATGCAAATTCAAATTTCTGAAGACCTGACTGCTTGCCCTTCTTCTCTTGGCCCACAAACTGAACACTTGCTTCTCAGTCTTCCTTCCCCCTCCCATGGCCTCAACCAGAATGAAGCTGAACTGGAACAGGTTCTAACGAGCCAGCTCCAATTAAAATACAAAGCATGATGCTAATTATACGGAATATTCTCTTTGATTAGCCTTGATGTCAGGCAAGGTCTGTCCTGTCTACGGCCCCCCTCCTCACTGCCTTGCATTTGTAGATAGGAAGCCCAGAAACACCTTGGTCTTCCAGACAACGGCTAAGATACCAGTGAGTTCTTACATTATCTTAACTCCAATTCAAAACCACTGGAAAGTTACTTGAAGAAAACAGTAACTCTACCCTGGTGTGCTATTTTACTATTGTCTAACTAAATCCAAACAATGACCATGCTAGCTAAAAAAGAAAAAAAAAAAAAGTAACTGCATTAAGAAAATTAACTCAATTTCAGTCAGACCAACACAACACATTAAATACTCCTACCTATACATTCATACGTATGGAGAATTTTTTTTTTCTTCTTTTCTTACTCAGCCTTCAAACTCAGCTGTTTGTGGGTTTGTTTGTTTGTTTGTTTGTTTTTTGTTTTGATTTTACTATCTCGGCTTTTAGGGAGAAGAAAGTCAGAATCACAAAGCTGAAAATTAATCCTAAGGAAACCAGATTATTCATCGTGAATGACATATCCTTATGTGGTCTGACCACTTTTTTATCTTAGTTCAAAAATCTCCATGTGATTTTAAATATTGATCCCCCACCTATATACCAGGATGAGCAAAATCAGCAGCTTCAGATGTTTCATTCTAATGTTAGAGGTGGATCTCATTAATAAAATCCCTTGAAGCTTCTCAAGACATTCCTGCCTTGGCACTTCCAATGGCAAGGAGAGCAATAATTCCCAATCTACATTTCTTAAAAGCAGTTAAAGGTCATGAATAAATTACTAAAAACATCAGTATGGAAAGAAAATGGACTGGTGCTGAAATGAAAACATAAGGATTTATTATAATTAAAATCCTCCTCTCACAGAAACATTTCTTTACAGTATTTAACATTTTGATACCACAGAGGCCAAGGTTATAATGCCATTAGCAAAATATGACCTTTACTTCTCTCTGTGAACAATAAATAAGCAGGCAAAGTGCAAAACAACACTTCCTATGTTTATATATATTAGGCATTTCATCAGTGTATCTTTTACTTGTGCTTTCAAATTCTTTTTATCTCCACATATCTGTACAGAATGAACTTACTAAAGTTTCTGAAGCCAAGATATCTTCATTAAGCAGGAAGCAAAAAGGCAAAAAGATAATATTAGGTAATTTAGAAAAAAAAAATCCCAAATGACTTTACACTGATTCTCAAATGTATTTAAAAGATGTCTTCAGGTAGCCATTTTTATTTGAATCATTGTCATTTATTTTGCTCCAGAAACAAACTATAGCTTTTAACGCAGAACCTCCCTGAAGTCCCCTAGTTACCACTGAGGTTCTTCGCTTCTACTGTTTGCCTCTGCAGACATCAATCCTAGGTAACTTTAGCAATGAAAAATATCAAGCATGATTGTGGCAGAATGCAACCCCCTGCCTCTCTCCCCCTCTCTGCCCCCTCTCTCCCCCTCCCTCCTTCAGTATGGAGGAGTGGGCACATCTCGCTCTCTCCCGGCTACTTGAGGCTAACAACTTCTTTTGTTTGGCCCCAGAGCACCCTGGCCAGGGCCATTAGAAGGGAGTGCTGGAGCAGCAGTGAGCCGCTGGGCGCCTACGCCCGGGGGGGGATGTTTTTGGGAGGCTTCGGGGGCACCCACAGACAGTGTGGGGGTGCAGAGAAGCTTCTAGAATGCCTACAGTCAGATCTGATCAGCCAGTATAAAAACGGGACTCTCGTCGAGACTCCGCCCATTGTCGCGGGTCTCTTGGAGCACGAGCAAGATGCTGCCGCCGAGAGCCCCCCTCCCCGGGATGGGGACTCCACTTGCCTCGCCTCCACAGATGTGAGTAAAACTTCTCGCAGGATTGCGAGTATATTTATACTTTTCGTGCACATATGCACGTATAACTTTCCGCGCTCCATATGAGCGCGTGTAAAATTAATCCTCGCACAATCGCGAGTGTATTTTCCTCCCGTGCTTCCACATAAGCACGTGTAGGATTCCGTGCACACTTACACGTGTAAGTAAATTAACTCTTGCAGGATTGCGGGTGTATTATAAATTTACCCTCACGGAATCGCGAGTGTACGCTTCCCGTACTCGCTACGAGTGCGTGTATCTCTTTAAAAATAATCCTGCACCGTGTTTAGGCAAGTGTGTATTTCTCCAGCACTCAGGGACGGCTCCGGCATTGTTTTGGGTGAAGCCATGTGCATGCACACTGTGGACCGCCTGTTGTATTAGTTGCTGTCTCTCAATAATTTTCCTCAACTGATATCCGAACCTGTATTTAAGTCACTTTTGGAGTGCTAAAACCCTGTTTCTCACCGGTTTAATAAAAGTTGTTTTTGGACCTTATTGTCCCTTAAATTAACCTACGGGGCTCTAGAATTTGTGAGGCTTTATCTCACAACTTTGTGACAAGCTACATTTTTCTTACAAAAAATTATATTTGGTGTAGTAACACTACATCCTGTTTTGTGTTTCTAAGACAATATTTAAAAAAAAAATTTTCTCTTACAACTTAACTTAGGCCTGTGAAAATCTTAAACCATCTGGAGACTGACATCTCCTAATTTCAGTCAGACATTACAATTCTGAAGTAAGACAAAAGATATTTAGCTGCTATAATTATACAAAAGAAAACTAAATTTAAAAACAAAAGTATAACAGCAGAGAATGAACTGAGTAGAAGAAAGATGCGATTTTCACCACAGTGGGAGAACCCAGACTTACTCCTTGAGTTTCAACACTGGAAAAGACCCTGTGTAAGCAGTGCAGGTGCTGTGACAGGCTGCCCTCACCTTCCTCCTGCTGCCCACATGCCTAAATGTTTCCCCAGGCAAGTAATGAAAGCCGTGATCTAAATCAGAGTTAATCAAACAAACCAGATTAAAAACAGACATTATACTCTTCAGGCTTTTTTTTCCTGACTCTGAAGTCCTCTTGGGTGTCTGTAAGAAAACCAAGAATTTGACTAACTGTGCTGTGGATAAACAGCTAATAAGATACACAAGAGACAGTAGTTTGATGTGGATCCCATTCTTCTCTGCCAAACTGTACTTCTTCAGGGATACAAATACTGGAGCCATTACCAAGCAAAAAAATATTTATTGACTATTACTTATAGATAGTTCTGAATTCATACTAAATTCTCTCCGGAGCTTAGGTCACAGGTGTTTAAATCTCACACGTACTGACTCGGACAGGAAATGGACCGTATCCCAAAGTTTTTTAACATGAGTAGTATATAGCCACAGGTCTTAAATGAGGAACAAGCAGTAATGCCCTGTCACACTATCAATAACACTAAAAATTCAGTGAAGATAGAACGTATTTTCACATGTGATATTTTTGTGACCCATTTTCTCACTATTTTACTGTTAATAGAAATGCTTTGTATGTGAACAAACATTCTTTGAGAAGCATTTTAGAAAGGGTAAATAAGACTCTGCATTAGGTCTCCTTTCAGAATCTGAAGCAAGCATGTATTAACAAAGCCCAGTGTTGGACATGCTCAGGCACCATAAGGACATATACTAAAGGAGCACCACATGATATCTGCTGCTTAACCAAAATCCCGGTATATAGAAGGTCAGTAGTGTCGACAACACCCAGCACTTACACTGCAGTAAACCACTGTGCTGTGCCACTGCTAAAAGCACTTTCTATTGATTGTTTCTTCTAAGAAAAGGACATGAGAGTAGTAAGACAAATTTAGGCAACAGAAAGGTGAAGGAAATAGTTTGACCAAAAAAAAAAAAAAAGTAATTCACGATGGAGCACCAATAAAGATAAAACATAAGGTGTACAATACATCACCATCCTGGAAATAAACAAGGAGTCTTTCTGCCATTTTTTCAAGTTTTCAGGCAACCACAACTAATTGCCAAAAAAGAAGTAATAAATTTTCTATGAAGCAAATATATTAATAAACAGAAACAACATGCTATCCTATGCTGAATTTATCAGTAAGAAACTTGAAATCCTACTCTGCCCTTCCTTGTATGCTTTCTGCTCCAGCTGATTTCTGGGAGTGGTGACATTATGTGAGCATATTTGGTCCACACTCCTTTTAAAAGAATTCAGGGTGACAGAACTTCTGAACTGAGACCCGATATGGCCTATTAATGTGATTTTAAATCCAGTGTGAATAAAGCATTTGAATTGCTGAGGCTTCACCTTCTAGACTCATCAACCTTCAGCCTCCCCACCAGAACAGATGTGGATGTTGCTATATGTGTTAGTGTTGGAGGGTCCTATGGCATTTAATTTTGTGTTAGCAAATGGTGCTGGATTTATAGCTCTGGAGGATAAAATGTGTTAAAATGGGTAAATAACTTGACTTTTATATAGTGGCTTTCATCCTGAAGATTTGCTACAACGTGCTTATCAAACTGTACACATTTGGCAGCACTGAAATACAGCCAATTTGGTGTGCAGCCCAGTGCACAACAAAGCAAGATGGAAAGGAAGGTATTTAACTAGGTACACCAGGGAAAACTTATTCTTGAAACCTTTCTTGGGAAATGTACTGTCCATATTGACTAGAGGGAACTATGCATTTCAAAGTTTCAACCCCAGGGCTGTCACAAAGATGATGGCAAAGCAGGTTTGTGTCTTCTTTCTTCCATTTAAGCTGATACAACTGTGTGAATGCAAAGACTCTGTTTTCTAAGTTTAGGCCTAGACTACTAACCCCTCAATTTATACTAAGATGGTGTCTAAACTGAAGAACAGCCTTTACAAGCCCTGTTGCTGCCAATCAACTCACATTTGTTTACCAGTACAAAATATCTCTGATTTTAAATGGGTATCTCCAGTGAGCACAGGTAATTCCTCTTCTGTAGCCCTCTCAATACCCAATTTCTCAGCTGAGGGACTACAAGCAAAAAAGGTAGGAAAAGAAAGTGAGCTTTGTGACTCTGGGCCTAAGCTAGTAAAATTCCAAAGATCAAATACCTTAATGTCATATTAATACAATAGATTTAACTTCATGTTACTGACTTTGAACCTGCTGTGATCCCTCCAAAGTTTCCATTTTTTATATTTGCACAGAAATTTGAATGTACACACCTGCACATATACACACATGCACATATATTTAATATGCTTAGTTACATTTTCAAAAAATTATGAACATATATATAACAAAAAGTAGATGTAAATCACAGACTGCCATGGATAGAATAAGAACAAATGCATAATCAAAACAGGACAAGGCTGCAGTCTGTCAGAATAATCTAAGGTAGAATATAGAAACTAGGAGTAAAATTATTTAGTTGATTGTCTAAATATGTGTAGGACATAGGATCAAATGATTCCTGCTTCTGGTCAGCATTCACACTTACTTTTTTTTGTCTTTATTTTGAACAACTGAATCAAATTAATATTCCAGATGTGGTCTCACCAGGGCGGAGTAGAGGGGAAGGAGAACCTCTCTCGATCTACTAGCCACTCCCCTTCTAATACACCCCAGGATGCCATTGGCCTTCCTGGCCACAAGGGCACAGTGCTGGCTCATGGTCATCCTGTTGTCCACCAGGACCCCCAGGTCCCTTTCCCCTACACTGCTCTCTAATATGTAATTTCCCAACCTATACTGGAACCTGGGGTTGTTCCTGCCCAGATGCAGGACTCTACACTTTCCCTTGTTAAATTTCATCAGGTTATTCCCCGCCCAACTCTCCAGCCTGTCCAGGTCCCGCTGGATGGCAGCACAGCCTTCTGGTGTGTCAGCCACACCTCCCAGCTTGGTGTCATCAGCAAACTTGCTGATAGTACACTCTGTGTCCAGTTCTGGGCCCCTCAGTTCAAGAAGGACAGGGAACTGCTGGAGAGGGTCCAGCGTAGGGCAACCAAGATGATTAAGGGAGTGGAGCACCTCCCTTATGAAGAAAGGCTGAGGGAGCTGGGGCTCTTTAGTTTGGAGAAGAGGAGACTAAGGGGGGACCTCATTAATGTTTATAAATATATAAAGGGTGAGTGCCATGAGGATGGAGCCAGGCTCTTCTCGGTGGCCAACAATGATAGGACAAGGGGTAATGGGATCAAGCTGGAACACAAGAGGTTCCGCTTAAATTTGAGAAAAATCTTCTTCTCAGTGAGGGTAACAGAGCACTGGAACAGTCTGCCCAGGGAGGTTGTGGAGTCTCCTTCTCTGGAGACATTCAAAAGCCGCCTGGACATGTTCCTGTGCGACCTCACCTAGGCGTTCCTGCTCCAGCAGGGGGATTGGACTAGATGATCTTTTGAGGTCCCTTCCAATCCCAAACATACTGTGATACTGTGATACTGTGAAATTCTTGGTGTCAAATTCGGTTTTCAAAATCTTGACTATAACTACCGTTATTTGACTTAGCATTTATCTACTGTCTTGCTGAAACACCAAACCATAGTACTGGTCTATTTCAAAGAAGAAGAAAGGCATTTGGAGATGAGGTAGAGGGACTAATAGCTATTTTCAACAACATTTAGCTGCAGAAAGAAGTCTCCCAATACACACACCTGTGATTCACTTTTGTGTTGTCCCATCTCTTGTTGCAATCCCTGTGAGAGTTGTATGAACACTTCTCTACATTTGCTGTATGGACTGCATGGAGCAAGCACAAATCTCTCCCTCTGAGCAAAGGCACATGCTTTTTCCTCCCCCTTGGTCTTCCTTTTGTGACAGATACCAAAGTGTGGGGATCAATGTTAGTCTATACCAGTTTAATAAAATGAATGTAATTGCCAAATGTACACAGAGCAAAGATTCGGCACACTATGCATTACTGAAAGGTATTTGGTATGGTGGGAGGATTTACATTCAGGACCATTCCCAGCAGCTGGAAGAAAACCTATGAAGGTGTCAGTTTTTCAGTGTCTTGGATGATGATGACAGAAATCATCGAGGGGTAGCGGCTTAGACCATCAAAAGTTATTCATAGCAATTTGATTAGCCAGTGAGGCTTCAGAGACACTATTTTACTTCCCTCCCTCCAATAAGCCTTCCAATCATTCATTAAAATATACATTAAAAAAATCCATTTAAATTACAAGGTTGCATTTATGATGTTAAGAATTAATCCAATCAGATATATTTCATGTAAAAGACATTAGCGCAGCTTTCAGGATAGTATTTATCTGATACTACCAAGAAAATTCTGATTTTACTTTTACTTTACTTACAAACTTATTTATGCGTTACAAGCTTGAGGAATTTCAGAAGTTCCATTACTTGGCAGCTAACTATTTGCCATTCACATCAAATATGCTCAGCTTGAAAATTCTCTTAGCTACATGAAAACAGAGAGGTCCAGCTGTACTCCTCTCAAGGAATATGTTGTCTTAACATGAAAGAACACCCAAACAGGATATCAAGTCTACTCATCGCTAATGTAGCTGTTGATGAAACCATCTGTGAACACAATACACTCTAGAAATCTTTTGACACAGCCTACTTAAAAACCTATACAAATAAAAATCCCTCAAACTGAATTCTGTTTGGAAGCTTCATCAGGTGCTGGTGCTGCAGGGAACACACCACTGCTGGCATTTTCAGACTCCCACAATCAAGAGAGGATTTTCAAGGGAAAAAAAATAGCTGCTGGCCTCTGAAAAATTTGGTTATCAGTGTCACTCCTGGAAATGTTTTTGGTAAACTGAAAATAGAAGTTTAACTTGTTCAAGTTCTATGACGCACAAACGAATACTTGTAATCTTAGAAATCTGGCCCTGAACTGTTTCAAATGCATCATTTGCAATGTCAGTCAAAGTATTTTTCTTTTGTCCAGAGCTGAGTCAAGAACAGAAAATATGTCCACGAATATTTGTTTAAATCTGAAAGTGCACTGAACTTTATTGTGTGCTTTTGCTTCTCCCAAATATTTAGTAGTAACAGCATGACTATAAGTGATCTTCATACTCTGGGAATGTTTTGTTTCAATCCATAGAGTGTGCAATGGGCTAGATACACAAAGGAAAGAACACACGATTATAAGGTCTCACAGTTATCTCATCAATGTATATACCATGCAATTAGGAACTTTGATCTCCAGATTTGAGAACGGGACGGAAGTTTAGCCTCAGTCAAATCAGAAACTGTCTCCAAGGTCCAACTTTCAATTGCATGGTGGGGACAGTACTGCTGCAGGCACACCTAGAGGCAGACAGGACACTGGCAATACCTTTGATCTCTTATCTCGTCTTTCTCTGTGGCACAGTATTTTTTACCTTCAGGTCTTTAAGAGTTGGAATTTATACAAGACACTGGAAAATGCTTTGTGGTCTGTTTTGTATGGAGCAGGTGTTTTGTGAACTGTTACAAACTCTATAATTGCTTGATGTCTATCTACTGTTCTAGGGTACTGAATCTGGAGACCTGTTTAATGGTCTCCTATGAACATCTGTTCCTACCATTTTTTTTATATTAATTATATTACTATTGATCAAATGTATTCTTAAATGCCACAACATTTCTTCCAGGAACACCCTTAGCCTTTAAAATACTATTCTAGTGACATTGGTTTGATTAGTAGGCTTTAAAAAAGGAGGAATTATTTTTGCATCAATTTGAAGTGTTGTGCTTCTTCAAGCACCTGGTTCATATCAAACAAGACTTGAAACCAAACACTTTATATGACTTAGATATTTGTGAATAATGTTGATAATTCATTTAAAGTGCATTTTGAAATTAAATGTTTTGAGCTGGAAAGCTGAAATTTTTCCTTCATTAAATGTAAGCCGTCCACTTTCTTAATGAACTATTTTTAATATAAAATTCATTACAAGTTTGTAAATAGTTTCAGTTGTGTTCATTCTTCAATAGAAACAAAGTTTTCAATAGAAACAAAGTGCTCTAATACAGCACTCTTTTCATGTTTTCATATGTGATAATTACAAGGACACTTTATTAATAGCTTTCATGAAACCCATTTCAAGTAATTAGTTCCCTAGCTATTCTGCCAGTCAGTCTGTCATTACTGGAGTTTGACACAAGCATAGATGGCAATAATAAGCAAAATTGACAAAGATGTACTTTGATCTTCTGCATTGTTATTAAAAATGTAAATGGTCAATTTGCACAAAGAATATAAGCAGCAAGAGATGATAATTAGATTTTGCCTCAAACTGTTCACCTTTTCGTCAAACATAATGACAACTAATTTGGCATCAAGGCAACACAAACACTTTTTTGGAGAGCATCATATGGATTTTGTATTCTCAGAAGACAAGGGGATGGCTAGAAATATATCTCCAAGGTCAAATGCACTTCCATAAACTTTACATTGCAGTGTTTCAGAGGAATGAGTACAAGAGCACAGCTAATTAAATAAAACAAATGAATACATAAATGAAACATTAAGTGCATAGAAGTGGATCAGCTTTGTCAGATGATGAATGATTTTCATCAACATGATCAGTTTCAAATATCATATCAGTTTGCATCTAAGATTTTCAAATTAGAATCCAGAAGACTAAAACCAAAATTTGCTCTGCACTCTTAACTTGCAATAAAAATATCAATAAAGCTCCCCAGATGGCAAAAGGTTGTTACCTTCTCTAACATCCTTTTTACCAAAATATAGACACTAAGTTGGAAAAGAAAGGACTGAGAATATCTGGAGTAACACATTTTCTAGTTTTGTCCTCCTCCTCCCAGACCCTCAATTTTGGTAAAAATTGCAACAGACAGTGTCTTTAACTCAAGTGGAGAAACACTGAGAGGAGAATTGGTGTATCACAGGCAAAACAATATTTGATCACAAAAGCAGAAGTAATAGAAATGGTCAGGTTAGATGGGGCTTTGAGCAACCTGGACTAGTTGTTCCTGTCCATGGCACGGGTTTGGAACTAAGTGATCTTTAAGGCCCCTTTCAAGGCAATCCATTCTATGATTTGACAATTTTCACCCTCCTACTCTACTTATTTGAAGAAAGACCACTAACATCTTTGAGCCTAGTGGAATTTGAAAATAGGCTCTGGGAAGATGATCAAATGTATCAACGTACATATATATCAGTGTAAGTATCTCTTCCTGTCAGTCACGTCTCCTTGGTGTGGATATTATGCAATCATGATTCCTCAAAGACACAGCCTTCCTAGGCTCCATTGGTGACTGACTGAAATCCTTCGATGAAATGAATCATCTTACAAAATTGCATGCTGCCAAATGTAGGAACTAGCAGCAGAAAATATCATGGGCAGCAGTATGCTGTGCAGTTCAAGAAAAGCATTGAAAAGGCCTACACAGAAAAAAAGATTAGATCAAGAATAAATTCTAAACTATCCACACAACAAAACAAAAACTCTGAAAGGAAGGATGTATGAATTAAACATAATCTATACAGAGTAATTGCGACCAGCAGTTACTATCTTTGTCTTAAGGAAGGTTACTGTGTTTTGAGAAGAAAGCCATCAAACTTCTAATGTATGCATAGAGAAGCAGAACTCCCTTTAAAATTTACATTCAGGAAAAATATAAGTGACTAAAAAGAACACTGAACACATTGATACAACTATCTTATTTCGAATTACACTGAGATTTCAAGTGGTAGCTAATGACATTAAAATATTTAAGAACTCTAATCCCCTAAGATTTGAAGCAATAGTTAAAATGCATTCATTAAAGAAATCACCAATGGTGGATAGACACCCTGTTGAAAAAAAAACCTGATAAAAATGAACTTTGTCGCCAGATTAAACATGTATATGCCTACAAGATTCTCCCTCTGCCCAATGATACCTTCAAAATGTGAATTATCCCCTGAAAAAGGTTTATATGGAACACACACCATAAACACACATACTTTAAAAGACTTCATCCACAAACTGAATGAGGACAGTTACATACTTAGATCTTTGATAATATTGTACTGCTTTTTCTGAAAACTATGGAATGCTGTAGAAGGAATTGATCACAGATAAGATGCTTATATGTTCAAGTTGTCATCCATGGCTATACCAATCTAAATATTGTATAAGCCAAAGAGAATCCTTTATCCACATATGTGTGTAGGGAAAATTTGCTTTGGCATACCAAAACTGAATTTGTCCTTCATCTTTTGTTGATGCTTCACTGAATAGACTTCTGTGGTAAAATGTGGAGAAATTGGAATACAACGTATTATCAATAAACCCTGTTAAACTGGGAATTACGCTGCCAGAGGAATATGAAAACTTCCGTTCTGTAGCCAATCATAATATCTTCTAAAGGAAGAAATTAAATAGAGGGATTCATAATGATCTATCTGACAGGACTGGCAAGAAGACAAAGAAAGTGGTAGTGCAGGAGGAATGCATGCTGTGCAGGGTGCATCTGCATAACCCACTTAACAGAAGTGGAACCATCCTGTTTGCTTGTAAACTGACAGAAAAGTCTTGCATTGCATCTGTATTGGAGTCATGTAGTACAAACTCAACCGCACCTTGAAATGCATTTGAAATGCTTTCTCTGCAGGTGGAATCAAGGCTTAAGTAATACGCCAGGATAGAGCACCTCCCGCGTGCTATGTGGACACAGAGTGCCTTCCTCAGGAGAAAAAAACCTCTTCTCAGAGGTCTTCCAGCAGTGTATTCACTACATAAGCATGAATTTCTATTAGTAAGAGCGTGTGCAGTGGGGATGGTCGTCTGAGATGGATGTACAGAAATCTACTTCATGTCATCTGCTGGATACAGATTCATCTAGCATCTAGCAACTAGCATCAAATTCATTGTCAAAAGTAATTGAGATGGTATTGTGCATCCTCAATTCACCTTTATTCACTTCAGCCCCTTGGATAACACTGCTTCCACTTTTTAGATTATTTAAATTAACGTATATCTGATTCTCGAAGGACCCATTTCAAGTCATAAGTACTTTTATTAATCCCTATGGAAATAAATATCCTGAATAAAATGTGGGGTTTTTTGAGAAAAATGACATTTTCTTCATAATTATTGATTTGTCATAAAATTATAACCACATTGTTACTTTTGATGTAAAAAAAAAACCTGCCCAGTCAAAGAAGGGATGAGTGGAAAAAGAAAAAGTATTTAGATCATCAGAAAGAAAACAATTTGATTATTATGGATGAAGGACTCCATGACAGAAGGAAATACAGGTGATGTAGCCAAGAATCTTAACTGTGTAAATGGTTATATCACTACAGCATGCTGAGAGTTATAAACAATCAGAAAACCTTGTACAGGCACTCTGAAGAGCTTGATCCATCATATATATGGGTGACTTTACAAAATCAACTAAAGATACAGAGCTTTCAAACGCCATCTTTTATTCAGGAACTCCCCTATCCTGCAGATTGGGTATCTGTAGATGATATTCAATTCATTCAGCTTTGTTAAAGAAATAAAAATAATTAAAAAAAAAAAAAAAGACAAAAAGACAACAGTCCCTTTCTGAAGAGTGAGTGGAACTATCAATGCTGGAAAAAGAGATTTTAAAACATCTTTAAAACTTGTCATCATAGGTAGATTCAGGTACCTTACAGATGATTGTGCTTGAAATGATGTAAGAAAAAAACCCGTGTGTTTAGTTAAGTACATGGAAAAGACTGATGTTGCTTTGAGGTCACTGAAGATGTTAATAAAAACAGACAGAAACAGCAATTCACACAAATAAACCAATGCTGAACTATTAGAAAGAAATTTTGATCTACTCTGAAACCTCTGACATCTGATTACTTTTACATTTCTTTTCCTACTCAGCTGTAAACTTTGACTGGGCCTTCCAGTGCAAATCCATCCAACTCCAAACACCACCAGCCCTTCAAAAAAAAAAAAAATCTTTAAAATGAGAATCAACAACAACAGGATCAGCATCAGCATAAATACAGCTAACACAACTGTTTTCCTCCTATTCTTGAACAGCATATTCCTCTCAGGAGATTTTCCTTTTTCCAGTATTAAAGGTAGAAAATAATATCAGGGCTTGAAGATAGCAGCGATCCCTATGAGAAAGGCAACTTGTGGACACTGGACTGTAACATTTGATCTGGGAGATGACATCAGATGAAGGTAAAGGTATTCTTATTTGCTTGATTGCTTAGTCATTTTACCCTTGGAGAGAAGGCATATGGTAATTTTTGGCTGGGTTAAAAGCTGTCCTGGATGGGATACATACACTGAAGACAGAATTAATTCTTGTTTTTAGACTCCATGACTATGTAACATAATGTGGTCTGAGATAAGCAGAGGAAACTATTGCCTTGCATCCCAATAGGCCACCTCTGGTCAAACACTGATGTTTGTGTGCAAATAAAATAAGTTATATTAAAGATAAGAACCCTTTGAAACTAATGTAATCACTTCTTTACTTGAAAGCTGACCTGAAGGATCACATACGTCAGCATCCTTTTGACAGAGTAGATAACACTGATGTAGCCAGACAGCTGATGTCAGAAAAAGGAAAAGATCACCATCAGTACATTCAATTTTTCATAACTCTACTTAAGTCTCCCATAGGAATCATTATATCTGGGGAGAAGGGAGCCTATTTTGTTTTTTTAAATATTTTGCTCTGTCTAGTACACTTTAGATTTAAGTTCTCTTTGAGTAGAATGCAAACAGAGCAACATCCAAGTTTAAGCATGGTAGCGCTTTTCCACACAAAGTAGCTGAGATTGTTTTAAACTAGACAAAACTCAGTAAGAATAGAAAGCGTGAACAGTTTTTTTGCCAACAGACTTTTTGTGGCATGACTATTTTGGTCTTTTATTTAAGGCTGATTTTTTTTTTTAATGCTAGCTGCCCAATGTCCTACATCTTCTTTAGAAAATTTAATTCCTGCCAAAATACATATGCCATTTCACAGCTTAAAGTGTCTCTGAATTGCTACCAGAAGCTACAGTTTCAAAAGGTGACAGAATGCCAGCAGAACTATAGCTCTCCTTCCTTTGTGGTATTGTTTAGCTTGCTCAAAGGTTTGCAGTTGGATGGAGCTCAAGAGAACTGTATGACCCCCCGTGCATGTCTGCAGGTTTGGACTAGGACACGCTGCTGCTATTAGAGGCTCAGTGTGTGGGAGGTGAATTTTTCTGTGTGCAAGTAAAATGTACAGGCCTTTCTGGCTTTCCCTTCTGAAGCTTGCATTGCAGCTACATTTTCCTGGTTTTAACTGAATTACCATTCAGCAAATGCAACCTTACTAGTTTTGTAGCATGAGGGAGTCAGCGTGTGTACCTTATCTTGTCTTTGTATCACATACAAGGAGAATATTTTTAGCCTTCAGCACCTAATTAAAAAAGGTGAGGCTGACATCTTCTTTCCATGCCTGTGCCAGTGACACAGAGCATTGCAAATGACTCTCTGCTGGGCAGAGGGAAGGTGAGCTTTGTCTCGCTTTGTGCTTCAATTATGGTCCCATGCTGGCAGCCAATTTATTCCAGTCACCAAAGCCTTTGTTTTCCTACATCCAGTCCCTGGCTACAGAAACCATAAACTCTGCTGATCTGTGCAATGTGCAGCATGAAGCAGAATCTTGGTACTCTCTAGAAAGAAAGACGAATTAATGGTTAGATCTTAGGGGGATATTAGAGGGCTTTAATTGCCAACCCCACCCCCATGGAGTTTGAGAGATGGTTTGAAATGGTAACACCACTTCAGAATTCTGACATTCAGCCACATCAAAGTTTTGAGATTAACGAACATTGCTTTTGTTGCATACACATAGCTGAACACTTTAAAGAAGCACAGGTTTACATTTCTTTCCACTCCCAATTCCACAACAAAATAGCTTTTCCTTGATAATTTCTAGAAACTGTACTCTGTAGCTTGACTTGTCTTTGTCCCTATTTTAAATGAAATATATGTTTTATTTTCTCTCTCGCTGTCTTAATATACCCAAAATTAACTAATGAAAAGAATAGATTAATAATAACTACTATTATTACAATATTTTGGAAATTATTTGAAATGTTTTAGATCTAAATTTAGGTATAGGAAATTTTACTATTATACATTTACTTTAACAATGGGATTAGATTTCCATCGTTAACAACAGCATAAGAATACCATACTAAAAATGTAGATGTTATTAGTTCAGTATATTGTCATTTGAAAGTGCTTTCTACAGAACTCCTTTAAAGGAGTTACTCATCAGTTGCTACACAACCTGAAGTATATAATCTGCTTGCTTTAGAAAAAATGCCCTTGTTCTTCTAGGTCAAGGAGGTATAATACCAATTAAAGTGCTAAGAGAAGGGAACATAGTCTATTAGACAGCTGCATTTAGCTTTAAAAAGCAAGAAGCAAATAATACCTTAAAAGACCCACACAATCCAGGAAAAAAAAAAAACAAAAAAAACTCAACAAACAAAACCCCCCCAAAAAAACAACAACCAAAAAAAAAACCCCACCAACAAAGCTTAAACAAGAGAAGGATGATATTCAAACCTTTTTTTTTTTTACATTCCTGTTTAAGACTCTTTAATATTACTAAGAATTACATGCAACAGCTTCAAAAAATGAAGAAACACTGTGAACATGTTTTAAAAGAGATGGAAGCAAGTAGTAAATAGAAAATGCAAGTTGGGATGAGAAAATAGCCTCCTTTCACAAATAAGAGAAATGAGTCATTAAGGGCTAAATGTTGAAAAGAAACTGTAGTGACGTGACAGCAGTAGTGATACTTGGGCACTGCGGCTAGAACAATTAGATGTTTACTGTTAACAATAAAAATACAGGTAAGTGTTAAAGACACAGTCTATGGGGGAGGATGGGGTGCTAGAGGACTCTCCCTGAAGGTCCTGTGGTCATTGAGCTGGCACTGCACAACTTTTCTACCTGTGTCAAACAATTGCCTTATTAAGAGAGATCAAATACCGAAGAAGAACCTGATTCCTAAAAATATCTCCATTAATAAAAATAAACTGCCCTTACCACCATGTCAAAGTCTTACGCTAAAAGTCAGATTCATCAGGTATAAAAAGCTAAAAAGCATTGCATTTCAAGTTTTGTAACATGTCTCACTTTCCTCACAAAACTATGGTAAACTATATTAAAATACAAAATTATCGTATGAATATGAAGGGCTACCTGAAAAAAAAAAAAAAAGACAAAAAAAGACATACTTTGATGATCATCTAGAAAATAGCGGACACTGGAAATAGAGCTAATCAGGTGAATAAGTTGACATTTTAGAATCAAATGAAAGACAACAGGGTAGCAATAGTCTTTAAAAGGCATTCCAAACTATCATAATCCCACAGCTAACTGAACAGAAGAGACAAAAAAAAGCAATACGGCAGAAAATGTGAACTAAGAAACTGACCTTTACAATGGTATCCAAAGTTTAGTGATTACTTCTGCATAGTACTTTCTTATAAAACCTTTCTGAAACTTACATGGAAAACTATTTATTTTCAAGGCTGATTTCTCTCCCATATTAACCAGTTCTTTTGCTACTTTGAGGAGGAAGAAAATACTATTTTCTTAAAATAGGTTCCTACTGTACTAGTTCCTCATTTTCTGACTATTTGGAAAAAGCATATAAGTTGGTAACTTCCCTTAAGCTAACAGTAAAGGAGATTCAAGGAGACTTCATTCTAGGTAATAGCACAAAATCATTTGTCACAAAATCATAGGTCTGGTTAACAGTAGTAAGGATTTTCCAGAAACTAACTCATCAAACTTATTTTTAAATGTATCCATGGCTTTTGCTCAGGCTGTCCACTGAGCACTCTGAGCTGGTAGTTGCCAATCACTTCAAAGGGATACTAACGCTGGGATTTCAGGTTGCTGTAATCAGTATGCTGTTCACTCATTCTCCCCATCCTAATTATGAGTAATCCATGCTGAGTATTACTGCACTGTCCCTGGTGTGTCTTATTCATCTATACGCACTCTAACCCATAGCATAACCTGGACACATTTAAACTGTAGCATTTCATTTGCAAGGCTGTGGTCTGGAGCAACCCAGCTGTAAGCACACGTACAGAATAGGCTGGATTGTGGCTTTGAAGTTACAACCTGCACCACCAGGGATGCTGGAGAGATTGCTTCAGAAATGGTGTCTGCTTGATCCTTACAGAAAGTTGGGTCAAATGAGAGAGAAAGACACGAGGACTCCCAGCCCAATGTCCTGCAAGCACCCTTAGTTCCTAAGTCAAGAAGGGAGCACTTTGCTTTCCAGAGTAAAAGGGGTACTGGAGGCGTGCAGCAACCATATCTGGGATTGTCCCACTGTCAGCACCTCCTTGAGAAGAGCAAGGTCAGGAACTGCCAACCCAGCTGTTTTTTTGGTGGGTACCTGCTCCACGCCTCTCTAATTTCCTTTTTGCGGTTAGTAGTACCTTCAGGAGAAAAGTGCAACGAATTGCTAAGGTCCACTCCACCACAAACTCAGTACAAATAACAATAACGTTGCTCCTCCTCAGTAAACCTTTTCAGGGGGTGAGAATTCAGCCATGGGCATCACTGGTGCTAATCTCATTCATGAGATACAATGGATGTGAAACAAAGCGAAAAAGCTCCCCTCTCCCTGCACCACACTCCTTCCTCACCCCATTCCTCTCCCCCACCACCCCCCCTCCCAAAAAAAAAGCCTCCAAGTGTAGTATAGCAAAAGGAACATAAATCTATTTAACTCACTGGAAGAAAAAATTGAACCATGATTTTTTTCCAAACATCTCTTTTAAGAGAGAAATTTTAAGTGTGGTGTGCATGGTTATCACTAAAAGGATTATAAAAATAACTTGCAATTCCCATTAGTTCAAGTTTGTTTGATCTGAAAGCATTTATAGGAACTATATCTAAGTTGTATTTGCAGTGCACCACCAGAACCTTAAGCAGTTAGAACACCCACAAGAACATAATTGCATTCCTCAGCTTTTCCAGATCTATTTTTTTTTGCAATCTTCTACAAACTAGCTGTTTAAATTATTCCTAAACAACTTTCTACACTATTTTAGAATGGGAGAACCAGGTACTTAGTTCCCTCTCATTTTATTTGTGACTACACTTTGAAAAATTCACCTTCTTTCAATTTAATGCTTTCAGAGATTATACCCCACACAGCATCAAGTATTTGCATTTAGGGCATATTAAGGTAAGCAAAATTCATTCAACTCTATTATATAAACTATGATACAGCCTGAAGCATAAGAGGCATCACTATGAACATAGATTAAAGAAAACCAAATCAAACTAAAACCACCACACCACACACTTTCAGGACTTTTCAGGGAATATCTGTAATTTTTCTATTTATGTGATACTTTTCTATGTTCAACTTTTAATTAGACAAATCATATTCACCTCTATATGATATATTCCTCTCCTATTCAGAAAATGATAGATATGTTAAAAAAAAGTTTTATTCAGAAGTTTATCTTTCACTAGAAGTGCCTGCTTCACTGCTCTTTGGATAATTCTGATACGCATTACACATCTATTGCAGTTCATTTGCTTGTTAGAATATTTATTTATGGGAACTGTACTTCTTTCAGGATAATCAGATATAAGGCATATTAACTGCCATGAATATTCATAAGTTTTCAACCCCACTATAAATAGTAAACCAGAAACATGCCTTCATGAAGTATATGAGATCTTAAATACAGATTATAAAGAAGACTATATGGATGCTTCATTACTTATTTGGATTTAAATATACACCCATTTAGCACAACTATACAGATACTAACTTAAAAACCTAATACCATCAAAACCAGGAACCTCTGTACCTGCACACTTAGCCAGTGTAACAGGCCACATTATAAGAAGAATAATATCTACACAACTGGAATCCTGTGGTCCTATGACACATTCAGAAAAAAAACAAAAACAATTCTACTAGTGAGACACCATGAATTTATTACAGATTTGAGCAGCATACAAGCTAAGGGTCAGGGGAAAATTTAAATCTCATAATAGAAGAGTTATCTCAAATAATAGTACTCTTGGCAATGTACTTATCATTTTTTTTCTATACAAGTAACCATGCTCTGCAGAATATGTTTTGCTTGTCATCTTCTAAGACACAACATTTGTCTTAAAAATCAGGCAAGAAATACCCTGAAAAGTACTAAAACAGAAATACCTTTGATATAGTATAACTCAGAAATGTTTTAATTTTTTCTTCATGTGTTTTCAGCTGTCTTTGGTAAGGCCATGCAGAACACACCCTGATAGCAGTTCAAAGCTTCACCTCCTTGCAAAAATCCTTCTACCTCAGCAAGTACTTCATCATATTCAGGGTCTGCAATGGTAACAGGAATACTCCAGAACAGTGTTTGGGAAATCAGTGATTCTCCTAAGAGTATGCTGCAAATAACTGTAATATTAGTTATTTCTGCAAAATATCAACAAGGATTTTGAAAATGCATTCAACATTGAACACTTAATACACTCTTCTTAACTGTTATAAAGTCCCTTTTATAAAATATACTCTATTTACTTCTGCAAAAAGACTTAATGCCAGCCTCTGAAATGTCATGGCAACAATGAAGTAAAGAGCATTTTAGGACATGGTGGTCTTGGGAAACAAGCTGCAGAACCTATTTAAAATCAGAATTAGATGAGGGATAAATTCAGGATTCCACCCAAAGAAAAATTACAGACCTGAATTTAAGTTAATGTTTGACTACATCAAACATTGCAAAACCCTTTTAAAAGATGTAAATTGGAGAAAAAAAAGGATGCTACATGCCTTTTAAACTTTGTTGTGATAGATTCAGCTTGGGTATTTCAGATTCTTCCCTCCCATTGCACAATCTACATTTATTTAGGACCGCGTTTGTTACTGAATTGCATTCCATAGGTGTAAGAATTCAGATTCATTTAAAAGTTAATGTGAAGCATATTTTTTGTTGGAAGCACATTTATTGTAGAAAGCCATAATAATCTTTAGCTGAACCAGAGGACATGTCAGACAGTTAAATCTTCTACTCATTGACTGGTTTGTCCAGAATGAATGAGAACTAACCCTACATGAACAAATATGCTCACAGTTAATTGCCTCTGTAAATGATCTAGCGAACAAAAGTCTTAAATAACTTCAATCATCTCATGCTCGGTTAATATTGACAATATTCTTTATGGCACTGAACAAACACAAACTAAACTTGGCACTGCACAGAGAAAAAAAGATAAAAAATACTGACGTCTAATTGCCCTTTATTTATAATAATGGAAGCGTGGACAAACTAGGTATGCTTACGTCACCTATAAGTTAGAGGGTCATATTCTTTCATTATTTCTTCTGATTTTGTGCCATCAAGCTACCTAGGAGTGACTTCACTAAGCCTGAGATGCCATCTGGAGAAATCAGAATTATACGTGATTTACACTGATGGAAATGAGATGGAAAACCAGGAGACCTCTCTTCTAGTCCTGTTTCAGTGCACATTGATCTTTACTACTGTTCAAACAACAAGGAGAAGGTACCAGCTAGAATATGTGCAGAAGCACATTAAAGACATACCACCACTGGCACAGGAGCTTCAGAATAAATGCATGAGTGCTTTTTTTTTTTTTTCCCTTCCTTACAATGGCAACTAGTCATTTGGATAAGGCAAATTATGAAATAAATTATTGTAAGACTGAAAAAGGTCTTTTATGCTTTGAACTCCTTCAAAACTTGAAGATGCTCGTACAAGTTAGAGAACTTAATTTTAAAGACATACACTATAACCACTTTGGCAAAGATGTATGGCATTTTTTATAATCTCTGAACTGCACTCCTGAATGACAGAACAAACATATGCAGGAAAAGCATTTATGCGCCAGGAATCTTGTCTGTCTCCCTCCTCCAACTCCACCAGTTGCTCTAATGAAATAGATATTCCTTACAGGCTTTTCTCCACTTACAGCCTCAAACAATCACAGCTATACAGTCATTAATCACTCCATAAAAAACATAAACACACATAATGCAGTTTTTCCTTTTAAATACTTATTAGGTGTTGCATTATCGCTTTCTTTATTAACAATAACATTTCTTAAAAAGAAAATACTTATTTTTTGACTTAAAATAAAATATATAAAAAGATAATATCCAAAACCCGCAAGTTTTTAAAGGCTACATTTGGAGTAAGTAGAATTCATAGAGCTCGGTGTGAATTTTCTGGTCTTTAACTCCCTACATTTGAAAACTGGTCCTTCATTTCTTCTCGGTTTTGGCTTTGACAAAATGACTGCTTTATATTTGTTAGCAGTTTTAGTATTTATGACTTATCATACTGCTAGATGCACATCCATAATTTACTAACAGTGCAACTGAAGGATTATGAAACTTCAGGAAGCATCTAGATTATCAGACAACACATGTAATAAAAACACCACACACAATTAAAGATGGGTGCCTTGAAGCAAAATACAGATATATTGTCATCAGGCTACATTTTGCTATGTTCGTATTGGTACAGAGAGAGGAGTGGGAGTTCTGACTGTGCAAAGAAAGGGGTTTTGTACACTAAGGAAATACCCTTCTACTGTACCAGCAACTGGGAAATGAAATTATTACCTCTGTATCAATCAAGCAGTGTCACAGAAATAAAATCATGGTAATGGGGTTGTTATCGGAGGATCAATGCTGCCCGTTTTGAAATGTCTTCTGCTTCACCTTGTGGCCTCAGCATTTATGTGGCAGCAAAAAGCCATTATCTGTTCTATTTCAGTGACATTTACTCTTTCTCCTCATCTGTTCAAATGTCCATTCTTTGATGGCTCTAGTATGTCACGCTTTTCATACTCTGACAGTTATGTACACTACCATTTTAGGTCACTTGGTCTCTTTGGGTGAGAGAGAATTTTTCTCCCTATTTTCAAAACATTATCACTGCTGAAATTCTGTTGCTCTAATTACATGATTATATTTTCTTTATCCAAATGGAGGCTTCATTAAATCGTATCAGTACAATGCCACCTCTGGATCAGGTGCAAATCTTTCTCAGCACTAAAACACTGAAGTTCCCCAAAATAAGCTATGAAACATAATTTAAATAAGTGACAAAAGCAGTAGTGTAGTTGTAAGAGTAGTTGCTGAAAAGTACAGAGGATCTCAGAGCTGCCACTTGTTCACAGATTTCACTGCAGCTCAGTTACTTCACTAGGATCACAGGTTTATGCTACAGAGAAAACAAAACCAAGGTTAAATTATCACAGGCAGGGAGCAACTCCACACAGGGAGTGTACATGCAGTTTTTAGGAAGAATATAGGACATCTGAGAAAAATTGTATAGGTCAGCTGAAAATTAGCCTTTTACAGTGATCTTCAAGGAAATATATATTAAGCAGAGGTTTGGAGTTCCTTAAATTGTTTTGGTTTTGTTTGTTTGGGTTTTTTTCTTTTTTCTTGTCAAAACAGAAGGAGCACAGATTTTTTCACTGAAGCACGTTAAAGTACAGTAATGCCTTCTTCCAACCTAATCTCCGAAGCCTCAGAGAAGCCAGATACGAATCTATAGTTATTACTTATAGATACTACTCTTTAAATATAGATTAAAATTAAAGCATTAACATCTGCCAAAGAGTTAAATTGAAAGACAACACAACTCTCAAATATACAGAATAGTAATTTAACTATAGTAAAATGACTGTTTTACTAGAATAACTACTAGTAGCAACACTTATTTTAATTTATGCAATTACAGGTGGTTTATAGCAAATGTATATATTTTGTAGACTCTACAATTTTTTTTCTGACACTAGCAAATTGGTTCTATGATTTTTATTTAAATTCAAAAGCCTAAGCCTTTGGGAAATAAAAAAAAAAAAAGGGGGGGGGGAAGCATAGCAAAAAAAGGTTGCAATTTTCTCAGTGGAAATCTAAAACACCAGGTGCAGAGAGAGACAAAGAGCTTTCAGATTTTTCAGTGCATTTTCTTTGCAAAAACAGGCCTTCAATCAGCACAAAAACCTGCCTCCTCATAGACGATGACAGCAGAAGTGTAGTTGCTGCTCCAGGGAAGGAACTGAGCAAGGCAGGCTGTCAGGGATGGCTACAGCCACCTCAACCACCAGAAACACCTCAAAGGTAACCCTGTTTATAGAAAAGTTGCCTAAATGATACAATGTTTATCATTTCAAAT
The DNA here is from genome assembly GCF_036013475.1 of Columba livia. NCBI lineage: Eukaryota > Metazoa > Chordata > Aves > Columbiformes > Columbidae > Columba > Columba livia. Next base: position 54,867,155 of record NC_088604.1, on the reverse strand, counting down.
TAACCTTACTAATTATATTAACCAGACAGTTTTCAAACCAATAAAATGTGAGAGAGACTAAGATGTGCAGTTCAGAATATGTGTGCTAGAATTGGAGTTATCAGCACAGACTTGGTTTGATCACAACTTGTATGCCTTACAATACAACCTCTTCTTGTGCAATGCCAGTATGATGCAAGATAATACCAAATCAGCAAAACTGAGAGAATGGACTATGGAGTGATGCCATTCCTCATCTGCAGCTTGTACAGATTGTTCAGGACAAGAAGCACCATGTTTATTTTCTTTTTTTAAGAAATATATTATTTTCTTTTTCAGTTGTGAACATTATGAATTATATCTAGAAAAACAAGAGTTTGAAAACCTCACGTACTTTAAAGAATAAATCAGCTGTAGATTAACTTTTCAGATAATACTTACAATAAAATGTTTGTAAAGCATCCAAAAGTAAAGAAGTTTAACAGCAGATGTAAAAACTAAAATAAGAAGTTAGGCAGCATATTAAACATTAAATAGGAAATAAGGCCAAAATTAACTGCTTCCAGAAACCCTGCACCAAATAGCAGACTCTAATGACTGTGATGGTGTCTATGAACATACTAGGCAATATATTTGAAGAAGATACACATGACATATAAAAAGACAACAAGATCATGTTACCGCTGTAAAAAACATCCTGTTCTCAGAACACAGGAGGCCAAGGGAGGCATCACTAGTTTTTGAATGCCAACAACAAGAACAGTAGATGCGTGAAGCAAATAATAAGGTACAAAGTCTATAGCTCTAGGCTGGTTTCCCACATGAAACAACAACACTTGCACTGCATCTAACAAAAATTTGGTATAATGTGAATTTGTTTGTTTGATTTCCAGCTCATGATTTACAAGCAATTGATAAGCTACATATTGTTTAAAACCATGCAGTAAGGCAGTGGTAGCCATCTTTTCACTTTGTTCCCACGTCCATTGGTTAGGCAGACATTTCTGACAGGAGAGAGAAAGCACCTCTTTTCTGAGAGCAACTCAGCACATCCAGCTACAAGAAACTTCTGAAGAGCATATGGTGGTGTTGAGAAGAAGGGAAAGCAGACTGGTAACCTGCTGTGTCAGGCTGGCTGTGTTGCTGCTGCAAAGAGCAAGAGCCCTGAGAATGGTCAGACAGCAAGGGAGCCCAGAAACAGCCAGGAAATGAGATGGAAGCAGGAAGGATGTGGAAGTCTTTGCCTTTATTAGGTGTCAATCAGGAGATGAGAAGCCAGTACTTCAAATGACTCATGACCTAAATACAAGTTTGTTTTTCTATATTGGAGCAGTTTTGAAGACTTAGGAGGCTTTTGCTATCTTTGGGCTTGCTCTCTGTGACACTAAACCAGGCACTTCCATTCCAAGGCCAACTACAGGACTCCTTTGTAAAATCCAGAATTCTATATACGTAAGTAAAGCTGTCCATGACACATGCTGAAGTAGCCTAAGAAGAACTTTGTCTTTCTAAGCATTTAGAATAGTTATACACTCATCTTGCAGATGTAAATGGATTCATACCCTTACATTTTGTACTAAACAAGTATGAAAATTCATGTTTATCGTGATACAAACCTTATGATACACTTCACACACTGCTGGCCAGTATCCACTCAATGCAAAGTCATACTTTTTTATTAACTCATTGAAAGAATTTACATAACCACAAAAATAAATATGCAGTGGAAATCCAGAAAGAAAACTTTTCTTAGCTCAGGCCAATGGAGCTATGGTTAACACCTGCACTTTCCTCTTAACTATGTATGTCCCATCTTCAAGGAAACCTCTGAAAGCAAACATTTAATATCGTTCTAGATGAGAAAATATCCACACATACTGCTTAGGAAAAAATATTTTGTTGATCTTAAATACAGGTTATTTTTGCTACAGTTTAAAAACTCAGAAGAAATGTCGAGCACAAGTAACACTGGTGGAACATTCTTCCTGTTTCAACGGCCCAATTACGAACATCAAGGAAAAAATACATGTAAATTCATAGACCAAAATACAGCATGCTCTACAGTAAACAGACAACTGGTTTGACAATTACTGTAAAGCAAGTTTCCACTTAAAAAAAACGGCTTTGAATGTAGGCTATCATGAGCTGCTTGCCTAGTCATCGGGGTTTTTTTTTAATTGAATATACAGGCAGGTGGGGCTACACAGTTGTACATGACTTTTTGTATTCTAATTTGTCTAATTAAGTCATGACAACAACTCAAGCAACGATGCAAAGAATGCAGAGTTTGCAAAGACTAGACTACATGATAGCCGTCATGATCTAATGCAAGGCAGAGTGCTGTAAGACACAAGAGGCAGGGGGAATGCTGCAACTCTGGCGTATCATTTTAATTTCTCTGTCAATCAGTTTAACAAATAGACAGAGTAATGACTTATTCAGGCAAATACCATTAGATAAATGCTTACTTGTTTCGGGGTTTGGTTTTGTTTTCCTTTTTCTTTTTGTGTCCTCCAAACCAAACCTAGACTACCCATGAAAGCAATATGATCAAAAAATGAACAGATATTTGAAAAATGTTCATGGATGAGCATGAATGTGCACGAACTCACAAAACCAGGAATATCCATATTATTACATATACACTGTAGCTTCACTGTTATTTCAAATAGTACAGCAGCCATGATGATAGTACATCTAATAGCACCCATGGGAACCAGTGAATTTGATGTTAAATAGAAGGCAGCTTGCTGAAAAATATGATCACTTCCTACTCTTTTTCCAAAAGGAAGAAAATAAAATTGGAGTCCTTAAGAGCTGTTTCCTGTACATTGACAGATGGAATGCTTATTAAAGCCCATACTACTCTTACAAAAGAAGGATTTTTTTGTAAATTATGTGGATATTCTCACATAATATAGTGAAAATTGACAAGAATAGGCACTAACTAGGTAGGAGCTGCTTGAGGATATGGGTGCATTTAAAACAAATTGACCACACCTGTAAATTTTTTTGCCTCTTACCTGCTTGATCAAATCAGCCACTCATTCATTCATTCCCATGAGAGATTTTTCAGCATTTTAAATCACTAAACAGCTTCATAGAACCTTTTGCTTCCAGAAAAGTGCCCATATAGTAAACATTTTCTTCAAGAGAATAAACACACACACATAAAAATCATACACTTCCTGGGGACACAACAGTATATTTTTTTTAACATATTAAAAACAAAGCAAAACAAAACAAAAACAGAACAAACAAAAAAACAAACCAAAAACAAACTCATAAACAAAAAAAAAACCCAATCAAAAATCCCCCACACCACACACAGCTTAAGTGGTGTGATCTTACAGTCTTGTGGAACCAGGTCACATTTAATGAAGTATAAAACCCCAAAGGAATCAGAATTTTCTAGTTTTTAATCAAGATAGAAATTATTTTTTTTTTAGCTCTGAAGAAGCATAAGTTCCCGGACTTTAACCTTTTTTTCTCTGTTACACAGTGATTAATCTTACTAAACATTGGAGAGTGAAACATACATTTTCATGTTTCATACTGCTCAGATCAAGAACAACTAAGGCACGTGGTTTTTTGAGTTATTAAGATATGAAATACAGTTCAAATTGGATTAAAAAGCAATAACCCTTATAATATTCAAAATTAAGCCCTGAAACTTTTGAAGTTGTGAAGAGCTTTTCATACTTAAAGAATCCTTCAAAACCCAAACCCAACACAAACTGAGGATTAAGCATGTTTTGAAGTTCTAATATGACAGACTGATTATATTGGTACAAGGAAAAACTTCATTATTGTTACTGGGAACTCTTTTACACTGGGAACCGTGAGCAAAACAGTACTACTTCAAAGATTATCTCAGTCATCCTTAATTCCTAACAATCCTCATTCCTAAAGTTTCTAAAGCTATATCCCGCTCAAGAGCCTTTGTTTATCGTTATATTTGTGCCTCTTTCCATGTTTACAGATATTTCATTATAAAGAGCTAGGAAACATGTCATTTTTTCAGAGAAAGGGTGATTACTAACGAGTTTTAATATCCAAACACAAGAATACAAGGAAGCCTCTCTGTAACTAATTTCCTAAAAATTGCTCATTTTCTTGGAACATGCCTTGAGTCTCCTTCCATGTCCTCTGCAGACATGGGTGCACCTAATGTCTGAAGGCTAAATCCAGCCCCAACATTCTGCTATGCCACTGCCTCCCCCTTACGTATGGTGCAATATCATTCTAGTATCACTACTTACATTAACATTCGTTAGGACATTTCCAGACATCCTACAATCCTTTCAGAAATAATAGTTTGGATGTGCAACCTTCTCTTTTGGCCCTTTTAAGTTCTGCAAATGACAATATGAATATGTGTGCATATTTCTACATTTCAGCCCATTTTAAGCATGATGGCAGTTGTAATTCCATCTTTTAAAAGGATAATCTGTCCTGAACAGTGTAATCTCCCCATATATTAATAATATAATCATACTACATTTCAGCAATATTTTCTAAAAGCTGATGGCTATAGAGGAAACTACTTTAAAAAACTAAAAAATAACCAAATCATTCTGATTAATTACTCAGCATTATCAGACCTTTGATTCAGAAAAAACGTAAATCAGTATCATATCATTTATCAGTACAGAATCAGTCTTGAATAACATGCATGGTGATACAAAGGAAGAACTACAAAATATCAAATGTATCAAAACATAAATACAATTCCATGATCTGCTACCCTCAAAAGCACTAAAATGCTGATAGCTGGGTGTCCCAATATTCAAACATCAAAAGTTTGGTAGTTCTTTTTTAGAGGTCAGAAGATCTCTACTTGCCCTGCCATACTTCCTGGTTCATTATCTTCTCTTGAGACATACCTGTGGCAGTTTCTTTTCCTGGAGGCAAATTAAATACTTTGGTCTCTCAATCCAGAGTTCCTGTGTTATATGAGGTTTTCATATTACCATGCTTTTTTTTTGACAGAATCACTGTTGTGGAAGTCCTTTCTGTGTTCTGGATCACTCTCTTTATGAAGTTTCTCTGTGGTTTTGGTGCCTTTTTTTCCCACTTGTTTTGTTTGTTTTTTTTTTTTAATTTATTTTTTGCTTTGTCTAAGGAGAATGGCTCCATATCAAGGAAGGAAAAAAAAATGAGACTGAAGCAAAATATGCTTTATACTTCCACTTCAAAACTCACTCTTCTGAAGTGAGAGAAACAAGACAACCTTTTTTTTTTTTTTCCCACTTGAACACTTTATGAGTATTATTTTTCCCTAGAAAGTATATCCATTTGTTCATTCCTCCAGCTTTTTTAAGAGTTCTTAATGAATGGATAAGACAGAAACAGGTGTCTAGCAAACATACCACTTCTGGTTGCTGTGTAAAGCTATTTCACTTTGCACATGTCCAAGCCTCTGGTCTCTTTGCTGAGATGTCACGATTAGTTCTTGGATTATTATTTCCTCTTGAATTAGACATGTAACTTATTTTAATGGACTTGACTCCATTTGTATCTTCTGGTTAGTAACAGCTGATTGCATTACTCAGTATCACAGAGAAGCAGATCGTCATTTCCCAAACACAATCCTTCCCATTCCTGTGTCATGAGGAGTTTTTACCAGTCTCTTGATTATCTAGAGACTGGTATCTACAGTTATCCATTGTGATCTGTGGTTTATGGTGAAACATTTTTATAACAGGTTGATTTTCTTTTTGGTATTATTTAGATATCTTCTTATGCAATAGACCTGATGGCAGCTTCAATGTCCATAAAGAAGATTTTAATTCTAATGGTTGGTAGCAATAGCTGTTAGTCAAGATATCTTGCAACTTCATGGTGTGTCCAAGGAATTTATGCAACATGAAAAGATTCATTCTTCGTTTTACTGTTATATACAATTTCTCTCATATCTAGAGGAGAATAATGTATAAAGTGCAATATTAATTTCCCTTTACTCTCAAAGTCACAGTCAGGTAATTCTGCTCACCAGTGTGTTGTAACATTCAGCCTTGCAGAAGTGAAAACATAGGTTAGCAGGTTGTTATGGCTATAAAGCGTGAAGAATTGTGGAGGCAGGGGTGACATTTCTCAGCTATAGCCCAACTCAAAGGCAGAAACTTCAGCTTCTGTAAATGAATTTAATAATCCTACTTAGCTGCAGTTAGCATTCTGACATTCAGATATTCTTGATTTGCCTTCCTAAACGCATTATCTTCTTACTGAGGGAGGTACAGAAGGTAATCCACAATAGAGGAAGACTGTAACAGCTACTAGTACCAAGTGAGCCCTTAACTTTGCTCTTTCTCAGGCTTCAGAAGGCTCTGTATATGGCATATAAAACAATGCAATGAAATGTGAATTTGGGGAACACAATGCAGATTAGAAGTCCAGTCTTCCCATAGGGCCACTTCTAATTTCCCTGATCCTTAAGGTAGCTTTGAATATCTGACCATCTACCTTTCACATGTACCACATAAATGGTCATGCTGCCGTTGTTTTTAAATGAAAGAGAACTTCAGGCCATCCTTTATGAAGACAATGTGCTCTAATAAGAATTCTCAAAAAATCCTCAGGAAATTAGCATTTTAACAACTAACATTGCCTATCTGTAACTTCTTGTTATTTAACAGCCAAGTACGTATTACTTCTTGTGAGTTAAATGCATTCTCAGTTTTATCCCTCTACTCAGCAATTTTCTTTGCAGCAATTTTCTCTTCCTTTTCTTTGAACAGAACCTGACTTTCCAATCCAGAGGCACTGGTATCTCCCTTTAGAGCAGTTCTTAGGGGGTCCTCATTCCATAGCACCTGATGGCCATATCTTTTTCCCCACTCTGAAAGGGTTTCATAAGCACCTCCAGAAAACATATATACCATGATCCTTGGCCAGACTTTTCTTCCCAGATGTGGCCCTTTTATGTGTTCGGACAACTAACTTTAATATGCTAATTTCTGTATTTATGGCCTAACTTCATCAACTGTGGCACTTAGTTCATTTATCTCATTCATAAAATAAATTAAATTTTGAGACACTTTTTCCCCTGAGAAAAACTCCCACTGCTTCAGTTACTGATATGACTTCAGCACAGAGTGATTTCAAAGGACAACACTTTCCTGACTCCACTTTGTTCTCCATCTTCTGTTAATATTCTGCTTTGTATCTTTCAAACGTGTTTACACCAAGTTACTAAAATTATTTTTCATCAGTGAATTAACACTATATTTTTGTAATCCCAACAGCACCAAACAAAATGTAGTTGATACAAACAGAAGAACACACATGAGGTGAGAATATACTTCTCAAACAAATTGCATTTACTGTTTCCATTCAGGACTTTTAATTAATAAATCCTGAGGTGGTTCTTTTGGCTCTTGTTCTGTTCTTGATAGCTCTCTGTAAAGTTCATTATCAGGAAAAGATGTAAATGAGACCTCAAGATACACGTCGCTTTTGGCAGACCAAGCTCCGTTTGCTCTTCCAAGTTACTCCCAAGACTCAATTCTGGGCAAAACACTGTGATTGCAGCTTCCATTATCTCTTCCTCAGTGTACCTTTTGCAAATCCCAGTTTTGATTTGATGAGCTGAACTGATAATGTTTACTCTGTCCTCGTGATGGGTAGTGCCAATCTATGCAGCAGTTTGCTTATTTTTGTAAATTAATCCCACTTTTCACAGTGGTAATGATATTTTTAGAGGGGCTGGGCTACCTCCTTTGTTTCAGAAGCTGCATTAAAAGAAGGTTTAAATATTTTCAGTTTACCATTACTAAAGTATCTCCAGCTTACTTTTACTTCTGCTTCTGTCTACTCCCCTTCACACTGGTGAAAATAACATACACAATTTGGTATTTTAACCCCAGAAAGGTAAGCAATTCCTGATCTTCCAACTTTTACCAATGTTCATTATTTAAGTGGCTTGCTTGCGTATTCAATTAAAGCCAACTGTGTTTGCTGAAGTTTGTTCTCAAAACACCCAGACACACTGAAATATCTTGGGCACTCATTGCTTAGCTTAAATGAAAGTCTTCCAGCTTCCACATAAAATACCTCTGGTCTCCCTTCCTTGCAGTATCTCTGTACAACAGTCTTTCCTGCTTGGACAGCATTAGAAAGCATAAAGAGAAGCAAGATCTCCAAAATCCACTATTTCCCCTAAGTAATTTCCAATTATTTTAAAACCAGGGTCAAATGAAATGAGAATACTGCACAGAGCTTGCATAGGCCCAGCACAGACTGACCTTCTTATCAAGGTCACCACAAAATTTCTGCTTAACAGCTATCACCCTTCACCTCTAGCGAAAGGCCTTAAAAAGATAAAATGTAAAAAGCCAAAAAGACCCTTCCACATAATGCCTGAAGGGCACTGAGTGTGTGGAGAGAAAGTGGTGCTAAGCCTGGTAAGTTAGGATGCATGCCTCACGTGGCAGTGGAAAGATATTTTATGAGCTCCTGGAGTCATCCATGAAGGAGCTCCTGCTTATTTCCTGTACATACAGCAGTAATTGCTTCTCATATTCCCTTTCATATGATCTTTATATTCCTGACTCCATATGAAATGATGCTTCTGGTCTTCCATTGCTTTCCTTCATGACAGGCAGTCTCCCACAAGAGCAGCAAGCTTGCATGGGGCAAGAGACCAGTCTTTGGCCCTGAGAGAAGGCTCTACATGAAGCCACAAGTCCTATCCTTTCAAGAAACAGGAGCTGTTGCCTTCACAGAGGCAAGACAACACTTATCAGATAATCAATAACACAATAAACTGTGGCTCCTATCCCCGGCTGTGCACTGGTTTCTGTTAAGTTAAAGTTATCAGGAGTCAGGAGTCACTGATCACATGGGAGCAAAGCAACTTAAAAACAACTGCTTGGCACACTCTTGCCTTTGTGCCAGGTGATGGCTCCTGAGCCAGCCTCTCCCTCAGCCACAGTGTGTCACTGCCCATAAAATAAAAAAAGCAGTGGCATAGCATCCTTCCCAGTCTGGACACTGGGTAGATACCACCCAGCACTCAATCACAAGTATTACATACACAGTTTAGTCTCAGCAGTTTCTAAATGACATGCCAAACCCTGCTGAAGTCCAGAAAACACACATGTTCCAGAGGAACAGCAGCTAAAATAGAATTTGAATTATTATATTTGAAAGGGCCCAATCAGCATTACAAAGACAAAATGAAAGCACAGTCTTAAAGAAAATATTTTGCCCCATGCAGGACAAAGCCAACACCCGCATTTAGCCTTAGGACTGCTTGGTGAGAAAACCTAGGTAACAGCAATTCAATTTGTGGTCTGAGGAAGATGATAGAGAACAAGAGATGCATAAAGAAGTCACTTAAAGAGTTTAATACAGAAAGAAGAGAAATCTCCCTCTTCAAGAAAACTGTTTGCGATAATTATATTTGGAGAACACCCTGCCCTAAACTCAGCAATATAAAGTCTCTGGTATTTCAGCTAGGGAAACAGAAAATCTATTTTTATAATTTTTAGAAAATGATTAAGGTTTCTGTTCACACGGTCACAATTTTACCTTGTTCTTTGCATCTTATGTTTCATCTTGGCTGATTTGCATCTTCACAGAACTTAAATGACAGAAAATTTGAGACTCTGTCAATGTGGCAAAAGTATCTAGTCTTTTTCCTCAAAGAGAAATTATGGAAAATATGAAGTCATCCACTGGTTATTAATCACTACCCTAGTGATTCTTCCTAAATCATGTTTATTTTCAACACAAGATGTATTCCAAAGTCTCTAGTATCTCTGTAAGATGGCAGACATGCCAGTCAGTGCACAGTCTGATCGCAGCAGTGATTGTGGACAGCATTCTTTTTCCTAAGCAAGGCAACTCTAACTCCACTAAAATATTAATGTCAACCCCAGTTAAAAAGGTTACCATTACAATTGCATTGTTACCATTAAAATCAAAGGAAGTTTTCAGCAGAAAAAAAGAACTGACAGGATCTAGTACTGTACTATATTTGTAAAGACAGAAACTCTTTCAATCCTATTTTGCCATGCTTTCTTTAAAAGTTTTCATTTAAAAATAAACAACAACAAAATAAAAACAAAACCAAACAAAACCAAAAAACACAACAAACCAGACCCCACACCTTTGAAAGCTGAGAAGATAATGTCCCAATGGGAAAAATAATGTAGTATCCAGGAATTCAGTAGCATTTCTTTCTAGATCTCACATAGATTAAGGTACAGAAGATGCAACAGAGAATGGGACCTAATAAGGCTTCTAAGGTCAAATACATAAAAAAGAAGATTCTGAAGTGGTTAAGGTACACTAGATACCATTATAGCAAGACAATATTAGTGGAGTGTGTTAAAATAACCCTGTATTTTGAAAACATTTACAGCTACTTCTCTTTGGAAATAATTCTCTGTGATCACCTTTGAGTTAGGATAGCAGCACTTGGTCCATAACATACAGAAACCATTAAAAAGCACCATACAGATTACTTTAGCAATTTTATTCATGTGTCATCATCAGGAGTATGTTGACAACTCAATACAACATACACGCATTTTTCATTTATATCCTCTGCATGTCAGCTGAGATTTGTCCAGTAACAATGACAATAGTTTACATACCTGTTCACAGAAAATTTAGATTGTGAATCAATACATCTGTATGTATTTTCTCTAAAATCTCTATGTAATTTCTGTGTGATGCATGAATAGCTAAATTTATATCTCTCTAAAGTGCAGACAGAGCGGTGTGTCCAGCTGAGCACTTGCACACATGTATGTATCTCATTGGTGATCTGGATGCTTGTGAAAAGGTAGCATTGTTGCTTCCTGCAGTATTGTTATCCTGCCACTGTACACAGATCTTATTATTTCAGCATATTGCTTTGCTTATTTAACCTACTTCAAGCTGCTTAATTCATACATTCATAAAATTATTTCAAGGTCGCTAAAATATCCATATCTAGAAGACATTTGTTTTTTCAAGAGATCTATTTATTGCTATAAAAACCCTGATACACTAAGTCTCTAGCAATGCCCAGCATTACAAATTTAAATCCAAGTCATCTTCTACAGTACATATACTGTACAATGTGTCCTTCAGCATATTTTAAGTATAAAAATTCTAGGTTTACTTCCTTTCAGCATGCCACAAATTATAGTTCTGAAGCCTATTTAAAAAAAAAACCAAACAAAAACAAAAACAAAAAACCCCAGCTTCCTTAGAAGTGACTCATGGCCAGAAAATGTATAGATCTTAAATTCAAAGCCAGCATAAAAAAATTCCCTACGGTAACGCAATTGTGAATGCTAATTGCATTCCAGTAAATTGCTTTACATTCATCAAACAACAATCAATGGGAGACACTGCTATCTTCTTTTATTGTAGTGATGCTGTTCTCAGCTATATAGATAAGGTAGTGTCAGACAGTTATAATCTTCCCCCTTGCTATTTTCAGGAGCTTATAACTTCAGAATAAAAATTTATGCTGAAATTTAGCAACTCAGCCCAAGAGTCTTTCTTTTTAATTGAAAAATGTGATGAAGCATGTATCTTGGAGAGAGAAAAGAAGACTAAGATATTCCAATTCAAATATCTAAACAAAACTAATTCAGTCTATCATTAGACAAGAGTAAGTTATTCTAGTCTCTAAATTTCAGAGGTGCTTCTCATCCAGAGCTCCTGTGAAAAGAGTAGCCTTCTATTCTAAATGTGCTTTTCTTTGTTTTATTTGAAAAGCAAGATCATAAGGTAAGCAATAGTAATTTGGAGGTTATATTTAGAGCTGCTGACCTTGTAAGAACATTAAGGTGTGTTACAATTTAGTGCCCTTGTATATACATGTATTGTGTTCATGTGTATATTTTTAAAAATTTCTGTATTTTTACATACACATGCATGTGGCATGCACAAACATATATACACACATAAATAAAATTGCAAACTCCATCTTTGTTTCTGAACATAATCTCAACTTCAAGAGTCTCTGTTGCCGATATTTCAGTTCCCAAATTTCACAAGAACTTGTGCTACATTGTCTCCCAACATGGAACAATTGGCATAATTCACTAGAATGGTCAATCTTTCAAGCAAGAAAAACAAAATAAAAAAAAACCCTAAACAATAGGATAGCACAACCCATACAAAACATGGCTGCATGAGTAAGCCTAAAACAATTGATAATCATCAGAGGGTTGGAAAATGAGCACACAAATACTCCCAGTTCTTTCCTCATGCTTTCTCCAAAATAAGTCCTTGTAGCTACTGCAATACTGAGAGAAGACAACAGTGAAAGAGAATGGTTTTTTACTGCCTGAAGTACAAGATCTACACAGATAGCAATGTAAAGATCAGGCAACTGAGGCATTAGTAGGGAGACTGGAGAGCATAGGTACCTGCAAACACTGACCAAAAACCATTTAAATTGCCTCAGAGTGGTAAACATGCAGGAAATATTTCACTTGCAGGAGGGAACTTTTTTTCCTTATTACTTGGATCTTCAAGACTCTCTTTGCCTCCCATATAGTAAGCACACTACCTAGCAAAGTGCTGCTTTGGAAATACAAGACCACTGGACCATCTCTTCAGCTGTAGTATCTCCTGCAGTTGAGCTAATGTATAAAGGAAAACCACTGTGCTTGGTTTCCATGTACCTTTTTGCCCTCACTTTCCTCCTTATACCTAAACAAATTCTGTGGTTCACTGAGACTATTTTTTTTTTCTTTTTTAACGAAGTGCTTGAACTCTATGTATCCATCCACCCTCAAAATTTGCCATATTTCCTTGGGTAAATTTCTGCTGCTTTCCCTTTGGGACCAGCACAGCCCACAGGGTAGGACAGCTCAGCCAGGAGTGGGAAGACAGATTTCTTCTGCTGGTGGCAGCCAGTCACTGAGTCAGCTGAGTTCTGCATGAGCCAGATGTGTCTCATGAAACTCTTCCAGGAGAAGGGGTATTACACAGAGCTTATATTCCCCAGGAATGAGTCTCAAAACTCAAGAGATTTTCTTTCAAATGCTATTTATACTCAACAGATTAAAACAGCAGCTTGAGGGGCAAAACAGCAACAGTAGCTCAAGCAAGCCTATGGAGGGAATATAGGTTGGTACCTCAAATTCAGGGACGGTTCAAGACAATAAGGTGTTGTACCACAGACAGCAATGCTTATAGTTATACACTTACACAGTAATAGCAGAGAAAGAATTGAAGAACCAAAAATGGGGATGAAAAAAACAAAAGCAAAACAAAACCAAACAAACACCAAACACCCCCTCCCCAAAACAAAACAAAACACACACAGAAAAACCCCACACAATGAACAACAAACAAACAAAACCACACCAAAAAATCCCACTAAAAAACCACAGCTTCTCAAATTTCAATTTCATAAAATCATAGAATGGTTTGGGCTGGAAAAGAACTTCAACGATCATCTAGACCAAACCCCTTGCCATGGGCATGAACATCTCCAACTAGATCAGCTTGCTCAAAGCCCCATCCAACCTGATGTTGTACACTTCCAATGATGGGGCATCCAAAACTTCTCTGGGCAACCAACTCCAGGGTCTTGCTACCTCATTGTAAAAAATTTCATCCTTACACCCAATCTAAACCTACCCTCCTTCAGTTTAAAACTACTGTCCCTTGTTCTGTCACTACAGACCTTGGTAAAAAGTCTCTCTCCATCTTTCTTATGAGACCTTGTTATATATTGAAAGGCTACTTATATATTGGTTTATGTATTCTTTAGCTGCCTTCTAAAATGAAAAAGAAAATTGCAAAGATCTAGAGTTGAAAGACCATACCATGCAGTTTGAGCACCCATTCTGCTCAAAATGGTATTATATATCCTATTTTGAGCCACCATGAGCTTATGATAGGAAGTGGTCTTGCTCATACCATTTTTATACCTCCACCTGTCATCATTCTGTCCCAGTTTGTGTCCCAGTCTGATTCATGCTGCTAAATTAGAAGTAGTAATAGTGACCTGGAAAACTCAAGAATATGATTTTCTACAAAGTTAGTGAACTGAATTGGGCCCAGTAAAGCATATTGTATCATGGGGGAATAACCACCAGGTGTAAGATTGAGATAGTGGGCCAAAGAAGCATCACCTACCCCTTTAGTAGCTTTGAATTGTTACATTAAATCGGTCTTAATGGATAACATCCACTCTGGAGTAGATTAATTTGGTTTACCTGCTCACATAAGCAAAATTACAAGGTGATTTAGCAAAACCTTTAAAGAGCATGCATTTATTTGACTTATATATATATTACTAAAAATGTGTCATTTTATAATGCAGTTGCTTTCTAACAATTTCTTTTAGAACTTGGATAGCTTTAGATGATGAAAATTTACTGTTTGCATTTATTTATGGTTAGATTGTGGAAGCAGAATTGATAACTGTTAACTGAATTGAAAACTCCTAAGAAACTAATATTAATGGGCAAGACTTGTAAGACACTCTCTGTATTACTCCGTAGAGTAAGAAAATTGATTTTTGTATACATAAATTTTTCTTCAGAATTTATGGTCCAATATTTTAAAACCTAGGCTTCCACTGTTGGCTGCCAATTAGCTTTTTGCTCTGAATTTCATGACACTTTAAATTTTACAATATGCTTTTTATTAGCATAGATAATTAAGGTTTTCTGTCATTACATTTCTGTACAACTGATGTTTGCTGTTATAAAACAAAATATTCATATTTCCATATGTCAACTTGTCAGATTTTGAAATATTCTATAAAACCATTGGGAGCCCATTCCTTTACAATGTAAAGCAGTGTTCCAGCTTTGCTCCTGAGGTTCCTGCCAGTTGGCATCACTACATACTTGTAAGACCAATTGTATGTTGGTACAAATAACATGCAGATCTAGATGAACCAGCTAAAATAAAAAGTAGCACAGTAACTCCTTAAGCCCCTGTGTGCACCAAAAGACTAACTCCCCTTCCCCCCCTTCCACTGCCTCTGATGGGAACTATGGCTGAGATTTAGTTATACTCAACGATTGACACCTAACAAAAATAAAATAGCAACAATAGTACTACTACACCAGTTTTCTAACCATATTTATAAGATGGTCAGTGACAGCAATTTAGTTCAATTTACAAAATAAGATGGTGCAATAGTACAGTTGAATACACCCTGGAATGCACATTCCTCTGTGGAAATTCTAATCTTGTCAACTGAGAATTAGCTGTTTTCTAACTACACATTTGCACCATAAACTCTCACTTTAATTAAAAAAACTAAAATATTTTAACTCCCCCATCATTTATTTGTTCATTTCCACATGAGTCCTTTTGAACCTCAGCATTCACATTACTAAAACAAATGCACAATTCCCAAAACACAGATCTGAAATGACTTCCTGTGCACATCCTCACAAACAAATAGTCTGGAACTCAGAAGACTCAAACCAAACAAAAAGTTTCATATAACCTTAGCACTAATAGAATGTTTACAATTACTAGATGCTAAGCATACTACCCCTTTAGTCTGGAAAAATATTTAAGAGTATCCTGCACTTAAAGTATGCAAGTGCTCTCACTGAGGTTAATAGCATTCTAAAAATACCACTGGTTACAGGCTGCAGTAGTTAAACCTCATGCAAAACCCCTGCTGTCCACTGCAGGTCATTCATTTCCTACTATAGTACTATGGGGACCCATTTACAAAAGTGTGGTGCACTGTTAAGCTGCAAAGCTCCCTTTCCACATCAGATTTCCAGGCTTAAAACTCCCACAGAATCCACTGCTTCATGTTACAGAGCATTATTTACAAATTTTTCTCTTGCTGATAGAAAGAGAGCACGAGAGCTATGAAAGTGCAGTTGCAAAGGAGGTTCTTGTAATGAATGTAACATGTAAATTTGTTTGCATAGAACTGATTCAGTGAAAGTGGTACCAGTAACTCTCAGCATTGCTTGTTCACAATCCTCCTTTTACAGTGTTTTTCCTGAGAGCTCACATGTGTATTCTAGGAACTATTAAAAGGACCAGTTTCAGAACTGTATGTGTAAATGTATATCATCCCTCAGTTATGTAATTGTGTTGGAGACCATAAGTGCATATGGACTGCAAGGTGAAGAAGTATTCGTGTTTGTGTATCTTCTTCTGTCTAGAGGTCCTTTCCACAGCTCAGAACTCTGCAGGAAGAAATCTGCCCAGCACACCTAATTTATTTCATCAGCAGGCACAGATGAACCAGCTCAGCTAATTTTAAACTGTAGAACTCTAAGGGTGGTAAAAGTTCAGCATCAACCCACAGTGTGGTAGTATTGTCTGCAGTGAATTCAGCTGAATTTGGAACATGGAACCTGTACCCATATTGATTGGCTCTTTAAAGGTGAAATGTGGCAAATCCAGGTAATTTAAAAGTTACCTCTAACTGCCACAGAGCATGGCCCTGGCCATCCCTCACTATCACCCACATGAAATGCTGATATAGAAGAGACTCATTTAAAAGAAGGCTGAATTTAAAGAAGAAACTAACAATCTCCTTTAAAAACTGGGTAGGTATCAGCAGGCTAGATTAGGGTGTTGTGGCATTGAAGAGATCGCCTCAAAGCAAATGCAATAATTTAAACTTGTTTTGGCACAGACCTAGAGGTGGGAAGGAGGAGCAAGAGCATCACAGTGATCACCAGCATGAGTAATGCCAGAGCTGTTCTCACGCGTTTTGCATTTCAAGGTTCTGACGTGACTACACAGCATGTGCTCAGGTAGTGACGTGGGGCTGGCAGAAAACCCCCTGCCACCAGCTGCTCCCAGGACTGCGATCCAGTCTAAGAGAGCTGCCAACAGGGCACAGGCCTTTACAGGGTATCACAACACCCAGCTTCTGGCATCTTCTATGGGGATGTCATATGAACGACTGATCTTTTGCTCAAGCCCACATAAGTATCTAGATGTAAGTATACTGCATATGTCCAGACTGATGAACATTTATGATATATTTTCTCTGACTTCTGTTGGGGTTTTCATGTGAAGTCCAGTAGGATAACAGCTATCCACCTCAGTCTACCCATGTTCCTTACACACTGGATACTTTGTGAGCTGTAGAGTCTTAATTTTCTTCTCTGGGCTACAGGATAGTTGCCCACTTGTAACTTTTTTTTCACCAGCCATTAACAAACATTTTTGGAAGCCATTCCTGCCACTGTGTTTTTGGTTCACATCTTAAGAAAAGCCTTGTTAGTATTTATGTATTCTTCCTTCAGCGCATGTTCTTTGCACATTGTTTATCTCAGAAAATTACTCTTCCATTCTTCTGTAATTTAATGGCACATAGTCTAAGAAGATGTACTGACAAAAATGTCTTTTTTTTTTCTTTTTTTTTTTTTTTCCCCTCTCCCTAGATTTCCAGCTGAATGACCTCTGGCAACCTTAATACCCTGTACACAATATTCCAGTGTCCATCTTCTGATCACCACTCCCCAGACTACCACTCTGAAAGCAACACTGAAGCAATTCTCTGATCTAGGCAAAACAAGGCAGTCCCAACACAGTTCCCTAGCAGGGAAAATTCTCAAACACTGGAATGAGAGGGATATTGACTTTTCCAGCAGGAAAGCCATGAACTGTGCAGAGTCAGTGAAAGGCAGACCTCGCACCTTTCTTGTGGTCTCTACAGAACAAGGTTACTGTAGGAGACAGGGATAGTTGGCACTACTTCTGACTTAACAGTTCTGTTGTTTTCTGGCTAAGCTGAGTGGATGGAGGCCAGAGCTCTCCATACGCCACCTTTTATGAATAGTAAATTTAAAATGATTTATAAATTAATGCACTCCTTCCCTCCTCACACACTGTAAATAATTGCAGCTTTTGACTCATCTGTGTGAGAGATTAATAAAAGCTAGAGAGAGTTTGATGCTAGAGGAAAATAAGCCAAGCGGGTGATGATAAAAGCAAAAAGGAGAGAACATTATCAAGCCAGGTCTGTTGATTAGCAGAAGAAAGGCAGACCTCTGAAGAATAATTCTCCATGCAGTGAAAGGATGTCATCTGGGGGGAGCTGGGTGCCGAGATGTACGAACATAGCAGTGATGTCTGTGTGCTCTGCTCCTCCACCTCCCAGACGCGGCTCCCCAGCCCCCCTGACACCCCCTCCCTCTGCCCAGGGCTTTCAGCTCCCATCCTGGGCACAGAGGAACTGGTGCAGCTCAGGAGGAGCAGAGACCTGACCAGCACACACATCTGAGCAAATGTGCTCAGAAAGCCCTTGTCCTGAAAGTGCCTGGTGTCTCATTTGCCACATCAGCTGCAGACAGTGCCAGGATGAGATGCCTACATTTAATATCATGAGTAACTTCTGGAGAAAAGAGAAAACAAGTTATGCTTCCCCTCACTTCAAACTCACTAGATGTCCGGCTCAATGTGAAAATGAAGCAATATACACCATATTGTATGTGTGTGTGTACGTATAAATAAATGCCAAGAAATATATAATTATTCTCAGTGCTAAAATTCTAAGCTTTGCAAGTATAATTACAGCAGCCAAGTCAAGCAGAATATCTTAAAAAAAAAAAAAAATAAAATGCTTTGATGAATCTCATTAACCTGTATGTTGTTACTTCTAAAACCAAATTTTACAATTAGCATGTCAATGTTTTACGTGAAATTATAATGTAGCACTGCTTTTAGAGAAACAGTACTAAAATAATTCAGAATGTGAAGACATATCTGAGATTATATAATCAACACCTGATCACCTTGTTTCCTAGCAAAGCTGTGTTATTGCAGAGAGATTAAAGCACAAGCCTCCATTTTGCTATCTGTCCACAAAAGCACAATGGTTATGGGCCTTCACTCTCAGTGAAGCAGTAGTTAATTAAAAATAGTCCCCAAAGATGCACACACTAATGTTGCTAACAGAAATGGAATGCAGACAAAAAGAGATGAGAAAAAAAAAAAGCGCAGTTTTGGGGGCCTGATCCGGGATTTTTTTGTAAAAAGAGAAAAAGAGCAAAAAAAAATAGTTTTAAAAAAGTATATACACACAACCAACCAAAAAAAGCACACCACCACAGAATCTGAAATGTAAAACCCCGTTATGCTCCAGTGCTTCTATCTTTGTGACAAAATGATATAAAGAAGAGGGGCTGGCCAGTTCATAAGATGTCAATTGGAGATATAACAAGAAATTAAAAGTTGCAAAAAGCTGCTGCAGGCAAGAGAATTAATTCTTCTTCAAGTCCACTATGGACAGGACAAGTAGCAAAGGGGTGTTTACTTGCTGTGAGGGAGTTTTCAGTGACCTGGACATATGATCATACACATACCTATAGGTGCACGTGTGCATGCCCTACTGATGAACACATTGAATTACTGTAACAGATCGCCTGCAAATGTTATATACTCTCCATCATCAGAGACTTCTAAGATCTTGCAATTAAGATGGATGAAGATAAGATGCTTTCCAGGGACAGAATGATTTACTAGATGGGCTTTATTCCCCTTTTTCTATGACTTTATACAGCTAAAAATCTCTTTCCATTTGGAATGGTACAGCTTTCCCATTTGCAGCAATGCAACAGATGACAAAGGAAACAGCTCAATGGAGAATCAAGACTTTGTACAAAGCATAAAGGGATGCAGATATCCTAAGCAGTTTGTAATGCTCTGCGTACTGCATCTATCAGTGAGAAGAAACAGTTAATGACACAAAACTTTACCTTAGGTCACAATGGAAGCCCTAGCTTTATTTCTGGAGCAGCAGAAAGAGAGTGTATTAGAAGATAGGCTCTCAGCTAACCCCTGTGCATAAAGAAGGACTGAAGAAAAGAAAAGAAGGGGGTAGGGGAGAATTAACACAACAGCCATTCATGAAACTATTATAAGCAAACGGAAAAGTTAATATGGAAATTACTTAGTGTCACATGGACAATATATGATCAAAGGAGAAGCCGCTGCTTCCAAGCAAGCACATGAATTATTAAAGCCCTAGAAGCACATTCAGACAAAAGCTCATTTAAACAATTAACAAGAATAAATAGTACATAGGGAAAAATTCTTTGGAAGACCTTTAATTCCCCATCTCCAAATAGACAGCACTACTTCAAACAGGAAAACAATTTTTGATAGTTTAGGTATCACATAATCAACAGGAAAGAAAAAAGCCACAAAGAATAACAATGACTTTGACACTAGATGGTGACTAGGGATGAACTGAAAAGGGCTCGCATAAGATTAGCACTAAAATCTGAGATATCTCAGGCAATATCAAGAGCTTGTCCATGATTTACTTTTACAAGACTGCTACATTCCTCACTTGCCTAATAAAAGCAGCTTCTTCAGTGTAATGGCAGCAAAGGCAGAGAGCCTTCACCATGAAAAAAAGAAGAAAAACAAAAAAAACCAATTTCCAAAGGATCTTCTTTTTTCCTTTAGTAGGGTTGGAAGTGATACAAAAAAACCCTCCAACTTTTAAATTAGCGAAAACACACTATGCTAGAAAATTGGAAGGCAATAAACTTTAGCTCCTATTGCAATTCCTACTACACACTGTACACATAAAAACTGTCTGTTCCTTGAAACTAAGAATAAAAATGCACCTTGGAACATTATTGCTAAATAGAACCTTAACATCAATTTTGTCTAAAGACTTTTTGATTCAAAAAGAATCTCTACAACTTTTACCACATATCACAGATTTAGTCTTTCCCATGGTTTATAACTCTGAAATTCTCTAACAGACTAAAGCCCATTAATCAAAATGCTATTTTGATGGGCTGTGCAAATAAACAGAAATACAGCTATGCTTAGTGTGGCTATGGTGCATGAAAACCTGCTCCCAGAACAGCTGGAATGAAGTATTATTCATTTACAGTTTCTAATCACATTCAGCATCTAGAATGGAAATCTGATGTTTGTTAATTGCTTTGAGTATCTTATTTCATTTTTCAAAACCCTGTAACACAACATTGAAATTATTGGCACCATTTCACATCTACAGAATTTTTTCAAAGTGAAATTTTTATTAGCACATACCTTGTAAAGGAAAAATATACCTTAGAGAAAAGGATACAAGGATGACTTTAAAATACACTCAGTGACAAGTTTTCATCTTTTTTTTAAAGAAGTAAAAAGGCAAACCCTATGGGTAAAATTCACCCTGTTTCTCATGCATAAAACCTGACAGGCAAGAGCAGAAGTATGGTTCCTCTGTGCAGGAAGGGAGGATTAGTCTCCTGGGGCTCCTGCAGGTCAATGTGTACAATGATTTGGGGGTAAGCTCAGGTCTGGATCACCAGATCTCAACAGGCATGTTGCAAGGATAAATTCATTTATGTGTCTGAGGTCTCAGATATAAACACGAGAAACTCTAATTACCTTAAGAGGTAAACAGCAGGAGCCCAAGTCCTGGTGGGAATAGCTGGGGCACTGGCTTCTGTTAAGCATGCAGACAAGCTTAAGATCTCCAAAGGAAAAATTTGATTTCTAAATTCTTTCTAGAACACAAATATTGCTCATGTAAAACAAGCAATATTTATTTTAACATCTGCAGACAACAGCTGCAGAAACTAGACCTGATCCCTCTCATGGGAAGTTATGAATTTTTTTGTAAGTACAGAATTGCTTTAACTTCTGCTCTCCCTGACAGAAATCATTGCAGTAAGTATTGATCATACTCACTTTATACATTTATACATTTTCTTAGTGCAGCTAGGATATACTGACCTTAAACTAATCTGAAGAGTGTAAGTTTTATACATCATAGTTCCATTAAGAAATAACTTAACTTTCCTCCTATTAAAATTATGTTTGTTTGATGGGTTTTTTTCCTAACACTTTCAGAAACACTGAAGTAAGGTTTAAAGTAGCTTATCTCCTAGATCAACTGTTAATATCTTTCTTTAAAAAAAAAAATGCAGTATGTGGAATCTTGTGATCATTTAAGCAAGCCAGAAGACTATCATCAGGGGCTGATTTTTATTGCACCTACGTACTTCATTCCTTGTGATCAATTCTTTTGAAACACTGGTGAATCATCACCAGTAAGCTACAGCCTTAAACTGGTTAACATATTATCATTTTAAGACTTCAGTGTCTGTTTGCACTTCACTTTTGCTAGCTGAAACACCTAAGAGCAAGAAAGTATGTCTTTCTTTACGTTTCTCTGTGGAAAAGACTGAGCCAGATCAATGATTTGGCTACTCCAGAGTATAATGAGCAAGTAAGAAAATTCAGACACTGCTGAGCTACTAGCCAGCAACTGTTTTTGCCTTCCTGCTTCTAATGTCCTTAAAGAAACACATGTTCCTTTGTCTGTGTGCTTATGCCCTCTTCCTTTCCATTTGTCTGCTAAAGCTCATGATTTCTCCTGTGACTTTTACTTAGAATGAGCATATCATCCTGTAACAGTTTGGACTGATTTGAAAATAACCTCTGCTGCTTAAATGGTGATGAAATTACAGCTACAAAAGCTGTCCTGCTGTTTAATTTTATTATTTAATATAGTTAACCAGTACTTGTCTGCATGACAAAGTTGTAGTAGAAAAGTGAGTTTCAGGTTCTGTAGCATATCTATGCACTTCCTTTTGTGAACACTTGCATATTATGATTTTCTTTTTTGTTTTAAAATTGATTTAAGATGTATGTCTATGCAGGCTTGTAACAATTAATAAATCAGGTCAGTATATGGAATTCACTCATATACATAGTACCAGGTTAATAGGCTTAAAATAATTTTTGATCTTCACAAGTACTATCTACCTGGTATTTTATTTCCCAGAAATATTTGTATCAACTGACATGCAAAGTCAAAATAGTATAAACAAATACAAAGACACAGCACTTTCTCCTATGTGTTTAATGGCTGCCTTCCATCTTGCAACGCCTGCCTTGACCCACCTTGTCTGAAGCCTGAACTCCTGGTTCCTACCCCCTAACACTCATATTTTCTCCTGATCTACATCTTCTTACAAAATGCTGAAAACTTTTCTTCACTGATTAAAACTTTTCATCTGATTATTTTATTATTTGTTGGATTTCCTCAGTTTCTTGCCAATATGCTGTGGGCCATCGCTGCCCTTATCTCTTGCTAGTTCTCACTTTAAGTGAAACTTTGCAGTTAACATCAGTAAAAAGGAGATCAAAGATACCATTTTCAGAGAACAATCTCTTTTTTTAACTAAAGTATTCCTTCAACAGATTAATATTTTCTATTTCTAAGAAAAAAACTTGAAAAGAAATAGTAACTCAAGATGGCTGTTCATTGTTTTATTCTTAACATACAATGATACAATCTGAAACAGATCTGAATATTCTTCATAACAAATTACACTCTTTTTCACATTTTTAGTATTCAAAGGCTTGCTCTCATGACAATTCATAGTCACAGGCAGTTTCTACTTCATTCTAGAGAAAAGTGATCCAAGATGTGGCCACATCTCCCTCCCACAGTGCAGAACTCTCTCCCTAAAGAAATTACTTCTTTCAGCTTAGTTCCTTAAACCAATTTGAATCTCACAAACAACTTAAGCATGTTAACCAAACTTAAGTTCCCACCTAGTTTCCCTGATGCAAGTGATTTGATACCTAATATGTGAGATGATGGGACTGCTAGGTGTTCAAAGCTGCATACAAACTTAAGTGCTGCAGTGGACTGATGCCAGGCAGCTTATCTCCTGCAGAGCTTGAAGGGTCTGTGTTCTGCTTGGAAATCTGCCTTTTACACATTTACTCACAGAAGTTTATCAGTCATATTATTCAATTATGAAATATTTGAAGCACTTGAAAGAAAAACCACTACATAATATTACAGTACCTGGAGACAAGCAGCTATTCCAGTCTATCACGTAAGCCTTCTTTTGGAAAGCACATGATGCATATTAAAAGTCTCTGCAAAGAGATAATAATAATCTTGCAGAAATGGGCCTACATTACTCAGACTAATGCATTTCTCCCCTCAGACAACCTTTACACAAATACTGTACTTTTTTCATACTGTCTCTAGGCAGTGGTGCAACACTTCTGCCCTATTTAGCACTATTTCTTTAAATCATTTTGAATTAAAAAAAAACCCACATACTAAATATTCTTTTTTTTTTTGTGGCAACCTATATCTAGTGTCACCAATCTTGCATCTTGACAGTAGATCCATGCAAGTTTAGTCTGCCTCTTTGAGTAGTGGATATAGAATGTCATAAGTAAAATTGCATTAAGTGCCAAAAAACCTTTAATATCTTGTCAACCAAAGTCAGTTCAGAGTAACTCAGGAAAAAACTGCTTGTCTTTACTTGATGGCCTATGGTCTGAAGTGAACTATAAATAGTGAGAAAAATCAGATTATTGAACACTTCAGCTTTGAGTCTGACCGTATGAAACAGGTTGATCTTACAGAAACATCTTAAGCTGAATTCTTCTCATTTCGCCATGTCATATTCTAAGCCTTCATAATATTTAGGCCATACTCTGGGAAAATATAAATTCATGGATCTTCTACAGACTTCATAAAAGTTCTTCACAGATCTTTCACTGGATAATCAGGTCTTAAAATATTTTTATTTTTTTTAACAAGATTTTTAATAAGACTTAATCAAGCTGTAGTCTCCTATATGGGAAAAAAGTCTCATCAACCTTTACTTTCTAGTCTTTGTTTTATGAGAACTCACACTTCAAACAGAATTTAGACAAGTAATTAAGTAAATTGTATCACTCCATTTGATACTGAAACCTTAGGACTGGACTACTTGGAACCTCATATTGCTTGAAAACACACTGTTACATAGCAGACTTGTTGAGCTTAATAGCCTTTTGCCAATCTAGAGTAATCACGCACTTGGTGTAATTAGCAACCTTTATACAGGTAGATTATTTTGCTAGAAAAAATGTAGCAAATGTTAAAATTCCCTGACTCTGGGTATGCTGCAATGTATGGGAGATATTTTAGTGAAGTTGTATATGTATGTCAATATTTTCAAACTATTTCAGCCCTACTGAAATAAAAGTGTGATCCTACTGGAAAGCATTTTGTATCCCTACATTGGGATCCACAATTGCACAGAAGCTTTATATACATAGTTGCTGCTCTTTTCTCTTTCAGAGAAAAAGGCAGATTAACAGCTATGAGCAATGTATAAGTAATAAAGGATAGAAGTTAAAACCAAAATCATACAACCAGATGGGAAAACAAAAACCAAAAATGCAAGGAAGTGCAGGGGAACTTTTCATAATTTCAGGTATTTAGTAAGAAATCCATGACTAATAAATGTTCTGTGTTTTTGGATTTCTTTCTTTATGTATGTATGGGCTCCATCCTTGTGACACTCACCTTTTTCATATTTATAAACACTGATGAGGTCACCCCTCAGTCTCCTCCAAGCCAAACAGACCCAGCTCCCTCAGCCTTTCTTCATGAAGGAGATGCTCCACTCCCTTAAACATCTTCATGGCTCTGTGCTGGACTCTCTCCAGCAGTTCCCTGTCCTTCTTGAACTGAGGGACCCAGAACTGGACACAATATTCCAGATGCGGTCTTACCAGGGCAAAGTAGAGGGGGAGGAGAACCTCTCTCAACCTACTAACCACCTCCCTCCTCATACACCCCAGGATGCCATTTGCCTTCCTGGCCACAAGGGCACAGTGCTGGCTCGTGGTCATCCTGTTGTCCACCAAGACCCCCAGGTCCGTTTCCCCTACACTGCTCTCTGATAGGTCATTCCCCAATTTATACTGGAACCTGGGGTTGTTCCTGCCCAGATGCAAGACTCTACACTTGCTCTTTTTATATTTCATTACATTTTTCCCCGCCCAACTCTCCAGCCTGTCCAGGTCCCGCTGGATGGCAGCACAGCCTTCTGGCGTGTCAGCCACTCCTCCCAGCTTCATGTCATCAGCAAACTTGCTGACAGTGCACTCTATTCCCTCATCCAAGTCACTGATGAATATATTGAATAGTACTGGTCCCAGCACTGACCCTTGAGGGACTCCACTAGATACAGGCCTCCAACTAGACTGTGTCCCATTGGCCACAACTGACCACTCCATTGTCCTGACTTCCTCTGGGGCCTCAAGGATACGGGGCTCCTCAGGACAGCCTCTGGCAGTGTAGATAGAGACAAAGGCGGCATTCAGTAACTCTGCCTTCTCTGTATCTTCTGTCACTAGGGCACCCACCTCGTTCATCACTGGGTCTACAGTGGGTCTAATGTTAGTTTTATCTACCATGTATTTGAAGAAACTCTGTTGTCCTTGACCCCTCTCGCAAGGTTTGCTTCTAAGGAGGCCTTAGCTTCCCTAGTTGCCTCCCTACATCCTCGGACAACAGCCTTATATTCTCTCCAAGTGGACAGCCCCTCCTTCCATGATCTGTAAACTCTCCTCTTCCACTTGAGTTTGCCCATCAGTTCCCTGTTTAACAAGACAGGTCTCCTGGCTCCCTTCCTTGACTTCCTATGCGTTAGGATGCTCTAATCTTGACCTTGGAAGAAGCAGTCCTTGAATGCTAACCAACTAACTTGGGCCCCTTTACCTTCAAGTACCCTTTCCCATGGGATTTCCCCTAGTAATTGCTTGAAAAGGGCCAAAGTTGGCCCTGCTGAAGTTCAGGGTTGCAATCCTGATTGGTATTCTGTTCCTGCCATGAGATCCTGAACTTCACCATTTCATGGTCTCTGAAGCCAAGGTAGCCCTCAATCTTTACTGCTTCAACCAGACCCTCCTTGTTAGTGATGATAAAATCCAGCAGTGCTCCTTTTCTAGTTGGCTCATGCACCATTTGCATCAGGAAGCTATCATTAATGCAATGGAGGAACCTCCTGGACTGTGGCTGGCTGGCTAAGTAGTCCTTCCAGCACACATCAGGGAAGATAAAATCCCCCACGACAACCAGGGCCTGTAATTGTGAGGCTGCTCTCAGCTGCATGTAGAAGGCCTCATCAAGTTCCTCATCCTGATCTGGTGTCCTATAATAGACATCCACAACATATCACCCCTGCCAGCCTGCCCCTTAATTCTCACCCACAGACTCTCAACTTACTTCTCGTCTGCCCCTGGACAGTACTCAACACATTGTAGTTGCTCTCTCATGCAAAGAGCAGCTCCACCACCTTGCCTTGCTGGTCTGTCTTTCCTGAGAAGGACATAGCCATCCATGACCACATTCCAGTCATGTGAGCTGTCCCACTATGTCTCTGTAATTGCCACCAGATCATAATCTTAGATCATTAGCTAAGCCTTAAATTGAACTGAGTTGTGCCAATTTATAGTAGTTGAGTATTTGGCCATCCAGTATCGAGGCAGACAAAAGCAGAGCACCAGGTCAGACATCCTTCCTTTAAGAATCAACAATTCTTATGTCTGAGGCCAGGACTAATCAAACGTGTGATGCCTTAGTGAGCCTGGGCTTATTTCTGAATTATCACCATGCTGATGATGGTTTGTGGCACAAAGAATAATCCTGATCAGTGTAGCCAATGCTGAACACATCTATTTTTAAGAAAGATGAATCTGGAAGTCTTCCCAGATTATACATCTGCCTCTCTAATTCACACTTACTCAGAATGTACACGCTTCTCTCTATGACATATTTGTGGGTGAGATCAGAGCAGCTTGCTAAAAAATACTAGTTAAAATGCTGATTGCGTGTTGGATATTGTACATACAACTATAATTGGGAACACGTTGATTTATCTGCATAAAATGTCATCTACCAGTTGTTTAACTTAGGGCAGCTAGAAATTTATTTGATTTAGAGAGAAATACATAGGAAGACATTTTCTTCGTGGCTTTAACTCCTTCTCTTCTTGTTTCCTTTCATTACACTCCAGTTCTGAGGCCCCTCCTTTTTAAAAAGCAAGCAAAAATTCCAGTAGGGAAGAGTTTGCTATGTTTCAGAGGGGCTAATGGCAATGATACAGTAATTGAGCCATTCATACAACATAATTCATATTCATAATCAGCCAGACAGGTTCCCAGGATCTAAAGCATCAGTCTTATTCTAGCACTAGGCATTTCCCCAGAAATATTCTGAGAAGGCTGACTACACTGTTTTGAAACAGTGTTCAAGCATTTTAGGCACTAAAAGCTAATGAAATATTAGGAACAGGTAGATTCCTAAAGCCCAATTTCCTCAGTTGTTTGTGTGTGTTCATGTATGTGTGGTGGTACAGAGCCAGAGTTCTAATTTTTCTGTCTAGCTGGCTTCTTAGTGTTGTGGGGTTTTGGGGTTTTCTTTGTTTGTTTGTTTTGTTTTGTTTTGTTTGTTGGTTGTTTTTTTTTTTTTTTTCATACACCATCTGTGTCCTGAAAATTTGAACTCACACTTTTACACAAGGAAATAGCATAAAACCTGTTTAAGTAGATGATGAATACGTGGATTCAAGTGCTCCTTATTTATACAAACGGCAAGACTGTAGACACAAGAAAAACAAAAGCCCATAACAGACCAATGTTCTGGATAAAAAACAAAAAACAAAAAACCCACACCAAAAAGAACCACACAAAAAAACCAAAACCAAAAACAACACACCACTCTCTCATATTACCATATCAATGCTTGGTCAGCATCTGGCACAGCCATTCCCACATTCTTTGAAAAGCCCTGTGCAAGAACAATGGAAAACCACCTAAGAGACGGAAGTACAGACAGGAAAAGGAAGGAAATAAACATAATGTTGTGTGAAGCCACTCCAGCTTCAAGTACCAGCTCAACATATTTTTTGAGGGATCTCTACATTTCATATAGACATACTACACCTTGAAGTAAATCATTACAGCAGACTGAAATGTCCTTTATTTTTTCCATGCAAAGATTTTTTTTATTTTTTTTTTATGGACTATAACTTAATATAACAGAGGATACAGACTTAAGATTGGATGGCATGATATTACAGCACATTCTGTGTTGTTAGATTCTGGCACTTCAAAAGGATTGATTTTTTTCCAAGTCTCCTGTTTAGCTGGAGGGCATGCAGATATCTTCTGCTAGCAAAAGGGTTAATAGATTCAACCTTTTGAAAAATGTACTTCTTTACATGCATATAATATGATGGATAGTTAACTGAATGCACATTGGTAAACAGAGGTGAAAAACAAATTAATTGGAAGGTATAGAGTTTATTGTTTGTTCTCTGTTTGATAGATGGATCTCATTATTTTCCTTGGGCAGACAAAGCCATAACAGTTTCCAGAGAAAGGAGAAGTGGCAGCTCCAGGAAACTGCTTACAGATGGACACCCAGCAGGCTAAAAATATTACTTCTGTCCACCTCATCAATAAACTTGCTCCATGTAGAATGGCAATTATTCTTTTCCTGCTTGTGTTGGCCTTTGTGAGGCCTGAGGACTGTTATTGATAACAGGGTGTGGAGTGCAAAATATATACAGTAACTCAAACTCATTTACTATGGTAAATCCATACTGGGTAGCAATGATTCCTTTTATGCCATTATTTAAAGTGGCAGTAGGCACTCGTCAATGTCCAAAAGGATTAAGCTGATCTTGTGTTTTGCTACTAGCCTATTAATGATTAATGATACACAGTTATTATTTGCTTATTTTAGGCGTAGCACATTCTACACAGAAAGAAAAAGGGGAAAATCATCTCTGTGCTCTGTATTTTTGTCTTCAATAGATTAAAATGTTGCAAGCAGCAGGATCTTTCTGATCTTTCTTTTGTCCTGCCACACCCAGGGACCAATCCTAGCTGCAGCAGTACAATACCTGCAGAAGAGAGATTCCCTTGGGTGAAGGCAAGGGGAATACAAATGTGCTTTGCCAGGGTGTCAGCAGTGCTGTCACCCAGACCTGAGCATGGTGGGGAGCAAACCTCCCACAATGCAATAAGCCAAGGCACCCTGGGAACAAAAATGGTCTGAGAAAGTGACCACAAAGGTTTTCTGTATGAATTGCTAACATGCACAAATGGCTTAATAGATATTTATAGTCCCTTTGCCTTTTCACCCCACTACACTTCCTGAATGCACAGCAAATAACTTGTTCTATTTGAAGAACTACTATCAATGTTCTCTGTAAGAATCCATACGGATCTGCTGACTACATAGTTGAACTTCTAGTGAGGCTATGTGAGGTTTTCAATATTTAAATGTAAATTTCTACATGACACCTACATTTGTAAACGGGGAAATACTAAAGCTACATTGCTTTAATGTACCAAACAATCAAGGTTTGGAAATGTTACAAGAGCTGTATGTGCCCAAGGGTAGGTGATTTCTGCCCAGAAAGTAAGCTAGATGGACACTTATCTCAATCTTCCTGAAAGATCTTTTCCTTTTTCAGCAAGCAAGCTATGTGACAAGAAATGTTAATTTGATCCATAAAAAGCCCATTAACTCATGTGGTCCAAGGCAAACTGCTCTTCTAAAATGAAGAAAGTTAAGATAATTAGAAAAATTGGAAATTAATCCAATGCAGAGTTTAAAGCAGATATAGAGGGTTACATTCACAAACCTCTGAAGTCAGTGGAAATATTGCGATTGACTAAAATGCAGTCAAGTGTTAGCTCACTGTTCCAGAGAGAATTCCCCTACAGGCACAGAGCTACTCCTGCATTGCTGGTATTGCTAACGTTACTGACATCTACCCTTCAAAGATTCTGAGCAGTTTATAGAAATTTGAAACTGGAATTAAATATTCTCCATTTCAGGTTTTAAAAATCTTTGAAATTACCTCTTCTTATTTCTGATCACAGCTGCCATGTCACTTCACACAGTATGCTGATCTCCTCACCCATTGTTTATCAGTGTTAATATCTGAGAAGCCCATCTCAGCAACTGTTCCATATGCATATGCAAACATCCTTTATCACAGAATCATAGGGATTGGAAGGGACCTCAAAAGATCATCTAGTCCAATCCCCTCGCTGAAGCAGGAACACCTAGATGAGGTTACATAGGAATGTGTCCATGTGGGTTTTGAATGTCTCCAGAGAAGGAGAAGACTCCACAACCTCCCTGGGCAGCCTGTTCCAGTGCTCTGTTACCCTCACCGTGAAGAAATTTATTCTCGTATTTAACTGGAACCTCCTGTGTTCCAGTTTGTACCCATTGCCCCTTGTGTTATCATTGGTTGTCACCAAGAAGAGCCTGGGATATTTAAAAAAAATGTTTAGCTGTTCATTTTCATCGGAAGTTACCAATGTACAGAATCCAAAGACAGACAGCAGCTATGCTTGTAGGACAGTCAAGGTGATACCAGTCAAAACCAGTCTACTTAGAAAGCGAGGACAGAATAGCGTATATTTGTTATATGTTTATTATTCTTACTTAATGGCCTGGAAGTCATTGCTGTATTTCTATTTGGTCCAGTAGATTCAATGTATTAGTAAAAAGTAAAATCTGTAGTTCCACTACATATACATGCTGAAATAAAAATCTGTGTTTTAGAGCTGATATAAATCTAACCAGCATCATCCCTTCAGAATATGACTCAAACATGACAAAAAAATCTTCAATGCCTTTGACAGAAATAGCTTCCTTTGTTTATTTTCTGCTTCTGATGAATTAATAATTATTAAAACGATTTCTTCTTAAAAATAATCTTATATATTCAGAAGAGGTACCTCTTCTAAAGATCCACTTTATATTCTCTTTTTGTAGACTCGAACAGGTTTAGAAGTACAGAAAGCCTATTAATCACTGTCATTATCCCAGTTTCCTAAAAACTGGTAAATTCACAAATACTTACTCAGTAGCACATAAACATTAAACATATATTAACAAAAAAAAACCAACTTAGCCCACATCAAAACACCTTCAAGTATGCACATTTCCCAGATATTTACTTGTTTTGGACTCAGAGCTCTGCACAACCTGTGAAGTAAGGCTGCTGCCTCACTTCTTATTCAAATTCTACAGTTGATCTTGCTTCATTCCAAAAGTATTTTTAATGCCTAGCATGATATTAAATCTACAGTGAAGTTAGACATCTAATTTGAATTGAAGAATCATAGAATCATAAGATAACAATTTCCAGTAAAAATGAAACCTACAATTTTTAGTGGGTTTTTTGTTTGTGGTTTTGGCATGGTGTTTTTGTGTGAGGGGTTTTTGTTTGGTTGATTGTTTTTTTAAGGACATACAGATTGCCTAACAACTATAATCTATTTTTCTTCACTATTGTTTGGCCTGTCATCAAACAAATAAGTAAAACAGGGATAAGATCAGCAGAATCTAAAGTTACTAGCTTTGTTTAATATATAGAAAATCAATTTGAGTCTCTATCTTGTAGAACTACTGATACATCACTAGCCCTATCTTGTAGTAATTCACATTACTATGGTTCAGCATTGGATTATTTTACCCAGGTATTGTTTCAACAAGACTTCAGTCTTGCCCTAGCACAAGAAAAGGGTGAGTAGGTTCTTAAGGGTTTTTACTTTCCATAAACGAATCTTCACACTGCTTTAAACTGAATACTTCCAGTGTCCATGCACTTATGGTCTGCTAGGTTTTATGACAGTACTTGTCTCAAAAGTAAAATCAGGTTATTGGTCTTAGCATTCTTACTGCTTTCTACATATGGTTATCCTCTTTGTGATCTACAGTACGTGAATTACTTTTGCTCTGTATATTCAATGCATTAGACAATGTCTCTGTTTAATTTTATTCACTCTCACAGCAGCTTCTATTATTCATTCAAGTGTAAAAAAGCAAGTTATTTACCAATGAACAGAGACTTTTCCCAGAAAATTTATCAGCAAGTATATAAATTAGAATTATTATTTTGACATTTTCTTAGAACTCTCTAATCTCTTTTAGAATTATACTATAATAGAAAATCTATTAATCTTAGAGTGCTTTCCACACTGCAAAAGTAACAGTCCTAACGTAACTAACATATCAGGGCAGGGGGAAGAGGAGGGATAACCTTTCACTATTTCTAAATAAGATGGATAATGCATGGGTGGCCAAAATGTTCCTTAAATAAAAAATATTTTCTTAAATCTGTGAAGTTATTCTTCTGTTGATCTGTTAGGAAGCAACTAATGATCTGTGCTTGTAGGTTTTCACTCATAAATAAAACAGGTACCGACTCCAAAGTGAAAATAATGAGTTGCTATAACTTAGCAGATTAATTTCTACTAATACTATTAATTCATCACTAGATGATGCTAAAACATTTAGTAATGTAAAAGAGAACAAAACATTTAATCTCCAAAAAGAAAACCCAATGTCTAAGAAGCAATGGGCAAAGTGAAAAACAAACACACACATACAAGTATTCAAATGAGATTTTCTATTCTCATGACCCTCTTCATGTCTCTCAGCAGCTCTTCCAACACAACACAACAAAATGGGTAGGTAGAGGAGATTGTTGGAAGATGTTGATCTCTACCTAGAAACCAATGTATTCTCAGAAAACCATGTTGAGACACATTTGTTTTTCTTTTTCCAATTACGTTTCGTAGAAGTGTTGCTTTACTACAGGACTCCATCTTTGGCAGAACATTTTTGGTAGGCAAGGAACAGCTAGAATTCGTAGTTTAAGCTTTTGCATTGAAAATTTTGTTGGCAATAAAAGTTAGATGGGGCTTCCAAAATGTAATACTGATGAAAGATTGTGTAGCTATTGAAATCCATTAAAGTCATCCTGTTGTCTTGAATGAGATTTGGCTAAAATCCCAAGCTCTGGAAAAGGGTTCCAAGAAAACCATGAATTACTCGTACAAGAAAGAATTAAACATCTCAGGAAGTAGCAACAACATTATTCTATGTTCTCTGTCTATATATCTAGGTAAATGAGAGCACTTACTGGCTGGATTTTGTCATCTATCACATTTACAATGAGATGGACAGATGAACGTAGGCACACACTCTATTTTCATGACAATGCTAACATGTTAATTTTTTAATACTACTTACATACTGGGGGCGGGGGAGGGAACCAGGTAAAAAGGGAAAAAATTTAGCTGTAGTAACCCTGATCGTGGTTTAGTCCTTATGAAAGCTGCATTATATCCATTTTGATTTTTTTAAAGTGAGTTAAATGTAATTTAAAAAAAAAAAAAAAAAGCTGAAACACTATAATCTCTACTCACCATGAAAGAACCACTTAGCCTCATTTTTAAGCCTCTGAATGAGACAAAGGTTACTAGGTTACCATTCCTGTTCTCTATCAATAAAGAATTAAGCTCTTTTGCCTGAAGTTTGCAGTGATTGTTCACACAAGGGCAAACACGTATGATAAGAAAAAGTGGAAATTGATTCGTTACATAAGTGTTCAAACAGATAGAACCCAAAGAGTGAAATTTGTTGCTAAAATTATTTAATCTTTCTGACAATCTTGCAAGAAAACATTAGTATTGTAGTGTATTTCCATTGAGTCCATGTCTCAACACTACCAACCACCATCATGAACCAAACCCTGTGTTCTGTTGAGCAGAGAAAACCCACAGGCCAGTGCTGTGCCATTTAATATGTGTGGGCAAGGAATATGACCCCAAGCTCTAAATCAGGACTTTCATTTTGTATGGCATGGTAAACCAAATACATTACTTTTGACTCCAACATTATATAGCTAATTACAGATGTAAGAAGCTTCCTGAAGGACTGTCTATAGAGGAAAACGCAGATATGGAGGAATATTGTATCCTACAGAGATGGTCTCAGATATTCTGAGGCTCTCCCCCTCAAACGTTTAAGAGGTTATGCTGTATGCACTGCGACCAAACTGAAGGCTAACAGAAGCTTTTCTAAAGACAGCAGAATACAAATATGAATGTCACACCCTAGGGAAACAAAGCAGCAATACCACTGCACACACAAACACAAAACACCACAAAGTATTTGAATCTAAAAGCAAACAAGTGCTCAGTAGAATATAACCTCAGTTTCTGAAGGTTGCTGAGGTCTCTCAGAACTAGAAAGAGAAATTTAAAATACATGAATCACCAGAAAACAAGTCACTTAAAACTAGAAAACCTTTTTCTCACTGGAAGTCAAAAATCCTTATCAAATGCTTTAACATATACATTATAGTATTTTCTACACAAGAAAGTGAGAAAACCCTCAAAGTGGCAAAAGAAAAAAAAAAAAAATTGAATTACGGGGCACAGTCTGAAAATTTTCAGCTATTGACCTAGATGTACATTGCAGCTACGGAACTCAACTAGATAGACTTCCAAACAAGGAACAAGTTACTTTCTTATGGGTTTGTACTGAAAACCATCAAAGCACAATTTTATTCACTTATTTATCCTTGAACACAGTAAAACAAACGATGGCAGAAATTCTGATTCCTTTAAGCCTCCAAATTAGTTTCAATAAGAGCAAGTCATTCAGCAAGCGCCACGGATCACATGGAATATGGACTGCAAACTGCACAAAAAGAACTGCAAAAATACCCAAGTAACATGTTATTAATATAATGTAATATGTAATTTGAAAGGATTATAAAAAGAAGAAACAGCCTCCTCAACTACACATATTAATGATAAATGACCATTTTACCATAATGCTGCTTCCCTGCATAAAACTGAAATAAGTGAATATTGTTGCTTTGCTAATTAGTCATAAGAAAAAGATGTTAAACATGTCAAGTGTGAATATATTACAATGCTAGACAGACAAAATTAATTACTGTAGATGATATAAATACCTAATTATTGAGTTTCATCTATAAATATGGAAATTATAACTCATAAAACTGGTAAAACTCTTATTTCTCTGTTTTGCCTCGGCAGCATGAAATAGAAATAAAAGTATTTTCAGCGATTTCACATGCAGCAGAAAAGCTCTTGGGAGCTTTTTCTGCAGTAAGTATACACATATCAAGGCACCAATGGTCCCTCTAATCCAAATATTTGTCATATGCCATTGGTTTCCTTTGAAATCTTCCAGCTGTTGAGGACTCAGCCTTTGAGCCATGAACTAATAGCACCATTCCTTTTTTTTTCAAAATTGGAAAAGTGATACTGTCCATTCTAAGAAAGTTTGGTGGATTGTAAGCACTCATAGCCATTTATTAAATGCTGGAACAAGAAAACATTCCTTTTTTGTCGCTATCCCTCTTCATTTGTGAAATGTCTTGATCTTTGTCAAACAAAATTTAGGCTTAGTATTTGATCTTTATGCTTCACGCAAAGCATCCTTGTGCTAATCACACCTCGGGCTTTTCACACTGACCTTGCAAGACCTCTAACCATCAATTTGTACTTCATAGTCTCTTTTCATTGTTTTGCAGCAAATGTCAGAACAGAAATAAATGTGAAAACTCTTCCAGGAGCACCATCCAGCTGGGTCAAATAATGCATATAAAACCAGGTTTTTTTAATTACTGAATATTTTCTTTAAACATCTATTTTTTTTTTTCTATTACCAGCTACTCCTGAGTATTTGATATCACTTAACATGACAATAACCTTTTTGCTAAGAGATACAAGCCAACTTCAATGGTCAGCAAGCCACTTTGTGAAAAAGAGGTAAAACACATCACTGGTTTTGGACCTATGTCCCAAACAACTGAAACCACCAAGAGGTTCAGAGGGAGATGCTCAGAAACATTAGCAATTAACAAAACAAACCTACTACTTAACTGCTTTACAAGTTAATATATTACAGCATTAAGATGCCTAGATATCTCTGAAGTTCCCAGTCATTGATATGTGTTTATCTGCTTTTGAAAAATACTAATTCTTATTAGCTACTGACCAACTTCTGCATTTTTCTCTTTTACTTAAGCTGGTCTTTTTATTGACCTGCCCTCTTTAGTATAATAAAGACTATGCATTAGAAACAAAATATGAAAGGCAAGGAAGTCATGCATGTCATTCATTTACATAAAACAAAAGCATTTTACCCTTCAGACACTACTGGAGACAAGCTGGCATATCTTATGATATTGTGGAGATATTACAATAGCAAGGAGTAGTATACTAGTTGCTTAGGAATACATCTGTAGAGCATAGAAAACTTGAGGGAGTAGATGATCATGAAGATTTTGGAACAACATTAAAAGTTGATGGCCTCCCTGTTCTTGAGGGAGGTGATTGTCCCACTCTGCACTGGTGCAGCCTCACCTGGAGCACTGTGTGCAGCTCTGGGCACCACAGTATAAAAACAGATATAAAGCTACTGGAGGGTGTCCAGAAGAGGGATACAAAGTTGGTGAAGGGTTTGGAAAGGAAGCCATATGAGGAGCAGCTGAAGTCACTTGGTTTGTTCAGCCTGGAGAAGAAGAAAGAGAGAGGACCTCATCACAGCCTACGGCTTCCTCACAAAGGGAGGAGGAAGGGCCAACAACGAACTCTCCTCTTTGGTGATCAATGACAGAACCCAAGGGACTGGCAAGAGGATATGCCAGGGGAGGTTTAGGTTGGACATTAGGAAAAGGTTCTTCACCCAGAGGGTGGTGGAGCAGTGGAACAGGTGCCTGACAGGTTGGACAATGCCCTCAGACACATGGTGTGAATTTTGGGGTTGTCATATGCAGTGACAGGAGCTGGACTTGATGACCCTTGTGGATCCCTTCCAACTCAGGGCATTCTATGATCCTATGACTCTCACATATATATATATATAGTCTAGTCCGTCTTCTCTTTAATTCAGACTTTGTTGCAGAGGTCCACCATAGTTACAGCATGGTATGAGTGACATGTATTATATTTTGGTGATAGTACAACTTAGGAAACAAAATTCAAACAATTCAAACTGCATTTGATAACCTGATCTTCATTTCCTGTAACAGTTCTCATTAAAATTCACTAATAAATATATGTGCATTCTTCTATGAGTTACTATTATATGCAAGACTTTTGTGGCTTTCACTGACTATTTGATACTAAAGCAGCTTTTCAGCTGTGAAAGCTTCAGTGCTCCCAGTTTAACTGATCACCATGGAGAATAACAAATTGAAGCTTTTGACTAGACAATAACAAGGAAAACAATCAACCTACCAGGAAATGATACTTTAATATATGACAGAAAAAGAAAGTAGGTAATCACCTACAAGCAGAAACCACGAGTAATTTCATCTGCAGTTTAACTTGATATTTTCAAGCTATCCATGAAATGCCAGTAGATCAGTGTTCTCACTTCAATACCATATTCTAGGGCAAGAATAAGACTTTGATAATTTGAATGCACTTTGATAGTGCATCAAATGAATTTAGTCCTGACAAGCAAAATGGTTGTGTTTCTGAACCATAACTGGATGGCAAAGAGAATATGAAAAGGAAAAAATTGAAAGCTTTTTTCCCCTTCAGAACCCAATCTTTATAATGCTTTCATTAGCAGTTAAAAAAAAAAAAAAAATCCCACAACACATACTCCTTTGAAATAGAGAATAAATGGATTTGATGACACAGAATACCATGGGGTATAGTTCTGCTTCCCCATTTCACTAAAAGGCAACATAAAGAGTTTATTTTACTTTTGTTACACTTGTAAAAGATTTGCACATAAAAGAACCAAACAAAAATATAAACAATTTTTTTTTTTTAATCTTGCTATCCTGCATAAAAGGAAAGTCATTCCTAAATTTTAGCAAAAACAAAACCAAACAAACAAAAAAACACAAAAAAAACCCAACCAAACAAACAAAAAAACACAACAAAAAGAAGTGAAGCGACATTTTCTCTTGGGGATGTGCACAATATAACTCTATGTGTAGCATAGATAAAGAAAAATAGCTTGAACTAGATCCAGTCACGTATATATCACAATACATACCAAAGGAAATTTCTGTCATGCAAAATACTAGATTGCTACCTGGAGAATAATTTTTATTCAAGCCTCCTAACCAGCAGGGAAATGCTTTAGAATCTGAGAAAGTCTGATTGAGAAATGGTTTATTTTCATATCCAAAACCAACCTATAACTTTACCTACCCTTTCTCAATTTGGTACATTTCATCTTCCCAAATACAGATTTAAACACTTCAGATATCTGAGCTGATTGTCCAGACTCCACTTGTTGTCAATAGAAAGAAATGTGCATTTCCATGAAGACTGCGGACTCGTACAAAAGACAAATATTTATGTTGTTGGATGCATCAAACTGCTTTCCCAAAGTGTTTGTTTATTTTCACTAAGTATAAAGTGGGTCTAGACAACTAGCTGAGTTGAGTTGGTCTCTTGTTAAGGCAGCAGACCTAGGAATACAGCAGAATTATGCTGATGACAAGCTATGACACTTCAATCATAGTAAAGGGATGAGAACCAGCAAATAGGTGAAAAAGGAGATGCAGTGACTTGAATAGTCATAAGAGTAATATATCGTTTTCTCTATTGCACGTTTGAATGGTAAAGATCAGCACTATGTACATACTTTCCCCACATATTTTCATCTATCCACCCTGAGAACATCAGATTGGTACACTTCATACAAGAACGAGGAAGAGAACAATTACTTTGACAGTTATTTAGCTACAATGATGACGATTCAGGAAAACCTGGCTTCAGATACCACAGGACTGCTGTGTAATGGTTGAATGATATCATGGTTGAATTTGAAATCCTGACAACAGCTAATACTTTAAAACCTCATTTTTTCCCATGTTGAT
Organism: Columba livia; assembly: GCF_036013475.1. Classification (NCBI taxonomy): domain Eukaryota; kingdom Metazoa; phylum Chordata; class Aves; order Columbiformes; family Columbidae; genus Columba; species Columba livia. Next base: position 54,827,724 of record NC_088604.1, on the reverse strand, counting down.
GGTCAAATATTATTGCATGCCTTTTGATTGCAGGCTTCCCAATAGTTCTTATTCTTGCAGATTGTCCAAGGAAATCTAGACCACTCAGACCTGAGAAATACATCTGTCTTCTTAGTAAACGCTCAGTGTCAAGATTGCTCTTATTTAGAACAAAAGCTTCAAGAGACCAGTTGCTGCATAACAGATCCTTTAACATTTGGCAAATACTGATTTGAGCCAGTGATGGTCATATACTGTCTGCTCTCTAAGTAAGAGCCAAATGACTGATACCACCTACAGTAACCACGTACCCTTACTCCTATGATTCAATGACTGAAACCCCTTTGCTTATTTTTACTGAGCAGTGCTATCAGACATGGTAAGACCCAAGAAACAAACAGGTGAAGAGGGATGAATTGTTTTAGCAGACAAAGTTTTAGAGCAGAGACATTCTTGTTGCAAAGTTGGTTCTCCCCCTCCCAGCCAGGGGATGACCCATTGCTGGTCTGGAAGGGCATATGATTGGCAAAGTAGCCAGACTCAAATAAAATGTAAAGCAGAAATGGTGGCACCTGAAGACCTTGGAATTTTGGCTCATCATATTTGGGAAGTTAATCTGAAGTGAGCTTCTGGGCACTATTTAATTGCTTGCAAACTGCCAAGATATCAAGAAATCTGCATAGGTAGTATTAATGAAAGGTTAGAGCAGGGAAAAGGTGAAGGAGGGGAGAATAATGAAACCCCAAGGAGTTCCTCACGAATCAAAACAGAAACCCATCTACCAAAAATCTCAAGACCTAAGTTGTCCAAGTTGTCTGTATTGAACCAAAAGGCATTCCTGTGATTTCCATTTCAGCAACTATTTGTAAATCTGGTTCAGCTATTAGCCACCAAAAATGTAAAAAGGTTTCATCTTTCAAACCTAAGCAGTTGGTTAAGTTATTCCCGTTTCCCCGACAACCTGCCAGCATTCATGACCCAACAAAATTCCCAACTGAGTTGCTGATCAAGCAGTTAATAATATAGATGTTTGTTTATTTTGTGGGCTAGTGTTTGTCGCAAATGATAGAGCCACCAGCAAACAGCTCTTCCTGTGTTTCCTAAATGCGACAAATGTGAGGTAACACCACATTAATTAAATTAGCCAAATGTCTTCAGATGTCTTTGCCTGGAATCATAGTAAAAACAAAGAAAAAGAGCTCTGGTCTCATTGAGACTATGCACTGAATACACCTAGAGTTATCTTTAGTTGCTTTATCCTTAAGTGCTGTTTTATTTCAAACTAGGATATGGAAATACTTACTATAGAGGTATCAGCTAATTGCTATTGTTACTGGGCTTTTTCCAACAAAGAAATGTCACTTCACTGACACAGAACTTATTAAAAGCATCACTTTTCTTTGTGTAATCTCTCCACTGAACAGAGCAGATGAAAAAACACATAAGCATAGACAGTGCTCTTTAACAAAGCCTCAAACAAGGAAGGCACTGTGCATCAGACTCTCCAGGGAATCTTTTCCTACCTATTTTCCTGAGATACACGAGGCTCTACCCTCCCCCTTTCTAACCATTCTGGGTAAAGTGGAGATATTTGCCACAGTGATGCTTATTCCTGCAAGCCCAAACCCAAATACCAGTGCAGCTGCGTGTGGGAGTCAAGGCTATTCAATAGCTGAAATAATGATGTCTTTGGCTCATTAAAACATTTTTACCCAATAGAACCAAATGGGTTTCACCACAATATGAATAAGTGGCAATTTTCTGGGTGCTGTTTGAGTACTGCAGCTTCTTCATAAGCGGGTCCTTCACTAGCACTTTTTAAGCATCCCTCATTTTCATTGCTTCACTAAAAGAAAATTATACTTCAGCCTTACTTTATTTCCAGCATTCATACAAGTGGATATTCATTTCCCCACTCCTCCCCCTTCAAGATGAGGATCTTCTGTAGGGGAAAAAAAATGCTCTGAAAGCCTAGTTTCTACAAAAAAAATGCTTCCACAATTTTAAGCAAATTAAATCCAAAATTTCAAAGTGGCTATGTTCTGGTACTATCAGGAAATTAAATAGTCCGGCAGTGCAAAGATCAGAAAATTAAATTTTCTGTGAGTGGTGCAGTGCTATTTTACTCCCCAGGCTGAAGGAAGTGCAAAGAAGGGAAGAGAGGAAAGAAAAAAGAAAAAAAAAAAAAAAAATAGTGTAAGGCTTAAAGCGTATGTTTGTGCATTTTAGTAATGAGTTTTCCCCATCCAGGGCAGGACAACAGCATATTCAGAAACAATTACAGTCTTTAAAAGTTTTTCTTTCACGTTTAGTAGAACAAATGGGCTCTTTGCAGTCACCCTGTGCCTTAATTTCTTTGCTTTGGCCATATTTATTCAAACATTTCTTGTGATTTTCAGAAGACTCGACCACCTCCAGATACACATTTTGGCAACTTTATACATTGCAATTAAAAAAAGCATTGCAACTATGACTATTAAAATTACTGAATAAAAAGACAGTGCATATTTTGGTTTAGAGTACTTTTTAAAAACTGCAATAATAATTTAATTCACATCAGTCATTTTGGGTGGGGATTTGAGAGCCTAAAAACAGGCATTTAATGCTTTGAAGTATCCCGTGTGATCTCCAGCTGCTACTCCAGAAATATCTCCCATGAATCATATATACTACCTGACCAGCCCCTCCTGAGGTCTTAGATACCACATCGTGTATTCATCCAGTGCCCCTGTTTAGGCACCTGGGCTGCTCCCTTCCAGTCTAGTTTGCCTGTATGTTAATAAAAAAAAGCAGCAGCGGCAAGGTCTGCTTCCCTGTAAAGCTAAAAAGAGGTTTCAAGAGTCACTGCTCAGTCTAAGAAATGTGAAGAGGTGGCCAAAATTGGCTTCAGTAACTTGGTACATTAGGAAAGTAGGGGATTTATTAAGAAAGGCATAATACTGTGGTAGTGATGAATGGGAATCAACCTGCATCATTGAACCAGAATACACAGCCCAAGTAGAAATGAAGTGTCAAAGCACCTCAGGTGGTGTGGTACCATTAGGAGAGGAGTTAATGAGAAAAATCATGATATGAAGAAACATTAGGAAAAATTAAGTTGAAAAAACTCTAAGAAATGAGATCTGTCTATGGTCTATCAGAAACTGACTTTGAGCCTAAGGAAATGTACTTTATCTCCTAGGCAGGTAGCTCAGACTGAACTCTAGAAGAAAACCTCTTAAGTATAGATAGACTCTTTTGAGAGCATGTGAGAAAACAGAATAACCCTAGGAACAGCTTTAAGTTTTATATATTGACAGTGAACTATGAGATGCAATTTAACACATCAGGATGACACCACAGATACTGCTTTTAACATTCAACTTAGTAATAAAATCAGATTAATTAAAGCAGGAGTTAAACACTATATAATAAAAAATGAAATAAAGGAATGATTCTTGAAGGGTTTGTTTGTTGGGGTTTCAGTTCTTTACTAAAGTACATGTATGCTAAAGCCTGCCTAATGCTAAGTAAAGCAAACAAACACACACACACACAAACAAAACACACAACACCACAAACAAACCACAAAGCACACAGCAAAAACCTAAGAGGTTTGAATAAGAAAATTAGTTCAGAAATACATAGAAGTAGTTTTTAAAAATACTTTTTTATTTCCTTTTAAAAGGCACAAATACATGTTTCCTTTTACAGATCTTTTTCTGAGTTTATTCACTGCTAGCACGATCTAGCACACACTGAAGCCACTAGGAATTGCATAAGACACTTGCAGTCTAGGTAAATATGCCTTGAGAAGATGTTCCATACTCTGTCACAACAGCTATTTTTCAATACCAACCATTTAACAACAAACATGAACATAATCTCTCATTCTGCCTAGATTTTTGAATATGCCAATCAGTGGCGGTACTGTCTCTGGATACTTTTAAAACATATTTTCATGTCTAATCTGAAAAAAATCAAGTTCATTATATGCATCTTAGGGAACAATAAGAAACAAAAAATGGTTAAGAAACGTCTAAGAAACAATGTGTTACCCATCATTTTCAGCCATTTGAGCATCAATACCATTGTAGCTACGCAGGTCCATCAGCTAGTTACACTACACAATGATTCCCATCGCTACAAGATGGACTCCATTTGTCTTATTTTCTTTTCAAAACAATAGTAGTTACTGCAGTTCACTGTTTTATTTTTCTTCTGTGATGTCCTGGTTGGATGCTGGCTTCCTTCTGGCTTCTCTTTCAGATCTCACTACAGCATTGTGGTCTTGTTACTGCCATAAGCACCGGCTGCTGTCCCTGTCAAGCTGGGTCTGGCACTTCATAAGCAATTGTTTAATCTTAAAAGCACTCCAGGAACTAAATGCACATTCTGTATCCAGCCTTAGCACAGTTAGTGGAGCTCTGCTTCACACAGTCTGTTCATAACAGCATAAACATCAACAAAAAAATGAGGCTGAAGTTACCCTACTGCTAATATAACTCCTATGGCAATCTACATGTTTCAGTGCCTCCTCCCTACTTTTACATTCAACCATTTAGGATATGTGCTTCAGCTCCTATGCTGCAGAAATTATTTCATTGATTGTCACTGTATTTTCCTCAGAAAATCTGATACACTATTCAGAGATTAACCTGCTGTATAGAGCAATGTTGAAAGTTTCACTTAAAAGAAGATAAATTACTGTGATAAATTTCCTTCCCTATTTCCAGCTTTCCAACAGGCTCAGTTTCAAAACCTAGCATCCAGAAATAGTCAGTGCTGCTGTGTCAATCTCACCTTTTTGCCCCTATGAAAGTTTGCAGAGTAGCAATTACTAAACAAACCAATGCTAAGGGAGCAAGCAAAGAGATCAAGTGGTTTGTTTTAGCTCCTAATCATTACTGCTGCTCATGCTCCTATAGATATGATTCAATGACAAGTGAAGCATTCTTGTACATGGTCCTAAAAGCCACCCTAGTCCCTGTTCACACAAAATGTATTTACCTGACAGAGTAGTGGGGTAATTCATTTGTATGGCAGTCAAACACCCAATGGAAGGACTGGTCCCTCTGAAAATGACCACCAAGAGCAGAGGACAAAGTCATGGTAGTTTGTGTGGATGTTTATAATACAGACAGGTTTCTATACTCTCAAGAGGAATAAAAATAAAAATTAAAAAAAAAAAGAAATAAGACTTCAGACATGCCCACTTCTTTCTTTTGTTCCTTTTAAACCTCATAACAAACATCTGACTTGTCCTAACATTTACATGTTGTTGAGTGCAGGGTGTTTTTTTTTTTGCTTTTTTTCCTCTCTCAACTTTCTTGAGGAGTATGGGGGAGAGGGGTCAGGGGATTTATGCTGCTTTTTCTGTTGTGCTATAATTCACTGGCACTATTTTCTTCAGTTATGCTTACCTGCTTTTACCAAGCTTTTTTGTTTGAGTGGTTGGTCTGAAAGGGAGAACTTCAGAAAGGATGGCAACCCCAGGACACAACAAACTATTTCCTCGAGAGCGTGTAAGAAAATCCAAACCTTAATGGACTCAGAGCCGTACTATAACCTGAGTACTCAATACAACCTCCAGGGATAGTTCTTGAAAATGGACACAGAGATAGTTCATATCTGCAGAAGAAATTTCAAAAACTATTAGCATGTTATAGACCTAAACTACAACAGCAAGATCCCTGGCAAAACACTGTAACCATGCCCTCAGTAGCCTGTTGTAACTATTATACGAAGAAGACAAATTGACAAAAACAAGGGAAAAAACCCGCAAACCTCTGCTATTTAATTCTATAACTTTATATCAGCAACACTAATTTTTATGATCTCTGGGAGCCATTCTAGAATACTTTTTTGCAAGGTAGGAAACAAAATAAAAACCAAACCCCCTTATTCTCACCAAGAAACAAAGCTAAAAGCCCTACTTTAGGTTGTTACTTATATTTTCAGTTTTTTGTATTGATTGGTTTTAGTTAACATCATGAGGTCAACATTTTGCCTGCACCATTTGAGTTTGACCCTAAACACTTCCAGAGAAAAGGAAAAAATGGTATTTACTTCATAAAAATCACACTACTTAGATTAAAATGTATTTTAAAAGAGTTGGCCAAGGAAGTGCTAAGGAAAAAAATACAGAAAAATAAAAAGTAGCTTTAACCCTGATTTCATTGATTAAATTATCAAAAAGTATTTAAAATTAAATCTCATTGTACCTGTTAAAATTAAATAGAATTTGAAGTCTGAACAGTGTTGATGGAATACGGTAGGTAATTCTAAGGTGTCTAAATCTATTTCAAGCTAAAAATACTAGCAACACTTTCTGAAATGTGTAGTAAATTGCTATGTTAATCAGGGTAAATCAAGCCTTGCATAAGAATGCCTTTTGGAAAGAAGTGAATAATGCAGCTTTATTTTCTGTCTAAAATTTGAGGACATAATTGTTGGAAGACAGAGCATCAGAGCTTTGTATAAGGAGATTAATTAAATCCATTCCCTTTACTTTTTTAGGAAATAATTTAAAATAGCATAAAATAACATACATACAAAAAAGCAGTCGAAGTCAAGGAGGCTAACATGGATATGAGATGTTATTAATAACAGTGCTGTCACAGTTAATGATTTTCTCTCTTACTAGAGGCATGGCCAGTTAGGCTAGAATTACTTAGTAGCATAGTCTCTGCAACCCAGTGGTGTTTTCATTTGCCACTCAGCTGTTGGAAGCAAATGCAAGTCCTTTAATGAACTATGAAATCAACCAGTAAAACACTTTAGCTTATGAAACAGGCTGACTAGTATCTCAGTGATATATTGTACATGCAAGATGCTATTCAGTCTACCATGGTACACTGAACTCAGCTTGCAAAACTACAGTATCAGCCAGCAGATACTTACCAATAAAAGCTTTGTGAGGCAAATGAGGGTGTCTGAGGACAGCTTTAAAATGTTTTATTGCTCTTAACTTCACAGAAAGCACAGTGGGAGGCGGAGAGAGGGAAATGGTTTGCATTACTCTTCTTTAGTGACTCCACACAAAATGTTTCCCAGAATAAATCAGATTTTCCTTCTACCAGCCTTCTCTGGCCGAGATGTGTAGGAAAGCCCAGCTGGGCCCTTTCCGGCAGCATCTTCCATATTTCTGGGCTAATTGCAATGACATGTGGGTTGAAAGAATGACTCGGTCCCCAAGTCCTGACCTTTAACCTAGTAAGTACACTGATATAGTGCTTATGTCCAAATTAGACAACAAGTGAGCATATTTCTCAAGTCTGTAGCAGAGCACAAAAGGAGATTAATGCTGTACAGGCCAATTCACAAATGAGACAGGAGCACAGACTGTCTTCTGGAATGAAGACTCAATAGCAAGTACCAGGAGGGCAGACAAAAACCTGTTCTAGAGGCTTCTTACCACATGTCTACTCAGGATTTCTTAGATTTTGTATTAAGAACTTTAGACACCTCAGACTGAGCTGCTTACATGCCATCCCCTTAGGCCAAAACCTCTGTTTTGCTAAAATTGACAAACAACCTTCAGGATATTCAGTTTTGAAGTAAAACATGTCCCATGTCTACACACATTAAAAATGATGATCCAGCTCAAATTTTATAGACAGTTACCTTACACCACCAAGTTTACTTTCCAAGAACCAGTAGGGAATACTTACCTAGCTACATAATAGTTATACTTTCCAGATATTTATACTGTTCTTCATTTTTCCTTTTTCTGTTACTTCAGAATACAAAGTACAATCCCAAACACATCCTTCATGCTTTAGTCAAGCATTCCTGTTATAGTCTCAGTTAACTCAATGATTATAATACAAAATCATTATAGGTTAAAAATATCAAAATCATTTTTTTTTAATAAATATAGCCAGGTTAATTGTACATTAACAGAAGGGGCAATTATATTATCCTCTGATATTAGAGCACAAGTAAGAGCTAGTGAAACAATTGGACTACCTAGCTTTTTCCTCATACATAAATCCTATCAGACAACTTCTCTTGCTTGCTTTGCCTCAGTTTTTCATAAACCATGTAAAGGAGATAACAGAAGAGATACCATACTTTGGCAAGTCACAGTAATGACAGGAATCACAACAGGTTATGACGCGAAGGCAGAGAAGAGATGATGAAAATTAACAAGAAACAGCATAAAATGGACAGATCACAAAAACAGCCTTCTTGAAAGGAAATCTTATTTTAACCAACTAACATGTTTAAAGATAAGTATGCTCATGAGTAGATAAGCATATGAGAATTTAGGAGTTGCTATCATCAGGTACCTTGGGAGGGCTTCAGCTTCCCGCAGAAGCTGTTACACTTTGCCTAGGAGAAAGAAAGGAGGAATAAATAATGTTCTGGAGGGAATGTTTGGGGTCAATGACTAGAACGAAGAAAAGAGAAAAACAGATTAAAGCCCTCATAACAAAGGCTGTTTATAATACTTAGACTATGGATAACAACTCAGTCAAATCATGCAACATTACCTCACAAAGTTCAGTGCAATGTAACTATGCATTTTTCTTTGCTGAGGAACCACAACTTAACCTTTCTCTGCATCTCAGTTTTCCATCTTTAAAAGATGGAAAATAGGACAGAAGAAGATCCATAACCTAAGAAAAATGCTCATGAGCCCTGCACATTCCACATACTGGGTGGGGGTGGACTAGGTGCAGAAGTATTCTTGTGAAGAGAAATGTAAAAGAACAAAAACTTCTTCAAAATATGTGTTTCTGTTTTAGGCTTATTTTAAAAATACCACTCAAACAAAACTCAGTATAGTACATACCTAAGGAAGATGTATGTATATATATATACACACATGACAAGTAATACATGGTAGATGCTAAGTGTAGTCATAGTATCTGCAAGTCAGGCTTAAATTTAAATTCTGTTTCTTATACAGACTCTTAAAACAACTTACTCCATGCTTACAGGTGGTGTTTTTTGTTGTTGTTGTATTTTGTTCATAAGTCACACACTGAGAATATAAATACTAAAGGTAATCAAAGCAATTAGATTTTGCACCATCCAGTATTTGGATGATATGGAAAGTGTCTAAGGTTCATGAGTATGAGCCCCAAGATCCTGGTAAGTCTCACTACCAGAATTCTTAACTCTTCATCCCGCTCTGGACATCCACTTCCTTTCCAATGTCTTGCTGTGCATGCTGCTAAAGGCAGGTGCCCAAAATAGGGGGATTTTTTTCCTAGGCGAGGTTTTCTAGAGCTAAGCGAACATATATTGACAGAGAAAATATCTGTCATTGTTACACATTTGCTACTGCAATGTAGCTATATGGATTCAGTACTTGCTTTGAGTGACAGCCAAGAAGAGCTCCTTACAAACTACAAAACAGAAACACTTTGATGCCCACTGCAATTAATTATTGCAGAAACTGAAAAAAAAAAAAAAAGAGTCTTAAAGCTTCAGTCCTCCTGCAGAATTATTATATTTGTTCAATGGAGTAAGATTCTTAGGTCCTCGATTAAAAAACTTTGCATATGACATTATGGAAGCTCATTCAACAGCTAACATCTATTTACAGCATTAGAACAAAGGGGTCAAAAAGTTGAAGTGTACTTGTACTTTGAAATGTGGCTATGAAAGTGGTATCATTGTACTCTATGCTTATTGTGTCTCAATGGCCAAATGTGCTCAATTTACATATAAAAAATATATTTTGTCTAACTTCCAGAAAAGTAAACTCAACAAGAGAGGCTGTTATGTAAATGTACACTACACTCAGCAGTGGTACAATGCCATTAGAACAGTCACACTGGAAAAATGAGTATGTAAAAAAAATGGTTATTAATTTCAGAAAATAATCACAAGAAGCATGCTCTCAAGATAATATGACCTTGTGTACAGACTGGTAGAATATTTTGCAACAACAGTATGGTTTTGTTCTCAGTGTTTTGTGATAAGACAACCAAACACACTATTATTGCTTTAGCATGAGGGAATTGATATTGCCCCAAAACATTTCATCAACTACAATGACTGCAGTTGCCTTAAAAAAATTCACAGCACTGGTATCTGTTATGAATGAGACAGGCAGGGAGACAAGCACCACAACAGAGACTGATAAACACCCAGAGAAAATTGAGATCAGACTTCTTGGAAGAAAATGGTGCCCGGAAGGTTGAGAAACAACAAGAAAAATGCTTAGAACACAGTGAGAGGTGAAAAAACAGAGATGATTATTGCTAGGTTTTGTTCAGTATTAGATTTGTAATGTTTCATGTTAGCTTGCTTCTAACAAGCCTAATAATTGGATTCATACAGTGATATGAGATTTTATGACCCAGAGAACTGCAAATTTTGCCTTTTGTTTTAGATAAACAAAAAATAATCTATGAACACCAAGTAATTTATAATCGTGCCAAAAGCAACCCGATACTTAAAAATTCATTTCCAATTACAATACTGGTTTTATTTATTTAATTGTTTTCACATCTTTCAGACACTTGCTGTAAAAGTTACTATGAACAAAAACAACAAAAACAATCTGTTGGATGTAGATCAAACTGTGGGACCAACCCAAATATTTCTGCTGGACGACTGGTAGCCACGTATATGGTAAATCCTTCTTTATTGACATGCAACAGGGACCATAAGAATTCTTTCTGTCCTGCTGAATCCTGGCTCTGCCTAAATATTCTATGCAGTCTGGACAGTGCCAAGTGACCTAATGTGTCTCATAGATTTTAACACCAATATCACATGCCACACTGGCTTTTGAAAGGCCTGGTTCACTTCCTAGCAATGAGATGTACACATCCAACTCCAGAAAAGATAGAAGGCAGTCACTTGCCATGAAAAATAGAAGCCATCCCCAGGCTGGCAGGCTCAGTTCTAGAATACCTTACCAAGTAGGGTTGCAAGTGAAAACTGCCAAGACAAGCTCCTAATTGGGCTCTTAGGCACTGGGAATAATATAAGTTCCTTTAAAATCAAAAGCTAACATGAATGCAGCACTATGACTGAGAATTCCATCAAAAATTACTACGATAACTGCAAAATTTAAGGTTTATGTAGCAAATTAAATAGTTTACTTTATGATGGAACCCAGTAGCAGCACAGAAGCAATAATAAAAGATCTTCTCGAGGCGCAAATAGCTCTTCTGACCTCAGTTACACAGTATGTAAATCTTAGGAGGAACAGCACTAATCTCAGCTTTTACTGGGTAAAGATGTTCCTGTCTTTACTTCATACCTAAGTGCCTACAACAGCATTGTAGAAAGCCCACAAGAACCAAAGCAGTGTCAGCCTAGGAACACACCAGGTCACCTGTTGCCTAGAAGTCCTGCACAGCAGCTGAAGGACCTGCACTGGCCATCTCATTTGCATAAACTGATCCTTTCTCTGTTCCATTGGCAAACTATCTGCAATATCAAACTGTGTATTATGTTCATTTTGTCTACGTGCAAAGACAAAACTCATATATAGCTGTTGAGGAAACACATCATATCTCCTATGTAGAAAATAAGTTGCACAAAGGGGTATGCTGAAGACCTCTGCACTCCATGTAAAGGCACTAATTGCATTGACTTTCACTCTTATGTCCCCTCTATAATAGCTTATGGTTTGATACAGCCCAAAAGTGATGACAATTAAGAGACCAACATATTCCTGATGCAAGCTGAAGACTCTCAGCTCTCCACTGGTTTATAATTGCCATCTGTTTCCTGATGCAACATCAAATCTCTTGGATATATATGGCTGTGCTCTGTTTTTGTTTAGCAACAAAACACACATATTAGCCTTTGTCGTGTTTGGTGATGGGACAGGGATTGCCTGTTTCAGTCACATTCTAAAAAGCTTAAAATGACTACCTGAATTCAAAACTTCCCATATGTTTGAGATGTGTATTATTCTAATATGTTGTCCATTCAGTCACTAAAATATACACTTAAGAGGCTCAAGAAACGTACTTCTGTCTCAGGTGGTAACCAGGGGTGATCTGCATAGAATTATTCCTTAATATGCAAAGAGTAACATATATCCTTCAGGATGGTACACTGGTCCTGCCCCACCTGACAGGGGGCTACACTGTGCAACAGTCTATTCCACAGATACTCTAGTCAAACAGGGACCCTGCTAGCCCTTGGATCCAAGTCATTCTGGTCACCCTGTAGGACGAGGCTGTCAAACTCATTTTTTCTGGGGGCCACAGCAGCCTCACAATGTAATTTTAGGACTGTATAAATGTAGCTACTCTGCTGGTGAAAATGAGTTTGACACCCCTGCTCTAGAAGACAAAGCTTATTAATTCAGGCTAGGCAGCACATAGCACTGCCTTTACTGCTGGCATCACAAGAAGTACTATACTGAACAGTGCATTCCTGTGAGTACCAGCTTGTTGGTCCATATCCTGTGCTCTGCCAGCAAAAGCCTTGCCTTTCCACCTCTATTAAACCACAAGAGCAGCACCTGGCTTCTTCTGGAGCACACATGGGATTACTGCATCTGTGCATGAGAAAGGACAGAGTGAAGAAAAGGGCTCAAGCACCATATACATTTCTAGGCACATAGCACATTTCTCTTGGAATGAGGACTTGTTTCCTGAGAACAGAAAGATATTTTTTATCTATTCCTTCAATGTTTGTAGGGGGGGAAAAATAACCACAACAATGTATGGATTTCTTTTCCTTCCACAGCTGTCAGAAGACTCCAAATAAAACCCCTGTCATTTTCTCTTTATTACCAACTTTAGAGCTCTCACTGGAGCTGCATATCTGTAGGACTTTGCTGGAAGCTTGGAATAAAATGGATGCATTTCAAAGCTAACTAGACTCTATTTATAATCTGACTGAATGCACCTTCTCATCTGCAGTGGGCTTGTGAATTCATATTCAGTATAAATCTGCAGAGGCTGTCAACTCTTTCCAACAGAGATCCTTAACATTATTCCTCTGTTCCCTCACAATTACCATACTTCTAGCAAAAGCAAAACCGAAAGTAATAACAAAACTTTCAACCCTAGATATCCAACTCATCATATCCCAATACACTTTACACCATGGATGTCTCCACAGTTAGGCACATCTCCAAAATGAAAGACCCTATTTGGAACAGGAACTCCAAGGAGAGACTCTTTACTTGTTTGAGTCGCTTTGTAAAGGTGGTATATGATTGCATGCATGTCCATACTTACTTTGAGAACACCAAAGGCAAGATAGAAACTGACTTTCCATATAAAATCCTTTTAAGAGAGCCTGAATAAAACATCTAGATATTTTTAGAGCCCTCATGATGTTGAAACTCATGATTCATTAATATTTTAACCTTGCAGCCTGGAATATTTTATATTCTCCTTTTCATTTATCACCTGAGTAACCACTCGAGTCATTTGAGTGAACATACAGGCATCCACATATGTCTAGGTTTCACTGATTCCATATTTTTAAAATCAGTATTTAATTTCCTGGAAAAGAAAGCTGTTATTAGAACAGATCAAAAGCAATTTTACGTTTTGTCATTTGGACAAGTTTGATTTCTCCTTCTCTTTTACATTCTAGTGAAAAAAAGCATTAAAAAAAATAAAGCAAACACTCCCCTCTGCTTTTCAAGATGATCAAGATGAAGAGCTAAAGCAAGAGGCCTCAGTTTCCAAGAAAATATTTAAGAGATTCATTTTTACTTTATCAGGGTGGAATTTCATACTCCTTGCTATTATAAAAAATAATTATATTATTAATATTAAACTAAATACATAGAGAATGTTCTCACTTGTGAAGAATCTTTAAATATTCCTAAGATTAACTTCATTTGGTAAACATTGTTTTTAAGTAAAACTTTTCATTGGGCCATACAGATATTTTTGCTTCTTCCTGAGCATTCATTTCGTTAGTTTTGAAAGATCATTCACCTCACTTGGTAGACTTCTCACCTATACAAATCACAAGACAGTTTGCAACTCAAACCGGGCTAAGATTCTCAGATATGTTCATTTCAATACCAAATATTAACATGATTATCACACTGAGTTTTGATCCCTTTTAAAAATCTGACCTGACAGCATAAGTGAACACCTTGGCAGCACAGGTTAGTTTATATAAACGAGACCATCACCTATCAGCTGCTCTAGGGAACTCTTCTCTCCTATATATAGTTGAAAAAATACTTTAGAAGCAGCAAGCAATTACTTATCCATGCTGGGGGAGCATTGTGTGAACCTACTGTAAGTACTGATAATTAAAAGTCAAATCCTGATATTGCTGTTTTCTCATTTCTAAAGATGTTCAGAGATATTAAAAAAAAAAAGGTTGCGCTTCTTTCCCCTCACCCTGCCACTGCGAAATACACTAAAATGACATTATGTCAATGACAAAGGCATTCAGCAAAAATAAGCACAATGTACACACATAGCTGCAAAGTGAGTCATGAAAGACTTTTCAAGGCAAGACTCACGCAGTTATCTGCATATTTTTGAAGATCCTGCTTTGGACTCCATTACCTGCAACCTCTTAAAAATGCCTCAAAAATGTTCTCGATCTATTCAGAGGCTTATCTCCAAGCAGAAATTATGTTCTTAAACAAAACGCCATAATAGCTTCATAAACTATTTTCACAGAGGAAGAAACGCTGGCCAGGATGTGAAGGATGCAAATGATACACATTAAAAATGCATGTGTTTGTCCTTTCAGCTAATGGCTTGCTAGATTCTGGACATACTAGCAGGCTCTCAAAAGCTGTTGTAGCTACTGCATTCAGAGGACACTTATGTTCCCATCTCAATTAGGCTTTTTTTTCTTTTTTCTTTTTTTTTTTTTTTTTTGTTTTTGGTGCGTCTGTCCTTAATGACTTAGAAACTATCTATTCTGCTATTTTACTCCAATATGCAATCCTACTTGATTTCTCAGGGTGTATATTATTGAACTTCATGACATTTGGAGAGGAAAACAAATGTCAGCATCAATTCTATTGTTTTCTCGGAAGTCTTTGTTGTGGATTTTGCAGAGTAGTATGGCTATTTTCAAATTCTACCCAGCTGTGGACAAAATGATAAAAAAAACAAACTAGCAAGATGATAACTCCTAAATAAGCATAAAGGAAATGCAGATGTAGCATTATTTTGTTAACGAATTACACTACCATTAAAAAAAAGGTTTCTGTTTTGGTTTATGTGCCTTCAGACTTCATGACTGCTCCAAATTTTTTCATCTATTTCAAACTGCATATCTACATGATGCACATTTTAGATCTGGTTAACTGTTAATGACTGAGACTAACACATAGCAACTGCTATAAACATTCCAGCCTCATGTTAATTAAAAGCTGGTTTTCCACTTCTTTAAAGACTGGAAGACTTGCTTCATTCATGATATCAAAAAAAAAAAGGAAAACAAAAAAAAAAACCAAAAAAACCCCACAAACAAACAACAAAATACAAAAAAAAGGTCCTGCACTAACTGATGACTAGAGAATCTATATTAACATAAAAAAAATCCTCAAAACTCACGTCTTCTTTCTTGAAGGAACCAAACTGTACAGTTTTCCCTAGAAATGCAGAAGCAGATGATAAATAGAATGTAATTTATGAGAGAACTGAAAATAAAAATGTCATGTGAAGCCTGGATATTAAATGCCATGGTAGCTGCAGTTTTGATAGTGTAGTTGTTAAACCTATTTAAATAGTGGGTATGAAAAAACTAACATTATTTACATCTCAGAAACTGAAATGCTTTCAAGTCTTTAAAGTGACTAAACTCTTAGTCCTCAGCAGTAAAACATATACAAGAAACCCATCTTACTATGCAGATTTTAAGATATGATGTAAATATATAAACTGAAATTAGGTCTTTGTTTTTTCCCCTTAAATAAAAGCGTTTTAAAAGCAACGCAGTTACACATATTTTTTTTAATAATGGTTTGTGGAGACCACTCATGGAAACAGAGTTCACTCTACCTCTGTCTTTACTTCATTGTACTCAGAACACACCCTGTGAGCAAAGCTATAGAAATAAACTTGTTCAGAGAACTATTTAAAATTATTTTAAACTTACAAGACAGTCAGGTGCCATGCTGCATAAACTGGCATAGAAATAACAGACACCCTAGGTTTTACCTAAAGCGTCAAGAAAAATTCCCACATGGCTGGCCATATGCTGCATTTCATTTCATGTTTTGCCTGAAACATTTTAGATAATTCATTTTAGTCTCAAGAACTCTCCCATTATCAATATAAGCATTAATTCACATTTATTATAGTCAAATATTCTTTATACATTGGAGATTTTGTTTCTGTACCCTAACTAGTGGATAAGAAGCAAATACTTTCTTCATCCCTCCAAATCAGGGTATTCCGTGTGTATTACAATGATTTGATCTTTCTTTTTTGACTTAACTGGGCTTCTTGCCCATTTACCATCAAAGCTGCTGGTTTGCAGTGGCAACATACAACATTATGCCAGCAAGGTAAGGAAGGCAGTTCCAGGATATCATGACAAAAAAAAGAACCTTTCTGAATGAAAGGTGTTTTTTACCCATTGTCTGTCAGAGGCTCTGCTGAAAAATCCTTTGAGTTTTGATGACAAAGTAGCAGTATTGGAGGCTGTTCTTGTTAATTAAGTTTACCAGTCATCTCCCATTCTTAGTTTTGGTTGTTACCTGTTATAGGCTTCTCAAAGGAGACAGAGGATTATTAATCATAGAAAGCCAACTCTTGCCTATTGAAACAAATCTTTCTAAATGTGCTTATTTAGTCTGGGATAGAGTTAATTTTTTCTAGTAGTTAGTATGGTGCTATGTTGTGGATTTGTGCTGAAAACACTGTTGATAACAGGGATGTTTTAGTTACTGCTAAGCAGAGTTTTACACAGAGTCAAGGCCTTTTCCATTGGTCATTCTGCTCCATCAGCAAGTAGGCTGGAGGTGCATAAGCAGTTGTGAAGAGACACAGCCAGGACAGTTGACCTCAACTGACCAAAAGGACATTCCATACCATATGACATCATGCTCAGTATATAAAGTTGGGGGAAGAAGAAGGAAGCAGGGGGGACATTTAGAGCGATGGCATTTGTCTTCCCAAGTAACTGTTACACGTGATGAGATCCTGTTTCCTGGAGATGGCTGAAGACCTACCTGCCTATGGAAACTAGTGAATGAATCCCTTGTTTCATTTTGCTTTACTTGCAGGTGTGGCTTTTGCTTTGCTCATTAGATTGTCTTTATGTTAACCCACAACTATATTTTTCCTGTGCATATACTTAAAACTACTTTCAGATGTAGTCTTGATTGACAAATGACTATGCAATTGAATAAAAGTTCTCATTGATTCTGAAGAACTAAGCAATATCACTCCTCTGTCTATTAATAAACCTTCATAAGTTTAAGTAGGAGCCTTCTACTTTTAACAGATAGGGTTCATCCATTACCCTTGGCTCCAACTTTCTTTCAATTTAAAGGGAGGTGCAATAAAACTTTCCAAGAGACATCTCCCTTCAAACTGAAAAAGTGCTGTCATATTCCTCATAATTGGAGAGGCAAGGCAAAAAGAGTACTTTTAAATCATCCTAGTAGGAATTTAAGTTCCTATGTACCAATCTATTTGCCTTTCTCAGTATTAAGTCTTACTCAGCATTACACCTTATGCAACAAAAGACAAGCTATCTGGAAGAAGAGGAGCACTGTATTGTTCAGGCAAAATAGCTTCAAGAGATGCAATAGAATAAAGAATTTTTCTGCACTTATCTTTCTGTTCTTTTCAAAGACTAATTTAACAGTATAGCATGTAAATGAATTTTTAATTATACATCAAGCATACAACAGCCACATTACAGGAGAAGCTGCATTTGTGGCAACACTTGATTTCACAGGTAAACATCATCTACTATTCAGAAATGCAGGTGACCCGAAAAAAAAAGAGAACAGAAAACAAAGCATTGAGCACTGCTTTAGGTGTATATTCACTAGGAACAATTCAGGCTTTATACAAGATAAACATTAAATCTTAACCATTACGAAAAGTTAGTTTGTTCACTTTTACAAAGCAATCAGAAAGTTCACCTGAAGGACCTACTGCTTAATAGCCTCATGGTAACAGAGAAGCTGACAAGAGACTGAAGATTGCAAGGCTCAGGAGAGTCAGGTAGCCTGTTGCTGGTGACTAACAAAGGTGCAACAAGCCTTTGATAGGTAAACTCACATAGTCTGCTGTCACATCTCATCCTGGTTACAAATAATCAAGAAATTTTGAGCAGACTCAAAAAGAAACAGGACATTTTGCTATTTGGGTATTAAAGAGAGTCCCTAGTTAGTATACTAGCTACCTGACACTAACCAAAATTTTGGAATTGACATTAAGACTTGTGTTTCAAGGGCATTAAAGAAAATATAGCAGTTATGAAAGAGCTATTTCTGTTCTGCTATGCTTCCCCAATTATCTCCTGAAGAAAAAAAAAAAAGTGTATTTCTTCTGAAATTATGTAAAAATACCACTCTCTTCTCCAGTGCAGACAGGGGAATCAAACACACCTCAACAGCATTTTTTTTCCTTGAGGCTCTACATGACCACCAAGTTTTAGTTTCATCATAGCCAATCTCAAAATAATGAGCATCTAACTAACATAACAGAAAATATGCATAGATTCTTATCAGCTATATCTGTGTTAGTAAGTGCAACATACCACTTGTTCCTGGACACCAAGACCTACTGGCACAGAGCAGTCTGCCCAACAAATTCCTGGCTTACTGGGACAGGGTGAGTGGGTACAAACTGCACATTGGGAATGTTCATCCAAGCATCCTGTCTCCTGAATTGTGGACACACATGCACAAACATTTGACCACTAACTGTTATTGGCAAAAGCAGCACCTGAAAATATGTAAACATTTTAAAGTGATACATGTTCTTATTCCAAAGACGGGGGAAATATTTTGAGTATAGACACAATCATAGCATCCATCCTAAAACGACCTAACTTCAGTGGCCACAAGCAAGCATGTTACACAGCTTTGGGATTGTTAGCAAGTTACTGTTTTCTGTCATTCGAGAATCAATGAGTCATATTAAGTCTCAAATTCAATTGCGTTTCAGTCCCCTACTGTGTTTTAGCAAGATGGTTCCAGCAAACAAAGGAGAAAGCCTAGGCAAGAGTACAACATGTGGGTTTTCTGTAATAGGTGTGAACTCCTGAATAAAGCATGGGGACAGTTACTTGCACTTCCCCTCTTGTTCAGGGGTTATGGCTTTCCTGCTATATATAGCCACTACCTTTCACTAGTGCTTTCAGCAAACAACTAATAAAGCTAAATTAATTAATTTACTTCAGCATGCAAGTGTTTGAAAGCTTTTTTTTTTAAGATTTTATATTTTGTATGTACTTAACTGCATAAAAGCATCCAATTCTTTTTACTTTATGCTAATGCTTGGTAAATGTAGATAATTTTAAAGTAGTGATAAAAAGGAAATGGTTCTTAATGATACTCTATGAATGTAAAAGCTCAAGGCTGAAAATGCTGTCATGTCCATTATAATGTCTAAAATCACTACATCAGAAGAAAATATACTAAAATTGTATGCAAGAATGGTTCAAAGAACCAAAAGCATCTGATGACGTGCTTAATCGTAAAAGAACAAGAACTTGCAGAGAGACAATGGGCTGAAAATATCTTGAAATAGATCATTTTGTTTGAGAAACACTTATTTGAAAAAAGGGTCCTTAAGAGTATGTCTTACACACTCACAAACCTTTTCTGCTTTTCCTTTTCGGAAAAGGAAGCACAACAAACTTGATACAGTTGATGTTACAGGGAAGTTTGGGAAATCTAACTGAACTTCAAAAAAAAAAACACTTGAGACTTGCACAATGAATGTCACATCTTGGAGTAACTGAAGGATAACAGTTAACAGTATATGTAGCACTGGCAAAAGTATCTATTGCCAAAGAGCAATGAAGGGAAGGCATTATTCGGGTAGCTGACTTTCCTGCAGAAGAGCGATGAACAATATTCAGCCGCATAATCACAAACTGAATTGGCATTTTGACCATTGTTCTAGAAAACAGCATGTAACCATCTCACTGCAGAGAGAAAGTGTTAAGTGTGGGTGGCAGAAGATAGTTTTTGCTATCAAATATACCAAGACATAGCTTAGAGAAAAAGGGATATTTCATTAAGGCAAATCAACAAATATTTATTTCTTTTGCGACTAAGCTAAGGGAATTTTCTGAGATGTAAGTAAATTACCATTTCATTATGTCTTTAAATTAAAAACAGCTAATGAAATGTAATTAACATTACTCCACAGAAATCACTGAAGTGAAAGTGTCAATGAAAAAAAATCTGTCAGTTATATAAAATGAAAGAAGCCTTCTAGCAACACAAGAATAAGACAACATTCATATCACTTTCAACTGGAATTTGCTGCCTCTAATGCATTGAGCACTCCTGTAAACCAAGTAATTTTATTTGGAAGAGCAGCTTTCCCCCTTGCAGCCAAAGTATTTTCTCAGACGTGAGCAAGACTAGGAAGCTCTTCGCATTTGTATTATATCCTTTACCTTGTAGATTCCAAATTTCAGACATAAGGTAGAGAAAAAAGTTATTCTGCTAACAAAACTTCTTGGGTCTGCACCTTCAGTGACTAAACACATCACATTTAGGAATGCCTACAGTGTAACCCAACAGGCACTCCTGGCTATTAAAATGCCACTACAGGGCAAGTGAAGCACTAAGAGCTCCCTATGCTCAGGTCTCCAGCAGCAACCTTAGTACCACATTTGTACCAACACAGCAATGAACAGGTCTGAGGGATAGGAGGGGTAACAAGAGGGATATAAGTGCCTACCTTATATAGCCTACCTTACTACTTCTTGACTGACAGATTAGTAGGGCTTTTTCTTACAGAATTATCATTATTATTACTTTTTTACTTAATAAAGCACAGCTCATACAGTGTAGACTGTTAAGGACATAGGAGAATTTTAAAAAGTAACTATTTAAGCTTTGACATAAGGGGTCATAGTCCACTGGAATAAGCACCCATATGTTATTGATAATAGCTGCACTGAAGAGAGAGGATATGAGAGGACAACTACCTTTTATCAAGTTCAATGAGGTTTTGATTTCTGGGACAAGTCTAATCTGACTTGTAGCACCCCAGGTGCCCTGAGGGAAGTTCTCAGGCAACTTGTAAAACACTGCTTTTGCTCTTCTCTGACTCACCATAATACAGAGCTACAGAAATTGAACAGTGGCATTTTGGCGTCTCCCTTGCAAATGTGAGAATCAGACCAGATTTGAAATGCTATTGAATAGCATGCCCTGGAAGGCATTCCCTGAAAGGTAGAAAGGTTTTAGAATTTCTAATCTTCCATCTTCTCCTTCATTAAGCATTTATGACAAACTGCTCTTGCATAAGACATTCATGAGGAAAAAGTTTATTATTTCGTCTTCTTTCATCATGATCTAGAGCATTTATACTGGGAATCTTTAATTACACTTCGGCAGAGTGAAAACTCGAAGTTTCACCTTCCAAAAGTTAACCTATAACCATGCTTGCTGGTATGGTATGGCTTTACTTGTTCACTTCTTTGGAATTAAAAAAAGAATCAGTTAGGGAAGGATAGACTTGGGTACTGTTGATGTAAATATTCCCTAGCTTTCCTTCATCACATCACAAACAGGAGTGAGCTGACAGATGCTAAAACAGTATTTGTGTTTCAGTGTAATCAGAATTGTCACATCCTGTAGCTGCCTTTTGTGTTGAGATAGTAGCACATTCAAAGACTGTGTTGCCTCTTGGTCATCCAAAAAGGAATATTTGTTTTGCGTCTTTGACACAGTTATGAAAATTTGCGCTGGTCCTGTTTTTCTGTAGTTTCTGCGACTGTTCTCAGTTGGCCTGTAATTCCTAATATTGTTAGTTTCTTTATCTGTTTTGGCTTGGAAAAGTAGTGCTGAGCTTTCTTTTTTATTGAAAAGTCTATTTAAGTCACTCTGTAGTCAGTGGCTACACACTACATCCCCATTCTTCTTGAAGCAGATTAAAAGAGATTAAAATAGTTTGTATAGACAATAGAGATCTCCATTAGAACCTCACACAGCTCAGACAAGAAGAGACTTTTAAAGTGGTAGAAAACCACCTTGGCTGTGAATGCAAACATGTTTGGGAATACCTTCAAATGAAAGCAGAAGAAACAGATCACACCAGGAAAAGTGTAATGGCCTTCCTGTATGATATTAAATTTATTGAGGAGAAAGATGCTGTACTCCTGGCCCACACTTACCTTGCTGAGCACTGTATTCTCCACAACCATTGCACAGGCAGAAATTGTGGCATTAAGTGCTGACCAATGCTTTCATATTTTAAAAGGGATACTGAATGCAAGCTCAGTAATTTTTAGATGTATACCTCACTCACACACAATAGGTCCCACAGGTAAAGGCCATATCAATTTGTATGATTTCTAATAAGCACTTGGTGTGCATACATAGATTCCTACGCAGTTGCACTGACCCAGTTCTAAACTTGATTTTTTCAGGTATTTGGACATTTGTCTCTATTTCTGTACCAGCAAACTGGGTTCTAAAACATAGGTTTCAAGAACTGAGTTAAAAATACCCAACTTTGACCATGCTTGAAGGTAGAGGAGCAGAATAAACCTTAATAACAAAAAACAACCACCACCACCCAACTCACCACAAGACACAAACCGCAAAGCACCAACAAGAACAAAAACCAAAAATAGAGGAAGCCTCCAGTTTTCAGCCATGTGAATCAGTGGAGAAAATATCACCAGTATAAGAACAATAAAAAAAGAAGGCACACAGTCTTTCCCAGGCAATAAGAATCAACATGGAGAAGTTTGCCATGTGATTTCTGAAAGCAATAATTTCCTATTTTGCCTTTTATCAGCCTTTCCTGGAGTCACAGAGCAGAAGCTTGTCCAGTAAAACTATTAAAAAATAATCTTGATGAGTAAAACCAAAAAAGTCCAGTAAAAATGCTTATAGTAGCAACAATGTGCTAAATATATTTTCACCTATTTTTTCTGTCCCATTTTTCCTCCCAGTGAATTGTATGTATCTGCTATATCTATATACAAGACAATTATCCTCCTTCCTACTGAAGCTGTGACAAAGGACTCTCTGTGCAGGTCACTGCAGGTCAACAGCACTGAGACAGTAACACTACTACTTATACTAGGATGATTCCTGTGGAACCTCACAGGATACATTTCCTCAAGCACTTTCAGGTTGGTGAATGGTTGGGGTTTTTTTTCCCCATTTCACTTTTTTACCATTTTCAAGTTTGGGTACAAGACCAGTTTTGTCAACTCATAATAAATAAACTTTTTTTTTTGTTATATACCCATGAATAATAAAATTATGACTATAGGAAAACTCCCAAATATGACCAAAAAAGTATTATTATCTCGGATTATCCTACATACAGCTTTCTGTTTTTTGTGAGATCCTATTGTGAAATGCTATTTACATTTTGGTTTTTTTATTATTTGATTTTTCCGTGATAAAACTGGTGTCCAACAGTCACTAGGTAAAGAACAAAAATATCTTGACACTACTTTCAGGATTACCGTAGTTGGTTCAAGATGCTTGGGAGTCAGGAAACAATATGATAGAGAGGGATACCAGAAATACTAGAACTGAAACTGTGATTTCCTGTTCCAGAAAAGTCCATCAGGTTGGCTAATAAGTCACAGGCAGGAGCAACAACCACCAAAATCAAGAGAATTTAATCCTAGTGCATGACTTGGATGACAAGAATCAGACTGACTGAATAGAAAAAAAAAAGAAAAAGTAACAAATCTGAACCATTTCCAACATCCAGGAGGATGGAATTAATCCAGATAACCACTATCTTGTGAAAAGAAAATCTTGTTCAACAAGTCCTCAGTCAGCTTTCCACTGCAAACTGTAGATTTGATGTAGAGTTGCATCATACACTACAAAAGTATGTCAAGAAGACTTAATGTATTTGTAGAAACTGGTGGTTTATGCTAAATAAAGACAGACCTGAAGGTCTTTGCCTATATTAAAATGACTTTTTTTTTTTTTTCCCTGCAGTGACTAATAATTGCTAGCCATAATACAGCTTATATATCCACAAAAATGAGGACTGGGGCGGGGAGGGCAGAAATAGCCAAGTCTGTATATACACTGTTTCTTTGGGACACTCCCTCTGAACAGGTTTTTCTGTAATCCCCCTAGATCACTGAATAAGTAGAAAACCTCTAGGAGGACTTGACCACTCACAGAGAATTGTTATCTACAGATAATTCCCAAATGAATTGAGTCTCAACCTAATTGAGCCACGACCCTTCCATTTTCTTTCAGGCATGTCTAAGAAATATGACTACATCACTTGAACCCTGGGAATGATAAAGGTGCTTTTAGCCTGCAAACCCAAGCTGGAACAAGCTGTGCTTCACTGATCCTGGAGCTATTTTCCATGCTATAAATTTAACACTTGCATGACTCTAGGGGCTTCAGTGACACATATAAGCTGGCTGTATTTAAGTAGTATTTAACAGAAATGCCAATAAATCTAAAGGGAAATTTCGGCAGAGCTGGATGCGGAAGCATCCACATCCCCTGACATGTGTCTTAACTATTAGTAATGTTCATTGAAAACTTAATTCCCCCAGACTGAGGTAGAGTCAAGCTAACACAGGAAACAATAATGCTATCTGACATGCATGACCTTTCTGATTAAAGCAACTTGTCTTTCTTAGAGAAGTCAGCCACTACAGCTCATTAACAGGTTTGTGCTCTAGTCTTCAAAATACTATATCAACCAATTCATATTATTTATTTCTGTTGGCATTTGGAAATGTCTCAATTTCTCCTGAAGTTAATGAGAGACAATGGGTATTCAATTGTAGGTCAATGATGTATGTTGCCTTATAACACATCCATCTATTTCTACAGAATATTTTGGGCCAGCTCCATTCCCACTCCCTGTGCCTTCTCCTACATCTGGAAACAAAACAAAACAAAACAAACAAACAACAAAAAAAAAATCAAAAGATCCAGTTAATAGATGAAGAGATATTTCACCATTTGATTTTGTTCACACATATTCATATGATAAATAGAAACACAATGCATTCTTTATAAAAGTTGTTGTCATATGTGCTATCAGAAACCCCAGGTCAGAATCATAACCCTGAGGACAGAGACAAACAACGCTGCTTTCACCAACTAATTTCTCACATTTCCATTTAAAACAAACAAACAAACAAACAAACAAACACACACTACAAAAAAACATAAAAAAACACACACACCAACACAGACCATTGATCACAGACCAGGAATCCCAGACACAGTACATTAACTATGCCTGATTTTGAACATCTGACTTTTTTCCTAGCATGGATTTTTAAGTACATAAATACATCTTTTATCAAAGCATTGCACAAGAAAAAAAACCACCAAACAAAACACCACACTACCAAACCAAAACAAAAAGAAACCCCCACCAGACACAAACCACACCAGCTTTCAGAACATTGGTGTCTATCTTCTAATATCACTATATTTGTTCCAACAATTGACTAACATTTCTGCTACAAGTCCCTTGATCCCGAAGAGCTAAACATTTAAGATCAGTACCACAGGGACTGAATTCACATCAGACACATGAAGTGAATTTTTACAACCTTGCTGCCATCAGCTTCAGATACCATTCAGGAAGATTTAGTGATATTGTAAAAACCAATGAAAGGCTGCAATAATTTTCCAGAGAAAAATATAACAAAAAGTTGCATTTGAAGCCCGCAGAAATTAAATAAAGCTTGTTTTCTAGATAAGAAAGAGCTACACACATGCAAACTCATAGAAAATTAGATATGATATAACACTTATTAGTTTTCCCTCTTGTACAAATTTTAGTTGCCCAATTACATTCAGGGTCAACGTGGAACAGCTATGTATTGAAAACAATAACTTAGACACTGACAAAATAAGAACTATTGAAATGTTGCATGCAAACAGCCATTGCTCAGTATTTGAGCGTGCTATTTGGGATATAACACCACCAGATTTACTCATGTAAAGTCTTTGGTTAATATCCACATTTATTTCAGCATATTTTGTGATAAAAATCACATTAAAATGTTTATTTAAAATACACAAAAACTGCAAGCATGTATTTTTACAATTTCCTCTTCATTTGCTCAAACTAAAACCAGTTTTCACCACAAAATTGGGATCTACTTTTCCACAATAGGAGCTATCTCAGCTTTCTATCTCCAGCCTTGTTAGCTGGTGGAGTGCTTCAAGAACCTATCCAAAGAGCTGCTGAAGGTGAAAGACTTTTACCCTAGCTTTCATATACTCAGAAATGGCACAACTGTTATTGTTGCTAAGAGTCCACAATAAAAACAGCACTACAACCACCTTCAGGCAGGAAAGATGACTGGAAAAAAAACAAAACCAAACCAAAACAAAAAAACAAACAAACAAACAAAACCAGCCAACCAACCAAAAACAACAAGAAAACAACAAAGTATTATAGAAATTTGTGAGCAACAAACCAGAAGTTTGGAACAAAAACATAGTTCACAGAATCTTAACCACAACTAGTAAACCTAAAGGCTGTTTTAATTGCCATAGCATGTTACTAAGCTTGCACAAAGATTATTTAGGAATAATTATAACTGTTGCTGTGCTGGTTTGACTGAAAATTAGTTAACTTTCTTCATGCAGTTAGAAACCTTTCTTTTTCATAGCTAGCATGGTCACTATTCAGACTTAGTTTGAGAACAAGAGATAACACCCCAGGACAGAGTTAATATTTGTAAGTGCTCTTGTCTGAGAGCCAAGGATGATGCTCTGCCCACAGGTGTGAGGCACCAAGGAAGGGGGGAATGGATAGGGCAGAGCTTGACTCACACCCAGACTGATCAATAAGAGTGTTCCATCCCATTAGTGTCATGTTTCATACTTAAAAAGAGTCAGTATCTTCCAGTTTCTCTCTCTCTCTCTCATGCATGTTCTTTCTTTGCTTTTTTTTTTGTCAGAGTTGGGGGTGTTCTGTTCGGGACATTTAATTAGTTTTTTTTTGTCATTTGGCAGAGGCCTTTGGGCCTTCCTGCCTTTTTTTTTTTTTCCTCTTTTCTTTCTCCAGAAGCAGCTGTTGGGACCAAGTGCTGCTTTCTGGGTATGGCTGTTGGTGTGGAGGGAGTTTGTGAGGAATTGCCTTGAGTATCTTTTATTTTGTATTTCTATTATATATTTACTAGTACTGTATTAGTATTTTGTTATTTTATTAAACTGTGTTTATCTCAATCCAATCTTCTCCCTTTCCTTTCAGTTCTCTCCCCTATTGGGGACGGAAGGGGGGAGTGGACAGGGGCGTATTATTGTTGTTGAAGATTTAATACAATATGTTGAAACAGTATTTCGGTATATTTGTAAATGTTGATTCATTTTCTGCTACAGTAATACACTTGTACATAATATTGTGTGAAGGAGAAGTGATTTGATAATCAATTTAAATGAGCATTTCCAGCATATAAACACCTGCTTGAGAAACATGTGACCGTGATATCAAGAGGCCAGCAAAAGCATGTTACCATGTTTTTCAGAATGAAACAGGCTTAGAAATACAACAGTGCATTCTGTAAACGGAAACATAACATTTATGGAGATTCAGCTCAAAGACATTGGGAAAGGAAGCTCTTAAAAGATGTTTTGTTGACCAGAGTATAACATCTGCTTAATCCTGACAACATAAAAACCAAACTGGGTGTGCAGCTGCCTTTTACTCTGCATCAGTAGGGAACATAACTGATTCCAATCTCAGAAACATATTAATTTAAGAAACCTATTTTGCAGATCATTGTAGCTGACTATATTTAAGCTGCTTATCCCAGGTTTTGGGTAGGAGACCTATATTTCTCCTAACTAGCATCACTTACCTGTAGTTTGCACTACATGAAAACAACAGGAATTATGCTGTGCCATTGCATAACTACCTCTTAATCTGGTGCCTAAACATCATACAGCTCAGTGCCAAAGTCTAATCTCAAATTCAATTTCTCTAACAGAGTCTCTCTCATTCTTCATTTCCCTCCTGTTCTACCATGGTCACACAGTTATCATAAAAGGTAAATCAGCAAGAGACTCATGAACTTGTAATTACAGTGAGATAGATATATTGCATTTATCAAGCTGTATGAGGCAATAATCAAGAGATTCAAACTACAGCCTTCCATGAACAGAAGAGTACAGGCTATACATTAAGTTTAGCAGGTCTTTTAGGTTTTGCTAGAAAATTATTCCTAAAACCAAGAAAAAGAAAAAAAAAAAGAAAAAAAAAACACAAAAAAACCCCCCCCGAAACTTACATAGAGAAGATGACAACGTGAATTATATGGCAAAATCAACATTACAAAGATACTATTATCACATATTGAGTGTTCCCGCACACAATAATTTTTTCACTTGAGGATTGTAACAGGTCCTATGCAGTTCAGAAGGATCCAGAAGTAGTAAATGACTGTGTACATAAAAGTCTTAGCTGACAGGAAAAAAAAAAAAAAAAAAAAAGAGGCGTGGATAGAACATCTTTAAATATTAAAGTCTAAAGTCCCAAAAAACAAACTTGTGAGCATCTACATCATCTTGCTATGAAAGCATGCAAGTTTCTTAACTAGAAAATCTGTGTTAGCCTTGAGGATGGCTCATGAAGTTAGTAGCTTCACTCCTTGCCATCATCATAATGGTCTAACAACTTAGCACAACACCACCACAGCTCAGCCATAGCCAACTAGGGGCAGAGACACCAGGAGACAAAGGAGGTTATTCTAGCTTAGGTTAACTCCTGCTCAGAATAATTGCCCTGGCTTGCCCCAATACTTCTTTCCAACAGTGTGAAGAGAAGAAATATAGTTGCAATTAGTCCTGAGAGGACATCAACACTGAGAAAAGTTGTAGTGGTGAATAACCCAGCTTCTTAAACTATCCATGGCACTGGCACCACTGAGGATGATTTTATCATTGAACACAATCTTAATATTGTATTTTGCTCCCCTCCTCCCCTCCCCCCCCGAAATTATTTTGTTCCATTAACAAAACTGTTTAATAAAATCATCTAAGCAGGCCAATTTTATTCCTAGGTCTTGTCAAGTGATAAAGTTGTTTGAGCAGCCTGGCAAGTAGGAAAACATTGTGTATAGTGATACCCAACAATGAGGAGTGCAAACACACTAGACCAGCACTCCCATGTACGACAGTTTTATGGGGTGTCCTCACCTGAGCTGCAGGCACTACCCAGGAACTGGTAATGTCAAATTCATACCATCTTACATTAGCTGGTAAACTGCATACAATACTTCTGGACAGTACGGAAAACGTCTGAACTCAAGTCCTTAAAAATACATATTATCAAGATTAGCCAATGCAAGGGCAGATTTCCTGGAAAAAATGTAGGAATGACTGTGGGTCCCCAAAAAAGCCTCTGATTAAGTGATCAGAAGATGAGGGGGAAGAAATGGGTAATGCACATATACCTAGCTTGGCTCAAGTACCAACTGAATACCAACTATGTCTATGCGTATACACAACATTTTGGTGGCAATATCCAAAACACTATCCCCTTTAGTGCTGTTCTCATTAGGCTTACTCTTTGCCTCATCTCTCCAGCCTCTTTTTTTGACCCCTGTTGAAGGCAAATGGAAGATAATTTAATTTCCAGCCTTCTTTCCCTATTCCTTACAGCATTTTTTGTAGAAACATGTCAGAATTGTTTCTATAACTGCTACATCCAAAAGATAAGTCAGTTGATTGTGGATTGCCACAGTGGGTCTGCCTGCACCACAGTAGTGGTCCCAAATGAGCTCTTGAACATTGCGAGTTGTTCACATGACATTAAGATCCCTGTTGAGACTTAGCCCAGAATAACAGCTGTGTCTTAGAAAGCCTCCTGAAAATTATTATCATTGTTTTCCTGGACTTAGTATTTCCTCTTAGTTAAAAACATTTTCCAGAATTACACAAGTATTCTAAGGTTTTGAAATGCACAAGGTTAACCACCAGCCCCAGTGAAGGCAATAATTTCGTTGACAGAAGTCTCCTTTGCATGTCTTCTAAGTTATAAGAAAGCTCATTAATTTCTGCTTGGGCCATCTCATCCCATTAAAGGCACGCTTTCCTTTTGATGAGTGAAAAGGATGTTCCATGTTGACCTAAGGCATGGCAGCTTTTCCTCCTGGGGAGCCTGAAAGGAGAGATCACATTTTAGATATTCTTGTATTGTTACATTATACTTTTTTTTTTCCTTTTAACAGATATATTTTTCCAATGGACCTTAACTTTCTAGAGCTACCAGAGCTGCATGACTGAGGGTGGGGTTAATACTCCACTGCCAAGGCTGCTGCTGATGTCTGACTTCCAGAAGAATATCAGGTGGAGAGATCTAATATAGTGTCAATTAAGCCCTTATTTAATTTATTTTTAATACATTACACCAGAAGAGCAATGCTTTAATAAAAATCGGTGGATGTTTGGGTGTTGTTTTTTAATACCACGTTGTTGACATTTCTGAGCTTTTCTTCAAGGATCACCAAATTTATCTACAAATCTTGTCATAATGGGAATCATACTCTTTTTTACTATTAGTATTTCTCCTTCTTCAGCTTACTCTTTTTTCCCCCCTTGCAGCTCTAAAAGTTTTATGACTATTTGACCACAGTATCAAAGAAATCCTTTGGGAACAGTCTGTCCTGAGTTTCTTTAAAATCCTGTGGGTCAATTGCCAATGCCTCAGCATTCCTCAACAAAGGAAGAAGCCTTTGAGGAAGGAGAGAAGTGGATGAGTTCTTAAGCCTTAGCATGTTTCTTAATTTTTTTTTTCCTCCTTCCCTTTCCTATGACTTCAATTTCTTTTCTCTTCCTAGTTCTGAAGAGAAAAGGGTATCCTCTTGCATTAATCACTTTTTAAGGGTCACTGTGTGAAGTCTGAGCCAGATTCTGCATAGCTAGTACATTACGCTTTTTCTGCTCAGAAAGTCCAAAGCAAAGTTGTACTAGAAATGAACCCTCTATCTTTTACAAGGTCACAATGACGTGCCTCAACATTTTTGGTGAAGACAATTCAAGAACTCTATACATGATTTCTAACTGTAAGGTATGCTGAGTAAGAAAGGACTGCGAAGCTTCTTGCATCAGTCTTCCAATTTTCACATTCTCTATCCAGCTTGAAGAACTATGAAGGAGGTTTAGAAGTCTTGACCCACATTTTGTGCTCTCACTCAGACTATTTTCTTTCAGTGTCAGTCCTGTATTCTTTTCTCTGTACCAGCCTTATTTGCAGAAACACAAAGCTGATAACCTAGAGACAGCCCCAAACTGTGCTCTACGAACTAAGAACTCCCTTTGTGTCATTTTGGCCTCCTGTGTGCTGTCCATCTGCTCAACTGCAAATTTTGCAAAAGCTCAGAATTCTCCTGTTGAGTCAAAGGCCTGGCAAGCAGTCCTGCTGTTGATGAGAGACAATACCCTCTTTTTCTCAGCCAGCAAGAGGCTTACAGGAAGCAAATATGAGAAATTAAAGCGGATGTTAGGGCTGTTCAATAAACTTCAAAGTCTTTCCACAGTTCTTTCAAACTGTTTTATCTGCTATAGTTGGTGCCCACTACTGGCAATAACTTCCTCTAACTGTGACAGAGAATTCCTGTATAGCTAGGCAATGGGCTGACTATAGTGTAATACCAGCAAAAGACACAAAGGGAGCTTTGTGTTTGTAACTACCAAGTAGGAACCAGGACAAAAATTTTCTAAAGGTCCTGCAGAGCATTTAAATACATAAGAGAACAGTGTATGACAAGGACAACTTTCATAGACTGGAAGCTCTACAATGAACTTGGCTGGATCAAGACAAAGCACAAACAATCTTCTGTTGGCTTCTCAGTTACTGTTCTGCTACCGAATTTCCTTTTGTCTCAGTGGTAGTACTATCATCTAGGTCAAGGTTGACAGAACTGGAAGATGGTCAGTTATTCTGGGTTTTATTCAAGTAATTTACTAAAAGCCCTACATCCAGCATATAATTTAACTACCAGCATCCATCTGACAATTAGCATCCAAATGCATGGTGTGCTTTTGTTGTTTCAGAGCAAGGATCACATTCATAGCAGCAGGATCATGTTTCCCAAAATACACTTTCAGGACCACGTATCTCAAATCAGGGTCAAGATCCTAGTTGGTTTTGTAGTGCACTGGCACTACTCTACATACCCTTTCTATGGCACTTCAGAACTCCCTCAACCTCTTGGTTACACTCGTGATGGCCAGACATACTGGCAAAATATCCAACTAATCTGAGTCTTAGAGGATAATGAATGAGTCAGACCTCTGGGTCTTTCAATGTCTAATCTAGGCTCCTCCAGTAGCCTGTTTCTGTTCTGATTATAAAAAGGGCCAGGGTTTAGCAGAGTTGGATTGCAAGAGATCTAATTCAGGCATACTTCTGCAAGCATCTCTCCAAGAAGAGAAAGCAGGAACAGCACAGAATTGTTTGGTAGAAACAGCCCAAGAAAAGGCAAACACTATGCATGAAAAAGCTTCTATTTCCCCAAAACCTTAAACATATAGCAAATTATAGAATTATAGCAAATTATAGAAAGTCCTGAGCTGGAAGGGACCCACAGAATCATCAGGTCCAACTCCTGTCCCTGCATATGACAACTCCTAAATTCACACCATATGTCTGAAGACATTGTATAGTCTCTTCTTGAATACTGACAGGCTTGGGGCCATGACTACCTGACATATAAACAGGGACATTCATCTTTATTTTCTCAACTTCTTGTTCTTCTCAACTCTCTCTGAAAAGGCAGGTAAGGTGGGAACTCTAGAGACAGGACAGAGGTTTAGATAATTTGGGAAATACAGCAGCACTAAAAGTTTTAAAATTTTCTGGTTTGCAATTTCATTGATTTGAATAAAACAATCTACAATGGTCTAAATTTTTCGTCCTAAGAGCTAACGTGCTTTTGGATCCCTCTCACTCAGCAGTTAACTAGAGGAGGGAGTTGGAGCAAGACAATGCAGAGAACTCCAGCAGATGTAGCTCAAATCAAGCGATAGAGAACACAGTTTTGCTTCCCTGGTCTCTCCTCCTGCTGGCTGCCACTCCCCTAATGCTATGTCCATTCACTTCACCACATTGTCATCAGAAAGACTTTCATTCCACCATTTTACCTATCCATCTCAAGGAGGATTTGTTACGCTCCCATTCCATTACACACACAGAGTGTTTGTGAGAGGAGAAAGAAATCACAAATTCCAGATTTTCAAATAGGTCTTACGCTCTAGGTCATATCAACTAGAATTTAGCTTATTAAATATATCCAAATATCTGTTTTTCAGTATTTCTGACACCTCCGATTAGCCCTAGAAAGCACAAGGGTTTTCCTGTTTCAGCTACCAGAAGGTGCATCAGCCCAATCTGCAGAGCACTGACAACAGTCAAATCTTCAGCTGTTCCTACTCAGGAAGCAAAACGTAAAAAGTAGTAACAATGTTACCTGTTTTCCTCTTTATGTATACAATCACTTTGTCACTATGGAAGAGAACAATAATTGGAGTAAAGAGTACAATCTAGCAATCAGAAAACAGCCACAACACCCACAGTGTTAGGAAAATCCCCTGCACTGCCATCAAGCTTGGTCCAGTACAGAAGAGTAGATGTTTTTCCTTCCATTTGAATAGAGTCACTATTAAGATACCAGTTCTCAGTTACAGCTAATCTTTCACCACTGACAGACGATAAATACTGATGTATGCGAATATGGGCTCAATAATACTGTCAAGGGTATGTATCCTCAGGCTGATTATACGCACGCAAAGAAGTACAGCTCTGTTAATCATCCTCATTTTTCAAGCCCTTTTCTCTTTCTTTCTCTTGTAGTTCTATAGATCCAGTATTAATCTGGAGAGTTCAGCACCTCCCACTTTGGCAATTTAGCTATAAAAATACAGTTTTAACTCAGAATATGTATTGCTATAAAGTTTTCTGAAGTCTTGGTCTCCAGCAGTACAAAAAACCCCAAAGATCTTTCTTTTATATTGTAAACACCACTGTGGATTTAAATGGTGCTATAGTAATTTACTTCCACAAAATATAGCCTTTTAATCTTAAATACCTTTTAGCTGTAATACATCTTTTAAATTGAACACTGACTCCAGAGCCACACAAAATGTTATATAGCTGTAACCAGAATGTTCTCAAAAAAAATCGCAACATTTCCATTATATATAAAGCAAAACAAAGAAAGCATCTCCTAATCTGACAAGTAAATATAGGAGACTGATTTACAGTAGTAGATTTCAGCTGAGCTACATTAGAGTGACTGACTAGCAAATGAGCCACCTTACAATGAAGACTTAGTATTTCAATGTTGTGTTCTAGCATACACAAGTAAGCTCTCAAAGCATGGCACTCTCCATTTTAACACAGGTCACATTGTGAAATAAAAGCAAGTCTGCAAAAAAAGTTTACAACGTTAAGCAAGACAGAAACACCAAAGTTCTTAACCAAGACCACCTTTCCAACCACACTTGTCCAAGTTTCTTTTGTTCCACGGCTTCTCCTCAGTGTTTGACAGCTATTTTTTCTAACAATATTTTGTACTTCAGATACCTCATTTATCAATAAGTTAATTTAGGGGAAAACAAACAAACAAAAAAAAAAACCCACAAAAAAAGCCCCAGCATTAACACTGGGACTATGTATACAGGATTAAAAATTTTCTGTTAATCTTTTGTGCTGTCAAAGAAATAAATTCCATTGTTTTGAAAGCTCTGATAAGAAAGACCTCTTCCCCACCCTCCACCCCCACACCCCACAGCATTTCTAGTCTTGTTATTAAGCTGGAAATTTTTACTTTATCTAGTTTTCCATACGAATACTTCTTTAGATCATCTTCTGGACTGCCAGCAATGCAGATATTAGGTCAATAGCATTCAATAATGCAAAATGAAGCGCTCCCATTTCTCTGCTCAAAGTAAAAACTATCATAAATCCATACACAGGTGCTCACTTTCTAAATCCTCAGCAAGGATATTTTTACTAGCTTGAACTCAAGGAAGAAAAAATGTTTTCGGGTTTGCAAGCTTTAAGTGCGATTAACTGGAGTTACCTACTGCAGAACACTGGCCAAGGAATTTCATTCAGTGATTCCTTATAAAAAGAAGAGCT
This sequence comes from Columba livia, assembly GCF_036013475.1. Lineage (NCBI taxonomy): Eukaryota > Metazoa > Chordata > Aves > Columbiformes > Columbidae > Columba > Columba livia. The sequence goes on along the minus strand of NC_088604.1, from coordinate 54,792,574 downwards.
TTTATTACAATAGCCTTCAGGCAATTTCTTAAAAATGAAAAAAATCTTATCATCTTACATCAAATAAATGACATCATGGTCACATCTTCCAGACACTAGAATTCCCTAGCTGGAATTCTATATTGAACTCTTTTTGCTCCCAAGTGAAATTTTAGGTCCAACTATATATGTTTCTTCTCTACTCTGCCACTTAAACCTGATCCATGATTCACTCAGCCTTGAAAATATAACCAGCCAATAACCTAGAAAAAAATTGCTTCTGATGAAACTAAGGTCTTGTGTCCTTCCTCAGTTCACTTACAAAAAACAAAGATCATTAAAATGATATTTACAAATTCACATTGAGCAAAAATGGTTTTATAGTATAAAAGAAGCTTCAACATTATTTTTAAAGCACACCCAAAATTAGCAGATGTTAAAACAGTAGAAAAATTTGTTAAGTATTTTTCTATATGTAGAAATCGTTTGGGTCACCGAACAAATCTAGTCTACACTTATCCAAAGCCTAGTCTTACTTCTCACAGTGAGTAAACTCCCACCATAAAAGTCATGCTGTTTGCAAAAACAGGTAAACCACTTATTATAATTTACCAACATAGTATTATTTTAAATATGCAACTATTTATTTGAAAGCAAAACTGCCCCTTGAAATATGCCAACCCAACCCTATGTTGAAAATCACACAGAAACCTTGATGTGAATGTAGGTAACTTTAAGTATTTCAACATTCAAAGACCATGCAACATAAGTTTTGATTCTACTAGTCAGAGAAACTTCTTCCCTTAGCTTCAGGGGAGACATGTTTCAAGCCTATATAAGAAAATAAAACAACCTTATGCTATATATACATACAGAGAGGCACATACATAAATACTTTGTTTCAAGAGAAACAGCTCTTCAATCTTGGATATTTGCATAGATTATTCATGATTTCCTTTGCTGTCTAAGGGTATACAGATTTAGTAATGAACACAAGAACACAATACTTCAGTGATTATTCTTGTTTTATACTCACCTGTTTCCTACCACTAGACGGAGGGTCAAAGTTCTTGCAACCGCAACTCTGAGGACCATTATATTACCTGTTTCAGGATTTCCCAACACAAGGGAAGCTATGGATCACTATGTCTCCACACCTCAAGAGATCAGAGTGCTAGTCCAACTGTAGTCTTGGTCAATAAGAAGTAATACAAATGAAAGACCAACTTTCATGACAAGTTAAAACCTCAGCAGTAGTCATTAATCAAGATCTTCACTGTTTTTTTCACCCCAGGATAGCATTTATTTTAACACAATACCACTGTGACAAATCAGTTCTACAAGATTTTAGGGAAGATAGCACTGGAAAATAACACCTACTGAAGTCCTTATTCTTCTGTTTACCTTAAGATTCAACAAGCTCCTCTTTGTTCCTGTGCATCAACCTTCTACCACAGAAAAGACTCATAAAATAACCACATCCAGTGGTAAACCTCCTACACCCAGATAGAAAAGCAATCTTACTCCAGCCATCTTCCCACACATGCTGACTAACAGACCTGAGATGATAAGAGAAAACTGCAGAAGGGGGACAGAAGAATAACTCATAATAAAATTTAATTTAATCCACCCACCTATGCAAACCACTCATCCTTACCGGAGGTGAATAAATACCTCAAACTTTTCTAACCCTTTGGCCACTGAGACATCCGTTATAATCACAATATTATCACCATTTCAAATCTAGCCTTACATACATACAGAATCTCACCCTTCTCATTCTCCCCTAAAACTCACTAACCTGAGTTTGTTGGAGCTTTTAGTGACAGAAGTATGGTACAACCTTTTAGACCGATTTTCATTCAGACTGGTAATCAGTCTAGTTTCTGTGAGAACCTAAATCACCAAAGTACTTAGGGCACTAGCACAGCTCTCCTCACTACTTTTCTCCAAGCTCAGGAGAACAAACTAGCTCTTCTATAATCACCTAGCAGAAGACACTCAAAACACCTACACCAACACCTGTACAAAATACCCTGAGCAACAGCCCTCTATAGAAGCAGTTCACCTGCCAAACAGCAGCAACACAGTAACTCTGTTGTAATCTCTGCTGACACTGAACAAAGGTTAATTAACTCCTTCAACCTCAAATTACTTATTCTAATATGGGGTGAAGCCACACAAAAACTAATAAAGGAAAATTAATCCTAAACCAAATACGAGAAAAGCTTTTTAATCTCTTACTTTCTTCACCTGTTGTAATCAGATGTCCTCCCTGCTATACAAAGTGAAGAGCCATACAGTTACAATTTATAGTTACAGGCTTACTGACTCAAAGAAAAATGTTTCTCTCTGAACACTTAATCTCCCGATGCTACAGAAAATGTTGCATAGGAAAGGCAGAAGTGTTAAAATATTTGACTTCACCCCTTTGCTTTTCAGGAGAATTTGAGCTACAGATTACAGAGATCTTCTAGTTCCTGGGCCAGGGGACTCCCTCTTCCTCTACTGCTGCTGCTGGGGCTTCAAGTGTAACTAGCTTAGGAGCTCCTAAGCTTGGTATCATGGAGGCCTGGCAATACCCTGACGGTTCTTGTCCAAAAAGTCTTACTGCTCAGCTACCAAAACTTCTGGCCTTTTGCCCTTTTACAGCACAAATATCTTTTGGGTGACCATCCAAGTATGTATACCCATTTGTTTGCACAATGTGGGGTTTGTTCCAGAAAACACTGAACATGCTTTTACACTAAACTAAGGCCCAGCTGAAATACCTGCCTACACATAATTACTGTTGTTTTTCTGGTTTCTCTCATTGCTATCCTGTTTGTAATACCTTCCATAGATGAAGTACTGCTTATGAACATGTAAGATATACTATGGAAACATCACACTACTGTACAAGTCCCACAGTGCTGATTAATAGCAATAATAATGCACAAACAATTGTGCTTTTATTTTTCCACATTTGTTCTATGGCCATTTTCCCACAAGTTTGATTATAGCAAGAAAGTGTTTAATGAATCAGGAATAATAGCAATATACGGCAGGAGAGCTTTATGTACAGTTTTAAGACTTATTTCCTTTTGTTGCTGAAAATGGGACACTGGAGGCAAGTCAGTGCATTTATGGCATTATGTTTTTACAGCTTTGTCTTTCCTTACTAGAATGTCACATACGGATTTTCAATTGCCAACATGCATCTTCAATTGCTGAAAGCAATAGCTGCAATCTGAGGCAACAGAACTGTGAAAGCAGAGATGCGCATACATCTGGCTTTGCATTTCTTAAGATATCAGATCTGTGCCTTTACAACAACTGCATTGCTCCAGAAAAAGCTTTTCAACAAGGTTACAACCCTCCACACAGCCTTCCCCCACCCCCCGCTTTCTTTTTGAAATATGAACCTCTCTTGAAAGCTGATACGTTTCTGACTCTGTTCCAAATGATCATGTCTTCACAACCCTGTAAAAGCAGGTATTTTATCTCACTTGTCTTGGATGGTCAGTTCCAGAATAACAGCTGCTGAATGTGATACTGAGCTGCACTGCCCTTCACTCCTAAGGAAAAACTTGGAATGAGCTGCCCTATCCTCAGGGGCTGGAATTCCTGAATAGCTGTGTCCACACTTTAGAAGAGTTTTCAGTCCCCAGTGACCTCTCTGGTTTGCTCTTCCTGGTATGACTATAAACTCTGAAATGCATCAGAATAAGATAAAAATGCTGAAATGAAACTGTAACATGATGATTTATGGACGCATAAGTTTTCATTAATTTTTTTTAAAGTGTCTGAACATTTTTCTACTGTGATACTTGATTTGCATAGTGTAAATCACCTATCAGCTGAAAATGAGTAATAGTTTTTGCTCTGTTTATTACATGGCATTCTATGCTGAAATTTAATACAAAGGTTTAATTTCTTAAAAATTCTGGCTAGCATACTGACACATAAGTTAGAGCTCCTTACACCTTGAGAATGACTGCTATAATCACCAGGCTCATCTAAAACATTTTGTGTTGAAGAACACTCCTGAAATGGCCATTTCTTTAGAAAGATGTTTTATTAAGAAATGTTTTACAAGAAGTTCAGATATTGGACGTATTGCTTTAGATATATGGGATCAAATACTCTCTTACAACCTTACTACCTTTTGTCAGTTCAATGGGGTGAAGATATCGGACACTAACTAAATCTGACCAGTTGAGCATCTCTCTCATATAAAAGAACCATAAGCAGAAAGATATCTTATTGATTAAGCACTTGCCCATCAAGCAGAGTCGAAATAGACAGTAGCTCCCCTTAGTAAAGGTACAATACCCTCAGTTATAGGCACAACTCCCTTGACTGCCCCAACCTCAGCTGATGCTGGTGCTTGCGAGGATGAGCAGTGTACCTTCTCTGCCACACTGTGCAGACACTAGGTACAGCTGTCTCACACACTGTCATTTTGATACTTCCATTTTATAAGTGATAGTGGCAAAGCTGTTCAGGAAGCTCTGTCTGGATGCAAAGAAACTAGATCCTGCTTTTCTACCAGGCTGAAGGCAGTCTCAGTGAACCCATCCCCAAAGCACCAACATCTGAACACATGTAACACAGGCAGCTGAAAATGGCTTGGAAAGTTAGCTCCACAGATTAACGGGCTTTAAGGAGACATTTAAACTTTGCTATTAACAATTGGAAAGTCATTTTGAAAACCGGATCTAGGCAGACACAGTCACATATTAGCATGGGGGTACTTTAGAGTCATTCTTCACACAGATGTTCTATATAGGCTATTTATAAAGAACAGCCATAAAGATTTTCTAAATAACTGTAGATGGTGCAGTTTCAGATTTCTCCTAATGTAGTAGCTAGTATTTTGTTCACCTGTTCAGGCAGTATGATATATTATGTTCAGAGGGCTAGAATTCTTCAGATATGCATACATTACCAATCAAAACTCCTTTTTCTTTGCAAGGTCTTTGGCAGCCACTGATTGATAAGCCATAAAATGTTCATTCCTTGCCCAGAGCTTCTGATGAGTACTGAAGATTATAACATTTAAGTCTCCCAACTAGTGCAGCAGAACACTAAGCAGATTCAGAATACTTAGATTATATTTCATCTAAAGATGCCTTCTTTGGGGTAAAACAAGCAGTTAATTTACATTTCATCAGTTAATGCTTACTCCTCTGTATGTGAAAGTCTAAAGGATTCTCAGGGCTCAGAAAACAATCACGCTTTTCTCAAAGTCAAGCAAAGTGTAAACACATTCAATAGAATAACAAAAGTAACTGAGCTGGTAAGTACAACAGACATGCCCAGAGCTGGTAAGTGAGCCAGCTAGGGAAGGCATGCTGCTGGACCTGTTGTTTGGAAACAGAGAAGGACTTGTGAGTGATGTGATGGTTGGAAGTCATGGAGGTCATGGAGGATGAAATGATCGAGTTTTTTATTCTTGGAGAAGTTAGGAGGGTGGTCAGCAGAGCTGACATTTTGGCTTTTCAGAGAGCAGACTTTGACCTGTTTGGGAGGCTGGCTGGCTGAGTCCCTTGGGAGGCAGTCCTGAAGGGCAAAGGAGTCCAGGAAGGCTAGACATTCCTCAGGAAGGAAATCTTAAAGGTGCAGGAGTAGGCTGTCCCCGTATGCCAAAAGATGAGCCAGCGGGGAAGAAGACCAGCCTGGTTGAACAGATCATTTCGGCTGGAACTCAGCAAAGAAAAGAGTGTTTATGACCTTTGGAAGAAAGGGCAGGCAACTCAGGCAGCCTATAAGGATGTGATGAAGTTACACAGGGAGAAAACTAGAAAGGCCAAAGCCCAACCAGAACTTAATCTGGCTACTGTTGTGAAAGACAAAAAATGTTTCTATAAATACACCCTTTATTTGATGTATTTATTAGTCCACCATAAAACCATGTCCCTAAGCACCACATCTACAGGTCCTTTAAACTTCAACCACTTCCCTGAGAAGCCTGTTCCAATACCTGACAACCCTTCCAGTGAAGAATTTTTTCCTAATATCCAATCTAAACCTCCCCTGTCACAATCAGCCTTGTCAGAATGATTGTTACTTGATAAAATCAATAAGAAACACAGTATTTTGAAATACCTTGAGCAGGCACTAGTGTCTTCTGCTGTCTCAAAGAAGATTTTTTTCTGTGTTCTCCTACCCTGTACATGGACCAGCTATCAGAAAATTCTGTTTCCTTTTTCTGCAGTCATATACACACTGAAAAAAAAAAAAAATGTAGCAAAGGAATCCTCTAAAGTGTGAAGGGCATTGCCCTTTTTCATGCAGAACTAATTCCCACCATCCAAACAGAAGATCCTTCTCTGATGACTACACCACTCCTGGGATGTCAGAACTCCAGAGCCAAGAAAAGAGCGGCTCATTACCACACTTATTTCTATTGACTATAATGTGGTAACTGCAGCATCTAGAGCTGTTTGTAAAGGTGCTCTTGCTGCTAACTGTCCCTCAGCAATTAGGGATTTAAATTCTTTTCTATGCTCCCATGGTGACCTCATCAACAAAATCTGTAAACTTATTATAATTAGGAAAATCATAACATGCCAGAAGGAACTAATAATTTGACATTCTAAACTGCAAGCTTGCCAGTGAATAACTTTTATGACCAAGCAGATCTGATCATCTTGGCTCCCTCTCAGCAGGAGTTTGCATCACTCTGTTCTGTCCTCACAATGGCCCATAGTATATGTATATTTTGTCTGCTGCCTTTGAATCTGCAATGACAATTCAAGGCCCCTGCCAAATATTTTTGCATGTTCCAGTGAGGCCTCATTAATAGAAGCGTTTTTCTCAACAGCACAGAAGTACACAGCATGCCCAACAATTTACAGACTCGGTGCATATTTTTGTGCAGAATTTGGAGTGATTTGGCTCTCTTTCTCACAAATTTCTAGAAACTTTACGACTTATCTGATACAGAGGTACCAGAAGGATCATCTTGTGCTCTAAAGCAAGGACTGAATCTTTCTGTTTCCTAAGTCTTAAATACAGCCCTAACAAAATTCTTCAAAGCTATTTGTTTCAGCTTTATGGAGTCCTGCAGCTAAGTGTTTTCAGAGACTGAAGTGGTGTCCTGGAGGTCAATTTTGCATGGATATGGGGCAGGAGTCAAGAAAAAGATCACTAAAGTATCCTGTGTCTCACCATTTTAGCTGTTGATAACCTTTTTATAAAAGCACTTAGGCTAGAATACAATAAATCCTTTCACTGTAAGCAAAATGAACAACGAATATATCCTAACAGGAATGCTTGATTTGAGAAAAAAAAGGTCAATGTTTAAAACTAAAAGTAATGAATCTTACATTCCTTGTACTTGGGACACCTAGTGGAGAAAGTTTTTACAGAAGAAGAAAACTGAAAAAAAAATGCCAAAGCCCACCCTGTAACTTCTGCAGAAAATTTTCCCATGAAGCATATCTGCTCCTCTCACTCACTACTATTTTGCCACTACTACTGAAACGAGAAAAAAAGAGTAAATAACTGGATAAAATTATCATATTTACAAGTGTTGTTATTATAGTTTACTGTTTGTATTACAATATCATCTAGAAGCCAAATTTATACACCAGAAATTACTGCAATAAAGGTCTGAAATCTGGGAAAATATTCAGGTTTGAAAAGGTCATAAGCTGTTTATCTGAAATACATCACCCATCCTGTATTGTACATTACTTGCTAACTCTGAACTTCCATTAGATTGAGCAGAACACTGAATCATGTTTCTTTTAAAAAAAAGGTACAAGGCATTAATTAATTTCTCTCCAATAAAAACTACCTGATCAGTTTGCAATTTTGCATTTTAAAGATGTGCATTCTAAAATCATCATGATATGTAAGTCTATTAACACAGATTGTTTCTCAGTCTAGCACCTACCTGTTAGAAGAGCTCTTATTGGTAAAATACAAGCAAAAATGATCATTTCCTCACAATAAGAAGTACAGCCTTTGTCATAGTGATTCAGACCAATTTATCCAGTCCAATATCCTCTTTCTGACAGTGACCAGCATCAAATGCTTCAGAGGAAAGGGCAAGAAACCATGAAATTGGCAATTATGGAATAACCTTTCAATAAGTAAAGTTGCTTCTTAAATCTGAATTTAGAAGTTAGTTTATGCCCTGAAGCTTAAGTGTTCACAGACATTGTGCTGAACTTTCAACCCATATGTTATCTTATGACAGCAAGTTCTATACTGCTCAAATGTATTAGTGTGCTATTATTTTATATGCTTAATTTTAAAGGTTTTTCCATGTGGTTTTACTTTTGCTGGACATTTGCTCTTGAAATGCAAAAGTAATATGAATTTTTTTGTAGCTGCAATATAAGCAGCCCCTGCATTCCTCCTCAAGGCAAATGCAAACTGTTTCTGTGTCGCTATGAGAAGCAAAGAGAAGTACGAGACATGGACACTTAAAAACAAACACTTTACATCTAGCTACATTCTTTTTCAAGTCTACCACAATAATTGCTTAAGCACATATATATTATATATGTATGCATACATACACATGTGAATATCTATTTCCAATAATCATCTCATAACAAAAACATACATAAACACACACAGATATAAGTATTAAAATCCCTCTATTGCTGAATATATTTTAAACACTGAAAAGCAGTTTTATTAGCCATCAAAGAGAATGGTGAAGGAGAAAAGGAAAAATATAAAAAATTACATGTACTTTGCCCAAGGAGCCTAGTGAATTTAGCCATATATTTAGCCATTAAAAATCACTGAAAAAACGTGGACCCTACTACTTTGAAAATGCCAGCTTCATTTTTCTGGAGGATCATTAACAGAGGATCAAATGGTTGCAGAACAAAACAGATACAAAACCTCCAAGATGATCAAAAAGTCACATATGCAGAGCAAATGTCTAGAAGATCTCTTTGAAAAATCAAAACCTACCCAAGTAACAAAGACAAACAATGAGAAATTCTGAAAAGGAATGAACCTTCTATATGATAAAGTACTGAACAGATCTGCTACAAAGCTGGCTGCACGGGGTGAAAGTGTCTTAGTGTATATGTATATCTAGCTACCCTGGTTGAAGACACACTGTAACTACAACTACTAAAATCGGTACACCTGAGTTATAAGAAAACTGATACAAATCATACAGATACAACTTCTGTAATACTCATAAAACTGAACAAGGTGCAGCAAATCTGTATCTTACAAGAAGGAAAATAAAAAGTAGCTAGAACAGCTACTGATACTGATAATTTACTAACACACCCTACTCAATTACTACACAGATTTGTTATCTTAGCACTGAGAGTTCAGCTGTTCTTACCGGACACTTTCAAAAAAGAAGAAATGCTTCTGAGAGCCTGATCAAATAATGGCTTAAATTCCAGCAAAGTTTCCCATTGATTTGAGTGGCTTTTGGATGGATACCAGAAATTGTGAGATCTGTTTGCTTTGAAAAGCCTGCAAAACTTAGTACTCGAGGTGAGTCCTATGCAACACCAGTATTTAAGAAACCAGTCCTCCTTAATGACAAATCACACCTACAAATTGCTTTCACAGTGGAGATACCCTGGAGCTATGCAAGACCCTGAGCTGTCCTTCAGTTTTTTGCCACCAACAATATCGCCAGTAAGCACTGTTCGGTTGCCACCTGCAGCATACTCTAAATGAAGGTAAATAAGGCATTCATGCAAGAAATTAACACATGGCATAAAATAATACTGAGCTTCAGGCTGAAAGCTAGCATCATGTCAGAGGGAAAATCAAAGAGTGTAACTGTGTGTGCAGTCCCAGGCAGGGGCTCAGGAAGACAGATCAAACCCCTAATAGATGGATTGACAGAGCAAGCACATAAACCAAAACTAACAGTTGTCACTTGTGCTGTGGTCTGAAAACCCACAAAGTTGACGCTGCTTGTTTTTTAAATATTTTCTTGATTTTTGTAATATTGCTGTGTTCTTCCATAACATATATTTTACTAAAATGTTTTCAAAACTCATATTCAAGCTACTTAACAACACTAGCTTAATATATACTTTGCAATCTTTGTAGTTTTCTAAGCAATGTGATGCAATTCCTACTTTTAGTACCATTCTGTGTGGTTTTTATTATTTTTGGTGTGGAGGAAGAACCAACACGATTTGAAAGGCTATGTGAATCTCTCTTACAAGTGGGGCACAAGGAACTAGCTAACTGGTTGCAGTCATGTAAAATTCTGTGCCCAGCATACTGAAGGTGTAGCAAAAGGGTTGCAACCAAAGAGAACCTTTTCAGTTTCAGGCTCCACAAGATGGCAAAATATCCTCTAACATTGCTTTATGTTTTGGTTGACTCCATAAATTTCCATGGTCCATTTGAGACAGATTAGCTGGGATCCCAGCGCCAGAATGCTTGAGGTATTTCTTATTTGATTCCATTTCCTGTGTTCAGAATCACTTCTGGCATACCATCAGCACGGGTACTTCCTAGGATGGTAACTTCTCACATGGCAACTGAAGTGATTTCAAACAATGTCTGTGCCAATGGTATTACAGCCTGGTCACCCATGGATACCCATAATACCCACACATTGCTATGGGACTATCCAGGGACTGTAACAGATGCAAGAATAATTTAATAGGATTTTTTAAATTTCTACCAATGTACATGCAAAAACTAGTCCTCAGTTAGTCTACAACATAGTAGTCACATAGAAGTCAGCCGAGTTTGTGTAGCAATATTCACACAAAACCCTGAGAAACAATTTGAGAACTAAGTCAGAGTTTAACTAAAAAAAAAAATGCTTCTACGAACAGGTTCCAGCCATGAACACAGATGGGAAAACACATGCTGTAAGAGAAGTACCATCTCTAGATATGTTGTAAAGTACTTGCCATTCACAAAGGTGAAAATTTCAGGAGAAATGCCTAGGAATGGAAGAAACAGAGCTGCAATGAACAGGACTGAATTCGATGTTCTTGCCACAAGAGGGGGAAGCAAAGGCCAGGGTCACTTGGCCAAGCTGAAAATGCAGAGTATGTGTTTTATTTGATGCAACATGGGGAACCCGCCACGAATCAAGGAAGGGGACACGAACCTTGTGTTTGCTGATATTGATGTGCAAGGGCCAAAAGCAACAGAAAGCAATAGAAAGATTATTTCTTCTCCACAGGTGGCTCAAACTGCAGAGAAAATGCATAGGGGCTAGGGTTGGGGGAAGGGGGACACTGCATCCCCAGCCAGCTGAGCTCTCCAGTACACTGCATAAGGGAGCTTGAGAGAAAGAAAGTTCGGGGTTAGGCCAGAGCATCATTGCACAAAATGGTTTCACTGTGCCAAAACTCCCCATGGAACAGCTGGTCATATTTGCTGTATTCCCATACTGTGAAGTAGAAAATACAAGTCTGCTGCCTGCTGTCTTCTAAGGAAACCTCTCTGTAGGCTGTTGACACTGTATTTGGGCTTTGCTCTATCAATTTGCTTGAGTTTTCAGCAGGATAAAAAGGGGCAAAGCAAAGTGAGACAAAGGTCCTGAAAAGCAAAAAGATTTGTGAGAGTTTCAAATTAAGAGAAAGCTGGGGGAGGAGAAGGATGGAAAGAGGAAAAAGGAAAAAGAGGAACCTTTCATAGAATCTGATTCATCACACCACTTTCCAGTTAAAATTATAATAATCTCCTTTGTTTTAATATATTCAGTTAGGTAAGGAAATTGCTTTATTTCAATCAGAATTGTCTCAGGCTGAAATGACCACTGGCTAATGGCTGTCTAAAAAACTCAGATATTCTCTCTGACTCATTATATATTTCTAGGGAAAGGTAGAATATCACCTAGTTATTGGAAGTCATTGCTGCCTCATGGCCAGGCAGCCAGTTGCCAGAATGCCAGACAGAAACATCATCCAGCTCTGCTTGTCCTCCAGGAGCTTCTCTGGTCTGAGAAGGAATTGCTTTGTGGGCCCAATCTGCCAATTCTCTCTTTTCTGTTGACAAGTTATGGTCTTTGCTCTCTGCTACCACACTCCTTTAGCATATGCCTTCAGGGAATATACTAATAAATAAGTATTTTAGAGAGATTTTCTCAAGAAGAGAAGGGAAAATACAGTATTTTTCAAGAAAGAAAAAAATTGTGCTTCAGGAAATCTCTGATAATAAAGACTAGGAAGATAACTTTCCATTTGGGACAGCTGACAGTGTTTCTAGCAATATTGTCCATTCTGAGACAGAAAGGTAGACTGGACTTGACATGGCTGTTTCCATTCTCCCAGTAAAGCAATTCTGAAAAAAATGAATATAAATTTTCCCAGAGGATATGAACAAAATGCTTACCTAATAGACATAACTTCTTTTCTCTTGCACCTTACCCTTTTTTTGGGTTTTTTTTCTTCATCTTAGCACTTTTTTTTAAAAAAAAAGCAACACACTGGATATTTGAGGGCTGCTTATTGCAGGAAAAATGTCTGTAAGGTCAGCGTCATGTCTAAACACAGCCAAACACAGGACAGTGTTTGAATGCCATAAATCCAAACAAAAATAACTACAAATAAACTATTTTGCTGTCACCCTGTGCTGAAGTAGATGTTCTCACAGCACAAAACTTGAGGTGGATACTGATTTAAATATTTATCTATTTAAATATTCTTTAATATAAGGAGGTATTTATTTGAGTCATTAGTCTTTGATATTATCTTTAAAAGGCACTATGTAATTTTAAGGCCTGTTTGCTACAATTTTCTGAGGCTTTCACACAGTCTTGTGGCTGCAAATGCTACAACACACTAGACAGGTTATGCAATTTTTGTTTTCACTAATGCCACTTACTATTGGCTCTCAAAGCAACAAAAAGACTGTTCCTTGCAAAATACAGTTTCTGTAGATGTCTGAGAGACCAGAAAAAGTAAATAAATAGTTTAAGTTCAAAATGAAGTTGACATAACAACATCTTGACTAAGTGTTTGTGCCTCACACCATTAGGTCACAGTAAATCATAATTTCACAACGTCAAAAATTCCTCCTTTACACAGGTTGAGAGAGGCACTGCTTAAATCCAACACAAACATACACAGCCCTGTCTTTTGCTAGCTATAGCTCCCTACAGTATCCCGTACCATTGTTTACCAACGGCATTTTAATTCAAGATAGTCCTGATAACATTTCTACAAAGTTTTGTTGTAATGTGATTTGGTTTACATTATTTTATTAACTAACCATGTTAGTGTTGAAGTCTGAGTCATTTGTAAAAATGTTACCTTCCTCCAATGCACTCTTCCTCATAGAAACTAGACATTTTACATTTTAAATGCAGCCACTGTTTGGCATTTTTTTTTGTTGTTTTTTTTCCCTTCTATCCCTTTGGCTTACTACCTAAGATGTGTGGGTTGTTGTTTTGTTTTTTTTTTTTTTCCCTTTCATCTCAATATATAAATGCAATAATAGAAGTAATTAATGTTTAGCTGTTTAACTTCCATTTTATGCAGAGTAGACATCTGATGATCAAACCCACCCAATGTCTGCAATTAGACCAACTTGTGCAGCTGTGCCTCCTCTTGCTAGCTGGAATGCACTTCCCTTCTGCTCTGAACTGCTTTGTGATGCACTTGATGTACAATGCTCCATGCACGGCTTTGAAATAAATGTGGGATATTATTCTATCTTCAAGGCCAAAATAGAGAAGAGCTGTATTAAGCATCTGGGTGGGAGAAGGAGGGAGAGGATAGGAAAATAAAATGAAAAGGCAAAGACTGCAGATGCCCAGGCTGTATGTGGCACTGGAAAAATCATTGTCAGCTTTGCTGTCACTGTCACACTAAACTTCCCAGATGTTCATATCTGGAAATGTCACAAAATGTCATGGCATAAGTTGCTATATTTTGTTTTCTGCAGAAAGGGTGAACAATAATAAAACAGCCTCAGGAGTGCACAACTAGCCAACAGCACCTTGCAAAGGTCTCAGGAAAACTGCATGTGTGCACATTCTGGAAAAGAAGCAAACATCAGCTTATTTTCTTTCCTATATTTTTTTTTTCTTTTTAATTAATAACGTAGTGCTTGAGCTGATAGAAATTTACCATTTGAATTAAACACAAAGAAAAGGCCTTTTTGTCATCTTCTCTGGATTGCAAAGGTCCCTTTGTCCAAGAGCTAAACTGCTGATGTCAGATTAGTTATTGACAGAGCCAGTACAAATTTGTTCCATGTTCATTTATCTTCTGGAATGTGATGTAGTGCCCTACAATTAAAGGCAGAACTCTCTGTGAAATAAGCTCTTCATTGGTGACATCAATGTGGGAGAAAGTTTGCATTTTAAAGCAAGATCTTTCAAAGCACAGATTTTATCTTCTCAACAAGGTTTGTGGTTTTGAGTGAAGTCCAGGCCAGGTTCTCTCTGTGACATCTTTTTTTCTCTCAAATTACTTCCATTTGCTTTTCAGAAAGCCACGTAGCAGCAAAACAAACTATACAGGCATACACTCAACAATACATCTCCCACTTAACCACTAAGAGTAAGCATTATAAAATGATAGCTGCTGTCTATACAGCCAAATAAAAAGGGCTTTGGATGCAATGATTTTGGCTTCTTTACAATAGAAAACAAGAAAGGAAATCAATCATCTGCTTTTCTGTGCTTATAGAACTCAATGCAGATACCGAAGCTGTAGTTCAAATCCTTTCTTTACAATCTTGCTGTTGCAAGTAATTAAGTGCACTGTTTTACATTAATATTCCAATGCTGTGACCTACTTACAAAGCCAGAACTGTCAAATGGCTAAAAATGACCCATTCCCTTTCATACTGGTTTTGACTAACTCACTAAGTCCCTTTGCCATTTAGTGAATCATGCTGCCACTTAATCTACACAGCCCATGTGGGGCACATACTCTTGTGCTGTTTTATGGTGTGTGGCTACACAATTGGGACTGAAACTATAGAACAGAGGTGGAGACAAGGAACTGATCAAGAGTAAATGCTGAGCCAGGATCATTTGTTTTCAAAGAGATGTTTGTTCCGGGACAGTGATTTATTTCAATGTCTACTTCATATATGCCAAATGACTCAGATGTCATCATTTAGTCTTGTAGTCCTTGGTACATTAGTCTAATGTAACATCATTGAGCAGCTGCATTCTCATTTATTTGAAGGACAGATGGCAGCTATGCTTTGGTCAATTGTAAATTTGTTCACTCAAAATTTCTTTTTCATCATGCTATCTTTTATTCTACGATGGTTGGCTCTACTCTTTTTCAGGGATTTTTTTTTTTTCCTCCCAAGCTTTTATCAGTGTGAATGAGCTAGATAATCAGCAATCAAGCTGAGAAACATTTTATTTAGACTCTTTTAAGTTATTTTATTATATGTTACTTGCTAAAAGATAGGTGAACTACTGTCTTTATTTAATAAAGTCATTTCACCAAGTGACAGACTATACACATTATTCTGGTCCTTTCTGTTGTCATCTGAGGGAGGAAAAATTTACCTGGCAACAGTCATTCATCATTCACCATTACCTGGAACAGGAGGCTTGGTCTCCTACACTCAATAAATCTGCATGGAATGACAGCCAAAAGCCTTTAACACAAACAATTGATACTATGTTAATATATTACAAAAGGAAACAGACCTTCATATCTGTCTCCTTAATTACTTGTTGTTATCTCTGTCTCTCCACCTCTTCCTGAATGTTGGGCACAACAGCAGGCTATAACTCCACTTGCAGTTCTTCTCCTTATAACTACTTTGACTCTGGGTACCACCAAGGCTCCTCAAACTCACAGCACAGCTGCCCCTCCTGCCACATTAACCCATTTCTCAGGTGGCTGATTGGAGGCTAATGGAAGGCATCATTCTGGTTTGTGCCTTCACCAGGGGCAGCACTTATACCACTTACACTCTGCTGAGAACAGGTGTGCAGTCTCCTGGACAGGAGTGGATGCTTGTCTTGGAGTGGATGTATTTGATCGCAGGATGGAGCCAACAGAATGGGTGAGAAACATAGTGAGCTAGGAGCCTCCAGTAAAAGAAGAGATTAAGAGACTCCTAAGACAAGAAAGGAATAGGCTCAAAACCAAACCTCAGAGCTGATGATAAAAAAGATAATTTCAGAGATGCTCAGAATAGGCAATGGAGATTTCATTGCAACTCAGAAATCTGATGAAAGTTGCTGGAATGACAGCAGGACAGCATCCACTCAATAAACACAGTAGGTTGGGAGGGGTAAGAGAGATCTGCTGTCAAACCCTTTATCTTAAGCCATCTCAACCAATAAATCTTGAGTTTTCTCTGTCTCAAGAGCTACTCACCTTTAGTGGTTTTGCATTGCTTATTTGAAGGAACAGATGTGGCCAGATCTCCATGAAAGCTCTGCCCACCTCTGCTCTCCCACAGTAAGTATATCAGAATCAGAGACTAAGTTATCAGACAGTAAGAGAAGTGTCTTTATCACTTTCATACTGTTGATTATGAACTTTTTCCTCTTCTTGAGCTCAGCTATTTTCCCAATTTACAACTTTCACAAATACATCTGTGGTATAAAATTTGGTAGCAGCTATATGGCCACTGCCAAATCTATACTATGGGGCGGCATGGTTCCACTCTCCTCTTTCTGCACAGGCATCTCTCTGCAGTATTTGCATCTGCCTGTTTTAGAGAGAGTTTTTCAAGGATGTAAAAAGCTAAATTTGCTGGAGGGGGATTAATATATATCTTCTACAGGTAAACACTACACAATGGGGCTCCATGAAAACAAAGGAACTTCCAGCAACAGCAGATAATGTCAAGAGGAAAGTGATATAGCCTTACAAAGAGTACTTCACAGCACTGGAAAAAAAGATTAAAACAAACTCATGAAGGAAAGGGGGAAAATAAAACAAGCAGAAACACTGCTAAGAAATAGTTTTGTGTTAATCTGCTACGTGTGACAATAAGCACTGACACTAGCATGAGACTTCTAAGGCAACCTCTCATTTTGTTTCATCTTCTACTATGCTATTGAATCCTTATCCTACATAACAATTAACCTATTGTTTCTATTTTGTGTTTTAATAGATGCATAGGCAATAACTTCCTTCCTGAAATGAATAACACAAGTCCAGTGCCTGGAGTCTCCTCAACATTTCAAGGTATTTCAAAAACTACTTTTTTTTTTTCCTCCTTTCTTGTCACTATCTTATTTGGACAGGGTAATGACTTTCAAGTTTTGACACACTGGAATACAATTGTCTTCATGTATTAATATCAATACCATTGAAGTTATATCTGTCTATATTTATTAAACTGAAAAAGCCCAGAGATATAGAATTTCTAGTACAAGCATTCTTATCTCTCTAATTTGTTTTCTGGATTTGTTTCTTGGTATCAAGTGTGTACTCCTCTGCATCTCAGATTCCCTGGTCAAGTTGTTACCTGTTCTCTTAATCTTTCTAACAAATGAAAGTATTGTACCAATACCTGAGGCAGAGTTTTCTGATAAAGTCAGTCTAATGTGTCATTTGAGATGAACATAGAACAGATTCATACAGAGTTTCCAAATCTAGCTAGGCTGCTACATAGCATCTTCATAAAGAAAATGCCATTTCTTTAAAGCCACGTTCTGACATTTGAAACTCCAGAAAAAAAGATAGAATTTTGATTCTGGTTTCTTGGATTGAAAAACTCTATCTATCTTTGATTTAAAATAACACTGGGGAGAGTGGGGTTTCAGATAATTAATCTATAGCATAGAAGTACACAAAATTGAAATGATATTATAGAAGTAATTTTCTTTAAACCTAGAACAGTTTAGTTTTGTGGAAAAGAGGTTTGTTTCTTTTTTTTTTTTTTTAATCCCAATTTTGGACAGCACTATTTTTAATGTACTTTTGTTTTATAAAAGCCAAACAATTGTTTCTCACTCAGACCTTTCTGTAACTCTAGAATCCTTGAAGGGCTCCCAGCCCCATTTCCTGAACCCTTTTGCATATTACATTTTTGAATGAGTAGATCATGACTAACCCTCAAAATAACCCATGGTTGCACCTTACTAAACTCCACTGTTCTGAGAAGACAGTAAAGGAAAGATAGTCCCCATTAGTGTCATGTTTTATTGTTTCCAATACTGAGTAACATATCCTCCTTTCCTATCATGATTACACATCCTTACTGTCTACTTTATTTCATAGTGGCATACACCTGCCATGAAACATAATGGTTAAAAAACAATAAAAAATATTAACTTTGAGGAGGTTTATAGAAAATTCTCAAAATAATCCTGGAATGAAAGTGATTTTAGATAGAATGCGGTTAAAAAGCAGGGCAGTATATAGATACTTCAGCACTGACTTTCAAGAAACTTAGTATTAATGTGATAAAGTACTATTAGACAAGTTATGTATTGTTTGAGTTCTTATGTCAGTGTTCATTCCTAAGAAAACATTCCTGGTAACATGACAGTCTAACACAATCTACTACCACTATCACTTTAGAGGTATCAGTTACTGTCATTTCAATGAACTCCTAGGTATCGTGCTGGAATTTCAATATCCTTTTGTGTTTGTGCACACGTGTAGGATAGGTTGAATCATACAATAGGGTCCTATCAACTGGAATGCAGCCTGCAGTCAGGAAACTCCCATACTAAAAAAAAAAAAAAAAAAAAAAAGGATCTCTGAAAGACACTTCTTTCAGTCACAGCTTACTTGGAAGAAGTTATAAACTGAAGACAGCCTGTACTATTTCCTCCTTCTTGAAAGGGTGTCCTGGTTTTGTTAAAAACAAGTTTCTCTTTCAGTGAATTTTGCCTGTCAGCTAAAGCTGCATTTTCCTGGAGAACCAGACACATGTTTTGGTAAACCTAGCAATGGAATGAAAACTTATTGATAAGCACGGATGGACATCTCGTGAGAGGGGCAACGAGAAACTGGTGACCAAGAAACTGACCAACTGTGTATAACACTCCATTCATGTGAATACTTCATACAAAAGTGGGAGATCACGAGGATCTCATCCCTTTTGCCTTTGCTTTTTCCCTTCTGCTTATGGCCGACATTAGGAGAGGACCTTGCTAGTTGTCCCTGCGAACTGAGGCCTAGTGAGAGACTGAATCCAGCTCTGGTTGGCTGCAGAGTCCAATCCAGGACTTTGGTTGCCGGCTCTGCAGTTGCTGAGACTTTCAAGATTGGTTTTGTATATTTTGGATTATTTTCTCTATTCTTATTAGTAGCATTAGTAAAACATTGTTAATTTTTCCAACTCTCTTCTCTCTGTCCTTCTTTCCCTCCCGACCGCCTGTCCTGAGTGGGAAGTGGGGAGAGTGAGGGGCAAAAAGGGGGAAGTGGCGGGGGGAGAGTGGGTTAACAATACATCTGCCAGGGGTTTATTGTCACCCCGCAATCTTAACCCTTGACAAAGGGCTACATATGAATGTATTCTTGAAAGCCTGTAAAACTTTGTATTAAAATCACGCTTTCAAGAAGGTACCTAAAGAGGTTCCTTTCTGTCAAGGAGGACTATGGATATGCTGTAGGATCCTGTGACCCAAAAATTTCTCAGTAAAATGAGAGCATAATCCTAGAGCCTGTTTTTTCTTCTGCCTTCTTTAACAGTAAGTTTATTTATTTTTTCTATACAGACTGGTTATCTGTACTCCTGCGGTCACTGCAACACATTACGTGCTTAGCTCAGTTATTCAGGAGAATCTACCCATTTCATCCTTGACCTGTTCTAGGCTAAAAGTGATCAGAGCCTGGGATCCAACCCCTCTATGGACAGCATGTACTAGAAGGCTTCATTACCATAGGAGTGAGATTCACCTATGGATTCCTCACTTTTCAGATTATGAGCCCCTATAGGTAGCCCTGGGGACACCAATCTTTTTTGTTTACAATGCACAGCAGAAGTGCAGTTACTTTCTCAACCAAAGAGTTTTTAATAAAAATAACTGGGTTTCTCTCCCCACTAAATAAGATTTCTTATGTAGAGATCACTAGGAAACCAGTGAGAATTCAGGCATGTCATCTAAAGAATGAAGTGAACATGGAGCTGCCAGTTTTCTACACTTGAGCTACTATTTTAAGTTGTGACTTATGAGAGTGCTACCTGTGTTCTTCTCCTAAAAAATGATAATTAAAGAGAACATATAGTTCATTTTACCTCCTCAGATGGCTACAGCAAGACACTTGTAACAGAGGCAGTACATTTACTCTTTTGTTAGCAGTGTTTCATTCTCAGAAAGAGGCCTAAATCCCAGTGTTTATATATATATTAAAGGCATAAACTGGTGGAAAGAATTATGTAGGTCATCGAGAATATGCAAAATCTACACAGAATCATACCACGAAATTTTCCCCTCCTTTTTTTTTTTTTTCCCTAAGCAGGCCATTAATCTAAGTGACACTGCTCAAACAGAGGTTGTGGAAGCAGTAAAACTGGTCTCAAGAATCAATCAATTTAACCGGAGTTCACAGTCTCATCTTAATGAATCAAGTAAGAGAAAAAAAAAATATTTAAGTGATCCACATTTTCTTAACTTTGAATATTGTGACACCGTGCTTATTTGAGCTATGCTTGAGACAAGGGTAAGGCTATTCCTTGCAACTCCCTGATCAGGATCAGCTCCTAAGCTCTCATAGATCACGTTAGGTCTCATTTTCACCAGATGTTTTAACAGCCATAGGGTGAGTTGCAGGTTGACGAGTTCCTGCCACATGCCTCTTCACATTCCTCTGGCACTGTTCTGAAAAAGAGTGAAATGAAATCTGGCTCTGCTGGTCCCACATCCACACAGTAAAATTTATCCAATTTCTGGTTTCTTTGCCCTAGCAGATTGACTCAAACAGAGAAGAGAAGAGAATGTGACTTTTACCTTTTATTCTCCCTCACTGCCATGTAGTAACTGAGTTGTACTATACATCAGACCATTGAAGTGTGTACTTAAAGTTATATACAGGCATTGCTGAGTCCTAAGCTGTATAATAATGGAAAAAAAAAATCAACAATTGCTTAGAGTACAGCTGTATTCTCAACAAATGTCAACCCTGGATGGACACTTTTTAATGTGTCAAATAAATCCAAAATAAATACACACTGCTAAAATCTACTAAAAATCAAATACACGTCTCTTCAATTAGAGCAGTTACTCCCATAAAATCAACATTCCATTTGTGCTCAGAAAGTGAAGTTTTTCATCTGTGTAAACTTATAAAATTAGCAGAACAGGCATAGTTCTTATGTAAATTATATCTTCTATTTTATCTTCTTTCCACACATTCTTAGTCCACAGAGGTAACAAAAAACACGTCATTAAATGGGCACTAAGTGCCATGCAAGACAGGGAAGGAGCTCTGCTTCACAAAACAATTAGTACTCTTTTTGTTACTGGTGTGGAAGGGGAAATAATCACACCCCCCAGCCATTCAAACACTTAAAACCCCAAACAAACACACAAACTTATTAACAACAAAGGTATTATTTTTATCCCATCTCAAAAGAAAAAAAAATGCAGTAAGATTTGACTCTTTTGAGCCTTAAAATGCACGCTATGTGTAGTCACTACAGTCAATTTTGCACTGCATTTTTAATGACCTTGAAGAAATTTATGCTTTTAGACTCAAAATATTTTCCATTTCCATATTTTCATTTTTCCAGCCCAGGACACTGCATTACACACAACGTGCAAAGTGTCTCATTTCTTTCAACAACAGTTCAAAAGTCAGAAACGAAGCTGTTGGTTACACTCATCCTTTTGTGTTAAGATGTTATATTGTGGCTATCCATTTCTTGGCTTTTATGAGACAGAACCACTTAGCAACATATTCCTCATTACAGTCATAATGAGACTTTTTTTTTTTCCTAGCATGAGCACTGTATTCTTTCCACAGTTCAAAAAAAATTTAAACAATTTCAACTTCTTAAAATTATTTCTGACTTCCAGGGGATGTCAAACATTTAAGAAGTATGTAAAAGTGCTGAAACTCCTATAGGCAAAAATCTTTAATAAAGAGAGAGGCTAACTTACATAAATTACAGGTATTTTTCATATATCTAATAGAAACAGCCTTCAGGCAAAAATAATCTCGTGTTATTCCATAGAGAGGACTTAAACTAAAGGCAGGGATCATTAGGTGACAATTAAAAATAATTTTTTCTTAAAGAGATATTTCATTATGCTTAGTCACAATAATATATTACGCCTGTAACTCTACTTCCAAAGAAGCTTCTTGAAAAGGAAAAATGTGCAATACTGCCACATTAATAGGGGTCATTCACTTCTCATCCATAATGATAAATTCAGGGAACCAAGGGAAGTCTTACCTTCCCTTACATGTACAACCACAACTGGAATTAATGGCAACTATGTAGAAAGGTATAGACTAAAATGTCTCTAGTTTGTTCAATACAACATTAAATGATTTTAAAAGTATTACAAACCAGGGACTCAGGAAAACTCACCAGGTGCTGGGAAAGTGAAATAGATTCACTCTGCTGTAAAAGCTCATTGATTAAACAAGCCTCAAGATTTTTCCAGCAAAGATTTCAAACCTTGTTGCTGTAGACAGTCAAATGCTGCAGTGCAAGTCAACTGACATTAAGCAATAATTCCAAAGATATTTCCCCCTGATGAGAGCAGGGAAGAAACAGTTTGCAGCCAAGGTAGGCTCAGTAACTGAGCAGACTTTCACATACGCCAAAAGACATCAACAAAACATCACCAGCAGAGCTACTTCAAGGGCCAAGCTGCCCCTAAGCACACTGAACAAGACAGGTCCTTCAACCTGGCACAAAAACAATGAGGTAACCAGAAGTCAAGTCCTTGTACCAGCCCCCTATCAGGGGAATCAGCTGCAGCCTGTTACAAACTGACTGGAACTGGGGAACCAGCTGTAAACCAGGGCATAATTGTTACACATGCTGAGAATAACTGTGTGTCTGATTTCTACTAATTTCTGATCATTTTGTAGAGACTTTTTATCAGCCACTAGTATTTCAGACGATCACAGTAAAATAAAAACTCCAAAGGAAACAATTTCCTTTGACTCTTCAGTAAGAGCCTGGGAGAAGCCTATCTCCTACTAAGAAGAGGTCAATGACAATTTTGCCTTCATGCTTCGATATAACACCCATTAGCCAAAGTGACTCCACTGAAAAAAAAGGAACACAGGTAATAATAGTCATCCAACAATATAAATACAGATGCACCAGCTTGGAAATTAGAAGCTGTTTCTTACAATGTTGTCAGCAATGACAAGGCACAGAAAATAAGGTGGTTGGTTGGTGGGTAAACAGGAGGGAACTAACCAGAGGCAGTTATTCTCGACCTTCCTTTGTTATCTTCTCTGTTGTAGCTTTTGGTCTTTTGATCTTAGTTTTGTTACTCTATGTTAGAAAGGGCATGTTTGCCCTCCTGAACGTACAGCAAATAATGTGCAGCAAAACATGTGCAGCAAATAATCTGTGGATCATCCAGAGCAAACTACTGCAGGGTTGCACAGTGACTGAGGCCAGGGACTTCATATGGCTGAAGATGCTTAAAACGAGCCTATAATCCAATGCCAAAAGAATAAACTGTGTAATCAATCTGAGATCATTATCAGTATCAGAAGCAAAAAAGTTCAGTGAAGACTTTCCCTTTTACCAGAAGATGTCCTAGAATCACTTAGGTATGGCATGCAGTACACTAATGGACTGATTACCACTTGTGGTTTGGTTTTCTTTTAAGTGAGTACTTTTAATACGTTTTTCCTTTTCATCATAAAATACTACAAAATTAGAAATATAAAGAGAATGCTATCTCAAAATCATGGAGCACTCTGATTGGCAAAAGATAAAAACATGGTATATAAATGTTTTTAGAAAAGTGTCCACATGCTAGGACATACCATGGTTATTTACTTCCCTTTAAAACCAGCATCCATTGCCTCACCCACCAAAGCTTTTGTATTAGTTTCAGAAAGACCATACACATTTTCAGAATACAGATCTGAAGAGATTCTAAAACCTGGTGGTTTCATGCATCTCAAAAAAACATTTTGTTCGTTATGACAGAAGAAAGTTATTTCCAGGAAAGTTTGGAGACTGTTTTCTGGAAGGCACATTGAATTGCTAACTAATTGCATTCACACTATTTGCCATATCATCAATGGAGAGCATTTTATGTCTGGATGTAGCTAGATTAAAATCAATTAAAAAGACGAGTTTGTTTTATCATGTATTTTTATTTGGTCTGACAGCTGCTTTCTGAATGGCACAGAAGAGTGCCTATGAATCAGTTATATCTCTTCTGAATAAACCAATCATTATTTTTTTTAGCTCTTTCATAGGTGATGCATTTCATAAAAGAGACAGTTGAAAGAGAGATTTCAAATTCTGCCTGTTGTCATGCCTGAAGTCCTCTCCCAAAACTGAGCAATCTCTGCTGTTTATACTGCAACAGGGGACATTAAAAGCAAAGCTCTAGGTCTAAAGCAAAGGAATAAGTAAATATTGGAAAAAGCTACATAGGTATGAGCATGAAGATATCACAGGAGACCTCAAAAGTGGTTAAAAAAAAATAAAGCAATAGAGAACTGTACAGAAGAGTAGGAAATACTGAAGGAAGGCTGACACTGCCTTCTGTCTTTTCCATCTAGTGTTCTCCTTTTGCTTGCTTTCCTGTGATTGCTGTACCTTTAGAGCCCTTTGGGCTAGCTGATAGCCACTTACACAGCTTCTTTTTGTGCCCTCTAAAGTAAATAAACATTTCATCAACATCAAATCTGTCACAAAACATTAACACTGCTTTTATGATTAGGGTTTCACTTCAGAACTCTTTTAGTAACTGAGACAATGAAGTAGCACTGACATGGCTTCCACTCACCAAACAAGAAATACTTCAGCATTGTATGAAGCTTCAATCCAACCCATGTCATGCAGAGTTTGTCAATATGCTTATGCTGAATTGCTTTGCTATTCTTAGTTCATTTGTGGTTTTGTTTTCTTTTTTCCCAATTTTTTTTTCTTTTTTTTGAACTCTCAATTCTGGTTGACCTTGCTACTATCACCAACTTTACAACTTGGGCAAGACAGAGAAGATGAACTCTAAAGTATTTGTACAGAAGATAACAAAAAAACAAGGAAAGTTGTAGAATTTCATAACCCTGCACAGAGATCTCTATCAACTCCTTCTAAATACAAATGAAGTTGACAAGACTGTTTCTTTGGTTGTCAACTACATTTTTGGTTGTGGTAGCTTTTTTTTTGGGGGGAGGCTGGGAGCAGGGCTGGTGATAATGAGGTTCTTACTTTTTTGGAATTGAAGGTGAGGGCACTATTCCAGTTGGCTTCTGGCAGTATTAAAAGCATATTCTGCATGTGAAAAAAATGAAGAACTAATTCCAGTATGAAAAAAAGTGTGAAAACTTCCTTTGATTAATGCTAGAAGGGCACTCTTCCAGTAGAGGTGGAACAGCAAACACAATGATGGCTTTCAAAACATAAATGAACAGACTTCATTGTCTATATAACTAAAAGCAATGTGGTGTACAATTTCTGCAATAAAAGAGACATGGAATGTAGAAAAATAAGTCATTGTAAAATTTTTGTTCTGCTATTACCATATTTTAATGCTGATTTCCTTGTTTATTTATAGAAAGCAACTGTGAAAATGCCCTACCCATTAATCAATATGCAGATTTTTTTATGAGTCCCAAATAAAATAACATCTTAAGCTTAGTCAGTGAAGAAATAAGCAAGTCTGGATTTATTAGGGTCAAGCAATTTTAACTATCAGAATACATTAGGAAAGTAGAATCATAAAATTTCACGAGTTTCCAACAAGGATCATTGAGTCCAGCTCCTAAGGTAAAAGTACTCCTAGTAAAGGTGTCTTTCATACTTCTCATACCTGTACATTTCAAAAAACACGTAGAAGTGTACATAAAGCTGCTTAATTTCTTCCTCAATATAGACTTTGTCTTTAGAAAGCAGCTTTAGTACCTCTGCCCTAAGCTGATAAATTGTATCCCTTGCTTTGTTAACTAAAAATATTCCTTTTAAAACACCAGGTCATCACAGGAGCAAAACTTCTGTTGAGTGTAAAACCATTTCACAAAATTTAACCAGTTAACACTTTAAACTGAAAGAATAAAAGAACTACAGACAAACTCTCTTCCAGAATCTTTCATTAGAAGGTCATTAGTAAGTGAAATATGTCACTGTGACTGCACTGACTGTTTTTGTCTTTCCTTTTTATTATGTTGGTTTCCAGCTTATGAAGGCTCCCTAAATCTCTTGAATCTAACCAACTGACCCAAGAGCTAACTCGTGCTAAGTTCTCAGGTCTTAGTTTACCCTTTCCTTTCAGTTCTTTCACTTTAGTAACATGTTCTTACAGTAAAATGGTGCAGCTCATGTGATGCAAGAATATAATTTGTTGAAGGCTTCTTCCAAAACACAGAGCTTAATCATACATTTTTTATGAAAGAGTTCAAATGAGGGACATGCCTAACCTCCAGATAAGAAAGTGGTTTTCAATTCCTGGTTGAATGGTTTTTAGTATTTAGATAGATAGATAGATAGATAGACAGACAGACAGACAGACAGGCATAGATACTGCAATTTGGTTGTGTGGTTTAATTCTTCTGAGAAGATTCAGCAACACATTATGAACTTGGAAGTAAGAATCAAGAGCAGAATCAGCTCTGTCTAAGTTAGGCATTGATGGGTTATCAAAGACTAGCTTTGCTCTGGACTAGGATCTTCCATAATCAATGGAGAGAAATAAGCACCTCTGAAGTGTGCTTCATTTCATTGTAAGGATGCGAGATATTTGCCCTCACTTGATGTAGCTATTTCTCTTCATTGCATAGAAGGAGAGAGTGAGTCACTTAGGGCAAGATGACTAGATTTTAGCATTTGCTGGGTGAAAAGAATCTCAGTTCAGATGGCAAATGTGATCCCAGATGACATGAAGATGTTGCAGGAAAACCTGAATTTAAAAAATTAGCTTCTTTCTCAATGTACTTACACGCTACCAGGAGTGAGAGCTTAGAACAAAAAATACACTGATTACAGAAATGAATTTATATCTTGTAACTGTGCAGATCACGTTGACCTTTTTAAACATCAGAGAAGTACTGAACAAAAATCCCTAATGCCATTTGTTCTACTGGCACATCTAAATATGCTATGTATGAACTCCACACTGAACAATCCTTCCTAAGCTGTAATTCAAACTGATAAATTCAGTGGTTTTTCTTGCCAGTTAGCTCTCTTGCCAGTTAGCTCTCTTCCATGAATTTGCCACTAATTTAGCTCTACTCCAGAAGTGCTACACTATGGTACAAATGTATTACTAAGTCTTCTAAAAGACAGTAATAAATAACATAACAGCAATTAATTGAAATCTGGGATCCAAACACTGAAAAAGGCAATGATTACTTTTGGCATGATCCCACAGTGTGCTGAATATCTAACATTTGGTAAAGACACTGATCTACTGAAAAGCGGGTAAGAGCTACAATATTCCTCCAGCAGAGATTGAACATCGGGGAAAATAAAAACAATGTGAAACAAACAGAGACACAAGATATCACACACAAGAAGACAAGTCAAAATCACAAATGCTCATTTTCAAATAGTATTAGTTCTCTCTTCATTGTGTTTGCAGGAAATTGCATAATCTAAAAGAAAAAGCTTTTCATCTGAAAAGCTTTATGAAGGTGTAACCTCACGGATGTCATTATAGCCACAAAAATTTACACCACTTAAGAACAAACCTATTACCTTAAGGTCCGCAATTTAGATTTTGTTCTTCCTGTAATCCTTTTGGACTTCATTTCAATCAATGTTCAGTTACTTGTACTGAAAAATCAGTAATTCTACAATGTTGAAAAGCTTTCAGACTTGCACCTGGTCTGACATCTCCCCTCCCTCCCTTTAGAAATCCACAAATTATGCAAAATCACCATATTAGTAGAAAGGAACACACATTCAGCTGAAGTTCTGGCACAATATGGAGGTACAGCTCAGCTACATTTTTAGAATAAGAAATCTTTCCAAAGTTATAAAAGGTATAATTTTGACAGGAACTGACAGAAATTGGCTACTTAAGGTTGTAGGATTATTTGAACTGCCTGCACCATGTTCCATATTCATTAGCTTATCTGACACAAGATAGCAGACTCAGTCCAAAACTCAATAAAGAAAATGCCACAAGAAAAATCCAACATCTACAACTTTGTACCATCATAACAGGCACAGCAAAAATACCCAAGATGAAACAGATTTCTGAGAAAGAACTATTCTTCATGATTAAGGAGGGCTCCTTCAGATGGAAGGTGAACATCCTGACAGAGTAATGTTAGGGAAGGAAAGTAAACGCTCACATCATATCTCTTTTCCAATACGGACACACAGTCTGAAAGGCTATTCTTCTACAAGGGCTAAATTCTATAACAGCAAGAATATGTGAATAAAGAGAGAGCATGTTTCAGAGTACTAAATCAAGCTAAAAAATAAAATCACAACACAGTTCTTCGCATCAGTTGGAAAGTCTTTCAGGGAAAGAAATGGTAAAATAATATTTTCAAAGCCAGATCTAGTGTAAAACAATCTGGCAGATCTGATATGATACATCAAGGCAAAACTGGAATTGAATGAAGTTTCTTTGAAAAGTGATGAAAATCTACATTAGATTTTAGTACTGGTGTTGTGATCTTCAAAGGTACCATCGCGAGCCACTGAGCCATTCTGATCTTATGCCACGCCCTAGCCCCAGCTCTCAGATATGTGATTTTTGCCAGAGAGGAAAGAGCTGAAGAGATAAGATGAGCATTGAATCACCACTACTTTGTACTCCAGCACTCTGACACAGGCTGAGACCATGTTCTCAGCAGGAAAAGTTGGTGAGAGCTCAGAAACTGTGATTCCTTGCAGTCCTCCTCAGCACCCAAGCCCTCCTTGTCAGAAGCTGCAAAAGTGGCAGCCAGTACAGCCCTAGATTCATTCTCTCTTTAATTGCCTCCCCTTCCCAAAATTCAGTCTTTGATGTATCTCTCCGTTTAGGGGCTGTAAACAGATTCAGACAGTACTACGCTCTCTGCTCCGGCTATAGGCTACTCCTTGCACACAGGGGTTGTTCCTGTGACTGTCAGGTTGCTTCATACTAGTATAGTAACCTAAAGAGACCTTAATGTAACTGAATCGGGCTTCTTGCTACTGGCCTTCAGCAGCAGATTTACTTAGCCATTTGTCCATTAGCTCCCCAAAGCAGGATATTAGCCACTGTACATGTTTGCACAGAACTTTTTGTAAATCGTCATGGAAACTGGGACAGACTGTGCTACCATGAGCTTCAGCTGGCACGACATGAATGAGAGATCACAGCACCTAAATGGGAGGAAAACTCTATTTTGCATGACACAGAATGATCAGATTAACTCTGAGAAGTTTGCTATCCCATTTGATACTTTCAAATGTCACAGCAGATCATTTGAGAGGGTAATTTCAGCAGCCTAATCTATAGTCTTGATATGCCTTTCTGTTCTGGCTTTTCCTATTCCTGCTCACATCTTTTGAGGATGTGAGATACAGTATCTATCAAAGGTAAAACTGATAAAGCTAGGATATTTTCAAAAAGCAACAACAAGGAATGTTCTTACAGCCCTGGTAATTGCAGGGAGCCATAATGCGGAAGATTTGAATTTAGATCTTGCAAAAGGGTATCTTGCCTCTACCTGAGATAATGTCGCTTAATCTTTGAAAAGAACAACATGAATAATATCCTACTTTACAGCACGAGTAAAGGTACAGCACAGCTCTGCTGTTTTTGTAAAAAATTATCCATCAGCACTCCTGCAAATAGTATGAATATAGTTTGTTAATAATTTATTGAGCTTTCAGAAATAAGTCTGAAAACCTCCTGCTAATAACCTTCTGATCTCAAGTTTTTGGTAAGAGACATTGTACCAACTACCTTGCTGCTTGCCACCATAATTCAAAGAGACTTAGTACCTGTGCTCACTTGGGGGAAACTCTAGTTTCAATCTGAAACCTGCAGCAAATCAATATAATCTGCATTACAATACATGGTCTGATTCAAGTGACAGGATACTTTTTAATGATCTCCCACTGTGTATCACTTTTATGTTTTATTGTTGAAATGTTATTTCAGTACCAGTAATTTTGCCTGGGAAAAAAAAAAAAAAGAAAAAAAGAAAAAAGAAAAAAAAAAGAAAAAAAAGGAAAAAAAATGGAAAGAAAATTAAAAAAAAGACTATTTTTGTTTCTGCCAGCGTCAGCTGCTTTGTTTTAGCATTGTCTAAGTTGTGTAACATTTTCAGTCAGCTCCACCTTCTACCACAGAGATAAAGGCAAGGACTTAAGTTAAATTATGTCATTAACTTTACAAAGTATGCATTAAAAAAACCCAAACAAACAACCAAAAAAACCCAACCAAAACAACCCACAGGAAACACTCACATAGATGACAATGTTCCTATTATGTTTCTACCATTTCTGATTTCTGCCTACAGACTTCCTCCTCCCCCTTGGAGCTAACAGAGGCAAGCCTACTGACCACTTCTATTTCCTTCAGCAAAGTAGCAATCCTCTTCCAGACAGTTTTATTGTATGATACTAATGTCTGGTATTATTCTTTGAAGCCTTATCAGAACTGCTCTCTTACTACATAATATCTCTAATCCATGCTCACAGAAGAGGAAAGAAATAAAAATGGGAGGAGTGAGCCAAATATAACAGTCTAGTATGATGCCTACGTTTCCTGTTTTTTTGGTTTTGCTTTTAATATTGCATATTTGCTCAGGATACTATAAAACATCTTCTTACATTTTAGGAGACTAAGATGTTCAACAAGGTGGCTGAAAATCACTAGTAATTAAGACATCAAGGTTTTGTCTGCACATTGATTTATAGATCTCAAAACTTAATAAATTTGGGCAAAAATTATTTCTTTCTCTCAGAGATTCAGAAACAGCCATACAGGGCAGTAAATTATATGGTCAAGGTCATCCACAAGGCACATGGTACAGCCTGACCTAGAGTGCAATTTTATTGAGTCCCAGTTCTAACCTACAGTAGAGATGGTAAGAATATTCATGAAAGACAAAGAGAAAAATGTTTATAATGACTTAAAGGAGGGGAAAGCAATAGTGTCTATATCCTTCACAATATTATGATACAGCCCTGCAATCTTCCTCCTTACAACTAATGCATCTATAATACTATGAAGAGTTATAACATGCACAGAAGAAAGATAACAGTAGTAAGAATACGGAGAAGAAACTGAAAATACTTATGAGATAGACAAGAAAATGAAAAGAACATTTTATATATGTTAACTTGGGATATTCAGAAATCCAGACACAACTATCAGAGGTGTAATCTCTAAGAACAAATCCTTCTGCATAAGACATTGTTAGGTGTAGTGTGACTGGAATCAGGACTAAATGCCTCCATCTACACTAGCATGTGGTGAAGTCTAACAGGAGCAGATTTGCTGAGCAAACAGCACTCAAATCCTGACGCCCACACATTTGAGAGGTTTACACTTTCAAATAGCCCTAATCCTGTCGCAAGGCCTGAGTTTGCTTCCGTAACAACAGCAAGTGAGGTTTGTTCCTGGCAATCCTGGGTTAGTTTGATCCAAATGGGATTCAGTTCAAATCCTCGTTCTGAACCTCAGCTCTGAAGTTGAAAACAAACAGGAGATTCACTTCAAAAGCACACTCCTGATGCAAACTGAAGCACTACTACAAATGCATTCAATATACCTTGTAAAGAAAAAGGAGTACACAGGCTAAGTACACTGACTAGTTCTGACAAAGGATGCTTGGTGATTAATAAAAACATGAAATTAGGTAAAGGAAAAAGTTAGATATCACGATATAATAGACCTTAGAAAGGAAAACCATTAGGCTACGGTATACCTGAGGGTAGATGTTTTCCACTCCTTGACTGTGAACTCCATGATACTGAAACATTTTACATAACATGACCAAAAAAAAAAAAAAAAACAAAAAAAAGCAGTGTGTGAGAATGAAAAGGAAAAAAAATCCAAACCCTTTGAAAGACTGGTAAATCGTTGTCTTAAAGGAAATTCTTGATTCACCTTCAACCATCGTAACTCACTTGGCAATTGACCGTGAAGGAATAGCTACATTATTAGAGAGTTAAACTAGAGCAACTGGCTTGTTACCAAATACATCTTTCATGTCATGAATATCTATTTATGATTCTATAAGAAATCACTTTGGGATCAAAGAATGAAGACTCAACAGAGTCCTGTGGGATAACAACATGAGTTGTCTGCAATCCTGATTTTTTTTTTTAATTTTAGTCCTGTTTTCCAGCTGGCTGCTCAGAAAGATGTACAGATCAGGAAAGCACTCATATCTCTGAATTTCTCCTTTTCTGCCTTTCATAAGAAAATCATTTTTCCATTTTAGTTTCCACAAGGGTGCTAATGGAAACCCATTTTGGGCTAAACAAATGATTAAGGCTAATGGATTGCTAATGCATATTATGAGCAAAATTTTATGAAAGTCAAACTTTCAAATTCATGTATCCACAAACAGGTGGAAGTAGATAGGGAGAGAACATTGACAGTAGAAATTTACTTCCATACATAAATTTAAGTGAAGTTATTGAATTAACATATGGGAAAGAAAAGGAAAAGGTACTGACAGGTATGAAAACAGTCAAACAAGGCATGGCAGAAACGAAACTTTGTGAGACATGGTGTACTGCTGTGGAATGGCTTCTATTTCTAAATCTGTATTTAGCTACTTTCAGTGTGATGCTGACTAAAAAAATTATTAATGTCCTGTTGTAAGTATTAGAAAACTGTGAGAATATTTCAGGTGTTTGCATGGAGCTACAGAGATATTCTGGTGATTTCTGTTGGAAGCCAGAATATATGGTTCCTATTCGCTTCAGTAGGATGAAAGCTAAAGAATCTGTAGGGATTCAACCACAGTATTTTGCTGAGAAAATATGAACTCACAGACAGCTTCAGGAGGTTTCAATTTAACCAGTTCCGCTTGGTAGTTAAAGTTCTGTTTAAATCACTGCTGAAAAAGATTGTCAAAAATTAAAAGAAGAGACATTTACGGAAAGGCCACAGAAAGCATTTATTACAGTAGCTTTTAAAGAAAAGCTATTGCTATGTCACTGAAAAATTACATTTATTGCAAAATCACCTCTCTGGATTTAGTACAAAGATGTTTTATGCTCATCACTTGCCCATTTTGAAGCAGTAATTAACCAAGAAACATAATCAACACTCTGTGTTAATATCATTGACAGAATAATTGAACAAAAATCCTAAGCTACTTTAAAAATAGGTTTTACTCCAAAACTGTAAAAATTTCTGCACCAGTTTTTCCTGACAGGAAGTTAGCAGGCAAAGCTATTGATATAAAGATGCCCTTTAACACTTCGGTTGTATGTTTCATACTTTATCCCCATTTAGTGAGCTCTTACTGAAATACCAACTAGAAACATTTTTTCTTTTAATGTACCAAAATTCACAGTGAAAAGTCCATACAGTAAAGCTTGCAATCTGGCAAAGGGTTGTTGGAGCTTTTCCAGCTGGTTCAACAGAATCATAGAAACATAGAACACCAGGTTGGAAGGGACCTCACGGATCATCTGGTCCAACCTTTCTTGGCAAAATCACAGTTTGGACAAGATGGTTCAGCACTCTGTCCAGCTGAATCTTAAAAATGTTGGCAAATCCACTGCTTCCCTGAGGAAATTACTCCAATGTCTTGTTGTCCTTATTGTGAAAAATTTCTTTCTAGTGTCCAATCAGAATCTCCCCAGGCGTAACTTGTATCCATTACACCTCGTCTTTTCCATGTGATTCCTTGTAAAAAGGGAATCTCCATCTTCTTTGTAGTCAGCCTTTAAATACTGGAACATGGTGATAAAGTCTCCCCTAAGCCTTATTTTCTCAAAGCTGAACAAAACCAGTGCTCTCAGCCTTTCCTCATATGGCAGCTTCCCAGTCCTTTGATCATATTTGTGGCCCTTCTATGAACCCTTTCTGGCCTGCCCTTTTTGTTGTTGTTTTGTTTGTTTGTTTGTTGTTTGTTTTCATAACAGGGACCAAAACTGAACACATTATTCCAGGTGTGGCCTGACAAGCACTGAGTGGGATAATGAGTTCTTTGTCTTTGCTAGTGATGTCCTTGCTAACACAGACCATTGGCTTTCTTTGCTGCAACAGCCCACTGTTCACTCATATGGAGCTTGCTGCCCACCAGGACCACCAAGTCCCTTTCCACAGAGCTGCTCCGCAGCTGGGTAGATCCCAGTCTGTGCTGCACTCCTGGATTATGTTTTCCCAGATGCAAGACCTTACATTTGTCTTTGTTGAACTTCATAAGCTTCTTGTTAGCCCACTCTTACAACCTATCCAGGTCTTCCTGCAGTGTGGCTCTCCCTTCCAAAGTACCCACTTTCCCACTCAGTTTGGCATCATCAGCAAACTTCTCCAAGGTACACTTGATCCAATCATTCAGGTCACTTATGAAGATGTTAAAAAGTGTTGGGCCCAATATTGACCCCTAGAGGACCCCACTCATGACAGGTTGCCAGTTTGAAAAGAAGCCATGTACCACAACCTTCTGGATATGGCCTGTCAGTGAGTTCCCCACTTACCACAAAGACCACTTGTCTAGACCGTAACACATCAGTTTCTCTAGGAGGAAGCTGTGAGAAACCATATCAAGAGCCTTGGAGAAATCCAGGTAGACAATGTCCACTGCTCGTCCCACATCAACCAAGCAGATTTATTTGTCATAGGTGATCAGGTTTGTCAAGCAGGATTTGCCCTTAGTGAATTCATGCTGGCTTTTCCCAGTCACGTGTTTCACTTGACTTGTGATTACCCAGGAGGATTTGTTCCATAACTTTCCCAGAGATCAAAGCAAGACCGATGGGCTTATAATTTCCTGGATCTTCCTTTAAGCCCTTCTTGTAGACAGGGGTGACATTAGCCTTCTTCTAGTATTCTAGAACATCCTTTGACATCTACAACTTCTCAAAGATTATGGAGAGCAGCCTCACAACGACATCAGCCAGCTCTTCTAACATTCTCGAGTGGATATCGTCAGGGCTCATCAATTTGTAGGGGTCAAGTTCCTTTCTTCACTAATGGTGGGTCTGTGTTTGTATCAACCTGGGTTTTTGTTCCCAAGGCCTGGGGCACAACAGTGTTTGCAAAGACAGAAGTGAAGAAAGTGTTGAGAACTTCCGCCTTTTCAGCCTTCTTGGTGACTAATTCACCTTTCCTGTTTAACAGAAGGTATCTTCCTTCTGTTTCAGCTTATTATTTATGCATCTGAAGAACCCTTTCTTGTAGTTTTTGATGCCTCTGGCCAATTTAATTTCAAAAGTTTCTGCTTTCCTAACTGCATCTCTGCATTCCCTGGAAATGTTCTTGCAGTTCCCAACAGTTATTCGTCCACTTTTCTACCTTTGGTACATGCCTATTTTGGTTTTGACAGACTCAGGAACTCATAGTTAAGCCAAGGAGGTCTCTTCCTTCACCTACTTCTCTTACCTTACTAGTTTTACTCTTACCTAACTAGTTTTGTGCATCCAGGAGAGTGTTATTGAAAAACTCACAGCAATTGCTAGCTCCTTTATCCTCCACGGAAGTTGCCCACGGAATCCCTCCCAACTGAGCTCTGAGCAAGCTGAAATGTGTTCTTCTAATCTAAACCTTTGTCTTAGTACTAACCTTCAGTCTGCTCAGTAGGATCCCAAACTCCACAATATTTTGATTGCTTCAGCCAAGACTATCATTAACTGAGATATTACAAAGCAGGTGTTCTTAGTTTGTGAGTAGCAAGTCCAGCAGTGCCTCATTCCTGGCTGGCATACCTAACACTGGCACATCAACAGCATGTCTTAAAATGCTTACGCTACAAACTGTGAAGAGTGTGTGTTCTTTGGCATATGCATGCAACATACTTTGAACAATTCCATGTTTAACAAATCTTAACCTTATCTCTCACTTCACTGCTGTGTTTAGATAATATGATGAGAGATATTAAAAAGATGTGATTTCTATTATTTTATTGTTTGTGTCATAACTTTTATGTTATTAAGGTGTAGGGCAGTTATATTTAATTTATTGAACTCTCAAAAAAATCTATTCCAAGCAATTACTTCAAAGATGTCAAGAGAAAAGGAAATGTAGTCTTAATCAATAACATTGCTGTTTTAGTGTTCTCTCTATGGATCAAGGATTTGACCCTTTTTTAATCCCCTGGTAGTATAAAATGACCCTGCAAATGCAGTGGGGTACTATCACTTAGCAGAAGGACCACTCATTTGGGGAATGAGAAGTAACTAATTGTATTTATCAAATCTACATTTCTTGTCTTCATAAGGTGAGATGTTGCACTGCCTTATCTTCCTACTACAAATGTTTTTGTAGCCTGTTTTTCACTTAAAGTCTCATTCTGGTTGTAGTATTTCCCAGAAACGACATTTAGTCCCTCTCATGCTTAGAGCAATGCACAAATACCATCTACGATTTATCCAGAATAGACAAAAATCTCTGGAGTGTAAGCCAGAAAGCCATGCCTTTATTTACTTAGGTACAACTGTTCTAAGTATACACCATGTAACCTCTTCAGTGCAATAGTCTATTAAGATATGTTGCACAGTTCCTGGACATATCCTCCCCCCACTTTTTTTTTCTTTTTATAACGATTAGAGGATAATATTTCCATTTGGGAAAAATTCTCTTGCTAAGTTACACAAATTGTTATGAGACTTCTAACTCCTTGCATAATATATATCATATCTCATTAGGTCATTTACCTCTGAGTAATATAACAATTTAAAGTGTTTGCTCCTATTTTTCTTTTTAACAGAGCAGCATTTTCTTATAGGTCATTCCATATCAGTAATAAGGAACAGGTTTCATACCAATTGTGTCTTCTATAATAGTTGTCAGCTGTTTGGCCATATAATCCCATGCTTTCCTCAGAAGTCTGTATTTGTTCCAGAGAGATACTTGTCTTACAGATCTTTTAACCTCCTGACCCAGAGTCTGACACAGTACTACCCATCCAACCTTCTTGCTGAGGTTCATGCCATAATGCTCACAGCAGCATTAAGCTCAGCAATTACCACATGTGATTTTATGTGGCTCAAGAATTTCACCCAACTCCATGTTCCAGTAGTCTAACCACCTCTTTGCTGGCTACCTACTGTTTCTGAGACAAAGTTTCTTGGCAGGATAAAGTTATTTTACTTTATTACTCCTATGATTTGACACAAATGCCAAAGTGAATAATTTAGTTTTCAAACCCAGTCCTAATTACAGATATGGACAGTTGAGGAAGAGGGTGAAACCCTTCTATGACTACTGGCAGCTTATTTAGACTAAAAGATTTTAAAATGTAATATTTTTCTTTCAAAAGAAAATACCTAACTACTGGTACAATAAACTTCCTAAAAGCAGAAGATGGTGTTTTCAGACACTGGGCATGCTACCTGAAAAGATCAGAGGTCTAGCAAATTAAAGGAACATAAACTTCAAAATTGAAGAAATTTCATCTTCCACTGGAATCATATGATGCCTTGTTTTTATTTTATATAGATTCCTGAGATTCATGACTGATGTGACAGAAATACAAAGAAAAAAAAAAGCTGTTGACTTCTTCATGTACTCTATTGTAGGTATTTTGGAGTGGAAACAGAGAAAACAGAAGACAAGAGACTGAATAAAGGGTCTTAAAGAAACACATTCTGGTACAATTAACCATCTGTTTCTCACAGGATCCACCCAGTTCCTACCTTAGCTGCCTTGTGCATATGATAATCTGCACCTCTGTCAATTCGAAGACCAAGAACCCAACTTAAAACTTACTGAACGTTGTTTCCATCTGCTCCTGTTTAGGTCATCTATCTACCTAACTTCTATTCTCTGCAGGAGGTGATATCAAGTCCTGTATAGAATCCCTACAAAGCCTATGAGTCACTCAAGTCTTACTTGAAATAGCCTAAGGAAACTAATCTGAGCTTAATGACAGGAATTTTGGTAAGAAAATGAAGATCAGAATTAACATAAGTGGCAAATTTATGTGACTTACTAATTGTAATGCTTCCACTTCTACACATTTCTAGTGGATGATCAAGCCCATAACATTTAAGATTTTTATCCTGTTTTCACAATTCACTTAAAAAAAAACCAAAGAACCAAACAACAACAACAACAGCAACCAAAACAAACACACACACACCCCAAAAGAAAAAAAAAAGAAAAAGCAAGAAAAAAAAAATACACAACAGTGATGCTGCATCAGAATGTTTACAAATTTATCAAGTGCCAAAACCTGAAGACTGAGTTCTGTGTGCTGCTCAGCAACACTGCACAGGTTTTTATATCAAAAGCTCACTATTCTGCAAGCCCTCCCCACTCCAAGGTTGGGAGTTCCCTGGAAAGCTCGTAAAAACACAACAATAAATAAAGCAGCCTAGTAAAATATTTCCATGCCTCAATACTTCATATGTAGAACTGAACTGTCACCTTCCTGAGGCAGGATGTGACAAACATTCTAGGTACCTTGCTCAAAAGCAAATTGCTGTTCCCCTGTCAATTTGAATGATGACACCATTGCTTTTTCTTCTTTTTTAAATAATTTTCTCTCCCTTAGTAGTGTTTACAACTCCTTCCACTGTCAAACAATCTCAAAACATAGTTAACAAACTGTATGCCTCTTCAAGAGCACTAACAACAGTGTTGGCAGAGATCCTGCGCTGTCCCCATGTTCCAGGTGGCACAGGAGAAGGGAAGGACTGCCGAAATCTGTACTGGCAAGTTGCACGTACGGCTTTGGGACCACTCTGCCATGCACCAGCTGGCAAATGCAGAATGGAGAGAGAAGCAGAACTTTACTCCCACAAAAATATCAAGGTTTCAAAATCTTTCTACATTCAGCACTGGAACTAAAAAAAAATCTTAAACTAAGACAACAAGAATACTGAAGAGCAAATAGTCTTGAGATCTGAACACCTTTGTGACACCTGGGAGACCAAGTTTTAAATTAAGCACAGCAGAGTTTAATCTCCTATGGAGGTGTTTCAACACCAGCTACCCCACGAAGATGTATCTGGGTAAGAGAGTCTGAGTGCTTCTATATGGTTCTGATGAAGATTATCTTTGTGTAAAAACCATTCTGACAGAAAATGTCTGTGCAAATTTATTGCTGGTACTCTCAAACCACAACTTATTGCCTAGTCAGTGCTGCTGGGCACATTGCAGGAAATTCAAAACTAGCTTGGATGATATTGTACCCTAGACCTTCCTGTCATCAGAGTTAAAATGACCCAGAGGATCTGGACCACTAAATAAAACTTAGAGTGACAAAAGTGCAATAAGAACCCACTAGCAACCAATCTGCCTTTACATAAACTGAGACACGTAACTGTCAGTCTCGATAATGTTCATAATTTATAAATAAATATTTTTAAAAAGCAAATCTCTCTTCTTTTTTTATTCCTAGCCTAGACAAGGGAATAACCCTTTCTAGAATGTCTTAATCACTGTTTTTTTTTCCACAGTGCAGCAACCTGCATTGTTAGTTTTGCAACTGATCATGAAACCCATTAATACCATTAATGACAGTTCAAAATGCCTTCTAAATGTGACAGGAAGCCAAATTCTTTCTCTTTTTTAACCAATCCATACCTTATGTCCTTCCCCTCAAGACTCTTAAGGTACCTGAAGAGGATGACTACATTTTTTTTTATTATTTACTGGGGACTGGGTTTAATCCCACTATTCTGTGAACAGGTTCAGATTTCTTTGTCTTGGGTTTTTAGTAAGCTGATAGAAATGCCAATATGTGCATATATACCCCAAAAGGAAATGATGACAATACCATTAGCTTCCTGGAAACGATGGGCAAGTCACAGGCTTGTAAATCATGAACAGGGAGAAACATATCTTATGTATAGCTGGAGCTCATTAATATGCTACCATTTTCAAAATCAGTAAGCCTGGAAATGCAAATATGAATCAGAGAAAGAATAAAGTAATGCTTGGTAGTGCCTAAAGTAAAATAACAATAAACACAAACAATTTTAAGGAAGTGGGGCTTGTGGCAGAAATGGAAACAAAATCAACACAGTGAATCTTTGTGCACAACCCAGGGAAGAAAAGTTCTCCAGATGAATAAAGTCTAGTGACTGCACTGAGATGCTGAATCTCAGCTCACTGTGAACTGACTGATGTTCCCCAACTATTTCCTCCAATCCATTTTCCACTCCCCACTAGTAAGAG
This sequence comes from Columba livia, assembly GCF_036013475.1. Taxonomy (NCBI): domain Eukaryota; kingdom Metazoa; phylum Chordata; class Aves; order Columbiformes; family Columbidae; genus Columba; species Columba livia. The sequence continues at coordinate 54,752,358 of NC_088604.1, read as the reverse complement.
GAGAAAACATGAAGGAAAACAGGGTGGAGGCAGGAGTAAGTACAAACAGGAAGAAGGAATCTCAAAACATGAGATCAGCTTACACAAGTCTGACCATGTGGCATTGCTTAATGACAGCTTTTCTCCCCACCACATCTGTCTGACTGAATCACTCTCAACATGTGCAACTTTACCTACACACCTTCACTGTTCTCCTGTGGGCTCTCATGGCCTGGGATGACTACCTGTCCCCAGGAGAACTCCAGCCCCAGCTCTCCTTCAGGTGCTGTCCGATTTCCTGGTGCTTTCCAGTCCACCCTTGTTTCCTGAGTCCTATACCTGCCCCATGGCACTGACTATTTTATTATGAAGTGCACTACAAAGGATGTTTCACCCGTCTGCAACTAGAGGTTGAAATATTAAAGATTTTACAACTTAGAGAAGTTCTCTCCCTCTGCGAAAAAATACTCCTTAGTAAAATGACATAAAAATTCAGAGCTGAAGAATTCAGAGATAGTTTTGGTGTTTATATATTCTAAAAACAAAAGTATACTGAAACCACACATAGCCCAAGGACTTTGCATGTGATCTTCCTATAGGTGTTATTTTTTGTTGTACTTTTTAATAGAGAATCCCCAAACAGCAGTTCTCAACACTGTTTGGTTTAAATCATATTGGAAACACAACTTTATCTATTTTATTGGAGCTGCTTACAAAACAAAAGGTGATTAACAGAGTTGGGAGATGGGGAAAAGAGTATGATTTTATCCATGTAGTTCAAGGAAGAACTGGTGTGGGAAAAAACAACAGATTAGCAAAATATTAGTTGCTAGGATGAAAGGCTTTTCATACACTTTCTACTGATGCATGTTCTACTGAAAGGCATTTTGAAATGTTGCTCACATTGACACGGTAGGCTTTATACAGAACACACAATGATTTCTTTTGTTTGCCTTACAAATGGCAATAGCATTCATTTCTAAAAGTTGCTGTATGCAAGATTATGGAGATTTCTGAGCAATACATTCAATAAACAATGCACTGAAAGTGAAGTACAAAGACTTTCACAGGTAACATAGAAACATTATGCTGCCTGTGGTGAGTGGAAACAAATAGGTTTATCCTGTGGACAGTTTATCTCAGCATAAGATAGATGTCTGTACTGGACACTTCTAGAGAACAACTCACTTTTTCCTCCTCCATTGTAGCTGTAAGTAGTTTTATTTTGATAGGTCATCTTTAAATACATAGCCCCAATTCATACACCAGTTCCTAGAGAAATGGAGATTTTTGTTTCTTGTGGTCATCTTTCCAAAAAATCTTTGCACCAGGGCTCTTCAGAATGCAGACATCATCTCGAAGGACATGAAATCATCTACCCACCTCTCCATGTGAGATATAGGTATAGAAGTCTGATGACTAAAATGTCATTGTTTTTACGTCTTTTACTTTCAACCCTAGAAATTTTCCATTCATTTGAAGGGAAAAAAAAAACAAGCTGAGTATAGGAGAAGTAGCCTTATTTTATCTCTTTTCTTTATATTTCACTTGCATATATGATTGCGTTACATATTTTAAAAGAGTGTAGTTATGAAGAGCCCTAGACTGCAACAGCCTGTTTTATCAGTGCAACAGTTTCAATAAAAGGTAAAAGCAGTGCAACCTGTGAACTGATTTGAATGTTCTGGAAAAGCCAGTTGAAGGGCTGAGAAGAGAAATAACATTATTCATCTCTACCAAGTCAATGCCAATTAGTGCCACTAGTAACAAACTACAAACTGTATTAGGAACCAATCAGATATTCACAATGTTGCCTTTTAATAAACTCTTATGTGAATGAGAGACAGGAAATGTTTTTATACTGGTGCATCTAATGGCTCTTTTGTATACAGTACAATATCAACAAATTAGTCAGCTAACAAAACATCTTTCCACTACATCATAAAAACAAAATGAAAGACATACATAAAATTTGACAGTGTTGTTATTCCTAATTCATGGTGCTATATCTAACTTTGACGTGCACGTTGACATTACAGCAAACTCTTCATTCACAATATACTAATCTCAAATATCTTAACAGATTGCTGCAGTTTAAGAACTCTTATCTTAATTAAATTCTCCAACTTGAATGCTAGCATTCATATTTAGACACAGTTATTCTTCAAACTCATCCATTTCTCATTCGTGAGCAACTTTTTTTAGTTAAACTTGCACATTAAATTAAGGTATTTAAAATGTCCTTATTGAAATTATCAATTTCTTTTCCCTTGCTGAAAGATTTGTTTTAAGATGGAGTTTGATTTTGAATTGAGGCACTTGGTAAAGACAAGCTCTCATGAAAGAAGAAAAGAACAAAACCCTCTTCTCAGCCATCAGAATACGTGCTGCTTTTTAGCTCATTAGTCTTGTCAGACTTAGAATTTGTATCACTTTTACTCTTCAGACATAATTTCTCGGGCATCTGGATGTAGCTAATTACATATCAGAGAAGTTAAATGAAATCATGAAAATGGAAGCTTTGATCTTCTGTTCCCACATTGCTCAGGAACACGACTGAGGTCCTCACAGTACTGTGCATTTTCTCCCCTTACTGCAGAAATAGCTTCTTTGCTGTCAGCTCTTAGAACACAGAAACAATCATACTATGATTTCTGAGGAACTAACAAGGCATTTCATTCCTCCCACCCTTGTCTCCATACCACCTGCAGGATGCTTTTCTTCCCTCTCACAGACCAGAGTCACATTGCCAGCCAGTTTCCCCATCTAGTTTGGCAAGTGCTTCAAACACAGTCCTTTCCCTTGATGCTCTGCTGCTTCTGCCTATCTCCACAGCATTTCTCTTGACCATTAATGCAGAAAATTGTTCCCGCCTTCTCCCTGTTCACCTCTGGCCTGGAAGGAGACTTATTTAGGTTTATCATGGACATGGCTCCAAAGGCTCAGTGCTCTACATGTCAGGAACCTCAGTGACCAGCTCCAGGACTAAAATTGGGAAGCTGAACAGAAGGAAAAAAACTCTTGACTACTACAGTAACAACAGGCAGAAGAGATATACTCTTGATAACATTCCTGCCCTTCCTGATCCCCAGCTTGGCAAATTTCCCATACCAGCACTTGAAAGTCTAACAGCATCAGATTCCTAAAGATACAAATTTATTTGTTCATGTCCTAAATGTTAAATCACATCAACATTTTCTTTCGTGAAGCTCTATATTCAGCTATTCACTAGCTGCAAAAATGTTGATCTGGCTCATACAGCCTAAAAATAAAAGTCACAAATTACCTACCAAAAATACAAGCCCTATCTCCCTAAATCAGTAAGGGATTGCCTTCTTCAAAACAACATTTGAAGTCTCCCATTGTGTGGAACAACTGCTTTTTCTATTAGGATAAGATCATTTTACTATTCTCTCTTTAAAACGTGATGTGAGCATGTGGACTCCACACAGCACCCACATTCAAATAGCACATGTTGGCTTCAAAGGAGCTATTATGCAGTCTATAAGTTCAATGATCTGCAAAGCTATAAAGAGCTCCTTCTGCAGCCCTCATGGCCTATTGAGTAAATAGTAAGCATTTAAGAAATCTCCATAATTACATGTTTACACACTGGAGCCATTATGGATGATCTAAAAAAAAAGTACATGTATTTTTCTAAAAAAAAAAAAAAAAAATCTTTAATTACATTTTTTACATGATTACAGCTCCTTTATAGCCACTAAGGACTACCAGCTACAGAATACACACTCTGAAAAGCTCACAGTTACAGGCTGTATTTATATGCAGGGAAGACAAAATAAGATGTCAACTGAATATTTTAAATATTTAAGCCTAATATTCTAAATCAGGTACATTTATAATAAATAAATAACAATAATAAAAAAATAAAAGGGTCATTCTGAAATCCTCTGCCATGAGCAATTAAGAACGGTAAGATGAATACCTGCATCTACCATTCCAGAATTCAGGTATGTGTCAAATATTGAGGCTTTAGGCCCAAGTTTTGGAAAGAATTAAATAGGTCAATGCTTCTAGCTTGTCAACGGAGAACCTCAATGGCTGTAAACTTAGAGATCTGTGTCTTGGACTCACTTCTCTATCTGTGAAGTACATGTCCCTGACCAGAGCTACAGCTGCCCTACTCTGGTCAATCACAAACTTTGACTGCAAACATGGTGTGTTTAATCCTGGTCTTAAGTAGAAGTTTAAATCTGAAGTTTTAAGATATTGTGTCATTTAGATGGATCATGCCTTGAAACTGAATTTGTATTAGCTTGACATACGGGTCCATGGGTAAACCATGCAGTAGAAGAAAAAAGTAGGATCCATTAAGGATGGGAACAACCATTCATTTCTATATGTGAAAGCCATACAAGGCAGATCATCATTTTAGAGTTGATTGTCATCAATCACATGCCTTCAAAGAACCATTTGGAAACAATTTGCATCAGACAAAATGCTGCTTTTACATGCTTGCACACTTCACGGAGTAAAAGTGACAGAATATTCAGAGTCAAGAATAATTCAAAATAGCATTTCAGTTCCCTTCTTCATATTTTGTATCCTAATTAAACCAAATCAGTCTTTATATTCTTAAAATAACGACGAAAGCCTGTTTACTACCTGAAGTGAATACTTCATGTTTTCTAGGAACTCAGAAAAATCCTTAAGAAAACATCAGGGAAAAGCTACTAGAAGAACAACTGTGGTTTAGGATCAAAGATTTCCTTTTAACTTGCAAGTACTACCACACAGAGTGGGAAGAATGCATTTTATGGAAGAATTCAGCTTAATTTCCATGTGAATAAAAAAAAAAAAAAATGTTTCTCCCTTTTTTTCCTCCCAGCAACTAACTGTCAAATTATGGGTCATTTGGCATTACAATAATTCAGGTACTTTGAGGGATCACAGTATATTTGTATCTGAACTCCCAGAACTACGGATCTTTTGTGATCGCTCAGTAATATGTTTACAGTCACAGGCTATAAGCAGCCTGTTCAACCCGCTGCTCCTCTGCAACATTACAATAGCCTTAATAGGTTGCCATAAGTCTAGGCAAACCAATTAATGTAATGACATTCAAATGAACACCTACATAAGATAGCTTCACATTAATTTAAGACATTGACCAGTAACATTTGCATGCCAGATGCTGAGTGAACTAAACCGTCAGACAGTAGTGATGTTTAATGCACGGCACAAACGCATGTGTCTACCATCATATCAGATGTTGTGTCATATCTACCACATGCTATAAAATAAAAGAAACACTGTAGCAATCGTGGATGATTTATAACAACCTGACAACAAAGACTGATGGATAATGTAGAATTTTAGCCAGGACACTGATGCATAACAATAAAATTATCTGCCATTGAGTAGTACTGTCAGTTGTACATCACTGCTTGATAAATACACAGGAGAAGGAGGAATAAAATGACATTGGTATTAAAATGCAATTTAACCAAGATTTCTGTTTAAATTGGTGTCTAGCGTGGGTGTAGTAGGTCATATTACCTTGACAGCAATTTTTTTAATACATCATGTATTTTCCAAAGGTCATTTTTATAATGAATGAGGATATTCTCTTTCAGTGTATCTTTATTTGCACAGCACTTCCTACCACGTAGATGCCTATGCAGATAATAGTAGCCCACAAGACAGCAGAGACGTCAATGTGTGTCAGATGTGTTATTTAAGCATTTAACTCTTACTGAAATCAGAATTAGGTAGACACCTAAATACCTTTAAAAACTCTGATTGTCTTTTGGAAAGTTCTTATTCAACAAGTCCATTCTGTTTAAGTATTCAGCATCATGACTGCTCTCTCTAGCAACTGCACTCTGCACCACAGTTCAACCCCAAGAATCCTAGAAGGACTTTAGTTTTGACTGTGTCTTTTGCATCATCCTACCATTTTCTGTAGTCTCTTTATTATACTCCTCCAGCACACTCATTCTACCAGCAGTTTCGTGTCACTAGATGCCCTTTGCAGGTAGGAATCAGCTGCAATCAGTGCATCCCAGTTCCCAGCAGCTACCTGGCCACAACTTTCCACAGGGAAATGTTAAAGAAATACCACTGCAGAACTAGGGTGTAGCTTCTTATTATGTTTCCCATGCACTAGACTAATATGTAATCAACTGAGATGAAAAGGAAAACTGTACTTTAGCCCTATGAAGCCTCCTGAGCACAAACTGGAGCTTTTCCTGAGTTGACAGAACTGCTTACTAATTCTGATCTGTTACAAACATGAAAATGTGAAGGGACTGAACACATTATTCATCTTGAATAACTTTAAGCACTATTAACAGAATCTCAGTCCTCAGTCCCAGGTAAACTGGTAGCTGGCTAAAAAATATATATTCTAAAAGTAATAATAATAATACTGCTTTACTTGTAAATTGTGCACTTAAAAGAGGCAAAAAGATTGTATAAAATGGAAACTTGTTATGTCATTTTTGGAGAATTGCTTTTAAAATCAGAACTGCACAAAATCCAACACTTCAAGCACAGGAAGGCTGGAAGTAACACATAGGAGAGGTTTTATACTTTGATTTATCACAGTTATTTCAGAAAGTGGTTTGACTGTCAGTAAGGAGGCACTCTTGATCAATTTGTGTTATTAAACAGTGAGTTCTATGGATCCTCTTCCACCATCAGCTGCATCATTTTTTCTAGATAATTTACATGAAACAAACACAGTGGGCTCATTTACACACTCATTAGCTGAAGAATCATGCTCGTAGATGGCCAACACAGCCTGTTTTCCACCACCATGTGCTGGATTCAAAGTTCAGTGAAAACTCAACCATGCTGTTTGACAAGTGTGCACACACCCACAAACATACCATTGCTCTCGGCTTCGTGTTCGTGTTCTTCATACTAAATTGAACCAGAATTCCTGTGGGCTGCTTGCAAGAGACTATGGTCTTTTCAGAAAATTGGCTTTTCGCTGTTATCCACCTTAGCAGAGTTTCTGCCCCCTTGAAAAGAAAATTATCCCTCAAATGTAAAGATATTTTGTTTCCTTTTTCACCCTGGAACCCCAAGACAAAGGAAACACAGACACCAATTGTTTGTATAAAATGTAAATATATGAATAGAGAAACTGACAAAGCAAAACTGCAGACCAGGTAATTTCAGGTTATCAAGCAAGACTACCTTGTATACCTTGTCCTTGCTTTCTCATTCTACATGACATATGATGATTATCCTGTGTTCACAATTAGTTCCAAAAAGTAACCTGACATTAAAATAGCCTGGAGTTAAATTATTTTCACAGATGTTAGGAGCAGCTAGTAACTACATTAGTTAAATTAGGTTTAGCTGCATTTTAGATAAACTCATTTGCTTTTCATGCACATCCTATAGGTGATCCTACAGAGAAGCAAGAAAACATCATCCATCCATCCATTCAAGTTTAATTTAAGAATATTCTTCTTAGTGGATTATCCTCATGCATCATCACACAAAGGATGAATTACAACTGGACATAATTAAGAGTTGAAAGTAAAACATGACAAAAGCCTCACGAAACTTAAAACATAAGAGTTTGATACAGAATTCCCTGTGATAACCATTTACTTTGGAATGCACAAATAAGTTGAGTATGGAAACTAGCATAAGAATATACTTGATATTATAATTGCACTTTATAGTCGCTTTCTGAAACACAATGCCTCAAATAGAAAATCTAACACTGAGAAAGCCCCAAATTTTGTGTTTTCTCATTCCAACTTTATTATTGGCCAAAATATACAAGTGTATATATTTTAATTAATATATCGAGTACACTATGTCAAGAAGCTACCACTTCATAACTTGTCAGAGTTACCTTTCTCCTAGACCATAACTTAAAATGTCAGTGACAAAATCCACACTTTACCCTTTTCCTCTTTTGTCCTATCCACGCCTAAACTCCATCTTAACCTCTTTGACATCTCCATTGGGGAGAAGGAAACAAAAATAAAAAACCAAAAACAACGTATACACACACAGAGTCTTCCATCTTATTCTAAGCATGCCCCTCTTGGTAATTAACTCTTCTGGCTCATTTGTTTTTAATGCTCCAAATCACACAAGGTTTGAGGATTTTATTTTAATTAAACATAGATAACTAAGGTGTTAACCTGGTCCATTTCTGGCAATCGCTGGTCTGATGGAAAAGCCATGCCTTTTGAGAAGAAGCAATTATGGGAATGTGATGGGATTGCATAGCGCTAGCTATGATACACCCTTGAGAAGAGGTGACCAAGCCACTTGCCTTCAAGACCCATCACAAAATAATTATCCAAGCAAGACAGAAGACTCAGACCTCACTCTTCCGCAAGCCAAAGGAAATATTAATAGTTTATAAGATGGAGATAACCATTATCATCCCTGCCAGAGAGTTTCCTTCACTGGAGACATTCAAGACCCGCCTGGACACATTCCCATGCAATCTGCTCTGGGTGAACCTGCTTTAGCAAGTGGGTTGGACTAGATGATCTCCAGAGGTCCCTTCCAACCCTAACCATTCTGTGATTCTGTGATCTCTGCTCCTTTGTGAGGTAGAAATGTCACCTTGAGGCAAGCCAGCTTCTTTATGAGCAATGCTTTTGGGTGACCAGGTCAAACAGAGGGGCCCAGACCAGGGGACAGCATCTGAGCAGCTGATAAGCCCCTGTGAATCACAAGTCACACAAGTCATGTCCTCCTGTGCCGTGTCACTGAAGGGGTGTTCAGTCAAGGTAAAAGTGAAACACTTTTTCAGCAAAACCCTGAGTTGCAGAGCAAATTCCTAAACCAGAGCTCACCTTAGAAGACAATTCCTTGGTCTTTGGTAACTGTACTTCATGGGGAAGGTCTCCAAAATCTGAACAGTTTCCTAACAATACCAGTCACTGCAGGTGGCTGTTCTGCTCAGCTGCCTCTCTCCCTTTTATGTTCTTTCCCCATAACCATGGCTATGAGTCATCAGTGGGAGCAGGCAGACAGGTCTCCCCCTACCCTTTCTCTTAATCTTGTTACAAAACAACCAGGAAATTGATATTACCCTGAACATAATCCCTTGTTCCAGTGTCTCTTTGCATGTTACTACGAAAAAGAGCAAATCGTAATATCTGTTCTCGTATTTAATATGTGAGGACAGAGGACAAAAATGCTTCCATTGGAAGGCTGCTCACAGATTTGATTTTAGTCTTTATTTTTGTCCACTGCTAGGAATATCACCACAAAGAGGGGGAAAAGCACAAGAGCCAACAATCAGACTTGCTTCAGATATAAAAATAAAACAACATGCTATCTGGTTTGAGATAAGAGAAGGTGAACTTCTACTGGAGAACTATGTTTATGTAACAATCCAGAAAAAGACAATTTGGAAGAACAGTTAAAATAATTTGAAAGAACAAGCACAGATTCTGTAAGCCTAAAAAATACATGAAAATCAAACATTAGCACATAAGAATCAAGAAACAAAGGAAGAAAGTATTAAAGATTAAGAGACTGAAAATCAGAAACCTTAAAAGAAAAAAACAACAAAAAACAAAAACAAAACAAAACAAACAAAAAACACAGGCAAACAAACAAAAACCAGCAAGTACTGCTCAGACTGTACAGCTTCACAGTTTAGAAATTTCACAGAATATCCCTGAAATTTTTAAGACCCTGGTAGAAGAACAGCTATTTTAATGGAACTGTGCAGTCCAGCCCAAAGGCTATAAGTGTATTAATAAAGAGATCACCAACTTTCTAAGGAAGTCATCTGATCCTTGTTTAAATTTCCATTCTAAGAAAAACAGTAAACAAAACCAGAAAAGGTTGATTCCCAGGAGGATAATGTGATGGTTTCCCAGGACTGTGCATTGAACAGATTTCTGAAATCGTCAGAACCCACAGGGCTGCAGATTTTAATATAAGTACTATTTGCCTCAATCATTCACAGACAACAGAGAATTAACTTAAAAGGGCAATGAAGGACGGGATTATTTTTTTTTCCAGCAAGCCTGTCTGTCCCACAAATAATGATTGAGAAGGAGGCGGGGAGGGAAGGAAGCAAAAGACTGTGGAAGCAAATCTTTTATAAAACAGAAAGCTTAAGCTTGGTGTAATGTTAATCTAGTTTGTACAGAGAAGTTCTGCAAAATTTTGATTGCCTCTTTCTTGGCAGATAAGGAACCAATCTGCTAGGAATAAGCTGGCTAGGCTAGTCAGGAGGCAATTAAATATCCAAAAAGCCAAAATGTGAGGGCACAAAAAAACATCCATTCTTGTAGCACAAAAATGATGTGAAAATACTCAAATGTCAAATTTAAAGGAAAATATTACAGTCTTGCTGATATCCAAAAGGGTAAGGGTGGGTGGGGAGGCGGAAAATATCATCATAAGCTGATCAAAGAGCTTGGGTTGAAGGCCTGACGTAGGTGATTCAGTCAGATCAGAAATCATGAGCCAGATTCTGCTCAGTCAATTAAATCATTACACAGTGGATTCATGTCAGTTTATTCTCTGTCTTTTGCTTTATCTTTAACATTGGAACTTTCCAGCTCCATGTGTTCATAGGTATGTATGTGTGTCTATGCATCTATAGGTCTATATATTATATATTACATTATTGATTATATTCTTTCTTTAGAGAGCAAAGTGAGTTTCACCAGCTGGTGTTCTTAGCTACAAATGCTACCATATATTCCCCTCAAAACCATCAGAGAAAATTCTGATTAGCTCTATACCACTGATACTATTAATGTGTCTCAAATAACCTGCTGGCAATATGTATGCCACATCTGCACTTACAGTAACACCCTTCTACTCTTAATTATGAGAGCTTTCAATGGTACTGATGAACATGCAGGACTCATGTTTCTGAATTATGAACTTTCTGGAAGCAGGTGAAGAAATCTGAAAAATAAGATACAAAGAAAAATTACATTAAATGAATACTCACATTACACACACTATGAAGCTAGGAGATGTACATGTAAAGAAAATTCAACATCTTGGTTTTTATTCATTATAATATTGCTTTTAGTTAATTAATTGCATATATTACTTCCAGGGGGTTTCTGCCAGAATACTCATGTGTCTTTGAGCATACAATCATATTTTTCAGACAAAACGGCTGCATGAAGAAGGCTGTGGGTCCCACTGAGATCCTGAGAGCACCAGACAATAGGATGGGGGCAAAGCAGGCCCTAATTCCTACATCCTTGAGGCATTTTGACTGGTAATACCTTACTTTTGTGGTAACTGAGGGATCCTGCTGGATTTTGCCACCATGTCTGAACTCCTGAAGGATGTAAGAATTCTTGTACTTAGAAACCAACAGAAGTGGTGAGCTAGGAGAATCCATATCCTACCAAAGATACCTGGAATATTTTCCTCCCAATTTTTATCACTAGCAGTACTCAGGGTTAGTGATTGTATGAGGTAGGAGCTGATGGTATCCACATTCCACTTTGCCTTATTTTGACACATTAAATATTAGTGGTTTGGAAATTAAACTTTAAACAGGGGGACAGTTACAACAGCACCTGAAGAAGGAATAGTATAGTAATAGTGGTATTTTTGTAGTGTGTAAAATCCAAGTCAGAACTCAGGACTTGGCATAATGCAGACACAGAATACGATAGTAAATGAGCCAAAGAGCATATGGTATGTATGGAAGATAACAGAAGGGTATAGACAGATAAGACACTTCAGTAAAACAGGCAGCTATAACCCTGGTCAGCACAGCAGGCGCAGCCTCAGCCTACCTGCTGGTAAACCAGCAACAGCCTCCACAGTTTTATGGAAAGATATGAAAGAGGCCAACAAATAAAAATTGTCCCAGTGAAATAATTCCTCCACTGTGCATGTGAGCTTTAAGAGCGTGTGTTGAGGCGAGAGCAGAAATCTGTTTGCAGCAGGGTAGGTCCATCAGAGGTCAGTACACAGCCACCAACCATTAACTTGCAATACTTTATTGCCTGAGAAGTAGGCTGACATCTAGATAAAGCATATGCCTTTCTAGGTCACTTGGCTGGAGTCTGCTGTGCCATGTATCTGAAAGTCTCTGCTGAGAACAGCTGACAACCTAATAAGAGTGGTTTTTGTTCAGCTACCAATTCACTGATTTTTGCCTTTTTTTTTTTTTTTTTTTTCCACAGACTCACTGTACATCTACTCTATCCTGCATATCCAATGAACATGCAGCATCATAAATAAATTGTACAACGTTTGGCTGATGGTTGGCCACAGCACTGAAATAAGGTAACTCAGTGAGAACAGCGAAGGGTCCCTCCTGCCCCCCGCGCTGGATCATGCTCAGCGTGGCACAAAGACAGATAGGCCTGAGCTGCGGCACTGCTGGGCTCAGGCCCCACAGACCTTTGGCTGCGGCTCCCTGCGGACATTGTGCTCGGCAAGTTTTCAGGTCAAAAGCAGCCAGGTTCTGCTCCGTGGCCCTCCTGCCCTCAGCAGCGGCAGCAGCCAGCCATAATTTAGCTCTGAGCGCTTGCACTCGCAGTAAAAATCAGGTACTTTTGAACTGACATATGAAAGCTGACAACACCAAAGCTGCAGAAAATGTGAGTTACCATAAAATTATTACCAAATCTTTGTCAGGATTGCCATGTGCTGCCATTAATACTAGTGTAATTTATGAAAGGTAGTATTTGGAGAACAGCAGCAAAACACATCCCCAAAGGAATGGCAATCCCCCTGGGCTAGAAACTCAGCAAGTTTAAATCCATGAGCCCCAGGATTTGATCCCTTATCTAATCTGTCTACAAGGTACCTACCTTTTAGACAGAAACTCATCAACAGACTTGTTCTTTGAATGCTTTCTGATTGTTACCCTAAGGGCCATTCTACACTCACTTCTGTATTTTTAACTTTTTAATTCAATACATCCTGTGCCACCCATTGCCTTCTCTTTTATCCCTGCTGAGAGAGAAAAAAAAAGCCAGAATTAGTCATAGGCCTTCAGTTAAGAGTAAATTTCCACTCTCTTTATCATCAATGATTCTTGATGAAAACTGCAAAGTTGTAGTTTCTAACTTCCTTCATAAACTACAGAATACTTTTTAACTTCTATAAAGTCCCATAATGAGAACTTGGAAACTCCACCAGAACAAACTTCTGATGTTGCAAATTAGCATCATGTGCTCTTCTTGCAGTATATTTCTTTCACTTTCTTTCAGAGTTGAATAAAATGCACAGATTGCACTCAGAATCTAGTAGGATTTTTTCCTAATGTGGTCATATGGAGACTGGAAAATCACTTTGGGCCAGTATATTTGCAGAGGAACAATTTCACAGGTCTCATACAAAGTCAATTTGTGGTTCAAATTCCACAAATATCATATACAAAATTCAAAGTACAGTAAACAGGAGTTGTGGCTAGAAACCTCTGTGAATTATGCCTTGGTGTATATCAAGCTATACATTTAAAATTTAACTATCTGAAACCAGTGGCTACTTCTGCAAACTTGGTCCCCCATCCTTTAAAACAATTTCTTAGCATTTAAAAGTATATCTTTCAAAAAAGGTACTGTAAAGCTGAAGGGATAATTCTTTTTAAATATGCAGAGTATGTTACAATGCATCAGCTGATACCATAACTTGCTTTTGTTTCTGAACCACTTGAGATCCGCAGCTACAATTCAAGGACCTGTGTTAACCACCTCCACCTGCCCCAAATGCTGTTTCTATCCTGTCCTTACATCCCTCTTTCCCCCATGTTAAGGTCTCTGCTCACTCTATTTCCCCCACATCCTCCCTGCTCCCACCATTCTCTTTTCTTTCCTTCCTACCTGGGAAGCCCTTCAAAGGATGAATGATATTTAATTATGCTGGGAACACTGAGAGGGAGAGCACTGCCCTGAGGGGCTGCAAGAAAACCAGGATGAAACTTTATGCCAGGCCTTGTTTTATTCAGTTTTAACTTACTAATTAATTATACAGTAAATAAGGACTATTTCCATGGGGAGTCAAAGTGCAATCCTGATGATCTTGCTGGCAACCACACAACCCCAGATCAGGGACAATCACATTACAAAAAACTTTGTGATTAATGAACCCGTGATATTCAGACACTGTCACAGCTGCAGCATTGCCTGTGGCAATTGCTCTGCAATTCCATTGTTGCTTAAACCCCCGTGTGATTCATGGAGGGGACTGTGACTACAGACCTTGTGCCTGTTGATGAAATTTTGGACTCAGGGTGTTTTTCACCGAGAATCCAAACCAATCACTTTAACAATGAGAGGTAAATACTGTTGTGGGGCTACTATGCTGCCAGGTCAGTGTCCCATATAATGTCAAGGCTCTTCTGAAAACAGCACCTCCAGGGATGAGGTAGCTGCTTCATCATCCAACCTTAATCCTACCTATATCAGCAAAGAGCCAGATACGTGGGGACCCCACATAATATGTCTCACCACCACCACAGACACGTCCACTGTGACTTCCCATGGCCTCAGCAGCATTAAAGCCCTTCACCTCTGTGACTCAGAAACCGCCAGGGAGAATAACAAATACTTGCCATGTCTGTCACTCCAGTCCATTAAAAGAGCTTGTTGGCCTGATTGCCAGTATTTTACAAAATACAGTGTTGTTCTCATTTCTTTAGTGCAACGAGTGTTTTTTGCAGTAAAGAATTGATAGAAGAAACTATGTGAAGTTTTTTGATAAGGTGTACAATAAGTCACACAGAGGTATTTTCAGAATGAGTAGGAATGAAGCATTCTTTCAGAAGTTGTTATTTGAGACTGTATGATATAAAATCACATAGTGATTTTACTAACCATGCTGCCAGGATAACCAGCAAAGGAACTATCAGAATATATTACAAGTTTTTTCCAATTTTACATTTGACTTATTTGGAAAGTGGCAAAGTAATCTTAATTTCAAAATGTGGTACTGGAAGGTTGCCTAATAGTTTTTAAAGTCAGATGAAAATACATGCCAGCAATTACATTTTTGTCCACACGTTAATCATGTAATTCAAAGTTTCACAGCTTAAATGAACACAATTGTTTCATATTTTAAAGTAACACTTCTCATATATCTAAGAAAATCACATGCCAGAGACAAGCACACATCAGAAATGACTCTTCTTGCTTCCAAATCGCCATTTCACTCACCAATCAAACCTTCTTCATTTGCTATAATGTTATTGGGTTAGACATTATGCATTGGCCATTCTAAGAATGTAGATTTATGATGAAAAATTGGACATATGACATGTGTTCTTCTTCACTAGCTACGTTTTATTTCCATCCATTAGCAGATGATCTAGCAGTGACATTAGACCTCACTTGAAACACAGTACCAGGATCTTTACAGCATACAGCCCACCTGATGCATCTATATACACTGAAGTTCAGGACCTGCTTCAGACATGTCTCTGAGGTGGAAAAGCAAAATCCAGAAGAGGTTGACAGATGAGAGTGCCACCTGACTTCAATCCACTCTAGTTTTTTTCTGTGTCAATTCAGTAAAATGTTGGTTTCTCTTGCTTTGAGTTATGCCAAATGGCATCAAATGAAGAAAGAGTCAGCCTGACTCCCACAAAGCAGAACAAGAACTGGGAAGGAAACAAGTTATAAGATGAAAAATGAAGGAGAACTGAAATAAAGGAGGAGGCCTGAGGGAATGGTAAGAATCATGATGGAAGGGAATGGGAAGAGAAGGAAAACGAGAGCAGGTACATAGAGGCATGAAACAGGGCCCAGATTGTGAACTTCAGGTAATGTGATGCTAGGAGAGATGTCATAGTTTATCACTTCTAATATTGAACAATATTTTAGAGTGGAGCTCTTTGCCTTTTTATTTTAAGAGGGCCAAATTAGGAAAGTGAGTAAAGAGTAGGTCGGTTGCAAGGATAGAACAGATGGGATGTGGACAAACCTAGTATAAAAGTGGGAAGGAAAAAATGACACCCTGTGCAGCACAAAGAGATGAAGGAGGAAGACATTTGGTGCAGTATCAGGCAGGATTCATGGTCTGGATCCTGTAGATCTCATGATGCCACAGATGCTGGTGTTGAAGTTCAGCTGTCCTCCAGAATGTTGGCAAGACACTGAGTGTCACTCCAGACCCTGAAGATGCTGAAGACTCAGGAAAATGGAATCATAACTAATAAGAAAGCCTCCCCAGAAGATGGAGGCTTTCTTTCCCATCCCAGGTTTTCATTCAACCCCCAGGTTCCTAGCAGAGGTTACAAGGTCAGTAACAGCAGATTATCTGATAACCAGAAGAATGAACATAGCATGTCAGCGATGGCAAGATCTTGCTATTTTGAGCAAATATTTCTGTAGCTGAGATATTTTGACAAAGAGCTTCTTTACTATTATCTGTTCTCAGCAAGCAGTTATGTCTACAACTCTAGAGTCAAGTTCCAGGTTTGGCAGGAAGCATCCTCTGGATAGACACTCCCGCATGACACAGAGTCAAAGGAACCATACATCTTGCATGACTCATTGCTTCTCTACTGTCAACACATAGCATTCTGCAGACACTAGACACTACTAATAACTGACATAAGGGACAAGCAGCCTAGCATAGCTAGCAGTGACTCTGCAGTTAATACCGTTTGAAATGGAAGAATTTAGTGTCTTTTCTTTGTGTGCATATATGTAGCATGTCTTAATAAAAAAAAGAATTTATATATAAATATATAAGAAAGTTTGGAGAAAATGCGCATGCAAATTTTAGAAAAATGTCAAGAGGCAGTCTCTGCAGATTTAATCTTCTGACCTTATGATATACCATTAAGATATGCATTATGATACTGTCTTTAATCAGACGATCACACAGGTCCCTCAGCACTTTCAAAAAAGATAAAGACTAAAGGTAGGTGGTAAAAATTGGTTTTAAAAAAAACGTAAGAGCAGAAATAATCAGACAGGATTCTGGATTGTTGCTTCAGAAGTTTGTTATTCTTGTATCCTCATGTATCAAAAGCTCTGGCTACTTTTTAAAATCAGAATCTTGTTAGGGGAAAAAAAAAAAAAAAACAACAAACAAACACATAAAAAAATCTTTGCATCTTTAGAGGAATTACACTGAGACAGTGGAACCCTGCATTAGCCTTTACATCAAGCCAAGAGCACTCCAGTCTTCACCGACACTCCTGCAGCAATGAAGTGCAAGGACATACACACAACAAGGAGCCACAAAAGAGAGCTACACTAGGCAGCTGTCCAGGCATGTAAAACTGTGTAGGAACCGAGCCTGAAATCTCACTCCTTTCTAGTGATAAAGAACTAGTATTCCCTACACCATAGAGAGGAGGATTAAAAAAACCCACAAAAACAAAAACACATGCACATTTATTGGAGCATGACTGATTTCAGCCCATATAAACAATCAGAATCTATCCAAAATAATTATCAAAAACATCTGCATTTTCCATGTTTACAAAATTCTACAGTGATTCTACCTTCAAAAAGTAAGAAGTTGTAGAAAAAACATCCACTTTTCAGTACCAAAGCCTACATTTTTTGGCAAAGCTGAGCACTTGCCAATGACAAATTTGAAAGCCACTTTTGATGAAAAAGCAAATCCAGAGAATCACTTTTTTCTTCTTTTTGTCCTGTGTATTCTGCCATTTTTCAAGCAAGAAATGTAATTCATATGTAAATTTTTCCTGAATACCAGTCTAACCATTGAAAAAAGTAAATATTTTAAGAACACTGTATAATAATTTGTTAAGAATATCTAAGTGGTATTTAAAGTACAGTGGTAATTGAAAAGAATACAATATTAATCAATTATAACTTTTGCAGTATATGCTATATTTTGTAGGACAAAGTCCAGGAACAAATGAAAAACTGAAAATATTTGAGGTTATACATACATAGTATTAGGTGAAGCAAAATAAAGTGCATAATAAAATTAATTCTACCAACAGTAATTTTTATGTTTCAGTAAAAGCTGAACACTATCCTTGTAGAGATTCCTGGAAAAAGATGGGCTGAATACAGCCCTAGACAAAACTGTTAATCCAGACCAATATAGCTACCAGTACAGCTACTGGTTTGATGGCTGTTGCTCTTGATTAAACATGCCTGGCTCACAGTATAAAATATTTGTCAAGTTAATACACTAGGCCAAATTCACACATAGCTTAGTGATGAGCATATCCAAATGTTTGTTTTAATAGGAAGCATGGGTGATTCACTTTGATCATTCTAATAATATTTATTTCTGCAACTGCGTGGAAAATAAAATTATATCAGCATCAAAAAAAACTTCTCAGAGGGAAGTTTTGCATTTTGAAATCAGTTGAGCTGAATATGAAGCTGACACCATACTCCTGTACAACTATTTATTACTGCTTAATCAATAACGATGCAGTAATCTCAGCTTTTCTGTTGGTGTGAAATGCAGACAGATTGTCATCCTCAAAATATTGCTATGAGATAGGTGAACATTGTAAAAGAGTCAGAAAATGTAATGCACTCTAAGAGTATATATATATATAAAAAGAGCCAGAGTGTTTGTGAGTAACAGAAATCTATACTTTTCTGGATTGGCCCCAAAAGGTTAAAGTCTACAAGTCAATAAAAAAATTACATAGATTGTAGTAAAGCAAAGCCATTTTACACGATGATAGAGTTCAGCAATAACTAGCTGAGACATTTCAACAGATATCCAAGATGAACAGTCATGATGACTTGTTCACTAGATGTTTACTTCAAAGCCAAGCCATCTTCTCAACTCTGTTTTCAATACTGCTATCATCTGAACTTCCATCTCAACAGGCATTATCACTGACAGCAAACTACACTCCTTAAAAAAAAAAAAAAAAAAAAAAAAAAAATCAAATATGTAAAAGCAGATCTTTAAAGATCTTAATACTTTATTGTTTCCCATAAATCTTTCACGTTCTAGGCTGCAAAAGATGAGGCAACACAAACAGAAAAGTAACAGGGTCCTTTTGCTTTCAAAACAGTTATTGGAAAAGCTTTCAGAATTAAGGAGATTTTTCAATGGCAACCTAAGGAGATGGCAGCAGTGACAGCCACTTCCAGCCTATATTTATATTCCTCCTGGTGACTAGGAACACTGAAAAGTTTGTAACCTTTAATAATTTACCCAAACCAGAACCAATCTGACAGCTTTGTCAGACAGCGATCTGTGTTACCTGATATTTTTATATGGTGACTAGAAGAATGCAGCTGTAGTTTAATTTCAGTACTGCCATACAAACTAATAGAACAGGTGTCCTCAAATACTGAAGATATTCTGTGTCTTTTTTCACAATAACTATTTTTGTTTTCTTCAGACCCAGTGATAATCACCATCTGCATTTTTGTCACAACATGAAATTCAGTTATTCACAAAGTCAGTTTAACTGGTCTTGTGCCTGTGCTAGATAAACAAAAGGAAAACACGCTTTGAATATAACAAATATCAGACTTTAAGACTTTCTTAAATTAATTTTTCCTCACATATAAATTCTAGCTACTAGTATTACTTATCAGTGTTCCTTGAAGAAGGAATAACTTGTATGTGAGTAAACATTCATAAAAAGATATATTTTAAAGATATTGAGATAGCATCTGATATCATGCATATAATTGGCCATCTGTTTCCAGATTACATTTAACATAACATTTAATCACTTCCTATAGAAAAGGTAGTCAGACAGATACATATGCTTTAAAACTTTATTGGGAGATGGCATTGAAGAAAAAAGGGAGAAATGAAAAAGTAGTCAGGAAATTGATTTCTACTATATTTCTTCTTTTTTGACAAAATTTAAAATTGCAAATATAGGTAAGTAATGGGGAGGTAAAAGCTAGAAGGTATGACAAAGTAATCAAATCCAGAAAAGATCCCTGATTGAGCTTTGTATTGCCAAATATAAGGAGCTTTACAAAGCTGAAGCTTTACAAATGCCAAACTTCATCATCCAATTAATTTTTATGCTAATAATAAGAGAAATAAAAATAAGACACAGAAAATAAAATACAACAGAGAATATTCCAGGAATTATAGCAAGCTGCACATTTCCAATGAAGTAATCATACTTTTTAATGCTAGCAGTCTGGATGAAAAACTGACGAAAGACAGCAAAGCTACTACATTAATGTTTTTGCCAATGAAAACAAAATCATAATGGTGGCTACCAATAATTTCCTTGAGTCACTTGGCTGATACACAGTTTTCATGGACTGTTACTTTGGCAATTGCAACAGAGCTCCCATAAGCTAAGACTTTAAAAGCTGCCAGAAATGCATTTGCATGTCCATTTTATATTTAAATTTTAACAGATTTGGGTGACTGAAAACTGGGGCAGCTTTCAAAAACTTCAGTCTTGCTTTCACAAACTCAGAATTGGTCTGTTGAAAGCTCACTTGCTTAAACAGAAAGACACTGGAGAGACAAAGAAACATCACTGACCTTTGATAAGCCCAGAAAGCACACCATCCTTCTGACAGTACCAGAACAGTCCTTCTGAAGACAGTAGATCATAAAGAATACATTTTAAATGTAAGGGATTTTTTTTTGTTATTGGTGGTGGTTTTCTGTGGGGTTTTTTTCTTGTCTGGCAAATGGTAGTAAGTTCATAGCAACAGTAATCAGATGGATATGCAACAAATAAACCAAAACATCCTTCTTTCCCCCCCCACCTCACTCTCTGCCCACATTCAAAGGACAGTGCAGCCAAAGAGAAGGACAGATTAGGAAAATAATAGCTCAGTTCTGCCTGTGGGATACCAGGGATGTAAAACACGGGACAACGGTCAGCAAAAAAATTCTTTATGTGCAAAATATGGTTTAAGCACATTGAGAAGAGCATGCAGAAAAGCTGAATCAGAAAAAAAAAAAAAAATCTAAACTTAAAGATAATAGTATCTTTAGTTGTTCTGGAAATTGCTATAAGGAGCTATTGAAAGAAATAAAAAAGTCATAGAGGGATGCTCAAAGGCAGAAGACCACAAGCTGGTGAGGAGCATTCTGTGTGCTGCCCTTGGCCCCTCACACATGGCATCCCATACCTGAAGGGGACACTACAACCCAGCCTGTGGCAGGTAGAGCCCTGCCCTGCAAGGAGGGTGCAGAGCTAAGAGAATGAACAGAAAAGAGCAATGTTATGACAATTACCAGGCTGCCCAGATTTAGACTTGCTCAGTATTTCTCCTAGGCACAAAGAATGAGGAGTATACTTATTTTTTTGTTATTGTTGAAACTGGCTTTAAGAAGCCAGTTTGGTATTGAGATAAAAGTAGTTTCTATAAGGAATTTTCTTAGGAATTTATTAATGTTTTAAACACAACTTTGTTTTGTAAAGAGGCCTTTGTCTCAGTGTCTGAATCTAAATTTTGGTAACAACAGTGAGTCAAAATCTAGTTAGCTAGATTTGTAACTAATCTTTGAACCACTTTACTAAAGAAGAAATTAAATAAAATCACTCCTGAAAGGGAAAGCATCAAGGGTTACGGCTTCAGATCCAGTTGCCACTGATTGATGTCATGACTTTGGGCAAGCAACTGACATTACTTCTACCCAGCTAAATAGCACACTAAACAAATTTCCAGTACAAGGCTGCTCTTAATACTGTTTATGCATCTGGTAATTCTATCAAAGAAAACACATACTAGCCCAGTCAGCTGAGTCCAGGTACATTTCTTTAGAGACCTCTTCTGTTTCACATATGTGGAGCTCGGGTCTCTTTTTCCTTTCTCTGTCCTATTCCTGCCCCAGACCAAGAGATAGACAGATGTTCCCATTAGTATTGGGCTGCTGGTGAGGGTACTCTTGCTCAACATGGCTGAGAAATGAAGTCTTCAGCCCCAGTCTGCTCAAGAAGCCAACAAATAGAAGCTTTTTTCTTGTGTGCACAAACCAACAAGTCACTATGTGAATAATGGCCAGCACAACAGCCCTTCTCCAGATACATCATGACAGAAAGGACCGAGCTTCCCATTGGTACCAAAAGAGTAATCTCGGTATCTGTGTCCAGCACAGGCTGGCAAGTACAGATATTAAGCCCACACAGGCGTCTAACGTGGGCAGTGGGTGCACACCTAAACCCAGCCAGGAAGGGAGATGAGAACCTTTCACCATCCTCAGCATCTCCCCAGAAGTACTTGTGCCAAGCCTGCTCTCTGCAGAGAAACCAAGCAACTATAGTCTATGTGAGGACCCAAGGTAAGTCCATGGAATTAATTTAAACAGCTTTCATGATATTGACTATTTCTTAGCTTACCAAGTAACCAAAGCAGCAAATTAGTCTTCAGGCCTTACTAGAAGCTAAAGTAAGCTGGAAGACGAAGCAGAGAATAGCAAACTAAGGGAAAACAATTTAGCCTAGGCATATCAACATCATACCAGTAAAGCTTCAGGGGATTTTAGAAAATGCTTAAATTTTGCATGGAATATTTTTCTGATGATTGAAAAGCTGCAGGAAACAAACACTGATATTTGTAAAGGAGTACTAAAATCAAGTTAGGAAAAAATAAAGTTTAAAGCTCACATCAGTAAGAATTAACCCCTCATAAAATCAAAATAACACAATTTTTAATATATTCAGCAACTACAAAGCATGTACTGCTTGACAATAAAAATGAAAAGATAAAGAGAAAAGGAAAGTTATTTGGTGTTCTTGTAAATTGAGCGAAAAGGCAAAAAAGAACAGGTTTCAGAAGTAGAAGAAACATGCAAACTACCACCTTGTCTTAGCCAAAAGGTCTCTTACTGTGGGTAGTTTTTAAAATACTGCAGTTGCCCAAATGTAATGCACTTTTTCCTTTATTGTGTATCTTGTTAATGTGGGCTTAGTTTTGCATTAAAAATCAACCTTTATACAATTCATGAATAAAAGCTTGTCTCACTGACATTATGCAGGGTCCTCGATTTACGCTGATTTCTTTATCATAAAATGTGAGCTGAAGCTTGAATGTTAGTAGACTTTCTAAATATATTAAAAATAAACTACAGACTGCTACAAGTTTTGTATTACTGATCTAAGCATATTAGATTCTTGAAGTGTGTTTGCTTGCTGCTGGAGCACGTAAGCTAAAAGTATTTTTTTTCCATGTAGGCCACTCAAATGACTCATCTGACTTCTCTTTCATGCGAGCAAGCCATGGGTAACTGGAATGAAGAGAAATTTCTGCCAAAGGAAACATCAGTTCTGATGGTCAGCAATACGTAACATGTGTGTGCAAGAGACATTCTGTCCAACCCCCTTGTCTCTAGAGACCACTCTGTTTCCCAGGGCACTGTCCTAGTGCCTCCAAATAATGGCCAGAACCAACAAGATCCCTGGTCAGCAAGATCCAGCAGCAGATGGTCTCCATCTGTATTCACTTCTGAAGTATAAAACAGCTTTGAAGAGGAGTTCTGCATTTCTGAGTTCCCAGCAGGGTCCTGGGTCTTGCCATCTCTACTCACTGCCCAGGTTGCTTTTTCTTTTCCTTTGCTCTCCTTCCTCTTTCTCCCAAATTAGCAGTCTGGCATTAATAATTATAGTAGGAAGTGGCAGAATGACTGACCTTTCCCATTTAATTTCATGACACAAATACGAAACATTTGTCATTTACTCAGTTCACAGGTCTGCTAAAGACAAATTCACCTGTGACACATGCATCAAGATGAATTCCTATCTCTTTCTAATACACTTCCATTAGTATCAGATTTATCATCCATTCTCCTAAAGTCTTGAGTACCACCCATGCAGCGTAGGAGAAGATGACTCTATTCAGCTCACCAGGATTCTAATTTAAAAACTCACAGTACACACACATTCAGAGCTATGACTTCATTCAGGCGTATTTGCTTAAGCTGCTGTCTCCTTTGTTGCAATGCAGAGCTGAAAATGGGCATGTAATCCATTGCTTATACGTACCCTTTATTAAACATATTGTTTAAGACTCTGCTTGTGCCTAAGCTACATTTACTAATCTTTTCTCCAAGAAGACCAGTTTTCCAACTTAAGTTATAGAGATATGTGAGTTTTCCTTTGAAAGTCCACAGCCCCAAGATATATTGAGTGTGATCATGTATGCACTCCAGTACACCTTCACTACCTGACACCACGCCTTTAAATACAAATGTGATGACAAATATGACATCTTTACACATCACTGAAACACATCCATTTTTTTCTCCTGTTAGATAAGCACACATACATTTCCTGTATATGTATACATATATCGAATAAATATTTCAAACTGGCATGCTTCCTTCAACCCTTCTATCCCATCTGACCCATGGATCCCTGAAAAACTGTTATTCATTTTGACCTCTTGGATTTCAGAGCAGTATAAAAATGGTTGATCTAGGGGAAGGACATCCCTGTGAAATTAAATTCCCAAAATTCAAATCAGTCACGCCTGTGATGCATTTTCTTTCTTTTCCATCCCCCCTTCCCATTCCTTTATCCCCACAGCTCATGGTGGTTCTGTTACTACATCAGAGACTGGTTCTTACTTTCCTAACTGCACATCCTGAATTCAATAAGCCTTACTGTCATTTCATTCACTTCTTGCCAATGAATTTTCTTTCACTGAAGAAACATTTCCCCAAGATGTGCAGTATTTCTTGGGAGCCTCTCTGCACCTTTTTCTCCTGTTTTGCTGCAACAGAATGGATATTCCCTCACAATTTTAACCACAGTTATCTATAAGAAAAAAGTTGATAGTCCAATGAAATGTAGGTGGATTTGTTTGGCTAGACATTACCTTGGCACCAAACAGATCACTGACTGACTAACTGCAACCAAGAAGATTCACTAAGCCTCAATGACATATGAAAAAAACTAGAAAGAGTAATTCTGTCCAGAAATATTCTGTCTTTATTAGTAGCTACTTAGTAGGCAATTCTTGCTGCTTATATGTCTTACATTATAGCTATATAAGCAACAATGCTCATAGCAGCAGCAACAGAACACAAGCTAATACAAGTATCAACTAAGCAGTGGCTCAATCTACCTGTCACTATCAAGACATTTCAAGAAAGTAATACAAGTTGGTCCTAAGTAGTGAAAAGATATGAACAGTGACAAAAGGAGGATATGAAAGAAAACCACTCTCACAAACTCCATGAGTGCCTGTCAGCTCTTGAGAAACACACACTCAGTCACCATTATGAGGGTAAATAGTCCTCATAAGGATGGATTTTATTAACTCTATTTTACAGCTTTCTTGTTTATAATTATATCCATCTTATTACATAAGCAAGACTGCAGAAATAGCCTCTTTTATATTTTTCTTTTTTTCCTCTTTTTTTTTCCTTGATGTATTGTGCAGATCCATCAGGAAATGCTATAGTTTAACAAATCTGGTTATGGCAGAGTGTATGCATGTGGTGTAAGCATCTACCTTTCCACTCCACTTTTCTTTAAACCTGGCCCGCTTCAGAAGCGGCACACTCCATCATGCAGTGTATCTGCCAGGATAAGTGATAACAGCCCCTGCAAAGGAGTCTTTTATTCTCCAGATCCTCTGTCAGCATGCCACCAAAAGACACTATAGCCCTACAGTTGGTTCAGGCAAATCATTGGCTGCCTAATGAGGACAGCTTGTCTGTGCTATTGCACAGCTGATTACAAAGATGAAGGCATTGAAAGCAAATATAGAGGGTAGAAAAAGTAAAAAAAAAAAAAAAAAAAAAATATATATATATATATATATAAATAAATATATATATATATATATAGTTTGTCCATATTTTAACCTACTGTACACCTAGTATAAAGAAATTCACACCAGATGCGCATGTGGGCAGAGCAACCATATGTATTCTGTGTACTCTAGGCACCTAATTTAGGACCTGATATTCTGTACTGAGTTGGTAGAGATACTGGTTCTTCCAGACCATGATATAGAGCACCTAAGTGAGCTAAATGCTAACAAAGAGCAGAGAATTCTCCCCCTGGGGGCACCTGCCTGCCTGTATCATCTTGATAGGCAGCTCAGGCACTGAGGTACCTGGTGGGAATTCCTCTCAGGTGCTAACATGGATGGGAAAGTATAGCAGCAAATAAAGAAAGAAGCAGAGAAAATGACACAGATCTCCAATAACACACACTAGAAATACGTACTTCAAGATTATGCCAGCTGGCTAGTGAAAGAGCTTATATTACTTCTGTAATCATAGGGATACTAAAGAAGACACAAGAAGAAAGGGATTATAAAAGAAAATAACTACATGATATTTTGCAAATACAAGTACTCTTGTTAGAACTCCATAGACACATGTCTTCCCTAAGTGATTATTAAGTGCCTAGGAAAACTGCTCTCCTTTTCCAAGGCCACCTTCCCTATGGTAGCACTACCCATGGTGGAGGGTATCCAGTAAAGCCATGATAGTGTAAAACATTTTTCATGAAATCAGTAAGCTTGTCAAAGCAAGTATTTCTTTTCTTACATTGTAGAAAGATTAACTGAAATACAGGATTTTCTAACTTAATCAAAAATGAGGGTGGTCTAATATTCCTTAAACAGTAGTGTGGAGGCAGTGTGGAGTGAAAATCTAGGTAGACCACTGCAACAAAAAGATGTGCCAATCAGAAATATTTATGTATATATGTAAAACTACTTTTCAGCTCACCACCATCTCCTGCTGAGACAATGATCGATCAATATTCTGTCAAGTATAACATAATTCTAGACATTTATTTTCTTTGTCCCTCACCTTAACCTAAGACCTGCTGAATTTCAATTGAAGTAAATAAATCATCTTTACTTTTTGACCTTTTAAAAAATATTCACTAAGCACATTTCATCTTTATCAAATTTGATGTTCTAAAGGGATTCAGGTGGCTGCGTTAGCATACTGACCTTATACAAGCTCTAGGGTGGCTATGATGTAGAGCACAATACTTTCAGTAGAAATGAATTGCACACCATTGCACATGGATCACTCGGGTCTAGGTTGAACCTTACATAAGAGGCAGCACAAACCCGTGCTGCTCTAGGAAAGATCTGCACAATTAGGAAGAAAGAACTGGCAGGGCATCATTCATCAATTCAGGTTCCTCACAAACACAAGTTGACAGATAACATGGAAATGCTCCTGGAAGATTACCCATCCCTTCCCTCAGCAAGCATGCCTCAGCACACTCCTCTCAACAGATGTCACATCTTCAAAATAAATGGTGTAAAAGCTCTAAGCTACAAGACTTCACTAAAGAAAATCGGAGACAACCCAGTGCTAGAGTCTCAGACCTCTGCATGAGCACAAGCCTTCTTCTCCACCTTCCTGATGGGTTTTATAGGTGAGAAATTGATGCAATTCTCTGTGAAATCATTTAACACCAAAAGAATGCAGCCCACTCAGTGGCCATCAGTGTGTTGTGGTAAGAACGGTGCCACCATGGCTTGGCCCCTGAATGCCACCATTCACAGCTTATGCAGAGGACACTGAGCATGCTCTCATTTAGTCTGCCCAAAATTCCATTCAGAGCTGGGCATTACTAACATAGGGAGACATCTACAAGAGCAGACAAAATCTTGTTGTAAATTGTGCAGGTGGGCCTGGGGTGCAGAGGTTAGAATCAAGTTCTCCTAAAATCTGGAGAGGTCAAAGCACAAGGTTTACATCTCACATATATTCCAGTTATAATAGACATACCTTCCAAACTACCTCAGAGACAGTTGTTCTGAAGTACCCTTCTAGTACTTCTTGGTAATACCAGTTTTCACTTTTATAGAGATTTAATATATCTCAGTCAATCAATAACAATTTTGTTTATCTTTTTTTAACACTGACTGTTGCTATTCCCCAGTTCTCTCTCAATCACCCAACCAGCAAGGATCTTCATTGCAGTTATTCTTAAACAAAAACGTAAAAGGGTATTCTCATTCATATAAAAACATACTAGCAGTGTGTCAAAAGCCAGTTACTTTTAAACGGTATAATCACAAAATGAAATGTCAAATATTAACTGTTCAAACCATTCATCACTGTAGCTTTGTATAACTGTCTTGTCTTAAATTACTAAGGAAACTGTATGGAATAGTTGCTGTAGTTTCAAGAATAGTTTTCACATTCCAAGAAAAGTGAAGGTTTGTTTTCACCCAGAAATCCAATTAGCCACCCCAAATATTGCAGAACTTCTAATTTACTCAAATTTTGAAAAATAAACAGAAAACAGCAACAAAAGATAAATCTGCATGTACACAGAGGCATGGGTTTACATTCCCTAAGCCAGTCTAAACTGCCCACTATACAGATCTGAACTGAGAGAAGCAAGTGCTTAAGAACATACACATGTGACTCACTACAAGAGCTAAAATGCCAAGAGGTGGTTCTTGAAAACACATTCATGGGTTTGGCATGGCCAACAAACCTTGTTCATTGCAAATGGTTTTCTCCACAGCTGAGTTTATATTACCTCTTGACGGTGTTAGGATGGCACTGTGCCACTTCTGTATTCTTTGTTCCAAATTGGTCCCGTTCTCAGCAGAAGTGACAGCAGCCAAAGCACCATCTGAGAAGCCTTGGTGAACTCTGATGACAGTAACCCCATTTTTAATTCTGCTGAGGTTAGAGAGAGACTGAGGAGTTACCATAAAACACAACTTGGAAATATCCCCTGCACACCAATATTCATTGTGGCTGCTCTAGGTTGATGGGGACCTGCATATCTGGCCTTCTAGTGAGGGCACTTGGCATAATCCAAGAGACTCAGGCATTGTGCATTCGAACAATACCTTTCTTACTCACCTGCTACAAAAGCCAAGTAATAATTGCTGGAAGTTCAAAGCCTCCTTACAGGCACTGCACTCCGAACAAGCATGTGAATAGTCCCATTTCATCACTGCTTCATTCCTGGTTTTACACCTGCATTAATTAACTGAAGCCATGAGAGCTCCAGCATGCCCCGTTGATGTAATGCAGAGGAGGGTTACACTCATAACTTCTACCGGTGGTAGTTACTTATTTGTCTTGGGCAGAGAGGACCAGCTGTCCTGCAATAAAGCACTTATCATGACAAATATAATACTGACATGGGACACACATAATTGTCTTTATAAACAAGAATGATTGCAAATGCCAGGAACCAGAAAAAAAAAAAAAAAAAAAAGAAAGAACCACCACATTATCCCCCCAAATTTTTTTATTTCAATTTGCAAAGAGCAGCACATTTCTGCAGCAGATAGAGCTTACTAAACCAGATGCCTTTTGTTATTGCCCTTATGCCTATCTGTGGTATTATACAACAGATACCACATTATCGGTGTCCATAAATAACTTTTATTACTCGTCTAAAAAAGCACAGTTTAGCACGATGCAAAACAGACATCATCTCTTCCAGCAGGTTGAGGACAACAACTTTCTTCTGTACCTGCCATTACAACCCTACCCCTGGGTGATGGCTTTCATTTAAATAAAAAAACAAAGGAAGAAAAAAAAAAAAAAAAAAAAAAGTCGTCCCAGACAGCAGCCCCTCTAAATATTGTGCTAAATATCATGAGAGGTTGCCAGCACTAGAAACAGGCATTACAATATAAATTGCTGAATACTGTATCCAGCTCCAGTTTGTTGTGGTTTTCCCTGTGCAAGTACCAAATTTACTGACAGCTCTGCACTCAGGAAAGCCGGTTTGATAAAATCCAAGACAACGAACTCTGTTTTCAGGATACACTGAAGCCCGTGTCTCGTGTTAACACTACCAGTGCCATCATCTGGTTTGTTACCAGCTGCTGCTGTCACTGCCTGGGACTGCTGTTAGTTTCAAAGAAAATAAAAACTTAACTGCCTCAGGGGCATGAAATGGGTGTGGCCAATAATTTAAAAATATTTTTTTTTTTTAAAAAGGGAAAAAAACATTTTATAGCTAATGGCAAAAATAACATCCATATTTTCCATTCTTTTTTTCAGACAAGCCTCTTATTCTTTTTTGTTCCTTTAGCTGCTCATGTTTTCATTTGTACACTGTCATTTACTCTGCCAATTGGAACAGTGATGTAATGACATACGACTGCCTGATATTCAGTGGCACTCACAGCACCTTTGTCACTGATGGCTCAAGTGCACAATGAACAGTATCTTGAGTTTAATGTATTTGTGGCTTTGTGATGGCAGCAATGACACACAACAGGCTTTTTTTCTCCTTTTGTTTCTGTGCTCTGTAATAGAACAGCCTGCTCAGAGACTGCGACCAGAGAATAATGAAAAATGCTGGGCCATTGTTGGTCATGGCAAAAATTTGCAAACTTCACATTTTGTTTAATTATTGAAGAATGGCTTTTCAAAGATCCATGCATTGTTCTAAAGAGACATCGTAACATCTATCTTTCTTTCCTCACAAAAGCTTTTTATCTTCAAATGAGAATATACTCTTTGAGGGCCAATTAGTAGTCCACCTATGAAGAAGTCTAAAGGAATTTTTAATTAGTAAATTGACCCATGGTGTGAGTCACCTGGAAAGGAATTACATCATTTCCTAAGACAGTTAAGCTTTCTTAGGCAAATATTAGTCAGTACCTTAGATTCAAGACCCTCTGTCTCTTAGTGTTATCTTGTTTGTGTAAACCAATTTCATTCCATACTGTGGGATCACTCAGATGGTAAATTTTATTCAAGGTGAACAGAGGCAGTCCTCTAACCCTTGTTCCCAGCCTCTAGCACAACTCTCACTAATCCAGAAGTGTTACGCATCACTCATGGTTATTCTGCCTAAATTCTACAAAATAAGAGTGTCACAGTCTATTCTCTCTACTACAAAGATACCACTGAAGATGAGCAGGCTTAACTACATAACAGAGTAAATGAAGGTGCATGCAGAAGAGAGGCTGGAGTTTCATTCCCTACTGGGAAGCAACTCAAAGATCCCTATTTAGTCAATGGAAAGAGGCAATCACCTCCAGAGGGGACTCAGAGCATATTCATTACATGCTTATATGAGAAGGCATTTATCTCTCTCTCACCATCAGCAAATGGTCCCTCATTTTTACCTTCTGAAAGGTGATGTGACATATAAACATGACAGGCACCAGCCTTTTGACATGCCTCTCAAGAATAACAGAATTAACCTCATACACTGCCTTTGTACAAAACTCTGCTAATGAGAATTCCTTCATAAGGAAAGAAGGGTGAGCAAACCAGACCTCAATGTTATGGTATTAATATAGGACATGATAGTGTGTTCCTATTCCCATTCACACACACCAATAACTTGCCAGTTACATGCAACTGATGAATTGCCACTAGAGATGTAGCCAGACTAACATCCCAAATGAGAAAAAAAAAAAAACAGGAAAAAAAAGAAAAAAAAACCCTGAGCCCTGTTGTTAGAAAGCCAACACTTCAAACAGCATAGGAAAAATCAAAGATTCATTTATGATGTCATATAAATGGTACTTTTACTGATTTTAGCAATCAGTACAATAATCAGCATTTCTTATATATGTTACATCGTTTCACAGGCAGCACAGAAGCAAGTTGGTGTATAAGAGGTAAAGCTGAGCCTCAAATGAAAGACATTTTCAAGGTATCCAGATATATGTAAACATTTAAGAGGGAATCAGCAGAGCCCTGAACTGATAAACATTTCTCATAAGTTATGTATGAATTAAAATCAAGGTTTTATTAAAAATGCATAAGTATGATCTGTGGTGAATAGAACTATTAGCTATGCATGTTTACTTTTTACTGAACACAGAAATCAGTAATTTTTCCTCTAAATGTCATTTCTATCAGAGGGTTATGGAATGATAAAATGCTGAAACAATTCTCTGATGCCAACCAGCTGGTACATACACATCTGGGAAGAGGGCATAAAATAACAAACTGCAAAATGTTTATTTGCCACAGGGGCAAGAAAATATTTCAAATATTGTGCCCATTTGACTTTACAAGTCACGTAGCACTCAAAAGCCCCTCTCTTTCACTCACCATAATAAAAAATAAATAAGATTAATCTGGATTACAATAAACTATTTGATCCCTTAAAATTATTATGTTTTCAGCATACTCTTCATGATCACACATTATTTACAGTGGTCCCTGTCTTCCTCACTCCTGCTAGAAGCTACATAAAATCACCTAAATACTAAAGTAAGCATAAATTGGTTTTATCAATTTGATTTTAGTATCAATGAGTAGTTACAGAAAAATGGAAGGCACTATCTTGGGTGGTTTTGGGAGCTTTGTGTATGTGTGTTTGTTTGGGTTCTTTTAGGGGATCTTCAGGGAAGTATGCAAAAAAGCTGACATTGTTCTGGTGAAACCAGGTTCCTTAGTTTCTCCTTCTGCAGTCAATGAAATGACAAATACCTTTCCAAAACAGCAGTTCTGAATCTGGTGATCATATACAGTCCTGTAGATCACAGACAGTCCTTAACATCTAATCGTCCTCAATAAACAGACTAGTGAAAATAGAAGAGAGGGGAAAATGCAAATAATAAGCATTATGGATGGCAAAACAGTATAAAAATAATCTGTGGTTTCTTCTCCCCCTGCAACTCCCAAAAAGCCTCCTTAAGCTGAAGGACTGCTTCACTTAAAACAAGACTCTAAAGGGCAGTTTAGGGAAGGAAACATTAGGCACTCTGACCTATCCCCTTTTTTGACCATAGAGGAGCCTGGAGGGATTATCCCGATTCAGTCAGACCATCAATACTCTGACATCAAGACTCATCAATACCCACCCAAATGCAAAAACAGTCACTATTGTTATTATCTACTAAATGTCATTTAAATTCAAAAACATAAGCAAATCTTGGAGAAGTCCATTGACACACTTTTTCTTATAAACTGTCACTGGGCATAGCTGTCCCTTTTGGCACTGTGCACCTTGGATAACCTTTTGGGCTCCCAGTGGACCATGGGACCAAAAAGGCAGTTTGGAGAGTATGGGGATATCCAGATAGTTCACTGGGCACTGACATCAGCCTCCAGAGCAGACCACTGGTCAAATCTCTTCAGTCCCTGAGCCCAGGGAAGTTTCTCAAAACTTCACACTAGCTGAAACTAGATGTTGAGACCCATGTCATCAGGTGCACCAGAGCATTGTGAAGACCTGAACAGGATTTAGACTCTTTCCTGGAACAAATCCACTTCACACCAAGTACTTGTTTACAAGCCCCATATGCTGCACTCGCATTGTATACATTCCCACTGTAGAGTCACTACAAACTCAAAACATTGTGTTTCTGCTTTGAACCATTCTGTAATGATCTCTGTTCCTTTCTGTTGACTACAGAGAGATTTCTTTCCACTGACTACAGGGAGTTTTTAGTGTTTTCTTTTTAAATGCTTACTCAGAGCTTTTTGTAAAGAAACTAAAAAAAAAAAAAAAAAGGTCACCTGCTGCTCATCATTCAAGGTGCTGGCTCAAATCTCTGTCAATGGGAAATTAATTCCTACTGCCAAAGATTTGCCTCATGGCTATACAAGAAGAGTAACTCAGCTAGATATTCTGGGTCACTATATTCAGGTACTTTATTCAGCTCCTCTCAATCTATTCAAACTTTTCCCTCCTACCCATCATCAGAGTATCTGAATGTTGAGTCTGCTCACTGAACTCTAAAGGAGTTCAGCTTCAAAAAGCAGTGAATTAGGCTTGTTATTCAGCCGATATGAAATCTTTTATTTGTAACTTAAAACAACATACTCTGCTTTTCTTGAAATGCATGATTGGTTATTCACAATTATTATTCATTCACACTTCTATGAAAAAATTGTACTGTACTAGTCACAGTGAAAGTCATGATACTAAAAATTAAGTGACATAACGGACTGTTACCTCTGACATCCATTTTTTGTCTGCATCACTGTTGTTGACCTCAAGTTATGAGAAAAAATAAAACTAACAGTTTGGTTATGGTTCTTCAGTATTTTATCTCAAAAACAGAATAGAAAAAGAGTGTTTACTTTTCTACCAAGGTCTCACTGAAACCTAAAAAGGTTGCTACATATTTCTTTCTTAGCAGCAAAAGATGTTAACTCTCTGAACTCATGATCAAGTCCTTGTTTTATATATTTGCAGCAACACCTCAAAATCTACCTCTTAGTGTTATACAATAGCTTTCAAACACACATCTGCTGAAAGTCTGCCATTCACAGGACTGTCTCCTTTTCATTACTAGTGGGATCACAATGTTTTTGGATACAAAGAAAGTATGACTTTCACTTTCTTTCCTATCAAAATTGAAACAAAGCAAGGAGCAGAATTTTAAACAAGCACAGACACAAGTTGTTGACACAGTCACAATTTAAAAGGCAATACTTCTATTTAAGTACTATCCAAGACACAGAAACCAGTTTTTTCAACTCTCTTTTCTAGTCTGATAAACCTACAGATCTACAGGTTAAGAACAGTAACAACATCACTTTCCATTCCATATGAAAGCCCACTTTTTTAATCTCCCTTTTGCTAGCAGAGAACACAGGAACATGTTTGTCATCAGAATCTTCCATTGCAGACACTTTGTTCCTAAAGCTGCTATTGAAAACCATGGGAAACAGCAACAATGAAACACAATCAAACACACACTCAAAAAGAAAAAACAACCCTTCCCAAAATCCAGCAATTAAAAGCAAACAGCAAAATTTCACTGCTGCTTCCCTATAGCAAACACAGAAAAATAAACTTGCTACGTAGTTTTGCGATTTGGAGTGCTATTGGAAAGCAACCCGATGATGTGCCTGGTATGAGAGCCTATACTAATAGAAAGACGTTCATTTTTACATAAAACTGCAAAGTAACTAATTCTAGGGAGTCTCTGGTGTGAATGCCTCTGCTTTGCTCTCACAGAGGCCTCAGCCTCATCTGGCAAACCTCACTCTTCGAAGGTGCAGAGACAAGTCACCCTGCAAACTGTTAAAAAGTGAGTTTTTCCCCAAGGAAAGATATTAATGGTATTAAACTCTGCTGAACTTTGTAGGTAGATTTGTGATATAGACTAGAACTTGCCATGATCATCAATCCTGAAGTGTCTGAGCATAAAAATGTTTGCTGATTATGCTTTAAAAAGGCAAAACAAACATTTACAGGACTAACCACTGAGGCAGACTTTTTTCTCTAAGAACCAAGCTCTGTTCTCTGTAGTTACATGTACCATTGTTTTATAATGCGTGTGAGAACTGTAAGAGCACAGGACATTCTTCAATCTTACATAGTGTGTGCAATATAGATTACAGGCACCTCTGATGACATCAAAAGAAGACACAGAAGACATATGGTAGACACTACTTCCAAATTTGTAAGGAGTTCAATGCCTGGATTTCAGTGGTTCTACCACTGTATTTGCCACAGATCAAATATGTGCCTTTGTGTGCAACAAGTTAACTAAATATATGTTTGCAGACATGGTCATCACAGTAAGTATAGAAATCACCTCAGTTGATACAGTTTTTGAAATAAAGCATATGAATTTTGTCTTAATTCGCATTATTTATTCCTGGATAAGCACAGGACAAGGATATTTTCATGCAAGCTGTTAGCATTTTTGATCTTTTTTTTTCATTAACTCAAAGCAAAGGTGAAGATTTGGCCTCTGTTAGCAAAAGCAACTAGGTGCCTTTGTCATTCAATTTGGCCACAATAACACATCTGGACAATGGCTTCAGCCACTGGAAGAGGTCACAGAGAGATACAGCCAGGCTGTGTGTCAACGTGCTTATGCCCTAAACGATGAGGTGCTAGTGAAGAAAAGACAATGCAAACATCATACACTGATGCCTGTGACAGACAGATTTTCTGAAACTGGGGAGTTTGTGCCCTTTATAAGATGTTTATTTATAACATCAGACTGAATACCCCAGAATCACTAGTTGAGTCTTGATATACATGTTTACAAATTTTATATCGTTTTTAATATTTACCTAGAATATCTGAACTGTATTACAATTTACTTAAAAAAAAAAAAAAAGTACAGGCAAAATGTACAGAAGAATTATATAAATAAATTCAGATAGAAACAGAGAAGCCAGTGCAAAGGCTGAATTATCTGTTATCTAATTAGCCTTGGGAGTGTGGCTGTCGTTTCCTGATGGATAGAAACAATAAGACAATGATTTCTGGAGACTTCAGGTTTTCTTATGAAATGTTGTCCTTTGTCATCACTGCACTTGGGAAGAGAGCTTCTAAGCTGAAAATGTGCAGTACTTTTTGCTGTTTTGCCACTGCTCTGAGCTTTCCCAAGTAGTGACAGAGGACACATAAAAAGTTTCAAAGTGGCATCCGTGGGGCCCTTGAAGCCTTCTAGAAAGCACCGAACCAACAATAATCTTGACAGTTTCACCTTTGCTGTTCTTGCTATTAAAAAGTCTAAGCAGCAAGATATTAGTGTTACTGATGTAAGCTATTAATAGAAAAGGAGACACCCAAAAATAAAGAGGTTTAAAGGACAAAATGCAATAGCAGAGAACTCTTTCAATGCAGCCAACATGGTTGACATAAAAACCACCAGAGCCCCTAATGCCTGGGTTTCTCTTCAGAAGCACAAAGTATACAGGACACCAAAATTCATATCTTAAAGAAACAAAAAGATATTTTGAGATCATTATCGTTGTATACAGAAAGCAATGCCTCTTTCCTAACATCAGCAAAATTAGTTCTTACCTGTTGTTAATTCTTCTCATTGGCTACAAATGCAGAAGAAAATAAGCTGTCAAAGGTTGTTTGCCATAGCACAAATGAAAGCACAAACAGGAAGGTATACATATGTTAATAAGCAGGGGAGCAATGATCAGTATGCCCTTGAGAGCAGGAACATTCCTTGAGGTTTCCGATAATCTGATGGTAGAGTATGTTGCCTTAGCTATAAGCATTTAAAATGCATTTATGAAAATAATTCTGCTTGTGCAGGGTCTCTCAAGTTGATGTAGCTCTACTCCTGTACCATTATTTGAAACAACTATCTTTTTCTGCCCATTCACTGACACCTACCTCATCTATATATGCGCAATATGAAACAAGTTATTGAACTGCAGTATTCCTCAATATTATTTATTGTATAGTGCCTACAAAGACCAATTAGATCACCACACCCTAGCTTTACAGACAAAATATTCTCATTAAAAAAAATAAAATAAAATGAAATGAAGAAACCTTTCTTTTTACACAACTTTTTCCTCAAATGAAAGTATATTTTCTACTTCAAACATGATCTTTTTAAAACTGAAACCCAGGCAACAGTAATAAAACACCTTCATGTTAAGAATTTCATGCAATTTTTTTTAAAGTATGGTTATCATTGTAGAAATGTTTCCCACCCCCATTTCTCCATAACAGATAACTTCTTCATCCTTTGTGTTTCATTTGCATCTGCATTAACATGGCTGCTAATTTGAGGATGAATCTTGACAGCATTTGCTCCTTTAAGTAGCCTTTACCTAAGAAGTAGTGACAACTGATCAATCAACCCATAGGCCTGCTTAGGAGAGTTAAGTCTCCTTGACTTAAAACTCATGACCTATTCCCATCTGATGGTATATGGCACATGAAGGAATATGGCAAGTGATTTTAATCAAGTGCAAAGAGATAATTTTTTCATTTCCAGCTACTTTTTCTCAGGTAAATGATTATTCCTGCTTTGAACCCATCTAAATAATATTACATAGGTCAAGTGGATTCAGAAGTTGGCATTGCTGACAGCAAATCCTTTTCTTAGTCAGGAAAAAATAAAGTTTACTTTTATGTTATGAAAATATGTTAAAAGTTTGCTTAAACTAGTCCAGAATACAATTTCACTTTTTAAAATATACATATTCGACAACGTAGTTTACAACCACTGTTAAACAGTAATGCTACAATTCTATAGCAGCTTACCTGTTCATCCACCTGCTGACACATTGCTATGGGGCATTTCTATTGATGTTTTTACTATGAGTTTTGTTTGTATTTTTGTCATCATGAGTTAGCAAACACATTTTCTTTCACAGCCTTTAAAACCAATAATAATTTAACATCTTAGCAGATTACACAGTTATCATAACCTCCTGTTCGTTAAGTGCAGTAAAAAAAAAAACAAACAAAACAAAAACACCAAAACTCAATCTTTCACCTGTAAAAAGTACAATTTAAACAATTTTTTGCTCCCTTTGCAGACAAAAAAAAGTATGCCTCTGAAACTTAAATAGATCTGAAGAACTTCAGTGATTAATTTTATGTTTTCAAATTGCTGCAAAAGGCTACATTCCTACCATTCCACTCAAGATTCACTACTTGTATTCAAGATTCTTTCTTTAGACAGTGTGCATGAATAAATCACATCTGATAAGATACATCCAGCT
The DNA here is from genome assembly GCF_036013475.1 of Columba livia. Classification (NCBI taxonomy): domain Eukaryota; kingdom Metazoa; phylum Chordata; class Aves; order Columbiformes; family Columbidae; genus Columba; species Columba livia. The sequence continues at coordinate 54,714,207 of NC_088604.1, read as the reverse complement.
ACAAAAAAAAAAAAAAAAAAATCAGATAACTTAGATGGAGAACAGCATATACAAATAAAATGTTTTCCACAATACAAAAGGATTAGGGGTTGATTACAACCAACAGAAAGACCACAGGCATTTTGAATTTCTGATCTGCTAACACATCTTCCTTTTTCTGCCCTGTTTTACTGATTTTGGTCCTTGAAATCTACTGGGCTTTTTCTTCTGTAGTTCTCTTAGTACCTGTCTGCAGGAGAGGAATTGGCAACAACGTTGGTTGCTATCGATACCGACTAACACTTTCTCAGCAAAACTATTCAGTAAGAGGTAGAGAGTTGGAGTAACATGGATTATTTCCTTCCTTCTATAAGGTTAACTGCTTAACAAAGGTGCTTCCAGCAGCTGTTCTGTCAGCACATGAACACTTGGTCTAATGAAAATAAGAAACGGGGCACACTTCATTGATAGGTCTTCAGCTGTGTGACACTGCATTCCAATCCACAGGAATTCTATACATTGTGTATCTGATTTGATAACAATACAATAATCCATGTACATATTAGATGAAGAGACATTTCTTTAGTTTCTTAAGTCTAGTTAGTTTTAAAGCGCGACAATACAACTGCACAGTCTAACAGTCTTTCTGACCAGATCTATTTTTAGGCAGCCTCTTTGTTATTGTATCTTAGCGCCCACTTTTCAAACTTGGTCCTAGTTTAGCTGGTAGCTGAGCTTACAAGAGCTGCCACATGTCTCCTCTATAGGTAAGTGTAAACATATAATTGTTTTATTTCTTTAACAACATAATGTTAACATACAATGTTAACATACACTGCCTAATAAGTCTGAAAGGGAAAAAGGCAAAAAGATACACCTCTGCAGAAGAGCTCAGGCATAATAACTTCACACATACACACACCTGTGTGGCAAACTGTTTGCAATCTATGCATCACCCCTGACACGGCGGCGTCCTCGCTTTACATAAGGCCAGCCAAACACCGGCCTGCCAGAGGAAGTCAGGTACCAACTTGAGGCATCGCTTGGGAAAACTGCCCGAGTTTATTAACTCCGCCGTGCGCCCACCGCAGCCGCCCTGGCAAAGCTTCCGCGAAACTACCTGTAACGCAGCCCCTATTTCCCACCCTATTTTCCACGCCTTTCTCCATCTCGGCCCCCGCGCCCACTCCTCGCCCAAAACACGGGCGCTGCCCTCCCCCTTCCCAGCCCCCTCGCCTCCCTGGGCTCCCTCTCCGGGCAGCGGGGGAGCCGCCCCACCGCCCCCTCCCTCCTTCCTTCCCCCCCTCCTCCGCGGGCCGCCCCCGCCGCCACTCACCAGCTGCGCGCAGCACACCGCCACCAGCGTGCACCGGCCGCTGCAATAGCCCATGGCTCCGGGCACCCCGCGCCGCCGTCCCGCGCCGCGCCCACTCAGGCGGCGGGAGAGCACCGCCCGGCCGCCGCCCGGCTCCCGCCTGCCGCCGCCGGCGCGCCCCAGCCCGGGACCCGCATGGGGGCGCGCCCGCCGCCCGCCCTAGCCGCGGCCGCAGCGCCCGCCGCCTCGGCGGCCGCCGGCAGCGGGGCCGGCTGCCCCCGCGGAGGGCGGCAGCGCCGGGGGGAGGGCGGCGGCAGGTGCCTGCAGGAGCAGCCGCGCTCTGCCGCGCAGCCCCAGAGGCATCTGGGCTTCAAAGTTTGCCCCCTCAACTCCGCTCGCAAACCATCCGGGCTCGCAGCCGTCTGCGGCGGGGGGAGGCGGGGGGAGGAGGGGAGGAGGGAGGGACGGGGAGGCGAAACAGGCGAGGCAGGCGGCGGTGCTGCTGAGCTCAGTTCACGCTCGGAGAGCGGCTTCCCTCCTGCCCACGGCACAGCCGCTTCCCCACCCTCTTTTCTCCTCCTCCTCTTCCTCCCGACAGGGCTCAGACAGCCCCAGCGGTGGAAACACCTCGCCTGGGGAGTCCCCCGCGGGAGGTCGCGGAGGAGCGACGCAGCGGCAGGGTTGAGCGGCTGCTGCTTTATCTGCTCGGGCGCGGCGAGGGCATCCTCACCCTTCCCGACACCATTGTCTCGGCGGGACACCTCTCTGCGCCCACTCCTCCCGGGGTTCCCCGCACCGCGCCACCGGCGCCGGGCAAACCGGCACCCGCCGCAGCCCCCCTTGCCGCCCAGGCACAACCCCTCTGCGGGGGGCGGCGGCAGGGGCGCGGAGCACGGCACAGCCTGCAGTCCCGGCAAGGTAGCGGGGCAGAGCGCGGGCCCGCGGAGTGCAGCCGGTGCGGTTACAGCCCCGTGACGGGGCGCACTGCTGCCGCCTGCCGGGCCGCGGCCGGCGGTGCAGGGGGAAGCCTACCCAGCCGGCTCTTCCTCCGCCGCGGCAGCTGGCACCTGGGAGAGCTCCCGCACACCTACGGGGACACGCCAGTCCTCACCCGGCCGTCCGCACCGATCTCCCTCCCACCCAAAGCAGAGAGAAGACACGGGGTCAGGTCAGGAGAGACTGACTTGGAAGAGTGAGAAGGATCCGGAGCAGAAGCCGGGAGCTGCCAGGTGAGGGCAGGAAAAGGACGAGATCAGGCAAATTTAGAAAAAATATTAATTGTTTTCAGGGAACTGGTTCTGCTCATCATCATCACGAGGAACATTTGTACATAGTATACATGCTTCAGCCTTTCTCTTCTATCAAAAGCATCCAGAATACATAAAGTTGGTGGGAAACGGTACATCAAATTTTAATTTGTCAATCAGCCTCCCAAAGCTTTTACATGCTGTGTCACCAGCAGCAGTCTTGACATTGCATTCAGACCAGGTCACTTTTTTGCTTAGCTGCTCATTAACAGAGGTAGTTTTAGCAGTGGCATTAACAATTATCAACTGGAGGAACATCGCTAGGTTTTCTGAGTGCTTGTGGATGATTGTTTGCAGCACAAATATTCTTTAGATGTTTAGAACCTCATGAAGTTTGTCTCTCACTTTTCAGACTGGTTTACCAAAATAGTTGGCAGGCTGTCAAATGAACAGTTATGCTTCCTAAAATGCCTTATAACATAATAAGCACTCCACAGGGGAGCTAAACACACACAAAGGTGACACTGGTTGTCCTGTACTCCATAAGGACATCCTTCTGATTGTAACCTTCTGTGATATGACAAAACATATTGACCTGCCAAATCACTGGCCATGCAGAGTACCAAACACAGTGAAAACATTCACTTTAGGACCTAAAGAAGCAGCAACCAGGGAGAGCTGTATCTGATAATAGTTAAAGCTGTGAAGCTGCTGAGGTTCAGAGGTAGTAGAGATGTCCAGCAAGTTGCAGAGAAAAGTTCAGGTACCTCTGAATTCAAATAGTCTTTCTTAACTTCTTCAGCATGCCATTCAAGCCTTTTACAGAAATGATGTTGGTGTGCAGGTATTAGCTGGCATCATGGATGTTTGAACTTTAGATTTGAACTAGACATGATGTTGCAGTAGCCTCTGCAGTGGCTGCGTAATTACTTCTGTCTCATCCCAGGCATGTTAGCTTTTGTGTACTGATCTCCTCTACCATAGTGAGTCCTGCACAACTGAGGAGTCAGGGTGGCCAAAAAACAATGGAAAACACATTTTGTTTACCAACAGAGATTGTCTCCTGGTAAAACTGGTGAAGTGGCAAGAATGGTGTATCTGATTATCTGAGGCTGGAAGCTGGCAAGCTAACACAAGAAGAGGAAACTTACACTCATTTAGACTCTTGAGAGGAAGCTAGCACTAGTGTTCTGTGCCTGTAATGCATCTGGTTGTTCATTAGAGTGGGAGGTTTCTTAAGGAAAACTCAGGCAGTAGTGACAGAGTCAAAAGAATGATCTCTGTGGACTCCTGTAGCTTACCTGAGCTCCCTGATCCTTTTTATTTTCTCAGCACCTTTTCCTATAGCTTTTCAGTAAGAATCTCTGTTTCTTTGCCTTCTCCTAAGCTTCAAAGCCAATGCGTCTCTTTCTGCCACTGTTTTCCACTTTCCCGTGGTCTATCATTATCTTTCCACACAAGCTACCTTTTTCCGTGTCACTCTTATCCATTCAACCTCTCTTTCCTTTGGGCTTCTCCAGGTTGTCTGTGCCCTGCAGTTTTCACCAGCAGTTGCTTAAACTTTTTCACTTTGTCCCACAATATCAGATGCTGCTCCCTATCTATATGTACATGGACTGCATTTTGTCTCTGCTTTTGGCCAGAGCTGCTTGGTAAGGGCTCTCTTAGGAGCAGAATAAGGCCTCAGCAGAGGCAGATGAAGTCAAATAAGTCAGTTGTGTGAACTGCTCTGTTCCCTGACCTTTGAGCTCTGGTGCTGCATCTGACACTGTTTCCCTCTGCTGCTGTTCCAGTCTTTCCAAGCATGAACCTTCCCAGAAGCTGAGATTTAAAGAGAGAAGTATTCCTCCATCTCTGCTAAATCCTGTTGACAACAGTGACATTTAGATTCTCTGTGAGAGTCTCCAGTCATAACCCGTCATTGAGATGTCAAAGAGGATTCCTCCTCCGTGTAACCAACAGGCTCACCACAGTTAGGCTTGCTGCAGGCTTGTCTTTGCTTGCTCTATGCAATTAGAGAAGCTACAAATTATATATTGTGGAGGAAAAAAAGTTATGGTGTGATTATGTAGAGCAGGTGGAGGAACAATGACTAAAGCACTATGCCTGAATCCTTACTAGACTGTTCCCTGAGCACTCAAGGTGAGCCACAGGAAAACCAGATTCAGCTGTCATTAGGTCAAATGCTCAGGCCCCTTCCCAGGCCAGTCTAGATCAGCTGTGTACATACAGTAATATTGTTGTGCAGGTCCCCAGTTAGACTTAACAAAAGGCCTGTTGTGTGTACACAGTGAGTGATTTCCAAACGTTCATAACTTTGTCAAAACAAAACCAGTTTTCTGCAAAACAAGGTTGTGCGGTGCTTGTCATTGGAGATTATTTCATGCAAAATATTAACTTGCAAATTTCAGTAGTTCCACCAGTTGCTTTGTAACTGCGAAGAGGCCACATGGAAAAAAAAAAAAAAAAAAGTAGTTTTCCCTGTTTCCCTTCACATAATCAAGTGTAATTTTATTCTTATTTCTATAACTCATGTCTGGGAAGACATCAGTTCAAAAATTTGCAACTGTTGTCAATGACTGGAAATAGAAGGTTACAGATTTATTTTACAGTCCCAGTTTTAAGAGTTTGTTGCTACTGCCTGTACACTCGCGGTGTCTGCTTTCTTGGGAGGAGTGGAGAGCACGCTTTTCAATGTCCTAATGACAGAAAGCCTGTGTGCCCACAATGCCTTCTCTGTGATTTGACAGGACTTACCGATTGGTTGTAAGCCTGTCCCTCACCTATTCCTTCCCTATGCCTGGGGGGGCGCCTGGTGGAGATGGGAGCCTCGAGAGTGCTGCAGCTGCCAGCCCGCTGTATCAGACCTGCAGCCACAGAGGAGAATAAGTACTTCTGAAAACAAGCCGCAGGCCAAACGAGCCGGCATAAAGGGCCACGAGCGGCTCATGAACTGTAGCTTGAATATATCTTTCCTTTAATAAAACTATTATGTGAGCTCCGTCAAAGTCACCACAATGTAGTTTCGATGACACTTCATCCCAAGCATTCCCAGCCTTGTAGGAGCTTGCCCTTCCCCACCACCAGCACCCCATCTGCTCAGTCTGTTGCAGATGATGGTAAATCAGCATGGGCTCCTGCCTACTGCAACCATTCCAATATAAAACCAGTCTGAGAGAGCCTGGTAATTGATAATGTTGTCATCAATAGCAAAGGGAAAATATTGTTTCAATTTAACCAACACCTTGTTAACAGAGCAGACCTAGCTGTGTGATGTGCATATACATTATCTGGAGAAAAAAATCAATTAGGGGGGAAAATATATGATTAAAACATAATACAAAATTATTGCAGGCTTAAGCACAATGCAGTGAGAATTCTATTCAAACCTGTAAGACTGTAGCAGTATTAAATTATTTTTTGAACCTCATCCCCACCATGAAGATTGAGTGTCAGGTACTCTTTTTTTCCTCCTGACGGATTTCAAGACTTGATTGCCCAAATGACAGTTTACTTATTTTACTGTCACATACTTTTGTGAAATGCCATAACAAGTTGATTACAGGTTTCACATTTTGCATAGTGACAAAATCATCTGTCATATAATAGTCTGATGCCTGAAAGCCATTTAACTAAGAAACAGTTTCTACTGAAAATAATGATATTTGAAAGATTAAGGTGGGTTTAAATGTGTACATTTTCTAAGCAAGTCTTTGTTTTAACTGAATGAGAAGACCAATATTATCCCTTCGAGGCATGAATTTAAGATTTGTAAAAGTGAGTAGACAATAACTAGCCAGAGGGTGAGGCAAATTAGGAGGGGCATTGTCTCACGAATGAAATGTAGGACTGAAATAGGAAGCCTAGTGATACATCCTGGCTGCCCCAAAGTGGAAAAAGTGCTTGGCTCCTGTTTGCAAAACCCATTATTCCTACACTGGAGATGTGAAGCCATGTCATACACTCTGGCTACTGGAGAGAAAAAACAGTCTCCCTTTTCCCTCTTCACAAAAATATTGGGTCACTGGAACTGGTGTGAAGACTAGAATAAAATTTAACTTATGTATTCATCAATGTCCATAATTTAGATGAGATATAAGTAATAAAAGTAATAAGGATAATCCATTTGTTTAACGCATTCTGTTTCTTTGGTGTGATATATCATTTTTTCAATGTGATGTATCGTTTCTACCTAGCAATACTAGCCAGTTAGGGAATTTTCCAGGGCATTTTACTATTGCTAATGAGTAGAGGAAGTAGCAGTAGTAGCATTCTAACTTCTTGTGCGCAGGCAAAGGACAAGCCGATTTTCAAACTGTGAGCAGAATAGAATGGGGAAGCTCAGTAAGTTGATGGAAGAGAATGATGTGTCCCTGGCACTCTGTCATACACTGACTTTGTAGGAAATGGAGCCATCACATACCTGCCATTATGAATGCTAGTAGAAAATAATAGTAAATTATATATGAGGATGGATGCTGAACCTATCTTGAAGGATGCTATAGCCAGGTGCTCAGCTGACCTCCTGCTCTGGAATACAGCACAGGGCTCCCATTAAATACAGGCAGAGGTCAGCAAAGCAGTGCCCAAGGGTGTCTTTGACCTTCCTGGGCCACCAACTGCAGCACTCCACAAGTAGCAAAAACCTACTCCATGGCCACAGAACAATAGCAGCCAAGCGCTGTCACTGCATCCCCACTGATGAGTTTGTTCTCTGCCAAGGCTGGAGAGAGAGCAATGATGCAACAGCTCTGGCAATTCCTAGACAGCTCCACAGTGAGAGGGTGAATGGGAAACAGGAAGAATCAAAGGGGAGGAGAGATGCCTCACCGTGTTGTATTGCTACACACATGGGCAGGGTGGACAAAATTATCATCCTAGAGGCTTACCACTGCTCTCTGCAGACATAATATGTACAATGTTTTTCTTAAGTAGCACCATAATTTTCTGTGCTTTTATTAGCCTTTCTGGGGGAAAAAAGAGTGTAATAATGCTATTGTTACTTTATTTTTAGTCTATGTTTTCTCACTTTTGGATGTTACAGCATTGTATAGGTAAATGGATAGTATTGATCCTACATTTCAGTAGATGTGAGCACAGAGATTTGAAACACTTCATATGTTAGGTACTTCGGACATTCACACGGTAGAGTTTTGTTATCTGTCTCCTGAAAACTTGTGTAACCTTTAACAAGTCGCTTAAACATTCTGCTTCTTATATACATCATCTGGAAAATAAATGTGTTCTCATTTTGCCTAGGGCAAGGTAACACAAGGGAGAAATCATTTTCCTAGCATTGGAATTTCCTTTCATTTTTAAAATTGGACGATGTGGAGATCAAATTATTCATTGTGACTATTGTTTTTTCTATTTAGTTCATTGCCGTGGAATCATGGATGCATTTCCATTAACAATATAGTTTTAAGCGTTCTACTATTAATATGCTTGAAAACTGCCTTTTCCATAAACTGCTGTCAAATCTGATTTTCATTTCTTAAGTTTTTATTTAACAAAATATTTTATCTATTTAACAATCTATTCTATATTCTATTTATTTTATCCTATCTATTATTTTATGTATTTAACAACATATTTTAAGGTATTTTAATTCTAAAATAAATGGGTCTGATTTCAGCAAATATTTTGATTACCAGTGAAACTAAAATCCTGGTGTTTGAAAAACACAAGGATATTTTCTTCTATGATGGAGCTGTGACAAAGGTGTGATTACAGTCTTAGAAATGGAGAAAAAAAAGTCGTCTGGGAAAAAGGGAATAAAAAAGGCTCATTTGCAAGGAGGAAACATGATGAGTAAATACAAAAACAGACAGGACGTTTGTATTGCCTTTGTGGAGAGATCTAGTCACCACCTGAGCAGTCAGAACAACTCCAGTAGCTCTCAGCCACAGTGAACCTCGATATTCTTGATAAACTGCAACCCGCCAAGAGAGGGCACTGTGCTCATGTAGAGACACAACACCCGGGATCGGAGCTGGCCGGGTCTTGCGGGTGGGTGCTTGTGAATGCGCGGATTTGCAGCCAGCGAGCGCCGCCGCCCGCCTTGCCCGCGGCCCCGGCCGGCAGCGCTGCCCCTGCCGTCGGCCGCCGGCGAACGGAGGAAGCTGGTGCAGAGATACCAAGCTAGAGAATGCAGCTCGTCCCTAGCGTGGTCCCGCTTTGTCACACAGGCAGATAAATGGACTCCACGAAGACTGAAATATAAGAAGGAAATGTAGAAGAAATGCAGCAGATCAGGTGGTCTCTTCTGGACTCATCTTGGAAAACCCTTCTATTTTCCAGAGAGCATGGGTGGGCTTGGAACACAAAACCAATCAGAGAGAAGAATAATCTTAACTGTGTTTGTTTATAACATTTTGATTGCTTTCTAGGTGAAATGGAGTCCCTTCGGTTACTCAGAGTAAGGTCTGAGTAAATAAAACTCCATTTGTTAAATGGAGTCCCTTCGTTTACTCAGGTCATAAGTCTTCCTTGGTCTCATTTCTGATAGAGCTAAACTTTGGGGAAATGCTGATTTAAAGTTTTCTGAAAATAAGGAATTCACAAAGCATTATGGAATAAGTTCAGTAGAAGATATAATATTAAAAATTTGCATTTTAATTCTAGTCTAAAGCTCATTTTTGAAGAACTGGTCTTGCTCAACTTCTGTCTGCAACACTGAAGAGTTTCCTTCAGAAATTAAAAAAGTTAAAATATTTGTTCTGTCTGCAAACTTATTATTTCAATATATAATCCTCCTGATAAGCTAGGGAGCTTGGTCTCCCTATGCCTTATACTACGCGGTAGATTTTCCATTCCTTTAGTTATTCCCTTAGCATTTCTTGATATACTTGCTAGCTGTTCAATATTTTCTAGAAATGTGGGCAATGGAAGTTAATACAGGATATTAGTAGGGAATTAATGTGGCATTATCAAATGCAAAAAGTCTTGTAGCATTTTTGTTTACAACATCCTGATGAGAGGTCCTGTCCATCTCATGCATCTCCCATGACCTATAAGGGGGCCTTTTCTGGTTCTCTTTCCTGAGAGAGGCTCCTCCAGGTGTTCCCACTGAATTACTTGTCTGTTCTTAGCTATGAGACTTGGCACTCTACTCTGCTCAGACAGCCATGTTTCTTTGTGTTCAGCTTGCCAAGTTACCCAAGTTGCGTAGAAAGTATCCAGTCGTCTTTGCAACATGCCACTGAACCTATTTTTCTTCTTCAAATTATATTCATAACAATTTCTTTTTTCTTTTTATATAGAAATAATTAAAACAGTAGATAGTACCAGGTGCTATTGACATATTCAGTGGTTGTTTTCCATTTAAAATTACAATTTGAGACATATTATCTTGACTAAGATAATATGCTCTATATTGACTTTTCATCATTCTAGTTTTCTTAATCAAATGGTCATCAAAATGAGCTCACAAAAGTCTAAACTTTTAAAATGAACACAGTTACCATCATCATTCAAACTTGTAATTTCATTAATAAAAACCATCAAGTTAGCTTGACAAGATTTGTTTTTCATAAACTCATGTTGATCAGCATTAATTATATTATCCTCCTTTAATTCTTTATTAATTGAGTCTTATAGTAGCCGTTTCATCATTTCACTTTGGATCAATGTTAGATTGACAGGTATATAATTGTTCAGGTCATCTCATTTACCCCTTTAAAACATTGGCACAACATTAGCTTTCCTCCTTTTCTCTGGGGCTTTTCTGGTCCTCCAACTCTTATCGAAAATCAGCATTAATGGTCCAGAGAATTTTGTTGCCAGGTTTTTCTAAAACTCCTCAATGAAAATAATCTGGACCTTTTTATTTGGAAATGCATGTTGTTAGTAACTGCCTTTTAATCTCTGGAATGACTACTGGAGTGGAAAGTACTTTAATGTTACCTTCTGATAAAATTTCTACCTTTTCCTTTCTAAACACAGAATGGAGCTATGAACTGAGCAAACATGGCTTGCTTGTGTTATTATTCTTTATTCTGTGATTCCCATCTGCTCATACAAAGCCAATATTGTTCTTCTCCTTTTATTTGCTTTTAATAACCTTTTAAAAAGTCCAAATAGTTTCTCTTCCTATTGACCTTAACAGCCATGGCAGGTCTTATTGCCTTTTCACTTTTGTAATTGATTCATCTTGATTTACTTGGATCTGGTAAGGTGCATTATAAAATGATTGTGTATTCTTTTACTTTTGTTTCCTTGATCTGTTTTCTCCAGTTCCTTCTTCAATGTATGCTCATTACATTGTGGTAGTCTTCCCCTATCCCCCCACCCCACCCCGTCCTCATTTAATTTTGTTAACTGCTGTCAGCTCTCTGAAATCAACCCATTTAAAGCAATTTATAAACAGTGCTGGCTGGACTTTGTTTTCTGTGGAAACAGCAAACCTAGGAATTTGCATAAATATAACCATGAGTTTTTACCTAGTAATATGTTAGAAATTTTCTCCTATAGCTTCTTTAAGTTTTAGAAAAGGTTTAACATTGACATCAGAAGTTCCTCAGCAGATGTCACTCAGGCTGAAGTCCCTCTGATAACACAGCTGCTTATTCTTCCTGCATTATAGACAGGAACTCAGCTGAGTACCTGGCTTCTTGCTGCAATATGGTAACATGCAGCAAATCCCAGCTGGTACTTTGCTCTTTGCCAGTTAAACATTCACTCATAAACCTTCAATATTGATTGCTTCTACATTGTCAGCACTTGGAAAGAGGTAGTGCCATTTTTGACACAAAGTGTCATTTTCCACTCTTTCTCCACAGTTCATCTTTCCTAAATAGATTATAACTGCCTGATTTCAACATGCCGGTCATGCAGGTCACCCGATCAAGTCTCAGTAATACCAATGAGGACAAATTCATGCTCATATAAGAACCATTGCAATTTTTGTTTGTTTACTAACCAAGCTCCTAACCTTGGAGTATAGGTAATTAAAGATTATTTTTCTTCTTCACACCCCTTGGAGCTTTGATTAATTTTGTCCTTAGTGTCTTGGTTTTCTGCTAAATGACTGCTCTGTTCCCCTCTTCCCCTTTGTTATTAGTTTATCATCCTCAGGCAAGAGTTGCAAAAGGACCCTGGTGCCTTGCTGCCTGGTAGAATATGCAGTCTAAGTTAGACATTCCCATTGCAATGCTTGTCAAGGGGCTGAAAGCAGATTCCTGATGGCAAGAGCAGATTGCTGCCAAAGATAGGCAGTAGGAATTTCTCCAGTCAGGCATTTTTTTCCAGTGATTCACATCCCTTGAACATCTTTTAGTATATAATTTCCCATTATGTTTCTGTTGGTAGTGAGACCAGTTGAAGAAGTTCCTGCTTTCGTCTCTCACCAAGGCCTCCCCCATGACTGACCACTTTCCAAGATGCTATACAACTCCTCATGGAATCAAGTTGTAAGTCAGAGCTGTGAAGAGATCCAAGTTTTCAAAATCCCTCTTTTTTGGCAGGCTTGGTGGGTGGTAAAATCTGGGAGAGAGTGGGACAGCAAGCACACAGGTGGGAGTGAGGTTCCTGGTAGTCCTTGTCTCAGCCCTATGGCAGCAGGTTCAGTTGCTGGAGGCCCTTGGTCATTGCTGCAAAGGCAGGAGCTGTACCTTCCCTTCTGCACAGTGACCACAGGGCCCTTTTGAGGTGGGGGAAAGCAGCGCTCCAGGTTGCCATCTGAATTTCCAGGTCCTTGTGATGATGCACCTCTCCTGTGCCTGGAAAGCTGGTACAAAAAGTGCTGGAACAGCTTCCAGCTGTGTGATTAATTCAGTCCACAGAGAGTAGGGAAAGGCCTTTAATGGATCAGGTATTGCTCACTGACTTAAAAAGTTTATCAAATGGCAGTATTACATTTTTTTCTCAGCATTCAGATAACAGCAAACTATACTGTGGTCTTTATGTGCTACTCAAAGAAGATCCTTTCATATATCTTTATTGAATAGTGATTTTCCTCTACTATATAGCTGACACAGAGCTTTGAGGTAGATTTAGTATGTTGAGATGATAGTAGCAAGATGCTATTGTGCTAAAAGATATTTGGAAAATATATGGAAAAATACTGACCTTTCAGACCACTAAATGTATAATAGTTTAGTTATAATAATAACCTCCAAACAGTATTTGTTATTTTCAGATTTTATTTGTTTTTCTCTCCAGGTAAAATGAGGAAAGTTTAGGTCAAACAATTTCTAAGGACAGGATTAATCTTTTGGTGAAAGTTAGCCATAATAAAGCTGTAAAAAACCTATCATCTCATCATAAAAACTGTGAAGTAAACCTCTTACCTGCTATCACCAGCCTATCAGAGAGCCACGAAGGTAGATTAAGCCTTAATCTTTAATTATGATTCTTTTTTCTTTATAGTAATGAGTTTCTGAAGTTTCTGACAAGCTGGTTATTTAGAAGTAACAGTCTCTCGGTATTTTTAGAAATATAGGACCTGTTTTGTTCTCTCTCACTCATCCCATTAGCATCCCTTTCTTTAAGCCTTTCTCTAATTTTAATCTGTGACATACTTTTTCCAATATGAAACATGGATTTCACAAACCACTGGGACACACATAAGCTTAACAAGCAACCACCTGAACATTGTAGCCTGATATTACCAATTCCAGTTCCTTTTATGAAATACTTTTGTTCTAAGCTGTGCTTTAAATCTAAATTTAATTCTTCAGGGAGAATTGAGAATTGAGATTGAGCCTTAAACTGTATCATAAAATGTTTAATACATTTGGGCATTTAAAAAATGAACATTAAAAAGGCTAGAACATTAAAGAACTGTGTTCTTTAAGCTCCTTTGTTGTGTATGCTGTTAAGATTTATTGCAGATGTTTTCAGTTGCTCTTAAATTCACCATGTATTTCAAAGTTATTAATTTCTTTTTTTTTTATTTTTTATTTAGCTATGGCAGATGTCAGCTCTTTCAGTTTTCTTTCCATGAATGCTTTTTCCAATTTTTCATGTTCTGCCTTGAGGTAAGATTTGAATTAGAAAGGTTTGTCAACTCCTTCAGCCACCGAATTTGGGTCTTTTTTGTATTTGTTCCTACATTTTGTAATTTTTCTTTAAGATCTGTTGTTACTCCCTTCTCCCTGTGCCTTCTACTGATAGTCTGAGGTATTTCTTTACTATCCTCTCTGGAGAGAGCCATCCTCCTTGAGAGAGCTGTTTCATTCTCTTCATGGATGCAAATCGCCTATCTCTGGTTTCATGCTTAGGAAATCACATGTGTTGTTTCTTGTTCAATATTTAAGTTCTTGATCTACATTCCAATTCCTCATGCCCTCACTGAACCTCTCATAGGTACCTCTCATGTCTTCCTCATCCAGCCAGATACTGATTGCTACTATCCCCTGCACTCATGCTAGAACCACCACAAACCAAGGTAGGCTGACTTGAAGACTTCTCAGCAAACACGAATTTTACCGGAATTCTCCTACGATCCCCTGGAAATGATTAAAAAAACCCTTTATCCTGTTGATTGAAATTTGAAAAACAGTGTGTTAGGTAATAATGAATGAGATTGTAAATAATGTAAAAGAAAAGACCATTTATTTCTGAGGATAAAAGTTCAGTACAATTTCTACCATTATAATCAGTAAAAGCACAAAACTAATCTCCTCTTCAGTCTGTTTCTTGAGATTATTTTGTCTAAGAAGGTTTAACTGGCCTGGAATAATCTTTCACTACTTGTTAGGAAGATTTAACATAAAGAAGCCATCTATAGTAAAACTATAGTTTTCAATCACATTTTATTCCTGTTCTTGTTATTCTTTTCTTTTTCTTTACCACTTTTTCTTCAGTTGTTTTACTCCCTGACACTGCTCTTTTCACACATATTGACTCACTTTCTTTTTGCTCTCACTTTTTTGTGTTGCTTCTGTCACTGAACATTCTTCACTTCACTAAGTTCCTTCTTCACTTGTTAAAATCCTTTTATATCCCAAACTTTCTTCAGAACTCTGTGATTCATTTAATACTAAGTCCTGCAGGAAACCACCAAGGTGATCTTTTTGCTAGTCCTGGGGCTTTCTTTCCCAGTTATTTGTTTTTCTTGACTCCCTAAACATTAGTCAGAGCATTCTGATAATTGCTCGAACAGCACTGGGGAAAAAAGTCACCGCAGCTGTGCACTCAACTTGTGTCTACTGGGTAAAGCAGGGGAAGGCTCAGCAATACTAGAAATTCTTCTCACTTTTACTATTTTCCCATTATATCAGTTCAATTGAAAAATATTGAAAATACAATGAAGAAATGAAGATACTTAAGTCATGCAGATTTTGACATTGCCCAAGTTCCCTGCTATCAGTAAGTCTTTGACTTAATGCTATTTGTAGCTTTCTTTTTAACTATATAAAAATGAGATGGGAAATGAAATGTAAGTGAAAAAAAACAAATATCGGAAGTGAATACCCAAGCTATAAACCTTCATTTTTCTCTTTATAGTAAGCAACTTCTCCTGCAAATATGCAGAGTAACAAAGTTATAATATAAGAATAAACAATCTTGTTCTCCATTTCCTCTGCAAACTATATTACTGAAGCAACTTTCATTTCATCAAACAAGAACCTAGGAGTGGATAGAGCTGACTAGGATAATGTAAATCATCGAGAACAAAGGAATATGATCAGTGTTACATCTTTTCTCAACACCGGCTTGAATGAGTTGAATTTGTTTTTCTCCAAATTTGCCTGCTTTATCTCTCCTTGATGCATTTATCTTGGATGATCCACTCAAGGTGATCTTTTTACAGGCTACATATGGCAGCCGCCATCTCAGTCAACATAGTGGTACTGTTTTAAGAACTGTTACCTAACCAGAAATGTAGTCAGCCCGTAAGACCATAGGCTTCCCTTCTCTCCCTCATATCTTTGCACATACACCCCACACACCATGCAATCGGCTTATGGATACATCAATTGCACAGCAATAATCCGCTCCCCTGTGGGCTGTGGCTTTCGCAGAGGAGTGAGACCTGCTTTTTACATTTTACAGATGTAAATTGAGCTCAGCCTCCCACCCTTTTTCTGTCTTGATTATTCCTTTCATGCAGGCCCACACAATTTTTAACCACGTTGTAGCCAACTGAAACTTCTGTTTAAGAGTGATGCCTTCAAGTGCTGGGAAGCAGAGGGCAGCTCCGCACTGGCGGTGAGCACGACTTTGGTTTCAGAGCTAATCCATCTGCAGCGGCAAAGAGATAGCACTCAGCACCTGCTTCTTCTTGGTTTGTGGGATTTTCGATTAGCTCAGGTGAACAACCAGCAGAGGGGAAAAGTGACTTCTTGGTTGTATAGGCTAACATTTGCAGTTAGCCTGTACTGTGTGTGGATTTGAAGGCTGCACAGAGAAATGAGTGAAAAAAAGCAACTCAAAGAAGCACACTATCTTTAGGGGCTCTTTATGGGATGTTTGTGCTAAAAGGGGGTATCTCACCTGTATCTCTGTTGAAAATCTTAATCCTGCTTATAATAATAACCTATGCAAGTTTTGCAAGTTTTTTTTTTTTTTGTTTTTGTTTTTTTTTAATTGATACAAATGAAGTAAATAGACACAGGTGAGAAAATGGAAATCTGGAGGAGTCGAAGTGCATAACTGTTAAAAAACTACCTGTATTTCCTCAGTTTGCAGAACTGATATCTGTAGACATTTGAGATTGACTGCATTCATTGCCCTGTATTCAGATGGTATGTTTTAAATATGGGTAGTCAACAGAGCATAAATATGTTGTGCGTGTGCATTCTGACAGCACATGTATCAGAAAAAAGTTTCAGTAAAAAACACAAAACAATTGTCACAAAACCATTTTTTGTGTCACAGCTAGTCATCTGCCAGCAAGATGTCAGAAAGAGTGTTAAAAATACTGTATGTATTCAGCTCAAAATGTGTTTACATTTACAATATGTTCTTTTATGTGAAAGAACAGAGACAGAATGAAAGGAGAATCCTCCCCTTGGTAATGACTGTTTTAATGTCTGCCCAAAGCTTTGTAAATAATGCAGCACTATAAAATTTAGTCGTAAGAAGTAATCATTATCTCTCAATAACAGAGAATATTTTTTCCATTTGACCTGCCATATAAATGTTTACAAACATTATATTTATTTTTAAGAGTATTTCTTCTATTCATGTCCTAATAGAAGCAATGTGAAGACTTATAACATCTCAGAAAATCACCCTATAATATGCCTGGTCCTCTGTTTTTTTCCAAAAATTGCGGTCTGGAACAGGGAATTTTAATCTTCCGATGGATCAGGTCAAAGTCACAGAACAAATAGGCTGTGAAAACTTCTTTTGATTACTTCTGTAAACTTGCCTTGCAGGTGGGTTGCTGAGAGATATATTAAGGAAACATACTCTTGTTCAAATAGGCCAAAACCTCTTTTCACAAGATTCTCAGACGTTTCCTTGAGGAAAAAGCATGATGAGAAAATAGTGTAGGAGTACATTTTATCTTAAAGAAGACTTTACAGTGTGGCTCATTCATTCTAAAAAAAAAAGAAGAGGGTGATTATCGAGCAATTTTATATTAAACTGTCTTGAGAGCGAGGTGGTAAATGATGACTGATATATTGTCAAGGAATTTTATCTTCTTGTTTATTTGTAGTGTGCTGCTGTTAGTTGGTCACAAGATGTAACACATGCTACATGTGCCAAACTGGGAAATATTTGCATTTAGTTTCCTGATATAGAGAAACCCAGTGCATTTTGTGTGATAAATTACTTGTAGTTGGATGAGATCAAAGGATTTAATGTAGGAAAGGAAAACAGTAGCAAATGAGAATACCAATACAACAAAGGATGCCTCTGGGGCTTCCTCCAGGATTTAAATTCTCAGGTCCATCTTAAATGAAATATATATTAAAAAGCTTAAAAGTTTCCATTTGCAGAAAGCAATGAATGATGAGATGGAAGTCATGAGTGCTGCATTATGACTCAGGCTTGGAGTCCTGATTTACAGAAAACAAAGCCCAAGCATAGAGTACATCAGGTTATCCTGAAGGGCATGCACCAGCTCTCGTCCAAGCTCTTCTTGTCCTCCCCACACTTCCACACAGGCTCTGGTTTCCCTGTGAAAGAAATCCGAGTGCACTTTCCAGATGGGATCTCCAATATACTCCAAACAATACCAGCCAGCATGTTGCAGGCCTCAGGGCTCAGCATGCTGTGCAGCAGAAAGCAGCAGATTTGCACCCCAGAGAAATCATTAACTCATGCCTGTGTAGGGGGTTTTAGGGAGTTGCAAGTGGAGGTGAGAAAACATACTAAAAAGTCGTGCTTTACTGTTATTGTCTGAAGATTTTATGGGTCTGTTTTGTGATAATGTTGGTAACCAGGGGGAACAACCTGGGCTGCTAATCAAGAGTTTCGATTTGCAGTGCTCAGCCTCCAAGAGTACTGAGAGCACTGATGGCTTCAAAAAGAGCCTCAGTAAAAGGTCTGAAAGAGGTGGTCTGTGTACAAATCATGTAATACAGTTATAAGCAATAGTTTCTTAGCTCTTTTCTGTGAATAGAAGTCAACAGGAAATACTACAAAGACTAGGTTACCTGAAATCTTGCTAAGAGCCACTTCTCTGCAGTCTCCAGTTGGCAGGTGTATAAAGATGGAAACAGAGATTCAAAAATGTTCTTCTGACATTAATCTTTTAGGAATTTTATGTAGAATGATAAAATGGGTCACCGTTGTCTTTTAAAGTGTGAGCCAATGAGGAAGATGTGATTGAACACCTGCATAATATGGATTAATAACTTTTTTTTTCCCCTGTTAATCACACAGTTCATACTGTAGCTTGTAACTACTAGATCTTGTGTGACTAACCTGGAGAAACAGCTGTGTACTATTCTGTTGTCTAGGAAACTGTTCTAATCACCGGTTATACCATAATAGTAAGATGTTTCTTATGGTAAAAAAGGGCCGTTCTGCCAAGAGATGGCAGAAAGGGGACAACCAGCTGTAATGAGACATTGACAAGAGTCTTGGAGAGATGATACTTCCAGCTTCTGGTTCTCGCTCCAAACACTATTGGTATACTTTATCTTATTACTATTAAATATATAGTCTTGGGAGCAGGGAGGTCTAAATCTCCAACTCTGTCCTGAAGCACTATTATGGATTTTGACTACAGTTTTACATTAGGGATCGCAAACCCTACCTAAATAATTTGGAAACAGCTTGAATATAATCACAGTTGAGTTTTTTTCTTAGTAGGTATAAGTATTTCTAAAACAAAGAAAAAGAAATAAAATCATGTCATGATTTTGTAAGAGAAAAATCATATAACAGTGAATTGAAAAGTTTATCTAAGCTTTCAACAGGTAAAGATAGTAAGATGACTCCTACTGAATCAATGGTAAGTCAGTCTTCTTTTCTTCCTAAAGTAAAAGCTCAGAAGAAGTAGAAAAAATGGCGTATTCAGGGTATGGGAGACAATACATTACGTTTTGTACATACCACTGAGGAAATACACAGTATCATTTAGAGGACAATATAGAGCAAGATAATCCATAGAAGATAATAGCCTAATTTTCTTTTTTCTTGAAAGGTGGAAGGGTGTCAGTAGGCAGCAAAGCAGATATGCAATTATAATATTGCATCTATGAAGGGGAATAATGACATATGTAAAGATATATGTAAAGAGCATGCATTAATGGGGACAAAATTACTCCTGTCCTGGCTACACTTGAAATACTGTGACCAGTTCTAGGCATCTCCATATTAAAAATATATAAAAGCTTTTAGACAGCTTTGGAAGAAAAGCCACCAGAAAATGTCAAAGATCTTATAAAGTATGCATGTAGAAATAAGAACATCCAGATCATTCAGCAGTATTGAAAATCTAACCAATATAAATACCAAATTTAACTGAGAATTCAGTTCTTTTTTCTCTCGAATTCATAAATAGTCTAAATACCTAGAACCTAATCCAGTAAGTGGGCACATCGACAACAGACTGCAGTAGACTCTGCCTAAAGCTCCAAAATGGAATTTAATATTTTAGATTCTTGTAGAGAAAAGAAACATTTTAAATTAGACCGGAATCTAATATTACAGCTGTGGTTATCTCTGAGTTTCATGGATAAGAACCTTACATGCTCACTTGTGTATACTCTGATTTTGTAAATAAAAATAAACAAGAATTCAAAAAGTCACTTTGATAAGTAAGAGTGAAAGATCTAATGCTTTAAAGAAACAGCCCTTCAGACAAAAGTAAAAAAAAAAAAAATGAAATAATGTTTTCAATGTTTTTTCTTCCAGATGTAACTAAACTGAGAAATGGGTTATTATTAGGCAAATTAAAATAATTCTGGGAGTCATATGAAAAAAAAAATATCTCTGAAAAATCATCATACAATACCTCTACAGTCAACAGAGACCTGTTAATAACAATGGAAATAGTTATAGATGTTGACTGACAGATAATCTTTCAATTGAATTAAAATCAGTTTGTTTAGAGTGACTATTTCCTTCATAGACATCTACATTGCAGGCAGCTGAAATCTGGGTCAGGGAAAATAAGATTATTGAGTTAGGGTTATGTATATGGGATAAAGAAGACAACATTTTTTCATGTTCTCTGATTTAAAACTAGGAAAATAAAAAGTCAGGAGAGAAATCACAGGGAAATTATCATGAATATAAATGCCTTTCAGTCAGTAAAGCATCAATGAAGCTAATATAGGAGCTTCAATGTTTTTCTTTCAGGCCAGTTGCCTGCAGTCTGGGTTCACTCAACTTCTGCTTATGTACTGAGATCAGATATATTCTCTCTGAACAGGCTCAGGTCAGTCTTGTTGCTTTACTGTATGCAAGAGTATATGATGACAAGGGAGCCTTTGTATTACACTGTTCTTGTAATAGGGGTGAAGGTACAGGAAGAAAAATGCCTATATGGGTCACATTTACTCAGATGTATTGCCAAACCTTGTAGTGTTCATGCTCCTATAATATAATTCAAAAGAAAATGTATAATTCTTGAGAAAGACGTAGCCTTGCAGAAGCCAAATTATGAAAGCCCTCTAGGGTTTCTGAGTACAAAATCTGGAGAAATTGAATTTAAGCTGGAACAGATAACTAAATAAGCAAATAAGTTATGCCATAATGGCCCATTAGAGTATAACAATATGTTGCCTTTTAGATAACTTTCAGCTTGCTAATTTGAAAATTGCAACCATATGAAAGCTTTCAGAGTGACAGCACATTTGTTTGTGGATCGGTATTTGAATATGCCAAATATTGGTTCTATTAAGCTATTATAAAGACAAACATCTCCATCAGACACATTTTCTTTCTGCATGAACACAAAGGCAAAATGTTGCATGTTTTGCTGATATCTTTATGATTAACTAAATTTGTTTTCTATTTTCCACAGAAAGCTGTGCTCTGGAAAACCTTTTTGAAACATTCAAACTTTCACTCAGGGACATTTCTCTCCATAAAATGACCAAAGAGCAGTAGATGTTAGCAATCAGAAATCTCTAAGGACCCCAATTTTTACAGCCTCATTAGTAGTGTATTAATTAGTTGTCACCCAGGTTAGCATTGACTTGTTAAGCTCTAACAGAATGCAATGAAGGGCAACTGATGTGCTCTCAAAATGTCACATCCTGTATCCAGGCTCCATCGTGTGATACTTCTGTTTGAAAAGGTTGGTCTAAGTAAAAGACAAATGGTCTTCTTACATCTTCTAGCTCTCTTAGTAGGCTCTGTGGCTTTCAGAACATTTCACATAAGCATATTATTTTTTACAAATGCAATTCCTGCTCTATGTTTGTATATGTACACATCCTTTCATGTCTTTCCAAGTTATGTGTTTGTATCCTTATATGTGGTGTGTGTATATATATATATGCATGTAAAGAGATACGTGTATAGGTTAGAAAGGTAACTGAAAAGTGGTGTTGCTTAATGTACATAATTGCAAGCTACTAGATTATTTTATCACAAATGTGTGTCTTTTTTGTAGCTGTCCTGATGCTAATATAAATAAATAATTTTATATTTCTAGCTTAATTAGAGAATGTATGTCTGTCTTGAGCAAGAGGGCTGGGCAAGATGACCTCCAGAGGTCTCTTTCAATATAAATTGACCTTATTTACACACACAAAGCTGTGCACATATGCACAGACACATTTCCCAAGAAAAAATGAATTATAAAAATTCCTTTATTATAACTAGTCACATATTTACATTTCCCAGGTGTCTTGATAAGGTGGAGATTAGAAAACATGTTCATTTAAAAGGAAACTATATACAAGTGGTATATATACCACAGGAAGAGGGTCAGACTTTCTGGTGATCAGACAGATTGTGCCTTTTGTGTCTCTGAACTTTGGTTTCCACAGTTTGGAAGAAGAAACTTTCGTACAGAGAGAAAGATGTTCCAAAAATCTCCACAAAAGTTGGAACAAACTGGTTTACTTCATATTAATGTTATACACAAGTTGAAATATTATTATAATCATGGCATTATTATTATTATTACTATATCCTGTTAGACTTCTCAATGTCTTCGAGTCCTGATTTGTCTGTGTCAGCAGGACTCTCTACATCTCTATGGATGGATGATGAATCTGTCAAAAGAGAAAGGTAAAATTTATAATACGTTTGTCTAAACAGTGTGGATTCTTCTAGAAGAGTTATTTGTGGTTTGACACCAGCTGTGCTATTTTTTCTCTTATAAACATTATCTAGAGCAACTAAAATGATGAAAGCTCAAAAATTTCTCTAAAAGATGCTACAAATTTGTTCATTATAAGTTACAAGCTATAGAGATACAATACAAAAGCTGCATTTGAAATCACAGGGCTGTGATGAAAGGCTTTTTTTGCTTACTTATTCTAAATGATATTCGAACCTGTCACGGTCCATTCGATGATGGACTCATGATGGTTCTTTTAACCTTGATCTCAGAGTGCAAAATTAAGGCGACCAAAATGCCGAGGGGATACAATTCAATCAAGCAGTGTTACTTTATTAATTTGCCCGTAAAGTGGCACGTGATAGAGAGAGAGTAAGAAAGAGAAAAGGGAAAAGAAACGGGGAAAAGTAAAAGTAAAGATGAGAAATGGGGTTGCGTTTATCACCAGTCCCGTTCCAGAAGCGTCCCTCTGGTCTCCGGGTCCTGTGGAGTCCTGCTGGTCCTCCATCGTGGTTAGGGATCCTCTGGTGGGAAGATCTTCAACGGTGTCTATTCTGGTCTCATCTTTTATGCTTCTCCACCCCCCATTGCTCCCATTGTTTGAGACCAGTGTCTGCCTTGATTTCGCAACCCAGGCTCGTACTGCGCAGGCTCGAAAGATTCACGCTTTCTTTTGCCAACGCTTACGTGTCCAGCATTCAGGGGTCTTTCTCTGGTCCATTGGGTGACCTCAGGACCCATGGTGAACTTCTGGGCATGCTCCTTTTCATTGGCGATTGTTTGAGGGAGCAGGTGAGGGACATGTGTAACTGAGACTGCAGGTGAGAAAACATCTTCTGGATGGCAGCTATTGTCCCTGGGTCGAAGAGACCCTCGTAACAATAGTCTTCAGGAGGCTGGGGCTGGTTTTAGCTGAAGCAGCAGGCAAAGTCCACACAGCAGCCAATGTTAGCAGCAGCCCCCATATCGGAGAAAACAGTGGAACACAATGCTTCTCCTCAGGCCTCTCTCCAAATCCTTGTCCATGCATTCTTTCTGTCAGGGCCTCAGTTCTCTAAGTTCTTGATGGCGATGTTCAGATACTGTTCAATACTGCTCCATCTTCGGACCGACTCTCACAGAACCTCACTAATATAAAATTTCCCCAGTGTATTTTCTGACTGTGTGTCAGCTGCGCCTTAGATAGAGTCGCCATACATTCCTTTAAACCTTTAATCAGTAGGGGTAAAACTACCTACAAGACGAAAGAATGACGCTGCTTCAGACAGTAAAATACCTCTGACCATTACCAGCATATAATTCACAAATATAAGTTATTCCATCTCCTTTTCACTGGTTTGGCAGACAGACTGAATGAAGTAGGTTACTGTGGCAAGGGAGAGAAGTTCTGTGAAAGAAAATGTGAAGAATAAGTTAAAACTCGCTTGAAATAAATGAATAGAAGTGCCCTCCACCTGCCCCATTGTCATCTGCGGAACTGACACATTGGGCAGCAACACTTAGTGATCAAAAGTAGTCTCCTGGGTTGTTGATCTTTTAGGTAGAATAGTAGCTAGCACTAAAACATATATTTTCAAGTAAAGAAGATTTTTTTTGTCTTTCCTGGGGAATCCAGTGATGTGTTGCCAATATCTTGAAGAGATTCCACTAAAAACTTTGCTACTTACTCTCTGATAAATTCTTTCAGTGAAGATTTTTATTACAGAGAGTAAAGGCAAAGTATTGGGAGCTTATTTACTTGTTAAGACAGAAATGCTTTATTAGAAAAAAATAACAAAAGAAAGAAGCAACTCTCTACTTGATAAGCACCTAAGCAATATTAAGTTGAAATTGTTTGTCATATGGCTTGTTCCTGAAAATACTTCTCATACATTTATCTTGTACAATTGTCAGCTGATATGGTTTAGAAGGTCAGATATGTTAGGACAATTGTTAGCACAATAAATCAATATCTATTTGGACATAAGAGCCAAACCAAAAGTATTCGGGTGTTCCGTGATGGTGATCTGAGTCTGGGAGTGCAACAGGTTTCTTTCTTCTTGCATGAAGGCACTATGAAGTAATTTTATGTATTGGGCTCTGGAAGTGAAAACACCCCATTATTTCTTCTCTGTTAACCAGAAGTTTCTCCGGGTAACATCTTGGCTCTTCTTTGAGAGCAGTGCTGGCTAAGCTGCTCTTTCGGAGATCAGACTAACAAAACTTGAGACAAACCCCTTCTTGTCCTTTCAGATTGCAGGTAAGGCCACCAGCAACCAGAGGAGCTGTTGCAGCCTTGCACACACAAATTTCGGCTGTTGGACAACCATCTGCTGCGCATGCTTTTTGTTGATAGTGATTTTCACCAACTACTCCAGCAGATTTTCTAAATCAATTGACTTCTGCAGCAGGATGAACTTTTGCCCTTGCTCCTGCACCTAGTCCTTTTAGCCTTCCTTTGCAGTCATCTGTTCAGGTAAGCAGCAAACTGTAGTGAGATGCTTACTGGGAGTTATTACTATTTTATAGCTTAATTAGTATAGTTAATTATGTTTTGTAATTATACTATGTTTTGTTTCTATAAACATGGAGGTCGCATTATATGTAGTCAGAGCTACTGTAGAATTTAAGCTAATGGTTATTTAATTATGAGAAGAAGGGTTTTTTTTTGGTTTTGAGGCAATATCCTCTAATAGACATGGAAGATAATGTCCTGTACTGACCCACTTTTTCATCCATGTTTTTTTTATACAGGCTCTGTCCCTTAAGATTCATTATTGTGTTCCTCTTTTACCGAAGATGAATATTTTCAGTTTTTAAGTTTTCTCCATGGTCTCTTAAATTCCATATGGGAATCCAAAGTTACAAAATAATTAAATAATATGAGGATTTTTTTTTTTTTTCACCTGCTTAAAGATGAAGAAAAAAAATGCAGGAGCCTTTACATAGATGACTGGCTTTTTTTTGCTATGTTAATATTCTATTAAAACAGTCTTTTTACACATTAAATAGAGAGGGGTTTTTTATGCTCAAATGTCCAAGTTAATATGCATGGTACTTTGACAAAAGATGTTGCAAAAACTAACCACCTTTTCAAGTTATATTTTATTTCGTTAGTGGAACAAGTCACATTTTTGCATCTAAAAGTGCATTGGTAAATATACTGACATAAAAACATGTCTTACTGAAAGAATCTCAGCATATGAATGTGAATTTGATTCAATTTGGGGAGTAAGATTTTAATTATGCAGTTCTACATATTCAGCTGACATTTTTGATTGCTATTTCAGTTCTAATCTCTTGATGATTTTGATCGCGACAAGGTTTTTAATTTCAAGACTGTACAGCCTTGGCAAATATGACACCTTATTCTTTAATTAGAATAATTTAGTAATAAAGAAATGTACCTTCTCTGAAATCTTATAACACTGAATTCATCATATATACTATGTAATCTGTTCAGAGACAATGTTATGATAACGTACATTGATATAATTACATGAATGGATGAATCATTCCGAGAAACTCTATCAGCATAATAGGTATAATATATTGTAAGAATAGATTAAAAAAATGGTAAGGAAATTTACAGTCAAAGTGGCTTCACCCCACAGTTCAGTACAGAGGTTTGTTGTAATACTACTTCTCTAATTGCTTGCTTCTCTAATGCCAGAGCATCTCACATTGCTCATAATATACCTTTGTAAAATAATAATATACCTTTGTAAAATACCTTTTACAGTTTGGTAACTCTGAAGATGCTACATTTTGCATATAAAAGGAAAAAGAAAAAAAAATATCTCTCATGTAGGATAAGCAGTTAAAAGCTCACAAACTTCTAATTCTTTCTTGAAACTCTTTTGGTGTTCTTATGCCAGCAAAACCCCTCAAATGTTCTATAATCAGAAACACAAGAGAGTAACTATTACAGAGAAAGTTCCAGTAAATGTAGCAGATAATATCCTTGCTTCTTTTCAGCCACTGTGGGATAATTTTTAAGTGCTTATTCAAATACCAAGAAACTATTAACTTATATTCTGTGTTTGACACAATTAATGTTTGCATTTAATATAGCCCATGTTAACAAGTTATTTTTGCAGGTTTTTGTTAATGTGTAATACAAACAACTTTATTTTCCAGTCACACATTTTGGCTTCAGTCAACTCAAAATATTCTGATTCAAGCTTATGATTCATGTATGAACATCAGCAACCTCATCTGACTATTGCTTCAGGGATACATGTAGCAGGCAGTACAAAAGGAACACATCTGTCTTCATGGCAGGAATATAAAAACATTAAGGGATGACCATTGTGGTTCATTATAGTTCTTTTTTTTTGTCTTAAGACAATGTTGACTACAATATGTTCACTACAATACTGCTTGAAAAAGGATCTTGATGAATGCAGCCATCAAATTGGCCAACAAGCGCTGTTACACATGGTTAAGGTTTACCAAATACCACACTGAAGAGTTTCTGGCTTCTTTCTTGATAACTCTGGTGATTATCAGTTAGAGATCAAAAATGTTTTAACTTGGTATTTTTAAAAAAAAAATTCTTCATCTCCTCTGCTCTTTTCTCCTTCCATCTTTGTCTTCTTTTTATAATACTTTTGTTAATGGCATAGGAGTATATGCATCTAATTAACTTTTTTTTTTTTTTTTTCAGAAAGGTATTCCATTAAAACATTGTGACTCTTCTCCATAATTGATGTCAGAAATAGTTACTAGTTAGGGAAGCTTTTAGAGAATACAGACTAAGTTTTTAGAATAAAAGGTCTCTGCCATTTCATATGCTCTGTCTACACAGAATTAATATTCTAGCATGAAAAGCACCACAAAGTAGATGTCAAGGTCTATCTTGCATCAGCTGGTACAGAGCAGGTATTTAATTCACACCTAATGTCCAGCGTATTTCACTATTAATGGCCACAAAGAAGTAATTCATTGTTTCAGGTTGTATATTTTTTTTATTCTAGATTAACTGTAATTCTGTAAACCATGGGATAGACACATGGGTAGATACACAGATATGTGAACCCACATATCCGCAGAAAATTACTATTGGACAGTGCAGAAATCAGAGGTTCACCAGTTGTGATAGAGATGCACCTGAACTGACCTAATGTAGAATGGGTGAAGCTTGGCATGACGGATCAGTGCAGCCCATATAGTTTCTGTAGCCATTTCCTCAGAAGGCTGTGAATTGATGACAAAGGAAAAACTTTGCTACTCCATAAGAAACCATCTCTAATTAGGAAGCTTTAACGAACCTCATTTATTTTGCAGACCCTCCCAGACCTATTTGTAACATGGTCCTTAACTGTTTTGACGTTGGGAAGGAGTATCGGGTTGGGCATTGTGTTATGCAGAGGACAGACTGCTTCTGGACTTAAAATATAAACATCACGTAAGCCGGAACAGACAGAAGGATGGTGCAGAGCTTGTGAAAGAAAAAGAAGCAGTAAATTTGTGACTTCCACTGTCAAGGTCTTTCTACTATGCTGCATTTTCCAACATGCCATTGTTCCAAAAAAACCCCAACAACTAATTGGAATTCAGCTGGTGATGGTTAGAGGCTGGAGCACGTGATGTAGGAAAGGAGGTTGAAAGAACTGGCTTCTAAAGGGAATCTTACTGCTATTTTCAACCACCTGATGAGGGTGGGTAGAATAAAAGGAACCAGGCTTTTCTTGGAAATCAACAATGAGAGAGATAGTTGAGAGAGACAACGATAGAGAGACAACAGGCACAAGTTACAACAGGGGAAATTCTGAGTATATATTTGAAAGAACAACAACAGAATGAATGCAATCCAACACTGGAGCAAGTTTCCCAGAAAGGCTGGAAATTTTGCCCTGAACAATCTGCTCTAAGCTGCTTGTATAATACTTTAAGAAAAGGTGACCTCCAGAGGTGAAAAACCAAATGCAGAAATATTTTTATTATATGTAATAGATGACAGTTCCACAAAATTGCCCTGATTTGAAGGAGATCTCTCTCAGCACCATAAAAGTATTGCATTGGATAGAACATTATTGAAACTTAAGAGTTTAATGGTTTTGTTTCATCAGGAATATTATTGGGAGTGCTATCACAGGAGACAGTTGAGTAAATAACAGTCTCCAAATCCCACACAAATCACCCATTTCCACTCAGGTCACAAATAGGAGGACATTGCTCACTATATTCTTAAATAGGTACATATATGCATATGTATGCGTGCGCGTGTGTGTGTACAGAAAGAGAGAGAAGGAGAGGGAACAGAAGAACAGAACAAATGGGCAAGCAAGTGGCAAAATTACAAAGGTGAAAAAAGTATCATTGCAGCACTGTAAGTGTACTTGAAAAGAGAGCTATCAAGTCAGGACATTAGCTGAAAAAGCCTTGGGTCTGTGAACAGGTAAACATTCTGGTGATTTAATTATTCTCATACTCCAGATAATATGATGATTGCATTCATATTAATAGGTTATTGTGACAAATGCTTGATTTTGTCAATACAGCATCCTCTGAATTAGAACTACCAGCTATATCTCTATGGGTAGTTAGGGAGGAAAGAATTATGTGCATTTATTAGAACTGAGAAGAAATATCTCCATACCTAAATTGTGCAACCGGCTGTTTCCTCTGATCCAGCTTGGACAAGTGAATCCTGCCATTTTTATTCAAACTCTATGTTTAAGATTCTCGCAGTACTTATCTGGAAAGTGTTTCTTTTAACGACACTCACAAAAGCAGTTGTGAGGCAATGGCCTAGATTATGCATCTGCATTGGCAGACAGCTATGGGCTGCTGAATTCCAGCTGCAGAAGGAAAAATGTAAGTTGCCAAAAATATTAATCTGTCTTTATGGCCAAAATAATCATTAGATTCATTTTAGATGAATGCTTGCTTTCCTACTCTCTCTGCTTCTTAAGCTGAGAGGGAAAGACAGCATGAGAGTGACTGAATAAAAGAATAATATTCTTCTTTTTGTTCTTTATGACTCACAGTACAAATCAGCCAAGTCTGGCAACTATTATTCTATTATTCTCCTAAATAATGATATTTTGGTCCTGTAAACTGATGGGTTTTGGCCTTAATTAAGCGTTTGTTTAATTTCAAATATGTTAGAAGTCTCACAAGCAAAAAAAAGCAAAAAAAAAGCCCAACAGCCCAACTAGGGCTTTCTGCAGACTTTTATAGGTTTTCTTCCTCAGCTCAAAACCATTCCTAAATTTAGCACAACCTTTGCAACAAGGGACCCATCTGAATTATAAGATGACTGATATCCGTATACCTTGTTCTTTTAAGTGGTGAAATCTTCTGCTCTCCAAGTTTTCCATTTCAAAGCAGAATTAGTAGTCAGATCCTCTACTCCTGAAGGATTCTACCTGATGATTAAGGGAAGCAGGATTTCACCCCTGTCATACAAAAGAGCTCCTACATAAATTTAGTGGCTGCTATATTGCGCTTCAAATGTAAAAAATGTTTCAGCAGTACATGTGCATAAAAGATATTTCTCTTCGACAACATTACTCTTATGTCCATAACCATCCATCCTCTGCAAGACTACAAGTCTTTTCTAGATGTTGTGACACTTTCAATTTTAAAATAAAATAAAATATAAAATTTAGACAATGAGTCATATCTAAGCAGCTGTCAGGAGAACGGAGTAGTTCTCATCTAGGCTCCCTCTCCCACAGAAAACTGGACCAGATGGTCTTTTGAGGTCCCTTCCAACCTCGATTATTCTGTGATTCTATGATTCGGTGACTTTCAGTCATTCCTTAAAAGCCACAGGGATGCTCTTTTCACACTGAAGTCAAATGCAAAATTCCTATTCACTTCAAAAGAAATAGGGCAAGGTCTGGAAGTTATAAAAATACATTTCCAGACAGAATAGAATGTAAATTTAGGTAATGATTTGGAATATCTCCAATCACAACTTAAGTCTTGAAACCATCTGATTCCCTCTGAAAGTCATCATAGCTGAACATTAAAATTCTTGTTGCAGTATAGCAAGTTGACATCATACAAGCATAAATAATGACATGTACAAAGGAAACAAAACACCTTCTGGTTTTAATTCTAGAACAGGAGAAAAGAAATTAGGAGGACAATCAGCTTTGTCTAAGTGAATTGTGAATTAAAGTTTGTTTTGATATGCTTACTTCATTTTTTAGTTGCAATTGATCCTTTCATCCAAAAGAAAAATTGATCACACTGTTTTAGAAGAGTATGCAAAAGTTATTCAAATACAGGTTGATGTTAGCAATTAAAAATGTGTTTCAAAATTAAGAATATAGCAACCCTGAATCCAGATAATCTCTTTTTTTCCTTTTTTCTTTCCAGTTTCATGGCAGAAAAAGAAAGCAGCAGTTGAGAGGAATAGATATAAATGAATTATCCTACCTCTCCTTACAAGTGAAAGTAAATGTCGTAGCATCAACCTGAATTTATCAGGAGTATAAAATTTACAATACTGAAAGAGACAATTTGTCCCTCAAGTCCTATAAAGTATATCTGGCTGAGCCCAGTAACTGAAATATTACAGAAAGAGGAAAGTAGAGAATTGCATATTCAAATAGGAAATGTTTTTCTTAAAGCTGCCTATGAAGGTTTTATTTAAAAAATAAAATATACATATATATATATATATACATATATACATATATTAATTCTGGTGCTTGGAGATTGCCACTTAATATACTACAATAACCAGGTGCTGGAAAAGCCCAGCTGCCTTCACAAGCAGCAGCCATAGCAACCAATCTCTTCCTGGGTTGGGGGCCAATTCCATGATTTTTACATAATTCTGTGGGTTTTTTTCCGGTATCATAAAGGCAGTTGAGTCATTCAGCAAAATCTTGAACTTCAGGAATATACATTTGGCTATGTTAAGGCAGTTGATAAATAAAAGGAAATTCTGTATCTTCATCATGACTAAAGCTGCAATAACTATGTATGAGGAAACCGTATTGTCATTATTCTTTTCTCATTGCAAGGATATGACCTTATAATATAATTTAGCAATTATAGTCTTCTGGTGTGTTTCTAGATCCAGTCTTGCCAATGTTTGAAGATGCGATCTGCTTAAGACTGTTATCAAGGCTGCATAGAATATATCAGTAAAGACTATAAATGACAAGTTTGGTTCAGTAATCTGTGCAATTAATGTCCATTTCAGTGAAAATGAAGTGTTCAATCAAAGGCTGATTTTGATTCCTAAGTATTTTACATAGTAGATATCCAAGGTGATGTTCAGGACAATAGTATCATTGCTTTGTTAACTAATACTAGTCAAAGAACATGTCATGACAATTCTTCACTTAATATTACATTACTAAGTTAATAGCTGTTGGGAGAACCCTCTAAAAATAAATAAATAAATAAATAAATAAAAATAAAAAAGGTGACTCTTTCAGAAAGTTTCCCTTAAAGAGAAATGTACATTATTATTAGTCTTAATCACCTAAATTTATCTCAGACAGTGGTGCTGAAATTCTCAAAGCTATTGATGAATTTGAGTCTAATGCCCACTGTGAAGATGTAGGCTCATGACTCCAGAGAAGAAGCCGTCCCTGACCATCCATTATATCATGTTCTGAGGCAGAGAGGTAGTACTCTTACTCATTTACATATATTTGCTTTGTATGAATTGAAACATTTCCTAGATATTTGAGTCTGAAAACAGGATCACCCAGCCTCACAGTTGCACGATATTTCTTTTAATCTTCCTTCTATAGTTTTAACTGGGTTTGTAAGCCTAGTAAAGAATTTGCATAATAATTTACCCCTATTTCTAGTAAGTTATTATCACAGAGGGCAAACCAAATCCAGACTTTTACTCCAATCATTAGCAAAGATCTCTGAATTATATCAAGATGACTGGAATGTTTATATCTATGATAGCCCTGCTTTATGCAAACAATTACTTTAATAAGTGTCTGCAATACAGCATACATTAATTTAATTAAGAGATAATATGAATTGAACAGAACATTGTCACAGGATAATAGTCCCTTGTTTCTACATGAATCCTAAGGCATTGGGATAAATAGTAAAGGCACAGTGAA
This sequence comes from Columba livia, assembly GCF_036013475.1. Lineage (NCBI taxonomy): Eukaryota > Metazoa > Chordata > Aves > Columbiformes > Columbidae > Columba > Columba livia. Next base: position 54,681,981 of record NC_088604.1, on the reverse strand, counting down.
ACATTTCAAAGAGGAGATGCTTCTCGTTATGTCATTCTTGTTACTTGGCTGTAATAATTTCTACTGCACCAATATTTTAATTCAAATCTGAAACCTGAGCTACATCTAGGATCATTTGATGCTTGCAAAGTAAGGTGTTTAGCTTAAAAAGTAAACAGAGAATATTTGTCTTGAATTAACTCTAAGTTCTCATTTTTCCAAAAAGCTATTTCCTATTTTTATCTTGGTTTTCCCCACTCACAGAAATTACTCACTTTTGTCATTTCTATCTAATAAATGTGATCATAGCCTTATCTCACTTATTGTGAACTTAGCTGATTCTGACAGATTTATTTAAAATGTCTATGGAAGACATTATCATAATTTAATCTTTTGCCTAAATAGCTGTCTTTAAACCTCAATGCTATTTGTTACAATTTCTATTATGTTAGCTGTATTCGATTCAGATTATTTTTTGCTGTGTCCACATACATAGTGAGAAGATAATTGCTGCTTGAAGTTTAAGTATGTGATGATAAACAGCAGGTCAACTGAACAGTTGACAGGAGCGGGTTTCTTGTTTCTGGGTTTTGTTTGTTTGCTTTCTGGTTTTGGTTGGTTGGTTGGTTGGTTTTGAATGTTTACTTGTTTTTGTTTTTGTTTTTTTTGTGTGTGTGTGTGTGTGTGTTTTTGTTTGTTTGTTTGTGTTGTTTGATTGTTTTTGTTTTTCATTTTCAAATCTGTAAAATAATCATGGAACTGCCTTCAAAAATTTCTCATGTTCTAACATGAAATGGATTATTTTTCTGGGTCACATGCTGAGCCTTGAGATGGTTAGATAGCTTCTAATTTCCAGCCTGAATTCATTCCTCACTAATGTACACTGATTTGTTTTATGCCAGTTCTTCATTGTAAATTGCTCTTCTTTCTTGTATTTACCCTGTGAGAGACCAATCAACTCTTTTCTCAGCTTCATGATTTTAAAGGCACTTATTATTGATTTATATTGGGAAAATAAAGATCTCCTGTAAACTTTTTCAGGAATTTTGCCATTATTTTAATAGCAGTAGAGAGTTCTCTAGTGTGAAGGTAAAAACCTTTTAAAACACCTTCCTCAGAGGAATTTGATTCATATTGATTCTTTTGTTTCTTTTTGTCCTGCCTATTTCTCTGCAGTTTCCCATGGTCTTAACATTCCCTGCAATCCCCTTTTCCCTGCCTTTATTTCTACCTTTTCTGGCCAGTCCATACCCTGCAGTACCTGTGCTCCACCATGTTCATATAATATTCAGCCTCAAGTCAAGAAATGGTAGCAGGATGTTACAACGAAACAAGTACCGTTAGTTCAGTAAATCACCTAACTCTCATTAAAGGGAGATTTTTAATAATTAAAAAAAACTTTAAGAATTTAAAAAACAATGCAATCAGTTGTCTATGGGTGTTCTTCCTGTAGATGGAGTATACACAGTGGAAAGTACAGTGGTGAATGAGGGCAATCGGATTAATAAGAAAGCTGACATTACAGGCCTAAATTCTGTGCAGAATTAGAGTTGCTATACAGATGGTATATTCAGCATCTGCTCAGCTTGCAGGTACAACCTAGTTCCTAATTACTCCTTGCACAAAATTCCTTCCAGGTGGTTGTCCTAGGAAGGACTTTCAAGGGCACTTCCAGTGGGACTTTAACATCTAAGACCTCTTGACTGTTTTTGAAAATTAAAAACAGAGTATCTGGTAATAAGCTTTGGAGTAGAACTCTTCTAGAAGAGAGAGTTTCTAACAATTCTCTCTTTTACTTGTGATTATTCTTCCATACTCTAGCAGATTTGTGTAACTACTTGATATTATATGTGAAATACATTCTTTTATTTTAAGTTTTCCTTATTCTTGCTCTTTGGAAAACACCTCCTTCTTCATGACATTTTGTCACTTTAAAATGCAGGATCATCCAAGAGTCATTTAATAGAACTATAATATTCTCTGAGTGCAAGAGGCCAAACAAATGACAAATCAATGTCTAAAATACTTAAAAACTGCTATGCAAAAATCAGCATTTCGAATGCAAATAACTCAAGAAAAATCTTGGTAGAATTTCTGTTCTGATAGAGAATATTAGATTAATACTTGAAAGAGCTACATTTTAGAAACTGAGATAAACAAAGATACTTCACCACTTAAAATCTAGAGCAATACAGAATAATTAAAGAGTAGTTTCCTACTCTAATTAAAGAAAAGCAGCTCCTGACACAGCATCAGTTTTACATTATTGCAGTTTATCAGCCAGCTGCTGAGTTGATTCTTTATGCTTTGGGTGATGACTTTCCAGGGAATAGAGAAATGCTGCAATACAGTTGCAAGAATGTCATCCTGTCTTTCCTTCTGCTCCCTCATTCCTTGTCAAATATCATGGTAAGAAAATTGACCATGCATTTTGGGGGACACCAACAGACCCACAAAGGAATACAGTTCCAGCTAGGTTCACTACAGGTGTGCAGAAGTGAACCCAAGGAACTGTTTGAAAAATATGGATTAGCTTCTAATCTCAACTTCGCTGGTAAAATGTGAGAGCAACTCAGTTATCATCAACAGATTTAAGCTAGTCTACATCACTGGGTTGTATATCTCTACTCTGGATTCTTTCTGGCCAAGAATACCCTATTACCTTTCGTTATCACCAAATCAGGCCCCAAAAATGTTGTTAGAAAGGCTTTTGTTATAAGTCTTGCTTTGTGTGAAGAAATATGAAGTACCTGGACTTGTGCAAAGCATTTAACACTGTTTTGCGTGGCATCCTTATCTCTAAATTGGAGAGACATGGATTTGACAGATGGACCACTTGGTGGGTAAGGAATTGACTGGAATCTTGCACTCAAAGAGTTGCAGTCAATGGCTCGATGCCCAAGTGGAAACCAGTGACAAGTGGCACTCCTCAGGGACTAGTGCTGTTTAGTGTCTTTGTCAACAACATGGACAGTGGGATTGAGTGCAAGCTCAGCAAGTTTGCTGATGACATCAAGCTGAGTGGTGCAGTCGACATGCTGGAGAGAAGTGATGCCATCCAGAGGGACCTCAACAGGCTGGAGAGATGAGCCCACGCAAACCTCTTGAAGTTCAACAAGGCCAAATGGAAGGTCTTGCACATGGGTTGGGGCTGAGACAGTTGAGGGGGGGGTTAGCCTGGAGAAGAGAAGGCTCCAGGGAGACCTTCTAACAGCCTTCCAGTACCTAAAGGGGACCTACAAGGAAGCTGGAGAGGGACTTTTTAGAAGGGCAGGACAGGTGATGTGACAGGACAAGAGGCAATGGCTTTAAAGTGAAAGAGGGTAGATTTAGATCAGTTATAAGCAAGAAATTCTTCTCCATGAAGGTGCGAGGCACTGGAACAGGCTGTGCAGGGAAGCTGTGGATGCCCCATCCCTGGAAGTGTTCAAGGGCAGGTTGGATGTGGCTTTGAGCAACCTGGTCTATGGGAAGGTGCCTTTGTTGGAACTAGATGATCTTAAAGGTCCCTTGCAACTGAAACCATTCTATGATTCTGTGAAACAAAATAAGCAAAATGAAGTTAAGAATAAAATAAGGAATGTTATTCTCCTCCTTCTTCCATGCACACAGTAGATTAAAAGAACCCAAAGATTTCTTATTTAATGTCAGCTCCTTCAAGCATTTGTGTTATTCAGTTAAAATGTATTGAGCAATAAAAAATGCATGGCATAGATATGGTGTATACAATAATAGTAACTGAATAGGTTAATTGGAAACTTAGCTGTTACAATGACAAATGGCTCCATCTCTTGCTTTTAATTCATGTAACATTATATGTCAATAGGGACTAATTTTTAAAATGCCTCACAGGCTTTGATTGACACTGACTGGCTAGCTGTGGCTGCCTTAATGATAAACATTTACAACAGTCTCAAGGGTAAAAAGATCAGTATTATGCAACTTCTGATATAGCTTACTTGCATGTTTCAGCCTATGGAGAATAATAAATTTCAGCCATAGAACTTAATGTGGATTACCATTCTCTTCCCAACTCACATGTCATTGGAAGGATTTGCTTTTGTCATAAGTATTTAACCTCATTATAATTAAAGGCATGATCTTCAAACACGGATTCTTCAATTAATGGTTTTGGTTTGTCAATGTAATTATTGAAATTGGTTTACTATGCAAATTCTATGACTTTCTGAATTTATCTTACACAGAGATTGCTAAACCAGTATTGTACTGACTGTGTCAAGCTGTTATTTTCTTTAAAGAAAAAAAAAAAAAGAAACACAAAATTAGCCACAGAGGACCATGCTAAGATCATGTCTAACAGACAAGAGTGTGGGACCAAAAATTACTGCACTTGGTGGATAAAAAAACCTAACAGGACAGGATATTCCTCCTGTCATAACTAGTTTCTTTGCTGGAAGAACTGAGATCCACCCCCAGGCTCCCTCACTCAAGATCTTCGTGGTTCCATTGTAACACCCAAAACTTTCACAGCCAGTTTGTGAGAAATGCCCTGAACATACTACGTGAGATGGAGACAGCTAAGTGCAAATGCCAGCTTCACAGTATGAGATAAAGCCCTAATACCACCACTCTTTCCATCTCATCTTTTTATCTCCTTTCTCTTTTTTTTCTGATTTTCATCTCTTCTAGTCTTCTGTATAAAAAATGACCCGTCTTTTTTCCAGCCACAGCTTCATCTCATAGAGATTGCTAAAGAGATGTTCTGAAATAGTCTGCTGCTGGTAGAGGAATTCCCAAACCACACAGAGAAAAACTAATGAGCAAAGGCTTCATCCTATTCTGGCTGACAAAAGTAACCTCTTCAGGCAGCACAGCTGTGAGCAGTAAAGGACGTTTGTCTCTGATGGGGTGACCAGATACATCTCAGGCCTTGAGACTTGCCCTGGGTCATGCGTGCCCAAAGAAGGAGTATGCCGTCTTCACCATGGCCTTCATCATAGTTAAAATGTTGTTAAACTCTAGTCCAAAATTCAAAAGTGAAGCTGAGAAGCGGCAGCTGCATTTTCCTTTCTCTTTGATGCTCTTTTTATCTTCTTTTTGTCTGTGTTTATCTTCTTTTGTTCTGAAGGACACAGATTGCAACAACATCAGCTATCTAAACTACTTTTAGTTATTTTTCTTTATCCAAAATGGACAGCTATTACCATAGAAAAACCTGTAAGAAGTCTGCTTCTAAAAGCTTTAGAGTAAAAGCAGAGAGTAATAGAAAAACATGCTGTTTAAAATTAGCCCTGATTATTTCCTCATATGTCATAAAGTTTAACTGTTTTCTCTTTTCATTTCTCTATCTTTAATAAAAGTTAAAAAGATTTTGTGTAGCATTTATTATTGTGGAACTCAGATTCTGAACTTTACTTAGCTGTTCACAGTATTATAAAGTAAAAAGGTTATGAGACCAACTTTGTAAAGCCCAGCCAACCTACTCTGTTTGAATTAATGCAACAGTACTATATTTTTCTAGGTTTTCTATTACTACCTGTCATTGTGCTATCCAAGCTCCTAAACAGTCTTTTTAGAAAGAGAATGCCGTTAAATGACTTTAATAACATGCTGGATATAAATTAACCTTATAAAATGGGTATATTAAGGTTTTCAAATTATAGTGCCCTCTCTGCTTTCAGAATCCTGCTAATGTATGTCTTCCCTTATCTCTTCCTTATAAGACTTAAAATTAATTCCTGTCTTAAAAAAATACATTTAATTCAATCTCCCTCTTAGCATCTCTTTGTCCGTCATCAGAGAAAGAGTTTAGCTTAGTTAGATGAACACAGGTCTTGTTCACACATCAACTTTTTATCTCCAGAAGTGATTTTCAGAAAGTAAAATGCTGATTTTAGGCAAGATTCATTATTTGAAGGCATGTACATAACAAAAATAAACTCAATTATGCGCAGAAAGATTAACCAACACAAGGATGTATAAAGAAAGGTATACACTGGAAAGCATGGAGCCGTTTCCTTTCATAAATATTATTTCTGGTTCAGTTAACTGTTCACTGGATTTGTTTTGGTTTGGTTGGTTGCTTAGTTGTTTTTTATGGTGTATTTGGTTGCAAAAAGTTAAAATCTAATGAGAAACATTGCCCTCTGAAGATGACTTCCCAGCAGGACAACAGTGGCCCCAAGACATGTTTTTGCTCAGCTGGTCTTGAGGGGAAGAAAATCCTAAGGTGGGGAATGATGTCTTTGTGATGGCTTTTAAAAAGATAAAGACCAGGTTTGTTCATTTTGTCTGCAGTTAGATCAATAGAAAAGACCTTGGTGCAAAATAGTGTGTTACATATAGCATGTGAACTGAAAACTTCCCTTATTCTGCCTGACCTGGGATATCCTGGTCTGGGCTTTATTGTTTGAATCACTAAAGACTGACATGTAAATAAATATGCATCCTTGGAGAGTCTTTCAAGCATTGCACTTCTGGGAAAGAGATGGCAACCACAACCACTTTTATTTACTTCTATACAAATTAACAAAGTGATATCTATTACCCTGATGTTAACAATAATTAACATAATTAATAATAAATATTTTTTGTTAATATTTTGCCTAAAATGAGTTTCTTTTGGTTTGCTTTTTGATTTAATGAAGTCTAATTTTAATTTCTTGCATTCATTTTCTTCACAGCTGAAGTGGAAAAAACCTCTTATTTCCCAACTCCCACTTTGCCATACCAGCTTTCCCTTTACCATCCTAACAGAGCAACCCGCTAAGCATATAGAAAAAAAATATATTGACAGGCATGAAAGAATTAAGAGAGCAGTCAGGTTTAAAATAGGTATGCTCTAATTTAACACCATCAGGCTTTCTGGAGTTCCACTTATGGGAATGGATTTTAGAGAATATGAACTCAAAAAATCCTCATTTTGTAACTAGCAGCAAACATATAACTACTTAAATTTGAGGAAATCAGACCTCATCCCTCAGACCAAACAGCAGAGGAGGATTCTGTTACAAGGCTAAAAGCTTAATGACTTTCTCTAATCTGGTCTGTAAATAACACCATCTAGAACTGCAGCTCTGATCATAGAATGTCCTAAGTTGGAAGGGAAAGGGACCCATAAGGATCATCAAGTCCAACTCCTGTACCTGCATATGACAACCCCATAGTTCATACCAGGTGTCTGAGGGTGTTGTCCGGCCATGACACCTCCCTGGGGAGCCTGTTCCAGTGCTCCACCACCCTCTGGGTGAAGAACCTTTTCCTAATGTCCAACCTAAACCTCCCCTGGCACATCTTCCTGCCATTCCCTTAGGTTCTGTCATTGGTCACTAAAGAGTGTGGTGTCTACCCCTTCCTTCTCCCCTGTGAGCCAAAGACTAAGTGCAAATCAAGAGTTGAAGAACAAAAAGAGTAAAGGTATGTTTTCATAAACTTCCACACCTTCCTTGTAGTGATCCAAAAAAGTTTTCACTAGATGCTGGAACAGTTGCATTGATTCTCCATGCTTCCCGCTGTCACGGGAGGTTGAACACAGAAAGCTGATTTGACACAGAGAACAACCAAACCAACGGCTTTGTTGCACACTGCCCTGTTAACATGCAAGATGAAATCTTAGCCCTCTGGAAATGAAAAAGGATTTTGTATTTCCTAGTTTAAGTACTTGAAGACATATCTGAAACTCAAATAGACATACTCTACTCCACCTGAAGATCATGGCTTTATACACAATCACATTTCATTTTAGTTTTGTAAATTCGAGGAATATGTTCTTTTTACTCATAATTTAATTAATATTTTAGCAGAAAACAGAAATTAGAATGAAGTAGCATTCCATTGAGAAAAATTAGGCTGTACAAATTAATGCCATTCCACCAAATTAGTGCTATCAGTTTGTACAGACTAATGCCACCTAACAGTATAACAGACTCCATGGAACTTACAGGTAAACGTTATTTTCAATGACCACTGTGTGACAACTGTATATATACATATAAGGGTGTAAGTATCTGCATATTCCTTTGCTCTGTGTATATTTTGTGTGAGTTTCAGGGAGAAAGGGGAACAGGAATGCTAAATCTTTCCAGCCACAGAAAGGAAAAAAATGTAACTCAAATAATTTGAAGTATTTTGTGCCCTTTCTGTAAGTGCTTAGCAAAGATTCATTTTTACTTCTTGAAGATAGTAATAGATAAAAGAAATGCATTTGTAGATTGCTTTTAATAGCAGGCTTGGAAGCATTTATCTTGTAATCTAATAGTATGGTTGCAGTTGAACCAGAACTGATTAAAACCAGCTAGTTCAGACAACACCTCTATAATGCAGCAAGACTCTTGAGTTTGGTCTAGTGGCATGACTGTTATGCACATGTTCGTGAGAACAAAAAAGGTGGAAACTTTGCAAACAAGCTAACCCAGAAATTCAGTGAATGTTTCTCTCCAGAAAAACATTTCTTGCTTGAACCCTTCATTTTGAAAGGTAGGGAAAATTACTTGCTGCAGTACTAATGAAAGCCAGAGAGTGTAATTGTGTAGTTTGAAAAAGAAAGCAATCATCTAGGAACTTGTAGTTAAAAGTCTCCTTTCTGAAATGATCCACGCAACTGGAATTCATGGCCGTCTTTAATAAAGATTATGTGACTGAGGTCATACATATATACACACACAAAAAATATGCATTTAAAATGACTATTTGTGTGGTTTTGATCAAAATATTCAGGAAAGTAAAGGGGTGATGGAAAACCAATCCATTAACTGAATAATCTGATTTTTACAGAAGGTCTGCATGGGTTCTAGTACTATTAATGAAACCTTCATGTATTCATCAGTTTTTATTATTAGAACATATTCACATCTGGAAGATGGATTTGGTAATGCATTGATGGAAATCAGTGTGTCATCTCTGCTTAAGTCAATGCAAATATTTTTTTAAATATTACATTAAAGATAGTTGACATGATAGTTTGACACAAAAGTTTGAAAATTTATCCCTAAATCTATTAAAAAAACTCATAAAGCTATATAATAAGGATTTTTAAACTATTTGGCTTTAGCAATATTCACGTATTAATTTTTAACTTGGAGTTAGTGAGCTTTCTGTAATATTTATGTCTGGATGTTTAGGTACAAATGTCACAAATGGTAGAAGTAGCTTGATGAAGAAATCTTATCCCACCAAAGTGTCAAAAATACTAGCGAAGACAGGCTTCTCAAAAAAGAACCCAAACATTTTCTCTAGGGTTATTGCCAAAATTGCCGTGGTGTACTGTCACAAACACAGAAGTACAGTACAATTGCTTAAATAAGAAATTATGCAGTCTTAAGCCTACAATGTTTTCCAGGTCTGGAAAGTTTCCAATTAGGAGCCAATGAATATAGGTTTCCATGGTAATTAGCTAAAATGTGGAATGAACTTCATTTTATGATAATTGCTACATATTTGCAGCTGAAGTGCATCTTTGAGTTTCAGCCTAAGATTTTCAAGTCCTAATCACAGCTCTGGATCTGCATCTACTGATGAAACCTATAATAAAATGCAGGACTATCCTGCATTTGTTTTAGAGGCAGGAAGGTTTACAGGAGACTGAATGTGATTTTTGTTAATGCATTTCGTTATTTTGGCTTTTGACTTGTTGTTTGGGTAATCTTTAAGGAAGCAGTAGATATTCTACTTTAAAAACAACAACAACAACAAAACCAACTTTAACGGGAAGCTGCTTGTGAAAAGCAGCCAGTACTTTGATTGTCACTAACACAGAAGTGCATGTTCCTCTTACATTTTTCTCAAAGCTTATATGTATGCTACAGTAATTGAATTTCACTATAGCTCTTTCATACCCTATACTTCTGCACATTTTACATCACAATACACTTGCCAACAAAAAGTAACAGCATACCCTTTCACAATTTTATGGCATTGTGAATGTGTGCAGCAATTAGACTCTAATAATAGGATGTCAAATGCTTCTTTAATAGCAATTCTGAAAGCCATCTTTTCTTGGTTGAATGAATGACTATTTACACATCCATTTATCTTACAAATTCTGGTTGAAACTGAGGAGAAAGAATGACCTGCTCAATTAGGCCCCCCTGCTGGTTCAAAATTAAAACGCCTGTTTCTCTGTTGAAGGAAGTTGACCTACTCTTTAGCTTAGATCAGATCCAACTTTGGATGGAAAACTCAGTTACTTTTTCCACTGGTCCCTGAGCTGTGTAGCTGATCATACAGAAAGAAAAAGTATTCTTTTCGACTACTAAAAATTCTTCCTTGAACACATCTTTTAAAGATTAATATCAAGGAATTCTTCAGTGACCCATTCATTTTCATGCTGAATCTGATTTCTGTAGAGGAAGGCAGTGGAGGAACCACAGATCCACTCTGGGGAAGTGAGAGACACTGGCTCTAGGGTGGCCCTTGAGGGCACCAGAGTCAACTGTGTGGCTGCCGAGCCTCAAACTCTTGGTCTGTATGATCTAAAATGGCAAAATTATGACTGTATGTGGATAGCTAAATGTTTTTTGTTATATGCTAAACTATTTTGGCATAGTATGAAACTGAAGGTGTCTGGGAAGAAGGATTCCACAGATTTTTGAATTTTTAAAATCTGAGGTACGTGTCATTCACTAAAGGATTAAATTTTGTACAAATTGTCTTTATGTTATCTATGTGGATAGTTCTGCCATTTTTCACACAAAGCCCCAAAAATGGGCCATCGATAATACAAACACTTTAAGTCTGACTATTAATAACATTGCTTTAGTTCTTATAAACCTTTGATAGTACTGTGGAGTCCATTTCTTAATAGAGCCTGTTAAAAAAAAAAATACTCAGCTCCTCCTATCCATTCCCCTGAGTGATTCGCATACACTGGTCAGCAAATGCAGGAAACTGAAAACTGTAGCATAGTCCCTTTTTATGTAGTTAGGTCAATTTTACCACAGTGATGGAGAAGGTATCTGGCTGATTATTGTTAACAAATCTTTCTATTATGTCAAGAGGCCTTTGAAAATAACAAAATAAAGTACCCATCTGTATTGCTTTATACCTTTCCTTCCTTCCTTGAAGGAAAAAAAAAAAAAAAAGAAAAAGAAAGTAGATATTGCCCTAGAATGAAAGGCCTTTTTATACAGAGATGGAAGAATTGCTACACCAGATTCTTCAGAACAATGACATTTTGCAGGTTGAAAGGCAACAGAATTGTTGCAGTTGAAACCAAAATGCACAATTTTTGAAGCACACCTCTGGTACCCATTTTATCTGTGACTAATGTGTCACAATGATCAGTAAAATGATGCACTAATGAAATAACAGCTCTCTTAATCACTTGATTAAAGTTGCAATAGGACTGTATGCAAGTGTTGTGAGCCAAATTAACATCTGGCATATTATAAGAATAGAAAAAGAATAACTGAAGGTAAGTGGATGTCTTTGCAACAGGAAATTATGTTCCTCTTGTGATTATTTTCTGAATATTTTTGAATTGTTTTTCTTTAAAACTAACAAAAGAAAGTAAGCGTGTGTTTTGAGGAAAAACAGAAATGGAAATAATTTGTAAGTGGATTTGATCCTACAACAAGCTTAGCACTGCAATGAGATATCAAATGCACCTAGTTCTTATTGAATAATCTGAACCACAGATGAGAAATTATTTCCATTATATGTTTATTTAAGAGTGTAGAGTTGATCAAAGAAATGACTGGAAACCGTGTGACAACTTGAAACCGAAGAAATCCATTTTGTAGTCCAAATTCTGTTGTTCAGTGATTATATTGGTAAGTATACATTCCTTTCTGTGGTTTTGCTTCTCATGCCTGAATATGGCAGTCAGTAATGTTATCCCATGACACAGCTTTGAGTAACACCAATGAAAAGCAACCTGTAAGATACATATAAATTATGGTCAAAGTTTACAATGTTCAAAATTTTATTTTTTGTTAGTTATGAATGTTCAGTGTTATACATGGGCTGACAATATGAAAAGTGTCTTCATAAGTTGTATACTATTATTATATGTTATATAGCTATTTAGGAGCTTTTTTTTTTTTTTTTCCTGGGTGGACTTCTGTTCTGGTACAAAATTGTAATTTTAGAATAGGAAGAAGTAGTACCTTCCAGGAACTTTCCTCAAAGAAGAAACTTCAAGCAAGGAAGTGGGGCTACCTTTCATATCTCCATGCATGAGATGCAAGTTGAAAAATTATAACAGGACCACTGGACCCTGTCAAAAAAGCTACTGAGATTGTATATTAATTAGAAGACTTCAAGTTTGATCCCACATGCTAAGCTGTGCCTCTAAGGAGTTCCGATTTGTCATTATGTCTTCCTAGCATATATTTATGGCTGCCTTACCTTGTTATTTAAATTGAGAGCAACAATTTGAGTTTGGAAATATATACTGGTGAAAAGTACTAAAAGATAATTTGTATATTAAACCCTCTCTGAAGTCTGTTTATCTGATGGCAAATGTTTCCTATTCCTTCCAGCTATTAAAAACTTTTACCTCCTCTTATTAGTTTTTGTAAATTAATTGAAAACTCACTAATTCTTCTTGAATCAATATTTCCCAAAGCTTATAGACAGTCTGGTGAGTTCCTGTTTATCACATTGTTAATATATCTTCTTTTCAGCTACCATACAATCTTCTTTTGTAATCTGGGTACAAAATACAAACACTAATGGAAATATTATTATTATTATAAGAATTCTGGTATTCTCATAAATATGATTCAGAGGTGAAAATACACTTTTAGACTTTGCATATGAATAGAAGGTGTGAGATTTTCCATAACAGCCACTCCTTCTGTTTCAAGATTTGTTAAAAAAATCTGAATATTTTTCTTTCTAAAACCCATTGTTCAGATCCCCACCTGAAATTCTGCTCATTTCACAGGCAGGAATGATGGATATTGTCAGGAATGCATTCCTTAAGATCTGTACAGTGATAACATGGAAAATGAATGTGAAACTCAGCCGTTAGCATTTACTGTGATGCTATTTATATCTTTGGCTGAAAACTGCTGGGAAGGCCTGGAGGAATTATTATCATGGGATAATCAAAGTCCCTGTTGTGTGTCATTGATTAATTTTTTTATTTTTTAATTTTTTTTTTAATACTTAAATTTAAGGAAGTTTTCTTAACGTTATATTTCATTTTATTTTCTTGCATTCTTATTTAGACATTTCCGTATACTTTTGAGGATTTATATCTATTTTACCTTGTATTTTACTTGGTCTGATTTAATGTTAATTGATCATGAGGACTGTTAATACATGAATACATCCAAAATAACACAATACTGTTGATCTAACATAATTAATGATGATAAAATTAGCATGTTCCACTCTCTGAATATTATTTCCTTTATGTATTAAATGAAAAAAATCAAGAAAAATAAGAAGAAAAGTATATCATGGCTATTTGGCAGGAGTTTACGCCCACTCTGGTTCTGTGATTTTGAGGTAAAGCCTGTTGTAAGTCATGTATAAGGGTTATGAAAACTCCAGGTCCAGACTGAGGACGACTCCAGTGATTTGAGAACTAAGGAAAAAAAGGAGACAGGCTTTTTATGAATTTTACCTCAGTCCTGAGGTACATTGGGGACAGAGGCAGACAGGGTATGACAGATATGTGATTGATTTGGGCCATCCCACTACCTATGGTGGGGATCATTGGAGGTGGGTAGACATAATTCTTGACTATCTTCTAGAAGTGTCAAAGGCATTCAAGGGCTTATTATTAGCTATTACAAGTCCCCAAATCAGTATTTAACTGGAAATAGTGGTGCCATGGATATCTACAAAGATTTTCAGTCTTCTTCAGAATTTGGCTTTCAGTCATTAATTCCGTATCATTTGTAATAGTTAGTCATTGGAAAGACTTTCAGAACATGTATACTAGTGCTGTTCTTTTACAGTGCATAATACAATTGCTGAGAAGATACATCCTCCTTGCTGAGGCTCCCATAGCACTGATCCTTATTCCAATGGGGAGGTCAGGTGACACCGTTTTTTAAATTAAGTTAGTTCCTTCCATTATGGGCCTGACAAGGAACACCCAGTACCAATTTACCTGCCATCATTCCATAGTACTGACAGTCTTACTTGAGAATTACCACTCTAAGTTACACTTTGTCCGACCCTTCATTCAAAACACAGAAATAAATGGCCTATGCCTGTTTTTTCCTAGAGTTCCCATTCAACAAGGATCTCTTAACATGTTTAATATAGGCTGGTCTTTTGTGAAGGGCTCAGTTGCAAGCTGTGCTACTTTTCCGCAAGAGGGAGTTGGAAAACCCTCCCTTATTTTCTCCAGCCTGTGTGCAGGACAGGAGACCAGATGCTGATGGCCAATAATGACCACTTTGGCAAAACTCCATCTATACCAACAAACTCTTCGTACCAGTGCACTGCAAAATGAGATGGCAGGGAGAAGAAATAGTGAACGATACAATCTTTTTTCCCGTGTGAGTGAATAAATGCAGTCACTTACTTAAGGCTAACGTATCTACAATATTCTGGTCTTGAGCAGCAAATGGAAAATGTGTACAACTTTGATCTAACATGGAAGAAATGTTCAATACTAAAATATTCTCAGAGTTTGTAGCACTGAAAAGACCTAGTAGAGATATTCATCTTATTCATAGCAAAATATTCATCCTCTCTTTTTCATGTTTTACTTTTTCCTTAGACTGATTCTTCTCCTTTGGAATGTAAGGACAAGGTCCTTGTAGATGTGAAGCTATAGTTACTAAGGAAAAATGATAGATCAACCATTATCTGTGCAAGAAATAGCTGAAGAATGCAGTTCTGTTATGCTTATATACTATTTGGGGGAAAAATAATAAAAATTCTCTGTTTTATATCTGTTGTGATTGCATACTCAAAAAGTAATCACTCTTTCAAAGTGGCCAGGCTCAAATACATTTCTAATATATTTTAGTGATTGTGGCAGAAGGTATTTCCTATTATTTTCTGCCTAAGTAATATATCATAAAAGTTTCTACACAGAATAGCGACACTCATGCAGAACAAGAGGAATCAGAATGCTTGAAGTTCTAAGGGTATGGGTTTTTTTCATGTTTGCCATTGCTTTCCTATCTTGTAGCTGCCTAGAACTGAACATCTGGTTGTCACTAACACATGAGAAATGAATTTCTTATTACTCAAGCTGTTATCTTTTGTTACTAGAAAAACTAAAAGTACCATAAGAAATGCCCAGTGGAAAAAAAAAAATACAGTCTGATTCAGAATGCAAAAGGCTTGACTTTAGAAATTACATTCAGATAGTCTTACACTATTTTTATTTTATTATTTATTTTATTATTATTTCTTTTATTTACAGTATTTTTATTTTATTTTACAGTATCACTGTAAACCCTTCACCTTTTACTGACTGTTACAAGTTATAACCCATCTTTCCTAGCCAGTGTTCACTGAATCTCTGGGCATGGGATGCCTGTAGTAAAAAGCTTTAAGATAGTTTTCTCTAATGGCAGTGCAGATGGAAGATAGAGCCGCTTACCTCCAAAATGAATTCCCATTGCTCCCTGTTATCACATTTCCTGTTGATATCTCCCACTGTTTTCTAAAACTGCACTTTACTACAATCTGACTTTAATAACTTTTAAGAAATTATATTTATTTGTTCCTTTCTTGGGCCCTTTTCTAACAATAAATGCCATGAACTGCATTTGGTGGTTCTGCTGCTTTACTTCCTCTGATGATTAGAAAGTATGATGACAGTATAGATATATTGAAATAAATGGTTTCTAACCTCTTCAAAGTCTTTCTTTAAACCCATGTAAGCCTGGTTGCAGAGTACAGCTTGATGATGTGCTCTACAGCTATAAACTTTAATGAGGTCAGAGAAAGCCTTTTCCTCTTGATCTGTAACTAACTCCTGCTAAGGTATGGTGAAAAATGGTGCGCTCCACTTAAAATTAATTGATCAGCCAGCAGCTAGAGAGTCACATCACCCTTTGCGAGGGAGAAACAGCTGGGATTCACAGTTTCTCGCAAGCCATTTGCATAAGGATGCAAATGTGTTTTCTTTCACTAGTGAATGATCACAAAAACTAGCCTCCAAATGCAAGAGTACCAGACTCTTCAAGAAATGGGGCATGTATAAGAAGGATAGTGTTTCAGCACCAGTCTAGTACTTTACAATGCCGCCTTGATAAAATCTCTCAGCTTGCTTTTCCAGCACTATCCTTGTCACAGAATCACAGAATCACAGAATCGACTGGGTTGGAAAAGACCTCAGAGATCATCGAGTCCAACCCTTGGTCCAACTCCAGTCCGTTTACTAGATCATGGCACTAAGTGCCATGTCCAATCTCAGTTTAAAAACCTCCAGGGACAGCGAGTCCACTACCTCCCTGGGAAGGCCATTCCAATGCCTGACCACTCTCTCTGTAAAGAATTTCTTTCTAATATCCAGCCTAAATTTCCCCTGGCAGAGTTTAAGCCCATGCCCCCTTGTCCTATTGCTAACTGCCTGGGCATAACTTTCCATAGGCAAGTTTAGAAATTCCACCTTAAAATAGGATTCTAGCCCTGGATATTGCTCCAGTGAAGCACATCTTAAAGTTACATTTGATTTTTTTCCTGAGTAAATTTTACATTCATATGTTATTTTCTCTGTTTTCTACTGTGCTGGAGATGAGAGCTTCCATTGTTCCCTCTGTACTTCTATCATATTCTCTGAGAGGTCAGGTACAGAAAAGGGGGGCTCTGTAGCAGGGTGGCAAAACCCATCTTTTTACCAAAACACTAAGCACTGTCCTTCTGGGTTTAGGCTTGAAGCAATACGAAGATAATAAAATGTTAACACACTTTGAGCTACTCAACAGTGACCTAACAGGAGACTGCTAAAAACTAATCCTTCACCTTAAAACTTTCCTTTTTATTCCATGTAACGTTTTGGTTCCTTTTAGTTTCACTAATCATTACAACTGAAAAAAATTTTTTAAAATGATCTTTTATCTATAAGTTGGGTCAACTTGTAACCACCAAAGACTAATGTGAGTAGTGGAGGAGAACTCTATGATTTAGTCTTTAGTCAGTGAAAATTAATGGAATTATTTATATTCAGTTCTCAGGTATCCCAAGACAGTTTCAACCAAGTGGTGTGGGCATATTTAAAGCAGAGAAAGAGAGAGGGACAGCTTGCACATTTTTATTTTAGGAAGAAATGCAGCAGAAGTAAATAGATTCATTAAGTCATTCTATCTTGGTGAAAAAAAATGCATGTCAAGTTGAAATCTTCAGTGATTTTGGCAATAGGCAAACTACCAAAATAATTAATACAACTTTAAAAAAAAACTTTCTCAATATCAGAGGTGTCTTCAGTATATTCTGAGTCGTAAGGATAATTTGAGTCAGGGGTAAATTACATGTAAGAATCTGGAGTCCTTAGGCATAAATAAAAGACAAAGCCACAGGACTTTCTGAAGGGAATATTTCTATTTGCCACAATTTTAATGAAAGTTTTTTCCCTTTTTCCAAAGAAAATGCAATGAAATGTGACATGGGTACATTGATAGCACTACTGATCCACATTGAAGTTAAAACTTGGCACATTTCAACTCCTTACAGTGAGAGCAGTAGTTTCATGCGTGTGTTTGATCCTGATAGGCAGTGTTATACGTTTTGTCACTAGACTGTATTTAAGTTTTTACAATGAAAGACCAGAATAACTTTGTACAGCTCACTAGTGGTAGCAAAACTTTTCCATGGAAATATTTCTAGTCCTTATCTCTGATCACCAGTGCTCCAGCACTTGGTTCAGAATGATAAATCTTTCCTTCTTATGTAAATCTTAATTTAATTCTTGACTTTCACTTTTATTTAGTTTTTTAATATCCTCTTTAGGCTCAAATTTGAAAAATAGGGGTGTCCTCACCTCACATTCTGAGTTTGGATCCTTAAGGACATTTGACAGGAGCATTGAGGTGAGTTTGCTGAATCACTAAAATGGAAAGAGAAGAAACACTGATGCAACTGTCTCATAAATTAGGCAAGTTGTCAAATCAGCTGGAAGCAGGTAAGTATGAGAAAATAGTGAAGGTCTCAAAGGATGGATGGGATTACTAGCCACATAATTTTCTTTCAAAAAGAGACAAACCTGGAAACTGGGGAAGCTGGTGTTTCGTGGCCTCCCATTTTGGCTGTTGCTTGTATTCAATCTTGTATCTCCAACTATTGTTGAAGACTCTACAGTCATTCAGGAAACTGTGATCTCTGTATGAGAACAGTGTAACTACAAAGACACTGCAGTGGAGCTGTCAGGTGCTTATCCGGTGCTGTGATCATCCAGAAGGAAGCTCTTTATCAGTAATTGGTGTTATATTCCCTGATGGTGTGTATCTGAATTAAAAAAAAAAGCCTGCCCCAAGTGATGGGTGGAGGTTCTATGTGGTAAGAAACAGTACCTGGAGACTCACAAGGGAAGAAAATGTCTGTGGCTGCTGTTGTTTGTATGTGGTAAATGTCTGTAGCAGGAATTTTGCCGATAGAGACTGCATGAATGGTGTGAAATTAATTCATTACTTCTGCCACCGAGAAAAAGTTGATTTAGTCTAACTATTGATGTTCTTGGAGATATTTTGTGTTGTGCTGATCATCCTCTGCCCAAGTAACCATGTCAAGTGGAATTGTACAGCTTATTTCTGATGACCCCTGCAAGACAAAGCAATCAATTGTTATTCATTAGCCTGTGTACATGGGAATCCACCTCATTCCTTTACAGTTAAGGACTAGACTTGTCTGGGTAGTGGGGGGCTTTCATTGGAGCAGCAAGACTCAAAACAGCTGCAGTTGGATAGTCTTCATAGGTGTCAACTACCACAGGTACTGGTGTTTGCAAACGAGTAAGGGCAAAACCTGATGGGACCAGATGACACAGGTCTGTAGAATCAGGCAGAATGACTTGACAGTCTCTTTTGGTCTATATGTCATCCTTGCAGTGTACTCAAACTGCCAGAAGAGGACAGGGGTAGCTGCATGAGAAACACAAGGGGAATATTTTGTTCCAGTATTTCTTTTGTGTCAGATATTTCTAAAGCTAAAGGAATAAATGATAAATTCAAGGGACTTTTAATAAAGACTTTGCGATAGAATAGTGAAATAAAGGTATCATGAAGAGACCAACTTCATCTCAAACTCAATGACAGAATCAGTCTGACATTGTAAAGATTCAGGTGATGTTTGAAAATCTGGAAGACAAAAGATCAAAATTCTGAATGATAGGTTTTCCAGAGGGAAATGAGAGAAAAAAACCTGTCATTTTATAAATAACTCTTAAAGGAAATCTTTGCAATCAAGTATGCGTGTCCCTGTTTTTGCAATAAAAAGGCAAATCCATCTGCTGACAGGTCATGAAGCGTAGTGATAGTAGCCTTTCTGATCCTCCAAAATATGGTGAAGCTTTTGAAATTTCCCAGGAAAGGAATATAGATTAGATATTAATCTTTGAAGTAGCTGGGATTTATTGATACGGTCTAACCAATGACCTGGCATTTTGACTACAGAATGATTTTTCTAGCAGTGGTAGAAAGACTGCTCACATCAAATATTTTTTTTTCTGCCATCCTGTTGGTAATTCCTTGGCAGATATGGCCAGATATTTTGTTCTATACTGTGCTGAATTCATGTGATAGATTTGCTCCCCTTTTTGATAGGATATGTTTTTAGAATATTCTCTCTTTGCAAATTAGTGTATGAGCTTCCCAGCAGCCAAATATTCAATAAGGAAGGGAGATGCGTTTTTTTCTATTATCAGCTTGCCTTGGCCCATTAGGATCACAAGGGGTCGAACACTAAATTGTCATAAAAGACGTGGGTAAATAACACAGAAAATTTCAAATTCTGTATTTTTTCTGCCTTTTCCAAGTCAGAAAAGATAGGAGAAAGTGTGCTACCATTATCTTACATATACTTGCATATCACGTCCTTTTGGTTTTTCATTTTGTTGTTCACGCTTTCTAAACATACTTTCTTATACAACCAAGTGTGGTTCTTTCATTCTGAATTTAACAGGTACAAAATGCTGGACTTTCTCTCAGCAGCGATCAAGTGTAAGCCACAGTCATCTGCTGTAACAACCAATAAATCTGCAATTAACATTGAAATTCCTCCAACTTAATGACACTGTATTGTGTGGTTGTCAGAAGGCTCAGGCACAGTATTTCCATCCCCAGCAGCTTCATGTGAACAGCCTCAAAATATGCTGTCTTATTCTCGCTGTAATGTAAGTATGAACAGTATAAGGAGCAAGGCATATATATATATTTAAATTTGCCATACTGGTTGTGAATGCAAAAATGGCAGCTTGATTTGAAAGGAGAACCTTTAAAAACTCTTTCAATGTTAAAGTGTTCATACAAATCACTGTGTTAATTATATATCCCCAAAATTATGCAAATAATCTTTTTAGTGGTGGATTAATCAATGCTAATCACTTGAAAAATAGATTTAAAGTGTTTTTTTAAATAAAAATGTACCCAAGTATTTAAAATTCTCATGGTGAGTTTACATTTTAATAGTTCTATTTTATTTCTTTTTAATAGTGATAGACAAATACTCCCTATGTTATTTGGTGTTGAGCAACAGACACAGTAGGTGATCACAGGTATAAATGTCTTACCCTGGGTTCTAGATTCTTGCAAAGTTTTTTGAAATAACAATTTAGATATTAATGTTTCATTTTAGATGCCTATGGCACAACAGAAATTACCCTAATGGAAATGTAAAAAGTATATCTATTAATTGAGACATATTCAAACGTGGCAGTTGGCCTCTTCTTTAGAGTTGTGGACATATTAATAATTTGCTGCCTAATCTGAAAATATGGTAGAAAATAGTGCTCAAGACCAGAGCACAGGTATGCATTTGGATCAAAACCTTTAGTTTGCAAATTATTTGACATATTCGTATCTGTTTACTGTCCCAAAGGTGTATTTATTTCAAGTACTTCCTCTGGTGAAGGTTAGCACAAATCTAGAAAGTGAGATGACCAGCTCTTGATCCCCACTGTGCCTCCTCCAGCTCTGCTGTGGCAATAGTCCCTGCGCTTTCCAGCACACCTAGACCCAGGAACCACAACAATGCTATTGTACAAGCTGGGGCTGAATATACTTCCACCTCTGACTCCCTGCTTGAGCTCTTCAGTCCCAAAATTTTCCAGCATTTTGCCTTGGGATTTACATGACCAGAATGCCACAGCTAGCCAGCCATCACAGCCCCAGAAAATATCCAAGAAGTGCCAGCAGAAACTTTTAGGCATCCTCTCAGCCTGGATTTCAACAGCAGGCAAAATCAAAAGCCCTGAAGAGATGTTTAGGCAGATTTGAGCAACACAACAATTCCTATCCTGACAGTAACCGAGGCCTATGCATTGACTACATACAATACATCAGGATCAAGCCAAGATCTAGATGAAAATTATTACTGTAATATTACTGTGAAAATTACATTCTTAGAAATTCTCTAGAAATGTATTTGATGTGTGTGTCTGGGGGAATGTATTTTCCACACTGAAGTTCATTTTCTTCCCATCAGTGGCTATGATGAGATAAGCTGCTTCCACTTTGTGGGGCTACTAGCTAACACTCTATTTATGAACTATAGGATTTTGTCAAGAAAGTGCAAAACAAACTACTTACAAAGTTTACAAAAATAAACTTAAATCTGAGAGTTAATGCCATGAGACTCTCAGTTATGGAAACAAAGTTTCAGTTCTGTGGAGTGTACTTATTTTAGAGCTAAATAAAGGAGGACAGCAAGGTTTGAAAAGAAAGGTAACAGATATTACTCATCCTTTTACATTGACAATATCAAATAATAAAACACTAAAGCTTTAAAACACGTAGCTGCTATTTATTAATTTATTCATTCACACATTCTTTCCATAACCTAACTCAAGTTCTTTGCTATGTTGTGCATTTAATGAAAGACAACTGGTGAAGCGACTTCAACACTTTGAATAAGCTAAAAAAATGATTGTCTTTCAGTATGATCATAGCATAGGTGCACTTTCAATTAAATAGTTCCGCTTGCAATTATTGGTTGTGTATGCAGTGCAGGGATACAAGCAATATAAATATATAGCTTCCATTCTGTTTTTGAAATTTCACACAGGTCTCACTTACTTTAGCTGAGATCTTTGAAACTCTGAAAACAGGGCTGTAATTGATCATGAGCAATGGGGGATAAAACGTATCTTCTATCCATGCAGTAGCAGGAAGAGAACTTTCCTTGAAACACTCTTGTACTTCAAACATGACTTCTGCCTGATAAACCACTGAGATAATTACATTTTTAAAGGGGTGCATGGTTTGCTGTACTGGTACTGTTCCTTTTGGAAGTAGTAGAATGCAGAAACTGCGTCCTTTGTAAACTCCTTCAAACAGAATCAGATAATAATCAGAAAAAAATTCCATAGTCAAATGTTCTTCATCTGGCATCAGACATGGATCATGGGAGACAGGTACACTGTGCCATAAATAAAGGAAGTAAAAATTGCTTTTCATACTTTTTAATGTCCTTTCATTTTTCTTCCCACTGGTGGCTCATTGCTGGTGTGCAAGTGAAGACTCTGTTTTGTACACACCTGGCCATATTACCACTGCCACAGAAGGGATTTATTAGCATAAACTGTGAGAACTATTTCTTAGTTAGTAGATTGTATTCAGTTCAGTTCCCTGAGTTATTGCATTAGATACTACCGCTCTTCTTCAGGACTCAGACAAAAAATTTGTAGGATCAATTTTTACTTTATTGAAAGAAGACATAACACACCAGACTGTCTAACTTATTAACGCCACAGTCTTTGGTGGTTGAAATAAATAGTTTATCAGAAATATTTCTGAAATATTTTTGATCTTTTTACATGAGATTCTGCTCAGGAAGGAGACTCCACACCTTTGTCTGGTTCATCTGTGATCAAAAGGAACAATGTGAAGGAGTCTGTAGGTTGGGTTTTACACCTGAAGGTGAAAGACAGCTGGTAACCTGGTGGAATCTTTTGCTCTCAGGACTCAGAAATACCGATAAATGCTAGTGGCAAAATCCTAACCACCCAGCAATGACTGACACAGATGCTATTTTTGCAGATAACAGTCTTACGGTACGTGAGGAAGTAGTCATATCTTTTAAATAATTCAAGAGAATATTAATATCCTCCAACTGCCTTGTACTTTAGAGTGACAGGTGTGTTTAAATTAGCCTCTCAAAAAACACCCTGACTATTCAAGACCACTGGCTTTAAGTGCCTGATCCTCCACACTTTTTAACTAAGAAAAAAATGTACTGATGTGGACAGTGGGGTAAGAAGGACTTATTTGACAAATGCTGTAAAGGAAGTAGGATGGTGTCATTTGCAGAGCAGGTGTGTCAGGTTAGGTAGCAAAGGAGGGGGATTGAGGCCATAGTCCTACTTGTGGCACACACCTCTCTCCATTCCTGGCCTTCTGCCTCTGTGCATGACCTACCTCAGGACTGTGCATCACTCAAATTTCTGTCAGGCACCTTTTTTGCAGTATATGGGACATCATAAACAAGATTATGAACATTAGCTCCAATTTGGTGACATGTGAAAAGTACATGTCCTGTGTTTGTGTAGTTTAAATGCTGTCTGGCCTCTGTTATTACTGCAGCCACACCAAAGTGTTTCTTTACCCAAATGTCATGCTCTGTTTCTTATTTGTAGAACAGATAGAATTTTTGTTGTTGTTACTCTGAAATGTGGGGAACTGAAGTATTGTTATATCTGCCTTTCACAAAGATTAGGTAAAACCCCAGCTACCTTCTCTCAAACAACAACAACAACAAACCCTCCCCTCTCAGTTGTTTATTATCTAAGTAAAAAGAAACATAATTTTTCCTTGTTCATCATAAACTATAATATCATTGTGAGATGAAGTGGAATAAAAATGTCCAGGTCATGTTTGCTTCACAAAGCCTTTCAGCAGGCATTAATTTGGGCAAAAGTCCAAATTGCCCAGGTAGCTCAGGAAAGGAGAAGAACCACAAGTGATCAGGAAAATCTTCAAGGCACCGGGGATATAAAATAGTATTTTGTAGACAAATGCCCACTTCAAAAACTGCCTGTGGATTTAAAATACACAAGTACAGTTATAATTATTCCTAAGACACACAAACTGATCTCAAGCACAAACCTTTATACTGGAGGCCAAATCTCCCTGATGCAGAAAATGCTTGTGTCCCAGTCTGGATTGTTTTACGGTGGCACAACAGCTTGACGTCCTGTGTGGCTGAATCTGGCTGCAGGGCCCCTTCACCCCACAGGAAACAGCTGCCAACAGCTCCTTGGCAGCTGCGGCTTGTGCCAGTGGCACCAGAGCTGCAGGGTTTCCTCAGGCCCTGGGAATGCAGCCGGGAGCTTGCAAAAGTCCCCAATGTCCTTGTCTTGCCTTCAGAGCTCTGGGGACGTGGCTGAGGATCCTCTGCTCTGTGTCTCTGGGGTAATACTTTTATTTTCATTTAAGCTGTGGATATGGAAAAAGAAATCATTTAACTCTCACTTGAGGATCATTGTGTTCCTCTGGTTTTGTCTGTCTGTGTTCTGCTTTTTCAGAGAGACAGGGGGAGGAGTAAGGAAGGCATAACAATTATTTTCAGTCAATGCTTTGCGGACAAATATTTTTTATGGTTCGCACTAGGAAGTTGACTTTGGACATATGTCGGAGCTTGGACAGGAATACAGTGTGATTGACAGTGACAAATGGTAACAGACTATTCAGGGAAAATTAGTTTATGTCCACTATGATGAGTGGTAAAGACATTAATGTTAAAATTTATTTGTCTTTTTAAAAGATCTTTTATTTTCAGACTTACTTTTTTCAGTGCAGTTGCAGCTGTCAACACTGACAAGGTTGAATTTGCTAATTCATATCTTCCATTTGCACTCTGTAAAGAAGCTAAATTGCCTAATGAAAAAGCTTCTTTTTAAATAATGATAGTTATAATAATAATAATCAAGTGGGTTCTTCATCTGCAATTCTGACTTTGATCTATCCAAGTCTGTGGCTATAAAGAGAGAGGAAACATAAAGAAAAATTATAGCAGTTGTTGAAACAAGCATTTTTTTTTTAATAAATCTGCTTTCTGTCACAGAATTTCTTTCTTATAGCTGATAATTGCCAAAATATTTTGCCTTCTTCATATTTTATTTTCTTTCTTCTATATCTGTCTCTCTAGATACTTCTGACAAATAATGTATGTCGATTTTTCTTGAGAATTTTGCATCATAAGTTTGTGTATTGCTGGGTGGGTGCCTGACTTTGTGACACAAAAAGGGTTAATTCTAGCTGGAGACTTTTGTATTTCAGGAGTCAAAGAATGATTAAACCACTGTTGATATCTATCCCATCTGTGTAAATGCATAACAGGGACCTGGGAATAACAGAAAAACATGTTAATAAAATGCCACAGGAGATTCACACTGACTGCAGGACCACTCTTAGACATGCAACTGTATCATACACAGGGACATCCAGGACAGAAGGGCCTGCTTAAACTTGCAAAAGCAGACTAGGATGTATAACCTTCTGTTGTCCAAGCCTATTTACACACTACTGTTGCAATTCCAAGCAAATGGTGCTTAGCCTGGAAATGGCTTTTAATTCACTGTGCCTTGATCCTGAGTGTCTGCTCTCAGAAAAGCTAAGAAAGAGGCATAATCCAGATGAGCCTCCTGAGGTTTTGACTGGAGTTGCTTACAAGAGGAATCCCTTTCTTATGTGCCTAAGGGAAATCCAGTCAAGCCTGAGTGTCTAAGAACACGTGAAACATAATGTAATGTATCAAGCAGAAGAATAAGCCATTAAATGGAAAAGAAGGTGAACTTTCCCCTTGGTTGTGAAGATCAGGCTGAGCAGACAGTTTCAAGCATCCCAGAAAGGACTGACACAGTGATGATACTTGACTGTTAGTTTAACCTCATATATTTTCCCAAATATTTGGCATGAGAACATACATTTGTCTTTGTCTTTTCATATCAGACTTTTGTCAAAAATTATCTTCCTTCTCATCCTTTTTGGCAGCATGCTCAACTATGATCAGATCTGGAAAAAATTGGTATTGTATACATTGATTTCTATTGAACTTTTTTTTAAGAGGAAGATCTGATGACGTACCTGAAATGTATCAGTGGAAATTTGGAGCTGGCTCTGGAATATGAAGTTCAGGAACAATTTAGCTCTTTTGCTACATATATTTGAAACCTAAACTACCAAATGCCGCTTAATGAGCTCAGAATGCCAAGGTGAGGTGACCTCAGTGTGCTTGTCAGCTGTCCCCCCGCAGGGACTTATTTGCATACAGACCAGTCTGCATACAGAAACAGGGCTTCTTAACTTTCTGTCATGTAGGACAGATCTACTACAGAGTTCAGCTAACTGTCTCCTACATATTAAAGAAGAAGATGTTTAAAGGTACTATGTATGCAACTCTCTAATTGAAAAATTATTCATTATAATGTTTAAACATACACCAAACTTTAGCCTAGATCATATATGATACCTAGGTCTTGTTTAGTTCTGTACTTTGGGTGCACTTTAGTGTATCCAAAATAAATCTATACTTTGGTCATGCTGATTCAAAAGATCTTGGAATTGTTATTCATGAAATATCAATCACAAATGGAAAACAATTACTTCAGAGTAGTGTAATGGTCCATAAAATGACACAACCACATCTCTGACTGATCAGGAGTTCAAACACATGAGAATATGAATGTGTGTTATTATTAATGCTCAGAAACACAGGGTATTACCACTGGGATTGAAGGAAAATTGCATCTATAAGTAACTGTATTCCTAAAGAAAAAATCAAACAAACAAGCAAACAAACAAAAAAAGGAGTGGAAGTGTCTCTGTCAGTGGAAGCCAAATGGTGCTTCAATTAAATATTAGTTTTTTTCTTCATATGCATGTCAAATCTCAGTGACAGACATCGCTCTCATCCTATATTGCTTCTGCATGAGTCTTTACTATTCACTGGATTCAGTACCATTCACTCTCTCCCTAGCATTATACTTAGATCCTATATTTAGTTCTTATCAATTGATTACTGGCTGTTTCTGACAACAGCAGACTCCCAGAATTCACAAGATATACGAGAGTTAAGGTTACGTTTCCTTTCCTTGACCCTGTTGTGCTACTGAGCATGCACTGAGATACCCTTTTGCTTAGTTTGATTTTGTAGGACTGCACTCTGAGCATTCCTCAGCAATGTGTTAGCAGGCAAGCTCAAAAATTCTTCTTCATTTTCTTGTTGACTGAGGGTTTTACTCAATTCCTCAAATGATTCCTTGTATCAGTATGAAAGTCTCTCCTCTCATTACCTGGTTATTCAATGTGATCTATTGTCTTCCCCTATTCTCTTTTTAATAATATCAGCAAAGCAATCCAGAAAACAGCTCATAGAATATTGGTATACTCCTACTTTGATTATATGAAAAACACAACTTTTCATCTAAAAGTGGAAGTTTGTATTAGAGTCTATGAAATAGTAAACTTCTGACATTTTCCTAAAAAAAAAAAAAAAAAAGGTTAAAATAATTGCTTTTCTTTGATTTATCAGTTAGGATTCTCACTGAAATACTCATCATCTGAAATCAAGGCACATGGTTAAATGCAGACATCTGTACCAGCATGTAGTACTTCTTTCTCCCCTCCTCCTTACAAGTTTGTTACTTTTTCCCTATCCAGGCAACTATAGAGCATATTTATTTTCTTCAACACAGGCCTGTGTATCTCAGGAATCTGCTGTGAGGAGGGACACTTAACCTGCTGCTAGAACTCCCTCCATCACCACTGCCTATGAGATCTGATCCCAGGACAGTTCATTTACCACGTAGCTGCTGTGGGTGGGAAGGAAGTACCTGTTGTTAACTTAAGCCGTGATCATTTTCACTTTGGGCCTGAGATCTGATAGGAAGAAAATGAGGATAATTTGTGTGTGTGTCCATGTTTGGATATCACTAGCAAGAACCAAAGTAGTTTTAATTTTTTTTTTTTATTTGGTTTTGTTACTGTTTGAAATATGAACAGAGAGAGAGAAGGGACATTTGACAAAAGGAGATTTCCTACCAGGTTAGATGGAAAAGGCTCCTACCAAAATGCATTCTGGGTCAGATTCAATATATGAGCTAGATGAGGGAATTAATGTTTACTTTGTCAGACAAACAGCTGTACAGATTTTATGCTGGCCTTCTGCATAATGTGAATTTCACAGACTAGTGTAGAAGAAACTCCTAACTTCAGCCAAGCACTAAACGTCAGATTTTAACAAAATTTCTAACCAAACCAAAAAAACCCTGAACAAAATGTTGACAATTTCCCTTGTTTAGACTCCTAAAGAAGAAGATATTCTGTATAATTTTCAGATGGCAATGTTTGTTTTTCAAAATTAGTGTACATGCACATACACAAAAGCAGAACTTGGCTTACCTTAGTTCTCTGTATTTTTGCAAAGGGTGTGATTATCTCCAGTAAATATGACACGCAGCTCCCTTGACTTTGCCCCCTATTAAAGGGAGCAATTGTGTAACTTCCAATACAGTTGCCTAGAGCTATAATTGTTGTAAGATATTTGTGCGTATGACAACTTTAGCTTGCTTCCCAGAATTAAAGTTTTGCATATTCAATCGATGCAGAAACTACCAAGCAGTTCCCTTTCTGGCCACTGGTCTGATGTTGAGGAAAATTGATTTCCAGTTGGATTCTCCTTCTTTCTCTGTTCTTACATTTTGGTTTCAGAAATTCAGCTCATGACTGAGAGTGGGCATAAATAAAAGCAAAGCAAGTAAGGCATGGAGATGACAGGGCAGGTGATGGAAGCTGAGGGACAGACAACCATACACACATAGTTACACAAATATGTATATCTGGGTAGAGTCCACAATCACAGGATCTTGCCACATAAACAAGAGCAAAATTCAGACATGAATATTTTCCCCATTTCTTTCTTCTTATATACACAAACTGAGTATTTATTTATTTTTCAATTTGGATAGTAATGCTATCTTGATTTGACAATATTGATTAGCTTTGTGCTTCAGGTATTCAGCTGAGATAATATTTCTCACATCTCAAGAAAGTAGTATAGCTGTCAAAATACAGATGACCCAAAATATTTAGCTGTTCATGTAAAATGGAACTGTTCTAGCAGAAGAGAAAGAAGTAATTAAGAAAGAGAAGGGCTTTGGCTTAGTGTCACACATCCTAGTACTCTTTACTAACCGCCAAGCTATTGTGGGCATCTGTATCGTTTATGTGAATGGGATTCCACAGAACATTTCTGTATTAATGAAAAAGTATTTCTGAAGGAATAAGCTTTTGCCTAAGTTCTTTTCACCAGCCTTAGTGAGGAGGATCTTCTGAGGGACAGGCTAAAGGAGCAGATGGAGTGTTACGGGGATGATCAAAAAAACACTGGCTACTTGGCATCGAGTAATCAAAACTTGTCAGGGCAAAAGATTTGGTCAGTAGAGCTACAGAAGAAAAGGGATAGAGGACTGACTGTAAACTGTTCAGTGAACCTTCACTTCTACATTTTGTGAACTGGATAAATAGATTCACTTCCTTATACTTTTCCATAGAGCCAGGTGCTTACATGTCCTGGGTGGAAGATGAGAAGTGCAAATGCCAGCCCCTGTAGTGGACATGACTATAGGTTTCCTAGTAAGAACTGTTTAAGGTGGTTTCTGATTTCATGTGACGATGACATTTATGTAGAGGCATGTTGGCTTGAAGCCACTTTTTTGCTAATTTCAAACTCTTACCTACATACATAATTCCACAGCTGTGAAATTAAAAGCAATGCAATGAAAAGGTTGGTCATGTTTTTAAATCATTACTCTTATTTAAATTGCTAATACTTTTATTCTTCTACATTGTTTTAAAAGCCTACTTGTTTTCAGTTTTACAAAGTCTTGTTTAAAATCAGAGCTGTTTAATTTTTTCCATGAATCAGATCTAGAAAATATCTAATCTGCTTAATACTTTTGCATATTACCTTCATGCATTTAGACCATATAAACTATTACTATTTACATTATTAACAGTATTCTATAATACTTAGATCAACTTCATAGCTATGTATGAAAATTGCAACGTATCAGAAGAGTATAAAAAAATTCCAAACTGAAGAGGTTACCAATTTCATAGGTTTAAAGTGTTGTCTTAATTGGCTCTGAACTGCAACTAAGAATTGAAGTAGAGAAAATCACCTAAATTTACCCTCCCCCTTAGTCAGCGGTAAGCTTCATAAGACCCTCCCCAAACCAAATAAGGCCAGAAAGAATGTGCTAAGCACTGACTGTGCTAAGAATAAAGTTGAGCTGGGATGGATAAGGTTACTTTGAACTCTATATTTCATGTTTCCTGACATACCCTCCAAAGAACTGCAACTATGCTAGTGAGGCTGCAGGAGCGTTAAACAGTTCTTCCCTGGTTCTTTATTTTTTGCTGCTTTTCCATGCATTCCTGTCCTGTTTAGGGCTGGGCCTTTTTCCTTTTTTATTTGTAGTCTGCACGTTTCTTAGGATATTAGAAAAAACATGCTGAAGATTCACTGTGAGGCATGGCTATTTTTGTTAGAAGCTGATACTTCAGACTGAGCTTTAAGGGTTGCCTCTGGAAGGCCTTAAGTTGCTGTGGTAGGACAGGAGTCTGCAGAGGAAACAGAAAGTTCAGAGAGGTGCAAAAGAAGAAGGAACAGAATTAGAAAAAGCAGAGGACCTCCCTCCTTCTCATTCTGCAGCTCCTGCAAGAGCCAGCAATCCAGAAGTAGTATCTAAGCTGCCACGGTAGATCTTGACCTTTTTAAGAGAGTATCTCTTACCTTCATCATCATGGCCGAGATTACAGCAGAAGGTATGGTAATTATTTTCCAATATAATTAACCAAAAATTATATGTACTTTGACAGTGTAATTGACCTAGGCTGCCAATACGATTTGTTGCTCTTAGCAAATAACACTTTCACCGTAGGATCTTTTTGTTTGTTTCATTGTTTTCCACTTTTCTTTCCTGTTTTTTTCTTTTTCACTCCTGTAGCCTGAGTTTCTACCAGTTACTGATCTCTGTACATCTCTAAAAATAGTATTAGTCACATTTGCAGAACAGCACTGCTTAGGCAACTCCATTAGAGTGATACAAGAATGGGAACATCTGAATGTCAGCTGGTTCCACCCTTGAACTTTTGCTCAGGTAAAGCTTTGGTAGTCCCTTATAATCAGAGATTTGCCAGAGTCAAAGTAGCTTAGTTTGGTGGCCCTGATTTTTCCACAAGGAGCACAAAGTGTGTGTGAACTGTACATGAAGTTACTGAAGGGTAAAAGCTATCAAATCTGCAATCCTTATTCAGGTAAACTTCTAAAGGAATCAGCAAAAGTTGTGTTGAAAGAAGTATGCCAGGGCTATGCCTGCAAGAATGAAAGGTGATTGTATTAACCAATAAATACATATTTTAAAATATGAGTAGTTCATGTACTTTAATATTTCCCGACCATTCATATTTAAATAACATTGTAGATGCATAACTATTTTATCAACAACAGTGGGACAGGGGACATATTTAAAATGCAACCTTCTTTAAATTTAATACTGAATATTTTAGTTGAATTTCATTCCAACTTTTTATTTCAGTGTGAATTACTCCACTGTTTATCCAAATTTAATAATGACACTACAAAAAAAATGCCTTTAAACAGTTTCCTGAATGTTATTTTTGTTCTGCTTGTCAAGGTTACATGGTATTTCAGTATATGAAAGTTGTACTTTTCATTGTTAATATTTGTAAGAGGATCTGCTTTAAACACTGTTAGAGACTGAGCCCATTGTCTTCTAAAGACTTGATGTTAGGACTATGTCAAATTGTACAATCCTTGCCTGATGTCTGGTTAGCCACAGCAAGGAGAGCAAGTGCATATGATTTTTTAATCAGCAGTTGGACTGATCTATAATTTGCTTCTGGCAGCAAATACTGCCAAAACAGGTGGCTCAGCCTAACAGTCCTAATCCAAGTGCTAGCACTAGTTTATTTGGATATTCTTAACCACGTTGGTGGAAACATTAGTTATTTTGTAGCTGCTATCAAGGAAATCTGTGAAATTACATTTTGTGTGCTTTAATAAATTAGTGTCCAAGTAGAAAAAAGAAAAAAGGAAAGATTTTGAGTTCAGGATTAGCAGCAGAACCAGAAGACTTTTCAATCACTCTTGAAGTGACTTTCCAGTCATTTATTAGCAGCTTAATAAAGAAAGAAAACTAAAGACCGTAAAATAAAATAAAAATAAAACAAAGAGCCTAAGTATGTTGTTATGGTGCTTTTATAGTCTTTTTACAGGTGTTCCTTAGCTGCTATATTGTGTGTCTTTCTTCTGTGCTTTTTTCCTGTGCAAAACAATAGACTTTGTTAGTGAGAAGTGATAAGAGGCATCAGCTACACAGTAACCTGACCTTCTGCATAGCAGGTAAATAAGCCATATAATTAGTTTAGTTTAGTTTAGTTTAGTTTAGTTTAGTTTAGGTTTTGTTTTGTTTTTCTTATATTTGGAATGGACTTATGTTGAATGGCTTATTTTTAAACTCTGGATCCACAAGATGCAAATTTTACTTATGGCAGAAAACTAAGAATTCACCCTGGGGCTAAAGTTTCACTGCAGTTTATTTTCCTCTGGGGCCACTGCTGGCATTCACAAGGCAGTTTGAAAGTTCAGATCTAAACTTCAGCAACATATAGTTTGGACAAATAAAAAACAATTAAAATTCCTCTTGCTTCACATAATTCCCTTTTGATTTTATGTCATTTCATTCTATACCCCAGCCCATGATTTGCTGTGGTCTTCATCACTTTATTAGGATTAAAGTACTTGCTCCCTGTGGTAGGTGTTCTTAACTCAATTTTACACTGGCAGTCACATATCATTTAGACTGTCAGGTTCCTTGCCTTTTGGAGTACCATGCTGACACGTCAAAGAGCACAACAGCAATGCAGGCTTTAACACTGTCATGGCCAGTGTGGCTGCTGGTTTACAGAGATGGTCCAGCTGCGGCAGAGTGATACTCTTGGTGCGCATACCAAGGTACGTTTTCCTGACACCCCTTGTCAATACCACTTGTCAGTATTCAGAGACGGATGCACAGGGCCAGCAGGGTACTCTTTCAGGTCAGCATCACACAATGACAATGAGACTAAGCAGCTTAAAAATTTAGCTACCAAGCAATGACCCTGGCCTGTCTACTTGTACCTCAAGTCACATGCACTGTCTCTTCATTTCCACAGCTACAAATTGTTAGTTGTAGAAATACTGGTGAAGGATACCTGGTGAAAGACTAAAGGAGATCTCTGAAGACGGCAATTTATAAATGTCCTTAGAAAGTTGGCAGGTCCTATATCTCCTGCCGGTAAATATTTAGGAGAAGATTCCAAAGGATTATCTTTAGCATCCTCATATTACATGTAATTGCAACCACAGAAATGTACTATTAGAACACAGAAGTCCTTAAAACTGTATACAAAAAAAACTCAGTACAGACACTAAGTACTCTGCCTTGCAACAGTCTCAGGATATTTATTACTATTATTGCTACTACTACTATTATAAATAATAATAATAATAATCATCATAATCGTTATGATGATTATTATTATTACAAATGGGGACTGGACTGGACTCAATGGCAGATGTAGTTAGAGCTGCCACTGTTGAAATATGAATACAAAAAGCCTGGCACCTCTGAGAAATGTCTTCTACCAATGTACAGCTTAATTTGTATGTGCACAATAGCTCCAGCAGCAGCCCTGCAGTTGGTCCTTTCTAGTCCAATCTATTGCAGGTCACAGTGCAAGGCTGATGACCGGCCACTGGCACTTTATCCTCCCATGCAGGGAAGAAAGAACAGACACACAGCTCTGCCTGCTCAATGCACCAGAGACTGTGCACTGATCTAATCCGGGGAGGTGAGGAGAGGAGAAAGACAAGATTTCTGTGCCAGCTGTTTGTCTGCCACAACTTATTCCCCCAGTGGAGCAAGAAGGAAGCAGGAGTCAAATAGAGATGTGACAATGAGTCACAATTTGGTCCTTATTTTGCTGCTGAGAGCTGTGCAGCTACACATTCCCTCTGTCTCTGGGCAGGCTGCAAGGAGACAGGCTGGCCCTGAGGCCACACACAGCTTGTCAGTGACAAAATCAAAATTAGCTTATGGATTTCGGTCCTTTTTCAGGCTATTTGATGACTATGAAAAGTTTTGAGATGTAAACCGTTTCAAAAGACAGGTTTAACAAGATCTATATGCTTGAAGATTAATATACATGAAACTGATAATGTATGAGAAATAACACACAAGAGCCAGGGGGTAAAATCATAACAACTTCATGAGTGTGATGGCCAGAAGCTAACAACACTCTTCAGTTGGGAAAAAGTTTAGCAAAGTCACACAGCAGGCAAGAGCAGAATAGCTGTTTCTCCTGGTAATTCATGAGTCACTGATAGAGGTGCCAGTGTTACCAACCGAAAAAGGGGCATAGATAAATAAATTAGATTAGGTGATTCATCCTGTGGCAAAAGGTATGTGAGGTGTTTCCTAACCTTTAGTTAGACTGCCATTTAACCATTGAGTTAGGAGGTTTCTATAGAATTTTTTTACAAAAAGCAAATTTGCAAAATTAGAATATGTCTTTTTCCATTTTCAGTGTTGATTAGGAAGCAGATAGTATACCTTTTGCAGTGGGCTAAGGAAAACACAACAATTTTGGCAATGATTTTTTGGAGGAATCAGTCTGCTCTTGTTCAGAAGTACCAAGTAAAATTGACAGCCTAATTACATGAAGTGATAAAAAGTCAGAGAACCCAGACTGCCTGTAAAAAAGTAAGACTTTGGGGGAATAGAAGCTACAAATTCTCAGTGAAATCCCTTAAAACTTGGATTCTCCTGTGCCTGAGGGCCTGGATAACTGAGCTGGTTATCTTGGCTGTGGCCTAGATGCTTTCTCATAGCCTGTTGAGGTATGCAAACGTGAGGCCAAATTTGTTAGCTTAAGTTTTAGGTTTAAGAATTTGTGTACAATGTTACTCACGGTTGGTATGGTATCTATGCATGTTCGGTTGGTACAGAGATAGTCCAAGATATCATTACCTTAGTTAACCCCTCAGGTAGCTGTGGACAGCAAGAAGCGTTAAAACCTATATGCCAGAGATTGAAGCTAATGCATCATGTTGCTAGTCCGTGGCAGACTAAAAGTGTGTGTGTGCAGTTAACTCATGTTTAGCTTGTGTGCAAACAGATGGGCTGTAGTTCTCATCATTTATTGAATATTTGTAAAGGAACGTTGTGCTCAAAATTATTTGGAAACATATTTTAAGGTCACTTACATAATGAGAAATATGTTCAAAAGCCTAGTAGTGTTTTCAAGTTATTGTGGTGATCAGTTCCCACTGATTTTAAAAACGAAATCTGTGAAACTACTTAGGTTTCTGAAAGTCCAAATCTATACATTGAGGTACCTAATCCTTGAAAAAAATCTTGTCTATTAATATTTTGAGTACTTTTATCCCTTCCCTCCAATGTAAACACTGAGTAAGAAGTGGATTACTCCTGCTTTTATTGCTCTGCTCTGGAAAGCAGTTACTGGTTTAGTTTAAAACACATTTCATGATGCAGGTTTGGCTTCAGTCCAGGACACACTGAGGACAGATAAACCAGAGTTGACCTCTTTGAGGCAGGTCAACTGCTTACAGAAATGGAGAAGCTTTCATTTTCTTACTGGTGCTGATATCCCCTGGTTCCTGCTCTGTTTAAGAAGATTGAACTAGTGGACAGTGCTCATTTTACCAGCTTAAATCGTATTTAAAGAAGTAGAGGGCAGATTGCTTTAAATCATAATTATTGAAAAACCTTTTAAATCACCAGTTTTAGTCATGAGTTAAATCATCAAACAAGAAGCCTGTGTTTCAAAACAGCATTTTGAATTTTTTTTGCATGTGTCTTCTATCATTCTTTTTCCCAAAAGAATGGAAAAGAGACACTGATGCCTATTGGCCGGTTACCAGTATGATGCCTGACTAAAACCTTTCTCACTAAAATTGTGCCTTTTACTCTCAGAGAGAAGGGTAATCTAAATCTCTCATTATTAAACCACTTATCCAGATTTGCAGTCTTTACATGATGTGGGGGTATTTTCATTGTTTTTGTTTTGTTTGTGTTTTGTTTTTTGTTGTTGTTGTTGGTTTGGTTTGGGTTGGGTTTTTTGTGTTGTTTTGGTTTAGTTTGTTTTGTTTGTTTTTGTTTTGGTTTGTGTGTGTTTTTTGCTTTGGTTTTGGTCTTTTTTTTTTTTTCAATAATAAAGAACGGTAAACGGTGCATTTCTTTTTTTACTAGGTAGCAATTTAATTTTTACTTGTGATTGCTGTCAAGCTTAATTAAGATGAAAATTGGAATTCAATTAAAATGGTACAAACCCAGCATTCTAAAATTTCGTATTTGTGTACTGTAAATGTACTGAATGTATAGGGAAAGTCAACTTTAAAAAGAGTCTGTTTTGAGAAGCTAAGTGTTTAATTAAACAAATACAAAGCTATTAATAATTTGGTTTCTGGCCACTGCATCCTACAAGAATATATGACTGATAGAGCTCATTTTCTTTAATATAATGTTTATTCAAAGGTTAGAGAAAAAAAAAACATATTTTCTGCTTTGAAAAAAAATAATCTAATTAATTCTTGACATAGAATAAGATAATAATTTAGTTCAAATGGTAAAATAAACTGAAATTAAGAACATATTATTTGCATTTGCAAACAGGTTATATTCTCAAATAAAAGCCTAACTTAATTTGACTCCATCTGCTTAGCCAGTGATTTTGAATAGCTTGGTGATTTCTTTAGCTTTCTTCACAATTGTAAAGGCTAGATCATAGCTTTTTGTTTAAGTGATTTCTATACATGGCAGTTCAAAAGTGCATGGTAGTGTAAAAGTGTAATCCTTAGCACAGGTTTTCTTAATTTCATATTTAAATTTTCAAATACGTATTTTTTAAAGCATTTAAAGAAAACTCTGTTTGTCATTCCAAAAGCACCAACAATTATATTCCCTGCCTTTCCTCACTGCACCGTCATTTGTTTGGGGCTTAAAAAGGAGAATTATTTAAGATTAATACTGAAATGTCTTCAGTAGTTGCAGATGTATAGACAGGTGTAAAACAGCAACTTTTTTTTCTACAGTTCTTTCACACTAATTTAAAACACATTCAAAGGTATGGTTAAATAGAACTTCACAGAGACATGAAGATTTAATATCCTTTATGTTGGCAGATCAGACTGGTAACAGGGAACATGAGGTAGATAAGCAGATCTGAACTGTAAATTCACTGCATCTTAAGACTTTGAGCTGTGCACTTAAGCTATAGTTCTTATCCATGTGATTCCACTGTCATATTCTCTTGTTAGCTTTAAAGATTTTTATTGTAATTATGATTATTTCATATTTTAGTCCTAGCCATGTTTCTTTATATAAATCTTGTTTTGGTGCATTGGAACATGATAATTGACTTTGGATCCCTGAGTGGGAACATATTTAAGCTGTGTGTTGTCAAAAGGGACTTGTAAGTTTTAGCTTCTAGTTTTATTTCTAATATGTGTTTACAGCACAGTTGGCTTATATAAGCAAGTATTTCAGAAATTATGAAGCAACATGGCTACCAAATATGTCACTGATGGTAGAGAAAGTGACACCAATAGGTAGTAGAAGAGATATCAGATGACGCTGCCCTGTTCCACATTCTGTCTTTTTCTTCACAGCCTCTGATACTTTTTTTGCCCTGTAATTGTTTTCATTTTTCTTTTCTCCCTCTTCCAAGGATTCAATAGACAAGACTGCAGGTAGTATGCCAGAGATGTAACTCTAGTCCCTTCTCTAAATGCAAAACATAGATGGAAGAATATGGTAAAGCACATAGTAAGTAGCTACGTTTTTCTTCAGACTCCCTAGATTTTAAGGAAAAGAACTGAGCTAACAAAAGAGGTCATTTAATGTGAGGGAAGCTAAACAAAACAAAACTGCCTATGCTAAAACTCACCTATATTACAATTTCAGACAAATCAGTTAAGTTGCTCAAAATCATGGTCAGTGCTGAGTTTTGCCTTTAGAAATCAGAATGAAAAAGCTGTGGCTTTAAGACCTGAATAAGCCTCACTTGAGTCCTACAGCACAGTGTGAACTGGTCTCTGGCCTAAAAGTTCTGCTTGGTGCCATGTGAAGGCATTTACCGTAAGAAAGGAAAATATAAAATGTCAGACACAGAAAAACTTTCTCACTGGAGAAGCATCCTCTCTCCATATTCAAAGACAGCTTTAAAAAGTCCTTTACAAATATGTAATGAGTAAAGACCTGCTACTCCCTGTACATGCTTATGTTCGTGGAACTTCAAAAGTATCTCTGTACCTTTGCCTGGAGTCAAATTGTCAAAGGTACAATGAATCTAAGCCTTTGTAGCCTCCTTTGGTATGTAAATGAACTATTTCTTATATTCCATTATATAGATTTAAGTTGTGGTTTTCTGTGCATGTCAGGAAGGCTAAATCTTGTTTCAATCTTCACTAAGAGGTTATTCACAATTGACACAATTATCATAAATATAATTTTGTGGTTACTATTTTACTGGTTTTAGAGGCATAATTTAATACATCTATTCAAATGTTAAGATCCTCATTTTGCTTTGACCTTTTCCTTCTATATCAGGTAGACCTTAATTTTGGCTTCAGGTCTATCTATGTAACTCCTCCTGAAGTCAACTGAATTGGTACATGAGGATATATGATCCAGAATTTAACATCCCATAAAGGCAATATCACCTCTATATGATACAGTTCAAGCTATATAATTTTCACAGTTTTATAATCCCAATATTTAAACTACAATCATAATGTCAATTTAATGTAATTTCAATTGTTTTTTCTTTTTTTAATGGAAAACTTCAAACCCTCTTCTTCCCAGACTTTTTGTCGTATCACCATCCATAATAGGATTAAAAAATGTTAACATTTCACAGGGAGATATCTAAAGTTAGACTCATCCCTTTAAATGTACTTTTTGTTTGGTTTGGTTTGGTTTTTTACAGGACTATTCTTATAACACTAATAATAGCACAAGATCTATGATGAGGTTGAATGTCACCCCTGTCTTCCTGGGACAGCTACATGACCAGATGGCTTGACTACATTCTATCACTTAAAGCAAAACCACTATGTAATCTGCTCTTAATTGTGTAACAACCTCTAAAGACAATGAAGATGTTATTTTGGTAGTAGAGAGTGAATTCTGGGGATATAAGGTTTTCTCCTGCTAAAAATAAAAAGCAAAACAAAACAAAACAAAACAAAAAAGGGCTCAAAAAGATTTTTTTTTTTTCATTTTCATTTTGTTAATCTGTAAATATATTTGATAAAGTTATCCACTTTGGTAAGTGGCATGTCCACTCAGGATTAAATACAAGCAGTTTTTTCACAGCAAAAGTAGTCCTGTTATCAGATGCTGAAGCAGAATTAATCCATGTGAGATACATTTATCCTAAAATAAATCTCTTGTTCTAGACATTGTGATTTTGTATTGATTACATAAAAGCCAGTTGAAATGCTCTGGAGAATGTAGTGTGCTAGTCTGCTGTTAGTAAACCAGACGAAGTGACAAATTTCCAGATCAGTAACAGACAAAACTCTTCTTTCCCAGCCTACTTTCTCTCTTCCTTCCCCTTCCAGAAACAAGTGCACTGGAGCCCTCTGCCCAGAGACAGATCTCCATCCCTATTCCCTGCATTTGTCACGAGCTGGAAATCCATAGATTTTGTAATACAGAATGGTTGGATTGAAAGTGACCTCTGGAGATCATCTAGTTCAACCCAGCAACTTTATTATATTTTGTCTGCAAGTTGCTATTGAACTAGAGGTTTCCTGTGATTATTTTTGTTTTCTTTTAGTGATTTGTGCAGAACTCATGTAAGAAAGATCACAAGGGAAACTTCACTAGGCAGCTATTATTCTGGAAAGAAGAGAATTTAGTAACTTTGGAAATTATGGAGAAAACAGCTACAAATATTTGAGAATGCAACTTCAGGAAATACATTTTGATTTGCAAGGTTAGCTACAACTATTGACGAGGCTTGAGCACACACTTAAAATTAAATGTGAATTAAATGTACATATGCAGATATAAGCGTGAGTGGTCATTGTGCAGTTTTGCCCGAGCTAATGAATTCAATATAATTTCAACTATACAGGCAAAACAATGAGGGCCAGGCTTTTGTCTTAAAAACTAATTAGCAGGAAGTTTCTTTTAAGAATATATTTGCCATTATTTCTTTTTTTTTGCCCAGTATATGCTAATGCACCTCACACTGAGAAGTGCTAAAGGCAGTTTTACAAAAGAGATACAGATGACTAAGTTAGTTTTATAACATGGTTGCTATCCACTCTTCAATGCATCATGCTAAGCGTGGAAAACCAGGAATAATACTGCACCTGCAGAGGCTGCCAGAACTATAAAGTGGCACTGGATCTATTTTTTATTTCTTTTTTTTCCTGTGGTATTGCCTAGAGGTAAGGACATCATTGGACTCATCACCTTATTTTCTGTAGCAAGTAACAGTCATTACCCTAGAATCTTACAATAACTTTAATTTATAAAGATTCTTTTATTCCATTAATGAATGACTTTGTCAGCTATCCCTAAGGAATAACAAGTGAAAACAACCTTCCCACAAATTCACTGGTTCAACTTATTGTGAATGAAAACTCAGCTAGCGTGTTCATGCTTTTACAGAATACACTCTCTGCACTCATATTCTTGAAGATATCATTCCACATTTTTCTTTGTCTCCATCCTATTTTTGTTCCACTTTTTAAATTTACTATAAACTCTTTTACATTTGTTGACTCATTGAATTTACCAAGTCGATAGCTTTGAAATCACTATTGTTGGTACTGTGAACACAATCTTTGCTATCTTTAAATTTTTGTTGAGAATTTCACTTTGTCTAATTGAATAATTCTAAGTCTTCAAAAAATAGATGAACTTATTTAGGTCTTTAATGAAAGTTGTCTACATGAAGTTTGCGAAAACTCTGAATCTTGTTTTAGAAAATATTCTCTTGTTTTCAGCTAGTCAAGACTTCATATCTATGTTTGCTTTCAATCTTTCCTCTTCTTTTATGCCTTTCACTATTTTAATTAGAAGAATCAAACTTTTCTGATACATTAAATGTAGAAATATTACCTTTTATTCTCACAGTGATTGGAGAGAATATTTTCAATGGTTTTGAATGAAATTAGAACTACAGCAGTCTCTCATCAGCTGAAAAAAAGAGCACATGTTCTGTCTGAAAGAGAATAAATTTTTAGTCCTTATCTGTTAGTAAGTTGCTGATTTACTTTTTGTTGCAGAAATGTCTGTTTTGCTTTGTGTTTCCAACTTGCTTAGACACTAGGGCAATGAAGTGGGAAGATAAGGAAATCATAAATTAGTTTGTTCTTCACTGATTTTATAACCAGCATTTCACGAACCCTTTTTTGGACATAGACATGAATAATGTGAAATTCCCAGCACATGGACTGTTAATTTTCCACAAATCTCTTGTACAAATGCCATTTTCATGGCTTGTGTGCTTCCTAAGGTATTGTCTGAATTTGTTCTCTATAAAAGTTACTTATCCAAATTTCCACTATATACATCTAAGCTCTTTTAAATCTATACTTCTTTCTGCAGAGAAGTAGCTCCTGACTAAAGGTGATGTGAAGTATTAGCTGGAACAGAACTACACTGCACATGACACAAATCCTGACAGTATTGTTCCAGGAGAAGTATGTTACCCTTATTTATACTTGCAGAATTTTATCAACATTTGCAACACTTGATCACAGGAACAGTGACTTTAACAATCTCCTGATGTTTAGTGGTCTTTCAAGTCCATTTGTGTAGTGTTTTTTCTAGGGAATAGCACTCTTCGAGAAATGTATACCCAAGGGACTCTGTCAGGTTGTAGTCCGACAGGTCTGAGCATATGGAAGTGGAGGGAAGAACATCTAACCTGCACTTGCCCATTTGGTGGCAAGGAAAACATTACAGCTCTTTCACACAACAGATATCTCATGAATGTCCCTTAAAAGCTAACAATACCACTCCTGCCCTGATCAGCAGGATGAGAAGGAATGAACTGTTGATCCAGATTTGGAAACAGGCTCATCTGTAAATAAGACTGGTGTCTTCTTTAAGTCTTATTTGCCTGGTTAGGTGGTATGAACCTTTTATTGTAGATCCCAACAATGGAAGAACCCTAAACATACTTTAGCTTTTCTGCACTAATCAAGTAGCCTGAAGCACAGATTCTGGGGAGTACACAGAATGCTGTGCAGTGTGTAGGTAGAGTTCTTTAAAAATATCATCCTTTACAGAGTCTTTCACAGTTTCTCTGTGACACTTGGCTTAAAGTTTAATTAAAGCACTACCTTAAATTAAAAGCCAAGAAAAGTTATAGCAAGTGTAGTAGAATGTCTTACGGCCTACTTCTCTAATTCATTATTAGTCATTCAATTATTTTAGATGCACTTTGTGTCTATTCTTGTCTTCCACCATAATACTTTGATAGCTTTTTGAATGTATTGTACCTTTTCGGGTATGAATTGTGTTAGTGAGTGAAAGATTATCAGTTATGTGACCGTAAGAATACAGTCAATGTAAGCTGTGAGGCTGAAATATCAACTGTAATGCAAATGTTCATCTTCAATAAATGAGAATGTATGCATTTTTTATTTATTAGCACTTATCTAATTACAGTTGAAGCTGAAGTCTATTGATATAATAGAAAAGGAAATTAATAAAGAAAGGTTAGATGATGAATAGGCCTTTGACCAGGATATAACAGCCAGCAAAATATTGCAAAGATGTATACAGAATAACTAATTAGCTCTTGAAAGCTTTTTTAAAAATTTAGAAAGGACTATCAACTTCTACATCTGCAGAGGACATCTCTATCTCTTTTCATTATTTTGACAAAGTTATCAGTTGAGACTGCTGTATTAATATTAAAGAAACTTCAGAGAATTGCTTGAAAGTTTCCTGAAATGAGAAAGTAGCAGTAGCTTTGGTACTCTTAAAATCCAAGATTTAAAGATTTCAAGAAACTTTATACACAAGCTGAATGTGTAAAAATGGCTTGAAAAGATGGGAAAAGAATACAAACAACTACACTCAGAGGAAGTCTGTGATATATCTAGCTTAAACACTACAGAATATGGAGAAGCAATGAGCCAGAAGTTAGAGCAGAAGACCCAAGTTCAGGTCCATCTCCTGCCAGACTTTCAGTGTGGCTTTCACTCTCCACTTAATTGCTGCATCATTTCCTTTCTTTTGAATGAAAATAGAATGGCCTTACATCAGAGTGTGAGCTGAGGGGAAGGTAAATATTGTAAGACTGGGGGCAAACAAATCCAGATTTGAGGATCTATAAAAAACCCGGAACATAATTGCGTGCTTTGAATATGACCTGAGACTATGTGAAGCTTTTTCATAAATAAGAAAATGTTTCTGTTGATGTGTTTGAGCATTCATAGATTTGTGAATATAGCACAGGCAGTTTGGACAGCAATACCAGGCTAAAAATGTCCTTTCAGCTGCTGTCTCTATTTCATTGATATGGAACAAAGGGTGTTTGATGAAGGAGAGTGGGATGAAATCAGGACAAATATGCATAAAATCCCTTTCAGGCATTA
This sequence comes from Columba livia, assembly GCF_036013475.1. NCBI lineage: Eukaryota > Metazoa > Chordata > Aves > Columbiformes > Columbidae > Columba > Columba livia. The sequence goes on along the minus strand of NC_088604.1, from coordinate 54,638,256 downwards.
TGATTGAACTTCAGGCATAGATATGCAACTTTTTTCTTCTCCTTTTCTACCACCAGGAGAGTCAGTGAGTAAAGCACAAAAGACTGAGATTGGGGCAAAATACCAGGAGTGATAGAGCGGTCCTACAAGTGTCTGATGTTCATGCAAGCTGGGTGGAAACTTTGGAACACCTGCTATTACTGTGGGCTTGGAATACTGGAGCTCCTACTGTATGGATCTGCTATTTCAGAGAACATAGGGAGGTGTTATAGCTTGCGAATGAGAGCTGAATGGTTTTGCGATGACTTTGTGCATGTTTATAGCAGATGCTAAAGATTATTTGATTAAGAATCAATGGAGGGAAATAAGGAAACTCTCATTCCAGACAGGTCAAAGTTTTTCCCTGGTGAACTCACTTTCTGTTCCAGTTCGCAATAACGATATGGAGGGGCCACCTTGAGATGGCGTTTTTTAAAAAAATCCAGAATAAACCCTTTCACACTGCAGTGAAGCAAGACTTTAACCTTATGAATTATTTTTGGACTGATTATGCCATTAAAAACAGTGGAAAGGTTTTCCTCTGTTCTAAGATGTATCACTGAGGTTTGAGGACCGTTTTGATGCAGTCTACTTAGATGTTAATTAGTCTTCCATGACCAAATACAGTGGAAACCTATTTTGTCTTGGCTTCTAATGTTTTAATGCTGACACAGGAACTGATAGAGGCTATGAAGTTCAGAAAGATTCACATTCCAAAAATGTAAGTAAATGGATACCTGATCCATTAATAGGGCAGAGACATGCCCAGAAAGGTAAACTCAGACATGTCTAAACTATTTTGTTCCATTGGTATTCTAGTACTGATTAGGAAAATGTGATGAGAATGGATTAAAATTAATGATCATTTTGCAACACTCTATGCTATGCCTAAACATGTGTACTTTGTATTCTAAAATTTGGAATCTTACACAGTTAAAATGATTTCACAAACATGTCTCATGTCTCTCAGTCTTACCATTACTGCATTCTTCCTGGTTTGTGTTATATACTTAGAAGCTTAATTTAAGTAGGATAAAGAGGTATTTTAGGCATACTCTATATAGATAGATATTAAAAATAAATCATATTCTGGTTTAGGTATCTTTGAATTCAAAGAAGATTTTTACCTTGTCAGTCACTGAATACATTTAAAGCATTGTTAGCCTACAAGTAAATCTTTCATATGAATCCTTTTCAAGATTAGGATGTCACTTCTCTGAGTCACTTAACAATTAAACCGTGGATCAAAATTCTTTTTTCCTTACTAATACCTGAATCCTATAGCAAAAACATCCTCGTCAGACATTACAGCTTTTATATGGATAAAATTTTCATTTTCAAGAAGGTAGGGAAAAAGTCATTTTTACTTTCATGGTTCAGCAACTTAGTTCTGAAAAAAAAATAGATATATTCACAACATTAGCAACCTGTTCTGTACTAGCAGTAGCAATTTTGTGTTTAGTGGGGAAAAAAAAAAAAAAAAAGATGGTTTAAAATTATATCATTATTGTTTTAAGTGAAAGCCATTAATACATAATGTTGTGGTATACATACTTGAAAAATACATTCATTTGGGATTTGGATTTACTCTGCTGCATGGGAAAATAAGTTAGTATATCTTGTAGAAAAAAGACAAGTCTTGAGCTACATTCATCAGTTGATAGTTTTATCAGTTGTCTCTTTGTAAATCACAGGAGTTGTGTAATGCCCTTATTAAACACCAGAAAAGACTAAACAAAAAACAAATTCTGCCCATATAACAGTAATACAATACACACGAAAAATAACCTTGTACTTCTTGGTCTCACATGCAAATTTCCCTGGTTATCATACATGACATTGCAAGTTAGAGTTGGTGTAGAAATTAGAACTTCACTTGTATCTGGGAAATAAAACAAAGAACCTTTTTAGGTGCACACATCAAAGTCTTGCTTTTCATGCATTCATTTTTTTTCAAGAAAAAGTCATAGCTGACCCCTAAAATCTGAATTTGGATTCCATAGTTTCTTCAGATGAGTAATAGTGAAGAGGTATGGAACCATATTTACTTGTGCAAATATTTTAATCCAATTTTGCCATAATCTCAAATTTCATTTTATATGCCACATTGATATCTCACTGTCTAGCGCTGGATATTTCTAGGAATTATTATACAGAATGGCTCCATTTCTGAAACTAAATAATGTAGCTGGGTAACCACTTCTTGACATTTATCACTGGGATAAATTAGAGACCACTCTGAATCTTCTATCTGTTTGGGCAGTTGAGGTCTTTATTATTTTATCTCATTTACTCTGCAGAGATTTGAAGAGGTGTGATAAGAAGATTTAAATTGCAGGTCAATCTACAGTCACTTAGATAAAATTAGATGAGGAGGGTTTGTAAGCCTAATTTCCAGCTCACAAAAGCAAGAGTCCCTAAAACAATTTGTAGTCTATTCATTGTGCTTTGAGCAACTCTTCTGGTTTTGTTTGATCAGAATGTGGTAGTGTGAAAATCAGCGACATTAGAAGTCCTCTGGGCTTAGGTATGGGTACAAAGCAGATCCACTAAGAGTCTCATTTGTTCTTAATTTATTTCTGGGTGAAACTCTGGTATGGCTTACAATTTCTAAAATCTGGTCACGACCTTGTTCTAGTGATGGGTGTTGATTGATTTGGGCTGACAGGAGGAAGGATGCAGAGAATGGATATGATTACTGAAGTGATATTTTTTTCCTTGGGTAACCTTCAAGGAATCTTAAATCTCATTTTTTTATCTTTTCAGTGTGTAGATGTGGTGCCATAAAAATATCTTCACAGGAAGAGAAGAAAAGATAGCTAAGACTCTGTACCTGTACATGAATGCTACGTAGTGTTTTTTTTCTCACTGGACTTGAACTGGCACGTTTTTCACAGGTTCCAAAGCTCAGCCAGGGTATAATCCCTAATAAAATGGATTAAGGCATTGCTACTTGATGGCAGCTAGTTCAGAAATGACTGTGAGTAAGGGAGAGCATTGCTTCCTACTTGGTCAAAGATTTTGCCACTTAGAATGGGTCTCAGTAGTCTCAAAAACATCCCATTTTCTCCAGAAATACTACTTTCTTAAAAGAAAAAAGCTTTCTACTAAGATGTATCTGTAGCTTCTAATATGTATTTGTGGTTTATATTAAAGAAACCTTTGTAAGATAGTGTAATGATTTCCCAGTTCTTGAACATCTCAGAACACATTTTAGATGACAGATGTATTGTGAATATGTCCCCCCAACAAAGATCAGCTGTCCCGACTGTGACAGCCTACCCTGTGTCTCAGCTGCCCATTGAGATCATTCCCATTCATCAGAGGTGAATTATAATATTAATTCAGTCTATCAAGGTTAAACTTTAACTTCAGATTACTATTTTTGCAATCAGTGCTGCAAAAAGTAAATTATAAAACACACCCTAACTTTTACTTAAAACTGAATTCTAGTCCTTGGTGCCAGTTCAAGCGCCCTCTTGTGCCCTAAAATCGAAGGGATATTTTCCAAAGGATTCTTTCAGACCAAGAAAGAGGAGAAAACAAATCAAGACCTCCACAGGAGCCATTTCTATCATGACTGCCACTGCTTCCTAGAATTCTTTTCTTATGAGAACACACACTGAATACAAACAGTATATCATAAAGCATTTTGGGGGTTCATTTTAATTGTCCCATAAGTTTTGAAGTAAGCTTTAGAAAACCTTGTTTTCCTAGTATTTTAGGTGCTTATACAGTGGATTTGCCTTTAACTGTTCTGTAAGTATACAGATGGAGTACTCTCACAGTTATTAGAAAATAACTCCCTGACAGTAGACCTTGGTTCATCTGTTCCTGTTTATTATTGACTATAGCTAACTCCTATCTCTCATGAAATTGGTTATACTGTTTTGCAAGCCACATAGCAATTTTCTTCAGTAGACCTCTTTCAGTTTTCTCTCTCACAGAAAGAATGACCTGTAATAGTTTCATAGTAAATTGTTATTTACAGATGAGACATATCAGTGACACAGATGACTGACTTGACGTGAGCACTTATTTTATTTTTCTCCTTTTGTCAAGTAAGGAAATTTGTCTCTCCACTTTTTGGCAAAGTCTTTTTTAATACTTTTTTTTTCTTTTTTCTTTTTTCTTTTCTTTTTTTTTTTTTTTTTTTCCCCCTAGGTTAATCTTAATATAGCAATTTTTGTATTCTTCTTGGCTAGAAATGCCTTTTTCTTCTGTCTCTGGTAAGAGAGTTGGGGTCAGGTCTCTTCAGTATGACTTATGGGTATATATGTTCAAACCGTATGCATAAATAAGGTGATCTCCATATTTGAGTGCTGTAATGACTGGATAGCTCCATATGGAAGACTTGGAAGACTTGCAATGTGAGGCACTGCTTCCACTGTAAGTTGTGAAGTCTATAGTGAACTGCTTTCATTCTGAGAGTCTGTAGATATCAGTCCATTAAGAAATACAATGTTGGCCCTAACTTGAGGGTCAGGTTAGCTTGGAATAAATGAAATGAAGCAAATGATTTTATAAATCATTCCTAAACGTGCTTGTTGGAGAGAGAATAGTAGAGAGGAAGTAAAGATATGGAATTTTCTTTACAGAGTTTCTTTATGTTGGTACACTTGTCCGGGGTGAAGAAAGAGGTATTTGTAACCTACTATTTATACTAATTTCTCTCAACATTTATTATGACTATCATTATTTTTCATATGGGAACAGATTTTATTTTCGTTTTTTTCATAACAACAACAACAACAAAATAAAGACAGTGTTTTTTTCTAATCCTCTCTGAAGGATGCAGAGAAGTGTAGAGTTGAGTTTCCAAGAACAAATTACAAAGGGAATGCATACAGTGCTCTAGCTGTAGACGGCTTCATGCTATTTAAAGATAAATGACAACCATTTTCCTCCAACCTTCATTTTGACATTTTAGAAGATAAGATGTACCTCAGAGCTTATATCAACTTGCAAGTACATCTAAATATCCCTTTGGCATCTCTTTCAGAAATGTCAGATTTCTAAAATGAACAGGAAAGTAAAACATTTTACTGTTTCAGAGTACCAATTTGTTTCCAAAGAAGGAAGGTATTACTACTGATAAATAAAAAAAAAATTCAGGTGTGGAAACAAACAAACAATGGATTTTTTAGGGTGCTGACAGTTTAATATTTTGTGTTCAGAATTCAATTACACTCATCTCATCTACATACTGAGAAGCCAGAAATAAAACTTCTGGTTTTTCAACAAATCTCAGCATTTCTAAAAGAAAATGTAAAAACATACCAAACTGAAGAGTTATTTCAAAGAGGAAAAATTAAAATGTCTAACTTCCACAGGTGGTCTACTGCCTTTTGCAAAAGAAGCAGCTCAACGTCCCTTTACCATGTTTGGTCACTGGTTTAAAGTCCATTAAATGGCTTTTTCCTTTTCTTATCGATTGTACCTCCTGTAGTTTTGATTTTATAGAACTAATTTGTTCAATGTTGATCATTGTTAATCCCTCTTGTCTTCTAAATTATCAAGAAATCGCTACACAAAGTGATAGAGCTGTAAGTAAAATAATCTGTAAAATTTCCCAGTAAAACCTGTTGTCTTTTAAACCTGGTCCTTAGGGTTTCCCTTACTTTCCTTTCCAAAGCCATTTCAGGAATGAATTATTGCAGAAAGGTTCAAAATAGTCATATAAGACTATTTCAAGCAGGCTCAACAACATGGAGGATCTTTTACCTAAAAACTAAATGCTAATCCCTTCTGCGTCTGTTCTACTTGAATAATCACAATAATATAAAATCTCTTTGAAATACATGTGCACACAAGAAAGAGTCACACAGAGACAGAAGGTTAAAGATTGTATTGGCAAAATGTTCTTTATAAGTAATTTTGGAATGAAGTAAAGGTATTTTTTACACTTTCTTGCCAAAGTATGGGAGACAAATTTTCCTCCACTTAATTTGAAGTATTGACCAATGGTCTACTAGACTATGAAATGCAAACATGTAAGGAAAGATGGAACTTTGCCTCCAAATTACTAAAGTTCAACTTTTCAAGTTATATAGGACTCGTCATATGAAATTTCAATGGCATGTGAGCTTCTAAATCCAACAGATATCAGCTGACCTAACTGGGCTCTCTGAAGTCAAAGGTTAGAACTATGTCAGTTGAGGATGAGTTAACTTATTTTACTGCTGAATGTATTTTAAAACACAGTATAATTGGGATCTGACTGAAAATTGTTCCCACTTCCCTTCCTTGAAGTTCTCTGAGTGCTTCAAGACATCTGTACAAACAGGTAGAATTCCTCGTTTTTGTATGTAATATGTCTAATAGTACAGTTCATACCTTGGCCTATGCCAGAACAAATAATAGCTAGTATTGGTATTTCTTCAACAGGATCCAATTATTCATTCCCCAAAATGCAGGTGTTGCCTATTAGGTTTGCAAACATATTTTCTTTTTTTTTTTTTTTTTTTTTTTTTTTTGTCTGGTGAGGTTTGGGACAGTGTTTGGTAAGATTTTTGTTCACACTGTTCTCTGCAGGGGAAATCTCTTTAGAGCAAAGAGATATTTTCTCAGTTATATATTTATTCCTTTTAAAAAATCTTCTGAGGATTTTTTTTTCTCAGTTATGCTTGTTACTAGAGCAAATTGAATTTCTTGTCAGTAGAAGACTCCCCTTCTATCCCATTCCACCTTCTGAACTATTTCAGACAAATCAGCCCTGGTTGCTACTACTCAGATTTTTGATCAAGAGGGCTCCCATGAGGGTGGAGACCAGGTTGCCCTCAGGGGATTGTGACTCCTTGCATACAGTGATGGTCCAAATTAATCATTTGAATCTGCATGGCAAGGAGTTCACCATGTATGCCAGCTTGTTACATCAGATACAACCAATCTTTTATATACACAAAAATATATTTAATCTTTGTAGCTGTTCTCAGAAACAAATAAAATCAGATACATGAATTCAAATAATTGTAGCTAAATGGAAAATGCGGGGTTGGAGGTATTTTGATTTGTTATTCTTAAAGTATGATTAAGAACTGCTGTGCTGCACCTGATTAATTATTTCAAAAAGTGATTTATACCAGGTATGTGATGCATTATATAAGAAAGAGCAAGATAAAGGAAGGAATATATGTAAAAACATTGGAGCTTAGTTTCTGTTTTCCATATTTCTTTTATTGAGAGTTACTAACACTTCACAGTGGGTTTTGAAAAATCGTTCCATGTGGAAAAAAAATCTTCCTATACATTTTGTATTGCTTCTTTTTTGTTATAAAGGATATGTGCATAAAAATAGTAGATTTGTTTCTTTGAAGTTCATTTTCTCTTGTTGCTCCCTCCCATTTAGAATCATCGTAATCCTCACAGTAGATTGACATGAAATTGTTGTAATATCATAATAGAAGAATTATGACTGCAAGTAGGGTATAAACATCAGGCTCTTAAAGTGAAAAGATCCTGTTTCTGCCCAAGTAGCATTGCAAATAAAGAGCAACAGAGAACTCGTAACAGAAATAAAATATTGTTAAAGATGAACATATGTTTGATTTTCATATTAATTTGGTATTTATATGATGAAAATAAGGTCAGCAAGAACATGAAAACAACCAATATGTGAGATGATTGGTCCAGCTGGTGCATTATCTTGACTTCATCACCAGCCACTGGCTGAGGAAGAAGTATAAGTTCAGACATTAAATGCTTAACCCCTACCCTGCCAGAATATTTGCTCAACATTTAGGGATACAAAATAAAGAAAATTATTGAGTCAAAGATTATGTTTTTGTATTCAAAAGTCCTTTTTTTTTCCATGCAATTTTCTGATCCCTATTGTGACCTGTCCGTACATCATTGGAAAGTAATTTTCTGTTCATAGAGGTATGGAGCTTTTTAATTAGTCTAAGTTAAAATATTTTCTTCACTATTTTTTCCCACATAGCACATGGCAGTGTACTGTATCATAAGAAACATTCATTATTACAGTCCCAAAATGTGTATCACACCTTAGAATATAGAATACAGCATTAAAAACTTCTAGCTTCCACCTCATAGTATTTATTAGTAGTAATACTGCTACTACTATTATTTACTGATGCTGTATGAAGTACACATTTTCTTTGTATTAGATAATTAAATGGCTTGATAGGATGCATCTTTTATTTTACAAAGTTCTCATTGAAATCAATGTGATGAAAAGATTGGCATACATAATTTCTTCGAGAATGAATAGGAAGGATTAATGGAATTTACTTCTTTAAATTATCAGATGTTCTCTATTGATCAAAAAATAAAACCAATACAGATATAATAACAGAAAAGGAAATTAAAAAAGTACACAGCATGATATGTAATTATAAGTGCCTTTTCTGAATTCAATTGTTCAGTTAATTTTCAGGCATCATCCTCTCTGTATTCCATAGTCTCTGTTCTATTTCTTTTGTCATGTAGAATTAGTTGCTGCATAATCTACAAACCTATTTTCCACGTTTCATAAAGAATATTACATTTTTATAACTATCAGTCACCAATAAGTCTGCAAATGTTCCTTCAAAGAAAGTCCCAGTCATAGCTTTCTAAGCCTTTAGTCTGCAGCAAGACTACATTTTAATTTTGAAAAGTTTGCCAATATATACATGATATATGTTGAGAGGTTTTTCTCTTTGAACTGTAATTACATAAACTGTAGAGTAACACTTCAGTACTGTGTGCAGTGAATTTTAAAGTCTGTAAATTCTAGTATCAGTTGTGAAACTCTCTTCATATATTATTCCTTTTTAGTTATTCCAGTTGCAATCATTCATTTATACATATGGCACTGTAATATGATACGAAAGAAAAGAAATAGCTGAATGTCAGCTAACTCAAGAGAAGATTTATGCTGCAGCTCTAAATGGATGAGCTTTCCTTAAAATTGTCATATTTCTACTCAACAGCTTGCAGAAGCTTGTTCATATTCGGAAGACCTATGCTAGGTGCCCACCACCCGTTTCTGAGCTGAGCTGCAGATCACTGTCCCACTCACAGAGCCTGGTGCAGATAATAATGAGACAGAGATTTTAAAGATAAGCTGAATTTGCCTATTTAAGTTGTCTTTCCTTGTTTCCATCTGCTGCTCTGTTAGTATCAGGAAGAGTCTTGCCTTTATATTACCGTGTATGTCCAACAGAAAACATGATCCATATTAATGGATCTAACTAGTTTCCTAACCTATTGAAGGTTACCAGGACTACAAATCCTCCATAACAAGTGGTTTAAAATTCACTGTAATCACACAGTTTGTCAACATTTGTAGGAGAACTGAAGTTTTGCACAGCTGGAATCTGCTCTCTGAGCTGTTCTGCATTTTGTTACTCGCTGTCCAGCATTTCCATTTCTTGGCTACTGGTGCTGGCTGGATAAGATGGCAGAGGCTCTCTGTTCATGTGTGTACAGTGGATCCTGAAATTCTCTCTTCTCTCTGGTCAGCATTTTGTTCCCATATAAATGTATAAAGGAGGAAAAAAGCATGCGTCCAGTGAAGTGCGGAGAAATTGGTTAAATACTTATGATGAAACAGAAGCTTTCTGAACAAAAGTAATTAGACAATTTCATGAAATAATATTGCTACTGTTATTCGATTGCAAGCTACTAGCTATTTACCACAGCAGAAATTCTGCCTTTTCCACTTGTATAAACCAAGGGTGCAGCAGAGAAATTAAAAGAGAACAACTCTATAGTTAGGTGTCAGCATCACTGGGACAACAGGCATAGGCATAGACTTTTCTTGTGGTAGACAGCATTTTCCTCCAATGGGAAAAGAATGATTGCTGTGAGAACTGTAGGAGTCTGTGGACTCATAAAGGTGATATGCAGGTCCTGAAAAAAGTGTAGCAGATGATTGAATATCGATTGCTCAGTCCTTCACTGAAGGGTTCTAGTCCCTTGTCTTCCTCCAGGGTACCCTCCTTATTGTCTGATCGCGACAGTGGTGGATTGACAAGGTCACCAGGTTAAAGCCCAAGGCTCGAGCTGGTGCTTAACATACAGTGTTGATTTATATAGTCATTCTTTCTCTTTTCTGCTCCCTTAATTAGTATTTAAATATTCCAAGTGAAGTGGAATAGGTCGAACACGAGCCACTAATGACCTGAATCCAGAATGCTCTATAGCCTATTTACTGGAGTGTTCATCTGGGGAGTGGAACAGACAAGTCAAAATCTACCAGCTCTCTCATATTGAGCAGACTGCACTGAGGCTTCCCACATCCCAGCTGAATCATCCTAGCATTTAAAAGGGAATGACCTCTTTCTTTTAGTAGCATGACTAGCCCTCTGCTTTTAGTACGCTCAGACTTAAAAAGGCATTTCACATTAGATATTTTACTTGAGTTTTGGGCTTTTTTCATGCTGTTGGTAGAATGAAGACTGTAACACATAAAATAACTATGAAATAACTTAAATGTAGAAAATTACTATTTTACACTTGCATGAATCTGAATGGAGTAGGGTTTTGTTGTGTTCTGTTTGGTTGGTTTTTTTCTTTTTTATTTAGCTTCTGAGGTAGTGGGAAGTATAGCTGCTGAACTGCAAAATCAAATGCCCATCCTTAAGCACGGACTCATGCTTTTTGTTCCTTAAGGAGAGCTCAGCTTACAAATACAAAGGCTATTTTATCTAAGCTACCAGAACTACAAGCTCACCCTATATTCTGAAAAATTCACACAGTGTTCTCCTCAAAGTTGTCACCAATTGTCAAGGTTTATTTATACATATGAGACCTTATGGGTCTTCAGATTGTACCCTAAGTGACAAGTCTGAAACCAGAGGAATAGTAAGAATCTCAGAGTTTTAGCTGTGTGGAATTTAGTAAATCAATCTGTTGATGTAAAGGTGACATTTGTGACCTGATGGGGTAGTTCTGTGTGCATGAGAAATTGTGATGTGGAGACAGAGGTATATATCCCCAGAGTAATCTTTTTATAGAAATGTATAAATAACTTTTTAAAGTTCCTATCCTCATTGAAAATCAATAGCAATCACAACCCAAAGTGCCAGGAGGCTCTAGTAGGCATGTGGTGGTGGATTAAAATTGGATGGCTGAAATTGTAACAGCCTTCAGCTGCCCCCTCCACTCCTGTGACGGATGTTGCCTCCTCCAAAGCAGGGACAACTGATCTGCTCATGAATCTCCTGGTCCACTATTTATCTGAGTATACTAAAGAAAATTGACTTGGATTCTCGTTGTCTCTAACACAGACAGTGAAATGTGTCTTGGGAGAGAAAATGTGTATCATATCGGTGGCAAGGATGTCTGGAGAAGTCCAGGAATCTGATTTTAACCAGTTGCTGAATGACCCCTGCCGATTTTTCCAGTAAAAATTGTATGGTAATTTTATATTAAAAATTTATATTCATCAGCTGATTTCGAAACGTCAAACATGCCTGTCTTTCTCATTCTCCCGCTTGGCACCCAAAGCCTTGCTGACCTCTTGGGCAGGACCTCTGCTTTGGCGCTTTTCTAAGAGAGAGGAGAAATGTTGTTGGTTGAATTGATAGAAACATCGCACGTGTGTAAATGTCCTCTTTCTCTACTGGTCTACCTGTGTAAATAGCATCACTGTAGGCTTCGGGAGAAAGTTAACTCTGGTAGATGGACAACAATGCACACAACAACTGGACACAGCAAAGCAGGGACCAAGCACAGGAAAGCATCAAGATGGCACCATGGGCACTGCAATAAGAGAGTGGTTCTATTGAGGAGGGCAATCATCTTGGTGTGGTTGTCTCTTCTTCTTGAAGTCATGAAATTAGAATGGTATCAATATACAATCCACCTCATATGAGATTATGTAGCAGCAAACAGTATTCCTCAAGAGACTTAAATAAACTCCTCCAGCCAATTTTGTTTAGATTAGTAGCTAGTGACACAAAAATCTAGTTTCTATTTTTGGTGGTTTAGAACATACTGTCTGGGTTCCTCCAGGCAATTCAGAAGTAAATGTCCTGTAGATTATCCCTGCCAGTCCTGTGGGCATGTCTGTGATACCATAAAGCAGCTATAACAACAGTGATGACTCCTCTTTGGCACCCGAATCATACCTGCATTGGGAACCTCTAGCAGTATAACAGCATTTCTCTTACCTTGACTTCCATGTAAATTTGCTTCAATAGCTGTTCACTCTCACTTCAATGAATGTAACAATGGTGATTTTATTGTATGACATCCTGAGGTTTTAAGGGGAAGTCTCACTAGGCCACACCAGCAGCCAAAATCATGCAATAAATAACATTTTAGCATAATTAAGTTTTGTCTCTGGAGTGTTACTCAGATTGATAAATTGTGGGAAAATGTTATCTTCACCAAAGAAGGAACATAGCAGTCTGAATTTGAAAAGTTAAGTATACTAAATAAGAAGGAAGAAACTGTTTTTGCACAGCAACTGACCTAGAGGAATGATCCTTTGAGTGGTAATTATATGTATATGTCTATATCTGTTACACACATAGAGTTTTAATTGCTTATATTATAACTGTGCAAATATCTGCCATTAGCATGTCCTTGGAGATACGCTGTGATATTAATCAGATTTGTCAAGATGAAGCAGTACTTTTCTATTCTCTCTTACACATCATAAACTCTGACTGATATCCCCAAGGGAAAAAAATGCATAATGTGTCATTTATGACCTGTTGCATGCACATATCACTTGCATCTTGCATGCAGTAGGATAACAAAATGCTATTGATTTTGAATTTGACTTTAGGAAACAGATCTTTATTGCTGGTTGTCACTTGTCAGATTTTCTTCCTGCTGTGAAATGTTTGATTCAAAATTTATGTTTGGAGAAATGGAAGCAGTGATGTTTTTACAATATATATAAAAAAGAGCATAAATTCTATCTTAGTAGATAGACATTATTCATTAGCAGAATAAACATTCTATAAATAGGACTAACTTTCAAATAAGTAACAAAAAACATAATATGCCAATCTTGTTCTTCTTATACAACATTGCTTTTTAGCAGAGAAGCTTTCTGGGGCTTGAAACAAGGCACCAATCAGTGGCAGGGTGCTTGAACAGAGACAAGCTTAACAGGTAGAGTTAAGGGAGCTAGAAATGTAATGCATTACATAATAATAAAAAGAAATGTAGAATATTTCAGGGTATGACTTTGAACACTTTACAGATATGACAGATTAAGAGTTTGGGAACCTCTGATACCAGAATTGTCCTTCCCTTTTCTACAGATGTAGAAAGATGTATGTAAGATACATAAAGGTCATTTCAGTATCACTTTATTGGTCTCACTTTTTACAGGAAAAATAAAATCAATATTCATTAGCATGAAGACTGGAAGACTTGTTATGCAATTGTTGTTGGTGGGGCTTTTTTCAGGAATAAATATTTGTACCTATGGTTAATATCAAGGATCTAATTCTTCATTTGTTGCTTTAAGGACATCGATATAGTGATTCTCAAATAGAGGCTACATACACACTGTGATAGCAAATATCTGAAAGTCTTCAACCGCCTTATACTTCAGATCTACTGATGTTTCCAATTACATATTTTCCATTTTCTATGTGAAAAGTGAAACTAAACCTGTGTATCTTGTGTAGAATATCTCTGTCACTTTCCTTAGCTCTGTCATCCTAGCAAATCATCAGCTTTATAGGTTGTATCAGCTGTGACAGAAGATAGGTGTTCTCAGGGTGAGAAGTAAAGGTATGAGCAAACCAAGCATCACATGATTCCTTGAAATTTCAGATCTCTGTGGGCAAGGGTTGCTGAAATTTGTGAGAGCTGGTATCACCTACCAGACTAGAAATGTATGTAACATATCTTTTAATATTTTAACAGTAGCTTACAAGCAGATATTGTAAACTAAGCTAAGAGGAGGTACTGTGTTCTTCTTCTGATGTTGACTGCAGAGTTATGAATATTTTTACTCTTGTCATTGTATATACTGGGAAACAAATACCAACCAAGATTGTTATGTTATCACTTTCTTTTGTAAGGAAGACTAATACAAGGATTGTTGTCAGGTTTCAGTTACCAAAGGTTTGGTTTATGTCCATATTTAACATTTCTTAATACCCCAGTAAGAATTAGATTAAGTCACCACTGTTAACTGTCTGTTAAACAGTTAATGTGTGTCAGCTGTTTATTTAGTTAACATACATGCTCATCTTCCTGCTATTTTCTAGTACGTAACCTATGCTTTCTTGATTTAAGTCTGTTTTGGAACTGTAACTCTTGTTTCTTAGCAGAGGATTGCACTAAATAAAAAATGCCACAAACAAAGGTATTTAAAAATCAGCTACAAGTCTCTTTGCAACTTATAAGGATACTGGACATGTAGGTAATTTTTGTTTCTGTTAGATGAAATGAAGTATATACATTCTTGTTGCCATTGATACACATCCTTGACAGCAGAAGTCCAGCCAAACCTTGAGTGGTGTAGCTTCATTCTGGTCAGCGCAAATATATTTAATCACATCATCTGAGAATATGGCCTACATTCCGTAACAAGACAGTCCTTTGGAGAGTAGTAATATTTTATGCTTTCATTGATCACTCTCTTAGATCTGTAGCTATTTGTGGTAGACTAAAAAGTGTTTATCGTAATCAAAAAGGCCAGTTGTGTCTATTTCACCATGTTTGCTCCCAAATTACCTTTGCTAAAAGTGACTTCAGTTCAGGAAAAGCTCCTTCCAGAATGTGTCTTTAATAGTGTAATATTTGCATTTATTTAAAATATTCTGAGTATGGAAGGATTTCAAAGCAGCATTCATATTCTTGATTTTACGGACCAAGTGTTACATTCTAATTCCTCTGCTTTGACTATTTACCTAGGACGTATGTCTACAACCACAACAATAATAGATGGTAAAAACGGATCTGTGCCCTCATCATCCATGAAAGTGGGCAAGAAATCAGTTACAGAAGATCTCGTGACAACGTTCAGCTCACCAGCAGCATGGATTCTTGTTGTTGCTCTGATTGTTACCTGGTCAGCAGTAGCTATCGTAATGTTTGACTTGGTGGATTACAAAACCTTTGCAGGTAAAATTCAGTATATTCTGTTTGATGTCTTATGTATTAAAATTCAAACATTTATTAAGGACTGTGTCTTAAGTAAATTTGCATGTCTCTCACCTTCTTGGAGCCAACACAGTGTCTCTGCTGAGTTTAACAAGAGAGGAGTTATTGTGAGAAAAGTCAGAAGATATTAGTTTGCCCTTCATACATCTTTATAACTTAAATATCTCCATTTTGCAGCCCATCCTCATGCTATAAAACGTGTATGTTGACAAGTATATATAAAATAATATGTATATGTTCATGTGTGGTACAATTTCTGTTTTGCAATTTCTATATAAAATTATTTCAAGAAAAATAAAACTAGATATAAATTCATATTTCCTGAAATATATTTTAAAATCTTTCATAGTTGCCATGGCTGTTCTGACATCAGCTTACACAGTTCAATGACATGAAATATGAAAACGATATTTTCTTAAGATGTTAACACTAAATTAATCTTCAAACCCCATAAACACAAAAGTCTACTCTTCATATGAGCTCTGTCACACCCTTGCCTTCAATAAAGAAATAATGCTAGCCTAGATTAAGACTTGGCAAACTGACTGAACAAAATCAAATTTTAGAGTATACATTATTTACTGAGGGAAAAGATGAAAATCAAGTATGTAGCACAAATGCTGTGATCATGGTTGAGAAATGGGAAGAAAAGAATAGGGAAGAGAAATTACTTAATTTTTATTGCTTGTGTCTGGCAATTATATATAATGAGAAATAAAATGAATTAACTACCAATGTCTGTAAAGGGTGCATAGCATTCAGCAAGCCACTTTGACAGCAAAATTTTGTGAGGTAACCAGGCCCTTTTCTTTCATAAATAAGAACTCTAGGTCTCAAGTTATCACATCTGTCACAGTAATTAACTAGGAATCAAAATTCAGAGTTCAGCCTTTTAATTCAAAACAAATTGACTTGATGTTTCAGAGTTAATTTCCTGGATGTTATGAGTTTACTGACAAATCCATAGATTTTTGTCTGGCTATCTATCAATATGACCTCAAGATTTACTTAAAAAGCTTTGAGATGTAAACAGAACTTGAAAGAAACCATCCAACCCTGTATCAATGGATGACACAGAAGCTTGAAAAGTGAAAAAAACATAACTCAAACTTTTCGTAAATTTTTTCTTCTCATTTATCTTTGTTTTCAGAAAGAATTCACTTGAGTAATAATAAAACATAAAGCTCCTTTTGAGTGAGCCTCCCAAAACAGGCATCAGATTTGAATTTGAAAGCAACATATTTAATGTTACAACACCGATGTAAACCAAGAGAGAGAAATCACCATATCCTGCTTTTAATTGCCCATATTGACTATGAATCAATAAGTCAATCAAGTTACTAATATGTTTACAATAAGCAGAACTCATGCAAAACTCCTAAACTAAGTGATTCCTGAACTGGCAGTCAGTTCATGCATGCTCAATATACTAGTCAGGGTAATGTTGAGCAATGAGAATCTGTATTCATACTGGAGATGGAAGGAAACTTTCTAAGCAGATGGAAATTTGATGTTCATGTTGTCTTGGCTAGGTGAGCTTAAATCCAGAAGGTGCTGGTGGAAACTGACATTTTCAGACCAGGCTGTAGAAAGAAAAAACATGTAAAATTTAATCTGCAGGGTGAGTTCACATTTTGTGGACACTTCTGAGAGATTATACTTACGTATGAAATAATGAGCTTGTTTCTTTGCCTTCCCAAAGATATTTCTCTTCCTAAGTGATTAATTAAGCCAGCATTTAAATCAGGTCTCAGTGGTGAAACATTAAGAGAAGGAACTGCTATGCTTCTTCAGACCAGGTCTTATTAGATTGTGTTCTCCATCTACATAAGTATAACAATGGCTACATAGCTGTTGTCATGACTCCCAGGTTTCAGCTCCTGAGTTTCTACTCAGGCTGATTTTCCAGGTGTAACACACTGATTATAAAAATTCCATGCAAATAGCTGAAGAATTCACATAGGACCACCCAGCTGGCATTATTGATAGTAGAATGATTTTCACCCTTTGCGAGTTTGGCCCTTTGCCTCTAGTTGAGGTAATGCCATCTTTTCATATAGAGTGTAGAATTTGGAGTATATTTTTAAGTGACTCCTTAAATATAAAACCTAGTGATATTTTTTCTTGGGTTTGACACTGCTCTTTGAAGAACCATAACTGCATAAAATAAGTGAATTTTTATTTTCAGGACTGCAAGTTCAGTTTTGCAAACATGATTAAAATTATTTCCTAGTTTTTAAACGTAAATGAAAGATGCCAAAGAAATGACATTCAACTCTATGGTTTTTAATCTATAAACACAAAATATTCAGTATCTATTTTCCTTAAACACTTGCCTTTCATAAGTCAGTTCTTTTAATTTCTTTCCCATTTCATTACATGAAGTTCCGTGAAGTTCAAGTTTAGAAAGTATGCATAGCATATGAATGAGGCAAGTTGAAAGAGGTGAACTTTGTTAGTCTAGAGAAGGGGAAACTGAGGAGTGACCTAAGAGGAGCCTGCAGCTTTTTAAAAGGCAGTTAAAGATGACAGAGGGCAAACAGTTACCAAGCTTATGTCCTTGTTGTATGAGGTGATATAAAGAGGGGATCTGGCCAGAAGCTGCTGCCCAAGAGGTTCATTTTGAACAGTGGGTGGGAGAAGTCTTTACCAGCAAGCAGTGAAGCCCTGAAACAGGTTGCCTAGAGGGACTGCAACTTCTGTGTCCTTGGTAGTGTTCAAGACTTGGCCAGGTGGCCATAGCTGACTGGATCCAGCGTTGGCAACAGTCTCTCATTAAAAGGGATTGCATTAGATGAACTTTAGAGATGCCAACTGATCAACAATGTGATTTTGTTGACATTTCTATTAGAAACACATAAGGTACTTAGAAAGCACCTAGCCAGAGATCTCAGTGGAGACACGAAGATAACTGAGGGGCAGATTCTCCCATCTTCACATATAAGAAGTGGATCTGTGGGCCTTTGTAGTCGGGATTTCACTCACTCATTCCTACAATTAATTCTGTTGATTTGGGGGCAGGCGATTCCTAGGGGGATGGCTTAATAGCATACTGTGCCCATCTATCTGCAGAGCCAGTCCTTTGCCTTGTTTGCAGGAAGCAAGGACCAGAGCTGGGTCTACTCTAGGGAGAGTTGGGCAAAGTGCCACACTCCTCCACACTGGGGTTGTCTCTGATCTATACCCAGAAGAAGGAAATAAAATTTTGCAGTGTTTCACTTGAGTGTGTTATGTTCATTCCTTTGAGGAGAGAAATGAAAGTTTGCATTCCTATCACATTTTATTGTACAACTATAAATATGACTGAAATATTTCTAACATGATATGCAGGTGACATACGTTGGAAAAGCCTGAGATAAACTATGAATCTCATGCAAGTATGTAGCATGTATGAAAATGCGATGAGTAACATAATGCTTTGGAAGATCTCTTATATGTTCTCAGAGTTTTCAGAAACACAGAAAAAAGGTTCATTTTGGTTTGATATGTGCTTTGCAGCAGTTTGTTATTATTACTGTCCTATAAGCTAGAAAATACACCTTCTTAATTGGCCTCATAATTCACAAATGTATTTCATGCATTTCTTGTACACATAACTGGATTATATGTTTTAATTGGTAAATGTAACTAAATAATTTAATATTATTTTCATCCTAAAGATTGATTGCCCAAGAATCCAGGTTTGCTAATGGGCTAATAAAGTGTTCAGAATTCTCTGCCATCTCTGTGACCAATTACAGCTAATTAACACCACCCTAATTTCAGCTCCAGAGTGTTCAATATTCAGAGTAAATTGATAGTGATTTAGCCAATCACCTAAAGGCCAGACTAAATCAAACCTAATGAAACCTCACCAGATCTGTGAAACCCAGAACTATCCACAAAATAAACACACATAACGTGGTGAACTTGCCAACTTATTGTAACTGCTTTCACAAAAGAAAAAAGAGCAGGCTCTTTGTTGTGGATAATTCAGTTTGCTCAACCATAAAGAGGCTTTTTAGAGACCTGCAGAAAAGGCAGATCTCTGTGGAGGCAATGCCTGGAAATGACAGGAGTGGGGACCAAAAGGGCGTGCAGGCACAGAGCTCTCAGCTCCAAAAGAAGTGACATGAATTAAAGTCAAGTGTTCTCTTTAATACTTTTTTTTTTTTTTACCTTTTTAAATTAGTGGCAAAATGTTTGTCCAAATTATTGTGGGGTTTTCTACATCAGCTTCTGACTAACAGAGTCCAAAGTCACCATTTCCCTGCCTTAGCTTGTGGTCACTTTATTACTGTCTTGTAGCCACAGAAAGCTTTTGGTTGGCCCTTGGTAGTCAGGATAATATACCTACTAATATTCTCCAGTAGAGGAAAACAAGCAAGCAAACAAAATTAGGAACCATATATTAATGTGAAAAAAAGACACAAGAAGGTAAATAACAGGACTCCAAACAACTTGTACTGTATAATTGATATATGGATATTTGTGTTCCAGTCTACTGCACGTCCTGAATGATAAAACTGTAAGGTGCAAAGCCTGTTAGGTGCAGACTGTTTGTTTTGTCATTAAGAGAAGCGTAAGTCACCAAAAGATAGCTATTCTACTAGGGGGGGTTGTTTTTTTGTTTTTGGTGTCATTTTGAGGTTTGTTTGTTGGATGGTTGGGTCTTACTTGTTCTGTTTTATTTTTTTTGTTTTGTGTAGTGTTTGGTTTTGTTGGTTTTGTTGTTTTGTTTTGGTTTTGTAAGATGATCTTTATTATAATAGGAATAAACACATCCATTTTTCTCCTGGTATGTCATTACACTGCAGTCATTCTGTTGGTCTTGTTTTCACTGGAAACTTTTAAGGGCTGCAAAAATAAGAGTGTAATTATATTTACTTTTGTATTTTATGACAGTATTAAAACTAATAATACTTTTATACTTATTCAGGAAAAAGAATGAACTTCTAGCTTAGTTTAAAACACTAGCAAACTTAACAGAAGAAATAGCTTTGTCGCATGAGGCAAAAGCTGTTTTACAGTCTCACCAAACTGAAATAATTGGTAAAAATTTTTTCATACATGCAAAACCCTAGACAAATCTCCCACAGAACAGAGGAGTAGGGTATAAAATAAAGGCCCTCGCTGTGCTCACCCTGAACGTATCAAAACAGTGTTCTTGTCTTTTGAAATACAATTTGTACTGTCTTTACAGTTGTCAATCCGAAGCATGAGTAAACAAGCTTACCCATTTCAAAGCTCTTAATGAAATTCTTAATTGAATTATATGGGACTTCCTCTAATGTACCTAAATATCTACAAAACTTTTTTTTTTTCACTGTCTTCCATAGTGATAAAAACAATTAAAGGATTTAAATCCAATTCCATTTTAAAGGACTGCCCAGATGACATCTCACTTGCCATGTTTCACTCTGCAGAAAATCTCACGGCTGAGTTAAAATCACTAGAAAATGAGTTTATACTGAAAAGAATGACAGTCTACAAAATAGTGCTGTGCTGCAAGTACTGTTGGTCCCAAATGATCTAGCATATATAAGAGAAATTGTGCTAGATCAAACTGCATGAGGTCATGAAGCTGAAAATATTAAATGTCAAAAACTGACTCAGTGATCATGGAAGGATCTATGAAAAGAAATAATTCTTGCATGCTTAAATGCACTTCATGGGATACAAAACACACACCAAATTTCCAGGCCATAATGGTATCTGTGTTCTAATTTTAAACAAACAAACAGAACCGGTAATTCATTTCAGTAACAATTGCAGTAATGTAATTCTTTGTTTATTTGCTATTGAAGAAATCAAAATTCTTCAATTAGAATCAGCTGTATATAATATATTCTTATTAGCAATAGAATATGTTTGTAACTTGTGAAAATACTTATGCTTTATTTAACCATGTTTTTACATTGCTCTGATTCATACCATATTATCTCATACCTACAGTGTATTGTTTTTCTTTTTAATGAACTCCAATTTCTGCTTCATAACAGCAGCCCCACAGAGATGAAATAACTCCTCACTTCACTCCGTAACTGCTGCCTTTAGTCAAGCAACAGCCAAGGATGTTCATTATTGCTAATGGTGTTTCTTCCTTTTTTTTATTATTTTTTTTTTAATTGGCCTTTCTGGGGTTCACCCTGTTCTCATCGGCTATAGGCACCTATTCACAGCATTGCGATGATCCCTGTTTACCGCCTGGTAAAGCCGTTCTGCCTGCAGTGTTCTGAATATGCGTGTGTGTGTGGGGTTGGGTGGCCAGAGATAACAAAGCATGGGCACCAGCCGGGTGCCAGGACATGGCAGCACCGCTTCTCTGCTAACCCCCAAATAGGGCTGGCTGGGGCTGTAAACCTCATTGCATTAGCCTCCTCCTGATTTTCGCACCGTGCTTGAAATATATCTGTCAGCTAAGAGATGTCCTCAGTCACGCGATTCCCAGGAAATGGTGTCAGTCTGAGAGATAGTCATTTTACCCTCATAAAGGCCCTTTAAAAATGCTATTGTACAATTATTTAGGAGCTCAGCCTTTTTAATCTGAAGATCTGTGTTCTTAGTTGGAGGATTTAATCCTTAGAATGAGAAAAAATAGTGCTTCATATTTTTACATAACACGTCTGGCTGTTTCAGAAAACACTGCGTGATTAGGGTCTGATCCATCAAATCAGAAGCCTGTCAGCTAATATAAAATCAAGTCATATAAACTACATGTAAAGCCCACCCTAAACCTAAATTCCTGTCTACATGTGTTGCCATATCAAAAATACCTCAAATTACTTGATACTTTGTGACTTTGTTCTGAATTTTGGCAAGTAGATTTTAGTTATAACTATTTTGTCCTCATTTGGGGTAAAACCCCTTTGTCCACGTTCAGGTGGGGTTTTCTCTATG
Source organism: Columba livia (assembly GCF_036013475.1). Lineage (NCBI taxonomy): Eukaryota > Metazoa > Chordata > Aves > Columbiformes > Columbidae > Columba > Columba livia. The sequence continues at coordinate 54,616,275 of NC_088604.1, read as the reverse complement.
GACTTGACCACCATACAATTTTCTAAGGCTGATGTTAGAAAGAGCCAGAAAAGACTACAGACTACAGACTACAGACTGTAGTCATCATATTCACAATTTAAGTTACTATAAAATGGAAATTACTGGGTAACGTTGAGTCTGGGTTTTTTTTAGCACTATATTTATATTTACAATTCAATGTACTTATAATTCAAAATTATTATTTTTATGCCTATAATTCAATTGTATGCAACATGTTTTGTCCTGAAGCTTAGTGCTGTAAGCATGACAAAAATATTGGTCTACGAAACAGGAAGATAAGACCTAAGGACACCTATGCTGATAAATTGGGATACTAATAATGGAAGGCTTTATGTGCATAGTGAGTTTTATATGTTAGATACTACTTTTCAGAAGACCACAGAGGAGAAACAAATTACTATTACTAACAAACCTTAGAAATACATAGACTTTCAAATTAAAATACAGGTCTCTCTATATTTGTAAGAGAATATTTTACTAAAACTAGGATGTGTTGTATTGTTACAAACTAATGTTAGGTTTTGTATTTTATCAAACATGACAGAAATTCTCTGTCTTCATCAGCTCTACCTTGTCAGTATCAATGAATTAGATTATATCTCATAGATCAATCTTTACACCAGATAATTACTATCATTTGTAACTTAATTACATTTAATTCACTGGAGTCAAAATATGTAATTGATGAAAATCCAACAATTATTAAATAATTCACTGTAATTCATTAAAAAATTAAAAACACAAAACCTTTAAAATAGGTTGAACTCTGAGTATATATTTAACTACTTGACAAGCAAAAAAGATTGATAGGAAACTACATTCGTGGCAGAGTTATTAAGACTGGAATAATGACTGAAGTGATTTACACAGATAAATCAATTAGTCACTTTTTGTTGTGCACTTCACAGGAATAGATGACACAAACCATGAAATATACTTAACCAAATTTGTTGAGGTGTTATAACAAATCATACCATGTGATTAATCAATTCCTATTTCCAAAGACCACTGTTAAAGGACCCATTATCAGTCCTAGTGAAAAGAAGGAGGTTTCTTCTGTTTGCAAAATACCACAGTATTACTGAAAGAGAAGTGACTTTGTCATTTTATGAAAATTGTTTTCTGTCCCAATAACCTATCTAATGCTGATTGAATGACTTTGAAGGCCTGTCATTGGCTGATTTCAAGAAGCTGTGTTAAGTGTGAGTTAGTAATTACCATTAAAGGTATAAATTCTATTCTCAAATCAATTGGAATGAAAATTGTAGCCAAGAAGAGTTCAAAACCGAATAAATTAGTTGGTCAGAATTCTTGTTCTCTCATTTTGAATAAAATTACTGTTTCTGTACCAGTAGTGCTGGAGAGCTACAATTAATCATAGTGGTTTAATTTTGATATAATGATCGTGAAAGTCAGTTACAAAATACGTAGGGAGTTTTCAGAAGCATTTAATACCTACAGCACATCTGAAATTGTTTCTTAAAGAATTGTTTTAACCAAAGTTGCATGTACTAAGTAAAGAAAATACAAACAAGCTTACAAATTTCCTTGCAGATATCTATCTACAACAGCTAACAAACATTGTCCAACCAAACTCAGTTGTTTTCCCACAATAAGGTTTTGTTGAAGGGAAGTATACAAAGTCCTTCAATTTGACTGGGGTTCTTTCTCTGTCAGTTTTAACTCCTCCAATTTTCAGCATTTGCCATAAAGTTCTGAAATTAAAATTTTGAATTTCCCACTGAAAAAAAAAAAAGGGGCAAAATTGTTAATTATTCTCATAGCAGTGGAAGTGCAAGCACAAGCAGAGCTGAACTTTTATGGAACTGAAAAGCATCTCTTATGCTGGATGAAGCAATAAAAGGCCACAACAACAACAACAAATTATAGTAAAGCATTGCTGATGGCACCAGTGCTGTTTCAGAATGCAAGTAATTTATCAAGGTGAATAGTCATATTGACCTGGAATTAATTATTAATGTAAAGTTACAAATCTAAGTGCTTAACTAAAGCATATGATAACAAAAAGAATTAAAATACGAAACACCACCACTAATAAGATCCACGTCACATACCACAGTCATATGAAAATAAGGTGCCATGCCCATGATAATTTTTCAGGCTTACTTTACTCCCTAGTCAGTGGAAAGGGATGCACATCTTTAGTATTTAATTCATATAACCATAAAAATAATGTCAGAGGATGGAGACAGACTTGCTTTCTTAAGGTCACAATATATCTTTCTGCATTGACTTTTGAGGGAGTCTAGAAATCACCAGGGATTCAACACCTGGCTTTCATGTACATTTGACTAGACAGGATGATCTGAATTTAAGATGCGACTAAATGAAATTGCATACTGTCAACAAGAAGTATTCAATATTAATTGCATGTTCCGTATTTCACTCCTGAGCTTAACCTCCTGAGTAACCATTCACTTCCTTTCCCCTCCTTCCTCCACCCTCCTTCCTCCTTCAACAGTCACTTAAGTCACTTACTGTTTTTCTACTACATTGTCTAACAGGAGCAATTGGCTCAATCCCCATTTGCAAGTTCAACAAAAGGTAGAACTTTATAGCCTGTATCTATCTGAGAAATACTCTGTGTTCATCAGCCTCTTTACAGTTTAAATTCAAGATCCTGCCCCTGCTACTACCAGCATGATGTATGATGCGTGGTGTATCACATATTAATTATAGTTTATAGTTACAGATTAGTTACAAATTATGTACTATATAGCATAAGTTAGCAAGAGAAGTATATCGTGAGCTTAATTTTAAAATAATTTGTATTCTAAGGTCTGCCAAGAAAATAAAAGGTGGGCAGAGGACAGCTAATTTGGTCTGAATGAGTTGAATCCAAGACTATTCTGAAAAAATCATCATACTGCACCCTTGCTGGACTTTTGTAAATTAAAAAAAAAAAAAAAATCTAAATTATATCAAAATATCAAGCTCAAACTTTTTCATGAAAATCTGCATTCTCTTAGCTTCACTTTTGAAGCAAGAGTACGTAAACCCTCTGGAAATGGTTTTCTTCTTTTGCGTGTATGTGGGCACATAGCACCTTTCTCTCTACTCATTACCCCCTGAATTGCTTTATTTCTTTCATTTCTTATGTGTTCTCTTCTACTAGGGAAAGAACCTGCGTTGTCAAAGTTGTGGGCAGAGCTGAAAGCGTGGGTTTGATCAGTAGTAATTTTCACTTCAGCATTACCTTGTGCAGTGTTCTTAAGCATTTTGGGACACATCATTACTGTTAGCACTATGTTTTTAAAGTGTAGGAAATACAACAAAATTGGAATAGATCTATGCACAAGGAGACAACTTTCCAGGTCTGTGTCACCTGCATAAGACCACAAGTGCATCTCACAGTATCTGCTTGTATACAAAACTTAGTTTTGCAAATATCACTGAAGTATCCTTTACATAGTCCCAAACTGTTTTTTCTAAAGTTATGTTAAACAGGATTTGCAACTTGGGCCTGTTAGTGTAGATGTGACTGAGGAATTTAGCCTCTGGACACTTACAATTTCTAATCCCTTTTTTTATAGCTTGCTCTGAAGATGTTATGGATTAAAGACCAGGATATGATATTGAGAGCTCTGATTCATCAGCAAAGATGGCTTGCTTTGGGGTGGTTGGAATAATTTCCTCTGCTCTTGATCTTGCACTTCTCTGAGCATTTCACTTGCCTGCCCAGGGGGACAGCTCTGCTACCTGTGAAGCAGTTCTTGAACTGCTAGTTGATAGACTGGTATATTAAAATAAATTGACACCAATTCTTGTTTAGTTTACAGCTGTAGTCCCTGCGGCTGTAAAAGCCTGTGGTTGTAAAAGCAACTGAGCCATCCTTAAGCAATCAACGGGTAAAGGGTAGGTGGATAGCCAGAGCAGAAATCAAGGCAGCTGTCTAAAGTTAAACCATCCCTGCTTGTGAATCAAAACCTCAGTTGTGCTAAAACCTTCCTGGACATGTCCATTCTATTGATCCACATGGACTCCTTAGCACCTCTAAATTATAATAAAGCACAAATTATATCAGTGGGCGGCTTACAAATTTACTTTTTACTAGTCTAAATATAAGTATTCATTCTCCTAGTAAACACTTGAGTAGAGCATTTGTGGCAAATCAGGTGAAAAAATAAAATCTCTACATCTCAGTGCAGGAGGACAATGCAAATTAATAAATGATCAGCAAAGTAAATATTCCCTGTTACACTGCTCAGGGTTTCTGAATACAACAATGCACACAACAGTATACTAAATGAAGACATCACTCATATTTCTTTGCAATCATGTCATTTAATCATGGCACATGATTAATTTATTTGATATGCCTGGTTGTTCATTATCATTTATGTATAGGACAATCTTCAAAGAAACATTAACCAAAATATTTATTTGGTCTACTTTATCAATAAGCAGATGGAAAATAATAGCAAATCAGCCTGGTATTTTCTGTTTCAGATTAATCAATTAATTAATTAGAAATAAAAGGAATTATTTAGTGATACATTCATATTTCCATTAAAGTTACCTTTATATTTCATTAAATCACCTTTAGAAAATAACTGTTCATAGTGCTGCTGTCAAAGATGTTGCTTCAAGCCTGCATTTTGCCTGTCTTTGTAGCCTGCAAGTCCATGTGAGACTGCTTCTGATTGCTGCTAAAATTTGGCTTATTAGTCAGAACACTGCAACCAGAAGCAGTTCTGAAGTCTTCTGTTTAACTTCCTGCTAAAATATTTGCATACAGAAAGACAGTTGTAAACAGAGATATGGTCCCCATCTTGATAACTGTTAAATTCAGTGTATATATTTCTACTGAAACTCCTAGGAACAAGACTAGACCAACAACTCAAATCGTATTTGTGATCTACCTTCAATTGTCTACTTTTGTGGGAAACCTTCACAGAGATAGGGCAATCATCCAGCCTGCCATTTCAAGTGCAGTGGACAGTAACAGCCTGAATGAGAGTTGTCCCTCTTCCCAAGAAGTGTTTGGTACAGATTTCAAGAAAATATAGTTCTGCTTCCAACCTCTGACTGGGCATTTTAGAAGAAATACCCTGTCACAGGTTGGGAAGCTCCTCTGAAATATTGTGTGAGCACAAACATGGCAGGGAGAAATCTGATGAAATCAAAATTGGAAAAGCCTTTCAGGGGACACTTGTATTACCCATGGATGGTTGCCCTCCCTCAGTGTGGATAAAATGGGGAGCAGGCACCTCGCTTCCATCAGAGGTCCCAGGGAGGTGGAGCGTATTAAACTGCACAGCTTCCTTGTTTGATGTCTTACTTGCCTACAGAAGCATTAAGATGATAATTAGTTAAGTATCCAGATGTGCACAAGAAAAGTTGTGAGAGAAGAACCAGATACACAAGACTAAATGCTTGAAAGTAGCTGTCTCTGTGTCACAATTTGGACTTTGTGTTCCCCTTCATTCTGGACTCAGGTTTATTCTGCCTAAAGCATACGTAGCTTTCTCCTTCCCATCCTTTACATGTGCACCATGGCAATGATACAATCTATCTGTGTGGTTAAGCCAGGGCTCAGCAACTTCCTCAGCTGGGACTTGTGCAAAGGAGGGGGCTCAAGGGGAGATGTGACATGAGGAGTGGGACACAGATAGTAGTGAATCCTAAATAGGCATCAAGAGACAGAGGACATGGGCCAAGGGAAGATAAATAAATAAATAATTTCGCAAACAAACAAATAAATAAATAATGCGTGGTCTGAAAGGAAGAGATTATCTAAAAGGTTGAATATTAGGTAGAATCAAATATATATTTATCCTTTACCCAACCAAACCTACGAAAAAGAGGCAGAACTCAGACCAAATCATTCCCTGAACTCCTAATCACTCTGTGAACAGCAAGAATAATAGGATATGGTTTATACCAGTCTTGCACAGGAAGGAGACCTGTCCTCAAACCCTTGAATAATAAAAATTAACATTCACAATCTTTGTTTCTGTTAAAGGAGGTAGCATAATTAGTCCTGTATAAAATGAAGATTAACTTTAATCACTGAAGGAGTATTTTTTTTTAACACTTTTGTCTTAAACTCTGCACTCAGGAAGATCTGTTAACAAGCTCAGCACAGAACCACTGAGAATCATCCATCAGACACTGGAAGAATCCACTGATTGGCTTTATGGCTTTATTTCTTTTCTGTCTGACATTGTATGGAGTGATGATGATGACGGTGATGAAGGTATTTATAAAGTAAAGACTTCTGTAACTGCTCTAACTGCTGTTTTACATGCATTATGTTGGCTTACTCAGCTTTTAACCTCACAGACAAGAAGGTCAAACAAAATGAAAAGTGAATGTTGTTGCTAATAAAGCATCTACTGGCTATTCTAATCAGTAAATTGGTCTCTTTGTTAGCTTTCATCTCGTGTTTAATGTACCATTACAGAAAAGCTGTCAGAATTAAATATTACCATTAGTACATCTTGAAGTAAAGAGCACTAATTTATACAAGACTTCAAAGCCACAACCAAAATATGCATCAGGATATTGCTTCATAGAATGCTAATAACTATTTTCTTTTAATCAGTGAGAATCTAAAGAATCCTGGTAAATATACGAGACCAGAAAACTTAAAACTTTTTTATTTGATATATCAATGACAAGACAATGTGTTGAAACACACACACACACATACACAAAAGGAATGAAAAAATAGTGTTTTGGCTGAACTAAGGGACTTTCGAACGGCATATTGCATATAATTCTGTTTACTGTAAATTTTAGTTCTGTCATTATAGTAGCATTCTTCATCCAATATTATCTGATTAATGGAAGTAACCTGATAAACTTTCAAGTTTGGAAATAAGTATCTTTCTGTCATAAAGGAAAAGTAGTGGCCTGGTATAAGCAGAGCAGTAGTGGATCATCATATCACATTATATTGATCATTTTGACAAGCCATGAAAGTAGGAGTGACATCTTCATTTCAAAGTAGTTTATTTTGTATTCTATTTGGTTATACCAGAATATAATTAAAAAGCAACCTGTATTGAAACTGACTTCTACCTGTTTGTTCATAAAATTGAGATTTTAACAAATTTTAAATTTGGTCATGAGTTTTTATATCAGAGTCATATATAAATACAAATAGATCGGTTGCTACATGTGAGTCTGTGAAATGGGCATCCTATTCTGAGATGTGATTTATAACCAACAAAAAGCCCGTCTCTCATATGACTGGGAAACAGAAAAGGTGAAATATGGAGAACTTGCTAAAATTTGAGAAGTGTTCATTTTTACCTCTTCATAGCTCCCAAAGAACTGCAAGTTTTCAAATACTTGATTGGATAAGTGTTAACGTAATTAAGAAAGGTCATAAAATATCTGATATACAAAAATTCAAGATCTGAATGCTCACTGAGAAGTGTTTGGAAACCTCAGTCCTCCCACCCTTTAGTCCAAGTGGGATTTCATTAATAACTTTCAGGAGTGTGAAAAGGCAGTAGACAACTTACAGCATTATATCACAAAAAGTGCATGTGAAGTCCCTGACAATCGAGCACTGCAGTCAGTGCAGCTAAGGCTGCACACACACCACAGTTGTTGAGGCTAAATCCTTTCAATTCCGTGTCCTACAAAGCAGTGGAATAACACACTACAGCAATCATACAGCTCATAGTTCTGCTGAAATTGCTTATTTTTTTACCTTGGATTTCACTGGAAAGGTTGCTAGATTTGCAACCTTGCTAGCCCGCATATATTATTTGGAGCTGAAATGTAACCACCAGGCCCCTTCTTAAAACATGGAAACATGCATAAAATCAAGCAAATTGTATATTGTAGTCACAAGTTAACATTAAGAAGCACAAACAGAGATTTGGATGTTGCCTTGGCTACTACTGCACATTGAATTTATCTACCCTAGACTGAGGAAATCCTCTATGGTAAGAGAGAGATGTTATGAAAAATCAAAAATGTCAGAATAGAGTGCTTGCTGGTTAGCATATAAAGAATAGTTTGGTTTGTTTTGTTTTGTTTTAATGAAAATGATCCAACGTAACAAAAAAATGTGATTTTTAAAAATTATGATATCTCTTCTCTGATGTTTGTTCCTTTCTTTTGGTTTAGGTGAAGTGGAACCTTCCATGAAAAAAGGTTGGTCAGTTGCCTTACTATAGAGGGCAATATTTTTGAACCATTTTAAGAACTAGATATAAATTTTAAGATGTGATATAGATTCTGTCATTAGTTACATGTCAGTCTACTAGCCTTGTAAGTTGTGCTTTAACAAACACATTATATAAAAAACTCGAGTAATAGTACTTGTTGTATTGTCAGTTGATCTGTGAGAATTATTAACTGTTTCATTATTATCCAGAAAATCTAACAAATATTCATAAAAATCCCCAGTAGAATTACAGAAATATTATCTGTACCTTTGCCCTGTATGCGGGACTTCTATTAATGCCAATATGAGTTATGTGTTTGTCTGGATATAAATAATATTAAGAAATAAGAATATAGAATATTTACTGAGAAATAATGGTGAGGTGTCATAAAAGCATTTTGTTTTGTGTTAACACAGAACACTAAAATAAGCACTAGTTCTGAATCTTTAAAAAAACCTACTTTTTTAGCATTGAATTTTTAAAGAAGGCAAGCAGAACAAATACAATTTGTAATATAAACCTTTTCAGATATTAAAATTGTTATGTTGAAACACAAAACTTAAGTTCAACTTCTATTAAATAAAAATGAAAATGTATTAGAAGGATTGAGGTATTGGTGATAGGATGTAAAGCTTTTCAAAACTAAGTTGTCTTTTTTTCTCCAAATTGAGCACAGCTTGATGATAACAAAATGTGTAAGCATCTCTATGTGATCTGGATTTGGTATCCATCACATTCTCTATAGGTAAATGCCTGTATTGAAGAATCTATCACCCCAGCTGGTGCTGAGATTACAATCCAGTTTTCTCTGAAGATAATTGGAACTGGATCAGGATTCTATTTAATGGCACATTTTGTCAGTCTCAATAGGGTATCCAAGATATTAATAGTCTTGAAGACCAGGACCATTAATCTTTCTACAGATGATCCTTTATGTTAGGACTGAAGAAAACTTATAGACAGTGTAGGAAAACATTTTATGTCTTTACTCAACCAGTAAGACTCGCAAAAGGCTCAGCATTGCCCTGTCTCTTCTCCCAAAGAGAGAAATAGATTGTTAAATTTACAGTGGGTGCGAAGGCTCTGAAGCTGTAGCGTGTTGTTGGAAGGAATGCTGGGTACATGAGTGGAAGTCAGGGAGTACTGTGGAGACACTTCAGTGCTGGGAAGGCTTAATTCATAAAAGCTTTATGGACAAGACCATGCTCAGCATTGCAGTGCCTTCTTTGGAAATCAGTGACATACTCATGCCTTAAATTTTGCATTGGGACACAAGGCTGTAGAAATAGAATTCAGAGAAGCCATCAAAATAAGCTGGAAGTTGCTTAAGTAAGTCAGTTGGAAGTACTGAGGTGACTGTTTGGACTTAAAACTCTTCCATCAAAGGAGCTGAGTATGTAACTGCCAGCTTTTAATGTTGTCCTCAGTATTCAAAGCTCACAACCCTGCTCTGGAGATAAATGCCTGAGAAAGTCTTCTGTCTGTGGTGTGAAGGACTTGAACAAAGGGCTGGTGATTCCTCTGGAGCTGGTATCTTACAGGATAACTCACATGTGAAAAGTGCCAAATTCAAACGTAGTTCATCTGTCTATGCAGTAAAACAGATTTTGAGTAGGCTTTTCCATTTTCTGGATGTGTGCTCAAGATATTCCTCTCTGTCTTTCAGAGGATAAGGAATCTTATCCTTGTCTCCCTGCAAAAAGCTGTTTTGACTAGGCCTGATGAAGAAAGTGGTCTAAGGCCTTTTCTGGGTATAGCCGTAAGCTTTCACATAGCAAATCTTCAAATAACTTGTTGTCATCTCCAGATGACTGGAGGTCTCCATTTCATCCTGGCAGCTTGGATCTGGCCTTGATTTTGTCACCTCTTTTTCCAGGCTACAGAAATACAATATATGTGGACTTAAGCCACCAGTCCCTTAGAAATGCCAGTGCAGAGTACTGTGCACGTCTGCTCAGTGACAGGCAGCTGTGAGCTCCTTGGAGCTGTTAGAGTCTCTCTGTGCAGACTTCTCTTAAAATTGTGTAAACATCAAGGAGCTGAATTGTTGGAGTTTAAGCTGATATCAAAGTTTTCTGAGAGCTCTGTGATAAAGTCTAGTCAACAGCTTTTCTGCTTAAGCACACTGAAATTCGCTCCCAGGGTTAAAGCTCATGAGTACAGGCGGCAAAGCCCTGGGAGGGGAGGCAAGAGCTCAGATGAGCTCGTGCAGGTACCGCTCTCACAAACATCACAATCTGTTCCTCTGAGAATAAGGTGCAGATCTCTTTGAGTAGCTTTTCCTAATGTGTCAAGTCTATGGTCCAGAAACAAGAGATCCAAAAGAAAAGCTTTCTTAAACAAAAAATACATTGTACCTGTGATTTTTTCCCATGTGACTGCCATTAAGGCTGGGCTCAAAGGAAGATCAGCTGTAAAAATTTACTTTAAGAGTCTTGGGGTATCAAAATGTTAGTAGTTAGATCCACAAAATGAGAATGAAATTTTTAGGTTCTGGAGCATTCTCTGTTTTCGCATAAAGGACTGTTTCTATATTAAAGTCCCTTCCACTCTGCACAGCATTGCTGTCTATAGGTTTGTGAATGATCTTTTTTTAGGTGGCTCTTGTGCCTGTGGCATTTGAACATCCTAAACAAAAAATAAATGACCCAAGAGATTGTGCAGTACGTTACTGCTGTCTCTAGAAGATGAGCAGTTTGACTTTTTGCACATACTTACAGGAAACCTATCTCAAATTTCACTCTGAAAATGTGCATTGTGGTTACTGTGCCTGACTTTATAAGCACTTTTGTTGGGTGTAACCCACAGTTATTGTGGTATTTCTGAATAGGCTGAGAGCTTTTGAAAAATCTCCATACCTATTTTTGGTGTATGGACAGACCTTCACTCTTTTGCTTTATTTACTAGCAGTTTTTACGAATGTTAAAGTGTTAGCACCAAATTTACTTTAGAATGGATTATAGTAGCTGAAAAGAACAAGAAGTTTGCTGGTTCCATAATACAATTACATACTGGAAAAAGTTCAAGGGGAGTGGTAAGGACACTGTAATGATGAAAGAAGAAAAGCATAATGATAATTACAAACCCAAAGAAATCAAAGATCACCTTCCTAGAGATGGAAATTGAAAGAAAAGATGATAAAAGTACAAGTAATGACAATGGGCTTGCACATGCAACAGGACTAATTATGAGTTTCAGAATCCTTTAGAAAGGATGTAAAGATCTCTCAAATGTCTTTGTTATTCAATTACTTTTGCCAGTCCAAGTCTTATCACAAATATTTATCTTTAATAATTGGAAAAGAGTGAACATTTGATATTGTCCAGAAAAATATTTTTTAAGAACAAGTTCTTTGGTAGAGGTAGTGAAAGATTATTCTGCACTGAACTTTGCAGTCTTTAAAAATGCATATTCTTTACATGCTAAAACTGCAGAGCATTTTCACAAAAGATGTTGAGAAAACTGATAACTGTTTCTTGCAGGCATAAGATGTTTTTGTCTTGATTTCTTTCTAGAACAATGTTTATGACTGATAGTCTTGTTCATTTTTTCATGGTTAGTTTAACCTTTAGAGACAAATTCAATTGTTTGACAGCTATATGTTTTCTCATATTTTGGTCCTTTGTACTAGAAATTATTGCTACAGAGAAAGAGAGATATTTAGTATTTTTGGTGGACATCACCAACATCAGTTATTAGTTTGGAAAAGAACTGAGAAACCTGGTGCACAGAAATAGTGATCTGTAAAATATAAACAAGTGCAGATACTTCAGTATTGTCATCCATGGCCTAAAATGTCATTATAAAACTGTTCTGGAACTTCATGCCAGTTTACGTATGAGTAAATGAAAATTTAAAATCTGAACATGGCTTCCTCAGTTAGCTATCCAGGGTACACTTGACAAGCTATGTACACATAGCCATGTTTTTGTATGCTAAAGTAGCATCTTCTGCTGCTTCAAAACAGCTGATGCATTCTGGCTCAGAAACATTAATCTGGTATGTGGTCTTGGCAGTAAGTAGTTGGAAACCTTTGAAAAAGATTCTAAGGTCAAAACTATTTGGTTTTTTACTTTATACTTTGAAGCTTAGGAAATTGTTTTTGAAAATATCTTTCCTTGATTTTACATTTGGGCTTAGATTAAATCCTTGTTCTGTCTGTATTTTTCTCTTGCTGTCTCTTGTGCTCTCTCTCATACACACACAAAAGTAACTCACTATGTAAGTAATTTTCATTTAAATAAATACAGTAAACTTAGAAGGCTGAGTAAGAAATAAAGCAGCATCTTGATGTTGTTAACCATCTCTGTACTACCAAATAGGTTTTTATTGGCATAAGATTATTCTATACCAACAATCAAAAGAAACTTGATTTTCTTGAGGTAGGGATGGATCTCTAAATTTCTGTAAGTTACCCTATGTATGAGATAGAAAGATGTATACAGTAGTTATATAAAATGATCTTATTATTTTTTTTTTTTACAAAAATGTCATTTAAAAATATTAAAACAAGAAGCCAAAAACAACAGAAATTTCTGTTAGAGGTTGAAATAAATTTTGTTAATTACAAATAAACTTTTCAGCAAAACACCCAGTCCTTCTGTCTGCAGTTCGTATGAGAATATTGTTGCCTGATGTTAGGCTGGTTATTAATATACTGAAGATATACATGCCACATTCTTCTTAAAAGCTGTGGTGACTTCTAAGGGCACAGTTGGTTTCACTGATTTACACTCAGCATCTCTGACCAAGGTGCACTTCCCCCATATCTGACTCCAGACACTGCCATTAACCCGCTTTTCACCCCAAGGTTAAGACAATCAGAATTATTTAGCACAGACTATTTGTTTGTTCAGATATGGGTATTAATCTGCACTAACAACAATAAACGTAATTCTCCCAAAAGGAAAAGTTCTCAGACCAGATCATTTTCCTACATCTGCTTTTAAGGGTGATCAAGCAAACATCTACAACAGCTTTGCCTGTGAAAGAGGAGAGGTATGAACAACCTGCTTAGAGAAGACAAGTAGGGGATTTGCTATTTGAAAGCGGTTTTGATATTATAGTCTGTATAAACTTAAAAAGAACTGGTTTGGTTATTCAGACAGGGTAGGGAAAAACATGCTGACAAACATTTAAGGATTTAGTTCTGCAATTTATAACGTGTATCAGATTGTTTTTCTCTATTAAGCACATGAGAATGGTTATATGTGATCAGACCAAAAGTCAGCTGACTCAGTGGATGAGATGAAAGTGTTTATTGCTGCCCAAGAGTGACCACTGAAAATGCCTCAGGAAGGACACAAGAACTCTTAAAAATATAGAGATAGTTCCCCAGAACAGTTATCTATACCCTAGACCTTTGCCCCATTCAGGGACTCCTGGAGCCATGATGTGACTGAATTCCACAAGGACAGAGTTCTTGCATGACTGTAATCCACCCAAGGATACCGACAGTATGTACATTAACATTTGGGAGCATAACAACCCTGGCAGCAAGTTGCTGGAATCAGTTTGGTTTTATAACAAAATTTTCAAGAAGACATTTTTCTTTCCCAAATTTCCACGTGATTAGTTACATGTCAATTAGTCACACTCATCTATTATCTTAACGTCCTATACACATTAGGAAGTTTTACTTTTAACTCAGTATTGTCAAGCAACTACCTTGTTCAGCAATACAAATATACTGGGTAGGATTCAGGTGAATAAACATAGCTGACTAGTGCTATTTGAGATGCATGTTATCTCAGGTATAGCATGGGACAGGCAGAAATGACACAGGGCCTATGGGAGACATGCACCCTTACAGGATACCTGATGACTACCAGAATACCTTAGGAGGTTTAAAATGCTACCAAGTGCCTATTAAGACACTAGCATTTGAAATTCTATACTATAAGGGTTTTCTAAAGTTTAAAATAACTATAAGTTACAATATAAATAATAATTTGTTATTACTTTAGTTTATATCAGAAGAATAACTGGAAAATTCACATTGTTAGCTGACATGGCAACTAGTTATTTCTGGGCAGAATACTGAAATTAGAACATCATCTTATATCATTTAGAAGTCCTTTTGTTATATAGTAACAAAAATAAAGAAAATAAGTGGGTTTTCTGGAGGTAATATTCAAGTTCAGAAAACAGTTTTGAACAAAAAAAAATTGGAAATGAAGTAGAGGGAAGAAATTCAGAGTACCAAAGGTGCAACCTGAAAACTGAGTTGCTTGTGTGGTTGTTACATGAGTGTCTTAGAAATAAATTATGCATTTCCATTCATCCCTAAAATATATATCTATTTGTACTGGTAATCCCTTCTGAATTCAGTTTCTTTTATGCTGCCATATGGTAATGTTCACTTTTTTGTGTATGAGTTGCTATTATAGATGTCTCTAAAAGGCTTTCACTGTTTGCCTAGGCTACACTTTACTACAAAGCATTTTGCGTATCTTTGTGTAAAGTACACCCTCTGTTAGATGATGAAAATCATTGATAATCAATCACAATTCTCAGATGTCAAACTGCTTTTCCAGAAATGTATTTTTTGCATTTTTGTGCCATCCATTTCTGTTATTAATGTTCTTTTAACAATCTCATCTTGTTTTACTTACTCTGATCAATACAGTAATAGCATATCCACTATAAAATAGCATTTTATAATGTAAAGAAAATATTTTCCAAATTGTCCAGATGAAACAAAACTGCATACCACTGGGGAATAGGGAGGTTCAGTTATAGTTCTTTTGCCTATTGAAGAACAGTGATTGAGTTCTGAGTTGAAACATTTTAATCCAAACTTGCCAGCTATCTTTTAAAAGATACAGAGAGAACTTTGAGCCAAAGGCTAGTAAGAATCCCGGGCAGAAGTGTAGTAGCACAAAGGTTTGCAGCTCTTTAAGCTATCTTCTTAAATCAGGGAAACTGTAAGTGAGGTTATCCATGCTATCTTGGTGGAAACCTCTATTTGTGCCACAGCTGTAGACTACTGGGCAGGTTTTCACCTTAAAAGAAGAGGGGAGTGTTGGACAGATGACCCCTTGGCTAGGATGCTGCTGTGCCTGAGACAGGACAAATGCCTGACCTGGCAATTGAGGGGCTCATCCAAAACTCAGTTAAACTCACAACAGCAGAACTGGGGGTCCTGCATGTTCCCGAGAGAACTCAACCCCACCTCCAACAGTGACTGTTGTGCCAAGGAGAGGATATAGCAAGTGAGGCCCCATGCTCACAGCCCACACAAACTGTATGTCTCGCATGCAAGACCCCTAAAGAATCAATTGTATCTATAGTGACTGAATTTATAGGAATATATATTTGCAGACTAATACATTAAGGTAGGATGTGGAGAGTTGATGTTTTTTAAATCTGAGCAGAGAAGTCTATTTTTTCCTCCTTTCATTAATAAATAAATAAATAAATAAATAAATTAAAAAACAACAAAACCAAAACCAACCAAACAAAAAAATAGAATACATATATATGGGAAAAGATTTATTTGATACTAATCAAGATTAGAGTTTTCTATATATTACTGTATATCATTTTGCTCTACTTAGAGATTTATAATTTTGTCAGCATCTTGTCTGCATAAAATTGCATTCAATTAAATGTAGACTCTGATAAAATTAATTGTGAAAAACATAATTTAAAACTGGTCCAATAACATTTTTGCTGGCTGGAATCCATAGAGAGAAACATGTCAAGACAATTTCACTTTCCATGAAAAACAAAAAGAAGAAAAACCTGGTTTTGGTCACATGGCTCTATCTCTCATTTATTGAGGCTGGGATTTTTTGTGGTTATTATTTTGTTTTAATCTAGGTGTAATTAGCATCCTTTTACGTTTCAGAACCAAGCTACAGAACTACAGTCTGGAAATGAAAACAAAACAAAACATAAAACAAAACAAAACATAAAACAAAACAAAACATAAAACAAAACAAACCACAAACAAATACTCCCCCCCCCCAACCCAGTCTTAATATATTTACATACTTAAAATAAAAAATAAAAAATAAAAAAATAAAAAAATCTTTAGGGCTGAAGATATTTTAGTCTCTTCCACTTTTAACTGTTTCAAAAGCCCAGTCATTAAAATTCCTTCATCTAAACCAATCTGCATAACAGCTTCCTGAACGATGCCAGTGCAGCTTACAGATAATTACGAGTAACCTCCTTCCCTTGAAAAGAGAAGATATTGCTTTTCTGCTGCAAATGGAAACCTTACCAGAGGGAAAAGTAAACCCAAAACATAAAATCAGCTGGGCTTTAGAAGGAAGAGAGACAAAATGGTTGTGCATTGTGTCAAATTGTTTGCCTCAGTAAATTGATATTTTCAAGCTGGAATTTGCCAAAACCATTTTCTTTATTTTTTTGTGGAGGATGTAGGACAACTTTTGGATTTATCTCAAAGAGACAAATCTTAAGAGATATATGTAACAGCTTCCATGTTTACAGCTAATTCTTCATCCTTGGGAACACTCCTCAGCAAGATGATGAAGTTGTCAGCAGGTCACCCACAGTGAATTCCTATTACAGTCCAGTGAAATTACAATGGTGTGGAAACAATTGAGTATCGCTTGAACTGGAATGTAATCTATTTATTTTTGTCCTGTTCCAGCATTATAAAGAATGCTTAACATTTACCTGGGAGGTCATGTTAAATCCCTATATTTTTGGGAGAACATGAAGCCTACTTGCTTGCTGTATGCTACTCAAGATAGGTAGATTGTTCAGAAATACTTGAGGGTCATGTTCTCTGTACCTCTAATAGTTGTTTAGTGATGACAAACAAAGTACCAGGTTGAGGGAATAAAGGCAACTGAGGTGAAGTAGCTGAACTTCGCTGAATATGTTTAGGACTAATCAAAAGCACTTCACTGAAATGTTTAGTTTAGAAAAATATGTTGGTTTGGGTAAATATACACCAGAACAGAGGCTTTTCACCAAGAAGAATGAGAAATTCTCTTTTGTGACCTTTGTCCAAAGTAGTCTTATACAACAAATGAAAGAGATGCTGTATAATTCTGCAAAATATGAAAACAAACAAACAAACAAACAAAACCCTTCATTCTCACTCTAAATCGTACTTGTGATTTCCAAAGAGATGGATAAACAATTTTGAAACCATACTTAAAAGTCACTGTGGCCTGGTATCTCACAAACTGGATGAGCGCACAAACGATTCAACATTTTCACTAGTAAGAGGCAATTCATCTCCTCTTTCAAGAAAGATGTTAGACACCTGACTGCAGGAAAAATTGTTCTGTATCCTGACCTGAATTACTACGAATCCTCAGAAAAAGGCAAGGTCTAAGAAAACAATGGGGATAAGACTGCTACTAGCAAGCTCAGAGGGAAGTCACCTCAATTAGTCTTATGTGTCACTCGGACTTTCCAACGCTGGATGTTAGTACTTAAAGCCTTTTGTTACACTGTCTTCGGTTCCTGGATATAAGCATAATACACCAATTTGAATCCCCAATTAAATATTTCCTATTCTTCACCCACCCCACCCCCACCGCTTTTTTTTCTTGTTGCATTTTTTTTTTTTTTTTTTCTCTAGAGTATAGCTACATGATTTATTAGTAGTTAGCTGGAAGTTTCTCTAATGCACAAATTCCTCTACTCCCCTTCTAGCCCCACAAGGATAACTGTCACCCTCACCAGCTGGTACTATCTAAATTAAAAATAGACATCAACTGCACTATTGCAAATTTCTCCTGAGGATACCAGCAGCAAGAGGGTTGACTACAATTCTTCATACAGACAGCATCTAGAAACACATTAGAAATGACATCCCTCTCATCTTCTGAAGCTCTTAACACCACTCACTCTTGCCTTGCCCTCAGTATCTATTTCTACCAACTCTTCAGGATAATCAGCTGCCTGCTGCCAATTAGTCCTGATAAACTAGCAAGGATGTAGCCCCATTAAATTGCTGGTAATAGCTGTAAGGGTTTTGACTGCTCAATGGCAAATTATTAACCTCTGGTTCACCAGGACTCTGAATAGGACTCATTTTCCTTTTTATAAGAGAAAGAATGTCGAGACACTGAAGGTGTGTATTGTTGTTAGCAGTAGGAGATTATGAAAACGATGACCAACTGGTAAAATTTGCTTATAAAGTACAATGTACTATAATTTCAAGTGAAATTCCATCTGTTCAATTATACCTTTAAAACAGTAGATACATCAAACTTATGTTGCATCCTCACTACAGTTTTTAAGTAGAAACAGGATGGCTTTAAGCATGAGGAGATAATATTGTCAGTGATTGGAGTTAAATTCCCAATTGTTTTCCTGATTTTCTGGTTTACCTTAAGTAAAGCATTCTTGTGTTCCAGATGGGGACAATAATCCTTTATTTTTTCTCTCACTTGGCCTCTCATATCATTGATATTCTTTTTTTGGTTTGTTGGGTTTTTTTAAGGCATATTTCACCCATAAGATGGAAACTCAGGAGAGGGTGAGGTTGAGTAGCTTTTTTAACAATCACCACTTCATCATCTCGTGAAGCAAGATGCTGGGCTATGCTTTCCCACTAAGAGAAGAAAGGTAGCCCTCTTGAAGTTTAAACACCTGTGTTACAGAGATGGGATATTATATTGTGCTATGAATCCATGTGGTACCTAGAGCAAGTTATGTGGGCTGAGGCACATAGGTGCAATCACAATACAATACAATTAAAATAGCTAAGAATAATGCTATATATTTTACTGCGTTAAAAAGGCGGTAACAAAAAATCAAGATCAGAAACAAGAGAGCAGACAAAGAAGGGAAACCTGTTTCAGGAACCAGGAGAATCTTGTGCTTTTCCAGGAGGAGCTGTGCCTCTTATTTCACGCTGATGTAAACCTGCATGGTGCTGCACCACTAGGTCACATGGATTCAGGGGACTCTAATTTTCTTTCTCCCTCCCTGATCTTCCTGGAGCTGGGGCTTCATAGTGTACAGCTGGTGCTGGGCTGTTTTTAGACACTGTAAACTGCTGTTAATGACGATTAGCTGGGTGAGAGGTGGGGGCAGCTAGTGCTGAAACTGCATGTTCAGCAGGGATTGTCAGTAAAGCTGCCTGCAATACTGATCCTCAGGTGATTGTGAGGGCCTGCTTTGGGTCAACAGTAGATAGATATAACGGCCTGCTAACAATATAGTTGAATATATCTCCTTTTAGCATCCTGAAATGGTCAGTGAAGAGACTACTAGCTTCCCTTCTGGTAGTTATTTAAATAATTGCCCTGCATGTTCTATATAACTGCACAAGACCTGAGGTTTACAGAAGCTGATGTCAAGCAGTATCCATATTTAAGGACATAAAGTATTTATCCATTCAAAACCCAAGAAACGCAAGGGGAAAGATAATTTTTCATGTCTACTTGATAACCGAAGAAAACAAACAATGAAATACAGCTTTTAAAGTACATACTCCCTTACAATAATTTAATAAACTGTGCTGTCGTCTCATAAAGATGCGGGATGGTTGCCATGGTGACAAAGATTATCCTTGCTGCTTCTTGATTCTGTCATTTTTCTAAACACAAATTCATAATATTTAGGATTTATTAACAATGTGTCATATTGATAGAGATAAATTACATGCTTTAAACTGGCCGTGTAAGTCTTCTATGATATTATAGCCGCTCTGACAACTCAGCAATAAGATACGATGTGATTACTGGAAAATTAAAGCTATTTGTCATAAAAGATGAAGCAGAGAGTATAAAAACTCTCAGAACAGAATAAAAGTCTCAAATAACCTAATATGTTTTCCTCATTTTAGATATTTTGGAATTAGCAAAGAGTCAGTATTTTCTGTCTTGTAAATTGATCAAGATCAGCATATAAAGAGACTACATTTATTTGTGCTGGGCAAATTTAGGTTGTGATGTGTCAGAATTTATGTGTGTCAGAATTTATGTGCTCCAGGCTGCAATTTTTATGATGGTTCAAGATACAATGGAGAGCTTGTGAAGAGATCCTAATGATGGCACACACTGCAATATATAAAAACATATATACACACACACACACTTAAGTATTATAAGGATGTATTTCACTTCAAGGAATATGTGTAGGGTTTTTTGTGATGTGTGGTACCCTAATTGCAGCAGCACTTTAGATAAGAATCTCAGTGTAGCTGTCTAGAAAGTATCTTTTCGTGTATCTTACTGAAGTACTTGTGTCAAGCAAGCTTTACTGATATAGTGTGAGGCTGACTGAGATGGCCAGGCAGCGATCTATACATATTTTGCAGTCAAACTGGCAAAAAGAAATTCCCTAAAACCACAGTAACTTTAAAAGCTTATTTTTTTTGAAATCACAAAAGTTTATGTTATACTTATTTTTTTCAATAAAAAGAGGCCTGTTTTCTGTAGCGAGACACATATTAGGTGGTGGGAATGCAATGGAGCTGAGGCATCCTAAAGCAAGCAAGGCATATGTGTCTGTGTAGATGACTCTGCCTGAAGAATGTGATTTATCACTTAGTGGGCCTTATTCGTATCTGTGTGTAGGATGATCTCCTGGGCCAGGTGAGATATGTCTCTGCTGTATGTTGCCAAGCAGAGGCAGTGACTCAGCTTTCTTTAACTGCATTAAGTCAGGGTTTGGAGGCAATCTGGAGCAGCAGCATGGAGAACTGCTCAGGTGTGTTTAGATTCAGAGAGCAATCCTACAGCTGTTCTTGTCTTGCACCATTTTTACAGCTTATGCTTCTGAAACTAGTTTATGCTTCCTTATAAGCAGAAGAAATGGAAAAAGTTTGAAAATCCAGCAACTAGGCTCTATGACTTGATAGAAAAAATAAAATCCTCACATAGCTGCAGAAAGAAAAATAATCCAGACTCAGCTGAAATACAGTAAATCAATATGGCATCATTTCTTCCTAATCACAACCTTTGAGGTTTATAGAACAATAAATGAAAACCAAAGAGAAAGATCTTTTAGCTTAATGACATCATATAACTAGCTTAGTTATGCTGCCATACGTAAGTGGCTAACAGTGATACTTATTTTGGCCTTTATTACCCTTTATCTCAGTGAAATAATGTTCTCTCTATCTGAAGATAACATAGGCTGATGCCATAGAATAGTTATGTTTCTTAAAAACCAGACACAGTTATTTCAGATGTCAAATACTTTCCAGTAAAAATGTTCTGTATTTATTTTCAAGGGCCTATGTAATGATGAGAGTGCTGGGAAAGGAAAATACCATTTTCTACTGTATCTCTTTGGCAATGTGCATCCTGTCACATTCTGAGCAAATGACTAAGGGTAGAAGTGGAAGATTTCAGTTGTCTTCGATAGCCACTAAAGTAGCTCCTTACAGTTGAGATGTTATATGCATAACTTCTTCTCTGTTCAATTAATTCTAGGGTCTGTGTTTTTGTTATTTAGACCCTGCACATCAAATCTAACCCTAAAAAATGAAGAAGCACCTCTCATATAGTCTAGTGAGATTTCCATGTGCTTTTGTCAAAGATGTATTTGATTCTACAACTAATACCAGTTTTCTCCTGCAGGAAATGTATGCACAATACCATAAACCAGACACTGTATTGTCTTAATTACTTTATCGAGCTCCTATAATATTTGACCCTTACATTTCTACCACTCTATGCAAACAGTGTTATGCAAGCTTGTTTTAATTTGTTTGCTTTTTCTCCAATTCAACATTTTACATTTTTGTAATTATCCTGGTTTTGCCACAATAAGGAAAGCAGGAAAAAATAAGTAACAGAGTTCTAGAACGGTAATTTAGTATAAATGTCACAGGTGAGGAGTTTTGTTCGAAAAAGATGGCACAGCAAGAGCAGGAAATACTGTACTACTTCCTCTTCTAACATTGCAGTTCTCAGTGTGTTGGCGTACAGCATGATTAAAATGAGTCATTCTTTGAGATAACAATCCCTAACCTAGAAACTTTATCTCTGTAATTTGCATACAGCATTGAGTCCACATTTTGCTCTGTGTTGGAGCTACCAATTGAGCATTTGAGCTTTAAAAAATGTAGAAAATGTAGTAAAAAGAATTTTTTTTTTCTTCCAAAGGTAATTTGGAAAACATAAAATACTAATCCTGGTAAGCAAGTCAAGATACATATAGAATAATGTTTAGTAAAAGGAAGGGTTTTTGTAATTCATGACCAATGCATGTTACTGTATAGCTTTTACAGATTAGCAAAACCTATTTGTGACTTTAAAAGTAGCTCTGTTGCTCAATTAAAAAGAGTAATTATTGAAGTAATGTAATGTTATGATTTTTGTCCATATATATTGTCTTTGTATATATAAATATAAATTTATTGTGTATAATTCTGAAAATGAAGATGATAAAGCCATAGCTCTGTTATAATATATGAAGCACTTGGTTATTTTGTATTTTGATAATGCATCTGATTTTGTTGTTTGTGAAAATCATTTTAATGTTGATAACTCTGCATTGCATTGTTTTCAGAAATTCATAAACAGAAACCGGTGAGACATGAAAAACGAACAGCACCAAAGGGTAACTTTATTTTTTTTGGTCTGTTTACCTACATGTATGTAATATACAGTGTATTTGTTGACTACGTGTTGCCACTGTTGTATTATAGAAACACTCAAAGATCAACTGGCATAGACAACAAATGTTCAAAAATTCATCTATACTCTAGCATTAACAAGTAGTGTCATTATATGTTAGTGTGGCTATATTGTAAATGCATATTCATAATAAGATTCCTCTTCCCAAACTTATCCAGGAATCTCTTTTGTAGCAAAGGTGCAAGAAAGTAGAGTGCTGGTGAACTTCCTTTGGTGCAAAAGGCGTGAAGTGTGTTGGGCAAGGAAGAAAGCAAATTTATAGGCCAGTGGGTGCCATTCAAGTTAGGAAGTTGTAGTTAACAGTGAGCCAGGTGTGTATTAGAGATAAGAAAAGCCTCTATTTCAAGAATCTACTCTTTTTCAGACTGTTTAATATCCTCTAACTGGCACTTTCCAAAAATCCACAAAGGAACTGGTTTGGACTGGTTTTCAGAGATCATGTAAATAACAAAGTTTCCTGGGATATGTGCAGATTTTTTGCCTAAGAAAGCCTCCTCTGTAAAGGTCAGGTTACATAAAATTTGATGAGCATCTCTCTGATGCACCAGTGCTGTGCTTAGTAATGTCAGGAGAAAACAAGAAGGAAGCTTATTAAAAACTGTGTATATACATTCATCCTTCCTGACACTATTATATTCATTTCTGCATATACTCTTTATATTTTTATATTTTTTTACACCTGTAGTGCTAGCTTTCTGGTTCTGTACTTATCAGGGTCACCTGGAGTACCTAGAACAGTTTCCCAACTCCTCAATAAATCATGTTGCATGAAAATGAATTTTTTAGGGTGTCAGCATGCTAGCAGGGCAATAATGAACTCAGATCCATTAGCAAGGGATCCCAGTTAAGGTCTTTTCAAGTACAGTATCCTAAAAACACAAATGAAATTGCAGCCTTGACCAAAACAGCCTCCTGTGTACTGTTTTGTCTATGCAGAAGTGCACTGTTTTACATAGAAGAACATTAATGTTGCAGAAATGATTGCTAAGAAGTTATAAGACACCAGAAAAAAAGCATTCAGGTGTCATTAGCTAAGTTTCTTGTGTTTATGTATATCTGATAATGCAGTCTTTAATTATACAATCACTTACTGAAGCATAGGACAATTTTTTTTTTTCTATTTTCTGTTTTCATGTTTAAACCCAAAAATGCATCTTCTACATAAGAGGAACAATTAAAAGAAAACATTCTGTCTGGCCTCCAGCTAAAGCATGATAAAGACAAAAATCTTTAGGTAACTTTACTCCTATCTTCTGAAGTGCCCCCAGGAACCATATGTAAACACCATCTTTTATTATTTTTAATAGGAAAAATCTAAAGGAAAAATTAATGTTTTAGTAGAAGCAAACACTCCAAAGAAATTTCAGTCCTCGACCCACAAATACGAGGGCACTAGAGTTTTAAAAATAATTTTGTCTTGTTGAATTGTCAAACCCCATGAATCCAAGACACAAGATTTACAAACTAATTCCATCCATAAGCCTCACTTTAAAAGATTGTACCAAATTATGAGGAATAGATACTTTGAATGGAAATCTCAGATGAAAGTGGCTGAAATTATAAGTAAGATTCTTACAGTATTAAGAGGCAGGCAAACTTGTACTCTAAAATTTGCTTTTAATTAAATATTTTTATAAACTGCTACTGAGAAAGTCCATTTCCATTATTGCACCTAGTCAATTTAATCCTGAAAAGAAGAAATAACTCTGAGAAATGATCCAACAAAGGATTTGTTCATGCTTAAGAACACTGAAATTAAATTATTTCATGATTATGTGTAGATATAAGCACAAATTCACTACAAAATAGTCTTTCCAATTTGGTATTTGATTTATTAGTACTTTCACAAGAGCCAACAGCATCTTGAACTTCATGAGCAGGAGCTCAATCAGTCAGTGGAGTTAAAGGGACTAATTGTACTCAGCTCTCATGAAGCCATATCTAGATATTGCATCCAGTCTCAGGCTTCCCAGTACAGAAAAAAACATGAATAAACTGGTGTGAGTTCAGTGTGGAGCCACAACAATGGCCATGGCTGGAGCAGTTGCCTGGAGGAGAGAGTCTGAGGGTTGGGACTGGCTCAGGCAGGGGCAGCTGTCCTATGACTTTGTCATGTTGTGACATACACAGACTTTACAAGGCTTTGAGCTGCTGCTGAAGGCTGTTTAAGAAATAAGTGTTATAACTGTTATTGCTCTTAATGAATAATATGTAACTATGCAAAACTTCAGGAACAAGGAAGAACAATAATAAAATATATTGAAATAAAAAAGATATTAGCATATAATTTCTGTCCAATGATAATCCAAATGAACTGATAATTTCTGATTTTTATGGAAAACTGATATTAGCAGTGAAATTAATTTACCTGCATTTCTGGGAAATATCTCTTATTACAACAGGTATTGAGAAGGAGTGGGAGAAGATGATCTACTGTGTGGTTTTTCCCAAATACACTTCATTTATACATTAATGTTGGAGTAGAGGAATGGAAGAAGACACAGTGATGATGAAATGCTACCTCTGACAGCCATAGATTAAATCACAGAGATTTTAGAACAGACATTTTTGTACCTCTGAATTAGCACTAGCCTCTCTTTTTTGCAGAAAGTATCTCTGAATTCAGCCTGATTTGACAAATCAATTCCAAGGCCTTCAAAACTGTTTCATTTACTATGTGTAGCACATATCTGTCCCTCCTACCCCTGACAACTTGTTAATAGGGCCATACTTATAATGCAAATATTGAGTATAAATCTGTCTTTGTTTTAGCGTATGGATAAATTACGAGATTATAAAGATAAATATTATGTGTCCCCATAATTTAATTTGCTGTAGCTGAAAGATAAGGTATTTGAGACAGCTGGATAGGTAAATAGAACTGGACTATACAAATCCACAGTGTACTAGAAACCCAAATAAATTGACCAAATTAGCAATGTAAATGGTGTATTTACATTCGGCACAGGGGCTGTCTACCACCGATTTCTGGAGATATGACTACAGATACACCTGAGTTAACTTTAGGTAACATGTAGCTGCAGTGGCTCAGGTACAGCTGTCAAGTATTTATTTAGCAGTATGGATTTACAACAGCCTAGGGTGAAGCCAATGTTACAAGCAGTTTGACTACCACTAGTAGCCATCAAACCTAAACCTTAATTCAGATGGATGTAACACTATCTAACTGCTGCAATTAAATCTAATTTTAAGTTGTACAAATATGTACCTCATGAGACACTGTCTCACTCTTATAGGCATTTAGGTTTGGTGTCAAAGGGCTAAACCCACCGCAGGGTTGGGCACTGCAGTGAGCAGCTTGTGCTTGACTGGTGCCAGTTAGGGAAGGGCTGGCCAAGCTCAGAGATAGGCCTCTTGTCCCTCCACAGGAAACTGAGGTTGTTTGTAACGACTGCAGGTGTCTCCACAGCTCATTAATTTCTGGGATTTCCTTAGATTATTGTTTCAGACCTGGAAACCTGTGCCCCTCTCCGGATCAAGCCTTTATTTTAATTTTATTTTATTTTATTTTATTTTATTTTATTTTATTTTATTTTATTTTATTTTATTTCATTTCATTTCATTTCATTTCATTTCATTTCATTTCATTTGTATTTTGAGTGTTCATTCAAGACGAATTAATTTATAGCCACCTAAGTTTACTTTACTTCTGAATGAAAACATCTACATAGAGATTTAATGCTCTCTGACTACTGCACTCTAACTTCATTGTACTGGTTCATTTATCTTGGCTTTCCTGAGTGTTGCTCTGTAGACAAGCACTTAGTCAGTTAGCTGTAGCAAGCAATCTCTGTTTCATGCTTACTGCACTCATCACCTAGCTTTATACCAAGCAGCAGACTTAAGACTTACTCAACTGGATACTATTTTTACTTCCCCTCAGTATGGAAATAGTGCCTCCTTATTACATCTCTTTTTACACTCGCTTTTTTGGGATGGGGAATGTCTCTGTCTCAAAATGAAGAAAAACTAAATCACATCCCCTTGCCTATGTTTTCCACTTGATGCAAATCAAATATACTCTTAGATGATTAAAATTTGGAAAAATGTTCCACATATATGCTATGCTTCTTGTTTTTTAATTGTATGTGACGTAGATAGCAACATTTTAATATTTTTAATTTTGGAATACAATGTTAAATGGCCCTAAAATTTTCCATTATAAGCTCCTATTTCAGATTATTTATAAATTTACCACTCTCCAGTCATTGAGGATGAAATTTTTCATGCTCATCTTTTTGCCTCAGGCTGAATTTTCATTCAAAGTTGTATAAAAATGTTTCAGCAGTTTCCAAAATCTAGGTTAGTGAAAATTAGATTGGGGTGTTATATTTTTTCCAATGCTAATAACAGTTCATTATGAGCTTATGCTTTCTTGGTATTTGCAAGGAACTCCAAGAAAACTTCTTTAAGTTGTGGGAAAATTTTAGCTTACACAATTGTCATAAAACTAGTTCTAGTTATTCTTCTTATTTTTCTGGATGAATCCAGCATCCTATTAAAAATGAAAAGAGGTGATCTTTTAATCATAAAGTATCTCATAAAACAAATGAAATGGTTGAATTAAAGTTGAATGAGCAATTTTAGTTCCAGCATTTTTCAGCTGAAGAATGCTTGACTTTGCAGCCTTAAAAACATTTTTTCTCTTTGTTTTTTTATATGCATTTAAAAAAAAAAAAAAGAAATCTTGTTAGCTCTTATTTGTCTAACAGAAACATGCCAGTATGGCCAGCCTAGCTTATTTCTAAAACCTAGTGCTTGCACCTAAGCACTGTGGGATTGAAAACCAACATTAATTAAGCCCTTTAAAATAGATATCCAGGAGACTAAATCTGGAAAAGGTCTGTAGATGATGGAGTATTTTCTGTGGCAGAGCCTTTAGGACTACATAAGAAGTTGAACATGAAAACATTTCTGGAGGGGGAATCAGAGTTAATATGTGAAAGAAAAATCATGTTTCAGTTTGTCAGATCAAAAGCTTCCATGGACTTTGCTGTCCTTACTGCACTGTGATTAAAGAGTCAAAAATGGTCAGTCATCATAGCCCTGAAACATGAACCCTTTAATTTTTGGCAACATCTTCCCTGGATAAGGTTGTACCAAAAAGCCACAGTCCATAAGAGGTAAAAGTAAACATTACAATCTGAGATTAGCAAGCTCTGAAGTGATGGGGATATCAACACACAGGGTAGAACTTTTGGACTCACCAGACATCACCTTCAGCCTATCACTGGGAAGAGAAAAATACTTTATGCTTATGCCAGCCTGGTCTCTGCTTATTCACATTCCAGGCTGCCTGCCCAGATATATCAAGTTACTTTTATTTCTCAGGATGGAGCCAGCTGATCCCTTTTCCATGTTTTTAGCTTGGAGTCCCACAAATATCAATGTTTCCTTGCATTTTAGCCCTTTATAAGATTTTTGGTGTGAAGGAACCTTAAATTAGGGGGGTTTTGTTCACTTTAAAGTCTGCTGACACTCAGTTCAGTTAGTGTCATTAAAGGCTTGTAGTTTGTTTGTTTGTTTGTTACTTTTCCAAAGCATGAGATAGAGAAATGCTATAGACAAACTAGAATAAATTAAGAAAAAAAAGAAGTCTCTATTACACAAGTTAGAAGTTCTGTAGCCAAGCAAAAGCTTTCTGTTTGTCAGTCTGTTCTGCATAGTAAAGCTATATTTTTTGGTACAGAGAGCAAAGGGGTTTTGTCCAATGTGCAGAAGCTCAATGTTTCATTTCCATTGACCATTACATAACTATTGTTTGCAAAACTGTGCTATTGCCCCGTCCAAAACTCATGACACGCTGGCTCAAAGTGCTTTCCAAATTGCTGGCACCTGCTAATAGAAATGGAAGATGTAAAAGCATGCTACAGTTTCTGCAAAAATATTCAGTCTAAGTTCTACACAGTATAGGGGGCGAGGTTTCCTTGGTGTGCTTTTCCTTGGTGTGCTGCTAGATGTCCTAAAGCAATTGAGTGAGCTACAGTCGTAATTCATCCAATAATACATTCCTGCTGCCACTGTGCTCTTCACAGCCTGTTTTTTTTAATGTAAATTGCTGTGCACATTCCTTAAAGGCTTTGAAAAATTTCCATTCAATCACTTTACACTGTACTGCTAATTGTATCAACAATAATTTACCTGTTGTGATGAGAAATGTATTTGGATAATGCAAACACACGCAAGATGTAATGAAATTACTGAAAGTTTGGAATATTTTTTCTTAAAGACATGGACCTATTTTTTAATGAGGAAATATTTAAACAACAAAAAAATTCTTGCATCTCTGTGAAATGACATTTGCTGCAAAGCTAGTGAAACAAATGTATGCAAAAACATCAGTATGCTTGTACATAAAGCTCACAGTTGTTTTCTAATCAAAGTTATATTTTCTGTGGTTTACTTGCTGACAGAAACTGGAGTATTGCAAAAGAAATATTTTTTTCCCTGAAATCGCAAAATTCTATTATTTGAGCAGTAGAGGCCAACAAGGAACATCTTTGTCTAAATCATTAGGATGTGGAATACAACGATGTCCAAAAACATGGACTGAATGTTGGGTGGGCGATAGAGACCATAAGGATTTGTGTTTGTCTGCTTCTAGCAGGGCGTGTAGTTGGTTGTGTTTTGAACAGCTTCTCTTTCTGAAGTTAGACTCTGATTAAAAGAGATGCTTTCTTGTTTATCTATCCTGTGGCTGAAGTAGCAGCTAAAAATAAAGAAAAAAGAGCATGGAAAGCAATATCCTAGCAGTTTTGGTTAAGAGTAGAAAGCAGTACAGTCAAGGACTGAAAATAATTCCCTATGTCAGAAATCTTAGAGTCAGGATGCTTATGTAATGTGATCAAAAGAGATTCCTTAAATTAGATTAAGGTTGCTGAATAATCACTTATTTTGCAAAAATACGGTCTAACATCTGAAGGCTTACTCAAGGAAAAATATTTATATTGGACCTGGAATTACGTATTGACATTACAAGGTCTATGCATCAACTAGTACCTGTCACTCAGAGCTAAAATCCATTATCTGATTTCACAAATGTTTTTCCTTGGTCACTTTGGTGAAAAAATAAGTGGACAGAATGCCTCCAGATTATAGATTTATTGTGTATTTTAAAATTATTATTATTATTATTATTATTATTATTATTATTATTATTATTATTATTTCTAGTAATTCACAGAGACAAACCTGAAAAACAAGAAAAAGTTGAGAGGAAGGAACCCCCAAAGGGTATGTATTCAGCATTTGATATTCTTTGTCTTTTTACCTGTTGTTCGAAACAGTCTAAGACTTCTTGTGAATCCCAATTATGTTTAAGGATAGAGGAGGTGTTGTGAAAGCCAGCTGGAAGGAGAATGAGCATTTTAAAAGCACTTTGAATTCATCTCTTTGCAGAAGGGCTAAAATTATTTTCAGAGATTAATGAATAAGTATTTACTGTATTATTAACTTGTGTGTAAATAACCCCAGAGCATAAATAGGTGCCTTTTTTATTCTTCTTGCACAAATCCAAGCATAATATTTGTCTTTGGGAGTACTCCTGAGCAAAACATAATGAGTAAATTGCACCATACAAGGCACAGTCCCTGGAGGCATTCTGCTTAGAGACCTGCCTTAGAAAAGATATTCCCCAGACTCATTTCAGAGACACTGGAGAGAGGGTGTTAGAGAAGATTTACTAACTTGCTGTTGATATATGCCAGCAACAAATTACAGATCCACCTGTTGTAGGAGTCAGAATCAGGATGCTGTTTCCTCTTTACCTACAACTCATGAATTAGCTCTGGGCTCTAAGAGCCACCATCCAGTCTGCCTCCTGTGAGAGATTTTTTGGCAAAATTGGTTTTTTTTTAACATATCTATTGTCAAAACACTTTAAGCCTTCTGAGAATACATCCTTTACATAAAAACGTGACTAATGAAGAGGAGGAAGAAACCCATTCTGGAAGAACGAATGGGCAAATGGTCATAATAAATTACTCCCCCAAAAAGGAAGATCCAATATCCAGCCATTGCTGATTTATTTCAGACCACGAGCACGAATCTTAAAACCCAAGTGAACGTGCACCTTCTTGGAATTTGTCCTTGATTAGGCCTTTCTAATGGTTTCTGATTGGAGCTTTTCCATTTTATATAAATAATTCAAAATACATTGAGTTAACAAGACTGACTCTAGAGGTTAATGGCAGGCACATAAGTTCAGGTTTCTGTTAGAATGAATATTTATTACTAGAAAATGGAATGGTAGTAAAAAGATATTTTTTTTCTGAGATCTGGAAAAATGACAGAGCGAAGACTATAATGTTCCATGTTGAAACATGAATGTATCATTAAGACTTCTCCTTTTATTTTGTGGAAAATTTGGGGAACTTTTCAATTTGATTTGATAGAAGAGCAATATTTAACGTTTTTAAAAGTTTCTTAGAACAGGAAAACATTATCCCAACCAATCCCAGATAGCTGATGAAAAAGAATTATTACACTGTCTTAACTTGCTATAACTCCTACTAATACTCTGTTTACCTAACTATTTTATCTTAAAGTAAATGTATTAATTAGTTTTATTTAGAGAACTATTGCTACAATTGCTACTGAAACACTACTATGTAAAGAGATTGTCTATATTCACAGTACTAAGGAAAATTGTTTTCAGACTGAACCTAATATTTTTAAACTATGACTACGGATGTGTGTCTTTCTAAGGCCCATTTCATTGTAGAGTGATTGGGAGACTCCGAAGTTTCACTGCATCCCTGTATTTTAACTACTTATCTTCTACTTTAAATACATTCCCTTTTCAAGATTTAAATAGTGGAGAGAGTAAGTGACATCCTAGTTTAATTTCTAATCACCTTCCATGATGAAGTTCTAGGAAAGTTATCTTATGATATAAAGAATAAGTAGAAGAGTCTCAGTCACTTAGGAGTGACTCAGTTTTGTCAGGAACTCATCCTAATATATTTCATCACTATATTACTAAAAAAAATGTGAGAGCCTGAATATTCCCTGCCCTTCTTGTTTTGCTTCCAGTTAGATACAGAGTTCATGGTATGGTAAAAGAACTTCCTTATTTTCTCATGTTTGACAAAGGGAGATTTACTAAACTGGGATGAAATCTCCACAGGAGTCAAAGTGAAAGCCAGCTTGCACTTTTGCAGCTGATTTTTCTGACATGCCCTCAAATCCACATGCTTATTTCCCATTGTCTGGAAAACTGTTGTGTAAAATCCTAAGAAAAGTGAGTGAAAAGTGTTGTGTGGATGAGTGGATAGCATAACACCACTGTAATAGTGTTAGTTTTTACTTGGCACGTACTGGACATCTAATTGTGGCTCTGAGATCATCATTGCCAGGGACTGATCTCAGCTAGTGTCCATTACCAGCTATCCGTATCCATTACTGGTTATCCATTTCAAGCCAGCTGGAAAGTGACAGATGTGTCATTTGTGCATGTGACGGTCTTATGCCTCAGAGCTGAGTTCAAGGTTTTTATGAGGCTCTGCCTGACAGGGTACAGGGTGTCCCAGGTGATGTCCTCTTTCTAGTGCAGGCAAGAGCATTTACAGTGAGCTCCGCCTTAGTCCTTGACAGTTTTCTGAAAATCACAGTGCAAGTGATGCTGCTTCTGTAGTAAACAGCTGAGGCATGTTACCTGACATGTCTGGGATGGTAAACAGTAACTTGTTAGCCAGAGTTGTCTGCTCACCTCCCTGTAGTACGATGCATGCTGTGCAGATATGCATAGAATAGCTCAAGAGGACACAATTTGCTATTTTGTCTCCTAAGGCTTATCATGGTAGAATTATTTTTTTATTCTGAAGTTTTTCCACAGGTTGGCGGTTTGGTTTGGTTTGGTTTGGTTTTTGGTTTGGTTTGGTTTGTTTTTTTTTGTAATATACGTGAACACATTTCTTCTTTCCTAGTGACACAAAAAGACAAACGGGAAAGACAAGAAAAACTTGAAAAAAAGGAAAGGCACACAGGTAATGATTTAATGAAATCCTATAAAGGTTTTCAGACATACAAACTGAGTAGCATTTTGTATTCTTTCTGCATTTTTTTTTTCTTGAGAAAGAGAGATATAATATACTTTATACTCTGAATTAGTATAATCTCCCCATAATCTCTGAGTATTTCCAACACTCACAGTAAGTATGATTGCTAAGAGAATATAGTCACTCAGGAAAAACGCCTGACAGCCTTTAAACAAAGGTAATAAGGCAGGCCATGTGAAAAAAAAATGTTTTAAATACCATACTGAGGAGGGTTGTTACACAGACGATGAATAGGGCAGAACTAATTCTTTAAGTAGTTACTTGCAATAAATAGTTATCTAGCACTGCTTTATCTTCCACAATTCCTACTTTCTTTTGAAACAATAACATAAGGCTGGAGAACACATAACAATGCTAATGCATACCTTTTTGTGTTCTTAGTATAAATTCATATGCTGGAGTCAAATAGGCAGCTGAGTGTTTTCACATGCCTGTTCCCTGTAGGGTACCTGTATGGGCACATCTGTGGAGAAGTTACTGTGTAAACATTAATTGCAAAAATTTGCCAAAACAGAGCCCACATAAGAGAATATTCCAGACTACCCACCACTCAGTGACTCTTGTATAACTCAGGTGTATTGTAAAACCCGAGTCAGAAATTCAGTCACTACAGTGTACTTTATTTCCGTTTGTAAAGTGGAAATTAAAAGCAAACAAAAAGCCCTGAAGAGCATTAGTTATAATGCCATTGCAATTAGATTTGTAATTAATTATAGTGTTTAGTCATTCATAGCTGGAAAAACTGTTAGTTGTTATCTGGAGTTCAGAAAATCCTTCAGAAATGATCCAAGGTAATAAACAGGAAAGTTCAAAAGTAACGATAAACCAAAATACACCAGTAATGGGCAGTATGAACAAAGCAAACAAAATGAACTAGTAAGCAACATAAATAAGCACGAGTCTTCTTGACTAACTTCATTCATGGAATTACAGTTGTGCCAGAAAGGCCATTCTTTCCCCAGGCGATGGCAGGGACCTCGGGGATGGTAGATGAGTTTTTGCAAGTTTGAATCGTGTTTTGGCATGGACAACAGCAACAGAATCAATCTTTTGATTTCTTTGCATGGGTAGCCATGGTGCCTAGTTGTGTTTCTTGACGTTTTTTCTCTTTTTTTCTCACTTAAAATGCAACATTTCTCTCTTTTTTTGTTGTTGTTTTGTTTTTAATAACCATTAGTGCTGTTGTTATTTATTTCTAGTTACACACAAAGAGAAACCTGAAAAGCCAGAAAAACATGAAAAGAAAACACCTTCTAAAGGTAATGCAGATAAGTATTGTAACACTTGTATAGTCTGGGAGAGTGTGGACATTACAAAACAGTACAAAACTCTTACAGTCGTCACTGTACATTTTGGGGGTGTTTGCACTTTTGCTTGAGCAGGTCCTGATCAGCCCCTGAGTGCAATCCTGCTCAGTATATATTTCTTGCTTAGTTTTCCTGTTTAGATGCACAGAAGTAATTATAAATCATTCTTGCACAGCTAAAGAAATAAGCCTGTATCTGTTACATTTTCAGTCCTTGATGTCTTTTTCTCCACAACAGAATTCAATAATTTGCCTGCAAAGGCAGTTTTCTCCTGTATATCAGTTTTCAGTCTGGTACAGACCTAATGAAAGAGTATTTACTAACTCTCAATCTGGGTCTTCCATCATAACCAAAAATAGATTTTCATTTTCCTACCATTATTTTTTTTGCAATAATGTTTTCATTTCAATACAATGATTTATAGTGTCCTCCATGGCAGAAGTGGCTTTGAATAAGATTTACATATCTTCTAATTATCATATATATTCTGAAGCAATATTTTGTATGAGAAATGATTTTTAGTATTCTTTTGATGGATAATTCCATCTTTAGCCATGACTTGGACAACAGGATTTAAAAATCCAATCAGCTTGCCCTGTTACGCTAGTTTTTAAAGTCTAACATTTATTATTGTTTGGCATTTGAATGTTTTTGCTCTGAAGTTTTCTTTATCTCCTTTTTTGTTACATGCATTACTTTTTGGAAGCTGGATATTTCTATAACGAAGTTAGATTTCAGTCTTGTCTCTTCTTACTTTATTCAGTTAACTCTTGAAAAAAAAAAAAGCCCTTTGTAATATATCTTAATATCAGTCTGTTACAGCATTCAGATTCATCTGATAATAATGCAACACATGAATTAATTAGCCTTAATTTAAATCTTATCAGACAATATAGATTCCAATGTATAAATCAGACTTTATTGGATGCAACGTTACTCTAAGGAAAAATGTAAAAGAGAAAGTAAGAGTGAAGAAAGAGAAAAAGTGGAATGAAGACTTAAAGCCTTGAATGGTAACCATTGTCCAGTCTCTAAATTTAAAAGGGATATTGGGTCATTTTTTCTACTTTCAGTGTATGGCTTGAAAGTGTAGGATTTTTAATAGAGTGAAATCACACTGAAGTAATCTGAAGAAAATAAATGCTGATGTGTCTGTGTAGATTTGAAAAGCAAATAACTTCCAAGAATCACTGAGATATTCCTAATGAGCAACCAGCCTGTTTATCCATTTGTCTTCTGCTAGCTAACCAAATAATCACCTAGAGCTTCAATGTGTTTAATAGCAGCTATGACTCCAGTCACTGCTGGTAAATTTTATGAAGAATTTGGCCGCTTTCTAACTAGGGAGATTCACTGCTGCAGTGTGACATATAGATGTGCTACCCTCTCTTGAATAGTTTCTATGCCATGTGAGTCCCTACGGCACTTGTTGCCTTCAGCGCTTCCCAAGACACACTGATGTCAACAGTGTGATGAGCTATACATTGCAGGCTCACATCCCTTTTGTCTGGTCTCTGATCGAGACTAAATCAGCTCCCAGCTGTGCTGAGGGACCATTTCTACCACTTGCAGTCCCTAGGAAACGAGGATACTCAG
The DNA here is from genome assembly GCF_036013475.1 of Columba livia. Taxonomy (NCBI): domain Eukaryota; kingdom Metazoa; phylum Chordata; class Aves; order Columbiformes; family Columbidae; genus Columba; species Columba livia. Next base: position 54,580,534 of record NC_088604.1, on the reverse strand, counting down.
GTCCAGGCCAAATTCAGGGAACTGAAGTACTTAAAGTCATGGCTACTTCCTCCACAGTCAGGAGATTTTTCTCTACACTCAATAAAAAGACTTAGGGTACTTCTTCAACCCCTGTTAAAGGCCCCAGAAAGTTTTGGTGATATGAATGGTATTTAAACACATAATCCAAGAAACAGCTACCTTAAAAAAAAAAAAAAGAAAAAAATGGAACAAGTCCAAATATCAATCATGGCTGATATAGGCAGCAATTCTAGGCTGGAATTCAGTTAGAGGGGATGTTGCTCTTATGTAGTTATCACTTCGAAGAAGTGTAATTAACTCTCTTGTTCCACCAATATATCTAGATAGCAGCCAAGAGAGGAAAGATACAAGTCTTTGCACAAAATCTTGACAGCCTTTCTGGGACACAGCAGTGTGTGTGTTTACACAGTGTATCCTGTGCAGACATGAGCTCACTGAGCTGGTCTCTGAAGTGAGCACCACGCTTGGGGCTGTGTTTGTATGACACTAAGCTCAAGCTAAGAAAAACCCCTTTCTGTAAGACAAATAGAGATGCATGGCTTTCCTGTTGGCTGGAGCACAAGAAGATCAAGCCTGTATCTGCTTGGAGCTTGAGCAGAGCAAGTTCATGTCATCCAGAATATGCAATATAAGCATTCCCTACAAAGCTTCAGCTCTGTGGGAATGCCTTGTCTTTTGGTTAGGTGAGTCTCAAACATATTTTTAAGCTTTTTATCCCAGTGTCTGAACCTGAGAAAAAGAAGCAAGATATTTGCAAAGTAAGATTTTTGCAAATCAAAAAACATGAATCACAAAGAAATGTGAAACTTTCAGGGATGTTCTTGTGTTTTAGCAATATTTTCTCATTCTTTGTCATTTTTTTCCTAATGTACAATTTTTGCATTTCTAGTAATTCAAAAAGACAAACCTGAAAGACATGAAAAAGCTGAAAAGAAACCTCCTCCCAAAGGTATTTGTTTTTTTATACTAAATTTTACCAGAATTTACATTAAAATTCATAAACTTTATTTTATTGGAGCAGAGAGCATGAAGCATATAAAAAACAGCTATATGACACTATAATGAAATTAAAATAAAATCTGAATTGAAATATCTTTAGAAGATCTATGCGTGATCCCTTTTAAAATATGTTGAAATTTCAAAGATGAAAATTAAAGGTATGAACCACCATTTCCCTGGAAAAGAAATAGGCTTATCCATAAGTGATTTGACATGCATATTTTCACTATTGCTGGTTAAGGAAATTCTTTATTCACTAGCCATGTCATGACTTTTTTTAAAAGTAGGAATTGTGTCTTATAAAAATATCTGTATTCTATTTTAGAATAGGTAAAATTATTAAGTTTACATATATATAAAATCAGTCTAGTCAGCTCAGTGGTTCAATAGAAATAGAAGTCCGGAGTCTTACAGAAGACATGCATTTAGTAGCATCCAAGTTTTGTGTCAAGGTTGGAGACCTTCAGAGCTATGAAGAAAACAGAAGTATCATCATCAGATTAGATTAAACTAATATTAGTGGCATTTTAAACTACTGTTGGGTTTTCCAATGAAGTGAACTAGAAACACACATATTGTCAGCAACCATGTCTCAGATGAGAAAAAGCTGCTGATACATATGAGCAGAAGGAACATTCCTGGTCTTAACAACCTGTGTGTAGTTTCAGCCGCTGGTATTTACAATTCAGTACAATTCAGTAATTCTGCTGGGAAACCTTCTCACTGTGCTTGCCAGTCTCAGACTAGTCTTTATGCCTGGGGAATTTCTGTAAAAGGAGACCCAAGGACTCAAAATGTCGTGGGCAGAGACCTAGAATCAGTGCATAAAAGTGACCCTTACAAATAGCCACACTTTAAATCAATGACACTTAAAGGTTATAACAGAGTTTAGCTCTCATCTGTGAAGTCTAAAGTTACTCAGATTTAGCTTGGAAGTACCTTGATTTTTTCTTGCTTCATGACCAATCTTTGCCTCCCTAGTTGATACCACAAAAGCTAACATAATGTCATTACAAACATTGAATATTATTTGCTATGGCCTACTGCCCTTAGTATCAGCCAAATATTTGGTACATGACTGAAGACAAAACATGCTTGCATCTCATATTTCTGTCTGAATCTGTCTAGTTTTGGGGGATTACAGCTTTCATCAGATCTGACTGTTAATGATAAAGAAATACTTATCACAAGATAAAATAAATTATATTGGGTATTATTCTGGGGGGAAAGAATGACCCTGAAAACTTTTTGTTTATTACCTGCAGAGGAGAAGAAAGTAAAGAGCACTAAAGTGGAAGCAAAAGTTAAAAAGGAAGTGAAAGATGGAAAAGGAGAAGGAAAGACGACTGAGAAGGTCAAGCAAGCAGAGACTAAAACAACAGAAGTTGGGCTAATAAAGGCCAAACCGAAAGTTAAGGAGGAGAAAGCTCTTCAGACTATAACTAAATCGGAAAAGAAAGGTAAACAAAACCAGGAGGAGACAAAAGAAGATCTCATAAAGGTAGTAGGGAAGAATAAGAGAGAATGAAGTTAAAGCTGGCAAGGACCAAAGCCCATCCATGAAAAATTTCAGTACGAATAAATTCTAGATGAATCTCAGAAGTAGGGTATCAAGAATAAAATATCTTTTATTTAAATAACGAGAATGTTCCATTTGTCATGGCTAAAATTCTTTTTATTTTAAATTCTTCTTTACTAAGGACCAATTCTCTTCAGATAGGCCTGAGTCTTCATAGACTTGCTCAGTAGAATATTATATAGTGTATTGCTGGTAAGGTTATTTTGGAAAACACAGACTGTCCAATGACTTGCTGGAGATTACGCTTTGTTTCTACATCTGCATATGTCCTCAGTAACAATAAGGAAAGTAGCAGCAGAGGAAATGGAACGTAATTTATATTACATCAGATTATATGAGGCATTACCATGTTGTCGGGTATTGTATGACGTAATGATATACTTGCTGGATGTAATTTGATGGGAAAAGCTTCTAAATTTCTGCTAAAAAGGAAGGAAGTGCCATCACCCAGGTGTAAGGAAAAAATTAAGTGGTAAAACAAAGAATCAACATGAATCAACACCAAAACAGAGGTGTTAACTGTTAATATATGCTCTTCTTTGTCAGAGCCAACCTGGGTTCTTCCACTCCCAAGCTGCGCCAACTGGCTCCCTGATTTCCCTGGGGCTATTCCATGGTGTTGGGTACAATTTTTGTATGAATGAAGGTGACAGGACCAGCCTCTCCATATGGATTGCCACACTGAAGGCACAGGATTATTCTGACATTAATAAAGGCAGCTCTGTTGTGTGGCATACCTATCTGATCCTTCCAGACGATAACCACAGATAAATTGTCATGCCTGAGCATCAAAGCAGCCATCCCTGCCTGGATATCTGAATCTGCCTGGGCAGATTATCTCAGAATTTCATAGCCATCAGCTCTGGATCCCTTAGGAGGTCCCTAAATTATACATTTCTAGAAATTCAAGAGACTTAGAGACATAGGCTCCTTTCTGACATGAACAGTGTGCTGAAACAGTATTTTTAAACATTTATTTGTATTCTACTTTATTTTGGTTTTTATTTGAAAAAGTGGAGCCTTTGAGGCATAAAATCAAAGCAGCATCTTTCATGCTGATTGCTGTGACCAAGGGGAAAGTTCAGCAAATTGCTGAGCTCCTCTTGGGAAATGCAAATCTTTCAGTTTTTGTTTGCTCTGACAGAGTTTCAGTGCACAGTGGGACGCACTCCGTACTCTTCAGGATATGGCTCTCAAAAAGCAACGGTGTGCAGATGATGCACTTTTCTCCCTGACAGCAAAATATTTTAAGTAAGTAGGGATCAAAGATTACAGAGAGCAACAGAAAGTGCTGGTGTTTTTTTTTGTTTGGAGTCTTTTTGTGGATTTTTTCCCCCCTTTGACTGATAAATATTAGCAAAATTATGTCTCAACATCAAGTGTTAACACTGTTCAAGTCTGGTTTAGATTGTGACCTCAGTGACTGTGCACTGAACTGTGTCAGGTGAAAGCAGGAATGAGCAGCTGGACAGGAGGAAGGAAGGAGCCTCTGAAACTGCCCTTATCACTGGAGATTAGGACTACATACATCCAGTGAAAGCTGCCTTTTTTACTTCTGTCCTTCTTTCCCACCACAAGCCGCTGCTGCCCAGCTGGATGCTCTCAGAAAATCCAGTTCTATATTTCAGTCCCACTGTGACCCAAGGTGAACATAATTTTGAAGTCGCTATGGTTTCACCATGATTTCCTGATCCTGCAGTCCTTACTTTTCCTTACTCAAGGGAGTAGTTCTGCCAGCTTTTCTGCAACAACGTTAAAAAAAAAAACAACAAACCAGTAATCACAGAAGGGTTGTTATGATGTCCCTGATGTTGCATCATTCCTTACTCAAAATTTTTAAAATTTTTAAAAAATATATGTCCTAGGGTAATTCAGGTGAATTCCAATGACAGAAGTATCTATGACTGTTTTTATCAAGAAGAATACGGTCCCAAACTTTGACAGGATTTATTAGTACTCGGGTGACTATCTATGCCACTATTACAGAGTTATAAGGTAAAAACGATGGTGTGAAATTTTCTTTTTAATAGGAGAATTTAAATTAAAATGAATTTTTAGCCATGAAGAGATATTTAGAAAATCATGTTCATTTAAATTTCCTTAATTTTCAATCTTTGCTAATTGGCAGAATTCCCATGAAGTTCAATGGGATATTACCGTGCACCTTATTGTTTCATATACAGTGGAAATTATATTTTTGCTATTCAGAATTAATATTCTGCTTTTTTTTTTGCTTTTTACTGGATTTAAAAATTTGATAACTGTAATATCAGTGAAGTGGTGTGACCTACCAGACCCTCAGCCTATGTCTATATCATAACCTAAACAGAACTATCATAGGATTATGCTCTGCCATGTGATTGTCCATACGGTTTGAGTCCCCTGGCATAGTTTTGTCCCTCGCCATCTAGCAGCCTCCCCTACAATGACCTAAAACAGTCCAGAGGCTCTTCCCCATGGGCAGTATGGATAAAGGCAATTTGTTTTGGCAAAGAGGAGTAAGGAAAACTCAAGATTGTTGACAAGAGCTGTGCCCTTGCCATTCTTTTTCTGGACTAAAAAATTAGCATTTGTCCTTTTTAACTATGAATACAGAGTGACTCACTGAGGCCCTCTTTGGAAGTGTGTTGAAGTCAGTGCAAACACTCTTCTGTCTTCAGTGGCTTTAGATGGGCTTACTGAGTCTACAGATTTCTACATACTTGTTTCCTCACACATAGGCTGCTGACTTCTTTTTGGAAAATTAGCACATATAGACTTCAGGCAAATATTACAAACAAGTTATTTAGATTCCTTAAGGATGGAATCCAAAGCTGGAGGCAACCAGAATGATAAATTTGAATTCCTAAATATGAAAGTGTAAACTATTATGAATAGTCATTAAAGGTTTTAAAAGCAGTTTATAGCCACAGCCTTGTGTACATCCTGAAAGTCTTGCCCCAGGTTCAACAATACTGACTAGTACTGCCCTCACCGTCCCAGTAACAAGAAATTACTGCATGGGCTTCTGTCAACTACTAGAAAAAATTGGATATTTGCTGAGTTTTTAAACCCTTTCCTAGTTTCTGGAACTGCATAGGAAATCATTATTTGAAAGTTGCCTTTCTCCACCCAATAACTTCTATGGCAGTCAACATAGCAGAGCAGCAATTACATAAATGTCCCAGCATCAACTAATATCAATGCTCCAGTGAACTATGTAAGAATGAGTGTTATATCCTTGGGAACATGATTTTGCATTTAGATATGACAGTTATGCCATTTAAAAATTTTTAAGTATTCCAAAGTCTGCATAATTTTGTTTTGAAGTTGGCAAAGAGGAAGTAAGGGGTTTTGTAGGTGGGTAGGAGAGAGATGCAACAGGAGGCGGAGAGAGGAAGAGATGTAAGTTCTGTAGGCTAGGAACTGTGCTAGAACAGTCTAGGACAAACCGATGAATATGCTTAACTTAAGGACAATTGGGAACTAACTTAGCTAACCAGAGCTGACATTTAGTCATCAGCATTGACTTTCACAGCTAATGTCCCTTACAGATGAGTGGGACAACATGCTTTTTTTCTGGCCAACTGGAGAATCCAGCAATAATATTGCTTTTTTTTTTTTTTGGCACTCAGTTATTAATGTTAGAAATTTTTGTTAACCTCTCCAAATCTGCTAATGTACAGGAGAAATCAATAGAGAGTAAACATTTCTGAAATCACTTTAACTTGTATTCAGAAGCCCCAACTTCTGGATAGCATAGTTTTTATACATATATATATATATATATATATATATACACAGATTTAATATATACATACATAAATATTTGTAAAGATTAGTCTTTGGAAAATAATTCTATAGTAAGATGATAAAATTCTCTGGAAAATCTCATCGCTACAGGAGTGTAAGTACATACTGTTCTCTTTATGTTCCCATTCACTAAGTGTACATACTGATTATACTGTTAAAACAACATTAAGAAAACACCGTGATGTAAAGCTTTATTGAATTTTGCTATTACATGGTTGTAATATAGAAGATCCATTTGAAATGGATCTTCAAGAATAAGAAAAAGTCTTTGGGACCTGTGGCCAGGTAGCAGTTTGCACAGTACTTGCACTGCAGGTCAGGACATAGGCCAACACCAAGGCTGTGCACTGGTGACCTGGGGCGTGCACAGTGCCCTGCCAGCCCAGGAGAAGAGTTGGTAGCTCTGAAGTTCTTGGCTGGGAGGCAGGACAATGAAGTATCTCTTCCTGAACATGTGAATTCCTTGAAGGCCAGGAAAAAAACACAAACATATAAGTAAGAAATGTGTCTTTACACTGCCAAGCTTTATCATCATTGTTAAATAGCAGCAACCTTTTAAATCTACTTCATTACTTTTTTTCTCCTTTTTGCTCTGTTAGATCAATATGCATTCTGTCGCTATGTGATTGACATGTTTGCACAAGGGGATTTTTATCCAGGTACTTCCCTACATCATTGAACTTTGTTCTAATATTCTTCTGTTTCCCTGAGAGTTTCTGCTCCTTTATGTATTAAAAGTGTGCGTTGTATTGTTGAAAGGTCTCACAAGTGCAACAAAGAGTGTGCAAATAGTTTTAATAAAGCATATGAGCTAATGGCTGTATTATTAAAGCTTTTAATTTTCTGTCTACAATGCATGAATTAAAATTAAGGTCATGTCAATGGAAGGTTATAGAAATTGCTAACATTTTCCGTGCTTTTCTTTTTTGGCAGAGGTGCAAAATGAAGCAGCTTGTGGTTAACAATTTATTGTTTTTTTTTCCCCCACAAATAGCAAGCCTTAACCCCAGAATGCTTCAAAAATAGAATTGCCATTGTTGTTCCTAGTATATAAAATATTTTAGCTGATCCATCACTTCTTCTCTCTTCCCACATCTCCATGTCCATTTGTTCTAACACAGACAATTCTTAGCCAAAAAAAAGAAGCTAGAGCTACTGATGATGACTGTCATCCCATAATATTGAGTCAATTTACCATGACCTTATTTAATGGACACTCTTCTGAAATCCAGTGCAAGAGCACATACTAGAGAGAGGACATAATATTAGGAATTAAAAGCAACAATATTTATGAAAAGTGTCAAAGATAGACTATTTAAGGACACACTAAGCCTCACAAGCTTTGTTTATTTAGTTATTTGCTCAAGAAGCTCCCCACTGGTACTTCTCTGAACTGGATATGTTTTCTTATCTCTACCTTGTGGCTTAGGTCCTCTCTTCACATGTCCAGGTCCAGTCAGAGATAGAAATTCCTCAGGATGTAGCTGAGAAACAGAGACTCTCAAAATGGAGATAGGTAGGACACTGATTTTTGAGAAGGGAAAATTAACAAGCTGGGATTTTGAAGAGAAAAGGTTTGTGTGGCCTGTTCTCAGAGAGTGACATGCAGAGATATGGGGCTCCATTAAAAGAGAGCAAAATATTGGACTCTTGCCATATCATATATAAAAAGATTTGGAGTTTTAAAGACAGACAGTTATAAGCAAAAGGACTGGTCTAGGCTCAGAGTGAGAGAAAGGTTAGCGTAAACCTTCCAGAGACCTTCAGTTACACTCTGATTGAAAAAATATACCCCTGCATCAGATGTGATTCACCCAGTTTCTGGCTTTACACACCTGTACCACTAATAAATTACAGCATAAAGACTTGCATGGAGATCTTCAAGATCTCTCCTGTAATTCTCCTGACATTTGCAAGTAGATTTGAAACGTCAGAGCTCTTTTTTTCAGGTGAGGCCCTCACCTGTTTGACCCTCTCGTAAGGCAGAGCAGACATGCTGTGGGAAGCATGTTTTGGAGAAGACTACTTTTCAGTTTTGAGCTTTCCAACTACAAGGAAACTTGGAAGACCATGAAGGGGAACAGGGAGATAGAGAGGGGAGTCTGCAGTGACTTGAGTTTCAGATGACGAAAGACATGACTGTCTGCTCTTGCCTCCCAATGTTTGCCATGCATCATTTCAGTATGCTGTGATACAGTTGTGCTAATAAATCTCAGATTAAACATCTGAAAAATGTTCAGTGATCATTGGATGGTCAGCTGGCCTTCAGGTAAATAGCTAGGGTGACACCTTGAGGCCCCAGAAAGTGGAAATAAATCATAAAGCAGTTTAAAACATCTGATTTGTAGGAGAAAAGGAAGAGGACTGCACCTTAACTTAGGATCTCCAAAAGTCCACTCACTGTTCCACCTGCAAAACGAGAGATTTTTCTGTTGACATCAGGAGTTAAATAGCATGAATGGTTGTTGTGATGGAGTCTGATACATTTTTGTGGAAGGCAAAATAAAGCATTGTGTTCAGAACAAGCTTTAGTCAACCCACAAGCTGTGAAAGGCAATGTTGAAACATCCAGACTCTGTCTTTGAGAAGCAAAGGTCAGGTATGCCCAGGTGTCTGCTCTTTATGGAAATCATTGAGGGGAGTGCCACCAAACATTGCTCAGTTAGTGTTTCCTGCTGCCTTCTCAGGCAACGTGCTCATTTCACATCAGCCTTTGTGAACTGAAATATTACTGTAATTCATTTTCTTGAATAGATTAACATGGGGAAACACAAGCACACTGAGTCCCTTTGATAACACTAATATCCAATTAGCTTTAAAATCTGCTATATTTTATTCTTTTATCAGTTTATGTATTTCATGGTAAATTACATGGTCTGAACCAAGAGATTTGAGTGCAATTCAGCTGAAGATTCTAATTGCAGTCACCCTGATATGGTAATACTTTCAAACCGGGAACCTGTTCTGTCAATCCCAATATTGCCATTTGTGAAGGAGGAGAAAAAAAAAAATCTTGTAGAAAATTTCTTCATGTCGATGTATTGGATTTTTGTAGGATTGTTTACTCCAAATATGAATTTCTGTCTTCTTGAATTTATAAGAGCAGTGTCCCACTCATTAGATTCCATAGGCACTATATATATATACATATATATTTATATATATAGAACATCAGTAATAACAACTACTTTGACAGTATTTTTGAAATATTTGTATTATTGAAAACTTTGTATTCATTAACAGCATCAGGCTATTTTAAGTTTATAGAAATGTTTTGGAAGAATTTATAGCAAAGTAGACCATTAAAGATGACATTTTATACTGATCAAATACTTAAAACTCAGATCCCTGTGTTTGCTTAATCAGACAAACTTTGCAGAATCTATCAGTTAGTACATTTTCACAGTCATCTGAACAAACTATTGGAGGTCAGATAATGTAGTAACACGTACTTCTCTAAGTTAACTGGATCTACTCTATTTTGTTCCCCTTGTGCCATACTCCTGTTTTACCACTCCTCCCCTGCTTTCCCCGCGATGTTCACCAGCTTGCTTTACATTTACATTTCCTGAACTACTCTGACAGATCAAGGAGTTGTTCCAATGAAATGCCTTTTTTATTTTGCATCTACCCAAGTGGATCCTTGCGTGTCTGTATTTCTGCATGCTCACCTCAGCATGTGGTTGCGCATGTTGCATACTGCTGATTTGAGAATAATAAGCATCTCTTGGGTATTTGGTCATAGCATGGCACCGTTATTTCCCACAGGCATATTGTATATTTATGGTCAGATTTTGTTTTCATTTTAATCACTTGGAGGTTACTTTATGTGTGTTGTTTTACTGTGTTCTAGTTTTCGTTAAACAATTTATATTTCACAGTATGCTGGACTCACTACAGGATGATCTTTACGCTTACCTAATTGACAACAAAGACAGTGGGAACACAAATGTGATATTATTGTAAACATAGCCTGAAATCTAAAATCTTTACACTGAAACATCCAATTATCCTATGCAGCTTATACCACCACATGACTTTCCAATAATAGCTAGATTGCAAAATAAAGTGGCTATACCATTTCCTTTCATCAATTTACCCTCTATGTTTATTGTATATTTCCATGCCAGGGTCTGAAAGCCAAAGTGATGTAGATAATTTTGCTAATTTTATACTATTGAAAAAATCCATGCCTCAGAGAAATTCATCAGGATTTCTGGCACATTTACATAGCAAGAGTGTATCCCATAGGGTGAAACAGTCACAGTCATCCCACCTTTTCATGAAAAAATCATCAAAGACTTACCCTTTGCACATATGCTCATTTAAAAAAAAAAAAAAAAAAAAAAAAAAGACAAACATAGACGGTTATCACGTCTACAATGTTCTTCCATTGCTTGTCTCTTCCATTGTCAAGAAGTATTCGAAGAGTCGGGATTATTGTTATTTCACAACGTGGTAAGAGAATTCCAAGACTTCGACAGTATGATACTTGCCATATAAAATATAAAAAGATTTATGGACATACTGGTATAAAAGTACCTCAATTTGCAAGATCACAGAGTGTATTGGTGCAAAAATACTGAGAGTATTAAGTGCCTAATTTTGAAAGTAAAAATACCTGTATTTGCTGTGGGTGGGCTGTAGCACTGAAGTTAAATACTTGCCCTCTGCTGTTCAGATAGCAAAACACTTAAAACCCTTGAACTATTTTTAAGTGTCACTCGTACTTGGTTAAAGACTAGGATGTGTTGTGGATATATCAATGACAGGGTGTAACATTACATTTACATGGAGACAATTTTGATACTAGTGTAGTTTCTCCGGGCATATATTTGATGCAGTGCAATAACGAATCAGTCATAATAAATAAGAAAGAAACATAATATTTGCTCCTTGTTTGGAGAAATTCATCATGAAAAACTGTGGACTGAGTTATAGGCTTTCACATTTAAGAGATAATACTAATGATTTTTATTTTTTTTTTCCTTTGGAGAGAAGTTTCCTGATGGCATGTACTAAATAGTCCTCTCGCCTACAGTAGAAATGAAGCAAACCACCAGATATTTGTCTTGGTGAAAGGCTACAGGGACAGTTTGGGAGCTGTGAAACTTTTCCAGTTTTATTTTTTAAACAGGAAAGTTAGCTAAGGACTCACGTCTTCTTCCTCTAAGGGCAGTACTGTATCACAAAATTTGCAGAAACTCATCTGGATTCATCTTCAAAGTTGATAGTTAACTGTCCCTCAGTTTAAAAAAAGTTATTCATATGATGAAACACTTGCCGACACATTTGTTTCTGTTGACAACATAAACAGAGATGAGTGAACGACATAAGCATTTATTCCTTTAGTAATCTCCTGGTAGAGTTCTGAATACTTTATAAACAGTCTGAAAGGAAAGAAGTAATGAAGAGCAACTTTAAATACAAGAAACTGAAAACAAAGTTTAATTATTGAAAATTTTCTAACAAATGTATTAAAGTGCAGTTCTTGCAGTAGTTTTAGCTATAATTTGGTGTCTAAATATCACTGCTTTACGTTTCTATTAGGTTATGTAAAACTGTGAGAAGATATCCACTGATGTCGTTTTAATGAGGTTCTCGTCCTCTCTTACCCAAAAGCTGTATCTATTTGCTCACTCTGAAATGACATTGATCTTTTAATGGGAAAATTATCAGCACACAGTCCTGACACCATCCCACAGAGGCAGAACAGCTACCCATTATTCCCTGTTTATATCATTCCACTGTGAATCAGAGCCAGATGCTGGCACACAAAGCTGCATCTGTCAACACTCTTATGGCACTTTATTGGAACTTTGCCAAAAAAATTTCAAATTACTTTCACACTCTCAGAAGCAGCTACCCAGGGAATGTGTGGTATTCTGCTTCTGCAGAGAGGAACAGATATTTTTCTTTGATACTTCACTGCAAGACACCCTGAGGAGTCAGAGTTATGTGATACAAAAGAAAGCCAAAACCTTTGCTGGTGTAAATGAGCCTAAATCCATGATTTTAATGGAAATAAACCAATCCAATCCATGAATGCAGAGATACCAGATGAACGAAAGTATTCACACACCTGTATTACGTTTTATTATAACTATTTCATATTATAACTATTTCATATTATACTATTTCATATTATTCAGTAATCAAGTTTCAAAATCAAGGGTCATTTAAGAAGCCAATCAACTACATCTTAAATGCCAACCATTTCACAAAAGAATGAACCTTATATGGGTTGCAAGCGAACATCTGTCTTTGACGAGACATGAAAACCCACATACTTCTCCTTCAGTTAGTTATATAAGCCTGGTTTACATACCTCTAAAATATATCTATTTCTAAAATTATAAGTGAGGTAATGAACACATTACCTTTAGAATATAGTCCTGAAACTGTCTTAGGGAAGTCCACCGCAATGAGTTTCTCTCAACTTAAATCAAAGGGAAAACAGATGAGATCTATGCAAATGTACCTTTAAACACCTTCTGATGCTGAATACACCAAACCATCACGAAGAAGGAAAAATATATACTGAAGAGCTTCCAGTTTTCTTCTGAATTTTTCATTAACAAGGCAAAACCTGTTGCTTCGCTGTGGGACTGAGAGAAGTTACTTTCTGCATCCAAATATAGATCCTGTGTTCTCTCTGATGGAAAGTGATGAAGCTTAGTTTTAACAACAGAAACAGTATCTGGTCACCATACCATACAGATAAGAATAGCATAGACAGGATCTCCAAATGCTTCGACAAGATACATTCCATCATGAAGCATTTCCAGCTGCACAATAATTCCTCATTTTTTCTGCACTGAGAACGTGCAATGCAGAGCACAGTGTTCAGCCATGGCCTAAGCGATGCGTGCTCTCCCCGCCTTGCTTGTGGCCACTTCCTTCTACACCCAGTCCCCAGCCACTGTGACAGGTCACTGTGGCAGGTCCATTCCCTTCACCATTCCCTCTTCAGGCACTTCTTTCTTTTGCCATCCACTTTCTTTCTGCATCTATCTGCTTTGTCAAAAAAGACAAGCAACTTACTGACATATACCTAAAAAGAGTCAGGACTAATTTCTTTTTTTTTCATCAGGAAATGTTGTCCTTCTGATACTTCACTTTCATACCTTTTGTTTTACTTTTTCCTTCAATACACTCAATATTATCTGACAGAATAAACAGCACATAGAGTTCAAAAGGCATTCGATACCCACACATATTAAACCTAAAAAAAAGGTGGGGTTTTTTTGTTTGATTGGTTGGTTGGTTTGGTTCTTTTTTTGTTAAGCTTGACAACAAAGTCCTGTCTCTTTATGTGATATTCATTCATATAATTGCTTGGGTTTGGGGGAGTGCTTTGTTACTAGGCGGCAGTTACAGTGTGAAAAATCATGCATGGCTCTTGATTTTAGCGCTGGAATATTTTGGTGGCATATGCTGTCATCTTTATATAGAACTGCAAAATAAGATGTTTGCAATTCATTGCACCTCACTTAGATACCCAAAATTTAATTATCAAACTTTAACCTTTAGCTGTCTTTATAGCCAATGGTTTGAAATGAAGGCCTCCAGAGGATAATTTCATCCTAAAAAGATGCCTAAGATAGAAAAGATGAATCACCCTTTGAAGGTACCAATTTTTCTCCATTGACTATAAATGGATCCCTCGGGTGACTTATCTACATTTAACTGTCTAAAAGTTAACTTTTAAATGTCTGATTGAGAAATAGCCTAGATACATTCAAGAAGTATGCTAAAAATGTACAAGCCAGGATTTTGCTCAAATAAAGACTTGAAATGACAAGTTTTCTATGAGATTTCAAATAGTTTTATCAGAAGCAACTGTTGGCTCAGCCGAGAAGCCAGCAGTGCTACTCTGAAAACTATGAATTGCAATAATATCTTTCCCATAACATTTTGGGAATCAGAGAAAGAAAAAAGGAATAAATGTAGAGGGAAATATTTTCTTGAATAAGCATGGAGGGTATTTCCTGTCCAAACGTGACAAACAAAAGAAGCAATAATTTTAGCATTAGAACAAAGCCCCAGTATTTACAGCTTCTGCATTCATAGAAAATAAGCTTTGAAATTTTTAGTTGTTCTATTCTTACAACATTCTTTTTTTTTTTTTCTTAGAAAATTTCTGTTCTATCTGTCTATAGGTGGAATAGAAAGTCATGGTAAGTTAAGTCATCTTCCCAAAAATCATGGTCAAGGCCTTGAGCACGAGCATTGGAACTCATGAGAGTGATTCGCAGAACTCTTTGTCCTAAAAATAACAGGAAAGAGGCTTTTTTTTTTTTGTGGAAAAAGAAAAGGGAAGGAAGAATCAGATGTTACCAAAATGTGTTTGGTTTAAAGTATAATCATCTCCATTATTACCTTTTTTTTTTTTTTTTAACTCTAGTCTTCCTCATAATTTTTCCTCTCCTTTATGCAAACCCAGAAGCTTTAGTTGAGATGGTTTCAGGCTGCAACTATTCAGACAATGTATCCTGTCTTACTGTAGAAACCACAGCTGCTGAGGAGTATTGCATCAAACATAACATCACCATATGTTTAAAATTATGTAAATTTTAGTCTCAAATTTCAATATTTCTTTTTTTATTATCATTATGTCATAACCTTGTAATTTCCAAAAATATTACAACCATGTCACTGAGTTTCTTAATTGTACAGAGCCTAAACTTCAAAGGTATTAGATACTAAATGCCTACTTAATACTTAGCTCTCACTGTTTTCCATGAAAGTCATGAACAGGAATCAGCAGCCAACATTTCTGCACTTTTGGGCCCTACTCCTGATATTTGATCCGATAAAATCACTCAGTTCTTTTTCCTCTAACTTCAAACTGCATTACTGAAATTCTAACTTCAGAAAAATGGTTGTAGATTCACTCTCTTAGGTGACTGTCAAGTATAAACAAGACAGGTAACACAATGAATAACTTCTTGTTTCTCTCATTCTGACAAAAAGATTCAGAGAGGTGAAAAAAATCTTAGCTCGTGACCATAGCTATTTGGATTCTGTTGGACTTCCAGTTATTCTTATATTAAACGTATTCATTATCTACAAAGATCTCTGGTTGTAAGAGATTATAGAATCTCTAATTTGATGTTATCAATGCTAGGCTGCATTTGTTTAGGAAGACATGGTGTATGCACTCTTTCTTGAAGACAACATAAGGTTTTTGCATTCCTGAAGTAACATCTAGACAGCTTTTCTGACATTCGCACTGAATGTTTCTGAGATGCAGTTGGACTAATGACAATTGAAATGATGCTACGTACAGACAAACCGAATATAAATAACTCAGAATTTACCTAACAGTGATCCCATGGCGTAGTCAGTGTCTATTGCCTTGCATCACAATAGCTTATCAGTCCCCTTCATTCTGTTTAATTGTTAGCAGCAAGTATTTAATTGTAGTGTTTTCTTTTCTCTGTTTTAATTATTTTCCTGTGGATACTTAATATTGTGGAAATTATGCATCTATACCAACTCCTAATATTCAAGTTAATTATGCTAGGGATCACTGTATATGATACCAATTTATTAAAGGTTATTTGGGGGGAGGAAGGATTAATATGTCTTTTTATTTTATAATCTGTTTTCACAGTTCTTTTGCACTGCAGAAGGTAGCAATAACTACAATAAGCCAACATTTCTACACAACAACCCATCATTTTTACTGTCCTAGGACTCAGTTCTTTGAGATTCATCTTTTGATATTTCTAAACATAATATGTAGGATTTTTTTCCGCTAAATTCACATGATAAATAATGGGAGGAAGTGGAGATAATTCAATTTTCAATTATTTTCAGTTCTTTTCAATTATTTTCTTTTAATATCAGGGAAAGCTGTGTGACTTCTTACTTAATGTGTAAATGACAAAGATGTTAAAACTTTTGACTCCTCTATGACTTCTGTCTTCTGAACACAAAAATTAGAATAACTTTCACAAGATATGGGTTGAGTTAAAGATGGATTTTGGAGCCCCAATATGGTAAAAATCTCTGGAAAAAAAATCTCAACAGATTTACTGTTGTAAATGGATTTAACTGCACAGCTCTGTTGTGCAGCTAAGATGCATTGCATCTGTTACTGGTTGGACCAATAACATCAGCTTATAGGTTAAAACACAAAAAAAAACCACACCTGTAGCTCTACTCATGACTCTCTTGCCTAATTTGCACACTTGTTATGCACACTTGCATTGTGTGAGGTACAAAACCATGGGAAAATAAGAAAATATCAAACAAATTCCCAGCTGTGACTTTAATTGGGTTTGGTGGCTGAGTGAAAACGTACTGACTAACTGATGTTCACACAGCCTCCAGGAATTCATGTTAGTGGAATCTCACACCTGTTCAGTTACCAAATCAAGTAGGGCTAGAAAAAGGATTTTCTGTTCAGAAGCATCACTAAATAAATATCTATATGTATTTATGTATATATGTGCATGCATATGTACACACGGGCTCATGTGTGCATATATATATATAGTCTATATTAAACAGTTATAAATGCATATACATATATATAAGAATGCATCATCAAAAACAAAGGATGAACTCAAATCTCTGCATACTAAAAATATAAGCTATCAAGTTGCTGTTACTTCTTGCTTGGTACCTTGAGAATGAAAATTTAATCCTTCACCCCACTCCATTCAAAAGAACAATTAGATTATCAGTTTGCACCCATCCTTCCTATACATTCACTGGTAACCTACTGGTTCTCACTTTTAGCTTTATGATGGCGTCCCAAGGCTGTTAGGTTATTCAGAATAGGCTTAGTTATGTTACCTGTGTGTTGAGGGAGGAGTACCTCTCAATTACATGCTTTCCATGTAATTCGGTCACTCTGCAGAGCTCCAATATTATCTGTAATATTTGTAACATGTTTTAAACCCAAGAGCAACATATAGATTGATTGGGCATTATCCATGTAATCTCTCCTTTTCTTATTTTCTTACACATCATAATAGTAACTGGCTGATAGCCAATATAACAGAATATGAAAATTTGAAGGATTGTATTGCTAGTAATTGCTGCATATACTGTAGCAGTGTTTTTCCTTAGGTAATATCAACATCATGCAAAAGGAGAATTTCACTGCATGTTGGGCAATTATCCATTTAACAAAGAGACAGATCATGAGTATTATTGAAAAACTGAAATATGTGTTAGCTGCTAGGATAGACCTCCTCCTTAAAAAAAAAAATATATATACGTTTTATTATCCATTAAGTCCATCTACCACTGTCAAAGACTGAGTTCTGAATAGGTCATTAAGATCATGTTTAAACTATTATTTTTTTTTCCATTTGACATTATTTTGTTATCACTTTTAAGAATTGTGGACTATATCTATATTAGTAAATCAAACTCAACTCAGCTTTTCTCTGTCATAGAGTGATCTATATTCATTATACTTCCTCAAGGTCAAAAACGGCTGCCTGCACCCTGACTGTCCATTGGGAGCAGTCCTTGGCCCTTGCTAACTCCTGAACTGAGCCAGTGAATAGCTTGAGACATTACTACTTGCAGCAGGTCAAAAATGTCAGAGGCTATTCAAAAAAATCATAAAACCATTTTGTTTGAAACAGACCTCTAAGATTATCATGTCCAACCATTAAACTTACACTGTCAAATCCACCTCTAAACCATGTCCCTAAAAACCTCATCTATGCGTCTTTTAAAACTCCAGGGATGGTCACTCTGAATTCCAGAGCCCAGTAACATTCCCAGGTACCATTTAATTTACTAGTGTTCATAAACCACCATATTAGGATGTGTTCCTTAGAGAGGTTGCCTACGTGGGGCACCAATATTTCAATTCATTCCCTCTCCAATATGAGCATTTGCTTTGTTCAAAAAAGTTACGCAATCTCACCTCTTGGTCCTCAGCTATTCTTTCTCAATGAAAAACAATTTGCTGGTAGTTTTTCATGCACACACTCTAAGTGGAGAAATCCTTCCTCAGAATAGTGACAGTCTAATGTCTGAAGAGTAACTGATAACAAGGGAGAGGCTTGTCTTTAACTTACATGTCAAAACTGGAAACCTGAACAGAACAGTGGGACTCCATTAAGATTTCAGTCCTCTAAAAACGTATTTGGCAGTCTTACCTCATTCTGCTTTTACATGTCTTGTTCCAAGCTTCATAAAACATTTGATTTGAACTTACTTTTCATAACAAATGACTCTGTAAAGAACACACTTAATTTAATTCAATTATTTCTATTATCATTAGGGAAAGTTGTCACATGTGGGGAGAATGCATTTTATCTGAAGACATTTCCCTGTGCTATTTGAGAGATACTGTAACAAAATATTGATACAGATAGACTGTAGGGTTCCCACTGTTTAGATCACTGGCATATAGACACGTGGCAGTGTAAAGTCAAAGGAACAATGTTTGCACATGGTACTTTCTGTGGTGGCATTATTTTTTCCCATATCCAATTGGAATATTCAGCCATACACAACACCTTTAGTTGTTTAATAATAATTATAATAATAATAATATTAATAATAAATTTATAATAATCTTATATCATTTTAGAAGCATTTTCTTTTATCCCATGATCTCCTGATCTAGTGAGATAAATTTTGAGACTTTATCTATGTCAATTAAGGTCACTGCAGACAAATTGAACTGGGCAGATCAGAGAAGAAAGAAAACCCATGATTTGCTGTTATCATAAAAATCAATTTAACCTCAATGCCTGGACATGGCATTTTTGACACATGTAGAAAGACACTTCCTAGATTGAGAAAAGTAAGGTAATTAAAGTTTGTCTTGTACTCTTTATCATGTAATATATAATCTAAAATATTCATAAACCAAGTCAGAATTAATTTCTTCATGACATCTCAAGTGATTTAATAAACACTGATGACAGAAGTTTCACAGAGCTTGAGGACTGCAGCTTATTTTCAGTGAAGTATTAATGTTACCATCTAGTGTCTTAAACCTTTTATTCATCTTTGCAGCATATTTCTTTCCTTTCAGACAGTGGAGGAAGCTACCCATGTCTTAACATGACACTTTTTCTCCTGGCGAGCACATTCTCATGAGCTTAAAGTCAAAACATTTCTCTATTTTGGTTTCCACTGGCTGCAGTTTGTTGTCAGATAGCTGTTTACAACATCATCTTTGAAGGAGGTATCTGTATCACAACTGCATGGACAGATTAGGCATAGAAATGTATGCACATTTTTGTGTTTGCAGCTATGTGTTTTGGAGCAACAAACCCCCAATTAAAAATAATCAAGTCAAATGAACCTTTTCAGCTTCTCTCATAGTAGAAAAATAAAGTCTGCATTAGGAATGAGAAGCAAATAAATATGAACACAACAAATTTCAGTGTTCTCCTGTGGTTGCATTTTTAAAGCAGTGAGATAACTGCATGTCCAATAATAATAGTGGTAATCTGGATAATTGACTTGTCATGATTCATGGACTAATTTGATTGTCCACTGGGATCATTAAAAACATCCTGCCTTCCTCTCATTTACATCATAGATATCTGTCCAACTGGCCACTGCTGGAGTCAAGATAGTAGACACCATTAATCCTAATGGTCTGATCTGCTGAGACCAATTCCTCATTTCTATTTAAGAGTTCTTTGTACTGCAAAAAAACACTTGTGCTTTATAATTTACAGAGGATAGAGAAAGGAAAATAAAAGAAATTTGACTTAAGATATCCCCTTTAACATATTTCATCAAAAGAATGGATAAAATATTTATTCACTTACTGTCCTTTGCATTCCCATCAAAGTGAATACAGAGACATTTAATAGCACATGGAAACATTAAAGAAGCTTTTTATCAGAGTGGATGGGAACCTGCTCAGAACAAACAATCTGGCCTAAGGGAAAGTTTCTGATCTGTGAAGATTAAGTTTTTCATGCTTAAAACACTCTCATATTGGATCATGTGGTCAATTTGCATGAAATAAATGATTTGCTTAAAACTTCTAAAACTATAAAATGGAACTTGACAAGTCATTAGCAATAAGTGGTATCGCACTAGCATTATACTAACGAACACTGGTGCAATCATTTGAAAACTGCTGCTACAGCAAAGAACAGGAAGATAATGGGGCCAGCCTATACTTTGACCCAGAGATGTTAGATCATTACCCCACGCAGTAGATACCACACTGCAGTCCAAATTATTGACTATCCTTCTTCATTACTGATCTGCTCAACATTCTGAAACACTGCCCTTTCTCTTCTTTCTCACAAAACGGCTAGTCCAAGTTGTAAAATGCATCACTTTTCCCATCTAGAAATAGGTTATCTAGCTTAAGGAAGAAACAACTAAAATGTAGTCTGGGACTTTAATCAAAACTAGCAGAAAGACTAAGATTATTTACCCATTCTTAATTAATTTTCATATTGTATTGTTTTTGTTTTCATTCTGAACTAGGAATTCAATTAATGAAGTTTCTCTGTCTTGACAGAGGTTGTGGATATAAATTTTCTATTCTGATTGGCATCAAAAGGTATTCATCACTTCATTAGCTCAATTTGCAATTTCAAGATTATTTTCTTAAGGCATAAAGTGTTTGGAAAATCATGGTTACACGTCTGGGTTCCTGAAGTTTGCCTACCATTCATTTTGAGGCTAGAGTCATCTTGTGATGGGATTCGTAAATACCCACTTGTGATTATTGCCAAGATATGCAATGCATGTAAAACCTAAGATTTTTGCCATTTCTTGCACAGTACATTCAATGCATTGATTTTGTCAGTGTGTCAACATTTTGTCAGTGGCTCAGGCATGCAAGCCAATTTTGAGTGGCTGTGTGTGATATTTTATACAAATTACTGGATGAACTAAAGTACATTTTTGCAAATTATCCACCTGCAATCATACATACACTGATGAGATGCAATAACATTAAGACCGTGGTGCTCACATCCCACTGCTGTCTTCAAGATGATGTTTTTCTCATGCATTTCCCATGGGTATACATACCTTTGTAAAACAAGAGGGCTAAGTATGATACTGCAGTTTCCGAGGCTCATTAAGATCTTAATTTCTCTTCTGAGTATATCACCAAGCATGAGGCATGGCTTTGAGTTTCTGATGTGGAGCTGGAGCTGAGATTTAACAGCCTGATTGCACGTGGACTCTGGTGCAGTGAATGTATGCTGATGCATGTGACTGAATCGATCTTATAATTATCCACTTAATTTTATTTCACAGGTTACAACAGATTGTGCTTTGCAAATGACAATGACATGATAGTTACTGAGCATAAATGTCAGAGAAATAAATTAAAAGAAAATAAGGACACTGCAAACAGGTGTTATAAGCCAGAAAAGAAGCATAAGTAATGTTAGAGTAGAATAGATTTGTTTATGAAACTTTGGGGAAATGAAGTGAAAAATAGTTTGGATGAAGCATGGTATCTGCACATAGGCTAAAACAGTACAGAAAGTCCCAGTTTGGTACTATAAGAGAGTACAATTCAACACTCTGAGAGAGTAGAGGCATTTCAGTTAGCAGCTTGAATCAGAACCATGGCAGTGTTTACAGTGCATGACCTGTTTGGTATTGGCTAATTAAGAATAATCCTGAAGGATGAGAAACATAATAATTTTTACTGGCGTTTCAAGAAGTTCATAATAAGTGGACTTGAGGGAATGACTGAAGATCATTTGTTTGACAGAAGGAAATAAGCTTTTACTGTAGAAGAGGCATCATGAATATATAACCTTATTATTATAGTATTATTCTTCAGAGTTTTTTAGTCTAATGAAGAAAAATAGAACTGTGAACATTTCAGCATATGCTTGATTTACTTGGACTTCATTGATTTAAAATGTGTTTCTAAGAAATTAATTACTTTATTTGTTGAGAAATGTATTTCCTTCCTATGGTGTCTGGAAGATAATAACTTTTATGCACAGCGTAATATTTTAAAAATGAACAATTCTGAAGGGAACTCAGCCTCCCAGTGAATCTACTCAGCCTGTTAGTGAATACATTTTCTATGTTTCTTAATGTGTGTACTCATGTGCAGGACATAAGGAAATGGTACCACCTCCTCTTCTTCTAGAACATAGTCCAAGAAAGAACCCACCAGCTATTGAAGGCAAGTTTGAGTTTTTTCCTATTTTATTGGCCTCTACTCATTAATTTGACTCTCTGTTTGAATGGATTTTGTTTATAAATATAACCTATATAACAAAACTGACCAAACAATTAGGTCTGGGACACGAATGGCACAAACCTATTTGCATGACCAGACCTAAATATTCCCTACAGTAGTCCCACAGATGGGTCAGGGGATTTCCTGAGTGAAATAGATTACAGGATCAAGGCCCAATCTGTAAAATGCTTTGGATGGTGTTCAGCCATAAGTTGCCATCTAACTGTAAACATAATCAACATTATCCTCTTAATATACCTTGGATTAGTCTTTCAGCTATTGTTATTCAGTAATGTTTCTGTGTATTATCTGCAATAATGAACATAATATTTCTGTGTCTGCATTTATCAACCCTATTCCTATTGTTAAAACAACTGAAAAAAAATACTAAGTCAGATCTTACCTTCAGAAGATTAAAACCTAACTCTTGCAAATGAATTCTATTGCTTACAGTCTAATCATAACAGTAAAATAGTTGAAATATAAATTTTAATTTTAAAATGCACTGCCTGATGACTTAAAACCCCTACTACAATATATGTTCATGGTCTCTACACCTCACAATTTAAAAGTACAAAACATGCAAGTCTTTTCTTGTAATTCTATAGTAGTTTTCATAAAATACTTCAAAGTCATTCAGTCACATTGGTAATGTATCTCATAGAGTTCTTATTTCTATGCTATCCAGAAAGCAATTACAATCTAAGAGAAAAAAAGATGCGATGGCAGCAGAATAAGTAACAAGAGCTACAAGATTTGCCTGCATTTGGAAACAGATTTTGGCAGAACTTATGACTAAAACAAAGAGTTAAATTAATAAGATATTTCTAATGTGATTATTGTGAATCAGTAGATTTGGATAAAAATAGTTCCATGACTTGCATCTTTCCCAAAATCTATTTTACCTCAAGTGAATATTTCTTTATAAACACATTGTTTAAAGGGGTATAAAACTGTGGTTAGTGTGACATTATGTAGTACATAAATAGATTTGCAGTCTGCTTATTTTAGAGAAAAATTTGAACCCTGCTCATCAGAAAAAAAAGTTCCGGCAATGTTAAACTCTGTTATCCACCAATTAACACTAATGGAAAAAAAAAAATAATAGAAAAAGACTGCTGCATTTGCTCTGTGTTAAACTTAATCTTTAAATATAACTGTTATACAACATGAACTGGCATCAAATTAACATTAAGTTCTTGATTTCCAGAATCATGAGGAGCATGCAATTACTGCAATTGCACATAGAAATGACTATTTATGACCAGTTAAACATTTGTGTGTTTCATTAACTCATTTATGCATGCAATTGAGGTAATTGTGAATGTAAATTAGACACCCATTTGGCAAACAAATTGGGGAGCAGATTATCTGCTCGGAATCATACAACTAAATTCCCTTTAAGACTCAAGGCCAGTCACTAGGACGCAATACTGTTCATGCAAGAGTTTTGGAGGAAATGAAGGAGGAATTACTTGCAAAATGCTGCTATGAAAAGCTATTCTTATATTGCACTATTGTGTGGTTTCTGTATACAAGAAAATGTGCCAGAGTGCCTTTAGGAGCCCTAAACCCTGAAGCTTTATTCCATCTCTTGGGAAAATAATTAAGTAATTTATGAGAATATTTGGCACAATATCAGAAGGAGAAAAGAGGAATAGGCAGGGAAATTCATACCTCTGGAATAGTTGAAGAGATATCTGTCTGTGACTTCTTAATGATTACATACCTTCATGGTTAGTATATCACCAAATATCACTAATCGGGTGAAGGGACAGACTGAAACAGAAGATCCTTCTTATTATAAATATATTTGAAGATAATATAAGTTCTCAGAATAAGGAACAAGTGCAAGCATTTGTTAGTTGAGAAATGTACTTTATATAACATGGAAGGACTGGCCCACCCTTTGACAGAAAAAATCTGCTCTGAAGAAAAGTAAATCCATAACAAGTAACATAATGGTTGTCACATAGGAAATTAATATATGATTATATACATATAAAATATGAAACTGCTGTATTTAAACCCTAGGCTTTCCAACTCAGTATTATTCAGTGACTCAGTGATATCCAGACACTAGATACAAAACCATGAAGCTGGAAAAGGCTGAAAATATTTTACTGTTTTTCTAGATTAAGGTGTTTTCAATGATACCCTGTTTTACCACTGCCTGCTTAGCTAATTTTGGACAATTCTTAATTTCTGATAATTTGAAAATAGTGGCAATATATATGCCAGATGTCTCGAACATTTTTAGATTATATGATGCTTTCAAATGGAAAGCTTTTCCTGGATAGTATCCAATGCCCTGTAAAAACTATGTTCTACTGAATTTGTGAGACCTTAGAAAAACAGAATACTGTTATTATGTATTAAATCTCAACTTTTCTCTCTTTGTCATTGCCATTTTCTCTTCCTTCACCTCTACAGTGAATCTTACAGAGAAGGGGTGATTATGTAAGACAATCCCAATTTGTACAGTATGTTCTAGTAGTATGCAATGAATTACATTGAAAAGTGTTCATGTGAATTGAACTTTTCAGTTGTCTCCTGGTCAGAAAGCAAAATGCTTTGTTCTCATCTGGTCAGAAAGGTAAAGAACAGATCATTGCTCTCCTATTTCTTGATGGTTTAGCTCTTTTCAAAAGGCCCTGCTGACTTGATATCTTGCATTCAAAGTTCAATGAAGAGTTTGAAGTTGCAGGTCACTAATGGAAGTAAACAACTAAACAAAATATCCAGTAACAATAAACGAGAGAGAGAGAGAGAGAAAGGGAATTTGTTAAAAGACATTGATAAATAACTTCTACTTGTGTTCCAAGACTGGAAACCTTGTTTGGGCAACCATGAAGTAAAACAACTCATTTTAAATCCTTTATGTTACCTTTTTCTGGAGCTTTCACAGGGACTTGGAAGCAGCAGTCTCAACATGTCTGACACATTGATACTGTCATCGAGGGAGGACACTGGTACTGGGTGTAATTTGAACAGATCTGTTCTCCATGACTATCTGAACTTTGACTTTAACATGTTTCTTCCTTGACTGTAGTCTTCTTCACCTCTTTTAACTATAGCTTTCTTGTATTTTGTTATCCACCAACATCCAAAAACTGCTCTGCAGTGCACATTGATTCTCTGAGAATATGCCCCTCAGGTGTTGACATTTTTGCTCAGCTCAGATAGTTTTTCACTTCCTCCATTTCCCCATTCACCTGAGAAAGACTCTTCTTTCTGATAGTCCTCCCATGTTATGCCCCCTGACATAGCAGAGTAATCTTTCAGGAAGATGCTGCAGTAAGTCAAGAAACATCAAAACTATGCTCAGAGGCTTAGTTAGTTATTATAATAGTAAGGCTTCATATTAATTTTTCCAGAATAGCACGTCTTTGCTTTCTCACAAGATCACAGCACCTTTGTGAGAAGCCTGTATCAAAATCCTTCTCTAAGTGGAAGGCATCTTAATGCATATTATGTATGATTTCAAACAGGATACTTCATACCACTTTGAAGAATGCTATATGACAAAAAAACTTTTAACAACATTGTATCTGAATATGATTTTCCAAGTTATATTGTCCTAGAAATTTCTGCTTGTATCTTTGAGTGGGAAAGCATTTATCATTGAATTGCCATTAATATAACTTTCCAATCTGCTGATGGATTGTGATGAGTTCTGAAATATCCCACTCCTTTGACTGAAGTATACTGGCTGTTTGTTGTCATCTTGCTGGTAGTTGTGATATTTAATGAGGTAAAAAAGAAAAATTTAAAATAGCTGTTAGGTCTTGAGAGGATCTTTGGGAAAAAGAACTGTTTTCCCGAGATCACTGTTTGAATCCTCTAATTATAGATTTTGCAGAATACAGTAAAGTGAATTGCTATGAAATATGTTTGACTACCTCCAAAACTCCTGCGAAGGCTAAATTGGCATTGAAATAGAAATGTACATCTATTTTTGTTGCTGTATAAAATGTACACTGACTATATTAAGAGGAATTTCTAGTCTATACCTCAGTACATGAATATAACATTAGTGGATCTAAGAACATCTAAATTACTAAAGCCAATACAAACTTTGACAAAGCTCCGTTGATCTATAGAAGTGTATAAATCTTGTACAAATCAATATACCTCTGTACAGTCTGTCAATGGCCTTCTTTTCTGTAAACAGATTGTTCTATAAAAACCTTTTCTCTTTTCTACAACAAAATCAATTACCCTTAAAAAAAATCTTTCTAGTGAAAAACAGTGATTCAAGACACAACAGAAATCTTTCAAAAAGTAGAATTTTGAGTTTTTTTCCAAATTTAGAACATTTTTAATTATACTGACAAGATTTTTGGATGAAAATCCATTTTCTGATAAATTTGAATCTAAGGCAGAATAATAATAATAATTTTTAAAAGTTTATGTCAAAAATATCGTAATACAATGGACTAGCTTTTGATATAGTCTATTAGAAGAAACAGTTTAGGTAGTTTTAACAGGATACTGTATATACAGAATAAAACCAAGTTTTTTTGAGAAATATGGATCCTGTGTCTCCATCAGTCTGTTCTGAACACAGTAAAACCTTTAAAATAATATGCACAATGTTTCAAAGTGAGTTATTTAATGATTTAGATTAGACATTTAAGCAGTAAACTCTAATGATTTAGCTGTAATGAAAAAAGACTAAATCTTCACTGTCTCAGAAAGCCCTTGACATTTTACTTAATGACATGATGCTCTTCTGTACTACTTTTATTCTAGCTTAAGACAGAAAAAACTTGACAGACATTGGGAGAAAGGCTTACCAGAATGTAGAAAAATTACGTACAAAGATATGTATATTTTGATTAGACATGACTCATTTTTCATTATTATTATTAATAATAATCCAATATACAATACTAGATTATGCGTTTAAAAATAAATATTCACCCAAATCTATCCAATAAAACAAAACTAAATAACTCTGAAGATTATTTTAACTTTTAAAAGATGTTTTTTAGCTCTTACAGGAAAGCAATAATCTTTTGTGTATGATTCACCTGGAAATGGAAAATACTTACTTGGATTAATATTCTTCGGGCTTTCAAATGCAGATATTCCATGTAGAAGAGATTACGTGTAACCTGGTCATCTCATTTTCCTAAATCTCAAACATTCTTACTCTAAAGCATAGTCCACAAAAAACATCATCAAAACCCTTCCCAGCACTGGTAACACATTTGGTGCTGCTGTTGACTCATGTTGCCTAGTAGGAATGTCATAAGGAGGGAGAAGACTAACCCTGCTGCCTTAGCTGTGTTCGTTTGGCTCTTGCTAGAGAAGAAGTCAGTGTTCTTCTGGAAATTTAATTCTTCATCATAATCATATTTGCATCATATTTGTCATTGACCATTGTCCAATGGAATTTTTATTGCTGGTTTTGTAATGGAAGCTGGCATGCCCTCTCTCTTTTCCCTTGGCATGCATACTCTGGCTTCATTACACTGGTATTTGTACTCCTTTGCTCCCCACTGTGTTGTTTAGTGAGGGCAACATATGGCTCCATGCTATTAACAAACAGGTTTGGTGCTTAATTCGACAGAGCCATGAAAAAGGAGCCTATAATCACAACAGGAAGAAATGAGAAACACTTCTGTGGGTCACATGAAAGCACTAGGAATTTCAAGCATGCTATTGTTATTACATACTTTCTGCAGACCTCAAAAATATCTCCATAAGCAATCTTCAAATCTGCCGAATACTGTTTTAGATTGGGATTTGAAAAGAGTGAAGCAGTTTCAGAAAGCAAAATTGAGCTGGAGAGATTGCCTAGGACTTCAGCGTGTACTATATCTCCAATGACCTGTGTGCCCTGTTAGTCTTTCACTTGCTCAATATGAGAACAAATTGTATTGCATTACTCTGCTGAAGTGAAATGGTGCGGTTTAAACAGACCTTTGGAAAAAATGCACTTAATTTTGGCCTAAGGACACACCTGCAAGTTAGAGAGGGTATGTGACAGTGTATGCATGTGCACATGTGCACGTATGTGTTTGTGTCTTATGAACTTTAGATTAATGATATTTAGATTTCTTTGAATTTTCTTGACTTCAGTAGTTTGGCTGAGGCTAGACAGAATTATTTCTTACAGAGGAAATAACTGGACTGAGAAGGACATTTATACCCCATAAAGATATTTTTTTTTCAAAGAGATAGTTAAGGTAAATTTTTACTTAAAATTCAGATTAAATTTTAAAAGCATGAGTTTCCATGACATCCAAAACTAAGCAGAAATATTTCCCTGTTTTTTTTTGTTTGATTAGGTTTTGGTTTTGTTTTTATTCCTCCAAATTCTTTGTAACCATGCAGGGCCCCTATTGTGTGAATGTGTATGAAATTTTTTAGAATTAAAACTGAAACTTGGCAGTCATTGTTAGTCTTCACCCTAAACAACATGAAAAGGGGAAAGAAATGTCATCATAAACTCAAAAGTAATGAGTTATTTTAATATTTAAAAGGATATCTGAGTCCCATTGAAATGAACAGCAAAACTTTCATTGAGTTCAGCAGGGAAAGGATTTCAGTCACTAGCAAAGACAAAGGAAGAACAACCATAATCTCTTCAAAATTAATAAGGAAGTATAATTTCAAAAATTATATTTGGGGTTTTTTTTGAATAGTCTATTACAATTATGCCTGTGACAGCTTAAGGTATACAGAGATCCTTGCAAAAAATTGAACGAAGTTTTACCTGGAATGAAGTTATTGTGTTCATGCTGAATTATAGTTTATCAGAAAAACATAAATTAAGGTTTATTTTGTTCTGTTTCATGACTATACCCATATGTCTGCTGCTCTTCATTGCTGTCAGGACCAGAATCAGTAGGCAAGAAAATCTGTTGTAGTATTTCACAAAGCCAGGTAATTTCCAAAGTCTCTCACAAGAGCTTTTCTCCCAAGATTTCCTGACAACAGGGTTTTAGATAAATGCAGATAAGGCTTATGTAAGTATCTGAAAGTTAGAAGGCTTATCTGAACCAAAACACCTCCAAACTTCTGGTGTTCAGTACCACTAGTCAATGTTTGTTATACGCATGCCTCTCCACAAGAAGGTACCTGTGGCTGTATTTTGCTGCCCTCCTTACCTCAGTTTCTCAAAAGGGGTGGGTTGAGCTGACAGTTCCTTCCAGAGTTAGCGTTTCCATAAGCACATGGACCATCTGGAGCAATACAAAAAAGAAACTCTTAGAACACCTTCCTCTTCCAGTTCCTGGGCAGCATTCCCATGACATTATGCGCAGTAACTCATGTGGATCCCTAAATTTAGATTCCACTCAGCGCTGGCACAATAGCACACTGGTCTTATGAGGCCTGTTTTCAAGTGCTTCATTGTTAGCATGTTTCTGTTATCTCCTCTCCCCCTGTTGTTCAAGAATGAGTTGATGTCCCATGAAAATAACAGACATTGTCAGAGCTGGTAAAAGCAATTCAGATTGAAACACCTCTTTCTTGGTCTCCATTGAATCTTCCTTGAATTTCCACCAGTGTCCTCCATCCCTCACCCCTTATTCAGAAATAAATAATTACATCTCAGATGTTTCTTTGTTTTAAGGCTGGAGTTCTTTGCTCCAGTCACTTCCAAAGAAAACTATTCTACTCTGCTGCTTTTTTTTTTTTTCCCCCAGGAAAGAAAGAATTACCTGAATTTACCATTCAGTAGCACATCACTGCTTTAATTTGCACTTCTCATGCTTGCTTGATTCCTCCTTGTTCTACAAAAAGCTCTGCTTCTGTGTAGAGTCTGCAGAAAAAACCTGACTAAATGCAAAGTCCACTGCTTGAGTTGCTGACTGATTCTGTCAGCTTGTACAGCATCAACTGCATATATCCCTATTTCATTCTTGTAAAGACTTTGCAGGCTCTCAAGGTTGAGGTATTTTTGTATGGATATCTCTTACACCCTGTACATAAAAAGTGGTTCAGGACTAGTGCTTCTGGTGAAAAAAATAGAACTAATTACATTATCAAGAAACAGTAACAGTAACAATAGATTGTTCAATAGCCAATTGGACTTGAATTCCATATCACAGTCAGCCCTGAATCATCAAAACCATCTTGTGTTTCCTTGTGTAACTCACTGTTCGTGCATATTCTGATCCCTCTTTATACAGCTGATCCATGGACCTTTGTAGTCCTGTTAGTGTTCCTAGCTAAAAGAAACCCAGTACTTGTAATTAACAGATGGGGTTCGTATTTTACAGTGCAAAAGACCTGCATAAGTTCCTATTTAATTATTTGCTCTGCCTCTTAATTTAGCTATGTACATATCTGGAGAAAACCCGTTGTATTTACTACTTCAGAAATACAATTTTTGCTGGTGTTAAATAGACACTTAATATGCAACGATATAAATGTGAGCTACTCAAATTGAGAGGATACAAATTTATTCAAGAAATGGGATTGTTTCCTTAAAAAAGAACAAGCTCTTTCCAGGATAGCCATTTACCTAGTCCATTGTTCTCATTTACATAAATTTTTGTCAGTAGTAGCTGTGAGGGACATCAATGGGGCTGAGATATGAATGCAAGCCCTGTGACTGTTTTTCTCAGACTTGACCAAGAGTGCACATCTTGCATTACACAGCAGTAATGGAAAATAGGGGCCACAGTCCTTTTATACCTCTATGTAATCATCGTCTAGAAAATTCATAACTAATACTGATGTCTCTAGGCTGCCTGAACATTCTGAAGATTGCAACTTGAGAACCTGATGGAAGAAAACTATGTCAGTGGAATTAATTGGTGGAATGACTTAACAATAAAAACTCTGTGGCCAGGGATGTAGTCTCTTTCTTCTTTAGGTTACTTGCAGTAAAATTCCTGCTGCTTCCTGTACGTCCTCCATACAAGCTCTACTTCTCAAAGCTCCATGTGTCAGCTCATGGCTCTCAAGACACATATGCTTCTGAACCTTGTTATGAAAATCGGAACAAATTTTGTGCTACAAATTCAAAGGCAAAAATGGTCTCTGATTAAAGAAAGTTTTGTTGGTTGTAAGGACCTCGGGTTTATAAATTATTGCTGTGCATCACCTAGCACCAGAAGTATAAGGAAGCAAAAAATTAAGCTGACTGGAAGAGTGGAGCTGTTAGCAGCTCACCAGAAATCAGGAGAAAATGGAAATCACACAAGTATCAGCAGCACTTCAGTCCCTAGTTACTAGGAGTAAAGGTTAGTCAAAGGAAGACAGAAGAAAGATTTTTTTCTGACAGTAATTGATAGACTTGACACACTAGCAGTTTTGGTTCAATCGGGCAAACCAAGCAAACAAACCACATTCTAGAAATCAGAAGATTTGTACATTGCATGTGGAAATTAAACACTCAGAAGTCATAGGTAACACATGAAAGTAGAGCTGTGGAGCAGCTAGTGTGTAACCTGAGGCTGAACACCCTTCCATTTTGAGGAGACAGCCACAGTCCTTAGTGTGAATCTCTGGAACAGCATGTCAAAGAGAGAGAGACAGACTCCTGGGAACCCTAGAGATGGACAATAACAAGAATATTAAAGTATACAAGAAGATGAATCTCCAAACAAACTTGTGGAGGATGAGCACTATAACAACTTTGTGGAGGATGAGCACTACTCTGATGCTTTATATGTGTTTAAGAAACCAGAGTATCATAAAGCACGCTTAGGACACAATGGAATTTGTAGCTTGAAGTCCAGTATGCTCAGGGTTTCAGCAGAGAGAATTAAGCACACAAAACACTGGGAGAAATGTTCTGTAAAATATATACAAGGATTTTCTGCTTCATTTTTTCAAGACAATAGCAAGGGAAACACATTGAACAAATCTATTTAACACAAGAAAGAACTGCAACACTTCAAGATGATGCTTAATGCTAAATACTGTTGCCAGAAAATCAGCAGAAGTCTAGTTTTTGGAGACCTTGAATATTGGTAAATACACTGCAATCATGACAGGCAAACTAACTTTATTTATGAAACTGCCATGGACAGACTGTGGAATTAATGTACTCTATGAAAACAACAATGTTTCTATTAAACATACCCATATTTTGTTTTGGTTTAGGAAGCATGCAGTGCAGTATTTCAAGTTGGGTTTTTTTTTAATTCCCTGTCTGTATTTATTTTTTCATGCAGAAGTCTATTGTGGTAACTGGAGAAGTGAAAACTAAGTTTCTTCATTTTTCCTTTATCTCCATGTTAATTTATTCAAGGGATAATAGCACATTTATTTCTTGGACTTGCTGGCTTCAGAAAATATTCATATACCTTAAATATTTTTCAGGTAAAGAAAAAGCTCTCACTTAGAGGCTTATGGGCTTGTGTTTGTGCCAGTTGGTGTGGTAATAAAACTTGCTTTCTTATCCACATTCATACCAGTAAAACTTCACAAAAGGAAAACCACAGTTCCACTAACTACATCAACACTCAAAGCCATGCAATACAAACTGAAGGTAACAAATTTGGCTTTTGTGGATAAGCAGTTAAAAAAAGCATTTAGATTAGCTATTCTTGTACACTTGTATTCTTCCACATCAAAATGCAGATTCATTTCCCGAAGGAAAAATAAGAATTATAGCTTCCTCATTTCCTCTACCGAACTCTCAATTTTCTAATTAATAACATTCATGGAATAAGTAATTAAATTGTTGTAGCTTTTTGTAAAAAAAAAAAAAAAAAAAGCAAAGCCTCCTTGTTTCTGTGGCCCAATTAACTGACAAAATAGAGACAGATGCTTTTAAATGAACAAGTCATGTTCCTTTGCAGACGATGCTTTGTCTGCGATTGTCCATGAATAACAGAAGTCCTGTAATGACAGTTTTAAAGGTTCAATTCATAAAAAGTGTCATAAAGATATATATTATATGCAGGTTTTTCATGGCATTCTGCACTTAATTCCAAAGTACCACTTGCAAGTTTTGCTGCCATTCAGTCAGATTTCATAAAAGAAGCAGAACATCTGCATGGTTACTGAATCACTACAATAAACTCTTAGTTACATCAGGTTAATGGATATAATTTCCTGAAATAACACTTAAGAAATTACCTGCTTCCATTTCTATCCTCAGTGTCACATTCACTCTCTGAGTATTAAGCTGTATTTCTGACCTGCTGCTAATAAACTCCTAAATAAATGACCAGTTTATCAAATCTCGAGCCTATCGCAGTTAGTCAAGAATCCTCATACCAAATATATATGGATACATACATATGTGTGTGTGTATATATATAATATATATAAAGGTACTCAGCTGAACTTCTGTTTCTTTTTTTAGAGAGAAAAGAGGAGAAGAAGAAGAAGATTGATGTAAGCAGGGTGGCAACTGAAACAAAGAAGAAAGGTATGGTTTGGAAATGTTTCTTATTGGCTTCATTCAGCTTTTACTCCCACCCCTGGCTCCAATCCTGTTTGTTTTCATAGGTTAATCCTAGGTTTATGGCTCTGTATTTACCCTCCCTTAGTTGATTAGTCACTATTTGTATGTCACCACTCTTGAATATCTAATGCCTGAGTTGTTTGGTGTCCAATATTTTCTAAACTCTTTCTGTGACAAATAAAAAGTCCTGTTTGGTGGCCATCTATGGGCTTGTTAAAAAATCTAATGGAGTCCCTATATATCACAGGACATAGTACTACTTCCATACACAAAACTCACAGGAGATACCACTCAGTTCATGGTACACCACTTTCTGAAGGCAAGACAGATTTGTTTATTTATTTGTTCATTTCATAGAATCACAATCAAAACTTGCAGTAACAAAACCAAATAACCTTTTGTATCATTCATGCCCAGGAAGCATCTAAAATCCACTAAAGTCTTGCTTTCATGGAAAAATATTTATGTCATTTATTATTTTTTAATGATTTCATTGCTACTGGAGCTTAAACTAAAAGGTACCACATTCATGCACTGATGATTTTTGCCCAGCCTTTGATGAATTATTAAAGGTCCAAATCATCCATAGTTGATGCATAGTGATTAATTTTCATTTTCAACTGATTGCTCCCTGGCTAGTTGAGTGCAAGTGCTATAAGGGAATAATCTGAACTAAATTCCCAAATAAGCCACGTTTTTTTAAGCATGTGCCCACCAGGATTTGGCTGACTGCATATTTGAGTGTGTGATTCAGAGTTCTAGCATATCAAATTACTTTATTTAATTAAATCATAGAAAAAGAAGGAAAAAAAGAGAAAGCTCACGAGAAGACAACTGTCCCTGAAATTAAGAAAGCAGGTAAGAAATCGAAGTCTGTCTTTCTCTGCAGTAGATATCTGACTATTTAGTGTAACCCCTTTCTGGCTTTAAGCATTTGAGACAGGAGTGTATGAAATTCATTATCACTTAAGAATCCAATCTGGAGATATATGTATCACTTCTCACAGTGTATTTTTATATATATATATATATATATATATATACATATATATATATGTGTGTGTGTGTGTGTAATGTGTTTCCATTATACACTAGATATACAGTATTTTAATATTATATATATGCATATACGTATATGTATATACTATATATAATTTTCAATTCTGTGAGCTTGGGATCTTTACAAAAACATTAGAAACACTGTTTACCCTACACACTAAATCAGCCCAGAGCATAAGTAGTTTTAATGGGTGCATGGCATGGAAGAGACTGAACGGAGTGCATAAATATTTGCATGAATTATTTCACAAATTCAGGTCATTTTAAGTAATAAACAGAAACAACAACATATCAAGCCACTTAATGTGGTAGAAAATAGACAGTTACCTTACTGAGGGTTTATCCATGCCCAGAAAGTTGGGAGAGGTTATTTTTTTTTTAAAGTTAGTCAATGTCCTGAAACTAATAAATGGCGTTTCATGTTATTTAGCATCAAAATATTAATTTTTCAGTAAGATTAAAAATTAACATTTCTGTCTTTTCTGTACTAGAATTATTGTAAATTTCTTCACTGTTATTTCAGTAAATTTGCAAGTATGTTTAATCCACAAATGCAAACATATCTTCAGTAAGTGACGCAATCTGTGAAACTGTCTCATTAAAATCAAGTCACATAAAAATCAGGGAGAAACAAAATGATCAGTCTGTTTGTTTGATCATCACCTTAACACCTAGAAACATTGGTACTACTTGCTGTTTTGTCAGACACTTTCTATATAACCTACAAGCCTTAAAGTACTCAGATGAACCTGAGTACTCAGATGTAAACTAGACTGATGTCTAAAACCATGGAGAAAGTTTTAATATAGGACTGAAAGATTCAGGGCTATAGTTACTATGTCCTCAAGGCAAGCCTTGTGCTCTGTTATCTAATTATTCAAATCTGTTGCATTTTATCAAAAACTGAAAGTATACATATCCCATTGTTTACTAACATTGTGGTTTACATGAGCAAATTTCAATATGCAACTGGCTTCCTTGTCATTGAGTCGTAACATGCTCTACATACGCTCTCCTATCAAAGTGTTTTCGATGCATATAAAAATATTAATTTATGTTTGGTACGACATAAAACTGCACAGAATGATATGGGATACATTGCAGTATTATCCTGGTAGCCCTGTATTTAAATATGTCTCAGTCTTTTATAGTAGGGAATGGCACACTGGGGAAGGATAGGGATGAAAGGGAATACTCCTTTCCACATTAAGTTGCATATTTAAATGTAAAAAAAACAGATGTAAAAAAAAGCTGACAATTCAAATAGGTTTTCTAATTTTTTTTCTGGTTCCTAGCTAGTATTTCACTTGAGAATATAAAATTGTAAAAGATTACATTTTATAGCAGAACTACGGCATAAAGTTGTTAATATGTTTATCTTCACAAGCTGTTGCTAAACCCAGTGAGTCATCCTAACAATGCTAGAAAGAATATGCTGCTTTGGGCTGAGATAGAGCTAATTTTTTTCATAGTAGCTATCATGGGGCTGCATTTTTTATTTGTGCTGGAAATGGTGTTGATAATTTAGGGATGTTTAATTGTTGCTGAACAGGGATTACACAGAGTCAAGCTCTTTTCTGCTTTTCACACCACCCCACCAGCGAGTGGACTGGGGGTGCACAAAAAATGAGAGGGGACACAGCTGGGATAACTGACCCCAATTGACCAAAGGAATATTCCATACCACATGACATCATGCTCAACAATAAATCTAGGGGGAAGGTTGGCCAGGGTGTCACTGCTCAAGGACTGGCTGAGCATCAGTTCTTTGGTGGTAAATAATTTTTTTCGTTGGCATTATTTGTATTTCTTGGGGTTTTTTTCTCTCTCTTTGTTATTTTCCTTTTAATTACTATTATTGCTATTGTTATTATATTTTATTTAAATAATTAAACTGTTCTGATCTCAGTCCATGATTTTTCTCACATTTACCCTGCTGTGGGTGGAGAGTGAGCAAGCAGCTGTATGGCACTTAGTTTTCAGATGCAGTTTATCCACAATGAAGACACAAATTAGTCAAATGAAGATATTCACACATTTCTGTCCCTTTTATTAGCTCTGCAGGTTGCTGCATTTTGAAGGATATACTAGCCCTTTTGTAAGAGGATGGTAATCCATAATATATTCTAGCTACACGTGTTGCTGTTATTCCTCATTCAGCTTGCTCTTTGAATGCACATGTACTTTCTAGCTTTGATTGGCAGCACATATTGTTATCCCTAAAAGGTTTTAAGCCTGAAATAATTGCCACATTTGATCAACAGAATAGCAGTGCATAGCCCAATTTTGAAATGAGGCACCTCAATGTCTGATAGTATTTACATGCTTTGGGCCGACACTGCAAATGAGCCTCAGAGCGCTTGAATCAGCAGCATAGATAAGCATCCAAATGCAAGAGCATAGGAACAGCTTCCAATTTTCTTACCTTTTCCCATTAAAAGGCTAGGCAGAGGCCACCACATGAAAATAAAACTCCTCTCCCTGGCTTTCACGTACGTTACCTCTGGATGCCTCTGACTCCATGTTGCATTTTGCTTCCCCCAGCCCTTGCAATCCGTGATACTGAGGTGCATGCAGGGCTTGCTGCCTCCTCACCACCACGCACCTCCCCATGACAGCAGGCAGCTCCTCTCCAGGGCCTGGCTGCCTGGCGCCCCTGTCCCACCTCTGCTCCTTACCCCCACACACCTCCTCCCAGAGGACTCGTCTCTGACAGGATGCCCATTAACCAGGCTTTCCCCACAGAGGAACAGTGCTGTGTACAGGCTGTCAAGGCTGTGCAAGAGAGAGAGGAAGACATGCTCTGTAAGCAATAGGTGATAAAAACATTCCTAAAATAATTTTCTGAGAGCAGCTCTTCCCTCTATTTCTCTCCATCTCTCTCCCTCTAACAAGGAATGCTTGTGATTGCAAGCACTGAATATTTTTGCTGATTAATATTTTAGATTAGCCCTTTTGTCCAGGAGACAATTATATCTCTAGTGTTACTAGAATGGAGTTTTTTATTACTCTTCATTAACTGCATCCCTGTGATATTTTTTTTATTTTCATGCCAGCTCACTCTTCCTCCATCTTCCTCCCTTCCTCTCTCTCTTTCTCTATTTTTCTGCTGCTGCAGAGGAGTAAGAGTCATCTAATGTGAAATGTTCTCAGTCTTTAGTACAGAGTGAACTGAATGATTCTTAATTAGCTTTTAAAAATGCATTGTAGAAAAAAACACATTAATCCTCTGACCTTCAGCTCGTAGAAATACATTGTGTTAATTGTCCTGAAAAATAGATAACTCCATTGTTACAAACTCAGAGGTCTTGCTTAAACAAACATAATCATCAGACACAAGGGTCTGGCACAGTCACTTCAAAACATATTACAAAAATCTATCCAGCACTACTCTGGCTAAAGAAGGAGCTGCATCTCCAAATCCCCATGAAGGGCCTTGCTGAGCTTCAGCAGAGACAAGCCTCTGCCAGGTTCTCCTAAAGCTCCTGGTGACTGGGACACATCGACTCGGAGGGCACCATCCTGAAGTCTGACTGAGAAAGAGGACCATCCTCTGTCAAAGCTTTGGTGCCAAACCCTCCATGAAAATGAATATGTAGAGACTGATGTTTTCAGGCACTCATAGTTTGCTTGCAGAGTGTTTCTTTGTGGTCGCTTTTTGAGGCTCAACGGTCTGAAGCTTTTCTGCCTCTTCTTGTATCAGCTTTCCTAAAAATTCATGATGTTCAAACAGAGATTTTGCCTTTAAGTTTTCTTGCAGCAAACTCCTTTCCACTTTGTTTTGTTTTTCACAACAAATAAGGTAAGATATAAATGAGCTTATAACCAGTCTGGGTCATCACACCATTTCCTAACTAAATCTCTGCTCAGCTATCATTGATGATCTTACCTTCCTGTTATTGCTGCATAATTTCAAATAATAATGGGAACAAAAATACCTAGGTCTTGCATAGCATTTTTTGATAGTAAATGTTAGAACCACTTTGGAAGGATAGTCAATGCCTTTATCTCCACTTTCAACGCAGAGAAACTCAGATATCAGACGCATCACCCAGGCCAGTTGTCCATGGAACTCATGATAAATATCTTCTGGATGCCAAAGCAATTCTAGCTGGATTAAAGATCCCAAATTTTCACATTTTATCATTATTTCCCTAATGAAAAACCAGGGACACCAACCAATGCATATTATGTTTTACAAGCAAACATTTTGCTTAGAAACGTAAGTCCTGATCAGCTTGACAAGGCTTCAAGAATACCTAGGCTCTGACCCTTAGTGACATAGAGTTTAAGGATTTTTAACCCAGTTACTTCCCTGAACAGTTCTGCTAAGCCCAGATAAAACAAGTCAAGGTCTTGGTGTGCAGATTGGGGAACATGATCTGACTTGTATGTTGTTGTATCAGTACATGCATGCTCCTAACAGCATCCAAGCCATTACTAAGGACCAATGATTGCACATCCAGTGTTACAGTTGCATCTGTCATAAAATCATAGAGTCATTTATGTTGGAAAAGACCCCCTGGTGCAATTTGAGGCCATTTCCTCTTACCATATCACTTGTTACTTGAGAAAAGAAAACAACACTCCCCATGCTACATCCTCCCTTCAGACAGTTCTAAACAGTAATAAGGTCTCCCCTCAGCTTCCGTTTCTCCAGACTAAGCAGCCCCAGTTCCCTCAGCCAGTCCTCATAAGACTTGTGCTCCAGACCCTTCACCAGGTTCGTTGCCCTTCTCTGAACTCTCTTCAGCACTTCAATGTCTTTCTTGTACTGAGGGGCATAAAACTGAACACAGTGTTCAAGGTGTGGCCTCACCAGTGCTGAGTACAGGAGGAAGATCCCTTCCTTGGTCTTGCTGGCTACACTATTCCTGATACAAGCCAGGATGCTGTTGGCCTTTTTGGCCACCTGGGCACTACTGCTAGCTCATGTTCAGCCAGGTGTCGGCAACACCCCCAGAGCATTTTCCACCGAGCATCTTTCCAGCCACTCTTCCCCAAGCCTGTAGGGCTGTCTGGGGTTGTTGTGACCCAAGTGCAGGACCTGGCACTTGGCCTTGTTAAACCTCATACAGCTGGCCTCAACCCATCAATGCAGCCAGTGCAGATCCCTCTGTAGAGCCTTCCTACCCACAAACAAATCAACATTCCTAACCATGGTGTCACATGCAAACTTACTGGGGCTACACTCAATCCTTTTGTCCATATAATTGATAAAGATATGACAGTGACAAAGATATATCTATGATACATGATTCCATTTTATATGTTTCACACCAGGCAGTGTCAGCAGAGGAGGGGAGTGGTGATGTGTCTCTAGATGTCAAAGTAAATCTGTGTCTCCTGAATAGGAAAAGTTACAAATGCTGAGGTACATTTAAAAGATGTCACCATAACAATCAAACAAACCCAGTCCGCATTCATGAAAAAATAAAAGTTAAACTTAGATGTAAAAATGGAAAACATTACTTTATGACTGCTACAGAATCAGGTTAACCAGGTTGTTCTTACTACCCTGGAATCCAGTGAGATCATGTAGCTGGTGGGAAAGTCTATGTTGCATCATGCTTTGGAGGAGTGATGTCATAGTACTAGGTAGGCAGATCAGAGTGGAGGTGATCAGGCAAGAGCAAACAAGACCTACCAGGTCCCAGTGATTCTTTGTTTGAGTTGACCAGAGATGCCTTTTCATCAACTGTACTTTCTTTGCTTTAAAGGCCAGTTTTTGTAATTCGCAAAAAAAACCCCAAATGATTTAATAGAAGAAGGAGGGAAAAGACTGTTTTATGCACAGTGTGTTCTTTCTCATTGTGCTCTATACAGACAGGAAGACAAATTCCTCTGATAATTTATAAATTCCTGGTTTGAACAAGAACAAAAAATCCATTTAATTCTGTGACTTCCTTGGTTCAACAGTATCCCTTGCAATCTCGATACTAATCCTTCCAATACCATAAGAGAAGAACTACTGCCACCTGGTGACCTTTTTCTTCTACATGCTTTTGGTTGATTGGGTTTGTTTTTTTGATTTAAAATGCAGCTATTTAAAGAGTCTGGCGATTAAATGACTAGTCTATTGCTTATTTCCCTGTGCTACTTTTCTTATTTCTTTCATGGCTAGAAAGATGTTAGAATGTCATCCAAATGTGACACCATTCTCAGAAGAAACATTTTGGAATGACAGTAGTTTAAGCACTACAGAAAAGTAAAAATGAATTAAAATATACCTTATGACATAAGTTTGTACTTAAAAAAAAGCCCATGCATGGTATACCCACTGATCTAGATCAGTGGATGCACTGCCTGAAATGTTTTGGGCTGATCCATCTGCAACTGATTGAACACTTCATCTGAGATCTGAATGTTGATCCCAGATTTTTTGTGATGAGCAAATGTGTTGTGCTGGCACACATTATTAGGAAGACATCTTTGTTGTCTCTCCAGAGCAGGGTTTGAAACTCCTCACTCTACCCTGCCCACTCTCGGGAGTGTATTTCCAGCTGGGAGATAACTGAAGTACTGACAGCTTTCAGGAACCTAGTTTGGGCACTGCCATGTGTCTCATGTTCATTAATGTGATAGATGTCGCATGATAGATGCCAGCAGATGGGAGGGTGGTAGGTGCTTTCAGAAGAACCCCGATGTCAGATCTACAAGGGCCAGTGAGGTATAGAGGCTGTCTCCATTGGGCTGCTTACAAGGGCAAAATGGAGTTGTGAAGCCAGACCAAGAGAGCCCAAGGTATTTTGAAAGTGGCTGGTCACAGACAGAAAATGTTTTTTTCATTAATTTTCTTCTAGCTTATTAGACAAAGTAGGAGGAAAAGGTAAGAACTGCAACTGCGAGAAACTGGGATGTATGTATATGTGTTATTGTGCATTTGGGATTGGCCAGACCTGCTTTCAGAGTGGCTGCTACAACATGTAGAAGGCAGGAGTTCTGGATGGTTGAACCCTGTCTGATTGTTTCACTGTTTGTTTGGGGTTTTTTTAATGAAAAAAAAAGACAGTGGGTTGACCCTCGCCAGCATCTAAACACCTACACAGCTGCTCACTCACTTCCCATTCATAACTGGGATGGGGGAGAGAACAGAAAGAAGTGAGAAAACTCGTGGGTCAAGACAAAGACAATTTAGCAAGTGAAAGAAGAAAAAAACAGTGATGCAATGGCAATCACTCACCATCTCCCACAAGCAGACCAATGCCCAGCCAGTCCGAGCAACAGCCACCCTTCCCCCTGTTCCTCTTCTACCCTCAGTTTTTATTGCTAAGCGTGACTTAAAATGGTAGGGAATATCCCTTCAGTGACTTTGGGTCAGGTGTCCAAGCGGTGCCCCATCCCAATTTCTTTACAGCTTGGTGGAAGCAGGCAGAGTAGGAAAAAGAGAAAGCCTTGATGCTGTGCAAGCCCTGTTTAGCAACAGCCAAAACACGTAAGTGTTAACAGTGTTCGAGACACAAATGCAAAACAGAATACCATACAGTGTGCTATGAGAAAAATTAACTCCATCTCAGCCAGACCCAGTATAGGAACCTATAATTCATGTTTATTTTCAGCTAGGTCTAGAGAGATTAGGAGGAGAGGCAAATGTAAAAATTAAGTAAAAGAAATAATAAGCAATGAGTTGCCTAGCAATTCCTCATGCAGACGAAGGAATCTATAAGTGCAATGATTAAGGGAGCACAGTGCATTATGAATTGAGAGCAAACTTAGGAACAAATCATGTTAAAGCACACATGAAAAAGGAAGATCAAGTCTGGACCTTAGGGCTTTGTGATCCTTCTCTAGAGTATTACTGATCAGTATTCTTTTGACATCTTTCTCTGTGAGGCTGTTCATCTACTTGTACATTTCTGCAGGGGCTATGGCTTGGCTTGCTGTGGGTTTGTGCAATCCTTAGCAAAGACTCTGGTTCTGGTCTCATCTTAACTATGATTTCAGTTGGTAATATCATTATTTGAATAAATGCCCACACACCAAAACCTATAAAAAACATGTAGTTTTTCCCACCTGGCTGACTGGGGCTTCAGGTTTCATCTCTTGCACTGCAGGCTGATTCATTCCTGACTAATAACTTGCTCATGACACTATTATGCATGTCAAGCCCATACTGATTTTTTTTTCTTTCCTACTCCTCCTCTCTTGGATCCTATTCATAACTCACCTGCTGTTTCCTGACATTTTTGCATTAGTAGAGGCTTCTGCTTTCAGACACAAGCTATGCACCCAGCCCTTAGCACTGGTTGTATTTATTTACCTGCAGAACTGCTGGATTGGGATTCCTGCACAGTTACCAGCAGGTGATGTTATTCAGTCTTCTTTCTCTGACACAGACAGGGTTTAGTGGTATCTCTTGGCTTTGATAACAATTTCCTGTTTGTGAGGCTTTGTACAACGAAATCACAGAAAGTGGAGATGGAAATGACCTACAAGGTCACCTAATCCTTCCCTCTGGCAATGCAGGATAATTCCTTACAGAGTATCTTCAAGTGTTTTATCCAGTTTAGTTTTAAATGTCTGAAGTAACTAGGCCTCCATCAATTCCCGCGGAAGATTATTCTACAAGCTAATAGATCTCACAGTTAAGAAGAACTTCATTCCAGTCTGCCTAAATTTTCCCTTGCTTAATTTTATTCCATTATTCAGAGTTATATTCTCCTGTGACACCCAAATATAGTCTTTTTATCCTCAGGGCTCAGTTCCCTACTGCCTTATGTTATAGTGCCACTTACATTTACATCTGGAAAGTACCATTAAAATTGACATGGTGAATGGCAAGTTGATGTTGGTATGTTTTCATACAGCCATGAAACTATAAACCTTGCAACAGGGAACACAGACCATGGCCACATATCACCTGTGTACAAGCCACTGGAGAGACTGGAACTTGCATGTTGGTATGTGCTCCAAATCGGAGGAAGAACAGGAAAAAGTCACTCAATTTATTTACAAATTAAGGATATTGTTCACAGAAAGGAATAAAGTATTCTCTTTAACTCTTCAGAAAGAGGTGACTTTGTTATAGTGGATACTAAAAATTCTAGTTAGAGTAGCTGCCTTTAGTCCATTAGAAAAAGTTTAATAAGAATGAACGACTGGGAGCTGAAGGTACCTGAATCCAGACTGAAAATGAGGGACATTTTCTTAACACAAAGACTGATAAAATATCACAGCATAGGGTGGATATTGCTTTCCCTGATGCCTGCAGAAGATGATTGTTTACCTAATGGAAGATACACATCAGCTGAAAAGGTGGCTAGTTGAAATATAGGAGTCTCTGACAACAAAATGTCAGATTAGATATCCTGGTGGTGTCTTCTAGCCTTCAACATGGTGGAGGTATATCCTCAGAGTTACATATGATAAGCTAAAAGAGAATGCAGTGGAGAGTCAGTGCAGAAATGCTGCTGGAGACAACTGTCTTACGTGTTCATTGGAAAAATGAAAATTCCTTTCCACATTATTTTTATAAGCCTTTGTAAGCTGAACACATGACTGGTAGTCATCCTTTAAGTATTCAGTTTTCCATGGAAAACAGGAAAACCTGTTTTTCCAGTTGGAAATTATCAAGAGACAGGTAGGGCCATTTAGTAAAAATCAGATTGTAGCTCCCTGAACAGATTAAAAAAAGAAGAATAAAAACAGTGTCACGGTGAGGGACAAGG
Source organism: Columba livia (assembly GCF_036013475.1). Taxonomy (NCBI): domain Eukaryota; kingdom Metazoa; phylum Chordata; class Aves; order Columbiformes; family Columbidae; genus Columba; species Columba livia. The sequence goes on along the minus strand of NC_088604.1, from coordinate 54,535,856 downwards.
CAAAAGATCCAGCAGAGCGGAGATGCAAACATAGCAGAAAAGCAATTCCCATGGTCTCCATGTGACTGGTTGTTAAGGGACTCTGCTCCTGAAACAAGACAAAAGGCAGCTCAAATATGTCCTACACTGAAAGTTTCAAAGTACTCAGCGGACTTTGAAATCTATGCTCCATTCTCAGCAGTGATTGACAACATGGTTTCAAAGACATTTAGGTGCTAAAGATGCAGCATGGCACCTGGTGGGATTTACAAGCATGTCAAAGTAGGCCAGGCATTTCCACTGACTTTCTGTGAAAACTTAGCTCCTAAACACCTCTCCACTTTTGAAAAAAAGGACAGAGGCTGCAAGGTCACTGTGGTGTTTCTGAAAATGTTGTCCCTTACTTCCTGTTGAAAGAGTACTTCAGTTGGGAATCATAACACTTTTTATGCCAAGACCAAACCAAACACTTACGCCCTTCCAGGACATGGTTCAGGTTCAGTGTTTGAGAGCTAGAAATAAGGCAAAATGCAAAGAGTTAAGGAGTTAGAAACAGTTTTTCCTGCCTTTGCCCTGTCTCTCCCTCCCCTCACAGTAAAAACTGGTTCAGTGTAAGACTGGATATCCATTACGACTGGTGTGGCAACTCTGAGGTAGAAGACTGACCTCTTCATTCATTTAGTATGAATCGACTTTAGAGGAAACTCTGTCTCCCTCGTCATGCATGCCCACCTGCATGTGTTGTTCAAAGCAAGCTCTAGAAGAGAAGAAGATGAATATTCACTGCCTATGGTGTCTGCTCTGTACATGAAATGTTAGCAGCAGATTAACAAGCTTTAATCACTTTTCAGTGGCCCCTTCGTTAGCTATTGTGAGTTGACCACTTTTAAGGCTGTGCTGAGTATTGCTCAAGCCAGACGCATTTCTTTGTGTTTGTTCTTTCCCATCTTTGACTGCACAAAGCAAGGAGTGTTGTAAAAAAGGCAAATGGTGGATGATGGTGGTAAGATCTGGTTGGCGAAAAATTAGAAATGTCAACCCTTCAATAAATACACGTAAAAGGAAGGAAGCTTAGACTTGTACTACAACTCACTTTTTGATGATTTGGCAAGACAATCTTTCTTGAGCAAAGCATGAGGGTCATTTTAGTGTCTGACAGGCAATCTCTCTTGACACTGCATTGTTAGTCTTGTAGAGAACTGTTTGGGGAAATATGATACTACAAATAAAGGAGCTTGAAGGTGATATATACTCAGTCTAAAGAGCACACAGGTAACCAAACAATCAGTTTGCCTTCGGATTTTCAGATATGCAGAATGAAGTACCTGTGCTCTGAAAGCAGCTGGGTGGCATAGCTTTAATTAAATAATCTAATTTATTGCATCAGCCCTGTTTATGTTGGTCTGGGGATTAATGTAATGTTTGTTTTTCCAGTCACATCCAGAAATAACAGGATTAGAATATGCCTATGCCTCAAACAACACAAAGTTAATCTTTTTAATGAAGAAGAACAGTTCTACGCACTCAAAATAAGATGGGCATCTGAGTCATCAGGCCTGATATTTAGGATAATTGTTCTGTGTGAAACATCTATGCACAGACACATCAGTCAAGTTGCAATGACATACCTACCCAATGCTGTCTATTTTCTGCTGTTACTCAAAGGACAAGTTGAAGGTTTGACCTACAGCTGAATAAAGTCAGCATGAATCTTCAGAGTTTGGGATTAGGCTGATTTTCTTTATTTTCTTTTACTTTACATGTGAAAAGTAAATTTTCCATTGACCTTGAAATTAAGTTTTGAAAACTTTTACTAAGTTTTAATGAACACATATTTGATGAAGACTTTCATGTCACTTATTTGAAAGTTTACTTCAGTCTCTTGGATGCCTTTCCCCTAGAAAGGTCCGTAGACCAGAGGTATTCCTGACTTATAGGGCATCATTTACACTTGACTCTTAGTTACAGTTGTTTAACGTTTCAGTAAATGTTCCCAATGGCCATGCTTGCTCTCATGATCTGTTTTTCAAGAAGCAGAGCCAACTTTGTGGATTTGTTATACGTAACTCTGAGAGACTAAGTCAGATGAGGTATTATCGAATGATTAGGATAATAGAAAGATGTTATTAAGCAGAAAAGCCATACATAGCTGTGGTTGTATGTGCATCAACTTTTAGCTTGATTGTAGTAGGTTCTGCATGAGGTTGCTTTCTCAAGAGCAGTGTGTCACCTATAAAGATGAATGGATGAATGGATGAACAAGATCTCCCTTTCACATAGTCAGAATGCTGACTACATCTATGTTCAGAAATATGAAAAATGTCTTCATCCTAGTGATAATGTCTACAGATGCCATCTGTATATCAATGTATCCAAGAGAAACTAAAAAATTGAAATATATTTAGAAGTACAGAAAGATATATTACAAGGATGCATAACATACACTTAACAAAGACTATTCTGACTGAAAAAAAAAAAAATCTTCTTACGAACCATTCAAAAAGTACTGGTGCCGAGCTTTCTTAAGAAAAGTGTAGAGAGTATATCCCCCATGCTGTTTCAAGAAAAGTTCAAAAATACTGAAGAAAATTTTCAGCAGTTATAATATTTACACTGATTCCAATGACAGTTTATTCCAGGAAAAGTTCTGATTCTTAAATTTCAGGAATTAATATTATTAACTGCATTTGCTACACAAAAAGCACTACCTTTTCCCTAAATGACTGCAGCTTGTACAATTAACTGCATTTAGAGCTTTCTGTGTGTGGATGACTGTGATCTCACATTGTGCTCCAGAGTTCTGCTTTTTTAAATCACTCCTGATAAATGCAGAAGGCAATGGAACGTGTTTCCACCTGCTCTGCAGTGGGAGAGACTGAATCCATTTCAGCAATTACAAAGCAGAAAGGAGAAATGACTAATTAGTGGAACCATGAATCACTGATGCAGTTGAAATTGGCCATTCCCAAAGTGCAGGCTGTTTCTTACTACAAGTGTAGCTGAATCACTTGTTTGCTCACATCTGTTTCTACTTGCTTTATTTTTCACTCTATTGAGTGAACTTTTTAAATGATCTTGGGAAATCTGTTTGATGTAACATTTAGTATTTCAGCAACGCACATTGCCACACAACTTTCTGGAAAGCTCTGTGGGCTTTAGGCTACTACCTGCCTCTGGTGCTGTGCTGCTCAGGGCTGGCAGGCACGCGGTGGCTGCGCAAAATATAGAGCTCCTTTGTAAATGGTGATGGATATAGTGGTGCGAGGAGACAGTTCAATGGGGAAGCAACACACACAAGGGCTGGTGATCAAAAAGAACTTGGACACACCAAAAAAATTAAGAAATTATCCAAAAACCTGCTATTGTGAGGGGGGAGAAAATAGAGATGATGCAGAGGAGGGTGCCCTTCACAGAGAGCTTGAATATTTTTCCTACTTCAATGGAAAATCATCTGAAAAAATTTTAGAGCATTATCACCAATTTTCTATTGTAATCAACAACAGAAGAACATTAGTTGGTTATCTAGTTTTTCATAGTCATAAATTCTTGAAACCTTTATATCCTATATTGTTTATCAGTGTCTTTTTAAAATTTTTTCTTATAGTCCACTCTCACATCGCTTGAGGAAGCATGATTTTACCTTCCAGAAGCTCCACTTCCTCCCATTTTCACCCAACAAGAATGTCATTTGCAGTTTCCCCTCACTTTGTGTCCTACAGGCTGGAGAGATTTAAAAGCAAAACCTGCAATCTGGGATTCTAGACTTATTGGCTTCTGCCAAGAAATTTCTCCATTATTCCCAAGTTACTCTCAAAGGAAGCTGGTTCAACTCTGGTTGGGGAGTTTATTGCTATCATCAAATGGGTCAGGGAAGGTCTCTGAAGCAGCAGTGGTGTGGTACCTTGCTTTTCCTTGTGCACATCTTCAGCATTGCTGGTGCAGTCAGATGCCTTTCTGATGCTCACAAATAAATGATATTTTGGAAAGACAAGAGGAGCTTTTGTCAGGAGTTGTCACAGAGCATATGGCAATATCATGCTCAGTGATGAAGACAGGGAACAAAATCAAGTGCTGGTCCAAACACAGAATTTTCCATGTGGAAGAAATGTTGGTATTTCAGAACAGTTCTTTTAATGCCAACGTCAAAATTCAGGGTTTTGGGAACGTACGTTAAAAAATTAATCTTACATTACTATGATCAGTTTTGATAGAGCCTTCCTAGGTTTTATGCCCATTGAAAAGAAGAAACAATATTGTTTTAATTCCCTATAATATGAAATTTTTAAAATCTTGATCCTAAAAAAGAGACATTACAGTAGAAGGGCACTCATAAAATGTCCTTATATGTGGACATCTGTTGTTTCAGAAGTGATGAAAATCAAAATAAAAAGTACTCCCAAAAGCCTGGAGATGTGGTAAGATGACAATTATATCAGTAATGTCGTAGGATTGGTGTAAAATTACCAAAAATAGTATAAATTAAAAAGCAACTTATTTAAAAATTCTTAAAGAAAGTTTGTAATTGAATGCTTCACAAGATGTTGGATTATTAGTTGAAATCAATACTATTTTGTGGAAATAAGTTTTAAGAACTCCAAGTAAATGAAAAAATAAATGCTTTTTTAATTACTATATGCTCAATAGCAGTTCATTTTTCATAATGCTCAACTGTCGGGGTTGTTTTCCTCTTTTACCACTGTAAATCACATTAACTGCAAATCTTGCTACTTAATAAATTGCTTTTAAATTCTAGTACATCTGCTAGCTTGGGAGCAGACTGTACGGAGACTGGTCTCTAGGCGACTTTAATTATGTTTTTCATTCACATGATGGAAATTCTCAGCCATCAGATGCCACTTGCTATAATTTTTATTTCCACTCTTGTGAACTCTTGCTTAAGGCAGCAAAGGGAACATTAGCTGTCTTACTTGTAAGGTGCATTGTCTTAAAAGCTCTGCTGTTGTATTGCATTTGCAAAGACAGAACGAAGCTCCCAAAGCAGGATCTCAGTTTTGCTCTTGTCAGTAATAACAGCCAGAAACCTTTTCTCTTCTGGAGAACCAGCACAATTTTGACTGACAGACACTGGAAAATAGCATGTCGATTTTCAACACAATTCTCTTTGATTCTTGAGGTTCCTGTTCATGTTTCTGCTCCCTTCACTTTTTTTCTCCTATTTTTAATTACAAAATAAATTGAAAACCTACGTCAAAATAAATTGTAAGAGCCAAGCAATGACATGAGATTTGTGTAAGTCTTATTAGAAACACTCTTCTTTTAGTCAGCTGGTAGAGATGTGGCCACACTGTGTGAGGCATCTTTATCATATAAGTCATTTTCTGTGGTTCTGTGTAGATCATTAGTCAATCGGGGAGTCTGATTAAGTCCATTCTATTACATGATCATCAGCTAAAAGATGGTCAGTGCTAGCTGATATTTAGGATCAGAATTCCTCTTTTAGTAACTGCTTAACTTTGTAAATTTCTGTTTAGCTTTTCATTCAGTGAATCATCTTTCAGAGGAGTCTAGTAATTCCCCAGGGTCTTTGTGCTCAGTCCAGATCAGCCTTTACAGAGGAATTCTTGCATCCTTCATATACTTAATCTTAGCTACTGGGTTACACAATGTTTGATTAGGAACTTAGCTACTGTTCAGCTTAGACACTGGTTGCCAACTGATGCCGAAATTAGTTTCTGTTTGCAAATTTGATATTACCATCATGTTCTTTGGTAAGCTTCCAAAGAGATAGGTTGTTTTAGATCCAACATGTAGAATAATGTTTCCAGTAGTAAAAGTGGTTTAAGGTGGCTATTTTAAACAGTGCATCATTAGCAGAGCTATCAATATATTGTCTCTGAAATATAATTTTATCTGAATAACACATTGAAGTTAAGATATTTTTATAAGTGTATATATATTTGAGTGAGACATTTCTAGGAAGAAAAAGCACAGAGAAGCTTTTCAAGAGAGTACAATTTGAAAACCATTTATTTCCCAGAACTTCTTTTTATATATAAAAATTATAGGTTGTATGGAGCTACTGAAGGTCTGCTGTTCTCAAATGTACACTGTATTATAAATCCATTGCTAAAAAAAGATGTAAAAGTTTTGTGAACTCTAGATCTAGAATTCACTTCACAGCAACATTTGAAATATTCCATTTTGGAAGTTTGTTTAAACTCAAACAACCACACTCTGTACCAGAGCGTTGGAGCGTCCTTGTCTAATGGCTTATTACCAACCTCCTAGGGACTCTCTGGCTTGAAAGATGCTATATAAGCTTAGAGGGATTTTTTTTTTCCTTGCCCCATGTGTAGTTTAGATGTCATTTGCAGTTACTGTGTACTGCTAGTTTACTTCAAAAGAATGCTGATTGAGGCCTGAGGAAAAGATCGAGCTATGTGCTAAAAAGAGGCAAAAGAATAAAGTACTGCTTTGCTGTTCTACTGAGATACATCTGTGCTGGCTGCCAAATGCTCATTTCTAGCTTGAATTCAAAATCAATCCTTTTAGCCTGTACAGATAAGAACAAAGTCAGATCATGTTTGTTTAAATATGTGGTATTTTTAAATAAAATAATTTTTTAAAGTTTTATTGCACTTTAATCTTTTTCAAGAGTGGGTAAAAGAAAAAATATGTTCATTCAACTCGGAAGAGGAGAGCTTGTAAAACCATGCTTGCTTTTTGAGAATGCCGACCAGAATACAACTGTCTTCAAATGTTTCCTGAGAATAAGTGTAGAAAGAAAAGGGTGCTTCACAGTTCTCCGTGGCTGACAGATGAATTTTCAGCTGTGGTGCATAGTCTGTTAAAGCCTGTTGCAGGTGTTTGCAAAAAAGCCCATGACTAGAGTGGTCAGAGGTATCCAAAAACTTCAGATTGCTCAGTATTTGAGTGGTTTACATAAGGCCTTTAAGAAGACCCAAGTATCAAATGTGTCCTCAATAACTTCTGAAAAATGGACTGCTTCATATCAGGAAACAAGTTACGAAAAGTGTCAGATTTTGAAGTTTTATCTCCCTTAGTAAGGCTACTAAAAGTTCGGGTTTTTTGGTGTTTTTTTTTTTTAATTGCTTCACATTGTTGTAGAAGTGCGACTCTTCTTGAAAATAAAATGTATTCCCTCTTGTTGGATATTGAATAGCTCTGTCACTGATACCAAGGACAGTCACAGTGCTTTTGACCGCAGTACTGGTCAAGGCTGCTAGAGTGCACAGACTGATGTTCATGTGTTAAATGGGTCCTAATGAAATTACATGGCTTCCAAGAAGTGTGAGCACCATTCTCGTGTCATAGAGCTGCCATTCCTGTTGCCAGAGTTCAGATGTAAAGTTTTAAAGAGAAAATAGCCTAAAGCTCTAGAGATTAGGTCTAGTGTCCTTCCTATGCTGACTGGCAAAGATATGTTTAGGATAATGTTCATATGTCACCTAACACTGGTGTTTGAAAAAAAACTTAATTTTTTCTGGAAATTCCTCTTCTTAACTAATCTGAAAAACCAGACACACCAACAGGTCAGAGAGCTTGTTATTGTTCTTTTTAAGAAAAAGACATAATTACTATAAAAACCTGTATAGCAGGTAATTACATTTAGAGACATCAGAAGTCCTGATCAGTTTTCTCCTGTGAGATCTACCAGTTGTTCAGTTCTTTGCAGTTAGGTCATTTATTTCACTCAAGTGTGAGTGATGGAAATGTTATATACCTTCAAAGAAACCTCCATGGTACCAAGTCTACAAAACCTCTTCTGGAAAATTTTCTGTAAATCATTCCAGCCTAGTTGCACAAGTAGGGCTTTAGAAATCAAACTTTAGGCACTTGGCTTGAAAAGAATAGCCTGAGAATAAAAATATTAACATTTTCACATCAACATATGCTATTGGAATCAGCTATTGGTAGTTTTTCTGCTCTTAAAAAAAAACAAAACAAAACAAAAATACAACAACAACAACAAAATTGTAAGATTTTTTTCTTTCTGGAAAAATTGTCCAGCTATTTACTCAGAATTTGCTATATGCTATGTGTTTCAGATGCTGGAAAAACACATTGATTCTTTTAACATAAATTATAGCATTGAAATATACTAAAGTATCTTGTAATGATAAATGATGACTTATGAAAAAAGGAAATAAAGAACTTGAGGGTTTTATTTAGATCCAGTCTGTTATTGTAAATGATGCTACCAATTTATTTATTTTTTTATAACCTCAAGCAATAGAAGATTATTGTGATAAATTATTCATCCTGCTGCAATATACACCTTTTAAAATTTCCATATCTGGCAACTAATAGGCTCTTCTTGAAGGCTTTAATAGGCTCCTTAGCCAGATAACGTGACTGAAAGCTGCCTCATGATTAATTTCATCTAAATGTGGTAATTATCATACTTTGAAGTAATGCCTGCAAAACATGCTTTCACAGAGAGTTAGTGGAAGCAGGGGATTAACCTAGAAACATTTCAGTTCAGAGCAACATATCACCCAAATAGAAATGTATTTTCCTCTGAATTTTTCAAGACTTTTTATTAGACTACTTGGCAGTCATTTGCATTACCTTATCTCATATCAACTTCTTCACAGCAATTTAGAGAGCAACAGAAACCGAAACAACTTTATATTATTATCAGTAATGGGATAGTCTTGGTTTTGCAAGCTGCTTATTTTGGCAGCTTCTGCCCTGAAGTATTTCTCATATTAGTCTTTTAGAATGCAATTAGTTTATCATTCATATATGTTGTGGACATAAGCATTATCCTGCTGTATTCTAGTCACACTGTAGATTATTAGAGAGGATGTTCATTTCCTCATGGGCAACCAGAAGAGTGACTTCTTCCACTACTCTACACATCTGTCTTGCAGGACTTCCATGAACCATTTTTTAGATGTGCAGGTGAGACTACTGAAAAAGGTACATAAGGTCCCAAAAATGGTTGTAAAAATGGCTAATTTTTGTACCCAGCTAAAAGCTCTGAGGTAGAATAGCACCAAGGAGAGAGAAGCATTTATGCTCACTTACATCTGTTTAATAAGGATTCCAAATCTTCTCTCAGCTATCAGGAAAAAGTCCTACAAAAAAAGTGGCACAAAAATGCCACCTTAACTGAAGATGAGACTGAACAGATTAGTTAAGGCTCTCTGGTAGGCTGCGTGTTCATGCTGTGTTTTGATACAGACAAATTATTTTAACTTTATTTAAATCAACCAGGGACAGATTTTGTCTACCCCTTACATGGTCCATATGTAGGACTGACTGAGTTTCTTCAGGTTCATAAACTATTCCACATTGGTTCAGTTTTGGCAAGAGTCGTATATGTTCTTTTTTTCACAAACATGAAAGAAATTTATTAGCTTGAAATTTATTAGCTTGTACTTTAATTGAACATTGGAAAAGTCTGAGGAAGCAGGGATCTTTTCTCAGGGCTGGACTGGAGGGATGGTTCAGATTGTCTGCCTATATCCTTCCTATGTTTTTATGCATGTGTTTTTTATCTTACAGATAAAAAAGAAGCTGCTGTGTCCAAAGAACCCAAAAGTAAGAAACTACTGTACCATAGGTTATGAACTCTTTTATATGTCATGTAGTTTCAAACAGTGCATTTCAATAATCCAAAGTAATAGTTATTGAACTGTTGAAAATACTGCTACATAGTTTATAATTGAACAATGACATGTTTAGATTTCAGCTGCCTCTTACTTTCTAAACCCATTTTATCCTATTTCTAATTCCACACTCCTCTTTGTGACTGACAGTTTTGCCTTCCCCTCTTTTCTATCAATGTCTTCAAAAACAAAGGTTTCATGAGGAAGGAAATGTCAAGTGAAGTCTCAGCTGAATGTGCTATCAGTGGCAGCAATTTTGGTAAATGGGTTGAGAAGACCGAAAGTCCAACATGCTGAGAAGCACCAAATTTATCTTCACAAATGCAAAACAAAGGCCTTGCCTATCTAGTTACTTCACATAATGACAGCGAAACTTTTAAGTCAGAAGAGAGGTAGGGGCTGAGCTCTGCTACATAAATACTCAAAAATGCTCTGAAAACATTGTTAACAAGGGAACTCTTATGCCTTCCTTTTCTACAAATTTGCAAGCATCAGTGCCTAAATAAGGTGAGGATAGTGGGACAGTTTCACTGGTAAGATTTCATCTGCTCAGATCTCTGTTCTGACAGTATAGTATATAAGAAAAATTAGGAAAAATATGAGGCTTCAAAATCTCATGCTAATTCATTATTAAAGAATGCTCTGACTCCCATCTCCATATATGATATTTTCCGATCTGTATAGCAGAATAATCCCCTACCACACTCAGTTTTTCAGGAATTTATTGAAAGATTTCTTGTGACAATTAAGAAAAGCTTGCACGTGGGTTTTCTACTCAAATTTTTCAGAAAAATTGAACAAAAAATTCGATGGACTTACTCTACAACTAATGACCTGTTAGTGAAATAACTGCCTGTTTGCAAGCAGGTCTTAAAGGATCTTTTGATTTGGACACATGATTCCTCTCATGGGAGAACTACCCAGCAGCTGTTACAGCAAAACTTCCTACCTCCATCAACGAGTGAAATTTTCAGGGTGAAATTTTCCTCTCAAACTTGTTCATATAGAGGTGCAGAGTCATTAGCACTGAAATAATTTGTGAGTTACAAACTAAAAGGTATATACTTAGAAAATAAAGTTTAAAACATTTAGTAATTTTGTGTCAATTATATTGAAAAGTCAAATAAAAAATAAAAAATAAATTACAGAATATTTTGGTCAAAGATATTTAATTTTAAATTTTTCCTCAGTTAAAATTATTTTAGTTGCTCAGAAATTAAACGTTTCAAAATAAAATAAAAATCTTGGTAGAACAAAAAGAATCCTAGCTTAATTTGTTTTCACAGATCTTATGAACAGGATGTAAAAAAAGTCTCTCTGGCCAGCAAGCTCTAGCTGAGAGCTCAGAAGGGAATATATCCAAGAGTTCTACAGTTTTGTACTAAGTCCATCTTGTCACTTGTAGAATATTTGTATTGCATCTCCTCCTTCTTCTGCAAGAATAGGCAGTCAGAAAAGTAATATTAACTAAATTCTTCTTCAAAGTGTTCTACATCTTTCCCTGAAGGAGGGGTAAGCACCCAAAGTAATTGCAATGCTGTGATAATAACTAGGTTAGGATATAATTATCTGCTGCAGGTTTTTAAATGGATGAAAACAAAACAATCCCATATATGCAAACTATATTTTGTTTTCATTCTGTTTCACAAGACAATCTAATACATCTTTTATGAATTTCTCAAAAGACTGGCAGGAAGAACTCAAAATTACATTCCTGATTTAGCCATATTTTTTTTGTGCATATGTAATAACACAGTGACAGATGTGAAGGACTAACTAACATTTTTTGGCACTATGTAATTCAGGTTGTGATTAAAATGATTAATAGTTTCCTCTAACAATATGGAAATGTGAATTTCAAGTTAGAGGATCTTCTAGTTGATATTAAAAAAAAAAAAAAAGAAAAGTTTGAGAGTCAGTGGAGTTTAGCTTATGAATATTTGTTAAATTATTGTGGTTTAAGTATCACAGTATCACAGTATGTTTGGGATTGGAAGGGACCTCAAAAGATCATCTAGTCCACTACAGTCTGTTTTAGTAGTTCCTGAGGATAAAAGTGATTAACTAAACACCAATAAAGAGTAAATAAATTAGTAGACTAGTTAGGTTATTCTAGCCAGGGCTGAGTCTGCTTGGGGATGCATATACCCTTCATAATTTAAGCCTAGCCTTCATTCTGCAAGGAAATGTCCTACCCCAGGAAAGAGAGGATGGTGCAAATGTTTCATGACAAGGCCAAGAACAGAACTACTACCGTTATGTGACCTGAGAGGTTCTGTTTCTCTGCTGGGAGAGCCCAGCAGTTGCTCTTCTAAGTGCGGGATCAAACATGAATTTGCTCTCCTAATGCTTCTCCATTCCTCAGGATGGAGGGAGATTCCTGGTTGTAGCGATGTCTGCGAATGTACTTTGCAGAAGTGGCCTGATTTCACCTTGTCATTTCAGGGAGAGATTCCAGCTAAGGGAAAGGAATGCCACTTTGAATATCTGTGGGATCCTAAGAAGCACCACTGCTGAATTTACAGCAGTGAACCCTCGTCAGTTGCTGTAGGCTCATTCAAGACCTTTTGGTCTCAGAGCTGCAAGATCAAACGTGGAGGCCCTCCATCCACAGATGCTGCCTGAGCAGCGAGGCCAAGCCCAAACCCCTGGATACCTGCTTTGCTCTGCTTTGGCAATAGATATCAAATTACTAGACAGAAAATGTTGAAAGAAGTGATTCAATACCTAATGGCAAGAGTTTACTAGCCCTTCGGATGGGTATTTTGTTGATGTCTTTGAGTATATTGAAGGCCAATCAGCTTTTTGTCTTTCGGTCATCTCTTTGTGTAACGCTTTGGTGAAAAAATTGCTATAGACTGTATATCATCAGAAGGCTTTTCTCAGATTTCTGCTTTTTTAAGATACAACACTTTGTAGGAATTGGTTTAACTTGTTATCTTTTTTCTTTGTTTTGTTTTTAAGAGGCAGCAAAAGCTCCTGCAGCCAAACCAGCCATCAAAAAAGCAACAGAACCAGGTAAAAGAATAAAATACTCACATTCAGTGTACTGCTTGTACTCTTCAACCAGTTTATTGCATCATAGCACCATCTGCTGGATTATACAAAAGCCACCGTTTTGGTTTTTTTGTCTGCTCTCAACTATTGCAGTAATTTGTATGTGAAGTCTTTTCTAAGAACAAAAGATCTTGCATTCATCACTAACATTATAGTTGCTTCTTGTCCTCCCATAGCAGCTATGAAGTTCCATACTGGGTCATTCTGCAAGGCCTGAGATCAAAAAATGAATCTGAATGTAAAGACTGTTTTTAAAAGCATTATTTACAGAAATGAGTATTCATGCGCAGCTATATTCAAGCCCTTTGAAAACAGTATCTGATTTTTTGAAGTGTTGATCTCACAGTAGGTTTTCCAAAAACAGAACTCTTGGGTAATAACAAATATGCACTGAAAATACAAGCAAACATTTTTAAACAGAATACACAAATTCTTACCTGAATTTAGACTGAACTGTAAATATCTACTATTTTTGGTTGATTTGCTTTCTTCTGCTTCACATCCATCTTCAAAAATGCCATATCACATTTCTGCTTAATTTAAGAAACTCAATAGTATTCAGGATATTTGTAGTTTTACTCTATGTTAGATTAGCTACCAAGAACAACAACAACAACAACAACAACAACAAAGTGGGAGAGAATTCCCATGTGAAAATGTGACCAATATAAAACTTAATAATATTCTACTCCAGAGAAGGGCTGTCAATGATGCACCAGGCTCTGTGCTGCTGAACTGGAGTGGCCAGCCTATTCCATTTGCTGCTTCTTACCTCCAGTTGATCCCACTGTATGTGGCTACATGTATCTATGTGGATCTGGGAGTCTTTTTCTTTTCTTTTCTTTTCTTTTCTTTTCTTTTCTTTTCTTTTCTTTTCTTTCTTTTCTTTTCTTTTCTTTTCTTTTCTTTTCTTTTCTTTTCTTTTCTTTTCTTTTCTTTTCTTTTCTTTTCTTTTCTTTTCTTTTCTTTTCTTTTCTTTTCTTTCCTTTCCTTTCCTTTCCTTTCCTTTCCTTTCCTTTCCTTTCCTTTCCTTTCCTTTCCTTTCCTTTCCTTTCCTTTCCTTTCCTTTCCTTTCCTTTCCTTTCCTTTCCTTTCCTTTCCTTTCCTTTCCTTTCCTTTCCTTTCCTTTCCTTTCCTTTCCCTTTCCCTTTCCCTTTCCCTTTCCCTTCCCTTTCCCTTTCCCTTTCCCTTTCCCTTCCCTTCCCTTCCCTTCCCTTCCCTTCCCTTCCCTTCCCTTCCCTTCCCTTCCCTTCCCTTCCTGATTTTCTTTTCTGCTTTACTTTGCTCTTTTTCCTTATTGTTTTTGGCTGTCATTCTCTAATTCAGACCTTTTTGGTGGTCTATCTCAGAGACAGCCTCCATCAAGTAAGGGAATAATAACTTGCATCAGTAAGGGAAACTGGGAATTGGTCAAGGGTCGGTGCAAGCCAGGAACATCTTCAGTTGCCTGTACTACAAAAGGGCTTGCAGATGGGAATTGCAGTTGAGAAAGGCTACCATAGGGCACACTCTATAACTGTATGGTGTTCTCTGTGAAGCTGACCCAAGAAGCATCATTTCCCCACCCATGCTCCTAGTCTCTGCCTGCTGTGTTTGTTTGACACCGTGTTCAGCTGTGCTCACGCAACTGGGAGAACAGTGAAAACCACAGCATTGTCATGGCTTAGAGCTAAAAACTGTCCTAGAAATGTGTGTGCATGGCAGGGTGTTTGGTCTGGATCATTTCAGTAAGTATGGCTCCACGAGCATATATATCCATGTAACTGATAATTTCTTAAAGCAGCTTTGTTGCCAAAGTGTGTTGTATAGCTAGACCCTTAGATGTCTCAACAGTACACTGCAGAAATCGTTATGTTAGAACCATATGCTTATAATTAATTCATTCCACCTGCTTGCATCCAATATTTGTGTTCATTTTTGAAAAATATTCCAATGAGTCTGCTTGTTGGCAAGAATGGTGATGACAGTAATATGCTTAAGATAAAGAAAAAGGAAAAAACTGGCATGGCTTCTTATGGAAAAATAAAATGAGTTTGTTCTAACACATTTATAAATACCTAGTTTGCCTTAAAAGTGATAAAGAACAGTAGTCTTTGACTTTTACATTTTTGTTTCAAATGGCACTGTTCTCTGAAAATTAATCTATCCTGAGAATAACTCACCATAGCAAAACATTAAATGTGTGTGTTTGGCAACATCATAACTGGAGTGTTGCCTATTAGTACAGTAAATTAAATAAATTATCCAATTTCATATTTCATTTTCTTCCACATATCATATTACACCACAACCTGTACCCCAGAATGCCTAAAGCTGAAAGTTTAGTTCTGTTAACACACTGAACATACTGAGAGCACAGCTGGTCATCTTCCAGTGCTTCTGCATCACATATGTTCCTGGTCTTAATGTCACTGATGAAGAAAACCCTGCATTATTTTTATGTCCCTATATTTATATGGAGAAAACAAAGTGAGTGAATGTGGAATTTGGAAGTCTATGAGAGCTTCTGCGCTGCTCTAGGAAACCAGCCTCAATGAGTCTCTGATACTTGATTTTCAAAGTGGATATTTTCAAATATGGTGTTTTCTCTAACTGGAATTACCTGTCTGACAATCATCTGAAACTGGGCTGGAGAAAGCAGTGTTTAGCTTTAAAGAAGAATAGGTTCTTAGACATGTGCAAGGGACGATCTTCTGAAGGGAAAAAACAGAGCTGAAGGTATTTCATGACACCAGTAGTCTTCAATCACACTGCCTTATGACGTCCCCACCTCAAACCCTGCAGCCATTTCCTCTTCTTTCACCACAGTGCATCACTTGCACAGCTGTGCCAGCAGGATGGGTCTGAGAGTCACCTAGCCTTACAAAAATCTGTTTATCTTTTTCCTGAGGAGGGATGCAGCTTTCTTTCACAGGATTTCATAGAGTAATAGAATACCAAGTTGGAAGAGATCACAAAGATCACTTGGTCCAACCTTTCTGGGCAAAAGCACGGTCTAGACAACCTGGCCCTGCACCCTGTCCAAGTGAAGCTTACAAGAGTCCAATGTTGCAGAATCCACCACTTTCCTGGGGAGATTATTCCGATAGCTGTTTCCTCAGGCACTCCATGTGTCCTGGGCGCAGTGTGTCCTCTGGAGGGTTTCTCAGAACTGGGTGTATAGGTGCTGAGCACCTGCCTCGTCCTGCCATCTCCAGCAGGAGAGGTGGCTGGGACGGAAACCTCTCCTTCACCCCCATCCCAGCAGAGCCTCACTTGGGAAGAGCACCCACATCGCTGTGCTGGGTCAGTGGTCCAGGTGACAGTGGTAGGACACAGACACATCACATCTCAGCTTGGGGAGTTTGCTGGGTCTGTTTTTGCACTGTGAGGAAAGGAAGCACATGGCAGTGTGGGGCAGGGAAGGGAGCACAGGCTTAAACAAAACAAGGAGTGTTTGCAATTGAATTAGCAGAAGGGTAACTGGGCTCCCTGGCAAGAGGAAGGGAGCTGCAGCGCCGCTGAGCTCCCTTAGCTGGGGTCAGGGATAGGAACAGTTCAGCTGTGTGTCCCTCTTTTGAGACAACCTCACATTGCAGGCAATGCTCCTGCACCTTATTTAAGCACCAGTGATAGTGCTTTCCCCTGATGATTTGTCTGGTTTAAAAATTGGATGTAACTGTTTTAAAGACTGCAAAAATTAAATCCTAATTGCAGCTTAGAATTTGCCTGGAATGGTCTTGGATTTTTTAATTTAATTCTACAGCATGTTTAACAGATTTTGTGCTGTCACTTAATTGCCTAATGAATGATTTTTAATGCCTAATTTTTCCCATGTTCCTCTACACACACAAGCAAAAAAAAAAAAAATCTTCTTCATTGCTCCCTTTGGGTTCATAAGAGAAACTCTTTTTGAACACCACTTCCCCCTGAAAATCAATGAAATTTAGTTTGGACCCAGAAAGCATAAAATAAGTATGACAGAGGAATAGCCAGCTTCAAGTGCGCAGATGTCATCTGCATCCAATTGCTCAAACTGAAGCTGTCAGTTGTGCTAGAATTAGTATTTTATTATGTCTCTGATTTTTCCACTGTTGGTAGGAAGCAGAAAGGAAAAGAAGAAAATAGAAATTATGAAATGAGTTTACGAGTACAGAGCATTAGAATGCAGGCTATACTGAAAAGTCTGGTCACAGGATCAGTTGAAATGGTTCATATCACTCTGCATAATGCAGGAAAAGGTACTGGTTCTACTGGTAATAGGCAATATTTACTTAACAGAGAACTTATTTTAATTCTTCGTTCAAGGTGGACAAAAGCAACTAAAATGACAGCAGGGAAGAATCATTGTACTTGCCACAAGGTGTAATCAGTGTTATTCTACTTAAAAAAGAAGAAATAACACAAAGTTCATGGGACAGCAAGTATGCTTTGAAATGTATGATAAGTTTATTAAGGAGTTGGGCTCACTGGTTGTCTTTTAGTGATCACCTGTAGGACACAGGAACATGGAAAAAATGTTAAAACCATGTAAATGTTACAAAATATTAGTAAAATTCAGCACATGTATTGAATAATTTACCAACATAATGGAAGAGGCAAAATCATCATGGATTCTCTTTCAGTTTTCTCACAGTCAGGTAGCTCTCTCGAGTCACACATCAGGGATGTATTTTACTCAGGACACCATACCATCTATCGACCTAATTATTATCTTCTTGGGTAGATATATTGCCCAAGAGAAAAGACATAAAAATAATCAGTGTAAATTCTGTGGTACACAGCCCCATGTAAGAACTTTTGGAAAGAGGAACAGGAGAGGAACAGAGTTTCTTTCTCTTTCTCACTGTACATGGACATGGACCTGGTAGAGTTTACCATCCTGCAGTTTCTTCAGGATATCATGTCTAAGTGACTCTATGTGCCCTGAAATTTCTCTTCATAAGAAGCCACTTCCCCTGGTTAGCATTAATAGTTAATTTTCTCCATGCAGTTAGAAACTTTTCTTTTTTGTAGCTAGTACAATCATTGTTAGAATTTAGTTTGAGAGCAAGAGATAACACCCCAGAACAGAGTTAATATTTTTAATTGCTGTGGTCTGACATCCAAGGACATTCTGAGTGCTCTGGCCACAGCTGGGGCGGGGTGGGGGGGGGGCGGGGGGCGCATAGAGGGGGCAGACCTTTACTGATGTCCAGACTGATCAACAACAATATTCCATTCCATTAACATCATGATTCATATTTAAAGAGAGTCGGGATCTTGGGGTCTCTCTCGCATTCCCTTTGCTCTTGGAGACCTGTTCAGGGGAGTTCTGTTCAGGCCCTTCTTTAGTTCAGTCTTTTTGCCATCCTGCTGTTTCACAGATGCCTCTGGGCCTTTCTGTCTTCTTCCTCTTTCTCTGGGATCAGCTGCTGGGACCAGCTGCTGCTTTCTGGGACTGGCTGCTTGGTGTGCACAGAGTTCATGAGGAATTGCATTGAATGTATTTTAATTTATATTCTATTTCTATTTTCTATATGTATTTACCTGTAACGTATTAGTATTTTGTTATTTTATTTGGCTCTGTTTATCTCAATCTAAGTTTCTCCCTTCCCTTTCAATTCTCTCCCCTGTTTGGGGGGCGAGAGTGGAAAGAGTGAGCGAGTGGCTATCGTGGTTATATTGCTAGCTCGGTTAAACCATGAGAGCATCTCTGCATCTATTTCTGTGATACAGGTGTTACCAAGAAAATTCTTCTCAAAGCTATTCAGTTTTCTAGTCCCTGAAGTTAATCCCCTCAGACTTTTTCATAATGTAAGCAAAGCCATTCTCAGGGTTTATGTCCTGGGTTTACAGTTTAACTTTTCAGTGACAAATGGCAGAGCTAACTTATTGCATGCATAGGGATAGTATTTGCAGTTTATTTCCAGATGAAATAAATCTTCACTCAAGTAGCAGGTGTTTATGCAGCAGTAAACAAAATAATGAAACCTTACCTATATCAATGCTGCTGCTCAGGGTCCTTGGGTTTAGATCCAGGATCATTCTGTAGTCCCTTTGGATCAAAGAGTCTTTCTTGTCGGTCTGAGTTAGCATAACTCTTCCTGTCTTCCACCGTGAGTCCTTGGGAAGTTAAACATCAAATCTTTAATTATTCAGTTTCTTTCTGGTTTTAAAGAGAGAGTTACAATCTTGTTTGCCTTTGCACGCTAGGTGGAAATTATATAAACTGAGTCTCCAGCAACCTGCAACATAGGAGAAAGTGGCTCTTGGACCTCACCTGTTTATCCCAGAGAGCTTCCGCCAGGCTTAGCAAAGCTTCACAGCTGACTCTGTTCCTGGTCTGCAAGGAATGCACTGTACCCTCAGCAACTACAACCTTGCTGCTATTGCAGTAGTCCATCACTCAGCTGCTTAGTATCTGCAAGAATCTATTATGTGGTTGGAGATGAATTCCACAAATTATTTCAGCTCACTGACACTTTCATCCCTGTTCAAGTCTGACCAGGACATCTTAAATTGTCTGCAGGACTATGTAAGCTGGATAATTACCAACTCTTAATCAGAAAGGAAAAATGAATTCTTGACTTGTGTCACAATATATGCCCTCTAAGGGGAGGAATTTTCCAGTGTTAGAAGGAAGGTTTTACTTTACAGTCTTGAATTCTTTATATACAGGATTTATTTAAATGGACTGTGAAACAGCTTATTTAACACAAAGCTTTCTAATCCGAAACCCAATTTTATTAACCAATTTTTAAAATATTTTGAGTAAATGCCCTAGAATTCAGCAAAGTTTTGCTACTTTTGCTCTGATGTTGAAATGCCCAGTCTTATAGCTTGGCATACTACTGTTGCATTTATATGTTCCCTACAGCATCCTCTCTTTCAGGATCATATAGAGTTAAAATAATTTCCTATGCTTCCTTTCACACCATAGTGAACTGTGAAGACACTTCTACTGAAAATGCAGCCTTATATCTCATTTTATTGCCTGATATTATTAAATGCCACAGTCCAGCCTATGCAATGCAGCGAAGTATTGTTATACTGCTAACACAGAAATGGTATTACTCTAAGAGCAAGACAGGGGGAGCAAGTTAACTACAAAAAAAAGAAATTATTTAACAGATTAAAGTAAAAATAGTGAGAATAAAAGAGGGTCAAAATTAAATGCTATTTAAATACAAATGAGAGCAAAAAGGATTATTAAGTGTTCTTTATGCAAAGGGAATTTTAAGGTGTATTATTCTGAGGCTGGCAGTCTTTCACAATCTTGAAGTTGTTTCATGATTTAAGTGCACTTTTGGCAAGAATTGGGCCCAATTTCAGCAAAGTATGTAACATATCTTTAATTCTATCTTGAGTCAGCAAAGCATTTAAGCACATGCTTAAGCTTTGCTGAATCCAGACTGCGCAGATGAGGAGCAGTTGAGGGAACTGGGGCTGTTTAGCATGGAAAAAAGGAGGCTGAGGGGAGACCTTATTGCTGTCTACACCTACCTGAAAGGAGGCTGTAGCATGGAGGGTGTTGGTCTCATCTCCCAAGTAGAAAGTGATAGGACAAGAGGATATATGGCCTCAGGTTGTGCCAGAGGAGGTTTAGATTGGATATTAGGAAAAAATTCTTCATGGAAAGCATTGTCAGGCATTGGAACAGACTGCCCAGGGAAGTGGTGTAGTCACCATCCCTGGAGGGGTTTAAAAGGCATTTAGATGACGTTCTTAGAGACATGGTTTAGTGCTAGAGTTAGGTTATGGTTGGACTCGATGATCTTGAGGGTCTTTTCCAACTGAAATCATTCTATGATTTTATGATTCTATGTATAAGATACCCTTACCAGGCAACAGTCTTTTGGAGGCGGTACCACCTTTGTTTGCTATAAAGGGGATAAATCAGTATCATCTTGGTTGTTGAGACCATTATGAAAATGGTACTGGATTTTCAGAGGAGCAGTGGTATGGACTACATTTTCTATACTGTATATGGTTATTTATTTAACATCTAAAATTTATGATGTTCTTGAATATGGCAATGCTGTGTTTTAGAAAGAGACCAAGTGGAAACACAGTATGCCTCACTATGATATTTCTTAAATATGAGTTTTCTCACATCATCATACAGGTCTACAACAACTACAGATCTCAAAGTGACTGTGCAGTCCAGTATCATAAGTACAAAATAAGTAATTACCAACAATATCAGTTTAGTCTGGAGAATGCCACAAATAATCTGATGAGTTTTTCTCTTCTGTAACAGCTGCTTGGAGTACTCAACTTCGGAGATTTACATATTTCAGAAACAGTGGTTGCTGGGTTTATTTTACGTATACAGTGGGTTCCTCTCAGCATTTTATTGACTGTCTGAGCTGTGCACTTCTCCTAGAACCTTCTGTCAATGTCCTCCATCATGATGTTGCCTCTGCAAATATCTTCTGAAGAAGTTGCTTGTCCTGGTTAAGGCAGTCAAGGAAGCCTTTCAAAGTATTTAATCACACAATCCTTTCATTTGTGTTTTGAGAACAAGTATACCAAATCTTTTGCTCACTTTCTCATTCTACCCCACTCAGGCTACGCAACATCAGAACCCAGCTCCCAGTCAGGCACTACAGTTAGAGCTCCTGTTCTAAGTTCATTAAGTTTAAATTACATTTATTCCTTTCAGATCTCATTGCAGCAGTTTCTAGGATCTATTGTTTTTGCTACTGAATTAGCTAATTTAATCTGCACATCACGTTTGCCCAATAACAGGCAAAACCTAGAACTGGTATACGCTTCAAAGTTTTCTTTCTTTTCTGAAATGTCTGTTCCAGACTCATATTCTCAAGGGGTTAGAGAGGTTGAAGCAGAAGTCCTTTCCTTGTCAAAAGAAGGTGATGTGTGAGCTAATTAAAGCATGAGCAAGTAGTAATTACTGAGTGCCATGAAAGATATGACCACTCTCAGTTGGTATGCTCGTGTCCTAAATCAATTACGAAGTAATATGACTCATTCTACCGCACAGTGAGAGACTATTAAGAAAACTGAATTTCTTTCACCTTGCTGTGGTGTATGAGCATGCGTACAACTGCTACACCTGATCTCATGCTCAGTAATTTGTAGAAATAACTCCCTAGGCGTGTTCCTGATTCAAACAGGTGTGGTTCTACGCAGGATTTTTCTGAATCCAACAGAGCATCCTTCTACTCATTGAGGATTGTCTGGAAATACTTACACCTGAACATCTTAGTCATCTTAGTTCTCAAAAGGCTAGAAGTACTCCTCAGATCCCTGTTTTAAAAGAAATACAGGTTAAGTTTTTCCACATGTAAAGATCTACTAGCAGATACTTGTTCTCTGCATTAAAAAATCACAAGATGTTTATAAATTACTTTTTTTTACCACCTGAGCCTTAAATAGAAATTCTAAGACTAATGAAATTAATTTGTTCTGTTCATGACATGTAAGGATTTTGGAGACTTTTTCAAGGGTGGTACATCAGTTTTGAACACAGGCAGTGCCCTAGTCAGAATTGTAGGATTAACCTACTTTTATTTTTAAGGATTCTAAATCAAAAATATTTTTATTCCAATGGGAAATTATAAATGTGTGGTCTAGAAATACACCCACGCTGGGTATTGGTTCTGTTCCTTCTGATGGGAAACCAGAAGACCCACACCTTCTCCTTGTCATGTGGCAAAAGTGATGTAAGTGTTATTTTCCTAAGAGTGATCAAATATACTCTAAATTTACATAAGCATGTGCTTCAAGAGTGTTGACTTGAGCAACTGATATATTTGCATATGATTTGAGTCCTTGGGGAGTATTTTTCCTCTGAGTGAGAGAAGCTTTGCAAGGCTGGTAACACAGACATAAAAGATCTGCATTCTTTCCATTTCCCCCTTATGCTGGTTCCTGACTTTTTCAGAAACTAACAGAGTATTTTGGGCTCTGGAGAGGAAAAGGTACCTACCTGTTTTCTGAGAGATAGCTTTGTCTTTAGGCTTTGTTACAATTGTGCTGGAGCCTTGTGAAAAGAAGGTGCTTGCTTTCCCTCAGAGTTAATACGACCCGATATTCTAAAAAGAGATTATAGACTTCCTGCCTACTCAAGTATGGGAGGACAGATCCCATCAACTTCAAAGAAGGATCTGAAATCTAAGAATAAACCCACGTTATAAAATGCACATCCTAGGAACTATGTTCAATGAATTTTGATCAACTTTTTTCCTTTTTTTTAATCTACCTTGCTAGTGAGTAAGAAAAGGTGTATTAGAATTGAATGAAGGTTTCTAGGAACCTTTATTTAAGTATGTCCGCAAAACACAGAAGATCATGTACTCTTACTATTATCTTAATGTCAAGACCTTTTTTGTTGCTGTGTACACCTCCTGAGGAAAAGACAGGACCTATTGACTCTTTTAGAAGGTAAAGAGGGATTTGCCAAAGTGTGACTAGTTTAACCTCTTCCCCGTAATGATAACAAAACTGATATATGGTCATCTGGAAGGATTTTGAAAACATGACTGTCTAACTCACCTTTGGTGAAGACTGGTCACATTCACCCAAAATCGGGGTCCTTGGCCAATTTGATGGTGTCTATCCTAACACTATCTTCCTCTCTGAGCATCAGTCATCCATTTAAAATTATGCAGAAGCTGTGTTAAACAAGAAATGGGCTGTACTAAAATGAAACTAAGGTGACTAGTGAAAACATTTATTTATTTATTTACTTTGTTAAACAAAATCACCGAAGAGGACAGAATAACCTTCATCCTCTGCATAAAAATCCTTAAGTTATTTTGGTGACTTCTACCTTATTCAGTTTTCCTGAGACATTTCTCAGTGCTGAGACTTCTGTCTTCAGTTTTGATGCCATCATTTTCTGCCTGTGAAGAAAAGCTACAGACCTAATTGATTGAATTAAAAGAATTTACATTTCATCCAGGCCTCTTTTATTTTCTTTTCTTCCCAACATGGTAGCAGACTTCTAATACAAAGATACTGATACAGAGAGCTGTCAACTGCTTTCCTTTTCTTCATAAAATTCCTTCAGAAAAACTGTTTATTACTCTATTCAAAACATGTTAATTTATAGAGGAGCTGGTATATGTGTGTCATGATCTCACCAAGTAAGGGGTTTCCTTCCTGTGTTGTTATTCCAGAAAAAAATGTATTTTTTCAGTTCACTATCTTTTTAAATCAAAGTGTATGATGGCAGTAAGCTTTTCTACATTGATGCAGTAAGTAGAATCACAGTCAAAGAGAGCAGAACAAGTACTTCTTGGAAGCAGAACTGGAGAAATCTAGTTTGATGCAAAACTTTTTCATGTGCATTATCTCAGTTCTAACAATGTGACTGAGCTCATATTGCAACCTTTCCCTTCTGCAGGAGGGACTAAAGCCATCTTTTCTGTATGTAGCTGCTTACATTCACAATATTCTTAATGAAAGGATGTCTTGGAGAGTTTTAACACTCTGTCTCATTTCGTTTTAATTAACCAACATTATATGAAAGCCTGAGTAAAAAAATGACAGGCATAGAGCCTATAAAACCGAGAATACAAGACTGTAAGACCAGGCTAACTTTCTGCTCTCTAAGGATTTAAGTATTCTAGACAATGCATGGAGTATGACAACTGTATTCTTCACAAAAATATTTGTGGCAAAATGTAAACAACAGCACAGAAAACACCATTTTTATGCAGCTACTGAGTACAAACAGAACAGTGTTGTTTATTTAATGTGTGCATGCTGCAGAATAGCAAGCCCAGTTGAAATCCCATGTCTTTAAACTTCCCAATCCATCTGATTCCATATACAATTTTTATTTTTGCTAATGTTTTTTGGACATGAATGCTTTATCTGAATTAGTATACACACACACAAATATGTACACACACAGCTATACAAATTAAGGTGGGATATCAACTGTTCTCTCCTGGTGGATGGCAGAGGGTCACAGTTTGTGACTTATCATCTTGACAGTAAAGGTTAAAGTGCACCACTGCAATTTGCCAGCCTAGATGCTTTTCAGCTCTATTCATGCTTTAGAAAAGAGTGTGACTTAGGGAAGAGATGCAGAGGCAAATTCAGATTCTCTTCTGTTTCCCACATGCTCCAGGGGTATGTAGGAGTGTGTCACTAATAATGAAACAAAAAAGACATTTATATGGTTTTATGGGCATGTTATACACAACTTTGCCAATTTTCATAAAAAAGAAAAAACATTTGTTTAAAGCATCAGAGTTTATAAAGATGGTGAAATGCCAAACTAAATCAAATCTCAAGTCCATGAATGGTAGAAAAATAAAATATTATCAGAAGAAGTTTCATGAATGAAAAACAAACAAACAAACAAACAGTACAGTTTCATATACATACAAAAATGGTTAAATATAACAAGAATGACAAATGTCATGGGAAATGCCTAATGTATCCGTGTATCTACAGTTGGCAATATCCTTTCATGTGTCATACTAACTAGTCGTTATTAAAAAAAAAAAAAAAAAAAAAAGAGAGAGAGAGAGAAAAAAAAAAGAAAAAAGGAAAAGATCTTACCATGTCAGACTTCTGCAGAAATTCTTGTCAAATTCTTGTACACATTATTTAATTTTCCTCATGGGAAAAGACTTATTTCATATGCTTATGGAAGCAAAATTGTTATAAAAGGAGCTCTATAGAACTTTCTTAATGTTTGTAGTTTTGAAAAACAGGAAAAAAACTAAATAAATGGAAAATTTTATACCTTGCAAAAACATTTGCTGAGTGTTGCTAATGTCATACTGTTGCCTGATCTCATGAGATGTGGCATATCTGAGAATGAGAGGGAAAAATAATTGCCTCAGAACCACTAAAGCCATAATTACGTTTCCTTCAGTTTCCAGGAAGTTGTCCTGAGCAACAGCAAAACAGAAAACCCCATGAAACCAATCAAAATTCTCATTTCACGGAATGAGTCCTAAAATATCTGTATGAAATTGGATACTCTCAAGAGCACTTGGGCTACACAAAACTGAAGCTGCAGCTGTTGTTATGATTAAGCTTGTTGAGTCAGCCAAACTATTGAGTCCCAAACTTTTGTCCTCTCACTTTTTTGCTATATTTCTCCTCCCTGACCTTCGTTGCCACCCTAGGTAGGATGTCATCAAGAAAATACAATATTTATTGAGTCAATAAACTATTTAATGCCAATTCACTCTCTAGTACTATCACTTATCTGTATTGCTAGGAAAATCATATCCCTGGCTCATTTCTTTGACCACACCAATCTGTTCCACAACCATTCCCATTGAATTTCACCTCTTGTGTACAATGTGACTCTAAAGAACTTACAATATTTTAAATATGTATGTTGTATAATAAATACATTAAAATGTGCTTTATATAACTATATTAAAGCTATGTCCCTGATTTCAGTCAACTAGTCTTGATGCTTTTAAGTACACATTTTGGCTGAAAGATATTGCATATTAAATTGTGATCCAACTGAATCAAAATTTTTGAGAAAAAACAGAAAAATAAAAATCCTCTTTTTCAAGATCTCAGAACAAAATTTTATTTTAGAAACTACATATTTCATTAATATATATATAATTCTCAGATAGATTTAAACACTCAGACAGAAATTAATATTTTACTTTAGATACAGCTTTATCCATTGCTCAATACAAACTTACTCGGAGTGGGAGTATAGAGCTATGTTAAATTTTGCTTAAAACTTTCCAGTTGTGGGGGTTTTTTAATACTTCATATCAGTCTGCCCTCTCTAACATCAAATGTTTTCATAGCTGTGTGGAGTGTACCTCTTTTATATGTCCACTGTGCATCCAGTATTAATATTGTTTATGGATTAATATTTAATGTGAATACTTCTAATATTAATGTTATAGATCAGCATATTTAATTTTCTGTTGGCAGTTCTTGTTTCTTTTTGTTTATTCCGTTCAAGGATAGCCCAAATTTAAGGATAGGCTTGCTTTTAGTGAGGATACAACATCCAGAATCACTTTAAACATGGAACTTTATATCTTGATTCTAGAGTGGAATCAATTTAAAAATTACTATTCCTCAACTGTATAGCACAGAATTAATACAAATAAATCCTATAATAAACATGGAGAAAATATAATCATCAGATATCAGTAAGCAATAAGCAGATATTTTAATAGAAACTGTTTTTATCTTGTAATCAGTCAGCTCAGATACTCTCGAATTTAGGTTATGTTACTATGAGGATCCAAACCTGTACCGCAGAGCCTTTCCATATGCTGTCTGAAAGCATCTGCAAAAAACATCTGTTGACAGAAAAAGCTTGTCTATTTTTTTGCTACTGTGAATGTCAGTCCTGGCTAGTAGATCACACTCAGTTTTGGAGAGACGCATTCCGTCTCTCTCTCTTCCCCTGGCAGGCCACCTACTCCTTCTCTGAGGGGCTTTTGAAGCACCTTCTGGCAAGGTGGAAAGAGCTGAGACACAAACTACCATTAAAAATTTGTACATCCCACTCATGGCTTGCCAGAGTGTATGGCGTTCAGGTGGATGAAGCTTTTCAGGTTCCAGATCCTGTTTTGGTGACTAGCTCCTGTGAACTATGTCCCCTGTGTGCCCTGTCCCCTGCCCCCATGGTGTGTATGTCTGTAAAAAAGGTCAGGAACCCCTCCCTTCCCTTCTCCTATGGCTGTGGAGTGGCAGCAGCTGGACCAGATGCTCTGCTTATTCTCCAGTCTCCCCAGTGAAGAAAGGCAAGGACCATACCACAGGTGTCCTGAGACACATACAGCTGGTTCACATGCCCCCATTAGACCACCCTGAAGTAAAACTGCAGATTTTTTAACCTACATTAGGTTAAATGTTTAACCTAACTAGAATTTCCTTTTAACACCTTATTATAACAGTTACATCTTTTAGCGTCCATTATTAACAGCTAATCTGATCCTGTTAGCACAGTGTGAAAACCACTGATGACAACTATGAAGGTTCTGTTTTGATGTGCAGGAAAGTAGGAAGGGCACACATGAACTCAGAGTCCAAAGGAAAGTGTCACATCCAACCACTGCTAGCAACATGAAAATTATTGTCTAGGGCAACTAAAAAAATATTATAACAAGAGGAAAATATATTTTTTTTTCTTTTTCAGAACCACACAAGAAAGAAAAAATGATGGAAATTGGTGAATATTCTCCCCTCTTTATCTTACTTTTCAAGTATCCTAATGTTTAAAATTAATTCCTGTCAGAAGTCAATATTTTATTTTGTTCACCTGTTTTTTACAGCCAAAACATCAAAGAAAGAAACAAAAGTACATGGTAAGACCTGTGAAATACAGTAAGTTTTATAGTCCCATTTATCTGGTTTGATTTTAAGCTGAGACAGGATTAGGTGAAGGGACCAAAAAAACAAAAACCAAAAACCAAAACAAGCAAACAAAAAAAAAGTGAAGCCAGAGATAAAGATTTGCTGGTTTAGTCAGTTACCTGAGCAAATAAATGGCCGTGGAGCAGACATGCAGCCATTTGGTCTCATGGAACTGAGATCTGTTCAAGTGTTGTTAAGAACAATGAGGGTGATAGTTTTTTATTTCAGTTTTTTAAACGTTTATCTTTTCAAGGAAAGGGGTCTGCTTGGACGTTACCATTAATGGATGGAGAACAAAACACAAAATAGGAGTTTCAGAGTGTGCAGAGGAGGAAAAATATAGGTTATTTTATTATGGTTTTATTCTAAACACCCATGCATTTTATTCTTGTAACTGGTGCTCTTCCTTATTCTACTTCTCCAGTTTATCCATATTTGGGAGAGCATAAAGATTTTCAGCTCACTTTACAGCCAAGCTTGATGACTCATTTCATCAGATGACTCTATTTTTTCAAATATAATTTCTGAGCAAAAAATACCTACAGGAGACAGTCAATTTATGGAAAACTGAATCTGTCCTCTATAGCATAAAAGCCTATCACAGTGCTTCAGAATGAAGAATAAAGAAAATGTGGAAGTCCAATTAATTTGGTTTAAGTTAATGCAATTATGAGGAAGAATAAACAAATTAAACTGAGAAAACATATGTTCAAGGAGGACACTTGAAAGTTGATCTTCCCCTGTATCAATACTAGAAGAGCTCTCTACTTCAAATTTTCAATAAACTAAAAAATCCTCCTTAAATTCTCCAAATTACTAAAACTGTTAAAAGGAGATTTGTGTTGCATACCCTCCACTTATGTTTGGCATGTGCCTATTCTGAAACCTATTTTTACACCTTCTCGCATTACTTGAAAATAAGGGAGCTATTGAAGCTCCATATATATCTTACATATTGACCTTGTTTTCCATTGCTTTTAATCTGCAGTTTAATTAGTCATCTGCCATGAGACTATCTAAACAAGCAACATATGTGTGTGTCAGTTTTGGTCTGCATAAAAAATGAATGTCTGCTCTTCGTAGATAGGTACCATATTGACCAAGGGAACAGGTGTTAGGATCAATCTTAATTTCTTTATGTATTTGCAAAATTTGTTTCCTGGAATATTTTCTTTTATTTTACAGCCTCTGTGGAAACTCTGAAGTCAAAAGGTGAGTAAATTTATTTGGTTTTAAAATTGAAATGAAAGAATGCTGGTTTTAACTCTACTGTTAATGAAAAAGCTTCTTGTGACAAAACTGCTAATAGGTGTGACTTAAGTGGACCTTTTGAATTGTAATGACTCCCACATTGCGGAACATCAAAGGGCTTGGACTGAATGATCTCTAGAGGCCCCTTCCAACCCTAACCATTCTGTGATTTTGTGAAAGCACCTCTAGAAAACAGGTGTCTTTTCCCAGAGTTGTCCATATCTTAAGAAACTCTGTTTCTCCAACTATATCAAACTCAGTTTCTAACCCTAGTTTAAACAATAAGGTTTTTCAGAAAGACAGAAAGGAGAAGTAACCAATCTTCCATGGACACATGACACAAGGAATAATATTTCTCTTTTTGCCAGTCCAGCTACAGCACAAACCCAGTGACTGAACACTTGTTTTCTTTACTGGGTCCAAGCAGTTTTACAGGGAGCTTAGTGAGACAGTTTTTGCCATCCTTTCCTACCAGAACTGCTGATAGGAGAAGGTGGAAGGTGTGGGAGCATCAGTGTCTGATCCAAAGATTGTTCCTTTCCTGCAGACACAGACAACAGGGACTGGTGAGAAAACTCAAGGGCTTAAATCCAAGCCAAGCAAATATTTAATTGTTAGTGTCTGACTTTCTAGATATATACAATGCAAGACACTAGTTCTGAATTGGCTTCAAGAACATTACAAATGTCGGTTGTATCCTGGACAAAAATGCAATATGGCATGGCAAGTTACAAATCACGCTTCACTCTCAGTCCATGTTTATTTGTATCAATGACCACCTTGTTTTATAAACATTCACTTTCAAACAAATAGGACTTCATTTATCAACCACGCAGACTTATGGATTTTGGTCACTGAGTTGTCCACCACAAGCCAAAGGTAGAGAAAGGTGAATTTCCAGTTTTTAATACCCTGCTATCATTCAAGAATCTTCTTTTACTTCGGAGTTCATCTCTGAAGCCTCATTCACATTAAGCAGTAAGTACTGTCACAAGTAGCCAGGCTGAATTGCAAGGCAGTAGAGTGCTCTCCTGGAGCATGAGGAAGCGTTGCAGAATCACAGCTGTGGAGATTAATACAAGGAGATCAAAGCTGATACATTATTTCCTTTATTGGGCGCTTTTAAGTTCCCTGATTCGTGGGCTAAATTCATAATGCTGTCATTGCTCCGCAGCTGATTGTTCTAGACAGTTCTAAGTTCTAGACAGCCAAATCTGAAAATAAAGGTAGTCTTCCTGCTATGGGTGATTGAATAAAGCCTTCCCATGTTGCTTGAAGCCTCTAAGCACTTCTTTTTGATACATTATTATTTCGTCTGTAATGCTGTACTATGCATATGAAGGCAACATTTCAAGATCTGTGAACCCATTTCTGCCCAGCCTCTGTCCATCAGGGTCTGAAAAGAAGTGAAGCAGTTGCTTCTTGCAGAATTAAGTTCCCTTATGCAAACTTGAAGATTTATTCGGTCACCACTAGGAAGTATTGTCATATACCTTTTGAAATTATTATTCCTACAGATTATATTTAAACTTTTCTTAAAAGTTATTTTGTCTAGGTCACTTGTAAAGTCTACAAACAGAACTAACAGGGTTTTTGAAAAAACAGAGCTTTTACCTCTATGTTTTATTGCTGTGTGTAGCCTCAAATCTGTCTAGTAAATACCATATTTCATATTAATTTAGATAAGAAGCAAAAATTTGTATTTGTAGGTCTTCATTGTGTCTCCAGCATTTTGCAGGATGAAAACAAACCCTTCCTTAAGAGTTTCTATTACATAAAACAAGAATCTTTCTGTTATTTCTGTTGTTGAAACAGCAGTCCCAAAACTGAAAATGTTCGTTTCAGCCATCTTAGTTTTACTATAGGGTCAGCCTAATGTTAAACTTGAAATTATTCTCCAGTATTTAAGTAAATAAAAAAATTTTTTCAATCAGTCACCAATACCTATTTAAAAAAAAAAAAAATCTGCTGTTATCTCTGGAGTAACTGTTAATTTCTGAAAAAAATACTTGTTAACAAGTTAATACTAGTTAACAAATTTGATTTTATGTTGCTGATTTTGAAACACAAACATAGCCTGTATTCCGGGGTGGGGGGTGGGGGGAAGTGATATTTGTATGAAAATGTTACAGTTGTTCCTTTTGCCTCTTAGTAAGAATCACAAAGGAATGCTGTTATTTTCTTCTACATACAAATTTTTATGATAGACAAATTCTAGTAGTCTTTCATGCAAAAGATTCTGTAATGTCAGTATGACAGGGAATATTTTTCATCCATGTAACAGAACAGTTCCTAAATCATAATAGGCACTTCTTATGTTCATGATTTGTTGATATTAGTGATGTCACGATGAGGAGCTCCTGCCTCTGACCTCAGGGTTCAGTGAATGAAGTGTTTGTTTTCTTTAGTCTAGTCAGAGCAATTTCTTTTAGCTTTCCTTCACACCAAGCAAACACTTCAAAATAGCTTTAAAATCACTGACATTTTGGAATGCATATTTCTGATGTAGATGTTAGTTATGCAATCTGACTCTTTCCGGATAAAAATATTCTGACAAATTTGATTGTAGACTACAACTATTGAGACTGCAGAAATATTTGGTTGATGAATTTCTCTCCTGGCTACTTTCAGCACAAAACAATGTCTGCTAAACTCTCTCTCATTTGATTCCAAGGAACTTATTATGGAATCAGAGAAACAATTATCATAGAAGTCATCCATTTGATATACATTATGCCAAGAATTATTATGTCAAGAATTTTGCTGAGAAATGAGAAATTATAAATGGAAATCCAGACTCCATTTAATTAATCTATATTTTTAACTATAAGGTACTGAAAATATGGAACTCTGACAAATTTCTACTTTTACTTTTATGTGCAGTCATTCTATTTTGTATTATTTCAGGCAGGGTTTTCTGGGGTTTGGGTTTGTTTTGGCTTTTTTGTTTTGGTTTTAGTGCCTGATATTCTTCTGCTAGGAGAAAATCATAGTGCGTCCATGTCACTTAAGTCACATGGCTAAAGGATCGGCTTTTCAAATTGGGAACATGTGCAATGGGACCAGTTTTTACAAAGAGATGATCTTTTGGGCTGCCACTCAGAAGTGTCAAGAACTTTGAAAAATGTTCAGTGGAAGGGATGAAATCTTGACCTACTCAGAAAACTTGTCCCCGTTCTAACAGAAACAAAACAAAACCTTCTTTGGAGTCTTATTCCAATCACTGGCGCTATGTGCACAGGCTTTCTATTTATACACATTGTTTATTGCCTTGATGATAAAAGACCTCTCAGCATTATCAAAGTAGCTTCACTTCCCCTCTCAAAAAGCAGAAGGAATAATGCGAAGTCCTGTTTGTCCTTCCAGATACTTCTCTGCCATGACCAGATGATGCTACTTGGCAGTTTCTGAAATTTACTAAAGTTCTGATCTATCTCATCAAGTTCTTTTTTACAAACACTCACTCATAGAAGTGTTGTAGCATTATTGATGGCACTGACAGCCAGAATACTATTAATAGTACTAGTTGTTATTTTTAAATAGCAGCCTAAACACTTCTCAAGGATGGCTGGTTCCTTCATCGTAACTGCACTCATGGTCTATAACTGTCACATGAATTTGAAGACTCTAGTTACCTGATGTTCTCAGAAAGCTATGTTGTTTTTCTAGCTTTCAGGGCAGTATCCAGAAAATACTTGTATGTTTTATTCCATGAGTATTCTGGTTATCAGAAACTGAACAAACCAAAACTGGTTTAGTTTTTGCTATAAAGGTTAATTATGCTTTGGAGAAAGCAACAGTTCTCAGTAATTCATTTTACTTTTATCATAGCTGTTTTTGCAGCTTTAGACCCAAAAACCACATTTTGGAATGCATACAGGTCTAGTTTCTGGTGCTCCTTTTCATGTACTTTCTTCAACGTTAAAATAAGCTTATTCTTCAAGATGGTGAGCACTTCAGCAAGATTTTTAAAAGCACCGTGATATTGATTTGCTCAGTGGCAGGGCTCAATGCCCAGATTCATCTAGGCATGTAGGTGTCCAGTTTATTGCTGATTTAAGTAGCCCTGCTGATCTAGGCCTAAGTAACATGGAGGTCAACAGCAGAGATCTAAAATAAATGTTAAGGGACTTTGTTCCTCTTTGACTTTCTCTATGTCCAGCAACATGAATACAAATTTAGGTACTTGGATAGAAACAGAGTACTCACATTTTTTTTTTCTGTGGATCCAGTCAGTCATCCTTTCAGCCTAGACTTTATTTTCAGGCAAACCGGAGATTATTTTAAATAAAATAAGTTACCTGAGGTAACTGCAGTGCAGAGGTGCAATATTTCACTGTTTTCATGGAGCTTGCTCACAAACACCCGCTCACCCCACAGCATCTTGGGATCAACAAGAGCAAGTGTCAAGGAGTGATTGATGTGTGAGTTGGTCCACCCCACTCAACATGAAGAAGTTCATCTGTCCATACTTGACATTTCACTGAATCTCAGGAAAGGTTTCTTGCTGGGAACAGTAGATCCTTCTTTTGGCCTCCAGCCCCCTTACAGGCATTGCAGAAAGGCCACAGCTTACCAACTGAGCTGCCCTGCTTGGGCCGTCAGGCCCAGCAGCTTCAGAAGGCTTCCCTACTGTTTCGGCTGCAAGCCTGGCCCCAGCAGGACCACCAGGACATCCCTTCAAGAGCAGCAAACACACCTGGAGGCACTACATAAGTCCTTTGAAGTATCTGAATTTCTCAGCATAAATAATAACAGAACATGACTCTCCCTCTAAAAGCCAAGCTCTTAATTTACAGCTGAGATTTGCCATAATAAAACATTGTGTTGAAAATATTTCTGTGCTTGACAGGTTGAAACAACAAACTGAGGGGGTATTATGTGCTGATAACTCTGTAGCTGCAAAGACATTGCTGTACTTACCAGTCATTTGACGTAAATTAATTTTCAATGTCTACTTTATATCCTGCCATTTACACTGATTGTTTATTCTTTGCACCGCTTTTAAACAAGGCAATGACAATGAAGCTTATTTTCTTAATGCCACTTTTTTGTCTCAAACACTGTAAGAGCACACCTTTTTAAATTAAAGCAACCCTTCTTATTTGTCATAGTAGTTATAAATTATGGCTACAAATGCTAGGTTTCACAAAAGTGAAGTGTTGGTAGTTCCATTTATAACTAAAAAAAATATGTCTACATATTTGCAAGACTTAACCCTGAATAATTCAGTTCTGTGAGAAAATACATATGTTGTCCTAAATATATTCAGTAATCTACAGGAAATCTTGTACAATGCCAAACCTGCCATGTTAATTGTCAGAAACTATAAAAGACATCTGTTTTTATGTATGTTTCCTAAGAGACCAAAGTCTGAAGAGATTTATTCCTCCACCTCCTTTTAGATCATTTAATCCTTACTGTGAAGCCATGAACAAATAATCTCTGTCCCTTGTCTCTTAAACTGTGCAAATCAGTTTAGGAACTGTGCAAGCTGATGTTTGAGAATAATCAGTTGGATATGTCCAGACGTGCTGACCTGGGCTGTTACAACTGCTTCCCCTGGCATCAGTAAAGGTCTAGTAGCCCTCCTGTACTAGTGGTTTGGTTCACTCTTCTCTCTTGTATGCAGAAATCACAGTATTAACAAGAACCAAGTTAGGTGACTGTAACATACAGTCTCACTGTGGCCCACTGTCCTCAGTAAGATTAACTACATGCTTAACATTAAGAACGTGTGGAAGTATTTTGCTGTATCAGAGATTCAGAGTGGAGGTTTCTTCTGGTGCAAACATAAAAACACACTTGTGTGGGGAACCCTCACACAACTGGGTAAATTAGAGACCTTCTTAGTTTGCTCTCTTCTCCGTTATGTGACATGCACTACAGTTAACCTCTGTTTCCCCAAGATCAAAAAGACGATGCTACATATTTCCTGAAAGAAAAAAGTTCCCTGTTTTGTTTTCTTTTTAAGATGGGTAAAAAAATGCTTATTATGTAGTCATATATCAGTGACAAAAAACAAAAAGGTATCTCATGGGTGCAAATCTTTGAAATCATTTGCCACGAAGTAATCTGTAAACATCTAAGGAAAGCTTTGTCTCTTGAAGCAACATTTCTGACCAGAAGTCTTATTTAAACCTTATCTTTGTTTTGCAGCTGTACCAGGAAAGAAGGAAGAAAAAACAAATAAGGCAGCAGAGCAAGGTAAAAAAAACAAACAAACAAGCAAACAAACAAACAAAAAAAATAAAACAACACACAAACCATATTAGCATTAACTCCCTTAAAAGAAAATGGCACAGAACAAAAACTTCAAACAGCTAGATGACAACAACCTTTAAATCCATTGCTCTGCTAGTAATTGTCAGAGCCTGCTGTGCTTATCAGAGCAACAGGGAATTTCCACCAGGAACTGGCTTTGTTCCACTCCACCAAAACTGTAACCCCCATAAAAGCTTAAAGGTTCTGTGCTGGGACTTTGTGTCTCATGGATCTTGTGAGAGGCTTCCTGCCTCATTAGCCTGGGCAGGGATCAGCCTTTACTCTTCAGTCTTAAAGAGTGACTTGCAATGAGATAATGGGGCAGAGGCCCCCTAAAGTCAGCTGAGCTGCCTTATCCCAAATGAAACATTAGCCCCATGAAGAGTCATGAAGGTCCACTGCAGAAACACTCAAAAGCTTTTGAGAATGAAACTTGTAGGTGTTTTTAGCAAAAAGCTTAGGACTGGTGCAGATGAGGCATGAGTGAAAATATCTGGGAGTGGGAACACCATAAGAAGAAAGGATACAAGAACTGCATGTGTTGATAGCACACAGTTCAACAGGTCACAAAACATGCATACAGTTTCCCAAGCTAACCAGGCAGGAACACCAA
Source organism: Columba livia (assembly GCF_036013475.1). Classification (NCBI taxonomy): domain Eukaryota; kingdom Metazoa; phylum Chordata; class Aves; order Columbiformes; family Columbidae; genus Columba; species Columba livia. The sequence continues at coordinate 54,499,796 of NC_088604.1, read as the reverse complement.
GGGACAGTCTACATCCAGGCTAAAACAGAAATCAAGCAACTAAGTGATGATGGTGAACATAAACAGGATTGAAGCCTTAAAGTAGCTAGATAAAGATGTATCTTTTCCCATTATATATACTCATACTTAGTATTATTGTTACTTTCAGCATTATATCCAGCATACCTGTTTCTTGTACACTTGTTAAAGGCAATCTATATTATTTTTAGGTTAGTATGGTATGGAGGAAACACTATCAGCCCTGGCTTCCTTTATATGACACACATCCTAATCTATTGTGTTTTGTTAATAACTGACTACCAAGTATTTGTCTACCAAGTTTTGTATTTAATCATGCACAAACTGGCAATTAGAGCCCTCATGATGAATTCCACATTTTCAGTCTTACCGTACTGGAGTTTTTCCAAACTTGTCAGTAACTTTCAGAATAAAGTATATGACATATTTACTAACATAGCTTTGGTCAGTTGAGCTATTATCCCCTTCTTTTCTCCACTTTCTCAGCTTCAACTTGACCCAGCAGAGCAGCCACCCTGCAGCAGCTGTCAGCTGCTTGTTAGTTGTCATGGAAAATGTTATAATTATGTGGGCCTTGGCCTAGATTTCAGTCATTGTTAGTCTGGTTGTCTCCACACTATTTTCCTTTGCCATACAAGTGCTTCCTCAGTCATCTGCACTGTTTTCCGTCTGTTTGGTTATCTCATGCAGCAATTAGGTGATATTTATTGTAAGATTTGTCCCTGCTACAATGTGCCACCATTAGATGGGACTTCATCTGCAAAATATTCTAAATGTGAGGTAAAGAGCACAGACTGAGCAGCACAAACCACAGTTTCATATCATTGGCGGTGACCAGGGGTTTCTAAATCATCAGTTGTGATACCCAGGAAGCTCAAAAAGGGGACACACTCTTTCCCATGACAGCAGTCAGCAGTGGCAGCATTATCTCCTCATGCCAGCAGATATCTAGTTTCTGCAAGTCAAAGGAATAGGAGCAACGTGTAATGTCTATCACAACTATTTCTGCATCTACTTCTAAGCGTTGGCAACAGTTCAGTTCCATTGCTGCACAGAAGTGAATATAAACACTTTCAGACAGCAAGTGCCTCTGCTTCACATTTCTGCACCCTACGTATATGGAGCTGCTGCCAACACATTGATCACTCAAAGACAAATGAGCCAAAAAATCTTTCAGGAAGCTTTTTAATATTAGCATGTACTTGTACTTCTCATGGAAGTGTAGAATATAAGGTGATGGAAGTAGCTCTGAGTTATGTTTTGAGTGAAAACTGTATCTAATTCACTGATTCTAGGTATCTGGAAGATCTGAGTAAAAGTGGGGACTTGTTCTCAATCAGGAAAGTATGAATGGACCAGGAAATAGTTTTTAAACTGAAAGGGATTTTTGAGCTTTTTGGGCTAAGTGAAATCATTGGCTCTGCTAGCTGTTGTATGTCAGGACGCATGTCAAAAAAAATAGAAGGATTTAGACCTGACCAAAATTAGGACTTGGAATTTAAGAAAAACACTAAATAAAAGGAGACTTATGGGAAAATCTGGAGTGATGATGGCTCTATTTATTTAGCAATCAGGATGTAGCTTCATTGATTTAAACCTGAAGATTTTAGTGACCAAACATGCTGCTCCAGCTCTGACCTCAAATCCCTGTGGTCTGGAAATGGGCTAAAAGGTTATATCAACATTCCAGTATCCTTATCTTTTATTAGTAGTAAATCAAAGTTGCATGTAACATTTTTAACTGTAAACAGGAGAGCAAGAATGCAGAGAGCTGCTAGAAGTCTCTAGAAAAAGGCGGTACTTTAACTCTTTGCCTTCTTTGTTAGAAAAATGGCATGAGCAAGTGTCAGACAGTTGCTAGGGAGTTACTGCCTGTTATTGAGACAGCTGAGAATTAATACTTAAAAGAAATGAAGAAAAGGAAAATGTTTTTTCTCGTGATATCCAATAGTACTAAGAAAAGCGTTAATTACTATCAGTTAAAACTAGTCATATGAGACTGAGATTTTTTCATGCTTTTGTTGCACACCTACAAGGTACTAGGTGAAAACCATTAGCTTTTTTTCACATACAGTGTCAAGTAACAATGGAGTGGAAATCACTTCCAAGATATATTCAAGCACTTAGGGACAACATATATTTAAATAAAGTTTCATTAGCTGAGTGTGTTTAAAATCATTTCCTATGTGAACGTGTATTCTAATATTTCCTTTTTGTTTTCTCTTTTCACTTTTGCTTCTCTTCTCTTTCCTCAGATAAATCCAAGATGAAACAAGGAAGTAAGCTATAGTTTCATATATTGCTTCTCGCTATAACTGATAAAGCAATGTCAGGTGTATAAATGAGAGAAAAAGAACATCCAAAAGCTCCCACTGCTAGTCAGAATTGCAGATTATGGTTGATTAGGCAGACTAGAACTGAAACAACAAAGCTGATAATAGTCATAATGGATATATGGAGAAATTCTAGTCTGTTTAAGCTGAAGAAGTTTCATCAAAATGCTGCATATTCTTTCTTGAAAAAAGAAAAAAACTTGTGCAATATCAGCACAGAAAACCCATTTTAAAAGTCTGTATCTATTATTTTACATGCAAAAGTCTTCTCTCCATGCCTGCTCAGCTCACTGCAGGTCTCAGTTATGTATTCCGATATCAGTATGAGCTTAACACTGCAAATCAATACAGAGCAAGTAGCACAAGGCTCTTGTCATGGAATTTGTGCTTCAGGTTGTCATTTTGCCAAGTTATAGCAGAATGTCTAGCAGACCTCAGTAAGTTCAGGCCTACAGAATATGGCTGTTCACTTGCTACTCCAAGTTTCGTTATCTACCTACTAAATACAACCTCCTCTTCCTCTTCAGGAGTCTTGGCCTCTTATGTGTAGAAACCAAGAGTCTTCTAAAAGAGTTCTTTAAGATGATCTGGCACTGAGTTGCTGCCAAGTTTCTCAATAGAAAGAACTTTTTGCATCATATCTGATGGAGAACATTGTATTTTTTTTTTCCAGAAAATAACTGTTAATAGGTATTTTTCGGATAACATGTGTAAAACAGTGTAATCAGTGGTTAAAACACTCAATTAACGTGCAATAATTAAAAATCTAAGTCTCTGGTCTTTCTGACTAGCCTGTTTTGTGACAGTCTCATCTATCTTTTTAATTTTGGTGAGGAAGCTTTGAAGATCTTTGTTTCATCAGCCCAGAGTGATGATGTCACATTTTGTCTGAAACAGAATTCTTGTTTTCTATCTGGTTCAAATTATTTCTTAAGCCTCTTACAGGGGACTGCCCTTCCTCAGACAGTAGGAAGTAGAATCTGCTTCAAGAGGTATCTAGTATCTATGCCTAGCAATCTTCACTACTTGTCTGTAGGCAGAATAAAAAGCAATCTTCATCTTCATCATTCTATTGCTCTCTCAGTTCGATACACATCTGACCCTTAGAAAATAATTGTTTCAATATGGACACCCTTGGAGTTGGTCAGCAAGAATGGACAAACCCAGATGAGGGAAGCAAGCCACAGCCACATCTGATGAATCAAAAGGCTCAGTTCTGTCCTTTCTGATTAAGAAAGTTGAAAAGCTATGTGTATCTCATATTAGGTTGAAACTTGCATATTTTGTAAGTTTCTCAGTTGTCAATAAAACACATTTTGTGGACTGAACTCTCTGAATGGAAACAGGCGAATTTCTTACAACTCTTCCAAACACTGCTTTTCACTACTTTTTTTCCAATGTATAATTATATTCTGTTATATGATCTAGATGCTTCTTATGATTAAATCTCAGAGTTTCACTCAGTTATGGCTTTTGACTGTCATATGTGTGAATATTTCTTTTACAGATCCTGGAAAAGAGAAAGAATTGAAATCTCCAGCTGCTACAAAAGATAAAGGTAACACAGCAGGACCTTTTTATATAAAACCCTAAGATCTATGCGCATCAAGAAAGAAAAGAAATCTTGCATTGTATTGGCCATTTTGTTTTTATGGTATGGTTCAGTCAGGAATTTAATACTATTTCAGTAAATTCATGATAAATCTGAATTGGTTTTACCTGAATCAGAAATGCAAATAGAGCCTTGGTTAAGTGAAGCATCTGTATGAAAACTTAGAAGTCTAAACTCAGAATTTAGGAACACTTCTTAACCTTTGTTATTACAAGTTGCAAAGTGAAATAAGTCTTGAGTGATCTTTGTTCTTTCATCACACTTAAAAAAGTTTCACTTTAGGAGCGTGCTAAAACTGATGAAAAAAAGTTTTGTACTACACATTTAATTGATATCATGGTTCAGTTAAAAATTACCAGTTATTCAGTCAATTATTGTCCCAGAGGTATTAGATGTTAACCTTTTATCAGTCTAGCTTCAAAATCAATAAATTATTTTTACAGAATATGCTAAAGAAAAGGAAGGAAAGAATCCTACGTCTTTAAAAGATAAAGGTAAGAATACACGATAGAATATAAACCTTTTGAAGACCACACAAAGTACAATAAAGATCTTAATTTTAAAATGATCATTAATTGGTATCATGGCTCAGTTAGAAATGAGCAGTTATTCAGTCAATTATTGTCCCAGAGTTATTAGATGTTAAACTTTTATCAGTCTAGCTTCAAAATGAATAAATTATTTTTACAGAACATGCCAAAGAAAAGGAAGGAAAGAATCCTACGTCTTTAAAAGATAAAGGTAAGAATACACAACACAATATAAACCTTTTGAAAACCACACAAAGTACAATAAAGATTTTAATTTTAAGATAATCATTAATTGGTATCATGGCTCAGTTAGAAATGAGCAGTTATTCAATCAGTTATTATCCCAGAGGTATTAGATGTTAACTTTTTATCAGTCTAGCTTGAAAATTAATAAATTATTTTTTCAGAACATGCTAAAGAAAAGGAAGGAAAGAATCCTACATCTTTAAAAGATAAAGGTAAGAACACACGATAGAATATCAAACTTGTCGAAAATCACATGAAGTAGAATGAAGATTCTAATTTTAAAATAATAATTGTAAATCTTTCCCATGATGAATCTTAACCAATCAACACTTGATTGATTAAATTTTTACACAAGATTTATAGCATGAAAAAAAGAGTGGGGAAAGGACATAAATAAAATATGATGAGCCAACTAATGCTCAGAAATCTCAAAATTAATTAAATAAATGTAGCAAAACCACTCTGGGTAATAGTTAAGAACTTTCTTAAGAACTTATTTTTTCTGAACAACACGAAGTGTTTAATAGGAGCCAGTCAACAAAATCTGAACTGAATGTTTGCATAAATCTGTGGACATAATAGGAATAAATTTTATGGGCATGAGTGGGTAATGGGTTTTCTAGTGTCTCTAAAAGCTCTAGTTAAAAACCCATCCAGCCAAACACCTGAAACATGAGAGTTAAAAGAATCATAGAATGTCCTGAGTTCTAAGGGATCCATAAAGATCATGAAGTCCAACTTCTGTCTGTGCATATGACAAGTCCTCAGTTCACAACATGTGTCTGAGGGTGTTGTCCAGACTCTTCTTGAACACTGTCAGGCTTGGGGCCGTGACACTTCCCTGGGGAGCCTGTTCCAGTGCTCCATCACCCTCTGGGTGAAGAAACTTTTCCTAATGTCCAATCTAAACCCACCCCATCACTTCTTCCTGCCATTCCCTTGGGTTCTGTCATTGGTCATCAGAGAGAAGAGATCGAAGTCTGACCCTCCTCCTCCTCTTGTGAGGAAGCTGTAGACCGTGATGAGATCTCCCCTCAGTCTCCTCTTCTGCAGGCTGAACAAACCAAGTGACTTTAGCTGCTCCTCATGCTGTTTCCTCTCCAAACCTTTCACCAACTTAGTAGCCCTCTTCTGGACACTCTCAAGTAGCTTTATATCTTTTTTATCTGATGGCACCCAGAACTGCACACAGTGCTCCGGGTGAGGCCGCACCAGTGCAGAGCAGAGCGGGACAATCACCTCCCTCGCCCATCTGCCAATGCTGTGCTTGATGTACCCCAGGACACGGTTGGCCCTCTTGATTGCCAGGGCAGACTGTTGGCTTGTGTTCAACCTGCCGTCAACCAGAACCTCAAATGCCTCTCCACAGAACTGTTTTCCAGCATCTTGTTCTCCAGTCTGTGTGTACAGCCAGGGTTGCCATCTCCCAGGTGCAAAATCCAGCACTTGCCCTCATTAGACTTCATGTGATTGATGATTGCCCAGTTCTCCAGTTTGTCCAGATCTCTCTGCAGGGCCTCTCTGCCCTTGAGAGTTGGTCTGGATATTTCTTTTTTTCCTTAGTTTTTATCAAACATTTCCCACGTCTTTTTAATTTAGTCAGAGTAGATGGTTAGCTCAATGGAGTTTCTTTTCATCCATTATTTTTCTGGGTGATTTTTACCCATCTTATTGTTTCCCTGCTTTCTAGAGATGGCTGTATTTGAAAGGAGAAGTGATTTATGGTTAAGTCGTATTTAACGTGTTCTTTAGGTTCTTCATGACAAAAAGATCTACCAGATAGATAGATAGATTAATTTTTATTCTAATTTATAGTCAGCATATGCTATTTCAAACAAAGAACTGAATGAAGAGTTTAGTTCAAGCACTATGGAAAAACTTATTAAAAATCTAAAAGAGAAGGAGGAATAGTCTTATTGCTAGATACATTTTCAAAATCCTGGAAGATGTATTCATTCACTCTTTTTTAACTGGGCAATCTCTTCTTGCTTCTTTTTGAACACATTAAAATTAAATTATAATATTCTTCAAATCCTGTCATTCATATATTGTTCTTCTATGTGTATTGTACTCCTAATCTGGACCAGAAGTGTATGCCCAAACTCTCCTGGGGTGCCATGGTCCTCTCCACAGCCTGCCCTGTTGTACTGTTGTTCCCTGGTGGGGTTGTGCTGAAAAATGAGAAGAGGCACTTGAGTGACGCCTCTGCCCCCTCCTCCACTGCTTGGAGAAGGTATGCTCAGTCTGCTACTCCTTTCAAAGGACTACTTGGGGTTGGGGAAGGAAGAAATATAAAGAGAATGGAGATCCAAAATGTTTTTTCCTCTTTAACAAGAGTCTCTTTAGAACAAATGGAAAGGGGTTTGCCAGCCCTGAACAAGCTTCTGTAGGTTGTCCTTCACTGAATGTTCCCATGGCGCTGCTTTTAATCTCCTGGACTCATGCTCAATGGGTCAGTGACTTCAATCACAAAGTTATTAACAGGTCCTTCTCACATGGCAGAGGAGGTTAGATCTTCTCCACCCAGCCTTCAGAAAGGGATAGTCAGGAATTTATTTTAAGAATCAAATGCAAGCCACGTGATATCAGATTTCCTACTTTTTAGGAAAACAAGGCAAAAATCTTGGAAAAAATTCACACATATTACCGAAAGTGTTACCCACTAGAGCTTCACGCCCCTTTCTTTACCCCATGTAATAAAACCACATATGCCCAATGCATTAATGCTGCTAACAGCAAGATCTTGACCTATGACTCGATACTGAATACAGCTGTAAATGCTCCCGAGCCCCTGCAGCAACACTGATGTCCAGCCCAGCCAAGCCTGGCTCCTCAGACCCTGAGAGCACTTGCTGATGCAGCATCGCTCTTTCCCATAATAGGCATCAAACTTGCACAGTTCAGTGTCTGTGTCTAAAAATACAGGTGCTGATTAGCGAGCTGAATAGCTCAGTTCAAAATATATTGGCAGCAAAGACTCTATAGGAAGAACTTACAAAGCTGTGTGGGGGAAACCCTTAGAAAGCTTGGTGCCTTTCTATGTACTTTTCCCGTTGCCTTCTGGATTACTCTGCTGCATAAATATATATTTAGGACTGTAAATCCCCTATTGCACTTACGATATTTGCCCAAACTGTAGCTCATAAATTAAGCAAAGCTTTATTTGCATGCCATTCTTTCCACTTTCCATCACAACTTCAGGCCGCTTCGGTGGGCCTCTGTAAAAGTTTTCCAGGTTATTGGGGCTTTCTTTTCACTCTTTGCAACTTGCTGTCTTACAAACTGTTTCTTAAATTGGATGTTTCTGGCAAAAAAAGTATTTTAAAGAACACAGGAAAGTAAGGATTTTTGAGACTGCGTACACATGCTAATTATGTATCACGGGAGTTTGTTACTATTCGTGTAAAATCAAATAAAGGAACATTTTTAGATGAGATATTAAATATTTGTAATGATTAATGTTTGCCTGGCACCTTATGCAATAAAAGTGGCATCATCCTACCTCATTCTCTTTGAAGGATTGGCTAAGTTTGGATGAACAAGGATAATGTCCAGACCAAAAATCTTATTGTGAAGCACGCTATTTTTCATAAACTGAGGCATGGAGTTTTTATTTAAAACAGAGACAGGAAAAATAAATCTCTGAATTTAGAGTTACTGCAGGGATGTTCTATAGTTCATAACCTCACAATGTTACCTTATCTATTTTATGAGGTGAATAAAACCTAAGATCTTAAAATCTAATTTTATTGGCAGTAATTAAGGAGAACACTGGAAGAATATGCCTTCCATTGTCTTGTGATAAAGGACTTCTCTGGACTCCTTCTGAATTTATAACCAGCTTTTCAGCTTTTTTTCTGAAGTAAAGAAGAATAAAAAAGCCCATTTACCATCAAGAATATAAAAGCTGATTTTCTGTTGACATAAGCATATTCAAAATAATCTGAGGCCAATTACATTCTAAGGTATAATTTGCCATGTGTTTTTTGGTAGATATCTTACCCAGCTAATCAGAGTAGAAGCTCATTCATCCAGAGTCTCTAACAATGGCACTAAAAGTTCATGATATACTATATATAACTCCTCATTGAATTTTTCTAAGAAATTTGCTAGAATTACATTATGCTCAGTTATTAAAGTGACAGCATTTGTGCTATATAGATAATGTAAATTTACTTCTATACTGTGTTCCATGATTTGTTTTCCAAACAAATGCTCCTTTTTTCCCTCTTGTTTGCATGTTTTGGGATATCTTTGCATCTTTTCTTATGTCAGTTACATGAGGATAATAAGCCTATTTATTTTTATGCACAGATTGGTAGGGGAAATAAGTCAGCAGTGTATATTTCTTTTTTGCTATATACATAATAGCACATTGTCATAAAAGAAACTGATTTGCACTTGCTGTGCAATGCTTGTGCTTGCTTTAAAGTAAAAGCAAAATGAAACTGCATCTTGTATGTAGAACTTTTTAACTTATAACACACATTTTTTTTCTTCAAAAGTAGAAAGTTATATTGTGAGACTCACCTAGAAAAAAGCGATGTCTGTTCAGTTGATGTTTCCTCCTATTTCCATCTCCTTATTTGTTGTTGAGATTTGCATGAGAAATAGAGTTTTATCCTGAAAAGTTAACAAAATGCTGCTGCTGCTGCTGCATCTTTCTATACCATCCTCATAACCTGATGCAGCTTCACCGCTGGAGTAGGATGCAGGAATAAAGTAGCAAGGAGAATGTTGGCTTTAAGTCAACTTTGTTTTTCCTCTTCTGTGACCAGCAGGAAAGTTGTCAGTCAAGAGCAGAAGTTTGAAAAGTCTTCAGTAAGTCCCAGTTTAAGCTTCCAAAGATGAAAACCTTCTCCCTGGAAGGGAAGCAGGACTGTTGATCTCAGTAGCCTTGGCTCAGAGGGCAAAGAAGTCGGTGCACCATGGAAAGTGTCCTACATTCATAGTTGCTTCCAAAAGTTGTAAGAGTCAAAAGTGCTGAACCTTCTTTAGAAGCTACAAATCATAGGAAATCTCAAGGAGACCTGCTACATGGATGACAAAAAAAAAAAAAAAAAACAAAAACAAAAAAAAAAACCCACACAAACAAAAAAAAAAAAAAACGCCCTCAAGGACATATGCCACCAAACCCACAAAACCAAAGGCAATGGTTTGTGGCTGTGGCTGTAACAGTGACTGCTGATCTTTGAGATAGTTGGATTGCATTCAGAGATTGCTTCTTCCACGCCCAGGATCAGAGCATCCCCACACATAGGAAGTCAAGGAAGGGAGCCAGGAGGCCTGCATGGTTGAATAGGGACCTGCTGGGTATGCTCAAGCAGAAGAGGAGAGTTTACAGGTCATGGAAGCAGGGGCTGGCCACTTGGGAAGAATATAAGGCTGCTGTTAGAGGATGTAGGAAGGCAGCTAGGATAGCCAAGGCCTCCTTAGAATTACAGCTGGCGAGAGGGATCAAGGACAGCAAAAAGAACTTTTTCAAATACATAGCAGATAAAACTAATACCAGAGGCAATGTAGGCCCACTGGTGAATGGGGTGGGTGCCCTGGTGGCAGAAGATACAGAGAAGGCAGAATTACTGAATGCCTTCTTTGTCTCTGTCTACTCTGCCGGAGGCTGTCCTGGGGAGCCCTGTACCCCTGAGACCCCGGATGAAGTCAGGTCAATGGAGCAGTTTGCTTTAGTCAATGAGGACTGGGTTAAGGAGCAATTAAATAGTCTGGACATCCATAAATCCATGGGTCCAGATGGGATGCATCTGCGGGTGCTGAGGGAGCTGGCTGAAGTCATTGCTGGACTGCTCTCCATCATCTTTGCCAAGTCTTGGGAAACGGGAGAGGTGCCCGAGGATTGTAGGAAAGCAAATGTCACTCCAGTCTTCAAAAAGGGCAAGAAGGAGGACCCGGGTAATTACAGACCGGTCAGCCTCACTTCTGTCCCTGGGAAAGTAATGGAACAGCTTATCCTTGGTGCCATCTCAAGGCATATCAAGAATAAGAGGGTTATTAGGGGCAGTCAGCATGGCTTTACCAAGAGTAAGTCATGTTTGACCAACCTCATAGCCTTTTATGAGAATGTAACAAGGTGGATGGATGATGGCAGAGCAGTGGATGTGGTCTACCTTGACTTCAGTAAAGCCTTCGACACAGTCTCCCACAGCATCCTCACAGCTAAGTTGAAGAGGTGTGGTCTAGACAATAGACTAGTGAGGTGGGTTGCAAACTGGCTTAAGGAGAGAAGCCAGAGAGTGGTAGTCAATGGTGCGGAGTCTAGTTGGAGGCCAGTATCTAGTGGAGTGCTTCAGGGGTCAGTACTGGGGACAATATTATTCAATACATTCATTAACGATTTAGATGAGGGCAGAGAGTGTACTATCAGCAAGTTTGCTGATGACACTAAGCTGGGAGGAGTGGCTGACACACCAGAAGTCTGTGCTGCCATCCAGCAGGACCTGGACAGGCTGGAGAGTTGGGCGGGGAATAACCTGATGAAATTTAACAAGGGCAAGTGTAGAGTCCTGCATCTGGGCAGGAACAAGCCCAGGTTCCCGTATAGGTTTGGAAATTACATATTAGAGAGCAGTGTAGGGGAAAGGGACCTGGGGGTCCTGGTGGACAACAGGATGACCATGAGCCAGCACTGTGCCCTTGTGGCCAGGAAGGCCAATGGCATCCTGGGGTGTATTAGAAAGGGGGTGGTTAGTAGATCGAGAGAGGTCCTCCTCCTCTACTCTGCCCTGGTGAGACCCCATCTGGAATATTGTGTCCAGTTCTGGGCCCCTCAGTTCCAGAAGGACAGGGAACTGCTGGAGAGGGTCCAGCGTAGGGCAACAAAGATGATTAAGGGAGAGGAGCATGTCCCTTATGAAGAAAGGCTGAGGGAGCTGGGTCTCTTTAGTTTGGAGAAGAGGAGACTGAGGGGTGACCTTATTAATGCTTATAAATATATAAAGGGTGAGTGCCACGAGGACAGAGACAGGCTCTTCTCGGTGGCAAACAATGTTAGGACAAGGGTTTAATGGGATCAAGCTGGAACACAAGAGATTCCACTTAAATTCGAGAAAAAACTTCTTCTCAGTGAGGGTGACAGAGCACTGGAACAGGCTGCCCAGGGAGGTTGTGGAGTCTCCTTCTCTGGAGACATTCGAAACCCGCCTGGACATGTTCCTGTGCGACCTCACCTAGGCGTTCCTGCTCCAGCAGGAGGATTGGGCTAGATGATCTTTTGAGGTCCCTTCCAATCCCAAGCATACTGTGATACTGTGATACTGTGTGATACTGTGAGATCACAAACGTGCACAGAGAGTGAAATGGCCAAGTCAGGTAGCTGTTGTCTCAAGGCTTCCTATATAGTCAACACAGAGGCTCCTTCAAAGTTTTCAGTCTTCACACTGGAAGTTTTCTCTCAATCCCCTGAAGGAGTCCACCTGCTGTGGTGAAGACCAGACCCCTAATTTAAATAGCTATCCCTGAATGGTGTGATTTCTCTAACAGCTTTAGCCACCTTGGAAGTGAACTTTTTCTTTTACAATTCACACTTAAAGCCAGATGGATGAGTGCCATCTCTTCCTGGTACCACGACAGCCAGGAGGATGATCAAGGGTTAAACTTATTTTGGAAAGGATTTTCTTTTAGCTTTATCTGTTTTACTGAAGATTTGGTTAACTTTCATTTGAAATAAATGGTATGTTTTCTCTAGATGTTTAGGTGCTGTATCCTGTCAGATGGATTGCAGTTGGGTCTACTCAGTATCCTGCAAGCTGTAATATTCTCTCACTCAAGCCAAATACATCCACAAGTCTATCAAATTACCTCCTAACTTTGGAAAAAGCAATTCCCTCCTAATATTCCTTGATACATACATTTAAGAGGTCAAGGGGCTATTGCTTCAAAGTAAAATAAACTAATCATTTAGACAACACAATGTGTGTTATCCCTGTGCTTGGTGACCCTGAACACACCCTCCCAGAAGGGCTGAGGCAAAAAAATAGGCTTCAGTCCATCAGAGAAAACAGAATAATCCTTTCTGTCTTCTTGAAGTTTTGGATAAGGCCCTAACATTTCTAATCTTGTGTCATTACTTGTGTGTCATTACTTGCACTTTCCCCTTCTCTTTTCTGATTTCTCTGTTCTATGAAGTCTCTACAAACTGAGGTATTTATGGTAAATACTACTTTTACATTTGCTACTAACTTTATTTCACCTCAAAAAAATAAGTTGGTCACTAGAGAGAATGTAAACACAGATCAAGTTTGCATTCATTTTTATTTACAATTCCAGTCTTAATTTTTAAATATTTTGTATTTTTTTGTTTTAGTGTAGGAGAGCACTAAGATCATCTAAGTCTCAAAATTTTATCTCCCTACAGATTCTCTAAAAGGAAAAAATCCCAAGAATCCAGAGGGATCAAAGGAAAAAGGTAATTGCAGAAGTTAAGAAATTCAGAACCTAATATCAGAAGAGCTATTCAGTGCTAGAAACAGGTCTTGAGTATGAATATATGAGGATGAAAAACCAAACCCGTCCTGGTACATGGTTAGGTTACTTTATCCGTGATATTGTTTTTGATAACATTTGTGCGGTATGTATCCCCACTAGCATCCCTAGTAAATGCCCGGGCTTCTTTTAAATGCAGATATTTTCATTCTGGGGAATATACTAAATGTATTTTTATACCACCTTTGGATGTTAGTCTGTGAAAAACGAGTTGTCTAAATCCCATAGTGGGTACTTTCCTGCAGGGAAGTAGACTAAATCTGGTCCCTGTGGCTGTGGCTCAAGAATGTGATTGACTGAGAATGAGACTGACTGAGGCTACTTACTGATCTAGGTGTTTAAGAGAGACTGATATAAGTCAGGGTTTTTTCCTATATTGTTGTCAATATGGGCACAAACATCTCTCATTTTTTCAGTTGCAGGAGGTTGGCCTGCAAACTGTGAACACAAAGGTCACAAATTTTTCAATAGTGTTTATTTGGAGAAAAACCTATTTGTTGCAATGTGGTGTGTTTTGAACACTAATACAAAGAATTACATGATTCATTGGCACTGATGTCTTTCTGGAGAGTACTGAAACAGCTCAAAAATTTCATGGAAAAAGCAAAGACTAGCGGAACTGTGCACGGTGCCTGACCTATAACAGCACATCTGAAGTTCAAATTGTGATGAAGTTCCATTTTTTTGGAAGCTGGAGGTATTCAATACAGTCCAGATAATGCTTAGCATAGTGGAGATTACTGAGTAGATATAGAGCAAAATGATATACTTTTCGAGGAATTAAGTATTCCTTGTGAATAACCCAGAGAATGAAACCAGGGCACCACTTGGGGCTCGGGATTCTTCTCTTTGTCACTGTCTCACCTGGGCACCACAACAAGGTCATAGTTTTGATTTGTTTGTGCTCAGCTAACTTCTGGAATTTCTTTTATCCTTGGGTTCCACCTTGTCAGGTACAAGAAAGGGAGAACTAGAATTTAAATGTTTTTCTCATCTGCTTTAATACTTTGTCGTATGCTGCAGAAAAAATGGAGATACAATTATGTTTTTGGACTATTCATTGTGACATAAAATATATGAATGTACATTTGAAGGATGAGCACTGCCTTTATTTTATACCCAGCTTGTTTGTGATTTTAAAAGGCTATATATATGCAAGAAGTGAAAACCTGTTCACCCGCAATACCTATATGGACTCTTTGATTTTAAAATAATAATGGAGTTCTGGTCCTTTTGTCACTTCTGAATAAAAAAACCTCCCAATTCATCATCAGCCTCTGGCTTTCAAAACCAATTTGGTTAGTATTTTAATTGTACTAATGTAGATTAATTTTTATTTGGGTTCAGCAAATGAAAAATCCATTGATGCCAATTGATCTACAGAATTGCTTTCCTCTTTGTAAGTTATCATTCTTTACTGCCTACTTGAGAGATATCTTAACAGTTTCCTCAAAATTCAAAGAACCTACGACACACTGAAGGCTTATTATTTTGCATATCCAGGTCTAAAAGGATGAATTAATGACATTGGTGTTGTGTCCTGTTCTTTACTTCTATGTTGTTAAATCCATTTAATTTTTGCAGCCTTGGCTGAGGTGACTATAAAATGGTGGCATTCAAGATCCTTGGGGCAGTGAGGAAGGCATACAGCAAGCTCACTACCTTGGATTTCAGGAGAGCAGAATTTCCTATGGGATCTGCTTTGTAGAGTACAGTGAGATAAAGGACTGAAGTGTAGAGGGGCCCAAGAAAGCTGGTTAATATTCAAGGATCACTTCCTCCAAGCTTAGGAGTGATGCATCTCAACAAAGAAGAAGTCAGAAAAAAAACCACTAGGAGGCCTGTGTGGATGGACAAGGAGGTCCTGGACAAACTCTAACACAAAGGAAGCCTACAGAGGGTAGACATAAGGACAGGTAGCCTGGGAGGAATACAGAGAAGTTGTCCAAACAGCCATGGATCAGGTTAGGAAAGCTAAAGCCCTGATAGAGTTAGATCTGGCCAGGGACTTCAAGGGCAACAAGAAAAACTTTTATAGGTACATTGGTGACAAAAGGAAGATTAGGGAAAATGTGAGCCCTCTCCAGAGGAAACGGGGGGCATGGTTACCCAGAATACGAAGAAGGTTGAGGTACTCAACCACTTTTTTGCCTCAGTCTTTGCCAGGAAGTGGTCTAGCCACACTTCTCAAATCACAGAAGACAAAGGCAGCAAGTGGGAGAATGAAGAACCACCCACTGTAGGAGAAAATCATGTTCAAGACCATCTAAGAAACCTCAAGGTGTCCATGGGTCCTGATGCGATGTATCTGCGGGTCCTGAGGGAGCTGCCAGATTAAGTCGCTAAGCCACTGTCCATCATATTTGAGAAGCCGTGGCAGCCCAGTGAAGTTCCCACTGACCAAAAAGGGGGAAATATAATAATCATTTCTAAAAAGGAAAGAAAAGAAGACCTGGAGAAGTACAGGCCAGTTAGTCCCACCTCTGTGACCAGCGACGTAATGGAGCAGATCCTCTTGGAAACTATGCTAAGGCACCTGAAAACTAAGGAAGTGAATGGTGACAGCCAGCATGGCTTCGCTGCAGACAAATTGTGCCTGACAAGTTTGTTGGCCTTCTACAACAGGGTTACAGCATTGGCAGATAAAGGAAGAACTAGCATCATCTACCTGGACTTGTTCAAAGCATTTGACACTATTGGGCATGACATCCTTGTCTCTAAGTTGGAGAGGCATGGATTTGATGGATAGATCACACAGTGGGTAAAGGAATTGGCTGGATGGTCTCACTGAAAGAGTTGCTGTCAAAGGCTCAATGTCCAAGTGGAGAACATTGATGAGTGGCGTTCCTCAGGGCCCAGTATTGGGACTGGCACTGCTCAACATCTTTGTTGGCAACATGGACAGTGGGATCAAGTGCACCCTCAGCACATTTGCTGATACTGCCAAGCTGTCCGGTGTGGTCAGCATGCTGGAGGAAAGGGATGCCATCCAGAGGCACCTTGAGGGGTGGGCTTGTGCAAACCTCATGAAGTTCAACAGGGTCAAGTGCTAGATCCTGCACATGGTTTGGAGCAACCCCAAGCACAAATACAGGCTGGGCAGAGAATGGATTGATTGCAGACCTGAGGAGAAGGACTTGGCAGTGTTGGTTGATGAGAAGCTAAACATGAGCTGGCAGTGCACTTCCAGACCAGAAATCCAACCATATCCTTGGCTGCACAAAAAGGAGCATGACCAGTAGGTTGAAGGAGATGATTCTCCCCATCTGCTCTGCTCTCATGAGACCCCACCTGGATCACTGCATTCAGCTCTGGAGCCCTCAACATAGGAGGGACACGGACCTGGTAGAATGAGTCCAGAGCAGGACCACGAAAATGATCAGAGGGCTGGAGTACCTCTGCTATGAAGACAGGTTGGGAGAGTTTGGATTGTCCAGCCTGGAGAAGCGAAGGCTTTGAGAGACTTTATATCAGCCTTCCAGTATCTAAAGGGGACCTACAAGGAAGCTGGAGAGGGACTTTTCACAAGGGTGTGTAGGGATAGGACAAGGGGTAATGGCTTTAAACTGAAAGACAGTAGATTTAGGTTAGATTAGGAAGAAATCCTTCACTGTGAGGGTGGTGAGGCCCTGGAACAGGCTGCCCAGAGAAGTTGTGGATGCCCCATCCCTGGAAATGTTCAAGGTCAGGTTGGATGGGGCTTTGAACAATCTATTCTATTGGAAAGGGTCCCTGCCCATGGCAGGTGGGGTTGGAACTAGATGGTCTTTCAGGTCCCTTCCAACCCAAACCACTCTGTGATTCTGTCTTTTTTTGGTGTTTACATATCAAATTGTTTGAATTGCTTTTGTTTCAAATGTCATCCTAATGCTCTAACCTGATTTGTGATAAATGTTGTATGTTTCTTTCTAGAGACTAGTAAAAGAACAGATGTGAAGCCTTCAGCAGCCTTAAAGGAGAAGGGTAACGTCTTATCATTATGTGGTTGGGAAATAACAAGTTGTCCTCATGAAAGAGTCTGCTGGTATTTCAGTGCAGTTTTGATATATTTTGAAATACATGCTTTCGTTGAAAAGAAGCTAAACCTAACTTCTTCTCACTTAATAGATATGATATGTTGAGAGGAGCAGTGACTGATACAATTCACCCTTATTGTAGTGTTCTTTGACTGTCTGACCTGTATAGCCAATATTGCAGTGTAAATGCTGGCCTGTTCTCAGTGAATTAGTAAACGTGCTGTTACTGAATTCACATGACAGGCTGACATGATAAGCTGCACAGGAATGATTGCATGGTTTGAATTGCAGAAACTTTGCCAGTTAATTTAGTGGGAATTATTTTTGTTTTGCTTTCCATTCTTAAGTTGACCCTTTTATTGAAGCAAACAAATTCTAATTCTTAACACTTACCTGTTTTGCACATGTTGCTTCATCTGGTGCTACGCAAGTTTGTTATAGTACTGATCAACACAGTGTGTACTTACATTACTAACTTTCTCCTTCCATCTTTGCATTTCTTATTTTTTCCAGACTCTCCAAAAGGAAAAGAAATCAAGGCTTTAACTACAAAAAAGGATAAAGGTAATAATCCAAAGTTGAGCCTTAGCATAAGAGTCAGTTGAGAAAATAAATCCACTATTCACGCATTCTCAAAAAAAAAATCCTAGTTTCTTCACTTAGCCATCCATAAATATCCTTGACTGGCATCCTTTGCTGGTGGACATTCTCTTTATCTGCGTGATAAAGAGGAGATACATATGAGGCTCTACAAGCAAGTTGTAGCAGTAGTACTTTATAGCCCCCAAAATTATGAGGACTTGTTTTCTTCTTTCTGAATTTTTTTCTCATTCTTTCTATTTAAGTTTGTCATTTTGGATTGCATTTTACTTTTCTCCTATAACACATTATTTGGCTGTGCTTTGCTCTCTCTTCTTACGTTGAAATATCATCACTAGTCATGAAATAAAGATCAATTACAATTTATAGTACATGACCTCTTAAATACCAGGCAATTTTAGGCAGTGATAAAACTATAATTATAATTAACCAAATGCTTTCGGGTTTATTTATGCATACCAACTAAATTTAAACAAAACTTCATTTTACTTTGACACTATTTGCATATTGATTAAATACCACTTGCTCATTACAAAGCAGTCTCTCAGGTTAAATATGTAAATAATTTAACATGGATAAGAATGTATAATAACTTGGTAACTAATAATAATCATTTGGGCCATGGAAATATGGTAGTCAATCCTAGAAACTTTCAGACAGTTTTGAAAACTACTTCAGATAATTGAATAATATTGCTTCCTATCTTTAGATTTTCCCTAAGGAACACCAGAAATAATGAGGCAATATTTTCTCTGATAAAGTCATGAAAGATAACATTTGCAAGTTTTTAAGTGCAGCTACTTCATACAGTGGATGTAAGTAGTATACAGGAGAAAAGTACAAATCAGCTACTACTTTGCACAGTTGTATCTTTCTGAAGTGAAATGAAGGCTTAAGTGCTACAAAAGGAACTAGGGCTTAAATAGTCTGAAACTCTTTGAAGTACTTAAAGTAGATGAACCCAGACTGTCAGTCCAAGGTCAAGGACATTAGAAAAATAAGGAAACACTATTGTACCAGTTGTACCAATTCTTTTAGTTTATTTTAGTAAACAGGGAGTACTGCAGTAGGGTTGGGGTTTTTTGTCTGTTGATTATTGGTTTAACACAACTTGACTTTTACATTTTGAGCTTCAGGCAAGCAAGGCCTATGGACTTCCTGCTAGGTTCTAGCAAACACATCTGTGAAACATAGGTAGGTTAATGAAGAGTTAAACATTGATTAAACCCTTAACTATTTGACTACTGAGCTTCCCATTGAGTTTCTTATCTAATTTTAGTCTTCAGCTCTACATAAAGATTTCTGGATTTAAGACTGATTTATTTAAATTTCAGTGATTAAAAAAAGTAAAATACTATTTATTACAAAGGATCAAGTAAAAGAAGTGATACATGTCTGTAAGAGTTTTTTAGCTGCACTGATAACGAATTACCTTCGGTGAAGTGTCAAACACCCGCCCAAGTATACAGAAAAGTATTTAAAAATGACTTAATTAGCTCAGTTTGATCAGCCAGTGAAACAACCGGTGAATAACAGCTCCTTTCAAGTTCCTAAACTGAGCTTTGACAAGAAAGGACATCTTTAATTAAACATTGTTGAATTTCACTGACTACACGTAAAGCTGTTTATGCTCAGTATATTTAAGAACAAACTCAATACTTCAAAGTGATTAGCTCCACTATTTTTTTTTTTTTAATAAAATTAAGTCTTCTTCCCATGGTGGGTGATAGGACACATGCAAGATTTTCCTTATTCTATTGCAGTAGAAAATATCTGATATGTTCCCAGTGAACTTTCACATCCCATGAAACTTTTCCACATGGGCTATTTTTTTTTTTACCTATAGATTAAAATACTGTAAGAGACATAAAAGATTCTGTGTCTTGCAGTCTTACAGTTTCCTACTTGTCAAGACACAAGAACCAAGGTCTGGACATTTAGTGCAGACTATGCTGAGTTTAACTACACTGCAGTACAGGGTCGCATTAGAGACATCTGTGATTATTTTGATAAAGAACAGTGACTTGGATGAAATCTGAACTAGAACTGATTGTTTCTTGTGGTAACAGTAGGATATTTGGATGACCAACGCTGTAATTTAGTGGGGCTAATAGTTCTGAGTCTGCACAGCCTTTACCAGCTTCCCAAGTGAGATGAGCACAACTCGCTTCTGTTTTCCCAGTGGCTTGCATATGACCTAGAAGGTCACCTGTGGATGTACTCTGTGCTTTGCACAGCTCACTGAGAGCAGCTGATACCTCGCAGCCATGAGAGCATTTCTCTTTGACTCTATTTGGCTCTATAAGAACTTAGAATATTTGCATTAGATGCTGTTAGACACATGATCAGGCCAATTGCCTTATTTTTAAGTCTCGTGTATCTCAGCTAGGTCTGTAAAGCGGCTGTTCTGAGCAGGACGGCAGATCCTTCAAGGCCCCTGGAGCAAGACTGCAACAGAAAAATGTAACTTGAGTGGAAACATCTCAGTGTCTACAATCTATGTGTCTACAATAGGATTCAGTCATTTTCTAGAAAACAAAGTTCATGACACAGCAAATCTTATACAAGCTCACTCTGAAGGCTATTCAGCTCAATGATTGCAGGTTTTTAAAAGTTGTTTCTGTCTTTTCTGTTCCATGTGACAGATCTTCATAAGCCATTTCTTAGCTCCTGGGATACATAGGAATGCAGCACTTCCAAAAACAAATACAACTAACTCTGTGACACTGAATATGTATGACAAGACATGGACATTTTGTCAGAAGAATGTAACCCCAATGCTCAAAGTGGCTTTAAGCATCCATGTGGGATGCTGTGCTTCACTACACCTCTCTTTCTTAGTAATTATGAGTGACATGTCACATAGATCAGGCAGACAGTTTGAGAAAAGCCTCTGTAGGAAAAAGTGTTCCAAAAATTTCGTGGCCATTGCCCTGAAAAGAAATGCAAACAGGTCACCTTTATGAGCACTGGTGCTTTTTTTTAAGCCAACTGAGAGGACATAGGGAGCTTCTTTAGTTGACATTTCAGTTTAAACTAGCCAATAAAAAAAAATGCCTTGAGAAAAAGCAGTGGTTTGATTAGCACTTACCACTTTATCGAGATCTGTCAAATCCATTCTAAATTGCATTATAGAAGTGACCACAGTGTAACTCCTTTTTTAAGATAAATACATTATTGAAATGTGAAAGTCAAATTCACACAAGCTGGATAGCAATAGAAAATCCTGACTATAGAGAAGCTAAATGTAGGGTAGATATATTAGGTGCATAAAAATTGCAATATCAGCCTGTTTAAATGGTCCATCCATTATAGAACCTCATTGCTCAACACTGCTGATGAGAAATACTTCAAGAAAACATAGAAGCTTTAAAAGTCAGATACTAAGATAATGACAGATATATAAAAAACAAGACTGAGTCATAGTAGGAGGTATAAAATTTCTATTGTGAGTCAGCCCTTCTCTGTAAAAAAGCTTCAGTAGACATAAGCAAATAAGAGAAAAAGAACAGAAATAATACGCATAATATGAATTAATATCATATTACAAAAGGGAGGAGATAAAGTTTTAATTCCAAAAAGCAGTTTAGATAAATTAAAAAACTAGGAAAGTTTTATGGCAAACTATCAACTGTAACTTTGTCCTTGTGGTTTTATACTTGATTCTTTATTATTTTACTAAGGAAAATATTCAAGCTGAATAAGGTGCATCTGCACATATATGTAGAAATACACATTCAGTAGTCAAAACAGGTTTGTAAATGAAAGTACGTCCACTGATACGTAAGGTATTAATATTTCCTGAAGGCAGGGACTGCTACATGCTAGGACTCACAGATCTCCATGATAGCACTCTGAAAAGTCCTCTGAATTTCTATCTATAACTTTTTTGTTTATGCATGCTTATGCAATAAAACAAAATTCTTGTTGCATAATATTGTTTTACATAGTATCAGATATCAGAAATCAGGATTTTCTCTGACTGGGACAGTGTGCTTCCCAACAGCTCACAGAATCAGACTCCTCCTGGTTTATTGCCATTTAATGGCCCAATTGAACTCTTTTCTGCACAGATCTAGTGAGAAACTGTTCCTCTCCAAAACCATATTTGACACTCTAAAACTGGAGAACGGCAGAGAGAGACTTTGACCCTCTGGTACGTCAGAGAGATCCAATCCCTGGGTAGCTCTGCCCCGCTCTTTGGCCTTTTGTGATATTTTCAGAGATGTGTGTCTATCTTTGGGACCATGCTTGAATTAATCCTCATGCATTTTAGGTATCAAGTATCACAGATTCAGACAGGGATGAGACAAGTCATCCTTCTGCCAGGAGTCAGTATTTCCTGTTCCTTAGTTGTTGATGAGAGGCTGGAGCAGACCCCACACATAGTCAAAGCAGACTCACTTAGGCATGTAACCACTCTCTTATCACGTCTACCCAGTGACTTTACAGGGGGTCTGATAATCCATATAGTCTGACTCCTGATAATCTGAAGCACAGCTTGCACGCTTGTGTTGCTCGTGTATTCTCATTAAGGCATTACTGGTTATAAAGAGAAAAACACTGTAAACTTTTGGGTGAGTTATCTAGTGAATTAAGTTTTTCTTAGCAGATCTGACAGCTGTGCCTTACAAATTGGGACAAAAGTGACAGTCAGCTTATGCAGGGAAGTTCAACTGCAACACCTTCCTAGCCCATTAATAATAAAATGTATTAAGATAATTGAATAAGAAAAGTCAGTTCTCCAAACCTGTTTGTTATAACCTGGACCACAGGAGGAAAAAGGCAGGAAAGGTGTCTCCTGCTGCTGAATAAGAATCATTCTAAACACAGATGCTCCAACCAATTTAAATGCTAAATTCTCCTCTCTGATGCTCACCATACTGGTTTTAATTGGTTTCTTAATGTGATTAAAATTTGTCTTGACATAGATAAGAGAAATTCTGAACTCAGACCAGAACAGAGAGAGAAATTATCTGTTAGGAAGACCCAAGAGAGAAATATCACTATATACTGTTCTTAAATATTTTAAAAGAGTACCTTCTTATCAAGCTATGAACAGATGGACAATTTATGGTGAGGTGGGCAAAGCAATATCAACTTAGTGAATTTCAGGCGCTTTGCTGTAGCTGCCTGCATGAGTCGGTTTTCACTTCAGCATAACAGCATGCATATGAACAGTTTTCACAGAATACGTAACACGGGATGAGCCTGCATTTGATCTTGTGTTACCATAACTTACCATGACTTGGTCTATTACCAAAATAAATGTAAGAACTTAGTCAAAACTTCCACCAACTTTAGGCAAATCAGTTACTCTCTGTCTCAAAGTGTGTCAATGTACATACAATATTTTAAATTACTCCAGAGTTATTCAGAGATTTAAAAATCTGTCAGGAAAATTGGTGAAATCATAATGAAAGCCAGAACAAAACCAAATATCTGGAAAATCACATCACAGAGATCTAGCCTCCATAGTTTTTGCAGAAGGAAATGATGCCTTAGTAATAAATGTTTTGAACATCTTAATAAAGTAATGAATACAACATTTATGGGATCGTTTAAGTAGGTTTTTTCAAAGTTCCATTATAGGAATTACTGCAGAAACTAAATAGTATCTGTCTAAGAGGTACAATATTGAGGGAAATAAATATCTGATTAGGAAGCAGAGAGCAGTTGATTAATTTTCATATTGCAGCTCATTTACAGAATAATTGCTTATGGTTCTATGTCTGGACTAATGTTGTATTTCTTAATTAACACAAAAAGTAGTAATTTCACAGTAATTTCATGAAATTTTTACATGACATAAAATTAGTTAAAGAATTCAGGGTCAGTAGGGGCTGCGATATACTGAATTTACAAGGTGAATGGACAGAATGATGGCAAAGAATTTTACTGTAAATAAATAGAATATAATGTATACAGGAGGGAAAATATTAAAGAAGAATTTATCTCTAAATTAACTGTGTCAATTAAGGAAAGGAACTAAGTATTACTGCTGAGGAACTTTCTTCCAAGTGCAGATGCATTAAGAAAATGAGTATAGTGTTTTAAGGCCATTGCATAAATGAAAGATGAATCTTGTCTGAAGTGCTGTGCAAAAAACTCTTACATAATAATGTGTCACTGAAGTGGGCTAGGAAATAGTAACAAAAGTCTCATAGAAAGAAAAACAGGAAAGATTCATATTACCATTGAGATTAATTAGTATGATCAAGATAAGACTGAAAATCACAAATAAAAGTCAAGGGCTCTTCAAAAGCATATCTATATGGAAATGCAGTTTTCGTAGCCCAGATTTACATAATAAATTATTGTAAACTTAGAAAGAAAGATAAATTTCATCAATCAGGATGGAAATCAATGGCTTGCTATAAGAAAATAACAGGAGAATTTGTGGGAGAAGTCAATTCTTTGACAGTATTCAAACTAAATATTTGTTGGCTATGCTCGGACATAAAGTAACACGGGACAGACTATTTTTGAATAGGAAACTGTTTTCAAGATTTTTGGTGTTTTCAAGACATTTTCAAGATTTCAGAAGTGTTTCTGTTCATTGAACAACTCAGAAAATTCCCTCAGAACCATGAGTGTCTGTGGGGTTCAAGGTCTGCTGGTGATCTAGATTCAAGTTTCAGATACCAGTTAAAAATAATAGAATCATCCTCAAGCTATTTGGGGTTTGGTTTTGTTTTTGATTTTTTCTACATGAAAATACATGCTACATTGACACACTTCCATCACTGGAAATTTACCTTTATTTTCCCACCCCACTGAAAAAATGTTGAACAAGGTCAGACATGCTTTGTAATGATTTCTTCTCCCCATTCCCAAAACAGAAAATATGATGGTGCTTACTTCTGGTTTCCAGAGTAGTTGTTGATCTGGATTCATGATCCTTGAAAATGGGATGTGCATCCTTGATAAACATGTTTTGCTTTGTACTATATATTAACTGGAAATGTGTGATTGGATTTGGATAAGTCTAGCAAAGGAAGATTGTGATTCAAGGCTGTTAATATAGTTCTTGAAAAGATTTGTAAGTACAAATTCCTAATTCAAGAGCTACATGATACCTCCCATCAGTACAGTGCAAAAAAACATTTTGCTTAAGAATTTGTTCAATCTCCAAATAATCAAGGTAAAAAAGAACACAGCCAAGAGCATTTCTCATATCTGAGTATCACATTTCCCATTTCATCATTCTATTCTATTTCATGTCCTTCCGTGCTCAGCTATAATGTATTACTCACATTTGTTCTCAGCAGGTAATCTGGCTTTTTATCAATTGTAGGCCAAATTCCTTGGGTAATCTATCCATCTTTTTGCTGCATTTCAGGTACAAACACGTTGCTCAGCTTCTGAAAGAGCAATGTAAAGGATGGTGTTTGTGCTCTTTTCCATTAACTCCTTGTCATTTTAAGTTTGAATAACAGGATTTGATCAGAGCAATGCTATTGGCGACAGTAGTCAGAATGAGGTCTCTTCTGTCTCTTAAGATTTGTTGAGTATTTGTTGAGTACATTCCATCGGAAAAACTGTGGCCAAGGTGAAAATTCAGACAGCTGTCACAATAGGATATGATAGCATAATAACAGAAATTAGCTAGCCATAAGTGCAGCGGCAGGCACAGCTGGATCTTGCTCTGTCTGTGTTTGCCTCAGCACCAGAGGTGTGATGAGCCACGGCCCATCAGCTGGCAGGACAGACGTCAGGAGGAGCCCAGAAGTGCACTTATAAGGCCTACCCAGAGTTTTGACATCTGGGGTTCCTCTTGATTTGGGAGTCCCTCCAATATGCTTCAAGTGGCAATGTGTCTTCTGAAAGCCACTCAGGCTTCTGTAGCAGCTTTTGGGGGAAAAATTGCTAAATCCTCTGTAACAACAGATTTGTGAAAGGTGCACTTCACAGCTTTGACATGCACATCACCCAGGAAAGCAAAGTGACTGCAAAGAGGACCAGATCGTGGAAAACTTGAGGTTGTTTTTCAATAATTCTAGGCATGAAACCTCTTTTTCTACTGCTGGCACATACTTAAAATACTAAAAATGTTTCATTCTCAAAGGAAAATAAGTGGTAGAAACCATGAAATATCTTCAAAATCAGGATTATTTTTGTGACAGGCCATTGACAGATGACATTTCACTAATTTCAGGTTTAACCCTTTCCTTTTTTATCTGTTTTATCCAAATGTACTAACAATTTGAAACAAAATGACTTTTCATTTTAAGAACACTGAAGAGGCAGAGATCAGCACCTAAACCCATAATGCAAACATCCGAGACTGTGCCTGCTCCCCAATTTGATCCCTTGATTTCTGTCCTGCACCAGGACATGTTCTTCAAAGGAAGAGCAGAGCTCTGCTTCTGCTTGTTTCCAGTTCCAGTGCCACATCAGGTCTGTTCCAGCCTGGTGCCAGGTGCTCTTTTCTGGCAAGTAAGAGCTCTGAATTTGAACTTCTCTGTCTTTGTTTTCCCCAAAATGCTAACCTAAGGCAGAGGCTTACTACCACCGCTTCTAGCAGACATGTTTCAAAATGAAGTGACATCTGTAGCTACATTTTAGAAGGCTGAGTCCTATAAATGTAGGCTGGGGAACGGGTAGTGCATAGATTTTAAATGGTCTCAGCTCCGTCAGGATTGCTGCAGTCATCTGCAAATGCGTGTGACCTTCCCGTGTAACCCTCCCATTTGAGACATCTCAGACCTTTTAGCACAATTTAATTTGTTTTCACATTGCCCATTGCAGGTACATGACATGTTTTATTGAAATACAAGGCTGAGCTTTTGGGAGACTTCTACTCTGTCTTCAAAGTTTGAATACTGATCACACAGCACAGCTTGGTCCAGGGAACTAATTCCAGGTTGTTTAAACTGGCGAAAAGAGAGCAGTTTCCTTCCAGTCTCTGTCCAATCTTCCTTCCCACAAAACTCATATTGTGGGATTTGGAGGTGGGATTGCTGCACGATCGAATCTTGTAAGTCCCCATGCTAGGCAGAGGCTTAGAAACCTGAACATGACTTTGGGTGGTTTTATACTTCTGATTTTATGCATTTGTTTAACTCTACAAGCTTTAACAGCAAAAAGGCACATTTCTGTAAAACAGATGATGCTCTAGCCTCTCCTTACCCCTTCATGCCTTCCCATTCCAGTTTATCTTCCTTCTTCATTAATGATTTTGAAATATTCACTTTGTGCCTCTATCTGCCAGTATTCATGTCTGGGAGGAACAATGACTTAGTGACTAAAGTTAAGTGTGAGAATCTAGAAAGCTGGAGTTTGTTCTCATCAATAGCAGGGCTGGATGTCTGTGAGGGAACACTTCATCTTTCTGATCATCAGTTTCTTTATCTGGCAAAAAAACCTATTCCTATATTGCATTATATATGTATGGTTTGAAAAATGTAGACAAAAGGCACATATATAAGTGTTTACATTTTTACTATTACGTTATTAATTTTTGTTGTGAAAATATAGTATTTTTGTTTCCATTTCAGCTGCAGTGAAAAAGGAGGAGGAGAAGAAAGGTAAAACAATTATTTTCCCTTGGTTGAAGTGTCTTTCAGGCTGTGACTGCTGTGAGAAATGTTTCTTTCATTCACTGATACAATTGCAATGACATACACCACCTCATGTGCTACCATCAGCTAGCTTTATCTGCTCCTACTGTGATAACACAGTTGTCATTTCCAGCATTGTTAGCTCCTTTTTACCACAGGCCAACACAGCCCGGTATCAGACACTTCATCGTCTGATTGGGAAGAAAATGAAAGGCTTTTGTCACCACGTTGGGATTTGTCAAAGAGAACAAAACTTGCAGTGCACCATGCATGCTGACCTGGCTGTTTGTTCTTTGCAGAAGGCGCTTTCCCAGGCACATTTAATTTCCTCTTTCCAGATACGTATTGAGCATGCATGTAACCTCTGCTGAAATTGTTCTTTGGTATTTTAACAGATTAGTAGAAAAAATTGCCCTGAACCAGAACCTAAAACATTACTTAAAATGCTTAAAGATTAATATACTCTATTAATCAGACCCCAAATATCTGTTTACAGTGTTGTCTTTTAGAATAAGATTTGCTGAGTCAAAATATTTTTTTAAATTCGTTGATTTTATTTCAACAGCAAGAAAAAAGAAAGTTTAGCACAAAGGTGATATTTTTCTTTAATCTGTTCAACTTTATTGATTTATAAGCCATATCTTTCTCACTAAAATGGGAACATTTCCAGAACTTTTCCATAGATTTCAGAGCATTATTTAAGATTTAGCATTGAGTCAGCGACAAAAATATGGTTCTTTACTTCCGAAATGTACTGACACAGAGGGTTAAATTTTTGCAGGGAGGAAGTGCCTTTTGCCCCTTCAAAGAGGTCTGGAAATTCTGATTCACATAGTTGAACAGTGGAGCCAGGCTTTGCTGTCTATACATGAAGACATTTTCAATTTTGCCATTTTTTTCTGTTATCCCTATACAGAATAGTTAACTGAACTGGAAAAAAAATTACAGTCTCAACTGTTTTAATGGCTCCTGAGTGATGTCTTGGTTGTGTTGCTGTTCATGGCAAAATTCCCATTCACTCCAGTGGAGCCAAAATTTCACCTAATGGGTTGAACAGAATAATAAAATTCTTTTTGGTTATCAAAACCAACTGTGTTTATCAAGCAAGTTATTTTGTCCAAAGATTAATTTGCAATAACTGAGGCATGAGAGGTAGCACACAAAGCAGGAAGAATCAGAAAACTGGCAGCTACACTTACTGCCTTTGGTTTTCATACATCAAAACGCCTGCTGTGTTCACAGCCTTGAATTCATCACATGGACTGTTACATCCTTAATGGAAAGAAAGGAGTGAGGTAATTGCTAAGGGTGCTACTTCTGTCAGCCTTGCCACAGGTTATGAGCCCATTCATTTACAGAAGAACATCAAGGTAACTTGTTAGAAACATCTACTGCTTGCCCTTGGTTCATTTTTCATGGTTTAGGATATTTTTTCCTCCTTACCCATAATCTTCCCCAACTGATAAAAAAATAAATTTTTACTGAACATTCTTTTTAGTTGGGTCAATTTTCCCATTTCATTTTCTTTTTTAGATATTTTATGCTAAAAAGCTGTTTCCTCTGATTTCTTAATTTGTTGAAAGGATTTTACCAACAAGTATATGTAGGATACATTCAGACATCTGGCTCAGGGCAGGATGTACCTCATCCTGCTGGTTACCACCAATCTACTTCACAGAAACATCGAGATATGAACTGAAAAGTCAGCTTTGGTCATTCTTCTGATATCGTAATTTTGTTTTATTTTTTTGACTAAACCTCCCTCTGCTTTCCTGAGATCATAACCAACATTGCCAGCAAGGAAGATAGGGATTGTAATGGAAAACATGTTAGTCCAATTATATTTTCCAGTAACTAAGGAAAACTGTCTTCAGTAGATATGCGTTAAACTGTAGAGTTGGAGAGAAGCTAAAAGGCACTTCCAAAAAATGAACATGCCACCCTTTCGCTTTCTCATCTAGCTTCACACTCTCTGTAGGCCCCACGCAGAAAATATTGCATGTTACTAGCGAACTCCCCAAATCATCAGGTTTTATTTATTTATGCTTATTCTGTTTTCATCAAAAATTGCTCCAGGCTGCATGTGTATTCCTCTATCTGTCAATAAAAAGGGGCAATGTTTGCTGATTTTTCTTAAGGAGACGGTATTTTTTGCCCTGCTGCAAAAATAATAGAAGTAGCCAGACAGTGCTCTAAATTGACTGGCTCATTATCCAAAATATATTGTGGTAGTAGCATGCATAGTTCAAACACCTCTTTGTCATTTCTCATGCGAATCATGCAGCACATATGCACTGTACTGTATACAAAGCTTCCTCCAATTATTTTGTCTTATTCAAATACACACCCCTCATCTAGACAAACAAGAATAATGAGCAATACAGAGTGACAAGCCATCACAAAAACAGAGCAGAAGAAGATGGAATGACACTTCCAGTTAATGGTACATTCTGTACATAACATAAATCAGACATGAAGGAGTTTGAAAGAGACAGAAAAGAACAAAATTAAGACAGAGAAAGCTTATGTATTTCACTGATTTCCACAAATATGAGTGATACTAACAGGAAACTTAAGGCAAAACTTATGCATGAAATTTATGCATTTACCGTTTCTATTTGAAATGTTAGCTTTCTAAGATTTCGTGACCCAGGTCCTAGTAAATAGTCGGCTTCAGCTTCCAGCATCATGTTATGCCTTATTACAGCGTGTGTGGAATAGAAAAGCTGTCATAGAAATGTGTAAAAAGTTGTCAGTTCCTAAAGGGCAAGAGGTAGCAACTCTTTGCGTGAGGAAGACTCTTTCTAAAATCCCCAAGAGCAAATCTGGCTGTCAGTACACAAAAATATTTAACTCTTGCTCTTAACTCAAAGAACTGCAAGCAACGATTCAGGTAAATTACAATGGATTCACATATTGGTGGTCTGAGATAAAGCCAAACAGCTTCAGGGCACCTCTGGAAAACAATAAACAGAGCTTGAATACCAAAATACTTCAGCATTTTTTCAGTTTTAAATGCCCTTTCTGAAGGAAATAAATGTTAATATATCAAACCCAAACAGTATTTTTATATTTCAAAGAATATTTCATAATTAGAGTCACAAAACCACTTATGTGAATTGGAGCCAGATTAAAGCAAATTTCAAGGTTTTCTAGTTTTGCATAAAATGGAATTTCTCATTTCAGTTCATAGCTCCCATACCTTATTGATTTCTGACTAAAGAGGGCATGGACTGAGATGCAGATGACAAGCAAGCAACCTTAACAAGCTAAATTCTTTCTCCAGGGTAGTCTTAGGAAGCCTGCCTGAATATTTGTCACTTCTGTGAGTCTAGTAACCCAAACAGGATTTAACCATCACGTAATCCCTATGGGTTACACATCCACACATATACCTGTAAGAACTGCCTCACTGTTTAAAGTGGATCGCAAACCTGACTTGCCATGAAGTCAGTTTCTCCAGGCTCCCTATAGCTGGTAAATGAGAGAGGGAGAGATCGATCTGTTGTGCTTCTGAGAGCAAGTTAGAGTGTGAATCTACTTCAGGGTAGTTGCCTTCTGGGAGTCTCATCTCCCATATAGACTGCCCATAGTTAGACATTATGAGTACTTGTAAGCCAGTGAGATGTAGAAGTTAGTTGCCCGTCAATAACATGACTCCTGTTCCGATTTTGAGCATTATTGCTCTGGCAGCTTGTTCTGAAATTCATTTAATAGTTTTTAGAAAGCCAAAAAACACATTCATGTGACAAGTTTCATCAACAATAAATTGACATGAGAGGATGCAAGATCACTCTTTGACCTTTTCTCAATAAATGCATCATGGTGTAAAAAACTGCATATAGTCTGAGTGCAGTTAATATCAAACAAATGCAGAAAACAGGCAAGGCATGTACATTCCAGGTCCAAAGTACATATTTTTGCCAATCCAGTAAAGGACAATTTCTTTTAATTACTTCTGGTAACGGTACTCTAACCATTGCTTAGAAACTGCTGCTCTGCATCCAGAGTGTGACATAAACTGGCCAAGGCACAGCAGTATCCCTTTTCAATGTATATAAAAATTAAGTTGCTTTCCAAACTGAAAAATAACTGCACAGTAGTGCATTTCAGAACTGCTTCGCTTTGGACTTGACCAGAAAAACTGGAAGGCAGCCTTCCTGTTTATAAAGCAAATGGTGATGGCAGCATGTGGTTTCTGCTCAGCTGCACATGCCACTGGTGAAACATGAACCACACCTTAATTATGTAGTTTTCTAACATGCCTCAAAAGATAAGAAAGCAGACTACCTAATTTGATCATTGCAATGTGTTAACACATAGCCTCCAAACAGAATATATACTGCTGAACAGGGGAAAAAAAATAGTAGGAATACTTTGAAAGTATTTTCTTAAAATAGTGACAAAAATTCATTATTATGTACGAGAAAATAATAAAGACAATCACATGCTGCTACTCTGTTTAAAGTAGCAGTGCTGTTTTGACTGTAGCTGAAGGTAAGCAGCTCTGTCAAGAGGTAACAGTCATTGAATTAGCCACAAGATGGAGCCCACAGGATCTTTGAGCTGGTAGTTAACGTTGTCTCCTGAATCAGACTAAGAACTAAAAAAGGCATTTTTACCAAAGAACAATTTATGTGAGTCTACAGACAAAGTATTTTTCAATGTAAATCCACTCTTTCCAAAATATATTTTTCATTTAACAGATGATAGGCTAGACATTGGTGAGCTTTGACTTCCCATGCTGAAGCAACAAAACCTCAGCATTTTCAATGAATATTGATGAATTGAGAATTTGCACAAAATATGGAAAATGCTTTGACAAGCAAAAGTCTACATCAGTTATGTGAAGTTTGTTTCATCTCTCTTTACCTTGTCTCAAATACCTTGGAGGATACAAATAATTTGTGTCCATTTTCCAGGGTTATGTGAGACTTAGTGATCTGTACAACCTCTGTTAAGTGATGGCCAGATCTGGAGGGACCAGGCTCATGTACTTTCCATGCTGGAGATATTTCAGTTAGTATAAGACATGATCAGAAAACACCATCCAAAGTACCCATTCAGTAGAAGTAGAAAGTAGGCAGAGGAATGATGAGTGCAGTGGGCTCAAGACTTTTCAATGAATTAAGAAATTTAAATAGCTTTTTCAGATCCTCAGATTAATTTAATCATTAAGAAACTTCAACACATACAAATTTAGATGCCTAAAGTTAGTAATCTATGTTAAAGCTATTCACCCTAGTCTCACTTTAGAGTTAATGGAGAGAAATAAACATCTGCAAAGAGTGTTTCATCTGCCTTGTGTATCTGTCAGAATGCAAAGAATTGCCCCCAGGAGATACTTATATTTGTGACTTGACTATAACAAGGAACATAGATTAGGTTTAGTAACAAAAACGGAAAACAAACTGGAATGAATATCAGGATAGTTTGTAGTCAATTATTTTGACAACCCTCCCCAAATCTTTAATTAGTTTTTCTCTTTTAAGAATCTGACACTAAAAGAAAGAAAGGTATGAAAAAGCAGCAAGTAATTTCTAGATCTTAATAACTGATTGAATATCCAGTTTCATTGTAAAATACTTAGATGGAGGAGCTAATGCAAATATTTAATCTAGGATTCTTAGCATTAAATTAGCACCTTGTTTTCAGTGTACTCATAGTTAAGGCATGTAAAAGTAATGATGCCAACTTGCATCAATATTTTTTAAAATATACCCACAATTTTATTTTCAATGGGATTTAATTTAAACCTTGTTGTTGCTTACACCTTTGCAATCCACTGAAGGTAAAACTGAGATTATACTTTTCTGTGTCTTATGTGACAATAAACCTGCAATACAATTCTTATTGATAGATGCAGCATAGTATTTCAATTACAGTTATGATTGCAACTTGTGTTAATCATTCTTTCTTGCCTTAAAGTCCAATAGTAATTTATTCAGCCCCTGCTACCAACAACTGGAGACAGTTAAACTAGTATTTTAATTATTATGAAACAGCTGTGATTTCTGAAGAGTGATCTGTGTAATTGGTGGACTGTGCTGTTACTATAAGTTAGGTGTAATAAATGTATATTGGCATCATGTCAGCAAAGCAACACTCTCACCTGTCAATCAACATAATATGCTTAAACACCTGGATATCCATATAACACATGGTTAATTGGCTAAAAATTTCCCCATGGGATAAACTTACTTTATTGCTCTGTGCAAAGATGTATTCTATTCAGAGGCAACTCCAGAATTAACAGTTCTTCTAGTGGTAATCTACATTTCCTGTTATATCTATGCAGACATCATTTTCAGAAGTGTGCTCTTACAAAGTTGTAATTAAAGCAAAACCAGCGATCAGCAGCATTTCATGAGGAACAAAGTTGATTCAAGATGTTCTGCCTCTAGAAGCTAGTCATTAGTCCTCTCCTTTAATCACCAGAGTAATTTTGGTAGCACACTGGGAAAAGTCCATCTTTTCAAAAGCTAATTATTTTTTATTATTCACCACTCCTAATACCAACTAATCCCACCTCCAAAATAATTCTTTTCTATATTTTCATGAAGTCGTCTTATTCTTGTCTTACTGATGGTTATTTTACTTGTATTTAATATCGTATGTAAAAATATATCCTGCCGTGATTATACTTTCATACATCCAGTCATAGTAAAGGTGGAGTTCAACAAAGAAGTTGGTATTCAAAGTATTTGCATGGAATCTGGAGCATTAGTTTGGCACCTTTCACAAATAACAAGCATTATGACATAAACTGAATATTCAAATATTAATGAATATTAATATCTGCAAGAGGTGTTCCTTTTTGCTGTAATTGTTTATACAGAATAGTGAACACCACTATTTGGGCATAAACTAATGTGAATATTCAGAAAAAATATCACCACTCTAACATCCTACATATCTCAGTCGGTCTTATTTCACTCAGTTACCTTTTATGAGTCAATAATTTGTGCCGCAATAAAGCATGGCCTGAGCCTGGCTATGTTTTGCCTTAGCTATGTGCAAATGTAAAACTGATATTACTAAAAGTGAAAGCTTCTTAAGCACACTCTCCCTCATCTATGTGTTCCCATCCCACAATTTCAGGGAAGAGCCCATGAAACCGTCAGAAGCGGAGGATGATATTGAGAGGAAGCTCTTCAGGTCTTTCGCCACACGTGCCTAAAGATGAAATGCTTTAATGCAGCACATGCACCTCATCTACATTTGACTGAAATTTTATTCTTTCCAGCTCCATCGATGGAAGATTTGTCCTGCTGGGATTTATAGTACTTTAAAGACATTAGCTTTCAGGGCTATCATACAAGATTGCTGTTTCAACAAGACTTACATTTCCCAGTGCATTTCTATTGTTTAACTGACAAACTGGGAAACAGAGAAAAATTGGGATCATTACTGATGCTCCCTACAGGCATGCATCTCAGATTCATGTTGAAGCGATTCCTCTCATTAAAAACCATTTTAAAATGTTGGAAATGTCTGTACTTCTTTGCTACTTCTACTATATTTACCGCATGCTAAAGTTTCTCCCTCCCTCTTTCTGAACTACTTTTTGTTTTTCCCAGTTACATAAAGTACTCTTGAATTGCCAGTTAAAAATAAGTCTTAAAAAAATCCAAATTGTTTGAGGCAACAACAGCAAAATCTCCCAAAAACAAGAGTCAGCTCATTCTTCACTATGCAGCCCTGAGGTATAAGGCAAACTAAACAGCAAAGACACAAATATGCTAACTGTATGAAGGCAGATATCTTGGACCAGGCTGACCTGGTAATGGAAATAAGGCAGGAGGAATGTGAGAGCAGCCTGACAGTATTTTTTGGTGGAAAGCAGCTATAGAAAAATCAGTCTGTTGCAACTGAATACCCAATAGGCTCTAAAACCAGTGGTTAGTTATTAATAGTTACTGCAAACCGTGGCATTTTAAGAGGATTTTCCTTAACCATTTATCATATTATCTTTATTAGCTACAAAACTCCTGCTGAAACAGTGGTGCAAGGAAGTCTGTGGTGCTGCACAGACCCAGATGAGCAATCCTTGCTAAAGAATGAGTGGAGTGATGGCTGGAAGGTCAAGTTTTCTGCTTCCCTGCAAAACTTCCAGATAGCCTCAGAGAAATCGCTTGGTATTTCGTACTTGTCATGTTAATGTGGGATAATACTTCCTCAATTTGTAGAAACCTGGAAAAAATATCTTGGAAAACACTAGGCAAAAAATAGCAGCAAACTAGAGATGTAAAATGGATGCTGCAGAGAATTAAGAGATTCTGTAAGGACAAGGCTTGCACAGCATGTACATTAAAATAACGATACATTAGCTCCCTCTACTTAGCCACCACCACGCTCCTCTTGCTTTCTTTACTTTGACCCATCCATAGGGTAACTATTGTCGGTACACTGTCAAGACAATTTCATAACACAGGGCAGGGGTCAGGGCAAGCGTGTACCATTCTCTTTACAGGAAGCTTGCTGCAGCTAATCTGTTTTGTGAGGAATAATTTTTTTTGGACATATGCTCATTAAACTGTTTTTTCTGCATAAATCAGTCTGCCAGCTGCTCAGCCAGACAGCAGGACTTGGGGAGGACATAGGCAGATATGAGGAATCAGGTCTGCTGATCTAGAAATCTTGTGGGGACATTTGGCTTCTCCTTTGAATGACGAACAGTACAGACAATAACTTCAGAAGGGCAGGGAGCCGCTCTTGAATGGGGTGATAAATCCTAATAATCCGAGGTTTTTTTCTGAAGTTATTGTCATCTGAGACATTTTGAACTGGCCCAATATGTTTTATTCCAGTTGACGTTTTGATATCACACTTGTACCACAGTCTGAAAAACCTTGCATTGACTAGAATAAAACTTTTTTATTCAACCTTAAATTAAAATTGCATTATTCACTGGGCTGAATGATGTAGTATCTTCAGTTTCTGCAGACTACAGCATTCCCACTGAGTTCTGAAGGATGAATGTCCATTGGTTTGTCTAAGAGCCCATTTGTTAGCTTGTCTAAAGTTTATTTTCAGAGAGAATAGACCTGGTCAACTTGAATAAGAAAATCAAAGATTTATCATTCATCACGATGTATTAACTGGAAAGTTAAGATACAAATCTTGAGAATTCCATCAGAAGACTCCTGATAATATTGATTCCTCTTTTGGCCTATAGTGTTGTCACAGATTAATGTCACAGGTGTGCTGGTCTAATGCCCAGTCCAAATCCTGTTAAAGAGTCTCTGTGCTCTCTTTAATGAGAGATGAACTGGGCTTCTACTTAGACTAATGGAAATTAACTTTCTTATTTATAATAAACATCTAACTATCCAATTAGAAATATTTTTTTCAGCTAGAGCATGTATTATTATTTTGGTTTTCTTCACTAAAACAAACAGCTCTGGCATGGCTTCCATTTCTTGTACAACATATTCTTTTCTTACTGAGTGTGCACATTCACAAATATATTTGCTGTCTGAACAGCAAATGACTGCCATCCAGATGGAAAATAGACATGTTATAATCAAAAAGCACATTCTGCTTTTAGTCTCACCAATTTATGGTTCAATAAACCAGAGGATTCTTTTTCTGAACTCATATCAGTAGCTAATTTACAAAAATATGCCGTATATAATTAATACCCTTCTGGCATTCAGAATAGCAGGCAAGAGCAAACGAAAATTTGAAGTGAATGTGAAAAACAGCAAGATAGTTACCAAGCCCAGTTTCCAAGATTAATTTAGAATGACACAAAAGAAATTTCGAAGTGTTTTTGCTGAGGGTAGAACCAGATAATTTAATTCATACAGTTCAGATTTCATGTAGCTTCAAGTATTTCAGCAAAAGCCCATCTATTTTCATTAGATCTGAATGTGACCCTTTTCCTTGTCTAATATAGTTTAAGTGCACACAAGAAGACAAAGTACTTACTTAGGGACGAATTTTCAAACTTTATGAACAACATTTACCCAACAGGGAGTCCTGTCAGTTAATGACATCAGAACAGCTGTTTGAAATGAGACCAAGAGTTCATTTAATCCAACATCCTCTCTCCACCAATGGCCAAACCAGCAAACACCTAGAGAACAGTACAGGAATAAAACAGCCACACAGATATAGCCTTGTGACCTCCCACAATCTCAGCTCAAGAACTTCCTAAGGCAGAAACCATATCTTCATGTTTAAGTGCACTTTGCAGATTTTTTCTAAGTTACCCAGTCACTTTTTTAAATCCTGGAAATTTCCAACATCCACATATTTTACAGAATGGAGTTTCACAGCTTATCTAGGCATTGTATAAAGCAATGTTATTTAAATACAAAATTTGAATAGAGAAGCTTTACTTTCAGTGCAAGATACTATATGAAATGGGTGAGAGCAGCAGACTACGGCATTTCACTTCTCACTCTTCAGGTTAAGCACTATATAATATATCATTGAATATTCTTGAAAGTCTGACTAGGTCATTGACATTTAGCTTTTATCTTATCATTTTCACTAGGAAGACTAAAAATCAGGGTATCTGTTATAGACAATTGCGATACCATAAAAATGAAATTAAGGACCTTGAGGTTTCATTTTTCAGCTTTCTACTTACTGTATAACTCATTTGAATTACATCTTTGATGACAGAATATGGCATAGAAGAAGTATAAGATTAATATTGAATGGATTGAAATCATAGCTAGCAAATCTGGCAAAAATAAATGTTTATCCTTATGGCCTAAAGACTATCTTGAAATTTCACTTCATTTCTTTTCAAACAACATATAGATAAGTTTTAGAATAGCCAACACATCCTGTAAAAAATTTTAACTTTACAAGACCTTCATTGTTTCATCAAAATACCTATGAGTGGTTTTTATCTGTAATTTCTCTGTTATACCAGGAAAAAAAAAAAAAAAAAATGATAGGTTTTTAGGCAAAACTCTGATAGTAATTAGCTAATTGTTCAAGCTCTGTCTGGATGTTGACACTAGAGGAGTTCAGCTAATTAATACCTCCACAGAAAATATGGACAAGGGCAACACAGACACCTTCCTAAACTTGTGTAACCAGACCTAGGCAAAACAATGGGGCCTAAGTTTACAAGAAGGTTTTATTAAGCACATACAGATAACAAAAGTGGCCTTGTCATAGCATCCCTGCTTATCTGTTGTTTCTGATTCTTCACATAGGAGCAAGTATGTATGCTTAATTTCTATCTTTAATTTCTGTTATCTGCCAAAATGTTCCATTATTTTTGCTTTGTTCTGCACACCTTCTCCGGTTGCTACATTCTTAAATGCACAGCGAGAACAACTTCTATTAAATAGAGACTGGATATAAAAGGAGAGCAGTTTTCTACTGCAGGGAAAACAAGAAAAACAAAACTCACTTGCATAGCAGTTCGGTTTTGCCCCAAGTGCGAGCTTGGGAGCTCAGTGAATCATAGCCCAGGAGCTCACAGCAGCAGAATTATTCCTTGTGGTGCTGGGCCTGCATAGGAAGCTCATCCTCTGCACTGCTGCATCTTGCTCCGGGATTATGCTCTCTCACACAGCAGACTGCTGCAAGCAGGCAGCAGAGCCTTTATTCTCTTAAAAACAACAGCTGCCTTGCAAAAGTCAAGAAGAAAAATACAGCTGGTGGGCCAGGTCTTGACATTTCATTTCCTTCTGTAGAGCCAAAAATGGCATTGGGCACGGCTCCCTGAGCTCCTGCTTTACCTGAGAAATGTTCACTTAGGGAAAGTATTAACTCAGTTTTCGGTTTCGTCTCATCCATTTTTTTCTGGAAGAAGATGTGGAACATCAAATGGCACAAAGTTTAGGAGCTGCGGCACTGAAATGCTGGGTCCTTTTGTTTAAATGTGTCCTCATTATGTTAATTGCATTTTCAAATATGTCTTTCTGCTCCTTGCAGTATCAGTGAATCCATCTGAAATTCACTGGCCTCACTGGGGCAGGCGCAATTGTCAGGGACATTTACATTAAGATTGCCCTACGTGTCATTTCCTCACTTGACCTAAAATTACTTGTCTGGCTTTGTCCAGTATTGAACATCTTATGGTCTGAACTTGCTCAGCCTCTTAGTGGGCACTGAACTGGACACGACACCTAGTAAGGTAGCTG
The DNA here is from genome assembly GCF_036013475.1 of Columba livia. Classification (NCBI taxonomy): domain Eukaryota; kingdom Metazoa; phylum Chordata; class Aves; order Columbiformes; family Columbidae; genus Columba; species Columba livia. Next base: position 54,460,263 of record NC_088604.1, on the reverse strand, counting down.
CCCTAGGTTTGATATATGGTCACCATCTAGTGAGGGCAACCACAGTCCACCAAGGAGAATCAGAGCCTTCCAAGAGGTGTTTGTATCACACATTAGCTAAATGAGGAATTTAGGGTGCCTGTGTTCCTTAACTAAGTGTCCTAGTTAGGTGTCTGGGGTGGATATTATAAGACAATGCTAACTGTTGTACATTTTAATATATATTTCACTGAATATTTATTTTACGTGTCTACAAATATCATGAATAAATGCATTAATTTCTGCATTAACAGTCACAAAAGTATTAAAGTCCACCTTTTTTTTTTTTTACTTCTAGCTACCTCAGAGAAACCTCATGAACACAGTAAGTATTAAGTTGTAAAGAATATTGTTACTTCAGTTTTTAGGAGGAAGGTATTTCTTTATGTTGTCAAGGTTTTAGAAGATTAAAATGGGATTCACCAACACAAGCTCACAGGAAATTTTGACTTATGAAACTGGTTTTCAATGACTCTCTCCGTAATGCAGCACCAGGTGTGTTTCACAGGTCCCACTTTGCAATGAAACTATTTTCCAATTAGGGCTGAGATAAGACCCACCTGTGCCCTCTGCCTTTGTGGCAGCTTCACACTGGAAAAGAAAAACCAAGGGGGACACAGACAAGGAAGGGTCCAGTCTATGCAGTTGTCTGGCTGGGGCTCTGTTCCAAGCAACAGAGAGATTTATCTCTTGGTATGCTGCAGCTCTCACCTGCTACACAATTTAAATATAGCTGCTATAAATCAGAATGAAACATATTTTTAACTTTTTTCCTTTGAAAAATCAGAGCTTTCTTTTTTCTGTCTCAATGCTTTTTTTGGATAGCATACTGTTTTTAAATAGCACATAATTGCATTCTGCTTATATTTTAATATAGCATAATATTTATGATTGTTATTGCATCACAATACACCTATGGGATCCAGGCTAACAGAGAAATATGGAAAGTTATTTTTCCTTTGTGCACTATATTGAATTTATATTTACTGTTCTATATAAGAAAACCCCACTTCTGTTATAATAAAACACTTTAATGGTTTTTATGTTAATCAGGGAGAAATATTCTATATAGAAGATAAGTGAAAGCAATCAAAATTAGTACTATAAGCAGTTCATAAATTCAGAAGTTCTATGACACTTCTAAAAAACACAGAATGGAATTATGTGATTTATTAAATCACATTAAAAAGTAAAAAACTTTATTTGGCATAATTTTTATTTTTTAGGGACAAAATTAATAAAATACTTTTTATCAAGAAAGATATTTATTAAAAAAATCTTTTGAAGTCTAGTGTGAATATGTAATGCAAAGTTATCTTTTAAAATAATAATGAGAATCTTATTTTTAAAATCTTCTAAAAATTAAAAAGCCTTCTGACATCAGGGTTCTTCTCTTTTGTAGAGCATGAACATGTTAAACATGAAAAAGCTATCTCTAAGACTAAACCAGGTAGGTTTAGTTGTTCAATTTCCAGTTGCTCCAGGTTCCACTCAATAAGGGTATGTGTAGTATGCAAAACTTGAAGACTTTCTTGAGCTAGGCAGTGGTGGGTTTTTTTGTTTTGTGTCATGGACTTTTTCAGAGTTTGGGAAAGGAGCAAAAATAAGCATGAAATTTAACTAAAAGGATTCACCTTTCACAGTTATAAAGGATTAGCAAAACCTATTTTCCAGAGTTTGTGGAAGGAGTTCTCTAGTGCCCTTCAATGCATCAAAGAGGAATACTATGAATTACGCTGTCGTAGCCCTTTCAGCAAACCAGTGGTTAGAGGAATTGAATTGAATCTGGTCCCCAAAAAGGATGAGCTACAATCTCACCAGTAACATGATAGCCTGCACAGAGACAACCACCAGTTTCTGAATTTCAGCAGAGCAGGAGCTAAACAATTAATAATAATAATAATAATAATAATAATAATAATAATAATAATAATCCTGGGCTGAGTATGCACTCAGGTAAACTGTAAGAAACAACCAGTGACAACTGGCTGCAGTGAGGAGGACAAGGGTCACAGAGCTTTGTTCCTCATCATATTTTTTTGAGGAGGAATGCACTCAGGGATCTGCAGTTGGGTTTGGTGTGAAGAAACAAGACTACGTGGATAACCTCATAGAAATCTCAGCTATTGATGCTCCATTGACATCATTCCTGAGTGGTCCTACCAACTGCAGTGGGCATTGAAAAGCAAGTATTAACATCCCATCAACCTTTGCTGTCAGTGCTGCTGTTTGAACTTCACATAAAAATGAAATGCTCATGAATAGGTGATTGGATAAACCACAAAAACCTTATGTGTTCAACGATAGTAGGCAGCCTTTGTTTTCATTACACTTTTTTCTCTTTTCTTTTTTTTTTTTTACAGAAAACAGTATCTCCTATGCATTTACTATTTTTCTCAATTTTTTTTATAATACAATATTCTACTTGTAAGTTAAATATTTCCATGGACATTCTGAGCTTTCCTGCAAGCCTTGAGTAGCTGATTTAGTGAAGTTTTATTGCTGGCTTTGAGTCAACGAGGAAAAAAAGCAGTGTTTCTCACTCCAGCCTTCAAAGACACAGAGGCCAAACTCATTGGTTGTTTTGGTTTTAGTTCTTTTCTTTTTTTTTTTTTCCCTGGTTGATCACTTTTTGCACGTTAACAGCCAGCAGAGTGTTTCAGCCAGCAGGTGGGTGTGGGTGGGCTCATCCAAGGCAGGAACACCCTAGCAAGGAAGCCACCCTATCCAGCTCTGTGCATCCTTGGAGGAGTCGGCGATGGACAAACAGTGGGTTGACTGGGCAGATGGTGTGACCGTTGACCTTTCCTGCAAAATGAAATCAATCTTGCTGCACAATCAGCCCGATCTCATCTAGATAGCAGCATAAAAATTAATTTCCTTGGTGAGGCATATGCAAACATCAGAGCATCATGTCACAAACCAGTACATTGGACAAGTATGGAGCTTACTCTGTTATAGTGCAGTATATTCCAGACTAAAGCCCTTGGAATTTAAATGATTGAAGGTGAAATTTTTAACTTATTTATTTATTTTTAAGTCTCGCTAAATTTCCTTTGCCATATAATGTCTCTTCTGAGGTGATTAATGGTTGTTTTGGAGAGTAGTGGCTATTCTGAGTTTCAGCTGATGACTGGAAGTATTATTCTGCAAGCACTGGTGGTAACATTGGTTTTGCCTGCTGTATGCCAAGTGCTCTTGAGTTAGCAATTACAAAACCCTCATTCTATATAAAGCAGTGGCATCCTTTTTCAGCTTGATTCAGAGAAGCTTCAAACTATTATTCTAGTGCCTCCTGCCATCAGACTTAAAAGTATTACAAGACTGAGAAACTAAAGCATTTTAGAAAATATATTGATCTTGTAGAAAAATGTTTAAATTAAAGAGTGCTTTTTGTATGTTTGTGAGAGCAAGTAAAGCAAGTGAATTCATTCCTCATGTAAGTCTTCTGAAACTCCCTGCAGTAGACAGAGAACTGTTTAGAGCTTTGTATTTTTTCTTTTAAATTAGATACATCAGGGAAAAAATGAATATTAATGCTTGTAGTGCAGCAAAACTAGAGCTCTGCAGAGGAAAGAAATTCTCTCCAATGAAAGATCACACTTTAAACTTTGAGTTTATTCAAAATCAGAACAAAAATTGAATTTTTTCTGAAATATTCACAAAAGCATATTTTGGACTTTTTGCAGCTTTATGAAGCCATCCAATTTCTTTCTATTTTCAGATTCCTCATGATACACTAAACAAAATGTGCATGAAAAACTGGAAATATTACTTCTGTTCTTGCTAAATACTATGTATTACCTCACCAACTTTTTTTCACTTCTTTCATTCATACTGAGTCTGGTGAAAAGAAAGGACTTGATGAAGCTTCCTGAAAATTTGAAGTGTGTTTCCTCACAGAGAGTATTCTCCTTAACTGTTGATAATCTGCACCTTTGGTTTTCCTTTTGGCTACAACCAACGGCTAGGACCTCAGAGAAAAAGCCATACAATCACCTCCCAGAGATGTCCCAGAAAACAGGTCAGGGTTTTTTCCTGTGGAGTCAGCAGATCAATGCTGACTGGGTGGTTAGGTTACAGAACAGGTAGGTGACTGAATACCAAAGAATTACTGTATTTATTCCCAGATGAAGCAGGTCCATAGGCCTGTCCATGACACTCTGTTTTCAAGAATGAATTCATTTTTAAAAGAAATCACACCCACACTTTTAAATGGATCAGGATCAGATTATGCCATTCACTCACAGGCTTATTTGATGGACTTTGAGAGTTACAGAGCAAATATTACTGTAAATTTTCATGAGAATTAGAAAAAGCAAAAAATATCTTATTTCATGTTCAAAGGAGCAGGGATAACAGCATAAAATTGAGAAGCTCCAAACTTTTGAGTTTTGCTTCTCGTTAATGCAGTGGATGGTACATGGCCTATGTTTAAACTCAGCATGCTAGGGCTTTTTGTGTATTGGTACAAGGAAAACTTAATACCCCCATCTACTATAAATTAGTTACATGCACTGCTATATGCTAAATCTGATCTAAGAGCAGAAAGAAGATACTTTATCTCAACAAGTTGCATCTTGAGGCTGCTGTTTGTGCTATAAAAAACATATCTAGCTTCACAGACAGCCATGAAATGGAGATGAGATTTTTTTAATTCACTGCTTTCATAAGAAGCTGACAATACCAATAGCTGAGTAAGGGGGTGAAAAACGCTAAACTTAATACAAGCGAAGAGAAATTAAGTCGCTACCTACCAGATGACAACTGAAAAGCATAGCAATGCAGGGCTATATTTTACTTCCAAAGAATAGAAAAGATCAGTAACTGTGGAGCTTTATCCATTCCTGTATTTTCCCCCATCAGTATTGATTTCCTTCCAGAAACAAACCAAAAAAAACCCCAGACCAAACAAACAAAACCCAAATCACAATTGCTCTGTGTTTCATGTCCATACTTGCACTGTAGCTTTGCTGGATTCTGCTGCGTTATGGACAGGAAATATGGACTGAGCAGCAATGAGGCTCTTTCTCTGTCTGTTGACATATGAGAAATGTTTTTTTAGGACTCCTTGGCAAGTGTAACCTCTGGGAATTTCAGAGAACTAAGTTAAAAAGAAATCAGAACAGAGAAGATAAATGTGCTCTCTGCCCTCAGACAAAAAAAAAAAATCATCTGGAAGTTACATGCTAAATTCAAAGGAAATGCCATGTATGTCGAGACCACTCAACAGTCTGTTCTTATAAATACTGTACTATCCACTTATTTAGTCAGAGTGCAGATTAAGATTTAACATCTAAACCTGGACATTTGTGTTGCAGAGAAATAGCCCCCACAAAAGAGACGCAGTTCTTAATGTTGACTGTTCAAGGTTGTGCAGTTACAGTGATTAGTAAACCAGGGATGTAATAATTCACAAGTGGTTCTAGCCACCCTTCCCAGTACCCACCTCTATCATCTCATTTAAGAACAAGTTTGACTGCCAGACTGAAAACACTGCTCATATTCAGGAGAAAATCAACTTTGTACATGCACAAACAGAGTACCTGGAAGGGTTTCTAGCCAACTAGTACTCAGATGAGCTGAATTGCTTCAGGGGACGAAACATCGCTGACCGACCTGACCTCCACTCAGCCATTGTCGGTTTCAATCTGATGCCTCACAGAGGTCTTGGGGAAAAGCAAGGGGCCAGAGGCATGTGATTGTAAACTGCCTCCGTCAGCAAGAGGAAGGGGAAATATGTTCTGAATGTGCCTTAAACATACTTAAGAACCACAGTAATGATGTATGTGAATGTTGAAAGGTAGAGGTTAAGATAGAGGTTTGAATTCAGGTATACAAAAGAGAGAAAATCAGAGATCTATTAAAGGATTAGGAAGGGTTAAGTTCATGTTAACCAAACTGGGCAAAGTAGAGATCTGAAAATAAGCATTGCAATTCCCACCTCGCTGGGCCATCACGCAGTTAAGACAAACCCCACCTGCTCAGAAAGTGTAGTCCCACCTGTCCCTCTGCCTGAAGCTTCATCCACCAGCCTATTTGGAGGAAAGGCAGTTCAGGTCTTGTGGCTAACGTTGATATAGGTCCATGTCATCTGAGAACTCTGCTGAGCAAACCTCCAGGCAGCTCAAGAGCATGTGAACTTGGGCAGCCTTTCTCATGGGACAAGCAGAAGTTCAGTGCTGCCCTAAGATTTTGTGACATATATCCAGCTGGATCTAGATAAACTTGTCCAGCAGCAGGTGCTATGAACTGCTGTTCAGACTGGCCCTGGCCTCGATGGATGTTCCTCTGCAAGTTACCACATGCTTCAGGGTCTCCATGCCTTTCTTGTCTTAGTGTAGACACGTGGATATGTCTATACGTATTTGTGGTTAGGAAGTATCTGAGCAGAAGTTCTCAGCATTGTATAACACCAAACAGGTGAACTTGGACACATAGCAAGCCGATATTCACAAAGTCGTAATAGTATTATTAGAATACATTTTTTACCTGAGTGCCTGCCTGAAAGCCACTACCAGGTATGTGGCTGTTTTCTGATGGCTGAGACATTAGGTCTGGTTATTTATTTTATCCATGGAGCATGATCTCACCATGCAGTCAGATCTCATAATGCATATGTGCTGCTCTACAGGGGGGATAGTGATGCTAAAGATATGCATTTATTTTGTCATTATGAATCATATGTATAGTATCATGTACAGAAATATTTTTCCAGTTACATGCATCTATGCTAACACGGTGCAAATTTCCAATTTTAATGTTGTTTTCACAATACAGAGGAGAAAATTAAACAACAAAAGACAACTCCTACTGAGAAATCAGGTAGGAACAAATCATTCTCTCCTGATTTATGAGGGGGAAGTGTGTTCAAAGGAGATGTGGAGGGGGGGTGTTAAACAGTATTCAGTACTCATTTAATGTAGCATTTTTCCATTGCAGTGATTTTTTTCCAGTATCTGAATGGATATGTGACTGATAACACTTTCTTAGAGTAAATCCAACAGAAATGCAACTGTAGATATGATTCTAAAAACAGAACAAAATGTTGGAGTTTTTTTTAAGTTGAATGGTGCCAGTTAGTACCTCATTTCTGTTCATATTTCATGTATGTCTTTTCTTCTCTGCAGCAGCAGAATAGATTCTGTACAGGATCATATGGTTCTGTTTCTAATTGTGAACATGCACGTATTTTTTTCTATAAGAACTCTCATGATAATCTATGATTTTACTATGGAGTGATGTTTTACAGCACTGTTTATCCAATAAAAATACTGTTTTGATAGATTTTATCTGATCATAAATTGCTGTAGCTCGTTCAAAACCCTCTATGTTTCTGTTAATAAGATTTGAGAAATTACTGCAAAACACTTCAATATATTTCTAACCTGAAAGTTTAATGAGATAGCAACTACTGATAGCAAACAAGTCTGGAGAAGGAAGAAATCATATCTTTGAACTGACAGGATTTTCACACCAAAATTACCTGGTTGAAGGGTCAGCTAAGTTTCACTCTTGGTTTGTGAGCAAAATCAGAAGGCTCAAACTGTGATTTGGCAGCACTTGGAAAAAAAGCTGCCAGAAATATCATGACTTGACTTTTTGTAAGAATTGTTAGAGTCATGTGCCTGCCAAATCTTCTTCCTCTTTGTTGGAATCAAACTGAAAATGCAGTATTTCGAGTTGGCCAATTTAAGCCGCTACAGAAATAACTTGTAAGTTCTTAAACAAACATAATGTTAAGAATTATCCTCTGGAGATGGCTAGTGCTCTCCTGTCTAAAAGTGTAGACCAAAGTGGTTTTGATGTTGCAAATCAGCTGAATCCCCCCCAAAATTTCCAATCATTTCTTGACCAGTCTGGAGCAATTTCTGATTTACACTGGTAAACAGTGAGAAATGGTTCTGGAATACATAAGTGTGTTACTGTGCTAAATGACAGAATACAGCTTTATTTTAGCAAGAGCTGATAGCCAATGGGACTTGCAAAGGCCTAAACGTGTTAGAGCCTATCTACATTTTAGGGGCCTGAATGCTGTCCATCTTTACACGAGTAGGGGAAACAAAGACCAAGTGAGAACTGATTGCCATAAAAGTATTTGAACATAAATAAAAAATATATTTTAAAAATAAGTAGAACCTGTTTTCTCTTTATGTATTACAATTTACCTTCTTTTGTCTTCTGCAGTCCAGGCAAAACCAGCAAGTACGTGGTACCTAACTTGATCAAAAAAATTCTGTGAAATAGCTGAATTTGTGTGGCTTTTTTTTGTCTTTAACCTATGGAAACTCACCCTTGCTTAAAATTCTAGTGTTTTAAGCACCATGCCTTCCATCGCTTTCATTTAACATGTTGTCTTGTCATTGCTATTTAAAAGTCCATTTGACACAACCAATTTCATTACAGTACTCAGCTCATTCTATGCTTCCCATATCACAAATTTGCATAAGTGACACGCTTTTAAAAATCACTGTTAACAATTAATTGGGTTGAAAAAATACTCCCACTGAATTAGAAAAAGAAAAAGAAAGACATCACCACATTTCCTTCCTAATCATATATTATTTTAGTATAACAGCATCTAGAAGAAAGTGTCCATATATTAATTTACGACATAGCCTGCTTGCTAACTCTCCGTATCTTTTGTACCTTCAGGATGGAAGGTAAATTGCAAAAGTTAAAAAAAAAATAATAATACCCAGTTAAATTCCCAAATAATGCCACACTCAAAAAAACCTCAGATATGGGGAAAATATTACTCTTCACTGAAATAAGTTTTATTTCACACTTCATAAAACTGTTTCCTATTTGAAATTTCCTATCTTGTCTTCATCTCGGCATTTCCCAGCGTATATCTTCACCTGAAATCACAGCTGCTAGGATTTCAATTATTCCTCTAAGTAGCAGAAGCACTGAGGTATATTGCCCTTTTTTTCATGGTCTACTCAGCTTTTCAATGTTTTCTACTTTACAGACCAGATTTGTGTCCTGAAACTGATGCCCAGGATTTTAGTTGTGCAAAACAAATAAGGCCAGCACAGCTGTCCTCTGAAAAGTATTGTGGCCCCTATTCGCATGCATTTGGCATAGCTACTAATATGATATGAGTTCTGTGGTGTGGGTTTTTTCAGTTCTTTTTAAGCAAGTGTGGGTTTTGTATAAACTATGTAGTGCTACACTTTGTTTTTAAAACTAGTCTTCTTCATCTTTTCTGTTTTCAGCAAGTTAACATGAATTCTTATTTTTCCAGTAATAATTACAAAATAGAAAGGAGAACAGAAAAAAGGAAAAAAAAAAAAAAAGCATTGCCTACCAAGCAATGCTAGTTCTCTACTTTTCTACAGTGAGATATAATTTATTCATATGGAAAAGGATGTGTTTGAGAGTTTGGGAATTCAGCTCAAGTATGTCTGACTCAACAAAATAAAGGTCGAGTGAACGTTTGCTGAGTTTGCCTCTCCTTTCAAATTAAAAAAAAAAAAAAAAGGAGAATAGATACAAATTACATTTTTGAAATTCAGAGGAGCCCTTCTTAACTGACTTCTTTTTTAAGACATATGCATAACTTTTAGTTAATAGTAGCTGTATGTGTGGAGCTATATGCAGTACTACCGAACTTTACGATTTTGTGGCATGTTCCTCAGTGAATAATCTGTTAGTAACTAGTCCTGTGGCTTTTGTTCCAAAACAACAGCATGAAGCAAGGCAATATTGATGTTTATTCCTAAAAAAAATACACATGTGATCCTTCTTAGTTAAAAAAAATAAAATTAAAAAAAAAGATACATGCAAAATGTAACTTAGAAACATGATGGCAATTTTGTTGTACTATTTCTTTTATCTAGAGCATGAAGCAGTCAGACATGAAAAAGCTGTTCCACCTACAAAACCAAGTAGGCACTCCTGCATTTCATGCATTCATTACTTTTGAAACTGTTATTTAAATAAATTGCAAAATAAAATTGCATATGACAAATGTCAAAATCATGACCCTTTGATATATTTTGCTGTATAGAGTGGACTTGACATGTCATACCATAGCTAAGGTAGCACAGTACGTATTTGCAATGCCGGCTGTCATTTTCTGAAGATACATATATATATATATCAAAGGTCATATTTCTGCTTCTGTAATTTCACCAATGTCATGGAAGTTATGCCAGCAAATAATTTGAACCATTTTCTGAAAGTACTTAATTTAAATGTCCTCATTTTGCTAATTATTTGTGGGTATCTGCCATTTATTCGGACTTCACAGCCTTCCTGTATGAGTCAACTTCTCAGGACCAGCAACAGTTTAATTTTCCTCCATAGCAGGTATTATATGATATACTATCCAGATCATGACCTGGCACTATCCCTTGTCTATGATAAATGTCTCTGCATATCACAGCTCTTATGCAGCCTCACTTGCACAAGACAGAGCAAAATCCCTGCAGGTTTAGGAAGCAGCACTGTTCAGTTGCACTGTGAAGCAATAACCATGGCTTTAAAAAAATGTCTTCTCTATGCTTCCAGGTCAAAGGAAATAATTGCAAAATTAGCATTCTTGTTAGTATTATCCATCCTTAATTCTAGCACAGCAAGTATAGTGTGTAGATGAGAACATCCCTACTCTTACTGTCCATCACTAGATTGTTATTAATTACTATGAGATTACTAAAAATTATGTTTTGATATGCAGTAAACACATAAAACAAATAAAGCCATTCTGCGTCATAACAGTATTATGCTACACCTGACTGCTCTGACCATTCTTCTTTCTTTTTTTTACTTTCCAGTCAAACTGAAAAACACTGCAAGTACGCGTCATGTCTTGTTTCCTACAAATTAGAAACCTTCTTTTCAGAGACACGTTATGTCTGTCTGTATTTTTTCAATTATGTCATATTAGATAATGTTATTTTCTTGCTTATACTACAGATACTCTTGTATTCAATCTGCTCAGTAACAACTGAACACACCAAAACTAAGTACATTTTTAATTTAATATTGTGAAGCTGTAACATTCACACTCTGTTTGCAACTTTTGCTTTTCATAAAAGTAAAGTGAATTATGCTAGCAGCATAATTCATGCTCTGGTGATTTTAGATGAGCATAGACACATCATTTATCTTTATACAAATATATTGTTTATGAAACATAACAAAATGGCATGCAGCATAACTGAATTAGACAACTTTTTCATTACTTCTTTTATCATTTGGAAATTACTTATATGACTAATTCACTAAGCAGATTCTTGGCCTTTTTTCAATATCTTTTTTTTTCCTACTTTATAAAAAACCTAAATTAAATTTTAAAAGAGTAAAGAATATTTCCATTTCATGTGAGTTTTAAGGAGGTTTCAAGGGGAATTTCTTGCGTAACAAAGACTTTCACGGAAGTCATTGGATACTGTCCCTGTTAAGGTCAGTAAGACTTCTGAATAGATAAAGACTGGGATCTATGCTTATTGCGGCAACTCATTGCGCATTACATACTGCAAATCATCATCCTACAACAATCAGAAGGACACCATATGCTTTGAATTGTGAAAATGTTGAAGTATGGACCTTCACAGGTGAATCAGTTGTAGTCTCTTTAGCACAGGATCTTTGCCTTCTCTTTTTGTACTGTGCCTGGCACACCAAGACAAAATGTTATTCTGTTGCGAAGTAATCTTTAAAGAGTATCCAAAACCAAGGCCAGGCCCCATGAGACACAGACCTCTTCCTGTCCCAGCTCACCAGCTGGCAACGAGGCACAACAAACTGATTCCATTAAACTTCCTTAATTAGTGTCCTGTATTAGATGCTTGAAGTTAGACAAGATGGATGCTCTCTCTTAATCATGTCAGAAGACACACTGATAATTCTGAAACCTAGCTCCAAGGGGAAAGGGCAACATGAAGCATCTGGAATGTGCCAACACTGAAGGATCTCTTGCAATCCTGAATTGCAGTGTTCAGTTTACAAGTCATCATTGAAAAATTATTACTTCCTGTAAAGCTATTGGTGGCTTTATTTTCATTTTTGCCAGAGTTTTAAGTGTATTTTCCTCTATTTTATTCCATTATTCAGATTTGTTAAGTCTTATGTTCACTGGATCTGTTCACTGATGTTTTATGTCTTCTACACTGATTATCTGAGACTTACTGATGGCACTCTCTTCTGATTGAGAACCATGAGATTTAAGTGACTAATTCCTCATGCTTTCTGCAATAAGGATCATTTTAACTCAAAATCACTATCTACAATGCTTCTTTTAAGAGATATACTACCCTGGTATATTGTGAATAAGAGGAAAAGCCAAGATGTTTTCTCTTGACCTTTGCAGAGGGATATTTGTACCATTCTTGAGCTTATATCGTCCTGCTTGAAATCATTATAAAGGTTAACAGTGCCTTTAGAAAAATAAAAGAAAAAAAAAAAGGAAAGCAGTAACAAGCAGACCTATGATCATATATAAAAGTAATTCTATTTACACTGCCTATTTTGAGCTAACCATCCTTCAATGTAACTAGCTCAAGATTTTGAGCACCAGAGCTAACTTAAATTGGTTTTTCCCACTTGAAGAAGAAAACTTAGTTGGATGTCTTCTTTATTTCTAAGGCTATATGTTGCTTTATTTCATATATTTCTCAGACAGATGTACAGGATGCTTGCCATAATATGACCATAGCTATCATGTAATTTAGCATGAGATGTAGCCATGGACACAAGACACTCACTGATTTTGGAGTTCAGGTCTAGTAGGAATGTAAAATAAATCTATACACTTCTCCTGGGCCAAATTTATTAATACATTACACCTTGTGCATTTTTACTGTAAAAGTAAATGAGGTTTTAATCAGTAGAGAGATTGCATCATTAAATGAATGACAGGTTATAAACAAAAACACAATGTTGTGTTTGAAAAGTCCCCAAATTAACAACAAATACATTTTTATAGTTACCTGCTAAGTGAATTACCATGCAATTACGAAAGTAATCTTTTTTCACTATTTCTGTTTTAGCATACAAGAGAGTCTTTGATAGCAAATGATCCTATATAAAGTTTGAATGTATAATGGAACTCAGAATTTACTCCCTGCATACTGACTAAAGATTCTCAAATTGTGAGAGGCTACCTTAAACAGAGGACAAAGCTGGTGGCATATTTTACTCATGCAAGAAGTAATAGCAAACCATATTTTGCAATCAAGAGGGAGAACTCCAGTTAAGGTGTAAGAGCACGAACCTCTTTCCTAGATTTGGTGCCTCAGACAATTTTTTTTTATTTTTCTCTTATGAAAATGAGAAGAGAGATTAATCCATGGGTCATGATGCAGTAACGTATCAGCTTTCAGCAACTGTGAGAATGATCATAAGCAGAACTGTAAATATTAAAGGACTTTAACAGGATAGCATTTAACAGCAGCAAAACTGGCCTTTGCTGGATGCCTGTGGTACCTAAGTATTGAGCACTGACATTTATGAGTCTCACTATGAATGGAGACCTGAAAGAAAGTCTCCTGAGATGTTTTAGTGAAAACCTTGCCTAATTTCTCAGTCTTCCTGTTGAAAAAACATTGACTGAAGCATTTTCCCCTTGGTCTGAGCTTCAGAACCTCGTGTTCATCTGAAGCCAAAACTCAGCATGGAGAAAATACAGAGAAAATTCAATCAAAGGAGACCTTGAAATGTTTTGTGAATGTATTTGCTTTTCATCCAGCTCCAAGTTCAAAGAATAAAGGTTTTGCCTGGCTAGGGACGTTATTCTCTTCCCTTAAAATTGGGTTCGAAAATAAAACTGGGACTAATGAAGCAGCAATGTGTAAAAAATACTAGGATTCCAAATCAGTATATAATCGCATTCCTTTTATTTAAAATGAATAATTATACCAGTGAATTTCTATACCATCACATTGACTAATTTTCATTAATTATGATGGTTATTATGATAGCATGGGCATATACCCTTCTTTTATGCTAGCTGCTATGCAAAGATGTAGTCAAAATTTTTCCAGCTCTCGAGAGCCTTTACTCGTAAAAGGCAAGGCAAACTGATAATGCAGGAGAAACAGTTAAAGAGGGGTGAATGCCAGCTCTTCAAGGTCAGTGTTGGTCTTTGTTTGGGATGTGTGGGTAAGAGGGGTAACAATTAAACTGAATGCATTTTTTTGGAAAATAGCATAGTCAGCTCTAACTTTGAATACACATTTTAAAAAGAACTCTTAAAATCTTTGCTTGCTGGAAAGATTTGGTTAGCCCAGTGTTTGCATTTGCAGGAAACATTGCATGCTGGATTATAGTACTTCAAAGAGTGGAACTCTTAGCTTTAAGTGTGAAATTCAGTATACATGCCCATTGTTAAGGCACATTTCTTTGCAAATTAATATCCTGCAGAAAAAAATGCAGATGAAAGAGATCTATTTAAATGGTTACTTGCCTTGAAAAAATCACAGTACTGAACCTCATAATCTTTTTCTTCCCCCCTTCCTCTTCATTTCTGATTATCTCCCTGGAGAGTCAACAGGTGAAACCCCAACAACAGGTAAATATTGCATTTCTATGGTGTGACTTCTGGAAGGAATTAATGAACATACCAGTGTTGATTAATATGTATTATTCATCAACAATGAACCATGCTGATGTAAGCCAGCATTGGTAAACTGACAGCATTGCAGCTACACAGTTCTCTACCACAGACTGTTTTGATCAGCTGATTATATTATTTTGACCATTCTTCATCTGCAGTATGTTTCGTTGAGCGAGACACTGGTGATCAGAACTGAGCAAGCTGGCATTAATCAGATAGCACATGCACCAGAAGACACTGAAAAAACGTTATTACAACTAGTTGGGCCATATGAAGTGAAAATGAACAATTCAAAGGCAGCCTGCCAGTTTTCTGCTGTATTCAACAGGGAATACTGACATGGGCTCAGACGTCTGAAGCAACACACCTTACTTAATTTCAATCTGCTTTGTTGAATGGAGTCACAGACCAAATGTCTGTGTTTGTGTTCTGTGGAAAAGGATGTTGAAAAGAAAAAAAAGCACATGTTCTGAGTGAATGTACAATTAGAGAAATATAAACTAAATAAATCAGAATCTACTACTGCAGGACATCAGAGTGGTCACATTTCGTGGTTCTAACAGTCCACCTAGCTCGATATCCTGGAGTGTTGTTTTCTTGGGGGTTTTTTTCTCATTGTTTTGTTGGGGGTTTTGTTGTTTTTTTGTTTATTTCTTTCAGATGATTGAGATTGCTCTGAAAAGAGGGTAAAATTCAGGCAACAGGCAGAGGGTTCCTTCTCTGATACATTTTGAGAACAAATAATTAGAAAATTCTGGCAATAGTTAGGGAATTACAGAATTCTAGTGCCTGAAACCTCTATCAGGAGTTTCCAAACTGCCCAGCAACCAGCAATATTCCATTTTCAACGACTGTTCAGAATACCCAGAACTGCTACTGCTACTAAGGGTAGCAGCCACTGTTGTAATATTAGATACATTGTATATGTGCCATGAGACACATTACCACAGTTATTATTCCAGGGAAATTACTAAGGCGATCAGCTTTGTGCAACATATTTATGTTAAGAGCCGCATATTTCTGATGCCTGTCACTTAATGTTGTTTCCTTGCAAATCTTTCTAGCCACCAAAAAAACAAAAACAGCTAAGGAAAAAGAAGGTAGGAATTTACTCTGTGTGTGCATATTTATGTAGAAGATCCCAATAAAAATGGTATGAGATTACAATTTTGCATGTATTGCTGTTTGAAACAACCCCTGAAATATCTATATTCATTTTCAAAGAATTTTATTTGCAATGATCTATTTGTAATATTTGTAATGATTTATTCAGAATTCAGCCAATTTACCAACCTTGAACTGTGTTACTTTTTCCTTTCTAGAAAAACCAATTGAGAAGAAACATCTGAAAGAGGAAAAAAGCAAAGGTAATAAAGGGACAAAAATCTCTGCCAACAGCAGTGAAAATGCAAACATTAGGTTTTTTCCATGGGATTGGAAAGAGGCGCTTTTTTAGTCTTCCTAAATGTGTGCAAGTAAGCCAAAATGATGAAATTGTGCATAAATTCCCAGTAATTGGGTGCCTGATGGCTCCTTTGCACATGAATATCAAGGATGACCCTCCCTGGCTGGTCCAGCACCAGCCTCTCTGCAAGGTGCCACTTCCACAGACACATGGGGTTGTGATCCTCAGTTAGTCTGCTGTTACACTCTCTAATGAGGTAGTGCAAAGTTCATCCCCATAGCTTGTGGGGTTTTTTAGATCACCAGCTTCATATTGTAGTGTAATTGCATAGATAACAAGAGGCACCTTTCACACATAAGATATATTACTTCATGGTCACATATATACTGACTAATCTGTTGGACACAGCACTGACTTTGTTTCCCTACAGTAATATCTAGAAAAACGGTTTCTGCTGTAGCTCTAAAGACAAATAATAGTAGTAAGTTACACTAATTTGTTAAGTTAGTGGTCTAAAACATAAATGTCTTCTCCACGTTAATTAAAGACATTGACTTGCATATAAATATTGTATATGGAAGTCCTGGTACCTCAAAGGATAACGGTTAGTTGTACTTCTGCAAGTTTGCTAAACTACTGTCTCAAAACAGTTGCTTTTATGGTTTTACTAGACATAAAATTTCTATATTTAATTAATTTGCTAGGAAAGTCATACTTAAAAAAGATCATCTGGTGATAAAAATATTTCAATCTGTGAGTTGTTTCCAATAAATTATTTAAATTTATTTAAATATTTTGGCCTGAAACTGAAGATTAATTTATCATCTATGTTTTGTTCTTTAGGAGTGCCACCAGTAAAAGAAGTTCCACAACATCACAACCTGACATCAGGTACATGATTTTCCTTTACTGCAACGGAACTTAATTTTCCTTGCCAATATTTTCCTTCTTGGTTATTTTTTGGTCATGGGATTTTTTTGTTTCTTTGTTTGGGGTTTGGTTTTGTTTTGGTTTTATTGTTCTTGGTTTTGGTTTTGTGTTTTGGTTTGTTTTGGTTATGTTGTTGTTTTTTGTAAAGGATATCACACTTGTGATCTTTTCACATCTGTCATTCTAATCTATGAGACAAGATGTGAGGCAAGCCATACACATCAAATCTATAAATACTGTTCCTGTGGAGAATGATTTGCTCAAATGGTATTGCTTTACCACCTTCCTAAACTCTTAAACATTTATTCAATTACTTACTTTATAAACCAAGTGGTCTGTAATTAATTTGGCAGGGCATTATTTAAAATATATACTCCTCACATAAAAACTGTTCTATAACAATACCACATAAGGAAAAGCAAGTTTAATTTATTTTCTCGCACATTAATAAATCTTGCCTCCCATCACAGTGTGCCTTCCGCCTCACCACACTCACACACACAAAACAGGTGAATAAAGCTAGGACATCTTAGGAGGAAATCTCCCTGCATTGTGTTATTGGCTACCTCCATGTTTTTCCTAGTTTATGGTAAAAATAAAAATATGTTCCAGATTCTTCACTAGTATAAATTAAACCAAATGACTTCTGGGAAACTGCACTGATTCATGGCAGATAAGGATCAAAGTCTTTAATCTCACCTGTGAGGTGTAAGTGGTTTACACATAAAATATGAACTAAATATTAATATGGATCCTTCCAGTGCAACTTTGTTGTCTTAAAATACTTCTAATCATGTAGATTGTTCTGTTGTATATGATTTTTTTCCTCTTTTGCTGTAAGCTAAATGCTTTAGAGTCCTATATACTTGATATAAAATGCGTAATATATGGGTAGTTAGATGTATCTGTGTATTTAGAAATATCTTTTTATCCATATGTATAAACTTAAAATATTTGAATTATAATAATGGAAAAGGTAGATAAATATAAAATGAGTACAAAACAATCTGACATCAAGTAAGAGAAAATGCAAATTAAATGCCAATATCAAGCATTCACATGATAACGTGTATTTTTATGAAAATCTGTGCACACATGGTTCATGAGACTTTGTTGTACAAGGGCAACTACATCTACATATAAGAATGACGTAGCTTTTTTTCTTTTTTTTTTTTTAATCAGGAATACAGAGTTCTAGAGTGAGATATAACCTTTAATTCATCCTAATGATTCTGTTGTTGACTCATAGATGTGGAAGATAGAATCTATGCTCACAAAAACTTGTTACTATTTTATTAATATGAAATTCATTTAGATCAGGTAATGTTGATCATAATAAATAACCAAAGATTTTGCCAGGAGAGAAAATAGTTATCTTTATGGAGCAAATTTCCAAATACAGTGTGAACCAGGAATGTACTAAAACATACCTGACAGTGGACTTTCTTCTGCACACCACACTCCTGCAAAGTTGACTCATTCAAAAACTGTGTTACTGTGGCTTCCATTTACAGTAATTGTTAGGATCAGTTAATTTAAAATGTGCACTATCATTGTGCAATTTCCTGAGTGGGTGTTTCCCAGATCATAGGCAGCTCTGTGCAAACAGTTCTTCATAACCAGCTTTGCAAACAGAACTTATTGTGTAAGTGTTTTCACACTATTTTTGTTCACTAAAAATAATAAGTTAGTTTTCAGACAATGGAGGAAAGGTTTCCAGAAGACCATCAAAGTAATTTCTCTTTGTGAATGTTGTCCTTTTGTATTTGCTCAAACTGAGAATTTAGCAGTTGAGACCAAATCCTAGGTGATGTACATTTGAGTTGGAACTTGATAGCTTTTGCTTGCTCTGTTTGCAGATGAAGCTTGTGCATTTTCCACAGTGCACTGAATACTAATACTTTTTGCTGATAAATGGAAGTAGAAAAGGATTTATGCATTCTGAGCTAATCTAAAAATTTAAACAGTAAATCTTATTTTGGCTTTCAAAAGCTGAATAGATTCATGTGTTCTTAGAGTTTTGATCAGAGTCCTGTTATTTTCCTGTTGTTGAAAAGCAATCAGATAAAGAAAAATAAGCAATTTTAAAAGCTGTATATATCTTCAAGTTTAGAATGTTCCACATATAAACAGAATTCTAAGCAGTACTGTACGTTTCATAAACAGTGGTGTTATGTGCTATGACACTAAATTTCACTCCCCTGTAGAGCTGCAAGCAGTTCCTTAGAATTATCTCCCCTTTTTTTCTGCTGTCCTAAATGTCAAAATTGACACTTGTACCCAGACTGAAACCAACCAAAAAAATAATCTGAATTCTTGGAACTTTTTTTTTTTCTTCTGTCTTATAACAAATGTATTTGCAAGCACAAAGAAGCAGATTTTTTGACTCTTGGAGTAAAATTTGAGGAGTATACAAATTCAACTCTGTGGTGAGGACTATCTAACATACCCTTTTTATGAACAGCTGTATACTTTTATACAAGTTTGTTCCAAGGCTTATACCAGAGTATGAAAATATAAATTAATCAAAAGTTGGTTTTGTTTATCATAATTACCTTGTAACAGGAAACACGTGTTGCATTTGTCATATAGTTAGTTGACAAGGTTGACGTTTTTACTGTGCTGTTATCTAAGCCCACAAATGTTCAAATGTGGCAGAAATAAAGAGAGGCTGTGTTGTGTGAGCACGCAAAGTGAGGAATAATGAGATTGATACTAATCCCATACAAATTTCTTTGTTAAATTAGAGAAATGTCTGGATTATTCTCAAGGTCAAGAGAAACAAACTAGTCATGCTAACTTCCGTGTAGACAGATGTGTTGTAGTTCACGTGTCTACCCTCATACATTATTTGAGGTTTTAAACTTTCGTGGACATGAGATATTCTACATTTACTGCCTAGTCAAAGAAGTTGTACCTCTGGGAAGCTAAAATTATCTTTAAGCAGAGTTCCAACACTGTTTATATGAACATACTATACTTGCACTTTATGAACAAAATCATTTCTCAGCTAGATTTTTCCTCTGCTTCTGTGGTGATCAAGAGCAATACAGTTTCTCAGGTGTTTTCTAGCATAAAGAGGAATCATCTCATTATATTATCAGCAAAAGATATTCAAAAGATCACCACAGGAAAACCCCAGCACCTCCAGTAGATTAATTCATTGCACATCTCTATTAACACATGGTGATTGGTTTCTTATTGTAAGGCTTTTTGATTGTTTTGTACTTTCTGTCTTACTGTAATATATTTTCCACTTCAAAGGTGATTTCCAAACCTGCAAAAGCAGAAATTTCTATTGAATGTGACATTTGGTACAAGAAAGAATCTTTTGACAGATTGTTAAGGATGTTTTCTCAATGCTGGGAGAACATAAACTTGTTAGCAGTGCAATGTGTAAGATATTTTTTTTCCCTGGATCATTGTTTTGAAAGAAAATGAGACCACTTGCCTTTATTATTTCCTTGGTTCTGAAGCATTTGAAGACTTTGGAGGAAAATATTCTGTTTTTCAATATTCTAATGTTGCTATTTTGGTCAATTTCATTAAACACAAACATATTGGTACTGTTCTATAAAATAGAAGCATTGAACTACTTTAAAAATAATTCACAATATTTGAAAAGAGAAGGCAAGAACTCCATCACTGCAGGACAGGTAGCTCTCATCTATAGACAGGTGATGAACTACAGATACTATATTTTCTACTCTCCTTGTCACCCAGATAGCCTGTGTGTCTCGGATGTATGACAGTGTTGGTATTCTGTTAGCAGTTTCTTCCAGGAACTTCAGCTGGATAAACTCATACTCCTGAAGATGACCGCTTGAATGCAACCAGATCAAAGAAGCTGAACAAAAATGTTGAGGAGAAAAGATATTATGTCCTTTCTTAAAATAGAAATATAGCTCAAGGAAGGGACCATTAACTGTAACAACTGTGTCTCTAAAAGTGATAATGAAAACAGTAATAGCATCCTTGACATAACCGATATAAAAGATTCATCATTTTTTCTCGCAAGAATCCAGCAATAAATCACTAGCATTAACTTTTTATTTTCTGGATATAAGAAAGGGTACCATTGGTTGGAAAATAATATAAGGAACTGGCACTTTGACAAGTTTCTAAATTTTTTGTATAAGATCTGTGCTTATTCATTTACAGGGCTTGTGTATATGCAGGATATTCTCATTCAGTAAGATTTTGCAGGGTGCTCATCACTCTGCAGTACAAGCTCTCAGTGTGAGAGCAGGATGAGCTGCACACTAAGGCAGCTTGAAAGACAGTCTGTGTGGAACAGCCTCCATTCTGTGGATACGCATACATGTCTCAATGTCATGTTTGTTACAATTGTGAGGACCATGGCTGCATATGCAGGTTTTCCAACAACTTGGTGTTAGTCATTGCACTATACTGAAACTGACTTTTAAAGAAATACCTGGAGATTAAATATTGGCAGGCTTGTCTAACTAAAGACATAGAGGAATACTGTACATAAACAGTAATATCATGGTAGCAAGGTAAAACAAAAGCTTTATGATCTTGTCTGAAACTGATTCAATGTCACTGCAAAACTTCTTATGAATTGCAATAAGTTTTGGAACTTAACATCTGTAAATACACACCACAAATTAGAGCAATACATCAGGTTTTCTGCTAATTATAAGCTTATAGATAGCTTCTCAGCATAGTGGCATTGTAATCTAAATTATGAATTATAGACATTCTATTTAAATGCCCAAAGGGTAAGTTTTATCTTTGGAAACAAAGGAATTCATGGGGAGAATATAGAGGCACTTTAGCTTCCTGCTGTGTCTTCCACAGGAGAGGATCTATCTCTAGCTCTAAAATTACCTCATTTTTTATCTTTAGTTATATTTGGTAATTCCATTAGCTTACCTTGAGTTTCTTTGTTGTCAAGATTAGAAATTACTGAGATTGATTCTCAATCAGCTTTTCATTATGATGAGAGTTATTCGGATGCAGTTTGAAGTCCACCTCCCCAAGAAACAATCATAAGTTTTCCCAGTTATCAACACAGTGACAAAAGAAGGATTGATTCAGTTCAGTGACTATGTACCATCTAAATATTAGCTACGTGTTAATTGCACTTGCACTTTACTAGCTCAGTCTTCAAATCACTGGGAATTTTTTCTCATTATTATGCAAAGCTTATCTGTGCCATAACTGTGAATATACTTTACAGACCTCATCAATAGACTCTCATTTAAAATCTAGAAGAGATAAATCCTGAAGATCAATGAGTAGAGACAGTCCTTGTAAACCAATAGTGAAAATCACTGTTAAAAATATAAGGTCAGACCCAAAATATTATTTTAGAAGATTTTAATGTCCAAAACAGTCTGCTGAAGAGGTTCCGTAAAGCTTAAGATTTCTACATTCCTACGCAAGCACAGAATTTTTTGGCCCCTACATCCCTGGTTTTGAAACTAGGAAAACTGTTGGCCTAGTGCCCAGTTCCTACAAAAACTTCATTTGGGTCCAGAAACTTGATTAACAATTCCTGACTGCTTGACATGCTTTGAGTACAACTAACCCATCAGCTATATCAGGCCCCTGAGAAAATGCAGCTGTAATTACTTTGCTTTTAAAATGGTGGCAAAGGTGATCTTTTCTCTGTACTCATGTAGTCACCATGTACTCTTTAAGGGGTTTAGCTGACACCCTTTCAGAGCCCTCTTCACTGGAAAGACTCAACTTTATAAGTTCCACTTCCCAGGAGGGTACTAGAGCTACTGAGTTACGGAATAATATGGCTGGAACACCAGCTGCCTGTTCCTCTTGGATTTGCACAATTCCAGATCCATTAATACAAGAGTTCTTGGTGCTAGAGGCTAATAGACAAGGTTTATCTATTTGGTATAAAGATCTGTTTCTGCTTCAGAAACTTCTTTTCATAAACTACTTCAAAATGGTTACTGGGTAAAACTTAAAAATAATTCTGGACTTATACTATCAGGCACATCTAGTAATGTATGCAGCTAGCTCTGTGGCTCATGCACATATACAGCACTAAATTTAATATCTGGAGAGTTTTGCAGTCCATAATGGAGGAACATTTTCTGTTGTCACTGGAGACATTATTAGACCTCTCCCATTATACTTGATAATGTACCCTCTGAACTTGGAGTGGTTGTTTACATCAAAAGGCAATGAGCAAAATTCTACCAGGGAATATACTACGGGAAAACTCGGAGTCCAGAGAGAGATCCCAGAAATATAGAAGGATCTTTGGTGAAAAAGTCAGTTGGAAGATGAGCAAAGTTGACAACGAGGTAATAAAAACTGGGTTTTTTTGCAATTAATTTATGAAATGTTTGCCTCTCATGTTAAGCCTAAAGATGATTTGCCTAATGAATTATTAGAGAAACACCCATTTTTATATAAATGTAGGGATAAATTGGTCTGACTAAAAAACATATGAGGGTCACAGCCTATGGAAAAAAAGGCTATGAAAAAAATACATTATTTAGCATGCTGGTTTAGATCCAGTAATGAGAATCTGATTTGCCTAACTTTGCAAAACTAATCCAATTAGTAATGTTAGTTATGCCTGTTGGACAATGATTTAATTCCCTTCCTCTTAACTGGGTCAAAACATTTAGCTAAAATTAAACTAAGTGGCTCCATGCATTTATAAATATAGATTGAACTTGTGCCTAGTAAAGTGAAAAAATATATATCTCAGTATAAGCCTCTGAATAATTGTGCCACAAATGAAATATCAATATCTAATATCTTAATGCCTCTCACTGTTAAGTTGGTTTTGCCCTTCAGTTTGACTGATATCTCTTCTCAAATCACACTGTAAGAAAAGAGAAGTATATATTATGTATTTCTGTGACATATCTCATGAAAACAAACTTCTACACAAAATGTAATTCTTCAACAGTTTTCTGAGGCAGAGATGATTTATCTTTGTTTCAGATAAATGGCCATTTCTTCAAATCCCTCTTAAACTTAAGGAAAAAATTCCTCTGTCATATCCCTTCTTTTCTAACGGGGATATTGCTTAAAGGACAAAGCAACTGTCTTACATTTTATCAACATAGATTTTGGTTTTAAACATTTATGAGCTGAAAAATAGGCATCCTGATATTAGAGTGAGTTCATGTGTCTAGTTTATCATCAGCATAGTCAAAACCAGTGGACAAATCATAATTATGTGATGTAATTCTCAATTAGTGAGACCAGAACTGACAGCAGATGCAGTGAAATATTTTAGAGAAGCCAGCCTATTGAACTCCTACAGTTTCTTTATGTTTTTCCTTGCTCCTAGACATGTGCAAATTCAGAGTGAGGAAGACATTATAATTTAGCTGTATCTTTCATTTTAAGTAGCACACGGGCACAGATCCGAGCCTCTTAATCATAAGCACTTAAATAAGGGCATATCTGGACCACAAGTGCCATGGTCAAGGACAGGGGAACTTCTCCAATGAGTTACTCATCCCTTCAAAATCTGAATCTCCTCCTAGCATTATGTCATTGATCTGGAACTAAAACCAGACAGCAATGTTTCTAGTGTCTGATGTTAAATAAGATGAATTTGGGCCTACCAGGGTTTGTCAGTAGCATGGTTCAAGTACTTGAGTTTTTCTTGTCATGAAGTGCTGCTACTCCCAGCAGAAACGTTCTCACTGAGGAGGATAAATGTGTATACATAATGCTACATGCATCCAAAAAAAAAGCCTGTATTTAAAAAAGTTTTCAGTTACAATGGCAACTGAAATGAACAAAGCACTTGTACCATTCGAACACTAGTTTCACTTTCATTAGTTGCTTAACTGTTTTATTCCCTGCTCCCCTTCCCTACTCTTTCTTTTCCCCCCTCCTCCCTTCTTTTCTCCATCCCATACCTTCACAGCTGAATAAATATCTGGCATTAACTTCCAGTCATTTGGTATCCATTCTTGCTAACATAATAAGATTCTTGATTTTTTTTACCTTCTTATTTGATTTTATACATTTTTGTGGCATAAATGTTTTGGTATGTAAAGTTTAAGACAATCTTTTAGTGACTCACAGTTCATTAGAAGCAATTATTTTAATGCAATACGTTGTAATTATATTAATTGAACATGCTGGCCATAGGAATGAGTGAACAGAGAACATGTCACGTCAACATTCCTAAGGTACATGATCAGCACCCAGTGCATTCTATCAAGACACTGTCCTCGTTTATTGAGCAGTAGGAATAAAATCCAGTTCTGTATTGCTGCCCACCAAATGCCACTGTAGTCTCATGTAATTACCACTGTAGTTTGTGAAAAAATCCAAGAGATTTTCCTGCACTTTGGATCAGGCCCATATTACTTTTTGGTCCCTCTTAAATAGCATTCCTTGAATGATTCATTCGCTTGCTCCCATGTTTTAGCAA
The DNA here is from genome assembly GCF_036013475.1 of Columba livia. Lineage (NCBI taxonomy): Eukaryota > Metazoa > Chordata > Aves > Columbiformes > Columbidae > Columba > Columba livia. The sequence continues at coordinate 54,434,949 of NC_088604.1, read as the reverse complement.
TAAAACACATAATGCCAGCACTGGACTCCTTTGGAAGCTCAGTGCTAGCAAAATTGTGAATACTGTGTACTCTGATCATTGCTATGCTTTGTTGGAAGTATCTGTATCTTGCATGGTTTTACTGTCTAACGCAAAGAATTTTTAAATGAATTTTGGAGGAATGTCACACTTTGGAGATATTCACACATTTTTGTGAGAGTAACGTGGTTTGTGTGCAGTGACCATAACACTGAATATAACACATTTCTCTAAACATACAACTTATATATCCATTAAGCCTTCTTACTAGACAGTGCAAGAGTCAGTTAGCAAAATGCAGAATCTTTTGCTCCCTTAAATGATTGCGAGGTATCACCTATCAAGCTAAAATAAATAATTAATATCACATTTTATTGTAGAAATTGGTTTTGTTAGAAAGGTCTCATTCACTGAGCTTTGTTGTTATGTTTCAAAAAGAGCTCTGGCTTTGATAGGTAACAAATCATAATTGGTTTTAACTAGTTCTGTACTGTGGTGATATTTTTCTCCTGTAATGACACTAAATATGGCCAGAGTGACCTTCTAGCACTATTGATTCAACAGATTTACATATTTTATACTGAGAAAATGTTATTAAAGACATTTATTTCTGACTTTGTACTGATACTATTTTTGTCCCACCAATTGAAACACTGATAAAGGCTGGTTTATGTATTTAGCAATATTTCTGAATTAGAACCACAGATACTCATAAGGAATGGAAGAATCTTCTGGGTGGTTTTTGCTCACTGTTGAGCAGAATTTCTGAGAGAAATTGTGTTTATTCTTCTGAAGTATAACTATTTTACCTACTCCAGGCCTTGAAGTCCCATGATGCTTGAAAAAGGGTTGTTAAGGAGAATATGTGCATGATCTGAGTACTCATGGCTGTAATAACAATGTTTTGTAGTATTTAACACTGCTACTGAAACACCTTTAGTATTTATTAAATAACTTGATTAAATAAATTGATTAAATAACTTATTGTCTGAGAGACCCTCTGCTAAAATAGATATGAAAACTTGGATGATGTTTTCAAAAATCAGCAATTGCATTATATCACAGACACTTTAAAAGTAGCTTTGAGAGCTACTTTCTGATCATTCTCAATTTTATTCCCTTATTCAAGAAACAAAATAAGATGCAAAAGAAGTATCATCATGGGACCACTGCTTTTTTTCCCTTTACTGTCCACGCATTGTCTATACAATGCTAGAAAAATGTCATTCTAAGGGGATGTTTTTAGATATATAAAATTGATTTAAAGTGGTAGTGTTATTTCTTGCTTATGTGTAATGGACATACAAAGTATGCTCCTCTTCACCCTCTTCCTTCCCATTAAACATTGTACTTCTTGAGAATGGCAGTAGTGTGGCTGTACAGCATGCTCGATAGTAAGAAAGGAGTTTAAAAGGATTTCTCAAAAAAGATAAATCTGATTTTTTAATCAAACTGTGTTGTCTTGAGTAGCCAGTATCTAAACATGGACCATGTTGTGAATTTAAGAAAACAGCGTTTGGTCTCCTGCATAGGCCCTCAACATTCAGCTTTGCTATTTAGAGAAATTGGATTTGATTAAATGTCAGTTACACTGTGCCACTAAGCACAAAGACTTATTTACTTGTTTTAGAAAGTCTGAAGGCAAAATTTCATTATATTTAGCAAGAATTGCACACCATTTCCCTTCCGCATCTGCCAATATGCTTTCTCTGATCAGTTTGTCATACTGCAATGTTACTGAAACGTTAATAGAAATAACCCAAATTGTTTGATAGGGAAGAAGCAGAGCAAGTGGGCATATAACTGCCTCTCTTCCCTGCCCTTTAGTAATTAAAAAAAAACAATCTGCTCTCCAGTCAGTGGAACAAGTTTTCTTTGTTCTTGTCTGGTTCAATTTCGATTGCGAACCCGAAACACAGTATGCGCATTCCTAAGAAGCCATCAGAAAGGACTGCAGTTGTTAACACATTGTCTTACTTATAGTTGCTTAGTAATTAGTTGTTTCTAATGCTATGATTGCCTGAATTTTTATGCTCTGTTGAATTCTTTAATTCTATTAGGAAAGGCTCTAAGTTAAGACATTTGATTCAAAATTCAAAACACCAATAACAAAAATTGTTTCCTCACATATTCTTAGTAATTTTCCCCTAATAACCAAACTGCAATTGCTAAAAGCTATTGCTTTTTAATGAATATTTTATTTTATGAGTTGCCTTAAAAACAGTTATCTGAGCCTTGTAGAAAAAGGACTTTAACTGTTGTAACACATAAACAGGAACACCTTCACATTCTTTAGGATTATTAAATTTTATTATTCTGAATTGTCTACCTCTTTCCCTTATAAGACTAAAGGAAAAAAAAAATGCTATCATTAAAAAAAAAAATTGTCTGTTTCTTTGGATCATCATAATTCCTTACATAAATCTCTCATTAATAGCTTAAGTAGGCATTTGAATCATAGTTTGGTAGCTTGTATGGTAGAAAGCTATGTATAACTAGTCTTCTTTAAAATTATACTGAATTATATTAACTCAGGAGAAGAATTCATGAAAAATATTACAAGGTCCTTGGACATCCTTGGAGTTTAAATAGCTAGACTGCCCACAGCTAAAGGAGGAAATGAAAATTGTTTTTCCTCTTTAGCCCCTGAATTGCCAATTCCCAAAGGAGACATGTTGCTTAAGCAGAGCTAGAGCACATAATCCTTTAGAAATTCTGGATCAATGCATTGGAAGCCAAACTCTTTTCCAGCATCCCAGCACCTTGACTCTTAAGATCCATTATGTCTCTAAGGATGGAGAGCCCCCATATTCATCCATTTTCTTAACTACTTCAGCTAATTGGGCATAGAAAAAAAAAAAATATATATATATATATAAAATAGACTGCTTAATAAGGATCTATAAAAGCAGAAATACGTGGTATGTAAATGAATAAGTTGGTGCCTACCTAGCATTGAGATTTTATGGTATTTCTTCCACAACAAGGTTCATTTAATGCTTAGGACAAATAACTAATAGTATTTGTCCTGGTGAGTGGGCTTTTCACGAAAATCTTTCCCCATCCAATTCGTCACAGGAAGGGACATCTGGCTGGGGACCTCTTTATTCCCTTTGTATGGAAGGTTCTTCTAGTGATGTATTCAGATTTAAAATTCGTCTCTTTCTCAGCAGTTTCTTAATCTTTCTCTCAGCCAGAAGAGGTTTTGGATCTGATTGTCACTTTATCAGTGTCTGATTTCTCATGCCTTGGAAATGTAAATGGCTGAGTGTGAATCTTTCTGCCCAGACAGTAAGTAAAGACTGTTAATGAATATAAGCCACCATAAGGCAAAAAACTGTAACCACCCGTTAAGTAATATTAAAACCTGAGAATGAAGCTTTCTCATACATTTGTTCTAATATATTCTATACAGATTCACATAAATTGATGATTTGTGCTATATACAGATGGATTTAACTCTTCACTGCCTGTGACAGGGATGAAACACAGAGTAATCAATGTATTTGGGATGACACCATAATAGTATCTGCAAGGGATATGATAGATGTGCATGCTTTGAAAGATCTGATTCTGAGATGTAACTGGACTTCTGTGAGTCTGGTTCTCAGCCAAGTAAATTCTGCTGGTATCTTTGCCGTATGTGAATATATGGGAATGAATCAATATTGAAAATCACTGTTTACCTGTCCCAACAATCTTTTGGCTTTGGCACCGTCTTTGTTCTCTAGTGCCTAGTCCCTTACTGGGACATGTGTCAGCTAGTTTTCTTTTACCTGTTACCTTTTCCATTCAGTAGTCTTAGAGAGAACAACAAGTAGTATGTCATTTACATTCTAGTTCTTTAAATGTCAAACTAGATCCTCAAGCCAAAATTAACAATCTTTGAACAATAATGGCAACTGGGAGAGGTGTCTGAGGACTGGCAGAAGGGAAATGTTTCTTCTGTCTCTAGGAAGGAGGACCCAGGGAGCTATATTCTGGTCAGCTTTACCTCGATCCCTGGGAAGGTGATGGAGCAGCTAATCCTGGAGACCATTTCCAGGAAGATGAAGGACAAGAACATCATCAGGAACAGTCAGCATGGATTCACAAAGAGAAAGTCATGCTTGACCAACCTGATAACCTTTTATGATGAAATGACTGCCTTGGTAGACAAGGGGAGAGCAGTGTATATTGCCTGCCTTGACATCAGCAGGGCTTTTGGCACTACTGTCTCACATAGGACCCCTATAGAGAAGCTGAGAATGGGCTGGATGAGCAGACAGTGAGGAGGAATGAAAGCTGGTTAAACTGCCAGGCTCAGAGGGTAGTTATCTGTGGCAGGAAGTCTAGTTGGAGGCCATGAACTAACAGGGTAATCCAGGATTCAATATTGATTCTATTTAACATCTACATTAATTATATGGATGATGCAATAAAATGCAATCACAGCCAGTTTGCAGATGTCACAATACTAGAGGAAAAGGCTAATAAACCACAGGTGTGTTTCCATCCAAAGGGACCTCACTTGGCTGGTTTCTTCCTTTCTTCTGAAGAAATGAAAGTATCAAGAAAGTGTTCTTGCAGTATTCCTCACATTGCTTGAAACCAGCCCTCTGTGTAAGATGCATGTCACTTTGAGATCTAGAACACACACAAGGCCACTGGGATATTTTTATAATTTATTGGATATCTATGGAACATAGTTAGCATTTCCTTTTGACCAGACCTGAACAGCTTTACACAAACCATGAATCCAGGGGTGATTGTGTTTCTCTGCTTCCTGGAACTCATCTTGGCTATTCTCATTCCAAATGGATTTCCACCTTGGCAGAAATAGTTTTAAAAGATCAAGAATAGTTTAAAAGATTTCTCTGTTTTTGTGAGAAAAAAAAGTACCCTTTCCTTTCACAAAGTGAAAAACAAAAAAGCAAATACCCCCTTCTCTAGCTTTTCAGAAACAAAATAGTTGTCAGATGTCTTTATGTAACAACATTTTGTTTAAAAAAAAAAAATCTACTTTTTTCCAGCACTGACTTTTTTTATTTCCTCTGTAATAGTCATAAGGAAATTTAAGTAATTATAGGCATTCTCACAATCCATGTCCTAAACAAAAACATAAAGCCAGATATAAGGCTGTTTTTGTCTCAGCTAAGCTGACAAAAGACATCTAGTGTTAAACCACATGTTTTGCTCCTAATCTTCATCTTTTTCTGGTAACATTTGCCCTGAAGATATGAGACAATACATTGAAAGTGAGAACCCTCTTCAGTTTAAAAGGCACATTCTGTGTTCACATTGAATGTGGGAATTACGAAGACAGAATGGGATGCATTCGTAGTCTTATTTGCATGGCAAAATTCAATTTGTTCTCCTGGCTATGGCTTGTGTCTTAACACTGTTGCAGATTCTGATACAGATACAGTTCCAAAGATATTGATATTTGTTTGAATTAAGTTTTCACCTGCATGTTTTGCAGCTCAGGTTTGCATGATAAAGCAATCTAAGTACAACATGAAAGTGAAATACTGAAATAGCACATAGCAAAAAACAATCTACAAAGAGAGTAGGGGCAAAAAGACTTTATTTGACAGCTTGAATATCATACAGAACCTGAAAATGCCTTCTTCCTATTCCTGCATTTGGAAGCAAAGCACCTTGCTTCCCAAATCTTGTACTCTGATAACAATATCTACTAGGTCTCACATACAATACAATGTACCAAAATAGTTCTGTCTTTGTAACCGCAAGAATCACCCAGCCCAAACACTTAGCCAGATTTGTGTTGGTCTCCTGCCATGGCAGACCACTGTTTTCACCTGAGCAGTCACGGTCTCCACCATGGCTTCCAATCTTAATCTCATCGCCATTGACACAAAGGTTAGATGTCTTCTGCCCTCAACATTGCCCCTTTAGTCTCCTGGGATACTGGCACTTTTTAAAGAAAACGATTTTAATACAAGAAATTTTTTTCTTTTTTTTTTTTTTTTTTTTTTTTAATATACCTATATTGTTCTTTTGGGCTTTGCCAAAAAAAAAAGAAGCTCAACATTCAGTTAATTTCAGCACTGGAAGTTTCACCACAGGTAGTTAAATATGGTAACAAATTAAGTTAAGGAATTAGAATCTTATGCAACAAAATAGCAAGCAAACAAACAAAATAAAAGTCTTTGCTGCCATTCCTATCTCTCCTGAGTTTCTCCTTTATCTTATATTTTCCTGATATTTTCTGAAGACAGATGATAAGTAACAGGCTATGTAAACATTTGAATGTCACTTCAAAATGTACTCCACATAAGTATATATCAGTCAAACAACAGGGCTCACTTCACAAACATCACAGGTCTCTCAGAAAAAACACAATCAAGGGTGGCCTATAACATTACACATTCCAAATACACATAAATTTTAGATTTTTTTTTTATTATGTTCTGCGCCTCTTCTTTGAATTTAGTAATACAGCTCACCATAATTAGTTTGTGGTTGTTGGCCAAGTTGTAAAAATCTGAAATTTTGCCCTTTCCCTCTGTGAGTTTAGTGGCTTTTAATAATAGACTGTGAGGTTGTCAAACAGAATAGTTGCATTGACCAATACTACCAGTGATTTTAGAATGATGATCATATAACACCTCTGGAAAATGCTGTAGTGTCAGGCATGCTATACTTGCAATATATAACCATGTTTAAAATGTTTTAAAGTATGTAGCTATATAGGTCAGTATGTATCAGGACCTTGTGAATGTATGTAAAGAAAAATAGCTAATTTTTTTGTCTTCTAATTGCATGTAAAATACAGGGAATTTAGTCATTTTTATTAAGTAAAATATTTATTTACATTTATTTGGGTTAGCAAGTGCATGATGCCCTACTTGACTCCTTCATAAAGAAGAGAGAGTTATTGATTTTTTTATTTTCATTTTTATATTCATAAGAGCAATAGGCAGAAATAATTTCCATTTAAACAGAGAAAGGTGAGTTTTTAATTGGCCGCTTTCTTCCTATTTCTCTTTATCAACAGTACCTCCTGGAAGTAAATATGAGAGGGTTGTGTGTTTGGGCTTTTTTTTAAGGTCTGATTAAGAAAACTGACACAGCACTTTGGTAGGAAAATATTGGTTTTAATCATAGTAGGTTTAATAACAATATACTGCTGTTAGTTTAGTTTTACTCACAAAAGTTACCTTACTTCAAGGATGGAATAAGTCTATTTGTTGAAAATACAACATTCCCCAGAAACTTTCTGGTCTTGCCCAAGTGCAACCATAAAATGGCCAATGGTAGAGGACATCATGGCACATCCACCATACACCTAGTCTATGGCTGGTCAGGCCTCAGAGAGGAGCCTTGGTTGGGTACATTGGGGCTGTGAGCTCTGGTCATGGGAGTTGCTTTGTCTCTGTTTTCTGTGGAAATCTCAGATTCATCTCACAGAGGAACATCAGAAATACTGAAAATTTGGGGGAAAAAATTGTTTCCATTCTTAGATTTAGTGGAAAAGTGGTAAGTCATTTGTAAAAGGATCTGATTTCAAACTCCATTTTCAAGTGTGCTTTTTAGATAACAAAGGCTTAACCTTTATGTGTGCCAGTCAAGAATACCACAGAGGATAATATAACTGAATTGAATGTACTGACATTACTGACACACCACTCTGTGTTCCACCATTGCCAGGCAATTAATAAACCCTGCACTTCATTTTATAACACAGAGAGCCCTGAGCCCTGGAGTCCATCTCAGCATCTCAGATTAGAACTGTCACGTTGAACAGCTTCTTTCTTCCTCCACTTTTTTTCTTCCTTTCTTTTCTTTTTTTTTTTTTTTTTTATTGATATGGAATAAATGGTGGAGGAAAGAAAAAGGCATCAGAAAATCAATTGCCTGAAAACTAGCTTGTTTCACATGCTAACATTCCTCCAATAATTTTCCCAAACACATAACTGACTAATACTTATCTTTTAAAATCTTGACAATATTCATCTCAGAGTGCAACCTCAGCCTTTTTAACAAATCAGGCCAATTCTATCTGTGCTAAAGTATGTGTTCTTGAAAGTATGTGTTTCTTTCAAAATGTAATGGAAAGAAGTGTGACTACGCAGACTAACGCTCAAAAATCAAAAGGGAGAAAGCCTCCCTGATTGTGAAAGACTGGGAAAGAGATACTGTCACTTACTATGCCTCTTTTCAGAATAATAATTTGAAACCTAATAAAACATGCCATAATCACTGTTAGGTGAGAGTCCTTCTGAAACGCTTCAATGTATCTGAAAGTGACTGTGAAACAGAAAATATATATGTGAATTTGGGAGGCTTCTATTCAGCTATCCCAAAATATTCTGGGAGATCTAGGACTATGACACTGAGAGAAATGATGGATTTGAGTGTGAAATTGTCAAAGAAAATGTGTGTGAAAGAACATGGAATAGACTTGTGGCGCCAGTTTGGAGGACATAAACATTAACCGCCTCTTCCTTCTTTTCCTAGCTCCTGTCCGCTACTTTCAATGTGTCTTCCTAAATGGACCTAATGGATTTGGACTGCAATTTCCCACTAATCCCCCTTCAAACAAGGAAGAAAAGACTCACTCAAAGGCTTCCAAGAGAAAGACAAGGAAACCAGGGCAGTAGAAAGACTGAGTCCTGTGGTTGCTCACGTTTTGCACTTTATCTTTTCTGCCGGGGTTCACAGTAGTTACAGTGGTACTGCTCATTGCAAGAATGTGATCCACTTGGACACGTGTACCTGGAAACAGTTTCCATGGGCAGAGGCAAAACAAGCAGTAATGAACTGTATTTGACAAAGGTAGAACCATAAAAGTGCCCCATTTCTTGTGGAAATGCAATGTTAACAAAGTGTTGACCTGATTGTGTGTGTGTGTTTTCCTGCCTCTTTTGCTCTTCTTGTTTTTCTTTAGCTACCTGCTCAGCATTGAAGTGAGTCTGTTTTCCATTTAATCTTATCTCAGGAGTGAAAGGTTGAATGTAGCTCTTATATCAGCAAGATTGCAAGACTACCTGCAATCCTGAATCATTTCTTCTTAATGTTCAATCAGACTGATGACAGGAAAAAGCCTCACTAAGTCATGAAAATGTGCTCTCTGACTGGTGCTATTTTTATGTCTCATTGACCAGTGTGGTCTGAAGCTCACACTTGCTCTGAGCCCCTCAGTATACTATCAGTACATTGACTCCACAAATCATGTTAATGATGAATATTTCTGTTAAACTTGAAGCAGCAAAAGCATAGTCTGTTTGCCTTGCCTGTTTGAGAAATACTAAGTCTTTCCTTTCTAAAGCCCAAAGTGAGCAGAGAAAGTGAAATAACAAGGCAAAGGTGAGGAAAACCAACATGAAGGTCCCAAGAAACAGATTCAATAATTTTAATACTTCTACTTTTCTTCTGTGGGTAAATCACATAGACTTTTAGAAAAGACCAAGTAAATGGATAATATACCAGCCAACACTAAAGTAACCCAGCTTTCCAATAGGTAAACATGATAGTTTAATGCAAACTCAGATCAGTGAATAAAAAATGTGTCAATGAACAATGAGTGTACATTTCTGTAGAAATAAAGAACATGTTGCCTTAGAGAAAAAGAAGGGATGGCATATGATCCATTTGAAGGCACAAGACTGAAAACTGGCATCTGAATTGTCTGTACATTGGCAGTGTAAATAATCATGCATTTTTGCAAGCTGCTATTTGTTTGCATTTTCTTACTATGTTTTTTGCATTTAGTCTGTGAAATGTACTGCAGTGACCTTATATAGCTAGCTGGTTAAGTAGCATGATGCTCTTTGTACAACCCAGCTACTTGTAGGTTCTCATCACACTAGTAACTATATACTGCTTTTTTATTTTTAGCATATTTAAGGATAACATCAGCCCCTTCCTTCATCCCCTCTCCGTGCCAACCCATTCTTACTTTAATCAAATAATTTACTTGCATGAGTTTGGGACAACTGAGTCTTGGGTGGGTTAATGCAACTGAGAAAGATTTCTTTTTGCACTGCTGGGTCAGGTTGATAATCTCTGATTACTGTTCATGGCCTTATACAAACTGGGTTCTTGTTCTCAATATGCTCTCATACTGCACAGATCTTGTGCTGCAAAAAACTCTCATTGCAACAAGTTGTCTAGACAGTGATTTCTGGAAGGAGGTAGGAACATGTCCCGCCCTAGGAGCAGGTCTTCCCACATAGGAGCACACTGCAGATAGAAGTGTGAATGCCTCCACTGTCACTGTGAAATCTGCTCTGGAGACAGAGGTGTCAACAGAGAACATTTCATGGTAAAATGACAATCTTTAATTTTCTTTCAGTGGGCCTTTTTATATTTCCAGTCACTTTTTTCCTTTCCAATTTGTGGTTTTGTATATGTTATTATGGATGTTATTGTCCTAGGGTTTTACTGTGGAAGTGATCTTAAAGTGAGATTATAACTTTCTGAAATCAGTTAATTTAATTTGAGAGTTTACCTAATTCAAATAATATGGACAAAATTTAAATATACTATAAGATGGGGGGGGGGTTAGCTTCTTTTGGCAAAATAAATTTTGTTCATTATCAGCCTTAATCCTTTCTTCCCGTTTGATTGTGACATGTCAAGAATATGTTCAAGATCTCATTTCCATAATGTTTTAATTAGATATCTGAAGGCTTTGGAAATATTAACAATTAATTTCACTGAATAAGTGATATAAAATCAGTCATTTATTGTTTTCCAAACTCAGTCACTGCCTTGAAGAATGGGAGAAAGAGGTGCACTCTTGAAGTGGAAAGCATTTTTCTCTTTAAATTCACCTGGAAACTTTAAAAAAGTTGGATTTCATGTTTTCACTCAAATTAGCCTTAAATTTTGCAAAATCATATGCTGATTGTTATCTATTTTGGAAAATAAACAATACAAACCAAGTTTCAGTGGCTGTGATATGTTTTCCTGTGAATCCAAAAGTGGAGGAAAAGGATTTACGTATGTAAGTTTTCTATACCTGCTAAGTATATACAAATCTTGTGAATACAGAGATTCAGCATTTCTTACAATTAGGCTGGAAAATTAATCATTCAGCATGGTATTTATTCCTAATGATATTTTTGCAATGCTTATCTTGGCTAGCCTTTTTGAAGACTTTGTGGATTACACTCTGACATTCCAAAGCTCAATGGTTGCTGCCATCATTCAAGGTAGGACTTCATCTGTACCAAAATCACATATGTTCATCGAAGTGGTCATTTAAAGTACAACTGCACAGCCAATACAGACAAATCTGCAGTCTCCAATGACTGCTCTGGGGTCCAGAGAACTGAGAAAATGACCATCAAGAAACTGAGAGAGTAAAAATGGTGAGATTTTTTCCACCTGCCTCCCATAGGAGCTATGGCTTCCCTATGTCAGCAATTACTAAATCAGGTGAGCTGGTGCATGAACCAGACTACAGCCTGAAGTCAGTACAGCTGCAATTGCACCGCTCTGCATTGGGTTCAGGAGTCTTTCGTCCCATGAACTTTGGTGATACTTCCCACGTGGCAGGTTTGTGACTCAGCAGTTTGGCTGTGCGGGTCGATCAGTATCTCTAATACCTTCTTCTCAAAAACATGCACCTTTCTGTGAGACGCTAAAATCCTGCTGAAGTCAACAGGGACAGTGAATTTCCAGCTACTCTGAAAATTATGACTTGACCAAGCCCAATGAGATCAATTTTGCAGTGCTCAGCCGAGAGTAAGTTGCCCACCCCAGAACTGCCTACTCTTGCTAGTACAGTCCATGGACTCGGTCCAGAGCCTTCAGTTTACGTTCAGTGTTTCACACTCCTACCCCTGTCACAGATGGAGCCTGATTTTTCCATTTTAAAACCGTCCAGCAAACGAAAGCTTTTCTCAATGGCTCACTTCTATCTCTCCAGTTGCTGACACAATTTCTGAGGTTGGAAAGTCTGTGTAAGAAGCTATTTTGGTGATCTAGGGTGTTCACTTAGAACACAAGACAGAACAGACATAACTTGTACATCACCACAAAGATTTATCCCATTGAGCCTCAGCTCCAGAACTACACTGCTAGGTTTTTTATACACAGCCATTTACTACTTAGTATAGTCTAGTTTAGATGCCAAATTCCCTGCAGAAAAACTCTGTGACAATTCACTTTAATCCAACATAATACATGAAGTGCAGTAAGCACAATTGCAGAGGGATGTCTTTATCTACCAGGACATGGGCATTCAGGAGAGCAGCTGGTTCCCTTTCTTATCTTACTTAATGCTTTCCTTCCACTTCAGTATCCCACTGTATTACCCACTCAGTATAGTGAGAAATTAGTGAAAGACTTACTCCCTCAGGGAGAAGCCTGGTTGTTTAAGCTGCTTTGGATTTAAGACAGTCAGCTGATGGCTACCCACAGTTACATACCACCAGTAGCACTTCTTTCCAAGGATTCAAGATTTTGGAAGCCAAGAAAAGAAGTAAAAGTAAAACAAAAATAGCACTGGGTGAAGCAGAAAGTGAGGGTGTGAGGGGCTGATAACTGATGAAATAAAAGGAAATATCAAATGCCTTATCAGGGTTCCTAGGCAGGAACTATACATAAAAGAAGAATAATTTGCTAAAGATTCAGCTTTGAGAAGTGATATTTCTGCCACCTTTTAGTTGTCCAGAAGGAAGAAACACAAAGGCAAATGAAAATATGAAGCATGTATTATTTATAAACCTGAAAAGGTCATACCATCCATTTATCCTGAGTAAAGTTCTCCAGAAATTCCCAATTAGTCAAATAGTTAAGAAGACATATTATTCATCTGTGGGCAAAACCTACTTACACAGAGCATACCTCTCAATGCAGAAGTCTTAGCCTTTCAATTAAAAAAGGAAATAGCATGACCTTTTGCGGTTTTTCTCTTGGTTTATGAATTTCTGTGTATGCTCATTGCTTGTCATACATCCTTTACACAACAATCTGGTCTGCAGTACTTGCACCCTAAGAACTCTGTTAGTTATTGTTGTAAATAATTCTCAGGAGTTTTCTTCAGTTTCCAGTCTTGTCTTTTATTGTGATAGAAATGAGTAAAATTTTTAGAAAACAATTTTATTTTGACTGGTCCAAAAGCTCAGAAATTTAATTTACTCAGTGATGTTCTCTTCTGCAAAGATATTGACATCACTTTTACTATATATGGAGCCTGGCACGGAAGAGGTTCTGTTTTACCAATACTCGCTAGATAAAATGCTTTTACAATTTAAGCCTGTTTCTTTCCATGAGTTGCTTGTTCTCAAAAGGAAAAATACCTCCTTGCTCATATGACCAATATGACCACTGTGATCTCTTTGGTTTGGTTCTTGTTCTGTGTTAAGAAAAACCTAAGTGGTCTCATTTTCTGTAGAAGAGAGGATAGTCTGTCCACAGGCAAACTTCTTTTTAGATTTTTTACCTGAAATCTCCTAATTTCTTCTCAGAATGTCTAGTAGTAATAAACATGCCTGTATCCTGAACATTGGGGGTTTCTCTCAGTCACCACTAGGAAATCTTATCACATAACATTATCTGGTGTCTGAACCCACAAATCACTGAACGTGATTAGTAGTGGAGGTAATGTGCAGCTTCTTCCTGATAAGTGTGACATTTGCTTTTAAAACTCTAACATTTTCTCTTTTTTTGTGTGTGTTAAATTTCGCTCAGAAATAATAAATATATTTGTTATCCCATCTATTCCATTCTAAGCACCAGCTAGCAGAAAAAGCAAAGTTTGAAACCAAACAACCAAATGGAAAAATTGTAATTTTGGAGAAGGGTAAACAGAAACAGTTTAAACAGATGAGTTTTTATTCTGCAGAGAGGCATTACAAAATTAAGATCTTCTCAGTTTTGGACCTGTCAAAGAAATTGGGAAATAAAGCTACTGACATTAATATTCCAACGCATTTCCCAGCTGAATGACAAAGATATAAATGCACATTTATTGTGCAACCCACCTCCTGTGCTTTTTTTTCTTTCAGAAGATGAACAATGCATAGGAGTCTTGAGCACCATGCTGTTAAATTAGAGTTTAGCTGTAGCATTTCAATGAAGAAAAGGCAACATGAAGACAACTTGATGAGAACCTTCCTTGTACCTCTCTAAATAACGTGTCTTCCTGTCAAAGTGATATGACCATCCTTTCTAAAACAATTGAGTCCTTTTGTTCTCTCCTTGACCTTGATGTGAGTGGGTGTAAATTTGGCTTGAGAAAATCTGAATAAATCACTACTGCTTGGTGATTTTTTAGAGTGTGGAATATAGTGTTCTGCTGCCATATATATGTATACACAAGTGTATTACACAGGTATACTGTCCTTGCATACCTATCACTGACATTTCAGTTGGAATGAAAACATTCTCTGATAAATGTTATTAGTAAACTAGAAAAAGGAAGCTGGAGTGGTGAATCAAATAACATTAATTATTCTTTTAAAATTAAAAAAAAAAACTAATTAAAATATTTGTTTTTTTCTAAGAAGATTTTAAGATCCTAATTGTTCAAATCAGTCAAATCTTCTTCCTTTTTAGTTAATTGTCAAGAGTGCTTTTCCCATTAATACCTTGCCAACTTATTTATCATCTCTGGGCACAAGCAATAGAAGCTAATAGAATTCCATAGACTTTAAGGACATTTGGATCCAACCCCGATTCCACCTTTTTTAAACAGATTGATCATTTAGCTAATCATGTTGGAAGCTTCCCCCAAAAAAAAAAGAAGAGAAAATTGAAGTACCAAAACATTTTTTCACATATTTGTTTTCAAAACAAAAGCAGAAAATGCACTTGGAAAATTAGTATCAATGACAATGAGGTTATTAAATGTTAAATATCATGAAAATGAAACATCTGGGTTCTTCAGCTTCCAGGAAATAAAACCAACAGCATGCCTCTAATTGCCTGAAACTTAATGATTTAAAGAAAAAACAGTCTGGCATTTTCTGTTTATAGCAGTGCTGCTGATGTCCTATAGTTCCAGTGGGTTGCAATTAGTGAGAATGATAAATAAGTCCATGTAATCATAGTCAGAAATATTGTAAAACTAATCCAGGTACGGGAGACAAATTCACATTTTTCACAGGGATATTTTACAGATTCATCTGTTTGTGGGCAGTGTATCATGGACAATAGTGATTGGCACACTACAAAAAATAGGGTTCCTGCAATTTAGTTCACATTATAAATTCTCAGAAAAAAAAAAAACAGCAATAAAGCAGGTAACAATGAGTATGACCCTATTTGGCAGCTTTCACCCTTCACATTGAGACTCATACTACAAAGGCCTTCTATCGCATGCAACCATTGTCAGTCTTTTGCTTCCAAGAATGTACCACTACCTGCTTTTGTTTAGATATATGCATATTTTTAGAGTGCTAAAATAATTCTCTAACATTTGTTCTCTAATATTAATATGCTGTAAAAATAAAATCATTCACTGAGATGCAAAGACTTAGTTTTAGTGTGGAAATGAGTACTTTAGGCTTGTAGTGGAACTAATAGTATAAGCAAGTTTTGTATTTCTTTTTTAAATCAAGCCATGTATGTTCTTTCATTGAAATTAAATTAAATTGGGAGGCTGTTTGATACTTTTACTAAGATCGCTGAGTAATAGTATGGAAACATTTTCCAGTATTTTGTTTTACATTCAAGGTTGTTTTTAAAAAATAGCAGTTGATAATTAAATCCAGAATCGCATTGCGTATATGCTGGTTTCTGAGATGTCAACAATGAATACTTTTCACACCGTGAATGGCATCTTTACCTGTTGATGGCTCAAATACCAATCACTTGAAAAGTACATTCAGTGGAGCTACACCCTATCGACGATCTGATCACATAGCTTTCACAGTCATTGCAAAAACAGCATGCAAAGACTGATGAGAAGAAATGTCTGTGTGTGTGGATGCAGCAAAGCACCTGTACTCCTATGGATACTCACATCCAGAGAGCTAAGCACTCTCTATCAGAACACATTTGTAAATTTGGGGGATTTAAAGCTGAAATAAGCCCGTTATATTTCATCCTGTGGCCTTTTACATCAAGCTCAATAACTCAAGCTGGAATGTAGCACAACTGTTTGAAGTCCACATTGGACGGACTAACAAAAGGTTTGTAGATTAAGCACAGTCGTTTGTCCATACTATCTGTATTTACAAGTCTCAGTCTCCAGCTCTAGCCTGTCTCATCTTTTCACAAACACAACTACTGTCATTTTAGTAATGGTTAACCTTAGTGTTCTCCTGTTGACACTAATGAAGCTATGTCAATTTGTTGTTACATGTGACTCTTAATACTGCATTTTGCCTACTGTGAAGACACACAGTTGGCAGAGACCTGAGCAAATCACTTCACTGTGATTCATTGATGAAGCTCTGCCAATGATTGTGGGTTTTGACCCTGAAAATCTGATTTTTCCTACCATGAAGACCTGCATGACACATATTCAAATAAACCCCCTCATTGGTATTCTCCAGGAGAGGTAAAAGTGAAAAGTTGTAAAGCTTTTAATTTTGGAGCACTAAGACTCTTACCTAGGACAACAGCGTAGATTATATTAAATGTGCATGTTTATAAATTAAAATGTGGTGTTTGCATATTAAAACTAACTGACTTAATTTAATTTAAACTTTAAAAACAGACTTTCTTTTAACGGAAAGCCTGCCAAAGTGTCCAAACTGGTGGTTGCTTTATTAAGCCAATTTTAAACTTTTGAGAAAGATGCCTTGGAGCAAACTATTGAGTGGAAAATCATGCATGTGAGAGTGAGAGATTGAGGGCACAAACATGAGTGCAGGTGAGCTAGTGTGATCTTTCCTTACTGAGGAAGACCTTCTTTCATTCATTACCTCTCCAGCTGAGAGGAGAGGTCAGACCTGCAAGGAGCTGTCCACTCCAGGAATAAATGAGAATAAGGAGGACAATGAAAGCAGATGAGAGCTAAGTCAAGGCTCAAGGGACATGAGGCCCTGAGCTATTTGGAGGTTATGAAACTCAAGAAACCATAAAGCCACTGCTACAGAGTTAAATTTTGGGACCTTTGAGCATTTTCTATTCTTCCCTTGGACAACAGCACTCAATTTTGCAAGTATTTCTGAGGAGCTACCTTTGGCTGGTTAGTTCCCATGCTTAGTTTTATGAACAGAGAATTCAACACATTTCCATTGCAAACCACAAGCAGGCAGTGCCAGTTTTTGTTTAATTATTTTTTGATAATAACATCGGTAGACATCAGTCCCTGATCAAATCAATTGACCTAACCAGCATAAATCTGCAGCTATGCTGTGGAAGCTGCTGGCCATCTAAAAAACTTGCGTTCTCTCTTCCTTCCCTCTCTGTGTCTGACATGCACTCAAGTACACCAGACTGTCTGTACCATCTGCTGTTGATGGACGAATATCACTCCAAACCACTTCGAGTGTTAGTTCCTCTGGGGAAATAAAAATTGCCTCTCCATAGTGTGATCCCAGTGCTCTTTGGAAAACTGATGATCATATACTGGATAATTGCTAGACAATGAAGGTTTGATTCTGTGACATGTTGGAAACCTTGATTCTTCCTGGGGATCAAACTGCTGTCCCGTCACAGGCAAGTAATTACCTCACCCACCAGATACAGTCTCAAAAGTATTTATGATGGGGCTCATCACGTATGTGAAGACTTAGGGTCATTTGCTTCATGAATTTGTCTGTCCAAGGGTAGTTAACCGCAGCTCATTAAAAGCATGGAACACAAGCAGAGAGCCCCTGAACTCTTCTGGGCTGGATGCTCTGTTAGTTGTCATTATTGGTAACCATCATTTGCTATATATTTGCACAAGGCATGGCACAGATCTTAACGTTAATATTAACATCATAATAATATATATTAGCAATTATATACTATGATGACATTTCAGTTAAAAAGTCATCTGTTTTTTAACTGTCATGAGTCCAGTGTACATTAATGTGTTAATACTTCTCTTAGCCTGAAAACTGACAAAAGCAAAACAGTAACTTCTGAGGTCAACTAATTTAAAAACTTAAATATGTAGGATTACACAAAAAGTGCAATGAGATTTATCCCCTTGTCCAATATCAACATGCAATAATTTATATTATACACTTACAAATACAAGAAAGGAAAACAGAAGGCCCCAGATCTCATCACTGTGCCTGACAGAAAGCCAACTGTTAATTAGTTTAATTAGTTTTGCTCTTTTCTGCTGCTTTATTATGTCCAAAGGCATCTTTAGATTTTTTTTTTCACTCGTTGAAACAAATATTAGATAATAGTTCCATTCTTTTTTGTTAAAGAAAAAAATCACTAATATCCCATGAGAAAATGAAGCAGCTTCTAAGCTGTTGGAAGAGATGTGCAGAGCCTGATATCACACCAGTAAAGCTTTTTCCTTTCCCACAACTCCTGCCTCAGCCTTTTACAAGATTGTGTGAAACAATATTTGTTCCATTGCCTGCTTCTGCCAGTCACTCATGACAGAATAGAAAACAGCTCAGTCTTTTTAACCATTACATTTCCTTGCAAATCACAGCCCTGAGCTTAATACATTCTACCCTTGTGCTGTACGAAAGTGTAAACCCATGTAACAATAATACAAATTTTCTATGTGAAACAAATATTCATATATAAAAAAAACCTCCTGCACAATAGGCATCATCTCTTCTGCTCTATATGGTGTAGTACTACAACAATTGTGATTCTGGCTGCTGACTAAAATTCCACTGTGTGAGGATAAAAAGAAGAAAATGTGCACACTCGTCTCACTACAGAAATAAAGACAGGATTAGATTCTCTGCCTACATTTCAACTATCATAAAGAAATAGAAATACTTAAAGGTTTTGGTTAAATATTAGAAAGCACTTGTAAAGACAGTTAATCAGTGGTGTAACTTCTACCTCTGAGAAAAAAAAATCCAGTTGTATTATATATTTCTATTATTTTAGACTTGATGAGAATAAATCTATAAATCAAACTGTGAACAAGCTAGGAGAATGTGTTTCTGATTTCCTAATAGGTCACAGTGAAGATGAGCTGCTATACAGAAGGAGAACAGCTAAAGCTCAAAGTGAATACAGAACTCAGTCCCTCAAGGACACTTTGAATGTGGTTTGTCCCACTTAACTTTGTCTCTGGTTTGTCAGATGTCTAGTGTAAGGTAGTTGTGCAGTCAACGTTAGGTCTTTAGTCAGTGAAGAGAGACTGCTAACTCCTGATGACAATTCACCTATTCTGCAGTAAATACATGAGAAGTGGGATGAATCACTCATGAAAGGAACACATCTTTCTTCATTTGCTGTATTCTGAACTAGCTAAGAGGTCTCTCTAGTTTTCATAAGTTTAAAGATGTATGAGATTCACCTGTGATACAATGACGCTATGTGCTTAGTACTAAAGCTGGAAAGGGGCCTACTTTCAGTATATGACCATAATCCTGATGTATGGAAAAACTGTGTTGCAGCATTTTCTGAATTTCTGTCAGTTTTAGTTGCCAAAATAGAAGCATTTGCATTAGATTTGGTACATTAGTATCATTTCCCTTTTACTACTCCCTCTCCTCTTTAATCCAGGTCACTTACATGTCATAGGAGTCAGTTTCCACCAGACTTTCTAATTGCATTTTTTTTTCTCACCAAGTGAAGAAATTATGTTTCACACAGGCCAACACTATTTACAAAACTATATCTGGTAAATGAAAATGGAAGCAGCACTGGACTTGTAGGCTTGTCTTTTTTGTGGTAAATGAGGTGGGGCAGTTACACTACAAGGGCTTACTGATGTTGAAAATATGTACCTTCATAACAGAGTTACTGTAGACCCAAACAAGAAAAAGCCACCCCTAAGCACCAATGCTGGCTGCTAAGTCCCTGGTCCTATAAACAACGGGCTGCTTTCCATTTCCCTCCTGCTTTTCAAGAATGGAAGGAACATAAGAAACAGTCTGAAAGAAAGCACATAGCCATCAGCCAGGTGGGATTCAAACAACATGAGCATAATTCAGTCCAAACTCTGAACAATATTTTTACAGTATCCTTTGCCCCCACACCCATGGAACTACATAGAACGTAAGGATTGATTAAATCTTTGAGACTTTATAAAAACTTAGGGAAATTTCTCTTTTTTACTGATACTCTTTGTACAGGTTGGTTTGTTTTGTATTTTGTTAGTTTGTGGTTCTTCTTTTTTCTTTGATTTATTACAATTGCTTCACATTTACAGAGGTGTAAACCACTCATTTTCTAATCAGTTATTCATTCCTCTGCAGAGACACTGATGAAAATACAGCAGTCAATACTGAGATCCCATGTGTTAGCATAGAAAAAAATCATAATCAAAATATGCAGTAAAACCTAGATAATTCCAGTTATTCATGATTTTGCGGTTTTCAGTTTGTACTTGCAGGTACCTTTTCCAAGTGTTTAAGATATACTAAAAGTATAGTGTTAAAATACTGTTAAAGTATTTCTGTTACTAATTATTTTTAGTGTTGGAACTTCTTGATAAAATCACAGAATCACAGAATGTTAGGGATTGGAAGGGACCTCGAAAGATCATCTAGTCCAATCCCCCTGCCAGAGCAGGAACACCCAGATGAGGTTACAGAGGAAGGCATCCAGGCAAATTTTGAATGTCTCCAGAGTAGGAGACTCCACAACCTCCCTGGGCAGCCTGTTCCTGTGTTCTGTCACGCTTACTGAGAAGAAGCTTCTTCTCAAATTTAAGCGGAACCTCTTGTTAATGAAATGTTCACTTAAATGATAAATTATAGCAGAAATTAAGTTAATAAGACTTCTTCAACAAATCAAAATGCATTTTTATTTGATGTTTTTGTGCTGTAGATAAGGAACAGTTCCAATGAAACACCAGTTAATAAAATGCAGGCAAGTGACATACAATTTCTGCCTACTCTGTGTGCTTAATTTAGCATAAGATAAATAAAAGATTTTGTTATATAAAATTTAAATATGTAGACATTACTATGCTTATTTGGTTTTGGCTCTCCATACATGCTTCACATATGGAGTGTGTTCAGAGGAGAATGTATATGAAGGGTTGATGGTGAACTGTGTTGCAGTTCACTCAATGACAGCACCATTGAAAGGGCTGAAGTCACACACAAGTTCTCCTATTTTTGGGTGAAGTTCAAGGCTTAAATTTCTCATCATCCTGTCTCTAAAATTTGGCTTTGCCTCGTTTCTTCTCTTTGTGGATGTTTTAATAAAGAGGTAGTCGGTGACCCAAAGGACACATCCAAATACATGATGGTTCTAAGGGCAACAGAGAAAGAAGAAGCAATTTGAAGAATTAAACTGAAAGTAATTTTTTCATTTTTTCTGTGATGGAGGAAAAAAGGCCTACCTAGCCAACACTATAATTTAAACCACTATAAATTCTCCTTCCAATATGGTGTCTATGATATCATGTGTCTTTATTTCCATATTATTAAGATATTCTCTATTCCACAACAAAATAAACTAGGCATTTTCTGACCATTCCAAAATTTGACTAGTGAGTTTTCTCCCATTCTAACTTTCTACATTCTCACTTCTTCTTCAGTCTCTTAGGTATTGAATATTGTCACTCAAACTTCATTCACTATGTCTGCCACTATGATCACACCGAATCCCTCTTCAGATCTCTCCAGTGAATTCTTCAGACCAAATACATCATATTTTGCTGCCATCTCTTTTTTCATACTCTGAATAATTTATTTCTCATACACAATCCTGTTGTATCTTTTTTTTTAATATGTGAATAAGAAGTATTATTATACAGAACTTGTTCTGAGGAGTTAATTAACATGTATTGTGCAATTCTAGTTCAGCTTTGTGATAGCACTGAAAGCTACATACGTGCAAATAGTATATATACCAAATTGCTTCCATTACTGACCATTACAATTATGTATATTTGCATTTGATTAGAATCAAGTGTTGTAATGTTGTGAGAGTGGCTCGGTCAATCAAGAGAGTTGAGGTAAAACCTGTTAGTTTCCCTGGCTATTGCAAGTGTTCTCCAGATATGAAGCTAGGGCCAACCTACAGGCAAGATGACACATTAGAAGAATCATCACCCGATGTTATGAAACTACTGAAAGCAAAGGAGTTGCTTGTCAAAGTCCATTTTGCATACTTGTTAGATTATAACTGTATTGAAGTCTATAACACAGCTAGGTGAGTTATTTGGCGTCCTAGAAGCATATTTAGAAATAGCTTAGGTAAGTCTGCAGCACGCTGCATTGCATTCCGTACACCAGAAGGGTCCTGCTCACTGTGCGCTTTCCCTGAAACAACTGGATTGGGAGATACAATGTTCAATGGGAAGTCAGAAGAATTTCTATTTTTCTGTCTCACTCCATGACCACTTAACTACACAAGTGAAATAAGTCACTCAGTACACACAGTTTCTTTGAGGGCAATAAAATAGCACAACACTTAACCAGATAAGACATTTTTTCCACTGAAACTGAAAAACTGACATATTTTTTTGCTCTGTTTAGACCAATGTCTGTTGTTGGCAGAAGATGCCTGGGAAACAGTACCAGAATAGAGCAGCTGTATAATGATGTTTTCCTTGGAAATTCAACAACACACAGACATAGGTTTCCTGAACTGGGATTGTCTTTCTAATTAGAAACCTAAAACAAATTCTTCTTTCATGAGTTTCACCACGTTTTAAAGTCTATAAAACATTAACATTCAAAATATTTTTGAGTCAATGTGCTCCTCTGTTTAATAGCACACTATGTGAAGAATCGTAGCCTTCAGTTTGTTTTCACCTGCCACTTGCTAGTTTCATTTGATTGGCTTCCACTTGGGTATTAGATCGGAGTGTACAGTAATTTTCTGCTTCTGTAATTTATGATACTACTGATTTCATGGTCTTCTTTTATATCCCCAGTACTACCATTTCTTTTTAACTTGAAGAGCCCAGGACTACATTGTCATTCATCAATGAAGTAATGTTAAAAAGGGGATGTGTTTATTTGTGCTATTTTATTGAAGTAAGAATTAATTCTAAAGTGGTACTAAACATGCACATCTTTTGGTGATATCATTTTCTTTATCTACAAAAATTTGCCAAGAAATCCATGTGTTACTTTTCCCTAATATTTATATGAACCATACAAAAAGATTGCTCTTGTTCAGGTGTTTGCTTGAGAAATGTTGTCTGAGTTCTGAAGACCTGCAGTTCTGATGAAAAAGGAGGATCTCTTTGGTAGTGGCTTTTCAGTAAACCTCTGGGGCATTATACATTAGGCTTTTAGCATGCACAGTTAATGTACTGAGCACTGTGTAAATTCCAGTATAGTGAGCAATGTTGGATGTGCAGTTCTGTTTTACCTTTCATTAAAAAAACACCTACTTTGTTACTATTGATTATCAATAACCATAAGAATAGGTTTTGTACTGGAATAATTCAGAATGAAACATCTGATTCCCTTACAGAAGTTCTTTCCATATAGGTCCCATCTTTCTTACGAGGAAAGGTTGCAAGAGCTGGGTCTGTTTAGCCTAGAGAATACAACTTCACCACATGGAGATACTGCTGATTGGAAAAGTAGTTGTGTGAACAGAATAGTAACAGTAATGGCTTACATTTACTACACCGAGAGAATTCAGAGGTTGACATGTTCTTCGAGGGGGAAATAGTGTGAACATACTCTTTTTTTGCTTTCCCCTGTGAAAATAAGAATATAGTATTTTTCAGGCAAAGGTCTAAGCAAAATGACAACACAGTGAGACTTTTCATCAGCCTCACAAATATCTTTCCTGTTCCTTCATTCTTTCAGTAACAATGTAAATCTTCCTTCATTCTTTCAGTGACAATGTAAATCTTCTTTCATTCTATGGCTTCCTTTTTTTTTTCTTTTGATGATGGATATGATCTCCAAAATGGACGAGGGGGCTGATTTTTGGTTTTCACCCATGTTTCAGTGCATGGTACGATTCTGGTGCTCAGCATTACATTACTTCAGTCCTGTAGTGTTTTTAAGCATTCAGGAAATGTTTTACTTTGCCTCTCCTCTTTTCTTTCCTCTTTCTTCTCTTAAGGAGGGGACACATTTCTTTTTTAAAGGGGTGGATAGGATGGATCATACTCTTGGTTTCCCCTCCACTTTTTCCACCATTTTTTTTTTAAAATGTTGCAAACTTTTGTTGAAATATTTTGAGGAAAGCCAAATTTATGTAGGTTATATTAATGAAGCACTATTTATTTCTGATAAGCTCTACTAAGCATGTGCATATTTGAGGTTTTTTCCTTTGTTTCCTATGGTAACTACTGCTTCATCATGAGCCTAAGCATCTTTTTCTGTACAGGAGTCACCTCTGAATAAGCTAAAATACAGGTTAAAGTAGTACACTGATAGATTATTCACAGAATCATGGAATGATTAAGGTTGGAAGGGACCTCTGAAGGTCATCTGGTCCAATACCCCTCCTTTTACCTGGTGCAAACTCATGTTTCTCAGAAAAATATTAAGTCTAAACCAAAACCAACCAGTTACACTGCAACAAGGAAGTCTTCATGATATATAACTGTGACATAATTATTCCAATTATCACTAGTAAGACTTTCACATGTACTAATATAATTAACAAATCTTCTATACGTAGCTAAATTCCTAGCTTCTAGTGGGAATCCTACAAGTAATGATACCCATTCCATTGTTGAACACATTGGTTATACAGTTCAGGATCTACCATGGTTTATGGGGCAGGCACTATGTTGGACCACCTCTTTTAGCACTGAATAGTGTGCTGCCAGATTAGAGGCTGATTTAGAATGAAAGCTACATATCTGGATTGGGATTGATCTGTTAATGCTAGATGATTAGTTTATACTACTAAGAGAGGGTATATGCTATTAAGATAAGGTTCATCAGTGCATGCTGGCCCTGCATGTAGGTTCACCTTTCCCTAATGGTTAAAGCTGACTGGGTTTTAGAGCTCAGCCAGGTCAATTTCTGAGTCATCAGTGTGTAGCCCCATTTCTCCTGGGATATTTATCAGTACGATATTTCCAGGACACTTGGACACAGGACACTTGGACAATCATAGTTATATTCCTCACTGCCTATTCTGTGTGCTGACCTTTGCTGAGATTTTGTTTTATGTGCTCCATTATATCACAAGCAATCATAAATAGAAAGAATGTGGCCTTCTTTGGCACCATTTATTTGTGTTCATTAGGTTCCCGCAACTGAAGTGACACCGAGTGACTATACAAATACCAATGCAATGTTACCAATAACATTTTTCTTCCTGGTACTAAAACATGCCAGAAAGAAACTAAAAACTAAATCTGGCATTCTCTGTAAGACAGATAACATTGTCACGGTACCAGGAAAAGAATGTTCATTTGTATGAGGAAAGCACCTTCTTTAGCAGACTCCAAGGTGAAATGAGTTTGGCTTCTGATTCATCCTGTTATTCTCAGATAGAGTGAAGTGCCTTCAGATTTCGCCCCCAGAAGCACTGCTAACCCTGTCTGCATTTGTCCCTTCTGTTGGGAAATCCTGCTTCAAAGCTCCCAAATGTTTGACATTCAGGATAGCCTGAGAGCTCTCAGCTGTGCTTATTCATATCAAGTGCTTTTGTTGACTCTCCCTTAGAATTCCATACAAATTTAATGTGAGCTTCACAGAAAACAAACGTATCATGGAACAGATTCACATGAAGCAGAAAAAGATTGATTACCTGCATATATAAATGTGTAATGTTCCTATATTGAGTCTTGCATAGTGGAAGAGATTAACTAAGAACTCTCAACAAGTTCTGTATATTTCAACAAGCTTGTTCATAGCATGCAACATATCTGAGAAGCCATGACAGAATCTTGGGAAGAAATAAGATCATGAGTGATCATTTCTTCTCATGCTGCTCTGTCACAGGAACACTTTGGTTTCTCGTTAACCAGAATGCAACAGGATCACCTTGTCTTCATGAAAAGTAAGATATATTGAGAAGCAGTGTGACAGCTGTACCATCTTTTCCCTTGATATCTTCTAGTGCACAAGCAAGGAAGATATAACACTACATCAATTGCCTCCCTCCCAACATATCCAGACTGGGATATATCTACTCCATCCATGTAGTAACATTTAATGTAGCCATTTAAGATAGAAGCTGATTCTGATTGCTCTGAATCACCTTCGGAAAGTGTTTATCACTCTCCATGGACTAGAGAGGTAGCCTAGGCAGACTACTTAGCTAACTTAGACACCTGCATTAGGTTCCTGACTTGTCCTAAAGAATAATCAAGACAAGCTCTGCAAGGAAGTGGCTGAAACATACATTATTCCTTTTTAGACTGTATAACCTGTGTCTTAATTTACAAGACAGAAGTGGAGGAATGAAGGATCACAGTCAAAAAGTATTAGGCAAACCTAGGCCAGTCCTTTCAAAATTAATGCTAATGATTCATTACTATGGTTATTTGCACACTTTTTGGAACTTCCTAAATTTTACATCAACAGTTGATGTCTGATATATTCAGCACAATTTATCCATTTATTCCAGTACTGATCATACTCTTCTGCATTCTTAAGCCTATCAGACTGCATATTATTTCTTTCAAATATGAAAGGTTTACATCTCTCCACCATTGCCAAGAATCTTTCCAGAACACTTTTTTCATCAGACTTTCTTTTTCACTAGTCCAACAACACAATAACTGAAATAGTTCTTTCCATGTAAAAGTTTAATGACACATCCTTGCCAAAACTGACCTTGTACATGGTGCTCTTATTTTAATTAGACTTACCTGGACCGCGGTTACCCAGACGAGTTACAAGAAAAACTATCTTGTTTAAAATTCGTCTCTGCATTTTCAAGATATGGAAAGTTAGTATCATTGTACATATGCGAAACTAAGAAAGAGGAAGGTGAAGATATTTGTTTGAGATCATAAAGGAGATCAGAATTACTAATGTCATCATGACAAAATAAATAAAAGATGTAAAAGTGAGTGTTGTTCTGCAGCAGTTGAATTAATGAATCCCCCATGTCCATCCACAATAGTAGTTCTCTTCCACATTCCTTTAACTTCCCCTATCTCAGCATGTCCTGCCAAACCCTTATGGTTTACTCCCACAATGTCATGAGGTCCCCTTGCCACATAACCGCTTGGCACACGCATCTTCTTTCAGTAAGGTAAGAGGCAGGTCAAGACACTGCCTGTTGAAGATGTGCTAATGTGAACCACCACTTGGATGGCTTACTGCTGTTCCCATTTCTGTGTGCTTTTACACCAAGAGAAGCACCAACATGGGCTCCTCTACCTAGGAACCACATCATGTGACATTTGCTGGAATAAAGTCATTTGACAAACTAATTCTTCTGACAAACCTGGTTGAAATTTGCCTAACAATTCACAACTGCATAAAGAAAAGCAACATGAACAGACAAGAAACTGGTCTCAAAAAAAGTGCTCACAGAACTCTGGTTCACAGAGGGCTTTCTAATGGTTAAGCTATATCTATCAAAATTGCTGACCTGTGGTTCAGTAATTATTCTGCATCAAACTGGAAAATTTTGCTGACATAGTCTATTACTATCACTGTTACCTCCTCACTTTCACATTATCTGTCTTCTGTGTAGGGCTCTCTTTGGATTAGAATATTTTGTCAAAAACAATCATACAGTACTAAATGAAGTTCAGATACGTCTTGGCTTGAGCTATGACATGGGACATGTTTCTGATCAGAATGGTTTAAGTTCTTAATTCTTTAAGGAGACTGACCTCTACTTTCCCGTACATTATTGAAGTGGAAATGCCTTATCCTTTGACATGCTGCCATTTATTTTGGGCACTTGGTATGTTTCCAGTTTCAAATTATAACAATTCATATCACCTTTACATGGTGTTTTGTTAGTCAAATTTGTTAGACAAATAAATTACAACCCCCCTCTAATTTAGGACAATGAAGACAATTTTGCCATTTATCAAAGGAGCTTTTCACTTTGGACATTTTCTTGAGACAATTCCCATTGATGGATGCTTTTTAACAATATCTCATTTCTCCTCTTTCCTCCCATGATTGTCCTGCACCTTATTTAGCAGAGACTGACAATTTGTAGAGACATGCAGCCATTAGCTGTATTGCTATAGCTGTTGATCTGACCTGAAAAAGCAGATCAAGACACTTCTTAATTGAGGCCACCTTCATTTTCAGAAGCTTCATGAATCATGCTGAAGGAGCTGAATAATGAGCTCTCATCCTTTTTTGACATGAGGCACTCTTTATGTCCCATATAGTATGTCTTCTCAAATAGAGCACAGAGCCTAGTATGGATTTTTCTCTAATGAACTATAAGATTTTGAAAATTCTTCTAGTGTAAGACTGGAACGGACAAAGCCAGTGATGGAGAAAAGCATAATATATCTATGTATATAGATACTTATTTGGACCAATGGTCCAAAATTGCTTATATGCGCTACACTGTTAAACACAGCACTCACTTCTTGGTTAGAATACTAATGGCAGACATGTCCCATGCTTACTAAGTAACAACTCTGATGGTCTTTCCTAATTTACGTTAATGTCCTGAGTGCTGGCAAGAACTGCTTCTATGGAGAAGACTCTTTATTTCACTTTTTCCTTAATAAACTTTGAATTTTAAAATATTCCAAGGTCAAATTTAAATCCAGTTCAAAAAATGTTTGTGGAGTCTGTCAACAAAATAAAAAAGTTGAACTGCTAAGTTATTTAAGAAAATGATTCTGAAATAACAAAATTTCACATTACAGCACAGGAAGCTCTAGACCTAAAAATCTGTTACGTTATCATTCTGAGCTCAGATATCATATTAAAGATCATTGAAAAGACAGTACATAAAAATAGTACTATTTGATTATTAACAAAATAAGTAAGTCTTCTTTTATATAGGAGCACATGAATACTGGATTCAAAAGTCTATTCCAGTATCAGCTATTATTCTAATAAAGGCAAATTTTAGATACGACTCCTGCAATTAGCTCAATTAACTCAAAAAAGGAGTTTTGCTATCATGGGAGTGACATAACATTGAAGTAACTACAGAAACAAAGTTTCTATATCTCATAATTCAAGGACCAATGTTTTCAAACGAAAAATATTTTTAGTCATTTTAGAAAAACTCCTCAGACTCTAGTCAAGTTACTAATTACTTTTATCACCCCATATAAAGATAAAATCAGATCCAACATCTACAAATGATGAAATGCATTGGCACTTTATAATCAGCATCAGAGGCACAGTATTTGTCCAAAACAAGCAATTATTTTCTGTCTGTCTACAGAACAAAAGAGAAACAATACCAACAGAGGTGGTGTTATTTGCAATGTACAATTTTATATCACTGGAACAGAAGCCTGTTCTCTACTTAAGAATGAAGAAATTTATATGAGCAGAGTTATATTGATGTTATGCTTTGTGATAAGTAATCTGTGAAAATCAGCAAAGCTGGCTGATCAGCCATCATCTAAGGTTTAAAAGGCTATTTTTTTTTCCATCTGGAAAGAAAGCATTTGCACATGTTCACCAAACTGATTTATCCCACAATGATATTTCTCATATTGAAAATGTCAGCATTTGAGAGGGCAATAATCCTCTGATTCCTCTTCTTTCTACCTTTTCCCTGTCCCTCTTTCTGCCTGCCCTTTTTCTACAGCCTCTGGAAATAACAAGATAGCCTCCCTTGGATTTAAAAAAGAAAAAAAAAAAAAAACCACAGACAAAAACCCCACACTTTCTCCTCAAGACCCCTGTCAAATCAAATAAGTTTCATGAAACATAACAAATAACTTAGTGTTATCTATAATTCCTGGAACCTGACAAACTTTTTTGCAATCCAAAACAGATCTAATAGCATCGTGTAATTTTACGCGGTATAAATCTCAAAAAAACAGGGCTAAAGCACAAAATCTGTACACTCCTAATGTAATGCTACTTAAATTTTTATTGTGAAATCACTCCCAGATGTGGCATATCATTGCTACTTTTTAGAAAGGTCCTGTATAATATACAACATTACTTATATAATAGTAAAATGTCTATGTAGCATGCTGCCTTCTAAGATTTCTCAAATATTGTGCTTCCTGTAACTGTACTAGATTGATTTCTTAGTTCATATATATGCTTATGAAACATTTGAATAAATCATACCGTGGATTTCAATTTCGAGTTCTAGATATTAGTGACTGAAAACTAATTTATTTCCTAGGATCATGGACTTGTTTAACACGTGATGTATTTAAATCAGTAGCCAGTTTATCCAAATGGAAAACAGATTTACTTGATCTTACATCTGATCTCTTCAGTGTTAAGGAGACTTGAATTTTTTTCTTATAAATTTTACTGCACTAGTAGAAAGGACTTTGATGGAACCTAAAAAGGAACTATAATTGCCTTTCATGTGTGAAAAAATAATCGCTTTCATAACCCGTCAGAAATCAGTGTGCCAGGCTGGAGAGAACATTTAGAGAAATGACGGTTCAGGAGAAAATTCTTCAGCAAAATTAATTTAATTGCCAAAGAACATCGCCAAGGACAAAATAACTAGGACTGTAATAATGAAACTTTTTTAAGACCCAATAAAGAATAACATTATCAATTCAGGGAGAACAATAAAGAACTAGATGATCTTTGAAGCTGAAATAGCAAAGAGGGATGAAACTGAGGACTACAGAGTAAAAGGTTGTTCACAGAGGGACTGTGACCTGATAATTAATCATTCAGAAAAGAAAAAGCCCGAGAATTAGGATTAATGATTGAGGTATTGTTGTTCCATATTATGCAGCTATGAGAACATACACAAAAAAAATTTATCTAGGCAAAAGTACTGTTCCAGTTCCCTGTAGATGAAAGAGCAAGTTATAAAGCAAACATTATGCTTTCTTTTTGGTAACACTTGATCACCTATAAGAAAGAAAAGGGTTCAGCTTCTGGATTCATATTTTGACACCATTGTTTCTCCTAACATGCACATCTGTGCTGAAATATAAAGTAACCTAATAGGAATACACCTTTGCTTTGAAGTTAAAAGTATTACAGTAGCTAACATTTGTCCCAGAACACATTGCCTAGTCTATTAAAACCTATCTACTGTTTGCTGGAAAATCACGCAAATTTGTTTGTTTGATTAGGTTTTCAGCTCCCGGGGGGCAAGGAGAGTTATCATTGAAATAAATTGCTAGAAAAGCATTTCTTTAAGCATTTCTTTCACCCTAGTCACATCTTTCAAGTCAATTTCATCTTAGGAGATTTTCAGAACATCTTTCTTAACATTTATTATTCAGTTATTAGCTATAACAATATCCAAGTCTAAGAGATGAGTCTGTCCTTTTCTACTTGCTGAAACTAGAGAAAATATTTTCAAAATGAGAGAACACGGTATCTTATCGAGAACAAAAGTAGGTACTACATTTGTCATGGTCTCCCTTAAAAGCGCCCATTAAAATTGCTAAGCTTGCTGAGAAAAAAAAGGATGAAAGTTAACGTAAATAATTAAACATACCTAGGGCATATCACCTATGTGCTGCACTGGCTTTCAAAGCAGTTATTCGTGAAGAGCTTTTCACAAGTGAAAACCAGGGTCACTGTGTCTTCATGTCCTCTGTTGAAAAATAAATAATTCAACAAGTAATGTCCTGGCTACATTGGAAAAAAAAATTCCATTCAGTGGAGAAATAAGGAAACATCAGCTGTGTACAGTCTTTTTTCTGATGAGAGAAGGAAAAAAACCCAAGCAAATTTAGTCCAGTGAGACCCTCTTAGGACTTTAGTAAGCATCATCTTCTCTTTTATTCTCTCCCAAAATCTGTTATATATATGATATTATCCGGGGGGAAAAAAAAAAAAAAAAAAAACACACCTCTTTCTGCCTGATTCATGAAAACTCATAAATTGTCTATAAATCATTCAGCTTTCAAACAATTCAATGCTGCTGCAAGACATCAAGCTATCAACTCTCAAACTCCAACTCCCTAGTTTCTTATGGAATCTTTTTTTGCAACCTTATTCACAGCAATAGCAAAAGCAGGTGAAATGACCCACTGCCTCTCGTATCAAGGCTCAGGATAGCAGATTATTCTCTACCTTCCAGCTACTTGGTATTTAGGTGGGGAGGAAGATACCTTTAGCCCAAGAGAAACACAGGTATATGTGAATAGCAGTATTCTGGAAGAAAAATGAAGGCACAGGGTGGGCAAGAGTGCAAAAGAGAACAGTGTTTGATTCCTGCCAAGTGACTCTCTTCGTGCATCAGTGATTCTTTCTCCAGACCAAAACATAAAAGAGGAGGGAGACTATGAAATGTCAATGTTGGCATCTGAGCTATATGTGATGCACAAGGCTCTAAACTAGAACCTCCAGTTTAAAAATTGTATGGGGAGAATTTTATTAAGGTCCTGTTGGGCAAATGGTCTGTTAAAAAACTTCTTGCTCACATTTGTCTAAAACTCCATATTTTCACTCCCTAATGCATCAACGCTGAGGCAAGAAACCAAGAGAAAGACAGAGATTTCTCTATTGTTCTCCCTACATCAAACCATTTCCATGCAGAGCATGAAGGCAGGTAGAGGAAATATTGTTTAGTGCATCTCTTTCTAGGCATCGGTGGTGGCATCTGCTTTTGCTTCATAAGTAATCACAGGGATAAAGAAATGGGTTTTTTACAGTTTAAGCTCAGATCCTGCTCCACATTACTAACAAAAGGAAGAGATTACACAAGTCTGTATGATTCCCTTCAGGCTCATTCGTGATCTGGCAATAGGAAACCATATTGTCTGAAACTGCTAGTTATAACATTTCTGACATTCATTGTTACTCTCTTGTTTCTTCTGAGATGAAATTCTACACAAAATTTGAGAATGGAGTTCTAAATCTTAAACTTGGCTTCTGTGTTTTTTCTCTAGGATCCTCTTACATTTTGTGTTATTTGAAAACCCTGCAGTTAGTACAGCACTGGATCTTTGGCATAAAACCAAAGTGTGTGACACTTTCTATTGTCATCAGAAAAGCTGCAGAGTCGAAAAATATTAGCAGATTTCACTAACTTTGCTCAGTATTATATGTAAATCTGCAAGGTCACAAAGGAGGTGTGAGCCATTTTATAATCTTTTGGATCCAAAATTAGAACTTCTCATGGAAGTCCTGTCCCAGGCAACCCACACTGGAATCATTTGGCTAAGTGAAATACACCAGTTTGATTCAAATCATTTTATGTGGTGAAATGAGCATTTTCTCAAGGAAGAGGATTGGACTGTAAAAGACTTAAGGATGCGGGCATGCACAAAATTTATTTCAGTATTTAACACTCAGATTTCTGAAGACACTGAAATCTTGAGGACAACTGCTCAACAACTGTCCATACGTAACTGAAACTGAAAGAAAGCAACACCAGTAACCTGAACTGAATAAGGATCTGAGAAGCCTTTCCAGAGATCATACCATGAGAGGAAAAAAATTCTAACTAGTTTTAAGATGAGGTTTCATGTGTTTATGAAAAGGATTTTGCGCTGTAGGTATCCCTATGATATCGGGACATCGGACTCAGTAATTACAGTTTCTGTCCCAGTTTCATATAAATTGTGACACTCCAAATGCTTGGAAAAGGTATTTGTGCAACCTCTTTGTTTGTCCTGACACTATTTTAAAACTTCTGGAGCTGTAACTGTGTGCTAAGAGTTTGGAGTCGTGTGAAAGTGCATGGGGCAGCAATGCAGCATGGAAGAGAGGTTGTCCTTCATTTCATCTGTCCATCACCTCACTCACCTCTGGAAGGCAGGACCCTGCCAGGCAGGCTGTTGACTGCAGTGTCCTCTGTGGGCAACTGGGCTGTTCAGAGGCAAGGGGTCGAAAGTGTCTCCTTTCAACCACAGCAATAACAGGTTGGCCTTAGGAGAAAAGACGTACTTTAGCAAATCTGGTCCCAGGCCAACAAATTAAACAAAATCCTATTTACTTCCTACTGTGTAGATGGTACACATACAGAAACATTAGCATGTGCACTCCAGAAAGATATGCTCTTAATGAGCGGAGACTTGAATTCTGTTTACACTTTCATTCTCCAGACGGTTGTAAAGTACAGCCCTTAGTAAAATTCATTTCAAAATCTGAGCTGAAAGTAATAGCTACCAAATGTGTGACTTGAAGAAATGAGCCCAATTACTTAACTAAATGAAGGTGAAGGACAAGGAGGGAAAACAGATCCCTTCCTCTGTAGTAGCTCCCTGATATCAGCAGTTAACTAACTTCATTCCTACTTGCCTTTTCTGAGTCAAAAGTAGCAATATTATTTTTGCCATCTGTTCCTGCTGTTTCCCACTTTCATCTCATTCAGATCAAACATCAGCCAGGGAGCACTTGGCCCCAAACCCGCCCTCATCTCAGTAACAGATGCAGTTGCTGTGGCTGGCTTCGGTGTTTTGGATGGATACAGCTGAAGGTCATGAGCTGGACCACTCTCACAGCAGACCTGTATTCAGACAAAGGAAACCCTGATACACCTTGTCCACAGGAATGGAACACGCACTATGTCCTTGCTGATATTCTCCTCAAGCAAAATATGCAGAGACCATATAAATTAAGATGGAGGCTGTGAGAAAAATAAGCACTTCCTAGAGCTGCTACAAAATGTGTGTGTTTGTTAAAGAATTTTTTTATTACATATCCATACAATAGGCTAAGATCTTAGAAGAAAGTACCTGGTTTTATAACTTTCAAAATTGTCAAAAAATATGATCAATTGAAGGACAATCCAATTTTTTTAATCTCAGTGAAAAAAAAGTGGAAAAAAAAAAATAGACTTCCATTTTGCAAAGCCTTAGATTTTGATGCTTTATTCTGATTTAAAATAGATATATTTGCCTAAGTAAATCCATTTTCAAGTAAAATGAGAGAAACCTTCTTCCTCTTTTCCTCCCCAGATTGTCCTTGCAGCTGCAATTCAGAAAGAAGCTGTGTATAAGACAATATCTCCATTTGTGTATTATTCAGGTTATGGCTATCAGGACAACCTTATTTCAGATTCCAAGTTACTGAAAGATGCATTATTTTATTACCCAGTCAGACACTTTTACTGAGGTGCATGCTTCAATTTCTTTTTCAGTCTTTGAGAAAGGTTTCTAGATTTTGTGCAAACCTGAAAAACAAACACCATGTTTTCAAAATAAATCTCACTCAGCTGCGAAAGGCCAAATAGAGGTTAATCCAATTACTTAATGGTTGTCTCCTTTTGCCTCTTCCTTCAGGCAGTTGTGCTTTTACGTGTTCTGCTTCCCTCTCCTAACGTGATTCTTCAGAATTCTTCACTTCCCAGATGAAAAAATACTTCATTGTGCTCTCTAAACCAAATGTTCCTGCATTATAGAAGAATAGAAATATGTTCAAAAAATTGTATGCATAATGTTGAAGTTACTCATTTATAGCAAATATTTAATTTTCATTTAGATTGAACAGGTCATTGCTCTTAAATTTGTTTGACTTATTCTTGAGGTCAAAACTCTTATTGCATTAAATATATAGTAGGAATAGCATTGAAAAATTGATCAATAACATTAATTGATTTCATCAGTAATATAAATGCTTGACCCCAGTAAAAACATGACTCCAGAGAAAACAGGATAAATAATAGTAGGAGTCAATATGCTTAATACCACTGTAATGAGAACAAAACTTAACGAACTATATGTATATGTTTTTGGCATTCCTGCTTCAGGGAAACTGAATGTGCTGCCTGCTGAGAGCATCATCCCTCTGGGAGTTTAATGTACAACCAGTAAGCTACACAAAATGATAACTGACCTACAAGAGGGAGGGCAGTAAGTGAACCATGAATGCAATGACTGGGACAATTAATCTTTGGCATCCACTTGTAGCTTGAGGAATAACTATTCTGCTGTATTTAAGACATACCAAAATGTTGATGCCTAGAGGCCCCAGAACTAGATCTCTTGTGAAGATGCTCAGCGCTACTGTCATCCTCTCAGCCAAAGCTGTCATAGTCCATCCATGGTAGTGTCACCTGACACTAGCTCAGGTGGGCACTATTTATTCCCTAATCATCTTGACCCAGGATTCCTCTCTCCCTGTAATAAAATTGAAATATTTGTGCTGTAGACATTGTCCAGAACAGCTTTTGCTTCATAGTGTATTCAAACATAAAAATCAATCCTTTTTATTGCTAAATGAAAAGGGAAAACTTCCCCTGTGTGTTTTTGCTGTCATTCACTCAGGAGCAAAATCTTCAGTTATAACAAAGGGACTAGGAATAGAGAAAACTAGTTTAAAAGTATACCGGTAAGATTTGGAGAGGTGGACTGGCTGGACGAACTACAAGGTGGATGAATCACTTGCTGGATCCAAAAAATAGCTCAAAGTTACAGGCAGCATTTCAAACTTCAACAAATATAAATTTTAGTGCCCCAGGGCAGGCAAAAAAAAACATTTATTTATTTATTTATTTATTTATTTATTTGCATTTTTAATATAGATATATAAATAAATAAATAAGCCACATGCAACAGTACCAGCTAGTGACTGGCTGGCTTGGTAATGCTTCTGCAGAAAACACGTGGGCATCACGGTAAGAAACAGATTAAACATGAGGCAGCAGTGCATCCTTGCTGTGATGAAGACAAACAGCATGCAGTGCTGCATGAACAGGATCACAGTAATCAGGGCTCGGCAAAATTTTTATTCTGCTCTGCTTGACACTTGTGAGGAGGTATGTGGTGCCCTGTCTCCAGCTTTGCCACCCCAGTACACAAGACATGACCCACAAACAGAACAGAGGAGGGCCTGATTTTAAGTCTTGAAGTACATGAGGAAAGGCTGAGGTTTTTCAGCCTGGAGAAGGGAAGGCTAGGTGTGAAGTCTAATTGCAATCTTCCACGAACTTAACCTACAGAAAAGGCAAAACCAGGTTTTTCTCAGAGGTGCAATGGTCACAAATTCCAACAACAGAAAAAAATTTCACTATCAGAATGGTAAACACCAGAACAGATGCCCAGTGAGGCTGTGGAAACTCCATCCTCAGAGACTTTCAAAATTTCACCAGCTAAGTCAGTTCCTGAGTGAAATGACATAACTTTGACTACAGATCAGTTCTGTGCAGGAGGTAGTACCACGTGACCTGCAGAGCTTCTGTCCAGCTAGAGCTGCCCTATGATCCTCCCAGCCTAATTCCAGCTCTGGTCCTGCTCTGTGTAGCATTAAATAATGCAGGGTCTGTTCCTACCATGATAAATCCGTAAGAAGGTCATACAAAACTGGGCTATATGGCTTTCTACTCATTGCACAGTGGTTGTGAAAGGCATAACATGACAGATGTTTCTGCAAGGATTTAGCAGGGGTAATTTACCCAAGGTCATGCAAGTCCATGGGAGATATGGAAACAAATAAATGTAGGTTTCCAGCCAGCTCCCTGATTAATCAGCTATCCATTAGCAGTATGGTAGCTGCAGTTTCTACAGAAACGGGCCTGTTGAAGTCATGCCTTCCATCTGCATACCATTTTTTTTAACATGGATCGATAGTGATTAAAAATGTAAATCTTCAGTAAACTGAAAAGTTTACAAAAGAAACAGTGATGTTAAGCTCAATTCCTCTTTGTCTTTGAGAATGTATTTATGTTCTTGACAAAAGGTCAGCAGCATAAAAAGAATGCATTCACATCCCCTTCAGCAGATAACTGCTATTTTGATTCAGCAAACCACTGTGATCATAGCTGTAGACAAAGAACCCTGACCATGTAATAAAGGACCAGAAATAAAAATGATGGAAAGGAACAATACAATAATATTTGAAGTATTTTCTTATTTCTGTCTTTATATGCAAATTCCTGGTTTGCCCCATTATTGCTTAATTAAAATTCCTGCAGATTCACATTGATTTCTGGATTATTTTTAAACACCTTACATTGCATAAAATATTATGAACTTATTTTAAGAAAAGGGTAAATTGTATTGCTATAGCAATTATGCACCTAAAGTAACAGATAATAAAATCTTAGATATAAAAACATATCTTGCAAAAGAGGTCAGACAGAAATCTTGTGTATACCGAACTCAGATCCAGACTCCTGCCCAATAGCCCAGGTGCATTGCAGGATTTTTTCCTTGGTTTTTAGGCCCTCAGATATTAGCTAGGGAAAGAGGTAGACTATAAGATATGATAAATTAGTGGTTTGATCTGATGAAGCAACCCTATCTTGCTGTAATGAAAAGGATCCTCTTCTCTAATGAACCACGTTCCTCAAAAAATTTACACATTTCTAAAGTTCCTATAGGATATGTTGATGTGGTGAAGTAAAATCAAAAGGCCCATATCGAAAATTATTAAGAAGTGCTCATAATATTATTGCTGTAGAGGGAAATAAGATAGAAGAGAGCAGTTTTGCCATTAATATTTCTGCACTAAGCCCAGGCTAGCCATGCCTTTCATTTGACTTCTCCATACATCAATTCAAATGTAAAGTACTGAACACACAAGTAACAGTATGTGCAAGCTGTTCCTAAAAACCTGACTCTCTTTTGAATATATGAGTTTTATTTGACACATTTTCTTACAAAAGGGATTAGTAAAATGCCAGAAATCTTTCTGCAAGGTCTTTGTCAGAGAAAATTCCTTAATCTGCACAAACTTTTCTGAAGTGGAAAAAATCACTGCTGGCAGGGCATGCTAATATATTTCAAAGAAAATCTCCATGACCTGCAGTAACAGTTAGGGTTTAAGGATAACTCATGGTCAGTGCAAGCAAATTTGAGTTTCTAGAGTTCCCCACAAACCTCTGAGAGAAGAAGGCTGGAAGTGGGGATTCGCCTGCCTAAATGGATATCTTTGTTGCAAGTCACTGCAGGATCCCTTCCTCATCAATGGAGAACTTGTCTGCATTGTCAAAGAGAACAGGTATAATTCATAAAACAAAAGTCCGAAATGAGTACACGAACTGTAGTTTTCTCCACTGTCTGCTGAGCAAATCTTCATTGACTAACCCAGACATACCTCTTACCTCTGCCTCTGTCCATGACACCACTTCCACTATTGATAGTGCTGGTACAAAAGTGATCCTGGTAAATACTGTAATTGAAATTTTTCTGTATGAATAATATATATATACATATATATATATATATATATGTATTTTATTTATTTATTTATTTTTCCTGAGAATCATATATCCTCACACTGCAGTTCAATGGCTGAGGAAACCAATGCAAGTGGTAGATTTCGTATAGCTCACATACAGTTACATACAGTTACTCTAATCTAGGTGCAGTAGAGTTAAGCAATCATTAGCTATCTAATGTCTTCTTTTCCTGATATGCCATCAGTGATACAACCGAACTTTTCTTTCTTTGTTCTGTTTTTTTGGTAGGAGAAGGGCTACATTTCTTGAAATGTAAGACAAAGACATTGCTGGGCAAGACTTCTCACGTGGTTGCATGAGTAGCAGTAGCCCACAGTGAAAAGAAGTCATGGAAAGGCCTAACATTTAGAGGCAAAAAAGGTATCCAAATACACAAAGTAAAGACCTCAATGGCCTTTTCAGAAGCACCTTCTTTACAGTCCGCTGAAAATATCCACATGCTGCTGTCCACATAGACATCCTCATAAAGGTGTACCTACCTGAGTGAAATACTTAGGGGTCATTTTATTACCACATAAATATTTGGAGTTTCCTAATTTCTCAGATCTCAAGTTAAAAACTCTGAGTGATATTTTCCTCATACCAGTGGCCATCTCTTTTGATCCAGAGAAACAGATTCCATCTGTCCTTCGATAACAAAACCTTCATTGGACCAATCTAGACAGGACAGATATCTTACTGTTCACTTGGAGAGGATCACAAAGGAAGTTTCAACCACTGAACTACTGGATTTGTTGGCTCTACATATTTCAGACTGATTTTTCCTTCCTAATACAGACAATTCTGGCAGCACTAAATATGTTCTCAACTCTAAATTCATCTTTACCCACAGGAGAGTGGTCAGAAATCAGAAAGAATGTGGGAATACTACAGTAGGCGAAGGTAAAGTGAACTAACATACCATAGTGTCACGGACAGCTCAGGCTGGACAGGAGCTCAGGAGGTCCCTGTAGCAGCCGGCTCAGCGCTGGGTCAGACCAGGCTGCTCAGGGCTGTGAATCCTCAGGTATGGAAACCCCCAGACAGATCCAGCACAGCGTCCCCGTGCAGCCTGTGCCTGTGCCCCACAGGTCCATGGGGAACAGATACTTTCAACTGCTGTAGAACTGAAAAGAGACAATAGAAAGAAACAGCTGACCTTGTCTTTGCACATCACCAGTCTTCCTAGAAGATCTGCTAAGGTACCTGTACAACAGCTTTATTCCACTGCAACATGTGACTCTGGTGGGAATAACTAACTGTGAAGAAAAGATAAAAACCATGAAAGAGAATGCTTGTTTGAATAAGCAGATTATACAATATCTATGCACACACTTCTGTAGAGAGATATTTTTAGTCTAAATGCAATAGAAATAAGGACAACAGGTAAGTCAGCACTTTCAGGGGAAAGAGACATTTCTTTCTCACCACTGGTTTTGACACATATAAAGCAATATCATATCACACTTCAACTTTTTATACTATATTCTATGAAACCCAAAGATTCAATATCATATACTCTGTGGCAGTTGTACATCCTCCTGATATCCAGAGCCTTCAATGGGGCAGACGATGGCTCTTTAGCACCTTTTGTGCCCCGCTGTGCCTGTCCCGACAGGTACCAGGGTGCTGACAGTGACATCCTGCCCTGCCCTGGGACAGGGTGACTTCACCTCCAGCCATCTGGGGGGACAGGCTGGGTGGAACCCTCGGTCAGTTCACAGGGTCCTTAACAATGGAGGTGCCCAGAGTAGCTGAGAAGTTCTGGACTATGTTGCAATGCCCACAGCCAGATCTGACCAGCCTATAAAACGGGGTCCCCGCGAAAGACCCCCTTTGAGTGGTCTTCTCAGAGCAGCGGGTCTGTGAACTGGAACCTTCCCCTTAGACTGCGACACCGTCTAAGGAGACTTCCCAGGATTGAGAGCACCTCACCTCCTGTGGTAAGTGGTTATTTACTGGATACATCCTTCAGTGAGTCCTGGCCTAACCCAGGCAAGTGTGAGTCCTTGCCTAACCCAGGCAAGTGATTATTTTCCTGTGGGTACCCTGGAGTGAGAGGCCTCTGGTTTTGTTTCTTGTGAGTACATGCATGCATGTTGTGGATCTTCATTATTCATATGTTGTTGTACCCCAATAATCTCCTCAACTGATATCCAAATCTGTATTTTATGTTGTCGGAGTGCTAAATAATAGTATAAACCCTGTTTCTAGCTGCTTTATTGGCTACACTTTTTTTTTGCTAGAATAAAGTCTGTTTTGGAACTTGTCCACCTAAAATTGACTTATGGAGTGCCTCAGTGACATACTCCATGTCAGGATTCCCTCTACTTTTGCAGTCCAAAAGGAGATGACAGAGAATGTGATGACAGTAAGTCCCAACTTCACTGTGAATAAGAATGAAAGCTTTTTTCTGGCTTGAGGACAACCACATCCTACTGAGAATAAAAAGACAACATAGGATTAGGGATAAGTGTACAGAAGTCAAAGTCACTGTCATTTACTACTGTTTTAACTACAGAAAAATCATAGCATTGGAGAAATGTTATTTTCGGTACACTCAATCTTCAAATGTGATTTGCAGGCTGACCTTTGATGATAGGTCTGTTTCATGCCCATTTCCTACTTTATACCTGCAGTCAGAAAAGAACAGATCACTAGCAAATGTATAAAAGCCCTCTTATTTTAAGTCTTAGAACTATGATTTCCAGACTTAGTCTTCTTATTGAATTAGGTTAGATGAACACAGCAAAGTCAAAAACTCCTGGTGCTGTAGAATCTTCGGGGTTTCTTTCGCGTCATATTAAATCATGGTAGAGAAATTTAAAAGATATTTAAATTAATATCCTTCAGCAAAATTACCTTTGAGTAATTTTCTGAGGATTATTTCTGAGTATTTAAAGTTATCTTTTCATAATATTTATTTAGCTCATGCTGGAAATAAATATTTAATATATGTGCTTCAGGTTAATAAAGTATTTTGTCTGTTTAGTTATCAAAACCAAAATTCTACACTTTCTAAACTACAGTAAGGTTATTAGATCCTGAAAATGATACTTGGTGTTATAATCACTAGGTCCAACGGAAAAATAATCTAGATATATTTTTTAAGAAAATCCATAGCGGCTGATAGAACAAAGGAATTCTAATAAGACCCAGTACCAGTTTGTTTTGCCCTGAAAGCAGGTGATGTAAACACATACCAGCATATTTCCGAAACATCTCTTGATATCAGAACATGCAGCTCCCCAGTGATTAAATTCTTAATCAGACCTACAGGACATCTTTTATCATCTCTGAAATAATTTATGTTATGTGACTTGGATCTCATTGTAGTTTTCTCAATTTCCAGGGAAACATATATTAGTTTACCAGAACAACTCCACATTGTTGAGCTTAAAATGAAAGAGTAGAGCTAGATTCCTGGAGAAGAAAGATGCTATGCTGGTTTGACTGAAAACAAGTTAATTTTCCTTCATGCAGTTAGAAATCTTTCATTTTTTGTAGCTAGCACAGTCATTATTTAGATTTAGTTTGAGAACAAGAAGATAACACTCCAGGACAGAGTTTTCTGGGAGCCAAGGATGTTCTGAGCACCCTGCCCACAGGTTTGAGGCATCAAGGAAGGTGGGCATGGATGAGGCAGAGCTTGACTGACGTTCAGACTGATCAGTATGAATATTCCATCCTGTTAGCATCATGCTCCATATTTCAGGAGAGTCAGGATCTTCCAGCTGGGCTTCAGTCAGAGCCGGGCAGAGGTCTGTTTGGGGAGTTCTGTTCAGGACTTTCCTTGGTTCAGCCTTTTGCCATCCTGCCATTTGCAGTGGCCTTTGGGCCTTTCTACCTTTTTCTCTCTTCACTCTCCAGGATCAGCTGTTTGGGACCAGGTGCTGCCTGGGACTGGCTGCTTGATGCAGACAGAGTTTGTGGGGAATTGCAGTGAGTATCTTTCATTTTGGATTCTATTTCCATTTTCATATATTAATATAGTAGTAGTAATAGTAGTCTATTAGTGTTATTTTGTTACTTTATTAAACTGTGTTTATCTCAATCCATGTTTCTCCTTTTTGTTTTGATTACCTCCCCTCTACGGGGTGGGAGCAGAGGGGAGTGACCAAGCAGCTATCATGGTTATATTGCTACCTCAGGTCAAACCACAAGAGATGCTTATTTAAAGTAGCCAATGGCAATGCTTGTAAGATTCTGGGTTGTAGATTTATTTATTATAAAACACATTTTGTTTGGACCTGGCAATTCCAGCAGTTCAAAAATCACAAGCCAGCTTACCAAAAACATTATAATTACAATTGTAAGATTTATTTTATCTAATTTAATTGATACTTCAGTGATCATGCTAACTAACTAATATTAATCAAATTTTTACAGAGGCACTGAGGTCTCACAAAGTTCCTGCAAGTGCAATGAAAACCATCAGGCAGGTGGAGGGCCAATGTTGCCCTTGGTGGTGGAAATATAGGGGCATGTTGGAGCTTCTGTTTATCTTGCCCAAAAGCAGCAGCAGATGGCAGCCATCACCTCCACATCTTTGAATCAATTGCCCAAGCAGCATTATAATGAGACAGGTAAAGCAAATAAGATTCTTGAGAAAGATTAGTATCTCTTGCTGATGTGAGAAAAATGGAGTTCCTATTCTGACAGATTGAAAAGGGCTTGTAGGAGAATGAGAGGTATCACGGCAGGGGGCATGGAGTAGTTGTAGGGAGTTGGGTGGAGCAGCAAGAAATGCTGTGCAAGAATCCACAGGAAACTAGGCTTCCTCAGTTCCACTGTTCACAGAAGAGTTTGTTTTAAGAATGGGTTTTTACTGTTAAATCCTTCTTGCGTTGTGTCCTCAGGCTACCTTAAAGTCAATTATTTCAGCCTTTCTCTGCCGGTAGGAATTGACTTCAATTTTTTTTTTCAATGACAGCTTAGATACTCACAGTACTGGAGAAATGAGTTCAAAATAAATAATAAAAACAAGTAATCAAAAAAAAAAAAAAAACAGAATAAACAATCTAACAAAACCCTAAAAAAAGCCATTTGAGATATGTGATAAAAATCAATAAATAATAGAAGATGAGACTGGGAGAGATCTTGAGCAGGTAAGATAAAATGTGTCT
Source organism: Columba livia (assembly GCF_036013475.1). Classification (NCBI taxonomy): domain Eukaryota; kingdom Metazoa; phylum Chordata; class Aves; order Columbiformes; family Columbidae; genus Columba; species Columba livia. The sequence goes on along the minus strand of NC_088604.1, from coordinate 54,390,712 downwards.
CAACTATTGCCAGATTTTTACCTGTCTTATTTTTTGAAACTTTCCAATAACAGAGATGGAAAAACTTTCCCGGGTGCCCAGTTGCAGTGCTTCACTACCTTTGCATCAAATTTACCAACACTTCCTGCACCAGTAGCTGGCATTGTCATCACTAATGTGCTACTTGGTAACAGCAGGAAACCTGTTAACAACAAGGATTAGATGATCATTGTAGGTCGCTTCCAACAAAAATATTCTAACAATTTAAAGAGAGGACTTATGTTCCTTAGCCATAATACAAAGGACAATGGACTTTTCCATTTACCCTAACGTTTGGTTATATTGGGAGGAAAGGACCTCATAAAGCCATCCTATCAATGAAATTTTTTTACAGAGAAACAGTCTTGTTTCACATTCTTGCCATCACATTTACAGCTACATAAGTAATACAAATATGTACAAAAATTCTTATCAGCTACTGTTAAGTGATACACTTGCTTAAGGGGAAGATGTGACTTGCTTCACTTCAATCTTGGAAGAATCTTCACTGAAAAAGCTTTAAGTCTATCATACTATTTTCTAGGTATTCTGGACAGATGCTGACACCCCTTAGAGAAATAGAAAACAATATAAAGGTTCATTCAGAGACATTTTCAAGATACCACCTACCTACAGCTTTCTGGGCTATTTCTTTTCACTGCCTACTATTAAGAAATTTTAGGGGTCTTGTGCTATGCCTTTTCTTCTTTGACTGAGAAGAAATATGACCCAGGGTTTGGCCACAAGAATACATATACATATGAGAGATTGAGACAAGAGAGAAAACTTAATTCATAGCAATAACAACTGAACAAAGTCCTTGTTAAAATATTAGAAGCAGCATCTGCATGTGTTTTCATAAGACACAGAACAATTTCATTCTGTAGATCTTCCTTAAACAAGCAAGATTGCTGCAAGCGAAACTGAAATGCATCCACTATGACACCATTTCACTTCATATGCTCTGAGGTCTGAATATTTGTCCTTCTGCAGCACTCTGAAAGCAAAATTATCACTAAAATGTAATTACTTTAGCCCACGAAAGATATGCACTTATAAGGGAAAATCCCAATAGCTATAAACAAGCCTTTGGCAGTGTTCACACACCAAATAAAACAATCTCTCTCACAGAAATTATGCAACTGAGTTTTCAGCATAAGTATGTTTTGTTTCATATTTTGAAAAGAGCGCTTGCGTGAATGTATGCCTGATTATTTAATAGTGCAGAGATCCTTGGAGTTTTAAAAAGCAGCTGGAATAATATGGCTGTGACTTTGAGTCTGAATTTGCAAAGATCAGTGATCTTTTTTATTATCAATATAAACAGCAAATATGTTTGTCCTTCCTTCCCCTCTCACAAAGGAATCTGTTGCCCCAGCCGAGCTGCTGGGAGAGGAACTTGGTTTGTGCTGAGCTTTGCTGCATGGCAGTCCCCAGCAGACCAGGAATCTTACTAATGCCTGCTGGCTCTGACTGCACAACAGCCTCCAGTATGGCAAACCTCTGCACAGCACCACTAGTTTTCACTGACTCATATCCTTCTCAAAAGTTGCTCCTCACAGCAGGTTTCATGCAGCATGGTGGCCGGTAGACTGTGGCTCCAGGAGCTCAGGTGAGATCTCAGGCTGACAGGTATCTACTGTTGCCTGACTCCTGCACAGAGCTCCTCTTTGTCACTTCTAGGGGAACCTACTGCTGCAGACTCAAAGGCTGCTAACATATAACCTTCCTCAACACTCCCTGCCATGTCTGGCCATCCTGTCCCCTGGATGCCAGCCTCCCTGAACAAATCCCCAGGTGGTGGACACCTACAAGCTGCCAGCACATCCCAGCTCATGCTCACTGACTGCCTCTGTCGGAGCAGGACACCTCTGTTTGCTGCTTTCACTCAGATTTAGTTCACTTCCCCAATACCACAGAGGCTTCATTTTAAGACAAAGCAGAGGCTTCTTTATCAGAGTTGAATGTAATATATTCAGAATTATACCTACAGGAATGCAAACACAGGTGATATAAATTGTTATTCTTAACAGTAAGGGCTTTCTCACTTTTCTTGTGTTTCACAAAAGGCCCTTTGTCCCATCCCACTCAGTGGGGTGAGAGCAGAATTAACTTTTGAATACTCTGTGCTGTAACAACAGTTACTTGAGAGGTTAAATTAAATCATAAATTTACTAAAAACTCAGTTGATTTACAGTGAATAGTGACTTGGCAAAAGCTTGTAACTATATCACAAAACTTAACAAGACCAACAAAAATCACAAAGATATCACCCTTCTGTGCCCAGAATAAAGTTAGATAGAGAGAGGAAAAAAGAGATAGATATCAGAAGAGAGTCAAGATTGCACCACTTCAAAGGTCGGTTGATACAATGATGTTCTCTGTAGTTCTCAGGGTGGTGGGTGCAATGTGTTCTGTAGTTCTCAGGGTGGTGGGTGCCACTCAGTGCCATGCAAGTAGTATCGTGAGTGAGACTTTTTTATACTTTATTTAATTTGCATGCAAGATAGGAGAGAGCAGCTCATCTCCTCCCCCTACTCTCTCCTCATGTTAATTAAGGAGATTTTTCCAGAAATGAGTCAGTGGTCCCACAAAGTAGTCAGCTTGTCTAGGGTTAGGTGGTGATTCCTGATTTCCTCCCAGCTGGTCAGTGATCACTCTATGACGCTGCTTTAGTGCAAGCCCAGTTAATGCCTTTATCTCAAATGCTGGTGCCTTCATTAGGCAAAGAATAGGTAAGCCTCAAAGAAGAGATACCATTCTGCCTACACAGCACTTACCTCTTCCTCCCTGTCAGAAGCAGCAAAAACAGTTTTTTAAGGCATAACAAGGTGCATACCATGTCTATCACACCATTGTGGCATATGTTGACCTGAGAAGCTGAGATTCCCCTTTCATTAAATAGTGAATAGTTAAGTAAATTCTCAAAGCTCTGAAGTATTTCCCTCTTTTTTCCAAGCCTGGCTTCTAGCTTCAATTCAGGGTCATGCCACTGGGTCACATTTTGTACTACTATTGGGGTTCGGAATTTCCCCCACTGAGCCATCCCCATCTAAGCCAGACAGGTGCAAACACAGCACAGATCCAAGCAGAGCAAGAGCAGAGCCCACCTAACCCAGCCACTTCTGGTATGGGGAGGGTGGGGAAAGACTGGGGAAGGTGGTTAAGGTCTCTTGATTCCCACTGTAAAGTTATACTAGCTAATATGTACCGCAAGATATTTTCTGGACTATAAAATGTGACCATGAATCTTCACTATTTTCTTTATTAAATATTCATAAAATATTCAAAACTATTAAAAATAAAGCAAATTATCATCATTAAAAATGTCATATCTATTTTATTAAAACTTGGTGTTTTTCCAGATTTTTGTTTGAGATTACACATGACTTTGATGTATAGAAATGTCAGAAAAGATGGAAGACTGTATGGGGAGGTACTTGTGCCCTCTCCCCAGGACCTCTTCTCAGCTTTTGGCCCTTTGGATCACAGAGTCATAAGGAGCTCCCCTGAGAAGTGTGTCATAAGAGTCTGGAGGTTTTATACCATTTCCACAGTTACATCCCAGAAATACTCAGAGCATGAAGTCGGGATAAGAAATGACAAAAATAGACTGAAAATCAGAATCATTTCGTTCTTGAGAGACCTTGAGAATTATCCAACTCTGACGGCCCTGACTGTTTGGATTACCCATCTTTCAGAGGAATAAAGCCTTCATGATTGTTTCTCTCTTGGACACCGAAATTACATCCAGCCTCTCCTCAGGCTCCCTCCAAAGGGACAAGTACATTAAGCCACTAAGGCACTGTTTTTCTGGAAACAGCTACTAAATAAAGAGGCCAGAGGAAGAACAGGAACTGTAAGTAGCTGTGAAACTATACACTGCTGAGTTATTAAAATCTTTCAATTCTGGTTTTCTAAAAGCCTAAACAATGGTAAATGCCTAAGTAATTACTAAAAATACATAATTTTAAATACAACCATAAAATAACAGAATTATATAAAGAACAACTGGGAGCAACCCTGAGAATATCAGTTAGCCCAGCTCTCATGGGATCAATTATCCCTGTGTTGTTCATGAAAGACATATGGCTAAACTGTTTTTCATATCTCCAGCAATTAAGATTTTACAACCTCTGCAGACATTTGCTCAAGGACCACAAAGCTTTATTTTTGACTAGCACTCTCACAGTAGGAAGTATTTCCTAATATCGAACTTGATCTTTTCTTGTTGAAAACAGAGCCTACTTCTGTTTCTTTATCTACCAAAGACCTGGAAAATAGCTTATCCTCTCATTCTTTGTAGCAGACTTCTGTACACCTAAAGTCTGTTACCTTGTCCCAACTGTTTCCTCTTCCATGTCTTACCCAGGTCCAGTTTTATCAGTATTTCCCCCAAGGCCGTCTTTTCTAAAGATTCTCCTGGACTCTCTTCACATCTTTCTCAAAGTGTAATGACCACAGTAATCCAGGTTGACTATACAGGTCTGAGAAGAATAGAAATCCTGTGGGCTGCATGTCTGAGTATACATCCCAGACTTGATGTTCACAGCTGTACAACCTTATTAACTTATATTCAGCTTGCAGTCCACCATAAATCCCACATTCTGTCTCAAAGATTTCGTATTTCATCCTGTTTCTGTTTGCCAGTTACTCCTATCTGTGCCACCATTAAGTTTCATCTTGAATCTTCAGAACAAATGGTCAAGATCAGTCAATATACTTGCACTTTTTCTTCCCTGTTCTCTTTCATTATTAACCCGAGACTTTACACTTTTAACCACCAAGCAAGTGTGTCATCTTGCATATACAAGGTAATACTTTCTCCCTTTTCCATTGTTTGCCCTTCTTGAACATACTATACTGATTTATGTTAATCTTCTAGTCATATGAATTATCCCATCTCTGTTATGAGAGTTGCTTCACAACAGTGATACAATTAAGTTTCTTGCATGAATACATACATGCCCATGTACTATCTATGGTATATAGTATAGAAAACTTTGATGAGTTTACCAGCTATTCTCATTTTCATTCCTTCTAAAAAAAAAAAAAAAAAGAAAGAAATCTTAGTGACTTAGTAGTTACTAAGAATAATGTTTTGTATCTATCCTTTTTTATCAAATCTTTTTGTATCTTTTTTCCATCTATCCTTGTTACTTATATTTAGCTAAGACCTTGTTACCTACCCCTGCTGATGCAGGCTGGTATTCCTCCTTCCTAGGACAGCAAGAGAACATTTTAGCATAATCTAGATTGGCAATTTTTGTGAAGTGAACTCCATTTTGTCAGTGGATCATTGAACTTCACTTCCTGTTGAAAGGATCAAAGCTCATGTTCTTAATGAACTTTAAGGTAGCTCAAATTTGCGTTCTGGTTAGAAATAAAGTAATTGCATATGCAAATATGTAAATTACTTATGGAAATGATAGGTTACATGACTATCTGTTCATTTACGTGCACAATTACCCAAACTGAATAAGAAACCATGACAAATTTAATGTGCCAATTGGATGTGCAATCAGGCATTCAGCTAACTCACATTGAATTGGGCACACTTCGTTTTGAAAACTATTTTCTCAGTTTTCTGCTTACCTTTAAGATGTTGAGTAAAGGTCCTGTAATAATTCTCTCATAGTTACAAAACCAAAAGGAAATTGCATTTGTCCACAAACATACACAGCAGCACTGCCTATAAGTTTGTTTTTTGCTTTTTTTTTTAGTTCAGCCTTATCTGAAAACTGTGCAAGGTCTCACAAGGCCATAACATTGTCTTTGTCATTCATCAGTTAACAAACTCTATTCCACAGCCATCTGTTGAACATATGAGAAGAATTTAACACCAATAGTACCAACATGAAGAGTTTATGACTGGCTCTTTTTCAGTCCTGGGACTCATAGACTGTATTATATACACATGGTGCTTGTGCAGCATGAAGCTATTTTTTTAACTAGAATGGTATTCAGTTCACCGAGGACCAGATTTTTGGTGACAAGCAAACACAGATGTTTGTGAATGTGATTTATGTGTATAAATGCCAGCTGGGTAATCACAAATCAGGTATCTGCACACATACATACTTATATTCTGAGTGGCTGAGAACATAGGCAAACAAAGGATTTAAGCATACAGATCCACTTCTAAATCAGAGATGGGCTAATACTTGGGGTGCAGTACTAGCTCCCACATTCAGGTTAGCCACAGCTAAACTGCCTGAAGATATCTGAAAAAGGATCTCATGATAAAGCATTAAAAGTTTCCAGAGGAAATTCAGACGCAATAAATGCAAAATAAATACCCTGAAGAGAAGAAATTGTAATTCTATGTGTACAACAGCGGGCTTTCAACGAGATTTTATGACTCAGAAGTTAGACTTTGGAGATACTATGGACAAATTTTTGAAAATGCTAGCCCAGTACTCAAAAGTAGTCACAAAAACAACTAGAATATGTGGAACTATTAGGAGATGAAAAGGGAAGAAAACTGCATAAGGTCACTGAACAAAACCCTCATGAATTTATGTCTCAAATCCTGTGTGGAGTTCTGGTCACCCCATATCAGAAATCACACAGGAGATATCACAAACTAGTAAAGTAGAATCAGAAGAAGCACTGAGAAATGTGACAAGGATTATCAAGGGTTATCAGAACTATGTGATGGCCTCTGAGGACAAATACATTATAATACACCTCTTGATCTTTTTCTTGGCGACTTCTACTAGTTGCCATTTTCCAATCTTGTGTGCTACTGTTATTTTGATCTAATTATAGTCTTTGTTCTCATTCTTACTGAACTGCAGCCTAGTTTTTTTCAGACCAATTCTCCAATCTGTCAAGATCATTATATTTAAATCAATTTCCTCCCATCTTCTCTAGTAACAATGATTACCTGAAGGAATGGCTGATGACAGTAACTCTGAATCTTCCAACACCTGCACAGTTAAATTACCCTAAAGCTCATAAAACTGACGGATACAATATACAGGGGGATTATGGTATTTTAAAATTGTGATACAGATGTTTGGATAGATGTGGAAAGACAGAATATTATGGTTTGCAAAAGTGTACATAATTTTCTTTGCATCCTGTTATTTTGCATAATATCACTATTAGTATGGGACATCCTAAGAATGGTTTCTGGCCTATTAATATTTATAAGATTGGTGCAGCTACTGCTCTCAGTTTGTAGGGACCTGTTGAACGAAGACAAATTAAAAAAGAAAAAAAATGTTTAATGTGTTATTATTTTGAATGAGCTCATATTACACTTTCAACGCAGATTTTTTCCTTCTATTACCAAATGCTAATACTTCAAGCCACAAAAGCATTTGATGTACTGAAAGACTGGTATTCAGCTGAAGACCCCACTTCTGGCAGTAGAGATGGGAAGGGAAAGGGCTGTTAAGTGCAATGTTGCTCCCTCTGAAGAGGAAAAGGGTATTGACTCTAGCAGAGTGCCATGCTAAAATGGCAGCTTGGCTAGTGGAGACCTATGTTTACCAGACATAGGTTGAGGCAGAGCACATGCATGTCAGTAGACAACAGTCTATGCAAACATCCTTTCAGGTACCAAAAATGCGCTGCACAAGGGCTGGGGTGGTAGACATCTAAATTAATCATTGAGAAACAGAGATGGAAGGAAGGAGAGAAGGGAATAATTTGGACACTTCACCCTCTGTTGGACCTCTTTCCATTAGAAAAGTTAATTGCCTTCTTCTGAAGTTGTCAGCTTTCTTTCAGGAGATAAGGAAGAGCCAGTGCTTGTTAAAAAAAAAAGAGAAGGTCTGGAGCAGAGGGCTTGCACTGCTACCCAAGTTCCCCAACTTCTTCTATCCAATAACACAGTGTACTAAGACCTCTCACACAATCTATGATAAACAATTTGACTAGTGAGCTATTCAGGAATGAAACTGCAGCAAGAGATAAGCAAGAGGAGGTATCTTGATTCCCTTCCACTAAAATGCTGAATCTGATATTATTTCACTTTTCAGGAAATTATCTGCAAGTAGACTGCACCAGGATTATAGTTCAGGCTCCCAGTTCTTAATTTCCTCAGTGAAATTAGCCCTAAACAAATATTTAAGTAATTTTCTCTTTGGAAGATGTTTTGACTCAGATTCTGTAACTCAGTTCCCAACATGACTGTATCTGTGGTTTTCTTTAATGAGTTGTCTAACTTGTTTGACAAAAGCAATTGGTAACTTTTGCCTTTTATAAGGTGTTTGATTCAGTACCACATGAGTCTCTTATAAACCACTAAAGAACACATTAAATGGATTAAAAACTCACTAATTGGCAGATGCCCAAATGCAGCTGTCAATGGATAGTCATTTAGAAGTGAGGAATATTCTAATAGGATGATCCTTTTGCAGGGATTAATTCGATAATGTTTTATTAATGCTTTTGAATAATACTCAATATCACTGCTGGTAAAATATGTGGATTGCCAGGACAGCAGATAATGATGATGAAGACATCAACTTGTCAGTCTGGGCCCACTCATATAAACAGTCTTTTTAAATCTCTGGACCATGCCTGTGAAATTAAATACTGCATATGGAACAGGGACTCAGTAAGTACCACACATGATGAGCAACTAAGCATGAGCTTCCAGAGTGATGATGAGGTGAATGTGGGCTAATGAAGTCACTGTAAGTACGTAAATAGTGGAGCAGAGGTTGGGGTGGTCGGGGTACTTCTATAGGTAACACTGGTGAAGCCAGCACCTGAGTACTAGTGGAGAAACTTCCAAGAATTGCCACTACCTCCACACGCAAGCAGAAAACTTGCTCACTGCCTGTAGTTCATCACGTCTGTTCCTATTCTGCTTTTGTGTAACATCTGCTGTACAAAGCACAAGTTGTTTCAGGAGCAGGAGAGTGCTGTAACCACCAGGCAGCACAACACCACCACACTTGTGGCCCTTTTCCCTCTGTCCCTGCTCCTTCATGTTTGGTGTCAGTGTTGCTCAGTGCCCCATCTCCGGGTCAGAGTGGCAGTGAGTGTTACCCTCATCCCAAATCCATGAACATCCACTGCCTGGATCTAGGGTACAAACCAGAGATGAGAAGCCTGTATCCCCCCAGGTCAAACCTTAGTCTCCTCATTATTAGGAACAACTGTTGCAAATACATTGCTGTTAAAAAAAAAAAAAAAAAGGCAAGGAAACCAGCTATGCTTTTAAGGGCTAAGACCTCATTTTTTTGAAAGAAAGGGAGCAAATCATTCCTTCAGCAGTCAGGCTGTGGATGCTGAGTAGATGGAGTGAGAAACACAATTTAATAGCCCTCTCTAGAGGATGTGCTCAGTCTCCTAATCCTTTCATGGTTGTACAGTGAGGCAAAAAATACACTGCATTTTGTCAACAGCACTTGACTTGCCAATTACATAAGAACTGAAAAAGCATTCTTTATTATAATCAAAATGCATGCAAGCATTTACTTCAACAATGGGGCTTATGTATGGATGCATGTTTCTGGACTTTTGGATAGATATAAATCAATTAAATATACATTTTTTCAGTAGATAAACATTTTCAAACACACCACATTATTGATATTCTTAAAAGAAATATTTCTGTTTACATAGGAAAACAATAAGGTAAAAGTTTATTAAAAATCTTCAAATAAGCTTTCTAACAATGAGAAATTTATAACCACAAGGTTTCTCTTTACTTACTATAATGAGATAAATGATGCATTACAGATTTATGCTATAAAGAAAAGTTCCCCTCCCTCAACATGTTATTTTCTTCAGATTACATAGCATACATAAACTATTATTGATTATGAACAATATTAGGAGTTATTAAATATACACGTACTGTTTAATATCTTTGGAGTCACAGACTTGCTGAAGATTAACCTTGCAAGCTTCTTAGAAAACACAGGTATGTCTTATGAGGGTTTTACATTAAAACTTCCCAATTAACTAGTTTAGACTGCTTAGAGTAACATTTCAGACTCATGCATAAATACATCAAAAGATGAATTAATCTTTTTACTATTCCAACAGCAAACACAGTCCTTTCTTCCACTAAATTAAAATATAAACTTAATTCTCTCATACACTCAAGGTCCAAATTTTGTCTTGAAAACTTCTTTTATGTACTTGCCTAAAATTATACCTACTTTCTGTTTGCATACATATTGTTTAAAAGAGTCTTAGTAAATATCTCCATAAATATTATAATACTAAATTTTGACAAATATAATAATGTGGTCCGTACTAATACCCTCCCTTATACACTTGGATCTGTCAGGAAGATTACTTCAGGTCAGCCCCACATCAGAAAAAAGTCTGACTCCTGACCAGCCCATGTGTGAGAGCAGGCAGACACGTCTTGGGGCTCAGCCCACACTGGGACTTCTTTTCCACTTAAAGCAGACAGGAGAACAGAAGGACCTGCTCTGTCAAGCTGGAAGGAGACCCTGCCTTCACATTCAAGGAGAAACAGGAGTGCACACAGGTTACGATCACAATAAAAACTAGCAATATGTCAGGACATATAATGTTCTTCAAAACAAGTGTTTTGAGTTGTCCTACAGAGCCTCCATGCTATTCAACCTGAAGCCTCAAGCTATAGCCTGCTCTTCTCCTGAATCCTTTTTTGGAGAGAAAATGCAAAAGGCAATGGGCTGTAGAGAATTACTTTAATGTCACGGGGAATGGGGAGCCTAATGCAGACTCTCTCAAAGGAGGGTCTGAAGCTGCAGTCTGAAGTCACTAAATCATCTGAAGCTGTGCTGTTATTATACATTCTTCTCTTATATTCACAGTTGCATTTTTATTTATTAATAACGTGTTCAGTCCTCTAGCACAAAACCATGCTAGCTCCTAAACATAACAAGATTTTTTCCCTGTAATCCCAGAGGAAAACTGTGATTAATATACAATGTCTTTATATAAGAAATAAAACACAGTAGGAGTACTGCTAATTAATGTCTTTTAGAGATGTTAGCCTTCCTGAATCATTGGTAAATAAGAGTCCAGATCAGACTGCTGCAAAACCTTTCAGTGAGATGCAATAGAATGCTATGATTAACAGTTTTGAACAGATTCCTGTGGAAGAAATTATTGATTTCTAATAAAAAAGACTTGGATTCGCAATAAGGAAGCTACCACCTGCTTCTGTTTAAGAAGAAGGTCTGGAATTTATCAACTAGTTTGTGTATAGCATTTTCTTTTCCTGCTGTGAACTCTTTGAATTACCTTTTAACCACCACTGACAACATTTATTATTTTTTAGGGCCTCAGGTGACCCTACCATGGATTTGTCATAACAAAACAAGAAAACATTGTTCAAATATGTATAGTAATCATTGTTACCCTCCAGTCCTCCAGGGAAATATGACATAAGATAATGGTACAACATGTACTCAGAAGTATAGACACCTGCATGGCTGGAGCCAGAAGAAGGTAGTATACAGTAGGGTAAGAGCTATTTGATGTTCATGAGAAGATAGAGAACAGGGTTTTTTAAATTACTAAGAAAAGAAAGCTGCCATTATGAAATAAACTTGGAACTCAGAAAGTCTTGATTCCTAATGAAATAGGTACTGTCTGGGCACGCTTGTTTTTCAGGCTCCCAAATCTTCTGATGCTACTCTCAGTCTTTCTGAGAAATAGCCAAATTCAGATAAATCAGCAATACACAGACTTTTGCTCTAGATATGTAGCCTGTCTCTTTTGAAGAAGAGCCATAGACATCTTGGTCCAACTTCAGATTCCTGTGTCTGACTGCACAGCTAGCAACGGCTCTGGTTGTTTTCAAAAGCCTATGGCAAATGTTGAGTACATGCTCACAGAGCAGCCTCCAGCATTAGATTAAGATCCAACTCACACACGAAGACACGTATCCTAATACTATAAGTGCTTTGCTGTCATCTCCTCTCTCACTTCCATTTTGCTCTTTTGTCTCCGTTAGAGCCTGCATTTACAAGGATAGCTGTGGTTTTAAATTACAGAACAAGTGGGTACCAAAAGAATTTTCTGCTGACTAATGCAAGCAGCAAACAATAAACCTTCCTGTGAAGACTGATGGGCCAAGAATCAGAGCTGCATCTTCATCCCATCCACACAAGCCAATGTTCAGCCAGTGCTCCAACACACAAGTCATTGCTCAAAGCAGAGGTCTAACTTCGTGATACCACCCAACCAGATTACAGTAAATACAATCCCAAACACAAAAACATTCTGAAGATATGCTGCATTTTATGAGTAATAAAGAGTAATTCAGAATTTAAACATGTGGTAGGTTCCAACTGCACCACTTAAAACAGCTTTGGTTGTCTGAATTGTGATACACGGTTAGCAAAAGAGACAGGGAGACCTTAGAGTACAGCCTCTGGGAGGAAGGCTTTGAACCTCCATTGTTGTTTGAACAGCTGCTGTTTTTTTCAAGGAAGAAATTGAGATGACCATAGAACTGTTCTCCAGATTTACAGGCAGTGGGTCCTTGGATCTGGCACAGGACACAATGTTTTGGGGATATTTTTGTTTTTAAGAAATTAGGAAAAACTTCAAACTGTGCTATACGGCCATTCCAAAAGCTAGTTTAATGTTAAGTGTGCACTGAATGTGATAAGGGGCAATTTTTAAGATCCACTGCAGTGCCTTTTATTGATCCATTACCATGCAGATCAGTTGTTCTGGAAGCCTGAGGTTACATCCCTCACACTTCTGAGCACTTGAATATTCACCATAATCAAGATAACTTGGAAAGGCGTTATGTCATAACATAGTACATCCCTTTTCCTTGCCCCTGGAAAGAGTATCCTGTGCACATTTCAGTACTCACAGCATGAGTCAACATGTCTTCTTTGAGACATGCAAAGGTGCCTCTTTGAAGATTAAGGTCCTAATTAAATATATTTTATTAAGCAAGCATTTTCCTTCTGAGACCTACCTTTTAATGACAAATAAAAGGTGTGAAAGGGCTTCCTACTGTTGTTTAGTAATTTGCAAAGAAAACATTCTCTTCTCCTCTGTAATGCCACTGTGCGCCATGCATGCTGTTTCAGGTTCCCATTATGCCTCCCTTGTGAGTCATACCAACAGCTTCCCATAGCTAAGTTTTCTGCTTTAGGATGTGATGAGTAGTGCCATAGAAGTGACTCTTCCTCTTTATTGACTAGGGTGCATAGAACTGGCTCATATGTAGCATACATTTGGTCAAATGAATCCTGACTCACATGATAATTATGAGCTGATTTTATTGTACATTCTCCCTCACATAAGTATCCAGTAGTTTTACTTTTGCATCAAAAGTTCACACCATAACAGCAAGTAGTTCCCGTCAGATTAACAATGCAAAACATAACATTTGGAGCATAGATTATATGAAGAATCTCATCTCAAGGTAGATGGAGTATCTTCAAAGCACAGTAGTACATTTAATTTGGCTGAAGGAGTGGTGAGTAATGTCAGCGTCATCATGAAACAATAACCCATTATAGATGCAGACAAAGAGGAAAAGAATGTTTTTCAGCTTGGAAATATTTATACAGGTAGATGAATATATAGGTATAATTGTAAGTATAGATACAGATAGACTTTGTGAAAAAACATTGGGTAACAAACAAGCTTCCATGTGGCAGAAAGACAGATGATATTATTTTGAAAACAGAAACAATGCTGAAAATCACATATGTCATATACCTGAATACAATTCTATTGTGAACGGATTCAACCACCAGGAGCTATGCAATTCAGTTCCTCTGAACCTAGTAGCTGCCCACCCTTCCTCGTGCTGCCATTCACACGCACCACTGTGTGTCCTTCTCCTGTCTCACACCATTCATTTCCATAACAGTGATTTTAAGAACCAGAAGTGCTTTAAATGCATTTTTCTCAGTCCTAGCCCTTTGAATTGTAGAACTGTGATTTTGAAGGAACTACATGACAATAAAGCAATTAACGTGTATTCTCCAGTCTTATTTATCTTCTGCAGACATGCTACTCTCAAGAAGAAAACAAAGGATCTTTCTGGAAAACAAAGCCTGTCTTTAACACCTTTGTGGACCCCAAACCTGGTAAAAGTCTGCATGCCAGGCAGCTTTTCAGGTGGCTTGCCCTTGCATTATTGTTTTAGAAAATACCTTAATATCACTTTGGGGGAAAAAAAAAAAAAGTGCATTTTCTCAATTTTTTCTGCAATGTACTTCACAAGGGAGGAAGCAGAACCAGGATACAGCTCTCTCTTTCTTTCTGTCTTTCTTTCTTTCTTTGTTCCTTGCTTCCTTCCTTCCTTCCTTTCCCATTTCTCCTCTCACGTTATCTTGAGTGTAAACTCCTGTCGAGGCCCATGGCCCTATTCATAGAAATCTCTTGATTTTAAAAGCTGGGGGGGGAGGGTGTGGAGAAATCTGTTTTCCTAGTTAGACCGTCACCTAGCTCCAGGCATAGTGGGGTTTACATATCCAAATTTTGATTACTGTGGTGTAGGTGTCTCCATGAGAGTTAGTCACTTGGCTCCCTTGGCAGAGAGTCATAGGATCAATAGCACACAGCTCATCTCACCTAAGACACAACCCTGACCATGAATTTTCTTCTCCCAGATCAGAGCAGGGATCCAGGAAATTACCTTACATGCAAATGTCTAGAGTTGAGTGAGATGAATACCCCACATCTGTCTAAAATGATAGTAAGCCCCTTTGAAGAATCACAAAAGAAGACAGCGCTTATAACAAGCAAATATTAAATCCATCACAGTTTTGGATGCAATATAAATCTGTAGCATGCAAGCTATTTTTAGTCAAAGTAGGAAAAGCCATACTAAAGTCTCGGCTGGTCCTCTTTCTGACAGTGGGCAGGAGCTGATGGCCAGGAGGGATATGAGAACAATGCAAGCAGGAACTGATGGTGCTCTGGTGAACTGCTGGAATACTTGGAGCCCTGTGTCTCAAGATCTCCCTGAACCAGTGGCCTTGTTTTTTTGTTTGTTGTTTTTTTCTGTTTGTTTGTTTGGGGTTTTTTTTGTTTTGTTTTTTATTTTTACATTTTTTTACATTCAATGACACTAGATTAATAATTCTTTAATTAATATGTTATTTGAAGTCATATATACTTTGAACATCTACAGTGCCCTGTGGCAATGAGGTAAAGATTTTAATTACAGGTTGCATGAAAACTCACTTCCTCTTGTGTATCCTGAATGCACAGTCTCATCATTTGGTGTGATGACTCTTCACTCTTGTACAAAGGAAAACAAGGCCATTCAGTTTCTCCAAGCCGCTCATGAGTTTGCAGGCTTTCATTGTGCCTCACACCCGACTAGCTATTTTCAGGGCTGAACTGTCCTAGTACATTTATTCTCCACGTGCAGATATCATTACATCATCATTATTATCACTCTCTGTGAATTTTAGCTTTATTACATCCTCTCTGTGTGAGCCAGCTCCAAAATGTGCTTTCTAGATTGACTGCTGATGGCAGCCAACAACACCAAAAAGGGGATACAATTCTTTTTGTAAATAACACAAAAACACATGGAGTGCTCCCTGCTGAAGTAAACTGATTTTCAGTCGATTAGTTGATCAGAGACCCTTATACCCTCAAATAACACTTAAAGCATGGCATTAGTTCTCCTAACACTTTACTTCCTTGCCATGACTGTCAGGTCCGGATCTTCCCTAACTTTTTCCTTTCTTATCCCCACTTTCTCACTCTCTGGTGTAGTTCTTTTTGCTTTCTTGATATGCACAAATTCTTTGTCTACTATGGTAGCAAGAAATGTGTTTATTTTTACACATGGTTAATACATTCATAAGTGCTTCTGCCATAGTATGTCCAATAATTAAATGATTTTTAATGGAAATATGGAAAGCCACCAATTTGTTTACTTAATACATGCTTCAGAAGAAAATCTTTTCAGCTGTTCTCAGGTGAAATTGGATGAGGCAGGAACTTTGATATAGCTGAAGAGAAAGGAAAGAAAGAATAAAACTTTGAATGGACAAATATGCTTATGAACGGCTAGAGGCATGTACTAATAAAATCATGACCTTCCTGAAAGTAACCTCCAGCAAACTAGAGAAGCTGATACAAACCAAAAATAAAAAAGGAAATTTTGTTCCTCAGAACAATGTACAGATTTTGAAATTACATTCATCTCAAATTATAATGACGTGTAAAAATTAAAAAAAAAAAAAAAAAGTTTTAATAAAATATTCAGATTTAAGCAGAAATATTGTATGTTATTGTTTTAACTAACATCGACAAAAGAAAAACTGTATCCAAGTAAATGTATTTAAGCTGGTTTAAAAGTTTACTTCGAAAATGTAGATGAGATTGAAAGGTTTCACTTTTCAACTTCACTATATCGAAAATCTCCAGAAGGAAAGAGCCTCTTGGACAAATTCTCACTCAAAAGAATAAGGAAAGCAAAGCTTCATTGTGGAAAAAATTCAAAGGCTTAAAACAGTACCCTCCCTCCCTGATATTGGAAATCCAAATAGGGAGACATTAATTATCTGTGCTCTGGAATTATGGAGTTCACTGGATGTGGATGTCATGGAGGTAATAAAGCTGAGGGATGAGTTGCCTGCATTTATAGAGCAGGTGCAAGCATTAACTAAACTTTTCAGAAGACTAGTCTAACATTTTAAGATGGGAGTTAATGATCTGATTATTTTTCTCGTTCAGTAAATCAGCAAGTAAGTGACTTACAGTATCCTCTTATTCTCTTTAATCTTATTTGAGTGAATCAGTGAAAGGAACTGAAATATACTCGCTATCTATGACATTTTGAGAGAAGCAACAGAGCATTTTCAGTCTAAGAGTTTCTCTTCCATGAGAGATTGTGATAGTTTGGCATTGGAGTTTTATTAGACACAAAAGCAATCATTACCTGAGAACAAAACATGACCTGAGATTTCCTTCAAAAAATATAATGTTAATAATTCAGATTCATAATACCATTTTAACATTAATAATTGGAATAGTGGGTTTGATTTATTTTTAAAAAATAGTTATACATTATAAATTGTTATAAAATTTCCTTTTGAGAAGGAAAATCAAAGTCAAGTCATTTTAATCAAAACGCTCTTGCAAATAAAGACTGCAAACTATAACATTAAAATCAATACCAGTAATGCTACAAGCCTCTGGTAGTTTTCCTCACAAAATAAAAAGTCTCTTTGGGAAACTTCTTCAGCTTGGAAAGCTGACAGCTTTATTCTCTGCCTTCCCAAAATTAGTTCTCTGACAGCACCAATACTTTTCTCCCTAGGGTGCAGTAGTTTTGCTCAGTGAGGCTTTGTGACAAAAATCCCACAGAAACTAAAATCCATACAAAGTACCATTTATAAAGAAGAGGTTTATGTGTCTCAAATCCAAACGAAGGAGCTTTGCCATATCTGGCCTCTATGGTGCCTCATTATTTAAGGACTTTGGTCCGTAACACAAACTCACTTCTCCAATCTGAAACTCACAAATGTCACTCTGCAAACAACCGGCGGTGAAATGGGACAGTCAGGTGTCTCTTCATTATGTGGCATGCAAAAAAAATACACAGCATTCCCTGGTAGGCATTTTAAATAGATAAATTCTTATTTGAGCCTAAATAAGTAAATAAATAAGCAGTCATCTTATTAGAGCATGTTTTTTTGCACAAGGGAAAACAATGAGAAAGTAAAACTAATTGTTTCCAGGGAAAAATGCTCAAGGTAAACCATGCTATTTGCATTTTATTGTCTCTGTAGAGGTGTAAATTTTTGTTATCTTGGGCTTTATATTGCACTGATAAGGTGCTTCTAGGAAAGGGAAACTAAGCACAAAATTGGCATGATTATGCATTTCTGAGATACTTATGTTTAATCATTATAAACAGCTGATCTTTGAATAATAAACTGGGGGAACCAAGCAATCAATTGTCTGCAGCTGCAGGATTACGAAAACATCATGTGATGGATTACCTTAAAATGGACCCCCAAAAAAGCCCTAACACAAAAACTACCTCAGCATCAATAAAATTAGAAGGCAAGGAATTTGCAATAACTGAAGACTAAAGAAATTCCTATATAGTAGAAGGCAAAGAAGCAATGGTAGTAGGTTACATTCCCACTTTCCCTGAAAACCTCCGTGAGATCCTCCACACAAACAGCAAGTGCTGGAAGTTACTCACATGAATTATGGCTTGAGTTCAATCTCAGTTAACGCCTGTATTTTAATTAATCCACACTGCTCTGCGGTTGCCTCTGCATTTTACTAAAGCCTTATAATAAGGCGGCTTTCTCATGGTGAGAACTTAACAGTAGGCTTTTCCATAGTATGTTCTCTTATTAATTCAGCTGATTTACATGTATTACTAACAGACACACTAATTTTGCCCTTTCTTTAATTCTGGGGCTTGAAGACCATCATGTCCTAGTGACTGCAAACCACACTTGAAGAAACTACATACCTAACAGGTGTCTTTGCAAGGGTTTTTCCAAACAGTGCTGCATCTTGATTTCATGATCGAGTTTAGTCTGTAACCTTTTTCAAACTATATTATATGCCAAATGTCTTTAATGACACTATAATAACAGAAGAAGCTGTTATGGTTTAGCACACTTGTACAGGGGGAACGTGCAATTCACAGGTAAGATCACCTTGATGCACCACATGGGCTGAGATCCATGGCTACAGGTTTTTTAAAGAACAAAGTCTCACATATGAGGAATTCAATCAAGAAAGCTCAATATAAGCAGTAGCATGCCAGTTCCATGTTTCTTTTCTGGTTTTTGCTTCTGCAAGCAAGATATTTTATTCCTCCTTGAGGTCTTTGCTATACGAGCATTTAAAGGAGATAATAATAATAATGTAAAGCCTTTATAGCAAAAATTTTTCCAGTTGATGGTATGATGCATAGTTGTACCTCATACCTTATTCTGAGCACGTAAGATTTCAGGGTATTTTCTACTTGGTTTTGGTAACTAAACTGTGGAAGTTCATATGTGTTTAAAAATAAAATTATGGAAGAATTGTAAAGACTTTGAATTTGTTATTTTTCACCATTGTTTTAGTTTAGAAACTAACTAAAAGTATGACATTTCATATTCACATTTTATAAAGTTTCAGGTTATGCATCAACTAAAAGGAAAAAAAAAGTTTTTTTTTTCTGATTAAGATCAGCATTTCAAACACAGTTTTTTCATCACGTTTAGCCTTTATGCAGTAATTTTGAAACCTGATGGTGTCAGATCAGTCTGATTCCTACTTCATTGCTTCATAAGGAAGAAATTAGTTATTTCCAGCGATTGAAATGAATCCGCTAGCATTTATACTGCTGGAAATAAAATTTGAACAATGCTATTTCATTAATAGGAAACTTTCTCAAAGTTTAAGAGGCAAGGCATTAAATTTTCACAAAATAATAAACTTTAAAAGTTGCAGCTCTGAATAGAACAGAAGAATAGAGTTAAAAAAAAAATCCCCATTTTGACTAGTGTGACACATTTTTGCTATATATGCACATTCTCAGCTGTATTCAATAGTTAAACTGATGGAGGAAGGGAACTAAAATTGCCTGACAGCCTGGTAATCTGTCCAGAGGGGAAGGGACACTGTCAGTGAGGGTTCAGGTACTGGAAGGGCTTTTGACCAGCCCACCATCTGTACACGTCTAGAAGGCCAAGTGCTATTTTCCCTCACTACTCAACTCGTGAGAATGAAATCAGCACTGTCAAGACATGCGCAAGAAATGAGGCAAAGTATTTTATTTTCTCCTGTCATAGAGCTCTTTCAGCTTTGTGAACACTTACTATGTTTATATCATGCTCGATGGACACTTACAAGGTTCTGTAAACACCACCAGTACTCCTGACATTAATATTAATAGCACTGCTCCCAATTTCACTATCCCGTCCTGTATCCTACACTATTACAGTGCTATTGTAGGCTGCACCAAAGCTGTAGTAGCTTAATAGGTAATTAATGCTCCAGATGAGTCTCCAATAGTTCTGTGCATCCTGCTGGCCATGCCTCCACACCAGTGAGGGTTACATTTGGCTGGAAGTTGTGTGTCATCTCCTGCCCATTCAGAAACACTGGTGCCTGACAGCAAGGGCTCACTCTGCTTGCCGTCAGGGAGCGAAAAGCATTGGTCTCCTCTGCCGACATGCCTACTTTCAAGGAACTAGATGTCTAATCTCTCTGCGTAGCCCTGGTGTAGGTACTTGTAGTACCCCAATTCGCTCAGAGTAAAGGTAATGCTGGTACTCCTTCCTCCATCCTCCAGCCCAGTCTGGTCTCCTCTGGTAGGAACTGAAGGTGCTGGAGACGCACAGGACGTGCAGGGTGCTCCAGTCAGCTCCCACATCTGGGCCAGGCAACCTGGGCATGTCACACTGTGCTGTCACGTGTCAACACAGACGCGAACTTTGAGGCCTTTGTCTTTTTCCCAAAGATAACTGATATTGGTAAAAGGGCTCCAAAATGGGAGGTGGGGGAGACAAGTGGACAGGTACACGCACACACCAGGATCACATCGCTTTCAGGGAAAAGCAGCCCAGGAACATACAAATGGATATTGATTGTAACTCAAAGCACTGTAGTGAGGTATTGCAGTAAACCACATCAGCTTACAGAGGCTTTAATTCTGCTCAGTAAGAGAGATGTGAGGGGTTTCAAAGGGAGCAGAGAGCTTTATTGACATCTATCTTGTTGCAGCTGTAATGATGAAATGCACCTTTATGCAGCAGTAGCTTATATACTGTACACAACAATGTAGCACCTGAGAGGTGAAGGACTACAGGAAAAACCATCCATATTTTTTCAACATAGTAATTGGGAAATCTGTACTTCTTGGGAAGTTACACCTTGTTGAACTGGCATAAGGAATACATTGGAATATACCACTGAGATAACGTGTGAAACAGAAAGCTACTGCAGCATATTTTTTTCAATCTACATAAACAGAAGATATGGAAAACAGACATAAAATGTGAGTAAGTGTCCTTATGCCTCAGGTAAGGAATACTACAGAAAGGACATTGGAGAAGCACAGAAACACAAGGCTATCATTTACTGGGTCTCACCCTCCCAAGAAAAATATAATCTAGAATGAAATATGGTCATTCTGCAGGTACTGCTTCAGAGCCACATAGCCTGTTCTGTCCTACCCTGGTTACTCTCTCCTGAAAACAGCAACATTTCCTGAAGAGGCATCTCTGTGAGGAGCTAATACCACTTCTCCCTGATGTGGCATCAAAAGAAAAGTCAATGAGCATGAGAGGATGCTAAGGAACACAGTACAGAAGAAGTTAAGAGGCAGTAGAGTAGGAAAGATCTTTGAGAGGAAAATGAGCTTTTCTTGTGCTGCATCTCTGCATGATCTTCATCTGTGAGGACATTCACGACCTGCAGACTTCCAAGAAGTGACAGCTCACAACAGTATTGTAAACATGGAATATGTTAGCTCTCTAAAACTTTAGACATTTGGTGTTACCAGAAAAAAACTTACATGCTGATATGCCACTCAGTTATTTCTCATTTTTCATTCAAAACTTTGAAAAAAGTCAAGTACAGTTCATCCAATTAAAATATGTCCTCCATACACATTTTAGCACAAGCAAGCCAGACAAACACTCCCAGGTACACACACATACAAAAAAAAAAAAAAAAAAGTATTTTAATTTTCATTTGGTCATATTTTATTTAACAGAATGTCATTCTTCCTCAGTAATCAACAATGACTTAAAGTAGTAGTACTCTCCAAAGCAGCCCATCGATCACAGAGAACTGATGATATTTAAATATACAATATAAAGAGTGACATGTTTCACAAAGTTGCTTAATCTTCAGATTTTAGATTGGAACACAACAGAACAAAAGTAACCAGCTTACTAGGTCCAAGAATAAAATTCAAACTGACAACAAGTTGTGAAAAGAGAATAGTTACTGAAAGTATACATAGAGAGAACTTGATTGATAGACTTGTCCTGGCTTTACAAATCCCAGACCCCCTGAGTCCTAGTAGTACTAAACTGAGAAACAAACAAACAAATTTTATCCTGAGGATACAAGCACTGTTTGTGAATTACCCCTGTAATTTATTTTTTAAATTTTTATATGGTGCTATAGTATTTTCAGTAAGGCTCCAAAGTAGATTGCTGCATGCAAAAAAATGTATTCAGTGGTTACTGCTACACAAGTACTACAGATCATGAGAGCCTTGAGGCACAGATAGCCAATCTAGCAATTTTAGATGTTGCCATGACTCCCTGTTAATCATTATTCTCATAAGAGAGTTGTATTAATATTAATAATTATGTAAATCCTTTTACATTTGCATGAGTGCAGAACCAACAGAGTTAGAGTGAGTTGTGCACAGCCTTCATTGGGACTGGAGTACTTCCATAAGCAGGTGTTGCTTAAATGCTGAGGCAGTAGTCCCTACCTGTAGAGTGATAATTAACAGCCAGAGGAAGGTAACATCCTAGATGACTATAGCTCTCTCAGATGACTGTCTATCTACACCTGTGCAGACTCCTAGCCAGACTTTTCTGTATTTCTCTCTGATTAGTCAGCTGTTGCTCTCATTTCCATTTCATCCTGATACCAGAGAAATATTAAGGAAAATATTTAAAATAGTGGTCCCCAAGCTCCAGTCTGCAGATAATCAGGGTGTTAGGGGTTTTTTTACAGTTTTCTCCAGTTATTTGCAGAATAAAGTACATACAGAAGACAGAATGATGTAGGATGCAGAGCTGGGAAAGGTTTCTAGGACACAATTCACAGAACAGTCCATAGAGTGAAAGAGCTAGAGAACCACATGATTTAAAAGAGACATTATTGTCAAGTTGAACATTAGTTAACTGCAAAGCAATCTTTTCAAATAGTGTCAGGTATTCTATATGTGCCTCTCTGAATATTTTCGTAGTTTTAGAATAACATTTTCTACTACTTAATTTCTTCTGCCACTGATGCATGAAAGATGCACATGAACCTCAGGGAAAAACATGTTTAAGGGAAAGTGGTTATACACTAAGTCTCATCAAGGATATAATGCAACCAAACCCTGAAACTCATAATCTTAGGCATTACTTGTAACAATCACCAATTTAATATTTTTAGACATTAATTAATTAATAAATGCTTAAAGTTGTCAGCTTCCTTTAAATCATCTGCATACTGAGTAACTAATGGCTACAATTAACATCACCAGCAGAACTGTTAAAAGACACAGGATACAGATCACCAGCTACAGTTCAAAGGCTGCGTAATTAGCATGAGACACCGAGGTGCACCAGAGAAATTCCCACACCACATACACTCACAGCCTTCTACACAGAGCAGGCACTGATGCTGATGTCAGGGCAAGGCAGGCTTCAATCCGAGCAAGAACTGAATTCTCTTACAAAATTACCTCTGCAGCAGGGACTTGCAGAATGCATCCCTTCCTTCTCTTGCTATGGGCATGTTGGTGGACATTCACCTTCCAGCTCCTGCATCCTACATGCTACTCTCATCCCAAGAGCCACCGTGGAAACAGCAGCAGCAGAGGCAGTTCAGGCCTGGCATATACATCAGTTTTAAACGTATCGAAACCAAGTTTGTGTTGGAAAGAGAGAATGATGTTCTCTCTCCTTTCTGATGACAGATGTGTGGTGGGGTTAGTAAATTCCCTCATATTATAGAGCAAGTGAAAGCCTCCCTCACCATTACATTAAAATGATTGATCAGTTCACTCCAACTCCCCAACGCTATTTGCTTCACAGGCCTCCTACCTTTCCTTACAAGCATGGGGCTCCTTTCCTTCTCTCCCTGCACAACTTCTTCAGCTAGGCAAGACATGGCATTTCACATAATCCTTCAGGTACCCAGGTCTGAGTCAGCGTGGGGCCCACCCCCAGGTGAGAATCTGGTGGCATGTACTGATCATTAAACCATGTTCACAAGCTCAGCTACTGCACCTACAATTTCACATGGTAACTCAAGCATTTTCTAAAGATTTAGAAAACTCTGCCATGGCCATACAATGTAGAACATAATAAACCAGGAACTCTGCTCATAATGTAGATGGGGGACACAAGACAGGCTACTGATCCACTTCTTGAAAGTGTTCATGCAAGTTCACTCACATCATTTTTGCCATTCATATGGCTTTCCACTGCAGGGTTGCTTCTGCTTTTTATTTTCTTTGTTGTGTTCTATCATCTTCTATTATCTTTTCCCTTGATTTTTTCTCCCCTTAAATTTTTATTAACCAAGGGACCTGATTTGAGATGCCTGCCTTTAGGCACTGCTGTGCATTGCCTACAATGCGACAGCCTCTTTAAGGAATCACAGCAGCATTTCCATATCAAATACAAATCTTAATTAACCCCCACCATTCATCTGCTGCGAATTGACAGATATGCCAATTCTCTGGATGCAAATTCTCTACTAAAAGCCAAAGGAAGCTTTGTCACACGTTTATTAGAATGGACTTATTGTAAGTGACTGATTCAGAAACAACAGAGCTGGCTGACTACAGTCCCCATAGACAAAATACTGTGGCCATGTTTTAACAAAAATGTGTGCCATAAGGAAGCATGAGCATCTTCCATTGGAGGTGTCTGTATTTTGCCTGTGTGTAGAGCTTCCCTTCCATTTGCATTCCACAGACATTCTATCAACTCACATTTTGAACTCACTACAGAAACATCTTTTTTCTCTCTTTCTAAACTCATACCATGTGAGTCTGGCATGCCTGGTATTAAAATAGTTTACACACCCAAAACATTTGAGAATGAGTGACAAAGCAGTGGGAGTTTGTGTCCTATGTTCAACTTCACCACTGCACAGCATACCACAAGTTGTTATTTTTTTAACAACAAAATCACTTTGCAAATTGTGCAATCCAACAGGGGTCAATGCCATTGTGTGGCAACAAACCCATACAAAGTAAACAAATTAAGATCCCAAAAGCTGATACAAAAGAAATTCCCACAGAACTGAAAGCTGAAATGCAGGTTGAAGGGTATGTACAAATCAATGTGCTAAATGCAGACCCTTGACACAGGATCATGCAAGGTTACAAGGCAACGCAGGACATGGTGTCCTATCTACCCAGCTTGCACTTTCATTTGTGGTCACTTAAGCATGCCTGTAAACAAAACACTGATATTCCTTGTATAGTTAATGTATAGTTATCTTTCAAGGTCCTCAAAAGGAGATCTTCCCTGATCAAGTTCAGACTTCTTTACTGGGCAGCCAAGATTTCCTATTGGAGGTCTTCAGAATACAATACATTTTTTCCATTGATTATACAGGGAAGAAAGGCATTTCATTTGGGGGACATAATGCCTTTTTATCATTTCCTCAGCAGAACTGGCAAAATGTACATTCAGATTTAACTCCACAGAACAGCAGATCACCTTGGTTTGTGAAGGTATCATGGTAAAACATTTAGGTAGGTTTCTGAAGAAACCAGGCATAACAATCAGACATTCTTCTCACACAAAACAGGGACACATTTTTCTCTCTCCTGCAATTCAAACCAGACTGAGTGATCAAAGTGTCATTTTTGCCCTATATAAACACAATGTGAATGACTTCCATTGAGAGTTTAATGTCTCTAACTGGCTATGTTTCTGTTTTGCTACCTGAAAAACGGGTAACTATTATTTTCTTGATTTCATAGTGTGCTTTGAACTTCGTGGACAGAAGTTTCTCAGCACCACAAACACATGCTCATAAGCTACTTGAAAATGCCTTTCTTTAGAAGGACACAATACAGCTAGCCACGTGACTAAGTGATTTTTCAGTACAATCCTTTGAGACATTTGCTCTTGCCTTTCACATTGATATTTACCTTCCAAATTTGTGCTGGCACCCAGTGCTCTCAATACCTCAGCAGGACATTCCCAAAAGGAAAGTAAATATTATCAAAACCAAACTCAATCCCACGCCCACCAAATCCTATTTTAATATTCTAAACAAAATCCTGATGCCTGATTTTGAATTTTTCTCGCAAACATGACTTTTCAAAAATCTTCTGCTAATAACAGAAACAATATAATAACAGGGATATGACCAAAGCTTATTGCAAAGTGTTTCCCAGGTAATTCTAAATGGTAGTTCTTATCATGCTTGGTTAACTTTTTAATTCGCCAAACAGAACAGATAAATAATAAAAGGCACGTACAAAATACTGTCAGGTTACAATTTTGTCAGGTAATGCGCTTAGGCATTGCTGTGACTGTGATTAAATAATACAAGGAGCATTCCATGCAAGGTACCAAGCTAAAACAATTATTTAAGAGACACATTAAAGTGAATCTGCTTCTCCATATATCAATGACCTCTTGAGGCCCCTTCTACTACTGTTTTCTTTAATTCTATGTTCAGTTTATGTATGTCTCTACAAATATCTTTTGTGACTAGGCACAGCATGTTTGCAGAGTGCAAAACATCTTTTTCAATTTACTATACAGTAAATTTACATTTTTGTAAAAATGTATATTTTACAGCTAAAAACTATTGGAGCCTGTGTATTTGTTGGAACTTAGTGGGACTGATTACCTGTCTTTATAAAGCCAAGAGACTATGGACATTTCTGATGGCAGGAGGAAGGTTTTGGGTTTCCATAACTTTTCTATATATTTTTAAGCATTATTTCATGGAAGAGACATCAAGAAATGTGACATTTTTAGATCTTGCCAAAGGTCTGAAACTATCAATTTTTACACTTTTTTTTCCCCTTTTTTCACTTAGTTGCTTGGACAGGTGTGTCCAGTTTTTCCACTAAGATCCTCATATTGCAAGATTTTTTTATATGCATATCAGCATGCATAATTACAACAAGGTTTATTCTACTGAATATAAAACAAAGGTAAGAAATTAAGAGAAACTCCTCCCACACATTTGAATTCTATTTTTAGCACTTCAGTTCTGCTATAAAAGTTAGACATCAATTCTTATGATAATAATAATAAAGACTGGAAAAAGTTTTCAGTCCAAATTTAATCCATTAAAAATTGACATACCTATAACGATTTTCTACAAGAAGCAAGAGAAAGGTGGAGATCCTTTATGGACCCTGATGTGTAAAAGAGAAATGCCTTCAAAGAACACTGAGAGCGTGTAAAGGATAATGAGTTTTCTTAACCATTTTCATATTCTTACCCAATATCACAACTGCAGATATCACTACTAGAATTTGCTTCAGAAAAATAAAAGTCACAGCTGCAAAGACCTGTAGCCCAACTCTTTAACACTGAGGATCTTATTGAAAAAGTACATTATTCTAAGTGAGAGATGAGGTTGCAGTTACACAAAATTATAATATATACTACTTTGACTTTCTGGAAAGAATATATTAATACACATTAAATTGAAGCTGAAATCAGGCATCAGAAAACATTACATAAATTACAAGTAAGTGCATAAATAAAGGATTTGCAAACACAACAAATTTTTAAGCTTCAAAACAAATTTTAAGCTTCATACAGCTGAGCAGATACACTTTCCTGCAAAGATGTTCTGTGGGGATCTAAGAGGCATTTGCATTTTCTGACCAGATAGCTGGTGTACCCTAAAATTAGCAATGTGCTGGTTTACACCAAGGTTGGGCCCATGTATCCAAAAGCATCCATCAAGATTTTGATCAGCACTGTGTCACAGTTTGCAAACATATGGAATACTGACTAAATACTGAAGCCCTCACAAGGAAAAAGAATCTAATGATCTTAGAGCTTCATCTGAAAGGGTTTAAAAATCAGATCAATGACAATACATTATTCTAGTAACCATAAGTGTGGGCATGTATAACATATATTCAAATATGGCACTTATGCAAACCCTAGAGACACATCTCACCTATCCAGCGTGATGTTACAAGGTATGCAAAAAATAGGACTGAAGAAAATAATATGTAAGGATTCATCAGTCTTTCAAGTCTCTCAAACCATAGAAGTAGTATTACAACAGTTTCTACTATGAACACTTGTAGGACAGACTGAAAAGACATTCAGGCTCCATATCTTTTCTCTTTGCATTTCATGACATGTATCATGAAAACATAATTAGGAGAGCAGAAAGGTGATGACTTGCTCACACAAGTTCCTGCATTGAAATCATATGTCGGGGCATACTCTATTTATCGCTGCTGTGAATGAACTGCAAAGTAGGAAAGCTTTATCTGTGTGCTGCCTGGGCTAACCAAGGGTGGTGCTGGAAGAGACACGGTTGTCTCAGCCCTGAGAAATGCCAAAACTGCCACCACAGGAGCCGCAGCTAAACTCTGAGATGTCATGCCTCCAAGACTGCACTCTCCGCTCACACTTACCTCATCCCAGTCTACTCAGTCTTACAGCTGCAATCATCCTGGGCAGTGAGAGGTGACCTACAACTGGTGACTTTGAAACTTCAGTGATCACTGAAGTGGATGGAAGAAATTCTTTAAACTCTGGCACTTGAGAGGTGGGGTTGCTGCAAACTATTTCCTCCGCTGTGGTCAGTGTATTCTTAATTAATCCCTGCACTGCCCGGACATGGTCTTACAATGCCTCTAACTATTCACATGTCTTGGTGGGCAACCTGTGTCTTCTCACCCTCATTGCAAAGTCCTAATAAGAAATTACATTCTTGCCTCGGCATACAACAGGCTGCACACACATCAGCCAGCACACAACAAAGATGACACAGCCCCTGTGTTTCATATTATTTACCCAATCCGTAGTGAAACTTGTTGTCCTTTTGAGGTAAAATGTATTTCTCTATTATGGCACATGTTCAATATATACAGTCACATTACAACCAAAAGAAAAGTGTCCTAAACACATAGGCTGAGATGTTTGACTACAACTTATATTAATCTTTGCTTGGAGTGGGATGCTGTTGTCTTATGGAAAGTTTTACTATCTTAATAATGACATTGTCTCAATATACAATCTATAATATATCTAAGTACATTGAATAGGCATGATTTCTTGTACAAACCTTCAATTAAATATACTTGTTTAACAATGTCACCTTGTATGCTTGTCAGAGATTGGTAAAAATATATATGTATCCAGTCTCCTAGTGCACAGTATTCAGTGATTGATTTTCCACCTCTGCTGCCAGGCTTTACTTTTGAATATTGGTTATTACACTCTATTTAGAGGACTATTTTCTCATTCCAGCGGAGAACAGAGTTCTGGAAAGATTCTTGATGTGCACCCAAAATGCAAGAGAAGTAACTCCAATGTGGCCCACATTACAATACCCAGATTAGGGTAACAAGACAGTTTACTTGCGAACTCTAAATGAAAAGTTAAGGAAGAAACCTCACAGATCCATACAGCCAAACAACAAGGCTGTCAAAGAGTTGGTTCCAGTTCATCTCTTACCTTTTTCACAATGCTACATGGTTTATGGTAAATCACAATCCTAAGCCACAATGTTATTTGGGAAATCAATTCCTACAGTTAGGAAATATTTGACTGATTGCAGCATCTACAAGTTCTAATATTCCCTCTTTTTCTCTGCACACTACACGAGCATTGCAGAGAGAAAACAAAACAGCAGTCAATATGCTAGCTGCAATATGGCTTCCTATAAGAAGGACAACATTTAATTGGCTTTGATACTTTTCCTTGTTCAGTATGTGTTTCTCTCTGTGTATGTGTGTGCATGTGTGAGCGCACACACGTTTTCTTCTCTTTTTTATGGTGCACTTCATTGACATATTTAATAGTCGCTCAGTTCCATACCATTTGTTTACCATAACTTACAAAGTCAAATTGGAGGATTATATTGTATTTACAAACAAGTTGGCACTTACAGAATAAATTATTGATTCCTCTTTATTTTTTATGTCATTTTATTTTCCTTTTTTCTCCTCTTCTTCTTCACCTCAGGGCATCCAAAATTCAGGCAGAATAGTAAAACCTGCTGCCTGATGCCATTATGCTACATTAACATGAGTAAATAGGATTCCAGCTGGTACACTCTTTCCCAAAGGTTTGCTTGCTGCTGAGAGGCAGTGCCTTCCACCTCAGTTCATGTTCAATGCTCAGAAACTGTTAGTCAAGTGAAAGCAAAGGCTGCATGTTTTCTTCCTCGTTCTTATCCATGCGTTTCAGCACCCCAGGATCCACAACCGATTGAGACCTGCGGAGGATAACATGTTTATTTGACATTTATAGATCAAGAAAAATGAGGGTAAACCTCAGCTCTTTTGTGTTTATTTTAATTTCTGCCAGGGCTTAAAAATAGTGGTACAGCACTACCTGAGCATCTGATCATTGCTAACAGTCAGAAAATACCCTCATGGAATAATTATATGGCTTTAACAGGCTCAGGGCTGGTCTGTGGATATAGGAGCAAAAGGTGGCGTACTGCATATCCTCTTTTCTTCAGTGAAACAGGGTGCATCCTCAGCACACAACAGAGGGCAAACTAAGCTCTCTTGTATCGACTTAAGCGCTGACCCTCTCTACCAGGAGGTTATATGGCAGTGGGCTGGTAAAGAAGGTACAATTCAGCCACCCAGCTGGCTAATGGCACACTGCAATCAGTGGCATGTGTTAGCTGGAAGGACGAGTTGCTCCTTTTCTGAATGACACTTAAGCGCAACACTGCGAGTTCCTAAGCCAAGCCTAGGGAGTCCTGCCATGGCTAGCAGGATTTCTGGAGCAACGGACACATCTGTCAAACTCACTTACCAGCTCAACTAAACAGAGCAGAGAAGGATGGTAAGGACAAATTCAGTGATGACTGTAACGATTCTCCAGATTCTCTGATTCAGCACAGAAGCATAACACTGGTACTGGTACTCTGCAACAGCCATGTGTGAGGGTAAAAGAGGAAACCGCAACCTCCAGCAAAATCAAATGTTCCATTAAAAACCAAGTCCAAAGTGTTAAGGTGGGTCTTACATCACCTATGTCTCACTTTGTCAAAAAGCAGACACTTCTGAGGTACAATAAATGCAGCCCTTGTTAGACGTTTCCTTTAGTGAGATAAATCTTATGCTAGAAAAGCCTTTCTCCCTCTGTAAAGTCTTGAGATGGCTAGTGCATGTGTACATCTCTACAATGTAGGATTCTATTTTTGATCAGTGGAAACACACTCTAACTACAGCATTGCTACAGATCTGCCCATTTGGAGAGCAACAGCAGAGTGAAAAACCTTTACTAATTCTGTTCTCTCCTAAGATACAGAGTCAATTCCCCACTTTTATAAACCAGCATCATCCACTGAAACCAATGGATGAGGCTGATAGCAAAAGACAATTTGGTCTTTCTCAAAAAATCTAAATAAAACCTTCAAAAACTCAAGAAAAAATATCTGAAATAAAGCCTATGTGAAAACTTAAAACAAGAAGATATTTTCTGAAAATACTTAGCCATTCTCTTACTAATGCTAAAATCAAGAAAAATAGATTTAAAAATTTTATGGTCTCCCTTGTGACAAACATAATTTAAAAGTTTTAATTAAAACTGTACAATAACCCTAATCTAGAACACTGGTCAGTTCCTCAGGCAGAAAACTAAATCACTGAATTAAAGATGCTTTTTAAAATCTTCACAAGGTACCATGCCAATGCAAAGCTGATTGAAAATTTTCTGGTGGGAAGCTGTACTCCTAGAAAAACTGGTTCATCAAGATAAATAAATGCTGTGGAAGCATATTAGTTTTGAAGGAGTCCAAATCGAATGCAAGTACTAATAGGAGAATGAGCCTTTTCCTAGTTCTCATCCGGGGAAGTGAAAGTGAGCTGGAAATACTGCAAACCTGGGCTCAAATTCCCAGTGAGGCAGTTTTGCCCATAAACTTCCAGGGCCTCCAAACTCTCCAATGCCAAGACAGATATGAAAATGGAACTGCACAAATCCTGATCTATGGGCTGTAAGCTCAAGAGTTTAAACGCCTTGAAGAAGGAAAAATAATTTTCAATCAGTTTAAAATCAACATCTATTGTCATGTTTCATTCCTCTCAGCAGCAATTCATGAATGGAGGCATGTAAAAGGAAAAACATTTGTCTAAGTCTATAACACCTTCTATCTATAACTCTCAACTTTACAGACATTACTGAACGAATTCTCAGAAAATACAGTAGGACAGAGTTGCACTACAAAGTCCTATTGCAGAGGTGAGGAACCAAAGCCACACACAGATACTTTGCAAAGCTGATCAACACAGACATTTGCCCTGTGGGGTTAGCTGAAAACAGGATTCAGGTCCAGGCAGCTCCAGCTGGGTGACTCAGCTGTGAGAGTCATGGATGGACACATCAAAAGTTCAAGGAGATCTGAAGGAGCATGACTGGTTCATATAGGAGTAAAAATGAGCAACAGATAAGTGAATTCTCAGCAGGTTTAAGAAGGATATTATTTCAGAGCAATAAACCAATTTTAAAATTGCAAGCCAAATTAAACAAGATAATTGTTGGAGATCTGCTAGATGCAGATCTTCATTTGTTCTATGAAGTTAAGCACTTCCATTGACTTACTGTCATGGATTTTATATGTTAAAAACCTTCTGTAGTAACATACCACACTGACTGTGGTTTTAAACCCATCAGGTGCCAAATTCAAGTTAAATTTAATTTTTAATGAAATAGGGTTTATCTGTTTTACCTTAACTTTTCTAAGTCCATTTTAACACAGTCTGTGCATTTAATAAATCAAAGTACCAGGACTTTATGTCCATCTTACTACCACTCCCTTCTACTTGGTACTAGCACAGAAAGTCTACTTTTAGTACTTTTTACATCCAACAGCAGAGAAGAAGGATTCCAGAAGGCACTGCAGACATGCTAACTGAAAAAAAGAATGTGAAGAAGGTGAGGAAATTTCAGCTAAATATAATATAGATATTAATTTCAACATGCTTATTTTCTGCAGCATGTCGCTCACTGTGTCAGCTATCCCAAACTGAAAGAATGTAGTGTAATTCTGCATGAAGGATTTTTCAAGCACAAGTTAAATGAGAAGAGGCAACCGTGAGAAAGCATTCTCTGAGAAAGAATGCAGAATCTTGTCAATCCACTGCTTTTCTATTTAATAATGTGCTTGCCCAGGATAGTCTGGAAAAGTCTGCTCCAAAGGGTCTTGTCACAGGCCTTCTCATGGTTTTTTGCTGCATCCTTGGATTAACGTATTTACTCTGATGTCTTCATTTTGTAACAGTAAGACTTCTGCATTTCAGGTGTTAAATTCCACCCTTCTCTGCAAGATATCTTCTTTATTGTCTCATAACTCCTGCATTATAGGCAATTAATATAAATGTATTGCTCACTTTTTCACTTCCTCTGGCTCTTTGCTGTCTCATTTTCTTCATTACATGTGTTAACTGCATCTTTGTCATAAGGCTTCAGGACCTTTTTTAGATTATCCTTATCCTAGTTCATTCCCATCCAGTCTCTTCCTATTTCCCACTTGCACTGTATGTATTTTTTTCAACATAAAATCCTTAAACTTCACTGCTTTTCTTCTTTTTTTTATTCCTGTGACAATCTCCTGTTGTTTCCTCTCTATTTCCCCAAAAATACCTCGCTTTCAAACTGCACTGTCCTCCTCAATCTGTGTCCTCTGTTTTCCAGCCAAAATCATCTTCCTGGCTGAGTAGTCTGAAAATATTTTATCCTGTCTCATCTGCTTCCAGAGTGTCTCTCTCTTTTGCATCAAATGCCATCTCCTGAAACTGAATTCTCAGCTTAGCATATTCTGACTTAATTTTAATGACTTCATATATTGTTTTCTGCTCTGTTTGTTCTCTCCTGATTCACTGCTAGGCCTACCCCTTATGAGCTGTTCTCTGACTTTTGTTGCCCAGCTCTACCTTTTCTATCACCCTGCTGTAAACTTTTCCCTCTCCCTTCTACTACCCCAGATTTACCCCATCCAAGTGAATCATCTCACTGCTTGCATAGTTACT
The DNA here is from genome assembly GCF_036013475.1 of Columba livia. Lineage (NCBI taxonomy): Eukaryota > Metazoa > Chordata > Aves > Columbiformes > Columbidae > Columba > Columba livia. The sequence goes on along the minus strand of NC_088604.1, from coordinate 54,356,859 downwards.
GAAGAGGTAACTATAACAACTTCTCCCTAGACTTTAATTGATTTTCAATGGTAAAATGCAGTAAGCAACTACACTATGTCTTCTCAAAGAGAAGAATATCAGAACACCAGGATTTTTGCCAGACTTGAGTATAATGACGGGCACTACTTTTTGTCCTGGTTCTCCTCACTACTCTATCTTATGTTGTGTGCAGTCACTGTGACTGATAGTTCAGATGCTGTAAATGTCCTGGCACCTACAGGCTTGTAGATACCAAGCACTGGGCTGTGAGATGGGGGAAGGTAAGAGTTATCAACACTACCCAGCTGGATAATTGGCCCAAATTTATATTCTGCACTGAGGCTCACTCCAGCTAGCACTGTTTCTCTAATACATACCATAGGCTAGGGTAGGATATCAGTCTATTCCAAACACACTACCTACATGGCACCAAACAATTAGCTGCACTGAGGTCACAACTCTCATGGGTAGTAATCAACACTATGGTCTATAACCAACTGTGATATTAAGAAAAGGGGAAAAAAAGGGTCCTCATATATAATAAACTGAAGGAACTATTTGCAGCTTCATAAAAGAGGGAGATGGCAAACACTAATCTTATAGCAATACTAGAAGACCACAGAACCTTTAACCCACCTTTTCATGGATTTGGGAGAGAGGTCCTTTTCTATGTCCTTTGCAGGAGCATTGTAGGAGTCAGCATTGCATTCGCTGTCATCGTCGTATTCATGGTCAAGCAGTGTTCTTGCCCACGTCCCCATGTCATAGGGTGGCAACATTCCTCCAAATTCTGAAGGCAGGATCTCAGGGTGTATTAGCTGATGCAGGCTGTTGAGGTTATTACCATGCAGGAATATCTGTATGTACACATGCAGGTAAAACCAAAGCAATATCATTAAAACCCAAATTACATCATCATTATTAGAGGATATTGGGCAACTGCAGTATTCTGGCTGTGTTGGGCTCACAGAGATCACCTCTGTCTTAAGCATAGTCATATTATGTTCATAAACACACAAAGTGATTAAAGTATAAATGAATTAAAATGTTTACATCACAAGGGGCCTAAGGAGGGTAAGAACTGATGTCTGGTAACTATATGGACTGAAAATTAGACAGACTGCCTATCTCTTGTTATTTGCTTTCTCTAAACCTGTGAATTAAATTTGGTGAATAAGGAAAGAACATAAATCATAAATAAAATTAATATTCACTGTATACATTAAGGACTATATATTGACTTTCAGCATTGAACCATTAGTCCCATAAATAAGATAAATAGTGCAGTGTAATGAAAACTCCACTGGAAGAATTTTCTTCCTTAATATGGTGGTACTGGTAACTACCATCCATACTTGACAATATATGAAGTAAATAATAACAGTAAAATAATTTCTGTGATAACAATGAGGAAATAGTTGATGTACTATTTGATATCTTCCACCAGTGTTTAGGCAGACTGATTATCAACTATGCTTCACATTTTTATGTATGTATATTAATATGACATATATGTATATGAATACTTGTATTTATGTTTAGGTTTAGCCTTATTGGCTTCTGGATCTGGAATGTTTGACTGATGAGCACTAGAAATAGAGCACCTCTGGATTTGGATGACCTTCTCCCACAGACACGTGGGCCCTGCAGGTCTTCCACTGGGAGGAAATGGCTGCTCTTGGTATGGTTACACAGACAGCTCACAGCAGCTATTTCTAGACTAGCAAGTAAGATGGGCCAGGATTCACTCTTTGGGACTGAGAGTGCTGTGGCACAGTTCATATGCAGATGGTTAAAGCCCTTTCACCTCCAGAACAAGCTCATCTCAGCCATACTGCTCACTGGTCCACACCATCCCCAAAATCGTTACTAGGCAACATCCAAGAAAGCACTGGCCAGCACTGGCCAGTGCCCTGCCAGAAAGTGCCATACAATTAAACAGCAGAAATGGCATTGCCCAACCCTTTTTAATGGAGTAGCACAGAAACAGGCAGGAAGGCAAGGTGGCGCATTGCCTTTTAACAGCAGGTGGGCATCACATTCCCCAACTTCCAGTCAACTGGGACCTCCCCAGTTAGCCAGGACTGCTGATAAAAAACAGAAAGTGGCTTAGTGATCACCTCCACCAACTCCCTCAGCACCCCTGGACGGATCCCATCTGGCTTCATAGACCTGTGTGTGTCTAAGTGGAGTAGCATGTCGCTAACCATTTCCCCTTGGATTATTGGGGCTTCATTCTGCTCCCTGTCTCATGATTTATCAAGAGTTAAATTTAAAAAGGCAGAAAGACAAAAAGACCAACTATATGCTTGTTTCATGTTGCTTATTTCAGCCCATCTTCCAGTCACCTGTGGAGACAAGAAGCTTACTATGACCATGCAAACCCAGTAATGTTCTTCCACCTCAGAAAGGAACTTATCCTTGTGTAAAGGAACAAATATTAATGGTAAAAGTAATTTGCTTTACGGTGCCTTTCAAACTTAATGTTTCACTTTTTAGCAACAGTTTTCATACATGCCTAGTACTACCTTTATCTGAATATAGCTAGTTGCAAATCTACCAGAGATATTAAAAAAGTATAAAATAATTTAGGATAAACACAATACATAAATAACAAGCCTGATAGAATTCTGAAGATAATTCTGTTGGGTTTGGGATTTTTTTCACAATCATTTGTTCTGTCTCTTACAGGTTTTTTTTTAAAGTTGATTTAAAATTTTATGTGCTGGGCACAACTTTCACATTTTGACACTAAGTTTTGGACTCTAAATCAATATTTAACCACCTGTCTACTTCTTATAGACAGTATTGATAATAACAGTTGTAAAAAGTCAGTGTTTCTGGAAATGTATGCCACTAATTCAGGTGTCTAAATGGGAATTTAGAAGCTAACTGATTAGCACTCGTTACCAACTGCCTTGTCACTTATTTTTAATGTTGCAACATACCCATGAGCTGTAGTTTACTCCCTGGTTATGCATATTTAACACTTGACTTTAAAAGGCTTCAAACATATCTGGCGCTATAATGTTCTTTGTTGAAGCTGTAGTCAACAGAGTGCAACTGAATCCTGTAAAATGGGTTTCCATTTACATATTTGTAACAGTTATTACATAAAAGGCTTTGTGATCTGTAGTTCAAAATCTGTGAATACCAGAGGTCTCTCAAGCATAATCTGTCAGTAAAAAACAGCTGAACACCAAGAATCATTGTGGCCTTGTATGCTGTGTTTGAGGAAAGAAAATATAGAATCACTTAGAGAGCCGATCTCATTAAAAAAAAAAAAAAAATCACATTCTTTGTAGTTACTTTGTACACTATGCTGATTGTGTTTTCCTGGATGACAAATTTTGTGTTACAGAAAAAATATCATTCTATGTGCTATCACCACCAAGCTCTAATTTATTGCAGTGATGCAAATGCTGCAAATTCAGCAATATCTCAGAGACCGCTCGTGCTTATGCACAGATGCATGCACACAAATTTCCTTTCATGGGTTTTCATTCAAACTATTATTTGCAAACTACTATACACCAGCTGTGTATTTCACTTCAAGGAAATCACACTAGGAAGGACTTCACACTCACTACCTCTGTTCTTAAAAGAAAGACACAAATAGATAGAATAGAATAGAATAGAATAGAATAGAATAGAATAGAATAGAATAGAATAGAATAGAATAGAATAGAATAGAATAGAATAGAATAGAATAGAATAGAATAGAATCTTAACAGAAACCATAATGTTGACAATATTTATCATTTAAGCCAGAAGAAAGCATATGCTTATATTTCAAAATACACTTAAGTGCACTGCTTGACTGTGTCCTTAAAGGATAATGCTGCATAAGTTTCTAAAACAGTTAAAGACACTCTTTGCAATGCAGATGTATTTAAATACTTTCCACCAATAGCAAGCTGATATGTTGTGTGTATCTACTTTATTAGAGCATGATGCATCTGCTCACTACGACTGCCAGGTAATGGACAATTAAACAGAAGAGTACCCTTTTTCGTGTCTTCTCCTTTAAAAAGGGTCGTATAACTGTGTAGAGGGCATGGATATACCATGGCTGGTTGACGAAATGTATTCCTCCAAACCGAGCTGGAAAACTGTCCTGTATGTCACAAAACAAATACACACAATGTGAGTTGACTCTTAACAGAAGTTGCACACACATCATTTTTTTTCTGAATGCTTTCATTTTAATAATAAACCTCAAACAGGAAAAAAAAACATTCTTCAAAATTCTGTCCTTTCAGTTGAGTTCCAACCTTCCACATCAAGCAGCAACACACTCTGGACAGAGGAGTGCGGAAGGACGCTGAGACAGCTATGGTATTCAAGTAAAGGTACAGCATTTCTAAGCTCCAGAAATGCTTAAAACATTTATGGTTTTCCCATAATCCATCTATGCAATGTATTTTTCTCTTTTCCACTCCTATGGGTTTTATTCATTTTTAATAGTAACTATTTCAACTCTTCCAGTGTCATTGAGAAGCACTAGAAATGTACCTCTTGTTTCCACCTTAAAAAGAAAGTGTAAATCTAAACTACTACTCAAAATGTCTCAAATATTATCCATATTTCATAAAACTAAGAATACATTAAACATTATGCATAAGCTGTTATGCAACATCCATGACAGTAATTCTTGTCACATAGTCAGAGGCCTTCTGGGACCTTAAATGTAAGGATAGAGCATCTGTATTGAAGCAATAATTTTTCTCTTACTGAAAAACACAAGGGACAGACAACTCACTAGGAAAGATTCTGATCTGCATTTTCACTTGCCAAGTCAAGAGAATACGCCAAAGGGTTTGGCAGTTTGAAGAGGGCAGACACTCTGTCCTGGAACACCATTGCCAAATTCATTCTGTGTCCTCATTTTGTCTTTGCCTGGTTGATCATACACTCAATGCAATAAGCTGCTCCCATCTCCTGTGCTGCCTAGAGTTACAGCACTGAGCAAGGAAATAAGAGGTGGAAACAGGTTTGTAAACTGACACACATATCTTTTTGTTATCACGAGTTATGTCAGAACTTTCTCCATGTTTGTGCATATAGGCATTAAATTAATGGTTTTCATTTGAACCTTATTCAACAGGTGGTCCACGCTAGGCAGACACAGTAGTCATTTAGACCAAAAACAGGTTTCTCACAGCAGCAGCAACTCCAGTTTGACAACATAGGTACAAATGAGGACATGATTCCCAGCTACATCTCCTTCTCCTCCTGCATGGATGCAGCCAAGGCAGCTTCAGGTCTGTGTCAGTGGAATCAAGGCTCAAAAAGAGGCAATCAAATGGTGAGACAGGTCACTCCGTGCAAATAGATATATTTTGTCTCCTCAGGAGACAAGACAGCAGCCCATACAGAAGCATCCAACTATCTAGATAAAATCCACAAAGCAGCATTTGAAGCATACTGATTTAATGTCACAGAGCACACAGTAAAAAAAAGGCCAAGAAAAAACCTTAAGCTATATCAACCAATAGAGAACCATCAGAAAAGGAAGGCAGGAACTGTAGGAAGGAAATCTTTAATAAAATGTTTCCAGATAGGAATATACTTTGAAAAAGTGCACATGCCAAGAAACTTCCTTAGTTCTGCGAATGTGTACTGAGCTGTGAGAATAATGAAGGTGTCTTGCTCCTCTCAAAAATACCCTTCAAATACTGGCAGGCATTCCTAACCCAGGGAGTCTTTACCTCAGGGTGCCACCTGCCTCCAAACTGAAATGACTTGGTGGATTACTAGATGAAATATTTTCAATCAAGGAGGTAATGCCTTGACAATATTTACAGGAAGGGTAACAGCTACAACATACACCACTAATATACGGCTGGCCACAGCACAACAGTCAATGCAATTAACAGCCTGTTTTACAGATTTTCTCTAGAAACATTTGATTAACAACAGCCTTGAAATAAAACAATCCTGTTGAACGACTGTGCTACAGAAGCCTCATCTTGCTAAATGCCTGGTTCCTGTTGGTGCTGACTAAATGTCAAACAGGATGGTTGATAATTTGACATGTAATTCACCCTGTTCAATATCGTAAATCCCCCAACTTCATTTTGAGAACACAGCCTCTGATGTACAAAGGTAGTAAATTATGTCCTTATCACAGCAATCAAACGAATCCATTAGGAAGGATAAATTATTGGATGACACCTTAACCTTCAGTTGCAGGAGATACCATTCATCTACAGAAGGTTGTGTTTATGTGGTTTATCATAGCTGCTGCTCCAGCAAAGAAGCCCAGTGCAGCATGCCATGTACCATGCACAAAGGAGCATACACCAGAGCTGCAGAAGACATCTTTTACTAGTTTCATCTAGATGTCTTCAAAGAAATCTTCACAGTTAACACTGGATGGTAACTGTGTTTGACCCCCCTTATGGGGGGTCAACTGTGTTAACTGGATGGTAACAGCTTTTATAATGTAGGCACTACGGAAGACAGAAAAGCAAACCAGCTGTTCCTGGTTGCATGCCTTCTTGCATTATTTTATAAGCTTTCAAATTAATACAAGTGCCCTAAAACTTACACACACCAAGTTATGAAATGTCTGTTCTTATTGCTCACAAGATGTCTCACACAGAAGTTGAGGACAATCTATGAATGAGAAGATCTCAGCAGGCAACAAGTACTTGTATGCTACTGTGGGCTCAGAATGGATGGCTTGTCAATATTCAGTTATTTCTGAAAATGCTAAATTTCTAGCAGGTAAAAGCAGTATCCCTCTCAAGTACCACTTTGACACTTCCACTGTCTTTTTCTGCATCTTGGAATGCATTTACATTAAGAGTCATGAAAATATGTGGAATGATTCTCAAACAGAAGATGTCGCTTAATATTAAAAGCCAATTTGTCTCAGTGTTTTTCAACAGTTTAAAGGCATTTTCCAGAACTGACTAAATAAGTTGGGTATTTATCTATTTCTGTAACTGAACTGAGGTGCTCAAATTCAGTAGCACTTCCTAAGGTGTAATTAGGAACTACCAAAATCTGGGTCTGGAAAATGTAAATTTGTCAGAATGATCCTGCAGTGTACACAGACTAGAATTCAAAAGCTGCTGAATGCAGATCCAAAGCTCAATCTCAACAGTACCTGGCGAGAAAATAAAAAAGTGGAATAAGCAGCTACATCTGCTGAAGAAAGTATCAGAAGGTTGTCTGGCTTTTCTCAGACGTATCTGACTTCCACACGAGGATTTGCCATATGGCCATCCTACACAAACAGCAGGTAGGAATTTCTTCCAAATCACTGATTCTCGGAGTTTTTTGCATAGATTAAGTCACAAGCATGGTGGCAGTCACAACTGTCTCTGTAGACATATTGCACTTCAACAGAAAAGCCTGTAACCCATGAATCATATGAATTCTAAGAAAGAGCGATCCCATGCCGGAAAACAGTAAGAAATGGAGATCAGCCATGAAGTGAGCTGTGCATTTGACTGGAGAAGTGATAAATCTGATAGGGTATTACAAAACCACTAAAAAGAACTGATTATATATATATACAGTGTGTGGATTTTTTTAGTGTTCACAATAACCTCTGATTATGCAGCAAAACACAACCTAAGTGTACCTCTGATGAACAGTTTGGGACATGGCCACTCCACAGACTCAGACAGGCACGTAGTTACTACAAGAGACCACAGTCCTTGTGATATAAGGCTTACAAGTGGCAATTAACAGTGGGCTGCCAAGGAAGAGGCAGACCCTGACACTGCTGTTTGCAGGTCAGGGTGACTACTAGAGCACGGCACTAGCTGCCCTCTCCTCGAACATCTATAAGCCAGCACTGGAGAATGACCCCAAGCAAACTGCCTCACTGGGTTTCCATCTCCCACTAAACAGCTTTGGTCACCCACAGCACAGCAGTTTTAGCTCTCTGCTGTGCATAATTTATACGACCTGTCTCCAGAAGGTTCCTCTCCAAGGACCCAGCTGCTGCTGCCTGCTGCTGCCCATGGCACATGCTAGGAAGCCAGGTTTCTGTTTGCTGGCCACCACATCCCACCCTGTGCTGGGCTCTGCCATCACCTGAGCCAGCTCTCAGGGTTTCATAGAGGGTCCTGCTCTCCACTGTGGCCCACGGAAATTCTTACAGCACATGTAGTAACAGGAAAACCAGTACATGACATTTTCAACAGTATCTAAGAGAGGAAAGTGCCAAACCCCTACCAAAAATCAGTGTGAGTCTTCTTAGTGGTGTTGGAACTGTTAGCATAGAGATAATAAAAGTGCCTCACCTTTTTCATCATTACCAAATGCAAAATCTTAAAAAACTTCTTAAAGCTCACAGTATTCTTCCCTCCTCGGGCCATGTCTACATTTAAACCTCTGAAGTCTAATTTTAAAGACTTAGCTCCCCTAGCTGACATCAGTACTGAAGTCAGCTGTGTTTGCACAGCTCTTAGAATTGCAGTCTTAAAATCTGCTGGGATCACTGTGTGCCCATAGATGCACTGGCAGCCCAGCCACATCAAGCCCTCACAAGTGTGCTGCACATCACCTGCACATGGCCCGTCTGGACACACCTTGCCACATACTAACACTGTGAGAGTGCTTGCACACGTATTCTCTGAGGTCATGTTTGAGGGTTTGCTGTCCTTACGGGACAGTTTGTGGACAGTTTAGAGGCATCCTTCAAAGGACTGGCTAGAGAAATATCATTAACACCTCACACACTGTACTTAAGACTGTGCATGAGCCCTGTGTTTAATTCAGGCTGTAGCATCTACAGGCAACAAGAAACTAGAGAGTCAAGACTGTGCAAACTGTATCTTCAGAACAAAAATTATAAGTTCAAAGATGATAGCACATTAAATTATTAGTATCTTAAATGTCACTTAAGAGTTATGCCTGAGGGTAATTATCTCAGGTCTCCTCCAGCTGTTCAAAAAAAGTCAAGCTCTTCAGGGAGAAAAAAAAAATCACTATGATGAAACAAAATAGTCTTCATAATGGAAAGGTCCACTAGAAAGATACAAAAATATTCTGTCTGATGCAAGATGCAGCACAACTAAACTTAATTTTTAGTATGTTAAAGAGGAAATATGTGAAATCAGAGAAAGAAAAGTTCTGATTAGAAGGAATATTTTACTTAGTACTACAAGAGTTGAATTACCAGAGCCATCCACATCAGGAAAGGAAATCCAAGTCTTGTTCCTGAACTGTAACTTTCACTGAAGGTATGAAAGAACAAGGCATTTCTAATACCAAAATTCCTGCAGGTATCCAACAAGGGTAATTGCAATGTCTCAAAACAAAGTAACTTGTTTGTCAAGACTGATCATCTGTGCCAAACGCATGACCTTAGACTGGGACCGTATCCAGTGCTATAGTTGGATGATAAAGAAACTGAAAATTGTATTTGTGGAGTCTAAAATAATTTGAATTGTTTTGTTTATGAAAACCAATACTGAAAGGCAGATGCTATCTATAAACACACTAGGGAGAATAACAAGAGGTGAGGAAAAACCCTTTCCAAACAAAGGACAATGCTGACACCCAAACAAGTGAGAAAAAGCTCAGCATGAACAAGTCAGACTGGAGAGCACTAGACAGCTTTGAATCACCAAACATCCACAAGTTCGGGGGAGACAAAGCAACATAGCTCATTTTGAGACAAAGATTACTAAATTGTTGTCTGTCAGGTTGTCTTTAACAACAGGAGATCTCACCTCTGCCCCTCTGTGTTAAAGCTTCTTATGGTTCAGATCAAAAAATGTTTCAGTTTTCAATGGTGGCAAAATTTTGCTTGATCCCTGGAATTGCTGCACTAGTGATTTCCTTCTGTAAGGCTATGATGTTTCATTTTTATTAAACAATGTTGAACCATTCCTCAGACAAAAAGTGCCCAAATAAATTTTTGTTACTGTGTTTAACCAAAAGAGCACTACCTAAAGGCAAATTAACATCATTCAGTGACATTCCTACAAAACAAGATTTAATTATCTAGAATTGGATGTTGTCATTTTTTTTAAGAAGCTTCCAGTGAAGCAATTTGACTTTTGGCAATCCTCCTTTTCATTTCTATTAGTCACTTTATCTTACAGCTCATAGAGAAATATGTTAAATTGAATGAGATGAGGAGATGGTATCCATCCAGTGAGAATATTGCTCTTTTTACTGCAGTTTCTCTTTTAATTTCAAATAATCTTCCATCTTTCATTTCACTATGCTACCCATAAAAATTAAATATTGGTTAAATTAATTAGGTGGATAGGGATTTAAAAGCCATCTGACCACATGTGTCTGCAAGTTTATATATAAATATAATAAAATTAAAAGTCTATATAGATTTTGTGCTTCTACTATTTGGATAAAGGGCTCAGATCTCTCTCATTATTTTTTTTTAATGAGATGGGCTTAATAAAGTAAATATTTTGTATAAAACCTCTCATTTTCTTTGGAAATACTTTATTTTTGCAAATTAACTTCAAGAGGTTTTGGTCTGATTTTTTTAAAGTTTTAATTAGACATCGTGTGAAATTCTTCTAGCAATTTTTGCTTGTTTTGACAGAGGCTTGGAGTTTTACATATTTTTTCCCCTGGCTCATTTGTTTAGTTTGAACCTGGAAAAAGGAAGGCTTTCTTTTTAAAGAGGAAATGAAAAATGCTGTTTTCCAAGGACAATTTTATTTTTATCTACAAACTCTGTCTCTTTTTTAATTCTAAGGAACACTTTATTTGGAATGTGAGATACTAAAAAGGGAGGAAAAAAACAAAAACTTTTTCACAGCATTTCCAAATCGGCATTGCCAGAAAAACAGAAGGAAAGATGGTAGAAGTAGGCTCTTCTATACTGTTTTCTTTTCCCGTGATGAAAATCATCCTTTACAATAGGCAATTATCAGATGGTGATTTCCTCTATGGAAATTCCCATAGGGGGAAAAAAGAAAAAAACTTTTTCCAGACAGCTTGTGAATGTCTTATTAGATTAAGATTACAGACAAATGGAAAAAAAACCTACTGTACTGTTGTACATAAATATAGTAACAATACTTTCATAATGCTGGTGGGAAAAAAAAAATTAATGCTGGGAATTATTGTTCATAAAACTGTCATACTTAAATTTCTGAAGTCAAAAGTCTTTAGCCAGTACAGGTGGAGATGAAATGCCACACCAACATCTCACCTTGTGCCACCCTCTTCCTGAAGTCACCCTCTTTTAGTCAGTGAGCCTACCCTGATGCCCAAAGAGCCCATGGTCTCTGCCGAGACCATTGACCACAGGATTACTGTAATGTTGCTTTTCATCATGCACAAAGCTTCCCACAGCCCTGAGGCCATTTCAAAGAGGAGCATCAGTAGTTATCAGATAGCTCCTTCTCCCCTTGTGCCTGACCACTTCCAAATGTGAGCAGATTAAATAGCACCTTATCTAGAATTGCCTTAGGGGAGCCACACTTATTCACTCTGTTTTATTGAATCAAAATGCAATCTCTTGTGCTATCTCACATTTTCTTCATTACAGAAGGAAGGGAAACCTTAGGATAATGTTAAGACAAGGACTGAAAGAAACAGTGACAAGGCAGAAGCCATAGAAATAAGATAAAAGCAAGGAGCAGAGGAAAACAGGAGAGACTAAATTAAAATTAATTCAGGGAGGGATATAGACAAAATACTATGAGGCACAAGAGAAAAATATATTCACTGTGTTCCTTTTCTGGTCCCTCCTCAAAACTTGCAGTGAAAGGCAAAGAAAGAGAAATGTAAATTATTCCTACATGAAGGACCCATGTTTTATAGTCACAAGTCAAGACTGATTTTGCAGACCTAAACTCAAATAGGAGAAGTAAATACCAAATCTTGTGCCTTCCACATAATTTCTGCAGATCATCCCAACTGACAATTTCCCAGCAGAACCATAGCCACCCTATAGATTTTTCATTCTGGATTTGCTTCTGCCAAAATTTGCAAGAAGCTACAGTGAACTGACTATCCTTAATAGCATACCAGTATACCTGTACAGGCGACAGGGTGCACAGGTCTGCGGATGGACAGGGTGAACAGAGATACTGCACAGAAGCAAAAATGCAAGTTTCCTTGTTACGGCAGCTTTCAAACAACACTGTGAAGTTTTGCAGTGTCAACAAGTTACTGAGTTAAGATACCAACTCTCCAACCAGAATATTCATTTTTTTCCCCTGGAAATGGAAAACTTCTAAACCGTTGCCTACAAATTTTATAATCTAAATCTCCTCCAAAAATGCAATTCTCAGTTTCAGACAGGATGCACTAAAATTGGATTACCACTTCAGCAATTTCATTTTACAATAATACAATAGACTAAAAACTGTAGTGATTCAAGAGTTATTTCATGAGCCATATGTTTCCTCATACTATAAGAAGTCAATTTCTATCACTGCGGTAGACACTAAGAACAGTAATCATTTTAGCCATCCAATTTTAATCTGTCACTCTATGAAAATGAGAGTCCTGAAAATTAAACTGAACTGTAAAATTAGAGGGACAGTGATTTAAGAAAAATCAGCTGAGGACAGCCACCGAGATCTAGAATGCTGCATAATTAAGCTCTAAATTACTGAGGAAATTGAATAACTGACTTGAGATCCATTAATAAGTATTGTATTTAATTAAAAGTAGAGGTATCATGAATTATGCAGCATACAAATTTTCAGGAGGTCAGTTCCCAGCAGTACAAAACTATTTCCAGTTCCAAAAAACAGTTCAAATGTCTTTGCCACAATACATGATAAAGAGATTTATTTCAGCCTTTCATCTTCAAGAAAGCTGCAGTCTGAACTGTTCAGCTACTCTTCATCTTTACAAAGGTGCTTGAAAAGACATGGTTTCCTACGAGATAAACTCCACCTCAGCTTCCCTCGTCTTCCACACTCCTGAACAACTGCTGGTGGTACACACGTAAAATGCTCCTGGGAGCCCAGGGAATTTCAATATTGTTTGGAGGAGAACCGTCATTCTGGTTATTACTCCAGAGGATCGTAAACCACTGTTGTTGAATTCTAACTTCAGACATTAATTCTCTGTCTTTTTAAAGCCATATAAGCATGGCTGTTTCTGTGTTAGCTGCTACAGAGGAAACTCTGCCAGTAAAAAAAAACAAAGGGCACGTAATTTTTTTTTTTTTTTGTCATGCATATCTATGACAAAGCCAATATGTTTATTGTGCTATACTATCAGGATGTGCCAGTAATGAAGGAATGTGATGGTAGGCTATTCCAAACTCACACTTCAGAACCCTTGAAAATTCATGTCCAAGGAGTTGGAAGATCAAAATCAGACATGCAGATCTCTTCTTGCTAAGATAAAAGTGGAATGTATGTGAATCTATTCTCAGCAAGAGAAGATAACAGTAGTCTCAGTCTACATTACACAGATACTCACAGAGAAAAAGAACTCAACTCTTAAACCATCTGGAGCGCCAGGTCCAGCGATAGGCTCCGCAGCACAAAGCAATCAGGGACATACAGGAGAGAGTCCAGCAAAGGGCCATGATTATGACTAAGTGATTGGAGCAACTCTCATGGCAGCAGAGGCTGAGAGTTGGGAATGTCCAGCAAAGAGGAGACAAAACTCAGAGCAGAACTTATCAACATATATAATACCTGAAGGGAGGGTATAAGAAGCCAGCACCAGGCTCTTATCAGTGGTGCTCAGTGATGGGACGAGAGGCAATGGGTGCAAATCAACACACTAGAGGGTCCTTCTGAACCTAAGGAAACCATGTAGCAGTGCACAGCAGTGAACAAGTTAGACACTCGTGTTAGGTACTAACAGGTGTAGGGTCACAGCAAGAGACAAATACAGACCCAAAGTGTACAATATTTGCTAGACATATGGTATTTTCAAGTACCAGTGACCAGAACTGCACTGAAATCTAAAAAGAATGTGTCAAACTGTGTCTGTGTGTCTGTGTATAAAAATCATGACACCTCAAACATCAAATTAATCTCTTAAATAATTTATTACCATGGATAATTTGTCAGTTTCCAGTAGACTATTCATTTTAATTTAAAACAGATTTAAAAGCTCAAACTATCAGCACAAGACAACAAAACAGGAAGGCATTTCCTATCTAGGAACCAGAATCGGTTCTTTGTGTCCAACTGGTAGATCAATTATGCATTAGAGCTGCTGCTGCTTGACTTTTAATCTTCGTTATTCACAGACCTTGAGCAAATTTGATGTTACCATATTAAAAAGGGAAAGCACTAGAATAAACTACACAGAAAAAAAAAAAAAATGGAAAACAGATCAAGCAAGGGCCAATTAATCAGCCAAATGCAGGCAAGCTCCCTACTGCCAGCACACAGGGAAATAAGAAATTGACAGATAATTCATTTAAACTCCCTTAAATGTAAAAAGTACCACTTGGAATAACCACAAGATTATTTTTACTATGTTGCATTGTTACTCTTCTTTTTTTTAACTCAGGCAAAGCAATCTGCTGATGGGTAAATATGTGTGCATTGTAGTACTACTGATCTATAATACCTGCTTTCATCCTGAATGAACAACATTTGGAGCCACATTCTAGATAGCAGATACCAGCTGTATGCTTGACCATTTAAAGATCCTGGTTGTGTATTTACTGAAATAGATAATTTAAAGCAGTACTCCAGTCAGCTTTGCTCATTTTGGTGCCCAGCTGATAAACCTTCACACATAGCCAAAGTGTTAAAAAGTCTTCCATTTTCTGATCACAAATTCCTGCATCATCATATCCACTACAGCCTTTCAGCACTAAAATTAAAAGCAGCATCAATATTTAAGTGGTTTGTGATAAGAATGCAGTAGCTAAAACTGCCAGTATACAAAAGGCAAAGGCAACCTTAGAATTTGAGTTCACGGAAATACAGAATGGAGGCGAGGAAGGAAGACATTAAAAAAAAAAAGAAGTGCAGGGGGGAATAATCTTAAAATGTTTGCTAGCTATTACTACTGCCCTAGGAGCTGTAGTTTGAGTGCTCAAAGCTTCCATTTCCTTACAAAGACAACATTATTCAGTTGAAATATTTTTCCTACGGTGCACAGTATTCTCTCCTGGAGACAGGAACATGATGCAGCCTAGAGGTAAATGGGGACGTGAGGTGCCTGAATGTTCCGCTCAATACTGGCAGCCTTCCCAAACTGAAACATTTCAGTTTTGACCCACTTGATATTTGTCTACCATAAGAAAAAATCTCTACAAGGGAAACATTTTACATAAACATTTTCATTTAGTCTTGATGGAATATTTGCAACTCTTCTTAGAAAAGCTGTAGTGTCAAAGGTTACAACGTTTCTGCTTAAACTTCTTTTAAAAGAACTATAGTGCCCTTGTTTTTGTGCATATGAATGCAGCACCTTGGAGCTATACTAACAGATTCCACTCTCTTATTTGCGATGATTATACAAAATGTAAGATTACACCAGGATCAGAAATGGAATTTCATGCAGACCTGATATGGAGAGTTACATGAAAAAATAAATTACAGACAAGCACTATCCACGTGTCCCAAGACACCCTCAGTATTCAAACAGATTGCTTTGTTATTTTGAGCTGTTACACTGCTGGAAACTTCATCACCCAGTTCTGTGACTGTGACAGACCTCAACTGTGAAGCGAGGCCATGCAGGTTAACCTCCAGGTGGAAGCCACAGTGCTGCACAACGGTGGTGGCACTTCAGTAACTCATTCCTCTCCTTTGGACTCAGCTCTGCCCCAAAGCTCCAGCACAGTCGGACAGAATTGTTGTGCTTGCCGGAGTCAACAGCTTCCAGCAGAAAAAAGGCAGCTGAGGTCTTGACCACTTCTGGGTGTATAAAGTCCTATGGTGCCATTGTGTAGCAGAAGTATTAACACCAATGTCTTGGTCAAATAACAACTCGAATAATCTCATTCTGCCTGTCTTAATTCTCTCTATACTTTGAGATGACTCCAGCATTTTTAGTGCAGCATCCAGCTGCCTCAAAGTGTCACCAAGCATTGAAAAACACCTGACATGACAATTTATTCAATGCAAGATGTGGCTGTGTCATCACTACAAACACTTAACCCTGAGAAGATCCATAAAAGTTAATAGCAAGTGGGTCTGACATTCCAGTCCTGCTCCACCAGCCTTCAAGGGTAAGTGCAAAGATCTACAAAGCAATGTTCTTCACATACAGCTCACTGACTTGAACTCACCAGAGACTTGCACCAATTTGACTGCATCAGGTGTATTCCATAATCTCTGACTACAGATACGGGCTTTGCCATACAAAAATGTACCACAAAAAATACCAAGATACACAAAAAAAATTTTACAAAACCCAAGCAGCATTTATACTGGGCATTTAACAGCATCCAGAAGCACTAACAGAGGAAAAACTCATATATACTGTGAAACAGTTGAAGTCAAAGCCACCTAGCACTTACCAAACAATTTGGAAGACAAACAGAAATCAGGCACCATTTCCAAAATGCTCTTTGGATGTAGCTATCTGTTTAGGTTAACAAAAACATTAATAGCCAGGACACAGCCACACCAGCAGCAGGGAGCAGCCATGGGCATGTCTATTTTATAACTATAGACATAGTTACACTCTCTCAGAGACATTCACTGGCAGCTGCCTATTATAAAACAGCAAGAAACTCATGAAAATATGAAGTAATTTAAAATTTTTATGTTTCATACCAAGCAAACATTAACTTTCAAATGTAAGCTATAGACCTTTTAAAATCTATCAGTTACACGGACTAAATCTCTTAAATACCACTAATTAAACAGAGTGGCTAATCAAGCACTATGAGGTCTATTGTGTAAATACATATTAAGGAGTCCTGGGAGCTCTTTCCATCCACTGCAGTGACCTCTACTGATTAGCTTTTTTTTAAGAAAATTAGTATCACACACATGCTTCTGTTCATTTTGTCTGTTGTTTAAACTTCTGTTGTGCCTATTTTGTATAGTCTGAAACACAGACTAGAAATGGCTGAAAGATATAACAATACTCCAAGCAAAATACTTAATACTCTCTTATCCACCAGGTCTTCACATTCCAGTTCCTTTCCTACAGGACCGAGCAATGTACTATATATTTAAGTGCTAAGTAAGTTCTGTCCTTATTCCCATTAACTTGGTAGGTAACTCAAAGATTTCAACCTTAAAAGACTGGGATCAATAATGAAATTGGTACTTGGGGAAAGTGAGGGAGCAGAAAGAGCCCAGCTCTCAACATCAGCTGCAAGTGAGATGCACCAGCGCTTACTGACCAGCAGATCTGGTGAGAGCATGGAGGGGTTTTGGAGAACCTCAGCTACGGCAACACAGCTGCTTCTGAAGAGCTAGACTCCGCATCAGATGAGAATCAGGTCCATCTGATTACACAATTAACAAATCCAAAGTAAATAATAATTAAGGTGTAGGCTTGTAAAAGTTGACACTAATAGTTATTTCTGGTGGTCTTAAAGAGTAACTCATCTGGGCTCTGAAATTTTCCTTTTTCAAAACAATGTACCTGCCTGGAAACAGTTCTCCACTATTGAGTATGTATCAAAGGCTTTTTCTGTATAACAGGCTTAATAAGAACAATAATTAAAACAATGTATCCCCTATCATCAGCAGGATGAACTGCACAGCCTTAATCGGAATAGAGGCTAGGCTAACAGAGAAGATGAATGCATAGTAAATAAATAATGTGATCATGACCTTTTCATGGTCTTCTGTTTCACAGAAGAAAAATCAATTTACAAGTGTTTTTTGGAATAAAGTTCTCTCTCGTCGTGTTTTTTTGACACATAAGTAAATATAGATGTAGATGTGTTCACAAAAAATTAAATTATCTTTTCTAAAGTGCTATTGTTAAACGAGTGGTGACAGATAAATATAACCCAGAATCAATGCAAAAAGCATGCAATGTGCATTTCGCTAGAGCACCAAGTTTATAAAATAAAAGTACTGTGGGGCAATAAGCAGACTGTATACAGTTTTATATAGTCCACATAAAATATGATTCCTGCCTGATCCATATCCATCATACCAGGGTGTGTTTTTCATTACTACACAAAGCAGTAAAAATTACAGATGCTATTTGCTATCAAAGCATGTGGGCAGCTATGTGCATCATCTACCATTTCTGCAGATGAAAAGTATTCCCAGTGAAGATCATACTGCATTGCCCAAGACATGGCTCCCAGCCAGGTAGAGAAGATATTTCCTCTTCAGATGTGAGATCTGAAATCATGCCTGAAGCAAGAATCAGACCAAAAGCCAACATTTTGAAATACAAGCAAGTAACTCTCTGTCCAACCTGTGGTGCCTAGCATTGTTTAAATACACATCAAATTGACACCATCTCTGGTGATCTCTCTGGACAAGTGACCACCGCCAGCTCTCCGAAGCCGCAGGGCTTCAGGAGCACAGGAGGCTACACCAGAGCTTGCAGGAGCCTGCAGACGGGCATAGGGGAAGAGAAAGCATAAAGACACAGAAAGGCATAAGCATTACAGATGGGAAAGTTCTGACCTCCTGCACTGGAGCATCTTGCCTAGCTCAAGAGGATGGAAAAGGGTGGCAGAGGCTTGGGTCACTTTTGGTGAAAGGTACCTGCACCCTCACTGCGGAAACCTTTGAGCCTTTTCGGCAAGGATGGAGAGCAGCATTCATTACATTAAACGTGTTGACTAGAAATGTGATTGTTAAAACTAATTAGCGATGTTTAAAAGCTGGGTTTGACTCACTGTTATATAATACTAAGGGAAGTGAGATCTATTTTAGGACTCTGAAAATGAGGGCAAAACAAACAGCACACCCAAACATGAACCTCCACCCCTGAGTCACACTCCATGGCCTGGGCCTCATCTGCCCCCAACATACTCGCCTGTTATCTGAAAAACAGCTCAGAGATTTGATTTTTCAGCACCAACTCCTCTAATTGTACTCTTGATGACATTTTCTTGCACTGATGGCTCCTATTTTCACTCCTCCTTTTCTTTAGCATATAAATGCACTACAGTATATTCCACTGTGAAATAACTCACTCTTCATCCTGTCTCCTTTTTATTGTTAATGCTCAAGAAATGAGATGCCCTTAGTTGCTGTACCACCCATTTTCTCTACCTCCTCCCCAGTCTCCCCATTCTGTTCAAACTGTCCTCCCCAGGTTTCAATGCTGTAGGTCAACTTTTACCATCCCAAAGACTTCAGCCCTCATTTCCCCTGTCGTCTTCCCACTGAACATCAGGACAGCTCCCTTCACTTACGTGCTTTTCACTGTCATCCCTGTACCCAAATGCACACCCCTCCACTTGTTCTGTCTTCCACAGCCAAGCCTCTCTCATCATGTTACTTGGCTGAAAGCTCACCAGCCGCACTGAGCTCAAAGTCTCTCTGTTTTTATTTTCTGTAGTGCTACAGCAATCCCCACAAAGCACTCAGACAGTAAACTCACATCCTTGGGAATATCTGTAAAGTCACATTCTCCTCTAAAACCACAGCTCCCACTGCAAGACTAACAGCCCACACACAGAGTGGTGTGGGGAATCTGACCCCTTTGTCTTTACTAGTCTACTGCCACACTTTTTGTTGTCTAAAAATTATTCAATTTAAGGGTTGGGGTGGTTTGATCAATTTGTTTTTGATGAGGCCAGGGCTGTGAATTTCACTGTGTGTGGAAAGGGTCAAACCCAAGGGAGAAAGCACAAGAACATGTCTTCCACCAGCAAAAGCAGAGAAGGAAACCAGGCTGACACTTTTTGGGCAACTAGAATTGCAATCCACATGAATCCTGACTGAATCTGACTGAATCCCCTTTTTAGTTTTTATTGTGTGTTCAAAAACTATCAGATTTCTGAACAAGGAGGGGTGAGAAGCAAGCAACACCTAGACCAATGTGATGCACTAGTAGCAAAAACAATCATTTTGAAAACATCTGCTTTGCAGCAAGACATGACTCCTGCAATACAATACATGGATCAAAGAAGATTATGCCTGGCATTTGCTGCAGAGCATGGAACAAAACAAGTTTTCCTAAATCAACCTCCCCATCAGTTTGAGACTGGTGCAAGCTCAGGAATGCCAAATAAAAAGCCGAATGGCATGCCAGGGCTCCACTGGCTCCATCCAGCCGTACCTCAGGAAGGGGGACAGATGGTGTCAGTGACTCAGAAGAACTCCAAAAGGCTCCCATCTCACAGCAATAACCTATGTCCCAGCTTTGTGACAGTCTGCCATCCATGCAAATGCTATTTCTCAGGAACGTAAGTGCAAACTTGGTGCTGGTAGGAAAACATGACAGAGTGCTCTCACGGACAACTTCTCGTTTTGCAACCTGGGCAAAGATATTCTATTCTGCAACTTCACCAGTGTGCTGCTACATGTAAGAAGGCAGGACCTTGGGAAATAATGCTTGGCAACATAAATTATAGCTTAGTGCACTACTTTTGACTAAGTTAAAATTGTGAAAATATTTTCCAGGAAGGAAAAGCTTCAGGGAAAGCATAAAAGCTTTGCAAGCACAACTTTAAAGAAAATCAATCCCAACTTAAAAATGGGGGGGTGGGGAGGCGGGGAAAAAATAAAAAATCCCTCCAGATTCTGCTTTTCTATTTCCTGGGATTTTTTTCAATTAATGTATTTGCAAAATAAAACAAAGCAGTTGTGGTTCTATTCCCTACTGCTTCTTTAAAGTCTTTTCCATTTTCAAAAAGTGTAAAATTATGGCTTTCCCATTTCTAGTGTAGGAAAACAAATATGAAATTGCAATTCCACTTCTTTTCCAAAAAAGAAGCCATACCACAGAAAACATGAACGCATGGAAGCGCTGGCTCAACATTTGGTCCCAGTCAGGGGCCAGGACTCATCAAGGACAAGGAAACAGGGGGCAGAGCTTTGCACTGGTAGACCAAGACCTGGGTGGAAACAAACTGCTGAGACAACCTGTGTCAACAACAGCTACAGTGATGCTATTCTTAGAGCCATAATGCTGCAATGACATTAGCATTTTAAGTTCGTGGGGAAGATGAATTTTATCTCAGTAGACCAAATAGCATGGAACGAGACAGTTACATATTGACCCAAACTGCTATTTGGAGGAGGTGTTCTAAAATGACAGTTATAGATGGCACCTTTTTGGCCTGCAATAGTGACATACATACTTCCACTCTTCCAGCCTCAGCTCAGAGCACCAAATGCTCAGGAACTTGTCAGTCACAACCCAGTTTCTACTTGCCCTCTCAACTCTGAGTTGTTTCTCAGAAGAACCCCTAAACCCACAAGGGCCCCAAAGCATTCTGCTCTCTCTCCCTCTCTCTTCTCCCCACGTGTCAGCCAGGGCACCCACCTCCTCAAGTGTGAGCTCAAGCATCATCTCTCTGCTGGTAGCTCACATGGAGACTTCACTTCTCCAGCCCCTCCTATACAATTTAAAATCACAGCCTTTTCTCTGGAAAATGTCCACCTTGTAAGCCCCATGTAGCAAGAAGATGAGCTGCTAAACTTGGCACCCTTACCTCCATTCTCAAACACTGCTCATAATGGAGCTGAATCATTCATCATATTCAGGCCCTAGTGCCATATTTGATTTTGACCTCTCTCAAGGCCCACACATTTTAGCTCTCTTTACAACCTGAAAATCCTACTTTCCTGGTGTTGCTTAGATGATACACATGGCCAAGAGAGTGTGGTCAGCAATGCAGGAAATTTTTTTTTTTCCACAAAAAAAAAAAAACAGAGGCATGTCTTTTTTTTTGTTCTGAGAAGGCATTAGTGCTGCAAACACATGTTTTTTTCATCTCAGTCCTCATGTCTGCTTTCCTAGCCTGTGATTTAATGAAAGATTAAAGACTAGCTTATGAAAGTTCACCACGGCAACTGCTGATGTCATTGGGAACTGGATTCCCAACTGGGCTTAATGAAAGATGAAGATCATATTGATAATTGGCAATATTTCTGACATTATTCATCCAGCTAATTAAGCCACAACTCCACACTACTACATATGCTCAAAACTGAATCAACAGAAAATGTAGCACTATTAAGATGCTTAGTTATTGGTATTATATAAATTTAGCCCACATAAATTAACTGTTGATGGAAGGTAGAGATTATTTACTCTTTTTTCCATTCAGCAGCAGAAAAACAGAATTATTCATGCAACTACTTCATGATGCCATGCCTTTTTGATTATCCTACTAAAAAAATGTTCATTCTTCCTCAGAAAATGAACCTAAGCACTGTATCCCACATGCCGTAAAATGAAGGAAGGGTTTTATCCATTTAATTGCAAGCACATTTAATCATTGAAGGGAAGCAGACACAAATTACTAGCTTGGACAGCTTTGTCTGTAAGGCACAAGTAGTGATTCTCCACCTCACTGTGTTTGTCATCTTTTTTAGAAGAGATAAAAATTTTGTGTATGTACAAACACAAGAACAAAAGCACATTTAAAGTCACCGAAGGATACATGCATTCCCCTTTCGGCTCTTTCTGGGATAAGTTACTGCTAAAATGCCTTTATGATAGTTTATTGCTTGCTCTATCCTTCTAGAGCAACCCAAAAGCAATGTTCTGAAAGGCAGTCAGCCCTATGGCATGGAGATACACTGAGTAAAGGCAAATACCTGCCACAAAACCAAAATACTCAAGGATGGAGCACAGGGGATTGCTCAGGACTTTAGTAGATATCATGAGTTAAAAATGCAATTAGGAAAGGAAGCAAAGATCCATTACATAGATTAAAGAAACCATGGAAATGAGTACAAATAGTTATGCTTTGTGTATCTGCTATGATTACAAGTAGTTGGATGACAGTAATGAGAATGGCGGTAGACAGACCACCTTCTCCTTCATTTAAGTGAAAGCCATGAGACCTAGGACTGTGTCTGACTGTTGGACACACAGCCAAAAGGCTGCCCAGTTCTGCTACACAGTGGGGCTACCATCCTCAGGGTGGGACATCAGAGCTCATAACAAAAAAAGCATAAGGTTGTCAAAGCAGAGCTCTTAAAAGATGATGTTTACAGTAGCCATATGAAAGTAAAGCAATTCATCAAGAAGATTTAATGGGACAGAATATCAACAGAATGAAGAAGAAAATATAAAGTAAGGCTCACCTTGCAAGTAAGATGCTGCTCAGTGTGATTTCATTTCTACAACTTAGAGTAAGAACACACATGGTCCAAGCTGTTCCCATGGTTTGTCTAATGGATTCATTCTTAATTGGCTTTCCATGCAGCTCTCTTTAAAGGCTTGAGTGCTACTTTCATTTGATACTGCATTGATTTTCTCTGAAGTTTCCTCCTATCATGGCTACCCTGATCAATTAGTGTGCTATAAATAGAGCGGCCAGATTCCTTTCACTGGTCTCATTAAATTGCACCCCTGCTGAATTTCTGTGGAGAACAGAATTGGATCATACTGATAGCAATAGTATGAAAATGGCCTCAGGTTTTCTAGTGAAAATCAGTTGCTCAACATTCCTAACAAAAAGCTTTGAAAAGTATAACCCAATGGAGCTCAGCTAATGCCCAAAACATACATCAAACCTTGCTTGCAATTCTGTATCTCTAAAACCCCCAAAGATAGAGGATGGGAAAATAAGTGGTTAAGGGGCTCAGCCAGTTCCTGACTGATATATAATCCCTCATCAATCGTAACGATTTAACTGCATCTGCTCATAATGGATATCCATTGCTGGAGGTATACAGGCAACCCATATAGTTCTTCTGGAAAGTGGAATAAGGATTCAAGGAAGAACAGAGTTGCAAGGCACATTTGGTCTGTCAAAGTCACCATGTAATGGCACTCTGCTTACTGACTAGAATTAGAGGGGACTGATAAGATCGGCAGTATGACACAGGCTAATTTTTGCAGGTATATGTTAGCTACAATTCCAAAAATGTTAATCTTTATTTTGTAATGGTATCACAGTACAGCTTTAAAAAATTAATTTTAGAAATGACAACTTACTCAATGAGACTGGGAACAGCCATAAAATAGGAAATGGAATTGTCTACTTTGAAACAGTTCAAAATCTAATCAGGAGGGCTGTTTTTAGCTCTCCACTCTGCCCTATATCCTGCCCTGTCCTTCATAGCTACCCTATCTTCTCCTAACATCCTTTCTGTCCTCTTCTCCCCTGCTAAGTACTACTCTTCAAAATCTTTTCCATCTTTCTCCCAAAATGAAGCTACATTTTCACCATATACTCTCCTGTAGGTTGAAAATCCCTCCTGAAGTTTTCAATTACTGCACTTGAATTAGTTAATGTGTCCACTGTTTCTATATGCACTCACTGGTATCTGGAGTATACTCTATGGCTTCTTTTGTATGAAGGTGTGAAAGATCTGCTGCAGACCACACAGGACTGGCTGTACCTTGCAAAATTTTGCAAGAACGCTGGAGAACTACCAGTCCTTGATGTTTTATCCTGGATCCTTCAGGTTTAGCATGGTGGCCTTCAGTCAGAAAGTGCGGTGCTCTAAATGATACCTTCAGTCAAATGGCGTAGTGCAGGATGAAGGCACCTCCCAACAAACTCAGAAGATTTTGTTGGTAATAAGGCACATTCAATGCAACATCAGATAAGGACGACAACTGCAGTTTAAACATACCTTTGGACGCTCTCTCCTGAATCACAGCAGAACCACCTTCTCCTTCCAGAGAATGTTTTCAATGAGAGAAGTGCAAAGGGTTGAAATCAAGTTTTTCTTCGACAAAAAGCCCTCCCCAAAGTGATGCTAACAGATGTAACAGACTCTTAAGAACCAACTTAAAAGCACAAGAAATTAACAAATACATTTGAAAACACAATCTTTAATTTGTGATTAAAGATTGCCTTTTCCAATGCCACCGTGAGGTATTGGAGTCAGTCCCATAAAATAAGAGGGCTCAAAACACATTTTTTTAGTCAGAATTCAAGCCTGTACTGTGAGGGACAACAGAAAATGTGACCCATGAGAACCAGCAAGCACTCCAACATACTCAGAACTGTTGTGGGTAACATGCTGACAGGAGACTTTCTCCGTGTCAGGTGCTGGAGTTATATTCCATTTTTCGGACTGAATGTATGTCTGAATTTCCACTAACAGGCTGATAGGTGCAGCCACCTCAGATTTCAGCTGATATCCATGTTTGTATATTCATCACATATAAACAAAATATTGGTGCTCTATCTTTTTTATTACAGAAGACAGTGGAAAAGATTGCAAGCACTATTTTCCCCTTCCATATAATAAGTTAGAAATGTTTTCTAAGAATGTACACTGATCTTTGCAAAATATGCAGGAAATGACTGGAGAAATGCATTTTGCCTGAGGTTTTGGGGTGAAGTATTTTGAAATAAATATATTATACAAATTGGAATATGTTTTAGAAAAAGTTCATACTGAATTTTTCTTAAGAAATTTAATTTTCTTTATGTGTTATACACCCAAACTTTAAGTTCCTGCAGTACTTTACATCACCAGAGTAGCACTTCTTTAAACATAGTTATACCCATTAAAAGATGAGAAACGCATTTTCTTAATTTTTTTACGATCATGAAACACAAAATGAGAGAAGTCATCACCAGACATATGTTTTCACATTTTTATCGTGCTTCCCCCTAGAGAAGTTTCTTATTTCTGTTTTTCAACACTAATCAAATATCCTAGAAGTGTTTTTCCTGTACAGCAATTACTTATAACCAAAGTCAAAATTTTGCTTATAACCAAAGTCAAATTAGATTCATAAAAATAATTGTTATAGGAGCTGAACACTTACTAGGGAATATAAACAAAAATCACCAGAAAATACACTCTTGTTTTGGGGAATGGGCACTGAAGGCTTAGCTGGTATCACAGGGACTATGTGCAAAGGTAGAATGTACTGAAGACAATAACACAAAGCCAACTGTGCACAGCCTAATAAGATCACGGAGAATTTATAAGCATCACAGAGAGCAAAGGTTAGACTGATTTCAGAAAACAGTTCCAAAAATGATCCAGCATAACCTTAGGAGATAAACCTGAAAGTTGTGTATATAAAATGGATTGATAACACAGGAAATGGCAAAAAAGTAAATGTAAGCTCCCCGAACAAAGAGGATCCCACCAATTTTCATATCACAGTATCCCCAGTGGCGAACAAGACAGGAAGAACATCTCCGGGTCCTAATTCCAGCTCCTTGCTGGTGCAGATAGATATTCCATCAAACAATTTTTTCTTTGAGACACTGAGAGTCACACACCAATTCCTGCTTTGGACTCAACAGCGCATGGTGAAATAGCAAGGCGTCTTATAGGAGGTGACATTTTGAAATAGAGAAATTAGGATTAATACCAAGAGGAAATCTGAAGAGCAAGCAGTCTAGAAAGGTTTCCAAAGAAAGTGCCAGACCTGCCTTTGAGACTTTAAATTAAACTGTGTGAAATATAAGGAAATATAATGCACGAGATAATCTTGCCTTAGCACGAAGGTGAACTATGATCTTAAAACATGTCTACTGTCTCTGACATTACGATTTAGAACAAATTAGTTTTATTTCTGAGTGACCTTACAAGGAAGAATACTATTTTTTCCTTTCATGGTCTTGAAGTAGAAAGAAATATTTAGATCTTGACTGAGAAAAAACAGATCCAAAAATAATTATATATTTTGAAGCTGAGCAATGGTTATAACCATACAGTTGTTGAACTGTAGCCTACCAGAGACAACAGCAAGTCAATCACAGTGCCAGGAGTTAATTGCCTACACCGAGTTTGTGCTACAAGCCCTTCTTTTCTCATACTGGTGTCCCTCACTTTAGCATGATAATAGTTTCTCAGCTTATTCAGGCAATTCAGTCACTGTCTTTGTTTAACACAGATTCCATTTCCCAGTAAAAAGAAATAAAACAGAAAAGTGGTTAGCATTTAGCAAAAGCTTATGAAAGAGGCAGCCTGCATGCACAAGAAGAATCTCTTCTATTTTCTTTCTCTCAAGCTACAATAATTTTAATTGGATGCTTTTCTCCGTTGGCAGAACTGATGGAAAAATGTCAACTATGAGCATTTTCATTGGGTTCTACACTAACCATGGCTAATCTATTGAAATAAAACTTCAGATACAAAAATCATGCCATGTCATTCTACTACATCCCCAGAAGCTTCTAACATCTACACATACCCATGAGCACTGAGTCATATACATCAAGCAGACCAGCTCCAGTCTGAGGAACTACAAGGACTGGTTCCATAACAGCCTGGTGGCCAGAGGACTTGATATGTGAACAGATCAGAACTCAACCCTCTAGTGCTGCTTTCCAGAGTGGTACAAAGAGTAATGGGAACACTGGTTAAGAGGAGATTTGAAGTTGACAGATGTGAAGCTGATTAGATGCCAGATGTGGAGGGCATTTGGACAGTGAGGTTGAGATCTCTGAAGAAGTCTAAGATTAACTTAACACGCCATGCAATCACCCATGGTGACTGTTTTGGAGCACGACATCAGGACACTGAGACAAAAAAAACACATCACTGAAGAGTAATACAAAGTAAGGCAATGTGAACTGGAGTGGGATGAGGAACTATGAAAGTGGTAGACTGGGGCAAAGGCTGCTCAGAGGGCAGGAGGAACGGGCAGAAGAGTCTGTGCCACTTAGATCAAAGCACCTGAATGAAAGCCAAGATCCTCACAACTAATCCTGCCTTGCTTATGGCACGCATCTGCCAAACCCTGGCAAAGTGCCCACTCTTTTTCTTGTGTGGGTTCACATGGAGGTGACAACCTACTGTTGGAAGTTACTCCACTAGCTGCAGTGGCAGTGTTTGGGTGGTGGATATTTAACTCCATTAAGCAGAGTTTCTGGGGGTGAAAGGGGAGTTCAGTTTCCTGCTACTTGCCATTTATCTCAAAGAGATGGCAGCCCACACAGTGTTACATGCATTCAAAGAGCATCTAATAAGAAGCTCTAAATTTAGGCCATGTGAGAATTCAGGCTCCTGACACGAAGGTTCAGTCAAGACTTCAGAAGTCTTAAATCCTCCTGATCAAAAATTAATGGCAGCTGGACTCCAAACACATAAAAGGTGAGTGAAAATCAGACCATGGCCTGTCACAGTGGGCACCCCAAATTAACAGACACTTTAAATAGTAATCTTCCAGTGGAACAGCTCTTGGCTAGGAAAAAAAAAAAAAAAGAAGATATAATAGCATCCCCCTGTCTTAAAAGTGTGTGTGTGAGAATAAATAAATTACCATTGGAAAGGCATTCAAGGATTTTTTATTGATGAGCATCATAAAAGAATCTGGCAAGAAAATTAATTAGTCTGCCTTCAGATAATAGGTTAGCAGCTGAGACCGCACTGAATAATGGCTATATCTACACAGACATGCCTGTAAGCAACTGAATTCGAGCTCCGGCCAACAAGTCCTTTCTCACCTGGCAGGTTAAGCCCATCCAGACAGCAGGTGAGGAGCTATAATAGAACTAACAATCACTTCCAATCCACCCTGTTTCCACAGCAAATTGCTAGTAAGCCTTTTTGATGGACTTTTTACAACTAGAGATCAAATATATGGAAACTCTTGTAAAATAACAAGCTCTTAGGAAAACTATCCCATTCTGCTGCTGCTACAGAACATGCATTGGACTGGTACAAAACTGTGCTGTTTACAAGCACATTCCTCCACTTTCTGTGCTGGTCCTGAGCTCAGGGGGCTCTACCATTTACATACAGCTTAATTCTTTGATAAAAGACTGAATGAAAGCAGCTATGCGACTTACTAGCCCGCCTGAAAGCAAAGATGCTTCCATTAAAAGCTTGAGACTGCTACTTTTTAATAGCCTCCCAAGCACTATGTGGAGTGTCAGGATCCTGTTCTCAAAAACCGGCAGAAACTCAAGCACCAAATGAGTGTTTTTATGGTTTTAAGTTTGGATGCAAAGGCATTTAAGTCTTGCTTTTTTGTGGTTTGCTGCTCACTGTTACTCATTGCTAGTACTGAGTAACCGTTCCTTAAGCTCATTATTAACAATCTTATGCGCTGCACAGAGCCTGTGACCATGTAATTATATGAAGTCAAAACATTGTTTTCAGAGGCATCCTTAGTTCTGGAAGTTCCCAACTTATGAGTTCTTGACACTGCAACCTGCTGGTTGTATAGATGTAATCCAGAACTAGACAGCGAAATTTAAGCACAGTCTGTGGATGTCTAAATAGAAAGGTGAGCCAACAACGATGTTCGGATAAGATTCCCTGTAAGATAAGTTAATTCTTAAAGAAAATGGGAGTAGGAAGTCCTGTCCCTTTCATCACCAGATTGTACATGCTCTGGTCTCTATTACTTTCACCTCAAACTGCTGCAGCAAATCTGATTGAGGATATTGTCCTTGCAACTCACAAGAAAGCTGTTTGAAAGACGTTTTGGATAGCAATAGCAGCTGCAAGCATGCTGTCTTTGTTCTCTTTCTATTTTGCTTTCCTCTTCACAGTAACAAGTTTGTTTTAGCTTATGAAGACTTCCTTTGTTATAAAAAATGTCACAATCAATTGAAAGACCTGCCTTGTCCCCCACAACACTGTCGCTTTCTCTGCCTGTAAACATCCTCAACCCGAAAGCAGGAGTCTTCTGTCTTCTGCAACAACGCTGATGGTCCACATATGTTCGGCTCCCAGTTTAAATGTGTATCATCTCTTTTTCCCCAGCTTTTTACCTAAAGGACAAGCATTAATATTCAGCCACCAAAAACTACGCAGTTTTGCAAAGCTTTTGGAGGTCCAGCCTGCCTGAATGACAACATGGAAAACAAATCTGTCATGTATGCAAATACTATGATGAGCTAAATAGAAATGGAGTATTTAGGAAGGATTTAGTGTTCTAGATTTTAGAATCCTAAATATCAGTTAACCACTTAGTGTTTTATGCATACCCACAACCTTCCATTTTGCAAAGCTCACCTACAATTATCACCAAAGCTGTCCATCAGAGTTAATACTAAACATCAACTTTCATTATAATTTTCAAATTGAATTTTCAGTCCTTGAAACTGTTTTTACCGGCTTTGTGAAAACAATGCTCTCTTGATACATATATATACATATATATGTAGCTATAGAAGGATTACCACCAAGAAAAGAATCATACCCAGAATCTCCTCCCTCCTGCTGAAGTGTTCCCAGATCAGTGTTTGGGCAGAAGGGGCCATGAGAGTGTCAGGAGCAGCAAAATGAAAGGTTATTAAAAATGGGGGAAGGAAGGCGTAGAATATACAATTGACTTAATTATCTCCCACCAGAAATCCATCTAACCCAATATCCTGTCATTAACAGAGGCCAAAAATGAGAGCCTAAAGCAGATACAATGCAGACAGCATATATGATCTTTCCACTTAGCATTCACCTAATCTCCAACTATGTACAGCATGAGGAATTCTGAACTTCGTTGTAATTTTTACATATTTAGTAATCCTCAGTTCATTTCTCTTAAACAAATATATCCATTTTCTCTGAAGATAATTATCAACTTTTAGCACCCAGATTTCCCATGGCAAGGAGTTCAACAGTTTACCCAGATATTGTACAAAGAATCACTGTGTCACATAAAGAGCCAGGCATATTGCTAGTATCATCTGATGATGCCCATTTCTTAAAATGGAGGTAACCAAGAACATCTGCAGCTTGTCCACTCTCTCCAGCCACACATGACTTTGTTTGTATCCTGGTCTGACCTCATAAAAGATCCTGCTTTATGCAAGATGTCGGACTTGCTGATCTCCTGAGGTCTCTTCCAACCTGAATTATCCTGTGATCTTATGGTTTTATAGATTCCTGTAGTTTCCCTCCACAGTTTTTCTTCTTCCATCAAGAAGAATTCCAGCCAACTTAGTTGTTCCTTATACAGAAACCAGCCCATAACTTTTGGCTTTTTTTGCCCTTCTCCAGTCCTGCAGTAGTCTTTCTGAGACAGAAAATCAGAAGCATTCACAATATAGAAGATTGAAGCAATAGGATAGATTTTTGTGGTGGCTTCACCATGTCCCTGCTCTCCCTTCCCTTCTTTAAAGATCCTAACATTTGATTTGTTTTCTTGACCAATATTATGTATTGAGATCATATTTTCACATGTATATTTATCAGGCCATAACATTGAGTTGTCATTCTTGTGTGGTAAGAGCTTAGAGTTCATCACTGTCTGTGGAAAGTTAGGACTGGTTTTCTTCTGAGTAATCAAGAGTTCTCCTTTCTATGGGAAAAGTAGCTGAAGCATGCAGATTGTAACCCTCTGCTGGTGAAAGAGGTAAAATTTTGTAGGAGAGGGACTTACACAAGTCACTCAGGTGTTGTAGCACACAATGCTGTAACACTCCCTGCTTTCAGGAACCCAGCTGCTAGAGTAACATAAGCTCCTTCACAAGCCCAAAATCAGTGCTTGGCTTACAGAAATCAATGAATGGGGAGAACTGGGCACCTAAAGACTGGGATTCACAAACACCCACGCATTGAATACACTGGGAAGAGCCAACACAAGGTGCCAAAGTCAGGGCAGGGGTTTCAGTCTCATGTCTCAAATAATGTTTTCCTTCTGCTCATGTTTCACAGCTCTGAGCTCTTAAGTAGTCTTAGGCACCTACTCCAGACAGACCCCACTCAGAAAATAAAGAGTATTGTGTGTTGCATTTGCTCATGCTCTTATTCTTCACTAGACAAGGTGCAGGGGCTCTAAGTGCAAATCCTCCTTCTCACTAATGAAGAGCAACATAAATGCTGTAGTGAGCAGCATCCACAGGGAAGAGTATTGCTCCTTTTTTTTCCAAAAATGCAAGGCCAGTGTATGAGTTAGGACTGGAGCATCAAGAGTCCCAGCTGAGTGCCTTAACCTCCACAGAAGGATTTTACTTTTTGGCTAGCAAAACCATCTGATTTAAAATTCAGCACTGACCTACACTGCATAAATTGGTTGGGACAGCACTGTTGGGATGGATATGCTGGAAATTCACATTAGTTTACAGTAAAGCACTGTGCTTTAACATTAAAAATTCCATGGTCAAAAGGCTCTTTTCCTGAAAACAGCTACCTATGAGGTTTTTCTAATGTATACCAGTCAGTCAGAGGTATGATTCTTTTCATACTCCCATTTAGAACATATATGCAGACGAACTGTATAGCAGAACTTGTCTTCAGTAGAAAACGGTATATTTACTTATCTTACT
This sequence comes from Columba livia, assembly GCF_036013475.1. Lineage (NCBI taxonomy): Eukaryota > Metazoa > Chordata > Aves > Columbiformes > Columbidae > Columba > Columba livia. The sequence goes on along the minus strand of NC_088604.1, from coordinate 54,324,719 downwards.
ATCAAAAGGAATTTCCTAAAAAATAAGCAGTTGTGAAGAGCCCAGAAACACCATAGCTTGGAATCAACTCTTTTTGGTAGTTACCATATTGAATATTCTGCTCACCATGGAAGCTAAGCAAATATAATGCAAATTTAGTAGATTTTATTCAGGAAGCAAAGGGATTTGGTTAACATCAAATTCAGTGGTCACTAATCCCACTTTCCCTCTCCCTTTTCACCCAAGTAACACAAATATTTGAATTTCCCAAATTGTAAGGTTCAGTATCTTGAGACCTGTTAAATCTTATAAGCGCAAGTAAATTTCATTTCTCTGATTAAACAGAGAGTATTTGCAACGATCATAAATAAACAGTGTATGTGAGTTGTTCTTCATACCACCTGACTAAGCACTTTTTACTTTGACATCATTTAGAATTATGCTTCTGCTACACACTTCTGTCCAAAATAAAAGGCAGTCCCTGTTGAGGGTAAGAGATTTCAGGCATGAAATCTTTCAAGAAGGTGCAAATAAACCCATGCCTTTCCTAGGGTGTCTCTGTACCACCTTTCCACCACGCTTTCCTCTTATGTCCTTTCTGATCACAACTGTTTTTGAAGTGAGCTTCTCCCTCCAAGATGCTCAGTACAGTTGTCTTTAGTCCTTTCCATTGATTCTAATATATTTTTACACAGAAAAATGTCTAAGTAAAGAAAACAGGAAAAAAAAAAAAGAAATTAAATATTAACAGCCCCCCAAGTAGCATAACTACTGGGAAAATATCACTAGAGAGTCAGTCACTTTTGCTGGTGTAAGAATTTTAGCCCTCATTCCCTCAGTGGTTCTTCACAGAAAATTAAATATTGTATTATGAGAGCCCAACTAATTGATTTCTTCAAAAGATTTGTGCTGAAAGGCCTTGAAAAAGTTACTGCTTATGGATTACAATACCTGTCATGGATTACGACAGATTCCTCAAGCATTGGGAGAGTTTAATCTCACATTTGTCATTTTAGTGCTTTCTCATTCCCTCTTCTGAAGCATTTCATGCCCTGTTTTACACCTCTGGAGTCAAGAAGACTGAAGACAGTGGGGAAAAAATGGTACCCTGGGTGCTGGCCACCATCTGATTCAGGATATTCAAACATACAAAGCTGGGGCCATGCAGAAATTAAGCCAATTGACTTCACCTCAACTCAGTAATGAACCAACCAATGTCAGGAGAAAACAGAGTCTCAGAGACAATCTGAAGTTAGGTAGGTCATCCATCATATTTTCAGATGCAATTATCCACTGCAGCTTTCCTCAAAACAACCATATCTGATTAATGCCCAAGAAGAAACATCACCATTGAAAAATAAAGACTACTAAAGTATTTATTAGTGTTCTAAACAAGTAAACAATGGCTAACTTTGAAAAATAGCACACAAAAAGAACCACTTTTAAAGCATCAAAAAGAAATGTAGCACTATTAGAGTACAGATCCCACTGCTGCCTTCTGGTATAGTTCTCAAGACCGTGGAATCATGCCGTTGCATAAGGAAATACAACGAAATGAAAACTGAGATCTTTGTCTCAGGACTGCCACTACCCTTCTGTGTGCAACATCAGGCTGAATACTGGCTAAGCCATTTAAAGATTTAGATCAAAACTCCATAGTACTGCTATACAAGTTTCTTCAAAAATAGCAATATCAAACTGAAGAAGTTCAAAGATAAGGCTGTTAGTTTGGTTTATGAATAATAAAAACGTATAAATGATAAAAACATCACAGGAAAGGAATATATGTCCTTGTAAAACCAAGGCACACTGCCACGGGAGTGAATTACTGGTATATTTAACATAGCAACTCAAGCTTACACAGCAAACAACTACTTTAGAGATTCTAGTTTTTCATTTTAATAAGCATTAAAGATCATAGGAGACAGTAAAGAGTTATGTAGCATGCTTTCCACCAATGTGCCTGTGCCATGCAAAGTGCATTCACAATAAGCAGAAAGACATTTAGAACACTGTGCACTCAGTCCCAGAAGCTGCTGCACAAATTAATCCTGACCCAGCAAAAAAGCCAAGCACATGCTGAACTTCGAGTAAGTAAACAGCCCCAGCTAACTGTCTAATCACAGTGCCCTATGCTTTTTCAGGACAAATGATGTAGAGCCTGTCTCCAATGGAATCAACAAAAAAAACAACTTGGCATGCCAGAAGCAATCCATATTTCATTAGCCCTGTGCAAAATGACAAGATAAACTGATTACTTCTAACTTGCTGCTGCAGAAGCTACAGTCTGAATTTACAGTAAGACAGCCACTTTGGAATGAAGACAGAAAAGTTACCTCTTATTTATGGCAAAGAAGGAGCCTCCATGTGAGGAGTTACTGCAGCTGGCTGACTGAGCCCATGCATTAAGCTTGTGCCACTGCAGCTTGCCTGTTCACTCATACTTTAAGGTGTCAACAGCCTTGCTGCTCAGAAGTTCTTGAATTTTTGTTTCGTTTGGGTTTTTTTTAACCACCCAGATTTGTGACGAACTGTAAAGTAAAGGTAAATTAGGAAAAGAAAGAAAAGAAGGTTACCTGAAGGCCCTCTATGGCTAATCTAAGCATGCTTGGTGTGAGTTTGGAGGCCTGCTTGAAGGTGAAGTTGCTCCAGTCTATAATCAAAACAAATCCATTCACTTGAAGCTCAGGGTCTTCTATCATGGCTTCTAAAGAAAGAAGTATGGCGCGCAAAATATCCACCAGCGTGTACCTGTGAATGTTAAGGAGAGATTTGGTTAGGAAAGGAGCAATGACCACAGACATAGAGAAGTTCTGAGCGTTCTTCCTTTGTACTCTGCGTTACAAGTTTAAATCAAAGGAGTGCAAACATATCCTCAGAAGTCATGTGGGTATGTAAAGCTGGGAAAGCCTCAAAAGCTCAGTTAGTTGAACTCATCCCCTTGAGCAGGATTATGTACATCTAGACCATCAGCCAGCCAGAACAAACTACAATATTAACACACCAAAGCAAATTTGAAATCTTCTGTAGTCTCCTAATCTGCTTTAATTTCTATGCATTTTCTTAAATGTCTGTACAAAACGTATCTATGAAAATTGTATTTTTCTAAAACCATAACAATACCAAAACCTCAACCTTAACACCAGAAGCCTAGATACAACATTTCCTCCTATATTTTTCCAAAGTATTGAAATAACAGCTTCTACAAAATTATCGCAGAAAAAGGAGATTTCCACATGTTCCCCTTGTCCCTCTCTCTGGGTAACGTTTTCTCTTACATCTACAAAAGGTTTACAGAAGGCTGATTACTAAGTATCTTGAAAGCAGAAAGTAACACACACTAAGGCTTTGAGGTGCTTCTGGTTAAGAGCAATAGCAAATTTTTAAGAGTTACTTAACTGCCTTCTGAGTACTGAGTACTTTGTATACACAAATTATGTGGTTTCAGGAGTAAGTATTCAACAGTCCTAGAATTTTCTGTGTTAAATTTGGATTTAGAAAGATGCCACCTACAATATGTAATTATGTGTTTTACACATATGCACATAATCTTTTCTTAGATTGAAGAAGACATAATTCCATATTGCCAAGCCCTGTTGAATATAACCTTTCTTTTGTTGCAGCTAAAGCACCTAATACAGCAGCTGAATAGCTTAAATATATACTGCAATGTCATCTTTAGACTGTCATATAATACAGTTATTAATCACCCTGCAGTTTAGCTTGTTGCATTAAAAAGAAAAAAATAAATTAAAAAAAAAAAAAAAAGTGAAACATTTTAATTATGTGGGGGGTGGGGTTTTTTTAAGATATATGAAAGTAGCAGTTTAACTGTTTATGTTTTCCAGGCTAACTATGTTTTATACCTAAAAATCCTTTTAAAAAGTAAGATAAATGGTTACAGAAACAGATGTCAATTTTCCAGTCCACACCACAGTTTCAGGTGTGGCATTAGAATGTTATACCAGAAAAAATATCAGAGAAGAAAATATTCCAGGAACAAAAGAAAGAGTTAAGTGTTCAGTGTTTATTTTTAATATTAATATTAATATTTTTAATTAATTAATATTTTTAAATAAGACCCTTTAAAAGTCTTCAAATGGGTTTAAAGGTGTCCTTTTTTCCCTCATGGACAAAATTCCAATGGTCTTCTTTTTTTTCTTTCTGCCAAAAGGAAATAGAGAATTTTATCATTTTGAGGATTTCCATAGGAAAATCACAGACAAGAATTTTTCTTGCTCTGTTTCCTCTACCAGTTGAAAAAACTTGAACAAAAAAGAGGAAGCATAGCAAATTTCCTGCAAACCTTTGACCTCAGAAAAAAAATTAATCTCAGAAAAGTGAAAAGGAGAGGAGTGAATAAAAGAACTTTTATGCCAATCAACAAAACCAAATTCAAAGCAAAATAAGGATCTCCAAAATGAAGGGAAGAATCTTACAAAACAATGCTTCCCCAAATGTTTTCTGGGGTAAAGACCTTTTCTCTTGTTCACTTGTGTTAGACTGACATTAAGAGAGTCCTTTTCTAGTCCCTTTTCTAGGAATGCATATTTGGGAAGTTCATTGAGTTTTAGTTGGCTGAAAAAAAATGATGGAAAGATGTGAGAAGTCAGCTAGAGCAGATTAATTTCATTTGTGTTATTCCCTTTTGTAGACACATTCAAAATGTAGTTATATACACAGCGGAACAGTGTACTCATTGTATTAAAGCAAGTAGAATTCAGTATAATTTAATGTAATTTCTAAATAGGTACACGTGATCTTTGCTACATATGCAGCATGGTGAAGACTCAGGATTTTGAGAACTATGTTGATTCAAAACCTGGATCCCTGTTAGTGCGATTTGATAATCAAAGAACTGTTAGGCCAGGATCGCATTTTTGTAGTAGGCACAGTGAAGCAAACCTGGAGCATCCCACCTGTCCTGAGCAAACCTGCCCAGGGGCACAGGGCTGGCGTGGCAGAGCCAACATCTCTGGCACAGTGTGGCTGATGCTCCCCCGGTGCCCAGGCAGAGCAGCTCCCCCAAGTCCAACTGCTGGACATGTGGGGAAAATGCCACCATTGCTGCTGAGGCCTCTGGATAAGCAAACAAACATCTCCAGGGCCACAGTGCGAGGAACGACCTGAGAAAAAATGAAATCATTCATCAGCTCTTTCCCAAGCAAGTTTGCACGTGAATAATGGGACATGTGGGTAGCGTTGGGCAAAGTGAAGACTACAGACAGTTATACGGGCACTAAAAAGGTCTTATTTTGCCTAGTGTATCTGCAGACCAGTCTACGTATCCAGTGCAACACTGGTGCATGGACAGTGGAAGGCACATAATCAACATGGGACCTAAAAATCCCCTGTACAAGATGCATTTTGCACAACTGTCAGCACCGAGATTAAAACAGGTGCTTAGCCTGAGGCAAGGAGGTTTACAGAGCCATGTTGAGGGTCAGGGTTGAGCTCAGAGAGTGGCCAACTGCCTTCAAACCCTAGTTACCTCCACAAGGTGGTGGAGGTCTCAGAAGTACTGATTTTTAATCGCTTCATGAAATTAGATGGAGATACACCCTGTAAGAGGCCTTTCCATGGGAAACATCACACTGGGAAGGCAATTACATCAGCTGAGACACTGGGAGAGCAGCTAATGCTTCAGTGTGAAAATAATCTATCAGACTTCATGCAAGAAACAGACATTAGAAATACTCAAATCCTAAAATTAGCCTCAAACTCACTTGATATTTATGCTGCCCCATTCAGAGGATCTCATTCTCCAGAAGAAGAGCTCCATGAAACAGAAAGCTGCTGCAAGCACCCTACATCCAGTCCAAGAAGATGGGTCCCAAGTTGCTGATGTAGATCTCTAATGTCCTCTCTAGGGAGTTAAGAGGACATCACATGCCTTGGATTAACAGCTCCCTATTGGCACACGACTGATAGAAATCTGGTGCATTAGACATAAAAATTATTTTTTTATGAGGCAGATCAAGTCTCTAAGGCTGGCCATAAAATGCTTTTATATATACCTGATACATATATAAATGTGTACATGTAAACACAAATATACCTAATTATGTTCTGGATCCATTCAAGTCAACAGGAAAACTGTCAGGCATCACTGAGAACAGGATTTCAGCCACCACAAAGAGTAACCAATGGTCTATGGCATGTATATTCATTAATGTATATTCAACATCACTGTACCTCTCATTGCAGCTTTGCTTAGTGTAAGAAATAGTCCCCAACACCAATGATTATACTCTGTGTTTACTCACTGAAAAAGACACAGAATCACAGAATCACAGAATCAACTGGGTTGGAAAAGACCTCAGAGATCATCGAGTCCAACCCTTGGTCCAATTCTAGTCCGTTTACTAGATCATGGCACTAAGTGCCATGTCCCATCTCAGTTTAAAAACCTCCAGGGACAGCGAGTCCACCACCTCCCTGGGCAGGCCATTCCAATGCCTGACCACTCTCTCTGTAAAGAATTTTTTTCTAATATCCAGCCTAAATTTCCCCTGGCAGAGTTTAAGCCCATGCCCCCTTGTCCTATTGCTAACCGCCTGGGAGAAGAGACCAATCCCCACCTGGCTATAACTTCCCTTCAGGTAGTTATAGAGAGTGATGAGGTCACCTCTAAGCCTCCTCTTCTCTAGACTAAACAACCCCAGCTCCCTCAGCCTCTCCCCATAGGTCTTATGTTCAAGTCCCTTCACCAGTCGTGTTGCTCTTCTCTGGACCCGCTCCAGCACTTCAATGTCTTTCCTGAACTGAGGGGCCCAGAACTGAACACAATACTCCAGGTGTGGCCTCACCAATGCAGAGTACAGGGGAAGGATCACTTCCCTTGTTCTGCTCACCACACTATTTTTGATACAGGACAGGATACCGTTGGCCTTCTTGGCCACCTGGGCACACTGTTGGCTCATGTTGAGCTTCCTGTCAATTAGTACCCCCAGGTCCCTTTCTGTCTGACTGCTCTCCAGCCACTCTGCGCCCAGCCTGTAGCGCTGCAGGGGGTTGTTGTGACCAAAGTGCAGCACCCGGCACGTGGCCTTATTGAACTTCATCCCATTGGAATCAGCCCATTTTTCCAGTCTACCCAGATCCCTCTGCAGAGCCCTCCTGCCTTCCAGCAGGTTGCTGTTGCATCAGGACACAAGGTTGTCCTCTCTATGAAAACAAGTTCTGAAGAACATACATCTAGATAAAAGCAAACACAAACACCTTCTGTCAGAGGAAGGTAACTGAAGTCCTCTTTAAGTCTAAAAACTATATCAGGAGTCTATAAGGACATGTCGCTAACAACCAAGCTTACCCCCTCAAATACCCTTTGGGGCAATTAATTGAAGATAAGAGCTATTCTTCATTTTGTAATGGACCTCTTCTCTTGGTTTTGATACCTTACTTAAATACAGAACAGAAAACCAGGCAAGCAAGTCAAATCCATTAGTGGATATTTACAGCAGCTTTTCCTCTGGGGACATGCTGAGGCAAGCCAGAAATGTAAATCTGGTGTGATGGATGTAATCTTAGGTGCTGTGAATGGCAAGCTGAGTACTGAAAGTATCAGCTGAACAGCCCAAGCAAACGAAACATGATTAGAGAAACTATACTGAAGCTTTCACAAAGCACAGAGTTATTTGCATAAAGATTCATCTTCAATTCACTCCACCTCCATGTTGTCCAACATTTCACTTCACTGCTACTACTGTTCACGTCAGCATTAGGATGCACAGGCTCTGCCGTAACATGCTTCATCCTTGGCTGGACTTTTGGGAAATGAAAATATGTAAAAAGAAGACGGGGAAAATTACTTCAGATTGTGTTGCTGAAATTTTTATTCCATTCTGAAATTACTTTCCATATAGATACAGAAATATAACCAAGCAAAAGTGAGAAAAAACAGATAAGCTAGTGAGTGTGAAATAAATTTGATCCAAGATGGCTTTGACTGCCTTTCTAAAGAGGAAAAAAAAATTTCAACACATTAGCGTTAAATTTTAAGAGACCATGGTGTGCAGCCTGAGGGGAAGATAGTATTGTTGTATTCTTACTACTCTGTGCTAAGTAACATCATGTTAGGGGACAACAAGCTAGCCATTTTGGCCTGGCCCCAGTTTTACAATGACTGCTCCAGTGCTGTCAGGTATGTAGGGTACACCAGGCCTGATTTGATGCAGTAGCTATAGTAATCTGGAGTTAGGTTGTGTAAAAATAAATCCTTATCTATTTATGGCTAAATTCAGTTGCATTCACTTGTTTAAACAGACTTTTACAGGCCATATTGTAGCCAGCAAGGTATTACTAATTGCTGGGATAATCGAGAACTCACAGTTAATTTAAATTTATTTAATGCCCTCTATTTATAGGACCATGCTTAATTCAATTGAGAGCTTAGGCAACTTTTTTAGCTCAGTTGTTAACGTGAATAACAAATTCTGGAAATATGTTATCACATATATAATGCACTCTTAATGTTCCTCTCCTGTGTGACTAGCAGCTTGAGTTCAAAGGAGGTGGGCACTGGTGTGCAGACACACTGCTACCTCTTGAAATTCTCTATTCAGGTTGACTTTAAAGCAATGAGCCTGGGAAGGTTTGACAAGTTAATAGCCACACTGACAATGATTCTTTCAAATGCTTTGGGATTGCTACCATTTCTATGATGACAGCAACAGAGCTTTCTAGTGTAATGCCTCAATGAGGTCTTGACTTGCCAATAACAGAACAGCTCAAACAATTAACTGAGTATCCCAGTCTCTTGTAATTTAACCATGGCAGCAACTCCCCCTTTACAGAAAAGTTCTTTGAGAATTTCCTATGGGACATGAGCAGATTCAAAGTATTTCCAAGGATTTCTGGTAAAAACTGTCTGGCAGACACTGCTATCAACTCTTGGTAATACTTCACCATGATCTTTCACCTTCACCTCTTGGTTATGTGGTCTATGCATCCTCTTCATTCCCAGAGGCCACTGTGATTTCGACCAGGCCAACAGAAAGAGACAGGAAGAATGCTGGGTACAGATGTCTCAAGTCAAATCTAGCCATGTCAGCTGTTTTCCATATTTTATGTTCTTGACAATAGGTGGCATCCACCGTATCATTTGTTTAACCAGATTCTGTTTCCAGTCAATTCACATTTGCACTGAATAACAAATAATCTGATTTGGCAGAGTTACCCTACTATCTCCATTGCTATTTGTCATCTCCTCCTCGATATGAAGAAATTTCAAGTTATTTTGAGACTTAAAATGGAGTGGCATGAGTCTGCCTCTCAGGATGCGAACTGTTAACTAGAAGAGATAAATTATAAGTCTCCTTTGCTTAAATTTAAGCTACTTGTATCCTGAAGGTCCCAAACATGTAAGGAATGCACAATCTGTATTTTAAGCCCATCAACCTTTGGACAAGTAAAAGTTTCTGTCAAATGAGCTCTTGTGCCACTGTGGTTTAAAAGAGAAAACTGGTCAAGTCTCTGAGCCATCATCCCATTTCTAACCTACTGCTTTGGCTTAATATCTTTTGAATTTCAGTGAAACAAGAGCCCTAAAGATACACAAAGTAGTACCTAGAAATGATGCCTCAGATCTCCTTTGTTCATCAGATTTGGTACAGATTTGAATGCTGAAAAGATTGAGATCGAAACTTCTCTTACAGGTATTCTGCTTAAACAGTGGTGGTATGCCCTGGGGGCCCTTATTCTAAAAAGAAAAAGCACTACCAGTGTTACAAAAATGATACAGAAATAGAAACTGCTTCAAATATTTTTACCAGATTAGCTTTTAGATTCAGATGTAATACTGTTCATTACTCCTTATGTTAACGTGGTGTCTAACTGTCACAGCCACAGATGAAGATTCAACTGATCTAAATTTTACATTAATATTGATCAGAAAAATCCCTAGCCAAAACACTCACAGTCTAAATACAAGTGCTAACAGACAGATATGGATACGTGTGGGAAATCTGAGAAACAATAAGACAGCATCAGTCATCAGGAGAAACTGTAGAAAAAATGACAGAGTTTGCAGTAGTTAATAATTATTATTTGAAAGATATTACTTTGAAACAAAAATTAACTCTATTAACCAACTACTATGTTATTGTTAATATGTTATTATTGTTAGATTTGCTATTTATTTTGTAACACTGTCTCCATCAGAGCTTGAAAAATACCCTGCCAACTCACCTGTGTTTAACAGTGATCTGAGGAGCAGACCAGCCTCCTAATAGATACAGAATTTAAATTTTCATTTAATGGAAGGAAAAGTTTCTAGCACTTCTGCACATGAAAGCAGAGTTTTGAAAGCAAAACAGTAGATTCCATCTTTGCCCTGCTGTAAATCATCTGATGCAACAGCAAAGCTAACAGTAAGGAGCGTAGAGGATTTCCATATTCACTGAGGATGGTGTGAGCTGACTGGGTCACCATGACACAGACAGGAACTAGGCACTACTGCAATTTTCTACTGAGCTTTTCTAATGCACTTTCTAGGAAAATAACTGCAGAGAAAGATTTCAAATAAGTATCATCAAAATAGACTGATTTTCCTAGGGAATTTATGTACAGGTGCCATGAAGAATATAGAAGAACATGCATGACAACAGATCACCTGCTGCTGAGAGCTGAAGTTAATTCTGCTGTTAACTGGAAAAAACCTCCACCAGCTGGACACATTAAGAAAAGGGAGTCTTCAAATGCACATACACACCTACAAGCCAAATGTAGTTATGAATCAACAATCTCGAAGCTAATAGGGAGGGCTGATGCCTCCTCAAGTGCTCTTCAGCCTCCTGGCAGGAATGCCACCTGTCTTCACTTTCCCCACATCAGAGACAGGATGGAGAGTTCGGCAGGGTCCCATTGAAAAGCTGCTGGGCCACTCAATACATTGTCCTTCACCTTTCCTCTTTTGTTTGTTTGTTTTAAATACATGTCTGATTTAGTTGTTCAGATGGCAGGACATTTGGTACAGTTTTCAGGCCCTGCTTAAATTTAGTGATTTAACATCTAGTACACAGGCTTGTTTTACCATAGGAATTTTCTGCCTCCCACCCTTCTCTTTCTAATTGGAACTATGTAAATCATAGGCTGCTGATGCTATATAAATCATCTATAGTATGTCTGCTACTCATTTAAATAACAAATTGGAACTTTTTATTTCTAATTGTTACATGCTAGCTGTAATAAGTCATACACACATTATAAATTTGGAGACTTGCTGTGCTCTATTAACTTAGTTTTTGAAGCATATAAAGAGGTCCTAACAAGACACACTTCAAAAAGTAATCCTCCCAGGGTTGCTGTAAGAGGAGCACGGGTTTATGTATTGTAAGAAAGGTCTCAAGTCAGTTAAGGCATAAGCTTGAGACATATTGCGTAGCAGCTCTAGTATATGTTCCAGAGACAATGCTCCCTGGGTTCAGCTGTTGAACATCAGATAATGGAAGACACTAAATTAATCAGAAAAGAGTGACCTAGCTCCATTCCCAGATCTGTCACTGACTTGTCATGTGCCTTGGAGGAAGCCACTCCCCACAGCTCTCTCCCCTTTGTCTGAGTGGTCCCTCTGAAAACAAATCCCTCGCTCTGGAGGACAGTCGTACCATGGGCGAGCAGTGCTGAAGACCAATAGGGGCCCAGCTGCAAACATGGCCATTGGGTAATCCTGTGTACCCCAGTCACTTCCCTACTATATCAGAAAAAATAATTTTACCAATGGGACTTCAAGAAAAATATCATAATAAATTTACTGTTGTGTCGGCTGACCTCATGTAGTTTAAATATCAGCACATCCACAATTAAGAAGAAAATAAACCTCACCTTCTTGCATGCCAGTTATTTCTTTAATGATAATTTACCTCTGATTTTGAATTCCTGGTGATTTTTTTCACTAGGAACTAATGATCTGAAAAGTGTCACCTAAAGCTTTGGGGTTTTTTCTGTTAATGAGAAATGACAGCATTTCACGCTATGTTTAACAAGGTAACTTCTTCATGGTAGATGTATGACTTAATAAAAGGCCTAACCATCCATTTCTTTGCTAATTCCTTGTTTGGAGATTTTTAAGAATCTGTGGAGCTGTTTTTAAAAATAAAAAGTTGACTTGGTCATTACATGGGAAATAAAGAAGGTCCTTATATGGGAGAGGAAGCCCACTCAGTCCTTAGCCTCATCACCACTGCTTCCTCACTCAGCTTCTTCGGATCCATCTGCCAGGAAACCAAGGCAGGGAAAGAAACCTGGCCCCAGTTGTTGGCTTGGTCGTATGCAGTTTTGACTTGTGCCAGACAGCTTTCTTCCAGTCCCCAGGCATGATTCACAGGTTAGCAAGGGCCATGAAACTCTCCCTGTAGGGAGTGTGGATGTGGCCACCCTGTCTGGAGAAGGGAAAAGCCACGGTGGGCCAGCGGTGCTTTGGGCAGAGACCCATCCCTTGCTGTAACACCGACTGCTGAAGGGATATGTGGGATCACTCCCTGCAATGGTTATCAACACAACCTGCAAGAGGACAGCTACACAAGCACTTAAAGGGTCGGCTTAAGTATGTCAGTTCCCAAGATTTTGTCATTTATCCACACTGCTAGCTGTTCATGACCTCCTCATGTTTCAAAATAGCTGAGCTTGGGACATCTGCACTGAGCACTCAGCACTGCCTTTCCCCAGCCTGAGCTGACTGCACAAAAGACAGTTTGGGTTTATGGGAAGGTAACTAGCAAGATTGTAATTTTTCTTACTAAGAAGCACTCCAGATGCTAAACCTGCTCTCAGGTTAGGAGCCTAGGGATATGATGCAGTGTTCACAGAAATAGCCTTTAGACTTCACTCTGAATGGATTCATTCATTTACATATGCTGAAAATCAAGCAATTTTTGTGGATGTAATTTTAGACTGCAGGAGAAATTGGGCATGACACCCAGTGAGCTATTTAGAATAACAAAATAGTGTCACATAAAATGAAGTCGATTGCTAAAAGAAAGGGCCTTGATGGGAGACAGCTCTTGGGTCAGCCTGCTAAGTCATCTTCAGGCTATGGTAGTCCCAAAAAGGATCAGAAATTGATCTGGGGACTGCATTAGCCTCCTTGAATTTGCTCCCAAAGCTTTGTGTACTTGGATCCTATTATGCAGAGAATTCACACTTAGAGCAGTGTGAGTGGGGAAAAGAAGAGATTACTGTGAGTGGGTAAGAGGTTACTGTAACTTCTACCCTGGCATTTCCAGGTGGTTCAGGAAGCGCTGTCTTTAGCACAAAGAATTCGGGGCCTCAGCTTCCTGCACAGGCAAACTTTTCAGCTCAAAAGCCATGATGGATACTCCTGTTTTACACACAGCATCTCTGACTTTCTCCTGTGCACCTGAAAAACTGTGTGTGTGCCGAAGCAGAAAGACCAACACAGGGATCGCAACCAGGCTTTGTCAGAGGAGTAAGCACATCATCTACCATGCCAGCTCACTTTGGCTAAGGGGAGGCAAAAGGCTGTAAACCTCAGCCAGCTGAGAAGAGCACCCAAGCAGCTCCTACTTTCCTCCTGAAAAGGATAAGAAGCTTGAAAAGGCCCTAAGTCACAAATACATTCCTTCTTTCTCTTCTCCCTCTGCCTTCCAGGCTGCTGTCCAGCCCCTTGTGGGCAGAGCTGGGTGTGTTCCTGCTGCCCACCCACCGTCTCTCTGCTCTGGCATAGCTTTTCCCACGCATTGCCCAGGAAAAGAAGGGGTTAAGGCGGTGAGTGGCTCTGCATTTACCTGCTCTGGTCCCAGTTGGCAGCAAAAAGGACGAGGATCTTCCTGCCGTAGTGGTCCAGGTTGGCCAGCCCGCCAGGGAACCCATCCTTCAGCGCCTGCTTGATACCCGGGTCTGTGGCCTTGAAGCTCTTGAACATGTCCAGGTTCTGCTGGCGATATTCAAAGTACTGGGCCAGGAGGCGAAACGCCTCGAAGTGCTGAAACTTCCTGGCCCGCAGGAACCGCAGGATGAAGGCATCGTCGGTGCGGAGGAAGCCGATGTCCGGCCGAGTGATCACCATGTCCCGCACCTCCTGGATGTCCTGGTGTAAGGTGTCGGGGTTCTCGTTCAGCTCCAGCCGGGCTTTTTCCAGAGTCTCCGGGGAGAGACCTGCCTGCAAATGAGTCATGGCGCTGCCCTCCTCCTCCACCCCGCTTCTGCTATCTGCGTTCCTCAGCCTCCCGGGTGCTTGCCCCCCGGAGGCGCGGTGCCCCGGCGCGGCCGGCCGCCGCTCCTCCGCCCCGCCGGACCTCGCCCCGCCGCTCCCCGGCCCCGCCGCCGCTGCCAGTCCGGCCGTCGAGAAGGGAGCGGCTTCCAGGCAGCCGGGTCCCGGGGCGGGGGCTGGCACCGAGACGGCCCCCGGGCTGCTGGCGGAGGCGCGTTATCTCTCTGACATAGCGCCCTCCCCGCCGCGGGGTCCGACGCGCCGCATCATCCCCGCAGTCGGTCCGTGGAGGCGCTGAAACCTGCCGGGACGGGGGTGCAGGCTGCCGGCTACCGCTCGCCGCCCGCCCCCGCCGGTGCTGATCTCAGGCCGGGCTGCAGCGAGGGGCCCGGCCGCTAGGCAGGGCGAGCCGCGCCCGGGGGCGCTTCCCCGGCCCGGGGCTGGCAGGGGGGCTGCCCTCCCCAAAGCAGCACCATTTACGTAAGATGAGCGCTCGCCCCGCTTCGAAAGCGTCTCCCTGGATTTCAAGGAGGGTTAAAAAAAAAAAAAAAAAAAAAAGCCACACAACAACAAGCAAAAAATTAAAGCGAGGAGAAGGGAAGCCGATCCGCAGGTACTTCGCCGATACCGAAGAGCCTCCCGCTCACCGGCGCCGAGCCCGGAAAGACAAACGGAGCCTCGGCCTTGAGGATGCTCGTCCCCCTCCTGCGCCCTCCTCCGCTCCACGCCCCGGCTCCCAGATGGCACCAGCCGGCGCGGAGCTGCCTGATGCACGGCCCCGCCTTGCACACTCACACACGCACATGCACCCGCCCAGGCGCGCACCCGCCCAGCGGCACCTGCCCTCCGCCGCGGAGCCAAAACGCCACGCGGGAGCCGCCCCCGCGGGGGGTCGCCGCCGCCCCCGCGGCCCTGCTGCGCTCCGCTGCTGCGGGCGGGGGGCTGCGGGCGCACCGCGGATCTCCGCGCCGGGGGTGGGTGCCGTTGCGCAGAGGTTGCGCCGATCAAGATGGTTGCCCTCCGGGGAGGGCGAGGGGCAGAGGAGGGCAGCGGCCCAGGGGGTACGGGGACCCTCGGTCTGCGGAGCCGCACAAAAGCCTCCGCGGAGCATCCTGCGAGAGTCAGGCCAAGGGTCCGTGTAAATCTCTGGGTCATGCCAGTGGTGAGACGTTGTTCATCAAGCGTTGTCTATACTTGCAATCCTCTCTTCTGACTGAATTTCTAAACGTGAACCATTGTGAGCTTAAAAACCTAGGAATAAAATAAAGCAACGCTCTCTTTTTTTTGCCTCGTATTGGAGGCAGCATGTCTTCAGTTGCGCTATACTGCAAAGGGCAAAAATATCCTGCTTCTGTATATTGAATATTTCAGGGAGAAAAGATGCCATTTTTCACAGAGGAAAGTTTGATTCTGCAGTCTGTTTTCAGGGAGAGTTCTCCCTGAAGAACATTTGACCTTTGTCTGAGGGACTGGACCTTTCTGATGCAAATACGCTTGAAAATCAAGCTTACACAAAAGATAGGGCAAACACGGGAGAGCCCATAATATGTACCTTCTCCTCCTTCCTATAGGAAGTGCAGCTCTTTAATTCTTTAATACTGCATTGGGCTTCTTTCCCACAATGACATAGCCAGAGTACACAGCCTGAATTATTGAAAAGGCACAGAGATCACTGAGCTGTATGGAGAGTATATGTGGGGAATACACCAGCGGGAAGTATAGTATGTGTTCCAAGGCAAATAAAGATACTCATAAAAACATTTAAATGATACCCTGCATTTTCTGTGGGCCATCATCAGATTAAACAGATGACCTCAACAGCAGGAGGGAGCCCTCAGCTATGAGCATGTTTTGAGCACGAGTCTTTGCAGCAAGCGGTTCATTAGGTGACAAAATCATCTTTCTTTGGGTGCTAAAGGGAGCTATTTGTTTTTACAGGGTTTAATAGGGTTTTTCAGTTCTTCACCAGATCCCTTCTTTTTGCCAAGTAAGGGTCAAGTTTTACCTACTTCTTCATAGCTGCCCAATCTCAAAATGTCTGCAGTATGGATGGCTGGAAGGGCAGACAGAAACACCAGTCCTTACTGAGCTGGGTACCAGACCACCAGTAGCATAGTTTAAGGCAGAAACAGTTGGAAGGACCAGTCTGATATTGCCCTGTCATTGTGGCCCAGCTTTATTCCATCTGATTTTCACTCTGTACCTTGAGGTGCCTCACAAGAGAGGAAGATACGTAGACTGCCAAAGGACTGAGTCACTCTAGAAATGCTTATTTCTCTTTATCTGATAAAATGCCTTTAAATTAGTCCCCTTACATGGATGTGATTCGTCTGGGTTGGTAACATTTTTTTTAGAGCAGTTACTGCTCCAGAAGTACTTTTTGCTTTTTTTTCCTATCTTCTATTATTCTTTAATCTTCATTTTCCTTTACTGTGGCTATCTTCCTTTATATTACTTACATATTCCTCAGCAGAGATCCTTTGAGAACAGCTGTTTCCATCACCCCTAAGGAAGCAACAACCAGACTTTTCCTGCCATCGTTTCCCATTTCTCATGCTACTGTTCTACCTTTTCCACTGGAACTAAGCTAATAAAAGAGTAGATCATGTGACAAGTGCCTTAAATTCACTCAGTGCAAATCAAGCTCCAGGCATTCAGTGTCTTGCAAAATCAAATCCATAATACATCCCGTCTGTGACCTCCAGTAACACATTCCTTAATTTGTTTAGTTTTTCTTTTGCGAAGGAAACATATGCATATATTAGATTTTCTCACGTATTGGGAAACATGAACAGATGAAAGAGGTGAGCTGGCCAAAATTAAAATATCAACAATGTTGAAACTACAGGAAAGGTTAATTCTAAGGATTTTTTTTTAGATAGGCTTTTATCTGAAAATTTTCTGTATTGTTCCATTTTTTTTTGTTTTCCCCATTTTTGACCGTATTTAAGCCATTCATCTTCTTACCCTTTTAAGAACAAAAAAACCCACAGAAAAACACAGGGAAAAATGTGGAGGAAGAGGATAAAAAATCTGGAAGCCAAATATATTAGTTTCATTAAAACCAATCCAATTTCTGTACACTTCCTTTTCAAAGCAAGGTTCAGTCTCCATAAAAAAATTGATTCAGTAGTTTAACAATTTCTAACTGGTACTTTGCCACATTACAATGAAATCCACAGAATATTAACAGCATTTCAAAAAAATGATTTTGCAATGAATTGTTGAAACAGATCAAAATTCCCTCATCATGAAGGAGGTGGTTTACACAGCTCTTTCCTGGACTGAGTAGGTGTAGAAGGGGGGCAATACAAGAAGTATGTGCAGCAAGGCAGCCTCAAGGTAGAGTACATCGAAGAACAAGATCTTGGTCATGTTTTAGCCAAGTTACAGATGAGGCTTATTATGACAATAACATTTTTTCAATATTTTGAGATCCTGCATGTAAACACATGAAAGATTTAGTTTAAATATAAATAACTTGGTAGGAGCAATAAGAAATGTTTCTGTCATCTATAAGCAGATTTATCAAACCGTTTAAATAGTATAATGAAGAAATATGTGTTTTCCAATATGTCATCCTAAGCCAAGAGGGGAAAAATTGAGCCACTAATGCAGTTAGATACAACATACTGATGGCACAGTGTAATTTATTTATTGTGCACATGCACTTTTCCTTCTATAAAACAGTAGGGGTGCCTGACTAAATCCATTATGTAAATCTCAGCATCTTTTCACTTGTACTTACAAACTATTATTTTTTTCTTTGATGCTTTTACAGTCACTTTTGTCTGAACTTCATACAATTAAAATCCCAACAACCTGCAGTCCCACAAGCAATACAATTAGGCACCTGATTTGAAATAAAAATAAAACAAATAAGAGACAGAGATATTTGTGTAGGTGTTTGATATCAGAGATGCTAATTCACAGTCAGAATTAAATTGTTTTAAATCAGCAATAGACCAGGGCGTTCAGGAACAAAACACAGAAATAAAACTAAACAAACTAAATCACAGAATGTTAGGGATTGGAAGGGACCTCAAAAGATCATCTAGTCCAATCCCCCTGCCGGAGCAGGAACCTAGATGAAGTTACACAGGAATGTGTCCAGGCGGGTTTTGAATGTCTCCAGAGAAGGAGACTCCACAACCCCCCTGGGCAGCCTGTTCCAGTGCTCTGGCACCCTCACCATAAAGAAGTTTCTTCTCAAATTGAAGTGGAACCTCCTGTGTTCCAGTTTGCACCCATTTCCCCTTGTCTTATCATTGGTTGTCACTGAGAAGAGCCTGGCTCCATCCTCATGATGCTCACCCTTTACGTATTTACAAATATTAATGAGGTCACCCCTCAGCCTTCTCCAAGCTAAAGAGACCCAGCTCCCTCAGCCTTTCCTCATAAGGGAGATGCTCCACTCCCTTAATCATCTTTGTTGCCCTGCGCTGGACTCTCTCCAGCAGTTCCCTGTCCTTCTTGAACTGAGGGGCCCAGAACTGGACACAGTATTCCAGGCGCGGTCTAACCAGCGGGTGAGGAGAACCTCTCTTGACCTACTAGCCACCCCTCTTCTAATACACCCCAGGATACCATTGGCTTTCTTGGCCACAAGGGCACAGTGCTGGCTCATGTTCATCCTGCTGTCCACCAGGACCCTCCATCTAAATACTAGATGGTGGATAAGGAAATAACTTTATTAATACCAATGTTGGTTGGTGCCTCACTTTCTGGGGAGTGGTTTAGGACTCTAGATGGCTCTTGATATAGTCTTTGACTTCAGTTACATTGTCATCAGCATCCTGCTCTGGGTATTCCCTCAGGACAGCTGTGCATATAGGATCACATTTCCAAGTAAGTTTGTCTTTCTTAGCTAAATAGAGGAGAAATATGTTTAAAAGAACACGTAACCGGGAATATATGCTCTCATCCATTCCTCTTCAGCAGTGTTTATGTAGGTGCTTATAATTAAGCACGTTCTTGAAGATTTTGAAAAGGGCTAAATATATCTTTCTCAAAAGCACTTAAATGACACCTAAATCAAAAGCGGCTGAATTCAAAGTCTAGGTCCCATTTTCAGAACCCACTTAGAAACCTCATTCAAATATTTTAAGAGCATAAGCACAATTATAGGTGGTCAGATCAAGCTTCATAGTGTGCCTCTACAGTGGCTTAATGTGTATACCTAAGGAACAGTATCAGTTAGTGTTAGGCTCCTGGACTCCTGAAATATTTTCTTCAATGTGAGTTAATCTTTGAAGTCATATGTTGACCACAACAGCTGAGACTTAGCAACTGACCTCATGCATGATCTTTTCTCACTGCAAGCGGCTGGTAAAACTTCTCAGTTTAAACTTCAGTGGAAGCCACATGAGGTTGAGGAGTCACCTCAGATGCTGTTCTGTAACTAGGTGAGTTATGGGAATGCAGTCACGTGCCTAAGCGTGATGGTGATCTTCACTTAAGCATATTTGTGGAAAATCTCAGGATGCTTGGCCTAGAAAGTCCCATTATAACTGAAACAAGGGATCTTCTAGAACTGAGCTCTGTTGGAAATGTGTCTGCAACTTCAGATGCCGACCAGCTGAAAAATTGGCTTCTGAAAGAAAACTAGTCATCTGTCTTTTATTCATCATCATAGGTCTCTAACAACATAAGGATAAATAGCCTTACAGCAGACAAGGGAGAGCATCAGACCTTAATCAGAGAAATATTTCAGTATGACAAGTCTACTCACAGAATTATAAAAAATAAAACTGGAAAGGATTTTACGAGATTGCCTAGTTTATCTATCCCCCATCCTGACAGATGTTTGTCTGAGAGGTATTTAAGAACCTTCAACAGCAGATACTCCACAGCTTCTCTAGACAGTCTGTCCCAGAGCTTCAGTGTCTATGCAGTGCATTTTTCCCAGTGTCTCGCCTATCTATCACTTGCTGCAATTTAGCCCGTTGTTTTTTATCTTATCTACTATAGACTGACAGAATAATTTATTTCTTTATTCGGAGACTGGTATAAAGTCTCAGGTAAAATCTCTCTTCTTTTTTTGGCTGAACAACCTCTATTCTTTCAGCCTCTGGCATTTAAAACACTTCAGATGTACCATATGAAGCGATGGGTGTGCACGGGACATTAGCATAATGGGGATGGTATTTTGATGGGCTTTCCTCTTCTATGTACATGAGGTCTTTACATGCCATTTTTACTGTTGGAATAGGCAGACTTCCAGAGGAGAAATTCTAGGTTCAAATAATTAACCCATGATTTAGAAAAATCAGCATTTCACAAACAGATTATACACAAAATTAAAAGTTTCACTTTGCATTAACAGCTGTACTAATTCAGAAAAAAATAAAGCCAGCCCCAAAATTAAACTTAGGCAACTGCAGTGCTCCATCAAGCAAGTTCAAACATTAATTTACTGTAAGTAAAAAGGTATCTAGAAATGTAATGAATGTCATTGTTATATTAATACTGCATTAACTGGGAGCAAAGCAGTCAGACATATTTCACTTCTATAAAAATTTGCATATCAGAGATATGTAGGAAATAAAAGATAATGAATTCATAACTGAGCCAATAGTTTCAGTAAGCTTAGTCAAATGATGAGTTAGGACATTAAACAGTCCAAAATTTCAGTAGAGAATTAATACAAAATGCTGAAGAATACTAAGTTTGGATTGAACGTTCATTTTATTAAAAATGGATGAATGCAGTCATGGAACAAAATTATTCATTAAATCATTTTTAATGCAAGTATGAGAATGACATGTAAGTCTGAAAAGCTCCCAGTGACAATCTGTGCCTTGGCTTTCTTCAAGTCAATATCCAAACTTGCATATCTAAGTAGAAGATGATAAGTTTTGTCCTTGAACACATACCAGCACATGCAGCAGATGGATGAAAGCCACATGTGGGTGTAATGTAGAATGATGAATCTCAGCTGTTTTATAGTACCAGCATTGCCTATGCCAGAATAACTGCTAAGTTCACTGCATTGGAAACCAAGTATTTTTTGGTTTGGCTGCACAAAGTTGCTTGTGACTTTGGTAAGCCTCATTCAGTTTACAGCTCAGGAAGTTGAGCACCGTTCGAGCTAATATCAGCTCTTTTCTTCGAATCCTGATGGGAGAGATGGTGTAGAGTGGGTTCACTGCGGTGAAGGTTCTTCTGAAACTCCTTTGACAAATCTGGGGACATGTTTTCTTCTTTTAAATAGTGATTTTTGGGAATGTCAGTATCTCCAGCTTTAAAATCTCTGCTTTTAGAATATGTTGCAGCTTTCATCTGACTGCAGTGCTTTGTTTCATAAAGTATTTTCTCCTGTTGCTGAGAATCCAGCCTTTGCAAAGTTTTCTGTAGCTTATTACTCTCCTTGACTTATCCCTCTGTTTGTCTGTGTGTCTTTCTAACTATTTATCATGTTCATGTATGTTTAGAGCTCTTTTTGTGCCAAGCAAGTAAATATTTTGTATTTGAACTAGTATATCCTGGTTTCAATCTCTCATTTCCTGATATTTCTTTATATTTTTAAACTCCTGCTTTTTCCATGTGGGCAAGTAACTCAATAGTTCTTCACTGGAAGACTCTTTTACTGTCTGGGTGACATGGATGCCTGCTGACAGCATCACACATTTCAGCTTTAGATGTAGCGATTCATACCACATCCTAGCTCTTGATAAGACACATGGGAATTTTTTTCTTTAACATAGCATCTCCTTTAGGATACTTTTCCCATGGTATGTAGTTTAATAAACAGTTTCATAGGTAGTTTTTAGTACAGTAGTATTCTCAGTGGTCTCTGCGCAAGCTTAATTTTAATCATACCCACAGCAATAATGTTATATGTGACTTTGCCAGTTGCAAGCTGGATGCAGCTTCTGATATTGATCCTACAATATCACCACACTGTTTCTGGTAGTGTTTGATCCCCACATCTAGACACATAACAAACCTTTCATCATTTACTTGGTTACAGCCACTGATCAGTAGATTACTTGGTACAACCTACAGGTGAATGCTTAATGAACATTCATGTTACCTTCCATATATGGCAGCCATAAAACCACCTGCTCTTTGTAAAAGTCAATTATTTTCATCTACCATAACTATATAGTACTTCCCTGAAATTTTCTCGGAATTATCCATTCTGATCTTAAAGGTCATGATTTATATCATTTTGAATGACTGAGTTTGCAAATTTGGTTTGATTCTGTCAGTCACTTTGAAATATAAAAAAATTGCCTGAAAGCAAAGCGGTTGAATAAAGCTGAAGCCAGACTGTTCTCCTAAGGCAGCATTTTCAGCTTGTTCAGCATAATGTACAAATACTTGTGTGGCAAGATAATATAACTAACATGGCCTGTGTTTGGTGATGTAATTTCATTAGGATTTTCCAGTTTTCTCGTGGAAAACTTGGCACATCATACATATATTTGGTGATTTTTTTTTTTTTTTTTTGAGAATATCATGAGGCATGAAGGAGATTGGTGCCTCTTAAGTTTGTCTCTAGCCTTTTTTTGAATGAAAGAATTCAGGCAGTTTGAGAGCTTCATCTATTTACTAAGTCAAAAACAGACTACACCCAAAAGCTGTCAAGTAGCAAAAAAAATGCCTTATGCTGTAACTTGTTTCAAAATAAATGGCGCCATAGAAAGTCATTAAACCAGAATGGGCAGAAAGGTTGCCTTATTTTTTAAACTTGCAGACATGGAGAGCTCTTTGTCATGGTGTCTTACAGACAGCAAGAGTAGCAGGCAACAGAAATTCAGTTTGCTTTGAAAGCAATGATGGAAACAGCTCAACAGTAACAAATGTTGACACATTTGCTTTTGGAAATGAAGTTAATTCTACCACTGCTGCAGTTGATTTGATTTTAGCCCCTTAAAAATGCTAAGCTTAAACTTCGTTCAGTCACTTAGGGTCCAATTTAGTTGCCAAAGCACCTGCATTTAGAGTCTTTTGAGATGCCTTCAGTAACTGAACCCAGTCTTCAGCTGCTGCTCTGGAACCGTGGATCACCCATAGCTCTTGTGTTCCACCTGCCAACCTATGCAGATGCCATCAGTATCTCAGGGAATCTCACATGGTGCTGGACACCTGCCTTTCTGAAAATAAATTTAAGCCTTATTAAATAGCAACAGTGTAGGATTACATGTTTACTTTCAGTCCAGATTAAACATTTAGCTGTCTTTTGTCTGTTACACTGTTTGTGAAGCTATGTGGTAGGAGGTAAAAAGGATGCCTGCACTTGATCTGTTAATTAGAGAGGCCAGCAACTGCTTTTAGTTTTGCTTAAGACTTAGGTCCTGTTATCACTGAGAAATTCTAAGAAGGAAAAGTGCAAAATAAGATGGCTGTTGAACACTTTTCATAAACTTTACTGAGATCTTTTCAGGCACTGTTTGATTCACACTCGATGCTAAAAAACCACCAAAAAAATCATAGATTGTCTGTCTAATCTTCCTCTGCAATGACAATGCACAGAAGAGGCAAGGCATGTATTGAGGTACACAGAAATGTTTTCAGCAGCAAAGGGGACCCTGTTTGTTGAACGTAGTCAATTCAAGAAGAAACCCCAGCACCTGCTACAGTTGTTCTTGGTGACTCAGAGCACAATGGGCAGAAGATCTGTGCTCTCAAACACCTGAGAATATCAGAGTACTGAGCATATTCTGTGCTCAAGAGAAGAAATTGTGAGTTCATTTCCCTTCACTTCCCTACACTTCAAGTTGGAAGTGTAAGGAAAAAATGGTATCAAGAGGCAACACCCTGATATGGCCAGGGAACAGCAGGGTTTACTCTCACTAAGCCTTTTTACAGTAGCCATAGTGGAGGATGTGTGCACCTCATGGTGACTCCTCACACTGGGGAGGTACTTTACCAACTTTTCTTTCAGTGTCACCAAGTTTACCAACAAAGCCTAAAAAGAACCTGAATCCTTACCCTGTAGGTCCTGTAAATAAAAATAAAATATGATCTGTGTTTGACCAGACTCTCAGGTAGCCAAAAAGTGCTCCCACGCTAATTTACACCTCTGTAAGCTACTCTGAACACAGGCATTCTCTTCTGACCTTTACCTCTCAGTTCATTTCAGTGAGTTATCTTACTGAGCTGATAGCACCATACCTGGAATAAATTTACGTGGTTTTACACATCAGTTCAAGGAAAATGTCATGCAGACATGAAGTCTTGATCCACAAAGTCAGGAAGCGTTTTTGTACTGCCCTTGGGAAGTAAGGGAATTCACTCAGTTCTCAAACTTCTGTAAGTAAGAATGCTTTTTGCAACACAGGAGGTCAACTTATACTAACACAGCAGTCCCTCCGGCCTTGAAAATATATGGATCTATAAAGCACAATGTTCATGAAAAGGTTAACTGCCTCACTGTTAATAGTGAAATAAAAATAATTCATGATATACCACTGCTAACTAAGAAACCTACTGCCAAGGAATGGGTGAAATTCAGGGAAAGGCAGATCTGGAATCGTCAGATGAAATAACTGTGTTCCCAAAGTCTGAAAATTTTGTCAGAAGTTCACAGAAAATGTAGTTGAATGTATAGAAAATGCTACCAATGAAGCAGCAGGCGTACTTCCACAGGTTCTCTGCCTTTCAAGAGAAATACTCTTCAAATGAGCATTATATCTTGTAAAAAGGCACTCTGCTTATTGGACAAAAGGTTTTTGATATTCTAGCACCACAGAAGCATTGAGTGAATCTTTGAACATCTCAGATCAGGATACCATCAGGACCACATGAAATGAGTCCAGGATATGTCTGAGCCTGTTGTAAGAGAACTTTGCAAAATGAGTTCTGAAAGCACATTTGACATTAGTGGTTACTCTGATTTTCATCATATGGCTTCATACTCTGGGGCATGGAGGTAAATTCTAGTTCAGCAGAAAAGGATTCAGCTTTTTAATGGCCACAAATGTTAATGAGAATCTTTTGGCTAAACCTCTTCCCACAAATTTGAAAGTTTACATTTAAAGGTCAGAGGGTTCCTGTGGCATTTGAAGATAATGAAAAATATTCTCAGGCCACTATTTATTCTGCCACAAAAAATCTAGCTGTTGAGACTCAAAAGTCCTTCCAGTTACATTTATTATGATTTATAAAGAACGGGAAAATACACTGGCTGTTAAAGTAGCAAGAATCCAGCCAAATTCTCCTGCACTTTACCCTGGAAATAACCACAGAAGCAAATGAGACTGTATCGAAAATGATTGATTCAGAAGTATTTCTATGCTTCCAAGTCTGGGTGAGATACACATGTGGTTTCGAACAAGTTCCTACCTGCCAAGTTTGTTTCTACCATGAAGCAATAGCAAAAACAACACAAAAAGGCAAGAAACTCTTTCACACCCCAATGCTGTTACACACCTATAAGCAAAAAACAAAAAGCGTGTGTGGACACCACCTAAGTAGGTTTGAGAATTTGTTGTGTGTTTTTATCAGAAATGTTTTATCGTCCAAAATAGTCTGAGATACACTACTGTGGAGAAAAGGGTAACACACAAGTCTCCATACACTCAGGAAATAAATGTCTCCTGTAACTTGAAGCTCTATGGTCATTTATGTCGTTCTGAAGGATTTTTGAAAATTCGCTTGTGAAAGGCAAGTAATACTTTACTCTTCAAATAAACATTTAGTGACAGGTAGCTCCAATTTGATGTCATTCAATACATAGCAACTCTCCTAAGATGAGCTGGCTGGTCCAAGAGGATTGGAACGAAAAATGCAATAGCATATTTTCTATGACATTTTCAACAACATTATACTACAGAGTCTGTCCAGGCACAGATTTAATGCTGTTTTCTTCAGATAGCTGCAGCAGCAAATTGCTTCTGTCTTTCACAACTGAAAAAGAGTTACAAAAATATAAATCTCTTAAAGACAACCCACCAACACCTGTATTGTATGGCCAGATGCCATATTAAAAATGGAAACATTTCCTGAAGAAGCAAGAAAGAAAAGGAGATAATTGGATTTTCTTCTGCTTGTCAGGAACATACCACTCCACACCAGGCACTGAACAGAAGAGATACCACTGCTTAGTAAGTCATGGTAATTCCACAGCTGACCTAAAAGGCCATTTGACTGTGAACAATAGATATCTGTTAAGGATTTATCACTGCTCCTGATTATGTTACCAAAGCCTTGCTTAGAAAAAGTCAGAAACGCTTAACAGGAGCAAGCACCTCCTTCTGTCATCTGTCACTAACCCTAGGAAAATTATCCCTGATTTATAGAAGAGATAAGAATCAAGCCAAAGATTTCTTCTGTAAGTTAGACATTTGCTCCATCACAAGGCTATTTCAAACTGAATGTAAGAAAACCCAGTATGTTCTGTTTAGGCATAAATACAGATTAAAGACAATCCAGCACATGTCCTGGTTGAAAACTGACACAAAGGAAAATGAGCTGCATTAACCAAAGGTCTAAGGCAATAAATGGTGGACGGTGCTGAAAATTATTCCTTCATTAGCCAGACGAAGCACAAGTGAAAGAAATCTTGTTCTATCCACTAGCATTCTTGTTTTAAAGGAACAGATCTTTTTGTTAAATTTTGGATATCTAAACAAACCTCCTGGTCAAAATGCAGTGACCATTTTCCAGTAAACTTGTACTAAAGATGGGGATGAGGAACTTCAAAAAGAAATTTTTTTTTTCTGCTAGTTGCATTCTGCTGATTTTAAAAGAGGGCAATTTTTTTGTTTCTTTATAATAGTTTATTTTGTGCTTTTTATCAAAGAGGCTTGATTTTGAAATGTGCTGCTTTCTTGTTTCATATTTCCTCTTATTCTTTTATTATTCTTATATTTTTATCTCATAATTCCTTCTTGTTTGTGTCCTTGTCTCCCACCCCAATAGCCTCTCCCCCTTTTTTCCTTTTTCACCAGGTAGACTGGCAGGTGGCACAGGAAAAGAAGGAATGAAGGTGAATGAAAAAAACAAAATAATGAGAAAAGAAAAATGGAGAAGAAAGAAAAAAGCTAATGCATGAGACAATATTCTAGTGCAAGTTAAGTTAGGGGAAAAAAGTATCATAACTATCAAGTGCAAAGGGCAGTAAGTGCTGTGCTAGGGGAGCAGGGCAGACCTGGTACCCACTGGCATCTACTGCGCAGTGGGCCCCTTGCCCTTCTCAGCAGCATATCCCACACCAAGCCCACTGCACCAGGCAAGAGGACTGCCAGCTTATGATATTGTTGTGGCTGCAATAACTACACTGAAGTCTGCAGCTGCGAGGAACTCACCTGGAGGTAGAGTCAGCAGCTGCAGGAAAATGTCCTGTGTCCCAGAGTCCCTGCGCATCAGCCCCAGTGAGTTGTGCCATTTGCGTTCAGACTGCACAAAAGCCAAGTACTCCAATCCGCTTCCTTCCAAAGTGACCAGTTACAATGTGAGAGCCACTGCCAAGACTTTTGCAAGAAATCTAACTGCACTCTTTCCTGCTTTGTGCAGTTCCCTGCTAATGCATGGACTACTACATTATTAAATATAATAGAATATAAATATTAAACTATGGACTAACATTAGTCATATCACATTATTCCCACTGGAAGTGTGTATCTGCTGTTGGTTACTTAGAAAATCTCCCATCTGAGAATGCTGCAGCCACTCCAGCCAGCTGCTTCTGACTGCCAGGGTACATTAGCTCTTTTTATCTGGGGGGGACTACATTTTCCCCAAATTTTACTCTGAATTCGTATCTTCAATACTGCAAGTTATTTATGTGACAAGTTTGTTCAAGTGAATTTTATTTGTCATTGAAGTGTTGAAAATAAACTTCCAGATGTTTGGAAAATTAAGACTGACCTTTCAAACCTGTGGGATATTGTACTTCACACTACAACTCCTTCTCATGCAATCTCCAGCTACTAATGACATGTAAGCAGAAATAACATCAACTAATTTAACATAGTACTCACACTAAAAAGCAAGCATCTATCATCAGTTTGTTTATTAGCATCTACCATTTTTTTCACTTTTTTTCTCTGCATAGACAGCTGACATATCCACATCAGCATTTGTGGCATATGGCAGTGAAGGTAAGTAACCGTGATAGGAATAGCGAACTGAGTGGATACAGATGCAGAATGTTGGCTCTCCATTTCTGAAGTGGAGGGTCTCTGCTTTAAAACAAAAACCACTTAGAATGGCAAAAATTCAAAGGGATGTGTTAACTAAATGCTGCATGTTTGATTAGTTTTTATCAAAGTCAGCAGTTTATCTTTGCATAGTTACCCTTTTTTCATAGTGTGCTTATCTACATTTCCTTTGTACATTACTGCTTGGACTTAATCGGCAATGTAACTGAATGATCAGAGTTAGTGATGGCAGCCAACATTTTCTTCAGAAGAACTACATCAAGCAGTATTGGATCAGTAACAGTAGAAATTACATCAGTAGTAACTGCAAAAAGCTGCTTTTATTGTTTTATAACAGCACGTCTATGAGCTCACATGTTTCTAACCAGCTTTACTGAAATTGTGTTTCTAACACAAAACTTCAGAATGACCCTTGTTGCTCATTTTTATGTGGTAGTAGAATGAGGATTTTTGTATTGATCCTTCACAATTGCACATCTGTAGGTTGTTTTTATAGAGAACTCTCACAATGGAAAGCAGGGTCACCTTTCAGCCCACTGGAGTCAGTATAAAGAGTTTAATTGATTTCAGTGGGCACCATGTCGTATCCTAAACGCAGATATCTCTCCAATGTAGCTACAAAAACACTTGGGAACCAGCTAAGCCTATCAAGACTTAAGGACCTGACAGGCCACTTTCCCACCATGTCTATTTTCAGTTTATATACTAGTAGGAGGTCACAGGACAGACTTGACACTTGGCATTTTCTTTTCCTTCTCTCTGTCTTTGCTGAATTATGCCTGACACCCTCAGGCTGTCACTGAGGTGCATGCAGGGGGCAGAGCAGAAGAAATGCACTGGGGAAAAATGAAAGGTGATTCCAGCAGACGACAGACTCCTGTTAGGCTGTCAAAAGAATTTGTGCTTTAGGTATTTTTGCCACCATTCTTGTCAACTTCAGGTTGGCATCTTGGGAGTTTACAGAAGTCCTTGTCAGAATAATTCAAGCAGAATTAAAGAAAGAGAAATGAAGGAGACAACACTAAAGGAGAGACTTAAGTTTAATTGCAAAACTGTGCTTTTCCATTTAGATGTGTTTTCTACTGGCTGGTCTCAAGCTGACACTTGAGTCTTGTAGGTGTCCTTTAGCACAGCAAGATTACAGAAGTAGATGGAACACTGAGGAAGGAGAATTTCAAAGGCTTAGAAAGGAGTTATGCTTTTCTTCTGTGTGGAGCAATTACCTTTTCTTGGAAAATCCTCCCCAAAAGGATACAGGGCTAGTTAGGATTTGATTATTTTTTTTTTCCAATTCTCTGACTAAGTCTGAGAAATATCCTTCCCCTGCCACCAGGAACGTGTTTTTGTTATACATTAGAACTACAGATTTCAGGCGTATGTTGATCAGCGGTGGTAAACATCTGAAGGAACCTGCAGGGCTGAAGTACCTATGAAGACGAAGGCATGAAAAGGCTCTAAAGAAGAGCTAAACAGATTTTTAGAGCAATAAAGAAAAAATAGGCTGAGAGCCTAAGAAATGGTTTCTGACACACAGTGAAAAGGCAAGTTCCCTGAAAATCTACAGACAATCTTGGACAAGATGAATAAAAGCAGCAAAAGCAGAATTTTAAATCATATCAGTTTCTAGGATGCATTTTAAAGGTGAGCTGGTTTGGGATTTTTATGGTGCTTCTCTTATAAGTATTTGTCAGTCATTAATTCCTACACTCTCAGACATGAAAAATTTATCCTCCTCTCTTCTTTGCACCACATATTCATTAGAACAGTGGGATGTATGAAAAACATTACTACAAAATTCATCCTTATAGGTTTCACCTATATTTTCATGCAGCAAATCACTTAGAAAAAAAGGAGACCTGATAACCAGATAGTTCTCTGCAGACTATCAGCAATTATTCCATTAATCATCAAAAGTCCTTGGATTATCTTTTGAATATCACCAAGGTTCATTTGCTTTTTTTTGTTTCTGTAGTTTCCCCCTTGGCAGCAATAGGTGTAGAAAGATCACTAACCAGAGCAATTGACCCTCACAACTTGTGATTTTACAGAATATATTTCCATATCTATTGACAAAATACTCAGTTTACGACAAACTTAAGCCTCAATCACTTTTGCAAGTCTTACAAACAGTAATTGATATTAACTACATAAACTGAGATTTCAACTGGTCTTTAAATAGAAAGAAGATAG
Source organism: Columba livia (assembly GCF_036013475.1). Taxonomy (NCBI): domain Eukaryota; kingdom Metazoa; phylum Chordata; class Aves; order Columbiformes; family Columbidae; genus Columba; species Columba livia. Next base: position 54,294,269 of record NC_088604.1, on the reverse strand, counting down.
TTAAAATTATACGAAGAAAAATTGTTCAAGTTTCCACTTCCTCAAGTAGAAAAGAAATTGTTCACAAATTTGACTTTTAGATTATCTATTTGGTTCATGTTGTCCCATAGAATGTGTGAAATCTTTCTCCCTTTTATATTAGTGCAGGTAATTTGCTTGCACATTAAGCAAATGTCCCAGTGGGCAAACTGTATAGGTTATCCCAAGGTCCATAACATTTGGAAGGGAGCAACTGTAACATCTTCCATTTCTATAAGATTCTTGGGATTTTCTCAGTGTACACTATTTTAAAGGCAGTACACGTTGCAAGGGCAAGGAGCTGACAGAGTCCATAATCATGATTCTTAACTCTGTACTCAAGGAAAATGGGAGACAATAAACTCTCATGTAACCAGAAGAGGACGAATGCACAATATAAAAGGGCTTCTAGCAACACTTACCCACGTTCTTCCAAAATTTTTGTCTCAAACTAGTCATTTGAGCTTTAAATAGGCTTTACTTCAATCTTCTGCAAGCAACGCTGGGAACACACATTCTATGATATTTTAGGATATGCTTCTCTACTTGGAGGGGTTGTAACACCTGAGGATATGTACCATATTATATAAGATTTTATATGCTTAAAGTGACCCAAGGATACCATACTAGACTGCGTTGCAGTGCAAGAACACAGAGATAATAAGCCATATGCAAGAAGGTATAGTTGTTTTTTTTTTTAGCACATTATCATTTTATCTGTAATAAAATCCTTCTGGTGGTAGAGGCCTGAGGTCCCCACTCACTTATTTCTTGTTGATGTTGGTCAGTTTGCCAACATCATGATATTGACATCTCTGAAATACCACTGTAGGACAGGAAGAAGGAAATGTATTGAACTTCTAGTTACTAGAAATGAAACAGTAAACAATGTCTCTACATTTCCATTTCAAATACCTGTGACTTGTTAGGAAGGGAGGTATACACAGGCCATTAGCTGTCTTCCTCCAGAAAGGGCAGGAAAGGTTACAGTATACTACACTGCAAGTAACTTTACATTAAACCACTTGTCATTTCCGTTTGGGTGACTTTCACTGTATCTGCTAGAACAAGGTTCTGGCAGACATCTGTGGGTGGCTACCATGATGCCTTACAATCTGTAAAAAGAAATGGGGCAGTTTATTTCATTTAGGCAACGTGGAAATAAATGGTAATATAGTCAGGAAGGATAAATTGAACAGGCAAGTGTATAAAACAGAGCTGACAAGGACGATGTTAACAGCTCTTCAACAGGAGTTGAGAGCTTCTCTTTTTGCAGGCAATAGCACAGTACAGTGGTATAGCCAATAGTGGTACTGGATGAGACAAAGCATAATTACCAAAATCTCTTCATAAACGTATAAACATGAATAAACACACTTATAGGGCTAGTGGCAGCTAATCCAGAAATGTTTATATAATCGTCCAGGAAGGAAAACTGACCACATGACCTCGAACAGTTAGTTGAAGTTTCTTCGTTCTGCTCAGATGTCTAAGAAAAGAGATGCCTCATTATCCTATCATTTAAGTAGATGCAGCTAGCTGGGACTACAACCTTGACTTTTTTCTCAAACTAAGATTATTTGATACAGGGTTTTTTTTTTGCCATTTCCTTTATCAAAATGTTGGATATGTACCTAACTAGTAATATATCTTATTAACCCACTTCTAAAATTTGTGAGGAAGATTCTAAAGTTATATCTCCTGATCACAAGTAGCCAAAATGTAATTTCAGTATTTTTCAGTTTTTCCAGCAGTCTGGTCTGCATGAGTGAACATGAAGATGGCTGCACTCTGCAACCCATGCCAGCCTACAGGCTGAGAGCTGAGTTAGAATGGGCCGATACGCACACTACTGCAAGGAGAGTTCTTAATGTGCAAGGAAATCCCTAATACATCTGAATAGTGCTAGAATCAGAGCTATCTTGTTCCTCGGGTTAAAAGGTGAGCAAAAGCACCTTACGTCTGTCTGTAGCTATCCATGTTGATATACTTCAATGATTATGGAGCTGATTCTGGGAAATCAGCAGAATTCTGCACCTCTCTGAAGTGCCTGTACATTAACATGCACAGCATGGGGAATAAACAGGAGGAACTAGAAGTCCATGTGCATTTGCAGGGTTACAATCTTATGAGGATCACAGAGACCTACTAGGATAGGCTCAAATGACTGGAACACAGCCACAGATGAATACAGGCTCTTTAGAAAGGACAGGTTGGGTAGGCAAGGAGGAGGAGTTGCTCTTTACATGAGAAAGCAGCAGAAATACATGCAGCTCTGCCTAGGAATGGATGATGGGGCAGCTGACAGTTTATGAGTCAGGATTAGTGGAGAAATCAACATGGGTGAAGTTGTGTTGGGCAGGATGCAGACCAGTATCAGTAAGCCTCATCTGGAAAAAGTAGATGGGGTCTTCTTCAGACAACTGGAAGAAGCCTTGTTTGCAAGCTCTGGTTCTCATGAGGGGGTTGTAACCATCCTGATGTATGCTAGAAGGACAACACAAAAGGACATAAACAATCCAGGAGGTTTCTGGAATGCATTGACAAAAACTTCTTAACACAGGCAGTTGAGGAGATGACAAGGGAAGACAACTCTGCTGGACCCCCTATCTCAAAAAAGGAGGAACTGACCAGGAATGTGAAGATCAAGGCAGCCTTGGCTGCAGTGACCATGAGATGGCAGAATTCAGGATCTTGAGAAGAAATAAAGATAAAAACAGAATCCTGGGTATCAGGAGAGCAGACTAACATGTTCAGGTACCTGCTTGGAAGAATTCCATGGCATATGACCCTTCAGAGAAGAGAGGTCCAGGAGAGATGGTTGATTTTCAAGACTGCTTCTTCCAAGCTAAGGAATGGTCCATCCTGTGGAGCAGAAAAATCAAGCAAACACAGCAGGAGACTTGCATCAATGGGTAAGGAGCTCTTGCCAAAACACAAACATAGAAGGGAAGAATAGAAGAGGTTGAAACAGTGTCAGGTGAGACAGTGTCCATACATGCAGGGATGGGATTAAGCCAAAGTCCACATCAAATTGAATCTGCTGAGGGATGTAAAGGGCAACAAGAAGAGCTTTGATAGGTGTACCAGCAGCAAAAGTAAGACTAGGAAAAATATGGGCCCACTGCTGAATGGAGCAGGGAACAGAGTGACAAAGGATATGGAAAAGACTGAGGTTTCCAAGGCCTTCTTTGCCTTGATCTTTTGCAAGGAAAACCAGCCTTTAGGATCCCAGAGTTCATGAGACCACTGGGAAAGTCTGGAGCAAGGCAGAATTGCTCTTGATGGAAAAGGATCAGGTTAGGAAACACTTAAACAAACTGAATATGCATAAGTCCTTGGGAACGGTGCTCCCACAAGTGCTGAGGGAGCTAGTAGGTGTCACCAAGATGCCACTGTCTTTGAAAGTCATAGCAGTTTAGAGAGATTTCCTGAGAACTGGAAGAAAGCAAATGTCACTTCCATCTTCAAGTAGAGCAAGAAGGAGGATTGTGGGAACTAAAGGCTTGTCAGCCTTGCCTTGATCCCTGGGAAAGAGATGGGGCAACTACTCTTTGAAACCACTTCCAAATATGACAAGACAAGAAGGTGACTGGGCATAGTCAATGTGGATTTATGGAGAGGAAATCATGTTTTATCAACCTGATTGCCTTCTACCTGAGATGACTGACTTGGTAATCAAAGAGAACAGTGGATGTTTTTTATCTCAGCTTTGGTAACAGTTTCAATACCACCTCCCATAAAAACCTCATAGATTAACTGATGAACTACAGCCTAGATAAATGGACAGTGAAGTGACCCGCAGCTGAACTGCCAAAGGATTGTGATCAGCAGCACAAAGGCCAGCTGGTGGCAGGGCAGGGGTGTACTCCAGCATTGATACTCAGTCCTACACTAACATCTTCATGAATGACCTGGATGATGGAACAGACTGCACCCTCTGTCAGGGGGAGACAAAAGGAAATGAGCACAAATTAAAATTCCATTTAAACATAAGAAAAGGCTTACATATAAAAACTGAGAGTGATCAAACACAGGAACAGGTTGTCCAGAGAGGCTGTAGAATCTCTTTGAATGTAAACCAAACCCAGCAAGCTGGACATGACCCTGAGCGGTCTAGTATAGCCAGCCCTGCTCTGAGCTGAGGGACTGGAGTGGGTGTTATACAGAGGTCCCTTGAACCCCAATTATTCTGTGAGCTTTGCCTTAGGATAATATTACTTCCCACAAGTTCTCTTTCCTAAAGAGAAACATAACATTCACTGTTCCGGTCTTGTTCTGAAAATTTAGGGGATAATCCTCAGGGGTTATTTCACCTAAGTAAACTTTAGTTAAGTCTTTCAATGAAAGTGTATCTCCTAGCTCTGTCAGAAGAGATGTAGTCAAGTATATTGTTTTAACAACTCCAATATAGAACCTCCACAAAACCAAATATGAACAGGGAAGAAAATCAGACAGTAATCAGCAATTCCACAGGATTCAGGGAAATAAAGACATCCTCTAACCCAGTCCAAAATCTCATTATGTCAGGAAATCTCCAAAGATATTCAAATGTCATTATGAGTGAGACGGCTTGCTGAAATCTACAGATCATGTTCTCTCAGACACGGGTTTTATTCTTGTTCATGTGATTCTAAGAGGGAAGTGTAATTTCTACCTATGATTATTCTTGCATTGCCCAGAGACACTATTTTAGTGAGCACAATATTGAAGACATTCTTTACATAGTACTGAGAGAGCACATTTTCATTAGTTCAATCTTATTTCCCTATAGATTGCCCTCAGTCTGAATCCATCTCTCCACCCAGTGAGATTTAATATTCCAGCTATTGCAGCAATGTCTAGAATTACATGACGATGACCCCACACTCTTACAGTAACCTGGTTCATTCTTTTCTATCTTCTCCTACTCTTCTGAAGGGATATTTTTCTCCAGAGGAAATTAAACTTGAACATTAACTTTCCTGAAGGCAAGTGCTTTTTTATACATTTTTTAACTGATCACAAGGGTTGTTTTATTACTTACACATTCCAAGTATATAATCACTGTCCCACTCTGAGAGTCATACCTACTTTTCAAAGGGAAAATCAAATATTTGCAGAGACACCAGTGCTGCCCCTTCTCTCCCCAGCCTTCTTTCAGTCAATGAAAAGATACAGGCAGGTGCTCCAGGCACTTTACAGTCAAAGGAACTTGGGTTCTTAGATCAGTTGAATGCTTCTAAAAAGCCATGTCTTACAGAGCTGAGCACACAACCGAAGACGAACACATGCCATGGTCACAGCTCTCAATCTGAAAGCTCAAAGCCCAGAACTCCATAGTTTTCCATAGGTACTCCTGATTCAAATGTAGCTTCTACCTTGCTACTTCCCTCTCCAAATCTATAACATGCTCATGGCACTACTGAAGACTTCAGAGATGCTCTGTGAAGTACCAGTCACTGAATTAAGCTCTTGATCTATAAAATACCTCATAAATTGTACGATGCAGTATGATATGGTTGAGCACCAACTCTAGGACTCTTACCACACAGCTGTAAGACATTAGGATACACAGTTGTCCCAGGCTTCCATACCTTAGTACAGACCAACCGATGTTCCTGCCTGTCAGATCAAACACTTCCACTGTGGCCTTCCAAGAGCTGGAAACCCCAGCCAAATTCCCAGTACTAGCTCATTGCACTCCAACCATAGCTTGTTCAAGTCATCAATGCCCTCTCCATGGATACTGTCTGCTTACAGTTTGACTCTTTAGAAGGCATAAAAACCACAAGTTTTTTCAGGTCTTGCACAGCCTTCACTGGCCGTTTGTTTCTGGAAACATAGAATTGTTTAGGTTGGAAAATGGATTGTTTCTTTGTTCATTTGTCTTACCAGTTGCTTGTGATTATTCCCAACCATGACCCCATTCATCAATCAGCTTTATAGTAGCTTTCTTCTCTCCCACTACTTAATCCAAGTATGCATCTCTTGCTTCTTTACCTGATCTGATGTGCCAGCCCATGAAAAGAGTAAGTAAATTTGATTTCATAGGGTTGCATCCCTGCCTAGTTTTGGCTGGGATAGAGTTATTTTTCTTCCTAGCAGCTGGTATAGTGCTGTATTTTTGATTCAGAATGAGAATAATGTTGATAACACACTAAAGTTTTGGTTGTTGCTAAGTAATCAAGGATTTTTCAGTTTCTCATGTCATGTCAGGTACACAAGAATCTCCGAGGAGGCCCAGCCAGGACAGCTGACCCAAACTGGCAAAAGGGATATTCCATACCATGTGACATCATGCTCAGTATATATTTTGGTGGAAGATGGCTGGGGGAACCACTACTCAGGGACAGGTTGAGCATCGACCAGTGGGTGCTGAGCAATTGCATTGTGCATCACTTGTTTTATATATTCTTTTATTATAATTATTATTGTTATTGTATTATTATTATTAATAATAATATTATTTCACTTTCTGTCCTATTAAACTGTCATCTTAACCCATGAAGTTAAACATTTTTTTCCTGATTCCCCCATCCCACCGAGGGTGAGAGGGGTGAGTGAACATCTCTGTGTGGTGTTTAGCTGCCTGACTGGTTAAACTACAACAGTCCCACCTTGGTCTGCCTGCAACAGGACACTTTTCTACATACAGACTACCTCTGATGATTATCTAGAATTATGTCCTATTGTAGTTAATAGCAAGACCCACTCCAAGTACAACACAGTCAACCTAAAGGAGAATCACACCTATTTTGAAAATAAACAAATGGGATTTATTGAGAAAAGACCAAAAAAAAGAAAAGGGGGGGAGGGGGCCAGAAATACTGTTGCTGTAATGTTTTGTAGCCTTTTTTGTAGCCTTTATAATGCTTGTAAAATGCCTGAAGACTTCCAGAGTCTTTGAAATTATTGAAGAAGATGGCAAGAAATAAAAATGCATTGCTTAGAAAGACCAATGTTTTCTTTACCTTTATAAATAAACCTTCTGTATCTTTTGACACATGCAAGCATAATTTGCTTGGTTCCACACATCGCAATATTTCTTGCTTCCTGTTAAGCTTTGATCTGCATGAAAACACACTACATAAGCAAGCTAAGAAGATAAAGATAGTTAACAATCAATATTACTTTATTCTCCATCATTTTAATTTGAAGAATTGACAAAGTATAAGAATAGTTTTTTAATATTGTATAAGCAATAATATAACCAAAACACATGGTGCAAGAAGTTATTATGCAGGCATAACTAGGAAACAATAAAACATGTTCTGCTCTTTAGACAGATAACATGGGGTTCAATTTACTTTAGTCAATCAGAAATTAAACATCTTGGCTGGGATAGCAGTCTAACCACTGGAAAAAAAAAAAAAAAAAATGAGGAGAGACCTCTCTGGGGCAATTCACCCATTCCATACTGAGATGGATGTCTAAGGTAAGTAGGAGAAACCACCTTTTGGAGAATGTTCTCTCCCTTGCTGCCTTTCCTTCTGACAAGGAGCCCAGACAGCAAGCTTAGGTTAGCCTTTTAGATCAGCTAGCACTGGGTGAAATTAATCCCCCTTCCACAAGGTCTCACCTTTCCCAGGGTTTTCACATGTGACAGTTACTGTGCATATAAGTACAATATGAAGGCCAAATGTAAACATCTTTTTCTGTGAGATTCCTCCCAGAAATTCACTTTAAAATCCATCAGTCAGTGAAAAGAGGACATTGACTCTGAATATAGTCCTATTCGGTGCCCAGCTCCCCAAAGAGCAGCAGCCTCAGGCTCTGAACCTACACATGCTACACATCTGTCCAGACTCACTTCATGTCCTTTGTCTTCCACGACTATCAAAATAGCCATAAGGATCTTTCTCTCCAGGTTAGGAATATTGCACACTGCCTCAAGAGAAGTCAAACAAAAATATTCTAAAATCAAAATCCTTGTTGATTTGTTTAGGTATGTGAATAGTAATGATTTTTTTTCCTTGCAAATGCATTTTTGATCACCACAGAAAAAAATGGTACTCGTAAATATGAACAAGCTCCCTCTACTTGGCAAAATCTACTTCTCTGTACCTCAGAAAAGGGGAGCTGTTTGAGCTGCTTTTATGGTAGCAAAACTAATTACGCTTCTCTGACACTGCAGCCAAATTAGAATACATTCAGCCAAAGTGGATCTGTCCAGCCTTGCTTGAGGTAAAGCTGGACCCTGAAAATGGTGTTCAGGCTTTAGGTGCTAGTCCTTAAGCTTGAGAAGGTCCTAGGGAAAATAAGTGTCTTTGATTAGAGACACATGCTTTTTGTCACAGTTAGTGCTTGTTAGTACTGCAAGTTATCAAATGAGGCCCTCTGAGCTTGAGGGTGATTCGGCTCGGCCAGCCTGCAGGTCAATATGCCAGCAGCATGTTCTGTTTTGCATTCCTCAGATTTCAGTGAAAACTTAACACGTCCAACAGCCTGGCTTTGAAAGCAGTGCTCCGAGGTATTTCCCCTTGGCCCTTTCAGTCCGATCCTGTCACCAACATTTGCTCTTACAGTAATTTTGTGTTTCATTCGTAAAGACAGTCACTTTGTCACTGATTTTTGTTTGTCATCATCAGTCGGGCTGAAGTTCTGAGCTTCTCAAAGACATTCAACATTTAAATGCAAAGGTCAATGGAAAAAGGAGGGCCCTCAGACTGGCAGTGGCTTACCATTTTTGTAGGCTTTGGTAGTCACCACTTGCACACATTCCTGCGTAGCCTCATGTAAGTGTTCCTGCTCTGGCAGGGGAATTGGACTAGATGATGTTTCGAAGTCCCTTCCAATCCCTAACATTCTGTGAGTCTGTGATTCTGTGAAAGCAGAGCCTGAAAATGAACAATGAAGATGCTTTGCAGACAGATCTGGAAAAAAATAATTAAAAAAAAAAAAATCTTGATACATTCTAAATACACAAAAATTGTACCGTTGCAAGTAAAAGGGCAGAACAAGATACTCGTAAGTAAATTTAAAAACAAGTAATGAAGGCTGTAACTGATAGGTTAGTGGAAGCAGTTTTTGACCTTGTCAATCCAAATCGGAGACTGCAAATATGTTACACTTTTAAGGGACTGGCTGTGAAGATGAAATGTGTGAATCTGATGCACAAGAAGTACTACAGGACATTATTTTGTCTAAAGCAAAAATTAAATACACAAAATGTTGTGGTGACATGGTGGATAATTGTTTCCTTCTGCCTCATTTATTGGTGGATATTCCATCATATAGAAAAGAAATACAAAGAACTTAAAAAATAACAGACATTCATGGATATGGCATACACAAATGTATCCCAATATCACTTGTATTTCAGCATTTCTTGTAGTTTCAGTAACATGCAAAACAGTAATTAGAAGGCTGCTTCATTGTTTTTACTTCTGAAATGTATAAAAATACAAGTGATTTTAAAATGGAAATTACAAATTAATATTTGGCCTTTTTCTTTTATCACGAAGTCCACAACTCCTGAAATGAGGAATGCCTAAAATAATATTCTACAAAAGGAAAGCTTTTTCATGCAGTATTTGAACTTTCTTTTTTCACAATACTGCGTGTGAACCAGGAGAGTTTGGAATTGCTCTTGTAGAGAAAACAGAAAGATAGCTCATAAATAATTTCTTTAATCTAGAAAAAGCTTCATGTTCATCAGTGTCTTAATTCAGCATTCAAATCAAAATCATTACACTAAAGACATTCAAGTCTGTGGACATTAATTTCCTTCTAAAACTAATATTAAATCTGGAAATGATGGCATTGATGCTACACTTGTCTCTTTTCTCACTAGGACAGATATTGGAAGAAAGCACAGAATTTAAGAGCATATCCAATTACAGTGGATCTCTTTGTCTGAATCCAATGACATATTATGAAAAAAACACAGCTTCCATTTGTAATTTGATTACAGGAAAACAGAGACCTAGAGAAAGCAGCTTGTTAGAAGTGATAGCTGATACTCTGCAACTAAAAGCTTGGTGGATTGATATTTTTTTAGTCTCTTTTAGACTTTTTTTCATTAAAAAATGGAATCCAAAATATTTAGACAAAGTCTGTATTTATAGTGTATTTCATGAAGGTTAAGGTGCATTTCTATTAGGAAAAGTAGCTTCTACAAATTACTCAGTCACTTGTTAATAATTTTGAAAATGTTACACACAGCGTCCACTGTAATGCTATCAATATAAGTGCATTATTTTGTCTGTGTGAGTGATTATACATAACATGATTTTGTTGAAAATAATAAATTATATTTAGGATTTCATTTGAAATGTGCTTTTCCTGAACACTTTTATATATTATTATCTTAGGCAGTGTTTTGTTTTTACTTAGGGAAGCCTTTCTCACACATCTGGGGTTTTGCAGCTCACAAAGATAACAATGGGAGATGTTCTTTTACATACATAAGGATCAAAATACAGGTATTTTCTGGAAAGCCTCTGCAAGATTATAAAGTGAAATGAGCACTGTGAGATGTTCAGGTTGCATCCCCCTTCTTATTAGATGTTAGATGTGTTAGACATCTTCTTATCCTTATTGTATCCCAGCCATAAAGTTTCGGTTAAATTATAGTTTGAGACGTTAGCATTAATATGTTAATTGCTTGAACATCAGTTTTTAAATATACTATGACAGCTACTGAATAGCACAAAGTATGTATGTATACTAATGCACTTTTTTCTCAGATTCCTGTATTCTTCTAATGTTATCAATATCTTTGAACAAAAAAAAAGATTTATTTTTAGAGAGAACATGTTCTTCTACAGGTTCTGCTTGTTTAGGAAGGTATTGACATAATGGAATTTCGAGTCCTTTCAGTTTCAAAGAGGTTTTATCAGTGAGATTTTAGAAATCATATTTGCTGCTCCACAGATTAAAGATATATTCATTACAAAATAAAGGTCTGTGCAGTCATTGACAAAGCTCTTGGGAAACGCAGGCAACTTGTACGTGAGTTTAACTGAACTTTGCTTTTATACCTGCGCTGAATAGCTGCTACGCCTATCAATGCTCTGTGCATTCTGCACCATATGTTGATATTTTTTGTGGATACTTTACCAAAAGCATTGTTGCAGTGAACTGCCTTCTCTTGTCCTCATTGTCATCTTCCTCTGTGTAAATATACTACTTCTCTCCATCTCTTCCACCCACAGCAATCCTCCACTGTTCTCTTCTGCTTTCTCTTATTATATCTGTTGATGAATGCAGCAAGCTACTTCACACAGAGAAGGAATATAGAAAATAAGAATTCTTGCCCATCCAGAAATCCTGTGGGTTTGGCTCTTAGACAAAGGCAAGAATTACCCTTTTGAAACCCACCATTTCCATGTAACTTTAGCTTTGGAAGAAGAAAGAAAAACCTTTTTCCTTGTACTTGGTGGTAGAGAAGAAAAAGAGTTATCTCTCTCTGCTGCACATGTACAGATATTAGACTAGGACAGAGGATAACCTGTTTTCAACATCCAGTGCTCAAAGTAAGAGACTGGGACAAAACAACCACACCAATAAAAACAATATGGTTTACTACAACTATGTAGGTAAGAGATCCTGCATCACACTATAGAATTATGGACATGTCATCTCTGCTCTGCAGTAGTCAAAAAAATTCACAAACAAAAGGATCAGATTTCATGACAGCCTCACATGTTGAGTAGTGAGTACACACTGGCTAAAATATCTTAAAAGTATATAGTTGACTTGAAGAAGGGGACAAAGAAAGGCAACAAAGATAACAAGAAGTGTGAAATGGTAGGGGAAGAGTCTGAGAGACCACATAGGCCATGACTATAGAGCTTGGAAAACAGGCAAGTGAAATAAAGCCTAAATTCAAGGTCTGTACAACTGGAAAGACAACTATTCTATCTTTCAACACAATAGCCAAGAACATACAGTCTACTGATTAGACAACAGTTGCACTCCATGCACAACTAAACTGGGAAAATCACTCCCAATGTCAAAATTATTTATGAGTTTAAAAGTAGATTACTAATGGAGAGATAATTTAATTTCTAGTTGTTAAACATAATAGTCTTAAGAAAGCCTTGAGAAACCCCTATGCCACAAACTGCTGGGAAGCAGAATACCAAGAGAAGGAACACTGTGCGTTTTCCCAGCTCCACAGCATTTGCTTCATGGCATTGAAGGAAGCAGGATTTGCAGCTGGATAGAGCTTTGATCTAAAGGAGCGGGACAAATATTACACTCCTACAATAACCCATAACTGACAAAGTGCTTCTGCTGAGGCTTGTTTAAATTCTAAAGGGTATGTAAAGCAGCCACCTGCTTCCCTTTTCACCATAATGGTTCTGGTGAGAATTGGAAGACTCAAAATGAGCCAGATTATGTTTTATGCCTTTCCCCAGAGGCCCTTTCTTCACCGTGCAATAGTACTCTGCAGCCTATTATGATGTTCCCATCTGTCTTTGTCATCGTGCAGCCAAGCTATTTGTATTTAGCTCCTTAACCTTTCCTCATGAATTAATTTCTCTAACTCAGTAATCAAGACTGTCTGACAGGGACAGAAAGTAAATCTTGTATTTGGAAATAGGGCTTCAGACAGCAACTCCTGCAACAAGAGATGTAGAAATTCTCTAGGTCCCTTATACTACCTTTGTTTGGATAAAATGGCTTGAAAAGCCTGAGAGCAAATTGCAGTATTAAGATGTGTTTTGTTCTTTCCTGATGGGTTTGAAAAAACATCCACCCATCCGTCCATCCATCCTTCTGTCTCTTCTTCCTTCCTCTGTGCCTTCCTTCCTTCTTCTCTCTCCTCCCTCACCCCTCCTTGTTCGTGGTATGGCAAGTCTGTGGCTTTGAGATCTTTCAGGAGCACTCTGGAGGTTCATGCCCTAATTGGCAAATGTGGTGAGGCAGAAACTGCAAACCTTTGGTTATTCAAAAGAAACTACCTATGTTCAAATATCTTTATTTCAAGACAGTTTTTCACAGCTTTCTTGACTATTCCATTGAAGTTGTATTTTAGTACTGATTTCTGAATGAAATCAGTAAAACAAATATATTTCATTTAAAGTAACATAAATCAACCTCTGTCCCATCTTTGGAAAAGTTCTTCTGGTCAGTGAAATGGATTTTTTCTTGCTGATTCAAACTAGACTTTCACAGCTGCTGAGACAGAGAATTTCCATGGAACATAGCCCACACAAACTGCATTTTGTGATGAACAAGAACCTCTACATACTGCATTGTCAGCATTTGAAGTGCATTTACAGATGTCTTTGATAGCTCTCATTTTCATGCTCTGTAGATTACTGACTGTTTAATGATAAAGAATTAGAAACAGTATCAATAGTTTTGTTCAAGGTATGGAGGTGCTGATTCTTATACCATATACTTTTTTAGAAAGGGTGCATACTGTATATCTGGTATTATATTTTGCCAGTTAATTTTGTCTTTTTATTTCATTGATTAAATTATCTTACATTATCCAAGGAAGCTTTCAGTTTCAGAAAACAACAAACCCTGATCTGAACCTATTTCCCCTACATTTTAGGAAGCTAAAATGAAACAGAAACTTTTTAACTGGGAAGAACATACTGTTACTAACTTTGATATTGACTTTGATCTAACCAAAAGTATACTTGGGATATTCAAATTAATGGTCACTCAGTGAATGTGTACAGTCTAGTCAGCCTGTACAGGCTCTTGTTTAGCACTGTGCTGCCTAAAAATGAGTCACAGTTTTCAAGAAAATTGTTTAAAGCCACAGACTTCTCCTGCAAACAAACTAACAAGTATCTGTCTTTTCCCAGTAGTGACAGTAGACATTAATGAAGCTTTAATTAAGCTAACTAGATAACTGTTACAGTTGCTTCTAACTTCGCTGAGTTTTAACTCTCCACATTCACTTGCTTAGCGCTTGTCTGCTTGAGGGTTAATCCTTCAATTAAAAAAAACTCACCCTATTCAGTTCCAAAAACAAAAAATAAGGAAAATATATAAAATTTCTCTGGAGCAATTAATTGAGTTTGAAGCAAGACCTCTTCACGGCTGCCTCTCCATGGACTGTTTGCTTACGTTATGTTTATGATTGTCTCAACAGCCTTTTGTTTCAAAATAGCTGTAGGTGCCCCAGAGAATGGGATAACTGAGCCTGCCTAGCCCAAACGGTTAATGCCAAATTGGGAAACTAATATAACAAGACTCAGCATGAGACTTCATGGAAGAAGTGATAATCTCTCTCAGGTTGCACTTGCTTATCTTCTCGAACCAACACACTCACAGGCAGCAGGTTACATGTGTCCAAGCTGTCTCTCCAGAACTTCTTATGTGCAGCCCTGATGGCAAGGGACAACAACTGTTGAGTCCTTGCTATATCTTCTGGGTTCCTCTTGCTCGGCAATGACAGGTTGGTGTTTGTGCAGGCCTTTTAAGTCTCTCTTTAGGAGCCAAGAAATCTTTCAAATCGGAACATTGCTTACTTCATCCTCCTTGAATCTTAGACAAAGTTTCCACATGCCACCTTTGGTTGCTTCTTCTGGGTATCTTTGTGGCTACCATCTGCCTTTTGGTTTAGAAGAGAAGAGCACGTGTGATGTGACCTACAGCTTATGTGAAAAACTTGTTCACTGAACAAGTTCAGCTGAAAATCATTACAGAAACATCTCAGCAGAATGAAGACTAAACAGCATAAGCTCACGTGGGATCTTCCCAGTTTCTGTAAATTGATCATCACATCACTAGGACTGAGGGATTTTAAAGAAAAACTTACAAGGTACACTGCAAAGTTTCTTACTCCCAAGCGGGACAGATATGTAAGAGACTTCATGCCTTGTTTTACTATCTCTCAGAAGATCTCCCTGAGAAAGAGACAATGAACTGATTATGTTAAATACAAAATTCTAAAAAGTTTATCTCAACAGGAAACTATCTTTATTTATGGACTCTCTTGCCTCCTTTAAAATAGAAATAATCCACAAATTTTAAGGATTCGATCCCAGCTCATCTAGATTTCTCATTTTTTGGAATAGGCAAAATTTCCAGCATTCTGAAATGAAACAATCTTTTATTCCTAAACCTTTTATTCTCTGAAGAAATGAAAGGGGTGTCTTGAATGACTGAGACACAAAATCCCTTTCAGTGGTGGAATTGGTTGGGTTTGGGGCTGTGAAAACTGGCCTTTCTCTACAACATGCTATGCTGAAGAGAAATTTAGCATCTGCACATAAATCAATGCTGATGCTGCTGGTCTGTACTGCCTCCCTCTCTTCTAATAGCATGATCACTGCCATAATCTTGGCAATTTTACTCGGATGTTACTGGCATAATTAGTTCTTCTTTAATGCACAGAATGTAGGAAGGAAGCATATTGTGGACAGGGTTGATTTAGTTTAATGCAGCCTTCCTGGACTGTATTTTCTATCCATTTCATATGACATAAAATGCTCAATAGTTGAAAATACCTTTATTTTAATATTAGGAAATATTATCCTTGATAATAGGTAAGTCTGATGAGAAAAAAAAATATGGTTATATGAAGGCCAGGAGTGAAGGAGTAATATCTTCTTGATGATAAAACCAAAATTTAAATAGTAATAAACTTTGATGACATTTTGTGCATAACACAGAAGGGGAAAAATGTGTATCCTACTCCAGTATGCAAGGAGGTGAAAGGAATTACAATAAATAGGGTTTTATAAAATAACATATTACTAATTCAACTTGTGACAAATTGCAGCTTTAAAAAATCTTCTCATATTCTGCCACACTTACATTATTTAAACTTTACCTTGCCACTGAGCAAACAATACTGTAGTAATGGACACATAAATCTTTTTTCAGAATTATTTCAAGACACAAGGATTGGAAAAATCATTAAATATTTGATGACAAGTGCAATATCTGCCTGATTTAGAAGCAGATCTATTCCCAGGAAAATACAGAGAGAATGATAAAAAGGAGATCAATAAAATTCTGCTTATAAGTATCATATGAAGGAAATAAAATGAAGATACAGTAGATGCAATGGATTCATAAATGAAACTGCATATCGGGTATAATTTGTTTGCTTCCCTCATATTTTTGTTCCACCGAAAGAACAAAACCAAAACTAATTCATTAAAAATATTCTAACATAAAATTTTTACTCCACTAAAGTCAAAGGGCATTTTATCACTACCTTCAGCTGGGATGAATCATCAGTTATGCTTAGCTCTTACTATAAATGGATCTTTATCTCTGGGGACATAAAAAGTTGTTGACAAAATATAATTCATCTACTGATCTCTCAACACAGTTTTCAATCATTTAACCCATGTTCAGAGTAGAAAGTACTGTAGCATATTTCACCTCCTTTGCAGTGGTATAACTGCAGACAATGAAAGTTGTACTGTAGATGGGATGAAGGAATATCTGTCCTTGTTTCATCTTATTCTACTGATGTAGCTGAAATTAAAATTATTTTAGTCAAGAGATGCATGTTCTTCTCTGCTATTATTAAGCCTTACACGTTATTTATTCCAATTGCAGTGATAGTAAGACATGAGGTAGGAAAGCAAAGTACCACTGAGCAAATTAGACCTGGAAGAGATTCAGAAGTTGCTTTATGCTTCTGTGGTAAACCCAGACTGCTCATCTCTCTCATACATCAAGGCCCCAAGATGTAATTTTTGTAGTGATGCTGGTTTGTTGCTTTGACTTGGTTTGGGGTTTTGTTGGTGGTGGTTTTTAGCTTTTTTTTTGCATAAGGAAACATGCTTGTAGTACACGGCTTGACATGCTACACAATAATTAGCCTGGGAAATGTTTCAGTTGTGTATTTTCTTCCTCTCCACTTCAGTTTCTCTTTATCTATAATAACTGACCTTTGTTCACCACAGTATCTGAGCATCTTCTTATGAATAACCAGAAACACAAAATAAATTTGTCTCCTACCTATTAAAAATAGCAAGATTGTCTTCTTTCTTAAGTATCAAGCAATTCAATTTCACTTTCAAGTTCAGAGCAATTTCATTTGGCTGCTTTGGTTCTCAGATAATTCATAATTGACTTGGAAAAAAATCAAACTCAGCTTGGATCTAATCCATATCACAAGAACCAAAATCACAGCTGACACTCTTGTTAGCACAGTCAGCATAGAAACCCAGAGTCTGCTCCTATAAACGTTACTCAAGCAGAACTATTCTGAAGAATATGTTGTTAAGAATTTAGCTAGCATGAGGACACCAGAGACTGAGACATCCCTCCCTTGAACGAGACCTTATCTGTTCCCAAAATTGCACCAGTTTAACCAAAAGAGTGCTTTTTAAACAATTTTTCTTCAATGCTTATCTAGGAGCTGGGGTCTTTTTGATCAAGTATTACTTCTTTTACTTAGAAATAAACAGAAATTAAATACTTGAAATAGCCTTCTTTCCATCCAAGTAAGAATATTCACAGTAGCTCTTGTACTAATTTTAATTCAATTGCAAACAAAAGCAACCCACTTAGGTAAGCTAGAGCAGGACCACTTCCTCAGTAGAAAGGTTAATTCTGCCAGGAAAAGGTTGATGCTCAGCCTTGTATCTAATCAAGGCACTGATAAGCTCTCATTAGTTTTGCTTAACCTGTAGGACAAACTGGAAAGCCACAGTTTGTGGCATACCCAGCTGATAAATGGTTTGCTTTCCTTTTCCTGGCTGGTGCCTGTGTCTGCCGTGCAGTTATACAAGCTCAGCTACATCAGATGTCACGGGAGCGTATGCACAGCACCAGTTGGTGCTAATGCAGTGGGCTTAAGCTTCTTATCTCCCTTCGATCCCTAACCTTAAATCCATGCTGCATTTGTTTATCAATCATGTTCAACCCTTTCAAAAAACAGATTTTTTTTTTTTTTTTTTTTTTTCAGTAATAGTTCTTCTTTACTCCCCTCCTCTTTGGTTTTAGTACTGTGTCCCTTAATTGCTGTCTTTTGTTAAAAGTTTCCAGACTTCATTATGCCAGTAAATAAATTATTTTCATTCATGACTCCACATAGGCTGTTCATAGCTGTCAGTAGTTAATGTATTCATTTGAATTCTGCAAGAGCCCCAGACTGCAAAACCTAATTAACATTTATTAGGTACCAGAAAATTGTATGGAAGAAAGCATTTCTCTCTGGCATGTATAATACTTGTTCATTCTGCCTTTCCTTTTTCTCTGTTGTTTACCTATATTTGAGTGAATTTGTCATGACTTCTTTTTCTTTAGACATGGCACATACACACCCCTTATTCCAATGCAGATGCCACTGAGTAGGCGTCCTGCTGAAAGTCATGAGTATACTTGTGGCATGGATCTCGAAGTTTAGCATTAGCAGACATGAAGAGCCATGGCCCAAGCTGCATTCCCATACTGCTCCTTCTGGTCTTGCAGCAATTTGTCAGAGGGGCTCATTTAGGAGACCAAATTTAGTAGTGCAAGTTAAGATCTCATTTAGCAGAAGAAGCCATTCTCTGGTGGTCAAGACCATTTGAAACGGTGTTAATTCCATTCTGGGGGGCACCACTCTGTCTCATTGCAACAGGGATTTTTTTTTTCTCCTCTAGCAGTGGACAGTAAACAACCTAACATCCTATTCCAAACATTGGAGAGATACAAGTTAAGTGCACTGCATCCCATGGTGTAATGCATCCATCACAGATCTACATGCCCCCTACTATTCAGCTGAGACCTATCCCATCTGCACAGTTCCTCTGCTTGAGCCCTGGCAGCTGGAAACTTGTCCTCTCCCCACACCCACCCTAATCCTAATAGACAGATTCTCTTTGCATTCAATATGAGAATAATGCAGACAGGCCTTCAATAATTTGGCACTAATTTAATAGCATCTCTCTTTGTTGGAGGCGCCTGGAATTTCTGTTGTGATAAAAGCTTTCCCAGACTGAACTTTGTTCTCCTGCCAGGTTTTTTTTTGTTTGTTTTTCCTTTTTGAGAGTGACTTAGGCAGAAGAATTAATATGTACACACCCCTACTCTGCTCTTCCACAGGCAGAATTTACCCTCAAGAGTGTGAGAAAATTCAGTGATCTCTATTCTGTTTCCAGCACCTGTACCACCTTGTCTGAAAGCTGTGCTGGCACAGCCTATAGGAGAACCTTCTCCTATAGGAGAACTTTTTTAAAAAAAAAAAAGACAAAATAAAGCATTTAGAAAATGAAAGAGAGGTTTCCTTTTTACAGCATGGTCTAGTAAAATGGTTTTGCAAGACATAATCCTCCAAGTGTAAAACATAAGTAACTGCTTTCCTAGGTCCAAGCCCTGGGAACCGATCTGGTGTTACCTACAGAGGTTTGTTCGGGACACTGTGGTGGGCAGATAATTAGACAGGAATCCAGTAAGTTGAGAGAGGGAACCTACAAATACTTTATGAAGAAAGTAAGCTCTTTCTGTGAGTTTCAAAGCTGAATGCACAAGGGAAAGCAAACATTTTTACTGAAGTGAGTTAGTGCCTTTGTCCGTCGGAATACGATAATTATTATATATTTTTAATTCTGGAAAAAGAACTTTAACAAAGGCATTTATCTATTATTTAAATATTTCATCATCTTCTCTTGCTTAAGCTGGAAGTTCACAACCCATTAGACAGCAAACCACAGCTGAAAAGTCCTTACTTGCTTTTCAGTGAGACTGATCATTGAATTGTCATAAATCTGTGAAATGCAGTTCTACTTTCTTATGAACCTTGTTCCTATGGCACAATTATGATTTAGGTTTTCATTTGTAAATAAAAACGTAAAATAAATAAAAATGCTTGCAGCTGAATTTTGTCCTTCAAAGGTCTAATCCCAGAGCAATTCTTTGTAAGTGTTTAGAAATTAACTGCTTGCCTATTTTTAAGATGCAGGATTAAAGAAAGAAACTAAAATTTTTATCAACTTAAATTTTTTTTTCAGATGTTTTGTTCTAAAATAACATAATAAAACCCCAAATGTTACAGGCCATTTTTGATCACTGATTTTGTTACTGCTATGTAGTGAAAGGGTTCCATTCAGAAAGATAACTTAAAAACAAATTAAAAAACCTAACCAACCAACCAGTTCTCACACTGCATCTAAATAAATCATATCCCCCTAAGGCCTGAATTATCAGTCTACACACCACAGGGCTGGCCATCAGGCACACCCTGTCTCTGTGGGGCTGTTGTGACAGGTGCAATTCAGGTGAATTGTTGTTTTAATTTGTGATCTTGAGCACTCTTGCCTTAATAATCCTTATGTATACCCTAAGCAGAAAGGCACTCTAGATGGGGCAACACTCTAGATGGGGCAACACTAGAAACAAAAGTTCAGTGTATGAAGCATTGAGTAGTCAACAAAAACTTATTTTAAAATTAATTTATTTTTTATGCAGGTGTTTGCAATAACAATTTACGTATTTTCTCAAAGACCTACATTTTATTAGCACACTTAAGTAGAGAAAATAGTATGAAATGGATATCAGGAGGGAGGATAAGGTACAGAGAAAGAAGATTCTGAAGCAGAAGGAATACAGTACTTGGGAAAACTCTGGGCAAACTGATTAAAACTGGTATTATTTTTACCTACTTTGTAAGGCACTGGCCAAACTAGTTGTCTAGACTCCCTGTGTGTGGAAAGAATACTAAGAGGGCAATTCATCTCAATTAATTTCGATAGCTGTCTTAGACTGGGATGAAACAAACATGCTCGGAACACATCCTGTCCACTAACTACAAGTAGAACTTAAGCACCTGGTTGAAACCAGACATTTAGCTCTTAGACAGCAAAGTTAGGTGAGATGTATGGCGTGCAAAGTGAAAATGGGAGCAACATCAACAGCTGATAAATAAAAGAGAGGTGAACTGCAATGGGCCTTTGGGGTAACAGGAAAGAATATGAAAGATGGGAAATAGCATAATTAGTTAACCAAGTGGGTCCACACAAAAGGATTTGAACAGCAGGACAAAATGATTTTGCAGCAACCAGGTAAATCTGGTTGCACTTTCATATGGTATAGAAGAAAACAGAAAAGGTGGCTAGGGGAAAGGTTTGCAATAGTCAGTGCAAAAGTTGCTTGATGTATGAATACAAGAATCTCCTGTAGGGATACAAAAGAATAGACAATCTTTGGGATATTGTGAAAATACAAAGGGTATTCAACCACAGTATCTTTGAAAGATAAGAAAGGCACTGGAGGTGAAAATAGGTTGTATTTTTTCTGTAGTGGAGATAAAAGATATGAGATGCAAAATGCAGTAAGAAAAGATATTTTTTCTCTTTGAACTGGATCTAGACCTCACAATGTGAAATAGTCTACTGCGTGTTAGTATGGATTTTCTCTGGTTGCCTATTGTGGCAGAATTGCTGACTGAGATACTAGAGACATTTAAATGGGAAATCTTTATCCATACACTATCAAAGGGAATATATTTTATTGATGGAATAAATCAAATTTGCATGATCAAATAAATAAATCTGCTCCCTGATTATGCATTATAACACCCAGTCTTAACAGACTGACTACACATTTAATACCATCAATCTGTAATATAACAATAAATATTACATAATCCAGACTAAGAAAGAGCAGAAGATTTTACTCAAGTGAATCTTAATTATGAACTGATAAATATCAAGTGACTGCAGTGGCTTCCAAAGCTGGGTCATTTGGATGTTTTGGGAAATTGTGCTAAAGTACTATAAAAGCCTGTGGTGATCATCAATACCCTGTGTTATTTGAAACCAATGACAGGGTAATTCAAAGCACTATCAAAGCAAATTGCTGGGTTTTGACTCTTACTTAACTAAAATATTTTTTATGTTTTTCTTGCCCATCCTCTCCACTCAAAATCCAAGCTGTACTTCTTGTGTTTCTCTAGGAATTCATCTAGGATTCCTATTTTTCTCTGGGCTATTTCGATTGTATTTTAATCGTAAATATTATTAATCCTTTCCTGTCAACTTTTGATTTACCAAGCATTTGGCCAAGTCAATGAACAGATTAAGCTCACTACAGAATACCAGATGGCTTTATGGTTTTGTGTCCTCTCCTGGGCAAGTCCTGCTGTCATCTCTGAGCATCTGCACAGAGCCACGAGGGATGTGTGCACGTTTCATTCATTCAGGGGGTCACTCATCATTAATATTCGGAGAAGGAAAGGAGGTGTCAGACAAGAGAATTGGTTCTGGCTTCTGTTAGCACATTGACATGTCAATCATTTACCCTAGAGGCTGCCAGGCCCGATTTAGAACAAAAGTAACTGCTGGGCTGAGCACATCACAAAAGGAGATGAGATTTCTTTGTGTTAACCAGTCCCTTCACAGGATAGAAACATAATTAGAGTCTTCCTCACAAGCAATAACACATGAAACCCAGTGATTAGCGGGACCTACTTTGAGATAAAATTGCTGACCTCAATCACATTATGATTCTGTTGCAATCGTAGAGTGTTCTTAAAATGAAATTGTTTTTAAAGCACCTCTCTTAGGAAAGTGATCCAATCCAGCACAGTGGCAGCTTGAATATGTTAAGTTCCCTGCAATTTCTTACATGACAGCGTTGATCATTCATAAAAGGTACTGTTGTTTTCAAAATTAATACAGTCACCTTTAAAAATAAATAAATAAATTAAATAGAAAAGAAAAAAAAAACAACAGAAAACAAATTAATCCTGCAGCCGTTTGATCTCGGTGCAGTTTCCCAGCAGCTACATGTGCGATGGCCTCTTAGTGCACCCTGCTGGGCTCCCTATAGAACTCCTCTTGCTCCCACCGGGGGAGAAAAGGTGGGTATGGGGGCAAAGCCCAAAGTGATTGAGCTGCTCAGGCTAGAAAATGGGAATTCCTGCCCTGTAGACATTTCAGCCTTGGCCTGCAACATTCTGATAATTTTTGGCACCTTGAGGTAACCCGAAACAAATGTAAGCATCAGCAATAAGAGCATTTGCTATTGGAGTCCATATCTGTTCACCATCAAGGGACAGAAGTTTCATTTTGCTCTGGTAGGCAGCTTCTCTTATCTGCCACAATAATAGCAGATTCAAACCTCTCAGACCAGGATCTGAGTGTTATAAACTAGCTTATTCTCTGACATAAGATGAACCAACATCCAGGCTGCAAATATTCTGAAGAAGGTTAAATATTTATTCTATTGATCAGCTCCATCTCCATGTGTAAAAGCTTCCAGCACTCAGTGATAATCAAAGAAACATTTTCTCAGGACAAACCACATATAAACCAGTAAATTTCTATTTGAATCAATAAATAGACAACTTTCTATATCAGCTGAAAAACTGTTCTATTTAGTTTTAATGTAAGGTTGTCAAATATATGTTTTCTTACATTATGCTTGCAGTTATCTGCTGTGTACTAGACGTGACACAAGCAATCCACCCTGAACTTCTGTTCTGAAGGAACAGGAAAGTTGGAAACCTTTCACCTCCAACATTTCTCATAACAGATAGTAGTTGTTTCATATATTTAATTTCTTTCCTCAAGAAAAGAAAAAAGGGTTTCAATATCCTTAATTCATTTACCTCCTTTAACCCCACTGTCTACATCTGACTGCATCATGAAAGATGTATTCTTACTGTAGCCTGATTCTATAATAAAGTTTAGTGGCCAGCTAAATTTAATCCAAAGTATGAACCATACATCTCAGCTTCAGATCCTGCAGAAAAACACGTAATATCTTCAGCCAAAGGCTGTAGCTAAACTGCAGGAGTAAGAAACAATGATAGTGGGAAAAAATAAACCACTTTTAGCTCTCACAGGTATATATTACTAATGTTGTTTGGTGATAAATTTATTTGAATAGCTACAACTTATGGACAGGTGAGAGGAAAGCTAGATCTCCCTTGTCACATAGTTATCCTGGGTACAAGGAGTGAAATGTGACAAAATATTTAGCTTTGGCTGTTATTTATACTGCTACTTTATTGATTCAGTTATTTTAATATTTAAGTACCTAAAGACTGATTTTACAGCTGACTAGATCAACTATTCTGCATCTCATAATTCTGGCACCATGCTCCCAAAAAAAGACAACTACAAAGACAGCAATTTGATGAAATTTAAGATGTATTTTGCTCACTAGCATAAAATAGTTACCCTTTCATACTCTCAGAGACTAAAAGTGCAACACTGGCGTTTTTACGTGCCTTAGTGAATGTTACTCTTATGGAAATTGTATTGTTCCAATTAATAATACCACCTTTAAATAACACATTCTTGCCTATTTTAGGAAGGGCTGTAACTTTATTGAAAGAATACAGCACACAAACTCTGGCCTAAATATCTGGCAACATCAGTGGAGCATATGTCATGGCTAAAGAGACACAAAGGAGGTCTTGTGCTCTCTCACAAATGGCCAGAAGTTGCTGTGTGTCAGTCCAGCATCCTTTCTGAAGTTGACTCCTCTTAGTTATGTGAGAGGCTAGGAGCTGATGTTCATCTTCTTTTTAAAGGTACTTCTTCAGCAAAACGCTGATCCTTCAGTGTTTCTGACAAAAATATTGTGCAAAGAATCTGTGTACAGCTCAAGTCATTCTTGAGCCCAATTTCCTCACCACCTGTCACAACATGAAGAAACAGAGGTTAAGTACAGTACAGTTCTAGTTAAGTGCTGTCACTGATAATGTAATCTATTTGCATGGTAAGTAACTCCAAGTGCAGTTATGTCAACATATGTCAAAACTATGCTACAAATACATGCATATTTAGATGGCAGATCAGAGAGGAAGAGCAGACTGGTGGTAACCTGTCAGGAAAGACAGCTTCAGTTGTTCGCTCAGCAGAGATTTTCTGTGTTCCCATTTGTCCTCTTCAGTTCCTCATCTTGAAAACTGGGATGACTGTATTTTTTACACATCACATAGATGTGTGAGGTCCTTAAACAATATTAATTGTATTGCTATAAATATTATTGATAAATTAATTTTGGGGGTTGCAATTGAAATTGTATTTCCACAAGGAATGCTGTTGTTTCAGTATAAAGATGCTCTAATTTTCAACATGCTTATAGTATTTTGATTAGCAGAATTATATTTTCTTGCCCTTGTCTCAATCAGCATGATCTTTTCAGAAGATACAACTTGTCCCTCTGTAATTCATCTCCATACAATACATTTTTATAAACAATATTTTTAAGTCCAGAAACAAATAGTTTGAGAAGGCCATCTGCTTTCATTTGCATCATTCTCCATGTGCTCTCTGCTCTGAAGTATGTTATGTTTAGGAGCTGCGTAAATATTAATCCCAAAACTGAATTGTCTCTGTTGCTTTCTAGGAAGATAAGAACTCTTTTTGTTTTGAAACATTCTATCTGTTGCAATACAGGAGAGCTGCAGATATACACAAGTTGTGGGGATGAGCTTGCATTATTGTTCATTCAAAGGTTCAGGCAGTTGTTTTCATATGTAAAGACCCAGAACGTGTGAAATGTATCAGAGTATTGAAATAAGCAAGATCTATCTCTGAGTCAATTTTAAAGAATGCAGTGTTACCTAGGAAAACTCAGACCAAAGCTTCAAAGAGAGTATGCAGTATTTATTTAGCAGCAATGCCTTGGCACAGTGCAGCAGCACAGGTCAGTTTACTTCTGCACCTCTAGTTGTTGTGTTTCCATTGCTGTAGCCACCTCCACAGGGCATTTGCCACCATTCAGGAGTCAGTATAGACTACTGGTCCCTTTTCTCATCCAGCAGTCCCTAGGGCCAGCTGCATGGCTGTCACTTCTGCAGAATGATGTGATTCCCCTTATCCTTCAGTGACTTCTGCAACCCGTTGTATGAGACTTCACACAGCAGCTTCTTTCCACTTCTGATGGTTTCCCCATGACAGGATCCACCAGTGAGGACAGCATGCTTCTCCTGTATTGGTGGCCTCTTGGCACAAGTTACTTCCTTGAACAGGTCTCCAAAATCTCTGTTTTCTGGCCAATCCATGATCTCTTCCAGGATTCCTGGGTAGCTGGGGTTCCCCATATGGTCCTGTTGCATGATCAGCACCAGACATTTACTCCACACAGCTTTGGTTGTGTGATGTGGAGAGGGGACGCTCCCGTTGAACATCCAGCATATTGCAGGCAATTGCAACACTAAGGAACTGTGTTTCTGTACCATCTATTTCCAAAGCAGCTCAAACCCCCTCATCTGCTGCTAATATCTCTTTTTTAGACAGGTGTATTTTGTATGACATTCATATGAAATATAATTTAATTTATAAACCATTCATAATTAAATATATGTTAAATGTAATGAAAATACATTTCAAATATATTTAGTGGAATTGTACTAGATAATCTAGTTTATGTGTGTAATAAATGGATATCTTTTCACAAGTACTTCTTCCCCCTCATTAACATTTGCAGCTTTGAGGAAAATTAATTGCTTTTAACTGTTGTGAAGGTGGGCTGGTTTTACCTCAGTAATGCCACATATAGTTCTAATGCAGCATTCACGTAATACAGGAATATGTTTGGATTCTTTCTCAAACTAGAAGAATAAGTGATCCTAAAACAAAAACACAATTATATTTAATCTATCACAATCTGAAGTGAAATTTAGTTTTATAAACTGTTGGGTCAGTAAATCAGATGACTCATCGCAATGGTATTTTCTTATTATATGATTGATATTGAGTTTCAGCAAATTATTTTTTGCAGTATATTTAATTTTCTTTTTGAAATCTTTAATTACTATATTATTCACAGCATGCTAGATATAAACTACAGCTTTTAGCTTTTGAGAAAAAAAAATCAATCCCTGTGGTATGGGACTTTAAACAATTAAGAATATATACTTTGGAGGTGGGGAATTCTTTGCATTTCACTGAGTGAAATATACTGCAATTCAAAGTTTCCAACATAAACCTATGTGCTTGAACTCTTTTTTTAATCTACATTTATTTTGTTCAACATACTATTAGTTAATAACCTAGGACAAACAGCAGTGTCATATGAAAAAGTAAAGAGCTCTCTTTCCTAAGGAAAGGAAAGGCTGAAACATAGTGGCATTAGGCTCTGTGCCTTTGTGAGGAAGAGCAAGTGAGCATCGCCAAGAGCTGGCAGTTTCAGTTGATGTGAACCACAGACGTCCCAAGTGATGAGTGGGTAATAGACGAAATCTGAGGGCAAGCCTTGATCTGAATGTCATCAGAGATCTTTGGGTGCTTCTTCCTTGTGAAATCATGATTGGGTTTTCCCAAGCATGGAGTTCAAAAAGAATGCCTCTTTTCTAAGAAAGCAAAAATCTGGGCAGAGCAGAGAAATTTAGCAATAGATAGGGCCTCACCCTTTCACAGCCACTGCTCGAACAGCATTAAATTAGTTTTGTTTAAGAGCCTGTACGGAATTTCCTAGCTTCAGGCTGCAACCCAACAAGTCAAGAGCATTTCTTGCCAGAAAATAAAGTGAAACTGTATTTTGCCAACATAAATCAACTACAATTTGAAAACTTGTTCATGCTGAAAATTCAAAGAGATTGTAGAAGTGAGATAACCTGTCTAAGAACCCTACGGTTGGAAACATGCCTGCTCCCAGCAGAACTGAGGAGTCTAATTTGTAAATCGTAACAGCAAGATATTTACACACTTAGAAATCTACAGAATTTTCTACACTGCTTTAGAATACATCACGGTCATCTTCTGGGACATTTTGGTTAATCTTTCCTACTTTCAGCTGGAATCAGAAAGGATAATAGTGGTGATTCTGTTTTCTGTGTGCTGAGTGTCTAGCGAGGAACAGGCAATGGACTCATTTGCTGTTTGCCACCCATTTAACATGTGGTCTAGAAACTCACTCCAGTGCAGTAAGGAACACTCTAATACTATACAATTCATAGTATTTCATGATAGATGCAGCATTACAACAGATCTCTCTCTTTCAAATAAAAGACATCATTACCTCTTTCTGACCTGAGAAGATAGCCAAGAGTCTGGGGTCTTGTAAGTCATTTCAAATGGAGGTATTCTGGCAGAGTCCAGCATATTTTAGATACAAAGTAGTTTACTACAAAAAGTGGTTTTAGTCACCTTTCCTGAAGGGAAGATAAATGGTTAAATGGCAAGGTAGGTTTCTAAACACACAGGTCGACATCGCTTTCTGAACAAGACTTAGACCAACAATTCTCTATTTTCACCCACACCTGTTTCTAATTGCCTCTTGTACACTTTTCTCTCAGCTATTTCAGTCATTCTGCATCCCACAGATCTGCAAAAACATCATAGAGGAAAACCCTTCAGGTGGTGTCTTTGCTTTAGGTGAAAGCTGTTTTCATTTCAGCTCTCTAAATACCTGCAGAAGCATGATCATTTCTCACCTTCATCCCTCGCAATGACCTATTGTTAAACCCAGAAGCTTTTAATGACATTTAGCTGACTATCGCAACACCTTGATTTTGAACACTTAGCAACAGCTAAAAATTTCCCCATTGTTGCAAATAGCAGCCATAATAAGGAGTGGTTGAGGGAACTGGGGCTGTTCAGCCTGGAGAGAAGGAGGCTGAGGGGAGACTTTATTGCTGCCTACAACTACCTGAAAGAAGGTTGTAGCATGGAGGGTGTTGGTCTCTTCTCCCAAGTAGCAAGAGATAGGTCAAGAGAAAATGGCCTCAAGTTGCACCAGGGGAGGTTTAGATTCAATATTAGGAAAAAATTCATCACAGAAAGGGTTGTCAGGCATTGGAACAGGCTGCCCAGGGGAGTGATGGAGTCACCATCCCTGGAGGTGTTTAAAAGACATATAGACGAGGTTCTTAGGGACATGGTTTAGTGCCAGAGTTAGGTTTTGGTTAGTCTCAATGATCCTGACGATCTCTTCCAACCAAAATGATTCTATGGTTCTATAATATGTCCCTGTGTCCCAACATCTATCTTCAGTAAAAGGCAGATAAACTATCCTGGTCTTTGGAGATAAAGAAATGCCAGCATAATAGTTCTCATATGTTTTGGTGCTTCAGCTTCACAGTGGTGTGGTGATAAAAAAGGAATGGACTCAGAGTGGCCATGGGCAGACAGCAGGACCAGGCAACGCGGGTGCTGGAGGAAGGTGAGCTCACTAGTAGTGATGTCTCTGGAAATCCTGTCAATGGCTGAATGTTATAAAATATACAAGAAATAATAGTATTGATTCATTCTTAGCAAAACTTTGAAACATGATATGATTATTTTTCACAGTGCATTGTTGGAATACTGTTTCCTTTGTTGTGTAATAAAGAAAAACAATAATAGTTTTTAAAAACACATGCTTTTCCTAATCAGCCTTATCTGAGAAGGGAACCCACTGTTTCTTCTAGTTTTGGACTACTATGGGCAGACATCTATCTAGATGTCTTCTGACTATGTCTGCAGTGCATGTGAATATCTTCAAGCACTGATCTTAAAGTGAACTCTGCACAGATTCACATGTAGTCAAGGCCAAAATATAAACTAGCTCCTGGTGAATGGATGTTCTAACAAATGCTGCAGATCTTCACTTAAGGCTTGGCACCGCCAATCCAGATACTTGGAAAAAGAACATTTTCAAATCACTTTTTGAAAACATTAACTTCCAGTAGCCAACAAACAAGCTCTGCATTTTCATGGGGGGGGGGGAGGGGTGTTTGTTTGTTTGTTTGTTTTAACCAAGATACATAATGTTGCAAAAATATTTTGAAATGCAAGATAAAATCCATGAGGGATTTTGAAGTAATGTTTATAATTGATTTGGATAAGCTCAGCTTTTAGGATTACTTTCTGCTTCTTTTTAGAATAACTGGATTATCTAAAGGATGAAGAAATCTTTGACCTATTTATTCTAGTTACTGTCTGTCTTTCTTCCATTTACTTGTCTTTAAAGCATATTAAGACAAGCTAACCCATATAAATGTCTTGCAGGATGCAAGATCCAATTTTAGTCATGCAAAAAGTACCTGTGTACCAAAGGAAGACAGATGGACAGATTCTTATTTTAGCACACATTGCATGGCAGAAGGAACCCAGTGGAAAGAAACACTTAAATTTCTGTTTACCCCAGAAAATTACAATCACAGAATTATCCCAGAAAATTATAATGAAATAAGAAGGGACAAAACAAACAAACAAACAACAACAAAACAGTTCATGCTGCTTACATCTCTCACATCAGCTTTGGTTACAGTGCTCATCAAATCTATGAACATATTATCAAGGAGAAAAGAAAGACTGGGATTTGGCAGCTTCATTTATCAGTGAATTCCATTCCTGTAGGGAGGATGTGACAGGTAGATGAGAGAGTCACACATGGGGAAATTTTTCTTTGCAGGGAAGGAAATGAGATGTACTCTGTATAAGTAAATATCATTGAAGCTCCTGTCCAAGGATGTGAAGTGATAATAATTTTGCAACCAAGGACCAGAGCTAGTTCAGATAATCACTCCCAGAAGTCTAAGGAAATCTGAACATCTTCACTGTGTATCAGACCTTCTTGCCCTTGCATGGCACTGGCACTGCAGTGGCACACAAGAAGGCTACAGGGACCCAGTCCCAGGGTGGATATGGTGCCCTGGCTGTCCACAGTGCCAGTGAAGCCACCCTAAATTGCTGATGAGGGGAATCTCCTGCATCTGCAAACACAATAACTCCTTCATCCTCCTGTATCTTGCTTCCACCACCCTTATGTTTCTTCTTTTTTTGATCAACGCACAACATACACAGCATGTTCAATGCTAAATGACCCAGATGGAAGAATTTCTGACTGGCCTGGAAAGCGGTGAGCTTAACTATTAACTTAAACTTTTTTTCCACTTGCCATTCTCTGACATATTTCCCTGAGAATTTACTATCATTATGAGCACTGGAGAAAAACACCCAAAAAAAGAAAGGCGGTGCACGCACTCTCCTTTAGTACTCTCTAATTTCTCTTCCTCCAAATGAATTAAATGCCCTGCTTCCCACTTCTGAATCAAATACATTGAATTTGGAGATAAAACAGCCAACAGCAATATTTCATTTTAGGAATAAAATCACAATTTTATTTTCTTAGCCACAGATGAATGGTTTCCCTACCAGATGTCGGCATTTCCAAACCGGGA
The DNA here is from genome assembly GCF_036013475.1 of Columba livia. Taxonomy (NCBI): domain Eukaryota; kingdom Metazoa; phylum Chordata; class Aves; order Columbiformes; family Columbidae; genus Columba; species Columba livia. The sequence goes on along the minus strand of NC_088604.1, from coordinate 54,263,287 downwards.
CATGGGAGGGCACTAAAGAGTTACACATGGATGTGAAAGCTGAAGAAATGCTTTGTCCAACATGTAAATTTGCTCTAAAATTATTTCAGGCTCATCATGTATACTTCTTGAATAAAAAAGAAGCTTTGCTACAGCCTGTTTTAGTTGATTGAAGCATTTCCTTAATCTTTGGCAAAATCTGCTGAGGCCAAGCCTTACCTTTGTGTTTTATCATCTTTCAGCCAAATAAGGAAAAATACATCGTTGTTAACTGTTTACTAAGAGAATGGTGGTCTCTGAGAGAAGTAGAGACATGGTATGTACCAGATTGTAGTATGTTTAGGCATTACTTTTATTCGTCTCTAGTTCAGTCAAATTAAATTTTAGTGTAAAAAAATACATTTCTAAGGCCCTTGCTCTAACTGAGCTAATACCATTAAAGAGCTGACATGTTTAGATAATGGATTGCAACCCTCTTTGCACTACCAAGAAATCTCCTGCAAGGTTATGTGCAAATTTGCTACACTTGGTCAGAACTTGGTTCCTTATGGGAAGCAATGATTCATCTTCATGTGCAAAGCAAGCGTGTTTTGTCAACAGAAACACACATCTATTTACATAATTAATTACCATCAAGCTCACAGTAGCCTAAGAAGCTGAGACAATTCTTCCTATTTTCTGCCTGTCAGAGTGTACTATCACAACTGAGAACATGCACTGAGGTCCTTCTTTGTAAAAGCACATTTGAATGAAGACTTTGTTTTAATTATAGCAACTTTTCTTTGAAGTAGTGGGTAATTCTGTAACCATGGTAACATTTGTAATGATGCAGGCTATATTCGGATCTCATGCATTAGTAGAAAAAAACTATTGCTGCAGAGATCAGGAAGGCTTTATGAATAGATATTCAATGGATGTACAAAGTTCCATATTTCTCTGGAAACCTTTTACACTCTTTCACACCACACAACGTGTAACAAAGATGGAGTTAACCTTGCAGTGTTGTTCAATCACAGGGTAGTTATGAGGCAATGTTATGCAGTGCCTGTTAGTTTTAGGCCACATGAGGAAAAACGATTCTAACAGAGATGGAGAGGTCTGCATGCCACTTTAAAGACCACTGGTACAGTTCTGGTCCATCATCCTGGTCAGTGCTGATCAAAAAGATGAGATAAAAGTGGCGCAGATCAGAGGAAGTCTGAAACACTTGAGCTCCTGAATGTCTTGTATGCAATGAACATTTACATACTCCATTCTTGAGCCTGATCTTGATGTACATCCAATTCTTCTCCACATTGCAGTTTTCTCTAAAAGGAGACCCGTGTGCATGGGTGTTCTGGGTTTGCCTGGAATAGAGTTAATTTTCTTCCAGTAGCTGGTACAGTGCTGTGTTTTGGATTTAGGATGAGAATAATGTTGATAGCACACGGATGTTCCAGTTGTTGCTGTGCAGTTCTTACACTAAGTCAAGGATTTTTCAACTTCTCATACTACCCTGCCAGAGAGGAGGCTGGGGGTGCACAAGAAGCTGGGAGGAGGCACAGCCAGGCTAGCTGACCCAAACAGGACAAAGGGATATTCCATACCATATGACATCATGCTCAGCATATAAAACTGGGGGAAGTTGGTTGTGGGGGCAGCAGCCCCTGCTAGGGACTAGCTGGGCATTGGTCAGTGAGTGGTGAGCAATTGCATTGTGCATCACTTGTTTTGTGTATTCTTGTATCACTATTATTATTATTATTTTCCCTTTTCTGTCCTACTAAACTGCCTTTGACTCAAACTATGAGTTTTACTTTTTTTTCTGATTCTATCCCCTGTCCCACTGTGGGGGTGGGTGAGCAAACAGTTGTGTGGTGTTTTGCTACCTGCCAGGTTAAACCTCAAGAATAGGCTAGACAAGAACCACATTAAACGGTGCTCCAGGAAGAGGTTGGCTTTTGGGATTTTTTGCTTTTCCTCTTGTCCAAGAGAAGCCTGGGAAGGAATGATTGCCCCTATAAATACAGCAGAAGGCTAAATATTGGAAACAGGAAAGGCTAATTTAACTTATTCAACAATGTTGTCACAAAAACATACAGTAAAAGAGGGATGATTAAAAAAATGTGTCTGCAAATTAGAAGAGAGTTTCTGATAGTTCTCAGAGGTGTGCAGCAAACTATCTCAATACTCAAATAAATGCTTACATTGTCACTGTCACTAGCACAACTGCATTGCAGCCAAAAGAGATGCCCTAGGGTAGATGGGGCTTCTCCTAGCCACCCAGATGACATCCTCCTTATTGACATTTTAGAAGGAATATCACGTGCCGCAGAAATGGAGCAAGGGAACAAAGTGAGGCATGGAGGAGCACATCTGCCTGGAGAGTCCTAGAAGACCTCAGACTGTGCAAAGGTGTGATGTGGCACAGTCCAGCAGCACAAGCCTTCCAAGTGCTCACTGCCCCACAACCAAGCTCTGCTCTGGTTTTCAGAGGACTACAAGGTTGCTGCGTGCCTTCACAGTACAGACAGGCAAGCCTCCTAATCCCTCACAAAACTTGTTTCTCTCCATGATCACAGTTTCCCATGACAACAGTGTTTCTCCATAGGAACACTATGCCTGGCTGCCAAGAGATGGATGTTTGTGACCGCAGAAATTTCACAGGAGCTGGACTTGCCCCCAGCAGATGGGAATGGTCCAGGTGCTCATGGTGTGCAAAGTATATATGAAGCCTTCCCTTTCCCCAGTCCATTTTTCCACTTCTGAAAGAAGCAACAACCAAGACTCATTGCAAAGAGGAAAATTAAACTTCTTTTGAATTTCAAAACAGAACAAACAAGCTATCACTTTCTCTTGAGATAACATCAGCAGCTTGCAAAAACAAGGACAAGCTGTGCGTATGTACCCATCTTGAATTGGTGGGTGGAACAGAAAACTGGAACCACAAATGGACACTCTGTGTTACAATAATGTTTTTGAAAGAGAACTGGCTGCTGTGCTACTATATTGACACAGGGTCCCCAAATCAATTGTAGGGACATCACCCTGAGAAACAGGAATGAGGGATGCACTCTGACTCCTTGGTTTTCCCAGAAGCTGTCACAGGTCCTGCGGAGGAGCGGCTCCCTGGCACGGTGGGGGACTGTGGGGTGATTCCTCACCACGCCACGCTCATCCCACTCATCCCAATTACACACCCCGCTTTTGTGCCTCCCAGCTTGTGGAGGGTCAGAGAGCCCTGTGAGTTTCGTGGTTTTGTTCCCTTCATTACCATGCAGACAATATTCAGCTGTTCTCAAGGAAGGTCTGGGATCCCTGCTCTTTTCCCAGGCTTTCTTCTTGCTCATGAAAAGAGGAAAAACAACAAGGAGCCTGTTTGGCTCTGTCTGGCCGAGCTGTGGGCTGAGGGTGATGTAACGCCGAGCCCGGCGGTGACTGGCTGCAGCCAAACTGGTCATGCTCTGTCCAGGCATGGCGCGGCCCTCGCTGCCGCCCGCCTCACACCTCGGCCCCGCCACCGCACAAAGGCTCTGAGCGGGAGCATTCAAGGGCGAACAAAGAGCCAGCCAAGCGTGAAGCTTGAGGGGATCTCCCCCTCGGCACCGAGATGGCTCCCAGCCCTCACCCCAGTGCCTGCCCAGAGCTCTCGTGCTTCCCGTCTCATCCGGGGGGCACCCGCCTGGACCCACAGAGATGATGATGATGATGGTGACTATTATCTGGTGGAACATGGGTTTGTGAAATTGGAACTGGCGAGAGAAATAAGCAGAGAAGGAAGAAAACAAAATTGGTTTTGTTTCAGAGGATAGAGGAACAGGTCTCAACTAATGTAAATCAGCACAGTCTCGTTGCCTTCAGTGGCAGATATATTAAAATAAATATCAGCATGAAAGTTGGTCCATGATGTCAGATAACTGAAGGGAGTTTAACGTTACAACTGTTCCACAGTTCCTCGTTGGAAGTTCCTCGTTAGCAAGCTAAATGCCTACTATTTAAAGAGAAACATTTATTCAGTGGGTTTTGTCATCTTTTGACATTTCATTTTGCCTAAAAATACTATTTTCAAATTAAAAAAAAAAAAAATCCTTAGTCAAAATTTGGTGACTGCTTATGATTGACTTTTCAGTTTTAATTTTGAAAATGAGTTACATTCTTATAACTATTAGATTGCCACAGAAAGACAATAGTTCTCACGCTTGTTGTGTGATCTCACCAGACACCTGATATAGAAAGGTCTTATTAAATATTTGAGGTTCCTTCACAGTAGAGGGTAGTAAACACAGGATTTGTGTTTGTTAACTAGCTTTACATTTTCAGTGTTCATTCTGCCTTCACTTAGCCCATCAAAGACTGACTCCTGGGGTGACACATCCGAACACTTTGTTGCTCACAACAGTTGCAGCCTCTTGACAGATTCAGGGGAATGAAAAGCGACGGAAATTTGCAGCTCATTTTCAGAGGGGCAAGATTCTGAAAGCATATAACCAGATTTTTCCAAGAAAATACTAGACTTTAAGTGAAAGGAGAGAAGGAGTGGAAAGGATTAAGCACTCCATGTTATCTGAAACATCTCTCACCTTAAAACTTGATTGACTTCCAAAGTACTAGTCAATTTACCTTTCAGATGCAACTTCCCAAAACATGGTGTCAATTAAACTTGCATAATAGGTGTCTGTCAGCATGCAGTTTTATCCTTTTAAATGCCTTCCAGAGTCTGGAGTTTGAAACGTGCTGTATTTAAATTCAATCTAATTAAAGGTTGGAAATTAATTCATTAATTGTTAATTATAATGGAAATAAGTGCCCAGATACTTGATCTGCATGCCTTTATACTCATTAAAACATAGAGTGAAAGTACAAATAAACAGTAAAGCCCTACTAAGTAAAGCCATGCTTATCACCCAGCAACACAGATACTCATTTAAGAAAACCTTCCCCTCAAGTTTTTCATCAGCCTTTTTAAGTGCTTCCAAATACATTTGTAATCTTATTCCTATTTCAGGCCATTTCCCAAGAGTACGCAGCTGCTGTCTGTTTCTGCAGCTCAGAGGCACAAAGTGCATGCACATGAAGTGTAATGAACATTTTCCTTCAAGAGAACAGAAGTTGCTTTCTGGGTTGTTCAGCCTAGCTGGAGAATTCCATAAGCCTGCCACTGTATGCTTTTACACAAAATGGAGCTGGGAAAATAAATATTTAGGGTTGATTTTTTATTGAAAGGAAACAAAAAAACCCCAAAACACCTAGAAAATTGGTAAGTCTTCCCCCAAACAGTTTTCTTTGCTAGTGAATTTATCTTCATCATTAGACTGTTTTATTTTCCTTAAATAACAAGCTGTGATTCTTTAATAACAAGCTGTGATTCTGTGAATTATTAAAGAATCTCAGCAAAGCAGTGGATGTGGTCTACCTTGACTAGAGCAAAGCATTTGACACAGTCCCCCACAGCATCCTTGCTGCTAAACTGAGGAAGTGTGGTCTGGATGATCGGGTAGTGAGGTGGACTGTGAACTGGCTGAAGGAAAGAAGCCAGAGAGTCATGGTCAATGCGGCAGAGTCCAGTTGGAGTCCTGTATCTAGTGGAGTGTCTCAAGGGTCGGTACTGGGACCAGTATTATTCAATATATTCATCAGCAATTTGGATGAGGGAATAGAGTGTACTATCAGCAAGTTTGCTGATGACACCAAACAGGGAGGAGTGGCTGACACGCCAGAAGGCTGTGCTGCCATCCAGCGAGACCTGGACAGGCTGGAGAGTTGGGCGGGGAAAAATTTAATGAAATATAACAAGGGCAAGTGTAGCATCTCGCATCTGGGTAAGAACAACCGCAGGTTCCAGTATAAGTTGGGGAATGACCTATTAGAGAGCAGCGTAGGGGAAAGGAACCTGGGGGTCCTGGCGGACAGCGGGATGACCATGAGCCAGCACTGTGCCCTTGTGGCCAGGAAGGCCAATGGCATCCTGGGGTGTATTACAAGGGGGATGATTAGTAGGTCAAGAGAGGTTCTCCTCCTCCTCTACTCTTCCCTGGTGTCCAGTTCTGGGCCACTCAGTTCAAGAAGGACAGGGAACTGCTGGAGAGGGTCCAGCGCAGGGCAACAAAGGTGATTAAGGGAGTGGAGTATCTGCCTTATGAGGAAAGGCTGAGGGAGCTGGGGCTCTTTAGTTTGGATAAGAGGAGACTGAGGGGTGACCTCATTAATGTTTGTATATATATAAAGGGTGAGTGTCATGAGGATGGAGCCAGACTCTTCTCGATGACAACCAATGGTAAGACAAGGGGTAATGGGTTCAAACTGCAACACAAGAGGTTCCAGTTAAATCTGAGAAGTAACTTCTTCTCGGTGAGGGTAACAGAGCACTGGAACAGGCTGCCCAGGGGGGTTGTGGAGTCTCTTTCTCTGGAGACATTCAAAACCCCCCTGGACACTATCCTGTGTAGCCTCATCTAAGTATTCCTGCTCTGGCAGGGGGATTGGACTAGATGATCTTTTGAGGTCCCTTCCAATCCCTAACATTCTGTGATTCTGTAAAGACCTCTCTTGGTATTTTTAATCTCAGGGCTTTGCTCCTCACTGCTGCTAGTTAGAAAAGACTACAACTAGAAAAAGATGTTACCTGCAACCCTATGCTGTCAGGATTCTCATTGAGATTTAGCAAGTCACAGTTCAGCTTGATTTTACCTCACTGATAGAAACTGCTTGCCAAAACCACTGCCCAGCCATTAAATACCCCAAAGCTTAACAACAGTGACTTCTTCAAGGCTTGAATCTCTAACACTGTTCTGGGGGTTATCCAAAGTAATGTATCTAATGTATGTATTCCCTCATCCCCAGTTTTTCACCAGGTCCCCTATTTACTAAGCCAATAATTCCTTGAGCTATGTTTTTTGTTGTTTTTTTTTTTTAATTAAACACTTCAAGTAACATACAAAAAATATGTTCAGAGAGGAGGAAGATGAGGCCTGTACGCTGCCACAAGGCCTTTGTTTTTATCTACTTTGTGCAATACAATTGTCTTCTGTATTGTAACAATATTTCCTATGCAAAAACTACCCAGTTTTGATTCTGATAGTGACTGAAGAGCAGCAGAATAAACAGAAGATCTTGAGAACAGATTACATTCAAAGAAACCACAAAATACCTAAATAGGGCACTATGACACTTGTGAATCCTGGTTTGCTCTGGTAAAAATGTAAACATTGTTAAAAAAAAATAATAACAAAGGAGAAAAAGTAGAACTCTCTCAGGCCTCCAGAAAGAAAAAGAAGGTGTATATCTGTACTTGTATAAATATGTGTTTGGTTGTTTTTGTCTATTGCCAGGGAATAAACATTTCCAGTTCCAGAGAGGAAACCTTCACACTTCAGAAAGGCAGAAGGAAGAAGAGGCTTTTCATTCTGCTGTGAGATGCTGGGTTTTGTGCTTGTTTTGTGTGTGGGGACCCAAGCTTTCATGCTGATGGGGAAGTAAAATAGTTCTTTATGGAGTATTTTATAAAAGACTATTGGTCATTCCAGTATGAGTCTGAAGCAGAAGGGGAGGTCATGCACAAGAGAGGTTGTGCTTCAAGCCACACAAGGAATGGAGATTTGACTGTGGGAAAGGAGATTCGCATTCATGCAGACCCTGAACTTGGCCTTACAGAGTATGTAAGCGCTGCTTGTGCCCGCAGCGTCCTCTCGCTGAGCTCTACCACCTATAAAACAAATCCTGTAATGAAAGCAGATCACCTCATAATGCAGTCCTGGAAGGGGCTGATTCATCTAATATCTCTTGCTTACAAATGTACTGTGGGGTTACCATAGTTCAGGCAGCCTCATTAAAAGCAGTGCAAAACACGCAGCGCCTGAATGGAGATGAAATAAAAGCCCTATAGATGGCTGTTACACATAATCCATTTGTTACTACGCTTAGGAAAAACAAAGGAGCACATTGTTTATAGAGCTGCTTTCTGCTAGCAGCAGGACAAATTCTTGTATGACTAGTGAATATTTTACAACATTCAACAAAACTAAGAGTGTGCCTTCTTCATAACACCAGTAATTCATAACAGGGAGATGAATGAAGGCAGAATAGAGAGAGCAACAGTAAAAAAGAGAGATCAGGTAACTAGTAACAGCTGTACAGGGAAACTGAAATTCTTACCAATTCTGAGCACCCAGAGATGTGCAATGGAAAAAAAAGGATTTTTTTCATTATTTTACATGCATTGCATATAGTATATATAAAGTTTAGAAGCTATTCTCTAACCACTAAATTCAAGTGGTTTATAATTTTGCATACCAGCGAATGGCAATGCCTCATTAAGTTTGGACAAACAAAAATAAGAGGATGTTCTTAAACAGAAATTGGCCAGACACCAAAAACCACAAGGGCAGGCACTGGCTGAAGCAATGAATATAACAAGTATAGGACCTGTCCAGTTACACAAAGAATAAGTTTAAAATAAAACTGCTATTTCTATTTCTATGTTTCACATTTTTTGCACCCTAAAAAATGAACGGATAATATAGTTTGCAGTCTATGTATTATTTGTGTTCTCAAAGCCTGGGTTAAATTATGTAGAGGCAGACTTCATCCTGACCTCACTGGAGTTGCATTGAATTCTAAGTATGTCAAGCTATGTGTCCACCTAGCCAACTAACACCAGTTAAGTCGCATTTTTACTATACCTTGCTTTCTTTTCCAGTAACTATGTCTTCAGGAGTACACTCTCATCGCTCATATATGTGAACAAAACAAAATTCCTGAAGTCAGGTTTCTAAAAAGACACTAAACACTCCTTATGTTGGCACAAACTGAGAGAAGGTTTTTATAACTAAATAAAGGACATGAATGGAAATTATTCTTCAAGCTGAATGAGCAATGCACTACACAGAGCTAAACCCTTTGCAATTTAAGGATAGGACACTGGTTTGTCACCCTATCTACACACATATAAAGTGTTAGAAAAATGTACCACCTGAAAAGAAACCTAAGAAGAAGGGCTTCAGAGACACAGTCCAAAATACCAAACCACACCTATCATGAGGTTTTGTTTAGCAGTAATATAATAACAGCAGCTGAAGCAAGAGATTTTTGACCTCTCCTGGGCATGATACCCTAGCTTAGAGGCAAAGGGGCAGGGTTTCTCCCAAACAGCCTCAGCTCTGCTTCGGGAGGGAAAGCAAAGCAAAGAGACCCTGAATGCAGTTAGGGGACTCAAAAGGAAATCAGTATATCTGCAAAGGAAATGGCGCAGTGTGAGGCCCTGACTGCTCATGTTATCTTTGTACCAAAAGAGAGAGGTGGCAGAAAAACGTGGCCTGGCATGAAACAGTGCTAGGGCAGATATGCAAATTTCTGTGGGAAAAGTTTCCCTCCAAGGCATTGAGAAGCACTGACATGTTTTCACATAAATCATTAGGTAAGACAGGATCCTATTTTCCATCCAAACAGTGCTCCAAAAGACAGGGGCAGCTGAGGGCCACCCCTCTTCCATGTACAACCAACCACTTTTGCATCTACCTAATTGATCACACAGCAATTGTTTTTCTGTACAAGCATATGAAAGTAGCAAATACGATTCAGATATAGAAACGTTTTCTGTTCTAAGGCTTTTATTGTTTACGTATCTGGAGTAAGTACTGACAATCAGGATACAGGATGAGCCACATTCAGATTTCCTAATTATTCATTTTTCAGGACTCTCAGTTCCCAAAATTATTTGAGGCACCGTTTGTGACACAAGCAGCAAATATATTCAAGAATACAAACTCCAACAGGCTGAATTTCTGCTCTAGCTGGAAGGTCTTATGAACTCAGTGAGTAAGTAAATGCAGTGAGCAAGTGGGAACTTTTTGACTGTTTTGATGGGTCAAAGCTTAATTGCTGGCATATTCTGAACCATAGGCTCCACTGTAAATTTGATTTGAACTGATACCAAAAAAAAAAAAAAAGGTCATAGCATTTAGCAGTTAAATAAAAGAGGAAATATGATTTGGTGACAGGGAAAAACATGACGCCTCAGAGGAGTAACTTAAAAACCCCGCGTAGAGAGATGGGCTGAGGAAAGGGGTGGTGGCTGCTGAAGAGTGGGGAGCCTGTGTGGCTGCAAGGAGCAGAGGCGGTGTGGAACAATCACAGGTCTCCAGCACCAGTGCCCACACCCAATGGAAAACCACCCAGATGGACACCCAAACTAGCCCACAGGACATGTTGTGCTCTCCTGGGCTGCCCCACCACCAGCCTCGGATGCGCTCCCAGACAAACTCCCCTTCCCCTGCTCCTCCTCTCACTGAGGGGACTGGAGGGAAAACTCCTGTCTCCTGGCAATAGGAATCCCTCTGTCCATCCCTAGAGCCTCACACACGACAAATAACACACTCCCCTTCCCCCATGGGTCTCTCTGAGGGGACTGCTTCATCCATACAAATATTCAGCAACAGTTTTCAGCAGAAAATTCCCAGAATCACATTGGATGGGACTGTGGGCTGGGGGCAGTGTAAGTGATTAATGGGCCCTCTACAGAACAAAACATCCTCAGCTCTGTCACAAGATAGTTGCTATGGTATTCTGACACCACTCAGCAGAAATTTGCTTTGGCCAGGGGCATTGGAGGAGGGGAGAAACACAAAATATACTATAGAAAAGTCCTTCATTGTACACTGGCAATTATTCTAAGCAAAATCCTCTGCCTGTCTAGAATTTCAAGTTCTGTATAAATACTTTCATTTAGATTTTTTTTTTTTTAAGAGACTTCCACTTTCTTATTTCTTAAGAACAGACAGCTTGAAACACGTCTTGTTAGCTATCAACAAAGTCTGTAAGAAACGTTGGAAGGTTTCAGCTGGGTTGATGTAAAAACAACATCAAATATCCCCTCCCGTGAGACTAAGTTAAATGTCCTTTTCAGTGACTCAATCAAGGCTATGTAAAATGCACACTTCATTGCAATCAGCTGCAACAACATCAGAATCTTTTAGAGGGATACTTTACCAAAGTCTTAAGTTTCAACTGGTTTAAAAATGTTCTGTGGCAGATAGAAGTTTTCATAGGTGTAAAATATACCAATATACGAGACAAGTTCTACCAGAAATGTCCAACAAAATATGAATGAGAAAGTGGCCAGGGAAAGCTTTTCAAAGTATCTAAAAACGGATAGTTGCCCTTTTATAAGGCATTAAAAAGCCAGAGCAGCATGCAAACATTTTAAGATACCCTATCCATCTGGAAGAGTCTTTCTGCATGTGAGGGATACAACTACCAGCTTTTATCACCATCCCTGCTTGAAGGAAGATCCTGCTAGACTGAACATTGGAGATGTTGGGTTCAGTGCTCACACAAGAGCCTAAAGAAATTGCCATCCTTTAGCAGCCTTAGGCATTTCTAAATTGTCTTGTAAACTTTAGAATCCGCAAGATGTGGAGTGCCCCAACATCCCTAGAAATACTGCAGAAGGGTTGTCCATGTATAGTCCACAAACATCAAACCAGAAGGCCTGGCAGCACAATTCATTTGGATTTGTACACATAAGTCTGTATGTATATATTTACATGCCATAAATCAACACTATACAGGCAAATATCCAGTGTAGATTTGAAGGGGGAAAGAGGATACCTGTGTTATCACATCACTCTGGGCTACAGGGGGAATCATTTCAGGAAAAGCACAGTGCTGATACAGCTCCTCTACGGCCGCTACCCAAGTCTGCTTGTTCAGTTCCGGGTGGGACTGCACTATGTCACACAGAAATATTTTTTAGGTATTTTTGAAAACCCATTCCTGAATCTGAAGTAGGCTTATTCATTACTTTATTCATTAATCCATCACTCTACTAATTCCAGTGCTCCAAAGCCAGTTTTACCAACTGATCACCTGGCCTACATTAACTATCAAAAATCATACATTATATAGTACAAAAAATGCTGTTGGAGTGTATCCATTGGCATGTACCATGCTGGACAGACAAAGTGTCCAATAAACTTCATAGCATGTGGGAAAAGTTCTCGAGAACTGCTTAACAGTTTTTAGTGGAAAATGCTGTAGCAATATCAGAATTTTGTATATAAATGCAACAGTTCCGATCAGAATTTTAATTTAGAATTTTTTTCAGTTCCAGGGAAGAAGGAGAAAGCCTAAACACCATGACAGAAGCACAGCAAGTGCTTGAAGGGGAAGGTGGAAGGCTCAGGCACAGATCCCCCGTTCGTTTATCTCCCTGCCTAGTACCTCAACAAGGTCTTGGTTCTATTCCAGTGGGAAATATTGAGGTCTCAGGATGCTTTTGAGGATGGGATGAACTTTTTTTTTTTGCCCAGCTCCACACTTGAAACTCCTCCAGCTTAATTATTGATGATGTCTGACTGGTTGCTTTAAAATCTAACAAATAGTTTATAGGGTATGAGAACAGCATGTCCAGTTTTCTTACCCAATGCAAACTGAAAGACATGATGGAGGAATATTTCTGTAATTACCTGTAACACATTTGACAGGTAGATTCAGATCACAACTTGATAGAAATGCAGATAATAGAAGGCATTTTCCAGACAGTCTTTCAATATAGCTTTACAACTGAAGGCAATATAAGTTGCACTTAAAGAGCTATAATTTGGCCACATCTGTAAGCACATCAGTGCTCTTCTCACGGCTTCACTAAGTGCTTAGGGCTGGGTTTTGCCACATTTCCAGTGGTTTTGCTTTCAACATTTTTGGTTTTAAGTGATTCCCTTGTTACAATTTCAGTCATCTGCCTACTGCATGTTCCATCCTACTTGTGACCGCTCTCCTGATACCTACTTTCACAAGAATTGATGTATCATGTTCAGTAGCACACTGGCAATGTTTATTCAGTACAGTGCCTTCGCCATTCCCACAACCATCAGAAACTAAGCAAGCATACGTAGATGGTTAACATTTTCAGTTATTTTTCCTCTGTATGTTTGCTTTTAATTTCTACAGCTGTGATATTTCACACACGGTATAAAAGAAAAAAAAAACACCACATTCATTGTACACTAGGCTTCTTTGCAGGCCAGCAAATAACAAAACTGGTAGAATTCTGAGGTAGGACCTTCCTCCAGCAAAACAAGAAAGCTGTGGCTGACAGATGACAAGTGAATTATCTAAAACACTAGTTTCTTGTTGAAAACTGTAGTGGTAAGCACATAAAAGCTAGTCTTTAGCTTTTAGAAAACAAGGAAAGAAAGAAACTAGTCCTGTTTAGACAGTTACAGTCCCCTTCTTCACTGAAAGTGTCATAATTCCTCTTGACTGGGCACAAGAGGGACTTCCAAGAAGTTTTATTCTTAGACTGATGTGACAACTCATCTTCTTGAGATTGGTGTTTCCACAGACGGAACTTATATGACAGTGTTAAACTAGATACTTACCCTTGAAGATGCTATGTGCTCAGCACTTGTCCATACCGGAAATGGACCACAAGGGACTACATGTACTTAGTTACCTATGTCTGTCTTTAGACAACTTAAATTCACCACTTAAATTTTACTAACAATATGTTCAGTCACTGGCCATCTCCTCCAGTCATTTCAATTTCTTCAGGCTGGCAAGTGACAAACAATAGAAATGATGAGATCACATCCCGGCACTACTGAGTGCCCCAAACTAAAGCAATTAACACGGGCCTCTGGGCACACCTTCACTTGAGTTTAGATCCGGAGCACACCTCTGAACAGAGTTTACTGATCATCCCCACTTAATGTGCTTTCATTTGTATTGTAGAGTGCTCTTGAACAATGCTCTTTCAGATACAAGGCAGCTGGCAGCTGCACTTCAAGGGTACATCTAACATCCTCCAATTGCTAATGAAATGTGCAGCAGTCACATCAGTTCCTCAGCACCAACTCTCCTGTTAAGGAAGGCACTCCTATTAGACTGCAGTTCCTGTTCATGTAGACGTAAGCTCAGACAGTTAACTCCAGGAGAGAAGTAAAGCACAGAAACTAACTGGAAGGAGACACCAGCCTGCTTAAGGACAGATCTTTTGTTTCCATCACATCCCTTTTCTGCTGGCTAGCTGAGGTGGACTCTGAAGATTCCTTCCATAGGCTCCAGTTATTCCCTGGATGTAGGCTGAGACCTGCATCTATCACAAGGTTCCGGATTCATCAGGTGACATGATCTCCAAGAGCCAGTAACCATTTAAAACCCAGAGAAGATGTGCTACATGGCAGTACTGCTATGAAGAAGTAGGAGTACTTCCTTTGGAAACTACTTACCTTCAAAAACTGGAAGTTAAATCCTAGAATATTTGAGAAATTACTCTCCTTGTTCATTTGCCTCAAGTTTAATTGTAGATAAATTAAAAGCTTTTTAACTCACTAGGGGGAGTAATCTGTCTTTCTGTCAAATGCGACCTTACAAATATTCCCCCTAATCCTTCAAGCAAGATGAGGCCACAAAGTATCATGTGAAAAGTGAAACAGGAATCTGGTTTACAGGAGTCAGCAACTTTATCATGTCACGTCTCTTTGGCATCTTCTATGATTCTTTACAAAAAGCTTCTGTCAGGGAAGAATAACTTACCATTATAACAATCATAGATACATGAAGAAATGAAGATACATGGAGTTGGAACCTGAAATAAAAATATGATGATCTCCTTCTACCTCCCCTTACACCCAGGTGTCATCTAAATTGTTCATGTGATTTATCTCGTTTTTTTACAGTGTAACATTCCTAGAAGCCCTCCCCTTGGTTTATGTCTGTGTTACAAGATGATGCAGTCAAACGCATTCTTGCATCTTTCTTGGCCAAGTTAGGCTTGCATTTGCATGAGTATAGTTACATACAATGAAGCAGAGAATGCTAACTTGCACAACCAGGTGCATCTTGGAGGATATACCCTGGCTAACTGTAACCCTGGTGGACATATATCTCTGGCTAAAACAAACAAACAAACAAACCTCCTCGGCTGATGCCATCCAACTCTTGGCTTCAATTGAAGTCCAGATTAAAAAATGGTATGTCTGGATCACAGTTGCTATTTAGATATTTGTAGGCATTTATTTGTTCATGCTCACTAAATAACATCTACTGACACACACGCACAAAAAAAGAAATCTAGGAAGCAAGATGCCCAACAGCTCCTCAGCAGCATATGACTTTTCCTAGGGTTCTGCAGCTACCAATCTGCCTTGTGCTTCAGCTCTCCCTAAAGTTCAGCAATAAGGAAGTCCTTAATGGAAAAATACAACTAGATAATTTTCATAGAGTTTCCATGATGTCTTGTAGGTATTAAATTTAAACAGAAGTCACAGAACTCACAGGAACAAGCCAGTATGAGAAAAGAGACAGTTGTTCAAAGCACAAGACTGAACTGAACAAAACCCATCTGGCAAACTGTAGGAAGCTCAGCAATCCGATCAGCTGCAATTGCCCTTATGCTATCCGCCCACAACTTTCCTTGCTTGCCCTTGGAGAACAGATACTGGTAACACAGGGATTTTGTAATGAAAAAACCCATGAGAAACCCAATGAAGAAACACATCCAACACAGAGAGAACCATCAGCTTTCAGGGCTAAAACTTCCTGGTACATCCTCACAGTCACAGTCTGCACAGAACTCACTTTAACTCAGGTTATTTACATATCCAGATATATTCAAAATTAGCCAGAGCAGATAGCTCTGAAGAGTTTACGTGCCCACCATGCCCTCTCCAAGCACAGAATTTAAAATACAGTACTGCCTACTGTGCATTATTAATGGCATTTCTAAACATTACTGCCACTAGAGGATTTGTTTCTGAATGCATATTCAGCAAACCAACCAGCACCTCTGTGGATGACTGATACATGACAAACCTGAGGTGTCTGCCTCTACAGTTGTGAATACTACAGACTTAGAAGATTTGTCAGGAAATATTCTGCTAAGTTTTTCAACCTTGAGTGAAAACAAAACCAGAAAATTCTTCAACAGCTACAGTAAAGGCGTTACTCTCACAAAAATAAACAGTTAGCAATCGGATTTCTCTCATAACCACTTCTACAGCTCCAGTTACCCTGGAATAATATTATCTAGTGAAGGGTCTGTATGGCAGTACATTGACCAAAGGTTCCAAAAGTATAGCTCTTGATGTGACAGAAAAATGAGTAAAAGTCCTTCTTGGTTATACACACTAGATAAATGCCCTACTTAATATTCTCATCTTGTGCACACATTTAACCACAAGAAGAATAATAACAGGTCTGTGCAATTGTAAATTCATACCTGTGATAATCTTCAGATTAAGTATTAGACTGCTCTGTGAAAAAAGAAACGTGAGAAACACCATGGCAAGTATATGTTTACCTGTGCTGCACAGAGAACATACATGCTATGTCTAGTGATGTTGATCAATTTAAACCTGATTCATGGCCTGCTGCAAAATCTTATACCAGGAGACTGCTTGATAGCAGTACCAATGTACATAGCCCTATAAGAAAAAAGCACTTTGTGCTGGGCAAACACACACTTTTGAAAAAAACGCATTTAGTATTTACAGGACAGAAGTTTGTGTTCCATTAAGTTACTTTTATGCTGTTGTTAGAAAATGCCACTCAACAGAGGTGGGCTTAAGGGGTTAAGAAGGAAACTTGGCACAGGAAGGTGCCCAATACTGGCATCATATCAACAACATAACTGCACTGCAGTCTCCACAAATGCGGGTTTTGCAAATTTCAGCTTGCAAATTGTGACAGCAGATGGTTGAAGCCTGCCCCCATACAAACCCCTGCCTGAAATGGCATTGCCTACGTTTACACACCCTGAGAACAGACTTGGATTTCCAAAGAACACCTGAAACAACAACGAAGTATCTGGCCACTATTACATAGCAAATAAATTTTTATCTAGATGTGGAAGGAAAATGTGTTTACAAGAAGAAAGATCTGGGGAGACTTATTGCACCCTTGAAATTCAGAGAAGACCCACAGGCTCCCTCTCAGCATGTCCCTGCTTGAGGCAAAGGATAAGCAGGTTCTTTAAATCACAGGCTAAAGCCACTATCAGCATAAATTGCAAGGAGATTTCATCTCCATGTTGCTTCACGATTGATACAATCTGTGTACGAGGAGTAATCCAAATATTGGATGGCACATATCTGGCAGGCCTTGCATCCCTCTTCACAGACAAGGGTTTTGTCGTAACTCACAATGAAATTACTGTAATACCGCTCAAACAGTATGCTGTGTGGCAGAGACAACTGCTTGGCCATTTCATACAGGCTTTCCGGCTTCAAATCTTCAATGCCGTAAGCTTCAGTCAGGATGTATTCTAATTTCCAGTTCGATTCATTTTTCTTGTTGGCATCTCTGAGGTCCAAGTAAAACTGCCAGAGATCCTACAGTTAAAAAAAAAAAAAAATAAAAAAAGAGGACACAAAAATAGGCACGGCTGTATTGCTTTTTTCCCTGCTTCATTAAGTCTCTAGAGTGACCTATTGATTAGGAAGCTGTCACTCCTCATTATTCACAACTGAATAGAAGGTCATGTCCCACCCCAAGAGCTGGGCTTACACCCAAAGCTGGTACTTGCAGTGCAGTAATGGGGGGGATGGGGAGGAGAACAAAAAGGAGCCACAAAAGGCAGCAGTGGCAGTGTTAGGGGTCTTTCCTGTCCCAACTGGAAACCATCCTCCACTGTGATCATGTCTGCTTTAGGAGTGGGACAGAAAGGTGAGAACTAGAAGTCTCTCTTCTGCCGGCACTGCTTGAGGGGTGGAATGGAAAGAAAAATAATGGCCCAGGGAGAATTTAAGGGAAAGGGAGAGATGGAGATGCAGGAGTGAAATGTGCAGAAGAAAGGAGCAGCCTGTATTAGCACAGGTCTCTAGAAAGAAACCAGTCAAGCTGCAGGATGTGTTGTCACTGAACTCAGTGAGGTCAAGATTTTACCCTGAATTAGAGAGAATATCCGAGTCATTCAGAGCCAAAACAATTATACAGGATTTAATTGATTTCAAAAAAATCACATGAGACTACAGAATATTCTACTTATTTGCTTCTAAATTTATCTTTAAAAAGTATAAACTCTATATAGAAAGGTGCATGATTACAAAAGACATCACAGGGTTAAAAATGATTCACCAGCAAACATTGGTATGTAAACAAGGCCAGGATTTAGGTGAACCTTTTTCAGTGTTGCAGAGCTCCCTGTAAATAGTTTCAGGATTCTGCCCAGAAAATTTCTGACTCTTTGATTCTATGACGTAAGAATATTTCATAGAGAACAGAAAGTATTGGGTAGTTCCTGCAGGCACAGAAAGACTGACCAAGATTTCCTTTCCTTTGCCCAAGAAGAAAAATAAAGTGTAAGCACCAAAGTTCCACCAACATACATAATACTAAAAAGACTGACACCTTGCTGTAATTTTTAATGGCATTATATTTGAAGTCTTAAACAATGCTTTAAAATCTTTACTTACCAGCAAGCTGTAATCAAGAAGATCATATTGATATAATCTGACACCAGGGTTATTGGACTCCAGTTGCCACACATTCTTCACTGGGGTTACAGCAGGTGCCACAAACAAGGAATTTACTGGCTTTTCTGCAGCGAGAGGGAAGGTGAGGAAACTGTTCCCTTCTAATCACTTCTTTCCCAAACAAATGTTTTTTGTAGAGAACCAACACAGAAAGAACCAACACAGCAAGAACCAGAGTAACTGGCTTAAGCACATTAGCACTTTTTTCCCTGGGTTAGCTATATCACTATGTTTCACTGGATAGACCAAAATCTGTGTAAAATACCACAGTACACATTCCATGTGTACCACTTAAATTTTTCTATACTAGAGACTTCCCACCAATTCAACTAGCTGTGCAAAATGATCTTGCCTATATGTAATGTCTCCGTATTTTGCATATTTCTACTGAAGAAATGTTCAAAACTTTTAGTTGCTGTCTCCACGCTATACTTTGTGTGTTGTTGGTTTTTTTTTTTCCTTTATGTATTTATGATGTTATTTGAAACACCAGGGTATCATCACCTGACCCTGACTTCACTCATCTCAACTAGCCCAGCCCCTAGTACATGAAAATAGAACTTTACAGCAACCAAAACAAGACAATGTACACAGGCTTTAATTAGACAGCATATGCATAGTATATTGAGAGGTTCTCTGTGGAACAAAAAAAGAAGCCCTAACTATTCCTTTCTCTGACAACATCACAGCAGTGACATCACAAGATCAGTCTCCACATATGAGCAGAAGCTTTGAAAGCTTGGAAATTCATAGATTATTCTGGAGAAGATAAAACTGTGCTCTGTATCTCAGTACACTGCTAGAATGTTTGTCACATTTATCTTGAATTCTCTGGAATTTTGTCAAGAGGAAAATGGCATGAATAGGAGACAGCCTAATACAGTACAGATAAACACAAACTGTATTTAGCTACATGCAAGTTCGACAGGGCACCAAGATCAGTCTGTCCTCAGTGAAATTTGCAGTAGAGATGCTGGTTTCATGCACAAATGGGCAAAGGTACAAAATACATAGGTATAAGACTACCTTGAACACCATTTAAAAAATATAAAAAAAAAGGTTCCTTCACTATGGCTGGATTCCTTTTTACTGAAGATTAATTTCATGATAATGCCATGTAAAAAGGTAAATTATTCAGAATACTGTTACCCCAGTCTGCATTTTGTGTATTGCTTTTATGAGTTCATAAAAAAAAAAATAAACATAGCCAATTAATATTTGGGTATTTTACATAAACCAAAGCAACACACCTCACGCTATTCTACGGTAAAGACACAAATATTTAACCAGTTACTTGTTAAGAGTTCTTCTGTTAGAGGTGTTAGAGTTCTCCATATGGCCATTCCCATGCTTAACACTAAGGGATTTCAAAACAATAAACAAAAGTTTCAAAGCCGGGTGCTTTTCTTGAAGGGAAATTAGCTGATCTAAGAGATGCAACAGGCAGAGACTTTTTTTTTCCCCTGCCTCCCGCTTACCCTTATCTTAATTAACTTTGAAGCAGCAGGGAACTCAGCGGAGAGGCACAGTAATGATGCAGGAAACACAAGAACATAGAGCATGTCTAGCTGGCCTGAGAACATTCCCTTTGACACATTACACAATAGCAGCTGGCCAGTATAATTTGCCCATGTCACTGAGGGAGCGGAGAGGAAAGACTAGAAATTCTTGTCTAGCCATGAGCAATCATTTTAAAAAGCAAGAAGATTGGAGAGTCTCTTCTGACTTCAACAGAAAGGACAGTCTGCCAAGCAAGAAAAATCGGGAGTGCGTGAGGCTTGAACTCTTGTAGATAAATTAGCAATATTTCCCACTTTCCGTTTTAAATTACTTATAACAGAGGCTGACCAGTAAGAACATGCAAGAAAGTATTAATTTGCTTTTAATCAAGAAGAAAAAGATGAAGGATTCAAGTAGCATCATTACCTTCTTCATCCAGCAGGACCATGATACTGTCTCTATGTGTATGTCCAAAAAACTGCCCCGCAATAACATTACTGTATTTGCGAAAAATCTTTACCAGTCTCTCATTGTAATGCTCCCTGATAGCTGTAGTATTCCTTGCATATGGCAAGTATCCTATTGGTACATGTCCTATTATATATACCTAAGGAATTATACACAGAAAGCACAATCAGCACCTTCATTTGAAATTTATACTTTCATATATAACTTGGAAATGGTTACTACAATTTCATAATAATGATATCTTAGAAATGGCATTTTGAAAGCTATAAATCATGACAGTTTTCATATACAAAATAAAAACAGTAAAAATGTTTCAAATCATACTGTGAAAAAAGTAGAATTTTGTTTGTCTGTGTGAATTCAGCATATTCTTGGGAAAAAAATAATGTTTATATTTTCATTGTCTCTACTCACTTCTCTTTTGTTTCTTTTCAAGGTATAAACAGATAACGCTGATTGGTTCTGTTCACAGCCCTTACCTTTTCCTTCTTTTGTGAAGAGGTTTCTAATATTCCCTCCAGCCAGGCAAACTGGTCGGCTGGGTCAGTGATATTCACAGTTACACTGTTGGGGCCGTAATATAAATTTGTGTTCAGACTGATTATCCTGAGTGATTGAGAGCTATCACTGGATTCAAACAGCTGTGTGTAGAAGCCACCTGTGAAAATGAGACGAACATCATCTGAAAAATGAAAGGCTTCAAAGCATGACTTCAGAATGAAAGTCCAGCACTGACAAAATACCCATCCTTACCTTTCTAATAAAACAGAAAATGGCATGCTTATTCAAGCCATGCAGCACCTTATCACAACAGAACATCTTAAGGATTCGGTTTTAACAACATTTTAGTAGGAGAGCTTGACACTAAATTTTTTTATGAATTCTTTCTTGTAATTGCCTTTGTGTTTTACTTGAAAGTTTTCAGATGCAATTATCCAACTGACACACAAGAAGTGCCCTTTAACATTTCTTCCATACTGAGAGATGAAGTAACTATTAAAAAGTCCACATTTCTGGAAATAGTGCAAACATATAGGTTACTCCAGGAAGAACTGTTTGAGTTTAGTAGCCTTGTATTTTGAAAGTCATTTAACTTCAGACTGGAATAAGATGAAAAGCAAAGATCACATTTTTTTCAATCCAAGCTCATAAAATCCTCCATGGCATACAGAGCTTCTTCAGTGGATGCAGTTTCATAAACCATGGGCTTCAGCGTAGCCATGGCAACAGAGCTATAACAATATACCTTAACTTATGGACTTCCCCTTTGAGTTTTATTTTTCCTATTAGCGTTTCTACTTCCACTCATACCCAAAGTTCATTCTCATTCACGACACAAAAAACATAAATTAAACTTTCACATCCCTGATGTCTGCGTGGATTGGAAATTGTGCTGAACTTTACAGTCCTTTGCTAAAAAGATATAAGATCATAAATAAATAAATATTTCACATGCACTGGTACAAAACAAATACTACTGTACACATTACAAGAAGCAATAATTATTGCATCAGAAGAGAATAAACGTACCATGACGATAAGTATTGCTATTCAAAAAGACAAGTGAGCTCTTCCAGGAGAAGCATTACAATAATCCATTGTGCCAATTCATCCTATGAGACTTAGCTAAACAAATGGGATAAATCAATAGAAACCTCAGTACTCTAAGTCCTAGCTTTATAATGCATTACCGGTATATTTTTACCTTTTCTGAAGGTATTGATCGCTTCATCAGTCAGCCAAGGTTTCCAGAAATCTGCTACAGCATTGTAAACTTCACTGGTTGTTACAGGAAGCTGATCCTGTCAGAGAGCAGAACCTGCCTAAGTTTTAGCATTCAGATACACGGACAAAAAAAATTACTTAATTATCTCACCTGCCCTTTCACATAACACAAAAGTGTATCCACTCATCACCAGGAGGAACTCAGGAAAGGGAAAAAAAAAAACTTTTGAACATCCAGTATTGCTGATCAGGAACGAATGCCTAAACTTGGTCAGAACTGACTGCATGGCCTTGTCAATGCATTGATATACCCATGCCAGAAATATTTGAAGCTTTAGGAGCCCAGCAGAGTAGAAAATCATACATTCTGCAAAATTAATAAATATATAAACTCAAGATTCAAAGTCTAGAAATGAAGAGTCTTGGCAGAAAATCTTGAACATAAGCTTCTTTACAGCAGGTTAATTTTTCAAGCTAATTGGGGTTCATAGCAGCGCCTCAAAACTCCACTACAGCTCTCGGAAACATTCTGGTGAAATTCACAACCATTTCCGTGATAACCTGTAGTTCTACTAACACAGCATTTAAAACACAAAAGAAA
The DNA here is from genome assembly GCF_036013475.1 of Columba livia. Taxonomy (NCBI): domain Eukaryota; kingdom Metazoa; phylum Chordata; class Aves; order Columbiformes; family Columbidae; genus Columba; species Columba livia. The sequence goes on along the minus strand of NC_088604.1, from coordinate 54,240,565 downwards.
GTTCTGTCAATGTTTTCTCCCACGGGCTCTAATTAGGACTGTAGCACTCTTCAGCCTGAGCCAAGCAATGTCCAAACGTCACAGCCTGAGAAGAGCCACGCTCTTGTCTAACCCTGACAGGACGATTCCAGCCTGTCTTTGCCTTTCCTAAAATACCTGCTTGGATCAAAACAAAGCAACCAAAGGTCAAAAAATAGGCACAGTATTACAGTGCATGTTTTCTTAAACATAAAATTTGACCTTTTTAAGATCTTTGAAACTAAATCTCCGTTATTAGAGGCTTAGGCACAAAATCTCTGTCTAGGAGCAGTGCAATCAGAAGCCTGTTCAGACATTTCTTGCTTGCAGTGCACAGATATGAGTTATCCAGAATGCCCTGAGCCATACCAGTTCAGCCAGAGCTAACAGACACTAACAGGCAGAGCAAAACCTGATCTTAGATAAGATGCTATGTTAAGGACTGAAGGTGGTTTGGACCCAGGCAAGTCAGTGCTCTGTGAACTTGGGGATTAGAAAGCAGTTTGAGAATTTGTTTTAAGCAGAGGCAAGGATGTGGAACAAATAAGACTATGGAGAAAGACCGAGGTCACAATATACGACCTGAAAGGTACACCAATGCTTGATTAACTTGAGTAGTATTTTTAATAGGTTCTGCAAGAAAAATCACACAACACTGTTAAATTTTTAAGACTGACAGGTTAGAACACAACAGAGAGCAATAAAATTCTTCAGGGCATGGTGAGCGCACAGCTTTCACACTTGCTCTGGAACAGCCTCTAGCGTGTGGCTCGTTCCACATCGCTTCCAGTCCACGGGACATTTGCCAACTATGTCCATATGAGAAACAGAAATGTTGTCAACAGCCAAAAAAAATACCCAACCACCTCAAATGACCCCATAGAGGTGAAATTCTGATACCGGGGTCCTTTTTAAACAGTAACAGAGAAGTGTCAGCTCTGCACATTGGTGAAACCTGCCATTTCAAAGCCAAGTATCACAAAAACACTGCTGTGTGGCTTTGTGCAGAGAGAACTATAACAGCTATTCCAGTCAGCTGCCTGTCTCAAAATAATATCTGCTGCCCATCTGCCTCTCTTGACCATCTCTTTTCTATCTCCAGATTAAATTTTACAAACAAAACTCATATTTGTTGGAAAAGTCATTATATTCTTTGTCTACAAGGTTACTGTATACAGTTTTTTCTTCTATATCAAACTATTGTCTGTTAAGACTTCCTAAAAACAAAACAAAATTAAAACAAAACACTAAGTGATACTTCAGTTAAGGTATTATTTACCAAAATACCGGTGGTTTCTGGTGAACCAATCTGGCAGGCTGTCAGGGTATACAACAAGCTGAAGCTATATTGCCGTTCTATGAATGCAAAGAGACTCAAGTCTCAGCGTGGTTTGTGCACTCCTGTTTCCAAGGTATGTTCAGCTCTTATTTTGTCTCTCACATTTCCCTTTGTCCCCTTGGAGCACCTCCCTGATCCAGGAATCACTAACTCCAGCAATGATACAATCACCTACTACACCAGGGTATACCCTGATAGGGCTAATGAACACCACAGCAAACTGGGACGAAAGTCATTGGGGGTAAGAAGGGGTGTTACAGAATTCCCATTACACATTTCAAACAAAATATTTTAGCTGACCCGCTCCACATTCCTTCCGATCCTCTCAGATCCAATGACAGAATTTGCTTCTCAGTTCTGCGTGCTGACAGACCAACCCACAGTATGTTTTAAAGGACACATGAAGCAATTGTTTACTTTTGAGCTATGCCAAGAAAAATAATTCGCAGAACACTGAAAGTAAAAAAGCACTGTCCTCAGCTGCAATGGCACACATATTCAGTAAATCACCAATGCAAATATTTCTAAGTGTCCAATAAGGAAAGAAAAAAATACATATTTTTATATAAAAGCAGCAAAACTATGGGTATATTACAAAAATTCTGCCATTAGTCTGATGAAAAAGACTTCAGTGATTTCAATAGACAGATTTTCAGTAGGTCTTGAATCTTAACACATGTTCTCGGATCCATTAAGGAAGTAATTTCTGTTAGATTAAGTTATTGTACACATATGCATGACTTACATAGCAAGAAATAAAGTGTGTATTAACTATGATGAGACCTGGTGGTTCTAATCCATTGGGAACAATTAGCAGGATCAGCACTGCCTCAGGCAATGTACAGATTTTACCTGGCATCAAGGTTTACTTAGGTAACTTAACACAGAGCGAGAGAGACAGGTACTTTCTGTTCTAGATTGGAACTATTTACAATTTTAAATACTAACTGGAGAATTGTAGAATACTGTTTCCAGAATAACAGTTACACAGATTTAACTCTTCTTTTTCACACCTGCTTTCTGAGTGTTAGGAACACACTGAATATGATACATAAACAAATTTCTAATGTGTTTTACCTGTGGCCAATAGTCATGATTGCCCAAGGCTGGGAAAACCTGAAGATCTGGAAAGAAATTACGAATTGTAGAGCTCATGTTGCCAATGATGCTAATGACCAGTTTTGTGGAGAGTTCTTTTACAGGAACATGAGGAGGGCTATCTCTGAAAAATGAAAACGTTTTATTAACAAAGGTTTATTAGCAACATGAAGAAACATGAAGAAAATTCTGCAAACACATCTACATTCTAGCACGTAATACTACGAACTATATCCTTGTTAATTAAAATCACAGAATTGCCTGAAAAGCTTTCTGAAAAGGCTTTAAAACAAACAAAAAAAAACCCAAGTAGACTAAATGTTTATCCTATGATTCACATAACTAAGATTTCTTAGAAATTAATTTAATTCAACTCCATCATTTGGAGCTACTGTGCAGTTTGGGTTATGCATCTTCTGTCATCTGCACAACCTTGTAAGTTCTTTTTTCCCCTTTTAACAACATCCTGTTGAAAATGAAATATAATACGGTAAGTGAAATAAGTTAATCACTTGTCTTCACGTATTTCCCCCAGCAAAACTGACACAACATACATAAACTTCCCAGCAAAGAAGACCCTGTCATTGACAAACAAACTAGTTCTCACAAACACTCAAAGATACTAATCTCTTTGATAAATTATCTATTGATCTATAAAAAATTATGTGATGGTAGAATGGAGAATTTTGCTAAGGCAAAAGCATAAATTAATGCTATCTTTCACAAATATCTAGAAATAACAAGGCATGGCACTATCAAGCTACTCATATGTCTCCCTTTCACACTTCTTTCTCCAGTCACACTGCTAAAGCACACAAAGCCTCACAGATAACACATCTGTGAGAGAGAATTATTATGCCCATTTTCTAATAAGGAACATGGGCAAAGAAAAGGTAAATATTTTACTCAAGAGGGGACTACACACATCCAAACTACTACAATGAGGGGCTGTGAAACCACACTTTCTTTAGAAGCACATGCAGCTATGAGTGATAGTAATGGAGACAGCATCTATGACACCGTTATCATTCCACCACTAGCCACTGATCTAGAATTCATTCAGGCACCGAACCTGAAGAGTAACTTCATACACATACATAAGATACCTATAGTATTGTTTGATTCTAGTTACCCCACAGAACCAAATAAAAGATAGTTAAATGGTATCTTCTAAAAAGGGATGCGCTTTAGATTTAACAGACTTAAGACCTACAAAATACAATACCTCACATAATAATTAATTCCAGTCAGTTATTCCTCTGACTTTTCTTTTTGCTTTTTCCATGTTCCACCCTCCCAGTACCATTTCTATTAACTTACACTAACACAGTCATGTGGTAAATGTCCCAATGAACAGTCCAACAATGTTCAGAGATTATTACAGAGATCAAAATCTGTTCCTGAGGCCTTATATTCTCACTCAGTCTTCCACTTTTTGGCCATTTGGACAGCTAAAGGGACTATTTTAAAAGTAGCCTTTGTGAGATACTAAAGTCAGATCTGTTGGTGTAAATACAACCTTGTGAATTACTGTACTGTATGGTTGTCCAGCTGTTAAAAACTTTAACTGCAGAGTCACCTGAACGCTTACCCCGTCCAAATCATGAATGAAACCTGCTGTTTTGGATCCTTCATGAATGCAAATGCTGACAAAATAAGTTCATATGGAGAATCACACAAAAAGTCTCCAAAAGGGCCTGGGTCAGTGGCATTGGCTCCTTTGGAAGAAGAACAAACTTTGGTGCGATCAGGGGTAATGTGGTAAGTCGGATCTAAATGTAGGTCAGATACATGCCAGAACTGCCCTGTTTTCAGAAAACAAAGATTAAAGAAAATGCATTATTTGCATTTGAGCTGGATATACATGGGTAATGCCAAGTTTGCTCCAGTTTGTCTACTGCTATTCCTTTTTCAAGTTTTGTAAAGGAGAATAAATTCAACAAATTGACGATTAGCCTGTCTGATAAGTGTGGGCGAGTTCTGCTTTCCCGATGAGAGTCAATCCACATAGTCTACTTAGAAACACTGAAAACAGAAGCAGAGGCATAGGTTTAAGCTATTCAGCAGGGGAAAAAAAAAAAAAAAAAAAAGACGGTAGGGACTGGAAAATCAGCTCCTTTTCATTAATGCCAATCTGGAAACTGGACAGCAGAGGAGGTGACAGAAGGATTTCTCCACTCCACCTGAAAAGAGAGGTAATTGCATTTTAACTATTTTTCCAGACATTCCCTGGCTGGAAGCTAACATAAAAGATCACAATCTAGAAAGAAAGGCAAGAAACAACACGTGTGTAAACATTTCAAAGCTGTTTTTCTCCCCAGCAGTCACAGTAGCAGAGATGAGGCTTCTCACCAGCAGTGTGTCAGGCGTACTCACTACTCTCCAGGCTGACACATTCTCAGCCACTGGTACTTAGCACTGCAGGGAAAGATCAGCTGAGAAGTACAGGAATATGGTGAACAAAATGGATTAAGCTTTTATTAGACTAACAGCCTTCAGGTTTTATGTAAAATAAGATTTATTTATTTATTTATGTCAGTTTCAAAGCACTTGGGAAAGGCACAGGTGTATCTGGAGTAGTGGTTGTGAAACTGGGGCAGATATAAATTGGTTTTTCCCAAGGTCACATGCTCAGCCTATGACAGAGCACACGACTGGACCCCGACAAGTTTTATTTCAGGAAGCAAAGGCCAGCAGCAACCTTCAAAATATGCAAAACTGTGACTCCTACCAACAGGCGACAGGGAAACGCCTGGACTCCATGGCGTGTTTGGTCCAGGGCACATGAGTCACAGGGAATGAAAATCCTGTGGAAACCATTTTGGAGCACTCACCTGTGTACACTACAGTACAGGGGATCACGCCACGCAGACCATGGGTTTGCTTACAGCACAGAAGCCATCCTGACTGTTTGCAGTGCGGACACCGTGCCCAGGGCAGGGCAGGGCTCACCCCATCTGCCACCGTCGGAGCGCCAGGTCTACCCTGGCTACCCGAATTACACCCCATGGCACTCCCCCATACCTGAACAGCGATGGATTTAGTTATCTAAAAGTCACGTGAAGCCGAAGCCAGTTGGGACGGGGAACACGACGGCACCAGTTTATGTGCCGGCAGTAGTGAGAAGCGGAGGGAAGGGAGGCGCCGGAGGGGAGCACGTAGCCCGGGGCTCCCCCGCGCTGGCAGCACAGAGGGGCGGGCGGCGACCGGGAAAGCACCGCGGGTGCCGAGCGGGGCCGGGCTGCCCTTCACCCACCTCTCCCGTCCTCCACGGGCGGCCCCAGCCAGGCCCTTGCCCGCCGTCACCCCCGTGCGGAGGCGGCCCCGCTCAGCCGCTGCCCCCGGCGGACTCACCCACAGCGGAGCGGGGCTGCGGGCCGGCCGGCGGCGCCTCCAGCGCGGAGCAGAGCAGCGCCAGGCCGAGGGCCAAGCGGCCGGCGTGTCCCCCCAGCAGCTCCATGTTGGCCGTCCCGGGAGCGCCCTGTCCGCCGACGGCTGCTCATGTGACCGTCCCAGCGCGGAGGAAAGGAGCCAGGCCGGGGTGGCTTGTGCAAGCTCCGGCCGTTCGCTGCCTCCCCGGGACTGCCGGAAACCGCCACCGCGCCCCGCCCGCACCACCGGGGGCCAAAAGCCACTTTTGGCCGGGGCCCCCCGCTTGCTACCGGGCAGCGACGCCTGAGGGGGGCAGCTGCTGCCCCTTCAACCGGCCGTGCCGGGGGTCGGGGTGGCCTTTAGGAGGTGCCAGCCCCCGGTCAGCGCTGAGGAGGCAGCCTGGCCGCGGGCAGGGCTGAATTCACGGCACCGGCAGCTTTGAGGCCGGTGGCTTGGTGCACCCGGCGCGCCTGTCCCTTCGAGCCCTGGGCTCCCAGAAGGGGGTTGCGGTTTTCCGAAGAGGCCGGGACCTGTGGCTGAAGAATCCTTCCCACCAGAGCCAGCCGTGGTCCCGCTGGTGCTACCGACCGGCAGAGCCGGAGCGTGAAGCGCAGCTGCCCGCCCCGGCCGGGCTGTGCCTGCGGCCCCGGGGCGCACACAGCCCGACTCTGCCCCGGGCAACCTGCGCTCGGCCGCCTCCACGGGAGTCTCAAGCTTCTTCAGGAAGGAAGGTTTTTCACAGTATACCTGCAAAAATGGATCCTAGATACTTAACTCGCTTTACAATTAAAACGAAAAAAAAACAACCACCACCACACACACACACACAAAACGAACACACACCTGGTGAAATATGCCATCAAGTACACTTTTAATACAGCTTAAGGAAAATGCTGAGGTGTGTCGTAAATACCAGTCTCCATTGCTAAAGGCTTTATCGTCACGGAGCTGCTGTTTATTGCTGAAGTCAGGGTAGTTTCCAGTGAAAGAAGTGAACTCCCTGTCAGATTTAGGAGCAGACCAGAATAATGATGTGGATCTCGTTGCTGCCCCTGAACATCCCACTGCTCACTGTGCTGTTTTGTTCAGATCTGCTTTCCAGGGCTTTGCAAAGCCATTTAACGAGCAGCTGAAAGTCCCATGTGTCAGTAGTTTCCTCATTTTCCCAGTCCTCTGAGCTGTGCCACAGGCACTTTGCAGGTACCACTTATCATTTTTTCTCTCCCTTATTTAATTTGACATCATTGTTGTTCATCTTTAGAATAGCAAAAGTCTTCACCAATAAGCTTCATGATGGTTTCATGTGACTTACAGAACAACCGTATGTAGGAAAAGTAACCTTAGTCTAGAAGTGACTGTCATGTAAAATATTTACCATTTAAGGTTTATTTGTCAATCGAGTCTTAACAATCTGTCTCTAAGTCACTTTCCTCATATTTAATAGTTTTTTTTTGGTTTTTTTTTTTTAATTCATGACCCTACAAATCAATTCTCATGAAGATTAATGCCAGTACTGGAGACCCACGTCTGTTTTCCTCAGTGACAAAAGAAAAGCAGCTGCTCATGTTTCTGAGAAGAGGTGGCTGGGAAGGACAGTTGTGTGGCAAATGCACCCATGGGCAAACAGGCAGCAAGGGAGGGGAGACAGCTGAAAGCTGTATTAGGTACTGAAGCTGAGGATTAAATAAGCTAAAGAAACTGAAGCGTAGAAAATGCTGTTTAAACATCATTTGCACTATAGCAGCTGAAGAAACCCCAGAGACTGCAGCTCCCCATACCACTGGAACATATTCCACTTTTCATTTCTCTGATGAAAAAAGTTAGCTCCTGGTTTTAAAAACTATGAATATCCACCAAATAAAATGTATTTGTAATGGCTCATAGTTAAGAAAACAGACTTGGATGATCCTTTCAGGCCATTTCTTTGTGAAAGCTAGCAACATTAAACTTTGTGTTGGTTAGGTGCCATACTTGTGCCTGAACTTTTATCAGATAGGTGAGGTGAGCCACCCGTGTTATCCTAGCTATCCAGGGAAGCAAGAAGCTACTGCCTGTGATCCCACATAGCAGATCTGAAGGATGGCACAGTGCAGTGTTACGCCTGGAAAGCTGGGCAGGACACCCTTCTTGCACCAACCACCCTCTGCAGCCGCACACCCCACAGACCAACAAAAGCCAAAGCTCAGTTCTGCCTTCGTTTGAAAGGTTGTTGGTAGATGCATCTCCATGTCCCCTTACTGAGTCAGTGTGTCAGAAAACATGGACTTCCCAAACAATCTCTTTCATGCTGCCAGCAACTTGTTCCAATTTTCCTAATTATGTGAAGGCAGTTTTTCCCCACTCTGGAATATTTTAAGGAATATTCTTCAGGAATAAGGTTTTAATTTCTCTCTTTTAAGCAGAATTTTATTTTAAGTTGTTCACAATACAAACTGTTGTCTCCATACATACTAGCTATGAAACTACAGCTCAGGGAGGGGAATCTCAGAAGGTTTGTCTTGTACTGTTTTCCATTTGTTTTCCTCCCACCCCTGTGGAGACTGATGAAAGATAAGTTTTGTACTTTAGGTTCCCCCAGTACTGCCCTTTGTCATATTGGTCCTTTCTTCCCATCCTGTGGAACACCTCAACCTTTGCACTTTGTTTTTTTTTTATTTCAGTCTTTTGTATATTAGAAAAAAAAAAAAATAAAAACTCTCGTAACTATTAAAACCAAAACTAGAGGTCACCCACAACAGAGGCTGTCTCTCTCTTGGCTTTAGCATGCACTGGATAACAAGTTCCCAGTGAAGAGAGAAGCTGAAATTTGCTTAAGCCTCTGTCTTCTCTGCCTACATACATGAAGACAGGGGCTTCAGATTTCTCCAGCAAAAAGAAGCCACTGAAGTAGAGTGAAGGCAATTTCCCATGTGCTCTGCATCACAGAGAGAGGCTGCTGCAGCATTGTGTACCAGATGCTTTTCTGTTAACTCAGAAAAAGGAACTTTCAATAACTCCCTCCAGAACACTGTAATATTAGCCGATTAAATGCAAAAGGAGCAGAGGTTTAAAAAACTTTTTAATTTCTGTTTTATCTGCATTCCAAAACAATTCAAATATGCTCCATTTACTGTAAAAAAGAGGCAAGTGTTTCAGAAATTTAATACCAAGTTTAACGTGTTTCACTATACAGCACAACCTTGCCAATTTGATGGCATAAAGTTTTTTTAAAAAACACACTCCCTCCACAATTCTTTATTAACTTTTCATGCCAGAAATGTGCACTTTAGCTACGTTCGATTCTGGACGGTCCATTAATCCATCCAGCAGAAGTAACAACTGGACAGAGGTCAGGTAAACTCTACGCTTTCTCATAGTGACGAACAGCAACCACATCACCAAAGGTGAGAGTCTGCAAGTCCAAGGAAAAGACAGACATGTTAGATGCTGGACCATTTTCTATAACAACACATATTCTAAAGTCCATGCTACAGCAAGGTTGGTTTATGTTATGAAATTTAAAGAAAAACAAGTAGGTCTTTATTGCTGTTTGAAATGAACAAGATGCAAAACCTCAAAGTTATGGAGCCCATAATAAACATAACTTCCTTCTTTCAGACCCAAGCAGCACATAATGCCCATGTACAAGGCAACTAAAGTGAGACTAGAAATGACAGTTTAATTTTTCTAATTTTATGAAAGTATTTTCTTAAATACAGCATTTTAAAAACACAGTTTAACACTTATTTTCCCAAAGCCGATTGCATTGCAAAATGTGCAAAGTCCAAGTCCTCTGTACCCATATTCTATACTATAACATTATGCATAGACATTTACTTTAGGAGAACCTTGTCTTAAAATAAATGCATTCTGTACAGTTACATAGCTAGAACTACCAAATATTTTAATTAACTGCAGTTGTGCAGAACAGTAACTACAGTGTGTGAGCTTTGGAGATATTTCCTGAAGTGGAACAGGGCATCTCACTGTGTTCAAATTCCAAAGGAAAAGGTTTTCTATATATGTGTGTTGCTGTTCCCAAAAACAAAGCATGCATTTTCCCTTGAATCGCTTGTCACATTGTGTTGCACTGACTGTGTACTTCAAGGTTTTAATTATTTGGAAGCCTCCATCCATACAGATACTCTCTGAAGTACTTAGAAAACAAGCTCACTTGTTTTCTCCAGCAGCCAAGTCACATAAATTAGTATAGCTGGAGAAGTTTTATTTTTTAAAGTTACATCTCTGTCCCAAAAGCAAGCATGAGAAGGGCCACCCTAAACATCAAATATAATAACTTACACCATCTATTCACCCCATACTCCTGTTCCTGAAAAGTCAGGAAAATAATTTAAAACAAGACTTTTCTTCACACAATTGCCGCTTATTGTAGTTTTTAACAAGATAGGAGGAATAAACCCTTTATTATTAAATACGAAAATGCTATTACCTCCTGCTGTATTGTAATTTTATTTTCCTATGGAAATACCTATTCTGTGTAACTGAATATTATTTATGCTTGCATATATAAAACAAGTTTTTAAAGCAATCTAAATCAGCCCTGGCAGCAGATCATTGCCTATATAATCAAGAACTTTGTATCTTTTCAAGCTTACCAGGACTTTATTTTGCTTGGGTATTTAGACAAATTCTAGAAAGAACATATGCACTCTGGGAATCCACAAGCTGGGCTCCCTAAAACTACTAGCAATTCTTTAGCTGTCAGTAAAACAAGATACAAAACAAATATTTGAAGAATCTCTGCTAGCTTTCCCCACCAATTAGTTTAAGGGTTTATGCATAAATAACACGGTTGATAAAGCCTGAGATAAATGTGAGGAGTATTAGCAGTGTATGTGAATGCTCAGTGAACTTTATACTTACCATTACCATTTTGCCATCCTTTATTTCTCTCACAAAGTTTGTCTCTTTGCCGTCCCACTTCTGTACGTGCACTAGCTTGTCTCCATCCAGGGTCACAACTGACTGTGAGATACCAAGAAACACAAAGACATGCATTTATTTGGGGTATTTGGGATTCTGCTCACACATTCAGCATGCACTATTCTATTGAATTCTCTTCAATAGATGGATGTGGATCTGGAATGATAAAGTAGTCCACGCCATTTTAAAGCCAAGTCCATGAATCATCCTTATTTTAAGTATGAACTCCATACAATTCTTGTTTGTGTCAGAGGATTAAAAAAGTAGTCTCCTTTGAGTTCTAGCTTTACAAGAACCACTGTTTCAGATATGCTTTGGGGTAACATTTATGTTAAGCCCCTAAAGATGCAGGGAAGAAGGCACTTCCCCATTTCGTCTGGAAACAAAGTTATGCCAAATGATATTTAGCTTGAAAGAAGCTGGCAGCTAACACAATTCTTTGACACTGGAAGGCAGATATGGGGCTTTAGACAAGACATGGTGTAAGTGTGCAAATAAGATGCAATCTCATCTTTGTTTTTATTTTCCCCCCTCTCCTTCACAGTGCTACAACTGGCAGTAACAGAAGTTACCTTTTTTTTCCCTTTGACCCTACCAAAGATTATAGCCATGGGGATGGGGTGGAAGAGGAGTAAAAAAGACACCATTACAGCCCGAGAGTTCACTTACTTTGCAGTTTCTGTCATCGGGGCTAATTTCATCAAATTCCTCTCCAAGTTTAAAGCAGATTTCTGTGTTTTTGAAAGTGCTTTGAGTCTTGATCACTACTTTGTCCCCCTCGCTGCTGATGATCACAGTGGGTTTAGTCACATTCCCCACCTGTCGTGTTGCAAACCCCACTCCTGGACCATCATGGGAAAAAAGAAACCCATTAGACATTCGGGTTTTTACATCCTTTTCCTCACACACTGAGGTACAGAAATCTCTTCTCCCGCTCTACAGCTTTAAGCTGTCAGAGTGAAATGCTACTTTCTGCTTCGCTTGTGCCCTTATTCCTAAAGTATCCATAGGTACTCTCCCCAGAGAGATGTAGCTCCGTGTCCTCTCTTACCTCCGAGGACCGTGACACGGAACCCGGGCAAGCCCAAGCAGCGCCGCGGAACGGGTGACAATCGCTTCTGCGATTCCTCATTATTCCAGCATACGATTTCTCGTTTGTTTATTTCCAGTTTATCTGCAGGCAGCATTTAATTCATACGCTTCCCCTAACCCGGGGGCATGTCCCAGAGCCTCTCCCCAGCAGGACGGCTCTCAGGCAAACACACCCCGGCTCCCCCGGCTGAATGACCCCCATCAAATTAACTCTATTGATAGAGACACAGCCGCCCAAACCTTCCCCACTACCGCGAATGCTTTTCCTACACCTCTGGTGGGGGGGGGGGGGGGTGCTTTTTTAATTTTTTTTAAGGCGGGTGCAAAATCCCGGTCCCCTCAGCGTGCCGCTGCCGCCCGGCCGTACCTACCCAGAGCCTTCATATACTCGTCGAAGTTCTGGCTGTCCACCAGCTTCCAGGTGGCGCAGAAAGCCTCGACCATGGCGGCCGGCTGCGGGTGCAAAGGCCGGTGCCGTGGGGTGACAGAGAGCGCCCCTGCCGCCGCGCCGCGCCCGCATTTAAAGCCGGCGCCCGGCGGGAGGTCGGGAGGCGGGGGGCAGCCGCGGTCCGCCCCCGCCAGCCGGGACGGCAGCGGCGGGACGGCGCCTCCCCGCCCCGCCGGGGGAGGGCGCTCCCCGCCCACGCCGCCGGGGAAGGGGCACGGGGGGGACCGCGGCCAGGACCGGGGCGCAGAGGGGGACATTGAGGGGGGAAGGGAGACGGCAGCCTCCGGCACGGCATGGCACGGCATGGCACGGCACGGCACGGCGGCGTGTGCGGCACCTCTGCTCACCTGAGCCACCCCCGGGGCTCCCAGCGGCCGCACGCGTTGTTAAAGTAACACGGGCAAGAAAAGAAGTGGGCACCAAACGTGAAATTCTCCATTGAATAAAAATACGGGATCGCTACTGCAGAACACCCTATCTGAAAGCTTTCCAGTGAAGATTTTCAAGCCCGGTTTGGTATTGGCCAAGTACAGATCCCTTTCCCCCATCATCACATGGCATCTACAGGGATGCTGTCTGAAATTGGCATTTGCTGTTGCTGGAAACAGCATCTCGCCTCCACAACCAGCAGCATTTGGAAACTAAGAATGAAGAAAGAAGGAAAAGAGCTTAAAACTGTTTCATCTAATACTTTTTTTTTTTTTTTTGCTAGAAGGGGAATGTCTTCCTTCTTCTAGTTGTACTTTAAAATTTATCAACGCCGCAACAGAGTCATCTCGAGTTTTTGGGAGAGCAGCCTATCTTCACAGGACAAGCCTTGCAGTCAGCTTTTCCAGACCTACGGCTTGGATCAATTCCAAAGTTGTGAATCTAGCTCTTCAGCTCTTGCAATAAAACTCGGGGACTAATTGAAAGAGATTCACAATGATTTAGGAACAAAACCTCAACAATTTTCTAACTGGTCCACCCATGTGAAATATAATTATTAACATTTTCCTAATATTTTAAAATTTGTTTTTGACTGCCATTTGCATTTCTTTCAGGCTCTTGTAATATGGCACATTCTTTGTGTGTAGGGCAAGTGATGCTTCTGATGGGATTTTAATTTATAATCCTAAATCCTTTTACCACAGAACACAATTTTCATTAGTCTTGATAACCTAAAGGTATGAAGTAGCACATCTATTTCTCTTTAACCTTCCATCCACATACTTTGAAGCACAGAGAGATGCAAAGTGTCCTCCTGCAGCTGCTCAGTTTATGCCTGACCTGCACTTCTGTGACTTTTCAGCTGGTGCTCAGAAGGCCAAGGACAGTAAGAGCAACACTTCAAATAACAGACCACCGATTATTGTTCATGAGTCTGAAAGTCAAGTCTCTTTTTTGTCTAAGTTCAATAATGCTGGTGTCTCAAAAGTCTGCACAGAGTACCAGCCTTACTGGTGTGTCTTACATGGATGTCCACTAACCTAATGTCTGTAGTCAGTCAAACTCTCTGTAATGAATAAGGAATACGCTTTGTGATTGCCACAGCCATGGCATGGGGCACACGGGGTTGATGTTGTACATGAGTATCATTTGTTACTTCAGTTAAATCTGTGAATTGTGTTTCCCCAATACAGTAACTTTATCAAATATTTAGTAGGCTTCACCATCCGTAGCCAAACTCTGTAGCCACAGTCTCACGGAGCTTCATTGCTGGCACCCAGGCAGCTGACATGTGAGTACATGCAAACTGACCTCACCACTCACGTACTTCATCTAAGATGCATCATATTAGATCCTAAATTATTTTACCAATATCATCAAGAACTGGCAGTCTCTCCCTTCCCAGTATAGACAAGATGGAGTTATCTGCTCACGTAGATTCTATTTGCAGAAGCCCTGGAGCCTCTGCTGATCCTTCTGGTGCAGATGTGTGCACAGAGCCCTGGGAAAGCTCCTTGCTCTCTATGAGCACTGGGACTTCTTGTGTAGAACCAGCCTCACGGACTCTGTGTGATATAAAACTCCTGAAGATGATTCAGTGTCAGTGCTGGTAGCTGGCCTCCTCAAGGACACTTCTGTCTTGCTCCTGCTTCCAGACGGCTCTGCAACCTGGCCCTTGGGATGCAGTCACTTCAGGATCCTTCATAATTTAAGCAATCATACCTACACTGATGGCTCAGTCCTACCAGGATTTCTCAACACACTTAGCTAAGACAAGTACCTAGTCATAAGAAAAATATATTCTTTAACACTTTGCACCATGCTTCACATGTAAAACAGGGTCTGCTAAAATGTTCACATTCCTTCTGCTGCTTAGATAGCTTGCCAGTCACACCAGGTTTTATGATGGTGAGATCCCACCTGCCTGTGTTAGTGGTGATTTGGGAGCAGGATAAATCATCAGTAGGAAATGTTACATTATTGACACCATGTTGGGTGAAAAGCCAGAGCCAAAAATGTTTTCCATGGCATCTTATGCTCTGTATTTGCTTGTGGATTCTTATGTGAGAGTTGTGTTAATGTCACCAGCTAGTACAACTCATCCTGATCAATACGAATGCTTTGCTACGGCTGGAATGGTGATACCAGTGTGAAGTATACTGACCTGATGTGCATTTTAGGTTGCTGCACAAGAAATCAGCTTGGAGTTTCTTTTACGCTGCCAGCAGAGTTTGAGGGTTTTAACGGACCGTGTACTCCCCTGTAAAAAGCCTGTGTGACAGAAGATGTCTCTGGAGATTCCCTTCTGAATGTCCAGGGACTCACTCTCATTTACACTACACTCTTTACACCCCCTGAGCAGTGTAAGTAGGCACATTTGCATTCTCTGTGCAAGGCCTGCTTGGAAGATGAAAATGATGTGGCAAGACATCCCTGTGTAATAAGTAATCCTTGCTTCCAAAGGCCATCCAGGGTGAACTTGGGACTGCTCTAACCTTCGGCCTTGAGTACAGGACACAAAAACTGCTTTTGGCTACCTTTCCCGCCTGTTATATCCCTGCTTCGTGTGCCCTCAGGCGTTCAGAGAATGAGGCTCTCAGCCTAATTCTGCCTTCATTAGGTCCTTGGAAAAAAAATTCACTTGTTCAGAACAAAAGAAAAAGGCACCACAGGATGGCCATCAAGCTTCTGTGGTAGAAAAGTCTGACCAAGCGGTTCTCTCCTCTGTGATTCCTCATAACTGATGTCAGAGACTGCTGAGCATCTAATCACTGCAGCCAGTCACTAAGGGCTTAGTACTCTGGTTATGGAAATGTAGCGAAATTGGTGCAGCCAAAGTCTGAAGTCAGGTTTATCTATCCTTCTGCTGTGTCCCTGTGTGGATCTAACACAGGAGGGGCACTCTTGCTACACCAATTCAATTAAGCCTATCCTTTCACCATCCTTGCAGTACAATAGCCAGGAATAACGTAGTATTCTGTAGAGTTTGATCAGCAGTTAAAGGGGCACTACCTTATAGGACCTTCAGATAATTTTGTGATGACCACATTATTCAAACATTTCTGTATTTGGAGCAATGAAGACCCTGGAACTGCAGAGCATCTTGTACTCATGTGTGCAACAAAGGGCAGCGGTGACACCAGGGCCTAACTCCCCTGGTATGAACACAGATATAGGCATTCAAAGGCCTTTTAAGTATTTAATCCCATTGGAAGCCAACATGATTCAGGGTCCTAAGTCACTTAGGCATTTTGGTAATCTCTTAACATTCTGATACATATAGGGGGCTACTTTTGTATTAAGGAATAGAAAATAATGTGTAGCTGAAAGTAAGAGATTTCCTCCATTTATGGGCAGCAGACTAGGGCATTCCCAGCACATTTTAACCTTGTTTTAAGCCCAGCTGTGAATCTCTGTGCAACTTTGAACTTAGTGTAACACAGAAATTACCAGATTTTAGTAGCTATTGTGTCAGATGGGATGATGTTGCTTTAGGCCTGAGTGTGATTTGACTTCTGGTGCTGCAGAAAAACCTAATGCCAAACAGGGCAGTAGAACGTTCTTAACTAAAATTATCTCATGTGTCCTTTAACTGTCTTAGAGATTTGCTGATCCCCCTAATAAAAATAAACTATTTTAGTGTTGCTGGTGAGTCGCAGAAAATCACTAGGTTTACTTTATTGACGGGCAGCTCTTTAGAAATCCCAGTTTCAACAAAAGAGATAAATGCCTTATGGAGAAGACACTCAATTGTGCAGCTGCACAAGCCAGTGGTCACGGAATGGCCCCAGGTACAAAGGAGCTGTATGAGTCCAGTCTGGAGCTGCGTAAATGCCGTGGGAAGGGCTTTGCTGGGATTGCGGACCAGATGACAGGCAAGGTGCAAGGTAATGCAGGCAGGAGCAGGGAAGATGCATTTATACCGTATCCCTTCTAAGAGCACGGCATACCTTAAGGAAAATTTAGGATCATGTTCCACAGCCTTTCTGCCATTGTAAAAGCTCAACTAAAATAATGCCAGGACAGGCTAACATTAGAGCACGAGTCATGTTAAGGTCTAATTCTGGTGTCTCTTGCTAATTGGTGAAAATGAACTGGTCTGTGATCATGCATTTCATTCTTGTAGGCTCTCTCTTAGGTTACAAATTGGTGTGACATGAGATTAAGAGAGTCCTGGAAAGTAAATACCCGCTAATACCTCATTATGAACTATTAGACATTTATTCGGATTGGTTTAAGCTGAGAGGACAGCTGGCCTACAACGGTATAAAGAAGGAAGCAAATACTACTAAATATCTCCAGGGTCTTCTCTGCTGCTTAAAGGCATTTGGGGGGGCTTGTTATCTGTTGTCTAATATTACTAAATCTGCCATTTAGAGGACTCAAGTCAGAGGCTCTCCTCAAAGAATTAGCCTGTTCTAAAGCCAGCCATCTTCCTAGATCTTGGTTCTACTTATTGAAGGTGCAGTTATTTTAACTTTGTACCATTAGGCCTTTGGCTATTTTATTATTTGTCTTTGCTTTCTTTTGTGTTTAAGAGTATAAAATTGAAAAACCTCTAAAATGTAACAGAAATGTCTGATGCTAGGTGTCACAATAGCTGTCTACTTATTTTAAAATCAGTACAAGAAATCAGCTTTCCAGACTTACAATTTCAACATGGCCAAATATAAGGTTGTACACTGAGGAAGAAAGAAATACAGTCTTATAAATAAGCAACTGACTATTGCATAGGTAATTATGACTCAGAAATTTAGAAGGCATATGAATAAGCTGAACACACTACATCAAAATAATCCTTATGTGCATAAACAGAGAAATAGCACATAGGTTTAAGGAGATTAGGTGATTTGCTTTTGACTTGTTGCAATGGATTCTGGAAGACTTGCGTTATTTGGTGTTCAGAGCAGCCCAGTGAGCATATTAGTGGATCAGAAACACAATCTGTATTAAGTTCCAAGGATTCTGTATTATAACAATGGTAGGGAATTATTTTTATCATAATCCATACACATTTTACAGTATTAAAGGTACAGGTGATCTCTAAATGTCATATTCTCTTTCTGTAGCCCTAGTATATGCCATGGAGGCTGTCCAACACTTAATATTAATAAGTGAGACTATTTGGAATTCAGTATAATCTATCTCAAGCTAACTCCTTGCAGCATAACAAAAGACAACATTGCAGTCTGCAGGGCTGGATTTCAGAAACTTTTGGAATAGTTCAATGTACCTTTGTTCTGTTTGTCTGTACTGAAGCACTCCATTTGCTTTGATAACCTGAAATCACTCTCAATACCAGCTGAGATTTAGACAAAAAGTAAAATCAGTTTTATCTGACCAAATTACTAAGAAAATAACTACTGAATTTGGAAAACAGATGAAAAATAATAATTCAGCTCATTTACTATCTGCATTTGGATATTCCCAAGGTCCTCCTCTGTTCTGCTTAGCTATGGACTGACAGGACA
The DNA here is from genome assembly GCF_036013475.1 of Columba livia. Classification (NCBI taxonomy): domain Eukaryota; kingdom Metazoa; phylum Chordata; class Aves; order Columbiformes; family Columbidae; genus Columba; species Columba livia. The sequence goes on along the minus strand of NC_088604.1, from coordinate 54,222,375 downwards.
GAGTCACATCCTGCTGGAGCCCAAAGTTGATCCCTCATATGCAGCTGGAGCCACACTCCTCTGGGTTGGTCTCCTCTAAATCAGAACCTCTCACTTGGGGCAAGCTGTTTCCTCTGAAGTTCTAAGCTAGCAGTGGTTACAGACAGTGTTAATGCTGCCCTAATAAACGTCTGAATTCCACAGTCTTGATAAATTATTTAATTAGGTTATCCATTTATGGTCATGTCATTGATGAAAAAATGCCTGACAAATCTGGCAGAGGTGCTTTGGAAATGAAACCTCATGCTGAGTGACCTCAACACAATTACACACCTAACTTGGTTCATTCAAGACTGCAACTATATCCCTGCTTCACATATTATTGTATGACCAAGCACTGAGTCATTTCTGAGTTTTCATGAGTCTAAATATGTAAACTTCCTGGAACATAAAATTCTAGAGCAACTTGAAGCATTGCAGGGTTAAGATAGCTCACTACTAGCTTTTAATATAGACTAGTACCAAGACAAACTTGGACTTGTTTGGAGACAATCCCAGAGAAACAGAAATAAACTTGTCTCTTCAATCTGCTATACAAAACTCCAGTCACTGAAAGTTAATACTAGAGAAATTTATATTAAAAATCAAATGCATATTAGCTGTGAGGAGACTTAACCCCTTGACCAACTTTCAAACTGCCCTACTAGACTTTTCATCCCTGCAAGCTGTAAACTGTGCTAACAACCACAGCTATTAGACATGATGCAGGAAGTAATTCAGAGAAGTTCTATATCCTGGATTATGAAAGAAATCATGAGACATTCACAATGGGCAAGTCTAAACCGGAAAACTTAAAAGCACATCCCACTTGCTGAGTGTGGGTTTGTACTTTTCCAAATCCAGACTCTACAATGAGAAAAGATGCAAATATGCACAGAAAGGCAAACAGGCATGTAGTCCCTGCCTCCACAATCATGGGACTCACTTTCTGGTCTGCACTGTACCACGTGTCAGTGGGGAAGCATTAATATATCCACTGTTCCTTTAATTCTATACATCCACATGTACGTGTTTAAAAGATTTACTCCTCAGGGTGGCTGTGGTAAACATAACCGAGACTCACTATGTATCGCAAAATCCTTAACTAATCTTGTAATAGTTAAACAAGGCTTCTAATAGCATCTTCCTCCAGACCTTTGAAACTTTCTTGAGCAGGTGATCAGTGCTGCAGCCAGAGCTCAGAACATCCAGAGTCCAGAGCCAGCGGAGGGTGCAGGAGCAGCCTGACTTGCACCACAGCTGGCTCAGCTGTTCTGCTAAAAGAGGGGCTATTGAGAGGAAACATGGCACAGCTTTCATGCCTTTAGCCCCATCTCATTGTCCTCTCTCTCCCCTCCACCCTTAAATATACTCCTTCTTACATGTCAGCATTTAATTTTTTCCATTATAAATTTACCTAGAATTTTCCATTCACATCAGCCCATGTCAAAAAAAAAAAAAAAAAAAAAAAAAAATGGAAGTCAAGAGTTCAAAGGCTGTCTGAAAGAACTGCTTGAAAGAAACTTATTTCAGCACTTTCTGATATTGCAACACCATCTCTACTTGCATAATCACATGCTTTTTTTTTTCTAGAGAAGCAGTTCTCCCAGTGCTCAAGACAAAGATTATTCAAGAACTGCCTCAAGGCTCTTTAACGAGTCTGTTGGATATGTAAGATCTCTACCCAGTACTTGCTGGGAGGAATAGCAATGAGTTGTCCTTCAATCATCTCAATCATCTCAGTTTACTGAATATAGAGGCAATTAAAGATATCTACTTCTTATATTGGGTGTTTAAAGCACTAACAGTTGATGTTTGGCATATGGAAGTATAAGTGAGTGAAATAAGGGTTGAGCCCTGAAAAAAGTGAGTAGATAGATGTGAACTTTGTATGGAGTTAGATGACAAGTTCACAGTGATGAAGGAATGGAAGTGATGGAATTGTCAAGCAGTGAAGTAGAAGACGGGTACAAAACTGGTGGGAGAAACAAGCATGTTCAAAACCTGTAGCTCTCCCATAATGTGTCTATGGTAGTTTTCCTGTTTTTTCACTTAAAGGGCACTTTTCCTCCTCAGTGCACAGGACACCACTGCCCAGCCCCTGCTGTCTGCTGGATGCCAGAGGCGGCCCGAGCGGCTGCGGGGAGAGCCGGTCGCTCTGCTGTGGCTGCTGGGCCACAGGGGTGCTGCTGGGGAATGGGCGGCCTGCAGGAGCAGCAGCTAAACTGGGGAGCAAGAAGTCGTGTTTTCTGTGAATAGCCTGCTTATTTAGCTGAGCGGGTGCTGGTATGACCTGTGTGGAAGCCGCCCCTGAGGGGGATCCACCTGCCCCCCGTCTGCTCGTGCAGCCCAGAAGGGGATGGTGGGGGAAAAGGGCAGCACATTTGCACCCATCTCCCCCAGGCTTTTGGAGCTGCCGGGAGTCATGGTGAAACGAAGAAACAACAGCAGAGTCAATTATATTGTTAAGCGTCATTCTTTATTTTATCAGTGTTGGGGAACACTGGGGATCATCCTCCATAAGGGCTCCAAAGACTGGATGCTCTTGCGTTGCTTATGTTCACATAATTATTACATGTGCCTTACAGTTTTTGAAATTTTTGACATACAGTGCCTCTATAGTAAGAAATAATTGATGATTTTAGTTATAATTGTTTAGTTTCTTACTTACAATACATCTATTAATTATTAGTTAAATATAAACTAAGCATTTTGGTTCTAAATAATGTATCATTTAATCTTCTGTCTCCCTCTTGTCATCTAAAACTAGAAAAATATCCCCTCGTTTTGCAGGTGGTCGGAAAGCATTTATCATGTCAACTGGTTAATGATGGGTACGTCTTTTGTAACTTAATCACAGTTAATTCAGCAGCTTGTCTTGAGCCCACGAGCCATTCGGACGATGAGTCGCCGGGGCAGCTCAAGGGGCAGCGTCTGGGCGGGACACCTTGGACGCAGCGGGGCGGGTGTTCAGCGACGGGCTCCCCGGGAGCCCCGTCCTTCTTCCCACCGGCGTCGGGCGTTGCTGCGGCTTCCCTTCTTTTTCCCGTTACGGCTGACAGCGAAGGAGGTCCAACCTTGCCGCTTCCGAGGCGCTGCGGGCCGAGAGGCGGAGGGTGGCGATCCTGCGAGGAAGGCGCAGGCTCGGGCGCCATCTTGTGTCCGCCGTGGGGGGCGGCTTGACTCCCTGTCGGCCTCGACGGCTGCGGAGCCCTCGGGCGAAAGCTGCTCTTGTCCCCGTAGAAAAAAAGGAGCATTATTAGAATTAGAATTTTGGAATACTGCTAGAGATTAGTAGCAGTTTACATGCTCCTTTTTTGTTTGCCCTGCTGATTTACAAATATGCCCAAGGGATCTGGAAAAAAATGAAATATGTAGGAAGGTTAAACCATTCCTTCTCAGATTGGCTTTTCTGTACATTTTATGGTAAGTACTGGATTTATAGCATGCGTCGGTGCCCAGCAGATTCCCAGCAATAAAGCACTAGTAAGGATTGACTAAATCTTCACATCAGGTCCCTTTATATTGCAGGTATTTGCTGAATATATGTTTAATCCAGAAAAGCTGACAGCACCCAAGCTTTGTATCTCCAGCCAGAAAACCATTTTCCATCAGATCTAAGTTGTGGTGGTCTGGCGTTAGGACGTGGCACAGGACAGAGCTCTGGGCCCTCTTGCAATACGGACTGGCCCCCACCAGGCTGAACAGGGAAATGAACCAAAGTCATAATATAGCAGCTCTGAGCATTTATTTCTGATTAATATCCAAAGCAGAACAGCTTAATAGAAGGTGAAACTAAGCTCTTCTTTAAAAAAGAAACATCAAAATCAGTCATCTATGGCAGTATTGACACCCTAACCCAAATCGCAGACCCGGTATCTACAGCTGCGTAGGTTGCAAGCCAAACTTAGACACCTGTTTTATGACAGAATTTACAGGCTGAAAAGGCTTTTGGTGAGTTCACCCCTCAGTCCAAAGCCCGACATCCTTCCTTTGTCCGTGCAGTGTGGGTGAGCTTCCACCGAGAGGACTGGGTCCCATAACCAAGGCGACGTGCTGGCGTGCTGGGCTACCTGCCCGAGGGTTGAGCAACACAGAGCAGCAGTAAGGAGCACCGCATGTCTCCGAACAGCAGCCCTGTGGGGTGGCTTCAGCTGGCAGTGCTTTCCCAAGCTGAGATAAGCCATTGAAGTAGTGTTCGCAGTGACACGAGATGTCTCCTGTTTGCAATCACACAACATTCTGAACACACGCAGACACCAAGGTACTGCACCCTTAGCAATACCCTTGGAGTGAACGTCTCATATTAGCTGCAGACTGTCGACTTCTCACCAGTCCAGCTCACACTCTCTTTGCATTTTCTCTCTGAAGCAGCTGCCTCCCAGCTGGTTTTGAGGTCTCTTAAACTGTGTCCATCCACTTATGTGCACAAACTACCTGGCAGGCTGAGAATCCCACTAGATGGCAGAACAGTTTAAGCCCTTCCCCAAACCACTTCAGAGCAAGTGCCCTGGAACTCCAGTGCGCTCAGCCCCACTGGCCTGTGCTGTGTGGACCATGGGGAACCAATACATACCGCAGTGGGTCTGGGGCTCATGTTCGCATTGCTCAGCAAACACAGCCTGTGCCAAAACAGTGGAGAAATCCATGCAGAAATCTCTGTTCAATTCATTTTCATGGGCTTTATCACACGCGGAGCACCAGCAGACAGAATCATAGAATGGCCTGAGTTGAAGGCACCCACAAGGATCATTGAATCCAGCTCCTGTCCCTGCATATGACAGCTCCACAGTTCATACCATGTGTCTGAGGGTGTTGTCTGTCCAGTCTCTCCTTGAATACTGTCAGGATTGGGCTGTGACTGCTTCCCTGGGGAGAAGAGAGGGATATGAACTAGGCCTAAGTAATTTGATAATTCTTGCAGCATTCCTCTTTGTATACATGGTACATAAAGAATATTTGGAATACTGGTGGTAAAGTATACTTCAAACATCTTCTAACCACTGCTCTGTTGTCATTTTTAACTAATGCAAGTGCAATTATATTATTTTATATGATCACCATTGTTTGAAAATTGCACAACAGTGAAGTGTCCCCTGTGGGTCAGATCGTAGGTCCATATAACCAAATGTGATATCCTGGATAGTGCAAACATATATTAAGTTTCCACTGACTAGCCTCCTTGCCTCCAACCATTTGTGTTCATGGACTTTCTGAGTTGGGAGAAATTTTCTGTATGATTAGTAACTCATGACTTTAAACTAAAGTTCTATATAATTCACACTGTAGTTAGTATAAAACTAAACTTTGTCTTCAGTGACATCTAGAGCTGGCCTGTATGTTGCTGTACTATCAATGGTTAGAAAATTTATTTTAAAATATACCACTTTGCAAACTGCTTTGCCACTCATTTCATCCATCCAAGCTCAGCCTATGCAGTATTATACCAGAATTATGGTATATAGTACAGGTGGAGATGGATGTATGAGGAATCATAGCAAATAACCCTAATTTTTTAAAATGCTTAATTACTTCTCTTAATCTCTCTAAATGTGAACATTCTAATAACCACTCAACTGCCTCAAAACCTATTTAGCCCTTTATTGCCTTCCAGATAACAAATTGAACTTTCCTGTTTTATAGCAACAAAAGATGCACCTCAGCATGTTCATCCATCTCGTAAATGAAGCTTCTGATGAAGGGCTGACCCATAGAAAATTACCTTCTTAATGACATTTGGGAAAGATTGAGGCCAATTTTCTATTTATTTAAAGTACCAAAATAGTTTTATATATGCACAATGAAGCTACAAGAGTTTTTCCTGCTTTTCTTTGCCTTATTTTTAATTTTTTAATATGCAGAGTGGCTAAGAATGAATAATTGCTTAATTATGTTCTGAAATTTGGACACAACAAAGTTACCTTTTTCGCTTGGTACTGAAATGAATGTCTTCATAAAAGCCCAGGATAGTGCTGTAAGCTGATGAAAAAGATGCTATTACTTGTGCCTTACTTGCTGGGATGGAAATTGGGATTAATGCATTATAATACCAGATTAGCCTTAATAGAAGTTTGCCGCAGTAATTTGTCAAGGTAATTAAGTATGTACCTAATTTTAGGCACTAAGTAGTTCTGCTGATTTCTGTGAGACTAGTCTGAATTTAAAGTTAAGTATGTTTTAAAATACTCTGCTGATTCAGGGCCATAACTTTGTTGCCCTGTGGATGACGAGAATGCACTGTCAACAATTACAGTTGAGGGTGGTATGGCCTGGATAATGGTTGAAACTGGATAAACTGCCTCAGTGAGAAACTGAGTATTCAGAGGCACTTCATTTGGTCTTTACAGACTCAGCCAAAGTTTATGAGGGCTATTACCTATACTCAATATAGAAGAAAATGAACCAGAGCTTTCCCAGCTTCAGCTGTGATTAAAATAGTAACCCTGCCTAAACCCCAGACTGTTGGACAGCATGGCATAGAGACTTCCAGACAGCTCTAAAGGGACTAGCTAGCTCTTGTCTGGCTGAGTCAAGCATAATACACAATTAATAAATTCTGCTGGACCAAAGTTTATATGGCACAATGTCTCCCACATCAATCAGTATTTGTGGTTGTTTATACTGATCAGAAATATGCAGCTGGCTCAGAACTGGAAAGGTTTATTTGACATTATCCAGGGCGTAGCTAGATATTCCTCTTCCATGTCTGAACTAACTACAAAAGAGCTCTCTCATGCAGCCTAGACTAATAATTGTTTAGGCACAAACTGTACATGCTTGTGGCAAAGAAGTATTTCTGCATCTGTAAATCGCTTAACCTGCATCTAGACAATTCACAGGCAAATGAGGACTGCATAATATGTGACCCACATATTATAGATAAAAAATGTTCATCCTGCTTTTGAGTTGCATTTTAAATCTTCCTGTTAGTCTTATATGTTTTTTCTATTTTTCTGTTAAAATTCTTCTTTCCATGAAGCATTTCCTCAATGACAGGTTCACGCATCTCAGATGCAAAGTGAGCACCAATTTTCCAGTGCTGAGCACTCTGACTACTTCCAAGCTGTACGACTGTGAGCAGTTAACTAACTCCATGCATGTATATAGCTGTGGGATAGTTTTTATACAGACTTTAGCATATGAATAATTTGCTAAATTCAGATGGTTCATAATTGGTGTCTTAATAGTAAAATACTTCAAAGCATCCTAGGCTAACTAACACAATACTTAAAAAGTGTCTGTTCCTCTAACCCAAATGTCAGTGTCTGTATTCTGTAAGAGAAGAATCTAAATATATCCAGCGCTGCAACTGTGAAAGGGGAGAATTCAATATAGGCCATGACCCAGAAGAGCACTTCAGCATATGCTCCACTTAAAGCATATAAGGAATTTTGTTGCAGTAATACTCAACTACTTGATTTCCATGGGATCATTTTAACTTCTTAAAATTGGATAATTTTATGTCCTGTGATGCTATAAAGGAGGTTGCTATATGAGAATGGGACTGCAACCCAGAACAAGGGTGTGTACCACAAATGTAGTTAGCTCCCAGGCCCTCTCCACTGCAGTTTTCAACTCTGGCTCTCCAGTGTCAGCTAGTTCAGTCTCTCAGACTTTCCTAAACAACCCATTTTGCTCCAGTGGAGTAAGTTATTTTACCTTTCCAAACCTGAAAGTAATTCTGGGATGTTGCACCTGTTAAATTAATACAGGTAAGTGGAGGGAACCAAGTGTTTGTTCTGTTGGATGTGTGAAGGATGGCCAGCGTGCAGAAAAAGCCTCTTACAAGCTCTCTGCCACTAATATTTTACAGATGGAATGCCGGTCAGATGTGGAATGTACCCATCAGAGATGATTCCTCTGTCTGGCTGCATCCCAGCAGAGCGGTTGTGTGGTCAAATAAAAGCATTGGATTGGCAGTGATGGCTGGTTTCAAGGAAATACCTGAATGGCTGCTGTCCCAGGCTGCTGTAAAGGTGCATGTCTGCACCTGAATCCTAGGTCTCCTACAATAAGGGAATGAATGCTAAGTATTTTCAGGAGCATGACCTCCATAACAAGACAATTCACAGAATCACAGAATCCCTTTCAGCAGAGAAAAACTTTTGCTTAAAAATCTTTGTAAAAATCACAACGATTGAAACATTTTCATTGTCAGCAAACAGTAAAGCAAAAACCAGATGAAATAAAAGAAATATGTGTTATGAAGTTCTAAGTCTTGTCATACAGGAAAAACATTAAGGAATGGACAGAAGACAGAAAAGATGATAGCTATTTAATTTCCACAGTGAGATTAAACAATTGTAATCACTTACAAACATGGGTACTTTACTTTAGATACACATGAACAGCTACAATATTCAGCCTGAAAACAGAAATGATAGAAGTGGCAATGCTTTTAAAGTGGGAAAACTGAGATGATCTACCATCATTAAATAGAGTTTAAAGAGAGTCTGAAAACAAACACTGGTGTTGAAGTAGTTTACAAAACCTCTTGGAGACAGGAGGAGGAGAGAAAAAAACTGTGTTTTTTTTTTATTTCTCACACCATTTACATTTGCCTAATGAGAACAAAAATCTCAGGAAATAAATTACAGATAATGTCTGTAATCTAATATATACTTAGTATCATATTATGGTGGGGAGAATGAATACACCTCTGTGTTAGAGAGAAAGAAGCTATTTTGGTCAACTGAGAAACAGGATTTTTACTTTGAGGCAATCATTAGTTGGTGGCACATCTGCTAGGTATATTAATTGAAACTGTCAAAGAAGATTAGTTAGGATGAATACTACAACCATAAGAAAACTCAAAACAAGAGATACATTCCTTAATTGTCTTTCCATTTGGATGTGTAGAACATTGGTTTTGAAGGACAACAGTAGAAAAAACAGTAGTTCCACATCAATGTCATCTAGGTACAAGTGTGTTGCAAAATCTTGTCTGTGCTGCTAAGGTTGCTACCACACTTCAGATGGGGTGACACGGGGAAACTGGAAAGTCTGTCAATGGGTTTCATTAATCCAGCAGTCCTTAGGTGTTAGGAATCATTGCTTTTTCCTTCTGCCTCTTGACTTTCCAGCAAGGCTTTGGATGACGGCACTTCTCCCCCCTCTGCTCCTTCATCTAAAAAAAGACAGAATTAAACCTTTATACAACACCCATTCACGCAGCTTTTTTAACACAGCCAAATATTTGGGTTCACTGATCACCTCTAGATTGGCTTTTTTATTACCACACTCATGGGTGTTTTAGAAAGAGAGATTAACTCAAAGAACTTGCAGAGGCATCTTCCAAAAGCAATTGCTTATTGGCGTTGATTTGCCTGTTTCTTGCACATGCTTATTAATGTGCATTTGGCTGTAAGAAGCAGATTGGAGATAACTTTTTATTATTGTTATTCTTTTTTTTCTGGGTCATTTTGAAAGTCAAGTTGGAATATTGCATTCTTCCGAGCATTTTTTGGTTTCAGGCAGATAACATTACAGTTTATGAACATGCCAGCTATCTGGCTGACCTCCTTTGCCAAATAATACTGAGAAGAATTCTCTGTGTCTTCACAAGATGAGGGGATTTTTTGCTACTTTGATTTAGAAGTTCACTCTTCCATAGGTTAGAGTTGAACGCTTACATGACTAATACAAGTAAATGCTACCTAGCGTACGTGGTCATTAGATGAAGAATTCCATGCTGTTGCTTTTGATGCTCAAATTCTCTCACTGAGAAACAGGAACCCCTCTTGCCTTCATTTCCTTGCAAAGCATAATCATTTTCACATTACCTTCCAGTCCCACATGGCATTTACCAGTACTTACAGAACAGTCTGTACGCCCAGATCTAAGACAGCCCATAGCTTTGGGGGTCAAGGAGAGGTCCTGTCAGCATATCTGGCTGTACCGTCTTCCACTTTAATAGTCATAATCTAAGGGGTACATTTACAGCTATTTGCCCTGGAGACTTACCGTAAAATATCACAAACAGCCAAGAGTTAAATACCTTGGTCTCGACATATCACAACAAGTACATCCTGCTGTACACAACTCAGCAGTTAAAGCTCTTTGCAGAAACCACTTAATGTTTCAGGTCTTCTCAGAGGCTTGGAGGCTTCAGAGTTTTATACCGGTAAATTAAGAACTGAGTTAACTGACACCTTTCAGCACGATGTGGCACAGCACTATTGAGGAAAGGGAGACAAAGCGACCTCCTCTTTTGGCTGTCTCTGTGGGGCTGGATGTGGAGTCTTGCAGACAAGGTGGAGGAAACCAATTTGTTAGAGGAAATCTAATCTGATAGTTGGTAGCACTTAGGCGTGCAACAGGTGCTAGGCTGTTGAGTGTATGAAGACAGTTATACACAGCCACCTAGAAAAAATTCAGCAAGCAATAGAAGTTATTGGCAGAACAGTGCCCTAAAGCAGACTATCAAGTGTGAGAGGCCAGAGTAGCCTCTTTGCTCTCAAACTTCTTGCAGACTCCTTTTCAACCTCTGGATCACCAGTGACACCAATAAACTGTTTGTTTAACATGGTTCCAGTATGGCCTCCCACCACAGCTCCTGGGGAAAGTCTCAGCCTTCCAAAACTTAGGCAGCATCAGAGAATCATCAGACAGGAGAGACATGGTCTCATTTCAGAGTTAAGTTCTGAGACAAACAGGTGGTGCAAAAAATCTCTCCAGTCCATCTCATGAGAACATTAATTTGGTGCAGTTTGCAGAGTACCTGGCAATTTATATCTTAGAGCTCCAGTCCTTGTATATTCATAAATAATAAAGTCAAGTCTCTTTCTCTCTTCTAAGCCAGACAAAAGGTATTAGCACATCCTGTTCCTGACCTTCCACTATGACAGCAGCTGACAGCATTTTAGAAAGAGAGGAAACGTGTGATCCAATGAGCATTAGCTAAATTCGAAGCAAGATGGAGAGAGTCCTCCTCACCATCTCCCATAATCTTCACTGAATCTTTCAGAGTGGAAACAAATGAGGGCATGCTTTATATAGCCACATGTTCCATCTTTGCCACTTTTCTCATTTACTCAGCCTCTTTGTTCTGAGCTGAAAATGGCTTTCATTTTTTAACAACTTATTGTTAAAGCCAGAAACAGGCAAAAAGAGATGCCTGTGAGAGCGCCAAACATCTCACAACCAACCTGTTTCCCTGTTACAGTATTTGAATGTCCAAACTTTCTTTCAGTTTTGATGAATTCTTCTCATTTTGTGTGGGGTCTCATCCGAAGTTTAACTTACAACACAATGAGGCTGTAATTCCCATTTGATACATGTGGAATTCCCACCCCCAAAAAGCATCCAAACAGTCGGAGTGGACCTAACTTATCTTGTATTCATTTCCTATTATCACTTCTGCAAACTCCTGATAACAGAAACTGCTCCTCCAGGCATGCTCTGGCACAGCTGCCATCAATGACAAAAGCAAAGGATAATTCCATGTTCTTAATTGTTCTTCAAATCCTGGCAGTTCTGGTCCTTGTGTTTGTAACAAAGCAACAGTACATTTTGCTAAAACTAATGTAGCCATGTTTTATTTCTTCTTCTTAATGCACTGGGCACCAGGAGAGAAAGATTATTCTGTCTGGAAGGCCAAGTACTTATTTTATGCTGCGCTGTAACATTTCTTTTAACAAGACTTTCACTCTTTCATGTTTATTTTTATCCACGGGGGAAAAAATCCAAGAGAGAAATTCTGCTTGCTTTAAAAAGTATATTCTTTCCAACTGCTAAACTTTCCGGAGGCCAAAATGGAACAAATATGAGGAACTTATCTACAGCTGTTGTATTCTTTTGTGCTTTGTTTAACATGGTGCATCTCCCTCAAGGTTCACTCTTCTGAATAATACAAAGATTAGTTACACATAGTGTAGTAATGAATATTTCAGTGGGCTGGACTGGTTACCTCCATAGCTCCTGACACTAATAACAATATAAATTCCTGTCTAACTCCCCTTTGGTAAGGGAAATGTTTCTCTCCTGCTGGAGCCTGACCCCTGGTCATGGTGCATGAACTGTGCCAGGCGGAAGAGCTATTTGGAATAAAAAACCCCAAAATATTTGAAAACCAAAGCATTGAATGTTAAGCAGCTGTCTGTATTTCGGAATGGATTTCCAGTGTTCCAGTCGCACACACCAGAATGAGAAAATCTGTAGGGACACACTTTTCATATTCCTAAGGAAAAATCTCTCATAAAAATAAAGGAGTTTTAACTGCACTCACAGGGCTCCCAGCTTTTCTTTGAATGTACTATGACACAGTGCTCACCGTCCTTCCCACCTGCTCTTCCAGATTCTCCCAGTTCCCTTTACCACCACCCTGCACCCTCAGAGTATCTGACCTTGTAGTTTTTCCCTTCTTTATTTCCACCCTCTCTCCTACACAAATCATTGCACTTTCCTTTTGCAAAAATAATGCCTCATTCCAGCACCTATTCAGATTCTTATTTTCCTCCATTTCCCAGGTTCAAGCCACTATGTGGTCATTCATTTGGTCCCTTTTCACTCCTCCTGGAAGTGCTGTTTCTACCTGCCCTCTTCTTCACCAGCAATCCTTTGACAGGGCCACGTTGTGTTTGCATTACAGAACCCCAAATATATGAATATAAATTAAATCACCAAAGCAAGAACAGCTTGTAATCAAAGGAATCCCCCCAATTCCAGCCTTCACGATGCTTGAGGAGGCTGTAAATTCAACATCTTATAATTGCTTTTAGCAATGTACAAGCAATACATGCATCCTCAGAGCCTGGGCAACCTTCCTGTAACCTACTTCAGTTCAGATTCATGGACACCCCAGCACAGGCCTCCCTCCCACTGTGCCTCCCCCACACCATCACTGCTCCTGGATGTGGGACCACCGGCTGTGGTGGCATTTGTCACAGCAGCAACAGTCATGGGCATGAGAAGAAAGCTACTTCCAAATCAGAACATAAAAAGTAGGGGCAACCCAAGCTCAGGGTCAACCTGTAATTCTCACTTCATAGGCATCAGAAAACAGATTTTTCTGAATATTAAAATCCCCCTGAAAGTAAAAAGAAGTCAAATGTAAAGCTGGTGTTGATTAGACCTGTGCTAAATTAACAGAACACCTTATTAAATTAAAGGACATGACAAAATAGGACATTGGTCTCTGATAACAAAGCTGAAAGCCTACTAGCAGGAGTAAATCACTGTAGATCCTACTCTTAATGTATATGCCTGAGTTAGGATGATACCTGTAACTGGAATAACAGTGCAGCTTGCTGTGTTGTGTGAAATTATCTCAGTGCAGGAGTAGACTTTAATTTATAGCTGGAGTGATGGTTTTCCAAGCTGCTCAGCAATGCAACTGTGTTTGCTCTTCCTTAGGGGAACTGGAATTCATTTCCCAGCACCTTTCCTCAGGCTGCTGAACACTGGGTGGATACGGCAGACAAATCTGGGTTAAAATTAGTTTGTCTCATCAGAAGATACAAGCGGTAACTGCTTTGGAAGGTTGAATTTTATCCTAATAGAAGAAAGGAATATTAGTATTGACGTCAAAACTGCATGGTGGCAGGAGACTTAAGGAGCAAAGGATGACTGCATAAAAATGTCTGTTTCTTGAATGTGCAGACATTACCTTCTGAAACGGAGAGCTCGGCCAGTTTGTGTGGCAGGTCTGAAGTCCCAGCACCAGCAGGAGAGCCCAGAATATCTGGTAAGGCGTTCCGGCGGCCTGCCCGTCCGGATGCTGCAAAATCTGTGACCACAGGCTCCACATCAGTCATTGCTGACTCCTTTTCCTCATAGCAACATCTGCATATGGAAAAAATAGAAGAAAAAATAGATGTAGCCCAGATGGATGCTAATCACCTGCTCAGCAATACAATAGCCATAGGCTTTGCCCAACGGGTCTTTTGTTATTAAAAGCCATGTATTTCAATTCTGAGCACTTAGGCTGTATTTGTGCCCCAGAAGAAGACAAAAGAATCTCTGTGCATTTCCTTATGTTGCCATTTTCGCATCAGACTAGCACAATAAGCAGCTCTGTACCTGCCAGAAACCTGTGGACAGGGCCAGCAACAGCTCTTTCTGCCAGCCACTTGTATGTCTTTTTATGATCTGATCCCTGTTTTTAAAGTGGTTTTGCCATACAACCACTCAGAAGGGAACTGAAACTCTGTTTTGTCATACTGTCTCTTATGAAGCAAAGCATGTTTTCTTTATTATTAATCTTGTTTAGATTCTTATTTAGAACCTTGTTAAAACAAACTTCTTTCACAGAGGAGCAAAGTATACAAAAAATACCTCTCAAAAATCAAACTAAAACTCTTCATAAAATGTCTTCATCTTGCAGATATCAGACCATTTGTTTTCCTCACCTCCTTTTTAGCTTGGTTTAACCTCAGCTTGCGCATGTGATTTTTATCTCATAAATAACTGAATTCTGGGAATAACAGAACCAACAGTGCTCTGCTCCCTTGATCCCTGTCTCAAAGCCCATTGAACTGGATGGGAAAGCTCCTCCTGACCCAAATGGTCTTTGGATCAGGCACAGAGGTGTTCAGAGGCTCATACCCCAGAGCAGCAGCTGGAGTGAGAACACCTGGAGCAGCAGGAGGCGATACTCAGCTGCAGGTGGCACACAGGGATAGTGTGTGCAAACTGCCATTAGAATCACAAAAGATGATCATATCAGAATTGTACACTATTTTTTTATAATTAACATATTAATTTCTAATAATTTGACATGAATTGTTCAATTGAAAACAATATTTACTTGCTCTATATGAATGCAGTTCTGTGTGCAATGTGGGAACAGGAATGTTGTCTCTTTGTGTAACCATGGTCAGTGCTTTGTGTAGGAAGGGATACAGATGGGGCTGGAGCTTTCAGTGGACAACTGACTGTATTTAGAATAAGAATTGGATAAGGAAAGTCTCAATCATTTTATCATTTCATGTTGTTGATATAAGAAGCAAAGTATCATAGTCCTCTTTCTAAAATACTGCTAGGATTGGGAAATATCATTGTTCTTATGTCATGGACAGAAAAACTGAGGAAAAGAGAGATCAAACATTACTTGCTCTGATGTGCACAAAGAGAGGGGCAGAACTTTGATTCCTGATGTTGACCTGGTGTTTATACCACAAATAATATGTTCCATTCCTCCTTCAAAGTGCCTTTCAGCTGTGTCACTCCAACAAGAAGAATAAATATTCTTAATCTTCTTTGTATCTCTAAATACTTCATAATAAAAGGAATGAATCCTTCTTGGCAAGAAACAAAGGCATAAGTAAAATCTGCAAGCCTGAAAGATGAACATGCAAATAAACCACCTTCTTTAACTGAAGCCAGTAACTGAAATTTCTGACCTGGAGATTTAGCGGAAAGTTCCTGTCTTGCATGAATACAGTCAGGTCAAGTCCAAATTAATCTCTTCCACAAGTAGCACAAATATAAAGACTATACATGGACATACAAGGATGCAACTTTGAGAAAATATACAAAGTGTGTATATCAACATTCTCGGTTAGATACAGCATTATGCTATGTATTCATTAAAATGGGTGAGGTCAGCACTTGACAACAAATATCAAAATGAAGAGAACAAATCCATATTTACAGACACAGTCTCATGGCGTTTTGTGGGTGTTCATTTTTACTTAACTGTAGGTGCCCTAAATATATTTCTCTACATGCTCACTAGAGCAAGTAAAGAGACCGTAAATTACACTTCAGAACAGAAAATACTCAGGATCTCCTTTTGCTTAGTAAAGCTGTTAAAATTTGCTCCCAATGCCAAAATATCAGTGTTGCTTCAGTTTCTGCCCATTTCTTTTCAGCCATTTAGTTAGTGAGACAGTAACACTGTTGTGAGCCAACTGCTGTTCACATAAAGATGCATAGAATGACATAAACATCAAAACACACCAAAGACTTTCTCAAACCTGTATTGTGGACTTGTTGTTTTTTTTTCCTCTTTTCTCTCCTGCATGGATGTTTTGGTCCCTAAATGGTTACTTCTAAAACGGAGAGAATCTGCTCTACAACTCATGCTATATGAAACTACTCTCTTCTGTAGTACAGTTTCATCTTACCCACCTTGTGCACTTGTTTCAAATTCCTCCCTTTTCTCTCCAGCTCGTCTCTTTCTCCCCTGATGTTATCTCCCTTCATTGTATAATATGAGACAACCCAGGAAGATGATGAAGGACACAGTCTGACTCTTTTGTGTACGTGAATTTTGATTTATGTGCTTGATTAAAAAGTGTGCAGAGATAAATCTAGAACGTCTGTCAGACAGAAAAGCAGCTGATCATTATCCATCAGTCCAGTGGCCAGAACTCAAATGTAGCTATCTAAAAATAATAAAAGTACAACATTCTTTATATCTGTAGCAGTTACCATTATGTTTTTTTCACCTTTGTTTTTTCTATACAACACTTAAGGTATTAGAGGCTGAGAAGACTTGAGTTCAAAAGCTCAGGGCTACCCACTGCACTGGCACAGGTTATTCTAAGTATATTTGAAAGATGACAGACTACCCCAGCAGGCTTAGAATTGACATTACAAATCAAAACTTAAGTCCATTTAGGTACATATAAATCAAAACTTAAGTCTGTTTCCAAATATGACAGGCCATATTCAAACCAGATTGCTGCTGTACTTTAGATAGATGGTATTTTGTTCTTTGACGTTCTAAGGAATTTGTTCAATTTCATTCTGATGCTCTCTTACAATAGTATTTTCTAAGGCCTACATCCAAGTAAGAATGCAGAGTTTCTCCACTCTTCATCTGTTTCTACCTTTAACTTTTTTTAACATATCCATCAGGAAGTAACTATCTTTTTGGCATCTTTTTGCATCTGTTATGTGTCGCGTTTTTCGTGCTTCCTTACAGAGTAAATAATCGCCGTGTGCACAGCATCTATTTTCCCAGTTCCACTCCTCCTCCCACTGACAACATCTCCTTCAGCTTCACTGATTTCGCTGTAGCCTCATCCAAGTAAAGGATACTTCCATCTTGCCAATGGCTACATGCAGTTGCTTCTCTCAGCTTCCAAATTACTGTTGTCATTTTTCTCCCGTGTCGCAGCTCACCAGACTAATGATGTGCAGCTCTAAAAGAATAGTGACAGATTTCCAGAGCAGAAGGTTCTGTACTTCCCCGGCTCCCTTTTTTCCATGGCAGAAACCAGGCCTCCCAAAAGCTGAAGGGGACTGGGTAGAAAAAAAGTTGAGCAGGGATGCCGGCTGTTTGCAGAAGATTGGCAGTAGGAAGGCAGGTGGACCTCCCAGAAAAGCCCACCTACTAAAATTAGAGACCGAAGGCTTTGACTGACATCCCAGCTAGTTCTCCATCAGTACTCCATGGCACCAGACTGACTTCGCAGCGCATTACGGGGCCATGAGATAGCACTATGGGGTTTTGGGGAGTACTGGGTTAATTTTCTCATAACAAGCCAATGAAATCCCTGCAGGACCACCCGGCATGCACAATGTACCACTGAGGTGTGCAAGGGGGAAGGAAATGCTATGCTCGTGAAAACTGGCTACAAGAAAAAGTAAAACTCAATTACTGGATCTATCAGACATCTAAGTAAGTGTCCTCAGACAAAGCAATCACAGGTAGACTACCAGTGGGATTTTCTCTAAGCAAGAGAGCTAGTTTGTTAATCTTTGAATCTTCTTTTGTTGGCAGCATTTCTAGCCTCTTGGGGGAAAATGAGTCACAGGAGCTGATGAGAATTTATTTAAGTAAATGACAAAGGAAAAGAACAAACAAGTCTCCTGAAACACCTCATGTTGAGAATAAAGGGAAAAAACAGTTTACGGTGCTCAGTTGTAGCAGGTGCCACAGTCCATATTAAATGTCCGTGCTGTCTCTTCCTCACCCTATCTGTTAGGAAGTAGATAAATCACCAACATATGCACTAGTGAAAGCTCTTTTTTTCTTCTGATCTCTTTACTGTCTTACACAGAGACAAAATACTGGTTTTGTTCTGCTTAGAAGGACAAACTATTCCTCAGGAAATGTCAGAAGTTTCCTGACACTGCTATTGTTACAAGTCCATGGAGGAGACTAAAGACCAAACACATCACTTCTTGCCACACAGGTGCTTGTCTTCTCTCAAAAACTTTCCTCTTAGGTCTTACAAATAGTCTTTGTCTGCAATATCAGAGAAAGCTACAGTTCCCTAACAGTGTTCATTTTGAATGCCCCTTTTGTAGGAACAAACTGGAAAGCATGAAATCCTCTCACAAACACCTGAAAAATGTAAGAGAGCCAAGTAGGACTTTTAGAGCCAGATTGATTGATTTTTGTGTCTTGATCTTACTTTATTCAGAAAAAAACTTTAGTCCTTTTATTTGTGTGTAGATGGATTTTATTTACGTGTAAGTAATGAGTATTCTCTATGCATCTTTACCCCAGAAGTCTATAGATTCAGAAGCTTCTAAGTAAGGAGAACAGAAAACTTATAGTATGAAGTGGTTTGCCCTGTGCAGCTGAGATGAAAACCACATCTCCTCGCTATGCAGTTGCCATGCTTTCACATCCTCTGCTGCAGCTGCACCCTGACAGCTTTGCCTCCTCCTCCCAAAAATCGTGGAATAGGAACATTTTCATTATACGTGCTCATGTAATCCTTACGCTTTATCCTGAAGTATTACTGGACCACAGAAAAGGAAAAAAATTAGGAACATTCATGCTTTTATGGAAGACAGTCTAGAGATTATGGTGATAATTAACAGTAACCTGCATGGCGATTTTTGTGAGAAAAATTTCTGTTACATATTTTTTCTCATCAGTAACATTTGTAACACACTCATTAAGCCTAGTGCTGGGAAGCACACAAAAATAAGCAAGTGGTCTTTACCATAACTATATCAAACGCAGGAGTCCCGATTCTGTTTGGGGTTTAGGACAAGACCACGTTTCTTAATACATGAAAGCAACATAGCCTAACTATATAGCTAACTATATGGAAGTTAGAAGTGCATCACCCTGGGAAAAAAAAAAAAAAAAAGGTAGATTTGTTAGCTTTCAGGTTTTTTAATGCATCACTAAAGTTGAAACAAGAGTTCCTTTTATTATTTCATGTCAGAAAGATTATTTGGGTTTCCTGTATCAACAGAGATGGCCTCTCTAGTGCATGTTCTCTGCAAAATTCATGAGCTGTTTTCCCATACAGGGAAACTAAATTATATCCCATCTCTGTAAATCGATAGTGCAGAAGCATGTCTGAGTCCTTCTACATCTTCCGCCTTGGTACGAATATTACAGCCGATAAAACACATGATACTTTTGGGAAGATATTTGAAAGTTTGGTACACGTGTTCACTTGTGGTTCTTTGCAGTGTACACAGCTGGACAGACATCAGACACCAATGTCTTGTGTGTTTTTTCCTCTCTGGATATGTGACCTACTCTACACTCTTGCACTAGGGACAACATCCTTACTGGTAGTGTGCAAAAATGGCTTCCATACATGATTTTCCCAGTCCTAAACTGGTCAGCCTGGGATACTAAGATTACACCATTCCTCCATCTCCTGCCTTGGTGCTCTCAGAAGCTCTGAATGAAGGGCCAAGATCTTGGTCATATCGCTCAGATGCTCATCAGTTTGGGGTACAGAATCTGAAAACCTTGGCCAAAGCTATAGGATAAAGACAGGAGCTGACAGATTTTGTCCCTTTGTAAGTCAAATTTCTAGATAAATCTTGCCTATGCTTTCATAAGGCATGAGGAAATAATTTTATTAAGTATTAAGGACCATCATAAACCACATCAATCTTCAACTCCAAATGCAACACATATCTTTTGCTGTCTCCTAAAAAGCATAAGTGCACTTGTATAGGTACTGCAGCTGAAAGGGCTGGAGTAAGCCAGGATGGCATGCCAGTGTTACAAGGTATGTATGGCATGAAATCACTTTCTATACAAATTAAATAGGATGGACTTTTTTCTTCCTCATACTGGTACTTCAAAAAATTCAGCTCAATTTCCTGATCAGCTCCATAAAGCCAGTATTATACTCGTGGAAAAGACAAGAGGAAAAAAAGCCACATAATTTATTAGTCATACTGTTGTTAGACTTTGGGAGAACACACAGATACCATGGTGTGGTTCACCCTTTACAAACCTGAACAGAATAGAACAGCTTTACCGTGATCTGTGTTTGACTCTGTGTACGCAGAGTGACCTGATGTACGGAAAACACATTAAGAAGCCAATAGCAGTTCTAAGTAATGGTACAATTTTCCTATTGTGAGATAAAATAAAATAACGAAGAGAGGGGAAGGGGTCATGATACTGACCACTGAATAAGAAGTTATCTGTAGCAAGTAATAAATGAAGTTATATTGGCTGAAGGCAGTCAATACAAGCAAGCAAGGCACTTTCCAAATATCTCTGAGTGACTAAAAGCAATGATAGACATAAGCTTTAGTCAACTTCATGGGAAACACAGTTCAACAGGGAAGAAACTCTACTGCACCAGCAATGCTGGAAAGAAATCAAATGCATCCCCTACTATGGAATAAGAAAGGAAGCTCAATGGAAGCAAACCAACCAATCAACCTAATTATTTCTCTTTTATTTTGGCCATTAATCCCTCCTAGAGTTTTAATTTCCTATTGCAAAATGTATAAATATTGCATGCCTCATATACACACAGTATGCTTTCTGAGTTCAGCCACAGAGCTTCACCCTTCCAAATCCTTTCTTAAGATTTGCATCTGGCCTGAAATCCAAGAGAAGTTTGCCCACCCACAGGAACACACCTGAGGAGTAATTTAGGAATTATTTAGTAATCATTTTGAATGCTAATTTTGCAGTAGCCCTGCAACTACAACATTGCAGTTAACTTTGTATTTATGGTATTTCACATTGCCAAAGGCACACAAGGAAATGAGCATTCTTACTGTACCACTTAGTTCTGGTACTAGTCATACATGCACTACACCTTCCCTGCAGCCTCTCTGATCTCCTTGTTCCTCAGCCTTTGAACTGAGAATTCTTTAGGGAAGAATCAAAGGACTTTTCTCTCTGCTTTGGTAGCTGCTGTCCCAGGAAATGCTTCCTGCAACACAGAGAAGTCAACAGCTCCATAAGCCAGCACATGCATCTGTCAGTACTGTATTCTTTTATTAGAAGCAGCAAGGGATTTGCTTCTCTGCTTGCCAGCTCTGGGGAAGAAAACTACTGACAAAACCACTGGGAAAGGCTGAGGCAGCAAACACACTGGAGTCCACTTATGCAGTGCCCTCTAGTAAAGCAATGAGCACAGTGCAACATAAAAAGCAATTGAGAGAAGATGAATTTACAATTTAGCAGATGTATGAGAATGGAACAATCCTATGCACATGACCAACACACCTATGTACCAAAATTTTCTTACTGGACAAGGCCCAAGTCTTCTTGAGATCTTACTGACATGAATGAGGAATGTTGCTATGTAGTTCAGAGTGAATCAAAAGGTACTGGTACAGACAGGAGATCCCCAGGAATGGAGATCCTCGTGGAAGTGCTTACAGAAGAGAAGGAGTTGCAGAGGAAGAGGAGTTGCCTGGTAGCCACACGTGGGCACAAAGGGCTAAAAGGCAGGAGCACAAGGATGACAGAGAAGGAAGAGGCGTGGGGAGCCTGCAATGATGGCTTAGTACACAGAGAGAAGATTAACTGAGGGTCTGTCTGAGATGAAAAAAAAGACATGGCAAGCTAAAGCGACACAGGAAGAAAGAAGCCTCTGGAACCTTACTGAGGAAAAGGAATGAAATCAATAATCTGGAGCATCTTTGCAGGACAAGGGTTGTGGAGGCAGGGAGGAGGAGAGGCTTGGTGGAGTTTGGGGAACATTTCACGGGACCAGGTCTGCTGGAGGATGCGCGTAGAGATACGCACTACAGAGACCCTATGGATTAGCAGCAAACTAGCCAGGTAGCAGTAAAACAGGCATTGTTTTGCTTAAAAGGTTATGTGTGTAATTATTCCAATATGCCCACATGTAGAAAACCTGAAGAGTCTGCACAAGAAATACATGGAAAGTTTACTACACCAATTTTTTAAAATTATTTTTGAGGTCAATAAATTATTTTGTTAACATGAAGTGCCACAACACTTATTTAACTGAATACCTAGCTATTTGTGATGATCTTTGCAGACAGATGTCGTACAGACCCCTCAGCAAAACAAGCAACTGCAACGTGAGTTTCCACACAGACATGCCACCATGAAGCTCCGCATAACTACTTCCCCCCATAATTATTTATTTTGTCTCTTGCTCCAGTTGCAGGGTCTTCTATCCCAGAAATGATCTGCGTTTCCTGAACTATTCTTCAGGCTAATCCATGAATGCTTCTGGAAAACCAATCAAAAATACTTCATGTAGCATTCTTCACTGGACAGGGTGTCGGAAAGAAAATAGTGTTTGCGCAACTCAATAAATGTTTAGTTAGTTAACAAAATATTATTTTATTAACTCAGTTCAAGGGTAGTAAAAGGTCTTTGATTTTCCAAATATAAGTGAACTATTGTAGGATAATTCCATAAAGGCTTCTCAGATGGAAGGAGAGCTGGTCTACCCAAAAGTTTTTCCAATTACTGTTTTCTAACTAATAAAAGACATTTTCTCTTCCTAAAAACATGGTCTTGACTGTGTCCTTAGGTGACCACTGATGCTGGAAAGTTCTACAAAATAATTTTGGTTCAGTTTCCCCTCAGAGGAAGATGAACCAACAGAGATCACTGTACTTTTCACAATAATATGATGACTTTAAGTGAGCCCAGTCAGAAAACAGCCATTTGGGATGTGAAGTCTAATACAAACCAAATGGAGCTAAGCCCCAGCTGCAAGTCACCTTGGTGCACTGAAACACCGTTTAATGAGTCACTGAAGTTTCCTATTGCTGTGTTTGAC
This sequence comes from Columba livia, assembly GCF_036013475.1. Taxonomy (NCBI): domain Eukaryota; kingdom Metazoa; phylum Chordata; class Aves; order Columbiformes; family Columbidae; genus Columba; species Columba livia. The sequence goes on along the minus strand of NC_088604.1, from coordinate 54,199,468 downwards.
ATGTCAGTGACATGTCAGCATTCACAAAGATGAAAAATCAATAGGACATGTAGCTACATTTTGAGAAGTCACGTCACACAACTGTTCTGCGCTGTCTTCTAAAATTGCATTTTTAATCTAGATCCTAAGTTGCCTGCTCTGTATGTTCCATTTATATTTAATTTATGCTTTAGCTTATGTCTTTGCTTCAGATACAATATTTCTTCAATATTAAATGAATAATTTTTCATTTTCGTTCAACATGATGCCTACTCTAATACAATTCCACTCAGGTCATATCCTCTAGAGCATACCTGTTCAATCTTGGCAGTAGTCCATTTTAATGACTTTAATGAAATTACAGGTAGAAAAATCCGCCCCATTCTGTAGTGACTCACCAAGAAAATAGACTGAGACTTGAGAAATGTGTCTTCCCATAGCCTTATAATTTAAGTTAAATAATTACTTTGATTCACAAGACTTCCCAATTATATTTACAATAGACTTTAACTTACTAAATTCAATCAATTACAGTTCACTGAAACATATCTGGATAGTATAGGTTTACATTTTGATCCTGCATTTATGCATGTACTTAACTTCATCTAATTGCAAGGCTTCTGTTCCTTCCATTTAAATTTGTTAACACAGACAGGAGACGGCACTAAGTATGTGCTCATCAACTCTCAGAAGCAGGCCACTGGGTCCGACTTGTCCCACTCAGATTTGGAGGTAAGAGTCTCGAGTGGTTCACACACCTGCTGACACAGTCCCTGGTTATTTGTCTGCACCAGAGAGTCTGTGACTGCACCTCAATGGCCAGAGACTGCGTGGCATTTACATGCACACACAGGTACAACGACCAGAACAAGGCAAATCGCAGATTTACTCCTCTGATAGAAAATTTTGAGACCAGAGGAAAAACTTAACAAACAAAATTTTCCACAGAACAGGGAATATGAGAGAACAAATATATGAGAGCATCGTGTCATTAAATTTTCTGGGAATAAGTCTGCTATACCTTGCTCCAGTGAATAGCACCAATGAAACAGAATTTCAAATAAATGAAAAAAATAACCCCAAACACACAATGTCTTGGGGACTAATTATGGAAACAAACAGCCTATATGATTAGCCACAGTATACACTAAGAACTTTTTCCTTGCAGCCTATTTTGGATTAATTTTATGCTTCAGGTGAAGGGTTTATCTGCAGTACTACACTTGCTCCTGCCTTCCTGTTTTTAGATGACTCCATTTGTTGTCTCCGCATCTCTGCTGAAAGGATACGACTGATCACAGTGATTTATAAACCTCCCTGACTTTCATGCTATTTCAGACTGTCTCTGTTTCCTATGAGAATAGGCCTAATAGGTGAAATTCATACTAGTTATAAGCCTAAACCAGTCAGTGGAATTACACCTGGGATTAATTTAGTTTAATTTCTTTAGCCTTTCAATATAATTCTATTTTATGAAAGTATGAATCATCTCTATTACCCTCCAATGCCCTTACCCTAGGACATTAAAACAGCCTACCTGTCTTAGAGCTTCATGGGTATAGACTAGTTTGGTAAAACAGACATATTTCGATCAAAAGTCTAGTAAAATATACTAAGAAAATTATTTTATTGTCTCCCTGAGCTTACTTGGCAATTGGGAAAAATTATTGTCTCTCAAAAAAGTAAGCCCTAAAAGCAAATCCCTACTTCCAATTATTATAGCCTATCTATTGTTTGAGAACAAACACCAAACAGTAATTTCCAAGGCATATACTGGGCTGGCAGTCAGATAATTTCCACACAGATGAATTAATGTATTTCAAATCAATTAAAATGACCTCTAATTAAGGCAGATGGCTTTAGAAGAGTCTTCTACATTTTGGTAAATGATCCTTCAGTAAACATGCCCTCCTATTGAAATACCTGGATAAAGTGCTTCAAATAAGGACCAAAAAAAGTGTATTTATATCCCAAATTATAATGAGGTGGTGAAAACACCCAGTAGATATAGGACCATTTAAAAGATGACAGAGTAGAAAGTTAACGTGTGTTTTTTATAAATGATTGAATCAAGTACAGCTTGACCCTTAAGCTATTTTCAGCTGGAATGCCACCAGGCACAGAATTTTTATTTAACTTCCTTAGCCTACATGGGCCATTGACACTTAAGGAAGAACAGACAGATGGAACCCAAAATATAAGAAAGCCATCAAGTCTTGCTCCTATTTGTCATACAAACAACATTAGTTGGGAGGTGCACATACTGAATGTTTTTGTTTTAGAAGTTTAACATACAGCTTTCTTTTTCCGTCACCTTTATTATTTTTAGTTTAACATTTAGTCTGCTATATTCTGATAGAGAGGTGAGTTTAGTTTTGATGTGTCTGACCACATCCATTCTCCCAACAAGGAGTTGCAAAAACAAGTAAGATTTGCCTGAGCAAATGCTTTTACTCTGCTTTCCTTTGGAGCAGAATTGGGTAGGATTTTCCTACTTTAAACTGTTTTCTATTGTAAAGGAATCCACACTTCCACTGCACAGGGGTCTGTTAGAACCATGCCATTCCTGAATCAGATCAGCTTTAACAGAACTTTTTACTAGGTCCAGGCAAGAGAGAGCTTGCCAGCCTCTGCTGAAGAGTTACTTGGATGTGGTAAGGGGCTGGCATGGGCTGGGAGGACAGCCAGCTTGAATGGATACAGGGAGTGCTTTAATTGCAAGGCTCTTCATTACTTCTGAAGTTCTCAATTGCTGGTTATATCCCCGCAAACACACCAACACGACCTCACAGCGCTTCCTCACCCTGGAAAGAGCCTGCGTACAGCCCTGGTGGTACAGGACGCTTCCTAAAATGTTAGGAGGCCAGGAAAGCCCAGACCTTGCTTGGCTGTATCACAGGGTGGTTCCTTTGCACTCTTATCCAGCACTGAGACCAAGACGGTCAAACCCTAGCAGCCACACAGGTCATGTAAGGAGCCTGGGCATCCTCCACATCAACTCCTCTCTCCTTCACCCTGAAAGATGCAGCACCAGCCCTGCCTCCCCTCTTCCGACCCTCCCATGGCAGCAAATGCCTGCTCTCCTCTTTCTCTGCCCTTCTGCAGCATCAAATTCACCCCCCAGCAACACGTACCCCCAGGACACTCTCACTCCACCCAGAAAGTCCCAGTGCCCCCACCCAGCCCCACAGCACCCCAGCAAGAGCCAACCCCATCCCCATTGAGGCTCTTCCCCAGCATCACCACGCGTAGCCTCCCCGCAGAAAGGCAGACAAAGGAGCAAAGACGCCCAGAGCGGGGGAGTCAGTCACATCTGCCATGTCACTCACCCAACTGGAGGCACACTGGTGCCAAGGAATGAGATGCCCAAAAGAACCCATTTCCACTCACATAAAGAGAACTGCTCAGTGCTGGCGTTTTGTAGCCTTCAGATTTTACATTGAAAATACCCCACCCTTGCAAGCTCCTCTTAGGATTTTGCTGCCTCCGCGGCATTTGCCCAGCGTGTGTACATACCTGTGTAACATGTTGTTTGAGTTCAGGAGCTGCTGCATGCTCAGAAACAAATTTTTCCCATCTGCTAAGCTAATGACCTCTTCTAAAATGGCTATGAGCTCTGAACATTTCCTTTTTTAGCTTTGCCAGCATAATCATATTACAGCCTCACACCTGGCAGTGTAAATTAATCTCTCCCTTTTTTTTTGTTTTTTCCCCATGCAAATTCCTCAGAAGTGGCTTTTTTTTTCCCCCACCACATTGTCTTATTAAGCACAGATAAGAAAAGAAGGAGGAAAACAGGCAGGCATTCATTGAGCGGGTCTTTTTGCAAACTGTTAATTCTGTTTCTAGACAGATCGAAACCAACAGCAGTACTGTTCTGGAGGACACATTCTACAAAGATGCACCTTTCCCACAAACACGCAGACCTAATTGCATTTCTTAATGGAAACTCCAGGGGAGTTTTGTTTGTGGAAGTGCGGAGTTAAACTTTTCAAAACAAAAATCTGGAAGTGATACTGGCTGACTCCAGCTCTTTGGTGGGGTTATGCTGATGTTGTTGTACTCAAAACATTTACTCCTTGTCTTATGTACTGGCATTTACTTCTGCATTAAGAACTATATCTTCAAAAGTTGGTCAAAAATAAGAAGGATGCTTGTCATGCTTTCCCATTGAAAACGTATCCTTAGAGACGGTGGATTCCCTTTTACTAAACTTCACACAACACTGGAGGTGAGTAGAGCCTACACCTCCTCCTTAGAGTCTTGCATGAATCTGGGTGGAGAACTGCAGATGTTGCGATTTCAGGGGACTTTTTTCTGCAGATGACCTCCTGTTCTTGAAGAGCTACAAAAGACTACAGGCACCATGGGAAACACTCTTACACGCAAATAAATCTCTGCAGATATCCCTCCACAAAAGCCCTGCTCATTTATTCATATTGGGGGGGGATCAAGATTTGTTTCCACCTTAGAAGTTTCAACACTCCTCTCTAAACTGCAAAGAGTCCACCAAATCTGTGACAACTGAGAGAAGACCTGACAGGCCAGGTCCAAGCACAAACAGCTATTTGTGCTCAGTTCAGAGCTGTTTGTGGACAGTGCTCCATCTCAGACTCCTCCTGGTCACAGAGAGCTCCAGAAGCCTGGCTGTGATGACTCTACAGGGCAGACACGATAAAATGTGTTTGAAGGGCCACATGGATGGTGGGTTCCCCCGGTTTAGGCTGATGAATCCCTCTTCCCCTCTGAAGAAGGAAGAAAGGCACCCACAGAGAAACTGATCCCATTGCTGTACTTCTCATTAGGGAACTTGCTAAAGTACTGACTCACAGCCAAAGAACAGCATTTGAACATATAATCTAGAGTATTTTTTTTTCAATCTAACCACATTTATTATACCAAAGAAGAATCTTACTTAAGTGTTTCAGCAGAGAGACTTGAAAGATAGAGATGACTTCTGAGGTGTGTGAAGCCCAGCAAGCAGGAGAACATCAGCAAGGCTAGGAACATTTAAATAGGGAACTTTTCTGTTTGCTTAGTTTGTTCAAAGCAGCAGGAGACAAGCACAGCTCTTTAAAGTTCATTAGGAATGATAAATGCTTATGAAATGTTGTCACAATAACTTAAAAAAAGCCTGAAAGAGGTAGAGAACACAAATTGTAGAATACATCTAATGAGAGCATAAGAAAAAATTCTACTTACAGGACAGCAAAAAGGGGTTGATGAATACCAGAGACAACCAGAAACAACTAGAATGTGATCTCAATGTCTGGCTTTCAGCTGACTACAGCAAAATGCCAAGGGAAAGCTGAACAGTTGCCAAGAGGGAAATGAAACTTGAATACATTTAAAATAAATACACAGACTCCAAATTCACATAAAATTACACATGCCTTACAGGCAGACTTCTGGACTTCAGTCTTTCCATTCAGGGCATTTCTGGTACAAAAATAAGTCCTTAACAACCAGATCATAAAACTAATTCTCCATCCTCCCATAAAGGAGAGCAAATCTCTCTGCGCCAGCAGTGCTGCTGTGTTCACCACAATAGTGGCAACAGCTGCCTGGATGCCATGTAGGAGAGCCAGCCGTGTCTGTGCAATGGCATGCTGCTATCTGAAGCAACAACACGTAACTCTGGCATAAAAATGGCTTTCACACTGTAATGAGAGAAATCATATTTTCTCACCGCATTTTCAGCAAATGTCTACAACAGAGTTAATATTTCAGTGTCTACAAACAGAGAGTTTCACAGCAGACAAGAAAGCTACTTGGAAATAACCATACTGCTTTATTTTCTATTCGCTGTCAGCCGATTTGCATGGAGAACCAACCAGGGGGTCGTCTAGTATGGTCAGCTGGCCAATCTGCCCCGTTCTGCCCCCGAAAATGCCAAGTACCTTAAAGTTCACCGTTCAGGTATGCCTGCGGCCCCACAGCATCGTCCTTCTTGGAGAGTGGCTGGCTGCGAGCTGCAGAAGAAAGCCACTGCTCGAGCTGTGGGCAGTCACGGAGAGGAACGACCAGGAAGGTGCCAGCAGCTCTGGCTTCCACTGTCTCCTCAAAAATAACCTGCCGTCACACAACTATCAGAAAAGTAAATCAACACTGGAAAAACAACCAGAAAGGTTTGAAGCTATACAAATAAAAAAAGCTGCTCGTGTGGTGAGTACGTCAGCAGGGGGGAAAAAAAAGGAAAGGAACACTGAAGAAGAATTAACTTCTCAGTTGAGGAAATGACTCAACATTTTGTACAAAGTCAAGATAGTCTCCGCCTGACATTTTTCAGGGTCAGTCACCCACTGGTAGGGAACTCCAGGGAAGGTGGGGTTTTATTACCACTGGATAGGTTTCTTCCATCATAGTGGACCCAAGCTGAGTAAAACTCAACTGCTGCAAATGCAGAGCAATCAGGGTCTTACCACATATTCTTCACATCAGCCAATTACTTATTTATTAAAGTACTGTGTCATCTCTGTTTCAAATGTTTAACCTATAAATAAAGATTAAAAAAGGAAACAATTTGCTTAAATGGTTATATTAAGTTAGCCTTCAAATCAGTTATGTATTTATTTGGGTACAGTATGAAACCACAGTAAGGTCTACACCGATCTATTCCACAATTCAGCACTTGCCAAGTATAACATTTTCTTCCCCGTATTCTCTCTCAGATTAACATTCTTCCCTCTGTACTTTCATATTAAGTGATAATACTTCATGAAACCCAGTACAAACTTTGCGAAGGGGTCAGAGAACCCCGGCCTGTTCCACAGGTACTAGTTAGAAAAAATGCTGCTCCAGAAAGTTATTAGAATAATAATACAAAGATCAGCGTTTTGAAGTTGGTAGGGGTTCATCATGGTGAAATTACTGGATTTCAAAACACTGCAAAATAAACTACACCAATTCTCAACCTCCACCTCAACATTTCTGCAATGTTAACTGATGTAATAAAGAAAGCAAAAATTTACAGGAAAAACTGCAATCCTCACTGAAGCTTTTATCACTCTGTAAAATTAGTTTTCCTCTTGTAGTTGTTGATTATGGCTATTTTATTGGTTTCACTTAATTAACTATCCAGAAGAAACTTCAATGACTTAACTGTCCTTGGCCATTGGTTACAAGATGCGCTTCATTTATTTTACAAGAATAGTTGGCAAGGCAAAGCAAGAACGGGTTTCTAATTAAGAACCAGGATCTGAAGAGACTAGTGTGAATAAAGGGAAACAGAAAATGTTATCGGGGTCACAGCTGCAGTAGCCACCATGCTGATGCACACACACACAACCCAGCTGGGGTGATGCAATGGCTAGAGCCCCATTAACCCTCTTTCCAACCTATTTTCTCTCCTTCTGTTCCCCCTCCCTTCAATAAATCATGCCTGGAATCAGCCGGAAAGCACACTGTGAATATTATCTCAAGTTAACTTTATATCTTCTTCCAAATCTGTTGCTCACCTGAAGACCAAAACCTGTGTTTTTACTTCAGCTGATATATTAGTGAACAAACCACTGGTACAGAGCTCTGAACCACATGCTTAGCCTGAAATGCTTTCTTTGCACATATGCCCTTTCAAACCTGACATTTTCTGTGTTGATTTTCGCTGCTTTATAGTTACCTACATGCTGAGGAGAGAAAGAAGACAACATGCACATAACAGGAGGTCTGTTGATGGGTTCTCTCTTTTCTATTTGAAAGTTAAGAAGCATATATATTGTACATCTTTGCAGCTCTTCAAGGTTTCTACCAGCTAAAGGACATTTTTTTCTGAACCGTTACTGCAGCTTCCAAAGCTGTGACTCAGCAACAACACCTTCACACTCAGAAGTTTGACAAGTGGCTTGGTACCAGATAAACTAATGAACTTACAGCTTCCTAATATGCAGCAGGATGCTTTAATGAAAGTATGCCCATTGCATATGTAAGGATAGATTATTTGCTGTAAACTAAGAAAAACCTTTTTGGGCTTCCAGTGCTGACAGTATTCAGAATCTCCCAAACAACATAATGTTTGGGTTGTGGAAAGTCTATTCTGGCATATCATCACTTATCAAGAAATAACTTTCACATTTCTCATTTGAAGATGTTTATTTGCCAAATAATATTGCTCAGACCTTTATTTGCTGACTTTTCCTACAATAAGAGCTGTTTATTAATTTCTTGACAGATTAAGAAAGTCTTATCAACTGAAGTTCAGTGCATTTGAGAAGCAGTCAAGTCTGAACCATTCCTTTTATAGACCAAGTTTTCTTGTATGAAGTTTTTAAAGAAATGAAAACCAGACCACGAGATACATCATTGGCTTGATGTCCAGAATGCTCTTAGGTTTCTAAATAAAATGCTTACCTTATAAAGGCATTTCAGGTTATTTGTAATTTGCATTTATTTTGTATTATTATGTATGGATACCTCCACATGTCCTACACTAAGTCTAGAGACACATGTCACCCAAATTCTTTTTTCTCTAAATGCTGTTTGTCGTAGCTGTTAAGGTAAAATGACTTCACTGGCTATGGAGCTGTTCAGACTCACACCAGCACTGGTAAAAAACCAACTTTCTCTCTAAAGTGAATAAAGACGGAGTCAAGCCTACTGCAAGCAGCCATATGCAAAGTCAAGCTTTTTGTAGACTGTCATGATGAAGGCCCATTACTGTCCCTGGACCTCATCTAGCCTCTTTTCTTGTTTCACACACCACAATTCTTCATAGCATCTAGGAATGGATTTTTCTTAGTTTTTCAGCCAAGAGTGGGTGTATATATGAGAGGTGCCATAATACCTTTGCTTGAGGTACCAGACCTGCAAAGCAGAAAGAAGCTAAACTGCAGAACTGAATGCCAAAGTTTCCTCTACCAAGTTGGATGCTTCAGAAAACTGCTTCCACCTGCAAAACTCATTGATGACAGGAGAGCCACCTGGGAGTAACCAACAGGTAACCCCTGGGAGAAGGGCAAGCCCAGGGATCTCTGCCTTGCTCTGGGTTGCCAGGCAGCACCCACATTACTCACTGCTCGCTTCAGCTGATGAAGAAATCATCACCTCTGCAATGACTCCGTCAAAACACCAGGCAGGGTTCATTCCTCCTTTTGAAAACATGCCCAGAGGAGAATACCTAGTGATTTGAAGGAAAACTGCCTTGAGCCTCTGTCTCCTGGGTGAATTGTTTGATCCCTGGGGAGGAGATCAAGTTCAGCAATAGCACTTTCCACTGTGCACAAGCGTTGTAACTGAAATTCTGCTCTTCTGATGTCAATGCAAGTTTTGCCCTAGTCTACACTTTAACCTCTAATACAATGCTCTCTTTGAGGGGAAAAAAAGCATATCACAGAAGCTGGTGGTCAGGACTGACATTCATCAGGCCACCACTTGAAACACAGAGGAAAAAATGTTATAGTTGAAACCTACAGACTGCTTCTGTAATTTATGCACTAAATATTTCTTATACAAGAGGAAAGATGTCTTGGAGTCAGTCTAACATTCACAACTTCCACATTTCCAGATGAGTGCCATAATGATTGTGCTCATTTTGTTGTTCCCACAAACCATGAATTCTTTCCTGTCCTCATCTCTAATGAGCTCCCAACTGGCTGGAAAAAAAAAGTGTCTGCAGCACTGAGCTGTTAGAAAGGAGTTAAACCAAACATGAGTAAAAGCAAAACAAAATTAAACCAAAACACTGCATGTTTATTTAAATAAGACTTGACACTGAAAACATTGGCCATGCTGCAAGGAACTACTGAGTATTTCTCTGAAATCATATTTTCCTTGCATTGCCAGTATTACATTAGCAAAATACTGTTAAAGAGGACCCCAACAAGAAGCTGTTCTCTTAGAGACAACAGTTGCCAAACATCTTATGACATTTACATGCTTTTTTGTAACTGAAAGTAAATGAGATGAATCACAACACAGGCCTGCTAATCTGATGACAGGGCAGTTGTAATTGCCTCTGTTGCTATGTGCTATGTTGACTCACTGCAACTAATAGTTTGACTTCTCTTATCTCCCTCCGGGTATGGTTATTAGAATTTGTCCTTGCTATAGTGAGGAGTTAGCACACCTACAAAGAAAGGAACATGATGAAAAGAAAGTTGAAGGGTCAGTTTTTAATTATATGTATTATTTGCATGTACTCAAATCAAACAGTGATTATTTACTCTGGAAAGATTTTGTAGACAGTTTTAAGACAACTAAACTCAGGAAAAAAATATGGCTCTTGCCTGCCTTTAGTGAAGTTTAAATGCATTCCATACATTAGTTTGTCAGTAATACTGGAGATAGAGTCCTGAAAAAGGTAAAGGAGGTCTGTGTAAGCAGTTAGACACAAAGTTCTTGAGAAAAACAGACCACTAAAAGGTCCAAAATAAATATAAGATAATTATGTGATTATTTTGGAAACTCGTAAGCATCAGCTTCTGCATTTATAATCTTAACATCATCTGTGTGTCTACTAATACTACCACTTCAATCCTGAATACTCACAGGCTGCACTGAGTTCAAGAGCTGGTCCATCACATAGTGAAGTCTGAACTGATGCCAACATGTACTTCATACGTCAGAAAAGCCCCCTGGTTTGGTTCTTCTCATCAAATAGAAAGCCTGTTTACCCAAGTTCTGCAAAAGCTTGTTTGCATTGCTTTTTTTGGAGGTAAGTTCTCAGGCACATCCCGAGTTAATCACTGAATTTGCAGTTGTTGAACTCAGCAATTGCTAAGAAAACACTGATGTCAAGGCAGCATAACTGGATGAAATGGAAGTGACTTTTGACAGACAAACTGATGATTCTACCTTGCTGTCAACCCAAGGCTTTGTGTTTTCTCAGACAGACTCTTTGCTCTCCTTGTTGTCAGCCAGTCTAGCAAATCTCAGTTCCAAAAGTAAGACTTTGGGGGAAAAGATGTAATAATAAACCTTCAATAGTGACCCAAAAAGAAAGTGTCCTTGTTATACACTTTATCACAATTTTAGAAACTTGGCATGTCACTAATCCACATGAGAAATCTGACCTTTTAGTCCCTTTAATTTTAGGAAAGAAAACAAGTTCTGCAGTTTCCCTAACTTCATTTCACATTTATTACTAAGTCATTATTTCAGGCCATTCATGGGCACATTTGAGATGATGTCTTTGTATCTGCCCATTATGTATGGATTTTAACTATGCTGCTGAAGAAAAGCACGAGCTTTTTGAGTTTTTCTCAAAGTCAGCTGAGGGGAAGGGAACAAGTGATGTAATTAGGAAGAGTACAAACATATTCTGTCTAGTCTTCTAAAAAAAGAGTTCTGCATATGAAAATGAATTAGGGTCACTGCTTTTGGGACAACTAAAACACTTAATTAAATCAAACCAAGGAATCCTACTTGACTTCGTTGAGTACTTTACGGACAGATGGGAAGCATGAGACATGAAGAAAGGTCTGGAGGGAGGCAGATTGTGGTGGCTTCTCAGAGGCCACAGTCCGCTTGATGCTTCCTTCAGAATATCAAACACAAGTAAATTTAGGGATACCCTAAAATGTCAGTCTCCTGAAAGAACAGGAGCAATCACCTCTTTTGCAGTGAAAACAAAGTTCTTCTGTTCAGATGGGAGTAAATGGCTGAGGCAGCCAGGTGGAAATCAGTGACTTACACTTCCAGCGTTGGTCAGAACCGTCTTCCTCAACAAGCAGATTTACAAGGCCACAAGGATGCACTGGCACACGTTTGAACTCCAGTACAGAGTAAGTCAACATGATGACTGGGTGTGAAACACATTTTACACTTCCCTGATGAAGTCACTAAGTCTCTTGCCAATGACTACTGTTTTGCTGTATGGGGCTTAAGGGATTTTTTTTTCCATCTGTTTTTTCCTAAATGAACATGTATCCACTGTCTTGGGCTCATTTCCTGCTCCTGCACTGAGAAATAGCTCCACTTTATTTTGGACCCTGAATACAAGTTCTTTGAACTTATTTGAGGCTAGAACACTAGACATTATTATTTCTTCATTTGCTGAAGCAGAAATAAAGCTTCATTTTTGTTATGCTAAACTACCTCAGCTAAGTGTTTGTTGGAAAGCTGTTCTGCCTTCCTGCTAATTATTGCTATGGCTTCTTGCCAGCCATCATTTTGAGAAGTTAAATACTAGCTTCCAGATGAGCAGCAATGCTAAAGACAACAGAACATCATTCTAAAGAAAATAGATGGCAGCAGGAAAGGAAAGCAAACACTTTCCTGCCAAGACAGTTGCCTACAAGTCCTGGCTAAGCATCTGGCTTATGAAGACAAGGTAGGGTTTTGTCGAAACAGGAGTTTGTCAACATCTCAAAAACAGCACACTTTTAATCATGTCAAGGCTCACTTGGTAGGGAATGGCAGTGATATCCTGCATCGCTTGTAGGCCTCTGAGAGTGGGACAGGCTACGCAGCCAGGAGGAGGTATCTGGGACACAGCCAGAAGTAGAGGATAAAGCAAGACTGAAAACTTGATGATAAAAAAAATCAGAATAATTCAGGATGGAAGTGACCTCAAAAGGTCATCTGCTCCAACCTCCCACTCAAAGCAGTAATGAATTTAGATCACAGTACTCAGGGATTTGTCAAGTCAGCTTTTGAGTATCTCCAAGGATGGAGACTCCACAACTTCACTGGGCAACCTGTGCCAGGGCTTGACTGTCTTCATGAAGAAAAAGCTTTTTCTTAGCTCAAGTCCAAATCAGCCGTGTTCTAGTTCATGACCATGATCTCTTGTTTCCCTCCTGCACAACTCAGTAAAGAGCCTGGCTGCATCTTCTCAGTAACACCTTATACATATGGGAAGGCTGCTCTTAGGTCACCCCAAAGTCTTCTCCAAGCTGAACAAGCCACCATCCTTCAGTCTCTCCTCACAGGGCAAGTGTTCCTTCCCTGACCAACCTGGTGATGTCCTACTCCAGTTTATCAACATCCTTTTGGTAAGTCTGGAGCAAACCTGGGTGGTCTTCCATATGTAGTCTAACGACTGCAGCCTTGTATGTCATTACACCTTCCTTGGTGAATAATGTTAAACTTGCTGTAGGGAACACACAAAGCAGGGTAAGACGGTTGCAGTTACCAAGAGTTTTCTGGTTGAGCAGCTCACCCTGACAGGTGTGCAAAAGATGGGGAACTACCAACTGATCCAGCAGGACTTTGTACTGTAAGAGCTTCCAACTTTTGGAAATTGGGCACAGTGGCAGCTTTGCAGTTCGGCTGTGAGACATGCAGAGCAGAGCATGCGGTACTCCAAATCAGGCATCAAAAATCAGCTTCTTTATTCTGAATGGGGCTGGCACTGTCTGGTTTCCAGATGATTATCTGTTGTTTCTGTCGCTCAGAGGAACACAGCAAAATCAGAAAAGAAAGCCCTTCCCCACAGAGAAGCAAGAAATCAGGGAAAGAGAGGTAAAAATGTGAAGAATAAGGCAATAATTAGTAAGTTAAGTTGCTTCCTCTGCCACAGTTTTCTTAAGTAAGGAACCAGCTGTGGAAGCTTCCACTTTCATGCCAAACAATTCAGCATTTGACTCTCCTGTCTGTCTGTAGTGTCTTTGGTTGGCATTTTCCAGTCTTATTTATATAGTTAGATGCAAAGCAGCCAATTAACATGCTTGTTATTTCTTTATTAACAAACATGGTCTTTGAAAGGACAGATGCTCTTGTTTACCATCCCTTCAGATTTCAGTCAGTCTCCATATTGGTGTTTGAGCCCTATGCTATATGAAGTCTGACTTCTTTCACTCTTTATCTGCTTTTGATATTCAGTTTTTCGAACTGCTCAATGCCTGTATTAGGGTCTGGTTTATTTTTTTGTCATGTTTGGAACTGTTCCTTACAGTTCATTGATCTCAAATTCATTCATTAATATCATTAAAGTCAATGGGAAAATTCAGTTTAAGAGTTTGACCCCTGGATTAACTCTGGCTTCTAAAAGACGCCCAGCACAGCTGAAGGGCACATACTTAATACAGTGGAGACATGACAAAGTTAACTTAAAGGACTGCTAACTACACTCACCTTTAATTATTTGACTATGTTCCATTTATTTATTGTATTAGAGCCCACTTATTACCTAGCAAAAGACAACTCAAACACAGTAGAGGGTAATGTCAAATCAATAAACTGAAGTGCAATACACAATCAAATCCTACTTTAACTCCAAGCTGTAGCACCATACACCATTGTACTGCATAGCTTCACTACATAGGAGCACTCAAGTGTTTTAATTTTTGCAGTTGCATGCTTAAAAACACATGCTTAAGCACTATGTACAACTGAGGCCATAATCACTTTGTCTTACTTTCTAATTTTTTCTTTCAAAATAGCAGCTGCAGGCTTAAGAGAGGACACATCAGGTCCAACAGTCAACCTTCCAGCATTAACTTTGGAGAGTGCTGAGTGTGCTAGACTTTTACCAATATTGGGGAGAGCTGAAGTTATTTAGCAACTTAAAGGATCAAGCCTTATTAAAGTTGCAGGAATGTGCAAGACTTCATCAGAAAGGTTTCTTTCATCACTAAACTCCAGGGAAATTTTCTTTTCTAATGGTAGAACTTTCCATGAATCTGATCTCCTGTAACAGTCTGATACACCAACACACGTTCTCGTAGGTCTGTTGTGCTGCAGTGGCGTAGGGCCCAGCCCTCCAAGGAGACCAAAAGAGCAAAGATGCAGCAAGTCATGGAAAACAAGATTCCCTTGGCTGCTCATACGAGCCTGCCTAAGGGCAACCATAGGAGGCTGAGCCTGGAGCTCCGTGCTCCTTCAGCCCTTGCCTCGCCCTTGAACCCACACCATACTTTCCTCACTGCTTACCAACTTTTCCTTTCATCCTACTGATGCAGAACTCAAGCTAAGAAGTTGTGTGAGCTTATTACTTTTCATGTCAACTACAACTTCCTTGGCTTGAAGCAGAAACCCAAGAATCTACAGGCTTTGGCAGCCAAAAGGTCAAACTACCTTTGTACAGACATCAGGAGTGTAAGGTCAGAGGGGCCAATTAACCTGTGCCCCTAGCCCTGCAGAAGTTAGTGACCAAGCGTTACATTACTACCAGCTGCACTGTAAAAAGGCAAACACGTGGCTGCAGCATTAGGATCCATGAAATATTAATACAAAGGGTGAGCATGCAGCATTTTGAAGGTAATTTAATTTTAATCACCGGCCAGAGCTATGCAGAAGGCAGAGAAGGCATTTTGGCCTTGGCACTGTCTACAGTACAACCAGGCAGATGCCAGTATGGCAGTAAAGCACCTTTTTTCACATGTCCTAGCAGAAGGTGGGCACAAGCGGAGCCACATGGGTGGACATCAGCAGAGCACTGACCTGGCATATCTGCAAGCCTGAGATGCAGAAAGAGCTGCAGACTCAAAAGGGGCTAAGGATGGTGGTCAAAAGGATTTAGTCTTTCCTCTTATAGTGTAGAGCAAATCCTGCCTGTTCATTACACAGAAATGGAGAGGGGAGAAAAATCTCCCCCAAACATCAGCATGCAATCTTTGGCAGCTTTCAGTCACAAATCAGCAAATTCACACAGACAGACCCAAGTCTGAGTGAGGTTACAGCTTATTTCTGTGCAGGTTATCATACTGTGCCCAGGATTTTCTAAGTGCAATTATAGTCTCTGACATTCTATCCAAAAGTGGTCACCATAGTAACGCCTGAATCACATGGTACTGCACACCTGATACCAATCAATCTTGAAAACATCTTTTTAAAGAAACAGACTCCTGGAAAACTGCAGATGGAGGCTTCTTATTGAGACTAAGGCGATGCTGTCTGACAACAAAAATGGAAATTGCACCTTATAACCTTCTCATTTGACTCTCTCTCCATGCAGTCACATTCTCTATCAGCTTACAAAGGTGACAGAAAATGAAAAAGGGCAACAGTTCTATGTTGAGAGGAGTGACAAACAACAAAGTACAGCTGGCATATAAATGATGTGTTGCATTTTCCCCCCAGAGCATTAAGTGTGACTTCTGAGAATACAGCCATGCTCTGCCTGCTGAAGCAAAACATGTCCACCACAGTGACTTTCCACCTTCTCAGTACACCAGTTTTCCCCTCAAATGTTAAAAACGAGAAATTTCATCAGCTTCTTTCTCCCTTTTTGCTTTCCCAGTCTGAAATTCAATATAAGTGTTTAGAGTTGTGTTCCTCTGTGTGGGTAAAAGAAGAACAACGTGTTTAAGGAAATGATGTTTGCATTTAGCTGGGCATTGTGGCTTTCTGAAGTGCATTCTGCCACCAGCCCTCCAGGCATATCTAGCAGCCAAAGAGCTGATGAAGATGCTGATGCCTTTGGAGTTTCTGGTGGGTTGCTTTGTTTCTACAGCTCAAGTCCACCCGAGCAGCCTTTGGGCTGTGAGTGCTGTGCCTGCTCCTCAGCCTGCTCCAACAGCCTGCTGCCTCTCGTCATCCCAGCAAGGACACTGCTACGGGTTCATGAAAATAATCCCAGAAAATGACTCATGCACAAAGTTCAACCAGCCTCAGCAGTATTTCCAAGATAGTCTTGATATTTCCTATTTGATTCTATCCCAAATTACTGCCATTTTCATTATTTGAAAGTCTACCACTTCCAATTTTCATTTGAAAAAGACCGCTCCAGTTCTGATGGCTTCCATCTTTGTCATCTTCCAATCCATCTATATTTTACTTTTCAAATAACTCACAGCTATAACCATTTATTCTGACAGCGCCTCTCCTTTATTCAATGTGATTTCAGAACAGTCGAGTAAAGCCACTGAATTTGTGAATGCCACTGACTGACCAGAGCTGCCAAAATGCCAGTAACAAATCTACTTAGAAATTCTTTCAGCATCCTGGAGATGAGTGAAAAAACAACAGGAGTAGACACTGTGTGAGTCTAAGGAGGTAATGAGACATCCTTTACTAAGCTCGCTGAAGTCACTAGAACCTGCCCCCCTCTGCCATGCCCTCATCGCTGACCCACCAGAACAGATTATGTGCACATGAACTGCTATTACAGGATGTTTGAGTTTATATGGATGACTGTACACTAAAATTGATTATGAAAATGCTCCCACAGCTCACTCCAAGCTAGACAGTCATATCCAGGACTGACCAACTACTTAAATCTCTAGATGACCTCCTTAGAAAAAAGTTGAAATTGCTGCTCTTCAAGAACAGTGCTATTAAGATTTTTGTAATAAAGAAAGTGCAGTGATTGGATGGTTATGATGTATATGTCACTTCACATGTATCACAACTGAAATGTCAAATTGTACTTGTTTTGCTAAGGTAGGAAAAAATTGCAGTTGTCTCTAATTTTAGTGTCATATTGGCCTCTGTCCTACAGGTGTGTTGCAGGAGCAAAGCAAGGAGCAGAGACAGAACTAATGTATGTTGTTTTGAAGCTAGAAAAATAAAGGAAATTGATTATATGTAAACATTTGTGGCAGATGTTGTCTGCCCCCAATATGTTGTCATGTAATACAGATCCCTCCTAACAGCTCTAACAGGTATTTGTGCTATTCATAACACTTTAGAAGTCAGCACTGGAGGAGTCCTATTATACAGAAGGAAGCCGACCTTTAAATCTACTTTCACAGTGTAGATGTTATTCAGCTATTCAGTTATTATTTATTCAGCTGCACTTCTGCTGTGTGTCTCACAGTAAATGGCATTATTGTTCAACAGGGCAACAGACCCCAACAGATAAAAATGCAATGTTCCAAAATCAAAATTAAGAAGCCACTAACAGTCTATTGAGTTTTAAGCTATGCCAGGGCCCAGTTACAGTTTTCAAACTGCACAGGAATCGATAGCAGAATGGATCCATTGATTTTGGCAAGGGTCACTGACCATAATTAAATTATTTTAGGTGTCTTTTGCAAAGGTAAATGGTAATGGAAGATCAGGAAAGAGCAAGTGAGTTGTTATGGGCTATTGAGAAAGCTGTCTGTGGCCTCCTGTGCTTTAGCAACCTGTCGGAAAGAACTCAAAACCTGCCCTTGCCAAATCCTTGGTTTGAAGACAACAACATAATCCATGCAGTGAAACACAAAACCAGCCTACTGAAAAACAAAACACAAAACCCTGAAAGACCTTTGTTGTAAATAACTAATTAACCATGTAGTGAAGCCTGAGAGGCCTTTGGACACAGGCACGCAGCAAAAACACGGTTAAGGAACAGAACACGTTATACTTGCTACCAGAAAATTATGATTCATTTGTTTTCCATAACCATTCATAATTTAAGGGTCAGGAAAAAAAAGAAAAAAAGAAAAAAAAAAGACAGTGAGAGTCAAAAACGTCACAAATATTTTCATTACCTTCCCTATCAGGTCTTCATATGCTCTTGCTGATAGTAAGATCACAAATCTTTCACCCTTATGCCGCTGACTCAGCAATGCTGTAGAAGCTGTCAGTACTGCAAGTTTTGAAATGTATGCTAAACTGATGCTTTCTGTTAAGGTTGCCTGCCTTTACTACTGTCCTTGTCTGTATCAGCTTCAAATACCAAAAAACAGACTATGGACAGGGAACGTGCCTTTTAGGCTGGGTTTTTTTTTTAGTGCTCCCTTAGGAATACAATTTTTATGTAAGCACATCTATATTGTGACTGTTTTTTATTTCCTGATGCTTTGCAGTAGAAATAACTAATACATAGCTTGCTAAAGAGTTAATTTATACAATTACAAACACAAAACTATTAAATTTGATAACATATTTTCTTTTTATACTAGTGTAAAATTGTAATGAAATAAAACCATAATGATAAAAATTTGGCCTGTAAAATGCAAACACAATCAGAACAGCAGAACAAGCAAGCAAAATGAGTAAAAAAGTCTGTTTCCCAAGTTCTCCTCTCAGATTGAAACTTGCACCCCTTGCACCTATAGCCCAGTTTTAACTTCTGACTCTTGATACTACCACCTAGGAGCATTTGATAGGTCTTTTCCTTTCCTCTTTCTGTGTGTCAGAGAAGAGTAAAAAGCAAAGATAAAGCCTGGATTCTCTGTCAGGATTTGTCTTCATACTGTGATTGATGAGGCTGATGCTGTACTGAATTTAAACCTGAAAATGTCAAAAACATAACGCCCCTTGGGAGCAGAGGAAAAAGGGCACCAACTTGCCCATTGCTGCACGTAGCACAGACTGAAGCTGCTTGAATTGGGCTCATTAGACATTTGAAGACAGAGACATGCCTCCTATAAGAGGATTTCTGATATTAATTTACCCAGAATTTGGACTGAATGACCACTGGTTTCTAGCTGTGGAATGTAAAAAGGAATTGCCACCTGCTGCAGCTCAGCACTCCCCTTCTCCAGCATCAGGGAAGGGTTCCAGCCACATGTCCCCAACGAGAGCCACCTCCCCCAGTGAACAGGAGAGGGACAAGTCTCCGGAGGGGACGCTCCCTGCCAACCCGCACACAAAGCTCCTTTGTCCCCCAGGACTCCAGTTAAGAGGATGTGTGCACCTTAGCATCACTAGTGATTGCTCCCCATCCGTGGAACACACAAACAGGAGCATTGTGCAGAAACCTCTAGATAGTTGGATGGTGAAACAAGAGTGATGTCCAGCCCACACAGGGCAGGGAGAGGCATGCATCCCTTCCTGTAGGGTCTGAGCCTTTAGGTCTCTAATGCACACCATTTAGGAGTCCACCTCCCCATCCTATCCTCAATTATGTCTGTGCTCTAATAATTTGACCTGTTCAGAGTAAAATGAAACTTCTGGGGGATTTGAACATGATTTTTACTGAGAGCTGTTAAATGACAAATACTTTTGAGCACGGCCTTCAGGACCCAGATGTCTGATTTATGAACCATAGAAAGTCAGGACAAATACCTCCAGACACTCACCTGTCACTGTTTTCCCAATATAGCCATACCTTTCTCAATCATTCTCAAGATAAAAATGTAAAAGGAGACTACCACATCAACAGAGAAGAAAGAAATGGCATCTTATAGCTACTCTCTTGATTTTTGTCCACGTTCTGTTTCCAGTAAAGGCATAATCACCCGTAACTCCTGCTTCTTTCAGAACAAGGGGTGAAGGCACCTCCAAACACTTACCACTCAAGTGCATCTAGTCCTTGTCCATACCATGGACTGGAGAAAGGTAACCCAGAGCAGACATGTGTCTATGTCCCATCACACGGAAAGAGGCAGCTTATAAAGACTGCTAAAGAAGTGCCCTCCCAATTAGGCTCTTGATGTACTTACCAGTTGTCTCATTTTTGTTCAGGTGAGTTTGCATCTTTGTTAGGAGCAGCCTCCAAAGTGCTGACCTCTGCTGAAAGGCATTTTTTGCCAAGTATTGACATCCGCAGGCTTACGGGCCAAGTACAGCCCTGCAGAGGGGAGGGACTAGAACTTCAGCCTATGGACAAACTCTTCTCCTTAGGCTTCCTACCTGTTCCCATGACTGCAATTACAGCATCGCTTTGGCCATAAGAGGCCAACTTGTTCCTTCTTCTGAAATACATAAGCATGCCATCAGTTTAGAATGTGCAGTGCTTTCATAAAGCATCTTTAATGTGCAAGCAAAGCAGCTTTGGAGATCCCACCATCCTTTCATCCTTTTTGGCTTATAGATGGTCTCCCCAATGCAAAAATCCTTTATCACAATTCCTGGATGAGTGTTCCCCACTTCAGCATGGTGCCTACACAGACTTTGGAGGCTTAGAAACAAACAAACAAAAAAGGTGTCTGTATTAAAGAAATAAAGATGTGAAGTTAACATGGACTGAATACTCAATCCAACTCATGCTGAAATCTGGGGGAGCATTTCCAGGATCTCAGGTGCAGGCCAGGGCTCAAATAGAGGTATTTTATGTAGGCTTGGAGTAGCAGTGAGGAATTCTGCCTTCTGTGAAGCATCTTTGAACCCTGAGAAGACGCACAATGACTTAATCCTCCTCATACAGCCTATGCTGAACATGAAAGATATTGGCAGGCATGATTTCCACATCGTAAACTCATATTTGAGTTTATCTTTCAAAAATGGATGGAGCTTATTGATTCGCACATTTTTACCATTCCCCGACACAGAGATATGTGGGCTCTACACCTGAACAGATAAAGGAGGTCAATTTAATTTCTGATCCCATGTTGTAAACTATTAAGCTACATAACTTGCATCATGTGCAGTGAAATATATATATAAAAAAATCATGAATTCGTTTATCAAGTTGAAAAAAAGTCTATAGCTGATCCATAGGTTTATCATATGTTTAAACCACATCTACTTACAGTTGTAGCTCTATCCTCTACCAGTAACTTGCATAAGCAAGTACATTCTAGTACTTCCAAAAGAAATTTCACAGATGCAGAGAAAAAAAATCTTTTCTATACCCAGTATTACTGCTACTTATTGATAAGCATTTTAAACTCAGTATCTATTCTAAACATTCAGGAATGAGCGCCTCAAAGAAGCTTGTTTTCAGCAACAGGAAAACATTTGTTCAAAAACAGGTCCATCTATATTAATGAGGCCTAATTAAGCATTTTTTCTTTAACAATCCTGGCTGCAAGTACCTACTGAACTACTTACTGTTTTGTACAGCCACTCAATATCTGCACTTCTGATGTGGGGGCTCTAAGAACTTAGGTTGAATGGTGCAGTGTAAAAATAATCTTCTGTAATTAGGCTTTAGTTTTAACTACACAACTTCACATGTTTTTGTTAACATATATTTTCTTCAGATCTTCAAATACAACATTAAGGAGCTCTGCACTCCTTCTCAACAGGATCTTAAAAACTAGCAGGACTGGTTCTTTTTCTTGCAGAGCTGTGACTAGTTCCTGTTTCATTCTCTTCTGGGACATCTCAGTGTCTGCCTTCTGAAAGCAAAACAGCAGGTAAATGATCTGAAGGGTGTTCGCTACACATGACACCTTTTCTCAGCTTAGTATTTCTTTGTGTGCTGAGAGGCACATGAGCAATGCTTCTGCCTTCGAAACTGCTAACCCTGCAAAGCACTGGCAACAACCCTATGTGCCTGAAGTGGACAAGAAAGCAATGGCTGCAGCTGGGGTAGGGACAAGGAGACAATTCCACCAGCTGGCAGAGGGTGATGAGGAGGCACCAGTGACATCCAAAAGAAGGATGAGGCTTGGCTTTGAGAAGACTGGGGCTGTCATTCTGGATGTCCTGCACCTTGGTCAGGATCTCTGCCAGAAACCAACACTCTGGAAATTCCTGCACCTCCACATATTTATGGTTTCCTTTTGATTGCACATGATCTTAGTATTTGAAATATCCACAGAATCAATAAGCAGCAAATCTCAGTTGTTTCCAAGACAGAACTTGCTTGATCTCAAGCAGGGAGCTTCAGGGAGCAATTTCCAGATGTCTAAGGCAAATATATCCTGGATCTGAAAACTGGGTTCAATCTAAAGAGATGACTGAGAGGTCCTGGAAGTAATCAACAATGTTGAGAAGGTTATTAAAAAAAATTAAGAAAGTGAAATCTATCAACAGCCATTAAACACAAAGATACTGCATCTGGCTCAACTAACCCATAAGCTGCTGAGCACTGGACACATAGAGAATATACAGGGGGAAGTATCTTCCTGTGTTCATAGTGCCTTTCCTAGGCACTTATTTTTGACCTCTCTCGGCAGCAAGACACTATGCGCTAGACAGCTGTTTGATCTGAATCAGTTCAAATGTTCTTACGCTCTGGAGGAAAATATAATAATAAAAATTAATTACCTACAAATGACATCGCCATAGTGTCACTTCAAATCGAAAACTTCCCTCCCCTTCCATACCAAAACACAGTTCAAGTCATTTAACAAAACCCATTCTGTTCTGGACACCCAAGCAGTGGAGCAGCACAGAACACCGAGGTTTGTAGTCCAGTGTTTGCTGCCCAGTGCTGTGGCAAGGCAGAACGGCAGGTTTCTATTGAAGACCACAAAAAAAAACATTTTCAGTTTTGACTTCCACCCTGAGAAGCTGGTGTGTGAGACCACCTCCAACCAGACCCACAGCAATCCCCCACAGAGGGAAAGGGCTCATCCCTTCTGTGGCAAGGAGAAGTCAAATGAGTCTGCTGATTCTGCAGAGGTAAAAAGCAGAATCTAAAAGCGGAAAATTACACAGGTATTTTGGGCTAATAAGACATTACAGCTTTCCAATGAAAATGGGAAAGGACCCTATTAAGTGTTCATTCAGTTTAGTTTTTTTATTTCAAAGAAGCATTACAGAATGAAAAAGCACTCTAAAGACTGAAAGAGCTCAATCAGAAAAGAACATAAGGTTATCAACTTTGTGTTCACAGTGAAACTGTGTGACCTCTCCACTGGAGCTGAACTCTGCTTGAATGATAAAATGGTAAGTTTCACCATGCACAGAGATGAACACACAGGTTCTTCCACAAGGACCATCCCTGAAGCCCCACAGCCCTGCGGTGCTGCAGGTTGCCCTTCTGACAGGACAGCAACAGAAGCAATCAGTTCCCGAAGCAGTGCTCTTTAGAGCAAGGTGATACTGAGGAAATTTGAAAGTCAAATGCCCCAAAGAAACACCACCTGCTCTCCTGTCTACAGAGACATCCCTGACATTGGGCAGTCAGGACAAGAGAATTTATGTGCTGTATCTGCTGTAAATAAAGCCATTGGCATAGATGTGAGAGCTGAATAAGCAGTTCCAAAACTAAATCCCTCTTTAAAAAAATGATGATTAGAAAGGCAAGGGTATCAGAAGCCCAGACCCACCTAAGCGGCAGCTTGTGGTCACTTGCCAATGTTCAGCTGAAGCAATCTGCTGGCACACGAGGGCTCGCCAAAGGCTGAATGGCATTTGGAGGTTAGAAGTGGGTCCCTGAGAAAGATCATAAATCTCATCTCATCCCCAAAGAGGTGGAGAGGGACAGCAGAAGTGGAAAAGGTTTTCTTCAGTTTTTTTTCTTGCACTGTGCAGACTAGACACAGCTGCAGTCCAAGGGGATCCCTGAGGATTAGGACTGCACTTCTTAGCTCTCCCTGGAACAACAGCATTTCTGCAAAGAGCAGGAGAAGGAAAGCAGGAATCATTCAGCCCCAGCCCAAACCTCTGCATATTCCATTATAGCTTTCTCACTCAATCTGGATTTTTACAAGTGCTTTGGTTTCCCCTCTGCAAGCCTCCTTGGTGCTGTCAGTAGAGGAATGCAATTTTACACATCATGAAAGCACAGTATTTATATTTTCATGTAGGAAATAACAAAAAAAAAAAGATGTGTAACTGATGTCAATGGCAGAAGGACGATAAGTCTTAAACCTTGATGACAAGCCTGCAAAGAAGGAACGTGTTTAAAAAATACTGTCCTGTTTTCAGAGTCACTGCTGAATCAACCATTCGTTTTCCCCCTTGCCAATTTCAAGTCACTTTATCATTGCACTTTCTCCTTCCCCCCCAAAAAAAACCTGTTCTGCACAAGAACTATTGCTTTTCTTAGTACAAGGGTCTCCGTCATGCAGGCTCTATAATCACATTTGCTAACATTTCTTTTAACCCAACAGTCTGTGACTGACCACATGTTATTTCATGTCTGGCATCACTGAGATCAAACCTGAAACACAACAACGGAAGGCAGCCTTGGCACACTGTGCATCCAAGGATGTCACATTGATAAGTGAAGGTCACCTCCGATTCAGTGTGCTGTGAAACCAAACCTCAGGCAAGCTGGTGGTGTTCTTGCTCTTCTCTCTGCTATGTAAACTACTTAAATGATGGGAGACTACTTATGCAGCTTTTAGCAGCCTGTAACTGAACATAATTCTGATGTTAATTCAACAGGTGTTATTCCTGGACTACCTCTCCCTCAGGTATGCACAGCAACAATATTCCCGCTGGTCATTCCAGGACCGAAATCTTCCCTTTACCCATATTCGGGAAAAGGACAAATGTGCCAGCTTATTCTGGCCGTAGTTCACATGTCAATGCTCTACACAAGGATATGTTTGGGCCACACATCAATCAACCATGCAGCTTTACAGCCACAAGCACACAGATCTATAGATTTTTTTAATTGCCCTTGGTATGGAGGACATCACCAAAGAAAAAGCAGAGCCAGTGTACCACTGTGCTGCAGAGATCCATCTGAGAGACTAACATCACCAGGCACAGTTTATATTCTGAATTTTGTCGGAAGCCAAATTTGCCCTCATTTACCCTCAAACTCAACAAGGCAGACAGGCACCAATACAAGACTCCACCCTTCAAGTCCTGGGTGGTCCATTCCTTAGGCCTTAATAAGCTGTGGGTCTACGCTGGCTAAAAGTACTTCTTGAGGAAGGAAACTCTTCTTGAAAGAGCTGCTAAAAACAACTTCTAATGATGCACTGCTTCCAAAGAAATGCATAAAAAGCATTAGAAATAGGGTAGGATACATCTCACAGAAATGAAGGAACACCGCACAGACCTCAAGATTTTGTTCTGCCAAGTTCCTCTCAGGGTTTTATTCAAAATCAGAAAAATAGCACTCAAGCATACCCATTCCCACTAAAGGATGTCCAAGCTTTACAGCCAGCTTCTTATATAATGCTCTGAGTTTTCTCTCGCTATTTGTCCGTAGTGAATTTTTGCTTCTCTGAAGAATTCTGAGGGCACCATGAAGGAGAAGAGACAGCAGGTATTTAGCAGTACTATCATGTCTGTTAAAAGCACAAAAGCTACCCAGCCATGAAAACCATTTGTCAGGGGCTTGTGCCTAATGCTCAGGCTCTTCCTACCACGCGTTCTTCTTAGGATGCATCAGTCAGCCAGTCCTACACTGTCCTCTCAGTTTTCATGCTCACTGAGTTTCATGAGCTAATATTTGATTCTTCAGAGATGTACATTTTGAACACACTTGATTCTCAAAATACTCAGCATATATATGAAAATTACATCTAGATGAAGAAAAAGGAAGGAACATCTACAACTAAACTACTCTCCTGGAACTGTGGTCTTTCAACTACAGAACTGGAGGCTGAAAAATGGGTACCAGATATCAAAAACTGACACAGACAAAATAACTTGGTCAAAGAACAATGAGCTTCAACTTTACACCAAGTCCTTTACCAGTCCAAGTGGAAATTTTCTTTGAAACCGTAAATGACTATAAAAAGAAAAATCAAAGTCAGGATATACCAATAGCCTTTCTAAGATTTCATGTAGCAGAAAATATGCTGAACGTACATATCCAGGAAAGCTGTATTGAGCAGAGCGTGGTTTCAGGTTGCTTACTAAGTGATCTGAAATAGCTTGATGGAACTGGAATAGTTCAGTGGCTGTAGAGAAAAATAAATCAAGTGAAACAACAGTGCCCAGTTGGTGCAATGGTAGAACACTTGTGTTGTGCAGCATGTTTTACATACATGCCAGTACATGTTTCATCATCAACATTTTCACAATTTCCATTATCACCTGCTTGACACAACTGAATCTGGAGTATGTCACTCATTTGCCTCATTAGAAGAACGTAAATTCTTCAGTCTTGCAAGAAACTTCTCTGGTGCCACGGTTCTTTGTGCTGTGTTTTGAAGGCTTCATTTCACAATTCAGAATGTAACATTTTCCCATTTTATTCTCAGGGGTGTCATGGACTGGAAGAAAAGCAACATTTATTGGAGAGCACAGCCCTGTTCTAGTGGCCTGCTTTAGAGGCACTGTGAGTGCTGCAAATGCTCTTTCTTGAGACTGAAACCAGTACTGCTGGCCTCTGTGCTTTCCTTCCCCAGCATTAAAAACAAAGAGGGGGAAAAAAGCTGTTTTGAGGCAAACAGGTGAATGTGAAAGAGATGGGTGCAAATCTCCAGATGTTGCAGAGGCAGCAAGAAAATCCATGAGATAATCCACCCCTACCCCACAGATCCCCAGCCATAGGGGAACCTTTCCTATGCAGGATGCCCCATAACCAACTGGCAGAAGCCTCATTGCCAAATCATGGCATGGAGGGACCTGTGGGGTGCCACAGTCTAAACCTCGGCATGGATCAGCTCTGACAGCCAGATGTGGCTCATCAGCAGGCTGGACAAAAATGCCAAATAATGGTACAGCTGCTGAAGCAAGTACCACAAATGGTCGTGAAACCACCAAGCTAAGGAGGAACCATGAGGCTGAAGCCAATGGTGTGAATACTCAGTAGATGCAATACAACAAAGCAGGAGACAAACAGGTACAGGCCGTTCTCCCTTTCCCCAAGTCCCACACTCTTGGATGTGGGGAAGGAGGTATTTGCGGCACTGCTGGGAGGTACTGTTGTTCCACACATCAGCATCTGGTATCTGTTGAAGCCCATTCTGGATAAATTGGATAGCTACCCTCACTACTCAATCCCAAAGAAACAAACACATATAAAAAATCAGGGTTACATGGTAAAAAATGCCTTTCTAAAATCAGGTTATGAAAGATAAAAGAAAGGTTTAAATTAATTTCTGAATGTGAAGTAATTACTTTGGTGGTGTAGTAGAAAAGCTCTTTTGATTGGTTTTCTTTGTTTTTTGTTAATCTGAGCCATCCCTCAATCTAAAGCTCCATATAATTCCTACATTATCTAAGCAGGCACTGCTGATTCAAAGCAAGGATTAGTAACGAATCTGTGCCACCCCAGAGCAAGTCAGTGGACGGGAAAAGGGCAGATGCATCTGACAACGAAAATGACCTTTCCTACAGATCTCCTGTTTGATTCTTAGTATCATTTCTGGTTATACAGATCCACCTGTTCACTGTAACATCAGAGCTCTTCCTGAATTGTGGAGACAGGAGTCTTTACCACCAAAACAGGAGAAGCTTCACACAGTGCAATTCAGTACTGCATAAACAGTGAAATATATGGCAAAACCACCGTTAAAAATTCATTCTTCTGAACCTAAGCATCAGTACCAGTCTCAGCATTAAACTGTTGAATACGGAGCAGTCTTTCCGTGGGAAATTTATGACCGGAGGAAATGTTCTAGCCTCGGTATTTTTATAGCATCCATTCATTTTTCAATGGAGGAGGGGGAAATTCAACATTTCAAAGGCTATTCAAAGCCTCCTCTACCTCTACCTTGATGAAGGAAAGTAATCAGCATCGGGACACCTGCCACAGCTCCCAAAATACCAGATGACAACTGGGTCCATCATTTAGTGAGCCACCATCCTCTTCAATAGCCTAGGAGAGCATTTGCAAAGTCTCATTAAATTCATCCTGCCCACTTTGGTTATAAAACCAAACCATCCCGACCTTTCACTCCTCTGCCCAGTGTTATCACCGCCCATTGTCAGTGCCACAGCGCACAGCCCCAAGGTCAAAAGCCACACAACATGGGGTCTCCCCGCCCCTTCCAGGCACCCCAAACCTTGCTCCCTGTCACCCCAGCTCTGTCCCCTCCCACGGGCGGCTGCCCTTCCCAGGACGTGAACACCCCACAAACTCAGCCTCCCAGATGAGAAATGCAGACAGTTCACGAGATATTTTCCGGCGACATATTACCAAAACCAGCACGATCTGAGAAAAAAGGAATTAAAATAATTAACTGTTCTTTTTGTTCCTCTAATTTAGAAAATGAGGGTGCAATTTCCTCCAGAAAGTAGACGCCACAGGATAAGTGGTAGGGTTTTCCTGGTATTTTGTTCACAATTTAAACATTCAGATTGGAGTCTCAGTAACTGTTTGTTGAATGTTTAGCACAGTTAAGCTCTATTTTTATCCACAGAAGTATCATTTCAGATGTCACAGTTCACCAACAAAAGCTGAGCACCATGGTCATGCAGGGTGGCATTTCTCCTAGAAACTACAACTCCAGAGCTGTTACTGGTAATGCTGCCTTATGAGCAGCAGCTTTTCCCCGAAACATAATTAACAATATAACACATCACTGCAGCTCCTCTGCAGTTTCCATTTGCAAACAAACTGCTGCTAATCTCTGTCAGATCCTATTATAGCATTGCTGTCTCCTCAGCTTCCCTTCTTCCTCACCCTCCCTCCCTAAATTCAGAGGCACAAATCTATAGGAAAATATGTGAAGATGTTTTCTGAAGAGATGTAAAATTGAGAACAGAGTGTCTGCTATGTTCCTCACTCAAAATAAGCCTATGTGCCTTTTAAACAGTCCATATGCTTATTTTCTTAACAATTTTTGAAACTCCCGTACTGATACCAGACGTGACTATGCTGTGATATTCCTTCCTCGGCTTCAGGCCTTTTTTTAAGGTTCTATCTCCCAAAGGATTCACTCCTCTGAACAAACCCAGAACAGCTCCAGCCTCCACCAAGTCAGGGACTGGCTGTGCTGGCACTATGCAAGCACAGCTCCAGAACTACCAAGCTGTTTTTAGCTCCCATGCTGCTGGAGGCTGAGCATCTTATGTCTCCCTCATCACATCCCATTTATTGATGAGCCATCTATCCTCTTGCTTTTGAACCCTAAGCTCTCATAAGATCGAGCCTTAAAAAGGTCTCCACCAAAAGATCATGTTTCCGTGCGTGCTCCTATCAAGGCCTTTGCCCCAAAACATAAGGGATAACAACAGAGATGCCAGAAAATCAGAATTAGGTCTAATTCTGTGCTTATTTTGTTCAACTGTCTAGACTAGTTCAGACTGGCAGGGGAGGTGTGGAGCCAGATCCCCCTGCCAGCTCCTGGTAAGACATCTGAAGAGACAGTGCCATTTTCGGAAAAGTTTTAATTTCAAACAGTAATTGCGTCCCACCTTTGGTGGGCTCCTGCTCTTCTAAAGCCTAAACTGCTGGGCTGCCTCACTTGTTAGCGACACAACTAACGCATCCGTTGCCGGTTATACATCACATATGACTCCCATCAGATGGTGGTTCGGGCTGCCAGCCCCACTTTTCTTCCTCTATGAAATACTGATGTTGGAAAGTCTTAACAAAGAAACTGGGACTGGGGAAAACTTCCTTCACTCCCAAGACGGCAGTGCTGGCTGTTATCTCTGCTCGCTAGTTCTCAACCAGGAATAGAGCATTCATTCCTACCCTGAATGGTAGCTCTACAGAAAGGTCAGCCCTGGAAATCACAGCCCTTTGGCAGCTTTAATCAAATGGAACCAAGGCAGAGAATTGGACTGGGGAGGAGAGGGGTGGTTCACCATCCAGAAATTAAATTGACCTTTTTTAATCTGCTTTGATTCACCTTTAATCTTACACACTTTTTCCTAAGTTCTGAAACAGTACAGAAATGAGGCCAAGATACAAAAATAAATCAGTAAATTACCATTTAATTTCAAAATACATGCTTAGAAAACTGACAGTTAAAATATTTACAGTAAGAGCTGATTAAGTATACTTAAAAAGTTTTCTTTTTTTAAAAAAGTACATATTTGAATCTCATCTCTTAATTCTTCCAGAGTATAAATTTTAATTTAATTTTAAGCAATAAAGCTTCAGGTTCTATGCTTTGCAGAAATACAAAGATCTTTTAAGACCATTATGGTGTTAAGTTTTATTTTTTTTGGTGGTCAGAATCAAGAGGCAGAATCGCTCCATGTGGACTTGCAAAATAGGTCATCTGGGTAAATTTGTTCAGCTTTCTTCTATGCTCATTAGACACCTCGCCAACTACTTCTTTCTAAAGAGGCCTCCAAATTCATTTGTTCTCTCATTATATACCTAACTGTCTACAAAGGCTGGCTTATTAACCAGTCACTTAATTAACACAGTGAATATACAGTTGAATGTATTATTATATCTCTTCAAGACCGTAAAGTTTCTGTCATAACATCCAATTTCCATGGCAAGATGCATGAATTGCTATAGTTCACTCAAAACAAGAAATTCTCTCTCCTTAAATGTGTTTCCATTTGGAATTATTTTAATAATCAGTAAAGGTGAATGAATTAGTATTATGAAATTGTATTTATTTCTTTTATGTCAAAATTTGGTAGAACAGAAACAACACACTGACTCCATTGGGAAATCTGTCCGAGAAACACACAGTCCCATTTATTCTGTTTTACTTTGAGGTGCTACTTCCAACTACCTGTAAGTAATGAGAATCTGGAGGAGAAACAGTACATAAAAGTGAGTTAGCCCATTAATAAGAAGAACTGTGTGCACAGCACGTACACTCTCTTCAAACTATAAGTAATAAAACTACAAATTCAGAACAGAAAAAGCTAGCATTGCTTTTTCAGTAAGTCTTCTTCCTAAAGGCATCATGCTTTGGCTCTCTGCTATATGCCTTCCACAATCAAGTGGAGAGCTTCCAACCACAGCAATAACAGGATGTTTCCATTAGTAATCAGCTGAGATTTATTTTTATTCAGTTCAATTCCTTCCACAACTGTAGCTTTTCCAGCAAACAAATGAAAATTCAAGGGGAAAGAAAACAAATATTCCTCCAGCCCTCACACACTCATCTTCTTAAGCTTTTTTAAGCTCCCAGAGATAAACAGCAAGTACTTCTAGCGACGGTTTCTGAGTAATGACGGGGAAGTGCGAGGAGGTGGTTGAAAGCACCACTGGCTTCTTAATGCAAACTCTTTTATACTACTCAGGGAACACATGCTCAATCATTGCTTATGAAACACCTTTGACAACACAGAGAGGAGCTTTTTGCTTCATGTTTGTTTAAGTGAGACTATATTTTAGAAGCAATTGCTTTTATTTTGCCTTTTTTTTTACATTTTTTTCTTAAACAGAAGCAACCCACAGACTTAATAACAGATTAGTGAGTGGCTGTCTTCTCTGGAGACTTCATTATCATGAAGTTTCACTGCACTCCAGCTCCTCTGAGAAGACATTTAAAGAGAACATAAAAAGGGTGGTGTAGAATTTCTGGTACCTGAGCTTCCCAAGAAGAAAAACAAGTGAGAAATACTAGAAGAGTCCTATCCCCACTGAGGGACCTTTCTTTAAAACCTCAAAATCATGCCATTACAATTGATGCTTACTGTCAAAAAAGCAATAGGATTAGTATTTCATTTTTGAACACAGAACATAAATACCATGTTAACACTTTAGCAAAACGTGTTTACAGAAACCCCTGCATATTTACGGCACTCTATTGTGCCTTGGAGAAAGCTTTTCTTAGGTGAACAAAAGCAGCAGTAAACTGAATCAGACTTAAAGCCTGAAACAGAGCACATACTGCAAACTTAGAAATCATTTTACATCATTGAATTTAACCATATTTAAGACAAATTATATTACCAAGATATTTAAGGCAGGGACTGCAAACAACTATGCTGTTATAAGCATCTCTTTGTTATTTCTTATTAAAGATATTGTCACTGGCGATCTTTTAGTCTGGGAAATGCGGGTCCCTCTTCCCTGCTATATTTCATGCAGAGATGGTAATGAGAACTTCACAGCAGCTTTTCAGACGCTCAGCTTTGAACTTGGGATGACAGGGTCACCGCACAGCTTGGGCTGGATGGCAGCTGGGAAGGTCCCTGTTCCTGCAGCAGCCGGCTCAGCGCTGGCTCAGACCGGGCTGCTCAGGGCTGTGTCCTCTCAGGGATGGAAACCCAAGGATGGAGCCGGCACAGCCTCCCCAGGCAGCCTGTGCCTCTGACCCACTGGCCTTCTGCTTGTCACCATCTGAACCTCTCTTGCTTGGTCCAGCCAATGCCCCTTGTTTCTCTGGCCCCCTCAACCACCTCTGTGCCGGTAGAGGGGGCAGCTGTCAGCCCCCAGAGCCCCTCCGACCTGGGCTGAGCCAGCCCCGTCCCTTGGCCTCTCCTCATGGGGCAGCTGCTCCAGCCATGACCATCATGCTCTTGATACTCTAGAAAACGGCTCCTTTCCCAGAGGAAAGGGCACCCTGTTTTACAGGAAAACAGATCAAGGTGAATCGTGCTGACAGTCCTTGGCAACCCCACCGTATCATCTGACTCCTTGCGTCAGGGATGGTTCCTGTGTCCAAGCCCGGCTCTGCTCCCGGCAGGACTGCAGCTAAACCAGTGTCTCATCTTCCAGTGACAAGTTCTCTCCATAAGAGCATCCCATTCACACTCTGGAAGAGGCAACAGTAACACAGAGCTCTGCTCTGCTCCTCAGTTCCAGGGTGGCTCCTCTGATTTGCAGGACAGTTTATAAAGCAAATCCAAATTTTTATTCTTACAGCAGCAGAAAAGCTCCAGCACTCCCACTATGTTCTGGATTTAAATTAAGATAAAGTTCCATATGATTGTTTAACACCTTATGTATCATCTGCCAAAGCTAACAATGCTTTTCTCAACCAGCTACACCCTGAGAAATGTAGATATACTTCAGGTATTAGGCAAACCACACCCTTCCACTTGGTACCATGGGGGAAATTCTGGTTACATTCCATGTCCACTCAGAGACTGAATTTCTGGACATCATTTTCCTGCCTTCTGCTTCATTTAGTCCTCCTATCTAACCTCTATCTAACCTAGTCAACCTATCTAACCCACAACAGACAGAAAAGACCTTCCAAGTCTTCCATATAAATACTTACAGGACAAATCTTACACCACTATTTAATGGAAACTCTCTTAATTGAAGACTGTAAAATCTACCTCTGTAGGTACTAATCACTTAAGAACAAAGCACACCACATACTGCCCAAGAATTAGAGGTATTTTTTGTGAGGTAGAGGGAGGGCATAGACCACCTTAATGATAATCTCTTTGGCATCACAAGTGATACCTCACAAAGTACTTTCTTTAGTTAGTATGAAATATATAACAGCTGTCAGTGCTTCTGCTTCTGTCTGAGCAGAAGCAAGATCCCTTGTAATAAAGAAATTATAAGTATTGATGGGGGAAGTGCTCAGCTAGAGTATACAAATGACACAGGATTCAAAACTAGGCAAAACAAAACTTAAAGGAGGTGTTAACCCTGAGCAAAAGCTAATACTTTATCCAGACAGAATACATAGGCACATTAATTTTATTAATGCCTGTCTAGTATCTCAGCCTCAGTCACTAGACATTGTACAGAGATCATAAAACATCACAGTTCAGATGTTTTCTGTAGTGTACATGAATATACACAGACCTACTGAGCTTCTAGGTAACCACTCCATAGGATACAGGACAACTCCAAGATGTTTCCTAATCAGAATATATTATGCCATGGGAAAAAATGTGCATGATTTAATGGAATAATGTGCATAAATTAAGAAGAAGTACCACTATTAAAAGCTCTGGGCACATGAACTGAAACTTCCTTCCTCCCTGGTTTTCATTACTTTCAGTTTTGTTGGTTCCTTTTCTTCTAAGGCCTATCACACAGGTGCTGCTAACCATTTTATATTCACAACTAACTCAAAATACTGTGGTAAGTATCTCAGTGACGTTACCCTTCACCAAATCAGCCTGCTCCATCAGGAATAATAACAACAAAGACCAAACCCAGAGATCTGAAGGCATTTGGGTTTGTCTTGTAAAAAGACCTTGCACAGTCCCATAATGTTCACTTTAACACTTGTTTTTATTGACCTGCTGGCTTCTTTTTAAGCAAAGAGACGAGTTGCAGGATGTCAGCCAATTCCAGGCTGACTCCGAAGGAGGAAGCCATCCCTACCCAAGAGGTGTTGAATGCAGCTCATCTTCAAGGACATTGCAACACCCAGCAGCTGCATCACTGAATACAATTACAGTTTACTCAGGACCCTATGGACAAACTTGTGGGTTCCCCGCAGAATTTTGTAAACCAGTTTCAAAGGTAATTGAAAAAGGCTAAAATAAAAGGCTGCCCATTTGCCCATGAAGGCTGGAAGGCAGCATAAATTATTCCCCTGTCCTGCATTAGCAGACATTGAGATCTGCAAACACAAACAGTACTGTGTGCTGCAAACCCACTTCACCTTCCTCTGTCATATGGAGTATGTAGACAGGATGAGGAAAGCCTAAAGAGAGGAAAATTATGTGTAACCCTCATTACTTATGCAGCAAATACTGCTTAATCTGGATTAAAGAAGAAAAAAGCAAGAAGCGCTCCCTGATCTGAAATTGCTTCTCTGGGATCTTCCTAAGGACACCACAGCAAAATGGACGGTTTGTATTTAAGAGCTGCATCCTTGCAGCACAACCTGGTACAGAAGTGCCCCCACCACTGGGGTCAGCACAGGAACATGTGTGCTACATACCAAAGCAAGGACATGAGGAAAAGCTGCTGTTGTGAGCTATATTCAGTGTTCACTGTGCTTTGGCAAGCTAGCTGAGCACCTCCTGCCCAAATGCCTCAGCCTGGGTGCACCTGCCACAGCTTCACGCTCAAAGGCTGCTCAAGGTGCACGTCTTCCCACGTGCAGTGCAAACCTGACCCAGCTGCTAAAATCATCATCTCCCTCCACTGGCACTGTTTTGGTTTTTCTTGGGGCTGTAGTCAGATGTGCTGCCTTGGCTGCAGCGGCTTGCCCAGCCCAGCCCATCCCCCTGGCCTCAGGGCAGGGGCCATGTCAGCTCCCGTCTCCCACCTCCGTCTCCCACCTGCCAAGGTGAGGGCACGGGCTTGCACAGCCTACCCGACCTGTCAATGTGGTTCATGTTTAACACTTCTTCTGGCAGGGTTTTAAAGATCCCTTGGATGCATCTTAACCGAAACAGACTGGGTAGCACCTACGTATGCTGCCACATCCTGCATTTCTGGGAGCGATGCAAGTGCAGCTGAGGGGCCGGGGGTGAGACACCACTGTGGGATTTGCCTCTTAAACCAGCTGGGAGCTGGTGGCAGCTCCCCAGGCACGGGGAGAGCGTGTGGGCTGCCAGGAGGGGCCAGATCCGTGT
Organism: Columba livia; assembly: GCF_036013475.1. Classification (NCBI taxonomy): domain Eukaryota; kingdom Metazoa; phylum Chordata; class Aves; order Columbiformes; family Columbidae; genus Columba; species Columba livia. Next base: position 54,163,846 of record NC_088604.1, on the reverse strand, counting down.
GGCGGGGGAGGAAGGATGCTTGGCTCTGCCAAAGTGCAAGAAGAGGCAGGGCAAGATGTTACATAAGCATATGTGCTTGTTCCCAGCGAAAAAGATGTTCTTGTGCACCTCATTCCTCCTCTGGCTAATATAAACCCAGAGAATAAAGTCAAACGTAAAAGCACGGAACTCTGCCTTTAGAGTGGAATGTGGGCTTTAATAATATATAAACAATTCCTAAAAGATGTAAAGGAGAGCTTAGTGCAACTTGAATGTAGATGGATATTTTAAAAGAAATTCATGTTATTTGCTAAGCATTTACTAAATTGCTTTCAATTATATAGGTATGTTCATGCCCAGAGAGCAAGTCCAGTTGATATGATTTCTACAATCGGAAAAAACCTAGCAAATCAACTCATTATACCATTAAAGGTTTCTAAAAAGCAAAACAAAAAACCACGCAGAGCAATTTTTTAGGGAGGTGATGACAGAGAGAAGAAAATCAAGTATTGTGATGGTATTAATGTTGGAAAGGTAAGGAAAGAGAAAATGGGGCAACTACCCATGAATACAGCTCTTAACTTTAGTTGTGTAACAGAACAAATAAACAGAACAATAACCACCACTTAGAAGTCAATACAAGCCTCATTTGTTTATAAAGGTCTTTCCAGATAAATTCACAATACCTCTTCACATTTCTTCTCCATTATCCTTCTCCTGTCATGACACAGGGAGAGTGCTACAGCATCCCGCTATGCAGAGAAAGCAGAAGAGCAGATTCAGATGCAGCCGTAACCAGAAGACACAGCAGTGGCAGTAACAGGCAAATTAAAGTCTAATCAAAAACTTGTAAGCAATTCAGAGAAACTGGTTGTGGAAGAAAAGAGGGTTTACTGTGGCCACGGTAATCGAGTGTTTGCACTGAGTCGGGGTAACAAAAGAAAATTACTGCACTGTCAGCTATCAACCCTGTAGCTAGGAGTATTAAATTACCAGCTAGGAAAGCAACAGGTCAGTTTACGAAGTTGAGGAACAACAACAACATTTATACATCTCTTACTACCAGAAACATCTTGGACAAATAGAGCTTCTTTTGAGCTGACTGTGGAGGACAAAAAGCATGGTCAAAACTTTCAAGACTGAGCACTCCCAAGGAGCAGAGAAATTGAAAAATATAATCACCAAACCTTAGAGTAGCGGAAGCAATGAAGCTCAGCATCCTATGGAGCACTCACATGAATTTTCTGATGTCTAATAAGCTGAATGCTTGCTACATCTCTTCCCTCAGTGGGGGCATCAACTTCATCTCTCTCATCTCCCTGGTCACCAGCAGTCTTGAAGTTTGTAGTAATTTCGTCACTTTGAAATCTCTTCTATTTATATTACTTGAAATTGATCCCCAGGGGTAAAAAATTACTCTGGGGCAATGAGAGAAGCTACCAGTCAGACAGCATTATTTTTATTTTAGCTTCATCTCCTTAGGAAACCAGGTTGAAGAGAATATAGGCAGGACAGAGGGGATGAAATAACAAACAGAAATCTCAAATGGGAAGAACTTCTAAAACCAGAATTATTAAGTCAAGCACAGAAGACATTATTTCATGTGAGGAAAGCCAGATTTAGGAGCTTTTCACAAACAGATCACCATTCCTGACTTTCTAGGATTTCTGCTAAGCCACACTCTTAGGCTGCAATGAAAATCTGGATGATCCTCTTGTAAAAAGGTAAATGTCAGAATCTTAATCCATTCTAACACAGATGTTTGACTCTCCAAATACTTCTACCAGACAAGATCACTGGGGTTTATTTTTGTAATTCTCCCCTTTCACTGCTGGTGGCAATCCCATGGGTCTGAGTGGCCAGCCTGGATGCCACAGAGTAGAACAAATCAAGCCATCAACCCTAAATCTTGCGTTGTCTCACTGCCTGCAAAACTGTTTGATAGAAGAAGGTGCCTGCTAAGGAGACACTGCAGTGAATGAAGACTCTTTGGCCGCCAAGATATGGAAAAAACACAGAAATTTCACTCCCTTTTCCCCCAAAGCCAGTCAGGGGGAAGCCATGCCCAGAGAAGTGAGCAAGGTTCTAGAGCATCTTCACCTGAAACAGAAATCAATGAAGTCCAGCACAAAGCCCAGCAGGAGTTCAGAGAATGCACAGTCAGTCTCCCACTAGAGTGATCTTTAGCTGACAGAGAAAACTACACATATGATCCCTCACCAATTTTCATCCCAAGTTTTAGAAATCAAAGGAAACAGGTACATCTTGAACGGTTCATTAAAAATACTCATCACTGCACTAACAGAAAATATTGTTTTAACATAATCGATCAATAAATGGACACTGGCACTAGCACATCCAGACAAATTAAAAACATGACCTGAGTTTCTCTCTCTCTGCGTTTCATGATTTGCACTAATATTTTTTATGTTTGTCATTATTTTGAAACTCATATATATATTGTTATAGCATGTTGAAATATGCTATTTTGCTTAAGTTTGTTACTGTCATGACATGTGTAAGACAAAATAGACTGGCCTCTATTCCAACAGGGTGTATTTCAAAATCAATCTATAGTATGAACTAAACCTTCACCCTAATGGTAAAGTGATTGCTTTTACAAGTTATTTGGATATTTCTAGTGAATTTTCAATGTATATTACTTCCATATAAGTCGTTTTGTCAACACACTGTAACATTTCACAAACATCATAACACAAATGTAAATTCAGCATTTCAAAGAGAATATTAATAATTGAAAACAATACACAAAAAAACAAACAAACAGAAAAAACCCAACACTTCTTCAGTGAGGAAATGTAACAAAGTCATAGTCTTTCCTTCAAGGTCTCTGTCCTGATCAAATGTTTCATCCAAACTGCTTTTTGCTGGCTACAAAAAGTGATAAAGTTATACTGGGTAATTCAACACACTGTATATATTTTCACATACATCAATGTGCCCCCAAAGACAGTGAGGATTTTCTTAGAATAACCAAAGTCTCATTATATTTAAAAGTTCAAACTTTTAAGAATCGGGTGTATCTGTACCAACCAAACAGTATGCTGTGGCTTATTTTATCTATCGCCTCGGGAGTATTTTGAATACTTTTCTTCATTCTTCCTTCACTAAAAGCACTTGCCTGCTCTCCAGAGTCCACAAATAACTTTTTAACAAATGCAGAGGAGCATCCATCATAACTGAATCAAGAAAAATTTCTTACTGCCAACATTTTGTCGCAATCAGAAAGAAAAATTCCTGTCTTGTGAGTGATCAAAGTACAAGGACATTCCTTGCAATCACGGAAAGATCAAAGTCAATGATATATTTTAACTGATTTTCTAGGGACATCTTTTGCATCAACAAACTGCATGTTAGTTGTTCATGACCTTGTCCACGTGACTTTAATTATGGACTTCACGTACAAAGGTTATTTTTCAGAGATGTATTTTAATATAACTAGAAGTGCCATTATGTAAATAAAGCTGATATTTTTACTCTCTACTCTTCATGTTCTTACCACTGATTAGTTTGACCATACAAACATAATTTCAGAAAGGAGATGATGTAGATAAAAATTGTGCCTGAAGCACTTTTGATTACTTTTCTGCCAGAGAAAAAGTCATTTTAGTTTCCTTCCTGATGACAGGCAGCCTATTCATTACACCTATTATCAGTTTCCCTAAGCACTTCCCTAAAGGTTAATACCTAACCTTAATAAAAAGTAAACCCGGTCGGTCAATCGTAGGGAAGCATCTAGGTCAGCGAGGCACAGAGAGATGATCCGTGACTTATCCGCGGTCACGCAGAACCCCTGGGACACGGTGGGACATGGGACCTCACGTCCCCAGGAGCACCCTGAGCAGCTGCTTTCTCTCTCCTCTCCCGCAGCACCCGGGCTCCCCGTCCCTTTCCCATGGGGGTCACGGCGGTGCCCAAAGCAAACGGCCGCTGCAGGGCCCCGGGTCGCTGAGGGTGCGGAACCGGGAGGGACGCGCCCGTTACCTGGACACTCCGCCCGGCCGGGGTTCGGCCACCCGGGAACGCTCCGTTCCCTCCCACGGCCCCGCCGCCCGGCACTGCCGCCGCCACAGCCCCTACAGGGTGTCCCCTGCCGGCATCCAGACGCGACGACCGAGCCACTGGCGCCGGCCACCGCCCGGACGGCAGCGGGACCCCGCCCTGCGCCGCTCCCCCTCCGCCCGACCCCCAACTTTCCCCGCGGCCGCCGGCCCCCCGCACTTACCCGGCGCCGGAGCTGCCGCTGCCGCGGCCGGCGGGTCTCTGCCCTTGGCCCGCTCTGCGCCGGGCGCCGCTGCCGTGCCGGGAGGCGGCGGGCTGCCGTGCCCGCCCTGCGGCCGCACCGCCCCCCCGTGCGCCCGTCCCGGCACGGAGCGGAGCGGCGCGGCGCGGGGGGGCCGGCGCTGCCCCCGGAGCGCATAAAGTGGCCGCAGCGGGGCAGCCCGGGAGGTGCCCAGCCTGACCCTCGGCGCTGGCATGGGGCAGCGCTCCCCAAAATACCGGGTGTGGGGCAGCCCAGTTTGGTGCCCCCCAGCTTGCCCCTGCAGCCGGGAGAGGGGACCTGGCCGGAGAACCCCCAAACACCGTCACCAAGCGTGGAGGGACATGCCTCCCGATGGTCCCTTGCCCGCTGTGGCCCTCCCAGGGGCAAAGAGCTGTTGCTCTGATGGGGCGAAGAGAGCAGGTCCCCGTTGCCCGGTCACCCAAAAACAGCGGGGAAAAATACAGCTCTTACCTGGAGCTTGCTCATTTTAGTGTCAGTGCTTCGGGTTACACTTTTTTTTTTGGCTACAGTCCCTGAAACTGCACCAGCAAAATGACACAGGGCATCCTCCCGCTCCTGCCCGACGCAAGCAAGAATTTGTCTGACAAATTCTCGTGTGAAAACAGTGCAAAAAGTTGTCACCTGGGTGCTGCCATTTGTGACCCTTTTTGGCTGCAAGTTTTATTGTACCTGGCGGTGAGGCCGTGGTGCAGCTGCACTGCTCTGTCATGAGACTTCTGGCCTCTGGGACGTGTCTTCATGCAGGAGCTTGGGAAAAAAATGCAATCTGGGCCTGAAATCAGCAGTATTTGCATTTATCCTCTTGAAATGTTGCCCTGTGAATAATATACCAAGCTCTGTGTCTTAATTATTGTGTTTCGGTGAGAACACAAAAATTAACATCTGGCGTTTTAGAGTCTATCAAGGCACGGTCACATTCCCTCCAGCTGGATGTGTAAGGCCATATTATACCTGACTGGGTCTAAAAGTTTTTTAAAAGAACTATACATTTTTGGCATTGGGTTTTAATATAGCTTTTCCATGTTGTACCAAAAAGGACGCTCAGGTAGCTATTTTGAAATCCCTTTAAACTGTTTGGAAAATCTCACTACAGCAAATCCATATTTATCTGAGCCATTTCCATATATCCAGTCATAGCCACATGACAAGGGAACACTGTTTTTTCCGTTTATACCTGATATTCTGAAAACTGGACAGATTCAGTTAAAGATGAGAATCATTATACCCGTGTTTTTCAGTGCTTACACTACAAACTACATCAAGATTTTCTATAATGTTTATTTATGATAACAAATAAAAGGAGCACAAGGTTAAAATTTTATTTTCTTTCAAACTGAAGTTGGAATTCCTGAACCTAAAATCCCTTGGGTTTACTTTTTACATTTTTCTGGTATGACCTAGAATACTTAGGATCTATCCTCAAGACTATTTAAGCCATATTATTACAGCAATTCAATTTACAATGGGAACTTTAAAATCCTAATAACTCAGATGATGACTTAGAATTGGTTGATTACCTTGCATTTTTATTAGATCCTTCCAAATGTCCTCTTAAAGTTTAAGAGCTCTAGTCTGGAGTCATGCCAACTCCCTCTAAACTATTTTTCTTAGAATATAATTTACTGTATCTCCTTTAATTATTAATCTCTTTGTCATTTATTTTATTATTTGGGCAGATGTTTTGATTTCTCAAAAAAACCCCACCTCCTTACGACTACTGTTTTTAGCTTAATGACAAAAATTAATGGCAGATGTCTTAAATTTTGTGGGTTATAAGAAAGGTTTATTCACAAGAATGAACCAGCAGTTACTCTCCCATGAAGCTAGTATTTATACTATAGATTTACATTCAGCAGCTTATTTTTCCTGCAGAAACTGGAATTCGGCGTACTGATCACCTACAGGGCATGATTTGTGTGAGGACACATGGAAAGAAGAACACACCGAACGACCATACTTATCACCATTACTTCTATTAGTGCCAAAATACAGTCCTGGACTTAGCTTGGTCACATTGTGTTAAGGCCTTGACATGTTTGTAGCCCACCTGGATGTCAAAACCCAACCTGCGTCTTCCTTCAGGCTGATGTAGTGGTCATACTTCTGAGGTAGCAAGAGCTGCTGCTCACCTTTCCTCATGCAGCCGGTGTCTGACGTGTACAGGTGGGATTTCATGTGTGGTGTTTGGTGGGGAGCACTTCAGACACCTGTTCTGAATTAGACCTAACACGGATGTTTGCAAGAACCTCAGATGCCAATAAGTGAGATGGTTACAATAAGTGAGAAGTTCTTCTTCAGACTTGTGCAGGTTCCCACTGTGGCACTGAGAAAAATAATTTCTGCAAGCCTTTCACAAGGTACATTAGTGATGTTCAGTAGTGGAAAGCTGTTTTGAAGCAGCTGGGATTGACGTGTTTTCTGCTGTGAGTGTGCCTTGACAGAAACATGGAACATCCTACTTAGAGTCAAAAGAGGTTTTCTATTCCCTTTCTTTATTACAAACTACTATATCTTTGATTTATTTTAAATTTTCCCTTCTTGTAGCAAAACCAATGTCACTTGAAAAGCACGTTTTATATCCATAAGACTTGCTGAGAAACTTTTCATGTTGTACTTCTGTGCAGTTTATATATTTTTAGACATCTGGAGTCAGCCAAATAGAAGGTACTAAATGTTGAAAAGGGCTCTGGAGGGTGTTTGTATTTGAGGCAATCCACTTCAAAATATCCTAAAGAATAGTATCAGTTGGCACATGAACAACTCCGAACTAACAGGGAAGCATCAACCTACCTTTTGTGGAAGGAAGCCCTGCCTCCTTGCCATCTGTTGAAGGCTTCATCAAACTCCATCATATGTAAACGATCCACTCTATACGGTTGCTTTTAAATACCATTAATGCTTCTGTCAAGGTCTTTTAGGAAAGACCTATGACAAGCTTTATAAAGAAACTCAGCTATCTTGAGACTAAAAGGATGAATAACTACTTGAGGGCGCATCATGGGATATTAAAGAAAATGGTCCAGATGCAACTTCTGTCTCACAACACAAGAGGCACTGAATGAAATCCTCAGAAGGTGGGTTTGAAACAAATAAAAGGAAGTACTTGTTCCACATGGCACATTATGAAATGACACTTTGCCCACATAATCAGAGAATAATGTAGAGACAAAAATCATAAATGGGTAAAAAAATGCAAATTATGGAAGAATTATCCATCAGGTGCAATTAAACACAAAAATTCAGATTTCCAGTTCTATGTATGTGTAAGGCCTCTAATAAATGACCAAAAGGATAAGACTTATAACAGGCTACAGAACCAGAAAGCAAGTGCATCATCTGCATCTCAGCTCCCTGCAGCTTTAGCACCCGCAGTCTTTGTGCTCACCCAGGGAAAGCTCAGACTCAGAAGACATTCAGAAATCTTCTTGAGGAGAATGTTAGTCAAAAAAGATATTTCAGTAGGAACACTAGAATTTTTATTTCTTTATTTACCAGGGTTTTTTTTTTTTTTTGTTAAAATACTGACAGCATTGTGTGGAGCCCCTTCTAGTTTGCTTAGCACAATTACTGTAAGTGGTAACGTCTTTTTCTTGTACCCTCATGTTGATCAAAACCAGGAGAGGGCATCCAACATATTGGCCTCAAGCAAGCAGCCTCTAAATTAGTACGAAGAAAGAGCCAACTCCACAGAAGCTGAAAGCAAGTATGAAGCAAAAATCGAGTTTCTGGTTCATGAGGTTACATGTATGGATGCAAATAGACACAAACTTCCACATGCAAGTGTTCTGTCTTCTGTGACACAGCACCAGGCTTCATATCTCACTGTGACCTAGAGCAGAACTGACAGCTACACATGGGCTTTGAAGTAAAGCTCTCTAAGAAGAAGGGAGGAGATTGCATTGCCTAGATTCGGAAATGTCTACCCAGAGGATCTGCAGATGAAATGTGTGCTCATATCAGAATGACAAAGCCAGGGTTTGAACAGAGATTATGCTTTTTCAGCTTGGAGTTGGGACTGACAGGTTGCATGTGAGATGTGCCCTGCAGACATCCAGCTCTTGCTTCCTACCCTTCTTCATCTCCAGGCTCCCACACACATTAATAAAGGGATTAGAGCATTCAAATAGCCTGGTTACAAAATTCTATTGAAACATAGATACTGATGCAAATTGTACAGCCTGTTGGCACTGTATGAATCATGCTGGGCCTAGAATGAGTCTACATTAATTCCAAGTGTGCTGTATTTCCATTTCCAAACTAGTTCTCTTTTGATATTCATATTGCGAGTTGCCTTCATCTAGATTCTTTTTCGTTTTGCAATTTTCCTTTCATCTGTTAATGCTCATGCCAAATCACTGTATACACAGCTAATATCCAAAGCTTCCCTTGTGGTCCTCTGTGTTTGATCACGAGTTCTTCCAAAGGAATGTAAACAATGGCAATCAGAAATCGAATAAAGAAAGAGGCATCTCTTGTGCTAGTGTTACAGACAAATTCTTATTAGAAACAGAACTAAAAGACTCAGGAAAGGGTCCATTCCCACTGTAAAGTTGCTTTTTTGCATCCCGGGTATACATACAGTTGTCTTGTGTCCTACCATTTTGGTCATTGTCACTTCTTTCGTATCAAAAGCCTGTGCTACCCTTTGAAGCCTATTCCTGCTTTCTAAGGGAAAACAAGCTGTTTCCATGTCATCTCCATGGAGAACACAGGCCCACGTGTAGCCTCACCTGTAGCACACACATCGTGCCATCAGCAGCTGTCTTCTCTCCAAAGATCAAAGAAGGCAGACAAGTCGGGCTGGTGATACTGCTACTGAGGAGGCTGCTCGCTGTGGTGGCTGCTGTGATGAAGAGCCATATTCAGGTGATACACTTGAGAGTGGCTATGCATTTATCAAGTCAGACATAACTTTGGTTAATCTAGTACCTATGGGGATTAACAGGAAAAATACATGAAACCCTACATACTGCAGCAGCTATCACAAAGTCTCTACATTTTTGTTTGATCATTGCTACCAAAAATTACAAAACCACTTGTAACAAATACAGTTGATCATAAATCCCTGGCATAGCCTGCTGGGTGTAAAGTTCATTAAAAGTCATATTCATTTAACAAATTACTGTCATCGCCAGATGTGTATATCCTGAGGTGCAGTTTAATGTATGTCAGATACAGCCAAAATGACAGGATAAATGGTGATTAATGCTTAGCTGACTATTTCACAAAGCATCACACTAAGTAAAGGTGAAAATATGAAATAAGGGAGAAAAAAAAAATGTTCAAAAAATACAGAGAATTGCAATGTGTTTGCAGTCATTCCCCAGGCTATGTTTCCATGTTTCTCCCAGCTGGGGAGATCCTTTTCAGATCAACAAATAGACAAACATTTTGTTCTGAAGTGATAAACCACCGCAACAGAGCTCCAAGTCCACTCCCAAAAAGACAATGGAGGCAAGGTAGAGTCTCAAACACGACTTGCCGGACTTCAGAAGAGAAACAGAGTTGCGTATAGGCTCAGAAGACCCGAAGTGGTGGTATTCCTGAGCCTTTCCAGAGCCTTGTGGAATGTCTTCCAGGCCTAACACATATTACTGCTACAACTGAATTACAGGCAGCTGAGACTGTGTTCTCATTGCATGAGTGTGCTGGCAGCAACACTGAGTTAAGGAGTTCTTCTGCCCCCGACACGTACTTCACAGAAGGTCAGTTTTAGCTCTGTGAAATGGTGCAGCATCTTCTCAGCTGTCCTGGGCAACTGGCTGTGGAGTCATACTGTAAACTGGGGCAGCAAAAGGGGCATAGGGCAGGCCACAGACACTAATGAATATTGCCAGAGTACTGTCACAAAGCATGGTCTCCACTCAAGCTCTTCTATACCGCAGCCACCTACATGTGCTTAACTTAATTGTCAGGTGGGTCTTCAAGAACTGGGTAGACTATGCAGAGCTTTGCATTAGGGGATGGAGTGTGCTTGGATATTGCCCTTTGCTGGGGTGAAATGTCCAGTTTACGCACTAGCATTTAAGGAGAAGATACTGATTCATTTCATCACACAACTCTAAGTTCCTAGCACAACAGGAGCAGTGCAGAAAAGCTACCAGGCCATTACCCATCTTCTAAGATTTGAGTTTTGCAGTGTGAGGCACAGGAAAGGTACAATGCAGGCACTGGAAAATTGCCGCCTGGCTGCTTTACAGCAGTGAGAAAAACAATGCAAATTGCTTTTGTTTTGTGAAATAGTTTATTAACACTCTTTGGTGTGCATGATTTCATCTTGTCTACTCAGTGACCCCAGCCTCCCTGGTAAGAGAAATGATTTAGCAAGTTAGCCATCTATTAATTTGTCATTAGTTATCATTTTAATTTGGTATCTGAGTCATCGGGACAGAAAAGTTCCAAATAAAGAGTACACTTAATGCAAGTAATTTGGAATAAAAAATTCAGAGAACAGGATGGACTTGAATCTGAGTTCCCACTTCAGATGTAGAGATCATTAAGTCAGGGATGATGTAAGCAGTAATAACTTGTCTTTCTGGGGGGTACCCATTTCATGGCTGGCTCAGAGTAGTCTCCAAGGAGAGAGCACATGTATACTGAAAAGCAGCAAAAAACAGATCTGAAGAGGGGTGAAAGGACATTTTGTCTTAGGGAAAAAAAAAAAGCCAAGAGAAGATGTTGTATGAAAGAACCTCTCAGAATGAATCAGCTCTTTGCAGTGTGTCAAGTTAGCTTTACAAAACAGACTGTTTCTGTGTATTCACCATTCAGAAACCTTCAGTGAATCATTGAATTAATTTATTTTGTCAAGTTTCTCAGAAATGCCTCACCGTCATTACTGAAGAATTAATCTTTATAATTCAGCTGTCAGGCAGTGTGACTGATCACCTATAGTCTCATTCTTACTCTCTCATTAAATAGTCTTTGCTTTAAAAAGATTTTTTCCCCTGGAAAAAAAGAAATTCTCACCTAGTAACAAAATTAATCTAAAATTTAAGCAGCCTTGAAGATCAAAGTTTTTAACTTTGTATTTATTAGTCTCAATCAGAATTATAATTATCTCAAAATAGTAGGAAAGCAAAAGTTTTGTTCTGTAGAAAGCTCAGGGGGAGAACATAACTAGGGCATAGACCATGGATTTGAAGATACAGGCTGACCCTCTTAATAAACTTGTACAAGACTCTCTAGGCTTCTGTAAAATGGGAATATGAATAATTCAGAAAATCATTAAGAGAATGCTCACTGTGGCTTTGGAGGTCCAAAACATTATACCAGGTAATGAGGCTGTAGGGGAAGAAGTTAAGGATGGACATATTGAAATTTCATCAGTTCTGAGAGAAGCAGTTTGAGCAAGATTCTAGCCGACATAAAGACCGGCAGCAATGGGCTGGGAAGAAAGATGAGCTTTTAGAAAGCAGAACTGAAATATTTCTCCCCCAATGGTAATTGAAATGTGGAATGTCCAATCAAAACCACCAAAACAGTTGCAACAAAAAAATCATACTCCAATAAAAGTCAGGTGTAGTCAGATGGTACCAGTTTGAAATCATATCTTCATCCAGAACCAACAAATGGGTGTATCTCCAGTTTACTCATATGTTATTAGGGTGCCACAGCAGTGCTTCTGCAGACTTTCCTTGATTGTGAGAATAACTGTAATGATGTTTCACACAAAAGTTTGATGACTACAGAAATCGTGCATGTGGTCTTTTCGTAATTCAAACTTACTATGAAGCTCCTGCTGTGACAATTTAGCAACAATAAAGAGTTTGGTTATTGTAGAATGCAAAATTTTCAAATCATCACTATGTAGAAGACACACAGCCTAATTTTTTTTCCACTCTCATAATCCCTGAAATACATGTTTTTTCTATTTATCCAGTAGAAAACATTATTTCCTTTTCAGAGTTCTAGACATACCATGGGATAGTTCACAATACTGAGAGATGGCTGGTCTTATAAATTATTATATTATAATAAACCGCATGATTTGGGGAGGCCATCACTGGAAAGTCCATTTGCTATGTTGTTTAAAGTCTATGCAATGTTTATGCACTTGAATGTGCTTCTAAATTGAATGGAGCAGCTCTCAAGTGAGATTTTACCTCTTTACCTAGAAGACAAAGTGGTCCTTGCTATATGGGAAGTGCTAAATATTGATTTACATTCTTTCTGTTTTGGTTTCATGCAACGCAACAGAACGTGAATTTCCTCTACTACACTACAGATGTGAAATATATAAATATATAGGAAAAAGATGATTGCCAATAAGAAAAATAAAATTTTAGGCTTTTTTTTTTTTTTTAGTTTAGTTTAGTTTATTTAGGTCAATTCAACTTGATCACAAAAGAATAATATTTGGAACCAGAAAGTGACATGGACAAAGACCACAAATACTGCAACAGCCTGGTACTGTAATGTTGAAATACGGTTTTGGGTGTAAACTAACACTAGCGCATCATTCATAGAATCATGGAACAGCCCAGCTTGGAAGTCACCTCAAAAGATCATCTGGTCCAACTTTTCATTGGAAAGGAATTCATCAATTACAACCAGTTACGTGATGAACCCTTTTCTAATTTTCCATATATGGTACGAAACATAAACAGTGAAAACAACGTGAAGCTAGCTTAGGCTGGGTTGCTCCAATACACATTTTTGTTATAGGTGGTTCTCCTCCATAATTATTATATATTCCTATTTCATCTGGGTTTCCTTTCCCTCCTAGATCATACAGTGCAAATTAAGGATTGGTGCCCTGAGGCTCCCTTCCATGAAATCTCCTATGAGATGGTCACTGATGTGCCAGTGTAGGAGTATAAAAGATCTATACTTTGCTCCCTCTTTTAATTCACCGGGACGTGAAAGTTTCTGGGACTGACCTTTTTCCTTTCCTGCAGTCAGCTTTAAAAAGCACTTCTTCTGCTAATGGCATGTTGAGTCTTGACAGGAGAAGTCTTGCCACTGTGATCTATAAAATTGTTCCCAGCCTCCTAAGCTTGACTGTCTGTGGCCCTTTCTTTAGAAAAATGTGTGTAAACACTTCTATAAACATAAGTTTCAGCAACAATCAGCATTTATACTGCTTGGATTTGAAAATACCTGATACTAAACGGAATGCTAGAGATGTTACCTGGGGTCCAGGAGGACATCTGTCACTAGCTAAGCTGATAAGGATAAAAACATAACACTGTGAATTCAATTTATAAACATGGTATAAAAGTATTAATCATGGACATAATGTATTTCTTTTGCACTAATGTCTGTGTTTTATATATAGATACCCTGCATATTTATATGCCCAAACCACACCACACGTGCTGGGACACCAGATTGCACCTGCTTAGATATGCAAGTCTAGATTCACCCCAAGTGATCGTTGCTCTTGCAGGCTGCTCTTCACCTTCATTCTCCATCATCTGGGTTAGGATATGCATGCAGGAGGGAGCTCATCTACCTCCTGTAACATGTCTCCAGTCCTGAGGCTTGGAGCCCTGTCACCAAGATGCCAGAGTCCAAAGTCCTCTTGCCATAGACTCCATGCTTAGATCAATGAGAAAAATAGCAGTGGGCTGACTATAGTCCACTTGCTGGCTACATGGGGAAGCTTGGGGAACCAGATGTTGATTTGAGGCACATCACTTAAGAAAGCATTAAGAAAACTTTAAAGTGGTCTTCAATTTGGCATATTGCAAGAGATAGATGAGGGCATTTCTGGGCCTCTAATTTAATCAGGGTGATGGTGACTAGATAGTGACCTTTAATCCATCCCTACCACCACTTGGACCTTTCTCTTTCAGCATCCATATTGTCCTGAAACCACAACTGACCTCCTTCAGACCTGTTATCTCATCTGTTTCACTTGACACACGGTTGTCACAGATTTTACAACCCCTGGAAGAAGATAAACTACATTCTATTCTTTTTCTTGGAGCACTGAAATGAAAATCTGCCTCTTGTTGAGCAGCATGGAGCTGGCTTTTCTTACCTGGATACCAGGTGGGTAGACAAGAACAACATCTTCGGCCCCAGGCTCTGATTCATTGTTCGGAGCTGGCAGAAAATCTCATTGCTTGTTTTATGAGACCTTGCATGCCCATCTGAAATAGGTTTACTGCATGAAAACAGGCAAATGCTATTTGTGACTTGGTTAGCTTTCACAAAATTACTTTGCCCAGAAACAAAGCTGGTCTGGGGACATTTCAGAAATGGTGGGAAGCTGCTGAAGACTGTAGTGCAAATCACCACCAGGAGACAGCACAACCCAGGGTTGCCCTGGCTTGAGAACCTTGAGTCAAAATTGGAGTTAATCTAGTTCAGCATTGAAAGGTTCATGTCAGGGTAGGTGCTGAACAGTCTGGGTGCTCAGGACAAGCTGTGGTAAGACATAAGATGAGAGAGCAATGAGGAACTGAAGGAATCTGCCCTGATCATGCTGCTGACTACTGCAGGTTCTGGAGAGCCAGAGGAGCTGCTAGAGCCCTGACAGTCCAGAGAAGGAGGGAAGTCAGGTAGCATTTCCTTTAGATGAACACTTTTTGTCTATATTTGTCACACATTGCTCATGGCACATGTTGTCATTGAAGACAGATGTTTTCTAGGATGAAAGTTAAGTTGCCATGAAAGTCAAGAGACAAGATAAGAAAACTATTTTTCAGTCTGTATCTGAAGGGATATCCATATAAAGTAACTTATATATGTAAAATATAGATAATGTATCAAGGAAATTTGCTATAATAATATGCTGGGAAAGCCTGAAAACCTAAGAAAGCAAACCTAGACCAGCTAACATTTATATAATAGATCATCAATGACTTCTAAAATCAATATTTGCAATTCACTTAAGTGAGACAGATGAAACAGCAAAAATCCAGTTGCACTAGTCTGAAAAAAGTACAAAATCTTTTCGTTGGTAGAGAAACAAAAGTTACAGTGATTCCTTTTCCTGCCTTAGGTTACAATAAACCAGTCTGCAACTGGGATCAAGAAGAAATCAATAAGCTACTAGTAATGAACAAGATGTATTGCCTTATTTGTGGCAGCAGACTAGATAGACCCCTCCTGAACTCTTGCACAGTTAAATAACCCCCCTTTTTTTAGAATTTTAATACATAGGATATGGATCCTATAGGGGATACTGAATTCACAGCAGGCTACATAAATATTTCCTGACACCATTATCATTGCATGGTATTTGACCAGTGTCCCTCCTTGTCATAAAAGCTACAAGAAGAATAATTTTTCATAGTTAGAGAAACTAACGCAGGTAAAATGACAGTCTAAGGACAAAACTTAAAACTGTTTAAAAAATGAGAAAGAGAAGTGCTAGTGCCCTCCAAAAAAGCCTTCTTGTTGCTAGGTTGTATCTCTGAAGCCATGATAATTGGACAGAATATTATCTCTCAACAGCACTTAAACACCTTGAAAGAATTTGTGACTCTGTTGATAGAAAGTCTCAAATAAATAAAGAAGATTACTGAGATTCTTGTGTTTTTCATAACAAACTCCCATATGCCATGTACTGATCCAGATGTATGCAAAAAAACCCCTTGCTGCGCTTGGGTAAATTCATATGCATAAAGAGGAAACCAGTGCTGAATGTATTCCAAAGCAGTCATAGAAACACCACTGCTTCTGAATGCTTCCTCTTGCCTATGGCTCTTCCATCACTATTATAAAGCAACTGCTCTAATACCACTACTTCAGTGCAGAATACCATGAATGATGAAGCTCAGATTTAGCAGTGAAAAAACACTGTTCTGTAAACCAACCTGTCAAGCCAGAGAAGAAAAATGGCAGATGGATGTTTATGTTGTACAGTGTGGTTTTTTCTTCAATGGTATGAAGGCAGTTTAACGTTGGCTTCTGCAAAATAAGGTGCCCATTGTCACAAATAAGCAATTGTTAAAAATTAATTCTGGCTCTAAGCATTGTCTGAAGGTTGGTTTTTTTGTTTTTTTGTTTTTTTAATAGGAACCTAAAATCAGGCATGATTTCTGGGTGGCCTGAATGGTCCGCTCGCTGGAGGTTCAAAGAATCAGCAAGTTTGGCTGAAATTAATGGGACTGCAGAGGATGTATTTACACGTTAATTTAGGCATTCATCTCTGAAAAAATTGATTCTTTTTCTGTTTAAAAAATGGTTCTATATGAAGCCAAGGAATTCTGAAAATAAACACTTATTTACTTCCTTGAATGCATTGATCAGTATATCCATGGTGTCTTTTACTATTAGGCTATACTTGCACCCAGGCAATTTGTTCCACACCAAAAAATAGCTGTGAACCATTCTAGCTTGCCAAGAGATCATACTGACAGCTTAACAGGCTGAGAGAGAAATTTGTCTGTTTAGTACACAGACACAAATCTTTTCTCCTAACAGCTTTGTTTAAGGGACAGGACAGCTTGCTTCTACACGTGAACCTGCCACTAACATATATATTGTCACAGTGGTAAAGAAGCTGCGGTGAGGGAGTATGCTTACATTTACAAAAATGTTTATTTAAATAGTGTTGTCTGTCTTATGTGAGTTTATATAGACACAGAGTTAATGCTGTAGTCCAAACTTTCCTCGTGTTCAGTACTTCAGAGCTGGTGGCCTTGTGAGTTACTAAAGCACACGTGCACACATTCCACCTTCACTTTTCTGCACAAGGACAGCCCCTGGGTTCAAGGATTATGGCCAACACGTGTCCTTGCTGGTCTCTCAGGGCAGCGCAGAAGAGCCCTCTCGTTACAACTCATCAAACTGCAGAAACCACTTTCCTTTCTCCAAAATCTTCTAAAACTGAGAGGAATGATGGATTTCTCCATCGCTCCCTACGTTGTACTGTGACAATTTAAAAAAATGGACAAAGGCTCAAATTTTCTAAGTTTGATATACTCCATGAAAGAAGCACTTGATGTGGAAATTCTTGCTCTATTTTTAAGTAAAATTATTAAGGTATGTAAGGAAGAGCCATTTTATCATTAAAAAGAGGAAAATATAGATACTTTTTATTACTCAGTGTATCATTTGACACTCGGCTAAGAGCGTAAGGAACATTTAACGAAGAACTGTTGTTTTTACATAATTGAGGACCTGGCATCTGACCGCAGCAGTGGGGAAGGACCGAGAGACATCGGACTATGAATCCTTAATGTAAAACAGAGTCTTTTCCCGGAATATATACTGACAACTGTATACATACCGATACCTGTATTTACAAGTTAATTTAGGGGGAAGTGTAGCCGAAATACCAGGAATCCATATCTTAAATAGATTGATAAGGGGAAGGGTATTGTATGCGTCGGGGTAGTCTGCAAACCCTGAAGTACCCAACCAATGGGGAGCAGGGGAAGGAAATTGCAGCCAGGATTTTGGGGGGATATAAGCAGGGGCTTTTTGCCCTATTAGGTGTGCCTACCTTTAGGCAGAACACCCAGTCTTGCAAAATTGTTATTAAAATATGCTTTGCTGAGAGATCCTGCCTGGGCCTATTATATTTGCAAAATAATTGTTTCCTACAAGATTATCACAAAGGCTGCTCTAGGTCAGGGTAAAAGTCTTCTTGCCCAGCATTGTGTCCCTGACAGAGGCCAAGAGTGTGAGTGAAGGACAAGCAGGTGGTGACAACTTTGCCATCTCGGGTCCAGCAATTACCATTCTAAGGATTTCCTGAATAGAGGCTGCAACTGGACAATTAGGTTTAATAGCCCTTGATAGATCTTGCTAGTAGCTATTAATCGAAAAGGGAGCCTCTTTTGTCATTTCGTGACTGATTAGTTGCTTTGAAAGCTCTCACTGAGGACCTTGTGTAAGGCTTTTTAGAAATCCAGGTACACTGCAGAAGCCAAATCACTCTTATTCATATGCTCACTAACTTTCTGAAAGACTGCTATTAGGTTTTGAAGCTGTGTTCCCGGGAGGGGAAGCTGTGCGGGTGCCCTCGGAGCCTGCGGAAAAATAGGCATTGCATTTGTTGCCCCTTGTGTTCTGGGACAACTGTCAGAGACAGTTAAATAACAGCTCGTGGCTCAGCAACTTCATATTTTAATTTGTTTAAAATAGCCTGTGAACGGCATCTGATCCCCACGGACGTTATGAATTTCTTTGATATTAGCCAAAGTGCCTGAAACATCAGTCCTAAAGGCAAAATGATCACTGCCTGTTGCTTTCTTGTTGCTGCAAAAGCTAAGTGTTCTTATGGAGAAAATACTAAAATCCTACAGCTTTACCTCCTCATGATTACATTTTAAGAAGATTAGAACCTCTGTATTGTCGGTCCTGACTGGCAAACTTTATGCTAGGTGAAACACATAATTGAGGGAAATGTGCCCTTGTTTCCTTTGAAAATGGAAGGTCATTAATAATATAGACCAGTAATAGCTGATGTATATCAGCATCGCTCCAATAACATCCCGTATAGATACAAAAAAAAGGATCAAAAATAAAAAACTATGTTTTCTAAAAGTATATCAAATTTCTGTAACAGTTTTGCTTTTTGTATGTATGTATGTGTTTTAAGGGTTATTTTTTTTTTTTTAAAAAAAAGCTTATTTCAATAATCAACAGGCTCCAGATACTGCTATCCAGAAGAGACTGAGCAGATATCACCAAGACTTCTATCTTCTAATCTAGGCTTTAACTTTGAGGTACAAAACTGAGTCCATTTAAAATTAAACTATCATGTCATTTAAAACTTGCCTATTAATCCTGAGCTAAAAATATCTACCTTTCTTGGTCTAGTTTTAGATGAGACAGTAGTTACAGGTATTTGTTAAAACAGAAGCAATTAAAAGAAATGTTATGGCTCATATAATTATATGTACTGACTACTATATATATAACAATCACCATCTTTTTAGTTAATGTTGGGGTACATACACCTCCATAAAAACTCAGTGAAGAGAGGTGATGCTGTACTGGTTAAGGTTCTGGCCCAGACGTAGATTTCACGTGGAAGTTAAGAGGCACTAATAAAAATTCAGGAAAAGGACTTGGCTCCAAATTAGCCATTACAAATAAAAAGAAATCAATAAAAACCAAATAGCTGTGTATCTACAGTGTTAGAATAAAGAGTGAAGTGCCAACAAATTCATTAGAAGTGCTGGTACAGCACAAAGATCTGTGGCATTTCATTTCAAGTAACATATTAATGCATACAAGGTACATCTCTGTACATGTATGTGTACACATATATGTACATCACTGTGCAACATGCAAATATGTAAAGACACATATTTACCTATATACACACATATACATGAAAAATGAGAAATGACAAATATTCTCTGTGTGTCTGTACCTACGAGAATAACTTCTACATATGTAACGAGATGGTGGTTGCATGGCTTTCAGTTCTCAACTAGTTTTTGTTAAAACTGCTCAGAATAAAAGCCAAGGAAACCCTGCCTGTCTGCAAAAGAAAAAAAAATCCAGTGAAGAGAGGTGGGTTATTATTTAACACTGAACATGTATGAAAGGTGCAGGGGCAGCTTTCAGAGCATTTTCTCTCTTGGTCTCTGTGAGGCTGTTGATCAGGGTTTATTCAGGGGCAGGGGGCAGCAGGGCAGTCACCACCAGCCAGCCCAGCGTGCACTCTGAGTCCGAGCTGCCCCCCAAACCTCTGCCAAAACCCACCTTTGGCAAAGCCACTGCGACCAGGCCGCTGGTCAGTGAGGGTTCAGACTGGAGGCAGCCCTAATGCAACAACACTCATGTGTCCTCAGGTCCCCTCCGACACCCAAGAGCTCACCGGTACACAAGACAGGATGCTTTTGAACAACATAAGTGGACCCATGTCTTCTGAAATCTCACTGGCTGATGAAAAATATGGGGAAAAAAATCATTCCTTGATGAATTCCACAGGCTTTAGATTTGTCCTTAGGACGAATGATACAAACATAAAGCTTCTCATTGTTGGACCACTAGGCAAGATGGGAACAGACTGAAAGTTGTCAGAGTTGGGTTTTAAAGGCATCCATCACACACTGGTACAGTGCTAGCAGCAGTCTACACGATGCCAATTATTTAGACACACTGAACCATATCATGCTATACAAATTGAAGGGGGTTCTTTTTATTACACATATTTCTGTCTTTTCTTGTTCAGAACATAGAGTATTATGTAGTGATGTGGAACTGTCTTGTTAATCTGCCCTCGGAGAGCATTTTTTTCCAAGCAAACAACAACAGTAACAGAGGTAGAAATTTGTTTTCTTCTCTCACTTGCAATGACTGTGATGGGAAACACTAATAACAATCTTGACCCCATCTGCATTTAATCTTCTGTTGCCATAAATGGAGAGACAGTAATTTGCAAAATCTGATGATTATTTGTACTTTGCTTCATGACAATAGCTGTATAAAGCAGTTTCAGATATTGACTCTTTTCTAAAGAAGGATTAAATCCATACATATTTACAAAAAATATGTATGTTGTTAATAAATTTCTACTCAGTAACATATTTTTTGAGAAGGCAAAACATAATTCTATAAACATACCACATGCTTTACCATTGAAATCCATTGCATCTTTTGATTTTGATCTATATAAACAGGTATTGATAGAACAGAAAAAAAAACTTGTAAGAGGGAGATAAAGATTTACTTTATAGATCTATTGATTTATTTGACTCAGATTTACATCTAGGCTAGTCCTTAAAAGATATGGCCTCTGAATTACAATTAATTTCAGATATCTCTATTACCAGCCTCCACACAGTCCATCAGAAACAATAATTTTATTCTTTTGTGCTCTGCTTCTCTGTCACAATAGAGACCTAACCTTGAATATCATAATCTGTTATCACAGACATTATTTCAATAGTACTTTCCATTTGGAGGATCAGGAGAAAGAAAAAAAAAGAAAAAAAAGGATTTTTCTAGATTTCCCTTAAATACGACTTAAAGTGAGTGAAATGTAGAATTGTAGTGCGTACACAGATTTATTCCAGAAAATACATCCCTGTAGACTATTTTTCTGTTAACATTGTTGAGATAAAAAACACATCTTCAAATTGCTGATTTCCATTTAAAGGTTTCCAGGGAGACATTTCCATTCTTTAAGTTGCACTGCCCTCTGGGGGAGATGATCTTCAGATATATCTCCATAGCAAGGTGGAGAGAACAAAAGCCTTCCTCGCTTTTCTCCTTCACTTATGAAGGCTGAAGATTTTGCCTCCTCCAAATTTTATGCTGATGCTTGGCATGATCTTGTAATCACAACACAAAGATGAGAGAGGCCCCATTACAGCCACCTTTTCTTTGCTTTTTATTCCCTTACACATGTTCTGTTTTTTAGTGTGCGATTGGAAATCTTGTCTGGGAAGGCCTGGAGGTGCCCTTATGTTTTTCTGAGATTTGTGGACGTAAGGTAGTCTATCCATGGTGAAAGGTCTGCTGCTGCTGTACCAAAGTGCTGGATGCTTCACAAAGCGATGCCCAAAGTTTTGGAGAAACATGTTCATAGCTTCTACACAACGGAAGGTGGACAAAAACCACGTCATGCTCAATATTTGTCATAAAATGTTTTGACTTCTGCTTACACAGTGCAAATTCCTAGCACATACACGGACATTGCTGAACTGTATGAACAACCACTGGGATTATGGTGAACTTGTGGCCTGCACGGTCACAGTCCATATACCTGGTGTTTCCTGCAAGCCTTAGGGTTTATTCTGTGTACACCAGGCAGTATATTCTGCACATTGTGCTCCCTGCCTCCTACTTGCAGGTTCCTTCAAACAACAGAAGCAATGAACAGTAACTCAATTACTGAGGGCAGGAATTCATGGCAAAAAGTGCAGCCTCCCTCAGTGTGAGGCAGGGAGGCAACTTGTCCACCTCCCATCCAGAGGGATTTTCAGGATTCTCCCTCTCATGCTGTTTACCAGTGTGTTGATCTGCCAACAGAAAAGTGTATTTGGAAAAGCTTTGCCTAACGCATAAGCCTGGTTAGAGTATCTTGTGCTGTCTAGCTTGCCCTTTCTGTCAGTGGTCTGAGGACACGAATTCAAGAGACAAAATGGTCACCACGGCTTTTCTGCTGCATGTTAAGGTGTGTGTAGCTGCGTTTGGGAACCCCCCCGCCAATGCAGCTCTGGACTCTCTGCAGAGCTGGTGTTCTCTGAAGGAGCTGATGGAAGTTGCTTGTGCAGACCATGGAACTGGCAGGTGGTCTGTAGTCTGGAAAAATCCTAATTTTCCAACAAGCATCTGACAAAAAGGCAGGTTTTAGTAAGAAGCTCTCTAACACAAAAAAGCAAAAATAACTACTTCAGCTATTTGGGTCCTGTTATTTTCTAAAAAAAAATCTCAAGAGCTACTGAAATAACAGACAACTGATCCTCATATTCATGCAAACTCAAGACACTTCACAGGGAAGCAGGAGATCACACTAGAGAAGCCATCTGAGACAGACACCTGGCTTTGAAGGATTCCATCCCCCTTCAAACTGAATACAACTGAAGCACTGCAGTGAAAACAAAGGAAGGACTCAAACCTAGCAATGCTGCAAGAGGCTTTTCCAGTGGCTTTTCCAGCAACTAGTCAAAAGGAATGCCAGTACAAAGGAAAGTATTTGCCATCATGGCTGAAGGTAACCAAAGTCCCAAGCATTTCCATAGCAGCATATGAACCGCCAAAACAGACTTACAAATTCCAGAGCAACAATGTTGAGAAAATGGAGTTTCTACAAAACTGATATTTCGCAGTATGACTTAATGCTATCAGGCAAGCTGTACAACTTGAAAGTGACATAAAATTCCAGAAGAGAAATTCCTGTAGCAGATGTGGAGGAGGAGAAGGACTTGGTCCAGCAAAGTGTATCTAATGCTTCAGTATTTTTCCATAGCAGATGCTCCAAATAAAACAGCGGAAATAATGAATCAGAGAACAATGATGTGATTTGATATTTTGAAAGAAAAGAGGTCAGGTTGGTCTGGACAGAAATAGTCTGCCTTGGCTATCAGAAGTCCTTGTATTGAAAAAGAGTGCACTGTGAAGATTGCAGGAATACTGAAGCAGAAAAAATCAGTAACTAATGAAAACTCATCTTTGTAAAAGATTAAAGGCTTCAGAAAGGAGAGGGAATGGACTCCTGTCTTGAGAGATCATGAATTCATCACACGAAGCCAGGCATGGTGTTAGCTGTGAGCTGATGCTGAGCCTGATGGACCTACTGGCTGTTGCGGTGGTGCAACGTAGAAGCTGAACTCGGCACACTTCATTGGCTCAAACTAGCGCTCAAACAAAAGTGATCGTTAAGAATTGCTATTGTGGACCTACTGGCCCAACTAAAGGGAGTCCAACATTTCCCCCCACTCCCTCTCATGGCCCTTCTGAGGAGACACGGGATGCAGGAGGACCAAATCCTTATTCGCTGCCAACCTCAGCCTCATGCCCCAGCAACAGGGAGCAGGAGTGAGGAGCACTCGCTGCCTTCCTCTTGCAATGTCTCCCTCCTTCTCCTTGCTGCAACTGCCAATCCACCTCTATTACCCTGCCCAGCGGGGGGGAAGGTTCCATTAAACCACAGTGAGTCTTGTGGGGAAGATGGCTCAGGCTCGGCTCAGAGCCCAGCTGCGCCTCAGCTCCTGCCTCACTGCAGGACCAGGACGTGCTTATGGATCAAGGAGAGGCTGGTGGCCAAGAAGCAGATGCACTCTGGCTGCCAATTCCACCTCCCATCCTTAAGAACCTCCAGTCTACCAACATTTTTACTTTTATACAGGCTTTCAAAAGCTTTCTTAACCTTTTGGTAAGGCCAAGCATGCCACATTTTATTTCAGTTCAGCATTCAATATCCACTAATTCTGTGTACTTGCCTTTCAAACTAATAGCTGTAGCCACTTTGTTAATTACTCTCATTTCTTTTTTTTCATCACTGGACAACAATCGCAGCCTTAAACCTTCAGGGTGCAAAAGTTCCTTCCCAGCTTTTTCATGTTGAATATGACAAACAGGATTGCCTTTAAAAAAATTATGAATGATAGATTCAGCAACATGTGTGGATAAGTCCAACCTGATCAATAATTCAGCATGTAGTACTATAAGAGAAGCTTGTGGGAGTCAAAAACGTTTCTTAATTTGTAAAATTAAGTTACATACTGTTTATTCCATACAAAATGTTCTGCCTCATACTTAAAAAATCAGTTTGCTTATTTATCCTTGTTAAGTGCCTACTTTTGAATACTAAAACACATTTGCCAAATGAAACTTGTATTTTTTCAGCTGAGACAGTATCCTTGGTATTATTATGTATATGTTATTAAAATGTACTTTTCCTGTTCCTTGATTGTGTGATTGTTTTATGAAGATAAAGTTTGAGGAATAGTTTTTCTTTTTGGACCATTTTCTTCTTTTGACTTTTTCTTTTTTGGACCATGTTAATCTTCTACATAGCACCACCACGACAGCCAGAAGGTCCTGCAGGCTCAAGACTCTTACCAGTACTTGTAAGAAAGGTGGGGCCTAATGAGATTGGATGCACTGAAATATTTATATGGTTTTATATGGGTTTTACGGGATGAAGCCTTCCATTTAGTAGTCCTCAGGTAAGGAGGCTACAGTCACCCAGCTCTAGCCCATTAGCTGTTTTTGGAAAGTGTTGGGCAATTCTGTGAGCACCACCCGCTGTTGTAGGGCAGCCAGCCTATCGCTCCAGGCAACATCTTCCCCCTCTCCGGCACTCCCTGCTCTAGATATGCCTGGGAAGGCAATGAAGAAGCACAGGCCAACTCTTAAGCACTTTATATCCTTCTAACACGTCAGGGGAGCTGACCAAAACATGATGGTGCCGCTGTCAGCCACAGCGCAGCAGCCACAGAATCACAGAATCACAGAATGTTAGGGGTTGGAAGGGACCTCAAAAGATCATCTAGTCCAATCCCCCTGCCAGAGCAGGAACACCCAGTTGAGCTTACACAGGAAGGTGTCCAGGCGGGTTTTGAACGTCTCTAGAGGAGACTCCACAACCCCCCGGGCAGCCTGTTCCAGTGCTCTGTCACCCTCACCATAAAGAAGTTTCTTCTCATATTTAAGTGGAACCTCCTGTGTTCCAGTTTGTGTCCATTGCCCCTTGTCCTATCATTGGTTGTCACTGAGAAGAGCCTGGCTCCATCCTCCTGACACTCATCCCTTACATTTTTATAAACATAAATGAGGTCACCCCTCAGTCTCCTCCAAGCTAAAGAGCCCCAGCTCCCTCAGCCTTTCCTCATAAGGGAGATGCTCCACTCCCTTAATCATCTTTGTTGCCCTGTGCTGGACTCTCTCCAGCAGTTCCCTGTCCTTGAACTGAGGGGCCCAGAACTGGACACAACATTCCAGGTGTGGTCTCACCAGGGCAGAGTAGAGGGGGAGTAGAACCTGTATCGACCTACTAACCACACCCCATCTAAGGGCAATGAAGGCAATGAAGAAGCGCAGGCCGACTACTAACCATTTTATATCCTTCTAACACATGGCAGCGGCTGCCGGCGCCTGTGCGGGGGTCTGACCAGCGAGGCCGCGGGCCAGCCGCCCCCTGCAGCGGTACGCCCCGCAGGCCGGCGCCTTCCCCAGTCACAAGGGCAGGGACAACGCGGCCCAACCGCCACCGCTCTCGGACCCGTAATGAAAGGAGGCTGCAGCGGAGACGGCTGCCTGTCTCCCTCCTGCCGGAAGTGACGTGCGATACCGTCACAGCACCCGGAAGCGCCGTTGGGAGCGGTAAACAACCCGGGGCCGCCGCGCTTCCATCTTTGAGGAGCCGGAGCCGGATCCCGCCGCGGACCATGGGCGGCGTCCTGGGCCTCTGCTCCATGGCGAGCTGGGTAAGGCGGGGGGCAGGCGGGTGGTGCTTCCTTACCCCTCTTTGTACGTCGCAGGCCCGGAGCCTGCGGCCGGTGTCCCGCCACCCCTTCCCCGGGCCTCGCACGTCGTCCCCCTCCCCGTTTCCCCGCCCCGGAGCTTTGTCTCCCAGGAGTGTCTGTGGCGCTGCCTCCCCACCCGCACCCCCCCGAGCTCTCTGCACCCTGAGCGGCCGCCGCCCCCGCTGCTTCGGGGCCGGGCGCTACCCCCGGCAGGCTGGAGGACGCGGGCCCTGGGCCGCGCCCCCACCCTGGTCTCCCATTTCGAGTGTCTCCGGGGTCTCCCCAGGGATCTGCCGAAGCCGTTTCGCTGGGGCCATGGGCGGCTTCGTGCTGACTTAGAGCGGCTTGTCGCGCTGCTGGTTGCTGCTGAATCCGCCTTACTGTGCGGGAGGCGTTACTGTGTCAGCTAAAATTCCCCCTCTCCAAATTTGTAAAGGACTCAAAATCTCATTAAACGCTTAGGAAGTTCGGCGTTTCTTTTCGGGAAGAGCAAAACTCTCGTGTTGCCTTGGTCTTAGTGATTGTATTTAATTCCTCTTTCTTACGGCTTTGTCTTGAGCAGCTCCACCCCTTGTAGCATCTTTGTCTTACCGAGGGCTCGTTTTCTCACTGCACAGTGGATCGTGGTGATGTGTCAGCCCCATGCTGAGCATCGACAGCGCATTTTCCTTAACGGGAAAACATACTTTGAAGTGGTTTTAAAACTGTTAGTACTGTCCATAAAAACATAGAAGTCGGTAGAGATCCTGCATGGTAGTCCTCTTTGCAGTTGAGGCATTGCTGTCTTATCTTGAAGTGATATGTCTTTCAAAATCTACTTCCAATGCAAATAGACACAATCAGATGGATCGTGACTCTTCAGATATTTGAGTTTGAAATGTTAGTTGGGTTGTGAAAACCTGCATTTTCCATACTAAAAATATGATGCCATACTTGGATTAAATGGAATTATGTGTATTTAAACAGGAGTTCAAACAGACACAATTTAATGATCTAACAACTGTGTATTGATCCAAACTGCTCTGTTTTGTGCTATCAATATATATGAGCTTTGGTTCCCCATGTATTTAATTAGAGAGATGATACTTAACTCCTTAATCTCCTGTGCACATTCTGTGAAATTATCATCAAAGTGATAGATCTGTTAGAGCTAAGCTTCCAGGCAGATTGCCTGTAAATAAGCACGTAGACCATTGATAACACCCTGCTAACAAAGTACTGTTAGTATTTGTTTTGCTTTAATTAACATTTTATACACTACTTAATGGATTAGCCAGTTAGGTTTTACTATCTGAATATAGCTAATGTTAACATTTTTAATTATTGTCAAATACTAAGTGACGGTATAACTATAGGTTTTAATCCAAATATTTGAGTTAATATATGCTGGATTTTCAAGTGCATAAACAGCTTTTCTGATAACTAGCTGGTGTTCATAGAGCATAAAGAGTCCCTGCATACTTGCCGTTTGTTTTGAGTGTTTCTGTACGGAGAAATTCAGCTAATCTTTTAGATAAAATCATTTACATGAGCACATAATCTTGATTAAGTCAAATTTACTGCCGGTAACTAAACACCATCCATCCCTTCCTTTAAAGTACCCAGACAAGTCAGGGGCTCCCCTCCCATGTGGCTTTAAAGCGTTTATTTTCTTTCCACTTATAAAACCGTAGCTAATCAGCACTTAAAGCCTAAATAATAGTTCCTATAGGAGAATTCTGCACTGGTCTCTAAGGATATGTCAATATACACACCATTCAAGGCTCAGAAAGAAATAAACTGAGAGGGTGAGGTAGCAGAGGAGCCAGCTGTAGTGAGTTTGTCCTAGTGCAGACTGTGCCATGGCTGGGATCACTGCTCCATTTCTGTCTGGGAAAACGCTACTGCTGGTGTCACTTCAGCTGTGCAGCTTCTCTACGAGGTCTTGTGTTGGGCCATGCAGAGCTACTCTGGGTACCTGACATCAGCATCCAGCCTCACACCTCTGTTTCTGCTGGGACTTTTGTGTGGTGCTATTGTAGCTCTGCCCTGCTGTGCACTGGTCAGGCAGTGTTTCAGTTTAGTGTTTTTAAGAGCAAAGATGAGCCTGTCAGAGATGGAGGGTAGGGTAGGGTAGGGGGGAGGCCTTGAGAGTACTATCATGTCATCAAAAGTCTCTGATCCTGATGACCTAGATTGGTGAGGCAGTGCTGTTTTCACTCTGTTGGTTCTTTCCTGTGTTGCTCTGTTCTCTGAAATAGCTCAGCTGCCGATTCTTTTACTTTAATATTCTCTGTGAAGGCAAAGATCTTGATTGAATCAGTTCCTTTAAGCGAATGAGTAGGGATGATGTAGCTGAGACCTGACTAGGCCCAGCCGGGGGGCTTAATGTTCTTGTGAATACTTAATTCTGTATATACTAATGTAGTCATTACCCCAGTAAGAAGATTATGTTTGATATTCAAAACTTGTTCTGTGTGCATCGGGGAAGCAATACTTGGCTTTCAGTAGTTTTGTGGGATTTTCTCCCTCCTCCTTTGTCCTGCAATATTTATCTTGTAATGTGTATGGAACGTACAGAAATGCAAGTTGTTTGGGAGGTCCAAAAGTTACTGGATGGCAATAGGTCTATGAAGTCATGACTTAATAACTGTTGACTGAGCTTCCTGAGGAAGACAAGCTCAAAACTGTTTGCAGAGTAACTCTTTGCATCGATGACTAAGCTGGGCTTCATGTGGGGAGTTAATATCAAGCCTTGATCTGTGTAGTAGTTTGTACTGTAGTATTTTTTTGGAAGGTGAGTTCTGAGTTTAGGAAGAAAGTGGCACAAACTGCCATTTTTTTCTCTGCTGATAAACTCAGTTCTGTGGGATGAATGTTCTTTTTGAATGTTCTGTTCTTTTTGAAGTCTGTTACATGTTAGAAGTGTTTTTTGCCAGTCGTATAATATTATTTGATTGGAATGTTATGTATTTTATTCTGTCTTACTAAAAGAAACAGGGACTTGGATGGTAATGTGACTCACACAGAATCACAGAATCGACTGGGTTGGAAAAGACCTCGGAGATCATTGAGTCCAACCCTTGGTCCAACTCTAGTCCGTTTACTAGATCATGGCACTAAGTGCCATGTCCAATCTCAGTTTAAAAACCTCCAGGGACGGTGAGTCCACTACCTCCCTGGGCAGGCCATTCCAATGCCTGATCACTCTCTCTGTAAAGAATTTCTTTCTAATATCCAGCCTAAATTTCCCCTGGTAGAGTTTAAGCCCATGCCTCCTTGTCCTATTGCTGACTGCAATACTGACTCCTTGTAGAAGTGGCCAGCTTGCACAAATTATCAATAGGTGTCTCTTGTACAGAGATGTGCATGATCACAGCTTGTAAGAATGAGCTGTTTGGGGGCATAATGTTTTAAAAGTTGGTGTTGAAGCTCAGACACTTAAATTTGGGGCATATTGTTTCCTGTTGGGGGTGGGGGACAGTAATCTTTTTTCAGCCACTGTGGGCCTTCTGTGTCTCTAGAAACATCCAGAATACATGCATTCCTGTCCTTGGTTCAGTCAGGAGGAAGCTTCTTCAATTACTCAGGCATTTAATAAACATTTTAATACAGGGGTTCTCCAGATAAGTGACTTTATGCCAGATGGTCCTTGTACCAAATTTTCTGCAGTAGATGAGCCTAGACTTGTATCCTGCGCTGACAAATTCAACCTTTTATTCGACAATATCTTTTAAAATATTAATGCAGATGGAATTAGTTCAAGAAAGTTTTTTTTTTTTTTGAGCAGAGAATAGAGATATCCTTCACTAGAAAAGTTATTTGTATGTGGGGAAGAAATAGTGTAATACATTAGTACTATAAAATCCTGATACACCCTAAGCCAGTATTTGCCATATGCTTCCTGCTTACTAAGCATAGATGCCTCTAATGTAGTTGCTTGCAGTCATAGAACAGCCTTGAAGCGCTGTCCGGTCCACCGTTTCGTGGGAAGTGGAGCCTAGATGAGATAAGCTAGCACCTTGTCCATTCGCATCTTGAAAACCTTCGGTGATAAAAAAAAAGAAATCTTATATTGAGATGAAACCTCTATTGGAATCAGTACCCTCGTACTCTTTGTGCTATAATGATGCTGAGTGGAGAAGGAGGTAGAGAAGGGCAGCTAAAAAATCTTTTACCTACTCAAATAGTTATAATGAGAATTTACTTAGTTTTACTTTTTTAGCAAGGAAAGATTAATAGTGACATTTTCTAATTTTAAAATTATTCTGTAGTATAGCAGAGTCGAAATTCCTGGCTCCTCTATCCTTGGAAAGGAACACAAGTATGAAAAGAATACAAGAAAATTATCTAAAAGATGCAGTTGGTGAGTCCGGTATGTGTGTCTGGTTGAACCTGTAAGAACAGGTCATCTGAGGGTTTCTCAGGAGGCTGCCTGGAGTGGTTTGTCAGTCAGTCCCTCTGCTCTTCCCTGCAAGCCCCTGGGCCCTCTTGGTAGCTGGAGGCTGCTGGTGGTTTTGTTTGTTATATGACTAAACTTTCTGATACATGCCAGTCATACTGGGTGATTGACATGCACTGGTCATGTGGCCATGTAACTAGTCATGTTCTTATGTGACTGACTGGGTGTCTTTGACGCAGTGATTGACACCTGTGGCTTTTTTCATGACTGAGGCGTCCCTGCCCGTGTGCAGGGGGAGAAGCTGGTTTTACTGCCCTTCGATGTCTTCATCAGAGGCTGTGTCATCTCTTGTAGCTCAGATGGGGCACTGCTTGCTCAGTAACTTTACCTTAGCTGAAAAACATGTGGCCTCCAAAACTTAGCTGTTGACTGCTCTCTGGGATATTGCCTTCTAGGCAAAATAATTTATTTGGAAATAAAAAAACAAAAACCCAACCCTCAAACATTTCAATTGTACCTCTCTATTGGCTTATGTTTATGTATGGAATCTTGTTCTTCTTTCTCTTCTTGTCACTTAGCAAGTGGCAGAAAATTGCAACAGGATAAAGTTGGTTTTTTTTTGTTTTGTTTTTTTTTTTTTTTTTTAATTTTAAATTCCACTTCAGCACTATCTATTCCCTTTCCTTCTTCCTACAATTTTCTGTTTAAGAATTGAATACAAGTAACTTTTGTCTTAATTTTTTGCCTCGTAATAATGCAACTGTACAACATTCCTATCCACTTTTGCTGCTGATATTTGGCAGTGATGATAATGTGTGTACTTTGTGTTTGCTTTGTTCTTGTGGTTTGTGACTTTTTCACATTGCATAAAGTAATTTTGCCAGCTGGCAGAGAACTATGTTATACATGAGTAGTTGCTAAATGTGCAATAAATTGCAACTTGAGCTTTAGGCTGTTTTACCTATTGCTTGTGGTCCAGTCATGTTTATGCCCTAGTGAGGATTGTGGCCGGCTCTGCCAGATTTTGAAAGTGTGTTTGGATCCCAATTGCACTCTTTCTGCAGTGTACTTGTTCAATCTCTGCAGCTGTGGAAGGGAGGATGTAGTTGTTATCTTAAAGCAATACTTGTGTCTCATTTAGCTGAAAGTAGATAAAATTAAAGAGAGCAAATAAGCCTGAATCCAGTCTTTGTTTCCTCTGAATGGATAAATGATTACTTTTGAATTAGCATTAATTTCACCATACAGTGGTACATTAGAAAGTGCTGCTAATATTGTTAGTGGGCTCTGTAACATGTTGCAGTGACTTAGTCTACACCAGTGATGAGATGTGTAGGATGAGTCACTTTCCATCATAACTTCTGATGATCTGCACAGCCTGATTAAATATTGAAATCTGGTAATGCAAAACTTTTCAAATAATTTGGTTTGTGTTTTGTCTCTCTGTCAGATACCATGCTTATGTGGAAGTGCCCCATGCCTGCTCTGCCGATGCTGCCCCAGTGGAAACAACTCCACCATAACTCGCCTGATTTATGCATTCTTTTTACTTCTTGGAGTGAGCGTTGCCTGTGTGATGCTAATACCAGGGATGGAAGAGCAGCTGAAGAAGGTCAGGTTACTTCTTTGCTAATATATTTAGTAGAACAAATGTCAGAGATAATTGTAAATAACATCTTGAAAACATGGGGTTTATTTGGAAATATGTAATTGTGCTGCCACCTGTGCTTCACAGTCACCATTCATCTGACTGTAGATCAGATAACCAGCTTGCGTTTTTGGTCTATGTAGTGATTGTCCCATTATTTAGAAAAAAAGCTGCACCTCCTCTTTACTAGCTCAGAGCAGAAAGAGTAAAATCTTTTATCAAATAAGAAAATACAATTTATATTTGTGTAGTTTAAAATTATATGTTATTGAGATGCTTGTATTTGTGGCACTTGATTAATTTTGATTGCTGCTAATAAAGGAATCAACAATAACCACAGTCTAAGATGTCTTCTAGTTTCATTGTGCTGCACTAGTTAAAATTCTGGTTTAAAGTCTGCAAATGCATAACAAAAACATTTTTCACTAATGACAGTAGCATAGTTTTCACTAAGGATATTGGGAAGTTCTTATAGGATTTTACGGTTTATTACTTATATGAAGACACGATAATGCATGGAAAATAAGAGTAATAATTTGAGTTATAGGAGAGCTTACAGATTCACTGAACTTGGTTTGTGTGCTTTGGTTCTGTTAGTCTTTGTTAAGCTGTCTTGATTTTTTTTCTAGCAGACAGTAACATCTATTAGGCATGCATTTGATTTTTCGCCCCCCAAGATGATTCATTTGCAAATGTTTATTTCGGTGTGGTATAGTAAGAACAAGTTAGTCACCTAGGAAAGAAAATTACAGCCTCCTGGACTATGATTTTACTTCAAAAAGGTGTTATTCATGTTCTGGTAGTGACTGGAAAGGATATTCTCAGCTGTTTCGTAAGGAAGCGTTGGATGGTTCTCATGATTGTGATGTTACTTTTTTGGGGAAGAGGCTGTTTCTGTACTAAAGAGATGTAAGCAGGCTGGCTATGTCATGAACCTGGTAGGAAGCGTCAAATTTACCAAATCATAGATCTTTTATGTATCTCCTGATTCAGATCAACAAGTCAAAATTGTTTTTCTTTCAGAAGTTCTGAAATTACTAATAACATCACACTGTTAATAATATGTTTTTGTATAGAATTTGCCTATAAGGGATACTTTTCCTTGAATGTGTTTAATATTCTGGTTTGACTGTGACTAACAATACAGCCCTTCAGTGTCGTATTTTCTAGTAATGTTAATAGTTGCATAATGTTACAGTATTAATGAGTTGTATATTAATAAATTGCTAACAGTTATTTACTCACAGGAGGCCTTTTAGAAGTCCCTGAAGTGTCTTGTATTTATCACAGATTCCCGGATTTTGTGATGGAGGGATGGGAACAAGTATTCCTGGTGTGCATGGCCACGTGAATTGCGATGTACTCGTGGGTTACAAAGCTGTGTACCGTGTGTGCTTCGGTATGGCCATGTTCTTCCTTCTCTTTTCCTTGTTGATGATCAAAGTGAAGAGCAGCAACGACCCAAGGGCAGCGGTGCACAATGGGTAAGGTATAGAAATGAGAACTGAGGTGGGTGGTGTGCACAGATAAGATACAGCTACTGTGAAATAAAGCCTGTGGCTGAGCATGCTGGTTGTCAAATTTACTGTTCCACAAACAAACAAACAATTTCAGAGTAATTTTTATAAGAGGAAAAGATACACATGGCTGTTGCTTTTCAGAGCCTGAATTATTAAAGTGTATCATCTGTCTGGAGGTTTCCTAAAATTAGAGAGTCTCCTTTTGTCCAAAGATGACAAAATGCAGAGATGAACAACGGCACTAAGTTTCATCCCGCTAAGATGTTTTCAGCAAATAAAAATATTAAAAAGCCTTGTCTGTCTTCTAGGAATTACGTTCCTCCTAACTTTGATATTTGTAAGGGCTTGCTCTTTGCTGAGCAGTTTTATTTCAAGGATGATAACAGTTACATATATGTGTATATACACACACGTAGATATATAGCATATTTTTCCCCCTCTGCTATCTTCTGTGTCCTCCTCTGCATAAAGAAGAGTGAGACACGTATGTAGTTTTGAGCTTCCCAATAAATTTTTCTTTTGTATTTCATTATAGTTAGGATTATCAGATGGAACATTATAGTAGGATTTCAGCTTGCAGGTTGACACAAGTGACACAAGTTTTCCTGGAAGCTCAGCCTAAGTGTGATGCAGCTTCTTGATTCAGAGAGATGGAGATTTTTGTAGTAGGGCAAGGTATGAAAAAGCATAAAACCATTTGTGGTGCCTGGTCTTGGTGGTCACAGTGATTGCTTAAACTACTACTTTTTCAAGGTGGTTTTATTTAATGTAAACTGTCAACAGCTAAGCCATAAAAATGAAGTAGTAATTTTATTTTATTTTCAGTGTGATAAGATTAAACATTTTTAGCATAAAATGAGAAAAAACTTCGTGTTACTTCTGTAGGGGGAAAGAAAATAATTAAGACTCAGCAGAATATTGCTTTGTTTACTTCTTTTGTTTGTTTTCGTGTGAAGAAAAAGAGGCTGGGTACAGTATTAAGACGTGTTAGCAGCAGTAACTCAGTTCAGCCCTTCCCCCCTGCCCTGCTTTGTTCAGGAGAATATAACTTGTTACAAGCAGGAAGAAAATGGTTCAGGTGCATACTGTGTCAACACTGTGTTTTTTTTACAATAAAAGATGCCTTTTACATGGTGTGGAATCTTTTTATGTAAAACCACTTCCTAAGTGTTTGGGATCTTCTTGATGCTGGTTTGTGGAATTGTGCTTTCCAGCACAAGTTTAGGGACTATTTATGTAACACGTAGCAGTTGACTCTTCTTAGCCAATCAGGTGTCAGCACTAGGATGAAAGGAATAATTATACTTGTTAACAGTTACTGGTAAAATATTTAATAATGTTACTTCCAAGATTTCTGTAATAACTAGTTGCTTCAATAGCATGCATTAGAGAGAGCTTTATGAAAACCATGGCTTTTGATTTTTGAAATTATATGTATCTTTAGTAATACTTTGCAATGTAATCTTTCTGTCAGGGATTTGAAATATCTGGAATACTTGGTTTCCTGTGTATGTGTACTATTTCATACTTGCATGCAAGTTAAGCCCAGTAATGTGGTCCAGTGTCAATGTTCACCTTCTTGGCTTTTGTGACAGCAGTCAGAATGGTTTGTTGCCTCGTGTTAGTAGTAATAATAGTAACAGAAAAAAATCAGTTATAATGCATTCAGAAGACTATTGCTGGCTCGCACAGAATGCATAGCAAATGTAGGTGTTATTCCAGGTAAGTATTACTTTTGGCTTGTATGGGTAGGTCGTTAAGATCCCTTAAAATTCAAAAGTCTGGAATTAGAGATGAAACTTAGACAAGCTTGAACCTGTTCTTACTTCTATAATTGAGAATTATGTTGACTTAAAAAAATATTCCACACGTGGATTCAAAAACTAGTTTTAGTGGGGTATATATTACACAGCGAATGTTACAAGTTAATTCAGTTTCAAACTATGTTAAGTCACTTTTTTGTATTTCAGTGGATTAGTCCCTTTTTTTTCCATATTCTGCAATTCTGTCATCTCACATAGTTCTTCTCCACACAATGGGAATTTATTCCTCTGAACAAGTTTAGACTGCCTTTCTGGCTGCCACAGTCAGGTGATGATGACCAAAGTATGGGAAGGGGTAGAAGACCTGGGAACCACGCGAGCGTTTGACATTGTGGGGATGCGGTACATGTATTTCAAAACTGAATATTGCACAAAGACATGCTGATGGTACCGTGTCTCTGTTTGGAACTGCCTGTCACTCTGATCAGAAAAAAACAGTCTTCACCTTCTTATGGTTTTGTTGTCATGTCTTTTTGGTTTGAAGTTCGCTATGCAAGATGTATTTGTACACAGTCTGTACTTGGGGTGAGTTTGGTGAATCTTTGGTGGAAGGTGTTTCCTTGTCTGCATTCTAGGAGACATCTGGTCTGTTCTGTTTGTCCATGAGTGCCTATCTTTTAGTGGAAAAAAAATCCCATTCTGCTTCACTGGAAAGGGGACTTAGAATTTGATTGTGTCCTTTCTGTGAAGGATAAATCCTTTGCTTTTGTTGTTGTCATAAATCCTCATCAGATGCAGGCCTAAAGGGTCTAAGTGGGAAGAATCCAGGCTTTTTTCTCTCTCTCTTGTAGGAAATTGAGGCTGGTAGGGAACTCCAGGATGATGTTTTCTGTCATTGCAGGCATCAACCACATCTGCTGCCTTTCTGGTTTTGATATTAAGAACAGATAGGGATTCTTTTAACCGATTTTTTTTCCGATATGCAGGCAGTTCAATAATCTCACTGCTCTAGTTAAAAACCTTCTTAAAAAAACCCAAACAAACAAACAGAGAATTATATTCTACCCTAGCTTCATTTGTAATGCATCAGTGAGATACCTCATGGAAATGCATCAAACTCAGTGTCTGTCTAGCACAGTTTAAGCATAACTTTCTGGAGAACAAAAATCTTGGGCAAATAAAATAAGATTTTTATTCTACTTCAAAAGAAGTGCGTTAAGAATGAATGAATAAAAAAAAAGGCAAACAAAAAAATCCACGAACTTTTAAGGATGTGCATTTTGTGTACTTTTGAGTTTTTGTGAATTAGATCAGACTTTGGCAGTTGCCTGACTCTTTTTTAAATTTCTCTTTAGATTCTGGTTCTTTAAATTTGCAACAGCACTTGCAATTAGTGTTGGAGCTTTCTTCATACCAGAGGGACCATTTACAACTGGTAAGGGAATATTGTCTTCCACTGTATCATGGTATAATCATAACTGTTTTTAATACAAAACTCAAGTGCATGCTGTTGTCTTAATACTTTTTATCTTGGCTGTGTAACTATAGCACTGTACTGTGTTTAGAGACATTAAGACAGGATGGTAAATTGTCTGTGGTTCTGAACCGATTTTGGTTTCTTTCTTTTTTAGTGTGGTTTTATGTAGGTATGGCCGGAGCATTCTGCTTTATTCTTATTCAACTGGTCTTGCTTATTGACTTTGCCCACTCCTGGAATGAATCTTGGGTTGAAAAAATGGAAGAAGGAAACTCAAGATGCTGGTATGCAGGTACAGGACTGCACTACAATCGAGTTTTAAATGTCCTTGTACATTATGCTAAATGAGTTACTCACTGAGTAATCCATTTTACCAGAGTGCAGAAGAGCTACTTTGTGCAGAAGTACCATTTTCTCAGATGGTGTAGTTCAGCTCCATTGTTTTGCTGTCCTTTTGATGTTGAGTTAAATAAGAGGGGGCAGGGAGAGGGGCAGCAGCATCTGAGTAATAAGAGCTAATCCCTGCGAGAAGGTCATCAGCTTATGGTAGCAGGGAAGTGGCAGCTGTAGTGGTGTGTTTTTGTCATTTCAGCCACACGTTTTGTTACATCTTAGCACTGATTAAAAATGAGCTAGCCTGCTTCTGCTTCATGCTGAGCACAAGCATCTCAGATACTTGTTTTTTTCTTTTTGTCTGCCAGTTGGTCATTCTTCAAAGGTATATGCTGAGTGAAAGGCCGAGATAGTGGAGGAGAGTACAAGTAATCTCACTGGATAAATGATATATTGATTTTAATAAAACATTTCAGATGTGATAATTCAGGTGTTAAAAAGAGAGCACATCCTGTCTTCACGCAATGGCCAGTTCACTCTTTAGTGTTTTCAATAAGAAGGAATTTGAAAATAAGATTTTGGTTTTCCTTCTGTTGGAGAAGTAGTTCTTCAGTTTCTTTTTTTATTGTTTTCACCAAAGTGTATGTAGTATGACTGTATTCCTTCATATTTGCTCTTGGTTGCTGTTAGAGCGCTAGAGAATCAAGTATGGCTTCAGGCTACCCATTTATTGTGTTCTTTCCTTTTAACACCTTGGAGTATTGAGAGGAACTTATTTCCTTTACATTTCAGTGTGCCTAGCCGCTCTCTAATTCTGTAGTTGTATAGCGTAACTAAAACCTGATAATCATGCAATATTACTTCAATTTGAATACTCTCCATTAACCAGTTAACAAACTGTTTTTGTTTCTTTTCACAGCTCTGCTGTCAGCTACAGCTGTCAATTATCTGCTGTCTCTAGTAGCCATTGTCTTGTTTTATGTTTATTACACTCATCCGGAAGGTTGTTCTGAAAACAAGACCTTTATCAGTGTTAATATGCTGCTGTGTATTGGTGCTTCTGTAATGTCAATTCTGCCAAGGATTCAGGTATAGTTTTATTTCTGTTGCCTTTTTATTTTTTTCTGTATTATGAGTCCCAGAAACCTGCAATTATGCCTGAGGTCTCTTAATTGCTTAACTTTGCTGTTTCCTTACTTCTTTGTATAGGAATCTCAGCCAAGATCTGGTTTGCTGCAGTCTTCTGTGATCACAATTTATACGATGTATTTGACTTGGTCAGCTATGACCAATGAACCAGGTAAGCATAGTAGCAATATAAAGCTTTTTGGGTAATGAGCAGTAAATTGTATCTTCCCCTTTTTGCAAAGCAATATTAGAATGAGGTACTGTAATGCATGCAGGTTAGAGGCAGGACTCAGTTTGTGTTCTCTCCCCCCACCCCAGCTTTCTGTAATGATACTGAAGAAATAGTTCTTCCAAAGGTAACGTGTTTTTCAATCATATGGAAGAATTTCTACCCATTACTGGCAGGATTTCAGTATTCGAAAGATTAGATTTTTCAGATTATCACAAATCTTTCAAGATGTGTGGGAGGATCATCTCCCTACCAAGTTTCAGGTTTCTTACCTGGTCACTGAGATGCTGTGATTGTATTTTTCCTAAGTGAGAATTTTAAAAAATGTGTTAATAAAGGTTTTCAGTGTTTTGTATGTCTGAAAACAACTGAGCATCTCTAAAAATAATATATATATATATATATATATATATATATATATAAATAAAACCAGAAATTCTGGTGATTAAAATAAACTGCCAAAGAATTATTTTGGTGGTTTTGATTTCATTTCTGGCCTTTTTAATTATGGACAATCTTCTGTGCTCCTGTGTAACAGCATCTATATGAGTGATATCTAATTCCTCCAGTAATTGTGGGGAAATAAGATTGCTACTTTCAGCTGTTTCATCTGTGTTATCTGTGGATGCTGTGGGTTTGGAACTGTCGATAATATGAAGCTGCCTTTGCAGCATTCTTTTCCAACTCTGAGATGACTCTTCTACCCCATCTATAGACTGTGTGGTTGTCAGACTTGTTTTCTCATGGTAGAATTTTGAGAGCTTAATATGTAGAGCATTTGAATTTTGTTGCTTTTAATTATATGAGATGTAACAGTAAAGCAGTTGATGCTTATCTTATATAAGTTTAAAATCCTTTATCTGCTAAAAGAGAGATATTTTTTTATGCCACATACTGTCATTTGCCTGCTTTAGAGAAACTCAATAGGCTAAAATTAGATTCAAAGCTCTTTTACTTCAAGACTGTCATGATTACAAAGTTCCTTTCTATTACCGTGCATTCGGTGTGGAAATGTACTGTTAAATCTTTGTTCAGTTCTCGTTTTATTTAAGTTCTAATGTCATTTCCCCCCACAGATAGGCGCTGTAACCCAAGCTTGCTGAGCATCATTGGTTACAACAGCACCACCACTCCAACCCAAGGTCAGGTAGTTCAGTGGTGGGATGCACAAGGAATTGTAGGACTGGTTTTGTTTTTGCTGTGTGTTCTCTATTCAAGGTAAGATTCTTTTAAAGAATTTGCTATTACCTTGTATTACTTCTCATTGTCAGATTGTAAATTGTATTTATTTGGGTAACTGTACTGTGCCCTTTTCCTGCCAAATACAGCATTCGGACATCCAACAACAGCCAGGTCAACAAGCTGATGCTGACCAGCGATGAATCAACGCTGATAGAGGATGGAATGCCCAGGAGTGATGGCTCCCTTGATGATGGAGATGATGTTCACCGAGCCATAGATAATGAGAGGGATGGAGTTACTTACAGTTACTCTTTCTTTCATTTCATGCTTTTCCTGGCGTCATTGTATATCATGATGACACTTACCAACTGGTACAGGTATTTACGTTTGATAATACGTTTGTGCTAATAATGAGCATAGAAAATGCTGACTTTTGCTGGACAGGAGGCATTATTTGTTTGCTCTGAGGAATGTGGGTCGTGAATGGGACTTCTCAAGGGAAGGATACTGTTTGATCCATATTAGATTAATTGTGTTTGAAAATTGCAGTTGCCAGCCTCAGTCACAAGTGTCTATCATATTTTCTAGGATAATTCTTAAGACTTGCTGGACTGCTGAAATATGTCCTGCTGAAGTGAACAGGATAGAGTCTTGAATTCTATAATGACTAAAAATAAATAAACACTAGATTCATGCCTGGTACAGAGAGCTCGAGAAAGGAGAGATAGGACATGTTAAACCAGCAGGTTGAGTGAGGCAATCCTTTCCATCTACTCAGCGCTGGTGAGGCCACACCTGGAGTGCTGGGTCCAGTCTTGGGCCCCCCAGTACAAGAGAGACTGGAAAGAATCCAGGGAAGTGCCACAAAGATTATTGAGGGACTGGAGCATCTGTTCTATGAGGAGAGGCTGAGAGAGGTGAGGAAGAGAAGGCTCAGGGGGATCTTATCACTGTGTGTAAATACCTGAAGGGAGGGTGCAAAGAAGTTGGAGCCAGGGTCTTTTCATGGTGACAGGACTAGAGGCAGCGGGCACAAACTGAAACATGAGAGGTTCCCTCTGAACATCAGGAAACACTTTTTTATTGAAAGGGTGACTGAGCACTG
This sequence comes from Columba livia, assembly GCF_036013475.1. Lineage (NCBI taxonomy): Eukaryota > Metazoa > Chordata > Aves > Columbiformes > Columbidae > Columba > Columba livia. The sequence goes on along the minus strand of NC_088604.1, from coordinate 54,122,959 downwards.
GCACAGGTTGCCCAGGGAGGTCGTGAAGTTTCCATCTTTGGAGATACTCAAAAGTCATTTAGGCATAATCCTCCTTAGCTGGCTCTAGATGATCCTGCTTGAGCAGGGGAGTTTAATAAGATCACCCCTAGAGGCCTATTCTGACCTCAGGCATTCTGTGACAGGGTCTGGTGGAAGGAAATAAGGTTGTTTGCTCCCTGAAAAAATCTTGACGCTAACATCGTCCTCTTAAGTGTGAATTGTGTTATCAGCTTGAGCAGATGTTCTTCAGAATTTAAAAATAAAAATTATGGTCTCTAATAAATTGTTAAAGGACAAGTCGCATCAAGATAGCAACACTAGAAAGGCGTTTCCTTCAAATATAACTCTTAATAGATAGTCCCACTGCAGATTTGATTTGTGGACCTGCTTGGGTCAATATGACACAAGATCATTAATTCTAGGTGTTGTCTTTTGGCAAGGTAAAACACATTATTTGTATCTATAAATGCTATCCAATTCCTTTCCATAGCCTTACTTAGAGATTCCTCATAGTTGTTTCTTGACAGCATCTTTTACTAAATATTTTTTTGGGGTTGCTGTTGCTCTTTGCCTTCCTGTGACACCAACTTACAAATGGTGTTCCCATGTAGATTGGCTAGAACTGCTTGGAAGAAGGGTAGAGGTGTCCTTTGAGGCGTGGAGCCAAAGTGGAAATGGCCTCCTGTGAAAACAGTGTTAAAGAGTGGCTTATTACACAGGTATGTCATACAAAAATTGCAAATCATCTTTTTTTTCATTTCTTTCTTTCACAGTCCGGATTCTTCCTATGAGACAATGACCAGCAAATGGCCGTCTGTGTGGGTGAAGATATCTTCCAGCTGGATTGGCATCGTGCTGTACGTGTGGACTCTGGTTGCTCCGCTGGTTCTTACAAACCGTGACTTTGACTAAGCTGTCTGCTCTCTAGGGAGACTGTGTGTTAGCTTCCCCGTGTCTTTGAAACAAATGGTATTCCAGACAATAGTGCAGTTGTGTGCGTGTGCGCACACGCGTGTGCTACCCATGTAGTATGCCCTGCTTTATTCTGCATGATTACCTTGAATCATGTCTTTTGTCATTTCACTAAATGACTTTTTCTATCTGAGCTCAGTGACAATTGCTATAATGATAGTTTTCATAGGATTATTCCTAGATTGAGTGCTTCGGGAGCATTAGATGTAAGATCAGCACCTTTTGGAAGTAGGTGTTTTCCCCTCAATTGCATTAAATAGTTGTAGGGAAAAAAGTGCAAGTGTTGATTAGGATAACAAAACAGTATTAGATCAGGCTTTGCAAGCGAAGGAGGGGCTGCCTTTGATAATCCCTGTTGCCTTGATTTCAAAGTGTTGTTAGATGCAAAATTGTGCTCGTTAGAGTTTACAGGACATCTCGCAGCCTTTTGGCACCAACAGCCTGACCTTGTCCCGCACTGAGGGCAGTAGGACCTTGAGCATGGATGTTAAACGGGGAAACTCGCACCTGAAGCTGCAGAGGAGCCGATCTCCTCCTTGGTGCTGTTGGGTCTGATGTGTCCCATTGCAGACAGGAGGACAGACAGTCTGGGGAAAAACATCCTGCTACCAGATGCTCAGAAGCATGTTTTTAAGACACCTGTTTACAATGTGCATCTATGTATTATTATTTTTTTTTCTAGAAGTAGGTCAAGTGGTATAGCTGTGCTGTAATTTATTGCTGTTTTGTGTGCCACTTTCTTTCTTGATTAAGCTACAATCACAGTTTGCAAGGAGCTGAGTGGTGAAAACTATGTAAGCCCTTCAGAGGAATTTTTTGAGTATTGTGGTTAAAAAAGAAATTGAGGAAAAGGAGCACTGAAACTACAGTAACTGAAGAGAAGACTTGCATTAACTGAGGCTTCAACAGAAGTGTTTCTTAATATATTTGGGCTCTAAATTTTGAAATCTTTTAATGTATTAAGTATTTTGCTTGTTGTCCATTGCCAGAGATGGACTTGAGCCTACGAATCTGTACCTAGGCATGAGGTAAGACATAAATCTGTTTTATTAAAATATTGTATAGTTCCTGTGCAGTTATGAAATCTTTAAATGCTTTTGTGCTTGCTGCTTTGTAACTGAAGTAGGTAAACTGCATTACTTATACCTCTCTGTTATTCACTACAGCTTGAGACTAGAGCAGCCTGACTGGGAGTGACCGTAGAGCCTTCAGCAGATGTCATGCTGATCTGTTACCGTGGTGTTTATACTGTTACTTCCTGTTGCTAATTATTCTCTAAGCTTTTATTTTAATTCTGCACCTAAACACTGACAGTTATTGCAGAGGTCTGACATGTCAGTCAAACATCAGATGGTAATGGAAAGATTAGTAAAGGTTTGTAATAATTTGGAATATGTTGTTACCTTATTAATGAATAAATTTGGATGAAGATGGCCAGTGACTTTTGCTGTCTTGTACTACTGCCAAACATGAACAGTATATGGTTTTGGATTTTATTCCCATCTTTTTTTGTTGGGGCAGTTCATGGCACTTGTCATCTGAGCAGTGACAGCTGCCAGTGCTGCAGAGCACACCTGTAAGGCTGTTAGTGCCTGGCTCTTCGGGAGATCACAAAGCTCCTTCCTAAGTTTTCTGACAGTTCTGAGCCCTTTGCCCCCATCTCTCTGAAAACATAAACATGCTTCACACTTGTAACTGCCTTCCTACTTCAGCAGCTGCTGCTTCATATTGCACCTATATTTAAATCTGGGTAAAATACCTAGATACCAGTTTCAATACAACAGTTCCCGAGCCCTGTAAAAAACTAGTCAGTGAGTTAGGAAGATAAGCAGCTGTGCCTGTTGTATACACGAAATTACTGAAATCTAGTTTCTCCCTTGCTCTCTCTCCCTCAGTGACATCTAGGGTGGTGATGCCCAGGTTTAAGAAAGGCGGTAAGGGAGGCAAGAGGCTGACATGGCTGAGTCAAGGCCTCCTGGTGCCTGTTCTTATCTTGACCTACGAGTCTTTCATTGTATTTTCTCTCCCCTGCCCTGCTGAGGAGGGAAGTGATAGAGCAGCTTTGGATCAACCCACCACAGCTCTTAAACCCACACAACTCTTAACAAGTATCACACTTAAGTAACATTTATTATATCAGAGTAGATGGTCCAAGTTAAAAGTACTCATGCAGTCAAGGGGCCTGGTGGCCACAGAACTTGCCCGGTTTGTGCTATGTGTGAGCACTTCCACTGAAGTGAAAGTAAGGCAGAACCAAAAATCAGCAAGGTACAGGCACTTTGATCCCAGTTCAAGCAGGGAAAAAAAAAGCCTAGATCAGGTCCTGGTCCCCCCCACCCCAAAAAAGCCTCATGTTTGTTAAACAAAATGTTGTAAAAAATAGAAAATACCCAAGATACAGAAAGTCAGTGCTCCCTAACCATACACTACAGGTTTACGTCATCATATGTAAGACCAGAAGTATAAGAAATCATAAAGCTTACTATTAACAAGTGTTCAGTTACCTGGGATAGTTAGCGATATGCATAATACCAAGTATTTGACAGCAGCACAGTAACAGTCTGACTTGGTATTGCCAACCGTGTCTAACAGCTTGTCTAACCAGGTAAACGGTTGCTTGTAGGAAGTAACATAGAAAATGTATTTTAGATTCCACGTTACCTGGTTACATAAAACAGTGATATACAAAAAACTCATATACCAAACAACATTCTAAATAAATAGTTCATCTTCATGACTATATACAGAGTCCCCATGACATTAGTTGTCCAAAAAGGGCATGTCTGTGTCCATGGGTGCTGGGGCAAGTTCACATAGATAGAACAGTGTTGCTTCGCTTGCTTCTGCCTCTGTCAGCGGTTCCAGCCGCACCAGTTTGCTCTGGGTGGGCTCGGGATCCAGGCTGCTCTCCAGGAGCTCATCCACTTCCAGGGGCTTGTCAGCAGAGGAAAGAGTTTCAGCTGCAGAGCTCCCGCTCTCAACAGTGGAGCCTGGGTTGCCATCGAGGAATGCAAGGAGTGGAAACGCAGTGTACTGTATGAGCTGCTTATCTAAGGGGAAAAAAATGGCCCAAACATTATTAGTTCACATGCCCTTCTATGTGCAGAAGGAAACAACAAAAATCCATCCCACAGAATTCATTTTAAAACTAATAAAAAAACATCATAGCTGTCACTAAAGAGTTGCTACATTCACACATGATTTTTCAGATTCTCCTGCAAAAACATCTGATTCTCTGCACTTGATGCAGTGCCAAAAACGTAAAAAGCAACTACAGGAAGTATTTTGTTTTTGTTATTTGCTAATCAGCATAACACAAAAAAGAGCAAATAGCTGAGATGTTTTTTAGAACAATGCTTGTTCAACAGTTAAACTATTTAAAAAAATCCACTACAACTGACCTGATTTGGGCTTAGAAACTTGTGTTTCCTGTGCAGCTTCTGGACCAGCGTTATTCTTCGTTTCTATTCCCTTCGTCTCCATCTGGAAATGAAAGCAAAATCTTAAAACACACACTTGAAGCCTTTTCCAATGCCACTACAACACAGCTGACCAACTATTTAAAAAAAAATAAAATAAAAATAATTTACTTGCAAAGTAGTATCAGTTACCCACACTAAGAGACCTTGGCTGAGAAAATGTGAAATGGAAACACAGGCTTACTCAAGCAAGAACCAAAACTAAAACTCAGAAATGAACTGGACAAATACAAAGAACTAGATCTTTGCACTACTGCTTAGTCTTGTGCTTCTCCCACCTGACAATACAGATGAAAACATTAAGACAAAGTGTGCACCATGTTTGCAAGTACTAAAATACTAGAGGATACAAAAGTCAGGAGACTGGTACAATGTACAGGTATTGGCCTAAAAGTAGTGTATGAGTTTTAATGGGCATTATTAATTAGTGTGCTTTTCCCTTTCCTGTTTAAAACCTAACAGGATGAATTTAGCAGCAGCCTTCCTATTCTCATGGAAGCCTTCACAGCCAGAGCATGAAAAAAGTGCTATTATACCAGTAAGGAAAACAGAAAAGGATGAATAAAGTTTGCATCTCTCACCACTGAGCACATTGAGGAATGGATTTAAGACTTACTTTGGCATTAGTGATATGATCTGTGGGATTCATCTGCACGGAGCTTGTAAAAAGCTGAATAAGACAAAACACATCAAGTTTTAGGTATCTCGATGTTGCTATTAAGAATACAAGAACATCACATCTGCATGTGTGAGAATAATCCCTGTACTTAATGTTTTCACCCTCTGTCAGGGATTAGGGTTTATTTACAGGTAGTGACCACTTTTGCAAAGAAAACTGAGCTTTGGAGAGTAATGGTTTGGAATTCCATGTACCTCAGTCACAAAGGAAACAACTGTATTACCCCTAACTGAGACTAACATGGTTTGCTGCAGTCTTAAAATACCAATTCCTTCTTATGTTGCTGCATGGAGAATGCTGTGCACAGTAAGGAAGAACATAACCCTGACCAAGTTTGCAAGTGACACCAAACTGGAAGGAGTCATCAACATGTGGGAGAGCAGAGCCACTGTTAAGAGAGATGTCAGCAAGGTGGAAGAGGGGCCAACAGGCGCCCCACCAGGTTCAACAGACAAGCACATTTAGGACACAATAGCAATCTCATGCACTGGCCCACGTCAAGGACCAAACAGACTGGGAGCAGCTCGTTGGAGACGGACTGGGGAGTCATGGTAGACAACACCCTACCATGAGCCAGCAGCATGGCCTTGCTACAGGCAAAGCATCGCCAGGAGGTCAGTGGAAGAAATTATTTCTCTCTGCACATCACCTGAGGCCACTTGTGGAAGAGTGGGGGACACCAGAAGACTGTCCAGGTTTAGGCCTCCCAGTATGAGTTTTCAAACTAGAAGGCATCCAGATGGCCACAGATGTTTGGGGGCTTATGACATACAAGAGGCTGTGGGAGCTTGGCTAACCTTTGTTCAGAGAGGGCAGACAAGTGAGGATAACTGCACTCCACTGCTTCTAAAGAGGCATTACAGAGAAGACAGACTCCACAGAGGTGGACAAAAGACAAGAGCTACAAGCTGCAGCAGAAAAATTGTGACTGACATAAGAAAATTATTCTGAAAGAAGAGTCAAGCACTGGAACAGGCACCCAAGATGCTGTGGAATCTCCCATCTTCAGAGAATTCAGAATCTGTGTCAACAAGGTCCTGAGCAATATGATCTAACTTTGAAGCTGGCCCTGCCCTCAGCAAGGGGGCTAGACTAGATGACATGCACAGGTCCCTTCCAACGTAGACCATTCTACTTCAATCTAAAGAGAAATTTAGAACATCTATCCACTCCTAAGAAATAATCTGAAATGGCAGAGAAACTTGTAAAACAAATGCTAAGACCATTGTAACCCCAGTTCATTGACAAGACCACAGAAGATGTGCTAGGCTATTTCAAGCAACAGTATTCATCTAATTGGTGTCTGAGTTCGTGTGGCACCAAATGCAAGCATTATTTTATTAAGCAAAGCCATTCTTCAATCAAAATCTTAAGCATTCGCTTCAGCAGTGGTGTAGCACTGAGAATCACAACAGTGACCCAGAAACACATATTCGCAAATACTTATCACTTTCCTTTTTTAAAGGGAAGAAATAAAAAAACTGTTGTGTTTTCAATCTATTTGAAACAGTAACAACCCACACAAATATTTTCTGTAACGTGTTACCAAAATACTTAAAATAAACATTAAAAATTACATCAACCAGGAGATCTGGATCTATGCTGAACTGTCGTCCTGATAACATAGCTTGGAAGTCCTCTAAACTGCAGTCGATACTGTCAAGATAATCCAGAAGTTCAACTCTAGAAGACAAACAGTGTTTTACTGCTACATCCCTTAACAAAAGGAAAACAAATCCACAATTAAGCTTTACACAGATGTACTACATGCATCCACAAATCTTCACCAGAACTAGAATGAACTAACTCTTTCCTTAGAAATAACCTCTGGAAAAACCTGAAAACTTTTAGCCTCCTTAGCGGAGAACCCAAGGAAAACAGACAGATATCATCAATGTAACACTATGACGTGACATAAGCAGAGATGCGATTCTTGCACCCAGGTAACCCTAACGAGAGCTATACAGATAAATCCTTACAGTTTAAGTAACGATATCCACAACATTAGACTGTCAGATTATGCACCCCAACTCGCTTCATGATGAAAACCAGAGGTCCTATCTTAAAATACTTAACAGAAGACCAGGCTACTCACTTTCCAAGAAGATTTATATTCTGTGAAATGACTCCATTCTCATTAAGTATAGAATCCATCATTGACACTGGATCTTCTGCAGTTAAAGTTGACTGGTTATTCAGCTGTACAGCACTTGACATGAGTGGGCTTGTACTGTCGCTGACTGGGCTGAGGGGATCACTAGCTGTGACAGCAACTGATTCCGTGCTTTTATCCTCTTGAATTACAGGGGCATATTCTTCTTCATTATCATCTTCCACAATTACAATATCAGGAGAATGACTACAGCTGTAATGTGAGACACATGAATTAAAGTATTTCATACACTCATTAAATTGGTACTGCTCCACAGGTTTAGTCATTTCTCATTTTAGTCAAGCTACAATAAGGAAATAAACTGCCCTGCTGTTTTTTAATATGAAACATGGCAAGATACTGTAAACATCTATTTTCTGCTGATACGGTGCTGTAATGCTCAATACAGTTAGTACAGCTCAGCTAGCAGACACTGTTGTGCTAGACGACAGTAATGACTGCTATAAAGCAACACAGGTATTTTTTGCATTAGAACAACTACTATAAAGTATGTACAAAATGGACCAAAGAATATGAGGCCATCAAACTAGGCACACAATATATATTTTGCATCTTTCCTGTTGAACAAAATTAACTCTGGAGTATCCACAACATGAAGGATCTCAGTTGACAGTGTTGTAGTTAATTAAGCTTGTTATGTATAGCAGGGAGGCAACCTAAAAACCAAGAAAGAGTCTAAAATAATTTGCTTTCCTCCATATTCTGTTTTTCTTAACCCTTAAGTAGCTATTTGTTGTGCTGTCCCTCTATCACAGCCTTATCTTCACGGAGCTTTTCTATCAGAGAACTGAATAGTATAAACTAGAAATATATTTTATTCTTTGAGGTAAAAGATCGGGCCAGTTAATACAATGCAACTCAGGAAGAGAGCTGTGTTGCAATCCATGGATGAACTTTCAGCTGCTCATAGCTGGAATATGAACTACTTCCATAGTGCTAAGTATAGACAGGAAGGAACACTGTCACAAAACACATGAGACTGAACAAAAAGCCCCCTTGAAATTAACTATCTTAAAGTTCAAAGACAACACCAACACTTGACAAACAGCACATGCAAATTATTCTCCATAAAAATCTGTAAAAACAAGGGAAGCCATTCCTGTCTGTATTTATAACCAAAACTAAGACAACTTTACTTAGTCTGTCTTTGGACAAGTAGTATGTTTAACAAGAGTGCAATAATACTGATTGCTTCTCACTAGTTTCTATCTTCAGTATATTAGAACTACAACAGCCAATTAACTATTTGGAACAAATGCAGAGGTCAATAAATCAGATCCTAGTGTGAATTCACAGATGGAGCTTCTATATGTGCAGGAGTACTGAATAATTCTGACTTCATTAAAAAAATTACCCAAGACATCTGACTTACTGTATCTCATATAACACTGAAAGTCAATTATCTATATAGACTGCTGAAGATTTCTTACTTGGAAGAATCTGAAGTGGTATCTTCATTTGCTTCTGGTGTAATAGGAGGATTTTCTTCATCACCCATGGGATTTTCTTCATCGCCCACATCCTCAGTGACATCATAAATAATGATGTCATCTGAAATCTGTTCCCTTTGTTTTAAGCCCTCATTTCTGTTTAGAGGTACCTAAGAATTATTTTAAGAAGAGTCATGGGACAGAAGGACAATAAGCTTCAGCATTCTGACAGTTATCATTGTATCTTGCAATGCTTCAATTCTAAAGAGGTGTAAGAGCTTTTCTACACCTCTAAGAGATGACAAGATGTTTGTATAGATCTACATTGAATAGAAAAACATACAAATAAATGAACAGGCTGGAGAACAGCAGCTACAGGAAAAAAATACTACAGGCATAGAAATAAAAATATGCTAGCACTACCATCAAAAGCAACAAAAGATCTACAATGGGACTAAATTAGACCTAAAAATATTAAAACAGTGACTGCCATTTAAGTAGCACTTTGTTATAAAACTATTAATTCTAGTACCATGCTACAGCACTCATTCTAATGATTTTCCCACCAACCATTATTTGGGTAGCAAAAAACAATTTTCAGTGGTGTAACCCATTCAAATGGCACAGCATCTTGACGTGAGTTTGCTGGGTTGGATGCTGCCTTGCAGAGCACCACGCTGAATCCTTGTCCCTGTATGGAGCTAGGGATACCTATGTCCCAGAGATAACACCACAACATAGCCCTGCTATTTCTAACAGCGCTGCTATTAAAAGCAAACTGTTCTCTGTAGGATCACATCAAGCTGTATTTAATACACGTATATGTTTATACATGCTTATAAATGTTTATATTGAAAAGCGAATGGTGATTATCAACATGCTTGGCTTCTGAAGGAAAGACAGCATGGCATATTGCTTCTATAAGTTGATAGCTCTCAGTACACAGCTATATTTTATTCCCCATCAGACAAGCTACTTGATCTGTCTGCCCCCTCCACTCCTTCCTTCATCATAACAAAACAGTACACATAACAGAAAACGTACATGGTGGTTACTGTCAGCTGGTTCTTTCACGATTTGTTGAAATACATTTGACTTTGTAGGTCCATTAGTGTTCAGAAGTAGAGGCCTAAATCAGAAATAATAAAGGAAGAAAGCCATCTCAAAACTAATTCTTTGGGTTTAGTCAACAAAATATGTCAGTACATTGACTGGATAGCAAGTTTTCAAGACCATATTTACCTCTTGCGTTTTAGGCTCACTAGTTGGTTATTCTGCACCAAGGTAACAATAAACTGTACAATCTATAAGGAAAAGAACACTCGTGTTAGTCACTCTACTCTGTAATTGCTTCTCTCAAGAGTACCAAGATACTTTAAAGCAGAAGACTTCAATAATGTAATCTATACATATACAAAACACTTGGTTTGTGTAGCAACTTTCATATAGAACTGTTTGGAAAAGTTAAGAATATAGAATAGAATAGAATAGAATAGAATAGAATAGAATAGAATAGAATAGAATAGAATAGAATAGAATAGAATAGAATAGAATAGAATAGAATAGAATAGAATAGAATAGAATAGAATAGAATAGAATAGAATAGAATAGAATAGAATAGACTACACTGCTGGTAATATCTAAAAAGAATAAAGTTATTCAGTTGTCTGAAAAAGGCTTTTCACATAGCAAACGATTAAGAGCAGACTTTTACAGTACATCATATAGTACACAGAAAAACATGCAGTAACTCAAACTATTAGAAGAACTCTAATAAGCAATGACAGAAGGCACACATGTTGACTGTATACGTAACCTGTATCTGCAAATACTGATTCTGGTGAAAGGCATCTTTGACATATTCAGAAAGAGTGACATGTACACCTAACAGTATTCATCAGCTGCCTTTCCATTATACATGTTAGACTTTTTTCCCTTATGTTTTAAAAACTTAAGGATTACACGTATGTATCTGGCTTGAACAAACTAAAACATAATCAGTAGGAGTCTCTGCTACAGGGCTGCTTTCAGTATTGCTATTTCTGCTATGTAAAAAAAAAAAAAAAAAAAAAAAAAAAAGACTATGTAAAAACACTTTGCCTTTACATCAGTTTTGGTAGATCCTAAGTTCAACTGTTAAACTAAGCTAACATATTTTCAGTGGGTTCCACTCAACTTGTTCTTCTGATAACTTCAGAAATATACAGTCAGAGGGTCAGTTAATTAGGACAGCAGTGGATTTCCAGTACAGAACTTTGTAATTCTTGCAGTGAGAGTTCTTCCTGAGATCATCCAACACAGAATATTAGTCATCTGACTCCTGAAGTAATAAAAAATGGATGGACCATTTTAAGGGTACCTTAATGAATGATGTAAGATGCTCTTGAACCTCTTTATTTGAAAATGTTTACGAGAATTTGGCTTTAACATCTGCTTATGAAGTGAAGTACATTGAATATGTGTTACACAAAGATTTGTCCACCATATACCACCCTGTAGTTTTTTTTTTCTCTTAAAACACATTTCACACACTACAAAAAAATAAAAACAAAACGAGGGCAAAACAAGGTAATATGTGGCACAGTATTCCTTGTTCAGAAGCACTCGCTCATTCATACACAACACTTGAATGAAGTGTCTTATACTTACTTTCCTAATAACTTGCTGTTGTTTCAAGTGTTTTGCTCTCAGTTCTGCCACTTCCCTCCAAAGAGATTCATTCTCCCTGTTTGGAAAGCACAATTTAGAAGTCAAACTAAAACTAAGTTTTAAAATATTTACATTAAGAATTTTTGCTAATGGTTACTTAGCTTCATTAAAGCTCTGAAATGTGGTTTTAGATTGTTGGGGAAAAAGACAAAAAAGAAACAAAGTCATAGTCACCAGCCTTGGCAGATAATTACAAAATGGAGACTGAAACACCACAAATAGCCTGCAGGGAATTTCCAGCCCCCTTGGGAAGAAAAAAAAAAAAAAAAAAAAAAAAAGCCAATTTGGCAAGACTTATTATACACACATTCAGCATTTGAAAAAAAAAAACCTATTGTTTCCTGTCCCATTAACAAAGTTACCTTCTCCTCTTCCTTCTAGTAATTAAATCCTAAGGAATTGGTTTCTGGCAGCAGTAAAGGATCAAACAGTAGAAGAATGCAGTTTCCTTTCACCACCAAAAACCAGAGCTCTTCATCTACATCAAGCCTATTTTTCCTCCCTCACACACTTCGACTTGCAACTGTACATCCATACTCTAAGCATCTTTACAGAACAAGCTCTCAAGTCACACATGTGGTTCTCATGAAATGCTGCTGTTTTACAAACCTGGGTTTTTCCAGTACTCACAGGAGTCCAGTTGCTGAGATATTATAAAACTGCTGTAAAGTGGTCCTCACTATCACATCCATAAATCTCATTTTTTCCAAGGGCATAAAGTACATTAAGGGGAAGATAACTGACACCAAAAGCTTCATTGAATAAGGAAAGACAACATACCACCTTCCCCTCTTTTGCAGTTTAGTTTTTAACAGATATGTATGCCAACAACAACAACAACAACAAAAGGAAAATCTCTCCAGTGGTGTCTGGGTTTTTAGGAAACCTTAAGCTAAGTTTTTGGAAACAGTTGTTTATATGCAGTGTGATGAAGCTTATTACTCAACCCTCAAACTGCTCCTATGTCAAACATACACTTCAAGAGTACAATTCCATCACAAATTTAACAACTTAGGTCAGGGATTCTGAACTTTCTCAATTTCTCATCTGTTTTGTTAACATGTTTTGTAGGACTAAGTCTTCTGATTTAGCTCCAGTTTCCACTTAAATAATCTTAAACTCACGGGACAACAATATGGATGTCAAAGACAAACCATTTTATCTTCTCATCTCTACAAATTGTCAGGTCATTAGCAACTAGATGTCATTTCAGCCAAAGTCAGTTCTGCTCTGGGCAGGGGTTTGGACCTGAGAGCCTTCTGAGGTTTCTTCCAACCCAAATTAGTCTACAATTTGGAAAGGGTGAATATGAACATTTTTACTCTAGATTGGCCAGATTCTAATAGACAAAATAAGTTTACCTTTGGATATACTACCATTAAGGTAATTAGAACTGAAGACTAGAAATGACAGAATTTAATTCTTAAAAAAAGTTAAACTAATCAGTGACCTCTGCCACAGAAGTACACAATCATTTATGTTCTCAACATAAGACTCCTGAGATAGTTACTGCTGAGGTATTGTGACTTATAGTGCATGAGCTTATGCTCACATACCCTGCCTGTATCTATATACCCTAAAGCAGGGGCGTCAACCTCATTTTCACCAGGGAACACATCAGCCTCACAGTTGCCTTCAAAGGCCGAATGTAATTAGTCCTAAAATTACATTTGGCCCTTGGAAGACAAACGTGAGGCTGATGTGGCCCCCGGTGAAAATGAACCTGACGCCCCTGCTCTAAAGGATTAAATAATTTGTGACACACATCTCTCACTGTTGACAATAAATCCGAATTACTAAATAGGTAATAATGCAATTCTAAAAATACCCTGTTTATATTTGGATTTTAGATTCTGTAACTCTGCCACTGAGGCAACTAAAGAATTTCCAAATTAGATTTCTAAACAGATTTTCATAGACATTAACTCTACCACAATTTTTAGCAGTGGGGGAACAAAGACAAGAGGAAAATAAAAAGCAATGAGCGAAGACATTATTTGTCATGAAAAAGTATCAGAAGCAATTTGCACAAACCAAACTCTGCCTCTAACTAAACACAGTAACTACTTCAAACTTGAAGACATAAGCCAGCATACTTTATGCTAAGAGCTGAGTCGAATATTCAATCTCACCAGCAATCTGGAACTACTATTCAAGGTGTTATTTAACTGTCCACTACTAGACAGCTCTTCAAATACCAACATTGCCTATTACTTTTAGCCATATCAAAATATTCTATTTTTAATGCAATTATCTTATTTAAATTTACTTTCCTAAAGCAATATTTGAAGTTAGGCAACATGATCAGGAAACACCTAAAATTAGGTCTTTGTCTAGTATCTATTACCAGAATTACTCAATTTTAGTGGTCAGTTGCTGATGGAGCAGCTTACCTCTTCAAAGCAGACAATCGAGATTCAATAGTCTCTTGTTTAATTTGCACCTTTTGAGCGCTACTTATTATTTTGGAGAGATCTTCCTGACGTATCTTGTTTTCTTCAGGTCTTGAAGAAGAAACCTTTAAAAGATTAGAATCCAGAAAAAACACTTTCCTTTACTCATGTTGATGACTATCTTCTTTTGGTAATCAAGTATATTTTCTTCCAGTGTTGATAAATCATGCATTTAAGTTAATAATAAACCAAGTATCAAGTAAAAAAATACAGAAACACACAGATTTCCTGTTACAGCTGTCACATCAGCTTTAGTTGTTACAAATATTTGTGTACATTCACATTCTTCAGGTATTCTCGTAAGTGCTCTACTTCATCACAACCACTTCACAATAACCCAGTGTTAATAAGTACATCCCTCTCACCACAGTTTAACTTGACATATTTCTATTTGAAATCTGTATTCACCTGATTCACAGCAACAGCAGAGCACATTTCAAAATTACATTTAGAAGCACATCAAACATGTTTATAGGTTTTCCCCCTGTTCTCTTTGGTGGAAAGTTTAATGCTTACAGTAGCTTTGTTCTGAAATGAGCTATATAAACAAGCAAATTGTTATATTACTGATGCTTAAGTCAAAGCATGCTCTGCACTCCTTTTAATACCCATTTGCAAGATGTCATATTTGCATAACTCATTCATTTTTGCCACCTGTGAAAACTTACTATAATGATGGCAAAGCAAGTTAGATAAAGAAGCCCAGTCAAATCACCCAACATATCTTCAAGCAAGCCAAGATACAGATATGAGCAATTTGCTTCCCTAAAACCCAAACTTATTTGCACCCACAATCCTGCAATTAAGCTTGACATGAACTTTGCTATTCATTCACACCTACTAGGACAGATTTTCCACATACTGAGTTTTCACTAACCTTCCTTTTAATGTGTTCCAACAAGTCCTCCCGGCCTTGCTTAAAATATGGGTGCTGAAACTCTACTGGACCATCTCTCTCCAGTTTGACGATCCCAGAATCAAGATGGACAACTTTACGGAAGCCATCTTTAAAAAAAGAAACAGAAAAGGAAAAAAAAATAAACACCTCTCAAAACCCACATTAAGAAACTGAAACTATGCTGTCCCAACTACCCCTTTATCAGTTTTGAGGATAAGACAGTATCCTACTTGCAAAGAAGGCAAGGTCACTGCTCAAAGGAAATTGTCTACAAATAAACATGTACAGGATCTAGAACGATGCTAGAAAGCAAAAACCCAAGAACTTACACATGTTTAACTGTCTGACAAAGCTTGCCATGTTGTTGTGCTTGAAGTACTTGGGAAGAATCTCTTTTGCAAATCTCTGTTCATCCAACACCAAGAAACTCTGGCCATTCTAAAATGAAAGACACATTAAGCTACTTAAAGACCATCACAGAAAACATGCTGGGCTTTTAGAATTCATCACCAGATAGGAATGTTTCCTTTGTGCATGCAGTAAGTAACTGATCTGCTTGCTTAAAATTTTCCACAACAAAAGTTGCAAAGCAACACCGTATTATCAATTTACATAGCTATCCATATCTGAAAGGGAACAGCTTTATTGTTACTCATTGCTTCCTTGAGAAATTAATTATTTGTTTACCAATTATCACAGTTTTGCTACAGGATAATCCTATCAATTTTGTATGTAGCTTCAAAGTATTGGGAAGGAATCTAACAAACAGACTGCGCAAGGGAAAGCAAACAAACAAACAAACAGCTGAGAGTCCCTTCTGCTTTCCAGTATAAAGGCATGATTAGTTTGATAGGACTTGTAGGGTGTCCACTGGCTTTTGGAGTTACCAAAAAGTAGCCACCCAAGGCAACATCCCCATCCTCCTGCGATACCAGCTGTAAGGGAGGACTGATCTTATTTCATCTACAAGCTGTAACTAAAATAGAAAGGTCAGGTCTTTGTTCTTTAGTAACTGTGCTCCATTAACTAAAGGATGAGGAACTGGCAGAATCCAAACTAGCTACTTCAAAATGGTTTAGGTTTTATCTGTACACTCACAGTACTCTCACCCTGTATTTAATAAGCAGCAGCACATTATCTTTGACAAATGTCAGCACTGACACTGCACCTTCTTCGAAACACTTTATTTCAACAAGTCACATTTGTTTCTTACTCCAAATGCCAGCAGTTTTATGATCTCAAGAAACGCAAAGAACCAACCATGAGACCATGTGAAGATCCTTACCCAAGAGCTTGTTTCAGAGAAATCAGCAAGGCTGGTCAGAAGCAGGATTTATAAATGGCTCACCACTGGATGAGTTAAGAACTTAAGAGTGAGAGGAGGGTGGGAAGATGAAAACCTCCCAGTTATGTGCCGACCTACCCCCTACTGAGAATCAGTCAGTGGAAGGAAACGAGGAAGCAAACTAAGCAAAGGGACAGATCATTTTAGCCAATGCATTAAAGAAACTCACCAGCCAAAGGTAGTCATATGGCACTACAGTGACCAGCGATGCCAATGGCTTTCACTCTGCACCTTACTTCATTGCCATTTTGACATCGTTCAGGCAGAGGGCAGAAAATCTGGGCAATACTTCCATTAGTTGTTGTCACCCTGATAGTCATTTACAGCAAAGCTGTACAGACATTAAGACCTGACTTGAACTCACTAAAGCACTACTACACAGCTAAAAACAGTTTCCAAGTTCTAGTGTTACTGACTGCAGCACACAGCAATCTTCCGAGTACCTCATTTGGTACTCCTTGTACACAGTGCCACGGACAACACGTACCCACAGCTTCACTGACATAAGTACGCATGGAGACAAAGTCTGGCTGTTTGGTTTCAGAAGGTGTTTATCCTTACAGTGTAAGGATATAGGTTTGTATAGGAGGGAAGCAAGTATTAGAGTAACTGTACTCTTCCTTCCCTGTTACACTTGGTACGCTTTCTGTACCCCACAATATTGACATACTATATTTTATAAGGTGTACCAAGTGATGCCAAAACATTCCCCCACACAATAACTACTGCACACTGGTAACATCAACTGTGATTAGCAGATCTTCCTTCCACAAACAGCCTTGCAGAATTTAAAATTAGGTTTTATTTTTAATCAATAAAATAATATAAGGATACCTAATACTAGCCTTAGTGTGCTTACTTGAGATAAGCATAAGCAATTTATTTGGAAAGTCTCTATTGAAAGTGTAAAAATGAAGTGCAAAAATGGCACTTCTTAATTTAGACAAGATCTGAATCTTCATATATCTCTTTGCATCACTCTTCCAGGAAAAGAAAAAAAAAAAAAAATTGGGAGGAAAAGCTGCTGTAATCTACAAAAACTACCTGCTTCCTTCTTCAGAAGTTTTGGCTGGTTACTGGTAACATTATCAGTAAAATGTTTAAGTTAACATTTTAACAATGCTTCAGCATTTAAAATAACCTTAAGTGAGAGCTGGCATCACAACACCAGTTGAAGATGTTAATGCAGTTTGTGATGAAGCATTTTAAAAATAAAAAATATTTCAAAAACATCTAAGATCTATAGAAAAATGGAAGTTATTGTGAAAAAAAAAAAAACCAAACACAACTACTTATCATTTATCACAAGAGTTAGTAATGATTACTGCAGCAAACTTGCCAGCACTTTATTACATTGTAAGAAGGTGGTTACTTCCTGCTTTCCAATATTTTAAGATACTTATAAACTTTGTGCCCTGATAACACTTCTTTCTTACTTACTACAACTGCCCACATTTGAATATAAAGGATTCAAGATGAAAGGGCATCCAATGCAGGTTTACCATTTTTCTTAAAACCAATCAAAGTAGATGTATATCAACATGGCCGCTGTACCCGGTTAATCTGCAGTTCCCAGGACAGGGACTCCGGTTACCAAAACAAACAGCAACAGACCGACACATGTATCGGCTCCATCACTACCGATGGGTACCCGGCTTGACTTTCCGCAGACATGCCCGTGACCCATCCTCTCCAGGCCGCACAAGGCCGGGGGTGGATGCTGATGTGTGGATGGCGGTGCTGCCCGCTCCAGCAGGTGGACGCAAACCCGGGCAGACACCACCCGAGCGCAACAGTTGTCGCCCCACGTGGCCGCCCGCCCGCCCGCCAATGAGCGCGGGCCGCTCCCGCCGGCCCATGGCCCCTGCGGGCAGCAAGCTCGGCGCGGCCACCCCGCGGGAAAGGCCTCTCGATCTGGATGGGTGTCACATGGGGGATCAGCTCTCCCACCTGCTTCACGTACAGGAGACAACTCCCCGATTCCTCCCCCCCCACCCCCCGCCATTTTTTTTTTTTTACCCGGGAACCGCGCGCTGTCACGCAGTCCGCGGCTCACCATAAGCGAGCCCGGTTATTTACCCGCGGTGGAAAACCCCACCGCATCTCTGCCTTTCCCGCACTACGGCTTAATAAGAGCTGCCTGCCGGCGCACCGCAAAAAACCAACCCCTCTCCGATCCCTGACCCCTAAGCCCAGGGGCGCCCGCCCATCGCCCCCACAGGGAAAACCCCCAGCCTCCTCAGCCGGGGCCGGCACACAAACCCCCATCGGCAGCCCGGGGCGCGGCCCCAGCGCTCGTACTCCCCAGGTACCCGCCGCCGGAGGCGAGGGGAACCGGCATCTCCCCGGCAGCCCTGCCCGGGCTGGGAGAGCTGCGACGGCCCAGAGCAGCCGCACGGCGGGTCGGGCGGGGAGCGGGCAGGCGGCGCTCCCCCGGGTCGGCGCGGGGGAAGCCCGGCCAAGCCATGCGGCCGTGCGCAGATTTTCTGCCCTCCTCTCCACACGCGCCGAGGCCGGCGGGAGGCCGGCGGCTCCCCGCCCGCCTCACCGCCGCGGGCCCCGTGGAAGGCCCACCAGCCGGCCGACCCTCCCCCAGCAGGCCACGGGTTCCCGTCGGGCGCGGGAGGCTCTGCCCGACGCCGCCGGTGGAATTGGCGCGGGAAAGCGGAGGGGGGGGGGGGGGGGGGCACATCCCACCGCCCCGCGCACGCGGGCGGGGGCGAGCCGGCCAACCGCCGCTGCTAGCGCGCGCCGCACCTGGCTCCAGGTGATGAGCTGGTTGCTGGGAGCCTCGCCCACCAGCGCCCACAGCTTGCTGAGGAAGGCCGGGACCCCCGCGCTGGCGGAGGGCGGCGGCTGCGGCTGGGGGGTCTGCGGCTGCTCCTGCTTCATTGTCGCTCGAGATCCTCTGCCGTCTGGCCGGGGGAGGGGCGCAGGGGGAGGAGAACCAGCTCGACTATCTCCCGCCCCGCGCCTGCGCACCGGGCGCCCCCCGCATGCGCGGCGGCCCGCCGCACGTGCGCGTGCGTTCCGGGCGGCCGCCTGCCCGCCCCTTCCCCCGCGCTTTACATAACGGCCCCACGTGCACCCCCCTGTCACGTGTCACAACAGCGCGGGCCAGGCCGGCCGGCCGGCGCGTGGTCCCACCCACACAGATGTGGCTTGGCCTGGACCAATGGGGGCGCGTCTCTCCCCTGGGGGTGTGGCCACGCGGTAGGCTGGGCGCCGGTTCCCAGCGGGGCATGGGGGTGAGCGTGAGTAGAGGCGGAGGGGCTGAGGGGGCGCCGCGGTCTCCGGGAGCCGCCGTCTTTTGTCTTCACCCAGGTCACAGCAGGCACCTCTAATTGCAGGTATCAAGCCCAGTGCTTGGGGCATGCAGAGGCTCTGACTGTCCATCAGGCTCCTGCCTGCCCCCACTGTGGCCCAACACTGCACAAGAAAGGATAAGTACCGACTATACACGATGTGCTAATCAGCTGTATAAAAATGTTAAGGACAGTATTGGGTTCGGGTTTAGTGGAAAGATCATGCAAGCCTCTCAGGAGGCCTTACCTAGGACTGCAGCACCATCAAAAACAACACCTCAACCCCCTCCCCTTCAGCCTGCTGCTTGACTTCTGTTTTGTCAGGTTACTTGCCAGTGTAGTCAGAGCTAGAGACACCTCATCTACCATCCTTAAGTTTTGCTTGGTTGTAATTAAAAAAAAAAAAACAAAAAAAAAACTGACTTCAGTGTTTTAAAACTCCTCAGTTTGATGACATTTTCAATGAAAATAAATACACAATTGTTCAGGTTTCCCAAAGCTAGTTGAAACAGTCGCTTCTGCTGCCAGTTCGCTCTCAGCAGTCTGCTCTCACCCACGACTGGGATCCAGGGGAGGCTGCAGAACAGGTTGGCAAGGTCTGGAAAGCAACTTACAGGTGCAGAGAACATGCCTTTTGGAAGGCTACCCAAGCCTATGTTTTCAGAAAGATCCAGTAGAAAGGTTAAGAAACAGCTTGTCAGCTAGAAAATACGAGCACTCATACCATGGTAAATCATTATATACATATATATACACGACCTAAGAAAATGAACATACACATGTGCACAACAGCAACTTCCAAGCTAATTCAGCAGGAAAAAAGTTAGGCAGTCTCTAAGGAAACCTCTTTCGAAGGCAAGTTGTTTTTAAACTTCAGACCTATTGGCTACAGAGACTCTGGAAAAAGAAAAATCCATTGAAATAAAAAAAAGACATCTGTAGGAAAATAGCCTAACAAATGGTAAAGTGCAGTAACATTTCTTTCCATACACTACCAAGTGTTTTGCTAAACTTAATTACAAACTTAATAGTAAATAATTTTCAATAAATTATTATGTGGAACTAAAACTAGTATTTTCACAACAAATCCTCGGGAATTGACAGCGTTACTGATGTTTTATTTTTTTGAGAGTTCACAAAACAGTCTCAAGGAATCAAGGTCAGCTTGATCTGCTTCAGTTCACAGTGAGACTAAAGCACAATGGCACAGGAAAAAAACTGAGAACCTTTAGCCTGATAGCATGCAGGAAAACGAATTTAAATATTTCATTTTCAAGGTATCACACAGCTTCTCTTATAGCATTAGCAGACTACAGCAGCCTGTAACAAACTTGAGGACTGACACTGACTAGATCATTCCTGAGAGGAGTCACAGTTACTAATAATGTTTATGGCTCAGAGTCCCAGGGTCAGTATTTGGTATGGTAAAACTTAGGAGAACACCTTTTAAATTTAAGCACAAGTTTACAGTAATTGTCCAAGTAATTCTGCATCCTGACATGCAATGCAGCAAGCTCCTACCAGGTTCCATTTATCTAGCTACAAACGCTAGAAAAGCAAAAATAATATCGTTCTGATTTAATCTGGACACAATGTTTCTCTTCACCTTATACTTGTTGTTTACAACATACATTTGAAAAAAGGAGTTAATCTGCAAAATTGTTGGACAATATTTCAAAGTGTGCTTGTAAATGCTGAATTACTTCTAAAGATAAAATGCTACATTGATATCTTTTGCTCAGACAGAAGTAGAACCACACAATTTTTTTCATTTTGCTAGTAGATTATATTTAATCTTGGTGAGAAAGGCCATTGTATAGCTTTATTTCCAATGTCTTGCAGTCAAGGGAATTCTTTCAACCTTTCTTGCTAAACCTCACTTTAGGAAAAAAATTTTCTTCTTAAGGTTTAAGAACTGGAAGTTATTAATTTAATACTTAGCATAAAGTTTTAGCAATATACAACACAACCCTTAAATTAGTTTTTTTACTATCTTACGAGGTCTGAACAGAAGGTAATAGCTTGCCTATGTTCATTAAGCTTCCTGTTACATTATTTTACAGAACTTGCCAGTCTTTAACCCAGGGCTATTTTACTTCGTAGTATCTTCATGAACGGTGCTATCAATCATCTTTTTCCACTCTACGGTAAAATTTTCTTCCACTCAGCTTGCAGAAATCTGGTAATTATCAGTTCTGAGACAGATCAAGTGATTTAAATTTTTCACAATACAGTTCTTACCCTCTTGTCACCAGAAAAACATAACACTTGAAAACTCTCAGGGTATAGTGAAATGTGGGGAAATTCAGAAAGAACAGATTTCTTCTCATATCCCTTAACTAACCCCTTGAGCCCCAGCTCATGCTGTTCCTCCCCCTGCAGCAGGCAAGCCCCACAGCAGTCCTGTACTCTCATGAGCTTTGGCAACCGATTGCCCAGTTTGAATGGGGCTTCTGAAAAAATAATTTGGGATGAGGATTCTTTGTTCTACAGCATACTTACACAGAGGTCACAAAACAGCCGTCCTGTGACAATACTTCTCTGACATGAACTTCACCTATCTTCTCTCACTTCCTATTTTCTTCCACTATAGTGGAATATACAGCAAGGGTCAACATTTCCTTACAGGCTGTTGCTGTGGCTTTTGTAAGTCTGAAGTGCAATCTGTGTGAATTCTTGTTACATCAGACCCTGAGTAAAGCCTGAGCCAACTCCCCAAGGGATACCAGTCTATAGATTTTCCTTTAGACAAACAGCATGATGCAACACAAGGAACTCAAAATGCCAAGTGAGCCAAAGGTAGGGTGACAGACTTCAAGGCAGTAGTCTCCTCTTTTTGTAAGAACTATTTGTCCAGGTTGAAATGCATGACATTTCAAGGTTCTGGCAATGATAAGGTAGTAAAGAATGACACAGGCATCCTGTAACTCTTACGCAGGCTATAATTTGTGTTAAAGATCCAGTTATCTGTATTGATTTGTTTATATTGATCCATGTGAAAGCAAAAGATGAATCAGTCACTGAGCTTGCAGATATGTTGCCCTTGGAACAAGCACAGAAGTCCACAAGTAAACCACCCTGGAATGTCCGTAGTATCAAACAGTGTGCACAGCACTTATCAGCCAAATTTGATGCAAGCCTCCCACCTCTGAAAAAGATATTGCACCATTTAAATACCCGAGAGTGTTCCTAAGAGTCCCAACTCTGCACATAGTAGGATCTCCTTGAATTAAAAGTGGTCCTAAGCGGCCTAGCTTTAAGTTAAACCTCCTTGATCCTGGGATAGTCTTTGAGATTCCTTCGTAATGAAATTGGCTAGAGTAGGTGAGGTAAACGAAATTTCAGAGAGGTTCTGAAGAGATTGTTCTTTCAAAGCCAACATCCTTCCAGCTAGTTTTATGCTATGCTTGTGTATCTGATTCAAGTACAGTTTAGTTTTTCAGATGGCTAAAAATGATTCATTTTCCTTTTCCACATGCCCTTCAGGAAAAGCAGATGGCACAGTCAGCACACCGGATATCTAATAGACAATGATACATTGAAGACTGTCAGTAACTTTTAAAATTAGGTTATGATAGCTGTTCCCTACAGCATATTTCAAATTAAGCTATGATAACTGAAATGCATTTCCATTCATGATCAATGGCTGCCTTTTTTTTTTTTTTTTTTTTTACTTGAAAGGAAAATTCAGACCTACATTCATATTTACTACTAACCCTTCAAGATAGCTTGCTATGGAAATGGCACAGCAGTGGTATCCATTTTGTATTTGCTTCTTTACAAGGAATACTTCCCCAGTTAGACAAGATCTTCTATACTACATGAAAATCCTTAATGTATCTTAAACTACTTTCTTACACTGTGAGGAAAAGTAACAAATTTGAAAAAGCTAAGCAAGTCTTAAACAAGCTTAGCTTAAACAAGCTAAGATAGCACTCAATTAAATGCAGTCAGTTTCTTTTTAAAAAAAAAATAAAAAAATCAACTGTTAAGATGCTTGAAGACATTAAAAAAAAACCCCACCTTTGAAAAGGAGAGAAAGAAACCCTGAGTATAAACACTTCTTAAAATGCTAAGTTCCAACATCAGGCCAGATTATCTTCAGGACTTTCTGCAAAGTTAATATTTTTATTGAAACTTCTGGAAGTATGGTAGGTTTGGGAAAAAAAGGACAGCTTTCATGGGCAGTATGCCTTGCAGAAACTACTGAAGTTCTAGAGCAGTTTGCTGTGGCCATGTGTTGGTAATTGTGGAAAAACAGTTTCTATGGTAAAAAAAACCAAAAACTGAGCATATGTGCTCAGTAGAAACTTACCACTGTTTTATTCCAAAATGAAAAGTAGATACAACACGCTTAGCACAATTTTCTCAAGATTTTGTTTCTACAAGTAAGATTAATCTAGCCTGAAGCTAATTTAGGAAGCATACATTGCATCAATGATTTAGTTATTCAAAGGCCTCCATGTCACACTATTTCACTTTCCAAATGTTAAAACCTCCATAAAATAACTGTTCTGTCAGCCCAATTCCAGAGCATGGGAAAACTTTCTTCAAGGAACATCCACTACATTGGCTTACTCTTAACAAAAGCACAAGCCACAGTAGTTCTTCACAAAGTACCAGTGAACAACTTTTAACCATGTATTTGACATGTAAAATTAGCAGTGCTCTTACGAAGTTTTAAAATTAAGTTTATTTTCACGAATAAATAAGCTTAGTCTGCTTCTTAAAGCCATTCAGAGATATTATTTGAATGGACAAAAGCCACGTGCTCTGTGGTAGTGGAGTCTGTCATGTCTCCCCATGTGCTAATAGCCATTTAGCAACTCTCTTCAGCCTGTTTAAACTGGAAAACCCTCACACTGAAAACAGAACAAACCAAAGTGGTTAATCTCAGTCTAATTTACCTGGATCTGAACAGGTGGAACTGCAATCTTCTGTGTCTAATCCACTGTTTATTGCTTGTTCAGATTCCTCTAAGTGTTTATAAAGGAAAAAAACAAAAAAAGACTTAATGTACAAAAAAATGACCCAAATTACTAGTTTTCTTGTACTGTGAGAGATACTAGAGAAAGTAATGACTTGCTGCAGGATTCTGCTATTTCCTTCCCAGTTTGGTTACAACTACAGCCATAACAGCCACACAGCACAGTTCAGTGGACAGCTGGTGACCGAAATGCTATCTCTGCTGCAACTGCAGTTGCAGCTGTCATCGCCTTTGTTTAGTTAGTAAAATGTGATCAAACTATTTTTGAATTTGCATCAATGTTTTTTCCTAGGCTGCATATTCTTCCCCACACAAATTTGCCATTATGTTGAATGCTTATGTTAAAAAAAAAGACAAAGCTGCAACTGGTAATCTTCTGTATTTTGCAGATGTAAGAACTAAACTCAGACAGAGCATCTGGACTTCACAGTTCTGGCAGATTCTGTCTGTGGACTGCACATGTTTGGTGCCTTATCTTGAAACTTTAATGTAGTCTCAGATATGTATCACGTCCTCCTCTAGATACAAGCTACAATCTTATCCTGCAGTTATCTCCTTTAGTGACATTACAAATAACAAATTAATATTTATTTCATTGCCCCACTCGTCATTAAGGTCTGTCCCTGAGTGCTGAGGAACAACTCTCAGGCTATGGTGCTCTGTGTTAGTGACAAGTACTATGAACCAGAATCTGTACTAAATTCTTTTACCAAGCCAGTGACACACACAGAGGACTACTAAGACATTCCACTTACACATTTACCAGCTATATTACTAAAGAAGCTCCATAGATGTAATTGTTGTCTAGTTCTCTTCAGCTAGGTGCTGCCTCTTCAAAAACAGAAAGAACACTGCAAGCAACCTCAGAACATAAAAGGCTGTAGTTTGATTAAAATTTTCCCCTCCCGATCTTGTTACAATGCCATGTTACTCAATCCCTTCTGTTCCCTCCCTGCTGTGCTACTTCCTGTACTATGCTGAAATAAATATTAGATCAAGGCAAACTGGATTTAAAATTAAAAAAAAAATAAAAAAAAAATCACCAAAACCAATTCCTTAAACACCTAGGGGAGAGTTTTTAATCTGTATCAGTTCTATAATCCAGTACAGGTAATGCAGATGCAAAAGAAGATTCATCACCCCAACGGAAAGCATGGCCTAGGAGTGGAAGGGAAGAGCTAGGAAGCTTAAGCACATTATACCTTGAGATTCTCTCCTCCCAGTGAAGGATTTATAAAGAGTGGTGAAGTACGATAAAAGCAAGACAATCCTGTTTTCAAATATAAATCACAGGATGAAGCACAAGCTAAACCATATTCCAAGTGCCTGGTATTTTCCTGATCAAGACAGACAAGTGCCAAAACAAAGTTTGTATCAACAAGAAAAAGAAAGTACTAGAAATAGTAAAGCCTTGGGTTATAAGAAATCTCTGTATGTAAATAAACAGCAGGCAGAAGAATACAGTATTTTTTCTTACTAGATATTCTTGATTTTCACAGCTTCTATTCCAATGTTTGAGTACCCAATCTGTATTGGATGCATATATTCTGGAAAAAGAACGTAAGCTTGAGTGTAAACCGTGTGTGATAACACAATGCATAATTCCAGCCATGGAAAAAAATGTACTTTTAGGTAAGTTTTCAAGTTTTTCCAACAGTGAAAACAAATGTAGGAATTAAATCCAAACACACAGGAACTCTTGCACTAGTTTTAGAAAACACCTAAAGATACAGGAAATATCAGGGATGCTTTCTATAGCATACCCTTGCCCAGTCTTAATACACCACTGGTAGTTTACTTACTCTCGCTTTCTTACGTACCTCCCCTACAATTTCCAGGGAAGTTGCACCTGTTCTGAGACCAGAAGAAATATTAATTTTTAAGAGATTCATCCAATTCCATAAACTGCATCCTCAGCAAACCTTTGCACTTTAAAGCTTTTTCTGCCCTTTTAGCTTGTCAATTTCCCTAACTTTCCAAAACCTTGGTTTGCCAAGATAGTCCTTTGTAGTTAGTGTACTTGATCATTTTTATTGTAGTTTGCTTTATTCTGACCGTGATTAAGCAAATCTCAGGCTTAGGAACTTTTTTATATAGACTAGTTTCTTTTCACAAATATTCAGCAGAGAACTCCAAATCCAGCTGGCTTAAAAAATAATAAGCTTCAATAACAGCTGAAAGATTTATAATTATCACTGTAAAAAGCTATATTTTTAAGAGGACAATTAAAACGGCATTAGAAACCTAGGACTAATTCTTGTTAGCTGTATGCGTTTCTGTTGAAGCCTGTAGGAGATATTGTGGAAGTAAAATGAAGACATTACTGATGTAATAGTTTTAACACTATACTAAAAAGCAAAACCAAAACACGAAGGTACTCAAACATGCAACCACGGTAACCATCAACAAAATACAGAGAAACAATGTTTTTCTTTGTCTGTAGACCCAAAATTACAAGTCTATCCATATTTAAAATTTACAATAACTTGCTGTTAGGCCTGTGGAATTTCACTGGGAAAAAGAAAAAAAACCAACAAAACAACCAAAAAACAACACTGCAAAAAACAACATCTATGACCTGACAATAGCAGTTTGTAACTATGGCTAAATCAAGATGATGTAACTTGAAAAAACACTCTTGTATTGTGTATGCAGTTGCCAGGTGACCATGAAGCACACAGCTCTTCTTTCCAACATTCAAAGGCAGGGAAGGAAACAAATCTATACAGGCTCTAACCATGGTTTGCACAGGATGACTTTCTGTGAAGTCTCTGCCTAACATCCATAGGAGAGCACTACCAAAACCTGCATCAGCTGTGTGACCAGTGCCCCGGCAATGTGGTCAGCATAATTAACACCATTTCATAAGGCAAACAGCCATCCTCTGTGACTGAGCAGGTCACATATTTGTTCCCTTTCCCTCATTATCAAGCCCTGAAGGTCCTGTGAATCAAGTAGACAAACCAAACAGATTTCTTCTTCCCCTCCCTACCAGCCTCAAGGTTGCCAGGCGCCAGGCTGATTACTCCCTTCCTTATGGCCTTAAAGGTCCCAGGCACCCGGCCAGGCAACTCCCCCATCACAGAACGGAAGCATAACAGCGCACAGGGCACTCACCGGCTGTAAAATCAAGCAGCTATTACGACAAGTCCTAAGTAGGAAACTTGGGCCCAAACTGCTGCTGGACATTGAGACCCATGATGCCCTGGTGATCAGAGATATCCACTGTCATCTGCTTCTTCTGATGACTGAGGGAGTGACTCATATTCTTTTATATGATTTGAGTCTAGCTTATGATCTGTTGATACAACAAACCATATACTAGGACTTGACCTGACCTGCAGAGGGTCCAGGTGATTATAAACCATAAGTTAAATTGTGTTACTCATAAATTGTACTACATTGATTCTTGTAGAAAGCTGTTGTGATTCTAATAGTAAATTCTGTGCTATACTAGTCATAATATCCCATTAACTAAAAAAAAAAAAACTTGTTACTACAGCTTAGTGCCATCATCATTCTGCCCAGGATCCTCAAAAGAACCTCTCTGTCCCCTTAGTGTTGGGTGACACAGGTGTGGATACATCAGGATTGAACATGTGAACTCAGTTTGCATGCGCTCCATATGTATCTCTACTAAACAGCAGGGATGCCCCAGTCTTACTGGAGTCCTTTCTGACTGGCCCAGCCACCTACTTTCTCTCAGGCTTAGGAGGCTGCAGACCAGTCATCTGCTGTATCATGCACGTGCTGCAAGTTCAGCGCCTTCCACCAAACACCAAACCTTCTGTTTCTCCAGAAGAAGTGAACAAAGCGTTCACCATACCACCAACCCGAGAAGTTCCCACAAACACTGCTTCTCCTGTCAGCCCACAGTCAGCTCAGTTCTCCTGGAAAATACTGTTTCCACTGTCAGTGTAGAGTAAAATAAGGGACCAGGAGACTTTCCTCTCTTTGAGATGTGGCAGCACTCCAGAAAGGCTGCTTGTCACCTCAGCAATGCACCAGTCCACATCCTGTACCATGCTGCCAAATCAGCTACCCTAACAGCTCAGCCTTCCAGATTTAGTGAGTGTTGGTTGTAGGACTCCAGCTTCTGACTCATCCTCACTGGCAAGACAGCTGGAGAAGTTAAAAACATCCGACAAAGGCATTTTGAGTCACACTGCTGCCTAAAATACAGAATCAGTGGGATTTTAATCAGAGCCAAACCATTTAAATACCCATTTGAGATAACACACAAGATAGACACTGCTATACATATTCCCTGGCACAAGGGTTTGAAGATAAGGCTGCATCATTGATGAAATTAATACAAAGGGGCTAGATAGACATGCTTTTACAACAAAAAATAAAAATTGGTTAATCCACCGTATTTTGGATATAGACATGCCAGAAGTGGCATGTTAGGCACAGATATATACAACTTACTGTCCAAGCATTCTCCCAAAGAAGATGCAAACCTGGATACAATGCTCGAAAGGTTCCAAGTTAACATCTGCCTTGCTGATCCAGATGAAGCAGCATCAGTTCTGCTTATTTCTTCTTTCTTGATGGAAGACACATTTGCACCAGTCATATGATAGTTTCTGCTCATCCCTGAGCAGCTGTTGATGAGAACAATATGCCCATTTACTAATACAAAACTGTCTGTAACAATTCAAACACAGCACAGAATTCTTACCTCAAAACCTTTTCTACCCTGGGGAAAAAATGAGCTGTGTTAGAAAATGCTGATATTAAATTAAAAAAGTATTACTACATACAAGACTATGGGTGTATGCTACTCTACTATTTAGATACTGATCTGGAACTGGTTAAAAATACAGAGATATGGCTATGAATTACCTGTTTACTCAAGATTTTTTCCAAGTTATACATAGGCGTTGACAGACAACACTAATTTAACTACAGTGTTACTGAATGAAGCATGTCATACACTGACACCAAAAGATTTATTTTAAAACAAAGAATAAAATTGTTTGTTGCTTCATAAACGAGTACAGGATCAAGGCTTAAACACAAGAATTTATATAGCAGATGGCAGGAGTCAGAGGCTAACAGGCACTGTGTATGCCTAGCCCGTCCCATATACTGTTTTATCTCTTTTCTAAAGAGAAAGCTTCCTAGGGAAAGCTGTCAGCACACTGGTAAAAAAGGAAAGAACCATTATATCTAGCTCTACCACCTGTTTTCCCTTTTTT
The DNA here is from genome assembly GCF_036013475.1 of Columba livia. Classification (NCBI taxonomy): domain Eukaryota; kingdom Metazoa; phylum Chordata; class Aves; order Columbiformes; family Columbidae; genus Columba; species Columba livia. The sequence goes on along the minus strand of NC_088604.1, from coordinate 54,093,304 downwards.
CACTGTCAGATCACAAGATCCAGGACTCTTGATTAACAACAGTTTACGTTTAAGGCTCTGCCAGAGCAACCATTATTCCTAAAGTATGTTCAATAACCCTGAGGAACCCACTGTGAAAAATGCAACTTGTGAACTACAGACAACTGTAAGTTTGTTAATATTTTTACATCAATAATAACTTACGTAAAGCAAGAACAGGTGGCAACCTCTGCCACTTTGCAAATATACAGGGTTTTATGCCACAAAATAATAATTTTGGATGAGAATTATCCAATTAAAAAAAAAATCACCCACCTCCCAGAAAATATCACTTACTAGCTGAATTGTGCCTAACAAGGATGCATTCACCTATCTTTTGGGCTCCTCCTTTATTTCACAGTGACTTGGAAAAAGCACTCAGATTATCCCCAAATCAGAAAGAACTTATTTTATACTGCCTGCCCTTCACAACACACCGTGCATTCTACAGGAGAAAATTTCAGATTTACCCCCAAAGATGCTCTCAAGAAATGTGAAAAGTGCTGATTTTAGATTAAAAGCTTCCACATAAGATCTTAGTTAAAAAACAGAAGCTGCATGATTTTTGGGGTGCTAATGGAACATGCTCAGGCCAAATAAGCCACAAAATTTTATGTGTGATTTTTATTGTTAATGACTTAACACATCAGCACCTTAGCATCATCATTTGATGTACTCTAAAAACATTTATAGGCACATGGACCGCAAGGAATGTGAAGAAGGAAAGCCAGCTCATGCTGTAGGGAGGAACACATAGTTCTGGCATACTAAAAATAAAAAGAAAGCATTAACACACCATATGCTGTACAACAGCAAATAGCATTATTTAGAAGTGTTCCAATAAAAGCTAAGGATAGCAAAAGTTCAGACCCACTAAAAAAAATGAAGGTGACTTAAATCAGCCACATGCTTTACTGCATAAAATAATCACAAGTTCTATCTAACAGTTTAGTTTTTTTCATTTTACACAAGCCTTAGGATAACATATACTCAGTTAAATAGTTTTTCTTGTTAACAAAGTTACTAATCATGCCAGACAGGAACTGAAATGCAAAGTGGTGAAGCAAATTTTGGTTTGGACACAGACCATGACTATTTTTTCTTAAATGACCAACTTGTCTTGCACCTCAGTTGTAGTATCCTTCTGTGGAGTAAGTTCTGTTTTAATTGTTTTAATCTCTTTATTAGTACTGCTGTGCAGATGCACATTCTCAAGCTGTATGAGCAAAGCAGTGAAAAAGGGAGAAGGTCTTCAGTAAAGCTAAGTATTTTCTGTAAGTAAAATCCTTTGTTATAACAAAAACATGTAATTTCAACTCAATGTTAATTTTCAGCATGTTTAAGCCACAGGCAATACAGGTGCCTGTGTGTGCATGCATAGTGCATGTTCAAACAAGCAATTTACTCCATAACTTTAAACTGAAGACAGCAACCAGGACTGGATTATTTCTTAGAACACATCATTTAATGCAACCGGGGAAAAGCCTGAGGAGACTTGGGAGCGGTAAATCTTTTAAGCAATAGAAACACTTTTAAATGCTGCACAATAGACGAGGTCTACTGACGGTAGCATGGAACAGGGCAAAAAGCTCATAATGTAAATGACACCACAGCCTTGTGCAAATCTTAATGTAATTTTCATTTTATAAAATGGTGGTAGTCTCACATACCCTGCAGCAGAGATATGGAATCAGTTAGTTATGCTCCAAATTCTTCAGGAGTGGCGGCAAGCTTCTCAAATCTCAGCCTTGCTGAAGTGCTCACTCATACTGTTAGGGTAACCAGCTCCAATTACAGGAGTATACAGATGGCAATCACTACATTTGCTTAAATTTTTATTCTGTTTTCTTGGTGTCACAACACAGAGGTATTCCTATTGACTTTGTAGCAAAGTAGTTAAAGCATGGAATCCAAACGGGACACCTCTGCTTAACAGCTCTTTAACTCCAACCTGTCAGAAAACATGGAAGGAAATACAATAGACTTAATTCATATTAAAAAGCTTAAGTAATTTATCACTCTGCACTTGAGCCTGTGCAGTAACCTGACATCAGCAAAAACATATCAAGGAATAAACCAGCATATTCTATAACATTAAGCATATTAAGCATATTCTAGAAAGGCACATTTAAACCAAAAGACACATGGTTCAAGTTTGTTAGATTTTACCTGACAAGTCTCAGGTATTACTGAACTGTCTGAAAGATCTGCAGTTGACTCAAAGCAGCAACCAATGACTTCATGTCTTTGTTTTATTGCAGAAGATATATTTCCTTAGCATCTTAGATCTAAGTTTCAGAGTACACAAGGTGTGTTCATTCTAGTATACCCGTATGCCGAATACTGCTTAAACTCCCTTTTGAAGACACAACTAGAATATTTGTTTTCAATGCAGAGGAGTTGCACTAAGAATTGCCATTTGTACTCTCATCAGAAAGGGAGCTGAAACAAAAACAGGGTTCCCACCTCAGACAAACACTGAACCCAAGCTGCTATTCTGAAACCTTTGCTTTTGTACATGGCAGAACTCCATTCATATTCAACACCAAGAATTAAAATACATGTGTGTCTCATGATTCATTCAGAGCAAGTGTTGAACCACAATAGCTTACATTCACTGAACACTTTCCCCTGACCACTTTCTTCTGCTTTAAGTCCACTTCCAACACAAACAGAAAACCCAAACAAAACCCCAAGGTTCACTTTTCAACTCATAACCTGCCAAGTGAAAAGGAATAATACCCTGAGAATCAGAGGTCTGGAAGGATGAAGTCCCCACAGAGACAGAAAAATGTTCCCTTTTCTCACCCTTGATCCCATCAACATAAGGGACTGCTCCCACCCCACCTTGTATCTGAGTGGAACTTTTAGAAGCTCCATTCCTTTTCCTTACCTCATGAGTAGAAGAGGCCAGACAGGGAAAGGGGGTAGGACACTTTTTCAAGCAACCTCATCCCTCTTTTCCTACATTCAAACACATGGAATGTCTACTAACCCTTCCCAACATGAACTCCTGCCCCACATACTCTTTCTTTCTCCTACTATATTACCCATTTTTATTTCAAAACCAGCTAACACAAACCAGCTATGACAAGCTAGAATATGCTGAACCAACTGCCATGAATTAGAACTTCAGGCACAGCTGAAGGTGAACAGGAAACAAGGAGGACGGATATTAGTTTGACTTGCTTACACCAAAGCTGTCCCCTTATTGTTACAGAAAGACCAACATTGCTCAATCCCAAGATCAGTCTTTTTCCTTTCTTAGACAGATTTAAGAATTCTGATACTGTTTTCCCCTTAAAATTATATGCACTGCTCCTTTTTGATGTCCAAGTTGTGTCTGCTCCAACCCTTCATTGATAAAAGCCAAACTCCAGCTTCAACTTTGTTTCTGCTTCCTGTCAAACTCTGAAAGCAAAAAAAAAAAGGCAACTCAGTGACTGCTTGCAGGTAAAACCCCCCACACCTTTGCCCTATACCAAGCTGCTATTTTCTTGAAATAAATAAATCTTTATTCAGTGTAAAATAAAAATAACATTCAAAACCATATGGTCCTATTGAATTTATTACACAAGGAATTATCCGAGTTAAGTTTAGGTTACTCAAAGAATGTAAGAAGACTGCTACAGGCACTAACAGGGAAATGAGGATACCTAATGACAATACTGATTAACCTCTAAGATGCCCTTGCTGCAGCACTGCCAAAGGGACAAGCAGCTGGTTCCCCAGCAGTCTGCTCACTCTAAGTGTAGGTATTACACAGCTTATGAGGGCTTTGAACTTCAGTCATTGGTAATGCAGATCTGTTGATCAACAAGGATGAAGAATAGTCTTCCTAACACTATTTTCAAATTCAGAAACTCGATACACTGAATTTATCAAAGTTCCTTTTCAAGAGAAACGTAAACTTTCCACAACATTATGATCACAATTACTACATTTAACTCAATAATTTTTGTCCTCTTAGATGTTTAGTGTTTGTATGGTAATCTTTGTAGGCAAACTATCAACCTTTTTACCCAAACAGCTTAAGCAGCAATGGCTTAGTGTCTGTCATGAAAAGGAACATGGTCCTTTAGAGCAGCGAGACCACCAGGTTATTTTTCTTTCAGCAAGGCACACTGTGGGGTGTTTCAAAAAGATGGACCCAATTTGAAATCACTGTTTCTCTGAAACCATGAACTATCAATGATCATCTTGATGTTGTCCACACAGCAGGTGGAAGGAACACAGGGCATTTTACAAAAAGGTTACTAAAACTTGATAACATTAAACCATTTGTAAAGTTTTGTGTAATTGTAACACATTGGGTCCATCTTTTTGAAACACCCTGTCTTTTTATACAGTCCCACAAAACCCTCCAATCTCTGAAAGCTCCAAACTCCATTTCAATCAATACTTTAATTGTACCATGAGTTTTCAAAAAATAAAGCTGTTCAAACTGATTTGGAACACAGATCTGGCACTTCAAAATTCAGTAGGGAACTGGTTGATCCCAGATAACAATCCCAAGAATATATAAAAAAGCTGTTTTAAGCACATTCTATCCTTGCTTGCTAAATTACAATCCCATACAACTAGTAAATAAAAGATTAAACTCAAATTACACAACATTCTTTCTCAATATTTCAGATAAAACATTAAGCAGCACAGCAATACTTAATGTAGTATATATTTCAGGAAGTGAATATTTTCCAAATGAGTCTAATAAAAAAGCTAACTCCTCAATTTCCACATATTGAGATTACTGTGCTAACATTATAGTGTGGCTACTAAGATATTTTTCTAACACTTTGAGGTTCTTTGTCTAAAGACTGAACAAATGCCACTTCAACACTGCATGATATCAACTTGCACGCTTAAGAATAAAAACTTTCAAGAACAGCAATTTAGAATGACCATATGTAGATAGTAAGAATTACTTGCATATAAAGCATAATTTTAGAATGACTTGAAGAATATGCTTTTTTCAATCAGATATTTGATCCTGAAAAATACACATCAGAACAGATCCAGTTAAGCTTTTTGTTTGTTTGTTTTAAATTTAACCTGTCCCAAAACATTAAGACTACCCCAAAACTGCACTGGTACTATGCAGAACGGGACAAAAGCACATCTCACATTTAGAATACTTCATGAGGAAGGAAGAATGCAATGATTGTTTTGAGGAGTTTAGGGTTACTCTCAAAATCCCAGTTTCCACTTGCTTTTTTCTATCAATGTTGAACTTCTCAAGATCTACTGAAATGTTTCCCTTGAATTTTCAGAGGGGAAAAAACACCTCTTCCTTTGGAAGGAAGTTATTTATCTTAAACAGAAGCAAACGAGACATCAACAGCTCTGAGGCAGTGAGTAACCATAGCTACTGAGTGATGCTAAAACATAACTGTAGATAGTTTGAAATGGTGTGATTTTTTTGTTGTTGTTAAGCTTTCTTATGTACCTCTGACACTGAGAAGTATACTAGTGTCTACCTGTAATCACCATCAGTACAGACTTCTAAGACATTTTGTTTTAAATAAATAAGAATATCTAGTGGTGGTTTATATTACTGCTCTTCAGAATTCCTTACTTATACCTGGTTAGTCTGAGGTACTTCAGTGGAATATTTAATGTCTTTCCTTTTCTCATATTGGTACTATTTCTATACGCACACTCCTTTATAACATACCTGTCTACGCAACTACAGTGATCAAGAGGATGGAGCCAGGAAAGCCCCTTTGCCATGGGTATTTGCCGTAATACTTTATGTATTGGTAACAATCCCTGTAGTACATCTGTTCCATTAGCAATAAAAAGTTTTGTGGTGGCAATGTAATGGCTAATGGCTTTCCAGTATGTAATCTGATTTTTTTTTTTTTTTTTTACTTCAATCTAATTAGTTATTGGGAAAACTGCCTTTTTTTTTCAGAACAGAAAACATAGCCATAGTGCCCCATCATGTATACATTTTCATAAACTGTGTGCATTTATTAGCAAAAAACACTTCCCAAGTCTTCTAATTATTACAATAATAACCTAGTTTAAAATCTTTTTACAAGAAAACTGAGAATATCCACAGAGATAAAACAGGGCAAGTGAAGACATCATTAGTGACACATCCTAACACCTTATTAGTTAAACTGCTTTTGAGTTTAGTTATTGTCTCAAGCAGGAAATACATCCTGTGTAAAACAGGCATCAGAAACAAGCTTCTAGTATCCTTCACTTAGTAACTGAAAGGCAACAGTAAATGTCATCCCATGAAGCATTGTGTTGCTCATGAAGACAAGTTTTAAAGCAAATAAACATGACAGTGATAAATTACACATGCTCATACATGAACAATGGATGACCTTTAGCTTTCCAGAGTTACAAACCTGGGTCTCATTTATTAAAAACCATGCACTAAAGCAATGTTGAAAGATGCCAGAGGCACTGCAAAGTGAAAATTTCCATTTCAGTTTAGACAAATTAAATTTTGTTTCAAAATATACTTAAAGAAAAGACCACAATGATCAAAGAGGACTTCATCATATCTTGAATATAAAAACCCTAGACCTGAAAGGTGCATGTGGCAAACAAGAGAGGGGGGGAACTGGAAATAGTACACAGAAGACCATGTCAGTCAGCCTGGGTAGTGGTTGCCATGTTGTTGCATCCTTAGATCATGAAGGCTGCAAAGTCAGGCAATGTTTCTATGGAGAGGTAATACCTTTTATTAGGCTAACTAATATAGCTGGTAAAAAGACCTGATGTGCATCTGGGTACATAAGGCCTTTGAGGTCACTGTGTGACTAAAAGCTTGTGTGGCGCCCTGTCCCATTATAAGCCAGTCTAATAAAGATAATTACCTCCCTCCGCAAGCCTCATTTGGTATATGACATGCAGTCTCTGCAAAGAGATGATAGTGGAAAAAAAAAAAAAAAAAAAAAATCAGGATACTGGTTTAGCAAGAGTCATGTATCATCATAATACATTGGCTCTCTCATCATAATACATTGGCTCTCAAGACTGTTACAGCACTTCACCAAAATGTCATGAGCAGCAGAAAAACCTAAGCCAAACAAGCAAAAAGCTCTCATATACAGGAAGACAGTACATATAGGAAACTCCCTAGATTGAGAGAGCAACACCCTACTTGCTTATTTTAAATCTGTAATGCAACACTATGGAAAAATGCAGCAGGAGGAAATTCAATCCCTGGGAACAGGGAAGAACTTAATTATACAGTGGTATTTACTAAAAGGAGTTCCTCTATTACATGAGCTGTCTCTTTTAGAAAAAGGAAACAACATGGAAAAGAAAGTTAGCCAACAATCCATCCTGAACAGATGAAAAGAGACAGTACTTCACTTGGAAACGCAGAGATTATGTACATCCATGCTACTCACATTGACAGCCTCCTGCATTACTTAAGTCAACTCTTCAAGGAAGTACCCAAAACCCCTGAAAAGGTCTCAGTGAGGTACCTCGCTACTTGGCTTTCACCACCAGGAGTTCTCTCAGAAAAGCCTCAAGTTGCACAAGAACATGTTAGGCAATTTAAGTTTCCCAACCTTCTTTTACAATACAAGATTTAAACCTCTGCTTAAGAAATGCGTTCTCATAATACAATTGCACATCAGATGTAACTGAGTAACTGCTCAACAAGCATAAGCCACTCCAGCCATACCACATTTCAGCCACCTTAAGGCATCTAAAAAGATCACGTCTAAGTGCCAGATTCAGGAAGCCACACACATCCAAAAAGTAAATTATCCTATACTAAAAGAAGGTGAATTAAGAGATCTAATTTTCAAACTAGAGTTCCTCATTTTAGCAGACAGTTTATTTCTTCAATTGTCTACCCCACTAGGAACATGAACATAAAGAAAACTATTAATTTGGTGAGTACTGGGATCATAAAAGCATATTTGGGAACATGGTTCCATCTAGAAATGATAATGCTTTATGTAACACAGATGCAGTGGCCCAGCCTATGAAATGCAGTAAACAGGATGTTTGCTACCATGTTTCATTATCAGATCAGCCCAATCCCATTAAGCAGGCCCCTGTAGCAACCGACAGATGTACAATTTCATAATAGAATAGTTTTCCATGCTCAAGAAAAAAACTGGAATGACTGTTTCCCAACAGCACCCAAACAAAGAAGGATTTTGACTGTTTATGCCGGTGGTACAGAAAAGAAAAACAAAAAACCTCCCACCCATAAACAACAACAACAAAAAAACCCCACATGCTCAGAGTCTTGACAAATACCAGCTTTAACTGTTAAAACCGTATGTCAAATATCTCTAAAGTGTGAATCCATTACATCCTGTTTTCCTTGAGCCTGATAAACAACTGCTAACATCTTGTCGATCTCCTCTGGATCATGCTTACCAATTTCTATACAAGATAAAGGTCCCTAAAGACTACCAAAATAGAACACTGAATAAAACCAGTGAGAAAGAGACAAAAGACTGCTTAAGAAGTTCTTTTATTTAGCATCTCCCTCACATTCTCAAAGGTTCATGAAAAGGAAAGAAGCATATATATGTGACCAGTGTTCCCTGCTCCTGACCCCTGACAATGTGATCAGCTAAACTAACACCATTTCATAAGGCAAACAGTCATTCTCTGTGACTGAGCAGATCACATTTTCATTCCCTTTCCCTCATTATCAGGCTCTGAAGGTCCTGTGAACCAAGTAGACAAACCAAACAGATTTCTTCTTCCCCTCCCTACCAGCCTCAAGGTTCCCAGGCGCCAGGCCAATTACTCCCTTCCTTGCAGCCTTGAAGGTCCCAGGCACATGGCCAGGCAGGTGCTGTTGGTGACCCCATCACGGGTCATTCTTTTAAATGATTTTTGAGTCTGAATTATGATTGTTCTACTGATACAGCAAAGCACATATTAAGACTTGACCTGACCTGCAAATGGTCCAGTTGATTATAAACCTTAATTTAAGCTGTATTATAAATGCTGTATTATGCTACTTATAAATTGTACTACATTGATTCTTCTCGTAGAAACTCTGTGTGATTCTAATAATAAATTCTGTGCTATACTAGTCATAATATCCCGTTAAGAAAATTAAGCTTTAATTGTAACTACAGCTTAGCGCCATCATCATTCTGTCCAGGATCCCAAAAAAACTCTGTCCCCTTAGTGTTAGGTGACAGAATAGGAGAGGGAAAATTAGCTTGAAGGACCCGAACAAGCAAGCTCGTGCACTTCTGACATTGACATTAACTAAGATATTTAAATTCAAAAATGAGAATGCTCTTTTTACAGGTCTTTAGACACACACATTAGATTTACAAGAAGTGCCAGCATTACCGATCATACACAATTGTGCTTTCTGAGACAGTACAGTTTGTGCATTTGAGTCATTTGACATTTTTCACTGAAGATAATGTATAAGGTTGCTCACCATGAAAAGTTTTCTTGTAGTGCACTCCAAATACTGATGACTACAAAAGCTGCAGTCACACTGTCTGCAATCAGAATGAATACCAGCAATACTGATACCCCCCAGCAACATCTGATAAATGCCTCCCATACCTTACAAGGTGAATATGACTAACCAAGAGTCCAAGACTAGAATGCATCTGTATCTGTGAGATATCCTAAGACTAAGTAGACTATTAAAAACTGATGAACAAACTCAGGATATTATTACCTAGAAACATAAACTGAAGTTATTTTGCTTTTTATCTTGGACAGCAACATTTCCTATCCTTTTTTGAAAAAGGGATGTTGGTACTTGCCAGACAGAACCTTATTGTTCTTGCTTACTGAATCCCAACTCATATTGCATAACTTTATGAAAGTCATAATGAAAAACAAACACAAAGCTGGAGTTCAGTAGTATCTCTTTGTGTCCAAATAAAAAGGCAAAATAAAACAGTTAAGACTTGCATTAGCAAGGACAACAGTGTGTTCAGCTGCCAAAACTGGACATGGATGTGGCCACAGTTCTTATGACCTTCTATGAAAAAACAGACTGAAGGTTTTCTCCAAAATGCAACTGGGAGGTGGGGAAGAGAGGGGGAAGGAAAGGGAAGGAAAAAAAAATCTTCCCCCTTTAGAATGTGAAAGCCCTTTACAAATACTTTAAAGTTTAAATGATAATTGAGGTTCCCAAGTTTGGACAAAGCCCCGGAGTGAAAAAACACAAAGACCTCCCACCCCCACCCCCACCCCTCCATAAAACCTTTGGGCTGTAAGGAGATATGTCCAGATGCTCAGTTCAAGTAAACTGCACTATGCATCTTGATACCCACTGAGAAACTACTATAAACATCAAGTCTTTAAAACATAGAAGTTCTTCAGCATAGATCTAAACTCAATTCTTAGAAAAAAAACAATTCCCCTATATACCCTTCCCCCAGCCAAAAAACCAAACTTACAGAGGAATGAAAAAGGACAGCACTTCACAGCAAAGAAAACTTAAGTTTCCTGCCACAAGTAATATTCTTTAGGAGAAAAAGTTAAGAATGGAACGGAAAGAGGAATATATGACAATTGTACTCTGCCAAAATTAGAAGAGCTTATATTAGGTATTGTAAACACATTCTTTTTCCTCCCCTAAACCTTATTTTTCAGTAAGTACAAATTTTTTTTTTACTTTATCTTAAACTTGCTATAGCTATTTCTAATGGCTTCCACTGAATTACAAAGTATAACAGTTAAAATATTTTTTCCTATTAAGCCAAGATGAATGTAAGAATTAAGGACAGAAGCAGCCAAATGCAAAACACACACAGCCAAAGACTGAAACTTTGTTGCTGTCTCAGAATAACTAGAAATATTTATGAAATTTGTCACAGTATTTGGAATATTTTTTTTTCCCCCTCTAGGATGTGATAGACTGATTACTCAATCTGTGCAAAAAGAAAACAGAAAGATACATTCCAAGAACCTGCTATCATTCTATAATAAAGTTAGTAAAACAGTTTTGCTGGGTTGACTTACAGCTTACATGTAATTTATGAGACGCTCCTAACTTTCACTCTAACCAACACAGAGAAACAAACTAGGAAAACTATAGTGGAAGGAAACGGATGCACAATCATAAAATGATGAAGATAAAAGCTTTTCGAAGTGGAACACCAACATAAAAAGCAAGACAAAAATAAATTCAGAGAATTGGTAAGACAGATCTTATCAGATGCAAAGCAAACTATAATGCTTTAATAAATTAGACAGTAGCCACAGTGTACCGTAAGTTAGGAAATGATACATTTTGATGCAGAAAAATAACACAAACACATTCATCTGATTGACAGGTTCACAACTCAAGCATTAAGACCAAAGCAAGTACTTTTCAAACCAGGGGTATGCACGCTTAAAGAACTGGGGTTTGAAGCTAAAAAGATAATCTTGTCTTTGGTTTTAATCATCCCCTGTGGCTGTGCTCTGAGATACAACATTGCACAAGACAATCAAGGAGATACAATACAACTACTGCAAGTCTGACAGAAATGCAACTAAGATGACCCAATATATTTTTAGGGCTACAGGGACAGACTTTCACAAATTCCAAAATACTAGATTTCAGTGTGCATGAGCTTAATCTTTACACAGGAGGAAAAACCAAACCAAACAAAAACCCCACCAACAGAAAAAAACCCAAAACACCAAACAAAAAAAACCACTCAAAACCCAATAAAGAAAACCCCCAACAAAACAACTCAGAGAAACAGAGAGAAGCAGAGGAAGTACTCTAGCTAGGTGAAGGGTAATATATATGGAAGACAGGGTAGAGAGTTGAGATTTTTAGTACCTCCTCAATGCCAAATTCCAAAGTAATATAAAATTTTAAATAATACTAAGCAATTAAAAAAATGAGATAATTATGCAGTTTCATTCTTGCTCTGCACTTGTCATAAAGCTTAGCACAGCTTTCCAAAGAACATGTTGCTCTTCCTGCCAGTGGAATTGCTGAGTTAGCACTACAAACACCCAGAATGGCACAGCGCTAACCCAACAACTTGTGCCCTTATTTGAGAACTCTTCTAATAAACATACTCTATTTTCAGTCTTTTGAGTCATGAGAACAGATTTAGGCTTGTACATTTGAGTTTCTTGAAAAACATCCCATCAATCACCATTCAATCCAATAGTCTTTCCATGCAATTGCATGCAATTTTTCATTCCTATCCCTGGGATTACAGTTACCTAGATATTACAGGCATCCCTTTCCTATGAAAAATTTCTCTTGGGGCAGGTCATAATTTCTTAAAAGACAAAAGCAAGCTAATTCTCAGCTTTCCAATGTGGAGGTTAAATTACTAGGCTGTGCTTTCAGTCTTCTTGACATTATACTCCAATTCTAGATGATTACTTCCACTTCGATTTAGTGCTGCAATTGAGAATGATGGTGTAGAAGCACCAAGTGCTTTGTCTACGTCCCTTCCCATGCAGGCGAGTCAGACAATAAATACTTGGGCACCCTGTTTAGTCTTAGACTGTTCTGTCATGTACAGAAAGTGGAGGGAGTGCATAAAACTGATGACTTTTTTTTTTAAACTTAATCAGTAACGCAACCAAGGGTCATCATGAATGTAGTTCAAGAACAAATCAAGTCAGTAAGCATATCAGTTAAGGCTTTTGTAGGAACTTCAGAAAAAAAAGATATCTTGATTTTGTAATTAAGTTTGATCATTTTAAACCATCACAGAAATACCACCATCACTAACCTTTTTTATTGTTTTGCCTTTTTAAGCGTAGTCTCACAGCAGAGTATTTAACCCCCCCAAAACATATCCCCGCCAACACAGGATAATTAACCTGCATTAGCTCCCTGATCCACTTCCCTGCACAGCTGGCAGACCCTGGAAGGCAGCGCAGGGTCAAGAAAATGTACATAAAGGCACTTCACTTGCAACTCACCTGCTTGTCAGCTCATTAACAGCAACCGGCTGCAGGTCACAGGGTTCTCAGGGGCTAGTTCTGTTACCAAAAGAAGCCAAGCAGGCTCTTGAGAGGTTAAGAGATGAAGTTTTAGCTGATCCTGTCATTACAAACAGGGAAATAATGGGAAAGTTAACACTGGTCCCTGAAGCTCATTTGGGAGACACCATTATTTAAAAAAACAAAACAAACAACACCACCACCACAACAACAAAACACACATTACAAAACAAAGAAAAAAACAGCACAAAACCAAACCACCACAGACACACATCACAATCCCAAAGCTACAAATAAAGAAAAAATACACCCATGAAGGTGAAAGGAGTGATGAAATAAAGAGATGAGAGATGTCAATACAACAAGGACATTCTAGGCAACTTCTCCATCTCTCTTTAAATAGATGATTCACAAATATCCAGGAGATCTGTTACAGATCACAATGTTCTATGCTTGTTGTATTAGCTGCATATTTACACACTGCACTCAAACTACCACAATACCACATCAGACAAAAGCTTGTAAACATCACTAACTTATAACAGACATCTTATTTAAAAGATGCACTGAGGGGCCTAAATACATTTCATTTACAGAATAAGCCGCAAAATTAACATCTTAAAGCTGAAAAGCTTTTACTGAATCAGGATTTCACAACTCTAGTATTTCAGTAATTAATGACATATTTCACAACTCTTTCAGAACTGGAATTCCCGATTTCACTTATTTTAACGGAAAAAATATTATTCAAACCCACACAATAGTTCTGCTATCAAACAGTGTGGTTTCTGGAATCAGAGTAGCTTGACAGCAGCATTCCATGAAATACCCATTGGTCAGAGAGGCCTTTACCAGCAGCTCAGAACCAAACAGCCTCCTAAAACTGAAGGCAGGAGCGGGAAGCCTAAATGGTTTTGATTCTACCCCTCTCACACACAAAAGTCTGTAAAGACGGTGATTATCCCTTGTTAATTATCATCCTAACTGTAACAGTTAACCAGCCTGACTTTTGAGGTCAAAGTGACAATTCTGAAAGTTACCCAACCAAATAAGCACAATGCAATCCAGCCATATACACAGAGATACACTCCTCACTCACTGTCTCAATGACCCAAATAGCAATCTATCTTACTTGACAGGTATTATTTTTAAATACACAGAGAAGAATCAAAGTCCCAAACCTTGACATCTAAAGCACCATAAAATGCTTTCATGAGCAGTTACCAAGTTTCTTGGAACATGAGCAGCAAGTCATCCATCTGAAGACTTGGCCAGTGAGCCATAAATTCAATAGTATCCTAAAATAGAATAATAAATGCACAAATTCAGTGTAATGCCTTTAATTAACAAAACAGTTATAAACCACAGTGAGATTATTTATTGACGCAGTTGTCACATTCCTGCCAGGCATGGATTAAAAATTTGTTTTCAGTCACGACTGCCAATCACTCAACAACTTATACAACACAAACCTGTAAGTCACAGGCTTCATGTAAATAAAATTCCTGCATTCTCTCATAAAGGCTACAGTCCTTCCCAAAATGATCCTCATCTGAGGTTGCCCATTCTGTTGCATCATTCAGGTCATACATGCTGCAAAAAGAGAAGCGCCTTGCAAGCATATGAAGCCCCTTCATCATATCTCAAGTGAGCCAACCCACACATTTAATAGATCAAACACAATCCATGCTTTCCTTGATGAGTCTTCTTACAAGGAGCTCTGGAGGTCCCTACTCTTCCTCTGTCCCCTTTGCCACAATTCCTCCCCCAGCCCCTGGTTCCCCTTATCTCTCCACCTGGGTTACAGGCAACATTTGCTGCACCTGAGTTGCAGGCACCAGGAAACTGAAGTCTGACCAGCATATCCCAGCTGACTGCCCAGCCAACTGTTGCACCCTGCAACGGTTCAGCTGCTGAATTCCTTCCTTGTGTGGTACAAGTAACCTGTGACTTTCTTTTTCACAATGGCACTAAATTCTGTACGATCTGGAAGACCTTATCCCTTTTCAGGTGTCACAGGAGTGAATACACACACATGTTGTATAGACCTCATAAAGGCATAGGACCTTTACAGATCAGCTGTTACCCACGATGGCCAGCAGTACTGATCAGCCACAGAAGTCTTTAATACTGTGAACCCCAAGAAGTTCTGAAAAACAAAAACCCATTGAGAAAGACACAAAGATCTATATTAGAAAAAGAGAACCAATTGCTGCATTTCATCCCAAGTACTTAAACTCAGGTGTCTGGATTACAGCCGATTTGTCAAGACACAGCTGAAACCAACACACTCTCCACCAACAACCACCAAATTGCCTTGCTTCCATCTTTTCACCTAAAGAAATCACATAAGAACACAAAGAGCCCTTTGCTACTTAAGGAATTAGAAAACAATATTTTATATTTTAAAAACAGAATCATCAATATGGTATTATTAAACTGACGTTTCACCTAAAGCTAAGCAGAAGCCTCAAAAAGACTCTTGTTTTCATATCAAAGGAAGTGATTTATTTCTTCTAATGCTCTTTCAAGAATGGAATAAAATCAATGGGAAAAAGATAAAACAATCTTTCCCAAGCTGTTTTTGTGAACCTCTGTCAGAATCACTAAGCCATTGCTAGGGATATTTTAACCACTCTCTGTGATGCCTTAAAGCATTCACTCATTCTGAGACACAGGTGCATACAGAATCCATAGCATTACTTGAAGTCAGGCATTATTAAATACTGTAGTATTCTTGCATGGCCTTCTTTTAAAAAATGGCTCTTTCTTGATTTGGGAAGACACATCCTAGATTTAAACTACAGCAAATTTTCACAGCAGGCGGGTGAGGATTAACACCAAGCCCTCTTACATATGTAGAATCACAGAATCATCTTGGTTAGAAGAGACCCTCAAGATCATTGAGTCCACCCATAACTCCAGCACTAAACCATGTCCCTAAGAACCTCATCTGTAAGTCTTTCAAACAACTCCAGGGATGGTGACTCAATCACTTCCCTGGGCAGCCTGTTCCAGTGCTTCACAACCATTTCTGTGAAGAAGTTTTTCCCAATACCCAATCTAAACCACCCCAGTGGAACTTGAGGCCATTTCATCACATCCTATCACTTGCTACCTGGGAGAAAAGACCAGCACCCTCCATGCTACAACCTCCTTTCAGGTACCCAAACTCAGGTACTCAAAACACTGCTAAACTCCACCTACAGCACCAGCTCAGATCCGGCACTACTCTGCTGTCAGCCATTAACACTGCAGACACAGGGCAGAGGAATGCTTTGTTAGCTACACTGAGGTACGTACCAGAGAACCAGTTTGGAGGTGCCAGCACACCACCCCACAGCCAAGCCAAACACAGAATGTTAGGGATTGAAAGGGACCTCAAAAGATCATCTAGTCCAACCTCCCTGCCGGAGCAGAAACACCCAGATGCGGTTACACAGGAAGGTGTCCAGGCGGGTTTTGAATGTCTCCAGAGAAGGAGACTCCACAACCTCCCTGGGCAGCCTGTTCAGTGCTCTGTCACCCTCACTGAGAAGAAGTTTCCTCTCATATTTAAGTTGAACCTCCTGTGTTCCAGTTTGTATCCGCTGCCCCTTGTGTTACCATTGGTTGTCACCAAGAAGAGCCTGTCTCTATCCTCATGACATTCACCCTTTACATATTTATATATATATAATGACCTCACCCCTCAGTCTCCTCCAAGCTAAAGAGCCCCAGCTCCCTCAGACTTTCCTCATATGGGAGATGCTCCACTCCCTTAATCATCTTTGTTGCTCATGGCCGCTACATGACGGCGCTTCACGCTCTAACCATCACTGAGGGTTATCAGAGCCCCACAGGCTGCCAGAAGCGGCGGTTTCACTCGGGGCAGGGCAGAGAGCCCAAAGCCCCATTTCTCCCTCACCGACCGCTGCCAGCCGGCGCGGAGCGGCAGCCGGGCCGAGCCGCCCTCACCTCTCGGCGTCGGGGCGGGGGAGAAGCGCGCCCGGGGCGAGTCAAGGAGCGGGCACTTCGCCCGCTGCCTCCTGCGACCCCACCGCGCCGCGCCCCCCGCACTCGCTGAGCCCGGTGGTTCGGAGATGCCCGCCCGCCTGACCGCACCCCGAGGGCCTCCCGCACCATCGACACCAGGCGGTGCAGAAGGGTAGAGCGCCGACAGCTCGACAGCGCTCTTTTCCGCGCCACACAAGCGAGGTGACCGCGAGTAAGCAAACATGTTGGACCCGGGCGGAAGTCCCATGACACCGGCCTCCTCACTCATTTCCGGGAGAGGGAAGGTGATGCCCTTAATAAAGATGGTGGGTGGTGGGTTCCCCCCCGGCTTGTTTGTTGGTGCTCGGGTGGGTGTTTCCCTAGCACCGCTTGCTCGTAGGTGCATGTAATTGCAGCGATTTCCTTAGTTTCACATTTTAAAAAGCCATTACTGTCCCACCTTCCTGCCAGGCCGTTTATTTTGTCACTGTGAGCTTGCATGCCCTCTGGCAGATGCCTCCCAGCATGGCTGCCAGTTCCCCCCTTTTCTGCCTGCCCCTCCGTGTGGCTTGAATGGCTCTTATCACCTCAGCCTCTGGCCGTAAGTGATCACCTGGTGGTAGATAATGCGGGGAAGTCCCGGAGGATGGCTGGCACCACAACGCTTTGCTTTCTGTTTGCTGCCTGCGGGAGGCTGCAGGCTCAGCCCCACTCTGGTCTCAGCTGTCAAGGGGGCACCTGGCCGTGGGGTGGCCTGAGGCTCATGGAGAGGTTAGAAGGAGCCCTCAGCCAGACCCGCCGGCCACAAGGACTGCACCTGTCACTCCAGAGGCTGAAGTCCTATGACCTATACTAAAAAGAAGGTCAGACCGTAAATCCCTTGTTTATTCTTATAACCTACTGTCTATGAGCTGAACGCCAGGGGAGAGCCAGCAAGCTGCCTGGTGTAGAAGAGTTTGGGGGCTGGGGAAAGCACCTGGTCTTCTTTCAGCTTGTGTTGCACTGAACAGTGGACAGACAGACTTGGCGGTGTCACCCATCAGCACCCTGCCATGTACTGGAGCTAATGCTTATGTAGGTTGTGTTAAAAATGAAAGGTTTGTGAATGATGGCATCACAATCTCCATGCTAAGAGAAGAGATGCACAATCCAGCCAGCGAGAAAGCTGTCCCTGCCATAATTTTCCTGACTTTAAACACTTCCATAGGCAGAAAATGGCACCTGTATGTAGCAACAAGGAGTTTCAGTCCTTAAGCTTTATTTGCAAATAAGGTTGTACCTTGTTTTTGTTTTTGCAGAGCACAGCTGGTGGATATGTCAATGGTGATGGTGAAGCAAGGACAGTGGTTGAACTGGATGACCACTGTGCTTTTATGATGTAATTTTTTCAGATCAAGAATCTTGCTGTCACGTTCATATTTTTTATTTAAATAAAATACACATTTCCTGGGGTCTGGAAGAAATACTTAACTGTCTAATGTGTGTTTTCCAGCTTAAGTCAATTGAGGAAGATGCTAGCACACAAAGGCAGAGACAGAGGCTTCCGATGAATACTTGTCTTGTGTGACTGTGTGAAGCATTCAAGTGCCAAAAAGGTACAGGGTAGTCTCAAATTGCTTGCATCCATTATAAAGAGTAAGGTAGTGGGGAGAAAGAAAATTACACTTGGTAGCATTCAGATGATACATGTAGCGAAATAATGTATATGTAATGAAGTGTTGGGATGTTAGATGAGATTAGAAAAAAACAAATGAGTGTATTTTCATAGTAATGCAAAGGACTAGAAATAATCACAGGAAGATACAAACATGGATCTCAAAGAAACGGAGTGGTGGAATAGCAACAGTGAGATCTTAAATCATGACGCAGAATAACGTGACACACAAAAATATATTGCTGGTCAAGGAAGAAAGAAATGACACTGTGTAATGGTGAGATACTAATGTATATTGAAGTGGTGGCAGACTTTAACAGAAGAGGAAAAAAACTGGGTAGGTTGAAATTGTCTTTGTAGAAAAAACTAAAAGAGATTCCATCATATCATGTTGGGTTTCTGCTAAAAACTTTGACTCTCATTTGGTTAGGTGCGTCTTGAGCACCTAATATTATTAGATAAATTCAATAACCTTGTTAGTCATGATGACTGGATTTCATTTTTCAGTGTAGGCTGGAAAATTATGTTAATGACAGTGGACACAGTTGTTGCTAGTGAAAGTTAACAAACTTCTTCATCAAAGAGTCTCTGATCTGAGAAAAATGGTATATTCTACTAAACAAGCTTTTAAAAAGCAATTGGGACACGATAGAAAAGCTGGATATAGTAACTGAATTTATTCAGTTGAAATAATATACCATAAGAAACAGACAAGTATTAAAGGTCTTGTCTTGAAAAGGGTGCATTTTGAGAAATGTAGGAATTTATTCAGAGATAAGAAAAAGCCTCTTTGTCATCCGTTAATACATTTCTGACAAAATAAGTTTTAAAACGTTTTCAAGAGGATGAACTGGAATATTGTACTAGAAAATGAGAAAAAAAATGTACTGGAAAATTTAGGTACTTCTGAAAAATTGAATGATAGAAAGTCTGCGTGACTGAAACCCACAGGCACGTACTAAAGAGAGCTGAGGGAAACTCTGGGAATGTGTCTCTGGGGAAAATGAGAAATTTCTGAGGGAGTCCCAGGACAGGCTGATACAGACGAGGCACGCAGGCACGCGTAGGGTCAGCAGCAGTGGCCACTGCTGCAGTAATGTTTGTCCCAGGTCTTCCAACAACAGATGGTTCCTGTCATTTCATGGCATGTGGAAAAAAAAAGTTGGAATGCAAAGTCATGTATTGAGACACCAACAGCAAAACACTCCTATAGACTTAGAACTCATTTGTAGAAATGAAGGACCTAGACATATGAGACAAACACAGGATGACTGGGACTTGCTGACATGTAATATGGGCCAAGAAAAATACAGAGGCAAGCAAGTGAAGTGACTGTGAGTCTTGAGGAGATGCTGAAGGTGGCTATATAGGGGAATTTTCTCAAGTAAATTAGCTCACTTCAAAGACAGAACTCATCAGCTGTGTTCAAAATCAGGTGTACTAAGACTACGGTTTTAATAACTTGTTACCTTGTTTAAAGACAATAAAAAAGAGAACCATTTGTGCTTTTTGTATGCTCTTTCATTGCTGAGATTTTTTAAAATTCTAATTATGTGAAAAGAAATTAATTTTCTTTCTAGGTTTCTTTTGAGATGGAAGATAAGCAAAGAACACATACTTTTTTGCAATTAAAAAAATCTCATGTTGGATGAAGACGTTGGAGTACATTTTTTTATCAGATATAGCCCCCAAAACCGTAGGCAAAGAGGAACCTTCTTAAATTGAAGAGGTATCACAGACAGACATTTTCAAATTGAAATCTTTCTGGGTAAAATATAAGCGTGGTTTTAACGTGTGCCTCTAGGTGGTGCTAACGTTATTCCAGTAGTCAAAATCAAGTTTTAAGAAACATTTCACATAGGAGTGAAAGCATTTTGCTCACAGCTTTTGAGTGCGGGGAGGCACATCTATTCAAAAGACCACATATTGACGACTTGCGACTAAGAAGGCTTCACACACTTAATTTCTGGTAAACAAATAATCCATAAATCTATGTTCAAATAACATTTAAAGGTCTTGTTTGAACCCACAGAAGCTAATCATTTCAGAAACGGAGTTAAAACCCGTCTTTAAGCAAATATTGAATCAAAGAATTGTGGCATGTTGGATATTAGTTTACTCTGTGTCTGGAGAACCATTTTACACAAGCACTAATCTAATGTCTGAGCTTATGTTTATACCATATTACACCGTGCATTTTTTATTTTACCTATATGTAGCACATAGTAATTCTCATGTTGTAGGATCTGTAGCACTGAAGGCACAGCTCGGTCTACCAGCAGTTCTCAGGGTCTTTGGGAAAGCAAGCACTTATAAGCCTTTAACTGAGAATTTTGGTGAGAAAGCAAAGCAAAACTTTCCACTGGAAGATATTTGTGCATAGTCTGCACAAAATGGAAGGAGCTGACATTATTTTATGTTTATTCATCCAGCCATGTTTCCTTTGGACTGTAGTGTAAAATTTCTACATAATTCAGGATACTTTTTCTTTGTCCTGCCTCATTCACACATGCTTCACTTGGCAGCCTAGGTTGCTTGGTATTCTGATGCTCACTGATAGCTTTTGGATACCAAAAAGTGGGATCTGACTTTTGAGTCATTGTTGCTGACTGACTATTTTCTTTTTAGCATCACAATTTCCAGTTGAGGCAAAGTCCAGAGGCAGG
Organism: Columba livia; assembly: GCF_036013475.1. Classification (NCBI taxonomy): domain Eukaryota; kingdom Metazoa; phylum Chordata; class Aves; order Columbiformes; family Columbidae; genus Columba; species Columba livia. Next base: position 54,072,106 of record NC_088604.1, on the reverse strand, counting down.
CTGTCCTGTAGCTGACCTCGATGCTTGACTAAATTAAAAGGAAATCTGTTTGAAGTGGTGGCTGAGCGGTAAGGATGGGCCTTAAACTCGCCATGTTCTGGCACCCAGGAGTTACTTTGTCCTCAGCACTCTGACAGGTTGAATGCAGCACAGACAGGCTGTGAACTCACTCCTTGGCATGCAATCCTGGGCGCTGTGCTGTGCTACATCTGTTTTGGGTCACAGTGAGCAGCGAATGACCTCATGGATACTCCTGGGACTTGGGAGTATAGTTGTGTCAGGGGAAATTTGGGTTTCACTGTGGTCAATGTAGTAAAAGTCCACAAATTTTTCCAAACTGAATCAGAAAGATCTGTTTAATAAGGGGTAGCCAGCTCTGCTGACCTACAAATTGCACATGGACGCCTTTGTATGACTGAAACCCACAGGCACGTACTAAAGAGAGCTGAAGGAAACTCTGGGAAAGTGTCTCTGGGCAAAATGGAAAATTTCTGAGGGAGCATTGGATGCGTGCAGACGAGGCACGCAGGCACGCGTAGGGTCAGCAGCAGTGGCCACTGCTGCAGTAATGTTTGTCCCAGGTCTTCCAACAACAGCTGATTCTTGTCGTTTTATGAATACTGAACAGACAACAAAGGAAGATTATTATAACCAGAACAACAAACATTTCATTTCACTTTGGTGGGGTTCAGTTGCTTAATTTTTTCTCTTTCTTTGCTCTTCTTGGCTGTTTTCTAAAGTACATTGTCTTAGGGCATCTCATCTGAAATCCACCACACATTTGTCATCCCTTAGGAATCTCTTTTGGATTAGGTGTTATGCACGGTTGGAACAACAATGGGACTTGAGGACAGACAGTGCCTTGCAGGGTTGTTCCTTTAATGTATAAGGCAACACAGACATGTGCAATCAGCATGAGTCTTAGTGTGGTGAGCTAACCACATAGGTAATACAAATTACTCACTGCTTATGGGTAATTAACCTGCTAATTATTTACAAAGCATTTTGCTCTCTGGTGGTTTCGTAAGTTGACAGGAACCACCCAAGCTGAAAGAAACCTTTAAAAATTCTTTTTACCATTGCCTCACTTCATGTCAAATCACATCATATCTCAGAGCAACGTTTTTGTATATACAATGAGGTAATAGTGAAAAAAGAAACTCCTTCCTTCCATGTAAATGCCAGCTGTCATTTCAAGTAATCAGAGATACCCGTCTGTGTGAGGAATAAAGGAGTACACAGAGTGCCTTTGAAGACCAGATATCTGTTCCTGATTCAAGTTTTAGTATTCAGATAAGCTCTAGATAACCTCTGAAACTTAGAATCTGATTCTACAGTTTTATGCCCTCAACAATTCTTTTTAAACAATAAGAATTTCTTTGTGCTTGTGTTTTATCTAGTCATTTTTTGTTCAAAATATTTTACCAAGGGTAACCTCTATGCCTTGTTACAGTGCACTCTTGATACATATGAGTACAAAAAATGATGGACAATACCTGAATCTTCTACAGTAATGATCAAGAAAAGTACAGAGCTATACCCGGTATTGCAAGCTATGCCATGTTCCTGGTGCTAGGATCCTTAAGGCTGTTTGGGCATCTGTGTCTTGTTTTCTTAGGACTTCACGCTATGGTGGAGACAGCAGCTTACAGTGGTACTGGGCTTGCTTGGACTTCCATTTTTCTCCTTCACCCTGGGAGGAGCTAGGTTTTCCTCCATCATAACAAACCCCCTTCTCCTCTCTACTGGGCTATAAACACTCACAAAAAGGCTCCCTGGTAGCTTTTTTATGATAGAGGACACCCTAAACCAGCCAAACCTTTCCCTTACTTTCCCAGAATTACCACCTTATCTCCCTGCACTGTATATTTAGAACTTTCTCGAGTCCTGTTTTAGCATTTTAGTAGAAAGGAGGAGGAGCACTGAGAGCTGGGACTTTTAGTGACTGGAAATGTGTAGTCTCCCCTTGCAATGTATTTAGGTGTTTCACTTTGTTGTATATATATATATATATGTTTAAATTTTTGCTTAGCGTATTACCTGAATCTTCTTTGTCATGTAGACCCTTTGCTGCTTCTTATATACAATAAGAACATCCATAAGCTCATGGTTGTACTCACTATGGACATTCCTCCCCTCTCCCTCTCCCTCTCCCTCTCCCTCTCCCTCTCCCTCTCCCTCTCCCTCTCCCTCTCCCTCTCCCTCTCCCTCTCCCTCTCCCTCTCCCTCTCCCTCTCCCTCTCCCTCTCCCTCTCCCTCTCCCTCTCCCTCTCCCTCTCCTCTCCTCCCCTCCCCTCCCCTCCCCGAACCTACTGACACTCAATATGGACTGTTCTGAAAGCCGCACCTTTAGGCTCATGAAATAGATGGCATAATTATCTCAAACGTGCCACTGCTTGAAAAATATCTGTACTTTGAAAAACACCATTCTTTCCCTTAAATTCCAGATTGTGAGTGTCTTTGAAGATTTCTAGACACTGAAATGGTACGTGCACTATTACTAAGTCATTGGGATAATGCAAAAGTTCCTTTCCAAAATGGTGAAAGGAGGATGAGGAAAAAGCCTTCTATGATTTGCTAGTTCGCACTTGACCATTTGTCCATCATTCATCTGTTGCCTTTACATGACTATTGTTCTGATGGGCAGGAGACATACCATAATGCACTTGGGCAAACGTGAGATACAGTGAATTACCAGCCATGGGAAGAAAAAGCATCTTTCAAGACTCTATGCTCATTATGTTCTCTGTGGCAGCGTCGAAAGTACCAAAATTACCCAAGGTATCCTGAATTTGTTGGATGTGTGTGCTTGTCTTATGCTGTTTTGATATATGAGGAATGTGATGGGGATCATATTAAATGTGATTTTGTTACAGTCATACTGATTTAGTGGCAATGCCTTTTCTAAAAACATGCTGATCAATGTAATTGACATTTTGTTGTTTAAATTGCCTTCCTTTATCTTAGGTTTTGAATTGCTGTTTAATTAGTGATTGTGATGAAAATTTCAGGGTTATCATCTCTCTTTCTTAGTGTCAAAAGAATTTCCATATATGAAATTGAACTGAATTTTAACTCTTATTTTGATCCTGTCATTCAATTATTGTTTCATTTTCAGTGTGCTCTGTGAACTATGCATTCAGGTGAGGAAAGGAGTTTGGGCTGGTGTTTCATGGATAAACATTAAAAGGGCTAATAAGGTTACTAATTTTTACCTTTCCCTACTGGTTTTCAGCCTTAAGAATGCAGAGATCCATATTAGAAAAGTTAAGATAGACATGAATGAGAGTGTCTAGATATGAAAGTACCAGAAAAATCAATGGGGGGTGGGGGGGAAGGGATAAAAGAATGGCATGTCTAAACAACAGAGCACATTTACTTCCACCTTCTCAAGACATCCGACAAGGAAAATGAAGGACAGTCTAAGACATTGAAGTGCTGGAGCGGGTCCAGAGAAGAGCAACACGACTGGTGAAGGGACTTGAACATAAGACCTATGGGGAGAGGCTGAGGGAGCTGGGGTTGTTTAGTCTGGAGGAGGCTTAGAGGTGACCTTATCCCTCTCTATAACTACCTGAAGGGAAGTTATAGCCAGGTGGGGATTCATTTCTTCTCCCAGGCAGTCAGCAGTAGGACAATGGGGCATGGGTTTAAACTCTGCCAGGGGAAATTTAGGCTGGATATTAGAAAGAAATTCTTTACAGAGAGAGTGATCAGGCATTGGAATGGCCTGCCCAGGGAGGTGGTGGACTCACCGTCCCTGGAGGTTTTTAAACTGAGATTGGACATGGCACTTAGTGCCATGATCTAGTAAACGGACTAGAGTTGGACCAAGGGTTGGACTCGATGATCTCTGAGGTCTTTTCCAACCCAGTCGATTCTGTGATTCTGTGATTCTATTCCTGTCAAGTCCTAATGGGCTCAAAAGGCACATCAGAAGAACAGCACGTGGTTGCCAGTCTGTCCTGGTTTCAGCTGGGATAGAGTTAATTTTCTTCATAGTAGCTGGTATAGTGCTGTATTTTGGTTTTAGAATTAGAATAACGTGGATAACACAAAGATGTTTTAGCTGTTGCTGAGTAGTAACCAGGGGCTTTTCAGCTTCTCAGCCATGCCAGGTGCAAAAGAAGATGGGAAGAGACAGCTGACCCAAACTGGCCAAGGGGATACTCCATACCATATGATGTCATACTCACTGTATATTTTGGGGTAAGAAGAAGCAAGGAGGGGATGTTCAGAGTGATGGTGTTTGTCTTCCCAAGTAACCATTACATGTGACAGAGCCTGGCTTCCCTGGAGATGGCTGAACACCCACCTGCCCATGGGCAGTAGTGACTGAATCCCTTGTTTTGCTTTGCTTGTGTGTGTGGCTTTTGCCTTACCTATTAAACTGTCTTTATCTCAACCCATGAGTTTTCTCACTTTTATTCTTCCGATTCTCTCCCCACCAGAGGGGAGTAAGTAAGCAGCTACATGGGGCTTAGTTGCTGGCTGGGGCTAAACCACGACACAGGGTAAGACAAGTGATGTGATGAATAGCCAGTGACCCATTTCCTCCCTGTCATTGAAGCGGCCTTGCCCAGGCTACTTGGACATGAGCATGTGGATGTGAGAGAATCTATGTGAATGAAATCAGTTTTGTTTCAGTTACCATTGCTTATAATACAGTTTCACACTGAGCTTTGTACAACCAGAATATTGCAAAAAACCCATATAATTTGTGGCTGTGCTCAGATCTGTAGATATCCCAGAGATATAAATGAAGGGCAGAAACTAGTATGCAGTTATTTGTACCTGCATTTTTCCATCATATGATGTGACCTTTGTAAAAACTAGTGTGAACACCTCAGCTGCTTTCTGGATTAGACATAAATTATCTCAGAATATCACACCACCTATAGGATCATGTGGAGAGTGGCAGTGCAAAATTCAAGTTAGACTCTGGAGGTCTAGAAGATCCTGAGTCTTTTTAACGCATGTTTGGTAGGGGCTTGCATGCATGCATGCATAATCCAATTTCACTTCATTTCTTTGCTTGTATCCTTTGCTTATATTTATGCTACAAGGATCATCAATGACATTGTAAACTTCACCATTTAGTATGTCATAAACTGAAGATGGAAGATCGACAGCAATTTATTTCCTCTGTAAGTAAGTCTACCAAAGACTCCTCAAGGAAACAAGGAATTAACCCAGGTGATAGCTAACAGGCGTATACTTGGGACAAGTCTGTAGTGCAGTCTGCTCTAGCAATGCTTTGCATTGTGTTGCTAAAGGACAGTGAAAGTTTCCAGAAAATAAAGGTGATTATTTTATCACCTAAGTCCTGCTTAAGTAAATCAGTGTATCAGAAATTTCATTTTTATATAAACTACTTTGAGAACTTATTTGAAGAAGTCGTTGATAGTAGCAGTGGTGTACCAGGTTTTATTTTCTTGAGTTGCCAGAAATGAGAAAAAAGTCACAGCAATGGTCTCACCATCTTTTCATTTATACACTGCCTGACACATAGTAAACAGTCAAGATGGGAAAGCTGAAAACAAATTTCTGCAGAGAAACAATGGTTTGTTTTCTTTTCTACAGTCTCTTCCCTCCTTCAAGACAAAGATGAAACTAGAAGATAACAATTGGGAATACTTTGAATTATTTCTTGCTAGGTAGATGGCCAATTACTGTCCATGAATTTGTCCATTTTCAGAGATGGAAAACTTTTTGCATTTTACTGAGGCTGAAATATTCTTGAACGCATTTGACAATGAGGCTTAAAACTCAGTATAGAGATAAATACCAAGCATAACCACATTATAGTACAGTTGTTGACTTCTCTGTTGAATGAATAACAACTAAAATTTCCCTTTATTTTGTTTTGAGAAATTATATTACCTTCAGAGCAGGCACACTATTTTCATGATTTATGACCCCTGTAGTGTGTAATGGTGATTCTTATCAGAGTTCCCGCCGTTATGTACAGGAACACTGTACATAAGGCTAGGGGTAGCTCATAGAGTGTAGGTTATAAGAATAAACAAGGGATTTACAGTCTGACCTTCTTTTTAGTACAGGTCATAGAACTTCAGTCTGTATTTCTTGCATCAAGACCATTACTTATGATGGAGTGAAAATATTGGATGACCTGGGAGTTAATATTTGTAGAATGGAAGGAAATTAATCTCATAGAACTGTAGATATTTGCAGTACACACATCTACACCTGCCTTAGTCACTCTCCCTTTGTGGAGAATGGAGGCAAATAAACACTTCTAGAGTGCAAGTCATCAAATTTATTTCAGACAAAAGACTTTTGGATAAAACGAGTCATTTCCAAAGTGAATGAGGTATAGGGAGAAGGCACACTGCCTGGTATTAACTCAACCTTGAGGTCAGTTGATCACAGCATAATCTATGTGCCAGTCATCTTCTCCCACGTAGGAGACTTTGCTATCCAAAGTGCCTAGTGACATTTTAGATGCCTTCTGGCATCTCTGGAGGCTTGGCCTCTTTGGAATAAGTCCTACAGGATGCTGTCCTAGACAGGCAGCTAAGGCCAAGTGGAATACATTAGAGCATCTAAAATGACAGTGGAGAATAAACTAATCCTTTCCTGTTTGTTTAATTTTATTCCACTTTTGAAAGTTTTACTATGTCTGCCCTCAGTTTCTCTTCTAATTTTGTCCATCTTCCCTAGCTGAGAGTGTTTCCTAGCTCTCATTGTTCTTGCTCTGCTTCACACTTGTCTGGTTGGTCTGCATCTTCCTTGATTTATGGTCAAGAGCTGTACTTTATACCAAAGCTCTTGCTGATGTTGGACAGAAGGATCCCTTTATAAATCTTGCAATCTGTAACCCTAATTAGAAGTCTAGTGTGTTCTTCACCTTTTTTTTTTTTTTTTTTTAATTTATTATGGCAACAGCATGGTGTTCTTAACTCGTGTTTAGCTTGTAATTCTTTATAACCTTCCAGTCAGTTTCAGCAGAATTGCAACTTAGTCAGCAGTTTCCTATTCCTGTTTCCAAGAAATTTTTTGAGGGGGGTTTCATGCCTGAACAACATTTCACTGTTCCTGAACAAGATAGTTTTTAATTGTTATTTTGTTCTCTAACATAGTTGCAATCCCTGCTGTCTTGGTGCTGCTGGTATTTGTATGAAGTGTAGTCTGTATTTTATCATTCAGGTGGTTAATTTAAATATTGAACATACTACATCCAGGCAAGACCCTCACAGAACTTTAGTCGCTGCATCTTTCCAGTCTTTCAGTGCCACACCAGAAAATACTCTGTAGGTGTGGTTATCTACCAATTCTCTTCCAACCTTTGGACATTTCATCTAGAACGTGTTTGGTAGGAAAAAGTAGGAAAGAAAGGCTTTGCTGAAGTCATCTCCTTTTCAAAGATAGGCACTGTTTGTATTCGCTAGGCCTCTGATGCCTCCTCCTTCCTCCAGGAGTTCTCAGGAATAACTGCTGACATACTGCAGCAACCTGCTCTGCTGGCATCTCAGAAGCAACTCTGTAAGGCCAAGCAGATTTGAAAACATGTAACTTATATGAACATCATTTCAAAGCATCCCTCTTCCCTGCCCCTTCCCCTCCCTCCCCTTCTCTTCCCCCCCGCCTCTCCCCCCCACCCCCTTTTTTCTTCCTCTTTCTTATTCTGGCAATTGCAAGCTTTGCCTTTCTCATCTTATCTACCAGATCTTATTGATCTGTGGTGCCTTTGATCTGATGGAGACTTCATTGGGGATCATTCTTGAGCAGTATTGCTAGCCTTGACATTTTCTGCTTACAATTTTGAATAAGTAATATTACCTTTAGGTTCTTCTGTTTTCTGACATTTCCTTTCTTTCTGTTACCTATTTATAAGCTTTTGGCTAAGGAGAGTCCCTTCCCTTCCCTTCCCTTCCCTTCCCTTCCCTTCCCTTCCCTTCCCTTCCCTTCCCTTCCCTTCCCTTCCCTTCCCTTCCCTTCCCTTCCCTTCCCTTCCCTTCCCTTCCCTTCCCTTCCCTTCCCTTCCCTTCCCTTCCCTTCCCTTCCCTTCCCTTCCCTTCCCCTTCCCCTTCCCCTTCCCCTTCCCCTTCCCCTTCCCCTTTCCCCTTCCCCTTCCCCTTCCCCTTCCCCTTCCCCTTCCCCTTCCCCTTCCCCTTTCCCCTTCCCTGACACCTGTGACCTGCACTGCTCTAACTGACAGCAGAAGTAACTCCATAGACAAAAAGTTATGATTACTTTGCTCAGGGAGAAAAAGAGTGAGAGGGGATGTTTGTGTTGCCTATAAATACTACAGTTCGGTAAATATTAAGAAGGCAAAAAAATGTGTAAGATGAGTGTCCAAGTTTGTGGAAGAGCACAGACAGACTCATCCTGTAACGGAGAAGGCGGCCTCCCACCGTCAGAGCCTGATGCTCCAGAATAACCGGCTAGGACAAGTAAGACAGACCAAAACCCACACTACTTCAGACTGTGTTTCTGAAAAGAATAATATATCAGGGCATGGTAGCAGATGTTTGGACCCCAGGCTTCCTTTCCCAGCTTTGTTTTTTATTGGCTTAAAAAGACTGGGAGTGAAAGGATCATCCCATGTCTCTCTTTGCATAAAATGGAGGTTTTGCATTCATTAAATATAAATGGCTGTCTAGATAACTCCTTTCCAATGCAAGTTTCTTTTGTTCCAGGTTTTCAGCCCTGTCTTTCAGGTTTTCATAAGGAGCAGCTGTTGCCTTTTTGCATAGAACTTGTTTCTGTGCAGAAAGTAAGTTCCTGATCATGCACACTCCTGACCTCTACTTGGTTTTGGTAGGGAATCCCTGAATGGGATTTCATGTAGTGCTTACTAGAAGGGGCTTTTACTTGCTTGGTAAACTGGCCATCACATTTCACAAGTGATTGATTTATCTATAGCCAATACTTTAAGATAGACTGGGCTAAACTTGGACATTGTAAATAATAAGACTGCTTTTCTACTCATGTTGAGAGGACAATTTCCAGTGGAAATTTGAATCTATTAGAAGCAAGAACAAAGTGAACCTAGGTGTGTCTTAGAGGGCTGCAGGTCATACATGAAGAGTTCACATTTTGGTTGCTGTTGTCAGAGCTGAAAGAGTGGGACGAACCTAAAACTCCTGCAGATTCAACCAGTAGTGTCTCAGCCCCATTAAAGTTAAATCATGCCATCCATTTGCCAGATACCTAGTAGAGCTACATGGAGGAAATAGCCAGTGTGTTGCTAAATTATAATTATTTCTTGCACTACAGGTTGTACAAGTTTAAGAATTACATTTGAATTTATCCCAAGTTCAACTTACATCTGGTTAGGGCAAGAGCAAGGAGAGCTTAAAGGCTGATAAATTAGGTTTGATATATTCCAGAACCATAGACTGGCAGCTTCTAGTTTCTCGGGTGAATCTCTATTAAGTTTTGTTTCAGTGTACAGACCTTACTCAGTGGAGACACTCAAAATATAAACAGTGTATGGATATTAAAGTCATTCTGGTCACACTTTTATGGTGCATAGCTTTGCTTGCAAGCACTGGCTATAATTTACTTCATTTTATAGTTACATGGCCTTTTCATATCCCATTTGTTTAGCTGCCTGCCTTCTTCCAAGCCAAAGGGGCTGCATTTCAGTGGTGAATATTTTCCCATTTGAAAAAAAAGAAAAAGAAAAAGAAACAAACCCAAAACATTTTGCGATCATTCATGCTGAGAAACATTGTAAATATAAAAGCACTTTCATGACAGCTAGCTGGCTGTGATGAGAAGCTAAACAAAAACACTTGAATACAAAATATTCTCAGTGACATAATTTCCTTTCAGTATTTTTTTGAAAGATTTTACAAGGACAAAACTATTTTTTGTGGTCAATTATATGCTTTTATTTTAAGTCTAACTGGATACAGAATTATGCAACAGAAGTCCTTCTGTCTGATTTTTCCCAGACCTTGGCAGGAATGGGCTTGCTGGTTACAAATTTTCAGTGGGGCAAAAAATCCAGTGAAGTGAAAATGAAATGCTGCACCTATCTACTGAGTACAGCAGATTATCAATAAATAAAATAAAGCAGGCCCCTTTCTGGGGAAAACATGGAAAGCATACTGAGAGTGTGATTGACATTTCTTTGCTCCTGATTCCTCACTGATTTTAACGGAGTTCAGCAGGGCAGGATGTGCAGTAGGGTGACTCATGGTGCATCACACTTTCATAAATTAAAATGCTGTAATGTACAGATTTCTTCCAATGGTGCCTACTGTCACCCCAGTCTTGCTTTTTTCCCTGACTCTTGTAATTATCCGGATGAATTTTCATCCTTCCCAAGGTGACAGTAACCCATAATAAATTACATCCCTCAGAAGGATGTGGATTCACAACTTGTTTTTCAGTTGTCCTGGACCTTTCTCAGGGCTGTTGTATACTGTTCTCCCAAAGTAACCTCCAAGTAACATTTAAATTATAATTAAGAAAAATCAACACAGCTTGATCTCCCCCTGATCTTGATGTTTTGGTCTTTCCAGCATCCTTCTCCTTCATTCACTCTTTCCAAAGGGTTTCCATCTGGTTCTCATTTCTGTACTCCTCTGCATGATGATCACTCTTACCCTGATTGAAAGTTACCACTGTTGATGTAGAAGACTTTTATCCCCTGAGTTTCACTACTGTAAGCAGAGAGGTTACACTCCATTTTATATTCCTCAGCCATGGGTAAGTGTGCTTGGTGAGGTGAACAGAGGTCTGAGGACAATGCCCAGTTCATTTTTTTCTGCCCCCCTTACCTGATAGAGGGTTCGAAGCTGAAGAAGCAGAGTGGAGAACCAACCCACTCCTATCCTTCTCACACCAAGTAAAATACCAAATCTAGCACCTGGGTGATAAAAGGAGGTCTGAAGAAAGCAGGCACAGTGTGACTTTGGATCTTTTTGTCTGAGCCCTGCTATTTAAATCATTGCCATTTTAAGAGCCACATGGAATGAAAATCATAGATGTGACCGTGTTGTGGAGTCATTTTCCAAGACAAGTTATTTTTGGGAGTGTTTGGGAGTGTTAAGAATAACGATGATAATGATAACCTTGATGAACTAAGAAACAGCTTCATTTTCAGAGAAACAAAACTAAGATCCCAAACTCTCCTAGCACATTGCTGGATCCTTATTGCAAAGCTCACAGCCCAACTCATACTCCACACCCAGTAAATCTGGTCACTGGAGAGAAGAGTTTCAATGGGAGAGGGATGTGTCCTTGACTTCAGCTTATTCCACTGAGCTGCTGGGATGGCTTTCACTGATTTTAACAACCAGCTTCTAGGACAGGGAGCATAAATAGCCACAGAAACAAAATATTTATACTTGACCAAATGAAAACTTTACACAATTCGTCATGGAAAAGGCTGTAATATACAGCTACATATAGTTTGGTTTTACTTATAAAACTAAAATTGACAAGCCAGACTCTCAGCACACTGAGCTGCTATGCAGCAGCAACAGGAGCAGCCGCGTTTTCAAGAACATTAGGGAAAACAGTTAGCCAGAGATTTCTTCCTACACTCGGTCTTGTTCCCTGTCACCTCCTGTTCCTTCTTATATAAGGACTGTCTAATCTTCATCCTGAAGTGTTTGTGCTTTTATTAAGGTTTTATGCTGACAGATCTCAAGAGTTATTGGATAACTCGGCAAGACATATGTACAGTTAATTAGAAATGAATGTGATATTACATCAAAAGGCTTCAACTGTTAAGTTTTAAATGGTTATAATTAACTTGCTCTTTGATTCTGAGCTGGATTGACTAAAGAGACAATGAAGGTCAATTTCCGTTCACTTGAAAAAAAAAATTGAATAGCCATTAATTTTAAAAAAACCCGAACCCTCAGTTGTGAAGCTGTTCAGTTATGCTGTACTGCCTTGATGTGAAGGCAAAGCAGTGAAAAGCCTTTTAATAGGCACTCCTGTTATACTTTATTATAAAAATACATAGTCTGATTCACTTGATAGGGGAAAAAAAGAAGAGTCAAGTCAATGTTATTTAGTCAGCTTTGTGCAGATTTAGATTGGATTTTAAGCCTCCCAAGCTAAGGAAGACTGTTGATTTTTAAGTAGCGCTTTTTCAGGTGAAGATCCATAACAAGCTGTTAGAATTTGCAAATATAGCCAATGATAGTGGTTTTATTTTATTAAATATACATATTTATTAAATTTACAGTTTTTTTAAAAAATACTATTTTATTATCTAAATAAAAATATAAACTAGTTTTTAAATATATATGTAAAGTTGGAAGTGCTCCACCCTCAAAAGCCCTCTTCACCAGACCCTACATGCATCAAATTCAGTTATTTCCAGTAAAGGAAAAAGGATGTCTGGCCTTTTGCATTTTTCTACCCATCTCTTTTGGATATATTTATTCCCAGAGAAGTAGCTATTTGGTTTAAGATTTGCTTCTTTCTTTGTTTAGTCCTGAGGGGATGTCATTAGCTCCTTTGACATCACATGAAAAGGGCAAACGCAATGCATAATCACATCATTAGGACAAATACAAACACAATTATCCCTCAACAGTGCAGCAGAAGGAAAATACAATGTAAACACTAAAATGCTGACTGAATGCTTATCACAGCCTGCGGATGCGTCTGAATCTGGAGACATTCAAGACCTGCCTGGACACATTTCCGTGCAATCTGCTCTGGATGAACCTGATTTAGCAGGTGGGTTGGACTAGATGATCTCCAGAGGTCCCTTCCAACCCCAACCATTCTGTGATTTATTCTGTGAGAAGCAGCTTGGTTGTGCAACCTTCTTGGTGATTCCTGCTGTCCGAGTAATGTGACAGCCAGAACATCTCTGTGGGTGACAGCAACACTGAAATCAGTAGCACAGGCTGCTTGTCCATGCCACTAATATTTTTAAGACTGTGTCCTTTAAAGCAACACTCTTAAAAGCTTGTTCACACTGCAGCAGAAAATGTCTGCGCTCCTGCCATTGCTATCAAGGGTAAAAATGAAGGAAATGTAGCCTACAACTGCTGGTCTATCCTGGATGCCAAATCCCATAGTGCGAATTATCCTGTGTATGGTGTTTGTTGTCAAGTAGGACCACAAGATACTTGGGAAGGTGTAGTACCAACCTTGTGCTGGATTTTCACAAACAGATTTCTCAGGGCTTGAGGGAGGGACTTGCAGGAGATGAACAACTGCAGCAGCAAACCCTTCCCAGGAGAGGAAGCCTCCAAGTCTGGATTTCTTTGTCATAGGTTTCGGTGCTGTGGGAAGGTGGCTCTGGATACAGGAGTTCATACAAAAACACGCTAGTATAAGATTAAGATCTGTAAACATTTTTGGCAGTAGTCTGTACATTATTAAAGTGAAGGACATGGAGCAACACTGTACACAATTATAGGACAGCAAATCCACAGTACTGCTGTGAAGGAAACCAAGTTTTAGGAAAAAAGAATGCCATAATTATCCAAAATTGAATCTTATCAGGGAACTAGTGTTGACATCTTTGCAGTGAGATATTTTTATGGCCACTAACAAAAATTGTTTCAGACCTATGCCTCATCCACTAGGCAACACTGGGCCCTAGCTTGAAAAACAAGTTCCTAATTTCTCTCTATGTGAGGAAAGAGCATTGCTTATGATTTCACTAATGTTTCATTTGATGATCCCATTTCAGTTTTGAGATATGAGAGGAAAGAAATCTGAGCTAATACAACTTCTTTGCATATATTTTTTTCATGTTAAAATTGAACTCATTGCACCTGCATTACAATTATATACCTTTATTTGTCTGTTTTGTAGATAGAGCCCGAGATTTATATCTAGATCGTTATTTAGATATCCACTTTGCATCTCAGAAATCAGCAGTGGGAAAACTTGAGCATTCAGTGCTATTACTGCTGAACTTGTGGGATTTCTGCATTCAGATCTGAGTCTGAATGAGGTCTCAGCCACCTCGGCCAAGTCTAACAACACAGAGCTGGAGCTGGAAAGACCTTTTAAATATAGAAACCATTCTCTTTGCTCTCACAGGAGTGTGCTTTATGAGTTCAGGTGAGACTGAGGGCTCCCTGGCAGTGGACTTTCTATTATGGACCTTGAGTAAGGTTTTGATTTTCAGCTGTCTGCTACCAAATTCACTTTGATTCTTACCGGGGCAGGTGCCACAAACCCAGAACTGCAAAGCTTTCTGACTGGGTGGGCAGAAAGCTTGGAATAACACCTGAGAGAATATCTTGAGCAATAAGGAGTGTTAACAGGCAAATAGACTTCCTCTGGGAATATGCTTTTTTTTTTTTTTCCTTTTTACTTGCTCCAGAGAAGTTTCTCTCTAAGAAAATTCTTCATAGTACTTGGCAGGTGAGAATGGCCCTTAGGAAATATATCTTGCAATCGTGCTAGCCTGCACATATTTGACTTTACATGTTTTCCTAAGAGGACCAGGGCTGGAAGGGGAAGGCTTTAGGCAGTGTATTTGCATGCTTGACAGAGGAATAATTCAGAATATTTGCAAGAGTTTCTAAATCAGCCTCATCCTATTATACTTTTTCTGCTTTAGCTCTGGAAGTCTCTTCTCACCTGGAAGCTGGGGTTTTCAAGAGGTTGACAAATAAAACGATGTGATACCAGTGTTTTGTTTAACAGGCAAAAGAAACTAAGAAGCTGAAGATTAACTAAGTTAAAATATTAATTTAAAAAATGGTAACTAATTGAAGATTTTTTGACTTTTCACAGCATTTCTCCCCCTTTTTTAATGCAGATAGAAGTTCCTACAGCATCCTTTTTGATTCTTCCATCATGCTTTATATGTCTGTGGTGTGTATGCATATGTGTTTATCTATTAATTTAAAAATGTAAATAGCTGTGAATACTGGAAATTGTAATGAACTGTTCATGTTTTAGATGAGCTTAAACTGTTTCACATATTCTCTTGTTAGTTGAGTACCTTTTAGATTTTAATTCAAAATTTATTGTTTCAATAAATTTATCTTTAAAATCTGAGATAGCTGAAAATGATACAGTGTTATTATACAGTGTATAGTATGTAGTCATCTGGTGCTTTTAGAGGTCTACATGTTTTAGAAGAAAAAACAAAATAAATTGTTTGTAACTGGTACCCATGTTACAAATACTAATTTGGATTGTAAAGTGTGGTGCAATTTTAAAATCAAATTAATTCTTTAGGATCTATGCTTCTTGTGCATGTTTTTGCATTCCTAATTTTGTATTTACTGGACAGTAATTATAAAATGCAAGCTTTTTTTTTTCTGTCCTCATTCATGTATATAGCACACTGTATAGCAAAGACTTTTTACATTTATTTTGTTGAATGAGGAGGTTGGCTATAAAGGTCTTTACACAGAGCTTACTTTCTAAAGTAAGGAGAGAACAAGGTAAGATCTAAACTGTCTTTAGCTTAAGATCAAACCCTCTTTAGGTTTATTTCTAAACTATATAAACCAAATAGAGATAAGCCTTGTGTAAACTTAAATGAACTTTTGCATAACGTTCAGTATCATTTTAACTAAATTAAATGCAAACCTTAAATAAAAGCGTGTAACTTTCCATCTACACAACTCTTGGCTGAGTATTTTGTTGGCCTAATGTGCTAGCAGATATTTACTGCTTTTCTCATTGTTATCCTTAATTTGTAGCATATTGTGTAAATGCAATTTATACTTACATATCATATAAATAGCTTTTGTGGTCTAGCAAGGCATATACAAAGCAGTATGCATGCTAAAATAGATTACCCATGTGTGGCTAATTGCGAGAGAGTGCAGCACAGATATATCGTCGTGTGCTCTCGTAATTAGAGATAGGAATGCAATGCACAAGTGAAAAATAGTAGAGGCATACATTCAATATTGATTTTATACATTTTGTATTCTTTTTGTGTCCTCTTAATACTCTCCAGATACTGGAAGCTGTTAAATTAAATGTAGTTCATTTAGGCAAGTTGTTAATCCTATGAAATACTTTGGAACCAATTTTTACAGGTCTTTGTGAGAAAAAGCTTACATTGAAAATGGTGATGTGGGACTGAATCTGAGAGCATTCTTGTAATACTGCAATTACATATCTGCTACCACTGTGGAACTCCATAGTTTCAGGTTGGAAATGATAATTCAATGTTTCTATGATTGTTTAAATAAATATGTTTTACTTGCACAATTTTGTTATGTAGAATTCATGTTCTCTGGATAGCACTTTATTTTTTTCACAGTTTTAAACTTACCTACCAAGCCAAGGACAGAAATCTGCAAAAACACTGATGATAAAGAAGACTTTTTGCTTGGGAGATTATAAAATACAGCACTATTTTTTCTGCAGACCAGATTAATCTGCTTAATACATACAGAATTGCAGACAGAATTGTGAAAATAATTGGTATCAATTATCACACTAGCATTAGAACAGAAAGATTAAAGGGCAAGTGAACAGAATGTCCTGGCTGCTGTTTCTGCGTTCCTCTTAACAGTTTAATATTTTCTAATAAACCTGGAGTAAGAGGAACAAAAAGGAAGAAGAAAATCCTCCAGCTCATTGTGAAATATCTGTGATGATAGTTTCCTTTGCAGCGAAGCTTTGTGACTCTGCATAGTTCATGACCTTTAGCAAATCTGAACTGTTAGATAATGTAAAGTTTAATAGTTGATTTATTTTTCACTGGAATAAAAACATGGTGAGAGAGATTAGTACTGCAAATTTGGTCACCAAGAAAAGTCATTAAACACCCCACCTCTCCCCCAACCCCACCAATAAAAAAAAAAAAAAGAAAAAAAAGAAAAAAAAAAGAAGAAAAAAACCCCTCCTCTTTTTTTTTCTTAGTTGAAAAATGTTTGGACAGCAAACTGTCTCTACGGTGGAGAGTTGTCTGTGGGAGTTTTGGCAGTCTGTGATATGTGTCAGTCCTCTCAGCAGAGCCAACTTTAGATGCTCTCTTAGCTGAGAAGTCCATTCTGGAGTCATAGAGCATCTTTTCTGTTCTGGGAAGCTCCCCAGAACAGGAAAAGGGATGACGTGCATTCACCCAGTCCCAGCTGCAGTCCTAGATCTCCTTGCATCTCACCGCTTCCTCCTCTTGGCTTCCCTCATCCCTTTCCATGCATGGGTGAGACCTGCAGAGAAAGCAGGTGTGTAGCTGGGGGAGAAAATAGGGATATTTACAACATTCAACCTAAATATCTCATTATGTGAAAAGTCTAATGCATGTACTGCCTGCAGAACAATGCAGAAAAAATTTGCCTTTGCTGTCATCACTTTACCTTTGACTAAGCTAATGATCTTTTAGTATTTAATTAGGTGTGCAGAGCTGTTAGCTGTCTGCTAGTGTCCATTTCAGTGTCACTTTGGGTTGTATGTGACAGACTGCACATCTTTTGCAAAAGTCAGGCAAAAAAAAAGGCAGTTAATTTTGCTATAGATACAACTTCTAAAGTCATTAATTGCCTATCAGATAAAACTCTGTCCCTTGGAAAATTTTGCTAGATTAGATGTCAGTGACAGGCTGATACTGTGTGTGCATGTGTAGAAAATCCCATCAAAATGTTTTAGCTGCTATTGAGAATATGGTTGGGTAAAATGAATTCAATTAAGTCAAAAGTCTTTGCTTACCTTCTGCTCAGATATGCAGCACTCAAAATCCCTATCTTTATGTGGTCACTGACTGTACTGCATCTCTTCCCCTGTTGAGGCATTGAGCAGGTCTCACGAGCTAACAGCCTGGGCTTGAGACGGTGAACCCAGGTTTGCAATGGGTCCTCTTCACATTTAGTGTCTTGTGCTACCCTTGTAGCAAAGATCAAGGCCTGGCATCTATGAGGGAAGGATGAGGAGATGCTGCTGATGCAACTGGGTGACCAGAGGCTGGAACAGGCTGAATGCCATGTGGTGAAGGTCCTGGAGCAAAATGATTTCAAACTCTCCAAGATACATGGGGTCTCCAAATCCATTGCCAGAGCCATGTCTACTATCAGTCAGTACCAGAAGAAGAATTCAAGGAAATTTTACGAAGACAGAAAGCACAAGCCTCTTGAACAGTGGCCCAAGGTGTCTCATGGATGGTCACACATGCAAAATGAGCACAAAGACAGTCTGAGACCAAAAACCATCAACAAAAGGAACAAAAAAGCTATACCCTATCCAGAGATTCACTGTTGGGGCATAAAGCTGTGGGATGCTAATGTTCTTAATTATTTGGAGTAGGTATTTCCTCATTAAACAGAAGTTTGTTTTGTGGGAGAAAAGGATGTTACCAGCTGGCTCATATAGCAAGGAAAGGGAAACTGTGACTGCATAGACTCACTGAGGAAATCTGCAGAAGGACATCACCTGATTTAAATGCAAAATGGGAAAAAGAGTCATGTGTAGTGAATAGGCAAGGAAGAGATAAAACTTCCAGGAGTAGGCAAAACCCCAATTAACAAGAAGAGGAGAGCAAAGCTGACTGGGATAGGAGTCAAGGAGAAGGGGCAATTAAGGTCACAGGTGAGGCATATTTTGGAAAAAAGATCCTGGGTTTGGGACCTTGGGGAAAAATGTCTACAAAAGGAAGTCTCAGGTCTGTAGTATGAGATCCAGACCAGAAGACATTTAGCAAAGGAGAGGGACTGGGAAAAGGCACATTTCTTGGAACAAGGTGACTGAGCAAGACTTAGAGCTGGAGAGACTGAGACTCCCTGGATGAGCAGACAGGGATGGGGAGATCTGAGAGAAGCAAAGTAGCAATGGCAAGGATGCTCCAGATTATGCCTCAAGGAGCTGGTTCGTGGCGGATGTCTGTAGTGAAGAGCGAGAGGTTCCAGCCCTGCAAAAGGCACATGTGGATCTGATTATGGAGCTGCACGCTGGAATTCAGGCTGGTTTCTTTTCAGTTTTTGTTTGTGGTGTGTTGTTTTTCTTTTCTTTTAATCTGGGGCATTGCACAAAAATAAACTGTCAAAAAACATTATTGAAGTTGCAGTTTCTGCTCGCTCAGGAGCCTCTGTAACACAAATCTCTGTAATGTGAGCCTCAGAGGCACAATTCATGTGAGCTTATCGTGTCCCTGTACCAACAGACTCCTAAGGCTTTCCCAAGGCAGCAGTTTCTATTACCACTCACTGCTAAAAGAGTACCTGTAACCATAGAAAATCATGGCTATCCCTTTTACACGAATGAATATGTGTATGTGCATACATACATGTATATGTATATATATGTGCATAGATATAGATACAGATACAGATATATGTAGGAAGGGAAATATATGATGATACAGTTAATGTAAATTATTTTAAAAATTTGCATCATATATGATAACATAAAGGGGTTTGCACTTGTTCAGATTAAGGGCCTGTCTATCCTTTAAAAGAGCATCTGCTCTTTGATAGTGGCTGTAGCAGATGCCCATCGAAGAAAAATTGACTATACAGTCACATTATAGTGTCTCCCTCCTTCCCAGTTTTCAAGTTCTAGTGATCTATGGCACAGAGATTTCCTGCATTTTTTTGGATGATATCTTAGTGTTTAATAGCCCTTGATGGATTTTTCTTCCCACCCACGAGATCCTGTGGCAATGAATTCACAATTTTATACTGTGTGATAGGACCTCCTTTTACTTGTTTGTACTTGCTGCTTGATGTTTTACTAGTTCCTGTCATATGAGACACACTGAAAAATCTTCCTGCCACACTTCAGAGTTATTCAGATGCTTGTCATATCTCTCTCCCCATCACCTCTTTTTCAGGTTGAAAAGACCAAGCCAGCGTACCTGCTTGGTACTCTTTATTTGTACTAGTCACACTTTTCTGTGAGATATTATCATCTTACTCAGAAATAAAAAAATGACATTTGATTTAGATCAGGCAACCTAGAAAATCCCCAATGAATTCTTTAAGTTCTTCCATAAAATACTTTTTTGAGTATATACCACATAGATACCAAAACACAGTTGCATCAGTATTCAAAATGATTTGCAAACTTTTTATAACACTGTTTCATTTTACTTCACCTATGTCTTTTTTTAGTATGACTCACTATATAAAATTTGAAGGGAACCATATGCCCTTCTCCTCTTTCCCTTCATATAACTCAGAATGGTTCATTAATGTTTGGAAATGTGGCAGCTTAGAAGTCTAATATAAGAAACCTTATTGGTTTACATGCAAGAAATCCATTAATGTTCCTTTACAAATGGGGTAAGCTATGCCTGGAAAGGAAAAAGCTAGCAGATATTAAGACATGACCATTTTGTATACAGAAAAATACTCTCATTGTTATAGAAACAAATCTACTAATTTCTAGTCTTTACTTACATGAACTTTGAGGCACGGATTTCTTAATGGAAAGAAAACAGTAAATATTCCTAGTGCCAGTTCGATTACATTAATTTATTCATTAAGGTTTTTAATTTTGGTGTTTGGACTGTCTTCTTGAAACTGTGTTTTTGAGTTTTCAAATCATGATTTTACTTTAATGGACAGGATTTGAAGGTAGAACTCTCATGAAAGCTTGCTCAACTGGAATAATTTGTATATACGGGGAATCTTTGTGATAAAATCATGATAAACAAAAAAGGAAAACTACTATGATTATATCCCAGAAAACGAGCACTATAGAGTTCATACAAACAGTATGTATCTATGGCTTTTCCTTAAGTTTTAGCACAGGTGATGCTGCCAGGATTTTTAAAAAAATTATTTTCACTAACTTACTTTTCTCATGGCACCTTCCTTTAGCATGCTGGACAAATCCTTTCCTTCCTTTGTTTTGAGGCAATCTTATGTTGTCTAGAGAAGGACAAACCAAAGCCATTGCATGGAATTTGAGTCTTACCTCTAGGATCTTGCTTTTATTAAAAGTCACCGCAGTGATTTTAAAAAGTAACAGTAATAGTAAAAAAATCACTGCAGAAACTCTTTTGTAAACCGTTGTCCTTTTATTCTGCTTTGTGTGTCAATTACAGTCTATGGTGAATTTATTTTAAAACAGAATGAAGGCAAGAGATCCTATGAAGGTGTTAGGTCACTGGTCTCCTTCATTTTCCAGTGAATAAACAAGGGGAAAATACTTCCTTGGAGCAGTTCCTCTCCAGCAATGGGTCTCCCACAACTTGGTTCAGAGGATGTTCTAGGAAAGGCTCAGCAGGCAGTGATTTCAGACATGCTGGGGCAGGGAGAAAGTGCTCAACACACTGAGCAGCTAAGCCTGAAAACAATACTTGAATCTTCTCATATCACTCCTTGAGGAGGTATGTCAATAAACCTTACATGCATGCAATCCAACCCACTCTTACAAGTATTAAAAGTTATTGCTGTTGGAAATGCTTAATCTTTAGATCAATCACAGAAAAAACATAAAAAATGTTTGAGAATTAAAGGCAACAAGAAAAAAAATCTAATTATGTTTTCCTTTATGCTGCCCGCCTCCTATAATGGTTTTGCAAGCAGTTGTCTCGAAATGAACGCAACACAATTAACAGCAGCTTTAGAAATATTTCTATACTACTTGATAATTAGATTTTTTTTTAATTGAGAAATGACTATTTAATATCTCTTTTTAATTGTAGGTATGGTTTCCAGCTGTGTACTTGTCAGGTATCCTTGGTAATAGCACTTGCAGGACAGAATTATCTGTGGAGGTTTCCTCTAGTTTAAATCCAATTTGCCTAGTCTCATGCACATGGAGCTAAAAATAGACACACATCACTTTTGTATATTGGTTTGTGTACAAATTAAAATCACACATGTAATGGCTACCAGAGAAAAATGTTTTACTGTAAAATACAAGGTGCTTAATGTTCTTTCTGCACTAAGAGCAGCGTCAGACAGAATTGAGGTATCATCTCACAGCAAAAATAAATGTACTTCCACTAGGGTAAGCTTTGCTGCATTGTAGCAAAACCAACTTTCTTTCAGGTTGCTACTTCTTATTGAAGCCTGGGGTGCTGTTACAAAGGTAATTTATAATCTTTTGGGGAGATGTATAAGACAGGATGTCAATATACATTTGAATGGATTTTATTCTCTGTCATCATGAGCTTTATTTGGTAGAAATGCCTGTTTCCTAGACAGGTAAGGCGCTTTTGTCTAAGGAGAGCAGAGCACCTAATCCTGCTTCCCATCCTTGGTGTACACTAGTCCATTTTCAGTAAGATATGGAAAAAAAGGAGGCAGCTCAGAAGCTGAGAATGTGTGAAGTTATTGAATTTGCTTGTTGTGACGGAACTGTCTCAAGAACTTTATTTAAAAAGACTTTGCCGTTTAGTTCGTCTGGAACAATGCAGAGTTAGCATCTGATAAGGTCACAGCTGCCTTGAATGTACTCATATAAAAGACTGATAATTTTGTCTGACTGAATGAAATCAGATTGCCGTGTTTGTGTAACTCCAGTTTTGAACCTCAAAGGGCTCCAAGGGCAGAGAACACTGAGCACAGTGGTGGAGGAAGTCTTAGCAGGACAGGTATAGGAATCATTGAGCTTTGGGAGAAAGATTAAGTCTCATTGTTTAAATTAACAGAGAAGGTGAATCACAGGAAGGAGTAAGTTTGGAGCACATTCAGCATACACATTTTTATCATAGCAGGATGAGAATGCTACCTAGTTATTTTGTGTTATTTGCCTTTGTTTATAGTCGAAGCAGCTATCCACAACTCTGATTTGTTTGTGTATGCTTACCTTGCATGTGAGTTCCTGGACAGGGTTAATTGGAAATAATTAGGCCACCTATCGTTCTGACTTCCCATACAATTTAATTAGGTTTTCTTTTTCTCTTCTATGTCAGAAGCCTTTTATGAATTGAGATCTTTGATGCAAGAAAAAAATCTCCAATTGGTAAAACATACTTTGGAATTTCCTAGTATGTTCATGCCAGCAGTGCAATTTTATCACTTTTGCTAACAAAGGGTCTTTAGCCTGAGTTTGAGCAGCTACACAGCAGAGTACTATATTTACTATGTGGCCACTACCATTTCAAAGGTAGTGTATACCAGGGAGGGTTACAGAGCTTCGTACGCACTTGTATGCTTTGAATTCTAAATATGAGCTGTGGTGCTTATGCATTCGTAGTGCAGGTTTGACTGATTCAGACTCTTGAACACCCGCTCTGAAGCTTCATTTGCCACTTTCTTTCCCCAAGGTGGGGTGGTCTTTGGGTATTCCACACTAAGTACATTTTTGTATTTTAAACTACCTCTGATATAAACTCTATACTCTCTCCACTGGCTTCTTATTGTGGAGTTACATGATTACACGCAGAATCACAGAATCGACCGGGTTGGAAAAGACCTCAGAGATCATCGAGTCCAACCCTTGGTCCAACTCTAGATTTACTTTTATCTTTGATGCATGTACACGGGTAGTTGTTAAGCACAGAGGCAACTTACTGGGAAAGTCTTTTAGTGTTAGATGTTAATAAATGTGTTTCAATTCCATCACCAGTCATATCTCTCAGCTTAACAGACCAGAAATTTGTAGAAGAGCCTCTGCTTTAGCTAGAAGTTGAGAGTTGCCAGGTGTGTACCAGACTTGAACTCAGTGGCTATAGTTGTGCAGAGTGTACTCATTAACCAACTCATCACCTCTGAAATAGGAAAGATGTCCTCAGCCTCCTACTTCCCTTCCATGGAGCTTTCTGGTTTAGGCTCCCATTGCCAACCTTGTTCCAGCTCTGTGTCTCATGTGAGAAAACTTACCTTACTAATAGGGCAGATAAAGATGGCCATCTGTCTTAATGAGTTAGATCAGATAATGGCAGGGTCCAGTGAGAGCCACAACCTATGCAGGAGATACTGCGTCTTCATGGCTAGGAGGAGAGGAGGAAGACAAGTCAGAAAAGCAGCAAGGTTGCAGCGTCCTTAGATAGGCTCGTTTCTACATATGAAGCCATGGTCTGTGGGGAACATATAAATTCCCAACTGATCTGGATGAAAGGCGAGATCCTTCCCAGATCCTCAGCCCAGGCTGACACATGCTGCTCATGTGCTCAGGTCTGGACAGAACAAAAATCTTGGCAATGCTGCCTGAATCCTTCCTGCTGGACTCCCTGTTTTTGGAAGAGGGGAGAGATGAAGTACCAGGTAGGACAGAAATCTCACCCACAACATAAAGTGCCCAGAAGGCAAAAGATTAAAATTTTAGCATGAAGGGCAACTCTGGTTACACTACATGGTGTCTTTACTGGTCCAGATTGCACTCTATCTTGGGTACTTAACAAACATCTCAGAAGTACAGAGGTTGAGGTCAATGTAGACACGTGGGAAGTTATTTGTGGGCTGCTCAGAGGTGCTCCAGGTATCCATCATTATCAGGTACTGCACACCTACAGCTTCTCTGTGAGGGCAGACTGTATGGACAGTGAGGCAATATGCATCCCTGATTCAGTCATACTAGCAAAACTGAGTCTGCAACGTTTCTTGGTTCAAGTGAGGAACATTTACTTCTCTTTGTGGGAACAGATAATTGGGGAGGGAATTCTGCATCATAAGGGACATTCTGAGAAGATTCTTGGGTATGCTGTAGTTGATTTTCAGGGTGGTGCTTAGACACCCAAGTCAGCCTAATGCTATTCTTCTGAAGCTTATAGAAAGCATATTCAGTGACTGGGCCAACATGATATATTGATTTTGTTCATGTGTTTCTCTTTATGGTGACTGAAGCTGGGGTTGTGGCAATATAGTTCCAAAGACCATTAATCTTCTAGGATCTTTTTTGTTCTTTCTGCCTTGTTCAAGTTATAGATCCTAGCTGTAGATAAAGCTGGAAAATGGCTGTCAGAATGGAATATGATAGGGACTTGCTGGAAAGGAGCCATTGCTGTGCCTTGTTACAGATTCAGAGCAAAAGCTTTCAAAGAGCATTCATCTGGCATTCCTACAATTGCAGTGTGTGGCACTCCTGAAAACTGTTTGGACGAAGGCATCTGACCCATCTACTTAACTTTCTAAAGCACATATTGACTACAGGTTAAAGTTGGTGTAAGGAGAAAAAACCTGGGTTGAAACAAAATCAGAAGGTCCTTCTGCTAAATCAGAACAATTAAAACACAGTAAGTCAAACAAAGCACACTGAGGAGTAAAAAGAGCTGTTAACGTGTCAGTGATTTGATACATTTGTTGTAAGAAATGGAAATAAAACTGAGAATCCACTTAGAAAGTCAGATGTTTAATTGTTCTAAAAAATAAGTGTTTAAACAATCATGAAATGCACACATTCTGTGAAGGACTCCAATTCTAATTGCTGTGTGTATAACTCCAGCTCTGAGTGTGTGAGATAAATTTAAGTGAATGCAGTGCCTCTGAGTGGAGTGTTTTGATCCAGATGGAGAAAGAGATCCAGAGTTATCATCTGTAGCTGTTGCCTTGCTGATGCCTCTCACAGTGATGAAGTTGCTCTTTCAGACTGCTGTATGGCTGCAGCTTCAGGTAGATAATGGTTTAATTACTCAGTTTTCAGATCATTGATCAATGTCATTGCTCCAGAAGGTACTTTCAGTAACTCTGTATATCTACTAGGTTGGTAGATATATGCCCATGGGCTGAACTCTGATCTGTTCAGCTGTGATAACAGCATACTATCAGTCTATAATTAATACACTCGTGCTTACTATCTGAATATAAATAAAAAAGAAACACTGTTGCTGACAGTGTTAGTATTCATTCTTCTCTCTGAAATTCCTAGAGTAATTTTCTAAAGCCTATGTTCTCAGAAAGCAAACTGCTAGGAAAAATTTAAGATACTTCTTAAATTATGTTCTTTAGTTCATAATATAGTGAAAAAGTTTTATGTAACAACTAGATAATGTTGAAGAACTTTAATTAGTTAATTTTTTTACTTAAAAATTTGGTTATTTCTGTAATTTGTTTGTTTACCACATACATGGCAGAACCCAGTTACAATCTTCTCCTTCCAAAGCAACATGTTTGTGACTGAAAAATTCCTGGGAGCTGTGATTTCAGTATGCTTGAGTGTATGAACAGATACAGCTGTCCGCATGGCTGAAGGACTGTTTTATTCACATTGCATTTAATTATACATCTCTACTCCACTAAAATTCTCAATGTCACGTCTGCTTACGGTGACTGTGGAGGTGCTATTGTGGACAGGAGACTGGAATATGCTTGAAATGTAGCTACTGTGCATAAAAACTGCTTTGTGCTTTTTGCTGACAAGAACTTCATAAGCGGCGGCCCAAAGAAATGTGACATTGTTGTCAGCTTCTCTCTTGGGATCTGGAATATTTTTAAAGGTGAAGTAGAAAATGATATCTCCAAGCTTTTGGCATTTTATCCAAGTATTTCCTTCAATGTCACCCAAGGCAGATCTTGTGCACTTCATACCAACTCACTCAAGCTGAAATCAAGAAAGGCCCAACTCTTCTCCAGGTTCCTTTTGCTGGGATTTAAACCAACAAGACGGTTGATTTCTCTGTCTTCTGTATTGAAATTGAAAGAAGATACTTCTGCTGTGTCTAATATAGTAGATGCTATTTCTAATGTCTACATTGTGACAGAACAGCCAGCTTGAAGTGAGTGGTTCTGAAATGTGTTTAAGAACAAATAAATGTTCCCACGTTCAAATTAATGGCCTGGAGCTTTTTTCTTACTCTGAAACTACTTTGATCCCCCCAAAAGGCGTAGCCAATAAATAGGCTTGATGTATGGCACCAAAGTGTTATATAATATGGCAGTAAACTGTGGCAGGGTATATGCTAACAAACACAGGATCTACAAACTATTGTTTACTATAAAAAACTTTTTGTAAAGAGACAGGAAACGCTGTTGTTTTATTTTGCTTTTATCGTAAGAATGGATAAGGAACAGAGGGCACAGTTTGGCATTCAGGGGATGGTAGCTCCTTGGCTGCCTCCTGTGTGAGCAAGAGTCCAGGCCAGCTCTGGATACAGGCAAAGCAGTCAATCACCTATGACAGCAGGCTCTTGACAAAATGGCTCTGGATCTTTCACTGAGCTTATCTGTGTTTAGAGAGAGGGAAAATAGCATTTGCTGGTGTCAGACAGTGGTGTCAGATTCTGTGAGAAGGCAGCTGCTTTGTGAAACATATTATTCTCCAACCAGGAATGGCGGGATCACAAGCCTGGTTTCCTGGAGTTCCCTGATGAACCTGTCTCACCTGTCACCTGCCAAGGTTGGAGGTACTATTCCAAGGAACTCAGTTTCAGATGATGGGTTCAATTTTTGCTAAGAAACTCCAGGAACCTAACTCTGGTCTGGGATATGTTTGGCTTGTCAAGCTGGATGTGACACAAGTAGGACCATACAAGCACACGTAAATAATAGAAAAAGTTCTGTACATAAATCATTCTCATTCCTCTACCTCATAAATGCAGGCAAAAGATCAGTTGGTATGCGCAGTAGGGACCTCTAACCCTCTGGCCAAAGCGCCTTTCACAAGGTGTGATTTTGTATGATTGATCCATCTATATTCCACTCATAAAATCATCACAATGCATTTATTTCAGAAGTCTGTGCTTGTAGAGACACGAAAATTACTTTGTCTAACAGCAGACTGTAAAGTGACTAGAATGCATGTTTTTGTCTGTTAATATATGTTCATTAAAATACTTTTTTTTTTCCCAGAAGAATTCTGCACAAAAATAATTTTATTAAATGGGAATTGAGACTAGATTTTAAAAGTGTCGTGTGTTTTTTTTTTTTATTTTATTATTTTTTATTTTTTTTTAAAAAAGGAATCTCTGTCTCTCAAGTTGTTTATAGTTAAACATCTAAAATAATTTTCTGAGCACTGAAAAAATTGACTCTAGAGCCAAGTCTTTCCCTTACTTTAAAACAGAGGTTGTCTGCTTGCATTTTTTTTTGAACTGCAGCATGTTTAATACATAGTTCAGGTGCACCTCCAAGGCATCTCTGTTTTACTTACGGAGGAAATAAGTCATCATGTGCTATTCAGCAAACACTGTGTGAACACTCTGAGGATGCAATGGCATTCCCGGCCTCCCAACCCAATCTCACGGTGTTATCCTATGGAACCATTACCCTTTCCTGTTTGTGAACTGTTCCAGGAGCTGCCCCTTCTCACCTCTTCAAAGGGTGTGGTCTATGTCTTGTGGCTGTCAGACAGATCAAGATTTTGTTATACGGCTCACAGAGCAAGAGTAGTTGTCAGCCTTCTTTACAATATTTTAGGTGTAATGACAGGAACTGAACTGTATCACTTACCGGTATTGGAGCAAAGGTTTCTTTTGTATATGGATTGTTCTGAACCTCACTTTACATATGAAATAAGCTTGGTTGAACCCTCATGCACACTTTTTGTTGAGACAGCTCAAGATATTAGCAGAAATTTATGAGCTGAGCAACTCAAGACTAATGGGTTCATATATATGACTTTGCTTTTTTTCAGGTTGGGAAAGAAGTCTGCACAAGCCATACTATTTGCTTCAGCTGTCACTGAAGTGCAGATTCCTTAGTTGTATGCAAAAGACATTGGTATGCTCTGCAAAAACTTTTAGATTCACTTGACATGGTATTGATACCATGATACCAGATTTCTTCTTGTTATACAATTATGGAAATGAGCCCAAAGGATACTTAATCAAAGACTAAATAACAGGGCTGAAATAGTGGTAATAAGAGCACAATATCCTTACTAATTGAGCACTGTCAGAGAGAAGCAATGATACTCATGAATTGTAAACGTGTGCTCTATAGTACCACATCATTGTACATATTCATACTAGGAGAAAACAATTATTTCATGTCCAAAATCAAGCATACAACAGAAGCAACTGCAGATGCAGAAGCAGATGCAATCCTAAGATTACATGGCTTCATTATTTTGGAGATCACTGGATTAGCATGCTACTTATGTATTGTGAGAATAAGGACTTCATTTATTTGGAGTAGAGATATCAGTTTTATCAATATTTTCACAAAGAGTCTTTTGCATTTTACCCACCTTTATAGTCTTCCTTGTCTGCAGGTTTTCAGCCTGTATTTATGAATTTATTTTGGTCTCTCCCTGCTTATCTATTTGAACAAGAGGTTTTCTACATGTATGTTATTTTAGAGCACTTCCTTTATTCCCTTCTCCAATGTATATACAATGTGTTTACCTGATTACACATGTTTACATGTGATTACGTGAGGTGTTGTTGGAGAAAAAACTTTTGAAGACAGAAGTCATGTTTGTTGCTTATCATGTCTCAGTTTCTATTTGTATCTGTGGCAGATCTGAACTCATTCCTCTGACAGGAAGACAGTATAATATAAAATTGATGCTTCGATCTGAAAATTCAGTATTTGTTGCTTTAGAAATAACAGAGTTTCTCTGAAGTAGGATGCTATACTAGCTGCTGAGTCTTACAGACACAGCATAAGTGGCATTGGTCCTTGTAGACCAAGCTGGGGAGAACTGGAGGCAGTTTTCATCCTTGCTATCAGGTCCCAGACATGCTGTCAAACAAATACTACATTTGTGTGAACTCTAAGGACAACAGTCACCCACTAGATTTAGCTTAAACGCATAAATGAAAAGTACTTCTTACAATGTATGGTAGTATCTTGGAACTCAGGATATTGTGGAGGCCAAAAATACAAATCGATTCAGAAACCAACTGGATGGTTTAATGGAAAAAATTCCACTAGAGCTATTAAGGTACAGCTTCTGGCTTATGATGTCCTAAGGTACATGTTTTCACAAGCTGCAAGGTTAAGTTTCTCTGAATACTTTTCTTTATAGCCCTTTCCTAGATATCACCACTGATCAATTAGAGGTGGGACGTGGAGCTACAATGAGCTGGGCTGTATCTAGGTAGACCAGTTAGGCACATTTATTTGAGATACAGTTGACTGCGCATGTCCTGAACATAGTCTTAAATAACAATCTACATGATGGACCCCGATTGTCCAAAGCATGGCAATGGTAGCAGTTAACTAAAGAAAAGGAAATTTCTTTTGTTTCCTGATCAGTCAGCCAAATGTTGGAAAGTGTGGAAAAAATCCCAGCATGACATGGTGCCAAAGGAGAAGAAGCCATCTTATTTGCACTGCTTGCCTGGAAGGTGTTTCCAGGTGTCCTTGCCTGCAGGGTGTCCTGTGCTGGTCCCTTCATCTGAGGCACTCACCTCTCAACTTCACCTTGAGGAAGAAGGACAGGGTGGCCTAGTGGTGGGCTCACCACCAGCAGGGTGTTGGGGAGGTGGAGACTGAAGGTGGTCTGGGGGACTGGAATGGGATCCTGGGCTGTGGGCAGGGTAGGAGGAGCCCCAAGAGCCTGGGAAGGGACAGGCAAGGCTGGGGGTGCCCTCAGGCCCTGGACAGACCATTCACACCTTTTCCACAGGGCAGCTTAGCTCTGGAGTCCACATGCAGCACTTTTTCACTAGGAAGTGAAAGTTTAGGCCATTTTAATTGGTACTGACTGACTAACGAGAAAAAAAAACACCCATACTAATAAAAACCAGTATCACTGAAATAAAAAGCAAGAGAAAAATGTTTGTTTCCTTGCATCCTTTTCCAGAAGGCAGAAGGAAAAGACAGCATGGAAAAAAAATGAATCATAAACAGCACATAAAAGATTAGCTCAAGGAGTTGTTGAGAGAAAGGAATTTGAATTATAAAGAACTAAAAAAGCCACAGCCCACTTGACTGAAGTGCTGGAAAAGACGTGTTGTTCTAGGGTCAGAGGTGACCTCAGGCAGGAGGACACACTTGCTAGTGTGATCCACTGAACTTACTGGACACCTGGACCTGGAATGGGCCATGAGGACATCCAGGTGCTGGGAAGATCCCTTCATCCTGTACAGGGGTGCTGGTGACTGACCACAATTGAGGTTAGACTTACGACTCAGGGAAGAAGTGGAAGATGGGGGACTTCTTCTTGAGAGAAAACCAGAAGACCAAGAAAAGGAGCCAGTGGTACAAGATGAGTTAGAACAGCCATCTACCGCATGTGTAGTTCCTCAGGCAGTATGAATCCTGTATTTTTTACCTCAGGATAAAGACAAGGGTGATGCTGAGATATTTCTAAGCGCTTTCAAGATAAAGAGTGAACTAAAGTTAGAAAATGTAGTAATTTTTCCTTATTAATGGAAAAAGCCTCTAGAAATCACATGGTTGGTAGTGTTATGGAATATAGTAATGTACTGCGTAAGCTCCCCTTACTTAAAAAACTACAAATGGCTTGAGATGGCACCCTGAACATTTATGAGGAAATCTTAAGGAACTTAAAAAACAGGTTGCTCTTGAACTATTTTAAATGAGGAAACTGCTGAAGGAAATGACTTCTAATAAGAGTTTAACAGCTCCTAAAGAGGTCTACGTGCTATCAGAACTTCAGATATTTATGCTTTATGCCCGTATTAATTAAATTCTGTAATAGACCATAAACTAACATACAAGTAGCTCATAAGATGTTCAGTAAATACTTCAAGCTCATTTCCATGTGTTTTACCCAAGGTAAATAAAGCATGTTATCTATCCAGAGGCTGAAACAAGCAAAATGTAATAATTCTAGTGTCACTGTGAGGCTCATGACACGTAATTGTCATCAGCAGGCTTATCCACATTAAAATGGAAGATTTCAGTGACTGTGGTTTTGCTGTAGAATAGGTGATTCGCAAGCTTCAGTTACCTAGAAAATGGAAATCATACTCTCTTGCAATAGTGAAGATATGTTTTTAGAAAATAAGCATGGGAGTAGTCATAACTAACTCTAGATACCTAAACAGCACAGACTCATTCCAGTTGCCATAAGTGTAGGCTTCTATGCAATTTGTGGTGATATCCAGTGTGGCTGCTGGCTACCACAGCAGAATGGAGTAGGTGTCTTATATGTCCTCTGTCCTATCTGCCAAAGCCATAGGACATGTTAGATACTCCACAGCAACTCAAATCTCACTAGATGCCAATGTTTAGGCAACTGAATTCAAATCCAGAGAACTAGTCTAAGCAACTCATCTGTGGTCTCTCTATAGGCAGGGGAATTCTGTCCTTATTTTAGAAAATAATAATGAAAATTATACAAAAGTAAGTCTCTTTAATCTTGCTTCAAAGCCTTTCTGTGTTGTGGAAGCTACTCCTCAATTGGCATGTCTCCCTCGCCTGAGATAAGGTCTGAGATGGATGTAACATTCCCTCTCTGGAGATGCAGATCTTTCTCTTTTGATATGGTAGAGCATTTAGGCAGAAGAGATAACTAGCTTAGCTAGCACATGCCTGCGTGAGGTACATCTACCCTCAGACACAGTCTCAAGATGGAACAAAAGATGATGTGGAGCATCTCAAGGTGTGGAGAGAGTGAGGAGTTACTCTCTAGGCAGAATGGGTAGGCCTGGTGGACTCGAGGCAGACTGGGAGGAGTGGTGTCCTGTCTGCAGCAGACACCAAACCATTGCATTTCGAATCAGCACTGCATTCACTCCAAATATGAAACTCCTAGTGGGACTGCAACTCATGGAATCTCATCTGAGCCAGCTGCCAGGGAGCTCACAGTGGGTTCTGCTGGCAGCATAGGTGGCTGTAAGCTGGATCTTGGCATAGATCAGTTGCCCAAAACGAGCCTAGGTCCATGAAGGAAAGTCTATACTGAACCTGCTCTGCTACAGTTACAAAGCCAGAAATAATACAGCTAGCTGGTTTAAAATGAACCTCTGTATGTACATATGAACAGAACATATCCTTAAGTATAGCACTCAAAATCTCCCCACAAACTGATCATTAACTGTGTTAATTACACTTAGAAGCAAAATTTACACTGTGTCCCAAATAGTGAGTAGAAGGTATAGATGACAGACTTTGTTCCCTAGGTTCTGCTATGCAAACATAATGTGATTATATCTTAGTAGAAATAGTGAGTGCTCTGGGAATTATTTTAAATCAGATTTTCTATGTTGAGGTTCTTGAATGGAAAGCTATTTTGCGCTAGTGAAGCAGAACAATTATTCCTTCTAAATTTATGTTCAATCATTTCACTAAGTGCAATTATGTGTTGGTGAGCTACCACAATTTAAATAGGAATGCCTTGGTACTTTTATAGAATTTACTAGATTATCAAAATCCAATGGTAAGTGAACTATCTGGGCATTTGCAATTGTCCATTGTTAAACTGACTTCTGTCCTAGATACAGAAACTAAAATTAGTGGTATTTACTCAGGCTTAGCACCCTATATTACATTCACAGGAAATGATAAGCTAGAGGGGAAGTATTCAAGATGGGGGGTAATCTTTAAGCAAAAATACAGGGGTGGTTTGGTTTTTTTTGGAAAGCCTAGTTCAAGGAGTATGTAGACATATAATTTGGGGATGCAATGCAATTACCAGAAATAATTTAAAATGGGTTACTTCACTTGACTATGACTCTTTGAAGAATAAATAGTAATTGTTTTAAATGCATAATTACTTTAATATTGGCTCCTTTCAGCAAGTCACAGACTCCTAGATTAAGCTCTAAGTCCTGTGCATCTGTCCACTCAAATTCTGTTTATTCTTCAGGCTGTCATAGTTCCATTATTAAACCTCTTGAAGCCCTTTGATGTGTTCCTGCACATAAAAAGACTGGTACAGACTTTCATGCAGCCTGATCTTTGCTACGCTAACTTTTTTTCAGCATAACTGAAGTCTGAGAACAAGTTAAAATCATCATTAAGAAATCCTGCTAACAAGAAATACTGTATTTCATAAATGTATGTCCACACAAAACTTTTTTGCAAAGCCTTGCATGAGAGGCTGCAGATACATTTCTGATTTTTGGAAAGAAATCCAGTATTCACACTTGGCTGTTTTTCTCTGGAAGGCACAGGCTGCTCTCTGCACTAAGTCGCAGGATGGCGTGCTTTGATCTTATAGCTGAGTACCACGCTCTGATGCCTGTGGGAAGCAGTGCTTAGGATTCATGTAGCAGGTCCTTTTTGGACAGTGCTGTGAGTACCATCTTGTGGACTCTGAGGTCCCGACCACCTGTGGCATTCAGCTGAGCTCTCTTGATCTACACCACCAAACCCACTTGATTGCTTATTTGCTGCCCAATTTGCAGAAGATGACGGCCACACCTGTGGCACGGTTGTCCTTCTGCTGTCCTGAACCACAAGTGAGAATTCTCTGGGTTGCCATGTGCACAGTGTGTACAGAAATTTCACTTCTGTGCAAATACTTAACAAAGTAGACATAGCCAGAGGCTTCCTTAAGTTTGCTGTATGCCCCCTCCACTTCTCAGAAACACATCTCAACAGGATGACCATGAGCCAGCACTGTGCCCTTGTGGCCAGGAAGGCCAATGGCATCCTGGAGTGTATTAGAAGGGGGGTGGTTAGTAGGTCCAGAGAGGTTCTTCTTCCCCTCTACTCTGCCCTGGTGAAACCACATCTGGAATATTGTGTCCAGTTCTGGGCCCCTCAGTTCAAGAAGGACAGGGAACTGCTGGAGAGGGCCCAGCATAGGGCAACGAAGATGATTAAGGGAGTGGAGCACCTGCCTTATGAAGAAAGGCTGAGGGAGCTGGGTCTCTTTAGTTTGGAGAAGAGGAAACTAAGGGGGGACCTTATTAATCTTTATAAATATATAAAGGGTGAGTGCCATGAGGATGGAGCCAGGCTCTTTTCGGTGACAACCAATGATAGGACAAGGGGTAATGGGTTCAAATTGGAACACAAGAGGTTCCACTTAAATTTGAGAAGAAACTTCTCAGTGAGGGTGACATAACACTGGAACAGGCTGCCCAGGGGGGTTGTGCAGTCTCCTTCTCTGGAGACGTTCAAAACCTGCCTGGACGCCTTCCTGTGTAACCTCATCTAGGTGTTCCTGCTGTGGCAGGGGGATTGGACTAGATGATCTTTTGAGGTCCCTTCCAATCCCTGATATTCTGTGATTCTGTGATCTCACAGATGGCTCTGTAAGGTTTTGGCTGGTGAACTGCTGAGATCCTGACTCCAATGGAGACACATTGCCAAGAAGCCGGCAGAGGAGGGCACTCATATGTCAAAGCTGAGGGAAAAGGCTCTCTCATGAATAGTTCCAAGTTTCTCCCTAAAATCCGTGCAAATACCAGAGGAATCCAGAGAGTTTCTCTGAGGTGAGGGTGAAAAGAACAAAAAAAACAGGCTGTCTTTTCCGCACTGTTTATTTGAGGAAAAAAAATCCTTTACATCTTTCTTCTCCTTGATCTTGCTCATGTAACCTATAGCTATTAAGAAATCCATGCTGTCTTTGTAGTGAGCAATAAAATATGCTGAGCTCTGTTAGCTCAAATCTGATCTGAATAACTACTTCATAGTTTTCTGCAATTCCCTGTCTCATTTCTGTTGTCTTTTGCCTCAAGAGAAAGACAACAATGCCAAGTAGCAATGCACAGAGCCTACATGTGCTTATTCTAAAGCATTTTATAAGCCTTTATTTATAAGAAAAGAGCATTGTGCAGAATAGTAAAAATTAATAGGTGTTAAGCTCTCCAGGAAGCATGGTCATAATATATTCTGCTCTCTTTTTTACAAGGCAAAGTTATATGTTATATCAGAAAAACGTGTAACTAAGTATCATTGACACGGCACTGAGATGTTCATTGTTTCCTGCCTTTACCTCAGATTTCCAGCTTTTCAGAGTACATTTTACCTCCATGGGGGTTCTGCTAATCTTCAGTTTGGTCTGATGGTGGCAGCATCTTACTTCAATAGAAAGTTTCAGTCCCGTGTGTCTGTGTTGTGGCTTGATCCTGGTATTGTTTGGGTCCTCTACATGAGGCACACTTTTAGCTAAGCAAATGAAGACATATTCTGTCCTTGTTTTCTGGAGCAAAAAGCTTTCAGTGTGAGATGCAGTATCCCCAGAAAATCTACTAGTTGCTGCCTACAGATAACTTGCAGTGTACAGTAACAGAAGCAGAATAGCTGAATACTTTGCTATTCACATTTTAATGCTGCAGTTAGAGGACTTCTGTAGCAGCCACCGCTTGTCCCAGTACAGTGTTAACGCATGCCTGCTGTGACAATCCCTTGGGAGCGATGCTCATTTTCTATACATTCGGGGTCCCCTTTTGTCTGTGCTATACCCTCTAGTGCTCTTTGGATTTTGGCTGGTCAGCATGTTGAGGGCAGAGGGGTCTGTATGTGTCCCTGTTATCCTGGATAGGGTTATTACCTAGACCAGTTACACCTGGGTAAAGACTTGTCAATTTTATAAACTTCTGTTCAAAGATGGTTTTGTGATCAGAGTCCCTGGGGACTGAGAAGACACTGGCTTCCCCTCCTGTTGTAACCTTCCCTTGTGAATTCAGGCCACTCTGTTCAGGTCTGAGTACCCCACTTTCCCAGTTTGGAGGAGAGAGAACAGCAGCGTCACCCACACACCTTTTTTCTGTCCTGCCAGCTTTGGCTCTGGGCTTTGTGGACAGGAAGTGTTTCCTGTTGTTTGGCCAAGGAATAACATTTGAGCAGGGGGAAGGTTCCCCATCCAGACCAAGAAGGGCTGTCATTATCATTGTAACATAAATAATGATTCAACATCCACTTAGCACTAGGACAGCCCTGACCGTAGCTCTGCACTAAGTGGGAGGGAGGGAGGGAGAAGCTCGCACAGCTGTGCAAGTGCAAGCTGTGCTGCTGGGGGTGGGCTGGGTAGCTAATGGTTTCTCAGCCTCTCTGGTAAATCCTGGTCTGTAACAGCACGATGATACATGAAACAGTTTCTCTAGCTGTAACACATCTCCCTGCTTTTGCTTTATTTTCTTTTTTTTTTTTCCTCCCTGAAATGTCATTGCTGAAGACCTTCGTAATGGCTGAATAGATCTAAACAAAAGCTGCACTTACCACGCCAGCTTGACAAAGCTGAATCACACACAACTTATGCCTCAAGCTCTGAGTTCAGAAGGAAAGAAAGTGGAAAATGTCTTGTACCTCTGACCTCTCAAGTGTCATCTTCTTAGCAGCTCAGATCACTCTTCAAAATTATTCTATTACTCATCCAGCTCCCTGACATCTGTTTCTTCATTTCCTGTCCAGGCTGTAATCCAAGGAAGCAACAAAAAGATTTTTTTTGAAGCAGAACACCTTGTCTGTAAGCTTGCAAGGGTGATAAAGAACAGTAAATACCCCTGATTGTGTGAAGCTCCATCATTAGGACTTGAAAATCCAACTGAGAGAAGAGATGAGATAAAGACGTGTTTATAAGAAGGTATTATTTGATGGGCTAAGAATATGTGGCATACGACATGTATCCCCGTCAATGACATTGCCACTGATGTCGCTATTGATAATTACTATTGATATGCCACTGATTTCCACTCACCAACCTAAATAAATATTGCACTGTAAGAAGCAATAAAGACAATTACAAGTGGATCAATAGTTTGTCTTGATCAGCTAAACTGGACGGTAAAGGGTTGTCAACACACTAGCATTATGACTCAAGCTACAGACAGTCAGAACATCAATCAATACTAATGATTACAGAGCTATGACAATAACACCAGCTGGAAATCTGCTCTTTTGAATGGGCCCAGCGCTGATCTCATTTACTGGGACAAGTGTGAATTCATTACTTCAGTGGAGTTACTTGGAGTATCAATGAGCTCAGAATTTGGCTGACTATCCGTTACTGATTTCTGACACATCATTTTACAGCATTAGCTGCTTATTCTAAAAGTCTAGGACTGTAGCTAAGCCATCCACCACCTCTTTGCACTACGTTTTGGTAACAGGATCCCCAGATTCCCTGGTGAAGTTCATAGTACAGATTATATTTTTTTCAGAAGTGTGAGGAAGTGCTAGCAGTGCTTTGGGTCACAGAACCTGGCCCCTGCAATCACGGGTGACCATGAAATGGGCCTTTTGCTTGTGCAGAGTGGTCCTTAAGACATGCAGCCTTTCCTTCTGTAGATCTCCAAACAGTTTATGAAGGCAGTTAAGCATTATAACTACACATATGAGACCTATTTAAATAGCAATAAGCTACAGTAGACTGAGAATATGTAGCCTACTGACACACATTACTGGTGGCTGAATGCAAGACTGCTTGTGATACACCTGATAGATGTGGCAGTAAGTCTCTCACTACAATTTGGTAGTTCATCGTTGTAGAAGCAAATAGCATATTAGGTTCAGCCAGAGTCCTTGGTGTGGAAATTGCAGTCAATATTATGTATCACGATTGTGGCATATCCTCCAAGAGTCACCTCGTGGGCACTGAGTGTTTAGATTAACCATGATGCATGAGTCTTGAAGATAATGAACCTTTTAATTTTTTTTTTTTTTTTTTTTTAAATTCAGATCCATGTTATTACATGCAATGTAGATCTTTGATATTCTGCAAGAAATTTCTGAAGATTGTCCTGGCAACATACAGAGAGCAAAAGGCAGTCTGTTGTGCTTGCTGTTCAATGTGAACAGTTCAAGAGGGGAAGGCCATTTAGACTTCACAAAAAAGCTGAAAGTTGATTCTATCTGTTCCATGTGTGTTTGTAGTATGTGGTGTAGGCTTACCCCCTAATAAAGGGGTTAACTTTTCGAATGGCTAGCTTTACAAAGTAATCATGGCACATGTGAAAATGATGACAGACAAACCACAGACAATTAGGAGACTGATCTGGCTCAATCATGAAAAAGTTTCGATGATTCCGTGAACCTCCAAGACATGCGGGGCATTTTGAAGTTTGTATTCCTGACCCTTACCATTGACTCTCTTCCTGCCAGCTACAGCGATCCACTGTTCTCAGTATATGAATGCAGCTTCTCTTGCTCACAGACTCCTGGGGTAACTCTGTGGTCCAGTGCTCCCAGTCAGCAGCAGTCAGCAGAAATGGCTAATGTGGTTGGATTTCTCAGCACTACATCTGAACAGACCTTGTTTGCTGTGTTATATATGGCTGCAAAAGTGCTCATGTTACATGGTATCACTAGGAGCCTTGGTTTGTGTGACTTAAACTTGCTCTTATATTTAAATTCAGCTCAGGACAATGAAGGGGATCATTAGTGGGAGAGTGACCAGTTAGACGTGCTTAGTGGAAACAGATGGTAATTTAACTAATATTGAACTGAAAAACAGATCTATATCTATCTAAATCTATATCTATCTGTCTATCTAAGCTACTTTCATAAGGGGAACAAAAGTTTTTTTAATACCTCTTATTTTGGTAGATTTTACTTTGCTTGGTCATACTGATCACGTGGATAAAGGAACCATAGTGAAGTGTATTGAAGCAAGAACATTTTGACAGGGAATTTTACTCTACCTTCTTTCCTAAAAAAATGGTGAGGCAGGCCAATACGATTTAAAGTAAAACCCAGCAGATTGTTCTGCTTTGCTCTATTAAAGTCCCTCAGCTTCTGCCAAAATGTCCATGAGAAGCAGCAGAATTTTTGTATGAAGTATAGTAGTGAGATGAGGGTGCTGGAGTGGAAACTTCATGCTTTTATTTCCACATATCACTGATTCAGTGCCTGACCTTTGACAAATCCCATAACTGCTGTACAACTCAATTTTCCTTCCAGTGCCTTGCCTTTCACCTTCATTAATTCCTGAAAGGCTGTTAACATGTCACAATCTTTGTCTGAAAGGTTTTAAAAGATGTGGAGCATTGTAGTAAGCAATATTTATGATGAAAAATATCTAGTTCAGCTTATATATTTGTTTATGATTTCTTGCTTTCTTTCCGAACCTAAACTGAAACATTTTCATATTTTCCCCTCTTCTCTTTTCCTTTCTGTTCAAGAACTGTCTTGCTCCCTGTCATCCAAAAGACCACTAGTTCTAGTGCTCTTAGAAGTAAAGCTTACATTCTACATTTATTCTATGATTTCTCATGTAGTCCTGTATGGAATTTGCCTAGTAGATAGATGAGTTTGGTTTGGTGTTGTGGTTTGCCACAACAGAGTTAGCATCCATCTGGGGGCAATCAATCTGTTTCTGTACATTTCTTTGCTTATATCCAAGTAATCTTTTATGTATGTAATAGCTTTGCAATTATTTACAGAAAATATGGTAGTGGAAGTACCTTTGGAATTCAACTAGAGCACAGACAAGCTATTTCTATGTGAAGTCCTGTGTCTGAGTAAAAATTCCCTGTATTGGTGCTTTACCCATATAAAACTGGAATTGGAAAGAACTGCTCTATGTTCTGTATTGCAAAGTTGGTGTTTCCTGATACTACATTTCTGTGGCTGTACTTCTGGAATCAGGGGTAGCAGAAACCCAAGGGAAAGTGTGATAAAATCATAGTTTCTGTACCCTCAGTGTGTTTTCAATGAAGTTTTCTCTTAGGCATTCAATTCCTAATTATTTAAAGTTTTTTTTTTTTTTTTTTACAAATTTAAAAAAGTTTACTTGCGGATGGAAAAATCTATAAATTCCAGGGAACTGTCGTAAAGTGGTTTTGTTAGTAACTGAACAAAGGACTGTGTTGTGTTAAACTATTCAGGTGAAATGAATGTTATTTGTTCCCTTTTGATAACAGAAAAAGAAGGACCCAGTATTTTTTTAACAAATCTACTTTGTATATTTATTTGTAAACAGTACTAGAGGCTGTATGTCTCTTCCATGTAAAACAAAGATCCATAACACAGATGATATAAAGATACTATGCATCCATATGAAAGCCATCAAGTATCTTGGAAGTTTTTATAGTAATCTAAGACATGGAGTGGGTTATTCAAAAGTATCAATGCTCTCTGAAATCAAATTGAACCATAATTCCATTTTTCCAGATACTTGTCTATAAAATCTCTGTGTGCACACACAAGCAAGAGTTTACCAACCCAGACATGACAGTCATCTCTCTTACCAAGTAAAGTGCATATTGTGCTTTTGGATTGTTTTCTGTGTATAAGTCTGGTTGTGTGTCTAGAAGTGTGAGAAATCGTGCAAGTGGCTCTCAGATTCCACTTGCTTTTTTCAGCTAATAGGGAGCAGGCCATCACATAAAAGATTGAGTATATATTCTCTCAAAAATTCAGATGAATGCATTATTTTTTGCATGTGTGGCTATCAGAATAGGACGGAACTTTTCTTTTATCACCACTGAACTGGAGTGTTCAAAATGTTGTTTTCTCTGGAATGCCGTGGCAGGTCTTTTCATAACCTGCATCTGACATAGGAAATTTCACATTAATTGGTACTGTGACATCACTGTTACTTTTGTAAATACAGAGCTGCTCTGTTGGCTTGCCTAGTTGTAAGTTGAATTATGCCTGTATTCTGCACATAGTCAGGAAACAATAAATGAAGAGGCCATAAAATCAAGCAGAAATACAACTTTTTGTTTTCTGAAACTTTTTTTTTCTTTTAATAAAAAGCAGTAGCAGAAGAGAAGATTGTGATAGTGTAGAAAGAGAAAACTGTGGGAAAAAAAAGAAAACAAAAAGTGAGTGAAGTGTAAAATATTACTGTAATGAAAAATTGCTTTCTTTAGATGTACGTTTGCTTTGAAATCCATGCTGGGTCTCCTAGTACTTGCTGAGCTTAGCTTTAAGCCCTGAAGCTATGATTTAAAATAATATATATTTGCTCTTTCATCTCTGTGCTCTATTGTATCAATTTCCATGAAAACACCTGGAAGGATCCTTAGAGCTCATCATGAACTCTGACTCCAGAGATTTTCATCTTTAGTTCCTGCTGTGAACTGATACTACACATGCCACGATCTGTCTGTGGTTTCTTTCTAATATGTGGTATAAAATGTAACATATATCACAAGGACCAGTGCAAACACATTTACCTGGCTAGCAGCCTTCTACAAATTTGTTTCTTTTTGAGATTGCAATCTGAGCTCATTTTTACTTAGAAAACCGATACGCAATGCTGATCTCAAACCCTTTGGAATTTCTAAATCCAGAAAGTTTAGGCATATTAATCCATCCAAAGACTGTGTACTTAATTTCAAAAAGTATTTCAGGCTGTATTTGCTATTTTTCTTTCTGCTTTTCCTTGTTTTTCTAGTGGTTATCATGGGGGCTTTGGCTCTCCGTGCCAATGACAAGGACCTCAGGCTCCTGCCTTCATCAGATACTCATATTTTTCCATTGCGAGGTTTCATTAACTGAAAACCCCCGAAACCTTCAGAGACTGTTTTGTAAGTGAAAGAAAAATGATTTCACTCTGAACTAGATTAGTCACTAATCTTATGCTGTTAATGGAGCGGCAAAGATAAAAGCACCCTTTAGAGAATATTATGAGTTACATTATGATGATTTTGTGAAGCATCCTTAGTAAAATATGTCTGCTTACGATCCTCAGATGATATATAATGAGATTAGCAGGTAAATGTCTGAAATATAACCCCATAGTTTTAGAAAGGTGCTTAATTGTCATTTCTTTTCCAGAAGACTTGAGAAACAGAAAAATTATGCAACATTTCAAATTCATGCAGTGAGTCACTGTTCAAAATCAGAACAGAGACTCTTCGAGTGTGGAGGACTTTTTCCATAATGATTGTTAATTTTTGTAACATAACTTCTCATTCTTCCCAGTTCTTCAGAATAAAAAAAAAATAATTTAACAACAACAAAAAAATCAAATTCAAACTGAGCTGTAGGGTAGCATTATCAGGGAGAGCAATACTATCAGCCATGTGAGTCATTCAGCTACCAGTAAATTCTTCTTGCTAATTTTACAAGGTAAGAGTCATCTTTTGAACACAAAATGTGTCCCAGCTTTGTGAAGTTTAGGCTCTTGACTGCAGTCTTTTGTAAGATGTTTTGATGACATGGCTGCTGAAACGTGTAGGAAGAATCTGGAGGACTTTTGAACAATGTTGTGCTCATCAATGTTTCTCTGTGCATGAAGATAAAGCCCCTTGGCATTTCCTTCCTTATTCAGGATTAGTTGTGTCACCAACAGGTTGAAGGAGGTGATCCTTCCCCTCTGCTCAGCACTGATGAGACACATCTGGAGTGCTGGGTCCAGTCCTGGGCTCCTGAGTACAGGAGAGAAGGGGACATACTGGAGAGTCCAGCAAAGGGCCACAAAAGTGATTAAGGGACTGGAGCACCTGTCATATGAGAAGCTGAGAGAGCCGGAAACAGTTCAGCCTGTAGAAGAGGAGGCTCCAGGGATCCCATCAATGTGTACAAATGAATACCTGAAGGGACAATGTAAAAAGGAGGGAACTTCTTTTCAGTAGTGCCCAGTGACAGGACCAGAGGCAGTGGGCACACACTGAAACACAGGAGGTTCCCTCTGAATATTCAGGAAACAGTTTTTCACTGGCACAGGTTGCCCAGGGAGATTATGGAGACTCCATCCTTGGAAGATGTCTGGACATGGTCTTGGGCAACCAGATGTAGGTAGCTCCGCTTGAGCAGGGGGGTTGGACCAGATGACCTCTGAAGGTCCCTTCAAACCTCAAGCATTCTTTAATTCTATGATCTGCCTCCACAATTTGGACTGGAAGTGGCAGTGGGAGCTGAGAAGGAAGGACTGTGGTGAAGAATCAAGAAGACATTCAGGCTCTGCACTGCAAGGTAAAGGCAGGGATGGTCTTACCTCCTTCCCAGGTGGCAGCTGCAAATCCAACAAGCTCCCACTGTCACCCATTTTCTGTCCCAATAAGCTTTATCTAAGTCATGCAGCTTGCTAGAGCTCCTCAGCTTTCAAAAATATAAAAGGGCCATGAGTATAATCTGACAATGTCATCAGTTCCTTCATAACTGGCTTCCAAAAGACACTATGATTAGTCATCTTCCAGGAGACAAAGCCTCTCCTTTCCAGCTACAACTATTTCTATGGCTGAGTGGCAAGAGGAAGGGAGGAAAAGATCCGTTCCCAAATCTGCCAAATAGAAAGGTCTGGGCCCACTGCTAGCTCCACCCTTGTCTCACAGGAGAAGCTGGCTGTGATTGTATATGTGGGATTTCTTTCAGAGGGTAACAAGCCACAGCTCAGCTCTTGAATCTGATGCTGTAGGAGACCTGTGTCTCCTCACACTGCTCTGCTAGAGGCACCAAAAGTGAGTACATGCACCAGCACCGCAATGACTTGTGAAATACCAGTATAATCTGAGTTGGTTTTTTGGTGGCAATTTTTCTATAGACTTTCCTAAAAACACCTTATTTAACAAGGTAAATATGGCAAATTTGAAACTAAGTTTCTTTTATTGGGCTTTAAACCGATGTGGTACACCAGTCCCTACAAAATGCTGTGCAAGTTGGATACTTATGACCTTTTTTAGAATTTTTGCTTCAATCCTGGCAAAACCTTAGCATAGCTTTTATACAGCCTCATATACCTTAATCAAAACAAAGCATAGTAATATTATGGCCATCTCCAGAATGTAAGGAGTGGGATTTGCTAAGCGGTTTAGTGATATGAGTCCCATTAAGTTACTTTTCACCAGTCCCATAGCTACAAATTCTCAGGTCTGCTTATAGGGCTAGTGAGTCTCCTATGAGTTTTGAAGTATTGCAAAGGATATTGTGGTATTACTTTACAAAGTAATTAAATGCAAACTGAAGAGACCTGCTTGTGTTCAGTAGTGGTGTCCGGATCAATTGGGAGGGGTGGCAATCTCCCATCTTTCTATCACATATTCGTTAGCAATCCAGCTTCACTATAACTGAGTTTATGAAAGGAAAACAGTTCTGTCAAACAGATAAACACTTCTGACAGTTTCTATCCTAAAGAAAAGAAAATACAGAAAATATCCCTAGTCCCTTCAAATGATTTTCCGGGCCATGGAAGCACATTAACAATCAAATAATTTCAGTGTCTTTAGCTGCATTTTCTGCTTTTTGGAGAAAGAGTGCCAGGAAAAAGTAAAAAGCACCAAAAAATCCATTGTCACTGTGTAATGGGAACAACTTGGTGTTTTTACATATATAGGGAGAAATAGTGGGTTAAATAGCACGGTAAATACTCATTTTTAAGAACAGTTGAGTCAAGCACTGTAATGATACACGGATTTTAATGTTGGGGATCTCTCAGCCCTGGCTATTCCTGCAAATGAGTGTGAGCAGCTGTAGAAAACTACTTAATTTTGGGCACTACAAGTTACTATTTGGTGTCCTGAAGCCTGAGCAGCTGCAGAGAATTACTTAGCCTGGAAGTGAGATGAG
Source organism: Columba livia (assembly GCF_036013475.1). NCBI lineage: Eukaryota > Metazoa > Chordata > Aves > Columbiformes > Columbidae > Columba > Columba livia. The sequence continues at coordinate 54,027,143 of NC_088604.1, read as the reverse complement.
ATGCTTCTTCAGGGATGGTATTAGAATTGTGATTTTTGCAGCTGCAGTCCTGGAAGCCTCCTGGTGCCATCCTGAGGTGGGATCTTGAGCCCAACCTCCAGCAGAACGTCACTTGCTAAGGTTAAAAGCCATCTGTTAGGTTTTCTAGACATTACTGGCTTGTATGCCTATTAATGGTAGATGTGACAGTTATCTGTGATGTGCCATATTTTCCAGATTTATCTTTGCTCTCTGCACTGATATTCCCAGAAATACCTTTTTTCCTTTTTTTTTTTTTAAATATTTTTTAAATTAATTATTTCAAACATGAAGTTAACCATTGGGGAAGCAGCGAATTTCTTTCAAAATCTTCAGATCTTTATCATTTGGGAAAATATGCTTTGACTGAAACATACGGAATTCTTTAATCAGACATAAAAGTTACTGGCCTCAAAGACTGGATAAAATTTGCTGGTAAAGGGGCAGACGACGTGATCTACTGGTTCTTCCCAGCTTCCTGTTCTGTTAATTTGCTAATCACATCTGTGGGCTTAGAAGTGTCTTCAGAGAGTTACGATGTCCAGACTATTTGTTGTGCTACTTCAGTAATGTCCCAGACTGGGTAAAAAAGAACTCCAGCTCACTTGATGTCCTACAAGCGCAGGAATTGCCTGACGTCTTTTGGATTAACTCAGCCTGTGTAGTGATTAAAAGAACTTATGTGAAGCTCAAACAAAGTTGTTTTTCCTTCAGTCTAGCAACCAGCAATCACACTAGTGGTCCTAATTCTCTGCTCTGTTATGCTGTAACCCTGCTGGTTTCAATAGAGTCATGCTGCTGTCGAAATGATTTAGAGGACCAGTGAAACATAGCAGCTGAAACATATAGACTATTTAAAAAACTTACCAAATCTGGAAAGTTGATTGACAGCTTTTTATTTTTTATTTTATTTTATTTTATTTTATTTTATTTTATTTTATTTTATTTTATTTTACTTTTTATTCCAAGACATGGATGCTCATTCTTTGGGAGTTGCCATAGAAGTTACAAAAACTGAGGTCTGGATTTCCCCCTCTGGCCCCCCTTTTTTCTCCCTCCTTTTCTTGGGCATCTGTTTATCTTCCCTTCATTTCACGATTTTTCCTTCCTCTCAGGGTATTCTTCAGTGCTTTGTTCAGCACAGGGAGGCTCCTGCCATTTCCTTTGGGCGATGTGAACTTGTCTGGACACTGAAAATCAGTAAAGAGAGTACTTTTCCTACTTTTATTGTGCTTTGTATTGACTCCTCTGATTTGAATGTTTTTCCACATATTGTTTTTCGTTGTCTCACACCCTAACAAGATATTATCATATAAGATAGCACAATCTGTTATGAAATACTTAGGGCTTGCCAGCAGTTTTTATTTGACACTTTAATAATGGTCTTTAGGAGAGAAGTGGGAATTGCAAAGAACAAAGAATCTCCAGATGTCCTAAAAATGTACGACATAGGATTTGCAGAATGTTTCTCTACTTGAGAGATTTCTAATTTTCATTTGAAACAGCACAGTCCTGCATTACCCTTGCCTGAATTAAAATGAACACTATTTCATTTACAGATTGTCTCTTAGATTAACCCTGTACCCTGGATGTGTCTGGTTTATTACTGAAAGTGCACTCCTTGCTACTTCTCCTATTCTCTGTGGTTCTGTAAACCTACTTTAATAAAAATGCAATATCTGAACATAATTCTTCTTGCAGCTCACCTTCTCCTCAGACAAGGAAAAAAATATCAAGGAACTATGAGGTTTTGGCATGTGTTTTCTGAATGGTAAGCTATCTCTCAGCTTCCATATTTTGTGCTGTTTGCATTGTGCTGTACAGAGTCACATGTTTTAAGCTAATTGCTCCCATGCAAGACTTGTAGGAAATAGAAAAGCAAAGTTTCTGTGGTGACTTTTTTTTAAAAATTATTTTTCTTGAAGCTGAGCTGAGCCTGAAATAGGAAAAAATAATTCTCTACTCTGTTTTTCATCTTTGGTTTCATGCTTTTTTTTTTTCTTTTTCTTTTAAATCACACAAAGAAGGTGTATGTGAACCCAGTGGGTTTCTCACCATTATGTCAACTCAGCTGCCATGCAAGCCTAACCAGCAGAACCACCATGCTTGACCAGATACTGTAGGCAGTATAGAAATAGCAATAAACATCCTATTTCAAGGAACTAATTTGTAATGCCTACATTTTGTTAAAACACATTCATGTAAACATGTCTTCTCACATGTCACCAATCTCATGTTTGCAGGAGTGATGGCTTTTGTTCTGGATGATTCTGTCAGTGGAGTTCCCCTGCTGACCATGTATAATAAAGGGAAAAAATGCAGAGAAGTACCAGTTTAAAGCTTTATCCTCATCACTTCTTAACAGCATTTCAAGAGAGGTTTATCTTAGTTTCCTTTTCTGAACCTCTACAACTTCTTCTCACATTTGGAGTTTTGGTAAAGCTGTTACACACAAGCAGTTCACATCTTTATTTGTTTCATCATGAATGACATTTTTTCATTTATAGGTCAGGGAAAACAATCGTGTAGCACATCAAGTCGGGTACTATAACAGTGGGAAGGATTTCTAATGTGTATTTTACTTAATTTTTTAAAGATGTACACATACTTGAATCTTCTAATGTTATTTCTGATCACTTATCCAGTTTCAGACCTGTGCTCTGGAGGGACACGCTTTATAAATAGTTTCTTTAATAATTTTAATCTTAATTATGCAGCTATTAGGCTGTGATTTGACAATGCACTGCATGGAGGCACAAGGCTTTGCTTACTGCAATCACAGGTTATTGTAGTCACAACAGTTTAAATTTCTTTTGTTCTAATTAATGACAACGTAATTTTCTAGTTAACCCATAATCTTATGGTCATTCATCCTAACTGTTGTTTTAAAGTGTTTTTAATAACAAGAATGCAGCCAGGAACCCAATGCTCAATGTTATAAACTACTATGCTATTAGGAGGAGTAATTTGTAAACTACTTTCTGGAAGCTACCCATCCCCAATGCTTTTTCCAGTGCTGATTCCAACACTGTGCTTGGCTCTGGTGAGCTTGGTAACCCTTGGTATAGGCAAATAGTTTAGATACATACTGCCAAGAGCTCAGTCCTATCTACCTAGACCATATTCCTTGACTTTCTTGAAAAAGAGAAAAAAAGGGAAATTTTGGAACAGAACATTTTACTCTGATGAAACGAACATGGGTCAGGATGACCACTTCCTTGGAAAGCTGCTCTTGTTCTCAACAAATTCAGGAGATAATCTCCCTGTTGCTGAAAAAAAATGCCAGTATAACCTACGTTTAGAAGAGAAAAGAGTTATTTTTTAACTTGTAGGAGCTTACTAAGTACAATGGAATTTGTTTTGCATCTGAATCTGTCTGCTCATAGTTGGATATATCCAAGTAGTTTGCCTCATTAATATAGTATGTATTACATTTATAGAAACTTCTTCCAGCCTGAAGGATCCTAGTGTGTTTATGAATACTTACTTTTATTGGTGGAATGGATTGTCTTCACTATCTTCTTGGAATAAAGCAGGAGGTAAGTGTAACTGAAGTTGAAGTGATAAATCTAGAATTGTTATAGACAAGAAAAGAATGTGGTGTGCTTTTTCTTTTTTCCTTAGAAATGCAATTTCACTCTTATGTTTGTTAAAAACCACTTTGATATGCTCTTCTTTATAGGACCAATGTGCGTATATGTGCTTGTTATGAATCAATTTTATTCATGGCACTGTTCAGATTGGAAGGTCTGTCTCTTTGGGAGAGTGAAAGTGAAGTTATGAAAGGCAGCCACAAGCCTTCTAGAAGCTACACGCTTGCTTAACCAGTAATTAGTGGGTAATTTCATGAGTTAGAGAGTGATGCTGGTAGGTGTGGGTTATGCGGGTGGTGTAATGATGTCTTCTGTGCTTGTAACCCATACTTCTGTCTGTTCCTTTGCTTTTTATGGGGGCTATGGCTCTATTGAAGCTAATTCTATATGGGTGGTGTAACATCCAGATGCAGCACATGACTGAGAAATGCTATGTAAGTTTAAAGTTGGAACAGCTGTAAAGAGACAACAGGAAAGACACTATAAGCATGTAGAAATCTTGGGGGCTTGAGGGGTCCAAACCCTGGAGATCTGGAAATCCGAAGGTGAAGGTGGTGATGAGTATTGCAAGGAGGCTGAAGAAACCCTAGGAAAGATGGGAAAGTATGGAGCTGTTTAGACTACAACATATTTTGGGGGTAATATAGATGCAAAACAGTGTGTTCAAACATCTAAGTGTTTTTGAAGGAGGCCTCATGCTGCAAGAGAAAGAAGGCCAAGATTCTTCTTGAATTCCACCAGTCCAGGAGAGGAGACCTATGGGCAGTCTGCCTGGTTCAGCAAAGTAGAAGGTTAAAGATATCAAAGAAGAAGACTAGAACAAGTGTTGTTGTCTCAGATGTGGAGTCTCCTATGTTTTGTGTGTCTTAGACTGTGTTCACCATGCTGGGAAAATATTGCTTTATGGTGTATATTTGCTTTGGTGCTATAGGGCTTTAATATCCTAAATTTGTATAATAGTTTAGAGAGCTAAGTCAATAACGTCCTCAGCTGAGAAGAGATTGTGTGTTTACCACGATCATCACAAAAAAGATGTTCTGTCCATTCATACAGGAAATACTGGGAGTTTTTTAAAATTCCCAAGTACGAAACACAGATCATTCCAGAAAAAATCCAGCAAGACCTAGACGGGTTGGAGAGTTCAGTGGGGTGAAATTTAATGAAATATAATAAGGGCAAGTGTAGGGTCTTGCATCTGGGCAGGAACAACCACATGGTAGCCCATGGCTTGGACAAATGCACTCTCTGCTGGGTTAAGAACTGGCTGGAGGGCCGGGCCCAGAGAGTCCTGGTGAATAGGGCTGCATCTAGCTGGCGGCCAGTCACTAGTGGTGTCCCCCAAGGGTCAGTGTTGGGTCCAGTCCTGTTTAACATCTTTATTGACCATTTAGATGAGGGGATTGAGACCATCATCAGCAAATTTGCTGATGACACCAAGCTGGGAGGGAGTTTCAGCCTGCTGGAAGGCAGGAGGGCTCTGCAAAGGGATCTGGATAGACTGGAAAAATGGGCTGATTCCAATGGGATGAAGTTCAATAAGGCCAAGTGCCTGGTGCTGCACTTTGGTCACAACAATCCCCTGCAGTGCTACAGGCTGGGCGCAGAGTGGCTGGAGAGCAGTCAGACAGAAAGGGACCTGGGGGTACTAATTGACAGGAAGCTCAACATGAGCCAACAGTGTGCCCAGGTGGCCAAGAAGGCCAACGGTATCCTGTCCTGTATCAAAAACAGCGTGGTCAGCAGGACAAGGGAAGTGATCCTTCCCCTGTACTCTGCATTGGTGAGGCCACACCTGGAGTATTGTGTTCAGTTCTGGGCCTCTCAGTTCAGGAAAGATATTGAAGTGCTGGAGCGGGTCCAGAGAAGAGCAACACGACTGGTGAAGGGACTTGAACATAAGACCTATGGGGAGAGGCTGAGGGAGCTGGGGTTGTTTAGTCTAGAGAAGAGGAGGCTTAGAGGTGACCTCATCACTCTCTATAGCTACCTGAAGGGAAGTTATAGCCAGGTGGGGATTCGTTTCTTTTCCCAGGCAGTTAGCAGTAGGACAATGGGGCATGGGCTTAAACTCTGCCAGGGGAAATTTAGGCTGGATATTAAAAGAAATTCTTTACAGAGAGAGTGATCAGGCATTGGAATGGCCTGCCCGGGGAGGTGGTGGACTCACCGTCCCTGGAGGTTTTTAAACTGAGATTGGACATGGCACTTAGTGCCATGATCTAGTAAATGGACTGAAGTTGGACCAAGGGTTGGACTTGATGATCTCTGAGGTCTTTTCCAACCCAGTTGATTCAGTGATTCTATGATAAGTTGGGGAATGACCTGTTAGAGAGCAGTATAGGGGAAAGGGACCTGGGGGTCCTGGTGGACAGCAGGACAACCATGCGCCAGCACTGTGCCCTTGTGGCCAAGAAGGCCAATGGCATCCTGGGGTGTATTAGAAGGGGAGTGGTTAGTAGGTCCAGAGAAGTTGTCATCACCCCCTGGTGAGACTGCATCTGGAATATTGTGTCCAGTTCTGGGACCCTCAGGGAGCTGCCTGGGAGTGTCCAGCGCAGAGACACAAAGATGCTTAAGGGAGTGGAGCATCTCCCTTATGAGGAAAGGCTGAGGGAGCTGGGTCTCTTTAGTTTGGAGGAGACTGAGGTGTGTCCTCATTAATGTTTATAAATATGTAAAGGGTGAGTGTCATGAGGATGAAGCCAGGCTCCTCCCAGTGACAACCAATGATAGGACAAGGGACAATAGGTATAAACTGGAACACAGGAGGTTCCACTTAAATATTGGAAGAAACTTCTTCTCAGTGAGGGTGACAGAACACTGGAACAGGCTGCCCAGGGGGGTTGGTTGTGGAGTCTCCTACTCTGGAGACATTCAAAACCCACCTGGACACCTTCCTGTGTAACCTCATCTAGGTGTTCCTGCTGTGGCAGGGGGATTGGACTAGATGATCTTTCAAGGTCCCTTCTGATCCCTAACATTCTGTGATTCTGTGTGATTCTGTGAAAAGACTATGAATCCAGCAGAAGGAAACTCCTGAAAACATTAGTTTGGAAAATGCTGTTTTACTTCTTCAAAAGTGTTAAGAAACAACCTGAATGATTAATAGGTTCTGAAAAATATTTTCTATGGTTTTCAGACAGTCCTTCCCTCTAGGCCTTTATTATAAATTACCGTTGTTGTCTGAACATAGTCTTTATTCCTTTGAATGAGCATATAGAACTTTTCTGCCCTGCTCATTGCCTTCAGGATATTACAGATATTGCCATGGTTTATCATTTTTCAAAAAGAAAATTCTGCCTCCAGGGTTCTTAGTATAACCTTATTAATCATTACATGGGTAGAAGGCTTTATTGAAATACTCCTTGAAACAGATATTCTAACAGGAGCTAAAACTGTCTGGCTTGAGGCAAGCAAGCCAGAAATATCCTCTGTAATTCTTGGTTAGTAACTTCCATCATGTGCTATTCTGGTAGGATCCCTTTCTTTTAGGATGAGAAAGAAACAGCTCGGGCAGCTTTTCTGCTCCTGCTGAGCCTGTTCCTGAAGGATACTGGTCCCCAGGACTGTTAGTTACTGGCAGAGATGGGCCTGAACCAAAATTCTCAGCAGAAAGCTGCCTCGTCGCAAGGAAGCTCTACTGTACCAGGCTTTTGAAGTTGAGGCTTTTGTAGAGTTGTTAAATTCCCCATTAACAGCATGCAATATTCTAGGTAGGAGTAACTGAATTAATTAGGACTAATTTAACAATTAACTAAAACGTTTGTATGGCCACGTTAATGATTGCCATTCGCTAATAATTGGTATGCTTTCCTTGAGGTAATGAGTGTTTGAGTGTTTGAGACTCTGAGAGGGTGTCCTTCACGACATCACCATTCATAGCAAGTGTTTCAAAGTGAAGAGACGGAAATGATGTGCGTAGGTCTGTCTGGCACAACAAAAACATTTTCTGAGGTTCCAGAAATCCCAGAAAACTCTCTCTGCAGTAGGATTGCCCAGATATTATGGGGTCATCTGAGGAAAATGGGGCTTTGTTCTCCATGCAGCCTAGGGCTGCAACACGTGTTTAAAGTCTGCAAACCAGTCTGTGTGTTAGGTGAATGTAACCCAGAGATTGCTTTTGCCAAAATTTAGGCCTTTTTTCAAAAGACTGTTTTGCTCTGAAGTTATTAATGTTATACAAGGAGATTTCTGTGTCACACAGCTGTCAATGAAGATTTACAAGCTCAAGAATAACAACAGTGAAATTCCATTTGCACAAGAAATGGAAAAATACATGTTATTTTGGAGAACTCTAATGCACACAATTTACATAAAATAGTCTATTTTACGTAACTAAGAGGTAAATGGGATTGGGGGTCTTTAGTTTTGTGAGGAATTATCCCGAGTTGATTTCTCTCAGTATGTTCAATGACAAAAAGAAAATTATAGGGAAAGCCAAGAAGAGAATTTGAATTTTTTGTTATCAGTGAAAACTTTGAAGATTAAAAGCAAAACTCCAAGGCTTTTCCTGAAAGTTCAGGGTTTAGAAGCACGCCATTTATCACAGAAGAAGAAATCGTGTATTTGAATGAAACATTGCATCTGGCTTAAAATTATAATGAATGATGGGGACAAACCACTTGATTCATTAAGTACATAGTTCACTTAAAAACTTGTCCTGTTCCTGTGTGGCTGACATCAGTGAAAACAAAGCCTTTCATGTCAGCAGATGAGGACTGAACTGTAAACCACAGAAAGAATTAATTTATTTAGGTGATGCTAGTTTCTGTGAGCAGTTTCTGTGATATACTGAGTACCCTTGTTTCCCACTAGCTCATAAGTTTAGCCCCAGTATTATGAAAAATTGTCTGTTATGTGGCCCCTCTATTTAGGAGTCATTGATATTATCCTTTGTTGCTTATCAGTGTAATATTTTTTTCCTGAAATACTTTTGTCCTTTCTCTCACCACCCTTCAAGTACTGGAGGATTTCTGCATAAAATGGGATCACAAGACTAGAAGGCATCTCCTGAGCCATTAATTTAGAGCTCATGAGAGCCAAATTTACATGTGGGACAAAGAAAGCTTTTGGAAGACACCGTATTGCCCCGGTTCTCTAGATTGGGGCTGAAGTTCTGTCTGCTGTTGTGGCAGTATGTTTTACGGTGACCCTCATAAACTTATCCAGCTTCCTCTTAGCAGTGGTCTGGGTTTAGTCCTGCCAATGTGGTTGCAGAATCTGTCTGTTCTGCTGGCTAGTGAGTCTCTGCTGATCTCCAGCCTACAGCAAGACCTGTTTGCCTTTGTGCATTTGTTCATAATCCGTTGTCTGGTCTCCTTCATATCTGTCCTCATAATAACGTACATCTCGGGCAGCATGCGTATTCTCTCTCAGCTTTTTCTCTGCTCACTTAAGCTAAAATAATTTAGTTCTTTTCTTGTAAACAGAACTGTACTCAATACTCTAGATAAAGCCTCACCACTGCTATGCACAACAGCCTTAATACTTCTGTATCTTATCTTAAAGAATCTGTTTAGAATAATTTTAAGGACCATGTTAGCATTTTTATGAGCACATCACTTTAGTGATGTTGTTCTCCTTAAAAGGGAACTGCTGCCTTCACTGTAGCCTGGGATGATAGAGTTTTAACAGAATCAAGGTTTCATTCAATGCCTTTACATTATTTTTCCTGGTACTGCCATCTCACAACTTGTCTGTTACATATACATATACATATACATATACATATACATATACATATACATATACATATACATATATTACTTAATATATCTTGTCATGCTTCTAATACTATCACCTATACGCTCTTCAATTCAGGGACTGTCTTTTTGTTGGGGCTTTTCAATACTACTGTAGGACTATACAAAACTACAGATAGTTCAGGAAGTAAACAAGGAACAGAATAACCCAGCTCTTTGCTGCTGCTGCTTTTTCAACAATGTCAGAAACTGGTCTTTGCCAGAATTCAGAAAGCAAAAGAGAGAACTCAAGAACTTATACATCCTGAGACCTCAACACCACCTGAACTTGCTTTAAAACACATAAAAATACTGCTTAGAGAGGGTGAGAAGTCAAGTTTTGGAATCAGGAAAAAATGTGAGAGACCACAGCTAAGTAAATACGTGGAAAGAAAGACTATACACTAAAGGAATGGACATAAAAATGTGGAGGTACCTCAAAGGAAACCATAATCAACAAACACAAAGAGAGACATTGCTGGAAAAATTTTGCAGTTCCCCAAAATCTTAACAAGCCAAGCCACAAGTCTATAGTTGTAGCAGCTGTTAACTTCACAGCCATGGAAGACACGGCCCTTGAAGACAGGCCAACAAAGTACAAAAGTCAAGCATGTATCTATTATTATTTTTTTTTCTGTAAGCAATACTTTGCCTATTGTGAAATGGTACCTAGGGAGAAATGGCTTATCTGTTTAGAGTCTAGGCATACTGAGCATACCGGCAGGAAACTATGCTTTGTTCCTTCTGCTGCATAGTGTTATTTTATTAAGGAAGTGAACCACAATGACACTTCAGAATTGATTACTTCAACTAATTTAGCATGCATAATGATTTGAAAAACTTTAATTCAAAGAGGTTACAGGTCAGCGAAGAACAATTCCCAACTCCTGTGTGTTTCTTCAGGACACTGTTTCAGTAGGTCCTATTCAGACACAGGTGAATGTATTTCTTGCTTGCATTTTTTTGCCAATTGGGAACACATAGGATTTTAATTAGTTCTTCACTTTTTTTTTTTTTTTTTAAATTAGGGAGCTATGCTACAAAATATTGAGTTGGTCTGTATTCTTTCAGTCCTACGCTAAGATGAAGTAGAAATCATCAGTTTTCAGGAGGAGATGAAGCAGGTATTAACCATAAAGTGATCACTGTAATGTGAAAAGCAGAGTCTGAAAACTGTGAAAATAAATTCTGCAGTACAAGTGGCTTCAAATATTTCAAAGTCAGGTCTGCTGTTGAACAAAAGGAATATGCACGGGCTCTTTCATCATCTGATTGCTTAAAAAGGCCACGCTCTGCGGCTGAAAATTAGTAACATATTGAAGCTCTTGAATCTGATGATACCAGGGAAACCAATTCCCTCTGAAAGCGATATTAAACTATTTTCGGTTAATGTTATCTCCTACTCTGCTTCAAAATCTGAACCCCAAACTGACATAGAATACACAGCAAGACCATCTTTGTAAAATCTCTCATTTCTGTTAAAGGAGACACAATGGACATAAGATACATGCACTCTCTATCTGAAGTACTTGCCAGCAGATATTGCTGTTTCAGAATAGCACAGGTGTGCAGGGAGGTCAGTTGTCTGACTGACCCCTTTTCGTGTGCACGGGACACAGCTTTGAGGGCTGCCATCTTCCCGCGCCATGCTGCTCTTTGAGAAAGCAACACGATTCCAGCCCAGGCCCCTCCAGCGTCTCCCCGGAGCAGCTGAGCACGTGTCCATCACCTCTGCCAAGGTGTTTGGTTTTGCACTCGGCATGCAGAAGAGTCTATGTCTGATCATTTCTGCAGTCTCCACCAGTGGCAGCTCCAGATGTTGGGGGACCATAAAGTGATCCAGCAGCAGCAGCATCTCCAAGAGCTTTGGTCATCTACAAAGCGTGTATGAGCTTTTGCATTCAGGGACAGATGCTGTGTAGGTTTGGAGGATATGTACAGAGATATGGTCCAGAGGGGGAGAGCATAATCACAGCAGATAAAAGAATCTGCCTAAGTCTATTTCAGATCTCTAACCAGTCTTTGTATTTCTCAGCTCCTAAAATTTGGAGTCAATCATTCTGGTTTTGATCAGGCTTAGCTTAACTAGTTTCTTTATGGAGCGCATATGGACCTGTCACTGGACTATTTAACTGACACATTTACAGTAATCATTCATCTGGCATGCAGCCATTACCATATATAACACTAGGTCTGCAAAGTTAACTTTAATAACGATATATTAAAAATGTTCCGCAGACTTCCTCACCTTTTTTTCCCAGAAAAACAGTCTGTGGGGTATCACATTTGCTCATAATTGGGTACAACAAATGAACAGCAGCCAGCAAAGGACACACTGTGACCTCCTGGAGAGGAATGTTCTCTCTTTATTAGTGGGGCAGCTATTTAGCTCACTTTTTTTTCATAGAGTGGTGAATTGGACTGGCCAAGCATCATGCCTGGATTAGTTTCATTTCTGTGTATGCCACATACAACTACTCATAACTAAAAAACAAGCATGTTCCTTGTTCCAAGGCTCCTGCTGGCACAAAGCTTTTGCAGTTTTGTGTAGATTTAACATAAAGATATGGAATTTGCTTTCCCAAAGCATTACCTGGAAACTTTTGTGATATTTGGCAACCTCTGGAGTTGCAGTGCTCTATTTTTCCTGTGGTATTTAGTGGCTTCTAGAGAGGTCTCCTCCCATCATTGTTAGCGTTGCCATACAGGCTCCTCGTGTTTCAACAGAACTGTAATTATTTAGCACAGCAAAGAGGTTCTTGATGTTTCCATTTCTTTCTTGTACACTCAGGTAATCACAAGCGATGCGTGTAGCAAGAAGACTGGAATGTATAGTGCATGTACTTGAACTGCATATTGAATGCAGCTGAATTGTACTCATCTCAGGTAAAATGTCTTGATTTTTAAACTTTCCAGTAGTAGCAATTTGTGCTTAAGATTCAATAATGTAGGTAATTTTAAAAAGCTTTTACAAGCACTTATTTTGGCAAGACTGTATGTGCAGAAATTGCTAATAAAATTTCAGTAGCCTTAATCAACCCCATGTACAATATAATGGTGAAAAATAGCGTGGGAAAAGTGTTCATACAGAAACGTGTTATCAGGCAGATTTTCTTATAATAAAACAAAACTCTTCTCTGATGGCAGAGAAATGTCAAATCTTTCTTTACCAATGTGGTGAAAAAACTCAGTTTAAAGGCCAATCTTAAGCTCATTTCTAGATCGCCAGATGTTTGAATAGTGGAGAAAGATTAGGGACAAAAGCGAAAGTGGCTATCCAAGTGTTTTTAGTTTTAAATCCTTGTTCAGAAAAACCACCCATATTATATTGCTTTTGCATCATTACTTGGAAACCACTTAATTAACACATGATTGAAGATCTATTACAAAGGGTAATCATTCAAATGCACTAAGTAGTTCTTTTTTTAACAAGCTGTTCCTGCATTTCTTCCATGCTTTGATGAACAGTAGAATTGCTGAGATTTAAAGTGTCTTTATTGCCATCAAATTTAGTATAAGTAGAAATAAATAGAACTTTGAACTTGTTATTTCAGGCTCTCTGCAAATGCAGACAGACAGTAGGTTACATTTTTGAGGTTTTCTTTGTAAACATAACAGCTATACACTGACTTGTTGACAACCAGTTCTCTCTTTCCCCAAAATAAAACAAAATGCAACTGAAACTCTGTAGAACATTTAAGATGCCTGAGAGTTAAATTTTCACATAAACAGAAAGTATACTGAGAAAATACTGTTTATTTCTGATAGTAGTTGTTTCTAGTTCCTGGATGTTTTTACATTTTAAAGATAACTGTCAAATTGTACTGTAGAAGGATCTGGAGTACTGAACTCTCACCATGTAACATTGAAATATGTAGGTCATATAGTGGATGAAAAAAAGTCTGACTAAATTAAGGCTGACAGGTCTGTTTTCCAGTTAAGCTGGGTGGGGATAAAATGGGATGAGACGATAGGATGCTACCCAAAAGTGGGACTCCTTGGTTTTCAATAATTAACCCCTGAGAAAATTAGCGTTTGCCAAGCAAAAAGCTTAGCCAGTTAAAATATATGTCTATGGAGAATATTTTCCTCTGGCAGTATGAGATTTCAGATTTCATATGAACCCAGGTATGTTTGGTAGATGCAGGTGTATTTTCTGAACCATTTAATAGAAGGTCAGTGAAGCTCTAAACAGATCGGGGTTACATATGTGTCCTGATCACAAGGTCCTGTTCGGCCTCAGTTGAGTGCAGCCAAGTGACGTGTCACAGCTACTGCTCGAATGAAACCCAGCCAGTAAAACATTGGAGCTGTGAGCACAGATGGCTTGGACAGTTTTGCCACCTGTATTATCAATTTAAGGGAGAATTTATTGAAGGTACACTTAGTGGTGGCAAGGTGATGCAGAGAAAAGTATTTAGAAGGAAACACGAAAGTCACTTGGGGAAAGAAAAATCTGAGAAGGTCCAGAGACAACAGTGACATTTAGAAAGCTGTTAAGCATTGTCAGAGATACTGAAAATACAGGCCAAGTTGAGCTAAACTTCAAATTAACTTTTAAACCCCCCTGTTCTCTTGGAACAACTGTGCATAGCTTTGTTATGTTAGCTGGAAAAAATGTGAATAGTAGTTCTAAACGATTGTGTTTCATTACTTTAAGCTAATCTTAGCATGTTGGATTGTGCATATCAAATGATTTTTGCAAATTGTATCATGCTTGAGATGTGAGACACTGAAAATGGGATATAGATTCATGGGCATGTTTGCAATCAAGTATGAATGAAGATGCTAATCGTAGAAAAAAATGTCATAATAGAACATCATTTTAACATCTGTGAAACCACTGTCTGGCCACTGCCTCATATTATGAAATTTCAAAATAACTGAGATGTGGTCTATCACCTATTATTGACAGCTGGTTTGACTGAAAACAATCAAACACTGAAGCTGGGAAACACTGAACAACTTAGAAAGCCCAGAGCAGGGCTAGTAACACTGCCCTAACATGGCTGTATTATTTCTGAAACAGATTAATTAGTTTGTATGGGTACCTCTGCATGACCTGGTTTTAGCCAGAAAAGTAACCTTTACTCTGAAATTACAGTAACTCTGGTTTGGACAAGAGGGGCAAAAAAGGGAAATAGTTCATTTAATAAGTGTCTTTTTTTTTTTTTTTTCTAAACAATACAAATTTCTTCCTTCAGCCTCTTCTTCTGCATGCCAAGAGGCTTCTTTCAGAGAGAGGGAGAAGAAGAGTACAGGATAGGCACAAAGCATGGGAACACAACAGGTCCCTCCAGCATTTTGTGCAGTACTCAAAGTACAAAGAAAACACAAAGTGATGAAGAAACAGGGTCTGACTGTCCAGCTTTTCATTCCTGAATTTGAAACAATAACCTGGGGCAAAACATTAGCAAAGAAGTTCAGCTGTAGAGTTGCAGGGAGCAGAAGGGCTGGTGGCTTTAGAGACATTTTCACTTTCCCAAAACCAGCTGAACAAATCACTGCATGCCTCTGACCGAGCAGCAGATTACAGAGACTTGAGCTGCATCTCTGAGTGCAGCTGAAGTGCTGCTTGCTTTCCTGAGCCAACAAAATGCTCATTAGCTTGTTCACGTTTGTGAGAAGGGAGCCGAGCTGGCACGATCACTGCTGGAGAGGAATGGCGAGCAGAGTGGACGAGGGGGAGTGAAACCAGGGTCTTCTGTGATGGGATGTAGGTGGGATGGGTTGAAAGCACTGAATCAGCATTTTTGGCTCAGTCTTGGACTTCATAAAGGTGACACATATTCCAGCCAAGCTGGAATTTGGCTAACACATCCTTCCTTGCAGAAAATACTCAAGTAAAAACCAAATTTGAAAACTGCTATTACATTTTGTCTTTAAAAGAAAAAAAAACAAACAACAAACAACAACAAACCTGTGGGGAGATGCTGAGTGCTGACAAATTAGAGAAGCAATTTTTATGACACTGAAGAGAAATCCATTTGGCTGAGTACACTGGGGAGACTATGCCTATTCTTAGAAATTATTATCCTAATAATAGTTTCTAAGTACTTTAAAACAATGTATTATGTGCTAAATACAGGCTGTGAGCTCAGTGGTGCCCAGAAAGGGAGGAATTTTCAGACTGCATCCTGGAGTTTACAGTTTAAAACTTTATCATTGCAAGACACAAAGAAATAGGGAAGATGAAAGGTTTGCAGGCTTCACTCTGTGATACCAAATTTCTTCAACTCAGAGCAGTGCTTCAGTCCACTGAAATCACTAAGAGCCTTTCTGCTCTGTCTGTTTTCCTGAGATGGCACCTAGGGGACAGCCAAAGGGATGGAGGTTTCTGGGTCTGTTGCTCACCTGGGTGGCCACCTGCCTCCTCGCTTGACTCTTCATCTCTCACAGCTCCAGCTCTGCAGCAGCACTGCAGAGAATTGAGCCAGCTCTGCCTGATGCTGTTGAGGGTTCGGGAATTTCACTGTCTGGGGGAAGAATGTTGTTATGTCTGATCTTTAATGCAGTACTGGCGCTGGGAGGCTGTGGGCAGATTTGTTTATTTGACAGGCTCTGCTAACTAGACTTTCTAAGGGTAAAATACCTACATTCCTATCTGGAAAGGCTCCATAGGAATGGACCAACCAGTTACATGGTTCAGTGATCACTTGGAGCCAACGAGGCTGATAAGGTATGCCTGGCTGGGGTCTCTGTTCTGGCTTAACACAAGCATGGCATGGGTCTAACACAACCACCAGGTTTGGTCTGTTCCTTCAAGACCCTCAAAAGGGCACAGCTTTCTGCACTGCAGGTGATTTCTCTATTGGTAAGGTTTGAGCCTTCATGAGCAGCTTTCATGTTATTTTTATATTACATGAAAAAAAATTCTTGTTTTATTCTGGTTATGGAGTGATACCGGCTAAATTGAATCTTAAAGTGAAGAAATGCTTGCAGGTATTGCTTATGACTCAGATGTTTTGTAAGACAGACCATTGTTTCAAGAGTAGCATGTGCTTCTTCAGAGGACACCCTCAGTGTCCAAAGACTGACCAAAAAATGTATTTCATCTTGAATTTGAGAAAACATAAATATTTGAAGCAAAGCAAAAACATAGTTGCAATTTCAAAAGGCCAGTGGAAGAATAGAAAGAACCATTATATCTGTAATTGAAACTTTGTAAAATACCTTTAATAAAATAAATATCCATCATATTTGTTGAAATGAACTACATGTGCTATGTCTGCACTAAGGCCATCAAGGAGAGCTGTTGATCTTTGAGGTAACTGTTATGAAAATTTCTTAAGTAGAGGAAAGTTAATCCCAGGAAGGACTGATTCTCCAAACCTCATCATATAGATATAACAAATTACTTAGGGTGTCGGCAGATACCAAGAAAGTAGAGCTGGAGCTTGAGGCTGGGAACAGACACTAGGACAAGGCTTCCAGAAAGCACGATGTAAACAACTGAAAATTAAAGATTGAAGTTGAGCAGTGATAAACAGGGTTCAAGGTGAGAAATCAAAGCAGTAAGCTCCAGAAACTCCTGAAAAACCTTTTTGCAAGACAGCCTCCTGCTCTCCAGCTGGTGATTTTGGAAATAAAGAAGGAAGGCCTCACTGTCCCACTTGTCCCAGGCTTCTCAGGGACCCTTTGCAATGTCCAAATTTTGTCTACCATCTGTGTTAAAAGGTATGAACTGTAAAAAATAATTTGGTCTGGGTCTGTATTTATGAGAAGTTTGATGAAGTAGCAGTGAACCTGGTCTGTACACTGAGCTTGCTGCAGCTCTCAAGCCCAGTTTCCATGTAATAAAACTCTGTGCAATTCAATGTATTTTTAGATATGTGAAAATACTTTGCAGATATACATGTACACAGAGATAAACATATACAGACAAAATTCTGTGGAAAATGTAGCGTGTTCTATATAGCGTGTGATTGATCTACACTAAGTATGTTCTGTTGTATATATGCTTCCTATGCTTAAATGAAAAGAATGGTACAGAGGAATTTTGAGCATTGGTCTTGGTTTCACCTCCTCAAGTTTCTTGAAATATTTAAAATTGCAACTGGAATGTCATGCTTCCTATGCTAAATTTAATTTGGAACACAGGCTAATGGAAATATAGTGAATTTAAGCCAAAGATGTTGGGGATTTTGTGATGTCTAAACAATATAAAGGGATTGGAGTCTGAGGTATTTAGTCTCTGAGGCAGCTTGTACACTTTTTGCTCCTCTTAAGTGATTGTCACCATTCTCATTGACAGCAAATGACTTTATTAAGAATTTTAATCTGAAACTTTCACAATGAAACCTGCTACTAGTGACTTTGGAAAATGTACAGCTCCCATCTATCATTCCACTTTTCTCCCTTCATTTCAAAAATAAAAGCAGCAAATTTGCTGCTTGTCATCTTTAAGTGATCTGGCTCTAAACTGCTACTAATGTCTGCTTTTTCACAGGACACAATCTCTCAGCTTTTCTTCTCACTTTTATTGATTAGCTATCAGATGTATTGCAAAGTTGTATCTCTCATGTTTTTGTGGCATTGATGTAAGATAACCAGTTGGGCAGAAGCGCACAGCTCAAAAGACAGATGAAGCCCTGATTATGTTCATCAGGTCCTCTGGAGCATGTAGACTCTAAAAAAGTAAATGATTCAATCTTTTTATAGAAGAATCTTGACTTATAAGTTTTAGTATTTTATTTAGATTTAAATCAGAGATTCCTTTTCTGTGTGTGCTCCAAGGCACATTCAATTCAAAAGCAAAAGTCTTTTGATATCAAGGAGTCCTGAGCTGGGTTTTGTAAAGCATATACTGAGAATTTGCTCTTTTTTTTTTTTTTCCCCCCAAAGAATATGAAAAGGTACATCAAGGTGTAAGAGTAATTTAATAACATGTGATGTCAAAAGCAGCTATTTTGGATATAGTTGAGTTCCACTGAATTTGATCCTTATCTAAATCCAGAGCAAAATTAACCCCATTTTTGAATGGATGTACAGAAGAATACCATGCTGAAACTGTTGAGAAACTTAGGCAGGACAATTGAATTATATTCAGCTGGAATTTGGACATTTGTTTAGACTAACATTTTTGCTTATCAAGGGTACCATTCACTTCTTAGTCCTTCTACTTCACAATTAATTCCTCAGGTTGGGCTTTTGACCTAGAAATCATAATTCCATTACTTTTAATGATCTGCAGCTCAGCACTTGAAGTTCATGGTACATAACTCATAATACTGATAAGCAGATAGTAAAAGCATTTAAAAAATTCTATTGGTTATCTCATAGCAGATTTCCATTTAAAGAGAATCACACAATTCTATTATCCTTTCTCATTTCATTTGCAGACCAAGTAGAATTCACAGAAAATTAAATGTGTGCTCGTGCATGAGTTTAGCAATAATGAGGCAGCAGTTGTGAAATATATCTAAAACTTCAAAAGACAAGGTCCCAGATGAAGCTGAACTTGTTCCCTAAAAAGCATGTATTTCTATTATATTTTTGGCTGACATATCGAGTTTGTTCAGGCTTCAGTGTCTAAATCAGCAGCAGGGAAGGAAGCAGATCTCAGGCTGGGAAGTGATGCCAGGAGGGTTGTTGTGCCTGCCTACAAAGCCAGTATTGACACTGGTGCTTTGAGGCAATAAGGAAGGACTGGAGTTTGTAGAGATGTACGACAACTTTTTTCTGTTCCTTAGTGTTTATTATAAAAATGTACAAGTTCAAGCTGGAGACTTGGCACGCTCTATGTTAACCATTTAACAACTTCCACTATTGTTTTTCAACAATAAACACTTCTGATAGTAAAAAGCCATATTTTGCCAAAAGATCTCCTGTGGTATGACCCCATGCATTGCAATATTTCTTGAGAGAAGCATCACACAGAGCATCCTGGATATTGTTGCAACTATCGCCTCCATAAAAAGCATGCGGGTCAGGTGAGTAAAAGTGAGAAGTCTCCTGTTTATTTAGAAGAGCTTTACTATCTGGTTCATTTTGATTTAAGAAAACAAACAAACAAAAACCAAACAAAACAAGAAACCATGTTTCCTTTCTCATTTCATTATCAATCTGATTTTTCACACTATAATAAAAATGAGTTATGCCATTCATAGGCAGCAAAGTTAACTGCCTTCTGCTGGACATGTCCTGGATTTGGACTGTGTACTTAGCACCCCAGCTGGACAACAGAAGACATTATCCAATGTCTCCAGCAGAGAATGCGGTAAGTGTGGACAGAAAGGAGGAAGAGGTGGAAAAGAGAAAGAGAGTGTAAACAAACACTATTTTACTAGATGCATTTCAGAAGATTCTGTGTTGGAGATGTGGGTTAAGGGATAACTGGTCTTCATTTTAACTCGTGGTTGAGGGTGAAAGTAAATTTTTATAAGTTGTGCTCTGTTTCTTTCTGTCATGATATTAATACTTATTGATTTTAATTTCCTTCTCCTTTACAGAGCTATCAGAGCTTTCCAGAGCTTTCTCTTTCCGTCTTGACTCATACAGCTGTCTCTTTATGGATGGCCTGCTTCTCCTCTTTGGTTTACAATGTGCTCTTTGAAAAGATTGAATAAATGCAGCTTTGCACGTCTTTTCTTGTTCTCCTCTATGAAGCAATTATGTCCAAAGGCCTGGCAGCAGAGATCCATGGATAAATCACCTTGTTTACCAGGGCTGCGTAGCAGTAGTTGCCTACTAATGGCCAACTAGATAGAACCATTAATAGGTAAAAGCCATGTATTAAATTATCAGGCACTCAGGAAAACCTTTTCATCAGAAATGGTGCAGGGTGCATTTTTCTGTAAAATGGCTTTTTGTGAAACAGGGACAATATTGCAAACAACTAGTGTTCTGCTTTCTCATAAAATATTGTCTTTGGGCTCAAAATCAGAGTTAAGTAGCTATTCTTATTAACCAGCTTCTTACAGCATAACAGAGTTGCCACATATGACATCAAACTCAGTATAACCAGGAAACTTGTGTCAAGAAAAAAATAACTCCATTCTAAAATAATATCACAACTTCGTCACTAAAATGTCAAAATATTTGAACTAAGAAAATGTAAATATTAACAGATTAAACTAGCCTGCCAAATCACAATTTGCAAGTGTTCCAAGTCGGAAGATGGTGAGTTTCACCAAACAGCAGGTGCTGGAACTAAGGATTTTTTTTTTTTAAAACTTGTTTGTTTTAAAATCACAGTTGTGTGCTATATATAATCCATTTCCAATCATATTTCATTTCACTAAGGTGCTAGAAGAACTTCTGTCAGCTTTCAGATCATTCTGCAGAATTTATACACATGGATATTTATTCTTACATAACTATTCTTGTTTAACTATTCTCAATTAGGTTTCTGTGTAGATGCTGCTATATGAAATAAGTGTGTCTAATTTTGAATGTGTTACCTATTACACCCACTTTACATGTCCTACCCTAGTCCGGATTAACTATCTGGGTAGGCAAAAGAATACTTTGTAATTTCTAACATTTAAAAGTAAATTTGATGTCAAAAATCACAAGGTTTGAAGAAGTGGTAATATATCGTCTTCGATCAAGAGATGGAGTTGGAAGAAACAGAAGAACTTTTGGGCACACATGGCCTTCTTCAGATCTCAAAGGCCTGAAAACTTGCCTATATTTGCTTTTCCTACAAACTTGATATTGCTCTTTGCCTTAAAATGACAAGTACAAAACCACTGCTACATGTAAAAACAATTCCTTCTTCCCTTTATAATGAAAAAGTAGAACCATGTTAGAAGACACTGACGTTCATTAAATGTCATTTGTCCTTTTTTTGCTTGTAAATTATGTTTCATTTCCTATACAACAAGCTTATACTGTTTTATAGGCTAAGAAAAATGGTCGTGCTTAAAAACGTGCTCACTTTTATGGTTCAAAGGCTGGTGTTCAGACTTTGAAACTTTTTGAACGGGTTACTTGACTATGGTCCGTTATTTTTTCCTATCACTGTACCTTGCAAGAGCCATGACAAAGGAATGACTCTCAGAGCAGGGGATATAAACCAGATTTAAATACCTAGCATTTTACTTCAGGCATCTGGCTCGTACAGTCATATTTAAATATAATCAAGAAATTCTTGAAATACTTTAAAAGTTTATGTTTCAGGGGAAAGGCAAAACAAGAATTCTTGTGAAAACAAAACCAAAACAATGTTGCCCATATCTGAATGTTTTATCACCTCCCTGCTTCATCTTGCTTTTTCTGCTGCAGAAAGAAATCAATTTGGGGTCATCTTAGAAAGGGTCCTAGCCATTCAACATGGCATTGGCCCACTAACCAGAATACTGCAGTGGGCTTTATCTGTATTTCTGTGAGCATTAAAAAGTACTGCTCTGGGCAGAAAAGCCAGAACCAGGTTATGTAGATCACAACATTCACAATTCTGTTGTATACACCAGCTTTGCAAAAAACTTTCCACTGAATAGACACAAGAAATGCTTCTAGGAAGTAACTCTTTTCAGTGCCTATTTAGACACTTTACTATTATGATGTTCTATTGACATTTTTTTATATTACCTAGCAGATAGCTATGTTCACAATATGTAATTCCTGTAAAAATCTTTAAGGTAAAAGTATAAGAGAATAGGTGTTGAGGACTAACAGCACTTCAGGTCTCCTGTTAATACTTATCAATGTAATAGTATGTGTTCTTGCAGAACAGCTCTTGTCATGGCCCCATGGTGACGCTGCATCTCTTTGCCCTTAGGCAGAGCTCCTGCAGAACGTGGGGGGCTTGTGGGAGGGCAGAGAGTGTTATAATATCTGCCTGACTCCACCTTCAGGTGCCAACACCCAAATGTTGTTCCAAAGCGAAGAACACTTTAAAAAGTAGTCTGGATAGTTATGACCCATCCAAGCAGGAGGTCGGCTGATGAAAACCATGCTTTTGCTGAGCACCCACTGTGTGACACCAGTTAATACACTTGTCTCGTTTGGTAGACAAGTGGCCACACACCACTCTGCTGGAAACCCATTCCTTTGGAAGCAACAATGAGTATTAAATAAGCTGGGGAGTAAGGAAATGGAAGGGAAGATAATATGCAGATCATAGAGGCTTATACTCAATCACTGTATCTTGGATCTGACTCAGTTGTCTAGAGTTGTTTCTGACTAAAAAAAGTTAGAACAGAGATGAAGGTTTTCTTGCAAAACAAATATTTATTTCACTTTCATATTTGTGATTTAAAATGCCCTAGAAATAACATTCTTAAAACTCTGTCCTGTCCTGGGAAGAAGAAACACAGAACAGGAGCCTTTTGTGAATGCTTGTCTGCCAAGAGAATAAATGAATTTATGTGGCATTATTTAATAGCTACTGCCCAGAAAATTGTTAGAAGCCATAGATCATGGTTGCAACATCAAAAACTCTGGAATGGAAACAAAATTTCCATTTTGTTTTCCTCCTGTCTCCACTTGCTTTATTCCGTTGATGCGGTTTCTTGACAGCACTGTGAAAGCAATATAGAAATATTTCCTGTGAAGCTCAGAAGCATCATACAATGTTCAAGCTCCAACCAAGACACAACTTTTAGAGCAAAATATTTGACCATCCTCCTCCCTCCCTGCCCCAGCTTCTGTAGGAAAAGTTGATTAACAGCTGACCACTGGAAAATAGCCCTAATAAATTTGTCCCTTTACATTTGAGATGGAAAGGACTTATTTTACACACCAAAGCCTGCCAAAGACTGGATACATCTTTAGTACATTTAGTGTTATAATCCAATTCTGTTTTAAATAGCCAAATGAAATTGCTTCTTGTACGTGTCTTGGGAGATTATTCCACAGTTTAGCAAGTGTCTTCCTCTGATTTTAATTCTGTGTTTTCCAACTGGTGAGCAGATATAAACCACTCAAATGTTTGATCCAAGCCAAACATCTAGGCTCTTTATATACCCCATGGATTACCATCCTAAAACACATATTGAACACAGATGAAATGAATTGTCTTCTACAGATGCTTTTTGATCTGCCTTGATTACAATGGGAGCTCATGGGAATGGACTGGACTAGAAACCAGAGTTGTAGAGATCTGAGAGAGGAGAGTCCCACCAGAGCAGAGCAGTTGTTTCTCCCACAGCTCCTGGACATGTGTGGCTCTGTCATGCTGGAGGTTTCTCTCTTGGAGGAATGTCCCGGCTTCACTGGGAGTTGTTATAGTTACTGTTACCTTATTCTGTCTATCAGTTTCTACTGGCCCTACTTGACAGTGTGATCAAGTTTGGTAACAAAGATTTATAGATTGTAAATGAACAGAAATGACCATTGTGACCTTCTAATTAGATTTTCTCCATAATACAGGCCAAACGACTTTCGGAATTAATTTCTGTTTTAAACAAACTGTTTGCAAATGACAGAGGTCCAACTGCTACCTTTGATAAAGTGTCCCACTTTGTTATTATTCTTTAAATGGTATGTTTAGCTTCACTTTCTAGCTACATTATGCTACTGTAACATGAGTATATCTTTTTCTTTTTTCTTGCAAATTCTTTGTTTCCTTATGCAAAAAAAAAACCAAACCGAAACAAATAGCCAGTATACTTATCATGTTTAAGTTACAGATTTTTGATGTGTAAATCTTTACAATCTATACCCACACTGTTTTTCTGAATTTTTTAAAGTAATTATTTCTGCCTTTCTACTCCTATTACTGGACTAACTCCTCTACATTTTACATTTACATTTTGCAATGTTACAAAAACCTTTCTTGTGTTTTTTTGTTTGTTTGTTTGTCTGTTTGTTTTTGGTTTTGTTTTGTTTTGGTTTTTTCCCCTTTGGAGCTTCCCAGTACTTTGCTGGGCCTCTTCACCTGCTCTGTTGGCCCCATAGATTTTCATGAATCCTCCTGCAAAGTATGCGGAATATTTATTAGCCAACGACTGATACAAAAACCTCACTGGTTCTTCTAGCTAAAAGTAGATATATATATATAGTGAAATGTATGGAAGAAAATAAATGATGACAACAAAACTGTTACATGTTGGACTCTATGTTTCTTTTCAGGATGCCATAAGAGTATTCAGGACTCTGGGTGCTGGAAATAAAATTTCAGAACATTAACTTCCTTAGGTGATGTTTTGTGATAGTAAACCAACATTTGTTTATTGCCCAGGATTGGAATTTGAGGCAAGATTGGAATATTTTGGAAAGACAGGAGAAAACCATTTCTCCCGTCATCACAGGGAAATAACCTTGAAGGTGTATTCCTTGATGTTAGTCTTTTTAAGAAAGAAATTGCTTTTTAATTCCTCTTTAGACTTTCTCTGATCCTAGGAGAGAGAGCCAGAAATCACTTCCCAGTAGAAATAACTGCAGAGGAAAAGTATCCTTCAGAAAGGATTGTTTGTTCAGCTTTAAAGTAAATTTTTGTTTTTATTTCCTCCCAGCCCTGAGGAATGGCTGAAGAGTTTTTGTTTCCCCCAGGAACATAACTGATGATGGCTTGCAGTAAATATTTTTCATCTGAAAAGGTACTAAAGGCCTCTGCAGGATAAAGGGCAGAGCTACTAATCAGATTTATGTGGAAGGACTGTTGTAACTTCTAAGGAGCCTGGATGAAATCAGTAGGGATTTTCACATATTTCTACAGTTCAGTAGTTTTTGAGTCTCAGTATCAACTACTGGGTAGAGACCATGTACCACAGGGGTATCTACAGCTTTGCAAACCTGCATATGAACACGAATAAGAAGTTTGTGTATGTAATGTAGTCCTGGAAAACAGCCTCCTCTGCATGAAAATGACCATTGAGATCAAGACAGAAAGTAAAAACGAACAGTCTTGCTTTTCAGGTTATTAGATGATCCTACATGGAATAAGCTATGTGGGATGCAGCTTGCTATGGGAAAAGCTTCTACTGACTTTACTGGCCTGAGAATTAATTCGTAAGAACAATGTTTATGACTCTTCATCAGCTGCTCCCTAAAAACCTACCTATGTTGCCTTAAAGTGTGAGCCCAAGTCTGTGACTGAGCCCCTTTGCCTTCAGACACTGATATTGGATAAAACTCGTGCACTGCAACTGACTCAACAAAAGCTGCTGCACACCCAAATCTGCAGGTGGCCCTGCTTCTCTCTCCAAGTCTTGTGTCAAAGATCCCATGATGCTGTGAGTTAGCTTGGCCAGGCCCCTTCCTAGCAGGGTCTGAAGTGTCATGACAAGTGGGCAGATGAAGGACATGACGCACTGGATACAGAAAGCATGGTTTCGCTTATTTTTGGAGCTCTTCTTTTTAAGACAGTGTCATGATAACCTTCTCTTCACTTCTCTTCTTCTCTTCACTCGTTTTCTGCCTCATTGTGGATTCTCACACACATTTGCATCTGCTGTCCTTGTTCCTGACCCCTCAGGTTGTTACTTTTACGAGTGAATGTTACAGTTTTCATCCTGCATCTTTGGGCTAAAGTTCTCCAATCAGTTGTAGCTGCATTGAGTTGTAACCAATGGTGCTGAAAACATTATAGCCTTAAAAAAGAAAATCTGACTCCAGATGTTTCAAACTTTCAGTTTGTGGTGGGACAGAGGCGGTCACATGCGAGATACAATGGAGTGCAGGAGGTCAAGGTCAAAATGATAATGTACTAGTGAAATTTAACATGTTGCACCAACTAATCATAGAGCAGAACCAGGTCCATGAAGCTTCTTTACAGCCTTTATATTATACATAAACAGATCCTAGCCTATATACATATATATCCTATGTATAGCCTACGTATTTCTTTTATATACAAAGAATATACATTTTATATATATGTAATTGCTAACCTCTAAATTAACTTCAGTATCTCCATAGCAGTGAATTAGATTGCTTGTTTTGGTTTCTTCTGCTTAATCTGGGAGTGTGTCCTTTAATAATATGGCTTCACTCTTAATGAGTGCAGTCATCCTAAGCTCATGCCAGAAAAAACATTGTACTACAGTGCTCTATCATGTGTTACATTCATTATCTGACTGAAAGGCTGCACTCCTCCATACAATTACACTGAGGTCGAGCATAAAAATGTGTAAATGTGTGTACTTGTAATAGGAATGTGCTTTGAGGGTTAGATCTCTTTAAACAAAGACAGGAATTATCTCATTTATTTTGCCAAATCTTGATCTCTCCTTAAAACAGATCAACATCTAGCAGAACATATCCATATCCAGCTATCATAATAAACTCCATCTTAAAACACTGAGGGAGTCTTTGAGGTCCACTCTGAATCTAGATAAAACAATAAGCAGATGGAGACAACAACGGGCAACAATGGTTAACTATAAGACAAACAAATTATAACTATACAGTAAGGGAAGTAATAATATTACAAGTCATCTGCAAATGTTCAGTGCATTTTTAAATACAGAAAATAAATTAGAAAAGTACATTTTGGCTTGTTTTGCTATCCTGAACATTTGTAGTTGATTTCTATGTGTTGTTGAGGTTTTTTTTTTTTTATTTATTTGAATAGGATCTGTGTTCTCCTAAGCATGTCCGATGCCTTGGCAAGCCCACAAAGGTCTGTGGGGCAGAAAGCCTGAAGACTTGAGACTGGGATTTGGTGTACGCACACGTATGTTGAAAAAACGTGGTGGCTGGAAACCATCTGTGCAATGTGATGCCTGCCACATTGTACAGATGAAGCAAACACATTTCTCTAAGCCCAGCATCAGGCAAATAAGCCTTGGAGGTGCAAATGCAAAGCAGTCAGGCAGCAGTTACTGAATCCAAAGGGATATTTTTCTAGCTAAAATTACTAGCTATGTACAAACTGAAGAAAAGGTGTTTTTCTGTTTGTAATTTCCCTGAGTATTTAATTACTGATCTGCAGATCTGCAAAAGGTTTTTAATCAGGCCTTTCAACCATCTCATTTAAAGACAACTAGGTTGGCAGCTGAAAATGAATAAGCTTTGTTTGGTTAAATTCTATCCTGATTGACATATAGGTTGTTAGTAAGGTTTCTTACGATGCATGTTCAATTAAAGGATTCAATCCACCTCCCATAGGCTGCATTTATACCAGTAAGTTGTGCAGTACGAGGGAGGATTTATGTTTTCAGAAACTAGCTCTGCTTTTGAGATAGGAGAGTTTGTTATTATGGATGGGAACTCTCCTGTGCTTGTTGACCTGAACACCAGAGAGATGTCCAAGGAACATCTGATTCACTAGTGCCAACGTAGCAATGGACTCCAATGAAAAAGTAACTCTATCTTACTTCACACTGAGGACAAACCAGTTCTCATTCTGGGCAGACACTGTTATAAACCACTGTCAGCAAATGTGGTAGAATTCATCATGATATAAAAACCAGGTTCTGTTTGCATGTATTTTACTATCCTTCACAATTTAGTAACTATTCACATGGCACATTTATCAGTGGAATATGGAGGCTATGGCCTTACCACAAATCGCAAGTATGTGCCCAACCTGCCTGCAGTCCTTAGGAGAATGGCAGTTGTGTGACACCTCACAAAATCCAAGAGCAGACAGCATTTGGGTTTTCTGGGTGTCTGCAGTGATACAGACACATGCAGGAAGGGCTTCCTGCTCCAGCTTGACACTTCTCATGCTGCAACAACAAAAGGTTGTTGTTTTAGGATGGAATCGGATTTGCACGACTTGGGTAAGAATTGACGGTGTGTTGTGAATTTGTTGAAGTGTGCTTAGAGACATGTTGGCATATTGAGTTGTTAAATGAAAAATATGTTTTATTGTTATGCCGTAGGGAAGCCTTAGAGAAGAGCAGTCAATCTCTATTAATGTGAAAAGAATCTGGTCATGTGTATATTGAAAAAGGTTTTCTTTCTGCCATCAGAGTGTTCCCCAGCTGGATGTTGTTAATAAATAATCGTCTGGTTTCATTTACTGCCTTAAAGTTCAAAATATGTTTTATGAGTAGTCAAACAAAGTAGAGAGCAGAAAGACTGAAAGATCTGAGTTACAATTCCTGGATTTTGGAAGTCCTGATGATATAGAAGACAACTACTATGGCGATGCACAAAAGGTTAATGTTCTCTAGCTTCTGCCTGCACTGGATGCACCTCTGTTAAAATTTTCTTAAAAGTTCATGGTTTTGGAAGTGGACACTTGCATCTTTATTGAATGCCACTTCTCTTAAAATTATCTCTTGATATAATATAATGATCTCTTTGTTAATATTTTTATTTAGAAGCCCATCATACTCATGTAAAAACTCCATTATATTTTACTTCAATGTATTTTATTTAGTTGAAGGCTATGGATCATAGCACGCTTCATCTGTGTTTCCTTTAACCAGAAGAAAATCTAGCCAGGAAAAGGGAAGTAATGCAACTAGCATTGTCCTACTTTATTACATTTTACGCATTCTAACACACATTGTATTTATTTTCTAGAACCTATTTGTTGTGAAAACTGTTTTCATCACATTTAGGATATTAAAAGATGCCTAAAGGACTTGGATGCTAGAATCTTGTTAGCTTTTCTTCATTTTCTTCTGCTTACTGCAGAGGTTTTACAGTGGATAAAAGTCTGGGTAGCATTTAACAGAGGACTCACCTCCAAAATATTATGCCCATTTTTGTCTGGTCTTAGATTACGGGAGATCAGGACGTGGAATGAATTTGCATTTGGTTGATGTTTCCAAGGTTTTATTCTGAAAGTCTTGAGCAATTCCTTCTATTTAGTATGCTGGGACTTTCTTTTTGGGGAGGTGGCTTTCTAGATGGCTATTTAGAATTGGATGTAAGAGTCATCCTGAATCCATATTTGCACCTCAGTATCTAAAATGAAAATTAAAATCAAAGCCTAATTTTATCAGCTGAAATCAGAACTCTGAATGGTTTTCATTTCAGCTCAAAGTCCATTTAAATCAGGTCTAGCCTTGGGCATTTGAGTTATAAACACTTTTTCATTTGTAACTTAACTGATCTGAATAGATGAAAAAGTCTTATGAAAGACAGGCTTCAGCTTAGCTAAATGGTCAAACAAAATGCCTGCCTTTAGATTGGTATTAATGGTATAGTTAAAGCTAAGGCTTTTGTGCCAACATGCCAAGAGAGTATCTGCTATCTTTTGCACAGCTATAGACTAGCTGGTGTGTTTGTCTTACTAACTAAGTAAGCTGGGCTAGAATCCTTCCAGTAAAAGCTGAAAGGACGGTAAGAGAAAAAGTAACATTAAACAGCATCAATTTCCTCAGTTGTGCCCACAACCCCTCTTCCCTCCCTGACAAATCCATCTAGACTTTTAAAAACACATGACGTAATTTCTGATGAAATATTGTGTTTGGCTATAGACTCTAGGTGTGTGTTTTTCCACAGAGTCATCTGGCTCACGTGGCCTAATTTGAACAATACGTGTGAACACAGTAGGAACCTGGATGTCAAAGAAGAGAGAAGACCCTGCAAATGTGGGGCTGAGGACATGATGACAGCAAAAAATGTGTCAAGGGAATGGCAGATTAAAAATAAAAACTATGTCTTATGATCAGTTATCTCTGCACATGGACACAGCAGGTCATTCCTCACCAGCAATGACGTATTGAAAACTAAGGATCTTCTTGGAAGTTAGACAGAACTGCATTGCACCTTCTGGATATGCCCTAACAATGAGATTCATTACAGACAGCAAAATGCTTAAGCTAATGAGCAGGAATATAGTCTTTGGTGTACTTAGGTAATGATTTGTAATCCTGAGTCCGGCACCTACTGGAACAGCCCAACTGGGAAGGGACCTCAGAAGGTCATCTGGTCACACCTTTTGTGGGAAAGGAAGCCTAAATAAGATTATTTAGCACCCTATTGAGCTGCATCTTGAAAACCTTAAGCGGTGGTGACTCCAACAAGTCTCTGGGGAAGCTGTTCCAGTTGACACATCTCTTTGGAGATGGACACTTCACTCAGATGAAGAGGGAGAGTTGATGCTGCTATAACCTTTAAGATGGTAGTTCAGTGGTCTGGGCACTTGACTAGGACATCAGACCTTTAGGCTAAGTACTTTCCATGAAAGTATAGCAACCTTGGAACAGGAGACTTTTCTGATCATAGTGTTGTGCATCTCAGTTGTAGAAGTGTTGCCACTCATTTTTAAGGACTGAATCAGTCCCTGGCAAGGAGAACTGAAGCATGATCTTGTAAGGTTGATAAGCACACTCAGTGGAGAAGTACTATTTTCCTCTAGGTCCAGCTTTGATGTGAAGCACCTTTGCTTGTGAGTCCCAAGCCACACAGCCCTGGTTGAAGCTCTTCAGACCCCTGCAGAGCTATTTGAGGAAGAGGGGGCTGTGGATTACGTGCATGAACCAACGCATCATTTTCTTGCCTAATTTAAATTTTAGACTCCAGTGTCCCATTTTTGATCAGGTCAAGAATATGAATTAGTCAACTGTAAAGAGATAGCATGCCTAGTTTTAGAAACATAAAGGTTCAAATAAATATATTATTTGAGAGAAATTAAATACTTCCTTGGGAATATATGCTTGTATATCATACATTTTAATGGTACATGTAAAATACACATTCACTGGACTTGGTCTGCAATGGTTTATATCCTTCTAGTAGCAAAGTGTTATTGTTTGATGAGATTACTCTGCCTGATAACCAAAGATGTGCTTTTAAAACATCAACAAGGAATTTATTTATTATTCTGGAAGAAAAGTTTTGACAGCTCAAGGCAGTAGAATTCCTGTCTTGCAGAAAAGAACATAATTCTGCCTCTGTCTAGAAGCAAGACTAAAATTCACAGTTGATTTCAACAGTAAGCTTCCAGATTTTGTAAAAGAGATTTTGTTTTACTAAATATTTATCTCAGAAATATGCAGCTAAAGAACAATTTCAAGAAAGCAGTTCTTGCAGCATTGGTTCTCTGCGCCAAACAGGAAAGATTATCTGATTTCCATTTTCCCCAAGACTTTTCTACCACGAACATTTAATGTGTAAAATGACCTAAGATGTTTTCTTTATTCTGACTAATTTCTATAGCTTTAAAAAAATACTAGAAGTGTATAGGGCTGGGAGTGAAATATGGGACTATTTATTTGTGGTTTGGTGTATGAAGTGAGCTGGTGGTCTCAGGTCACTTCTTTGTTAAGAAAAACTGTTGTCATTTAAAGCAATTGAAAACCTGGTATCTTTCGCTAAGGCCATATGCAATTTTGAAAATTAACAAATGAAGGACAAAATTATGTTTGAATATCCACATTTTAGTAATTCTATATTAGTTTCAGTTTGTAATAACTATACACAGTAGAACACTTGACTATTTAAAAACCAGTCATTACTGATTAATGTAAATTTTAATATTATTCTATTCTAGCTTACCCACAGCCCTTTTGTTATTAGAAGTGTTGCTGATAAAAAATGTGAAAAAAAAAACAAATGGTATATGACCCTGAATTTAATGGTACACATTTTGAATGGTGATCAGTCACCACAGTATTCACAAATCAGACTGAAATAGGATAAGATATTTATAGAACAACTGCAAATCAGATAATAAATTCACAGAAGTTGTGGGCAAGTAACACATACAAAAATTGGGAAAATGTGAGTAATTAAATGTGAATAACTCTCCTACATTTATATTCAGTAAAACATACAGATATTTTGTGTTGAAAGCTCTTATTCTAGACGTTTTCCCTTGAAGGTAAGTTTGTAACCTACATTCAATGAAAGTAATTTCATTCAACTAATAAAGTTCTGATCCTATTTTTCATTCAGACTAGGTTATCTTTTAGCCGGTGAACTCTGGGAAGCCGCTACTAGGAGTCTGCAGCTCTGACGCCGTGTTGCTCTCGACTTAACCAAGGGAATAGTTCTGTATCACTTTGCTTCATGATCATGGTTGTGTAGTGTCACTGGATCAGGTTTTAGGTGAATAGTCAACTCTTTGGAGACCACAGCAGATGTTCCATGTTTTATCAGTTCTTGCACCATGATTAAAAAACCCTTGTGTTTTAAAGGTTTATTTTGTTTCATAGGACTTATCAGAATTAATCTGTGTTAGAAATTAAGCAAATTACCGTTTTGGTGGATCTGCTTTATAAGGAACAGAACCTTGTTTTATTCAGGAACATGGGAATCTTCTGCTGTGTTCAGCAGAGTTATGTAAAAGATAGAATTTTTAATAGAATTGCTTATGGTGCTGATCAATATCAATCTGCTTATTTTAAATATCAATGATAAATGATAAACATTACAGGAACAGACAACAATGGAACTGAAGCCATTTGAGTCTATCATTAAAAAATTCATAAGTCACAGTTCATGCTAACACAGTGATTCTGTTACAAGACAGGGAACAACGCTCCAATCTGATCTACAGACTAAATATGGTTGAACTGTAATGCATGTTTTCTCCTCACCATGATGTACTGAACTTATACCAGTAACAATTCCAACCATTGCTATTCTGGCGACAACTACTTTAGTTCAGTCAGGTACAACTGATCTTACTCATTTTAATCTTTTCAGGGCAGCTATCTAAAAACATACATCTGTGAAAATGTTCTTAACTTCTACAATTATTAAAGCAACTTATACAACATCACCTTGTATCGGTGCATTTCTCCAGCCAGATTTATTTTATGGAAATGAATGGAATTCTAGTGTTGCCAAATGCATGTTAACTCAAACCATTACCTTGTTCTAATAACTCAACAGTAAGCCTCCATATATTTTAAACAAGGAGACTTGCCTTTGAGAAGGGCAGACTGAGAATAGTGGTAAATCCTTCAGCATGCCACATGATGTTGTGCATTTGTACCTTGATCGTTTCCTTGAAAGGCTTCTAAGTTGGTTATGGGCCAAGTGGGCTATGTTAATCAGCTGAGTTTGAATGGTCACAGATATTAAACTTACAGTAAATCCAATCTCTTTTTATTTTATAATGACTAACTGATGAACACACCTGTTCATTTTTTGATTGCAGGATCTCGGTATGGTATGTCTCCGTCTTTAAAGAAATCTGCTCAGTCCCTTTTTTTTCAAAGCATTCATGCTATCTTTGTGTGGAAGAATTCTGAGGCATTTCTTCAGCTACTTCCATGTTTCTAGGTGAGAAAAATGAAGCAAATAAGAGACAAACTTGGACTCTAGAGTGAAACTAAATAGTAAATCTCTCCAGGGTACAGAGGGAGGCAAGGTTTCCTGGGCCAAGGAAGCCAAAACAACCATATTCATCTTGCTGCTTTGTCTATACTCTGACATAGACAAACTTGCTGCCTCCCCCTTAGGAGTTGGCTTCAGGCTATAATATGCTGGTTGCTGGTATAATAAAATGGTGGTAGCATTTCTCCAGCAGCACCAGTGGTCATGGATGTCACACGTCCCACACACTTGGCAAAAGCTGCTGCTCAAATCTGCATCTTTGGTCTTGCACACAAGAATCTCTTGTACTATGCTCTGTCCTTGTTTTGGGGCTTGTCCTGTTCTTGCCACGAACCGGAGGCGAAGAGCCTGGATGTGCCAGTCTCTACTTAGCGCTCAGCTGGAAAACCTTTCATGAAGCAGTGGGCACACACATATTCATGGGCTCTCTGTGGTCAGGGTGAGACCATACCAGGGTGCATTTACACCCTATGGGCACCAGTCTGGGCCTCCTCTTCCAACATCTCCTGGGACCTTCTCCTGGTCAGCACCCAACAAGTCATCCCCACTGTTGTCAGAGATCCCAGAAATCACTTGTCCTTTCACTTGTCCCCAGCTCTATTCTGGGAGCAATGGATACAGTTCAGGGTATGGAGTTATACTGTCCACTCTCTGCCCCTTGGGCCCTTGTCTGAGCCTTCAACCCTCACATTGCTCAGTAGTTGTCCTCCTTGTGCTTCTTTTCTCATGAGCTACTGTTTAACAACTGGGAATGGCTAGCAGCTGTGGTTAGGGCAGGAAGGAATGGGGCAGTGGATTCCAGATTCATGTGTGTTGATCTGCCAGACCCTGGGGGAGTGGAGGACTCCAGCATAGGACAGGCATCACAAAGCTACCTTTCTCAGGTTCTTTGCTGTAATCGTACAAAGAAGTCATAGCATAAAGGTACAGCATTCCTAGGACTTTTTAAAAGCCTTATCAAATGTCATTAAATTGAGCTGTAGCATATTCCAAATTCTAGATGAATAAGCTGGTACCAGCTTGTGAACAGAAAGTCACAAGGATATTGCAAAAGCCAGTAAGTAAGTGTGCTACTTTCAGCTGGGGTAGAGTTATTAATATTCTATTTAAAGTAGCTAGCATGGGGCTGTGTTTTGAATTTGTGCTGGAAAGAGTGTTGATAACACAGGGATGTTTTGGTTACTGCTGAGCAGTGCATACACACAATCAAGGCCTTTTTTTCTTCTCCCACCACCCCACCAGTGAACAGGCCGGGGTTGCTCAAGAAGCTGTGAGGCGACACAGCCGGGACAAATGACCCCAAGTGGCCAAAGGGATATTCCTTGTTTTGCTTTGCTTGTGTGTGCAGATTTTACTTTACCTATTAAACTGTCTTTATCTCTACTCTCAAGTTTTCACACTTTTACCCTTCTGATTCTATCTCCCATTCCACTAGTGGGAAGCTGATTGAGTGGTTGTGTGGTGTTAAGTTGCTGGCTGAGTTTAAACCATGACAGTATGAAACATTTATTGGCTTTATATGTTAGAGAGTCGCTCGACTGTGTTAAACTTGAGGTCAGCAGTGACAAGGTTGAGTGCCTGTGGACCAGAATCAGGGGGAAGTCCAACAAGGCTGACATCCTCGTGGGTGTCTGTTATAGACCGCCCAGCCAGGATGATGAAGGAGATGAATTATTCTACAAGCAGCTGGCAGATGTCTCAAAATCGACGGCCCTTGTTCTTGTGGGTGACTTTAACCTGCCAGATATCTGCTGGGAGCTCAATACTGCACAGAAGAGGCAGTCTAGGAAGTTCCTAGAGCGTATAGAGGACAATTTCCTTCATCAGCTGGCAAATGAGCCCACCAGGCGCAAGACCCCGCTAGACCTACTGTTTACAAACAGAGAAGGGCTGGTGGGAGATGTAGTGGTTGGAGGCCGCCTGGGGCGTAGCGACCATGAAATAATAGAATTTTCAATACTCAGAGATGCAGGGAGAAACATTAACAAAACCTCTACGCTGGACTTCTGAAGGGCAGATTTTTGCCTATTCAGAAGTCTAGTTCAGAGCATACCCTGGGAAACAATGCTTAAAAACAAGGGGGCCCAGGAGGGTTGGACATGCTTCAAGCAGGTGGTTTTGAGTGCACAGGAACAGGCTATACCAGTGTGCCGAAAGGCTAGCTGGCGGGGAAGACAACCAGCTTGGCTAAACAGGGAGATTCTGAATGAAATCAGAAATAAAAAGAGACTTCACCGACTGTGTAAAAAAGGGCTGGCTACTTATGAAGAATTTATGGAAATAGCTAGATCATGCAGAAACAAAATCAGGGAAACAAAAGTGCAATTTGAAGTTAATTTGGCCAATTCTGTCAGGGATAATAAAACAAAAGGAGGGGCAAGGAAAACCTCCGTTCTCTGTTGGACTCTGATGGAAATATAGTTAACAAAGATGAGGAGAAAGCTGAGGTACTTAATACCTACTTTGCCTCAGTTTTCACCAGTAAGACAGGTGGCCCTCAGGACAACTCATCTCTGGAGGTGGTTGACAGAGATAGGAAGCCAAATAGGCCCCTTGTATTCCAGGAGGAAATAGTTGGTGATTTACTGAGCCATCTGGATCCTCACAAGCCTATGGGACCAGATGGGATCCATCCTAGGGTGATGAGGGAGCTAGCAGAAGAACTTGCCAAGCCGCTCTCCATCATCTTCCAACAGTCCTGGCTCACTGGGGAGGTCCCATGTGACTGGAAATTGGCCAATGTTACCCCAGTCCACAAAAAGGGCTGCAGAGCTGACCCTGGCAACTACAGGCCTGTCATCCTGACCTCGGTGCCTGGCAGGGTTATGGAGCAGATCATCCTGAATGGAATCACACAGCACCTTCAGGATGGACAAGGGATCAGACCCAGCCAGCATGGGTTTAGGAGGGGCAGGTCCTGTCTGACCAACCTGATCTTCTTTTATGATCAGGTGACTCACCTGGTGGATGAGGGGAAAGCCGTGGATGTGGTCTATCTGGACTTCAGCAAGGCCTTTGACACTGTCTCCCATAATATACTCTTGCAAACGCTGGTAGCCAATGTCTTGGACAAGTGCACTCTCTGCTGGGTTAAGAACTGGCTGGAGGGCCGGGCCCAGAGAGTGCTGATGAATGGGGCTGCATCTAGCTGGCAGCCAGTCACTAGTGGTGTTTGCCAGGGGTCAGTGTTGGGTCCAGTCCTGTTTAACATCTTTATTGACCATTTAGACGAGGGGATTGAGACCATCATCAGCAAATTTGCTGATGACACCAAGTTGAGAGGGAGTGTTGACCTGCTGGAGGGTAGGAGGGCTCTGCAAAGGGATCTGGATAGACTGGAAAAATGGGCTGATTCCAATGGGATGAAGTTCAATAAGGCCAAGTGCCTGGTGCTGCACTTTGGTCACAACAATCCCCTGCAGCGCTACAGGCTGTGCGCAGAGTGGCTGGAGAGCAGTCAGGCAGAAAGGGACCTGGGGGTACTAATTGACAGGAAGCTCAACATGAGCCAACAGTGTGCCCAGGTGGCCAAGAAGGCCAACGGTATCCTGTCCTGTATCAAAAATAGCATGGTCAGCAGGACAAGGGAAGTGATCCTTCCCCTGTGCTCTGCATTGGTGAGGCCACACCTGGAGTATTGTGTTCAGTTCTGGGCCCCTCAGTTCAGGAAAGACATTGAAGTGCTGGAGCGGGTCCAGAGAAGAGCAACACGACTGGTGAAGGGACTTGAACATAAGACCTATGGGGAGAGGCTGAGGGAGCTGGGGTTGTTTAGTCTGGAGAAGAGGAGGCTTAGAGGTGACCTCATCACTCTCTATAACTACCTGAAGGGAAGTTA
Source organism: Columba livia (assembly GCF_036013475.1). Taxonomy (NCBI): domain Eukaryota; kingdom Metazoa; phylum Chordata; class Aves; order Columbiformes; family Columbidae; genus Columba; species Columba livia. The sequence goes on along the minus strand of NC_088604.1, from coordinate 53,989,875 downwards.
TAGCCAGGTGGGGATTGGTCTCTTCTCCCAGGCAGTTAGCAATAGGACAAGGGGGCATGGGCTTAAACTCTGCCAGGGGAAATTTAGGCTGGATATTAGAAAGAAATTCTTTACAGAGAGAGTGGTCAGGCATTGGAATGGCCTTCCCAGGGAGGTAGTGAACTCTCAGTCCCTAGAGGATTTTAAACTGAGATTGGACATGGCACTTAGTGCCATGATCTAGTAAACGGACTAGAGTTGGACCAAGGGTTGGATTCGATGATCTCTGAGGTCTTTTCCAACCCAGTTGATTCTGTGATTCTGTGATTTAACATTAACTGAAAGGCATGACAATGGCTGGCTCTTTGGGAGCTGAGCGTATGAACCTGTGTTGGGTTGTATCTGACTTTATGATTTTGAGGCATTTTGAACTAGAAAGAATGTTTTAAAGTGGAAAAAAACCTGTAGATCTGTGAAAGAGTCATCTCAGCCAGGGGTTGTTGAAATCTAAGGGTGTGTTTCTGCAACTTCACCCATCCAAGGAAAGGAGATTAACCACTGCATTTGAATCAAAGTCTCACCCATGCACGCTGCTACCAAATTCTTCATCCCTGTGCTATTCAGTGGAATATATCCCTAAGCCACTTCTATGTGTAGTGCTACTGAGTCCAGATCAGCAGCCTTACTGCTCCACATGCTGTAAGCATCACTGGGGGGCCCCAGGGCTGCCCAGGGCAAGAACTCATCCCTGAGCTTTGCCCTCAAGTGCAGATAAACCCTTTTCCCTGATACCACCCAGAACACTACTGGTCCCTTGCAATCTCAAGAAGAGCACCACTGGTCCCTGAACCAAATTTTACCACTCAAAAGATGAAGAAGAAATAGCTTGAATTTTGTCAACACTGAAGAGAAACCATGAGTTGTAAAGCACACTTGGCCTCATGTGGGAGCAGACCGGTCCATTCACAGAGAAACATAAAGTTCCAAGAGGACAACATAAAAGTGTAAAAAAGGGGCTATGAAATAAAATCATGTTCTATTTAGAGACAGGACAAAAAGTTTTGCTTAATTTCTGAAGTGCAAGCACGGTTTGCTATTTTCTCTGAACCAGTGGAGTTTTTGTGTGCCTGTGTTGGAGATAGCAATTTAACAGTTTTCTGTCTTGGTTGAATACAGGGAGCAGAACAATTATTGAGAAACCAGTTGTGCTTGTGGCACTCACATCTTCCTCTCCTTCCCCAAAAACAACTTTTATGGGAAGACTGGGATTTTGAAATCTCTGCAGAGCTGGCCTGACTTTCCTAAATGTCAGAGGGAGTCCTGGAAGCCGCTGCTTCTGTGGTTAGCTGGCGACACATACAGGCTTTGGAAATTCTGTATAACAGCAGAGATTTCCACATGAATCAAAACCAAATTCAGTGTCCTGAGAAAAGTTTCAAAGGTTGGACCAATGTTGTATGTCAGAGCTGAGTGTCACTTAGAGGCAGTAGGTATAATGTGGTGCACGCCCTCTTTTCTCCCCAGGAGCACAGAAGAGCTGGCAGGCTCTTTCGTGCATTGAAGATGAAATCATGACCCCATTGACGTTAATGGGAGTCATGCCACTGGATGAGAGGTAGCCAGGATTTTACCCTCTGTGACTGTACGCAATCCAAAATTGGAGATGCACCGAGGAGTCTCTCTATTTTATTATCTGGAATTCCACGTGATGCCATTGTCCTGCTCTGTCTTCAGCACATCTTGCCAATCTGCATTTTTCTGTGGCTATTAAAATTCCCTAATATTACACAACTTTGTTTCTTTATCTGTATTTATATATGAGTTTTCATTGTTCATTCTGTCACTTACCGAAAAGGGTTTTGTAAATAAATACAAGAATTGCAAACAGGATAAAAGATATTTTAGGAAGCAGAGGATAAAATATCCTCTTGAAGACATTTTCATGTTTGGTTGTGGCTCATCCGAAAATCACTCAGTCTGAGAAGACCACGCAACGTGAATGAAAACAAACACCCAGATTGAACTCCTTATTCACCAGGTACAAGGCTTCAAACTCCTACTGCAGGTGGAAGATACACAGAGAAATTGGATTGTTGGACTGAATTGCAGGAATCCACCAGGTGTTGCTTTTTTTTTTTTTTTTTTTAGTCTCCCCCAAAGAGTGACTGTTAAAAAGAGAAACAAAAAGGTAGGGAGGAAGGCCTTTGTTCCTCCAGTGTGGTATGCCCTATTGAGGAGGCAATGAGCAACTGGGTTTTATCTTCTTATTAATTTGCTGCAAATTATGATGTATCATTAGAAGGATCTCTCTGATGCTTCAGGGACAAAAGTCACCTATGAGAAATAATTGTTTTGGTGAAGGGAGGGGAGCTTCCCCAAGACACACTGAACTCTTCAGGGATAAAAATTGCTTGCAGAGTGCCAGCCCAGATGAATAAACTTGGATCTTACTCTGCAGAAAGTTGTGGGTTTTTTTCAAGAACAAATATTAATATTAATATTACAAATACATACACGAATACATGGCACCTGGATACATATAAATGGATTAAGTGCAAAGACCTATTCTCACTCTTGTCAGAGGCAGCATCTTATGCACATTATGCAGAAGTGCCTGAGGACATCTCTGCTGCTGCACACATCAGATTGATATCTATTGAAACTAGGAGATGCAAGGAAACAAGAACAGTTTATTTCTTATTGTTTATTTAATTATACACAAGAGATGTTCAATGCCTTTCTCCTGCCTTAATTTCACAGTCATAACGGCAATCAAATTAAAGATATAGGATATGTAGCATAGTGCAGTCTTCTGTCCTGAGTTGAAAGGTATGTGAAATAATTCAGGTCTCCTCTACCTCAAAAGACCACGGAGAAATTGCTACAGATAATAGAGCATGCAATACTAATATCAGTCTTCTAAACCATCAAGGCTCCCTTACTTATGTTTTTAATAGTGCGAGACCAAAGACTTTGAAGGGAAAATATAGTGGGCTAATATAATCTGTTGTCCAGAAGGAATCTGAGTAGATTAATTACATGAAGAAATGGTTTAGAAATGCTTGTTAATCATTTCAGTGCATTACTCAAAGGTAAAATAATAATTGAAAGATATCTAAATAGCTTTAATAAAATAATAAATTGTGTCTCAGTGGTCTTTATATGCATATTTATTAGAATAGTCCTAACTGAAAATGAATTTTCAGAGTGAAAGTGAGAGGAGGATAAGGTTAAGGCGAGGATAAGTTGAAGTGTGTTTGCTGAATATCCTGAATGACAATAATTTTCCTTGGGGCACTGCAGGTTCCTTGTTTTCTTCTTATCCATTCCACTTACTGCCATGACCTAAAACAATGGGGTCCCTCAATCACTTTCTTTCCTGTTGCCTTTGTTGCACCCTGCAATTTGAAGCATTAATGATTGTTCAAAGCACCCTGAAGAAAGCTACAGTTAGCCTACAGATCAAGTCACATAGCTCTACAATGCGTTAGTCGACTGCTCTTTTACTTTAGGGAAAAGTGAGAAAGAAAATCTTGTTTGGAAAAACTTTGGCACATTTGAGAATTTTAAATTCTAAGTACTAATATAATGAGGGAAATTGTAATGATTAGGTCATATGTGTCCACTTTCCTTGTCCTACCAAAAAACCTCCAGACTGGACAGTAATCTTTGTTTGCAGGGATTCTCACATTTTTTTTTTTTCCCCACCAGCTCTCCCTAGCATTGACTGGTGATGGAAAGCAGAGGTGGGTTCTGGTGTCAGTGTGGATGCAACAGAATGCCAGAGTGTAGTGCTGGTGCCGGTGTGCAGGCAGCAGCTTCGAACTGGGAGATGGGGCAATGCAGGAGCCAGAGAAATACAGTTTTACCTTCCTCCCTTCCTGCCCCTTCTTCTGTGCCTCAGACTTCTCCCCACCTCAGACTACTGCTTTTTTCTTGGCTTACCTCTCTCATGCCCTAATTCTACTCCTTTCCAGCTGATCTCAGGGTCCTGTGCTTGCTTTTCCCATTCTGTTTTTTATTTTGTTTTGGGCATCCTGGCCCCTCAAGCTATGCAGTTATGACAGGAAACCAATGCTCTGTGTAGTTTTCATCTGCCACAGAGTGGAGAGAGAGTACTTTAATGTCTAGTTTACTAATGATTAGGCTAAGACACTTTTGTTTACTCTGTCTCCTAAAGATTTACTAGATATGTGGGAAGACATTGCTGACTGTTCTGGTTCAGTTTTTTCCCAGGTGTTTTACACAAGCCATTCTTGTAATTTATATGTGCAAAGACGAAAACTTTTGCATCTGCAGAGAGCCTATGAATTCTTAATTTCCCGTAGAGTGTTTCAGAGTGACACGCTGAGGGTTCCCATCATAACATTACCTTTTACAGAAAATATGAGTTGGACGACACCACCAAGGACCATTAAAAAAAAATTGAGGTATGTTTAAAGAATGTCAAAAAGCCCATTTGTGTGCTAGGAGACTATGACGACATCTCTTTTTCCATAGAAAACAATAAAATCTCAGAACACAACAATGCCAAGGCACAGCTGGTCCCTGGACTGCCTGTACAGCTCCCTATCAGCAGCGAAGCAAACCAGTTTAGCACATCCTTGCCTTCTGTGTCCCAGATGACAGTGATACTTTTTTAAACCTGTGCAATTATGCAGAAAAGGAATTGAAAACCAACCTGTGGCAGGCTGGTTATACCACTCACTCCTTGCCAAGACCTTAGAGATGTGTGGAGAGTAATTTTAGAAATGCTATATATGTAAGTTGCACTTAAAACCCTTTGTAAGCCTGAAAGGATGTTTGGAGTTACAATTTAAAAACAGTGGGATTTAGTGCAACAGGTTTTGGCAAATGAATCACTACAGTTCCTACAGCTGATGAATTAATGTGGACCCGACAGACTAACATGTACCATGTGTTTATTTTGGCAGCAAATGTGGAAAAATCATTTGGAGAAAAATTGTATTATTCAAGAAATTTTTTTTTCGTGTTGTTTTGTGCTTTTTCTTTCCTTTAATTGAAATCACAAAGATAAGGTTTAGAAAGTCCTTCTGATTGGTTCCATATTTATAACGTTATGAGAAACTAACAACACTATTACATGATTTTTTATGTATTAGGCTATCTGATCACCGTAATTCTCTCAACTACTAAAATGGAACAATACTCCCCAATATCCCATCTTGTAAATAAATGAAGCAGGTAGATGTCAGACCAGAAAATGCACTGCAATTTTTTGTGGTTTAAAACCCACTTGCAACGTGAAGCCTTTGAGCATCTGACTTATGGAAGTCCAAACATATCTGTTTTCAAGCTAGTTTGTGAAAGAATAATAGTGTTTTCTACTGAAATATTAAGAAACTCTTTAACTTAGTGTTACAGAGAGTAAAATATATCAATCATAGGTCCATAGGTTTCTTTTTCAAGTCATAGGTTTACAAATTTCTTTGTACACAGCTGCACAAGTTAGAACTCTGCATGACTGAAAGGATGAGGACAAAAACTGTATCTTGCCTGAATGGAATTTTCAAGTTCATTGTGTCTTTTTCAAACCTTGTAAAGCTTTGTCACACACTAATTTTTGTACACAAAAAAAATGCTGAAAAAAGACAGATGTCCATTTTCAATAGCATCTTGATTGTTTTTCCCTTGTTGATTCCTAACTTTACCTTCTTTCTTCTTCCTTCCCACTTTCTGCCTCTCGCCCTTTCTCCTTCCCTCCTTTTTTTCCATTCACCTATTAAAATGAATTAGGTGGGATGTAAATGTAATATCCCTGGCAACATCAAGTCTCTCTTCTCTACAGGATGGGCTAGAGCAGCACTTTGTGCTTCTCCAAACTGCCTCAATTCTTTTGTGACCATGTCTACATACCACAGAAGCTACAAGGCTATTCTTGTACACATGAGTGTTTAAATTAAGCTGGATGTGTCTCAGAAAAAAAGAATATGCTCCAACCCAATTGTGAGAATGAGCTAATTCTATGTGTGACGTTCTACGAATTTCTACCGCTCTTGTTATGCAGGAAGTAGATTTAATGACATTAATGCTTTTTGGTCCGAAGATTTCTGACAAATGGTATATTCTGAAATTCTTGTTGGCTTTTCCTACCCCGCTGGGCTTCCTTTTTTTTTTTTTTCTTTTAAAAAAATCCATTTAAAAGGTCTGATTGCAAACAGTAAACAAATAACTAGTCTTTTCCATCTGCAGAGAATTTAAAATTAGATTTCGTTAACAGTCGGGAAAGTATGGCATGGAATCTTGGAGAGAAGTGAGGAGAGTGACCTCTAATGACCGTCAGCCCTGTATTCTCTTCCTTGTGTCCTCTTTCCTCTAAGCTCAGCAGCTGGCAACCTCCATAGAGCACTCTCCTGTCATCATTCATTTGGAGAAGGACATCTGTGTCCTTCTCTTCCCACCCTGAAGCCTGAAGAGGATTTCTAGTGTTAGAAGCAGCCTAGTCCCTCCTTCTCCTGGAAATACCTAATAGAGTGATGGGCCAGTAACGGATGCTTATGGAAAGATCATGAAAAGTTAGATGACTGCCAAGCAGGCTTTTACCCTACAATTTCCAACTCACAAACCACCATCAGATCAGGGCCTCCATCGGAATCCCTACTTGCCTTTTAAAAATCCTTGTCATTTTATTGCTGTTTTGACTGGGTTTTCATGATGGAAAGAAGCATATTTTTGTCAGGTACAGTGGAACTGTCACCTGCCTGTGACACCAACCAACTCCATAAAGACAAAGAAGACTTAAGTCATGGTGACATACAGTATTTTACTTGCACTAAATTTAAAGCAAAGAGCCAGGACAGAAATGCAGATAGGAATCCAAGAGTGCCTCTGGTTACCAGAGAAAGCATAGGCTTTTCTGAGCATCATGGTGGCCGCTTGAGAGCTAACACTGTGCTAGAGGATGTCTGAAGATATTCATTTCCAAAGGCTGGTTTAAGTCAAACCTTTTACAGCCTTGTAACAATTCTGCTTAATTTAATTTCCTTTTGTTTAATATAATTTCCCCTCTTTTAATCTAATTTCCTATGTTGTGTTTAATAGAAGATGAAAAGTAAAAATGGAAACAAAACACTAAGAACAGGAACAAAAAGAAGACATATCCAAATGTATATCCAGTACATTCTTATTAAGTAAGTTATAACTGACATACCTGGTGAGACTGTGAACAGGCAAATGTAATTTTTTGCATCTCTATTTTCATGTCTCTGCCTACGGAGTTAGATAGCTCAATACCAATGATGTCTGTGTTTTATGGGGACATGAAAGAAATGCAAATGTCTTATCCTGTAAATCACTGTAGCTTTATCCTAAGTAACGAGTTTCTGACTAAAGAATTAATGACACTAGCATATCCCAGAAGGAAAAGAAAAGTGATCTTGCTAACATTTATGACTAAAACATTGTCTTGGCTGCTCCAGCTGGTGTTAGGACAGCACTGATCACAAAAAATGGGGGGGTTATGTATGTCCCTTTCACCAATGCTCTGAGAGGGAAAACCATAACAAAGCCAGCTAAAGAAAATTCTAATTTGCTAACCCAATTAGACAATAGTTATAAAGACAAAGCAAAACCAAAACAAACAAAAAGCCCCACTTCACTATTTCCTATTGGTATTAGAAAAAGTTTAGACTTCAAAAGAAAGGTGAACACAAGAAGACATTTTAGAAATATCAAACATCTGATTTTGGAAAGTGTCTCACTCAGGTTCCAACAGATTGGCAATAACAAAAAGTGAAAAAATAGTTCTAGTCACTAATTGTTTTTCAGCTTTTAAATTCCCCATCCCTTTTTGTTTATTTAGCCTATGCATCGGTAGATAATTAGAACAAGTTTAAATGGCAATTAACAACTGTCTGTAGTGAATGCTTGAAACATTATAAGTATCAGGTGCTGTTTGTGAGACCTTATTGCCTGTGACCATAAGGCTTATGGGACTGCTTAGAGGAAGTTTTGTATTTAATTTTAATTTTGTAGCCTGGCCACAACGCCAGCCAATTAATTTAAGCTCATAAAAGTTAAAACCTCTTTAAGGCCTTGGTTAGAGTTATTTGGGGAAATCTCACTAAAACCACCCTTCTATTGCTGCAATCAAACCTGCTACACCAATTTACATCTTAGACTAGTTTTTTCCCTAGGCAGAAGTTATTCTAAAAAATATCATATTCTTACTCCCTGGCCTAAGTCTTTTTCAAACACTTTTGTTCACAGAGAGAAGAAATATATTGTTGTGAAAAAAAGAAGAAATTTGCAACAGTAAGTATCAGTGTTTATGTGCTCAATAAATTGTTCTTGTCTCTGACAAGGAGGATGACAATTCGGAATGCAGTTGGAAGGGTATGGATGATTCAGTAATTAAAAGGAGTGTGATTATACCAGAAGCTACTCATGCTGCCATTTGTGACAAAAATAATTGGCTGAGGAAAAGAATGTTTTGGCATGAAACAGCTCTTTGCAATATATGTGAATTTTTTTCTAGGAATTCATCATAGCTGGCTGCAGAAATAAAGGTTCAAAAATCTGAGATGAGTGGAAAATATAAAGAACCATAGAGATAGCTTCTGAGCATATGTCTGTGCCTTTTCCTGTTGATAAATTTTTCATGCTGTTACAGACGGACGGGAGCATCTGCAAAGCAAAGAAGAAGAAAAAAAAAAAGGCTGGTGTTGACAAGTTCACCCAAGACAAGTAAGGATAAGTTATTACTTTAACAATATAGCCCTGGATGTCGGGCAGGGCAGAATTACATCACCTGAAGAAGAGCATGTGCAAGATTTTACTTCTCAAAGCACAACCCCTAAAGGCATTTCTCCGTGCATTTGAAGGCTGGTACAGAGTTTCCCTTGTGACTTGGTGGTTCAGCTTCCTTGGAATTTGTAGGTCTGGGTGAGTTGTGTCCCAGGTTTCCCCAGAGAAAGTACAGTGATTCTTTTTCTGAGTTGCTGTAGCGGAAAATCTGTGAAACAAATGGAAGCTGCTGCTTTACCCAGGCACAGCAGGTCCACAGATAGCAGGAGATTATATGGAAGTTCGGCAATCTACTCATAACTTTTTATTTGTACAAATGCTGCAAATAGAGGTCCAGATTTTCAGCTATGTCAGTCTACACATTTATATATCTCCATTCATCATCATGGTCTTGCGCTCAGTGGAGATTGTCTTGATATTTTTGTTTTAATTTCCAGGGGTTAATGTATTGTTTGAAGCCAGATCTGATGTGTCCTACTGGTTTTTCTTCTTTTGCTACTTACCCTTCAGTTGATTTTCCAGCTGAACAATAAGCTGAAACAAGAAGACCTGAATTGCAAGTGGGTTTGAGTAGCCTGCAAATGTGAATAACAGCTGGTCTGCAATTGAAGAGAGTTTGAGCTTGTCCACAGACATCTAGTTTTACTTTTCTCACTCAGACTGGTTGTCATGTGATCCAAACACAAGTGGTTTAAAAAAAGAAATAAGAAAAATTAAATGGAATATTTTCTTGAAAATCTTTAGGAACTGAAGTGACGTGACTGCCAAGAAAGCCTTATTAAATAGCCATTAAACATTTTAAAAAAAGATGTTCTTTTAAGAGTCTTGGCTTCAGTCAGCTCTGTGGACTTGGCATACATTCTAAAAATTCTGGATTTCTTTTAGTTTTTTTGTTTTGCTCCATAATCGCTGCTGGACTTCAGAGACACAGACCTATGTGCTTGCTCAAGAATAAGTACCTCCAATTTGTATCCAAAGAGTTGCTGAAAGATTTGTATCTGGTTTGGCAATTTTATGCTCTTTGGTAAATGCCATAAAATGCAATTCTTCTCTACCACACCTTCATCACAAAAACCTGGCTTCTTATTTGGTGATATGTTGCAACAGAGAGCCTTGTAACATTACCAGTAGGAGTCAGTGAGATATTGAGGTCATCCCTCACTGTAAATTATTAGACTGTTTTAATGGTCAAATATTTATCAGTACAGCATTTACAGTCTAGGGAGGGACTAAAGGTTTTCTATGCATCCTCTGCTTTAGTCAGTTTTTTTTAATAAGGAGAAACTTAAATCTCAAGTTTATCAGCACAAAAACCAAATGGTAAGCACCTCCAAAGAAGTCTTTTTCCATCACTACACTTAGTATGCTTACAAAAATATATTTTGAAAGTCCTTCACTTGGGAAACTAACAGATCAGCTTGGGTAACCTTGCTGTGGAGGTTTATTACAGTGTTTCTGCCTCCAACTGTCCACTTCATGCTTATGTCAGAAACTATTAAATGATGCTTATTTTTTTGGCTGAATTGGTTTATGTCACTTCATGTTTTTCCCAACTCCTCACTTGACAATAGGATGATAAACTCTGGTAAGTGGCAGAACAAACAGCTAGGGTCTTACACATCTTAAACTGCCGCAGTGTATAAAATTCTCCAGACTTGCAAAAATTATATATTTGTCTTCCACAAAGCCACCCTCATCTGCTGTATAAAGAGGAATAACAAGTTGAGCTTTTTAGCTTGAAGCGAGCTGCTGTGAGTTTGGTTTGTTTTGGTTCAGAAAATGGAGAAACCAATGAAGTACCAGACCTGCCTGAACAGCAGCAGTACTTGCTAGTGTGACACAGAAGTTTAGGTCAGGATCTCGCACGCGTGGAACAGTAGAAGCAGGAAATCCTCCCTAAAACATGATGGATTTCTGGTGGCTGAATGAAACCAGCTCTCTGTGTAACCTAAGCTTTCCTAACTCTGTGAATTGCTATAAAACTGTATTCCAAAAAATGTATTGCAATTACACATGGGCATCGCTCCACAGTAAGTCTTTTTTTCTCCCCTCATTAAGAATTCTGATCCAGAAGCAGGAACTGGCTTCATTTGGCTCTGAGGGAGTTTTTCCCACCACTGTTTATTCTGTTATCCCATGATCCCAGCTACCCTGGAAGACAGAGCATAGTGTAATTTATGAAAACAAAACAGCATGGATTTCAGTTTTCCAGGCTTAAGTTTGTTGCAGTTCAGTAGCTGGTACTTGAGATGTGACTGAAGCAGAGGTGGGCAGACCAGTACAATTGGGAAAGAGTAAGATGCTCTCTGCAGCACAAGTAAACTCAGGGCAAAATGCTGAACTCAGTTGAAAGTTTACCGCCTTCATTCTGTTTTTATGCTCCACAGGGTTTGATCAGCTCCATAGAGAAAAATCTAAATTGTTATTGCTTTGTATCCCTAGAGTTACTGTTTACACAGCAAAACAAAGGTGCGATTGCAGCATGAACTAAAGCATAAGCCCTCTGGGCATTAAGGTTACTACATTGCATTTGCAGTCAATGCTAACATCTATTCCAGCACGTCCTCATTGTTATCATTACTTCTGTGAGCTAAGTTTTGATTGGTTTTGGTCTCTCTGTTGGTGCTGGAGTTGCCCAATATGGCAAAACAGAGGCATTTTCTTGCTTAGACCTGTCCTAAGGAAATTTAGTCTGGACCAGGCAGCATCACTGTGTGGGTTTCATCTCACCTAATTTTAGCTCTTTAATAGTTAGGCAGCAAGGTGAACAAGTCAACTAATAGTCACTGGAGAGGGATGCCCATCTCCAGAGAATGACTTGTCCTGGCCTGTGTCTATGGTGAATCATTTTTTATAGGCATCTGTCTCTCCCTGTTGATTGTTAAGGACTCCAGATGACTAACTTAGATGATGACTGTAATTTTTCAGTAGCAGAGGTTTTGTAAGATGAATTGCTCAAAATAATTTATATCCAGGCAAGACATGATTCCCATCTCAAGATACACAGCATGCAGGCAATGCTTGACGTGCAGTGTCTACAGAAATGGCTACAGGAGCTGTGAACACAAAGAGTGTGATATGCTCCTCATGCCTTCTTTAACCTGCCTAGAAAACAGGGCTCATCTTATGTTTTCATTCTCCTTTTTTGCATAATCAACCTTAAGCTGCCTGTTTCCCAATGGGTCTTTATGAACCACACACAAAAGGGAATGATATCTCTGCTCTTCATTCATTCTTATACAGTGCTCTGCAAGCCACAGAGAGAGGCTTAAACACACATTCAGGTCATCAAGAATTAAAGTTTGGGGCCTAGTCCCTCTTGGCATAAGAGCTGCAAATAAGAAGAGGACAGTTCTTGCCCCAGGGACTTAAAGAGATTTGACAATAGATGGCTAAAGTATCCTGGATATGACCAAGGTATGAAATGGACCAGTCCTAGTGAGCAGATTCACACCAGGCCCAAACTTAATTTTATTTGACTAATGCCAGACTAGCTCAATTATGTTGACTCACAGTGTTTTCTTGTAGCATGAACAGAAAGAACCAACCTAATGTTTAGAAATGTCTGACTTCTCCAGACTTGTTAGAAATGTAGCTTATTTCTGTTCTGAGGAGATGGGAAAAACAAAAATACAGCCCTCCAACCTGGCATGTAATGCTGCTATTCAGCAACAAGCAATAATTTCCCCATTGCTTCAACAATCTTTTGTCATGTTTTTTTTTTTTTTTTTTCTTTCTTCCAGCTAGCTCAGATGCTTAACATGGGAAAACTGAATTTTTTGTACACTCTGAGTTCTTTTATGAAAACTTTCTGATACATGAAAGGATTTAGTTTCAAAACACCAATTTTGTAGGCAGCAAACAAAGATGTCTTTTTTCTCCTCTTTTTCTTGGAATTGGTTCTTAGAAAAAAATCACAGAAGTGGGTTGATTTTTACATAAAAGCTGATACTTGTAGGACATCTTTACATGCTTAACAATTTAAAAGAAATATTGCAACTTTTGACACACTACACAGAGAATGCCCTTCACATGAAAATCACTGTACCATTCAAATGCCATATAGTCTTCGTATCATGATAATCTCCTGCATAAAACTGAACAGTCATAAAAATAATAATTTAAGCAAAAAGTTGCTATTTCATCTGGCAGTACAGTTATTGTAATAATAGCATATCTGAGATATGAGTGACTTTAAGAAAGGGGGAGACAAAAAAAAAAAAAACCAACCAACTTTAAAGCAGCCAGCATCTGTTTCCAGTAAGCTACTAAATCACATCTTATTTCAGACCAAGGTACATGTTTAAATTTCCATCTAAATTTTAATCCAGTGGCTTTAAGCTAAGCTAGTATCTGCAACTAAACTGGATCTGCTCTTGGATAAGTTTCCAGCAATGCTTTTTTCTTAATCGTGCCAAGCCACTTGGCAAACTGTGTCCATACAGACCCAGGGCACAGAAGTCTCTCTCCTGCTTCAGGTTCGTGTATCTTTTCGTCTTTCTCCTTGTGCTGGTGACACAAGATCTCTGGATAAAATAATCTGTTTTAAAGCATGCATTATCATTGCAGCACTATAATATTGCTAATATTAGTAGAATAACAGCATACTTTAAAATGATTAATATTCAAGCACACTGTTAAATACCATGCAAGAGTACACACCCAAAGGGCTGGTATTCACCATAGCTAACTTTATACACTTTTTATTGGAGGTTTAGTTCAGTGCTTAGTCTGTCTTTGTAGTGACGTGTGAGAGACACTTCTAAAGGTTAACTTTAGGTGAAGCGTCTTGATTTCTAGAGGTGCCTTTGTGTCTCCATCAACTATCCAAGAAGTCTGTATTGTTTCATGCTTTGACCAGGATGAATCTAAGTTAAAATGCATTTTCAGCTTGCACTTTCAAGTCCCCTAATTTGTGAATGCCAGGCTTCACAACCCCAATGAGATTTTTTTTTTTAGACTGCATTTTCAGATATCAGTTACACATTAAAAAAACCCGAACAAACGTGGATGGGTCAGTCATGTGTAATATATGTTGTTACAGCTTTCCATGATGAGTTTTCCCCCACATGCTCATTCCTTCAACAGCCTCCATGCCTTTGATCTCCAACAGCCTGATCCCATTCCACTGCTAGCAATGCTTTGACCCTATATCTCTCTCCCCATGATGAACAGTCCCTGACAAACCTTAGGGATGATGCTGGACATGTGCTTTTTCAGGAGGCTGAAATGTTCAGCTGCTGTTTATACCTCCTGAAAAGGCTCATGTCCAGCATCTTCCCTAAGGTTTGTCAGGGACTGTTCATCATAACAGTTAACTTGTTGCTTTGAGCTCCTTTTTCCTTATACCCCATAACCTTCTCCCCCTTCCCTATTCACCGCAGCATCCGTCAGTTCTCATCTGCATCCCTCCAGTCCTTCAGTGTCAGGATACTTATGCTGAGAGGTGGGAATTTGTTACTGCTCTTAAGAGAGAGAAAGCAGGGCAACCAGAACAGTAGAGCAGCTGAATTTTGGGCTTTATACGGGAAAACAGAGATGGATTTCTTTTGCTGTAGAGTACTGCAAATGTCTGTATTTACAAAATGCTTCGAAGTTTGGAATTTGTTTACCTATTCCTTAAGCTTGAATTTCTTTTATCCCCAAGTTTTAATTAAGTTGAGGATACATCTCATAACTTTCCCAATCCTGGAGTGAAGGGTTGTAAATATGTACAGTTTGTGTTTTGTCCCTATCTAACCAAATATTTTAATTTAACCCTAGGCAGCTTGAGAAGGTAGTAACAGAATTTTAGTTTGGGATACTGAGAAAGGCTTCCAAGCATTAGATACATGTATATCTTCTCTGTTATTAAGTGATAGCTAAATAACTACGTGTAAGTACAAGTAAGCAAACTATTTGTACGAGAACAAAATATCAGAGTGCAGTGCAATGACTATCTGCATAAACACAAAGAGGTGAAGCAGAAGATTTGAGGACTTGTGCCTGAATCCTTGATATCAATGCATACCTTTAACACCCATCTGAGAAATACGAAGTTTCTAAATCAGGATAATTCTACCAAACTTTTTTATAGTTAAGACCTTCAATTTTTAGATGAAACCCCTGGCTTCCCCACCTGGTGGGAAGAGAAGAAAGCTTGCATAGCTTTTATTCTCTTTGAAGTATAAACTTCACAGGTCAAATAAGGATTTTGTCCTCTTTCAGTTTAGGTGCATACAAACACAAATAGTGGCAGATGGACAACAACATCATTCCATTGTATTTGTACATTGTGCTTATAAACATGATCAAACTTATCCAGAAAGTTTTCTTAAACAGGTAATCTCCCTGCTGAGCAGTAGATTTCCCTGACCCCTCAAATAACTCTATATTGAAGCAAATAAACTTTAACTATAAAACTTTCCAAACACAATATTTTGATTTATATTTCTCTTTGCCTTCCTGGTGGTACAGAGAAGATCTATACAGTCAGGATGAAGTCCCACTCAGTGGCTTGGTCGAGCCACTATAAAACTGCTGCCAAAATATCCGGTCATTTATTTAACTTAAAACATGCTAGAAAAGTTGACTGCTGAGCACCAAGAGGCCCAAAATATTCCTACTCAATGGATCATGGATTTCCCTGTGTCACATATCTTACCATTTTAGTGCAATACCATATGTTCCCATACAATTTTGTAATGTACCCCATATGTTTGCTTTCCTTGATGGAAACCAAGGAGGCAGCAAATTATCTACAGCACTGACACACAAATTGTGATTCTTTTTTAGTTCTGAGCTTAAGCTAATTTATTTTACTTTTTATATTTGGCCAGGTAAGTGCACTGCAGCGAATCCCTATATTACATGAAAAATTGTGAAAAACTGTTCAGTGAATGAGTGTGCATGAATGTTCCTAACTAATAAGTGCCACAACAGAATCTATTTCATTTTTAAACTGTGGATGGTATTTACAAAAAAAATATGATCTATAACTTCTATAACTGTTCAGGTCCATTCTGCAAAACATTAAGAGAAAACAAACTGAGGATCTAGTTTGTCCTGGTGAGCAGAGCTATGTCAGAGGTGAATTTGGCCAAAACAGAGATCTGCCTCTCAGCTGTGAACGTGGAAATAAATTTGAGTGTTTACTGACGAAACTCTGACGAGGTTTGAGATGAAAAGGACAAACTGAATGCAGCGAGGAATGGTTAAGAGTTACTCAAGCCACAACTTCCTCCGCCTCAGTGCGTATACATGTGCCTGAGTGTTTGTATGTGAAAATAACTACAAAGCTTTAGTCTTAAGAAGGGTTTCTGATAGCACAATGTCTTAAACTTAATGTGGCCCAACTAACTAACTACACATGTATCAGTGACATAGATGTGACGTTCTTTCTTTTGAGACAGAAAAGATTGACTAAAGATCAAGATGATTTGTTTAAGTCTTATGCTGTGTTGCAGAATGCTTTATTGACTGTCATGACTTTTTTCTTTTCATTACATACAGGATGCTTCTTATTGTTTAAACAGCTACTAGCATTTTTTTTTAATAATTACAAATAATGGTACAGATCTTCTACTAAGGGGCGTTTGGAAAAACTAACCTACGCAATATAAATATGTGAACTCCAGCCATATTTCATGCCTATGTGGACACTTGTTTTGGTAATGAAAATGTCATTCATTCAGTTTAACTTAAGTAGCTTCCAAAATAAATTAAAAGAAATTGTATTTAAGCCACCAGTTCACCAGGAGGAGATCCACAAAGAGACCTAAGGCAGATCAGCAACTCCACGTAGAAAGCCAATTCAGCATAATTTTTATGATGTCTGGAATTTACAGTCACAGCAACAGCAAGTATAGTCCCAGCAGATCTAAATCTTTCCCTTTCTATGTCCTGAAAATCAGGAAAAATAAGGGTTAACAAGAAAGTCTTAATCCAGCTGATAACTTGGATGTTTTTGAAAGCTTTTTTGCTATGCAACTTCCAAACACTGTACTCTTTTGTCTCAAGCACTGCAGGCGAAAGAAGATG
Organism: Columba livia; assembly: GCF_036013475.1. Classification (NCBI taxonomy): domain Eukaryota; kingdom Metazoa; phylum Chordata; class Aves; order Columbiformes; family Columbidae; genus Columba; species Columba livia. Next base: position 53,973,111 of record NC_088604.1, on the reverse strand, counting down.
GAATTAAACGGAATATTCACAGCATTTTTGGAGCTAATGCACAATGTAAATGCTACTTAGCAGGTTTTTATTTGTTTTGTTTGTTTGTTTGTTTTTAACATATTTGGGTAGTTAAGGAATGGTTCCAGACTGAGCTCCTTCTTGTGCAGTTTAGCAGGATGTATGGATGCCATGGTGAGGACTTCCCCTGAGGCCCATTACTTCCTGATCTCTGCTATCAGATCAGATTTATGATATGGATAAAGAAGAGTCTGGGTCCATTTGAGGTTTACTGCTGATTAACCATTAAAACTGCTAAAGTGATTTCTAGCAACAGAGAACATTATATTGGAGATCAGGATTATGCAGGACCTTTGTATCTCGGGGAAGTGTTTATACTTTTTAAGGTCTACCAGCTTTATAGTTTACTGTACTTCAGAGCAAAGACCTTCTCTGGCTCCAGCAGGATTTTCATAGTTGAAACATGTGCCTGAAAATACTAGAAATGCATCAAACATTTTGTGAAGACATGTTAATCCAAAAGTAAAAGAAATCAAAAGATACAGCTGAATCCTTTCTGCTTTAAACTCAGCAGTCCTTGGAGGTTGTGTGTCAAGCTCAATGGAGGCAAGGTTAATGGACAGAATGGAGTTATACCACAATTTATTCTGTGTGTTCATTTTATACTCCCTTCAAAAGGGCACAATGGCCATTTATTAGTCCAGAAATGGGAAATTGCACTTTTTGCTATTGTAAGGGAGGGTTTGTTTCTGCTGTTGTTCTTTGGGTTTTAGCTTCAACTCCTTTCACTAATTTAGCTTCATTCATCTTTCACAGATTTATGTTTTTAATGTCTTTGTGTGGTTTCGATATCACCCACGTACACTCTTTACACTGCATTCAGGGTTTAAAACAAAAATCTGGGAAATGATCTCATGTTTCTGCACTGACAGAGCCTTAATTTTAGACCATTACTATTATTGAAATGAAGTCTGCATACATCATAGTCTATTTTGAATAGTTTGCCATTTATATGCTCTTTCATGGTGTATATCAAAGTATGCAATCTAAACCTTGGGTGGGGTGAGCACCTTGGAGTCAGATGAGCACTGAAATACCTACGTGCTTTGAGTGTTCAGAACGAAACTATTCGAAAAGCAAGCTTTCCAGTCTATTTCTGCTTTAGTTTGGCCTGGAAATACTGCAACACCAGCACTGGAAACAATAGTTCCTTATTCCATCTTGCCAGTGGGAGCGCACTTGTCAAAACTGGTCCTGGCCAGGACCAGGATCATTCTCCAGCACTGTAAATGAAATTAGAGAAAATGTACATCAAAAGTAATAAAAAAGCTGTGGGAGGCCTTCTGAAGATGATGTGGATTTTTACTATCACTGGGCAAGTTTCCGAAAGCAGTCAAGGAACTTCAAAATGTAATCATTAAGGTGATTTTGAAAAAGTTACCCAGTATCAGGAAAGTTACAATCCTGTTGTTTCTTAGTATTGTGTTTTTCACATGTTGCTGTGGAAAACATAAAACAATAAATAGAAAGCTAAAAATCAGTTAAAACTAAAAATTATTTTGCTCAGGTTAAGTTCTAGTTTTTGACAACTATTCAGTCTACTAAAATCAAGCCACCTAGTTTTATTTGAAAATTGGATAACACTACTGTTAGTCTTCAAAATAAGGTAAGAGATGGGTGAATGGCTGATAAATCAATGGATCATTCCCACTTGATTCAGGTTTCTTCTGGTACTGCATGAGTTAGGGCTATGGGTGTTCTTTTCACTGAACAAATCTGTAATGGTTGGTCCCATCAGGCAGAGATTCTAACTCTTGATTAGTATAATTTCAATGAGATATTACATCAAGAGATTTTCTATTAGGTATAAAGGCAAAAGTCAAAGCCCATGTACTCAAAATAAAGGCACGTGAGAATAACAGAAATTGTACCATTACCTCAGTTTTAGTGTTTAGTCTTTCACTAGTTTATACCCCACCATATAAAGGCAACTCAAAATTAATGCTGGTTTTATTGTAACTGTGATGGTTCAGAAGCTGTTTCACAGGCATTTCAGCAACCTATGGTAGAGAGGCTGAACATATATGTATGTACTCAAGGATAGGGACTATTCTATCCATATTTAATCTATGTTATAATACATGGTAAGCTTGCTTCCCGCTATCCCCTGACATCCGCTTGTTGTGATAACTTGGCTATAAGAAGATGTCTGGGGATTTCTCTATACTTGAGAAGAGTTGGTTGGGAAAGCTGTAATACAATAACTATGCCAAAAAGTGTCCTTAGAGGGGACATTCCTTAGGCTTGGAGGAGATCTTTTGTTAGCATCCTCGAAGAGAATTATCTATAATAACAGAAAGTCCCCTGGCTGCAATGGTAACAATGGTTTACTGTTTTTCTGCAGACACAGTTATATCACACAAGGACTATGATTTTTTCGTGTTCATAGCTGATTCATTTATACCTGACATATGTTTCAAATCTGTTAATACTGTCACCAAAATCTTACTTTCTTGTCTTTTCAATCATCTCTTTGCTTGAACTTGTATTCTTTAGTCGACAGTTTATCCCTGTGCCAGATGTCACTGTGGGAATAAGGAGCACGAGACTCTGCAAATGCCAGTAACACAAAGAGTCATGAAGATAATCACAGTATCCTCATGCTTGAGGGAAGCACCACTTCAAAAGTAGCACAAACTCAATATTGTCTTTTCCCTCTTTTATGGTAAGACCTACTACTATATGCACTATAATTATGTAAGTATTTAGAGGTTTTTTTCATCTTTCTACTGCTATTTGGGTAAGAATCTACCCCAATGCAGCAGATCTTGCATGTAATCAGAAAGGAACTGAGATATAGGGTTATTCTGTCATTTTGGGGATCAAATAATAGGCTCACAACACGGTTTTTAACCTGTTTCCTTTAAAGCATAAGGTCTACGATGATGGAAATTTAGTTCATCTACTGACCATAAACAATAGGATAATTAATTAAATACTTCAGCTTTGAAATTGAATCCTTATGATCTAAAGAATTATGAGTTGGATTATAATCGCTCTTTGAACCATTTAATGGACTTGGATGTAACTACTGCCTCATAAGCCATGGAGCATGTAATTACTGAGTTTTTATTACATAGCTTTTGTCATATAACTACAGAAAGATTGCTCAGGGACACATGCTTCATAAAGCTGAATGAAACTAAATATTTATTTTCATTTTCTTATGTATTTTTATTGCTCGATATTTTCTCCATCAAACTGTTTGCAGGTTCTAAGGCAGGAGAATTGTTTAAGTGCACTTGGAAAGGATATTTCTTTGCAGGTTACATGAAAAAGAGCTTACAACAATGGGTCCATTTATTTCTAGACTAGGCAAAAGAGAAAGCACACGATAAGGTTTGTATTAGTAAAACTATAAATTCCACAAGTGAAATTAACTTTATCTCTTAGGTATTTCACCTGAAGGCCTGAGATTTTTTTTTGTATGTGCAAATTCCCCCACATTCTGCAATTATCTTCTCTTGCAACAAACTAAGACCAGGTCTGATTTCTCATGAATACTATGTTTTTTTTCCACCAGTCTGGTGCAGGGAAAAGTCTTAATAGAAAATGCAAATGTGGTGGTTGATACAACTTATATCCACTTAAACAGCTCTTAGCACAACCAGTATGATATAAAGCATTCAACGTTAATGAGTTTCAGGCCAGGCACAGACAGAGATTCCAGTAGTTATCACTACCTTAATTGGATATTCTTCTTGATTCTACGTGCCTCTCCCTAGGGGTGTAGCAACTAAGGCCAAGTTTATTCTCAGATCGCTTTACTTGTAGGCTGGCTGGTAGGTAAGGCATTCTTCTTGTGGGCGCAGTTAGCCTGGCATTGTTGTGCCACAGAAACACACCCTCCCCTGAAAAAAGAAGACACAGAGTTTGCTGGCATAACTGTCTGAATATGAGGAGTTTCTGTCAGCGCAGCTGTGCCAGCCAGGGATCAAACCAACACACCTGTGGCAAAAAGTCAATTGGGGAGACAGAGCTTGGGAAGGCTGTAATTTGGTCCCTATGCTGGGAACAATGTGCAGCACTCACTCCCTGGGAAGAGGAATTTAACGTATGCAGTATTATTTCAGATCATTCCCTGTTCTTTTTCCATATATAGCACCTCTCCCAAATGACTCCTCATTATAATAAAATAAATGTATTGTATTTTATCTGATGTTTTCTCTCCTGTTCTCAGCCACCTCCCTATCTTGTATTCTTTCATCCGTGTGACTCATCTTCTTTCCTTTAAAAAAGCAAGCATGTCAGGGCATTCAAGATATAGTGGAGAAATAAGAAGCTAGTGAATTTATTTGATCTTTCTTCCAGTATTTATGTTGAGTGAAGAAAAAAAAAAACAACCTAAAAAAAAATGGAGTGAGCAATTGTTTGTTAAAAGGAAAAATTCTGGATGAAACATCTCCCATTCCTTAAATGGAATCAGAATGGAGATTTTTGGAAACTTGGGAAAATTAGGTTTACAGTGCCACTATGCCCTCATTTTCTAGTGGGATTTCAGATACGTTTGCTGAATTTGATTATGAAAAACTTGTATTGATGCAATAAGCTACCTAGGAACCTCAGGCACAGTTCAGAGCACATTGAGCTCATAGAGACCAAACGGAAAAATATTTTGTAACCTACGTACGTTATAAAATGAATGGAAAATCACAGACAATACAGATAAAACCAGAGCAGAACACAAGGCAACTGGTGATCAGCACTTTTTACAGTTTCAAAAAGAAATAGGTGAACCTGCCTTGTGAGAGGAGATTGAAAGGAGAAAGGCTTGTTTTACCCAGCAAAGTCAAGGTTGATTGTACTATTCATAGATGCGTTTTGGAGATGGAAAAATATCAGAGAAAGAGAAGAACTGTTGAAATTTAAAGATACTTCAAAGCAAAATGCACACAATTTCATACTAAAAAAAAGTTAGCTAGAAGAAGGCTTGTATCTCTTAGAAGCACAGAAATGGCCTTGCAACATGAGAGGTAAGAGGAAAGAAATTAAATGCTTCAAGATGGAGTACGAGAAATTTACAGCAGGATAGGGAGGATCCCAGAGTTTGTGTTGACAAGTCGGCATTGGAGACTCTGGCTTTTCAACTTGCTGATACCTGCAAAAGGGGCTGGAGGAAGACTTGATTGCTGTTTGTTGACCCTGTCTGTTTGCACTTCCATTCATATTATATTTTGTTAGCTCTGTGCTTCAGGGCCTCTGCCATGTAAGTGCAAGAACGAGGAAGAATGTCCTCTTTTTCCCCCCTTCAGTGCAAAACATGGCTTCTGGGAAAGATGGGGTTTCACTTCTCATATGTCAGCGATCAGCGGGAAGTCCTTGAGAGACTTTGGTCGTTTTGGCTCATGTGCCTTAATCATGTCCTCAAGGCTAAAACTAGGCATTATATTTCAGGGTTTGTACTGTATTTTCTGTTAAACCACTAATAGATTGGGCTTTGGATTTTGATGGAGGAATTGCCTTCATCTGTTCTATTTTCATCTGACAAACCCCCTGCCTATAACAGGGACCTCAGACACACTTCCCCCAATTTTGCCTGGTCTCTTCCTTTGGGACAGGGTAGTTTTGGCGGCCTTTTTTATTTGAACTTGTCTAATAATGTTCCAAATATTTCAGTGTATTTTGTGGTTTCTGCTATATGGGTTCATGCAGTGCAGAGCTCTCTGGACCCTGTTGAATGTGAAGTAGTTGGCTGGCGGCAATTGCAAAGGATTTATCTTTTTAGGATCTGCAAAGAGACAGTGAAGTAACTCTTTGGGTTCTTTTTATCATGGGGGAAGGGAGGACAGGAGAAGGGCATGAAAATGCTTGTCTAAAAAAACCTGCATGTTAATGCTGTAGGCTGACTTCCCAGAGGCAATGTTTTGGTAATTAGAAAGCCTGCATCCTTGGCTTTCAGGGCATTACCTTCAGTGGTCTGCAAGTACAAGAGAAACAGTTTTTGTGTGGTGGAGGAAGGGAATGATTGGGGAAAAGGATGTCAAGCACTGTATCTTCAAAGAGCACGCCATGGGGCAGGGCATGAAGCCATCCTTGGAGTGATTTGCTGTGAGAATGAGAATAAAGCATCCAGACATGGGGAAAATCTGGATTTTTGCTCCCAGAGCTCAGAAAACCGTAGGCACCTGTGTTCAGACCAGCAACCGCTGCTGGTACCGACAGCAGAAAAGAATGATTTTCTGTCCATATATGGAAGCTGCGTGATGTTTCCTTGAAATTATTTTACTGCTGCCCTTTGCAAAAGGTAAAATGGGTCTAATAATCATAGGAAGAACTACTAAATATTTCTGTGGCAAAATCCACGACACCTCTATTGATGCCATATAAATTGAAGTATTTATCTGATGGACAGATGAAGGCAGATAGAGAGGTGATCAGGAGTTCACAGGCCTGGTAAGGTAGGCTACACAGGATGCAAGCTAATGTCATCAAATCTCCTGTGCATTTTTTACTCTGCCTTTCAGGCAAAGGTTTTACCATAGTACTGATAAAACTCACAAAAAAAAAAAAAAAAAAAAACAAAAACCAAAAAACAAAACACAAACAAAAAATTGGAAGTATAAAATTATTCCACTAAAAGTTTCAGTTTTGGCAAAACAGTTTTCTTTTGGAGATGCACATATTTTGTTTAAAAACTTTCAATTATAGCTACTTATGAGACCTTTTACTTGAGGCAGGCAATCTGCTGCGCTCCAAGGATAATATTGCTGGTCTGCCACTGAACACAGATAAGACATGGCCATCCTTTGGCATGCAGGTAGGGGTTTCCCAGACCTACCCTAGTTCTTTTCCAACAGAGGCTCTTCCAAACAAAGCAGCCTGGCTGAATACACAATCATTTTTGGTTAAGTTTTTACCTCATTGGACCATTCCCATCTAGATCTTATTTCAGTGCTGGATCAAACTTGATCAAATTCCCAATGAATGTGCAAAAGGCAGTTAGGAAATAACTTATAGAAAGTTTCCTCTCAGTTTTGTTTCAATTTCAAATTATTGTAGTGTGTTATCTAACTGCAGACATTCTCATTTTCAAAATGAAATTCCATCTCTTATCTGAGTTCTGCTCAGTTTTTTAACTCAGATATACCTCATGATACTGAGTAAAACAGATTAGCCGTGAGTAAAAGAGATTACATTCAAGTTCTGTCTTTTATCAGCCTTAAATCAGTGTCTTTCAAGTTCCTTCCTCTTCCTTCCTGGTAAGAGAAATGGCAAACCTGTTGACTTTTTCTTTGCTATTAATTGTTTGATATAGTCTCCCAGATTTCAAATGAAGTTGTTGCTACATATAACATTACGTCTTGATAACTGGACATTAATCCATTATTTGTGAGAGAGAAGGCATCTATTTTATACATTTTAAAACCTGTTGAAAAATGTGTCATAGAAAGTGAAAGGAAGATGCATAAAACTATGGTATGTTCACAGTATAAAGCTGTCCTGAAACAATGCTTTTCTTCTAAGTTCTGCTGACAAATACAAGACTTCTGTGTGTGAAGAGCTTTCAGGACTGAAAACTACAACTTGCAGAATGAATAACAGGTAATCATGGGAATCCTGACAGTCATTAGAAATAACTTACTCATGAGGGTAAAACAGCCAGTTCATTTGTTGATCCTTAAAAATAATTAAAAAGCATGTAAGCCAGAGATCTGGTTAATGTAGTTACTATCAAAAGGGCAAGATTAATCCTCTGTACTGGAAGCAGATACTCACTTTTTTTTTTTTTCAGTCAATGTATGTGATCACTATGGCATAATAATATTAAGTTATGTCATTACTAAGCATTTCGCAGCAAAACACAATTTACTCTTGAACTTGTGTTCATTTATATTTGACAACTGAGATGTTTCCTTCTTTTCCTTTTCTTTATAAAGGGAAAAATTCCAACTCTGTTGAAAAGTGTTTTTCATATGTTTTTCATCAGAGACCAACAATTATTGTTTATGGCTTTGGATTTTAATTGTAAATTCAAAACCATCATTTTGGAAACTTTATGAGCCTGAAAATAAACCTTGTGTAAATTTTCTTTGCTTGGAATCAGAACACTTATTGCATCAGCAGACGATGCTTGGTCCTACATATGTATAACCTTAAGATTTTAGCTTCATGCTGAGAATATAATCAAGTAACCTGCTAACTTTCAAGATATTATTATAGCCTTGATTGTATACACATTGTTTGGCTGAGGAAAGGAGTCTTTTGAAAGTTCTTGAAAGTCACTCAAGTGATTTCTTCCATTCTCTCCTGGCCAAAGAGCTGGGTGTTGACTCAATGATAGGGTTTGGGATTGTGCAGTTATGCACTGGATTGTAAAACATTTAACTTACAAGAAATTAAGCCAAATTATAGAAAAAGCAAATCACATAGCATCTGTAAATGCAGTCCTCATAGAAAAGAAATCCTCTGTCCCCAAACTAACATTACTGTTGCAAGCCAGCAGAAGCATGTGGTTATAGGCTGTGCTATAGGAGAACTAAGGTCCCACCACAGACTTCCTATATAATTTCAACAAGTCACTTTTTAATGTCTCTCTGCCTCAAATCTCCATCTTTAAGGGGTGGACCACAATACTTGGATTGTTTTGCCTGTGTAGCTTTTTGTGGCACAGACTGTCTCTAGCTGATAGCACAGCACTTAGTACAGTGGAGCTATGACCAAATGATGCTTCTCTAGGGACTTCTGCAAAAAGTGTGGCACACACTTGCCATGGCAGAGTACATGTTCTTAGCCAGACAGCCAGAATCTGGAGCTTTAGTAATGCCATGTATCTATAGTAATGCCATGATGGATGTTTTCTCTCACCATCTCTGTACAGAGCAGACTGACAGTATTTTGCAAGCTTCTTTCACTCTTCTGGTTGTCCTTTTGCAGGAGTTAAAGGGTCCTCTCAGTCTGAAGGCTCATTGCACATGAAAAGGCCAGAGGCTAATAACAGCATCTTGAGGTCCCTGCTGTGAGCAGCGGAGACCTTCAGATGGAATAATTTTAATGAACTTCACGTGTTTGTAGTGTTGACATTTACTTGAGAGCTAGTTTCCTTGACTCCTTTTATAGTCATTGCAGACAAACAGACACTTCCAAGAAGGATTCATCTGCCCTATTTTAGGTTACTATTTTAGGGTGAGATAAATCATCCCCTGCAGTTTCCTATTTATTTTCATTAACTACAAAGAGAGCCCAAACAATTACCTCATGTGCAGTCTTCTACCCTGTAGTTCTGGCCTTCAGCTTGTGCTCATACAGCATCTATGGATGTCACCATACCTTCCCAACAAAGTAATTGCATTGTCTCCATTTTATTTCTTTGTCGGTGGGGAAACTGAGGAGCAGTGATGTGACCCCAGTGTTCAAGGTCATCAAACAGTCCTATATTAACCCAGTGTTTGATACACTGAGTAACAGTGCAGACCCAGAAGTGCTGTTTTGTAAAGCTTGGCCACCACTCAGTTCAGGCACTCTGTGTTTAAAACTGCCAAATACTTGGATCTAGAGATCCCACTACTCTAAACTAGAAACACAAGTTGCACCTCACAGCTGATGTTTATCAATAGTACAATGACTTTGAAATTTTGAAGAAAAAGAAATCACCAAAGGCACCACAGTAACAGCTATAAATAAGTACCACATGAACTCTGTAATTTTTAGACATGTGGCACCTGGCATTGAGTGAGAGCTCTTCCAAGTAATTTCTAAACCAAATAAAAAGCCTGCTGTATCTGTAATACCTGGGTATCACAGATCTTAAGACAGGTAGTTCTCATGGATTCAACTGCTTTTGAATTGCCAGGGGATAAACAGAAGGATTAGTAAAGATGGTATAATGTGGCATGTGTAAAATAAAAATCACAGAATCACACAGAATCACAGAATCGACTGGGTTGGAAAAGACCTCAGAGATCATTGAGTCCAACCCTTGGTCCAACTCTAGTCCATTTACTAGATCATGGCACTAAGTGCCATGTCCAATCTCAATTTAAAAACCTCCAGGGACGGCGAGTCCACTACCTCCCTGGGAAGGCCATTCCAATGCCTGACCACTCTCTCTGTAAAGAATTTCTTTCTAATATCCAGCCTAAATTTCCCCTGGCAGAGTTTAAGCCCGTGCCCCCTTGTCCTATTGCTAACTGCCTGGGAGAAGAGACCAATCCCCACCTGGCTATAACTTCCCTTCAGGTAGTTATAGAGAGTGATGAGGTCACCTCTAAGCCTCCTCTTCTCTAGACTAAACAACCCCAGCTCCCTCAGCCTCTCCCCATAGGTCTTATGTTCAAGTCCCTTCACCAGCCTATTTGGCTTCCTATCTCTGTCAACCACCTCCAGAGATGAGTTGTCCTGAGGGCCACCTGTCTTACTGGTGAAAACTGAGACAAAGTAGGTATTGAGTACCTCAGCTTTCTCCTCATCTTTGTTAACTATATTTCCCTCAAAGTCTAACAGAGAACGGAGGTTTTCCTTGGCTCTCCTTTTGTTATTAACATATTTGAAGAAGGACTTTTTAGTCTTCCTGACAGAATTGGCCAAATTAACTTCAAATTGCACTTTTGTTTCCCTGATTTTGTTTCTGCATGATCTAGCTATTTCCATAAATTCTTCATAAGTAGCCAGCCCTTTTTTACACAGTCGGTGAAGTCTCTTTTTATTTCTGATTTCATTCAGGATCTCCCTGTTTAGCCAAGCCGGTTGTCTTCCCCGCCGGCTAGCCTTTCGGCACACTGGTATAGCCTGTTCCTGTGCACTCAAAACCACCTGCTTGAAGCATGTCCAACCCTCCTGGGCCCCCTTGTTTTTAAGCATTGTTTCCCAGGGTATGCTCTGAACTAGACTTCTGAATAGGCAAAAGTCTGCCCTCCAGAAGTCCAGCGTAGAGGTTTTGTTAATGTTTCTCCCTGCATCTCTGAGTATTGAAAATTCTATTATTTCATGGTCGCTACGCCCCAGGCGGCCTCCAACCACTACATCTCCCACCAGCCCTTCTCTGTTTGTAAACAGTAGGTCTAGCGGGGTCTTGCGCCTGGTGGGCTCATTTACCAGCTGATGAAGGAAATTGTCCTCTATACACTCTAGGAACTTCCTAGACTGCCTCTTCTGTGCAGTATTGAGCTCCCAGCAGATATCCGGCAGGTTAAAGTCACCCACAAGAACAAGGGCCGTCGATTTTGAGACATCTGCCAGCTGCTTGTAGAATAATTCATCTCCTTCATCATCCTGGCTTGGCGGTCTATAACAGACACCCACGAGGATGTCAACCTTGTGTTAAATAATTGAATAACTGTTAATAAGTAATCAGCTAGCTTGTCACTAGCATGCTAGCTAGCTGCTGAGTAACTGGCTGCCTAAAGTATGTTGTCCATTCCTTGCAACAAGTTGGATCAGAGCAGCCTGTGGGAAGTGCACTTTCATGTGGTTTCTCTGAATTGCTTGAATGGATGTGACTATTTTAATCATTTGGCGAGATCTGTCTGGGGGATGAGATAAAACACACAAAATCTTTGCCACCTATTACATGGCTGTATCAGAGCATGATTCTAATCACTGGCAGACTGTGTTCCTTTGTGCAGGCTGTTAGTGACAAGTACCAGCATTGTGAAAGGGTTAGGTGATGTAAGATCCAGTTCTAGGCATTTGCACGCTTGACAAGTTTCTGAGGGCCAAGTACTAAGTCTAATATGGATAGATAGACCTCAGAAGGTAATATCACAAATAAACTAATGTAGGAGGCTAGTGTGGAGGCAGGTTGATTTTTTTTCCAACTTGGTTCCATGTCTTCATGTTGTCTGTGTCTCTCTGTGTCAAACTCTCTAATCTCCCATAACAAATTCAAGACCTTGTCCAGCATAAAATAAATGCACCAAAGGAGTAAACTTTACAAAATATTACAAGTTGTTTAACACCAGAATGGCCAAGAGAAAAGAGAGTTGCTGTGAGAGCATCATCTGAAGGAAAAGACAGAGGAGAAGACACAGAAGCTCTTATATTACCAAACTGAAAAAATTAATTTGAATGGGCAATCAAACATCAGGCATAAATCTTCAGGAAATAGGCACTGTTAGTATCACAGAACCACTTGTTTAAATCTTCAGCAAGGAAAGGAATGAAGAAGAGACGAGAAGAGAACAAGTTGGGAAATGGGGCAGAGTAGTGTCAAGAGACATTCTGGATGCATAATGCCTATTATTAACATGAATTTCACTTTTTGTCTAACTCCATTAATGATATATGCTATGTAAATCAGGGAAGAATCTTGCTTCCTGTGCCTTTAGAAAGCTAATTTCTTCTCATCCTTGAAGAATGACGTAATCAAATATGAGATTTTGTATTAGAAAAACCCACGTCAGGATAGGGAAAGGGGAGGACACTAAGCTTCTATACAGATTTTGTTTCTGATTCAACAACAGACCATGCCAGTGTAAGCTTTTTAATGGGCACTAGTATTCTTGTAACCATGAATCATAAGTAGTTTTGTCTCATTGTAGAGAGAACAAAAGCTGATAGCCTGATGTTGATCTGGGATGTAATTACACAATGAAGACAGTTGAGCCTCTATTGAGACTTTATGACTTGTCATTTACTCTTACTCCCAAGTCTTCTCTGCAGCTACCACAACCATGTATATGCGCATATTTCTTCAAGTAAACTCTCAAGTAATAATATCAATACAATAAATTTTGCAAAGTTGAGTTTCCAAGGGTTAATGGCAGAATTAAAGTGTTTTGTATGTCTTTAATCAAGTCCCCAGATCTGTATGTTTGATGACACTAATTGCTCAGAGCAACTTTGGCTCACTTAATGTGTACACTTGCTTATTCACTCTGGCTAATAATTCTTTAATCTTATTCTCATTACTTAATGAATTTATATATATTTTTTTAAAAAAGTCTGATTTTCCTGTGGTTTCCTCTTTTGTGCTCATCATTATTTGACAATGTTCCCAGATTTCTAATACAATATTAGTCTTCGTGGTTGGTTGACCTTGGATGGCTGCCAGGTGCCACCAAGCAGCTCTATCACTCCCCCTCCTTAACTGGACAGGGGGAAAAAATATGACAAAAAGCTTGAGGGTCAAGATAAGGACAGGGAGATCACTTAGCAATTGCCACCACAGGCAAAACAGATTCAGCTTTGGGAAATTAATTTAATTTATTGCCAATTAAACAGAGTAGGATAATGAAAAATAGGAACAAATCTAAAAATAACTTCCCCTCACCTCTCCCTTTCTTTCCAGGCTTAACCTCATCCCCAGCTCTTCTATCGTTTTATTTGAGTGGTGGAGGGGGAAAGACAATGGGTAATGCAGTCAGTTCATAACACTTTGCCTCTGCCACACCTTCCTCATCACACTCTTCCCCTGTTCCAGAATGGTGGGAGACAGTCCTTTACAAACTTCTCCAATGATAATGGATATTTGGTTTGATTTTTATATGGATTATTTACAGAACTCTTAGTAAGCACAGGGCTTCATTCATGGTTTACATGGTACAAGCAACTGAAGGAAGCAATATGTTGTTTCCCAGCATCATATTCATCAGGCTCCTGGGTCTGCTTTTACATCCAAGCACATAGTCATATCTATTTGGTTTTTCACTGAAAAGTGGAGTCCAGTGTAAACTGTGTCTTTTTTAAATATCTGTTCTTTGAACTTCAGTTGCAGGATAACTGTCTCTTGGAAGCCTGTTTGACTGGATCCTGTCCGTTGCCTTATTGTGCAAAATTAGTTTCTTTGGAAATACTAATTTGTCATACAATACAGTAAGCTTAAAGTGGAAGCATATGCTCAGGTAAACAGATACAATAATAACTAAAAAATACTATCGCAGCAACAGGAATAAGAATAGCTATTAGGAATTGAAGAAAAACCACACTACAGTAACGTAGCTGCTACTGTCATGTAGAGATTTCAGAGGTAAGGTTTTTTACTAAAAAAACCCAAACTTTTCCAGAAAAGGTCATTAAAAAATAAGGTTATCAAAACCCTTAAGTCTGCCCTGCAGTAACTCCATCTAATGACCAAAGGATTCAGACAGATTTTAGTGTAGGCAGCCTCAGATGAAATGAGAACAACTTCCATAAGCACATCCATTAGGCAAGAAGAGCCAACATGCAAACTAAAAAAACATATAGGGAAGAATCACAAGGAAGTCTGGGCAGAAAGCCTGCTGATGTTTCCCTTACTGGGAGTGTGAATTCCCTGGAGACTCTGCAATGTGAATGTGTTGCACAGACAAGAAAAAGGCATGAGCCCAGCTCCATACAAGTTCCCAGCAGAAGAGCCCTTGCTTGGCCCGGCTGATGGGCAGCAGCAGCCTTGCACTGTGCACCAGCTGCGGCCACACTCGTCCCACAGCAGCAGCTAAATTTTGGCTGAGCAGCGAGCAGTGTGCTGGGACCATGCTGGGGCACAATGCTTCCTTCCTCAAGCACCACTGGGGCTTCTGGGACTCCTGTGCTGCCCTGGTTGGGTCCGGGGTCATCAGCTCACATGAAGGGAACTGTCTCTGCCTGTTGTCCCCCAATTGGCCCATGGTGTGAGAGGCCAGGCTGCCACGCATCACCCCCTGCAAGCCCCCTGGGGCTCATCAGCCCTGCTTCCCACGTGCTGAGATGGGGTCATTTATCTCTGCCGCTATTTGGTTTTCTCACTTTCAGTGTGGAAAGCAGCTGGGGTAGTCAGCATCTGCAGAATCTAATAACTGCTAAGAGATACCAGGGGATGCGCCTGCTCTGAGAAGCTGAACAGATGTGTTAAAATTGAGCTGTATCCCCAGAAGGCTTTTCATGTTGATTTGTTTATTTTTTGGACAATATCAGTCAGACTGAATTGTGCTATCTGGATTTTATGTTCCTGGGAACCAGTTTCATTCACAGAGCTTATGCCAAAAAAATAAAAGTTATCTAAATCTAAAGATGATTTCTAGAAACTGCAAAGGCTAGAAAATATCTGAGCTCTGCCTTCTTTTCCAAGAGGAGGAAATAGAGCTTCAGGCTTTGGAAATATTGGGTCCACTTCAGAACTCATTCACTGGAAACTCATTAACCAGGCTCAGATAGCAGTATCAAGACAAGTCGAAAAGATGGAAAGGCAGGCTTACTGTTGTGATAATCTGGTACATGAGCCATGAGGTGCACATTGTACAGATATCAGAGGACAAAAAAAAATCTCTGGCCTGTGGGGTGATGGTCTCAGAAATTTAATGAAATGTGTAGTCTTTATCAGTTTAACAGAGACAATGGGAAAAAAGAACACCAACAATGCTGAGCACTGCACATTTCTTGTTGAAGTTCACTCAGTAGAAAAGTGGCCAAAAGGCAAAATTTGAACAACACTGGAGACATCCAAGTGACAAAGACTACAAATCAACTCTATTACACACCATAATCTATTTAACTGCAACCAATATCCTAAAAAATGGGGTTGTACCCAGATGGCCTACTTAGCTCTTTGCTTTTCCAGTCATCCAAATCTCTGCTTATTTGAGTATTTTGATAGTCTCATGGATTGTATTTTACTGTAACTTGGTTAGGCTTCAGAAAACAGACATATTATAATGGTATGAAAACAGCAAATTTATTTTTTCATAAATGTATCTGAGACCCTTTCTTATGTACCAGAAACCAGAAGTATTTGCCGAGGTAACAAGTTTGGATGGAAGTATATCTGACTAAAGTCCTCTGTGCATAAATTGAGACACTTCTGTATGGTAACACACTACATATTATAAACTAGAAAATAATAAATATTAATAATTGACACAGCTTCTGTCAGTTTTATGAAAGAGTAAAAATCTTGGATATAGAAAATTATTTACTCTTTCAGGACTAGAAGAATCACTTTCTTTTGTAGAACTGAGCACATGAATGGGACTTGGGAAGATTTTTTCATAATTCCCTCTTTCATGTGCTGTGCAGAGTTGTCTTTGTTCATTAAGGTTAGTGGGATGGTGCAGGTTAAACCTAAAGTTAACCAAAAGTTACATTTCTGTTCTGACCCAGTTGTTTAGCTTGTACAGCACACCACTTCAAAGGAACAGCATTACATTTATCTATTATAGAACCAGTTCACTTCTCAAATATCTTACCTTTTCTCTAGTGTAAATCTACTTGGTTATTCTAGAAAATGTACAAATTACAGATATAAGCTGCAAACATGAGTTAAAGTACAACTAAATACAGAAAACTTTCCCTTTCCCTTTCCCTTCTCAGCACTTGTCCTGGTGGACAACAGGATGACCATGAGCCAGCACTGTGCCCTTGTGGCCACGAAGGCCAATGGCATCCTGGGGTGTATTACAAGGGAGGTGGTTAGTAGATCGAGAGAGGTCCTCCTTTCCCTCTACTCCGCCCTGGTGAGACCACATCTGGAATCTTGTGTCCAGTTCTGGGCCCCTCAGTTCCAGAAGGACAGGGAACTGCTGGAGAGGGTCCAGCATAGGGCAACGAAGATGATTAAGGGAGTGGAGCACCTCCCTTATGAAGAAAGGCTGAGGGATCTGGGTCTCTTTAGTTTGGAGAAGAGGAGACTAAGGGGGGACCTTATTAATCTTTATAAATATATAAAGGGTGAGTGCCATGAGGATGGAGCCAGGCTCTTCTCGGTGGCAAACAATGATAGGACAAGGGTTTAATGGGATCAAGCTGGAACACAAGAGGTTCCACTTAAATTTGAGAATAAACTTATTCTCAGTAAGGGTGCCAGAGCACTGGAACAGGCTGCCCAGGAAGGTTGTGGAGTCTCCTTCTCTGGAGACATTCAAAACCCGCCTGGACATGTTCCTGTGCGACCTCACTTAGGCGTTCCTGCTCCAGTAGGGGGATTGGACTAGATGATTTTTTGAGGTCCCTTCCAATCCCAAACATACTGTGATACTGTGATACTTCCAGCACTTCTCAGTGACAACAAACAGCAAGACAAGGGGTAATGGGTTCAAAGTGGAACACAAGAGGTTCTACTTAAATTTGAGAAGAAACTTCTTCTCAGTAAGGTTATCAGAACACTGGAACAGGCTTCCCAGGGAGGTTGTGGAGTCTCTTTCTCTGGAGACATTAAAAACCCACCTGGACACCTTCCTGTGTAACCTCATCTAGGTGTTCCTGCTCTGGCAGGGGGATTGGACTAGATGATCACAGTATCACAGTATCACAGTATTGATATCACAGTATTGATCTTTCGAGGTCCTGTCCAATCCCTAACATTCCGTGATTCCGTGATTCTGTGATTTTTTTTCAGGCTTAAAAGGAAGTATTTGTGGTATTGATCTCTCTCTTTAAGGCTGAGTTTCCTGCACAGCTTTTATTGATCTTAGGCACAGACAGAGAGGGAGATTCCTAGTACGATTTTAATTCCTTGAAAGTTCTTGATTCAGTGATCACTGAGCACAAGAGTTCTCCCATGTCATCTGCTGATAGATTGCGTATTATAGTTCCTAGGTATTTATTATACCTTGGAGATTACAGTCCTAGTACTCATAGGCCCAGAGTGTTTGAATTCAAACTATCAATTTGCAAGTAAAAAAGCATACCAGTAATAAAAAAAAATGTAAAATCAGAAATTCAAACTAAATTTCCAGCAAGTGCAAATAACTACAGTGAACTTTCTTTCCTAAGACAGTTCCAACGAGGTATTCAGAAGCTGTCCAATGGCAGATATCAAATAATCATTTTAAAGAAGTCTTCTACTTTAAAGAAGCAATCAAATATAAAGTGACTCAGAAATTTTCAATACTATTTAGCTGGTTTTGGTGTGCCATTTTTGGAGTCATGCAGTTTGAGATACTTGAAAGGAATCTATATCCACGGGAAAAGATGTTCAGTCCTATTTCAGGAAGAAGTTACCTTTAAGATGTATCCAGGAAAGAAGTATTGAAATTTGAAATTAGTGGATTGCTTTACAGTAGCCTTACTCTTGCCAGAAGGAATGGAAAAACTAAGAAAATACATTCCCAGAACTTTCCATCTCTTCTTTAAGATGAATAAAGAGCTCCTGTTCTTAGTTCTTCAAAATCTCTTTAGATTATCTATGATGTAAATTAGAACAAAACAGGATTTTCTAGCTATAATATTTATACAAAGCTGCCTATAAGGTTGCTGGGCATTATTCTCATCTGGCTTGAATAATCAGCTTGTAAAAAACCAAACCTGCAAAACATAGCTACAGAATTAAGCTGTAGATCAGGATTAACTCCATCCACTGAAGTCACAAGTTTTAAAGCAATGAAGATCTGCCAAGCCCGTGTGCCATGTTACCCACTACCAACAGCTTTCAAAGTACTTAGCATGCTTTCTGAATGCGTTCAAACTACCCGGTGCTTGCCAGATAAAAGTTTTCTTATAAACTGGAACAGTGGTGGAGTGTTACTGCTACTCTAACACCTCATGACACCAGTTCTTTTTACTCTGCATTGTACGCTACATTTGCAATGTACTGGATGTACTATCAGCACATTCCAGTAATTTGGTGGCACAGCCGAAACTGAGAGAGAAAAGAAATTGTAGTTATCAAAAGAGGCAACAGTATGAATCTGTTAGTTAACTTATGGCTCAGGATGTTTCTAGACAGGCATGCTGGCACCAGTTCCCTAAAAATAGTGTGGCTCTGCCAACACTGTGCAAGTGGTGCATGAAATTTTAGTGTGAGGGCTGTTCAAAGTAAGCTTTTGATTAGGATTAGGAACAGTGAATGCTAAACCATGGGACACCCCTGCAGTGTGCCCTACTCCACACTCAGAATTACATTCCAGTTAAACAGAGGTCTGGGTCAAGAAAACATGGCCTACATGATGTCATTTCTTTCTGACATGATCTTGAAATGACCTTGTTTCTCTGAGGCAAGGGTAAATATGTCTTTTCTCAATGACGCACAGTACTTACCTTTGTACTTGTATTGTCAAGCTGGCTGGGCTGTGCTCACTTTCCATGCAGACTGAAAATGACAACAGCAAGTAAAGTCTTACACTTTCAAGACACGTCTCCTCATGAGGCATCTTCCAGAAATAAAATCTAAGCCTATTGAAAGGAAGGATTTATATCAAGAGTCTCATTCATTCTATCAAACTTCATATTATAATTCGATACTCTCCAGTTGATCAGCAAAACTGCTGTAAGTAGGGTATGCAATGACTTGGGATGCTAGCAAAATATTGCCCTGGAGACCAAATCTGAGAATCTCTTTTTTTCTTTCCTAATTCAAAGGCATCTCAGAGTTTTTCTGTCTCTTTCTACGAAGGGGCTTAACACCGACTTTCTCTGCTAAGGCTGCTTTATTTTTACAGGCGCAATGAAAATTTCTTTGCTTATGGGTGGAAAAAGGAGGCATTCCAAAATGTTTACCAAAGAATAGCTGTTTACAAAGCTAGCATCTTGCTTTTTGTCTTGGGTAACTTAGCATCCATAAATGGCAAGAAGATTGTTCTGGTACTTCAAGTCCCTCTGCATTATTCATTAGGGAAGCTCAAGCTGAATAACTTTCTCTGCGACAAAGCTGTTGCTAAGCTTAAAGTTTGGGAGATCTAGAAATGCAATTTTGCTTATCCTTCTCCCCAGGAAACTCTTCCACTCACATGATGTGAGGATACTGTGACTTGGCAAAATCACACTTTGTGCTACTTCCTGGATACTGGACAACAGGACAACTATGTGAAATGAACAGAAGATTTATTAACCCTGACAGTTCGGCAATGAATCAAAATGAAAGGAAGAGGAGTTAGAGAGGGGGAAAGGAAGGGAGGATAAAACTAGTTCTCCACGGCATCCTAAATATGGCATGACATGCCTTTTCTCAGAATGAACAAGAAGAGAAAACCATATGTATATATACATTTTGTAACACATATGCCAGCTTGAATGACACAAGCAACTTCACCTCTGCCAAATAAAGGTCTGTCTTCTATTTTTATTATAGGATAAGCAACAACATTCAAGAGGTTCATTGCTTTTTTTCAGTCACTTGTCTACAGAGTGACTGAGTGCATGATTTCTTCTGTTGCAATTTCACTTTAAGGAAAGGGGGATTTCACTTTTGGATAGCAAAAGGAAATTTCTGCTTTCTAAAAGAGTGGAAAGGACTGAGGTTCAAACATGAACTACAGCTTTTGCTGATGGGTAGCCTTCGGTCACAGTGTTAGCAGTGTGATCATGAGAGCAAGCTCTCCCAGCATGGGAGCTTTGGCAAGGGATGAAGGGTGAACTCAGCTGGGGAGGCATACAAGAAAGGTGAAAGGAAAAAAAAATCTGGAAACAGATCTGCAAGTAAGAAATGTTACAGAAGCTTAAAACATCTCTGCAAGATTATAAAGAAGAGAACAAGACTCTCTGTCTCTGTGCATCAGTCCTTCAAGAAATTCCTAGACATGCATAGAAGAAATAGTCTGAAATTAAGTCCAGCACCACTGTATTGAAAGAAAGCACAGTAAACAGTGAGTTAATTTGGCTGCAGTGATATGGAACATTTGCCAAAGTACTACTCTTGTGCATTTTTCTAAGCTCTGACTCTCCAAGGGTGTTCTACCTCCCTTCCAACTTACACTGCAACTCTGAGAAATGACTTGTTTCAAAAGCTCCCTTCAAAGGTTAGGGGCTCTTGGAAATGTACTTATTCTGGCATTCTCAGCAGAAAAAGCATGGGCTGAGTGAGCCCAAAGACTACCTGTTCATCTCTGTAAGTGGTTTCTCTGTGGCTGTGTGGAGATACACTGGCAGGTTGTTAGGAAGAAAGCTTGCACGACTTTTCCCTTCACTAGACTGCTTCTGCAGATAAAGCAATCAGATCTGCTTTCAGTGTTGTCAGTCTGGGACTGGACCAGTCTGTGAACAATGACTTTGGAGATCAGGGGAAATCATGCTCGTACTATTCACATGTACCTTTTATGAGGCTTACATATGCTGTAACTTTGTTTGAAAACCAAATATTTCAAAATCCTTGTTGTCTGATTTTCATAACGTTTTGATATATTTTTGTTTGTTTTCTTATCTGTTCTTCTTAGCCACCCTCCACTCTCCCCCCTGTTAATTTTCCCATGGGTCTTTTGGGAAACAGCTTATGAGATTCTGATGGGAGACAAAATTAACCTTTTTCAGTCAGATATTTTCTAATATAGCTACTTTTTTCCATACAGACACTTTCATGCAGCTAACTCAAATTTGCAGAATAGTATGCATGAACATACACCACATATGTTAAAATAACAACTTATTACTTTGTTTTGGGGGTCAGTTCTGGTCAGTTAAAACTAAACATTTTTGTGCTAGAACAACGATTAAATAATTTCAGTTATCTATCTTACAGTGGGTATGAAACTAGTAATTATTTTGACTTCATTGAACACAGAAGATATGCAAGTTCTCTGTCAATGTTTATTATAATTTGTATTACATTTTGTATAAAAACATTGAGATGATAGTGAAAAATTAGCAAACTAAGTCAGCAAAATTTTTAATCCTGTGTTGATTTATCTCTGTTTATAGCCACTGACTTCCTTTACAGCACAGTGCAATTCTCAGTAGGCTGTGATTTTTATATTCACTTGTTCTACAAGTTGCCTACAGTATGTTCCCATTTATCTTAAGTATCCACATGTTCCTAATATGTAACCATATGCTGAGTACCTGCATGGTTGACTGTATAAAATAGGTGTGTCCCACGAATAACGGTGTACACTTAAGTAAATTTATTTTGGAAGCTATGTTTGGCATTCAGTACTGCACATTGTGCATTTCACCTCAATGTCTGCAATTCATGGGCATTTCTTAAAAACACTTTGTTAAATAATCCATCCATATGCATTTGTTCTTTGAGTCTAAGTGACTGTAGGTGACTATTGGTACTACACAGCTAGTAGAATGCATTATAATCAGTTCAGAAGAACTTTAAAACATGTGTTTTGTCTTTTAGGCTTACAATGACATAAGAAAACTGATCATGACATGTGAATTTAAAGGTCATACTGACAGCACTGAAAACCCAGCACTGGAAGGAAAATGGGTCACATATCCAATCCATTTGGGACCATTATTCTAGCATAACTTAAGAACAGACGAGACAATCATCACTAGAAGGCCCAACGTTGGAATTCATGTGTTTGGCCTCCCCCAACAAACCATAATGTCACTAAGGACTGGAGGAAAAGAGTTGTTTGCGTAGGACTGCTTCTAAACAGAATGCTTTTCAAACTTTTCCGTGCAGCATCAGCTGTTTTTAAATGATAATATTTTTATCTTCCACTAATCCACTTAAGGCAAGACATAACATTCTTGTTCTGTTATTTTACTGGAATTCTTATTTGTTCTAATTTATTTTGATGTCCCCACATCACTTCTTTAATCAAATTTCAGTCTGAACGGCAGCGCAGTAACTGGTTTATAGTCATGGAAGTGGCTTGTGCCAAATTAGAAAAAGCACATTGTTGTTATTTTTGCAAAGCTGAACTTGTTAGGGAAATTACAGGGGTAATGCTATGACAAAATCAACCACTGAACCATCATTCTTCTAGGTCTAATACTAAGACACTTTATATGGGCATACAAGGTCCAAAAACTGTTTAAAAACCTCAGTGTGAAAGAGCCAAGAGAAAATCAACATAGAGCAACGAAAATCCCTGAAGAACGGGATTGTACTTCCATGTGTCCTTTATAGGAAATTTCTTTTGTAAGTTTTTGAAGCTTACAACAGGCAAGGGATAGAGATGTTTTGACATTGCAGGACCACAGCAGTGGCAGTTGTCCCTATTCATGAGTTTATTGTGGTCAGCCTGTAACCCTCTCATGTTCTTTTAGAAAGTGTAAATCATCCTAATCCAAAAAGAGCAAGGGTACTTTATTACATTATTTCTTTGAAGACTTGAGATTGTATTAAAATGTTATGTCCATAACGTGATTCAAGATGTTTCCAGGAGGCCATATAGGAATTCTCACTATTGTTATCCATATGTGAAGTTCTGGTTATGGCTGCATTTGAAGATTGTGCATGGTGACATGTCAAAATGAAAAGCCAGATAGCGATATTTTCCACAGAAACTGGAAAAAGGAGCATTGTGAGGAATATTTTGTGCTCTGTTTTAACAATGACAGCTAGACATTGGAGCTGACAGCTAGACACCCTGAGAAAATGTCAAAAACAGAGGCTAAAATTTGAGTTTGTATGGAAACAACTAGGGGAGACTACCACAGAGGAGGAGACAAGGAAGGACAAGAGAAGACATAGACATTAAAGGAAGAGAGAAAAAGTGAGTAACACAAAGGACCTTAAGGAAAAACTGCGAGTAGAAGAGCAACTAGGAAAGGAAGGAAGCACAAAATCCAAGAAAGAAGATGAGCTAGAAAAGGAGCACTGCTGATATTAACAATGACAGTTGCCAGGTTAGGAACAGAGAAGAGGCACTAGTGCTTCTGAGCTTTGGTTTGTTAGAGACTTTAGGGAGCAAAACTTTGAGAGACTACCCGATCGGGAAGTATCTAGCATTGAAGAATTCCAGACACTGACATTGAGATGAAAGCTGAAAAAAGAAAAGATTATGGAGTTTAAATCCCATGAAGGAAGTTGAATTAAAGGTAACATTTTAAAGATGTAACAGAGTAATGGACTACTGATGTGTGATAGAGAAAAGTGGGAGGAAGTTAAGGGGAAGAACATAGGACTGTTGGGAAAAATGTGATACTGTACCTGTCTGTTATTTAATGGGAAGCTATATTTCTCTGTTGGGAAATACCTTATGAATAAACCATAAAAAGACATCTTTAAAAAAAGAACAAAAAAACAGTGATTCATGCTATATAAGAAAAAGATCATAGTTTCATTATCCAGCTCCTTACCAGTAGCATAAAGCTGGTTCCAAGTATTTTTCATCTTCACTTTTACCACTTTCCCTCTCTTCTTGAAGTGTTACCATATGTTACACAACTTATTTTCCTGAAAAAATTATTACTGGAGACTCAGTGGCACGTGTGCAATGTTAAAGACTGATGTCATCCTATACCTAACATGCAAATATACAGCTACTGACTGCTCTCAATGGGAACTGCAAACTTGACTTGGTCTGCTGAGCATCTCTTAGGACTCTTTCAGATGCCTGAATGTGGATTTAATTTTCTAACTATGGACATTATGGTAGCATTTTGAAACATGTTGAAGAATAGCTTCCAAAATAGCTTTTAGGAAATTAAAGCAAAGATTAGACAAAATTTAGGTCTTTAAATTCAAGGGGGCAACCATTTCCCTGCCTAAACCATGTAGTTGTCTGAGAGACCATTTAAGCAATTAAGCTTTATACGTATTTGGATAGTGTTAGTGCATCTGCCTGTAAACTGAGTGTCTAGATGCATATTTTCTGCCTGTGCACATTTTAGAGTTTACTGATTAGGATCCCAGGCTAGAGTAGGTTCAGTGGTTGTGAATGTCTTCTTTCAGAAGCAGGGTCAAAGAGGAAAAATTGGTGGCGATGCTGCTGCTACTGATTCTGTTACAAATAAAAACAGTAGAAAAGAACTGTAGGCTCTGGTCTTTGCTCACTGAATTGTTAAGGCAGTTTACTTCAGACACGCACTAGACAAAACCCAGAAATGATCCAGAACACTGGGATTCCCTATTCCAACAGCACGCTCCAACCACCAACTCCCTCTTGTTTACTCTTCTGGTCCCATGACTCCGTTAGTCCTGGATACTCTTGGCCACACTTGAAAGAAACAGTTGGTGTTTGCTTTGATCATTGAAATATTACCTAGGTTTGCTACTTCACAGATGTTGACTATTTGTTGATTTGCTGAAAGCCTTTAAAACAACCTTACTTTCTTCCCCTCTTCTCTTTTCAAAGTCCAAAGTTGGGCTGCTAAATCTACACACTTTATGCAACAGGATATGAGGAGGGTTAAGAGTCTAAAAACCTGAAGCCAGTTCTAGGGGAATAGGAGATGTTGAGTGCCTGTGGAAATCAGAAAATATCAGGAACTTCAAAATTCACGTTGGAGCTAGATTTAGTTTATGTTCCATCCAAATAATTGCTTCTGATGTTGCCTTTTTTGTTTCTCACTGCTCTAACAAGATATGTGGCCAAACATCTACAAAGCACAAGTCATTATGCAGTAATGACAAAAATTAGGAACTCTTGGTCCTCATTGGAAAGCTTCAAAATGAAAACTCAGGTGTAGCTTCCACATATAGGCCCAGGAACTTAAAATCTGAATCTGTTCAGCTGAGTAGGATCCATTTAATTTTGATCTGGTTTTTACTTATCAAATGCAAGAATCATCTAGTAAGTTTGTTCATAGACTTGTTTTATTAGCAAATAATTATTCTCTGTCTCAGTTGTTTACATTCCTATGTGGCCTGTTTTGTCAAAAGATATGCAACCTTTGCCAAACGTACTTCCTGGAATTTCATAATTGCACTCTGATTTGTTTCCTCTCATATATCTCAGCATTTCTTTTCAATTTAAAAAACAAAAAACAAAGAAATTATCTAGGCTTAAAAGGGCTTGTTTGCATCAGCATCTATATGTTTTGGGGATCTCACGAAAACAAACAATATGAGATTGTGTGGAGTCAGTTACATTATTGACCATTATATTTAGAAAGAAGTGAAGGAAGTGTTTCACCTCTGCATAGTACGGACTTCATATGTGGAATCCGTTACTGCAGGATATAGTTCCAGTCAAATATTATGGCTAAACTTTAAAAAAAAGGATGCATATAAATATTGTCTAAGAACAACATCTGTTGTGAAAATGCTAAAATAAGAGTACTTCAATGCACTTATCTCATTAAAGAACATTGTAAATAACATTTCTCATCCTGGGAAGAGCACAGTTTTGTTTTGCTCATTGGGTTTTATGACAGTGAAGGACTGGCCAGCCTGAGGGGAGGTACGTGGAATCACAGGATAGCTGAGAGGGAAAGGCCTCTTGGTGATCATCCAGTACAATACCCCTGCTCAGAGCAGGGCTGCCCCAGACTATGTCCAGCTGGGTTTTGAACAACCTCTCTGGGCAATCTGTGTCAGTGTTTGACCACCCTCACTGTAAAAAAAGTGTTTCTTATGAATTTTCCATGCTTCTGCTTGCACTCATAGCCTCTTATCCTCTCAGTGGATACCACTAAGAATGACCTGGCTCCAACTTCTTTATTTTGCCACCATAGACTCATAGAATGTCCTGAGTTGGAAGGAACACACAAGGATCATCTAGTCCAACTCCTGTTCCTATATGTGACAATACCACAGTTCACACCATGTGTCTGAGGGCACTGTCCAGTCTTTTCTTGAATACTAGCAAGCTTAGGGCCATGACTACCTCCCTGGGGAGCCTATAGATACCATCAGGTAGCTATACACAGATAAGGAGCAGCTGTGCCAGCCTCCTGCGACCTTTGCTTGATATTCTGCTCATGAGAATGGACCACTCTTGAGCAAAGAGAAGGTGATCCTTGAAATTTTCTCTTGGATCCCTCTTCTCTTCAGGGCTGAATTTGATGGGATTCTTCTAAGCAGATCCCTGAAACAGCCTAAAATCTACTCTCCTGAACACAAGAGTTGTGATCCTGTTTTTTTCCCTATGTCGTCTCAAGATCCTGAACTCTGCCTTCTCATGGTCACTGCTTCTAAGGCTGCCCTAAACTTGGAATTCCTGAAAAGTTTTTCCTTGTTTGTTAGTGTGAGGTCCAGCAGAACAGCTTCTCTCATCATCTGCTCAATTATTTGTGTTAGGAAGATGTTATCAATGCACTCCAGAAACCTCCTGAAATGCTTTTGGCCACTGTGTTGTCTTTGCAACAACCCCTTTTGCAGGGCTTGTGAACTTGAGGTTTCTTTCAGTTGTTTGAAGAAGGCCTCATTTACTTCTTCTTCCTGATCACGTTGTAGCAGATGCCCACCACAACCTCACTGCTCACAACCCTCACCTGTCCACTAGTGCTGACCCATAAGGTCTCAATTGGTTCATCATCTGGCCCCAGGCATTCCAGCTTCTCTCTCTGGTAAAGGACAACTCTGGCCCTCACTTATCCCACCCCAGCCTGCCCTTCCTAAATAACGTGTATCCATCCCTGGCAGTGCTCCATTCATGTGAGCTACCCCACCACTTCTCCCTAATGAGCCTTCAGCTCTGTGACAGCACACAGATCTCAAATTCATCTGGTTTGTTCCCTTTGCTGCATGCATTACTGTACAGGGACCCCAGAGAAGCATTCGGCAGTGTTGATTTTGCAGAAAAATACAAGAACTTCCTTAACTCTATCAGCACTTCTTTATTCATGTAATGAGACTTGGAGTGGGTCCTGTTTGGACCTACTTTGTTGATTATGAGGTGTCTCCTGACTACATCAGTTGACATACTTTGCTTGCCAACCCCATCCACCATTTCCTCGCTTGATTGTAGGTTGTCATTTTCATTCATTGTCATTCTTAATTTAAAACTCTCCTCATCAGTTTGTCCAGTTTTGGTTTTGTTTTGTTTTGTTTTTCAAAAAATGAAATGACCTTTCTAGGAAAACAACACACTATACCAGCCAATGTTTAAAAGATCCAGCTGCAATTTATGAGGAGAAAATAAATCACATCACTTGAAATAAACTGTGCTGTTATACTGCTTCAGGCCTTGTTGGTAGTTCTTAGTAGGCAAGGACCATGAGAGACAGCACAGGCAGAAGTTACAGAACCACAACTATTTATTACTGCAGGAGAGCATATTATTGTTCTTTCTGCTTCCTAACGTTTCAAAACCAGATTCTCTGTTTCCTGTAAAAAGGAATATATACAGATTTTCAAAGCTCTCGTTCTGGAGGGATTCACAGTACAGTGATCTTTCTTCATGACTTTTGGTTAGTACTGCTGAAGGGTTTTTTGATCAGTAGAAAATAAAACAGACTATACAACTGGAACTAGTAAAGCCTATATCTGTTCTTCCCCCTTTCCTTTCTGCTGACAACTTCTTGAATCCTCCCACCCTAATTTGAGTCCTTTCTTCTGTATCTAACAACACTATTAGTCCCTGGTACATCCTTTTATCCTTCCACAATACACACAACTTCCTCCTTTCATTGTTTTCCTCCACTTCAGGGTCTCGCACTGGACATTGTCTCCATGGTCAAAATTATAAAAGGTGATGGTGAAAGCAGGAGTGGTCCAGGAAAATCCTTTCTTAGAATTTCACATTCTCTCACCATTTGGGTGGCATTCCACTGAATTTATGAATATTCTTTACAACTGAAGATCTACAAATTTCAGGGAAAGGGCTGTTCTTTTGGTTCCAAGCATCATGGATAGCAACCTCCACTTGATCCTCTGCCCTTTGTATTCTAAAATATATCTCCACCATGTACCTGTGTTGTGTGTGCTCTCTGGAATCTGTAGAAACAGTGTCTGTGGAATACATTTCTAGAAGTGTCATACCTGTGAGCTGGTTGGGCTATCAGCTATTTTTCCATGTTGAAATTTTGGGAAGGTAGGAAGGTAACATGACTGGTTTTCTACCATACTTCTATGTGATCCTAGTCTTTTCTCTTAGACAATCCCATCTGGAAACAAAGATTGAGATTCCTTGAAAAGGGTCAGTGGAGGACACAGAGGAAAGGCAAACATGGAAGGAAGGTACATTACCATATACAAAGAGGCTTAATATGCAGTGTGGATGAACCCATACGAAATAATTTCATTGACTTTATGCCTACAAAATAGCCTTTTTAGGGCTTCCTTAGTCTAAATTGACTGTATCTTAATTAATTTTTGAGAAGCAGGAGTTATATTTTAAAACCACTTTAAAGTGTGGGATGTTTTTAGCTGATATAGCCTGTTAGAAAGCTTTTCTATTGCACATTTTAATCCCTGAACATAAGGGGACTCTTTGTTAGAAATTTGTGGTTTATTTGAACAGAAAGCTATACTAAAATCTCATGTGAAAATGACCCTACAAATCCCTCTTTGCTTGTAGACCTTTTCTGTTGTTTCTAGTGTGTATTTTCTGAAAGTTCCAACTTTCTGTTTTGTACACTGTCCTTTGTGCTCAAAACACAGGCTGGCAATTGCTGTGACTTCTCTTGTCAGTCCTGGTGGTAGTCTTGAAAACTGTATGCAGAAAATAAAGATTTTATTTTTTCTGTTGTTATGAAGATTTGCATTTTTTAGACCCATGAAGTCCAGTTATTATTTATAATGTGGTATTCTTCCAGAGACAGCTTTGAGAAAGCAATGCATTCTCTGTTAACCCTCAGCCTCCTTGCTTGGGACCTTACTCTATTTTTGCTCACTTGGGAAAATACTTAAAGCAGAAATAAGGGTAGATTTATCATTAGCAACAATGAACTTGAATTCTCTGAGATCATGGGACCATGGAGGGATTGTTGAACAAGAAATAGAATCCTCATCCTTCAGTAATTGTGTGTTTTTTTGTTTTTTCTTTGACCACTTCTTCTCATTTTTTTTTTCCACAAAAACAATGTCCTGCCCGAAATAAGCATTTGCATGAGCCAATTGTTTTGTAAATGGTTAAATGCCACAAAGCAATAAAATAATTGACTACAATAATTTTGAAAAATAGTCAAAGTATCATATTGATGTAAATCCAGGCTGTGGTAATCCAGTTAGAAATATGTTAACATAAATATAAAATTGCTTTTTGGACTCATTCCCAGACCAGAGGAATGCTTAGCCTGCTGATTTAGCCTGTTCTGAAGCAGCCTGGTCAAGGTTGACAGATGGGAATACAGTTGGAAGAAAACACCTAGGCTTGAGTTATTTTCATATTTTCTAGCACTCTGAGGGAAGGCAGAGCCAGAGCTAGTCCAGATCTTGAAGAACACATTCATTCAACAAGAGCATAGCACTGGAGGGAATCTCTTGGGATCAGTTTAAGTGCATAGAAAGTGATGTCCTAGACCATCTTGGACATTTTAAACATCCTACCTAGTATGTGCCTACCATCCCAAAAGGTTTCCTGCAGATCATACGTCTTGTATGCTAGTCTCATGAGGATGTGCCAGATATAGCCTAGCATGTCTACAGTGGCATTTGCTGCCTATGGTAGGGCAACAGAGTTGCTCCTCTAATGGCATGACATCCAGCTGAAGCTGCTATCAGACAGAATTCAGTTCCTGAGTTGCCTAAGCCCCATTTAAAATCACCTAGAATTTCTGACTGTATCCTGGAAATCATTGTGTGGTTCTCATGGGTCATATAATGAAAGAGAATGGAGTGTCGAGTTATTCTTCATGACTTAATTTTCAGCTTCAAAAAAATAATTATCTTATCTTCAAAGAAAATATCTTTCAGCTCAATTAACTTCTGACTGTTAGCATGAACCACTCTTTTGTCTTCCTGATGGCTATACTCTTTTCAACGTGAGCATAAGTATAGAACTTGTTTTGTTAGGCTAAGCAAAACTCTTCTGAAGACTTTTCATAGATGGTCTCTCCAACTTTCAGAGCGTCCCAGAAGCCTTTTCTGAACCATGTCTGATGTCTAGTACTTTGAGCATGGCTGGATACAACCATGAAGTTTTACCAGTCCCTTGCAGACTAATGTTAACAAAATCTTAGTTTGCTCTAGAGTTGCATTAGCTTTTTTCATATCTTAAAACAGTATTCAGAGTCAAGCTTTTCCCTGTCTTTTTAGCACTATAGATACAAGTGGTGCACATTACTAACAGGGTTGGTGCTGGGTCAGTTTCTAACAAAGACTGCAGAAAGAGTATGTGGAGACATAAAGATTCAGTACTCAGAAAGACTTTCCTAACTAATTTTATGCATATTAAATGTGTTAAATGAAACTCTATCTGGAGGCTTAACACAGGGAAGTCAATGGCATTCAAAATATATTTCTTTCTAGAATAATACTCTTTAGTGTGGCAATAAATGTAATTAAGCCATTCCTCAAAGTTCTTTTTAATGACTGGCCTGTGCAACTTCAGGAAGAAGTTTCATGCATTTAATGTTTCACAGTTAAGTTCAAATTTAATATATTTCATTGAAATGATATAGCATTTAATTTTTTAGGCTACTATAACAGCATTCTAGGAAACTTTCTACCAGATAATAGTATAATAGTAAGCCTGGTTTTCCTTCTATTGTTCTGCTGTCTGCTCAGAAGATGTCTAGGAAGTTCACACATAGCAGAAAACTCTTGACACTTCTCTATCTTCATCTGTTTCAAAGACTAAAAGACCAAAGGTACAATGAGCTTTCAGAGACCTGCCTGAAATTTTATTTTTTAACCAAAGAATGAGAAAAAACTAAGGCAGCAACTACATGGATTTCTGGATTGTTTTATGACAGTTCTAACAATAAGCAGTGTCTGTCAGTATGTCATCTCATTGGAAAGGCTACAGTGACAGCATTTGTATATTTAGACCTTATGTGGCTCAGGAACAGTGCAGACTCAATGGTTAGCCTTAACGCTCAATATTACACAGAATCATCATGGAAGGCACCTTGAAAGATCATCTAGTCCAATAGTGGACCACAGCTCTGGACTTCGCTATGAATTTCTGACAAAAAATTGGCTTGTGTTTGTACTGACATTCAAGTGGCTTTTTGGCATGGAAATCACTATTGTTTATTCAGAAGCAGCTCTCTGGCTTGAAGGTGAAGCCTCAGCTATTTTTATAATTGTCAAGCTTGTATTTGTAAACAAATATTGATGTTCTATTATGCAGATACTTTGAGATGCTGAAACTCCAGTGTCACTTCTTGTACGGAATGCTCACAGCAATTCTGGCACTTACCCGTGGGATTCCTTTCTGACATATGGGCACTGGAGTGGAAAAAGCCACTGCCAATTGTCCTGTACTATAATCTTGCTAAGATTCAAACAGAGAGACCTTATTGACCTTTAAATGTATAACAGATTAAAAAATCTGTCAGTGACCATAAAATTGATAAAGTATCATAAAATGTCATCTTGTGCCATAAAAATGTGTCAGAGAACAAATAAAAGCCTATTTAAAGTTGTGTACTTAGTCACCCATAAAAGATTTTCATGAACTTGTAATTTTTATGTAAATGTCTTTTGGCTTACTTAATAAGACAAGGGAATAAATTTAACCAAAATGTAGATGGAGAGATAAACTAATGAATGTGTTCCTGGTATTTTTTTCAAGCAGATGAAACATTCTCTCCTGTTTCTAATATTTCCCTGTTTTATATGTGAACTGTGTGTTTGCACCAGTCTCCTCAGGTGACCCCAACAGCTTTGAATGGATACTCAGACTGGTAGTATTTATCTGGTCTAAGAAGGACATATTTCCACATTTGAAACTTCACTGGCAAAAGCACAGGTGTTCTGTACACTTCATGCCATCTTGCCCATAGGAAATACACAACATCGTACAAAGTTTATCCTGGTATGGCTGAACTTACGTGAGATAACATAGGTTTTTCTGAAAACCAGTTATTTTTTCATTTTTCAGTTGATTCAGCTTACTTGCAACTGTTTTGTTGTTGTTGTGTTTTTGTTGTTCTTTGTTTCTTTTTTCATTCCCTGGTCTTGTTAGTAAGTGTGCCTTTTTATTATCTATAAACCTTGTTACTGAGAAGCAAAGAAGAATCCTCATTAGATCACTCGCTAACTGAATGTAATATCATCAGTTCCTAGAGAAATATATGCTAGAATTTGCTAAATATTAGTAATCAGCCTGGACTTGAAAATTTTGGTGACTAATATATTTAAACCTCAGCAAGTGATATCCAGAGAGATGCAGTTTCTGTGGTTTGAAGACTACCTTCCCGGACTTCCTTCTGTTCTAGCCCACAAATATCAAGCATTCAAGCTGCAGCTTGCACGCTGCCAAACTTAAAATATATTGGTCTGTCTCACCTACAAAGAGTTTGCAGACTCTGCATTTTCATGTACCTTTTTTTTTTATTATTTAAAAAATGCTTTCCTAGGCCCCATAGCTACAAAGTATACAAAATTTAAATCTTTAAAAATGCACTAGTCTTCATCAGCCTGAAGCAGTGATGTGATAAACTGAGTCCCACATTATCTACCCAGCTGTAATATGATGCTGTAAAAGTCACAGCTTTTTCCTGTGAAAGCAGTTTCATCACTAGGTATAAAGAAGAGCACAGAGGTAAAATCTGTTAGTATAGTGGTTCACAAATGCTCTAGGGAAGAAAAAAGCACAGAGGAAAAGTGGAAGAGTAATAGAGGAAAGAACAGAATGTAGGTGTCTCCCTTTACTCCATCCAAACATCTCAGTTGCATCTGTGGGACATTTACTGTAAGCCAAGGCAAGCCTATAGATCAGAATTTATGTTCCAGATCACAGACTGCAGTTCTTTCCCTGAAACATGAAAGGATATATTTGATTTGGCTAGAAATGTGTGACTTCTCTGTCTGCCATTCATTGGATAACGTGAACATTCTCATCTGCTCCAAATCCAAGCTATAATGAACTTATCTGTGTTTCAAATATAGGAAGATAATAAGTGCAAATAATACATTAGCCAGCAGCAAGAGCTAGTTTGCTTCATGTGTTTTCACTTGTTCAAATTAACTTAAATCACTTCCCACATGATCAAAATAATCAGCCAGTGATATAGATAATTGTTTCAGCTTTATTGGCAAAACACAAAATCACTATATGAGGGACTGGAGTAATTCTGAGAAAATTTTTCAGCTTTCCATTTGTGTACATACCATTTCCCTATGGTATATAGCTCTAGCAGATATAGGCTGAACACTCTTGATGGATTGATGGAGGCAGCAGAAGCGATCATTTCCTAAAACTAAAAGGGTATTCGTATCCAAAGAAATGTTAAGAGATATACCTATTATTAGCACCAGATAGCTAGCCTATACAGCAGAGTTCACTGAAGAGAAAGTAAATGCAATTAGTCTAGACTAATTTGGCAAGAATATACTTTATACAAATAACTGCTAAGATAAATTACACAATTGCCAGGCCTTGTCTTGAAATTTTCCTTTCCAATTTCTGTCTTCCATCAACAACCTAAAATGGATTTTACTCAGGAGACAATAATTACAATTTTTTTTTCTCCGATTCTGCATTAATATTTTATCAATAAAAAGAAATAGCCACCCTCACTTTCTTTCCCTCTTTTGCCCAGAGATCAGAGAGCCAAGCAAAGCAAGACAGAGTAAAGTAAGAAAAAGTTAAGCAAAAGAAACCTTTAAATGAAACACTTACATTTTAATATAAAATTGATGTTCCCCTTTTGAGTTTTTCAGGCACCTTTTTACCTGTCCAAAAATGAGGATTTTTCTTCCCTGTTTTCTATTGAAATAATAGTTTTAAATGTCAACCAATGCAGATGATAAATTTATCACCCCTGAAGGCTGAATATAAAAACATATTCAGCCTAATGAAACAAAGATAAAGCTATGAGCATCATTAAATGACAGCATCAAGATGATGAAGAAGCATTCATTTTGTTCAAGCTGCAATGTTCAGTATACATGGAAAGATGTGTAAATGAAACATAACAATTCTAGTGTAAGTTACAGTGATCCCAGATGCTACAAATACAACTGAGTGGCTATTATTACGAAAAATAATATTGTGTGCTATTATTCCCCACTTCTAAAATTGCTTGTCTGGCAGGTTTTCAGCTTTTCGGGACTCAGCTGGTGCTATGACATTATTCCACATTTTCTTCTATGTGAAGATCCTTCTGATATTAATACCCTGCCGCAGTTGAGAAAGTGCCCTCTTACACAAGTGAATGTAACATCAGGTTAATGCCTGGAATAACAATATCTTCCCAGATTTTGGGAGGCAAAAATAAAGCCACACTGGTGTGTGACTCCCACAACTTGACTCTAGAAGTCTCTAGGCCATATTTAGGTGTTTGAGAATCTATTGAGTAAGTACAAAATATTAGCTCCTCCCTCTCTTTTATCAGACCATTTTTCTTAATATTTAATTCTTCTGTTTTAAATTTATCACCTCAACTATTGCACAGGCTAGAGACACACGTCGCCAGGACTGCACTGTTTTTCAGGCATCTGAGGGTACACCAGCCATAACTCTCAGGTTATTGTGGATGGGAGCATTTATAATTTAGGAAAGCTTTGAAGACTCAGCCTCTAGGCTTAATATTCCCTTAGGAAATGGAAATTCTTCTCCCATATGGAAGCAATTTCAGGTTGTCCACCTCCTCCTTTATCACACTGGCTTATTCCACTCATCTACAGAAAGCCGCCAAGTCCAGTTGTGAATCAGTCTATACATGTGTGTTTTTTTGCTGAAGATCAGCAGAAGAAAAACCACACAGTGGTCTGTGAACATTTACTAATAGGTGTGAGAATGCATCAGCTGATGTGGGACATATTCCATCCCACTCATGCCTCAAGTCCCAGTATCTTTTGCAAAATGCTGAATTAACATTATTCTCTTTACCTGCTGATTTCTCCATTGACACAGCTAGTCACAAGAAAAAGGATTGAATTTTCAAAAGAAAACTTAAAAATTAACTACCATCCACTTTTTTCTAATCTCTTGCTCTGCCATAAGACTCCAGGTTCTTGCCCGAATTCCACCTTGCTGTAGGTGGAGAGACAGAGTGTAGTAGGAGATGCAGATATGATCAGCACCATGCCCACAGGGCCATAGCAAGCACAGGGAGAGGAGATGCTGAAAAAAATGTGACATAGTGGAAGAGTGATTATCATACTTGCAAAACAACTTTTGCTTCTAGTTTGAAGAATACATTCGGACAGGTTTTAAAGTCTTTGAAGGAATGGTCAGTTTTATGAACATCAGGGCAGAAGTGTTACTTAAAGTGGTTGAGCATAGAGGGGCAATAAGGCTATTGGTAAGATTAGAATATCCCAAGAAGGCAGGGCAACCTCAATAGCTGACAGAGATAGAGAAACAAAAGAAAGAGGAAAAATTATATTGAAGTTATCTCAATGC
Source organism: Columba livia (assembly GCF_036013475.1). NCBI lineage: Eukaryota > Metazoa > Chordata > Aves > Columbiformes > Columbidae > Columba > Columba livia. The sequence continues at coordinate 53,937,205 of NC_088604.1, read as the reverse complement.
ACCGGAAAGGCTGGGAAAGACTAAATAAAGATGAAACAAAAATGAAGCCAAAACTACTCAGTAACAAAGACTGGAGCTATGTCTTGACCCCGTAGCTGTTGATGAGACTTTTACATTTAATAGCGATGTAAGTTTACCTCCCATCTCAGAGATGAGAAAAATCTCAACTTTGGGCCAAGAGGAAGCCAATGAAAAGATTTAAATAGGAACCGGGGAAGACTGGAGTAGCACACAAAAGGGTGAGACTTAGTAAGTGTTCAAAGAATCAGATCAGACTTGTTGACAGTGACTTGCTTCTTATGTAGTTGCTAAAAGAAATGCAGCTTTGAGCAGAAAACAAAGGAAGCCACGGATATGGAATGATTTTGGAAAACATGAATGATTTTTCAGGCAACAGAGGGGTTGTGGAAGTAATGAAAAAATCCAACGGAGCTTCTGGAGAAGAGGTTGATGCAACAAAAAGGAAGAGATAATGAGAGCCAGAATGAGCTCAAGCAGAGGAGGAAGATATTGACATGGACATGGACAAGCACAGAGTGGGAAGACACGCTGGGGAGAGAACGCAGGGAGACAAGATCAAAATGTCACCAAAACTGTAAACTGACCAGGACAAGGGGAAGAGGTTGGCAATTGCCAGGAAACAGAGGGAGATAACTTGGGGAGGAGTTTGGTCTTCACAGCACCGTATTTCAGACATTTAGACAGGTCAGAGAATGTTAAAAGAGATGTTCATCTGAAGGGAGAACAACACACAGGATGGATACTTAAAAACATGTGGTGACTTGATTTGGATAAAGGATGAAAGTGCAGTGGAAGAATGGAAAAAGACTAGAAACAATGTTTTTCAAAGCTGAGGGATGTGGAGGTGTTTCAGTGCATTTAATAGGCACAAGTCAAAGCCTGCTGGAATGTGTGAGACCTATCAAAAGGAGATTGAATACCTTGTGTTGGATACCATGCTGACACAAATACATCGTTATTAATACAAGATGTAGTTAGTTTATCTTTGTGATACACTTTTTTTTTCTTTCTTTTTTTTTTTTTTTTTTTTATTCCTTACAGACTACTGGTGAAAGTATAGTGTAGGTAAGAAAGGAGAGAAAGACACCTTGAGGGAGAATGCACCAAATGAGTTAAAAATTGATGGTCTATATGTTAGGTTATGTTACTGAAGGCTAATCATATATAGCAAAGTACTGTTGAAGATGAGCGGAACAATGATGGTCAGAGGTGCCCCTTTGACCTATTCAATTCAAACAGGGTGTCCTGACCTGGCTACTCCCAGTGTTATTGAAAAAAGGTCAGACCATGGTCTCTGGAAGGAAACACATCAAGAGAACCCAAAAAAAACACTGTTCAAACTGACAAGGATTCCTGCCTCCAGGAGCACATGGATTATTGTGAGGTGTAGGGTGCAGAGAACTGTGGGATTGGATAAAACCTGTTATTAGACCTTTTAATGGGATTGTGGCAAGGCACAAAACTTACTAGGGATGTTTAGGGGATGGACCAAAGGAAAAGGGATTCCACGTGAGAGTGCTTTCTAGTCTGAGAAATATTCTGTATGTTTTGTACAACCACTAACAAATGTCAAGTTGGACTGCATTGTGGTTTGGACAAGAGGTCTGAGTACCAGCAACTGTAGAGAGAAGGAGACCATGTGTCTTAGGGGGCCACAGTTTTGCAAGTCAACAGTAGGAGAGGCTGCAAATCTCGGTGCAGTCCCATGTTGCACTTGTGCATGTTTAACTGCTAATGAAGTGTAAGCCAGAATGGCTGAGGAGCAGGGTGAGAGACCTGACCACCAAAGGTGGAGTAGGATCACTCACCCAGGGGCCCAGAAGTGTGTGGAGCAGCAGCAGGGGTAGAATAGGGCCCAGGAGCAGCTCCTGGGTCCTGAGAGGCCCAGGTCAGCTGCAGCTGTGACCCACACCCTCTTTATGTAGGACCCACCAGTGGTCCTCTGGCTTGAGACATCTGGAGAAGTGAAGAGGACTGGAACCATCTGCACTGCTCATGTTTACAGGAGTGCTGGTGGGGTTTCTGGGCCTTGTAGCCCACTGGATTCAGCTACTTTTGTCCTATATATATTTACTTATTTATGTGCATATATATATATTTATATTTACATTTATTTTTATATATTCCCTTCATCTGGATCTTGAATGCTCATTTGAAAGCTATTTTGCTGTTTTCAATTTATAAATGGTGCCTTGACGTCATTCTTGGAGACTCTCTAATTGTAAATATCTAACTTTGTAAAGACAAGGATATATTAGCAGGGGACTGGTTTGTTTTCCTGGCATGTCCCCAAACATCAGTGATTTAGAGTCGGTGCTAGAAGATCTGGCCTGAATAGAGGCCTATGGGATACAATAGAGTTCTGAACTTCTTTTCCTTTTAATAAAATGATCTTTTCAACATCTGGAACAACTCTCAGCTCTCAGTCACAATATCATAATGCACAAAGCATTTAAACATCATAAAATTGTCCCTTAACACTTTGATTAATTGCTGGTTGTCTTGAATCCACTTGCACCAGGGTAAGTATAAATGGATTTAAGTGTTAAGAAAGCCACTGGTTTGGTTTAATAGTTGTGTTTCTTGAGCTGTGTGTCCCCATGGAATTCTTATACTTAAAGAGACTGTTAAATGTCACTTTGTGTGGTATTGGAGAAGTGGTTTTATGTGTAAGGGAGTGGAATGGATTAATATTTGTATGGTTGTAGCTCCAAGGATGTGTCAGAATATGCTAATATTAAACCCTGCTAATTTACTAGAAGTGGCTGAAGTAAATCCTGTCAAACTGAACAGTGTTTTCTTTTATGTAACTTTTAATAGATTCTGGATTACTCCCCTCTGGTTTATATTTGATATAAACAATTTTCAATCACACCTCCGTAGTTTATACACATTTTAAATCTCCTTGAATTTTTAAAAATCTCTTTGGAAGATTGTGTAGAATGTGCTTGTATTGAATAACAATGAAAGCTGAAGGACCTATTAGGAATACGGATTTGCTCCCTGACCACAAGCCCCGTGTATCACCATATCCTATAGCAGGATAGCACGAGAGTCCATGGTAATAAAATTCCTTATTTACAAATGCTGCATTACTCAGATGTACCTGCATGCTTACACAGCATCTTAGGTAAGGTTTTCTGTCACTCCTCCTAATTTTTTAACTAATAGTGGTAATGATAGCTATGACTAAGGTAGGTGAACATATTCTGGATGTCCGAATTTAGTTGCTTACAATGTCACCATAACCATGGAAGCTGGAATTTTTCTGCTTGCCCTTCATTTCAGGATAAATTTCTTTGGAAACTTAAGAAACCCACTTTTGCCAGTTCTGTGAAGATGGATATGGGAGAACAGCAGATAATTTAGCGTCAGAAAGAATTTCTGACTTCTTCTAAGAGGAACTTTTGCTGTTGTTTGATTCTGCAGTAGAAATTGAAGTCTATATGATTTTTCAGTTCTAGGCTCAGAATTCACCCATTGGTTGTTAATAAATCAGTGTACGTCAAAGCATTTGTAACTGAGGGAAATCTTTGAACATTTAATTAAGGATATCAGAAAGAATTAGTCAGATATTTTCTAGAGAACATAATTAAGCAAATGCCCCAAAACACTTCTGAAAGACTCAGAAATAGGAAGGGCCAATTTCTTTGTCAGCATGAACAGACAGGTCACGTGTTCGATGGTGGAAAACTATAACTTTGCTGTTCCAGAAGAGTCACCTTGATATGAAATTTAAATCAGGAAGACTCAAGTTGTCTTTTGTATCTATGTATACGAAATGTGACCATGTCAGAAAAAAAGTCTTAGATATTGCAGGATTCTTAGGTAATATCAGTCTACAAAAAAAAGAAAATAGAATAATTGAGCCTTGTAAAAACTATTAGCTCTTCCAGCCTTGAAAAGAACAATTATCTAGAGAATCCTTCAGAAAAGTATAAAAATGTACTATTGTAAAAGTACTGAATATACTATTACAACTCTAAACAGGTCATTAATATTAATATATGAGCGAGACCTATGCAGATAATTTCAAAGCTCTTCACAAACTTCCTGGAGATCTTTTTAAATTTAGAAGTGTGTTTTCATACTTTAACCAAGGAAACTTTATAGAATATTGCATCTTAAATCAATTTAG